>NC_089681.1:104065848-106565848 GCF_031753505.1 Anomalospiza imberbis
CCTTTTCCATGACCTCTTCCTCTTAGTATAAGGAAAGAACTTCCCAAAACAAAGATGGCACTTGGATTTCTTGCTAAATGATAGTGCAGATCTAATGGGACCAAGTGAGAGAAGCTACTTCGAATATAAATGTGGATTCCTGTCTTCTCATTTCTTGATGTGCTGAACTTTGTCTAAATCAATGTGTTTTAAAATATTTGAATTGCACCCCAGAAAGCTCCTGTAAAACCTGAAATAATAAAGTGTAGTGTGTGTGTGTAACAATACCCATACACATGATATAGTTCAGCAACAACATGGAAGGGGTTCAGTATGAATTCTCTGCCTCATGGAGTGATCTCTGCCTTTTTCTACTTTTTACTTTTTGGTATGAATATAAGGTGCATGAAATGTTGTTTTGTTTTCCTTCCTCCCTTTTATTTTTTAATTGAAAACCTGAGGTACAGCAGTAGGCACAAAATAGCACTTTATTTGTATTCTGCAAGGGCTGGAAGAAATATAATCTTGTAATTCATAATTAGTTATAAGACATTTACAAAACTATATTCACATTGCTGGAATAATTTTTATTTTAACTCTTCACACTGCTTTTACTTTGAATTCTCCTGCTTTGATCTGTGCTGTGGATCTCATACTGGGGTTTCCCATGAAGCATTGGGTAGGTCAGGGCCCCAGATAAAGCTGTGATCTCCTCTTTGTAGCAGGATTTGCAAAAGCCTGTATTCAAGAGCTGGTTAAGAAAGCACGTCTTACTCCACATTCCATTATATGTTGGCTGTTAGACTTCAGCACTATTTTAGTAAATTCTTAACAGCATAAGCACCTACTCCAATGTATTTTACAAAATTGTGCTATCAGTGGGTATTCCTGTGTTTATTAGACCTGTGAGTTGTTTAGCTGCTTTCTTTTTGCCTTGTTTTTGCTTGTTGTTTCTTTGCCTTTTACTGACCAGTCAGACCCAAGCACACTTATAGCTGTACCTGCATAAAAATGTTGTAACCTTGCATTCTATGCTACAGATATTATATTGATAGACTTAGAACAACATGGTGTATAGGCAAGACTTGTATTTTACTTCCAATGACAAGTAGAAAGAAGCAGATTTTTAAGTGTTTCCTCAGAATCTTATTGCTCTGCACTCATTTGTATCACCTTATACAACCAGCTAAAACTACCAGATTACTTTCCATGAGATCTATGGTTTTCCTCCATCCGGGGCTTGGTAAAACATGAAATTATATTCTTCTTGAATAACTCTCTTCTAATTACAATATGAAGAAGAAATTGTTGGGTGACTTATTTTGTTTTTCAATTAACCATGAAGCTTAACATCCTGCTTTGTATTTTGCAGGATGCCTTCTATTATACCTGCCAGATGGGTTCAGATGTCTGTAGGGAGCTTTGGGGAAACTAAAAAACACTTGGCAATGTGGAGACATCCAGGGAACAATGTAATGAACTCCTATCTTCTGTGTTTGTTTGTACTTGTGAGTTTTTTTCCAGCATTTTCTCTTGGTTTTTGATATTCAAGCACTCAAGAATTTCCACTGTATTTTTCAGAAAGCACTCTGAGTCATGTTCTGTAAATGCTGTTTGCGTAAATCCTGTATTTCAATTGATTAACAGTTTACAGCCCTCGTACCTTCAAGCAGTTGCTAAAATTAGTAACATCACATAAAGACTCTGTCTGTTAGCTAGGGTACATGTTTGAAATAAAAGATTAGGTTATTCACTTGGAAATAAATTTTATGCAATCTATTCTGGTTTTGTTCAGAGTACATTCTCAAGAAGATGAGATTGCTTTAGTCTGTAATTAATGAACATATGGTGCTTTGAGACCTATCAAGGAAAAATAGCTGTAGCAACTTCTCACTATTACAATTGTTGACAATTAGAAAATCCAGCATCTTAGAATTAGTCTGGATGATTTCATTAGCTATAATCTTGATGTGTGACGTTATGAGTGAGAGCTCCAATTTTAACACTTTCAGAGTTCCTACTATAGAAATTCTTAAGGAAAGTGTGCCTGTTGTGTTATGGCATTTAAAATGCATTTTTCCTTGGTTATTTTGCAGGCATCAATATGAAACACTTCTATCTTCAAAATTATGCAAAAAAATCTTCTGATAGCTGCTGTTTCTCTTGTTTTTTCTTCCTTCCTCTTCCCATCACTGAATATAATAAAAATTAGGATAATAAAATAAACCCCAAAAACAAACAGCTAAAACTGCAAACTGTCTGAAATGGTAGAAAATTTGAAAATTATAAAGAAACTAATAAAAATTATATCATGGTTGGTAGTAAGAAGAGAGGATGATTTTTGTATCATAATGCAGTTCTTTTTCTCTACCACAATTCCTGGTCACATTTTGTTTTTGGAGAATTTTTTTCTCTTCAGTAACTTCTAACATTTTCTTGCATGTTTAGTCCTGTATTAGTAGGAGGAGATTCCTTTTTCTCTACAACACAATTTATATTTTTCAAACACTTGCCAATTCTTCTTTGAGTTAAATATCAGGTGGCCCTATGGCTTATGGTTATTTTAGCTAGTAATGCATTTTAATGATTCTGAACTTCCAGGAAAGAACTCCAGTTTAATGTAATGCCCTTCAGGTCTATGTAGCTATAGAAAAAAAAAAAAAAAAAAAAGAAAGGATAACTCACTTTGGCATACAAAAGTATGCAAAGAATGTTCCTCAAGTTTCCAATGTTTTCTTGACTCTATCAATCCATATATCCCAGGGTCAGTATCTTCACTGTTTCTCAATATGGATGAGTATGTCAGGTAATGTCTTCCTTGTCTTACCCTTAGACATACTGATTTTTCATGACATTTATTTCACAGCTTTATCAGAAAGTGTCAGGCACAGATAAACCAATGTAGGGACACATGAGAAAGGCAATGGGAACATGTTACTTCTTATGTCCGCCTTGGATTGAAAACACTGGTCGTGGAGAGATCAAGATTTCATCCTCTTGGGAAACTCATTTTAAAATTCTTAATAGAATTATTTCTGAGTCTTCCATTGGTCTAAGTCAATACAGTTTTCTTTTTTCCTTCTAACAGCTTTTGAAAAGAGTGGAAGGAAATGGCTGTCTCTGGTACTTTTCATTGTATAGTTTATATTACTGGGCTACGTACCATGGTTTCCAGGTCTGTATATGCTGAGGTGTTTGGAGTTCTGAATGGCATAAATATTTAATTAGGAAACAAAATGCTGCCCCATGCATATTTATGGAATTTTTCATCCTGTGAACTCATCTCAGAAGACTTTGAAGAACAAAGATGGACTTTGGTATTATGACAACAAACTGTAGTATAGTTTATTAAATAGAGGGTCATTTTTACTAGTTCAAAGCCTCTTTTCAACAAGTGTGCCTCTTAAGTTTCAAAGTAGAGTAGGAAATGCTCTTCTCCTTTCTCTAAAGGTAGACTGAGTTAAAACACTGAAAATGAAAACACACCTGTTCTAATCAAACCAGGTGAAACTTAATACACTTTTTCTGTTCTTTCATTCATCATTCTTGTCAATTTAAATTGAGTGTAGCCCAAATATCCCAAACCTTTAATGTAAATAAATTAATTAATTGATAAAAGGCTCTATTTTTATTGGCCTTTGAGTTTCAAGAGAGAAGATAAAACAGATAGTCCAGGTTTTCCCTGTGCACTATGTAGAAACCCCTTTTGTTCTAAGAGTCAAGCTTTTTGCAAAACGAAGTATATCTGTAGGTTCGACCACTGAAGATGATTTGTAAATAAAGGATCTTCCCAACCATTTTGTTGCAGAGCAGAAGAGTGAAAGGGTGTTGATGAACATTTTACTTCTCTGATATGGATTAAATATCTGTAGACATACTGAAGATGAGCAGTTGAAGTTGCAGAACGACACCCATTAGTAATTTTCAAAATTAATCTGCATCTTTAAGTAGCTAAATGCCTTTCTAAAAAGTGTAAGTTCTCCATTTCTTATATTATTTTGATTTCTCTACAATAAGACCGTCTTTCTTCAGAACTGAAACAAGAAGCTTAGAGTGCCATAACACCAGTTTTCATTAGGTACTAGAATGACCAGCGCCCAACCCTGTGGAACATAGCACTTTGTCAGTGGAATTTCAGCCTATCATTAAAGTCGTTCTCCCTCGCAATTCAGAAGGACAGATAACTGTTTTCTCAGAGACTTGTGCCATGGAAGCCACTGTTAATGCCTGTTTAGCCTACTGTCCTGAAGGGCATTCTAGTAGAAGCATGCAGCCATTTTGTGCCCTTGGCTCTTGGGAACTGTAGGTACCTTCACCAAACCAGAGACTTGAAATATCACCTTGGATTTTTTTGCTCTCTTTTTGCCTCCACTCTCTATGGGATTTACTGAATGATTTCATCAGGTCACTGGAATATGGCCTTTTCTCCTTGGGCATCTGTGACATCCATAGTAAATGCTGGCTTAGAAGCTTTGTAGTTTCCTTCATTTCCACCATTCCACAGACTGGATACAGCATGGCAAATTATTACCAGGTGGAGATAAGCATAAAACTTTAGGAAGCCCGAGGAATTTACATAAATATATGCTGTGACTCTGTAGTGTAGTACCCAGTTTGCATTAGCATTGCAGTGGTCCTACATTACCGATAAGTAAGGCTCTATAGAAGAGAGGCCTTGTAAAATCATGTCTCAGGCCTGTTGCTTCAGCTAAGTAAGAAAAGGACTATGAGAAAGACACTCAGCTGAGTTAGGGGTAGAAAAACATGTTACAACCACTGTGTGTTCTCATCGTGGTGTATGATGGTTGCTTAAATTCTGTTTGTTATGATTTAAAAGTATGTAACTGATAACCAGCTTTATCTCAGGAAGAAAGGGGGATAAAGGGGCTCTCCTTTGCACTTGCTTAGGGACCCTGCATCGCTTCAGACCCTCACCTCACAGTCCTGTAGTGCTCCAGTACTCTAAAATGTCATCAGTAATCAGTAAGTGGCATTCAGGCAATTGTAAAGCTGCAATACAAAGCATATTTCTTTGAAAAGGAGGGCCAAATATGCCTTTACAGTTACACTGGTGATCAGTCTCTTCTTTCCTATCAGAGTGCATTTTCCTAGAATATGTCTAGGAAAACAACCCCTGAAACAAAGATTCAGCTAGATCTTTGGCAATGCTCAGAAGCTGATCCTTAGGGAGGTATGGTTGATGAGCACAAACATATCATGCTGTTTCTCTCAAAGATTCTCTCAGCTTTCAAATAATCTGGGGCTCTGCCACAAAGCTGTTTGGTTTTTTTAGTGAAGATGGTATCTTTTTAATTGCTTCAAATTGGTTCCAGTTTCGTAAACCTGCTCAATCAAGCCTTGAGACTGTGCCAGCTTTCAGTACCTACAATATGATGCAGCAAGAAATGTCATTTATGAGATCTGAGGAATTAATTTTTTCTTTGTCTTCTGCCTGATGACTGTTAGTATTAGTCAGTGTCTCTGCTTCTGATAACACTTGATGGTCATTCACATTTTCTTTTCCAGTCCATCTCATTTGGCCAGAAGAGCTTTGTGGCATTCTCTTCCTTCCCTACCTCTGCCCATGTCCCTGCAGTGATCTCTCAGGTTGAGAATGTCAGCTTCAGGAAAATAGTAATGTTTAGTACTGTAAGTAAAATACTCATTCTGTCACAATACTTTTTTATCAGGCAGAATGTTCATCATAAATGTACACAGAGTGTAGATGTTCAAGAGCATTAATTAAGAAAGGTGGCTTGGGACCCCTAATTCATCATCACCTTCTTAAATTTTCACATCTTCCGTTCTGTGTTTGTCACATAATGTGTGACAGAGTGTCACTTTGCGTGATCATCACTGTACAAAACAAGCCTCTATCCTTCACTCTTCATATTTCATAAACTGAATCATGTCTCCCAAGGTTTTCTCCATAGCCTTACTCTTTGGGCTGTTTTGGTGATGAAGCTGGGTCATAGAACTTGATCAGAGAAACTGGTGTCTTATGGTTTACAACTGGAAGGAGGGAAATGCACTAAAATAAAGAGAAAATTCAGATTAAATACCTCGAGCAAGGGGAGGAGAACACGTTGATTCCTTGTCCGTTTATAGATGAGTTCTGTCTCCCATGCAGGAGCTGTGGAATAGTTCCTTTATCAAAGGGACAGCAACATCCATTATCATTGCATTAGGGAAGAGATAGGGTACCTTTCTGACTGTCCCCTATGGTTTATGGTCCTGCTGATTTGAGTGTACAGAGAAACTCCTTTGGTAATGAATTTTGCAATTAGCCAATTGTTGTCATTCTAGAGACCTCCTGTTCCTTTACAAATCTTACTTTTAAGGGAAATAATTTGACAGCAAACAAGAGGGGGAAGAGAGTGAGAAGGGACAAAGAATCACATTATTGCATGGCCAAACAAAAGCTGAATAACTTGTTAGTTGTAGATATTTTCTTTTTCCAGTTAATTTTCTTTCTGACACTATTCTGCCAGAACATTTTCGTTTATATTGCAATATACCTAACAGAGAGATCTCCATGGGCAGGGAGCATGCTGCTAGGACCAGAGAGCTGATACACTGCTAATAGGTAGTATGTCAAGAAGAGGATCTTAGTATTGTGTTAAAATCCTTATAGGTTTGTGGGAGGGAAAGGCAGGAGTGAGAAAGAGATTAAGCAAAAGATATCACCACCACATGGATCCCTGCAATGTCTTGCTAGTCCTTCTTCATCCTGGTCTTCTTATTGTTGGGGGTCCCAGAGTTGTTCTTCTGGAGGTATCACTTTTATACAGTCTAAGTCCCAGGTATGCACAGGGTATAGATGTCATGGTGGGAATTTCTGTCTGGATGGTCACCAAACCTTCACCTCCATTAGGTCTGGAATTAGTTCCTTCCTGCTGTGCCATCTGCACTTATCTCAAATTCCTGTTGTGGTGGCTTATCTTGTGGGAAGTTCCTTCTTTTGGCTTTGACAGTGTTTTGAGACAGTTCAGCTGTATTCTTTGTCTTTGCAACTAGGAAGAAGTTTCTTTGCAAACCACTTCCATATTTTATTTCCCAGAGTTCCTTTGAAATGCCACGTTCTTTCTCCAAATTCCATTTGGCATGGAGTGTACAAGCTTTAAGGAAGAAAGACATATTTCATAAGGTTTTGCATTCTTTAATTGGCTGGATCTCCACTATGCAATCAGCAGTATCTTTCTTCCTGAAATAAAGAGTAAGATGAAAGGCAAGAAAAGCTCTTGCTCTGATATCTTAATAAAGAGTTCCTAAAATATATAGAAATACCCTCAGCACTAGAATTCCATTCCTTCCTTCATTTTATGTTTCCCACTTTTAATTAATAAGTCTCTGTGCAACCCAATGTCACTTTGACAATGACCAAGACTGTGCAGTGGGTTTGAACCAGATTACCCCCAAAGGTTCCTTTCAATATAATTTATTCTGGTATTCTACAAACAAACTAAAATATTCTATTATTCTAAAAACAAATAAACAAAACTCAACCCAAATGGCCTAGTCTTCATCCTGTGTAGTAGAGTAAAGCAGATACTTATTCCTCTTTTTTCTTTATGTTACTATGAAAAATTAATGCTAAGCCTAAAATTCTGTACAACTAGAGTGTTTCCAAGGACTAAGAAGAACCAGATGTGAATCACAGAATCATAGAATAATCTGAGTTGGAAGTGACTCATAAGGATTATCGAGTCTGATGCCTGGCCCTGCACAGGACACCCCAAGAGTCTGCCCATGAGCATGTGCTCAGGAGCATTTTCGAAATGCTTCTTGAACTCTGTCATTCTTGGTGATGTGACCACTTCCCTGGGAAGCCTGTTCCTGTGCCCAACCACCCTTTGGTGAAGAAGCTTTTTCTAATATCCAACCCAAACCTCCCCTGAGACAACTTCAGGCCATTCCCTCAGGTCCTGTCGCTGTTCACCACAGAGCAGAGATCAGCGCCCTCCCCTCCTCTTCCCCTCAGGAGGAAGTTGCAGACTGCAATGAGGTGTCTCCTCAGTCTCCTCTTTTCCAGGCTGAACAGATCAAGTGACCTCAGCCACTCCTCATACGGCTTCCCCTCCAGACCCTTCACCACCTCTGTTGCCCAACTCTGGGAGCTCTATGACAGTTTAATATCTTTCTTGCATTTTGGTGTCCAAAACTGCACTCAGTATTCAAGGTGAGGCTGCACCAGTAACTCTACAAAACAACCTAAATCCAGAGTTAAGGTCTCTTGAAATCTGGTATTGTCATGTTTTATCTTGTCAAGGACAAGATTCTAGGAAAAGTAGATTGTTGTTTGTAACATATAAAACCTGTTTATCCTAGCTCCTCATGAAATCCCCATATTGTGCAAAGGGTTGGCAAGCAAACAAGCAGCTTGAATTGCAAGTCTGCTACGTCTTCTCAATGACCCTTTTTGTGAGCTGATATGAGTGTCAGAGGAAGAGGTAAACCTGTATCTGTATCTGTCAGTGTAGGGGGCCTGAATCACAAGCAGACTTTTGAGTACATTTCTCTAGAGTGTACTATTAGTTTATCTGACAGATGGAGACCTGTTAGATTAAAACTCTGGGGATGATCCAGTGGATATAATTAGATTTAATGGGCCATGATGAAGACAAAGGAAATATGGCAAAAATACTGGGGAAGACTTATTCTTTATTTAGTACTTTGTGGTCTCCTAGAGAACTTCAAACTTACATTGGTACTTGAAGAGACTACAAGAGAGAGAGGTGAGGACTGAAGCAGAATGACAGCAAATCACTGAGAAATATCCAAGTTAGCAAGGTGGGTGCAAAGTACACATAATTAATTACAACTGTCTTGGTTGAGTCACTCTTTTATTGACTACTAGGAAGAAGTGGGACTTTAGAGGTGCTCAAAATCATGCTCAGAAGTATTTGAATTCAGTCCTCCAAATAACTCCAGGGTATCATCTGCCTAACACTTCCCAGATTACTTAATCATACTTCTACATCAGCGTCTTACCTGAAATGAGTAATGCTGAGTTGGAATACACAGAAACAGAGGAACAGCATTAAAAATTAAGGTGATTCCTAACCAGACTGTAGTTTGAAGCACATGAAAATACAAGTGTTCAGCAAGCTTTCTAATGGCTGTGTTCATTGCCAATTTGACCACAGTGTATTCTGCTTGCTTCTCAGCAGAATAGGTGCACCATCATTATGCACCCTAAGTATGGACTTTTTTATAAAAATCCTAGAAATTCCTGGTATGTTTTCCTTACTTTCATTTCCTGAAGAGATTAGGCAGCGCAGTGTACTTCTGGTGTCTACTCTATTGCTTTGAAATCAGTTTTTGAAAATATTTTGAATACTAAACATCTGGAGTAAGTAACAGAAGAAAAGAAAGGAATGGAGAGAAGCAGAACTTAAATGTGTTTCTGACACCATAAATTACTTACCTACAATTCTCCATTGCTAGGACCTGGTGCCCTCATTTCAGAAGGCAAATGTGAGAATGCCACTCTGCAAGAACAATAGTACTTAAATCCACTTTGTAGAAAGGTGACTGAATGTGTGAGATGAAGCCAAATATAGCCAGAGCCTCTACACGTACAGTTTTTTCTTTTTACCCTACCACAGAAAATCTAATCTGGGAGTGAATATACCAGTGCTTTGTGTTTCTAATTCCTTACTTTACTCTCCTGTAATGTATACTTATTCTTCTGAAAGTTTGTCTGAACTTCTCTTCTGCTTGTGATACTCATGATGATGGATGATGACAAAACCATATAAAATATTGCCCAAACTTTTTAATACATAGTACATCATCTATCATCTAGGGTTTATATGTTCTAAAGTCATTGCCCTTCTTTATTTAAACATAATGTGAAATCATAGCTTTTTGAAAGCTACAAAATACTACCCACGCCTTTTTCAATATCGAAGATGTAGTATGAGTCACTGTTTCATTTAATTCAGCCAGTGACAGCTGCGTTCATGCAGCCTTAAAGCAGACAGAGCAATGTTATGCAGCCCTAGAAAAAAGCACATTGTGAAAAGAATGACAAAGCCTCCACCGAGTGACCAGTCAGCTGCCTTGGAGGGCTTTGTTTAGAAAGACAAGCATCACTGAAGGAGAGGGCTTGCTCAGCTTTGCTATTGCAGCCAGTTGGTTTGGTGGAGTAATCAGAGATTAGTCTGAAAAAGAATTACGAAAATGAAGTTGTAGGGAGATGCTCTGTTTAAATCCACTTTGCCCTGAAAGTTGATGTAGAACAACACTTTCCCAGAACCACTTGTCTTTCATTTCAGTCATTGCTACTGGATAAGAGTGGACATAGCTACACTACAAAGACATCTGGAAAATAAGGAAAAGCAGGGACTGCTTTTTGTTCCTTTGTAATTTGGTGAGTCAGTCCTGCTCACAAGCAGGTAGTGCTTGAGCATGTTTTTCTGTCTCACACTCTCCTCCTGCGGTAACAAAGATGCATAAAAATATTAACTTTAGATTCAGAGAAATACATTCATCACATGTGAAAGCTCTGGGACTAAGACTGATGAGACGGAGGAAGAAGAGACCAAGTGTATCTCTATACATGGGACTCTGAGGCAGCTGCAGATATATCCCAAATGTGTAGTCTTGGGCAAGTGTGAGGGTGCAAGTCTACTTATAGTCTCAGCACACAAGAGCAGTGAAAATATCCTGTGTTACTGACCAGGCCCCCAAAAGGGAGAATTGAAGAGCAGAGATGCAGATTAACCTTTGCCAGCAGGCCAGGGGAACAGGCTGCTCAAAGCTCACCACAACTCTCTGTGCTGATGGGACTCTGTGGGGGTGGTCAGGGAACACAGGATTAAACCTGAATTACCTTCAGCAAATACAGCTGTCACAAACCTTTCACCAATGCAGGACATGGGAAGACATAACTGGCTATCCTGGACCATGCCACACATCCATTTCTCTAAACAACCCTTCTCCTAGAAAATGAGGGTCTCCTGGGAAAGACTTTTCCTGGGGGAGAGGTACCAGCAAGTGTTTGAGAGGGGGAAAACTTTAGATAGCACAGGAACCAGTTTACAACCTTTTATTTTCTTGTTTAATTTTTCTTTTTTAAATTTGTTTAATTAAGGAAGGGGGTTGAGGGGAAGGTATGTGTTGTGACACATTGGTAGGGGCCTTGATGTTTGTTATAAATTCTCATCAGTCTGAGCAAAGACACCAAACCACAGGTCAGGAAATTCCTGTGCCTTATTGTACAGTTGCCTTAACTCTGGCAACCAGCCCACTATTTAGACTCAAAAGGTGTTGGCTAACAAGCCCTCAAGTTTGTACAATAGACCTCCACAAGAGGTTGATTACAAGCCCTTAATTCTGTACAGTACCCTTCAATGAGCTCTCAGCTCCTCACAATACATTTCTCAAAGATGTTGGCTCAGAAGCAGAAACCCTCTTCCACAAGCTCCCTAGTTCCACAATAAACTTCAGTACAGAGTATGGAGTAGAATATGAGACCTGTGCTTTGCCCAGGTGAAGCAATGGAGGAGAAAAATAAACATGGAGAAGAGAGAGAGAGAGAGAACAGAGAATATAGTCTATAGTCCATAGATCCCATGTTGCTCCTGCTGAGTCAATAATGGCTAAAATTCCCTGGAATGTGCATGTGTTATTTATACCCAAGACTTTTTAAACCCCACAAACTGACATATTTGGCTGTCTTAAGGATGATTCTGCTGAAAACACAGATTGTGTGATACAAAGATTTGCCTCATCGACTTTATGAATATCAAGTGTAGGAAAATCTGCTTTGCTCAGAATTTTTTAATAAATCAGCATATGTTATTTTGTCACAGACTTTCATTTGAGAAAAGGAAATTGCTCTTAAACTGTTAGCATGGAGGGCATATATATATATGGATATCTGTTTGAGAGGGATTTTCTCTTCTTGTATGAATTTTCTTTTGGCAAATATCTCTTTGGGGTTTCTATTTCTACTACAGAGAATTCAGAGAGAATATAATTCTATTATAGCTGACTGTATTATACCTTTCTTGTCAACTTTTTTTTCAATGAAACAAATGGCTGAAGTTAAGCTTGTTTAATTTTATTCTTTTTTTAAGAGAAGCTGAATGTCAGCTGCTCTTATACTAAGTGTTCACCTACTGGTTTTAAGATTGTGTGGCCAACCAACATTAAGAAATACTCCAGATGAACTTTCCCAAATGTCCTGACATAGATTAACTCTGATGTCTAAATTGTTTTTTCCCATCTAGGAATTTGTGGCAATTGTTTGCATCTCTTTTGCTGGCTAAACCCATATCTGTCAGTTGTACACTTCAGAGTCCTGCTGCCTGAGCTCTCCATGTAGTTGTTTTTTGGTCTCTTCCAAGTCTAAGTTCTCACAGGCCTACTAAGACTGTCATGTATCCTGATGAGGATATATATATCTGAAAAGGATAAATTTGCAAAGGCCTATGGCATAATAATTATATTACAGAATTATATTGATGATATGTGGCACACAGCATTGTGCATATAGATTGGCAGACTCTCACAAAGCTGCATATGGGCCAGGCCTAGATTAAATGTGTTTTCTTCTTCCAGCAGTTTTTGCAGAGCTTTTATATAAATCTTTCCTCCTCTTTTCTCACCCCCCAAAAATTCTGAATTTTTTCACTCCACAAATATTCCTTTCCACCTCCACTTTCCTCCCCTCCCCAGCTCCCAGTGCTGTGGATGGAGCTGAAATTATCTCTGCTATTTTTATTTGATAACTTGAATCTGCAGTACATAGCACCTTATTTGACAAAACATCACATTTGTGCACAAGTATCCAGTGATACCAAAAGGGATCTGCAAACGGTGTTTGCTTACTAATGTTTCTTTTAATTGTTAAAATCTTTCCCATTACTTTCTCCCAACACCATTGGTATTTGTTGAGAAAAAATCTTCTTAAGTCTGAAACTCGGAAGTAATCCCCTAATAATTTTACTGCTGGCTTTTTGTGTCAGTTTTAAATGGAGGACAAAAAAAATAGAGAAGAGTTGCAGGTCAGGGTAGCAGCCTAACTTTAGACCTCAGTCACTTTATTTTCCTCTCCTTATTTAGGTGTAGAAAGTTCTGAGTTCTGGCTCATGTACAATTTGATGGGTCCTTTTTATGGTGCAGCTTTGTCATTCAGAAGGTCTTGCGCCCCCAACTCTTCTCAGCTTTAACTTTGGTACTGCTGAATTAAACCAGCAGCCCAGGACAGGGTTGCATTGCTCCATCCCTGGCTCAGAGAAGAGGAGTAAGAGAGAGAAATTTTAGAAAGTTATGTCAAGGCCAGTCCTGGCTCCCAGAGGATTCAAAGCTGCTCCCAGTTTGTATTAATTCATGCTGTAGAGACACAGACTCAACTGATCTTTGTGCAGTCACAGATGTGATGAAATCCTCTGCAACGCTGAGCCTGATGCAGGTCCCGGTGAAAGGAGCAGAGGGAGTCTCTGATACAGGTTTCCTTTGCTCCTAGTGTTTTCCTTGCAAACTGTTTCTTCAATGCTTACTGACCTCTTCTGAAAATGTATTCTACCTCAGCAGCATTATTTGAATCCAGAACGAAAACTGGAATATTTTTTTGCAGTTTGATTGAATGATAAGAAATTAAGAACTAGGTCCAAATAGCCCTGATTTTTTTAGGGGCTTGTTTACAGAAGCTGAGCCATTTGCAATGGCTTTAATGTCAAAAGTCTTTTCAATTTCCAGACTTCTCTGCAGCCTGTTGATTAATTCATGGGGAAAGAAATGAAAGTAAAAACACAATAAACCTGTTGAGTTTTTTATAAGTATTCAAATGAGAAACTCAGAGCATCCAAAATCTTGTGCTTGGCATTCCAACAATCCATTTCCTGACTCACAATGACAAAATCCAGCCCTAATAAAGTACTGCCAAGCAATTAGAGTAATCTCATGAAGATTAAACTGTTCTTCCCCCTGAAAAACACTGCATTTATCCATTTATCTAATCAAGGATTCTTATCACTTTAAAAGTATTAAAAGGCAAAAGCTTCACCTCTCTCGCTGGTGGAAAATAACATTGAAAGGAACATGTGCAGTTGTGTTGCCAAAGGCTCACCTGCATTCACAGCATTGCTAGTTGCACTGAGCTGGACACAAGGAATTATGTCAGTGTGGCTTCCAACCGAGAATTTTAAATAGTTTGGCAGGACTGAAATGACAGCAACTATAACAAAAAGAGTTTGTTCTTTTCTAGCAAGAGTTTTAATTCAGAAATACATTTTGTGGCCATTTTATCTAAAATACTCCCTGTCTTCTTTTCACAACATTTTAACTTGCTTTGTGATGAAAAACATTATTTTAAAAAAGGCAGAACATGAGCACTAAAATGCTCCAGTAACTTTCAGGAGTGAATATGGACTCTGAGATTATGTCCCTTTATTCAGCCAACTGCTGATACTTCTCCCTTTTCTTCCTTGGATGCTGTAATGCAAAGCAAGTCTGCACTCATAGGGATTTCACCACTGGTTTCCTGCTGCACTTTGGTAGTAAGTTACAGCAAAATGCTGGACTTGATCTCTGCTACTGAATCTACAGATAGTTGGAGCGAGACACCAAATCTCATCTTCAGCTTATTTGCTTATGAAAGGAAGAAAATCAACCCAAATACTGTTCAGAGTGGTGACGAACCACTTTTGATCTTGTAGCACCTGTTCCAAACAAGAGCTTGTTCATGTTAGATGCAGAAAGATGCCTCGACTGAGGATATGTTGTGGTGCAATATGTGGTGTAAACCCCAGGAAGTAAGGAGAAAATTAGGTCTAGAATTGAAAATCCATGTGGTTTACATAGGCTGCTCTGATCTAGAACTCATTAATGCAATTGATGTGTAGATGAGAATTCAACCGTACACTGCAAAGCTTTTGAATTATTTATATTAAAAAGGTGGCCTAAAATTAACATTAGTGTGTCTGTGTCTCATAGCATTGGAATTTTACAAGAGACTTACCCTAGTGTTCAAACACTCTTAAAAATTTAGTAAAGAGCACATGAATCACACAGCAGATAATATTGTACTAAAATTCTTATTAACTCTTATTTAATTCTTTGAACATATATATTGAACAACAGTCAAGTGTTTGAACATTTGTCAACTGGAAGAAAGGCCTAGGAGCAAACAGAGGAATAAAATTTCTATATTTCAGTATGATTTCAAGTTTGTATAGTTCCCTCCTTGTTCCATTTGACCTATCATGCTGGTCCTTTCTTGGTTTGTTACTAAAACTTGAATTAGCCCATAGGGACAATTTCTTGAAATTTTCAAAATGGAAATGAATGATGCACACTGGGCAATGCTGTCCCTAGATGCCCTGGTAGATATATATCTTCTTTCTGGAGATGAGATGTGAAATGTTGCTTGACACAATGAGTGTGTGTGTGTATTTATGTCTGTGTACACTGCAAAGAAGGAGACATTATCATCCATCTTCCATGAGGAAATTTGAGATTTTTGAACAGGCTTTAGTTATAATATTTGCAAAAGGAATCCAAACAAACAAACAAACAAACAAGAAAATTGCCTGAATTGGTGATTTGTTGTGGTCCTTAATACTGATTTTTTAATTTTAATAAATCCAAAGAATTTTACAGAGAAAGACCAAAATGTCCTCTGAGAAAGACATTCATTAGAAATATTAATGACATGACAAATTGACAACAAACATGTTTATGTTTGCAACCATTCATTGTTTGTCAATTCAGATGCATCCTTTTCTTAGATGGTCTCATTTCCTTACAGTACTCAAGGTATACAAACAATTAGCATTTTGCAAAGGCTTTTAGGCCTTTTGGTTGCATACTGAGTTAGATGCTGGTTTGTCTTCATGGCCACCATGCTGCTATCTTTACATGAAGAAATATGGTTATTTTTAAGTCAGAAGTGGGACTCTCTAAGGAAAATAGTTCAATATTTTTCACCATATGCATAGTTAAAACATGCTCTAACCTTTGATTTTGAAGCTGTAGCAATGCTTATCCTCAAGTACCAAGTCTGTGGAAGAGCCATGGCTGATAATCAACATGGTTTTGCATAATGCTGAGGAACTATAGGATTAGCTACCATGGGTATTCCTCTGGGCTGAGCTACCCTGAAATCTCTTTCCCTTGGTTTTATTCCAGGTATGAGAGAGGTGGTCCTTTCTCTTACATGTCATCTTCTCTGAACTTTCTGCAAGTTGGCTCCCACAGGAAACTTTGATGAGAAAACTCTTACTATAGCAGTGGTGAAAATATCAAGTGTTTCACTGTTGTTATACTTGTCTATGAAGACGGATGTCCGTAAAAAACTGACCCTTTAATTGCTCTTATGCTTCCCTTAAGCTAAGTAATGACTGAAGGATTTTGACAATTTTCCCTCCAAATTTGCTCTCCATAGAAGCAGAAAATTTTAGAAGTTCCTATTCCTGGGTTCACTATTTCAGTGCATTCTTACAACAGCTTCAAGGAGAGTTTTAGCTCATAAAAATAGAGTTTTATGATTTTAAAGTTACTTTGCACCTCCTTCTTTTTTTTAATCTTAACCACTTCTGCTAATTGCTGGAAGTAATTATTTTAAAGAAAACTCTTATCTTGTGTTTTAACCTTTAATGATGATGTAATAATGTTGTAACATCATTATGGATGACAATAACCATTTAGAAAGAATAGTTTTTGTGTCTTCTCTGTGTATTTGGTACTTTTTCACTATTCTGCTACTCCTGTACTCATTCTTTATCAGTCTGGGCTAGCTGCAGCAACACTGTACCAGAGCCTCAGTTTTTGAGAACTTGTGAATTCACCATCTTAAATGTAAACTGCTTTAAAGTGTTCAGAGTAAGATTTTCAAAAGAACTTTTTATTCACCTCTATAAATAAGGGCTATGCTTCTAGGCTGATTCAGTATCTACCATGATTATCTCTTCTGAAAAGCTTGCCATCTTTTCTGGCATCTAAATGAACACTAAAACATTGAAGACATTAATCTCCAGTTATGTCTGCTAAAATCAGTCCAATTTAGGTAATCAATTTAGCTAAGTATCATAAAGAATTAATCAAATCTACATGTGTTTCACTTCAGTATTGAAATGAAAACAGGAAATCTTTTTAACTGAGAGAAGATGCATGGCTGACTTCTATTCACAAAGAGTATCTCCCAGAGGTATCAATGAGTTAATGCGAGACCTAGCTGAAGGAGTTAACAGCAAGTTGTCACCAACAATCCCCTATGGTATAATCTCATACTTCTTTATCACTGTTGCTATAAGAGGAGTACTTCTTAACTTTTGTCTTTTGCCATTTTTTAATTATATAGGATGCTGTTGAGTAGCTGTGAAATAAATGGAAAGCTCAGATTTCAAATGCTTTAAGCACTGTGTAAAAGAGGTTGTTGCAGTTGTTGTTATTTTAAGTGTAGAAAGAGATTTCATAATCAAAGGGCATTACTTATAACTCAGGTGGCTGAGATCTCAAGGTATGGTTTAGGCTCACCTTATTTTGTATGCTATATAAATAGAAAGATTTTTTGCCCCTGGAATTCAGGATAGAAATGCAAGACAGATGAAGGCAATTTTAAAGATGCAAAGAAATACTTGGATGATGATGAGTGCATTCAACATATCTGTGGTCTAATAGTCAAGATTAGTTGTGAATATGTAGGAAACAGGAGAGGAATAGACACTAATAGATGCCTTTTTGTAACCTTTGAAGTAAGAGTTTTAGGGAAGTCAGTGGATGTGGATAAGAATGTAATATTGCAGTTATTAATGGGTTTCTCTTCCCCAACCCTCAGATGCAGAATAGCAGAAAGCACACAATAAGACCATTTTCATATTTACCAGGGGAGTAGTGAAAACCAGCAATGCAGGCTAAGTTAAATCTTTCCTTTTGTATAAAATTTGAGATAAAGGCTTGTGTGGCATAAGCTGGGAAAGAGCTGACTGAAAATAGGAGAAATAATATTTCCAGTTGTCACAAGACAAACCATAACAGGGTATCACAAAGAGAAGATGACAAAGTAAAATAAATGAGCTAGTAAAAAAATAAAGGCATTCTTTGGGGATTCACATTAGGAAAATACCAAGATAGTGCTCCTCTGGGCAAGTGATGTGGGTATTTGAATTGCCAGCTTAACTGATCATGATTTTGGGGCTTTGTTCTGGTAGCAGGAGTTTCATTTCCTAACAGTGTATTACTTCAAGTAGAGTTAATTTGAAGTAGAATAAAGGTGTATCTGTACCCTATAATAAAACTTTGCTTTTAGTTTATTATTTTCTAAAAATAAGCTCTCTTGCTTACACACAAAATTTTCAGTTCAGCCCACTTAGAAAAAATGTCATGGAAACTAGGTAGCTGCTAGGTCATCTTGATAATAAACCTCGGATCTCAGTAGACTTGAAACTTCAGCAAAATCTCATTAACATGCAAAATATCATTTATATTCCACATTTCCTCAGAAAACATAATGATTTCCAGTATACAGATGCCCGTTCAGAGCTTATTTGTTGTAGTTTCTCCAGTGCATATATTGTATTAACATGCAAGAACAAACTGCAGTCTTTAACAGTGGCACTTACTGTGAGCAGTAAGAGTTTGAGAGACAATTAAAGTAGTTACATAAGCTACTATGTGTGACCCTAGGGAAGAGTATCTCAGGATAACGTTTGGGGATATATCAGCTACAACAGCACAATTACTTAAAAAAAATCGTGTTCTCATTGAATGCTATGGTTTATTCTAAATTGATGGCATAAGCCTGAAATATTTCTGGTTTTTTATTATTTTACACCATTATTTAAGTAAGCTGTGCAGTCTGATTTGTATTTCAGTTTTTCCGTTAAAGTATCTGATGCATAATAGATTTTTAATCGGTAAACTATTTTAAATAATGAAATCAGTCTCCAGGTACATTTCTTCCCACTTTCTTTAGTTTCTTGCCACAACTTCCCCTCTCCAGTTGTTTGGTGGTTTGGGTTTTTTGTTTTTTGTTTATCTTTTAATTACTTGGGCCAGTTTCTCTGGCATGACCCAAATATCCTCTGTCAACAAATACAAAAGCAACAGAGGAGCTGCTGACAGCTCTGTGATTCTCTTCCTGGCTAGAGACTGACCTTGCTGGAGCATAGACCAACTTCAAATCTTTTCTAAAACTTTTTGTCCAAAATTTGCATTAAAAAATTTGACAGAGATGCAGGGATGGGTAGGGTGCTCCTCTTATATCCATCTGCCCATGCTCAACGTATTCAAAGACCAGACACACGGTAAATCAGTCCCAAAGGACCTATACAATCAAACCACCAAACCCTGGGAAAGCCAGGAGAAATATTCTGATAATGTCTTTTTCAGTCACTGCTTTGTGGACACTTTATGTTTTATGGATTTCTTCAACATTTCTGGCAACATTTCTTTGGTTTTTTTAAGTCTCTAAGCTACATTGTAAATGACTAGCAAAATTGCTGTCTTTGGTACATGTCTTAGTTTAGTCATTAAGAGAAATGGCATTTCTTAATAATTTATTCAATAATTAATTAAGTATATCTTCCTGCAAGTGCTAGAATTCATTCCTTCTACCCTTTATCATTTAAATATATTAATTTCTACTAACTTTTTGAGCCACTTATTTAGTGAGACACCGCAACTTAATGACAAGCGTTGCATGGTGGTTTTTCATGTATTGAGGCCATCAGGAGGTGCAGTCCAATGGCTAAAGGGACAGTATAGAAATTAAACACAAACTCCACTTTCCAGAAACGTTCTTTGAGAATTTGAACAAGTCTTCTCACCTTTTTCTCACCCAAACCCAAGGCAAAAAAAAAAAATATTGAGGGATTTAATTGGTCTCTTCTTTCAATTTATGTCAAGTACAATTTTGATGTATGGTTATTTATAAAGAGTGAGATTTTTGTTGACTTGGGTATCTAGCTGTAGACCATCAAGAACAGTAGGTTTTAGAAAAGCTGAATGTCCAGGCTTTTTATAAAGTTTTGCAAATTAAGTGTGAAAAATGGCTCATTTCTTTTTTTTTTTTCCAAGTCTGAGCTCGTTCTGTGAAGGCTGTTAAAGAGTAATTGCAAAGTATCATACTGGCTTTGTACAGACTATTTGTATTATATCCATGCTCATACCTGGCTTATATTACCTTTAATAGAAGGACATAGGTCCTCAGGATGTAGAAATGGAAACCCCTACATTATGCTTAATACATGTATTTTAGAGTCATTATGTTATACAATGAAATTGCATAGTATATAAGACCTCAAGCAGCGAAGTGATTTCCCAGGAGTATTGTTGGAAAATGGCACTGGTTTAATGTCGGGTATAGAGGAGATACGGTGCTTCACAGAAGCTCCCAGTTCAGTATTTTGCTAACAGTCCCCAAGCAATTCTAGCTTTGGGATTCTGTCCCCTAAATGCCCTATCTTAATTGGATTGTGCTTTAGGTAATTAGTTTTCCTAATGTAATATAGTCAGTTCTCTCTGAAATTTTCTTTTGATGCCTAGGGACACATCATGTCAAAACCTGATGAGTTTTCTAAGCTTATGTATGCACAAGATGGTTTATAGTCAAGTTTACTCCTCCTCTATACTAACATAGTGAAGAAAGGAAGGACTAGAACTATAATCCTTTCAACATCCCCAGCAGAAATCTAAACTTATTCCTCTGCCATGATACGATTAATGTCTTGCAGTAGTATGAACCAGGGACAATTATCCAGCATCACTGAATATGGCAAGTGTTTTCTATTTCTATCTTTCATTTTTTCTGGTGAATCATCCACATATGTACTTGGGACTGGATGCATCAACCATGTGCACTGATGGCCAAATAGTAGCAGGAGTAGAAAAGGGGAAAAAAAAAAAACCTAAATTATTTTACACCCCAAAAAATTTGTACTTTTGACTTGACCAAATTCATTTTTCAAACCTATTTATTTTGCTGAGCTGCTAAGAAAAGCAAAATGAGATTTAAATCTTTTGTTTGATGCTTTTTGGAGTAACATTTGCCAAACTGATAACACCTCACATTAAATATATTTGGCTGTGACTAACATTTTGAAAACAATTAACTTTGATGAAATCTAAAATTATTTTTTAATGTCTTTGCTTGCTGTAGATTTTTCTATACCCCCTAAAAGGTTGGAAAGGTCTAATAAATTAAAGCAGAACTGAAGCATTGAGTCCAACCCTTGAATATGTTAAATTGCTTTAAATTATTTCAGTTGCAGCTTATTTTATTATACTTCCTGAGTATTTATCTAACTTTAAAAAATACACAAAGGTTAATAGGGTATTTCAATACATGACATCTGGTGATATTCAAATAAACACTCAAAGGTTTCCTATCTCATAGAAAAGTATAGGATATTTTGTCAGTTGGTGAAAGTGGTAAAATCAGAATAGCTTTGAGGTAGAAATTCTCAAAAGTCATTCAATTTAGGAATGTTTCAGCTGTTCCAATTAAAATTCTCAAAGGATGATTCCTTTGAAATCACATAATACTTTGGGGTAACAGTACATTTTCCTCATCAGTGTGAATTTTGAAAAAAGGAAAAAACCCTTTGAATTTACTGGTCTTTCAGCAACTCCCTCCAGAGAGATCATTCTTCCCATAGGATGAATCTCATACAATCCCATCCCATACTTTGTTTTCATGGATCAGAAGCTGGAGGGTGGCTGCAGGGGCCATTGCACAGGAATAGCCTGAAGGTGTGCTGCATTTTAGACTAATGCCAGACTGAGATGCTCTGATCCTCACTTGCTCTTTCTACACCTATGTGTTTGTGAAGATTTTGGGGGCCACAATGTAAACCAGATTAAAAACAAGGCTCCAGTACAAAGTCTTAGCAAGCCAAATGACTCAGAGTGTGACCTCCAAGTGCAGGTGGAGGACAGAAACAGGTAGATGTGGAATATCTTCTATCAATTTTGCTATAGAAGAGAAAGTACAGTACAACCTTACCCTGAAAAATTACACTTCTAGGAAATACAGCACCATGGGGAAAAAAATCAGACCTTGCACTCACTTTTCTCAAGTCTATGCTGTAGTATGAGGAATAGCATAATGTTTTATCAAACATGATAGGTGTTTAATGCTTCTTGATGAACTGGATAAACTGAAATATTCTTAGTTGAACAGGCACAAACCTCAATAGTTTATTTTCTGAATGTAAAACAAGGTTTTTCATATTAAAAAAACCCTTGGTTCCCCTCCTTCTAAAATTCCTGTCAATAATTTATTCAAGTCAAAATTTCCCCACTGGTTCTTATTAGGTAAATAAATACAAAATATAATAGATACATTAAATGAAGGATTTAATATTTGTGGTGTCTTTGCCAGATCCAGAGAATGTGCTCCATTTTAAGAGCAGAGATGGTGCTACAACTCATAATACCCCTAAAATGGGAATGAACTAAAATGAACTCATTTCAGCATTGTTTGTAGCAGGCAGAAAATGACAAGCCTCAACTCAGTCAAAATGTTTATTTTTTCTTAATTTTTTCTTTCTCGTGTCACATTGAGGAAAAGGCAGACAAAGAAGAAAAGACCAGTTGTTTTTTCACTTGTGCACAACTTATAACATTGAGCCTGAAAAACAAAAACCCAAGCAGCACATTTCCTGAAACTGGGAAAATGAGACCTCTGTATATAAAAGAGCCCATGAAAAGGGAATATTAAAGCAATTTCTCATTTGATTTGCATAGCACATTGCTGCAGCTGTAGCTCAGCTATATCAGGCAGAGTCTGGGGTGAATGTGATGCAGAAAAGGAAGGCTTAGCAATTAGGCTGTGGCTATTTGACTAGTGAGGGACTGGTGCTCTGCAGTCTGGCTGTGACCCACATGCCAAGCTCCCATTTCCCTGGAAAGCACAGCAAAGGGATGGAAGACAAGAAAAATATCTCCTTCTTATCTGAAGTTAAAATGCCACCAGGTTGAGTTCTCAGTTTTGGGAAGTGACTCACACAGTTTATCTGCAAGTTTCTAGCCTCAGCTTGCATTCTGCAGAGAAGCAGGGCAAACCCTTGGCATCCTCTCCATGCAGTATGTGGATGTATGCTGGGGATTTTAAGGCAATCTTCCTTATCTTCATAGCACACAAAAAGGTTTCCCAACTCTATGTGGGTACTTTAAGTTGGCATTTTTGTCGTGGGTGGTGTTCTCCCACGTATTTTATATTCATTGGCTCTCCTACTTAGCAATATTTTCTCATGCAGATTTCAAAGGCGAGGCAGCCTGGGAATGGGACATTTAGTCTGAGAAGCTGAGGAGATGTTTCATTTAACTTGTTTCATTCAAGTAGCCAATACAGTTCTTGACACATTTGTACAGCATTAAAAGAATGTTACACAGCATGCAAGAAACCCCTGTTACAATTTTCACCTTCATTCTGTAGGAAAAAATATGGGTTTGGAACATAGGTCTAACTGATCCTTTGTACCCTGTGTAGTGGTAAAGAAGGGGTGACCATTTTGCATTGAAAAAATCTTCTGTCTTTATTCAGGACCAAAGTTCAATATCAAAGCTCTCTACCTGGGCACAAAAAGGGGGAGATCTCCTTAGGCAGCTTTTCAATGCTTTAGCAAATAATAAATTGCCAGATTTTGGTCAGAGCTAAAAGAACCAAAGTCAAGTTTCACACCAAAGATGAAGCACACAAAGACTTCACTTAAATCCTTGGCTGGAAACATTAATGCTTATTATAACTCATATTAATTGTTAACTGAACTAATTAAAACTTTGGCATTTACAGCATTTTAGGCTTAGGGGAAAGATATAGCTTTTCCTCTTATTTCCCAGCACTTAAAGATTTGCTCAAAAACTTGGAAAAAATTATGAACAGCTTAACCTCCTAAATTAATAAGGGCTCTGAGAGGAACACTCTGGTGTAAACCCATTCAGCCCTCTCACTACCAACACTGTGATCTCGTTAATTACAGGCACAGTATGTTTTATAAATATTAGTTTACAGCCTCCTGCATGACAGCAAGGGGAAAATATTGAAAGAAATTTTTATAATTACAGTCCAATGATCTGCATTTTAATTGAGATTTTTACCAAATAATTTCATAGGAAGACAGGAATGTTCCAATAAAACTGATTCATGGTTAGGCATTTAGGGTTTAAATTGTCCTACTTTGTTATATTTGGACCTATAAGGACATGGGGACAGGGACATCAAAATACTTCTAAGTGTTAGGGATTTTTTTCCTCACTTCTATTTGCAATATTCTAGAAAAACACATCTTACTTTCTTATGTCTGCCTACTCCTGAACAGTCAAAGCGCATTATACAGTGTTTTCAAGAAGCACTTTAATTAAAGTTGATAGTGGGGTCTCAAACATACTTGCAAAACACTTGACTCTGCTGCTGTTATTCTCTGAAATGCCCTCTCTGTAATTCCACTTCGCTGAAAAACCACACTTTCTTTATTTTGCATTTGCCTACTTATCCAGTTTCTTCCCTATTTTCTCAGCTAATGCTTACTTGACAGATATTGTTACTTACCAAACAGAGAGTTAACAACGAGATAATAGAGCTGACAGAACTTCTTCCAAGATCATTTCTGCTGGTGGGAGAGTTCCTGTGTTTGCTAAGCAAGCAGAATTGGACCAAGATGTCTAATGGGCTGTGATACTACTATTGAACCCTTATTTGGTGCTGTAGCAAACTCCTCTCTGCTGTTCCTGTGGTCCAATGGATAAACACAGCCTCAGTAATGCTAAACTTAATGTTTAACTCCATTAAATGGTGTTGAAGGACAATTTCTCAGAGCTTTTTTTTTTTTTGCTGTATTTCCTAGGCCAACAAAGTGTTGACAAAAAAACTCTGGCTACCAATCCTCTCCTTCTCTTATCTCTGGTATCTGTGATACCATTAGCCAATCTTAACCAAACCTGCCAGAAACATGGAACTTCTTTTCATGCCAACAAGCTGTGTGAGAGAGGGGCGCTCAAGATTGTGTCACTCTGTTAGAGATGGTGAGTTTGCTCTCTGTTACCACATTTAACACACTTCAGATGCAGATTGGCTAGAAATCAGGTCTCAGTAGGTGAGGTATGACAAAGCAATTACCAGTCCATTTTTTGCTTGCCTTTATTGCAACTTTCTGTGTGTGTGTGTGTGTTCATATTTCATATTAAACTCAGAGTAAAATACTAGATGAATGCAGCTCACTGCTTTCAAAGTAGCCATCTAGTAATTCTTGTTTCCCTACTGCTGTGTTCAGAGTTCTCAGCTTAAATGTGGTTATTTTCTTTGTGATTTTTCCTTGCTGCCAACTGTTTAGGCACTTAACAATTCCTACAAACACATGTTTTGTGATTGTTCATTTGCTACAGGTGTGGGAATTTTTTTTTTCTTAGTATAGACATAGTAAATCCAAATTTCTTGGCAAGCGCACCAAATAAAAAAGCAGTTCTACCTTCATGTATAAAACCATTCAAATACATCTTTCTGGGTATGGTCCTTTTCCAGATGTGCAAAGGGATTGCTACCCTTTTGGATTGAAAAGATCACAAGTGGGACCAGGCACACTGAGAATGCATTGGAAATTCTGCTTCAGTCTGGTTCTTATAGAGATAAGGTTGCAAGGTTGTATCTTTTTATGTTCCACTTTCCCTTTTCCCAGAAACCTTTTTAATCTCTCACCTTCAATATCCAGTTTTGCCTTTTCTCTTGTGAGTTCTCATCCATTTAAATTAGTAATCTTGGTCTACAGAGGCGTAAACAGGAAATCAGAGTATTGTCCTTTCTGGGCATGGAGATTTGCAATTTGTGAATATTCACTGATTTCTGCCAAGCCTCCCTTATAGAAGACTCTTTATTTGAGTGCAAACTTGAGTTTCCAGCATGTATTCTTCCCATTAAATGTTAGATTTGGAAAAACCACCTGAGTCACATGAAGTACATGATGAGCAGAAAACTCATGCTCATTTTACTTCAGGTACTTTTCCAGCTGTGTGTATGTGTAAAAATAGATTATGTACATACACTGTGCATAAAAGTCATCCATAAATAACCTTCTCATTTGGTTAAGAAAGAACCTCATATTAGACATCTCTCTCTTTTGCACATAGATTTTGTAATCCATGCCTTGGATATTATCCAATATCTGATTTTAATGAGTATACTTCAAGTTAAATATCTCTTTTCCTTGATCATCTTCCTCCTTTTTTTTTGTAAGATAAGTTTTCTCTTCCAGGCATGATGTATAGCTGTCTCAAGTTATATTTTAGCTGTGAGTCTCTGGCTTTCACTTCCTGTGATTACCTTTTTATACTTGTGTTCAGAGAGCATATCCCATGCTTTGTCATATGCTAAGCAGCCAGTCTGGTCAAAAACATGAAATCATCAAACAAACTGGTACTTAAAACGAGGAAAATAAATGTTGCACTTAATTATCGGTACTCTCATTTAACCCTAGGTGATACTCTCTTAGGTTCTGATTGAAACTTCCAGCAAGTGTGTATGCACCCCAGGAAACAATTAGCGGAGAGTAATACTGCACTCTTCTCCAGAATGAAAACACAATCTCATCACTGCAAAATAAAACTACTTATTATTGATGTTCCATCTTGGCTGATAATAAGAATGTTCAGTTGCATTAGATAAATATCAATATGTCATGAAGGTTCTAAAATTGAGTACCTTAGAAAGACGTTTTTCAAACGACATAATAATAATTTTTTTTCTTTCTTTACATCAAATTACTGACCAATAGTGGAAAAAAAATAATGGCTTAAAGTTAATATCACTGTGGTATCCTAAAGATAATTTGTGTTTGATCAAATTTAGATGTAACAAGTTGAACTGTTCTTCCTGTACTAAAATCAGCAGCAGAATTTCCAATGGGATTGGGGCAAAGCAGCTGAGTCACTTACCGAAAGCTGTAATTTTTAGGAAAAAAAAAGAGAAATCAGACTATGATACTGTCCCATGGCTAAATATAGGGGAAAACTAAGCCTTTCTGTCTTTTTTGTATGATTGCAGCATGGTGAAATTCTCAGAGGATGAAAAGACAGATCTGAATGTGATATTTCCTGAGAGAAGGATATTAGTTTTATGAATCTAAATATAGAGAGTGGACAGACTGCATGAGAGTCACAAACTCCAAAACTCAGTGTGAGAGAATTATAATCACCAGAAGTATAAAACTGCTATTTGTGTAACATCAAAAGAGTCCTGACCCATGCCAGAAAGAAAGAAGCCAGAAAGAAAGAAACCAGAAAGAATCCATTTTCAGAAAGTCACGTTATTCACTGACTGGAGCTCCTAATGTAGGCAGAAGGATGTGCCCTGCAATGTGAGAATGGATTTCCTACACAGAAAGTATATAAGTATAAAAAATGAGATTATGAGAAAATGCAACTTTTTGAGAATCCAGGATTCAAAAGATTAGCTGTAGAAACTGAATCTAAACAAAAACCACTCCAGTCTGAAACTGTTTTTATACAGAGAGCCAGATTGTATTCCAGAGCCTTTCGAATGTCTTTTCTCATTTGACATGTGTTTGCTTATTACCAGGAAACATAGAGCAAACTCATCTTATTTTATTCTTCCTCCTCTTCAGGGCAAGAATTAGTCTTCATGAGGTTTTGGTTTTTTATGCTGACTCCTGCATCTCCTTAGTTGGTACTGACTCACACTCAGAGTTATAGTAAAGCTCAGGTAGGTTACTTGTGGAGAGTTTTGTAGGGAGGCATTGTCCTTTTGATTGCAAAGCAGTCTGTAAAAAAAGTACTGTAACTTTACACAGCTTCTTCCCAGGGGTAAAAAACTTGTCAAGAAGGCCCTAAAATCAAGTTATGAGGGTGCAAAACTCCCTTTCAGTCAAGAGAGAGGGTGGTTACTTCACAAGCTGCTGGTCTTCCCTTTTCTGCTACCAGTAGCTACCAATAGAAGAGAAATCTTCTCTTGACAAGACAGAGAAACCAGGACTATTCCTACACTTACTGCTGTCCCCATTCATTTTTTCATACTGTGGGGAATTGGGCAAGAAGCTTGTCCCTCTTGTTAAATGCAGAATTTGTCTGCCTGAGGCTGAGTGGAGTGATATTGCATTGAACATACTCCACTGCACTGATCCATTGCACCCAGGGAGGGCTGTTGAGTTGTACCCCTTTGAAATAAAAGGTTTGTTCCCTCTCTACTGACAGGGCTTTTTCCCTCTCTACTGACAGGGCTTTTTTTCCAAGTCCAACAGCATGGATCACTAGTACGTTTTGTGTGAGCTGCTAGTTAGGGAACAGCTAAAGAGAATTATTTGCCTTGAGGGAAACACAACTTAAAATCCTTTCAAATCAAAAAAGCCACATCTCTTTTCTAACAGTCTTTATTTTTTAAAAACTTCAGTCACAAAATAAAAAAAAAATGCTGAAAATATAATGGGGAAATAATGGGGATGGTGAAGAAAATTATTTGGTGGCCTTAGTGAGTCATATCACTGCTTTGCTTACCACCTTTTTCAGTTTCTTATTGGCAGACAAATGGACATACACACAGGAGCATTCCCCGCAATGGCTTGTAGCAGAGCTCTGGGTTCAGCTGCTTATGATCCCTCAGCCAGTCATCTCCTCTGCCTTTGGATAAGTGACTCCTCAGGATGCTATTGCAATGCTTGGATATTTGACCATTTCCAAAAATAACTCCTTGTGAATGTCCCTGAATTTGTAAATGAATCATTTCAAACTATGAATCACTGAGATGTGCTACAAAGGGAAAACAATAGCCCCAGTCACAGTTAAATTTATGTCTTAAAAGCTATAAACCCAAGGCTTGTCGAAACAGAATTCTAATTTGGCTAAATACTCCAAACCCAAGACGGAGAGTGAGGCAAAAGCTGCCTCTGCGCAGCTTCTCTTCAGGCAGCTGAAGCTGAGGCTGTGGTTTGGGGTGCTAAGCTGCAAAGCTCTCCTGTGCTGCTCCCAGGAAATGCAAGCCTTCAGCCTTCTCTGCCACTCAGGGTTTAGTAGAGCAAAGATGAGACACTCAATCCTCCTGGGAAGCATTCAGGTCTTCTTTAATTCCCAGCAGATGCAATCAGCACTGTCACTGATGACCATGACCTGGGTGTGCATTTCAGGCATGGTCTCATGTGGTATCTTCTGCTTGCATTGCCCGCTATATCTTCAGCATGCAAGTTGCCATAATTAGGGAAAATGAGAAATTGCCTCTCCAAAACAATATTGTTTTGCACTGCCTCTATGACTTGGAAATATCAGCCACAACGTAGTCAGTTTTAATGAGATTGTTGACACCTTCAAACAGACAAATAAAATAAAATAGCTCTCCTGGCTACAGAAACTGCTATGATTTACATCAAAAAAGCTCAATAAGCCCCAAGACTGCGGTAGAACATTTGAATTTCTGCTACACACCATTGTTCTTCAGCTTCATCTGTGAGTTTTCAGGTAAAGTAAAATGTCATCCTATTTAATTATCTGTTTATGTGTGTATGTGTTTTTCTCAGGAGAAACACATTATAGTGTTCCTGCCAGAGAGCTCAGAGCCAGGACATAAAGTTTTATAATCCTTTTATCCTCTCTTCTTTAAATTCCCCCAAAAAATTCTTACAAATTACTTCTCCATTTTGTCTTCCTAATGCTTTTTCCTCCTCTCCCAGCCATACTGGGACTATCTACCATGTTCCTAATTTTTTTATTCACCATCTGCATTTTTGTACATTGTTACATATAGGTTGTTTTTCAATCTTTTCCAGCAGTGCACTTTTGTAGATGCAAATATTTTTTTTGTGTCCTGGCATTCTTCTTAAAATGTCCCTAACTGACATCACCACATGTTTAAAGTGCACAGAATGCTAAGTGTGGGCATTTGTCTGTAAACATATTTTATAAATACATTACTGTGTGTGGAGAAATGAGATTTTTCTTCCATGATTACGCATTTTTCATCTATGCTGTGATATGATTACATTTAGAGGGACCCTGAGGGTCCAGTATGTTAATTCCTAGGGGGTGTTAGTGAATTCTAGGGAATGTGCAATCAGAAAAGACCAAACCTTTTATTATACTTCATAAAAATGTGTGGTTACTGAAAAAACATATGATTTAGTTGTATGAGCAATTACAACTCGATTGAATGGCAGATATGATTTTATCTATCTTTAAGTAAATGTTAGGGGATCTGGAAAGTAACCTATGAAATGAGGTTGGGAGTGCTGAACAGTTTGAGATAAAACTGGATGGAATATTAGATTAAAGCAAAATTTTCAGTCATATTATTCACTACCTGGAAAATCAATTTTTGCATGACCTAAACAATCTCCCAGTGGGGAACTAAGTTCAGGAAAAAAATAATTCCTTCAGGAAAAATGAGGCTCTTATAATATTCTTTTTCATATTTATTGCAGCATTTTCAAAGTGAAAACATTTTCTCTTCAAATCCTCATTTTAGATCATGGTAAACAAAACTAAAATTTAGGAAAGAGATACCAGCACTAATAGAAAAATGCAGCTTTCAATTCTAAAACAAATATGGTTATGCTTTTTCTTTAATCTAGTGATGAGTTGGAGGAAGAAAGCACCTTATGAAAACTACATTTGTTTGCTGCTGGCTGATTTATGGTTTCAGTCACTAGCCCAAAATAATCAATTATTTCTGAAGTTTCATCTTTCCAAGAGCTATGATGAAAAATAGCTTAACATATTTAAGACTTTCATTTATTATTCCTATAACTATGGACTTCTGTATACAGTGTTCATAGAGAATTTGGAAAATAGCAGGAGGAAAGCTTAATGTCTTTTAAGTATGAAATTAGAAGGATGTGTCTAAGAAACTTGTGAAATTACCTATTTTTACTATACACAGAGAACCTGTCAAAATTGACCAAAATTAAAAAAAAAAAAAAAAAAAACCCTCATCCATCCCAAACCCAAAACATTGCAAGACCTTCAGAGAAATATTCAAAAGGCCTCATCCTGCTACAACTGATTCTTGAGTGTCCCAACTATCAAGATTCTTCCACCTTTGATGAACTTGTTTCATTTAAGCAAAAAGAATGTCCTCCTGTCTACCACTTCCAAGAGGAATCAGCTATAGGGAAAAATATAAAGTGGTAGGTTGTTTTACGTTGGGTTTTTTGGCAGGAAGTTCAGGTTAATTATTCTACGTGTTTTATCACATTCCTCAGGAAAAGAAAAGCCATTTTAGAAAGTGCTCTTGATTCTGGGTTCTGAAATGATAAAATAATGCTATAATAGGAAGTCTCTTTCTTTAATCTTCTTTTCATGTATTTCTCTAAATATGTTGTTTTGGCTACTGAAGAGAGAGAAAAAAATCAATAACAGGAGTTCATCATATAATTTCCTTGTCAACCTATTCAAAAATCAGCTGTCAGATTAAAAACAAAAGAAACTAACAAAACAAAACCAAAGAAAACAACAAAAAATATCCACAAACAAACAAACTCCAACCAAGAGAAAAAACGCCATATGCTGTTATGCTGGCACCAGGGGAAAAAAAAAAGAACACGCAAAGAGTTTATCTGGGACTTGGCTGTTTATAATCTTGTGGTTGTGAATCTGTAGAAGTGAAAATTGCTTTGACATTTCATGGTAGTGATGGTGTCTATGTAGCCCTGTGAAGACATCACCAGCAGCAAGGCAGCAAGTTCAAGGCACCTGTCTGCCTACTGTGAAATTCTGGGAATGTCATGCAAGCACATCACCTGGCATGCTGGGAGTCCACAAAGAGCATTTTTGGTGCACCTGCCCCTGTTGTGCTGGCAATAGAAGCTGGTGAGATCAGCATGGCTGAAGACAGACGCGAAAGTCCCCTTCCCATTCTTGTGGGTCCCTTCCAACACAGATTATTCCATGATTTGTGATACTCCTCCCTCCTAGGGCATGCACTCTTGGAGCACAGCCATGAAGCACTGACCATGTCCCTTGACCACCCTTTGCCTTACTGGACAACGCTGGGGCTGTGACAACACCAGCCTTTCTGCTAGAGCTGTGCTTTTTGCAGGCACCTTTCCTACTGCCTCCACCTCAGAAGGAACATGTCACATCCACATGGGATGCCTGAACCTTGCCTGTCTCATCTTCATCAGCAAACCCCAAACCACAGAGCTGTAATAGTTTCAAACAGCTTTGCTTCTGACAAAGAGCTATAGAAATGTTTAATCATTATGGTCTTCCCTGATAGGCAAGCAGCCTTTCTTTGCCTAAACTGTTTTTTGGGTTTTTTTCCTTTTATTGATTTCATGACAGATTAATTAGTTTTTAAAGCGCTTGTATCTCTTGCCTGCTTTAGTGGTTCTTTAGATGTTTGTGAATCTAATCTGAGCACAAGTTAGGTGGTCCTCATATTCCAGGCCAGATTCTGCAAATTAGTTTAATTCACAGTAAGTATTTAGGCACCAGGCTAAGAGGCTGGATTTTTAAAAGACCTCATGAAGCTGGACTGTGTAGACACTTAAAATTCCACCATGAATGACAGAGCAGTAGGATGTTGAAAGTTCTCTAGTTTTCAAAACAACATTAAAAAAAAAAAATTATTTGTCTTGGTAAGAGAAGAGTGAATTTGAAAAATCATCCTATATTTGCAGACACTAATTCCTGGAAATGGCAATGCAAATACTCCTGGACTGATTGTTCAATATATTGGGTGAAAACCCAAATCTTTCTATCACTAATAGAATTGCAAGTCTTGTGTATTCTGCCAGCAGAGAAAATTCGTCTACTTTTGTTATCAAGTTTTCTAGATTTTACTTTTCAGAATTTGAGTAAAACTTGTTTTTCAATCCTGAACAATATTCAGGCAAGTGCATTTTCACTTCTTGTTTAATTGGAGGCCAGCATGTCTGGTTGGATTTGTTTGACAGCTTTTTCAATTCCTTGAGGTTCCAGTGATTTGTCATGTCTTTTATTTGTAAGTAAAGGCACAGCCAGCTTTTTTCCAGGCCTTGTTATTCTATTATAAAGCTACATAATGGAGTAAGTTCCTATTGGTAATGAGCAGCAATCAATACTGTTGTGTAACCAAGTCACCCCCCTCTGCTTCCTATATTTTCATTTAGTCTTCAAAATTCCCTTTTCTCTGCAAATATTCTGCTTTGTGCTAAATAGTTGCTGGTGCTCAGTGGATACAGAAACAGCGAGGCTGGCCTACAAGGTGGTGTGGATCTCTAACTCATCCTTGTAAGGGCAGGGCTTTAGCATAAGCCATGCCCAAGGTACTGGAAAGTTTGCACTTGGGATCATAGGCCAAAAGGGTCCTGGTAGTGGGCTACATGGGCAAGGAAAGCTGTGCAAGTACTGATGCTGTCTGGAGATAATGACTCACTCTTTCCAAGAATGATGCATCACAGTCTAATGTGGTTTGCAACATTTCCTGAGAGACCCGTGGGTATTATGCCAACCTTAAGATAAAACGTGAAAGAGGTTCTTGGTTCAATTCCACTTACAGAGGGTAAGGTTTCAGTTGTGTATTGAGGAAATGTATTATTTCCACAAAGTGGTAGCATTTAGAAAAGGTCTCCACCAAACATCTAAAATGTCCTGTATGCAGCTGGGAAAGAATGAGGACTGAAGAAATGGAGAGGAAACGCAGAAAATTGAATTAGGAGATTTAAGAACAGAACTGAGCAACATTTTTTCCCCTTTTCAGCAAATTAAAGAGATAATTTTGAAATCCCTAATTCATTTCCATCTTTCTGCTTCTCCTTGTAAGAATCAGTTTGTATTACGTGCCCTGTTAGAAACTCTGTTCTGTTTCTTTGTAGTCTCTGGCACATTCAGGACCCCTGCCATTCATTCTTAGAGGTGACATTAACAGCCGTTTGGCAGGAATGCCTCTGCGGTGACATCCTCACGGAGACCCTGTAAGAAGTCTGCTACTCAGGAGAAAATTATCAAGCAGTGAGAATAGCACAGAAGGCAAGCATTTCAAAATGGAGTCAAAGCTGTATTGAAGCATTTGCCTCAAGCTAAAATAAGCCAGGTAGACTAGAGCTGAAACAATAGCATGGTGCAGACACATGCTGAGTAGATGTAGCATTGTTATTTTATCATAAAATCTTCCACACTTCATGGTGTAATATTAAAAAAAAAAAAAAAAAAAAACGCATGAGCTACTCAGCACTACCATTCTCTACTATCTCATGGCAGATTGACACCCTGCACTGGCTCAGGGCTCCCCAAGTATCATCCAGGTCCACATAATAGAAAGCCATTCAGAATGACTCACCATTTTATATGCTCGCATTCTGTATACTCACTATCTTTCTGACTTCAATAAGGTGTTTGGGTTTTTTTTAATTGATTTTAAAGTCACACTGTTTTCTTTCTGTCCCCTTTTTTGTTTTTAACCCAAGCTATTAGCGATAGGAGTTTTGTCCAGAGTACCCAGCAAGTTAGCACAAGTAAAACATGCCATGCTCCAGCTGAAATTAATAAGAGGACTTTTCATAACTACAAGCATCCTGGCATGCACATGGGAGCCTGTGAACTGGATGGTGGCTTTTAAGACAGAGCGCTGATGTCTAATTCCTCACAGGCAGTGGGAGAGCAAGCTTTTCATCTCCATCAGAAGCGCTCTCCTTGTCCTGTGTGTGGACCTGTTGTGTGGGTGACGAAAAGGGAAGAAAGCCCTGTCACTTCTCCAGACTTCTTGTAAGATTTCTGCTTTCCCTTCATGATGGTAACAGTGAAAGAATAGTTTCTGAATGACCTAAAGTATAGGGATTTCTCTTGTCTGACCTCCCTAACTGGCTGGTTGCAGGGAGGAAAACTGTGCAATTAGAGATGTCAGAAAGGTAGATGTGTTTTTTCTTCTTTTAGTTAGTAGTATAGAGGCATAGCACTTGAGCTGTTATCTTTCTGACTGATATTAGTCCTGAAGGGAAAGACTTGTACAGTCTTACTGTAATGTGTGTATACATTGTTTTGATTGTGCAGCAAAGGAGGGAAAAAATATATATACCTACATTTATCACCTTTAACCCTACTGACCATATATAAGGAGATCCTAGCATTTGAGAGCAATTGAACTTGTCCTGGTCATACTCTAAGTATATGAGAGTAGTAGTTGTTTCTAAGATTCTCATTCTTAAATGTTCTGGCAGTACCTGAAATGACTCAAAGTTCAGTGTAAATGTTATGTGCTGTCTGCTCTATGTTGATATTAAGGTGGCATGTTTCCCAGTAGCAAAGTAAATAATTAGTACATGAGAAATAGTATTTCTGTTACTAAACAGCCTACAGTGCCAGTTTGCCCAGCATAAACCTATTGGATGTGTATGCCTAGGCAGCACAAATAGTCCATGGGGCCATGGTCTCAAAAATTCTAATAATACAGATAGGGTAAGGATGGTTGCTAAGTGGCTAGAAATCTGGAACCTTGGAGGAAGAGATAATTCTGTAGTTGTGCTTCTACCTCAAATTCACCAATGATCAATTAGCTGTAGGGGATTCTCTCCCTTTGGATATACTGCCAGATCAATAACACTCAAAGGCTCTGTAGAACAGCAGGCAGAGCATGGTCTCATATACCCTGCCATGAGAATGGAGTTTCCTATCCACTCTAGTAAGGATGATTGCAGTAATGTCTGTCTCAAGTTCTTCTTCCAGCCAGACAACATAATCCAGTGAACCCATCTGTGTAATCTGGTACAGACCAGTTTGTCACACAGCAAAAGGTAGTCTAGTTTGGCAGAGGAGGCCCTGCAGCCCCCTTAGAAAAAGTTTCCACGTAAACCTGTACCACAGCTCAGTTTGGCTGAACAGTTCTTTTCTAACCCTCCTTCGACCTCCTCAAGAAGAGGTGAGGGTCTGGCTTTTCATACAGGTATCACTAAGAGGAGGGGGTGGAGACTGAAGCCTGCCTGCCTGGCAGGCAACCAATCAGGCCACTCACTCCTTGTGAGTGCAAGGAGGGAGAGCTGACTGTCAAAAGTAAGATCCCTTTTAAATTAATTTACAGTGGTCCAGATAAGATTAACAAAGCTGTTTCAGCCCCTGAACTTCTTGCTACATAATGATGAAAGGAACAAAAGCACCATAAAATTTAAAGATCACCCAGAGTCCGAAGAGGCACCCTCACTAAGCTGGCATGTGCCCAAATATGACATGAGGAGGGAGGAAGAGTATTATGGGATAGCAGTGAGGTTCAAAAGAAATACATTAAGATGACTCCTTTCCTAACAGGAATAATAAGGGTGAATTTCCTTTTACCTGAAGATGCAGCTTTCCAGATTCTGTAACACACTCTTAATGGTTGCACTAGATGATCTTAGGGTTCTTTTCCAAGCTAGAAAATTCTGTTATTCTTAGACTCTTTCCATCCTTCTGTCATATGGTTATCGGATGAAAGGGTAGCTGGTTTGAGCTTGAAAGTGAAGCCTTCTTTACCTTAGAAGTACTATTTGTCACTCCTCTTTGTCATTATTTGAATCACTGCAACATGCGAAATTGCTAACCTTAGCTCTCCTCCTCCTAATTAGGCAACCACATTAAAACTCTTATTAATGGCACCCCTCCTGGGTGGCTGCAGATATATATACTTTCACTGAGTAATTGCTATCTGGCCCTCATTTTAATTGGAGTCCGTGGGGGGCCTGTGGAATTCCGCTGCCTTCATCTCCCACTGGCTCATTGTGCTTGTGACACAAATTTAGAAATAGGGAACTACTTTCCAGATCTGCATCTGAAAGAAAATGTAAGTGAGGGGCAAAAAATAACAATAGTTAGTAGATAAGATGTAAGAGGAATTAGATTGGAAGAAAACAAAGTGTTTCACTTTGGTTCCTTCTTTTACTGGGAGAAAAAAAACTGTGAAAAATTTTCTGGCATTTCTGTTTTCTGTCTCTTGTCTAACATGGTGCAGGTTGTATCTAGGTTAACCAGATCCTGAAGGAACTTAAAGACCGTTTAAATCAAAACTTAAATAAAACCTATTTTGCAAATATGACCCACAGCTTTCTAGGTCCTTGGAACTCAGGCAAGAAATGTAACCCAAATATGAAAGGGGCTGCCGCTTCCAATTCAGACTTTGTCAACTTTAGCTCCAGAAAAAATGTGCCAGCTTTATTGAAAGTTCATATTTTGATGAAAATGGACCCTTTTAAAGGCGCTGAAAGAAACTATTTGGCTGAATAAAACTTTTCTGTCAGAGGAACTCCAAAAAACCAACAGGTTGGAAGAAAAACGTGTCTTCATGCTTGATTACACAGACTATAGTCAGGAGGGTTTTATGCATAGAGACAACGCTTGGTTTTATGCTTTGAGTTTTTGAGATATGTGCTTTAGCTAGGTATTTCAAATTAAATGAGTAGTAGTAAAATGGTAATTGTATTTTTCTTATATGTCTTCAGAGTTAATATATTCTAAGATGAGCTAATTCGTATCCACCAAGGTATTGTTTCAGGCAGTAACTGCAGACACTTCTACTCTGTATAGTGTTCCAATTAATGTTTTCTAAATTATAGTCATAATCATAAGGACTGGAAACTATAATTTTTCAAAAATTGTGCAGATACAACGGCATGAAAAGAAATTCTGTCTCATTTCAACATTTTAAAATAAGTTTTGTTAAATTCCTTTTGTATCAATACAGAAATAACTTCATAAAACTGCAGGTATATAATTGCCTCTTTTGGAGTTGTTTTTTTTTTTTTTCAATATCTCACAGTTTTGAGAGTTTTCAATCAACTCCACTAGAACTTAATAGACATTCTTAATCTTTTTTATCTGTAAGTCTAGGTACTGGAGCAGAGTTTTACCACAACCTAAAAATGCCCCAGTGCCACACACACAGACATAGACAGGGCTCTGCGCCTGAGTGTCAGTTCATAGTAATTGTGGTACTAGTGTTTTGTTTCTTGTCTCTGACAAAAGGCTGATTACTGTTGCCATCTCTGTGCACAGTTGGGTCTTTCGAGAGAGGTCTGTAGCTCCTCATCACAACTATCTAATTAGGCTGATTGGTTCACAGTGCTGAGCCAGGTGTGCTTGGCTCAGTGTCCTTATTTCTAACTGCTTTTTTGTGTGTTAAATGAACCTTTGCTGAGGCCCTTTGTGAGCCACTCTGCCAGCTTGAAGCAAAAATGGGTGACCGGTGTAATGCTGAAGAAGTAAAACCTATCCTGCTTACATGCTGTGGGTGAACTATGCTACAAATACACTGAGGTTTTAGTTTTTAAGTTGTGGCTACATTGAGAGAAAAAAACAGCCATGGAGTTCAAAGACTAAGGACTTGGACAGACATTCACAAAACAGGGATCTAAACAGAGATTAGTGCACGCTGATTAAACTCATTTTCCACTTAAAGGTAGTTTGGCCATCCCAGATTGCTTTAAATCTGTTTTGTAAAAGGTATAAGCAAAAAGCCCACTGTACTTGTTTCAGGGCTGTGAGCCTGCAGCTGATATAGTTTCAGGCCGCAATTCTTGCAGTGCTTTCATAACTCAGTGATCCCATTCAACTCTCCTCCAGGGCCTCAGAAACTCAGCTTCCAGTGTTACATAAGAGATTTTTGTAGTAGAAGTATCATGAAAGCATATGAGGAGGTTGATGATGGGTTACACTGGAGCAAGAAGAAGGATGAGACAGGGCTGTGCCTGGAGCGAGCTGCCTGACTTCTGTGTTGAAGACCAAGAAGGAAACAGAGAGGCTGCATGGTGTGAAACAGAGTTCAGACATTGGTTCATCTTTTGCATCCAAAACTTAGAGATGTTTAGATTAATAAGATTTATTCAATCCATAGTGGTAGCCCAGGAGCTAATTCTCTGTTGGCTGTAATTTTTACAGCCTTCAAGTTATCCATTGACTCTGACGAGCAGTCACAGGAATGCTGTGCTATTTAATATGGTCTGTGAATTTAATATGGTCAAATGTTCCTTTTTGTTGAACCTTGTAATGAAAATGTCTCTAAATATCTCTAAACCTAAAACTATCAAGTGCTCTACTGGGTTCAAGTTCTGCTACAGTTAAGTAACAGTTAATGTCAAGTGCATCAAAATTTGCAGAAATCATTCCTCTAAAACAGATGAACCACCTGACAGATTTACATCAAAATCAGAGACGCTTTTTGCAGTTTCATTTGATTGCATGTGAGAGTGTTTCATAATCTGATGTTCTGCTGTGCAAATTTAGAGTGCTGCCATTAGCTTTGAAAGCACTGCTGTAAATCCACCATCCATGTACCTGACTCAGCAAAACTAAACCCCACATTTCTTTTCAGAAACTGAGTTCTTATTATTCTGCTCTTTTACCTTTGTTCTTAAGAGATCAAAAAAATCAATTTTTTTTTTCATTTTGGAGGAGAAGGAAGATGTTACAGCTGCAGCGCTGTGCAACATTTGATCCATTTTCCATTTCAAATATACATTGGTATGTACAGCTGACATCCACAAAGAATTTTGCATTCAGAATTAAAAGCTCATTTGCACACAGTATACATAGTGCATTATCTCCTTTTACAGAAAGACCACTGCTCATGAGTAGTTGTCTAGAAAAGGTCTTACTTCAGACACATGACAGATAAGAAATCAAAGCATTTCCTCAAGCACACTCCTTCCTCCTTTCATGCACCCACATGGCTTGTACCAAGCTGTAGTAACTCACAGTTTTGAAAGGCTTTGTCCATGTCATAAGTGTTAGACACTGGAGAGATTTGTCCGAAGAGATGAGATAAATTGTGCACAAGTATTGCAGTCAAAGACCGAGGTAGAGTGTGGGTGGGAGAGGGCAGTTTGCATTGGTGTAAGGGTGAGAGAGTTCGGAGCTATGTTGGGTGTCTCAGTATTATAGGTATTAGTCTTCCTGCCTGCATGGCTTAAGGCATTACAGCTGAAAAGCTGGGCTTAGGGAAGGCTCAACAGTCTTTGATAGGATACTTTACATTGTTGAAATAGAATTTCAAGTAACTAAAGACCACCTCTTTCTCTTCAGTTTGAATAACAGACCTCCATGCTGGCATCAAGCTGAAACAGCCACTGAGCTTATGGTGCATAGGTGTTCACTTTTAATAAATAGGAAGCAGTTTTTCCTCTCACCTCCATCAACTAATCACTGACCAAACCCAAGCTTTCTCCTAAACATGTTTTGAAATCTGCCTGCAGTCTGTTCCTGAGTCCACGTGGTGTTAACACAGGCACACAGCTTCTATCAAACACATTGATAGACAAATCACTCTGTAACTCCATGCTTTCCATCCTCACCTGGGGAAAGAGGGAAAATCCTCAAGCAGCAGCTCAAATGGACATGCTCACATGCCTTTAGAAAATGTCCCCCAAGAAGGCTTACAGCTCGTGGATTTCTTCCAGATCTCCAGTGAGTCATTAACAAAGGCCAGGACACTGGCCATGCTCTTGCTGAGCAGGAATTCACCTCTTCCACATTGGGGAAAACTTGTCCAGCCGATTACAATGCTACCTAAACTGGCAACCATACTTCTTCACACTGGCCAATAAATGCCAATAGGGATTATAGTGTTGTAGTATAATCTGAGTGAAAAAATTGGAGAGACCTGGCAAACCATTTGTTAGATAAGGCCCCCAGTAGCAAAGCTACAGTTGTGGGGAATATATGAAACATTTACATGTCCAGGACAGATAGTGGGATATGAGCTGATAACTAAGGTGACTAATTAAAGCACAAAACCTTTGCTTCCTGAATTAACATATAACATTTGAATGGAATTAATAGGAACCCCTGAGGCTGAAATAGGGACATGGCTTTTAAACTGTGCTGAAATGCATTGAAATAGTTACACTTCTTTGTAAAATAGACTATACAGAAAAATACAGAAAATAGGAATGTGTGTGCTAAAAAAAGGGACTGTCCTTTCTCCATTGGAATGTCTGACAGCTAAAACAAATTGGTTTGGCTTTGTCATTTAAAACAGTGACTGATATTTTGTCAAGTTGTTCCCTTGTGGATAGATTCTTACAAAATGAGAGCAATGATTCCATTAATTTGTGTCTCATCTGTGGTCCCAGGTGATGTAGTTAATATAGTTTCCGTAATGTCAAGTTAATACTTGTTCCTCCTTTTGGTGAATTCTTTTACAAACTTGCCCTCAGCTTGTATTATACCCTCTGCTAGTAAAGGAGTTGAACTTGGGAACAGAGACTTTAGGCTTGAGCTAAAAAAATTTATAAGATCTAAAGAAATTAAACTTCCACATATGTCTTCAAGAGCAAGTTGGGTTATGGCTCTCCTCTTTCCAGTGGAGGGCCAACCCAATGCCTGGACATTTCACAGAGTTTTACCTCTTCTTCCATTATTTTTTTCAATTTTCTGTGTGAAAAGCTCAGTCCCACATCTTCACTAAAGAGGAGGACGAGGTATTTCAGCTGGAGACAGTGGGACAAAGTTGCCAAATGCAAATGTGCTGTTGACATGGACAGTGCTTCCCAAGAGGCCTAGTGCTTGGCCCAGGGATCCTCAAGGAGGAAGATGGGAAGAAGTAATACTCATCATCAGAATATCTAACTCATTTCATTAAACAAGCTGGATGTCTATTCAGAGAAATAGGTGCTTTCAAGAATTTCACCTAAACTTTAATTTCTGTTTTAAATATTAATCACAATTGATGACCTTCACTATTCAACAGAGCAGATATTTGTATTCTTCTACCCCTTTGAGAATTTTTGAGTGATCTTCTCAGAGATAAAATGAACACTGGTGTAAAACTGTTACACAAAATATATTTGTATGTTTCAGGAAATGCTTCTCTCACAATGATGGAAAGCAAAAAGTATTCAGCATAATTTGGTACAATCAGATGGTATAAAAAGCACTGGAAAGAAGTAAGAACTTGAAAGTGATAAATACAAGGATTTTTTTTCCTATTTTTTCATTCCACTAAAAAACCCACAACATACTTAAAGCATTATCAGAATTTATGTTGATTTCTCTGGCTAACATTTCAATGAGTTAAAACTTTAGGGATATTTGGCTGTATTCCAGTTTTTTTTTTTCAGTTCTGTGCTCTTTTAGGAATTTTAATTTTTCTTGGATAATTAGATCTCTGACATTAGACGCATATAATTAACAGGGAAAATGGCTTGCATGCTGGCTATAATAGCACTGTCTGATCTGTTTGCCAGATAACTGTTATGACCTGTTTTTTTTTGAATCATTTTATTCCCACAGATAGCAGCAGACATGCCTAACTGGAACCACTTCAATTTGTTTGAAAGGATGAAATCCTGAGACCTATTACTGATTTCAGTGGTCCCAGGCTTTTGCATGCATCCTCAACATTTCCCTTTAAGATAATACTTTTTCTACTTTTTTTTTTTTTTTTTTTATGGTTGAATCTGAATTACTCCCCCAAGTCAATAGAATAATAGGACTGAAACTTCATATGCAAAGCTGTATTGCTCAGAGATGTTTCTTAGAGCTGTCACAGAAGCTTTTACTGTAATTTTCAGAATGTGCCTCTCTGGGTAGGAGGGAGATGTGTTCTCTTTAGACTAAAATATTAGCTTTATCTGTCTATTGTTAACCAAAATTCAGGACTTGAGTGTCATTCACGTCTTTTGCAAAATTGTGCCCAAGACTTTTTTTAATCTCCTATTTACCAACTGCTAAATAAACACCACCTGACAATAAAGGACTGGAAAAAAATGTTTTCAGTTGCTTGTTACCGTGTCTTTTATGCTACTTACAACTTATTTTTTTGCATTTAGATCAAGTTTTGGTTCACTAAAATAAAACTTTCACTCCTCATGTTTTAAGGAGTAAAAAATATGACTGTGAGGTGAGTGGAGCCAGCACCATATTACTTTTTTTTTTTTTGCTTCTGAGCATGGGTCCAAGAAGAATTTTTAGGTGACTAATAATAATAATAATGATAATAAAATTAAAATAATAACAGCCTGTAAAATAGGCTGAAAGTGTTTTGGACCAAAGTGGTGTTAGGTATTTTCAGCTGAGTGCTTGATTATGGTCTAGCTTTATGGTCAAGGCCACAGGAAGCAGATTTCACATCTGTGGCATAAGAGAAAGGTCCATTAAGCATTTTTGAAAAATCCCAGGATGATCTGAGAACTGTATTACAGTTCATGGAGAAGTGACTGTTAAGACATCTTCCAATCATCCTTACAATTCCACTGGGTGTAATAGATTAAAAATATAGATCATACAGAATTCAAGACCTTTACCAACTCTGCAGTTAAAGCATATAATTCACATTACCCCATATTCTTTGCTTTTCTATGTGGAAGATAAAAACAGATTTCCTACAAAGCTCACATTAGAGGGTCAACAAACACAGAGCAGATTTTTTTTTCTAAATCAGATAATCCTCTACACTACTACTTTTGATGTATGGAGTTCCTAGTGCAGTGATTTTTTTCCCTATCTCTCCTGACCATAATTCCTTATCTTTCAATATGTCTACAATACATGAAGCCACTACTGTGCTAAGTATGCAGCATGTGAACATATGTAGAAGTGTGTGTATATATAATTACTGTTTAGATTCCACCTTTTTATTTCAATGTCTTTGCTTAAGCTGTCAGGTTTGAAAACAACACTGTGCTTTTTTTTCCTAAAAAGAAAAATGGTTTTATACTTCTTCCTCCAGTTTCTAGTAGTCAGTGCAGAACAGCACTCTGTTTATCATAACAAATTGAGAGGAGGGGAGCAGCAAAGGGAAAATTTTTGGTGATACGATTTCTGAATGTAATCATTTTATTGTACAAGTTAGATTTGTAGTGCCACTGAGACTGAATAGACACATATCTGCTTTTTAAAAGATCTCATTTTTTCTGCAATATTTAAGATCAGACAGAATTCCCATCTGCTAGTTTCTGTACAAGCTCAAATTAGAACAATACCTAGCTCAAAGAGCTCACAATTTACATACAAATTTTCTGTTTGCAGAAGTTCATATTGGAGGGGTGATCATATCCCTTTGTGAAGACAACCTCCTCTCTATCCCAGTTTGATTGCTAGAACTTTACTTTCGATATCTTCCTGTGAATCAAAGTCTTTTTCTGACAGAAGTTATCTTTTCCTAATGTCTCATCTCTTGAATGTTGAAGGTGGACTTCAGAGTCAGCTGGATTTCCTTATGTCTGGCATTCCAGAAGAATGCCCTAGTTGGAAACAAACCCTTACATTAGGAGATGATGGGTATCCCTTCTGCTATAAACTTCTGCTTTCTTTCATTTTTTGTCTACTGTTTACATATGTCCAACCACTGGCACTCAGTTCTGTTTGTTCTGCTTTTGGCTAAATTTCAACCACGCTGATGCTCGTTGCTCAGAAAAGACTACTGTCTATTCTTTCCTCATGGTCCGGGTAAAGAGGCTAATAAGACACATAAGTGTGATGGACTACAAAATGAAAATAGAATTTTGAAATTATAGAGACGTATTACCTAAATCATTATTCATGTAACTTAAGCTGTCTCAGTTATCTTAACAAAATCATTTTGACCAATTATATGGATAAATCTCCAACATACTTCAGTACCCAGCTTATTCAAAGTCTGAAATCATAGACCTCAGTGATTAGGCATGTGAATTTGAGATACTCCTTTCCATGGAAACAGCAGGAAAGATCCAGATCTTACTGTGTCCGGTGTGCAGTCCCATTCTGCCTGAAGAATTCAGACAGATTCTGAGACATCAGAATGACAATTATTGAGTGATTTTACAGCAGGTGATATGACTAACAAACATAAGGAAACCTTGAGTGATTCTTTCTTGATTCCAATGAAAAAAATAGTTATGAATGAGGAAGGTAAAGGCACTCATACTTTGGACAATTTCCCCCTCATTTTTCTTTTATTTCTCCTCTTTTGTGACATTTGCACTCCTAAAATCTTTAATATCTTTGTAGTAAAATAATTTGCTAAAATAATTTGCTCTTGTAGCTGAGCTTGACCCCTTTGAATAATAAGAGGCTGTGATCTGTAACTCTCAAAAGAAGCAGTAAGTCCAGGATGCTCTGTGTTGAGATTTCAAATGGACGTCAGTCATCACAGGTAAAACAACTGTATGAAATGAAGCACAATAAAAATAGGTGTTACTTCTATGAAGAAACCAGGTTTTAAATGTTCTCAACTACAGTGCTTAGTGGTTTAAATACTGCTTGTATTCTTAATAGTAAGATCTGATTTTTTCTATGTAAATTAACCTGAATACTATAAAATGGTATATTACATAGGCTCATGGGATTGTAATAATCTTGTCTTTATGAAGAAGACAAACTTATCTTCCTATTATCATTTTTCACTGAGCTCTAAGACTTTTATTGATTTAAAACAATACAAAGCATTATAGATAACCTCTTGCAGTGTTTTTAAAGTTTACTTTTTGCTCAATTAAAATTTTATCCATTTCTATTTTGAATTGGTAAATATGTGGAGAGCTAACAACCCAGCTATCATCAATATCTTTTAAATTTTACATCTTATCAAGGAATAAACCAAATATATTTGGTCTTCAAGATACTCACTTTTTCATCCAGTTTATAAAGGGCTGAACAATTACTTTCTTGATTCTTGTTTGAGAGCTGTGATAGATCTTTATACTAAATTACATAATTGTGGGCAACCCTCATCATACACATTTCTATTCCAGTTGACACATGCACTAATCTGATAGAGTGAAATGTAAATCTTGATAATAATTTCATCTACTTCTACAAAGCTTTTCATTCTTTAATGTCCAAAGGCATTTAAAAGATTTGCTGCACACTACTGAGTTCTACAAACCCTGTAGAAAAGCCCCCTTTCCTGACCAAGGTCATTAGAACAATGAGAAATCTTTTTTTCTTCAAAAGCAAAATACATTAGTATAGTTGTTGCAGGTTTGCAGTCAACAGTGAGGTTCATTTTGCATTCAGCATGCATGTTTGTGCCTAAATATTACAGTGACAAGCATGCTGTAACTACCTAAGACAGGAAATACTGTGCATGCACAGCCTGTTAAAAATTGGTGCATACCCGTAAGATATCTAAAAAAAAAAGCAAACCATATATATGGAACACATCCTTGTGTTCACCACTGGTTCTGCTGGGAATGTTTGCCAGGTTTTATTTTGGATTCTATTTACAGTCTAAGCAAAACATTGCTCTCAATGCATTTTCACTGACATTAGTTAAGAAATAGCTCATGATGACAGTATTCAATACCAGAGTAAATGGAAAGAACAGGAACCTGAAACAAATCCAGTAAAGCTCTGCAAGCTGTAATACCCAGCTCATGCCTGGAAAAGCTAACAACCAGACAAAGGAATTTAAGGAGCAATTCGGGTCAAGAAAGGTCAAGGGAAGAAAAAAGTGATTGAAGCCCCCTTCTATCAAAAATCTTTCTGAAAAAAAAAGACAGATCCGGCATGGTTACCCTGTTGGTCCTTCCTCCCACCATATCCTGGAAAATGCTGAAGATAAAAGGGACACAGACCTGGCTGAGATGGTATGATTATGTCAGGCCATTCTGACTGCTACTGAGAGTCACCAGGAAGAGTCTTAATGACTATCCAAGGAAGTAGGAGTGAAGCAGAGTCTCAAAAGGAGTCTCAAAAGAGAAGAGATTATGTTATTTATCATAATTCTATTATCTCTTAATTTTTTTTTTCTTTTTTTTTTTTTTTTTTTTTTTTTTTTTTTTTTTTTTTTTTTGTGGCATGGATACCCTGAAAGGATTTAGTACATGGCTAAATCAGCACTTCAGCAACCTATTGAACTGTTTCAGGTCATTCCTGTTACAGTCATATTGGACCAAATCAGTAAATGGCTATTAAAAGGCAGGAATTTCTAGGAGCATCTGTGAGTTGCAGGAAATGTTGCTACTGATTCTTCTTTTTATATCGCATTCCTATAAAAAGCGAGAAGGAATCTTATTGCCAGCAGAGATGTAAAATCAGGTCGGGACTGTCGCTGGTTATTTAAAGGTATTGCCATGCTTTTTGTAAGACTGAACATATTACATGCTGTATCTTGGCTAAATTCCATCTTTTATAATTACATCCTCTTCTCCCCTTCTCAAACATTTCTCGCTGTCACAAGAGGATGCAGCACTCTTCTTTTTCCTGGTCTAGATGTCCATGTAGCAGTGTTTCAATCTCATCATGACCTCCCTAAAAGATATATTCAAGTTGCCCAAGATGCAGCGTGATCTCTCCATTTCTCCCTGTGGCATTGTTGTGGATGGAGAGAAAGAGGACTTTGAAATTAATATTCAGGCAGAGGTTCCAGGGGTTTTTTCCCACTTAAGTACAAGCACAAATCTGTTGGTTTGGCTTCTTCCACAGTTACTCATTTGCTACAGTCCTTGGAGCAGTGGGAGGCTTAATACTTTACCTCTAAAAAATACTTTGAGATTATTTAGTCAAAATGCAGGCCACCAGTGTTCCATTAGTACTAGGAATGCTTTCAGAGCATTGACCAGCTTTTGCTTCCAGCTTGATGAGCTGATGATTGTAGCCCTCAGATGGCATTTAGATAAGCAGAATCCACAGGGATTTGTTAGTATGTTAGCTGCTGAATGAACTGCCAAGATCGTATAGTAAGAAAACAAGGGGTCAGTGATTATTGTTAAAAACGGGAACACACTCCTGGTATTAAAAGTGATTTCAGCATTTATTATAATAAAAAGAAAGGCCTCAAGCAAGGGGACTCATGGGCCAAGCAGGAGCCTTCCCGTTGAGGATGCTGCAGCGCCGGCACTGGGTCTCCTGGGCGACGATGTCCCCGATGTTCCAGGTGGAGCGGCACAAATTCACTGGGTCAGATGACCTTTTTATCCTGTTTTTCATCTCTCTGGATTGGTTTCTCTTTGGATCCTTTCATTTGCATGAAGGTTTAAAGTGCTTGATTGGCCCATTACAGTTCTGTCCAGGCTGGCTCGTTCGACCTGGTGGGTGATGCACTTTTACTTAGGTGTAATACAGTATGTTGAGTACTGTATTTCTTATAAATACTCTTTTAACCCCTTTACAACAGAATAACTAAACCAACAGTACATGCTTAAAAATTATCAACTATTTTACTACAGTTTCTAACCTATTTTTGACAATTATAAACAAAACCCCAAGCCACGTGATAGTATTTTAATCTTGTTTTCTCTGTGGGTACAATGTCTGCTGCAGAGAAGGGCCCACTAGCCTGTCACTTGGAAACACAGAAAGATACTCTGAGCAATGGTCCTTGCAGTCTAGTAGCCACCTGTGGGTGAAGCAGATGTTTGAGAGAAGAGTCCAGTGAAGATATCAACCAGTATATCTGGCCAAAAGCACCATGCCAAAAATAAAATTCTCATCAGAGATGGCACAAGGTACCCTGTTGTCAGTTTCCAAGATGACATCTATTTGAATTACTTCTCACCTGGAAAACTCAAGAAAGAGAACTATTTCTCACCTGGAATGCTCACAAACTGACCTGAGGGACTTAGGGTGAGGCTGATCTAGTTTCACTGCAAATGTTACTAAGTCAACATTTTTTTGGTGTGTCTGATAGTTTCTGTGGCTCTCAGTCTGCATCCTCTTGGAAGTTGGACTCCGTGGACTTGATTCTGCTTTCTTTCAAGAGTCTGCTTTAGAACAATCCAGACTGCAGCAACCAGACTGATTCCTCACTGCTTTGTAAACTTCTATAGAGTGGTACATAGTAATTTAAATCAGTGACATCTACAAGCAATATCATCTCTATGAGCTCTCTTAGACCCTCTTTGTTCAGAACATGGGATGGTTCATGCACCAAGTTCTGAATAGTGACAATTATATCTCCCTCTTTCCTTTTTCCTTGTTATTTTTTCTCTACTAACATGGGAGTCTAAACAAAAATAAAATATTTGGTAAGTACTGATTTCTTTTCATTCCTTTAGTGAAATACAGCACTGTGCATGTATATCATTATTAGCAGAGAGATCCTCAAATATTTCAAAGGAATGTCGGTACCAAAAAAGCAGAAAAAAGAGAGACAAAAACTATGTCATGGGCCAGATCCCACCAGCTTAATCTTGCCACTGTGGAGGTCTCCAGCAGGTAGGACTTGGCAGCACAGCAAGTGTGTATTTATATATTCCAGGAGTCAGGAGCCTCGGGGATGCTCTTATCAGGCTGGCTTCAGCCAGAGCTTAGGAAGAACTACTGCCCAGTGTGGAGGGCTGTGCCACACCACAACCTGTCACCTTTGTGTGTGGGACCAGAGAGTGGGAGTGAAGGAGGGCAGACAAGACATGGCACCCATGCAACCAGCATCAGACTGTGGCACCCATGCAGCCAGAATCAGACTACCAGCAGAGGAATGCTTGGCAGGGACTCCAGCCAACACACAACAGCCTTTACACAGCCAAACAACTTCAGCTGGGGGCTGGGAATTGGTGCTCATGTTTTATTCATCCAAATTGCTTTTCCCCACTCCAGAAATCTAGACTCCTCTCTACACTACAGAAGCTGTTCAATTTCCTCTTGTTTAGCACTGTGCTGCAGTGCTCCCATTTCCTCTGAGCACCTTCACGTAGAGTCTGATCGGCAGTAATCACAAGTCCAACTTCTCAGGAGTGAAGCGTGGGTGAGAGATGCAAGTTCCTCCAGCTTGATCAGGCTGTTTTGCTATACTATATATTAGATCTTCAATAGCCAGCTCACATGGAAGGAAATAAAAATGTAACAAATCCAGTTTCTTTTCCTTTTTGCTTTTTTGGTAAAATTTTATGTTTGACTCATCTTTCCCAAGCTAATTGTCAAGAAACTGACAAATCCATCGTGGTTGACAAGTGAGTAATTGGGGGAAGAGAAGGAGTGTAGCAGGTGTTAGTACTAATTTGGCAAAACAAAGTAAAGAGTGGTATGATAGTCACTTACACAGTCATGACGTTACAAGCTCTTCATACAAAATGTGTGCAGGATTTTACAACACTTAGAGAATTAACTATTAACCAGCCACTCTACATCCATTTCAAAGGTAACCTCCAAGTTCACCATAAGATGTTTTTGAAACTCTTAACAGGAAAGAGCCAATCACAACACTTGTGGGGAACCAGGCAGAATTTAGTTTTATGATTCTCACCTGTCAGGTTGCTGGGCACACAGAAGAGTCCTTGCAGGGGGTAGACCACATGTGCTGGCCATGGCTTGGCTGTTCTAGGCTGGATCATCAGGGAAGGATGCTACTGCCAGAGCTGGAGCATTCAATTGCTGTTGCCCTGCCAAGATCTCTGTTGCCCACAGCTGCTCTAATTCTCCAAAACTGTGGCTCTAACGAGTCACTGCTCATTGCTAAGAAGATGATTTTACAGCAAAGCCCAAATCTTATTTGCTGAGTGAAGAAATTACCTTTGCACCTGAAGAATTTCTCCATCACTGAAGGGAATGGTCTAAGACACTGCTGCATTTCAGAAAGCAAGCCTTTGGAAATAAATTATTCTGCTTACCTGCCAAATCTGCCCCTCTGAGCTCTGTATTTCCTTGCTTCAATCTGAGTTGTTACTGCCACTGCCTCAAGAGCAAACAGTGTTCTCGTTTTGATCCCTGTAATCGTGTTAGTGTCTACAGGCCAAATAATAGGTTCTACTGGCAGACCCTTAAGACACTCTTTTGCTGTGAAGTAGCTGTACAAATAGCATTGCAACATTTCATCTTTATTGTCTGCTAAGGATTTTAGTATTTTATATGCTCTGTTTCAAAAACATAAAGATCTTTTCCCCATCTAAGTTCTAGTCCTGAAGATTCAGTGGGGATTCAAAGAGAGGCTGAATTTTTTTCCTGGCTTCTGCATAGTTATTAAGAATACAGAGGCTGCAGGGCAATTTCTGCTCTGGCTTTCATCTGTATAACCCCTACTATCTTGCAAACTTGCTTTCACTTTCATACACTGATTATTTGAGGTAAAGGGGGCCTGCAAGGCAGCTCCAACTAGAAATTGTGTTTCTAAGGGATGGGGCCAGAGGGGAGTCCGGTGTCCTCTCCCAGAGCTACAAGGTACTAAAGATCATCTCTGACTTAGATCTGGTCAAATCACCTCCAAACACCTGTATAGATCCACTAAACTATTCTTTTTCTTCTTACTTTCCAGGATGTAACTATTGCTATTAGAAACATATTTGGGTTGTTTTTTTGTTTTCTTTAAATGAAAGAAGTCATCTCCACCAGCCATATGGGAGTGGCACCCGCTCAGCAAGGCATATCTGGTGGGAAGCACATCCATTCAACCTTTCACAATGAAGACCTCAATTCAGCAGGGAAGAGAGCTGACAAGCACCTTTGCAGCAGATTTAAATCAGAGGCAAAACCTCAAGCAATATAAAGCAATCTGAGGCAGACAGCAAAGTCACGCTGACCTTCTGCCAGCAGTACTGCAGACCCAAGCGTGACTTCAGGTGCTGCATCCTCAGGAGTGACAGCACTGGGGGAAGCCAACAGGCTCTTCCCAATGGCTGCCTCTGCTCTGCTGCTGACTGATGGAGTGTTATCACTATGACAACCTACAGGTATAGTATGTGCATGACAGTGGGAGCTCCAGATGACCCAGATTGCGTGTGCATGGCTCAGAGCTGGGCTTCCCTGTCTGGGAGGGGAGCAAGGAACACGTGGATCTGCAGGTAACTCTCCCCTGACTCTGTCTTGTCATTTGCTAGCAAGTTTGGGATGTGGGCAAGGTGGGAGCCTTAGAGAACTGAGTAGCTAGGATTTTAAATAATCTTCTCTGGGACAAGGAAAAAGAGTCTTTTTCCTCCTCTTTTTCTAGAGCCCTTTTGCCGGGCTTCCTTTTCTTCAGTAAAAGGCATGAAAGACTATAAGGGTACCCTTCAACTCTGTCTTTGCCAGTCTGTTAAAAGGTAAAATGCTTCCAAACGTCATATTCACTGCCTGCCTCTGTGTGTGTGCATGCACGCGTTACTTTCTTTCACTACTATGACAGCACATGCTCCTCCAGAGCTATTCACAGCATTAGAAATACAGCTCCTCCCTCCAGTGCCGTGTGTGTGTGTCTGTATGTGTGTGTCTGTGTCTCTGTGTGTGTGCTTGTGTGCGTGGCTTGGGCTTGCTGCTTCAGCTCACTCCCCTCTGATGGTGGGGCTGACGGTCACGACGCTGCTCCACACCTCCAGGCTTCATATGGAGGGGAGGAGTATCGTGGAAAAGCAGGCACACAACTGACCTACAGAACCATCGATAACTTACTCCCTCACAGCACAAACGCATAGGAAAGGGGAGGGAGCAAGGAGGGGAAGGAGGAGGAGAAGGGGGAAAAAAAGAAAATCCAGAGAATTCTAGTCTGGCAAATATAGTGAAACCAGGCGGTCGGAGTTCATTTGCTCTAGAAGAGCAGAGAAGAAAGAGGACGTTAAATGAAAAAAAGCAAGAACCATCTGTAGTTTTTTTGTTTTTTTTTTTCCCTGATAGTAGCAGTGTTTTAGAGGTAAAATGATTCCTCCAAGCAGCACGGCTGAAGTCAGCGTGGACAGTGTGGAGAAAGAGAATGAAGTGGAGAGCACAGAGCAGCCCCCGTCTCCAGCATCAACTACCAGCCAGGAATCAAAGGTACTCGGAGAATGAGATTTTTTTTTTTTTTTTCCTTCTTTCTTTGTTTTGAAAAGAGATGTATTGCTTTGATTTTCATTTGGAGCCCTGTGCCAGGATCAGCGGCAGAGTGCAATGAGCCACCTCTGACTGCGGTGCCTGCTCCGACACTCCTGCTTCTGAATTCTCTCTGTCACCTCAGGAGTCTGAGCTGGGGAAATACCTGCCTTCTGAGATGTTTGGGTTGGTGGATTTTTGCCCGTGTTTTCTTCTCCTTGTTATGGTAACATCCTGGAGTAGTGACAGGGCTCAGGGAGGGGATCGCTGTCAGTGGAATTGTAAGCTATTTTCACACCAAGTATCAGATCACTTGAAGGGTTTTTGTTGGAAAAAATTGTTTTCCTCAAAGGTTCAGAGAAAATAATTTTGTCTGGGGGCTTGGGGTGTTTCACCCGACTTTACTTCTCTGGCAGATTCATCAGTGAACTTTCACTGTTTAATGAGTCTGTTAAAAAGAGGATAAGTCACAGCTTTACCACAATGAACATTATGTACACTGCACAGAAAAGGATTTTTTTTTTCACAGCCTTTTTTCTGTTTGTGAGTTTTTCAGTGTGGTTCAATTTACCTTACTGAAAATCAACTTTCAGCTCAAATGGCATGGCCTCTGAATTTTTAATTGACTTGCATGTGAAAAGTTTTTCTGACTGCCAGGGTGTTACTTGGAAGACAGAGAGGTAAAAGGTAAAGTAGTAACCTTACACAATGAAAGTTCCTAACAGCTGACTTGGATAATATGCTTTTACTGATCCTCTGTTACTTATGACTGATACCATGATAGCACCTGACAGATCTTTCTGTGAACTTCATAGTGATGCTATGTAAACATGTAAACATAGGGAGGTTCTTGTCACTAGGAACTTACAGGTGGGTAAAGCCTCAGGAGGTGTGAGCAAAACAGCTGCTTGACAGGGAAGGTCTTGTGCTGGCCTGAGTTTAAAGGCAGTGGCTGCCTGAGTCTAATATAGAAAGACTGCTACATTATTCTGCAGTTACTGCAGTTACTTTCTGGAGAGTGAGCTCAAATTATCTGTCTGTGTGGGTAGAGTTTTGATGCGGGCTTTGGGCTTCTTTATTTTGTGTATTTATTTAGAAGTTATACTCCAAGGAGGAGAGCTGAGGTATTCCCTGTGTAATAACCTCTCTAAAAAGAGAAGAGCTTTTCCAGTAATAATAGCATACAATATTCACTACACACATTTAGCTCTACTGGAGTCTCCCTGGTTCATGGAAAATGAAAAGTAAATGGATTATTGGTATAAGCCTGGGCTCTAAAAGCACACAGTACCTAAATCCCACCCCCCTGAGTCCACTTCTCTGGAATTACTGAAGTGTTATATGGGCAGTGGAAAGCTTTGCCCGTAGTGAGGTCCCAAAAGTACCAGGAGCATTCACTGCACTGCCAGCACCAGCTGCTCAAGTGTTCTGGGCTGTGCATGGGGCCTGCTGAGCTTTGTGCTCCCCATGATCCCAGCTGTGATCCTCACCCTGTGCCAGAATGGCCAAGGAGCTCCATGTGCCACTTGATAACAATGGTGCTTGCGAGACTTTCCCACTGGGTCATGGAATGCTGTTCCCAAAAGAGACTGGCATGGATCCAAAACTCAGAGAAATTGAAGAGCTGCTCAGAGGGTTCCCTCTTGCTGTTTGTGCACCCATGTGCTTCCAAGGATGACAACAAGAATTAGGCACATCTGGCCAGAGAACAAATAGGCTGCAAACTAGTTTATAATCAAACATTATCTTCATCAATTTTTTTCAGTCTTTTGAACATTTGAAGAAATACACTGGAATAGACAAAAGCTATGACCATGCAGTTGATGCCATTACTTAGAGATATTCTCAGTAAACAAATAAACTGTGTATTCACATTTTAGAGCTGCAAATATAATCAGATAGCATGATGTATTGTCATTTCAATAGATAGAGTCAAAAAAGACTTCTGATCACTGGGGTAATAAGCTTTCTTTTTCTGGTCCAAGGAAGCAGAAGGATGGAAAAAATTCTGTGATTTCATAAAAATATTGTTTATGCTTGGAGGCTTTTTTATTTTCTAAGTTTATTTCTAAGGTACTTCAGAAACTAGAGTCTGACAGAAGCATAGGTCAGTGCTTTTATCGTATGGTGTCCCATGCTGAGGGAGCTAGCCTGTTCACAGGAAACTAAGCTTTCTTCAGGTACTCTCTGCCACCCACATTAACAAGTTAATATCTGCTGCATTTACTGCAAAACTCTTTGTGCAGTATCTAATTAGCCCACAACAACTTTTTTCTGTGTCAAAACACTTCAAACTTGACAGTTTTTTTCTATGGAAAAACACTTATTATGACTCCAAATATACAAACAGAACCAACATGGATAATAGCAACCTTCAAAATGCCTATGAAAACACTTCAGCAGAAAATCAATTTTGAAAAGAATAATGCAGAACTAATAACTGCAAACTTCCTTCCTGTCCAGTGTAATCAGACACTGGTGACACATAATCCCTGCTCATATCCAGAAATGAGTTTTATCTCTCACCCTCCAGAGTATACTTAGAAGATGACAGCGAGCAGGTACTGCAAATTCCGAGTAGCATTGAGTTTGAGAGGCAGAACTTCAAGCTGCTACCAAGTAGCTGAAATTTGAAAGGATGGCTCTCATGTGTTGGTCACACACCTCTGTTGCAGGAAAGCAGCTCACTCTTAAACATACTCTAAAGCCTCCCACCACCTTTTCCTGTGGATTTAGGAACATAGTTGCAGGTGAGCACACCCTGTCTGTTGAAAGAGCCATACTGTGGTACTATATGTATTGCTACTGTGCTAAACACCCTAAAGCCTGAGTGACTAAGAATCTTGCAAAACTAATAATTAATTTATTAAACTAATTTATTGGCTCTTGAAAACATTTACTTCACACCTCAGTATGACCTGAGTGGATACTTTAAGTTTACCAGGAGAATGACTTTAGGAGGGTAGCACACAAATACATGCAACTGCTAAATTTCTTACATTCATGTAGTTGCAGTTATGGCTCCCACCTGTTTGGGACATTTACATCTGGTTTCCAAGAGGGCAAATTACTAGTTTGCCAAAGTCTTTTGTAAATTTACAATTCAGCAAGGGAGGAAGTCATTAGTTAATGAATCCTGAGGGAAAATTTCTTCTGGGTGGTAGCAATTAAAGACACACTGCACATTTATTTAACAACTAACTTAGCAATATAAGCAGAAATCTAATGGCAGTAGGGATCATATTTCTGATGTCTTTTATCTAATGGTACCTTGGAATTTAGTAAAGAAAACTAAAATTTGAATGAATATGTGTCCAAAGAAAGGAATCCTACACATGGCATGAGTTCTTTATGTTTTGGTGTAGCTGGCACATAATTCTGTTAACTTTATTCTTGTTTTATCTTACTGACTTTTGTATATGAAGAGGAAAGAAGACATTTCTGCTCATTTCTTTAGGTATTAATCAAATTGTTATCACCCTTCTGTGATCAATGGCTGGGTATTCCTAGGCAATAGGGTTATCTTTGAAAATTCCTTTAGCATTTTTAAGTTTTAGGGGACACCTGGGCATCTACAATGTTTGAGCTAGTGCCACTAGAGTAGATTAGCAATGCTGATCTTCAAGCTATTAGAGTTCCATGCCAATATGTTAAAAATCTTTCAGGCTTTCTTATATACCACAGAAGGGGTATCAAGTCCAGCCCCTACCATTGCAGGCAATCTGTCATCTGAAAGTTACTTATTTGAAAATATTTATGGATTTCTGTGAAGATCAATTTTTTTCCCCCACAGTTTTGCCATTTTCATCTACTTTATTTGATAAAATATAGCTATAATTATGTTGTACTGTAATCACACATCTTTGGAAGGATTCAAAATTATCCTCTGAACCACAAATTCATGGGTCAAAGAAATTGCTCGCACTCAGGTCAGCTCGGTAATTTGAGCAGCTAAAAAAATTGAAGAAAAAATGATAAATTAGATCTCGAAATACATATGCTGTCTGGACTATGTATTTCAAAAAATGAATGAATCAGCCTAAGTGTGACACTTTCACACACTGACTACCTAGTGGACAATATTCAGGGAAATGCAGACCATTATCTTCAAATTCAGGTATGGCAATTCAGGAGGTGCAACATTTGTTCCAACATAAGCTAACCTGATAAGCAGTACATAAAATGGAATTTGAAAAGAGTAGGAAGCAAAAGCATTAAGCATTGAAGTTCAAGATGTGAACTTCATTTATGAATATCCCCACAACGATCATGAAAACTGAACTTACACACTTTCCTGCTGGATCAATAGAGCAATATTGCTTACTTGAAGTTCAAAACCAGGTGTTGATATTGGGTATTGGACTAACATAAACAGCTTGAAACTCTTTGGGTTGTGTGGGATTTAAATCACATAGAGCTTGTGCTATGCTGTTAAGCAGCGATCTTCCCCACTTAAAGAGTTAATACTTTATGAGCCACCATAGATGGTTACTCATCAATATTTTAAAAGGGCAGGGAGTATGGTGTGCAGTTAGTATTTCACCCCCCACACCAGTGATAAATATCCAGCATGTAAACTCATGCTGTAGTCTTCAAAGGAATACCAGACAGCTTAAAAACATCCCATGAAAGGGGAAGAAAGAACAGTTTTCTTTCTCAGTGTTACTTCCATACCTCTGTGTCAAATGGTGAGTAGATGCTGTGAAGGTAAGACTAAGGGAAAGAAATTAGTTTTTTTACATGTTTTGCAACAAATTATGTAAAGGCAAGTTTCATTAAAGCAGGAAATAAATACTCTAACCTACCATTCTCTCCTCAGCAGACTAATTCTTGTGTTTACACTTATTTTGACATTTCTTTCTTTTGTTCTGATTGAAACTCTCTGGTATAGTTTTTACTGTGATATTTATGTCAGATAAGTTTCTAGGCACTTTGAGATATCTAAGAAAAAGTAGAAATGTAATCAGTTCATTCACACTTTCACACTTTCAATGGTGCCAAAATGGAGAAGACATCTATTACATTTCTACAACTAAAAATGACTCGACTGGTGTGGTAAAAAAAAGAACAGGATTTTTAAAATAGTGCAAATTTTCACTGAAACAAAACAAATTATTTACACAGCTGGAAGAGAGTTCAGTCCACTCTCTCAGTCTCTTACACTGTATTCTTCTTCATAAATTAATTCTGTTGAATTCAGCTTTTACCACTACTTTTAAAAAGCTCTGCCAACACCTGTATGGTCTAATAATGGCTAAGGGATAAGGGATGTCCTCTACGTTTCATCCTCTTCTAATTCCAGTATCCATTTTTTTTGCCAGTTTTTGTGGCATTGTAATTTTAATAATATTGCTTTAGCTTAAACATCTCCTTTTCTTCTTGGTGCAGGTTTCCATCACATAATAGACTTTCATATCTCTTACCAACCTTTAATTTTTTTATACTAAATAATCTGGGCTGGCATAAAATAAACTCTCAATTCTTCATCTCATTCTGGTAGTAGAGCAGTGCCCCCATTTCAGTATTGACTAATCTTTTTTGAAAAAGAGTGACTGAATTTGTGGATGGTATTCTCTATGGGAGCTTGTACGGTACCATTAATTCCCAGAAACCTTGCTTCTAAAATTTATGTCTCCTAGTCACCCCTTGGTGAAACAGTGGTCTCCATTCTATTTTTCTGGAATTTCCAGGGGATCCAGGCAGGACACATTTGTCTGTCCCCAACTGCAGTGGTTTGAATCAGGTCTCAGGCACAGAAGTTTGCATTTCCAGGGCTGAACTTCATCACATTTCCCTGACTCCATCCCTCAAGATCCAGGCCTCCCCATATGTGACAATGCCTCCCACCTCATTTTAAAGAAACTTCCCCACCTGACCATCCAGGATCCACTCTGGCACAGTCCCTCTCAGACCACCCAAGCTGGGACCAAGGCCTCTTCCCAGCTTCATATCCCACACTCACACAGTCACACCAGACTTCCTTACCCACTTGACCCCAGATTTCCCATAGCACATTCTCCGATGTTTCGATCCTTAAAACGATTTAATCACGGTGCAATAGCAAAATAACAGCTTGAGGTGGTTGCCTCCCAGGAGGGACCCCAAGCCAAGGAAGGCCTGGGGGTTTACACCTTTACAGGTAAGTGTGGGAAAGTCTGGAGTCCTCGGCTCCCTCCCACTGTGTCTCCGAGTGTCTGGTCACCAGGCTGTGCCACAGGTCCCCATACCCTTTGTTATGCAAAGGGTCATCAGTTCACAGTCTTGCCTAGGGTCCTGCCACCCAGTGCTCGGCCTGCATCTGCACACAGAGCTGTCTGTGCTAAATGTATTCCTCAACAATGCCAGGGGGAAATGGCCTTATGAACTGCATAATCTTTGCAAAAAATCCAGTAATAAAACTAGAGAGAGCAATATTGACCTTAAAACGATTTCAGAGCTGTTCTTTGAAGAGCTCCACTAATGACCAATCCTCAACCTCTCCTTTCAACAATTTCCATCTCCCACTGAACTTTCCATAAAACTTATTCACAACCTTCCTTCTTTTCTCTCTTTGCTAATAGATTCCCTTTCATCAGTGTATTCAATAATTTAAATGAAATCCAAGTAGACACAGTCTACCTTTGACCTAATACATTTTCTAGAAAATTGTCTAGAAAATTGTTCATCTTATTCATAACAACTGATCTAGGAGGATTTCTTTTTTTTTATTGTTTCATTTTGATTCGGTTTTGTCAAATTCTGTTGAGGTCAGATCTACAAATCTTTATTTGCTGGGATCACATTTTCTTCCTCTCAACAGAGACCTCCATTTCCCTTTACATCATTTCTGTCTTGATAAAGCTTGTTAAGGAAACTTGTTTCTAGACTTTCAAAGTAAAATTTTATAGCAGAGTTTAACTAGTTTCTTTTCTCCCTTTCACCTCAACAGACACATTAAACTGCTCTTTTAATGTCGTGCCATAAATTTCTGTAATCTCTTTCCCATTGTTCCAGTTGTTTTTCCCCAGGATCATGGTTCTGGGAAAAACATAAGCTGGAGTGTTTGGTGAAGGTCCAAACCAGCCTTTTATCCTGTCCTTACTGTACCACAGACTTCTTCTTTCCCTAGCCCAAATCTGTCCATTGACATCTCCTAAAATACATTTTCTAAGGACTCAGTCAATTTTTCTTGACAATTAATATCCTTTGATCTAAGGGCTTGTGCTTGAAAGGTCCAGTTTTATTTCCACAGCATTTATTTTACTTTTTTCCTTTCTCTTGTTCCCCTCCCCACCTTCTTTGTAAACTCTTTTCTTAGTCCAAATTTCCTTTTTGAGGTAACTATTTTCATGCAGTTTTCTAAGAGCACACATTCACACAGTCTTTTCATTTATCTTCATTTCATAGCATTAGTATTAGTATTAACAGCTTTGAAGAAATTATGTGTCTCTTACACATCCAAGCACATTCAAGACAGCTCTGCTGCTTTCCAGACCACTGCTGAGACATTCAAACTTTCCTACAGTTACTAGTTCACGTCCTTCTGTGTCACACTCCAAAGAGTGATGCAGTCTAAAATATGCCTCTAAGTATCTGAGAGTGCTGAAAGCCTGAAATTTCTTCAGGGTAATAGAGCACATCAATTTTGGATTTTTGAAATCCAAAACATGGCTTAGAGGTTCATTTTTCCTGTGCACTTTATTTAATTTAAATGCAAGTAAGTCGTAACCACTTGATAGAAAACTTTAATTCTTTGTATGACAAGGATTTTGCCTACTGCCTAGGAGCCATTGCTGCATACTCCTGATGGGTATAAGATTGCATATTTGATAAAGTTATACTCATGTTTGTCAGGCAGAGGACTAGGCTTTCAAATGTGAGTGTGAGTTGAATATTCTTAACACGGTACTCAGTCCTGCACAACTTCCAGTTGCATAGGCAAGCAGTCATTCAGCATTAAATAAGCACTTCCCAGGAAAGTGCTGGAGCATAAGCAAACTTTGCATGTTCATTAGCAAAGAGGACCAGCTGTGAAAATGAGAAATCTCTGTGTGAGTGACTTAAAAAATTTGAGGTTGTTTTCCTTTGACATATGCCTCTGTTGGAGGAAATTCCCTTTGATTCAGTAGACCAATTGAGAGAGTAAATGCTCCTTGTCAGGGAATTTAACTCGGGAACTCTGTAAAATATACTTACAATGGATGTCTAAAAAACAGATTTCTTGTGTCTCTGACATCAACAGTTAAATGTGACAAATGGCTTGCCCATCTTCTTATTTATTAAAATAAAATGAGTTTCATGTCTGTAGTCTCACATTTCTAGAGGCGCATGGAATTTTTCTCCCTGACAGGTCAGCATTTCTTAGCTGACCTGTTTTTAAGTGATGAGAGTAGTTTGCTAAGTACTGTCAAATGAAAGTGTTTCTGTTTAGGGGCTACAGTGGTGTTAAAAATACCATAGCATGAATAATTGTGAGACAGAGGTATTTCCCAGCCACAGGAGGCTGCAAGTTCAATATGGGATTGCAGTCCTTTGGGTGAATAACAGTAACAACTTTAATGCTTTTCTTTTTTTGTAGACATAATGTGCTCCATCTCTGAGTGCCATTTAAAAGTTTTATTAAAATGCCACACATGCAATGCTTTATTAATAAAGATCATTTTAGCAGTCTAGTATTCTGAATAGAAAAGGAAAATTAAGCTGACCTACAGTAAATGATGATTAGGCTAACTAAGAAAGGAGAAAAATTACTATAAACTGGTGTTCACAGAGCTATTAAAATCTGCATTTAGAATATTTTTTTTTTTGCTTTTTCAGCAGAGTAAGACAAAGAAATGCATGCTTTGGAGGCAAAGCTACAGGCAAGAGGGCAAAGTTAACCTGACAGACTTATAGCAAATACTGTTAAATATGATCTTACAGACAAATGGCCATAACCTCAGTATTCAACTTTTTTTTTTCCCAAAAATTGCTCACTCATAGCTCATTCATCATCTTTTGTCAAACAAGGGTGAGATATCTGGTGTGATGCAAACAAGTCACCTTCTAAAACGTTACTTATATAGGTGTACTATTCATATTTGATTTGCCAGTGTTTTCTGGCAGTGCTGGTTTAATTGCTGTGGTTCCCAAAATCAAAATATCTTGATCTTGAAATGAGAGTCTAAAAGCCCTGACCCAGCCTCTTTTGCCTTTGTGCATACAGTGAGAAATGGCTGTGGACTGGGCATCTCTATGCTCACAAGTAAACAAAACATTAAGCATGGTAAACTTATCAGTGTCCCTGACTGCTGTGCAGTTAAATTGAGAATCCAGTTGTTAAGATGCTTCAGGCTCAAAAGCATTTTTAAAATGCACCTACTCTTACCAGCTAATATCAGTCAACTCAAGGACCTGGCATATACAATTTTTTTGTATCTCTTAGTGTACTTATTTATATTATTTATAAGTGATATTAGATAATTTCTCACTTATGTTCACACATTATGTTTTAATTTAAATTATTTAATTAAGGAATAATTTACAAGTAAACATAAGGTGACTTGTAATGATTTGCCAAATAGTTCTGATAATGAGCATTCCAGTGAAATACATGCTTGTGGAGTGCTTTAAAAAAAAAAAAAAACCAAAAACACTTACTGCTTATTTTTCAATGTCAAAACATCTGGTCCTGAGGATTAAAAACAAAAAAAAAAAAAAAAAAAAACAACAAAAAAAAAAAAACACTTACTGCTTATTTTTCAATGTCAAAACATCTGGTCCTGAGGATTTTTTCAGTTTCTTAATTGTGTAAACTTTTGCTAAGGAGCTTTTCCTGATTGCAACTGAAATTTCCAGACAAAAGAGGAGGGGGAAAAAAGCATCCCAGGTTACCTTGTACAGCTTCACCTGTAATTAGAGACCAACTATAGGCAGGTAAGTTAGTGGTTCAGTCCTCCTCTGTTATAAATGGAACACAGACCAAAACTGTTTTATCAAAGGTGACTTAGAGGAAAAGCGTGCTTTGTGTGATCTAATTAGCCCCTCTGAGCAGAAATCTTTTTTCCATTGACCAGAGTAGGCAGCTACAGCTGAGTTAAAAGCTCAAATTTAAGTAAGGTGAACACCACTGAGATTCCATCAGAGTGAGGTCTTGAACCTTGCCTACAAAGACTGGTCAGCTGTCTGTTCCCCTGCATGGCTAGTCTGTCTGACTTTCTTCTCTCCTGCCTACAGGTCTCTCAAAGACATGCTGAAAAGCTGCAGTTGTTGTTTTGGTTTTGGTTTTTTTTATGTCAACAAAATAGGTTTTGTTTTTATGCCAACAAAATCATTTTTTTATGTGGAGCAAAATCATTCAAACTTTGAAAATTTTTGCTAAGCAAAACTGCTGTTTGCAGACAGTCCTATAATGGAAAGTTATGCACCTATGAGAAAAAGAGAGAAAAGTGTGAACCTATCCAGGCTTCAGAATGTGAAGTGCTGCTGTTAAGCTATAGTCCCAAGATGAATCATGTACCAGTTTCACAAGGTATGGGCATGCAGGAGTCTTTGGCAGGTTCACAGCAGTTAGATCTACCTCCTGTAGCTGGTTATAATGACAAATGGATTTCATCCTCCTGTCCATTGAAGTTCCAGGGAAACAGGTAACTTTTGTGCTACCTCGCCCACTCACACTCTGCCTTTCAAGGTTTCTCTGTTCCTATTCTCACACTAATGCTTTAAACCATGACCAGGCTCTGTGATACAATGAGTCTTTACAGGAAAAGCTTCTATGTTTCCAGGCTTAGCCAAGTTTAGTGATTTCTGTTAAGAAAATGGACGGTGGTTCTTCTGTTAGGGGAAAGGACCTTTCATAAACACCGTGTGTCCACGGCTGACACTCATGCCATAAGTACGCTTGGAAAAAAAGCAAACCCCACAGTTTGTACTTTCCCTTTCACTTATACTCAAGCTGTACTTGCATTATTCACAGAGGAGTGCCTTCAGCTGCATTTAATTTCCTCACATTTTCTGGTTTTACATGGCCTGTTTCTCATGTGTGGATACCTATTTATCCCTTGGTGTAACCTCATCATGTCTTTGTATGTCTATGCAGGAAACTATACACAAATTTAAAACCTGAACAAAGAGATAATACAAAACATTCCTTATGGAGAAGAAATAAAGCCCTTTTCCTTGTTTTCCCATCTTGTCCCCTCCTTTTGGGGTAGGTAGCTGAGGACCAGGGCTACTCAAAACAACCCTTTTCAAGTGCACTGCTGCTGAAGGTCTTTTGAGCTCCTGCCTTCCCCAGAAGGTTAAATCCCACAGACTTCCTCAGGCTGCAATTCTGCCCTTCAACAGCACTGGCTTTTTTAAAAGTACCTGCCTGGCATCCAAGAAAAATGTTGTGGACATCTTCCGTAGAGATTATGAATACCAACAGCTGTAATAGACCTACCCAGATCCTGCTAGAATATAGACAAATTAAAGACATTTTGTAAAGGTCCAAAAACATGACAGTCAAACATTAAATGAAAAATCTTAACAGAGTGATTTTCCTCAGAGGAGAATGCAACTATGACTAGATGCTGGTCATAAGAAGTAGCCACTCAGTCCGGTCAAAAAAGTTCTTTTTTAAACAAGATGAGAAAGGTCGCCTATTTTTTTTTTCTGGCATTGTAAGGAACACACTGTAATAAATACAATATTCCTGAAGTAGTTATAGAGGTAATGTCATTTTATCTTTATTACCAGCTGCTGAATTCTAGAAAGAAAAAAATCTCCTTTCCATGTGTTAATATCTCTCCAGTACAGTCCTACACATAGACTCTGCTGCATTAAAAAAAAGCAATTGATGGGAGAAAATTGATATAAATTTTCAGAATTTAGCACTGCACTTGCTCTTTAGTTCAGCAGTAGACAGTAACTGTATTTCTGCTGTAATATTTCACATGCCTTATAAGTCAGTGTTACTCAGCTAATATCAAGAATTCAAGAATTGCACCTACTCTAACAGTAGAATAGATGAGAAAAAAAGGGAAGAACTTAATGGAAAAAACCCCACTTTCATAGGATTCATATTCACATTCTTTAAAACTCTTTCTGTTAACTTGACTTTCCTTTCTTCTTCCTTCTATTGTCCCTGCTTTCCTGCCTACCTGGATTTCTCATGCAGTCCCATGCAATATGCTGTTCCTCTTGAAGTTACAGATATTATTTTTGTCAGACAAGGCTTTACAGTTTTACTGGTTCAAGATCCCTGACTTTCCTATCAAAGCAGTGACTCTTATTAAATTAAATAATTGGTAACTTATATCAATGACAACAGCTCTTTTCTCTTACAACAGCAAAATTAGGAAACTTCATTTATTAGGTGAATACAATATCGTGTGTTCACCTGATAAGGTATTACAGGCTTTTTTTTCCCCAAAACATTATTACAATTATTAGAAGTTCACGTGCAAGATTTCATTAGCAACAGTTTAACTTTAGAGAGTTTTGAGGAACTTTAAAAAAAAGTCTTAATAGAAAAAAAAATGCAGTTCTTTGGAAAGAGTTATAGTCATAAGTTCTCTACCTTTCTACATATGATATCCTGTATGTAACTATTTTTTTACATAAAACCAGCTATCTCAGTATGAAACCACATTTTTACAGTTCAGTCATTATAATCTTGAAATTTTGACAGAGGTAATTGGAGAAGGAAAATTGTGCAGCTGGTGAGGATAAAAATAAAATGGTTTTGTTTTGCAGGGTTGAACTTGAAACAGTAGCTGGCTGAAGATATGTTCAACAGCTTGGAGGTTTAGGAAAAAATATAAAAGAAATGGATTAGCCTGAGCAAAAGGAGTCAAAGATAGATCATAAATCTCATACTTAACAACTCCTGCTAATTAACATCTCCAAATATACGTGTTTACATTGTCAACTTTTTGAAGCGGTGTTTAGGCCTTCAAATGTCTCCATGAAGTGCCAAGTAACTGTGTGTCATCTGTATGACAATATCATCTCCAAGTTATACAGATTTTCCATGTGGAGGATTGGCCTATTCTTTTATGTAGGACATTGAATGCAGTTTTTGCTTGGCATGACTAAAAAATCATAACAAAAAGGCAAAAGACAGAGCTTGATGGAAACTTTCTGTAGCAGTAACAGATTCATTGGAAACTGGTACTACAAGCATAATTTTCCCAAATTTTTTTGGAAATGCTTTTAGAAAATTAGAGATCTACTAGAGTAGATTTGTTTAAAGGGATAATAAATGCATACTTTATGTTGCACTTTAAGAAGAATTTTAATGGAAAATATTCCAGATCTGCAATGGATCTGAAAATAAGCATATTTGTCATGGTGGACAGTAAGATAACTGGATGCAGAACAAATGACAAAGAAAATGTTATCAAGGTAGAAAAAATTTTAGTTGACACAGCATTTGTTATGTATATGGTAGCTGCTATAGGACTTAAGAGCTGAAAATACGAGATGAAGGACACCCTGTGGGTACCCAGGTAAAGCATGGAGAAGCCCAGAGGATTAACTAGCTTTGCTCCTCAAATGTTATCAGCTCTGCCCCCAGATCCAGGACTTCATGCCAGAGTGGTTTCAGGGCAGCAGTGTGCACCAGGATGGTGTGACTGTATGGATCCTGTTAGACTTGTGGAGTCTGAGCTGGTGCTGCTGGGGTGGCCAAATGCCCTGGCTTCCTGAGGGGCTGGCAAGAAGAAGTGTTCACATGATGAGACATTGTTAGCCTTCAGTAGGGGCAAAAGGAAGATAAAAAGGCAGCAAATTTGCCACCAGATTGCAAAACTATGCTTAAGAAGAGGAAGGGGACCATGAAAAAGAAAAATTGTAAGGGAACCAACAAACACTGCTAATATTCTGTAAGATATAAGTTTCTATGCCATCTCTCACAGAGAAGGGTTTGAAATTGGAAACATGAAAACAAGTTGCAAAATTTGGATCTGAATCCCTATTTGTGAACAGGCAGCAAAGAAAGGAGTGAAGAAACCTGTGGGATTTTGCAAGACAAAATATCGTCCTGTGGGCTTCTATTAAGCCAATAGGCCATACAGCGCCCAAATTCTGGCATTGTGTTCTAGCTCTTTCTTTGACTGAAAACCAAAGTAAGATCATCTCAAAGTTAAAGCACAGAAGCTAGGCAAGAATTGGACAGAATATATTCACACAAAGTATGAATTGATACAAGTGTCTAGGAAGGACAGAAGAAGGAGAAGCATAATGTCGCCTGGATCTATCTATATTTGGTTGTGGAGCAGCACAGTTTAGAAAGAGCAGTTTAAGAAAAAGAGGAGGGAATTGAAAAGTCAAATAAAGTCAGCCAGGTAGCAGAATGTCAAATGTGGCCAGGTGGTTTTTCATGCTGCATGCAGAAATCCTTTAGTTTTAATGCACAGTATAAAACATTTAAAAAAGTATTATTTCAAAACATACAAACAACAAAAAAAAATCCGTCCAATAACCCATCCAAACCCTGAGCCTTTACTCAGGGTACATGCTCACTGAAGTCAGTGAGAGTTAGCAGTAAGCAAAGACCTTTAAGATTTGGCCCAGTGACAATTATTTTGTTGTAAAGCTGAGCACTTACATGTTTTCATTGCAAAGCAATTTTAACACTGTAAGTTTTGAACCCCAGAAGTAAGAGTGGAAACACTGACAGAGTATTAACTATAACAACTCCCAGCAGATCTCGGAATTCTTTTTTGTTTTAAGATGACACAAATGTGATAATTCAGTATGTGGGTTGTGGTGTTCATGTTAATTTGCCCTCGGTTAGTATCAGCCTCTCTGCAAGATGTATTTCCATATTTGCTTCAAGAGATAAACTACCAATTTAAACATTATAAAACAGCTCTGTTAACAAAAAATAAAAGAAAAAAGAAAGAAAATAAAATGGATAAAACATATTAGTGGAAACTATTGCTGTAGGTAGCCCAGCATTTTTTAGCAGAACGCTGTTATCTTTTGGGCTTTTCTTTGTTCAGGTCCAAGGGTGTCATACTGAGGCATAAGATCAACAGGGGAAATACACATTTCATAGAGGTACAGACATGAGATACGGTCAAGGATGATTAATCTTACATTCGCAATCACATTTGCTCAAGATTATTCATGAGAAGGAAAAGAAACAAAACTCAGGTCCTATTACTATCAATCTGGATGACTCTCAGCAGGTAGTCACCAGCGTAGCTTCTTTCACCTCAGCAGGGCTGCCTGGATTTACATCTCTCTGAAACCCAGCCTTTTAATCTCCAGATTTCATTGTACCGCATCCACCACAGCAAAGATTAATAAATGACTGGATTAGGACCAAAGGGGAATCAGTGTTCCATTTAAGAGGTGAAATGGAAAAGAGCTGTCCAAAAAGAGATGCAAAATATATGATTCCCAGAAGGGACCTCAGTGATAACAGTCCAAATGCCTTCTGCATCCAGAGGCAAGAGATAACAACATCCTGATAGAGACAAAGTATGGAGATGACTGGCTGCTTAGCAACCAGGTGCCTGAGGTAGACCCCAAAGTACAAAACAAGATGTTGTAAACATCTACCTGTCTTGAAATTGAAAGTACAGGCTGATTTTTTTTTTTTTTTTTATGGAAGGACTATTCCTAACCATCTCTTGCTTTCTTTATGAGCTTTTATTTTGGTTTCAGGAGGAAAAATTTGAGACAGTTCTATTGTCAGACTATGAAAGGGAGATACATAAAGGTCTGCACCAAACACCTTTCGTAACCTGAATTATAAAGGATGTCCTGCAGCTGGTGCCACCCATGTGGAAACAGTTATTTAGCAGCCAGGAGAATAGAATCCTGGATATAGCTACAGGATTTGTAGTCTTTGCTCCTGAGAGAAGCAGCCTGTCTTTTGTTAGGTGAGGCAGCAGGGGAGATCAAAGAGACAAAATATTTTGCAACCCTAATATTTGATATTGACTGAAGGGCTATTTAGTTTTATTTGCAAAATGTTTTGTTTTATGCACATGTTGACAAAGGAGGGAGAACTGATGATCAGTGAGCTCAACATGGTGAACTCAGTAGATCTTTTTTTGGGACTGTTAATCTGATTTTTGTCAATTGGATTACAAACTTCGGAAAGCTACAGTACATATTCTCTGGAAGATACTGTGACTTGCTATCCTGAAATACTGCAAATTTGAGAAAGATTCTCTGCTAGAAGCAGGCTGAACGCAAACCATGGTTGAGGGTTATTACAAGCATTTTCCCCACAAAAAATAAACTTGAATCAAACCTGTTAGGAAGTTTGAAGAAATACTGATAGAGACTAGACCTCATTAAGATAATGTAATATGCACTCTTTTCTTTCTAGATTACTCTTTCTAATACAGCTTTGTTAAACGAAATCAAAGGAATGCATCAAAATAGAGCTGTTCAAAAACACAAAAGCAAAAATTATGTTCGATATAAAATTTGAGAGCCTTGCATTTTTCTTCACTTTCATTCATACAAGTATTTCTTTTGCATATGCTTCCTCCTTTTTATAAACTATTTTAAACTTTTTAAATGGCTGTGAATCTTTTGGAGTTACAATGAAAATATAATTTAGCAGGGAAGGTAACATGAGCTCAGGGTAAGTCACAGTTACAGAAAATCTAATAGAGTGTCTACCCTTTTTATGCCTTGGGACTAAGTAGACAGTTCTGAACATAATAGAGAAAAGGATTTCCCTGTGATTTGATGTCAGTTGATGCAATTAATAAATTGTGTTTCCTCAAATCTATCCCTCACTGGACTGCATTACTTTTTTCTGTCATATGTGACGCTGAATTTGAAGATATATAAAGGAATTCAGATCACATAGGAGACTTTTCATATTTTCAGGCCTTAAAACTTCATGTACTTTATTTCACGTTTACCTCACATGTTTGCCAGTCCTGGTTCTTTGAAGAATTAGAATATGACACACATTGAAATGTAGGATAAGTTCAAATCAAGTGCAGGAGCAATTGTTGAGCACCAGGTGAATTTTTAGCTTGGTTTAAACCAAACCAGAGTCATAGAGAATTAACAGCTCTGCTAAGCAAACTGCCTGTTTGGCTTCATGTGCAGGCTGACCTCTTGATAATTCAGAGGTCTGCTAACTAGAGATGCAAATGCACAGCTGGCAAGGATGTAGTACATCAGGAGAGGGCTGAGGACATGGGATTCACAGAGACGTTTTTGGGGACAGTGACGCCTGGGCATCCCTTCAAATTTCATGCTTTCAAACTCTGAGGCTGTTTCAAGGATTTTTGCTGCTACACTCTGTCATGTCAATCAGAGCATTTCATTGTAAGTTAGGATTCTATGTGTGAAACAAAATCACAGAAAGGGCCCTGTCTAGAAATGTTTGTATTCTAAAGAGGTCTGAGAATCCATGAGTAGATTTAAAAAATAATATAAGATGGGGAGGAGAATCTGAGGACGATGATCAGAGCTGCGAGAGCCAAACAGAGTAGCTGAAGGTACCCAATGAATCATGAATAATATTATTGGTAGGTATTATGGAAAATGTCTCCTCTTTGACTATTTCAGGACAATATTCAAGCAGAAAGTTTGACTTATTTACTATTTACATCACTAACATGTTTGTTCTAACAACAGCTAAGCAATCTGGTAGGAAAATACACAAATATAATACATAGCAGTTTCTGCAATAATGAGCACTCCCTCTTTGTCTGTAGTGGATTAAAAGGATACAGCTTCCAAGAGAGCTGGCTAGAGCAAACACATCTGCATGATAGGGCCAGATTCTCAGACTGTATAAATCATCTACAATTGAAGTCAGTTTACCTAATTGTACTAGCAGAGTATTTTGACTATTTATTATTTAGAAAGAAGATGGTAGAAAAGAAATGAGCTTTGTTTACAAGTTTTATCATGGGTGCTTTGCCAATAAACAATACAGCCCCTTAAGTATTAGAAATATCCTTTTATCTTGTTAATGTTATAAGACATGGTACTCCTCTCATCAGCAGGCAAACACACATATTGTTTATGAAATTGCATACTGCCTTTAGGCATGTTATAATCTTATTTTTGCTCATTAAAATGTCAAGGCAGAGCATTTTCAACTCAAAATCTGTAAAAAACCCACTCTTGTCTGTCCTCAAAAATCACTTGCTTTTGTATCTCTCAGTTTTAAGAAGAAAATCATTAGCCTTTGTGCTCACAAAAAGTAAGCACTCCTGTTTGAGCTGGCTCCCTGTTGGCTCTAGATCAGTACAGCTAGCTGGAGCCCAGAAATGCCACCAGGGTAGCTTACACCCTGGTAACATCCAGTCCTTCAACAATGCAAGTAAACAACTGAAGTATGTTCTGAGAGTTGCTAATACAAATTGAATGTTCCTTGACCCAGAAAATGGACTGTACTAGGTAGAGGAGACGCCATTCATCAAGGCTTTGTTCTCTCCCTTATTTGAACTACTTTTGGTCTGAGTCCCTTTTGGTAATAGTCCCTGTACCTGACATTCTTTCTAGCAAATCTACACAACATCATCTGAGCCATGTGTGTTAAAGTCATTCTTTTATAACAATGTGAGAGTCAAATAATTTGGAAATTTACTCTAAGAAGCTGCAAGGAAGAAAAAATGATTCCTTACAGAAGGTGGATGTTTTTCTCACAGCAGAGTGAAATCTGTTGACAGAGCATTTTTGGTCTGCATACTAAACAAAATAGCCACATTTTATAAGACTTGCAGGATTCAAACTGGCTTGATGGCTCATTCCAGCTCTGTTAATACCCTAAATTACTTGTAGTGAATCTAATAATACTGTTACACCAGTGTAAAGAAAGGGATAGAGAATAGCAAACAGTTTTTTTTTTTTTTTTTGCTTATTGCTAGTCAGGTAGCAATATAGCAAACAGCTGATGTCTGAAAATAAGGGCTTGGTTATATGGTGAGTCAGTGAATTAGGGTTGATAAGTGGGACTCATTTATTCATTTCTCCTGGAAAATAGTTTAAGAATGGAAATGTACAGAACAAACTCGCCATTGGCCTCACACTCCCCAGGAGCCTCTGCTGCTGGCAGGGATGGCTAGCAGTGACCGAGAGGGCAACAAGACCAAGGCTGTTGGGAAATCACCTGATGTGTTCACGCTGGGTGCTCAGCAGTCCTTGCTTCGTTCTTCCCATCCGCTTCTACTGAGCTGACTGCTAATGTAGGCAAGCTGGAGAATCAAGGGGAAAATTGTTCCTAGATATCAGGGAGCACTTAGTAGCCTGAATAAAGTACTCTGCAGGGTGGATGCATGTCTTTGTAATTGCAAAGCTAGGGATTATGAAACAGCTCAAATCGCATCTTTCCGATTTTCGTGGGAACTTCTTAAAAGAAAATTGTAGAAAAGCATTGGGTGGTTCCAACAATTACATCAAATAAAGTCCTAGTGAGGGCAGGTGCAATTCCCATTCACAGCAAAAGCAGTGACACGTAGCTAACACTAGCAATGAATTTGAATAGCTGTTCTTTTGCTGCCTTCTGTTTTCTGCTTACAGCAGCTAAAGAGTTGTAGTATAGGGGAATTAGGAATGGAGGAGTGCTGATAACAGAGCTTCCTGATCCCTTGAAGCTTGAACATTCAGTGACTTGGAGGAAAATTGAGATTGTGCTGCAAGATACAGAAAAAAACAGATTAATCAAGCTCTGAGGTTGAGCTATTGCACTTATCTCTACCTTGCCTGTGGGGCTAGTATGTGCAGTCACTGTAAATCTGTGTGACTGATAAAAAGCTTTTAACTAGAAACAAAGATTTTTCCCTTACTCTAATTTCAAACCACAGGAACATCCTGGCTTTAATATCAAGGGCTCATGTTTCTGAAGTGTCAACATTGTGAAGACACATGATGCTACCACAAGTCTAGAAAATCTCCTGTGCTATTGGGAATGTTATTTTTATTTAAATGAAAGCTAAATTGTAGCCTTGCTCACAATGGAGAAAATGTGAAAGTCTTAGGAGATTTATTTCAAATATGTTTCTTAAAGCCTTCTTGTACTTGGTTTAGGGATTGTTTCAGTCTCAATACATGATTTTTCACTTAAAAGTTGAAGTATTGAGTGTAGAACAACCTTAGCTGCAGGGTTTTTTCACAAAGTTCTGTAATGTTTCTTGGTAAGGTTTAACTTTGGACTCATTCACTCTGCAGAAATAAAGTGTAAATAATAAAATTTGCATACGTTCCTCTCTATTGAAATATTTGATTCCCACCTCAGGCAAATGTTACAGCATCTGTGGCATCCCAAGTGCTTTAACTCCGTTTACAGCAGACCAAAATCAGACATATTACAGTACATATTACCTGTACTTAATTACATTTGAAATCTGGCAATAAAAGAATGAGGATAATCCACAGCAAATTTCAAAATGAGGAGATGGTGATATTTAAATAAGGGAAGTGATGCTTACTCAACTGCAGTGTAATAATTACTTAAGCTTTTATGGTTTTATAGTTTATACAATATGTGCAACAACCAGCCCTTGCCCTTGCTTGGGCCAGCTTTTCCTAAGTAAACAATCACATACCATTGTCCCATTTCAAATTCTCTCATGAGCCTAATATGAGAAAGGAAAGTTGGATCTGATCTTAAAACCTGGTGCCAATCTTCTATGGCCCTGTATATTCTCTCTTACGCATGAAGGGCATAAAACCTGCTGATCTGAGATGTATTTTTAACAGTAGAACTCTGTAATTAGCTGTGCAAAATGCTAAATTTTGCCAATATTCTTAATTTTCTCCGAGTCACTTCTCTACACATATAACCTATTTGGGATGTAATAGTCCCAGATTTCCACTGGTGTTTTAGGTATGCAACAGAAGCCAAACTTTTAGGTGTCTTCCAGTCTGAATGTAAATGGGCATGAAACCTGTGTTTTGGCTAATGAAAAGGATGCCCATCTTGTCTGGGAATTATTTAACCACATGAACCCAGGATGGTTCTCAGTGAAGTTCAGAAAGGGCTATCAGCTTGTGCAGAGGTGTCTCTCAAATATGTGACGGGAACTTGCTCAACTCGTTCTTGGGTATGTGTCCTCTGAGCATTCTGGGCGGGAATGCACAGAATACACACAGTTTCATGCCCTTTAGTGCTTTTCCATAAGTTTGGGCAGGTGTAGCCTAAATGCTGGACTATTCTTTTTTTGAAAACTTGACTTTTCTGCTTGGGGAAGGAAAAGCTGCTGGTAGATACCTCGACTGGTAAATGGCTGTGCACAGGAGAATGGGATAAGGATAGTAAATGCAAAGCTTCTTAAAGTATACAGCATACATTATCCAAACTAGCAGGACTGTTGTTTCATGATAAAACAAATACTGTATTGCACAGCTTAGGTTTCCTTCTCCGTCAGGAACAGCATTTTGAAATTTAATTAGCTTCACGTGGCACTGTAGAAATGGATGGCAAATCAATAATGGATGCCATTTCAGTCACCTTGTGGTGTTGTAATTCTCTGTGTTTTGCTACACTAATTAGGTCTGACTTCAGTGAGAAATGTTTCAGGAGCAAGGAGGTGAATTATTGCAGAGTTCCTGGCTGACACTGGGGAGATGAAGTAATCTCAGAACTGACTAACCTCAGTGACTTCAAGAGCCAGTAACTTAACATCCAAGAGGAAGAGGGACGATCTCACATTTTGATGGTGCAGTTTACAGTGAGTTTTAGGCTCAATCAGTCCATGGATTAGGCTTCAGCTGAAAGAGCATCAGAAATCATAAATTGCACTTACCTTATAGTTGGCATTTAATTACTTAATTGCTCTTATTTTCACATTCCCCTAGAGACTGAGAGTTTTTTTGCAAATAGGTCTTTCCTCCCTTGGGATCCAGGGCTCATCCACTGAACACAGAGTGAGTTGTGGGTGGAGGGAGGTGCATGTGGGATGTGCCCCAGGTTCTGATGCCTCCCTACTCCCAAAGCCATTGTGAAGGAGCAGATCAGGAAGTAGAATGCAGTTTGCTTCCATGTAACAAACCCAAACCCTGTTAACTGGAGCCAACAGCAGCTCCTTGTCCATTTATTTGACTCTGGGATTTTAGTGTGAAACACTGGGTAGAAAGCTGGTGTCTCCTTCTCCAGGAACAAGCTGCTTGCTTCTGAAGGTGGAAGAGAGACTTTCCCCAGAGTGTCTTGACTCTCCTCTCCAACAGTGTGCTGTCAGCAACATCATAAAGAAAATGGATGGATAAAGAACAGAATCTAGGGAGAGCAAGTATTCTGAGGCCGCTAAGTCAGTGTGACGTACCAGTTCTATGCTTTTTTTGGGAAAGCATGTAAACTCCCTCCCTTTATATTAGCCTGAATTATGATTCCAAATAATCATTGCTTCTAACATAAACAGTTTCTAATATAAACCATTCCTTCTGGTTACCACAGACAGCCTGAGCAGCATGGAAAATTTCAGTTGTTACATCACGGTCACCCAGAGAATAGCAGCAGTGATTGAAATTATTTTGCAGTGGTTTGAATAATGCTGAGTGAAAGGTGATAGAGAATTATTGCACTTCACAGAGAGCAAATACAAAGCAGACTCAGAGCTAGCTCTCCTTTTATCTGGCCTCTCTTTGTGGGATGTTGGAGCAGACAAACCCACAAATTCGTGTGGCTAATTTCTTAATAATTTCAGTGACTCAGCCAGAACCCTTCTCAGCCTTCTCCCCAATACAAAATTGGGGAAGAGAATGAAAAATGAGAGGATGGCTGATATGGCACAAGAGTGTTTACAGATAAAGAGTTCAAGTTAACAACTCTAATTTAGTAATGCCTTATTGTGGTGCTTGACAGTCTGACAATCAGCACACAATACAACATACAATAACATATATGTATGTGTGTTAACTAGTATTAAATTAAAGCATTAACTATCAATTGGCCAGCTAATTACACTTTTGCTGCTGTTAAGATTTCTGTCCTTAAAAAATTAATAAAAGTAGAATTTCTTAGTCAAAGCTAATCAAATGCATATAATCTAAAATATATATCCTATAAAATGCATTAAATCTTTGTTTCTGCCAAAGTAAAGGCATGTAAGTATATCAAATATATTTACTGAATTCACTTGTTGTGTACCACCATTTAACAGCTATTCCTGTGATGGTTTACATACTGGTTAAGTACTCTTAGGGGATGAATAATGCTCTAAGTTCCCTCGTACTTGAATACTAAGGTTAATTCTCCCATCCCTACAACTTTCAGCAATACTTCTTTGCTGTTGTACCTGCAAATAAAGACCAAAAGAAGCATTCATTAGGACTATCACGTTTATTGTCCATCAGAAAACACATGTAGGGTAGATTGTTTTCTGATTGGGATCTGTTTTCTTTGCTCAGAAATTGCTGGTTAAGTTTTAAAGTCAGTTTTATTGTTCAGGTGGTTTAAGGTCTGACAGTAGCTCTCAGGTTTGCTTAGCAACAACACACCCCAAAACCAGAAGCCTTGAGTTGCTTTTAGCGTCAAAAAAAAATAGTAATTATAACTGCTTTATTTGTTGCAGCTGCAGAAACTGAAACGATCCCTCTCCTTCAAGACTAAAAGCTTGCGGAGTAAAAGCGCAGACAATTTCTTCCAGAGGACTAATAGTGATGTGAAACTGCAAGTAGACTTGATGCCTGAGGTGAGCACAAGCACTGGGCAGCTCCCCAACTCAGAGAGCCAGGCATCTTCACCCACCAGAGCCCAACAGCTGCCAGAAAACAGCAAGACTCACATCTTCCAGGAGCACATCTTCAAAAAACCAACCTTCTGTGATGTCTGCAACCATATGATTGTTGGTAAGAAACATTTTATTTAAATTCTCATTGTGTGTCCATGCTAGAACTTGCAGGATGACCTTTCTCTAACTTCTGTGAGCCCAGATGTCTCCTTGAGAACATTCATGAGGAGAGGTTCTGGATTTATGTCATATCTGCCGTAACAGGCTAACAGAAGTTCTACATTTGTCGATAGGTGTCTTACTTTGTAGGCACATACTGTTATCACAAATTACAGGTGAGGGATTCAGTTGGAATCAAACTCCTCTGTCATTCAGGTTATACTGAGCACCAAGCACAAGTTGTATGCTACACTAGAAGCAGCAGAAATCCATATTGTAAATGTGTCCACTATCCTCATTCTTTTCCACAGCAGTAATTTTAACTTTTTTCCTCCTCATGTCTGCCCTCACACCCTGCATCGCCCCCAGTTACCTTTCACTGCAGTGACCATACCTACCTCCCCCAGCTGTCCCACATGTCACTTAAGGGACAAGAAGTAGCATCTGCTGGGTGGTAGGCTCTTATCTGCTTGTGTGGGTGTGGGTGTTGGCTGTCTAGGATGCATATTTTGGGAGACCAGGTCAAAAACCAGATATAACAGCCGAATTTACACTGCAGACTTTCTTGGAATTCTTCTAATGGATCCCTCCTATGCACAAAACATCACACTAAATTTAAACCTTTGAAAGATAGGCCTATCTACTTTCCGGAGCTGTCTATGAGTATGTAAGTTCTGGCCAGGGACTGACTGACTGACAGACAGGAGATAATTTTGTTATTGTCTTTAGTGTGCATAAAAGACCTCCCTGCCAAGCGCTGCTTGTAAGGTAATTTTCAGTGCAGTGTGAAGACCTAAAAAGCCAGCCTTCATGCAGATCATCCATGGGGCTATGCAAGGAAAGGTCAAGAGAAAAGTGCAAATGCCTGGAGGTGTAGAACCTGCATGGCCACCACAGTGGGAAGCTGCAGGAGTTGTAATTCAAAAATCTGATCCTGGAAATTCACGTTCTCGTGGCTAGGTTGTTCACATGATTTGGTCTTCCTGCTTACTTGCCATCTACTTGTCCCAGCACAGTAGAGCAGGAGTAAATTCAGTGGCAATTTACCTATGTGAAAGTGATTGACACAATTTCCAAGCTTTTAGGCAGGACAAGGAGCTAAACATGCTAATGATTTAGCTTCATGTAGAAGTGGTACAGGTCTTTGAGTACAAAATATTGTCTGCAGTTTGTATAACTTACTGTCAGAAACTTATGTCCCTTGGCATGGAAGTCACTGCCTTTTAGGTAACAGTATGGTAAGTTCTTGGAAGATGCTGATAGGACTGATCAACATTTTTCAAATGAGGGTGCTCAGTGTTCCCCACTTCTGCGAGGAATTTGTGGTCTTTGGAAAAGGCAGCTGTCTACAGAACATTAAAATTGATGCAAGACAATCTTGCTTCCATAAATTAACTTATATTCTCACTTCACCACAGCTGTACTGAATCCAAGGAAACTAAGGAATTTTAATCACTTTTTTTTTTCTGTCACTTTCCAGTCTTTTAAGGTTTCTTCCTACTTGAAGTGGTAAAATAAATGAAAGAGAGAAGCAGTAAAGTATCAGTATCAGAGAAGTTCAGAATTTGACAGGAAGTCTGGAAAAGTAGTTAATTGAAATAACTTTATATGTGGGAAAAGGCCCAAAATTTGTCGCCTTCAGTAATGTGGATGGATGTTCTATCAGAGCTTATTTTCACAAATATATACTGCAAATATAAGTTCCTTGAATTTCTGGCAGCTTCTTGTGAAGTTGTATGGAGATAAATATCATCACAAATCTCCATGACTCAGCAGTAGTGTTTCAAAATACTGCTGCTCATGACAGATTATTGCTGGCAGCAAACTTTAAAGAGACTAAATCCAGTTCATAAACACTCCTGCCCTTCTCCTTTGCTGGGCAATCTGTGTCCGCCTGGAATAGGAAAGTCCTGAAGCACAGCTCTAAGCTTCAAAACATCAGCTTTAACCTCCTGTGCTCTCTGAATTTTTTTCTGTTCTCTCTGCTGAGGGCTTTTGTTTTTCTGTTTTGTATTTTAGCCACTTCATTAGCTAAAGCCTTTTATAATTGCTGAAGAAGCTAATGTGACCTATTTTCTCTGGTAGCAGTCTGAGTCAGGTGAATTGCTCTGACCTCCTCCAGCTCATCTTTGCTTGGAGGTAAGGCAGAGAAGATGTTGACAGTTTTACCTTAAGATGCGTTAGAGTATTGATGCCCTGATTTTCATAAACAAACATCTTATCTATTCCTGCCATCTTCTCTCTTTGATCCTTACTGCAGTCATGCCTGGTTTTATATTGTATTTTAAGCAGTGTGGTAGATCTCAATGTTAACTGTTTGCCATTCAATTAATCCATATAGGTTGTGCAACTGTGGGTTATAGGAATAGAGAAGCAAAACAGGCAGCTCTCAGGAAACCCTGTCAAGCCTGCTCCCAAGGACAGACTGAAAAAGCCTCATTTCTGTTCAGGGACTCTGACTACTTGATACATGGAGCCAGTTTGTTCTCTCTATTTGCATTTTTCACAGGCAGTGACATTTAAGAGTAATGAGTCTATGACTTTAAATTCCTCATTGATGAGAATAAAGGCAAAGACAGATACATGTTTTGAAGGCTGGAGGAAAGATTCCAGGAAAATTGTGTCTTGACTTAAGATGGTTTCAATTTTGCCACCACGAATGATTCCAGGTTCACCTTAAATGGCACTCTGATCTATGAACTAAGCAGCTCTGGTACATGGCAGTGTAATGAACAGTGCACAGCATGAATGTGCAGTGACTGCTTCAGTCTCACTCATGGCAGAATCCGTCTGTAGCTTCAGAGAGAGCGGGACACATGAAGCAGAGGCAGCAAGTTCCCTGTGCTGCACTTTTCACAGCAAAATTAAAGAACTTGAAACATTATCTTACTAGAAAAAAAAAAAAAAAGTGCATCATCTCTCTTTGATCCCTGGGCACTATGAGCCAAATATTGCCTTTGAGATGCAGTGTAATCAGTATATATATATATCAGTAAATTTACCCTTTCAAATGTTTTTCAAGCATCCCAGAGTACAATGCAACATATTCAAAAGAAAATCTTTTTATTGATGAGATTTCAAAAAAGAAAAGAAGTATTAATAGTGTGCTTCATACCACACTTTAGAGGCAGGAGTTGGAGTGTTCCTATTAATTGTGCTAGACTGGGACTCAAGCTCCACCACAGTAAACAGAAGAAAAATTTGAAACAGAAGCAGTAATTTTCTGTCAAATGAAATAATGGAGGAAATTTCACATTTGAGGGAGCTTTGAAGAGTGCATGCAGAATCCATTTTACATTAATGGGGCCTTCTTACAGTATCTAATTCTCCAATAAAACCATCATTTCTAATAATGAATTCCACTGTAATAATTCACATAATTTCAGAGCAAATCAATAGTGTGTTGGAGCAGACTCTGCACTCCTTTCTCCCACTCACTGTTTTGCTGCTGTGAGTGCTTGGCATTGGTTGGTTTAGGACTGGGGTTTCAGCTCCACAGAGGGCTACATATTTTCCTAAACATATCCACCCTTGAACATCCTCTCACAGTATATCTCTTAGAAAACTATTAATTTGCTAGTTTTAGTAGTAGTATTTATCACTATTTTAATATCTAACCCCACAAGGGAAAATTTTGAAAATCAAAGTGTCTTGTGGAATGTATTACTAGATCATCATTTAGGGGACACTGGTTTTATGGGGTTTTTATTTTATATCACAGTGAAAAGAAAACCAAGTCAGATACCTCCAAGTTTGCATTGTGTCATCTACCATTTTCTGTGATTAGCAAGAATGTGGTAAGCTTTGGCAATGGCAGATTAAGGGAGGCAAAACTGCCTAGCACCAGCAAAGATAGATACTGTTAAATTAATGTTGCATCAGATTATGGTCTTAAACTATGCTGATCAGAAGCAAGTTCTTGCTTTTCTTCAATCTCTGGTGTGTCATCAATCATCTCTGTGACAATTCACTGTTGAAGAAAACATGATGTCAGTACTCTATAGTTGTAAAACATTGTGTATTTTTTAAGAAAAACCTTCATCTGTAGAATTCTCAACATTTTACTCATTTGCAGATCATTTCCTGTGCTGATTCACATGGAAAAAATGTTTTTTTTCCACATATTCCAAGCATATTACATGCAATAAATATATTCCCATCTAAGTCTAATATAAGTAATGCAGCAAAAAAAATAAGGCACTTTGCTTTTAAAAATACATTACTTTAAAGTCAATCTTTCAAAGCTGTGTTTTAAAGAAATATATCCTTGTTTTTATTGTATATTTCTTTGGGTTTCCAAAGTGTATGTAACTGTTTCACTCCATTCTGAAGCTTAGCTATGGCACAGATTTTTAATCAAACACCCAGGGTTTTTTTTGGCATACCTGTTAAAGCATGTTTGCCTGGAACAAACTTGCAGGAAGACCAGAAAAAATTGTGGTCTGCAAGGTCCAGTAATAGCCAAAACCAGGTCCTTCTGGGTCATGCCACCCCTGGTAGCATGACATATATATGCATTTATAGGTGTTCTCAGGACAACTGGGTTTCTGGTTTGGATGCAGATTCTCTGGACCTTTGCAGCTCTGGAGGTAAATAACTCAGTACCTATCTTCTCAGGGAACTAACCAGATTGCAGTTAGAGAAACCTGTGGAAAACAAATAAAGAAGTAAAAAAGATAAAACCAAAATATGGCAGTAGCATAGCTTCCTTTCAGTCTATTAATCAATAGTGCATAAGCAGTGAAATTGTGTTATCTCTTCAGAATTGACTCACTCCTACCACCGTCTGTTCTGGTTTAGCCAGTTATTCTGGAGGTTCAGACAGCCAAAAAAGTACCATGAATAATTCTTTCTCACTTCATCTTTTAAAAGGAGCCTGTATTTCTTTATTTCACTGTGCAGCTGTGGCAGCTAGAACTTTCAACCACTTTCATCCCCAAAGCTGTATTGTAAAATCCTCCAGAAAGTTAGGGTCAGAGTCGAGAAATTGGCCAAGCTTTTCAAATACAGAAATAAAAGGAAGAAAAAGGTCTACATTGAAGCTATGGTTCCCTTTTTCTGTTAGATCCTGCATTTGAACTCCTTCTCTTAGACTATCAGTAACTGGGACTAATAAGTACTGGAAAAACTCCATGGTGAGAGGAAGTGTTTATATAACTGTAATTTATGTGGATGTTTATTAAATATAGAAAAATTTCACAGGAACTATGACACAGTGCTTTCTGCCTCCAGTCTGATCAGCTCTCTCCTAAAAAATATGCTTGACTTTTTTTAAGCTTGCTGCCTCATTTCATGGAGTAGGCATTCTGGTTTGGTCCAAACCTGTCTATATCCAGTGTTATCCAGGTAGACAAAGGTGCAGTTAATGGTCACAGATTGATCACCACTTTTTGGCAGCAAGACAGAGTAGAAGTACCCTTGGAAGCATGACTGTATCTGGCTTTTTCAAGACTATGGTAGTTTGGAAGACCCTTTGGACAGAGATCTTGGAAAAAACAAAACCAAGACAAGGTATTTTTATTTATCTTGCAGGATAAAGGAAAAAAATAATGTTATTAATTCAGTCCTACCCTCCACTCTTACTAGTCTCTCTAGCATCTCCCAACACAGATGACCTCGAGGGAAGAGATTAATGTTGCCATTTCATCAGAACAGAGTTGTCCCCTGTAGAGAAGGGTAAAGAGCTTCCAGCAAGGGGGACATACCCCTGGAGCAGGGCTTGTATAGTCACAGCCAAGCCTTCCCACAGTGTCTGTTCTCCAAAGACACTATTACTACTACAGTATAAATTTCTTTTGTTTATTATTAAGAGTTTCCCTATTGAAAGAAACTTTCAAAAGCAGCTGAATCCTTTTTTTTTTTTTTTCATTTGTGAGGAAAAATCATAAAATCATGCCTGACCAATCTGATAACCTTCAATGATGGCATGACTGGCGGGGTAGATGAGGGGAGAGTGTTGGATATTGACTACCTTGACTTCAGCAAGGCTTTTGACACTGTCTCACATAACGTCTCTGTAGGCAAACTCAGGAAGTGTTGCATGAGTGGACGTTAATATGGACTGAGAACTGGTTGAATGGTAGAGACAGAGAGTCCAGATGGAAGTTCATTGCTAGTGATGTTCCCCAGGGGTTGGGACCAGGTCCAGTCTTGTGCAACACATTCATCCATGACCTGGATGAAGGGAGAGATGCATCCTCAGCAAATTCACTGAGACATTACAAAACTGGGAGGAGTGTCCAATACCCCAGAGTCCTGTGCTGGCATCCAGTGAGACCTGGACAGCCTGGAGAGTTATATGGAGGGGAAGCTCCAGAAATTCAACAGAGACAAATGAAGGGTCCTGCACCTGGGGAGGAATAATCCCAGGCACCAATGCAGGCTGGGAGCTGACCTGCTGGAAACCATCTGTGCGGGTCCCACTGGACAACAAGCTGTCCAAGAGCCAGCAGTGTCCTTTGACCAAGAAGGCCAATGATATCCTGGAGTACATTAGGAAGAGCTTTGCCAGCAGGCTGAGGGAGGTGATTCTGCCCTTCTACTCAGCCCTGGTGAGGCTTCATCTGGAGTGCTGCATCCAGTTCTGGGCTCCCTGGGCAGGAGGTACATGGAGCTCCTGGAGCAGGTCCAGTGGACAGCTGCAATGACTGGGGGCCTGGAGCGCCTCACTTAGGGGATAGACTAAGTGAGCTGTGGTTGTTCAGCCTAGAGTAAAGACAAGTGAGAGAGGATCTCATCAATATCTGTAAGTACCTGAAATGGGGGTTGCAAGAGGATGAAGCCAGGCTCAGCAGTGCCCTGGGAGAGGACAAGGGACAACAGGTACAGTCTGAAACAGGAAGATTCATCTGAAAATGAGGAAGAACTTATTTACTGTGAGAGTTACAGAGCACTGGATCAGGCTGTCCGGCTGGCCATTATCCTGTGCAACTTGCTCTAGCAGAACCTGATTCAGCAAGGGATTAGACTAGATGATCTCCAGATGTCATTTCCAAGCCCAGTCACTCTGTGATTCATTGAAAAAGTGCCATTGGGTAACCTTTTCAATAACTGGTACCAGGTGCCATCCCATATATTACTAAATGATCTACAATCGCTCTCTCTACCTCCTCCTTCTCTCCACTAAATTTACTCCTGGATTTAGGACTCTTCATTTCAGTTGACGACAAAGAATGGTTCTGGGCATGTAAATCTTCTGGCACTTTTGAGAGGCAATGTGAGTGAGACTTGCTTAAGTCATATCTCTCTGCTGTGCTAAGGTTTAGGGCAAACAAAAACATTGCATTTTTTTAACACACATCTGCTAAAAATTGGTGTAAAATAATCATTTTACCCTATTAGATTGAAATTGAACCTAACTTATCCTACAATCTCTTCCTTGAGTTAATAAGTCTCCATAAGCATAGACCTTCCCACTTCTGAGTGGAGCCCTGTAAGCAGGGCCAAACAAAAGCCTTCTGGAAATATGAAGCACTGATTTACCCAAACTGTAAAGTATGCATTTAACTGTTAGTTATAGACCAGTCAGGTATAGGTAATATCATCTGGACTCTCCAAAATTTCCCAACAGTGGATATTTTGTCCGTTAAAATAAATAAAGTGGGAATAAACAGAAGTAAAGACGTAGGAACACATATGGCATGTGCAGTATAGATGTGCTCCATCTACTTCTACTCCTAATTTTTGATAAACATGGCAAAAAGTATCCAATTCATGCAGTCCCACATTTGTAGAAAAGATACAGGGAGCCACACATTATCTCTGCATCAAATCATTACTTTTCTTTGTTAACAAAGAGTTAAACATGCTTTGAAGCAAATATTGAAAAGAAAATACTTAGTTTGTTTATCCTCTGGGAGGGCTTCCTCCTCTGAGATGAGGCAAGAATGTTATCAGTAAATTGGATAATCAGGAACTGCTTAGCTGAGAAAAGAGGGGGGAAATATATTTTAAATTCTAATTTGTCCTTGAACAGCATCAGACATGTTTCACATTTGTTAATAGATAATTTTCAAGCTCGCTTTAATTTGGGGGAAATTGCTATTAATATGAAACTGCAGTTAATCCTCAGTCAAAAGAGACTTCAAAAAAAGTTGACCAACATTTGCTGTTTAATTAGATGGAAAACAATAAGCATTTCTAGAACGTCTACAATTAATATTTTAGTATTATGTTAGCCATGGTGATTTTTAACCAAAAAATACATTAAAATCACCAAACACCATATTCAGTAGTCAGTAGGATCCTGGTACCATTGCTCCTGATATCAGCTCTAGTGAAGAATATAATGGGAAGGTCAAGGTTTTTTAAAGGCCAAGGGATGAAGCAGAATGCAAGTGGGGTTTTTATGTCCTGCAATATACTTTTCCAGAGCTCACATGGGATATTGGGTGTTTACAGATAAGCAAATTAAGTGCATCTTCTTTCAAGCTGACCTTCTTGTAAAAACATTATTTTTCTCTTTAGAGTCCTTATCTACCAGAGTGTGACTGTTATGTGGATAATTACAATGCTGAATAGCTGACAAAAGCATTATCCAGAAGCAAAATTATTAGCAGCTTTACCTTACTCTGAGTTGCAGAAATCTTGAAATGAGGCACTTAACAGAAATGCTTCTGCAAGAAATAGCACACGGCCATCATGTAGAGTAAAATGCCTACCCACATTTGCTTGTTACTGTCCTTAATATAGAAGGATGTCTCAGAGAGCAGTGATCCTTGCTGGTCACATGGATCATTGCATGTTTTTCTGCTTTGGTAATAGGAATGCAAGTTACCACAACTTCACCAATGCTCTTCTCTGAACTGCTGAAATTTTATTTTTCCAAGTATACACAATACAGAGCTGTTTTCCCCTTTGACAAAAGTTTATCTTGTACACTGAAGTATGCTTTTAATTCTGAAGACATGCTCAGTTAAAAATGGCAGGTAGTTGAAAATTGTGATTTCATTATAATTTCCTTTATAACATGCAGGGAGTTGTCTATGTCCATCATTTGACAGAAGTTTTTCTTACTCATTTAAATAGTAATTGGTGCCACATGGAAGTGTACCTGTAGGTGCGCTTTAGGCCAGTACTGATATGTGCCAAGTAATGAATTCTCCAGATTATAACATCTGTTTACAGAGGCGAGATGTTGTCTGTCTTGCAGTGTTTATTACACTGTAAAAAATTCCAATGTGGAGAGCATCTGGGTACCAGGTTTTATTGAAGAAACAATGACATTACAGATTTTACCCTATTTATTTTTTCTTACACTAACTTCCTCCCTCCCCACCAGCCTTTCATTCCCCAAGTCTCCTCTTGCCTGCATGGAGGGGTCACTACTAGTGACATTGGGACAGAAAGTCATTTTTTATTCCTGCTGTGATGCTGCTTGCATCTGTGCTGCTTGCAACTGTGCCATCTCAGGCACAGTTCTTGGGCATCCCCTGGCATTGATGTCCATCACTGATGTACAATATTGATGTCCATGGCTTCATCTTCAGGATCTTCCTGCATTTCCCAGATCCCTCCCCAGGCCAGGATCTTCACCTTTGGCTGTGGTAGGTACATTCTGTTCTCTTTCAGGATTTTTCATAGAGGAGCACAGAGAAAAGAAAGAGAAAATTTCTATTTCTGCTCCTTGTTTTTTCCATGTGGAATGTGTTTGGAGAATTGTTTACCTGGTGTGATTGCTTGATTGGATTCTAGTGAGGATTGTTTGAGCCTGATGGCCAATCAGGTCCACCTGTGTCTGGACTAGAGCGATAGGGTCATGAGTTGGGAGTTAGATATGGTAGTTAAAAAAGTAGATATGTAGGTTTAGTATCTCCTTTAAATAGTATATTAATGTGTTATAGTATAGTTATAATAAAGAAATCATTCAACCTTCTGAACTGGAGTCAGACATCATCATTTCTTCCCACCAGTTTAACCTGCATTTACAATATTTGGCCCCCTTCTTCTTTCTGAGAGCACTCCTTTCTTTCAGGAACTCATCTCTTGGCACCAAGTCTTCTTTCTGGATACCAAACTCACAGTTCTTCCAGTCTAAACAACGTATGTGCATAAGAACAGCGCATGATCAGCCTTTTAACTAGTGCTCTGGTCTCCTGTCTCTTTATTAATTGGAGAATTTGGGATACACTGCTTTTATTTAGTCAGCGTGTTATCAACATTTACAGCAGCTAATAGTGGTTGCAGCTTGCAAGTAGCAGCCTCTTGTCTGAGAGTTCAGGGGTTCAGTTTCATACATTCACCCATGCACTTACGCAGCAGTTACCTGCTGCCTGTTCCTGTTCACTATTTCAGCTGTTTCTTGCCTGTGACAGCTCCAAAATCTTAATGTCTGTATAGACATTCAGCTCTGTGCCAGTACCTTCTTACACATTGATCTGCTCTTTGCTGGACTTTTGTTAGATGTTATAGCTTTGTACACTGTACAGCTGTACAACAGACAGTACCTTCCAAGCCTCTTGCTGCCCCTGTGGGTTTCTCTACCCCTGATAGTGGTAGCACAATTATGGCCAAAGTTAATTAAGGTTTTTGGACAACAAACCACGTAGCCATGCTGGTCCAAACCACATGTGTAGATGAGAAAATCTATGGCTTTTGTTGACTTGGCTTGTTCCTACTGGAATCCAGAGTGAATTCAGGTAATGCAAATACTGTCTAAATATGGACAGTTTAAAAGTGATGCATTGAATTATTCATGTTGATTGACAAAATTTTAAAAAGCAGATTTTTGGTGATTTTGATTAATGATTTAAATATTTAGAAATAGAGTGAAATTTCAGCTCAATGTTCCCATTTTTTCCACTGTCCAGATTGACCCTTGGGTAGGTAATGTTCCTTTTGCTTTGCTGAGCTACATAAACTTCTGTATAATCACTTGACAGAAGTTTTTCTTATTCATTTAATTAGTACTTGGTACCATATGGAAGTGTATCTGTAGGTGTGCTTTAGGCCAGCACTGCTATGTGTCAAGTAATGAATTCTTTCAGGTTATAACAGTGAAGGCTGAGATTGCCTCTTTGGCAGTTGTAAATAAAGCATTTTTACTGCCCAACCTGTGTGATTTCACTGAAACCAGTAACTATTTCTGGAAAAAAATTACAATACCCCACCCCTCCCTCACTCCCCCGCAACCTGCACTTGGTGTGAAAGGTTTCATGTGAATGTTTTTCCATTGCTTGGAAATCAGGAAGAAATTACAGAAATCGGGAACAGATATTGGAAGGGGCTACTCAGGCAAGTGGTGGAGTCACTGCTCCTGGAAGTGTTTAAGGAAACACTGGATGTAGCTTTCAGTGCTGTGGTCTGGTTGACAAAGTGGTGTTAGGTCATAGGCTGGATCTATGATCTCAGAGATCTTTCCCAAACTAGTTGATTCTGTGATTGTAAATTTCCCACATGGAAAAGAAACTGAAACACTTTTTGCTATAAAATGTGGCTGTAAAATTCTGGAAGGTAGACTAAATGTAGAAATAACTAAATGTAGAAATGCGACTAAATGTAGAAATAACTTCCCTGAAAACGGATCCCACCAAAGTGGTCTAACTACCCAGTTACTTATGGTGGTGCCCTGAATTCCCTTTAGTCCAAGCAAATCATACTGTCAATCACACCTGTAGCTTCTGATGAGATTCTCCTTAGTTATGTGTGATCCAAGGAAAGAAATGGCTTTGGAACAGAAATCTGTGCGTGTGGCCAAATCCTGACTAAGCACTAGATTTTAGCTACATGTAGTTATCTTCTGTTGCTCCATTTTCCATCTCCATCACTAGCTACTGTAAAATGGATATAGGAGGGAGGAAGAGGAATTGTTGTCCTGGTAAGTCACACTTCAGCACTTTGAATACAAGACCCATTGCTGCAGGCTCTGACACTCAGTTTGTGCTAACAGAGATGTTTTCCAGCTCCTCTGTAATGGTACCAGGCCCTTGGAAGATAAAGGTTTTGGAACATGTGAGCAGCCTTTTTCGAAGTATTTCAAAACACAGGAAAAAAAAAGGCTGCAACTCATGACTTTTCATTTTGAAACATGTAAGAACACAGGTGCAAATAACCTGAGCCTGTCAAAATGGAGTTCTTGTTTGAAATCTGACTTTCATCCTCTTCACCTCAGGAAGAGTTACTTAAGATGTTATGTTTACTAATACTACTGAGACCAAGATCAGCCATTCATCTCTGCTTGTCCTCATTTGAAATAACACATTAAATGTAATTTCTCCATGTTCCCTTGTCCTGTTTAGTTCTGTCACCATTGCCTCACACAGTCAAGTTTATGCCTATCCTTTCAGAAATGTTTTCCTTTTCAAGGACCTATAAGCACAAGTTCATCAATCTTGAAAATTATCTAGAAAAGTAGGTATCAATAAATCAGTGCCAGTTTGTTCAGCGCACAGAACGTTAGACATGATTTAGCATGTTTAGTGTTTAGGGGATGGGGACTTTTTCTTTCAATAATAACTGTTGGTTTATTTACCATGGCGTTCCAGCATCCTAATTAACATTTAGATGATCAAAAACCAGAGATGATATTTTTAGAAGTGTGGAGGTGGATATTTCCTTTCAGGGATAGACTGTTATAGCAAAGCTGCTGAATATGTGAAAAGTGCATTTTGAAAAAAAATCTTACGGCCAAATTTTTAAAAGACTTTATTTTAGCAGGGATATTTTTCATCTCTATAACCGTCTTGCAGAAAAACCTGCCTATTACTGCCTCATTTTTTTCTCAGCATGTCATTTCTAAAGAAAACTATGTCACTAGGAAGTCAATTCTAATTTTATGCACTGTTTTGTAGCCTGCCTACATGCAACTTTTCTTGCTATTTAAACATTGGATATTGTAATGGAGAAACTGGGGTAGGCACTCAAATGGACCCACACCTCTCAGTGACATATAATCTAAAATTTATTCATTTGAAATGATAGGTACCATGATTCGATATCAAGTCCTACTCTACAGAACATAAATATACAAACTCCAGCTTCTCTCCACACCCTGTTTGGTTTAGAGTGGCACAAGATAAACTCAGGACACTTCAGGCAGTCAAGGCATCAGGTCAAGACCTAGCAGCTTGCTCCTAGGTTTTCCTGCTCTAATGTGGTTGGACATCCCTGTACAATGTGCCTCATCCCAAGAAATTATAAATTTAACGTGCCCAAAGCACTGTACGTTTTGAACTGACAGATTTAACTTTAAAAAAATCCAACCAACAACTTAATAAAGAAAAAAATGTCATTACTGAAGAGTAACTGAGTCCATCAATTTGAATTCTCCATCAGGTAACAGGCAGCAATGACATCCAGTGTTGAGCCCTCTAGGGTGTCTGGGGAAATCCGTGTTCAGGCTTTGATCTGTGGCTCACCTGAGGAACAGCTGAGGATCTACACCTCTGTACTCTTCAAAATATCACTGGGGAAAGTGATAGGGCAGCATCAGTTAAAAAAAAATAATCAGAAGGGTTCCAGGCATTAGGACATTCCCAAGGTGGCAGGAGGCACTTGGGGAGTCTGGAGGCTGAGGAAGGGTGAGAAAAGGACTTCCCAGCTCATTGTTACAAACCAGCCTAGTGGTTTGGATGAATTAGGCTCAAGGTTTTTAACTTTAAAGGTCTGGATGTCTCATGTAGAAAATGCTATTTTCTGATCTCCTCTCTATCTCTTGATTGAGATAGAGCAGGAGAAGAAGCACTTGCCCAGCAGCAGCCAGCCACAGGGGCAGGAAGTGGCTACAGAGGAATTTTTGAAAATCGTCATCTCTTTCAGCATCAGAGCTTTTATGCAAAGCCAATTAATTAAAAACTAAGAAGGAGGCATGAGAGTAGAGTGCACAAAGTCTTAGTGATAACTGCAGAGGCACCTGTCCCATTTCGGGGATTTCCTCTTTTTTTACGATGACATCCTAAAATGACACGATGACACTGCTGCAATACTGGCCCAGCTTGCTTAAAATTCTCCATTTCCCATAAACTTTGGCATGGATGAGGCTTTCTGGTGACAACTGTAAATGCTTTTAGGGAGAAAGGGGCAAGACACTCATTATTTTTATCAGTCTCCCACAGCAGAAGTTGGAGTTCTATAGAAATTATGTAATTTTAATTATATTTATTTTTGTAAGTTTTAAATCAAAACAATTTCTGACTGGTATGTTCATCTTATCTGGAATAATAAAAAATAGTTGTTGGGTCATAGCTTGATTAGCTGGAGGTGACAGTCTCTATGTGTTTCTTTCCCTTCCTCTTTCTCTCTTTTATAGACCTGAACGTTTTTATCCTCTCCTTTCTGTTTTTTCCCCACTTTGGCGTAAGTGCCTAATATAGTTATGTTTATACAGTCAGTATAACATCATGTTGTTACCGACATCTGCAGTTTTCTTTGAAATTTCTCCAGGCTGTAGGCCTCATTCTCCCTCTCCAGTTATTAATCATATGTTGAGACTTGGAACAACAGGCAGAAAGCACCAGCCAGCAGTGCTATGGCCATAGCTGTGCTGGCCAAGAGGATGATACAGGTTCCTTTTGAGTGTGTGTGTGTAACAATCAAATTCTCATTTGCATTCCTTAGGAAAAATTACTTTCCTGAAAAGCACAGTAGTTACTAAACTGCTTTTGTAGGAAACACAGACAAAAAGAGTTGGAATCAAATTCTGCCCTGTTCCCTCTGTCTTTCTCTGCCTCCAAATATTTCCAGTCACCTATACTGAGGTGTTCTCTTTCCATTTAGGCTTCCTCCAAAAAAGATCTAAATTTACAAAAGTGATGCAGTGTGTCCTTTGAGTGGTATTTAAGGTCATATTATCAGAACAGTTTAAGATTCAATTTTGCATGACTGTTCTGGAAAACCTAGCCACTGGTTTAGATATTCAAATGGGAGCTGACCCAGTCACAGAGTATTTCTAGTGAGGTGTTATTAAACATGACCTGCTTCTCAAAACAATGCATCCTTCCAGACCTAGGTGCCTGGATACATTTGCTGATATCTGAAGAAAATTGCTGGGCAGAACCTCATTTGTAAGTTTATTTAAGACCTACGCAGTATCCTGGCCTTAAATTTCCTCTTTTTTTTTTTTTTCTCCCTGTGAAATACTGTTTCTTTTGTCAGTTTTGCTTTTTTTATTGTTTGAAAAAGGAATACCAGCCTGCACAGACTTGGAGAAAATTAATACATTAATGAATAGGACACAGAGGACATTTGTTCTAATGTCTGTGTGTTTTTTTCTCTGTATGAATTTCATAACTACATAGACACTACTTCATTCACCAAAGAGGATATGTTAAGTGTTCATGGACACTATAAGTCAGCTACACATGTCTAGTAATTTCCATTCTAAACTCCCACTTTTAGAGTTTGCAATTTTTATAACTTAAACACCAGCATCTGGGCCAAAATAATATTAGTGCAACCTCTGACAGTTTTACCCCTTTTTTTTCCTAAATGAGAGCCATCTCATACAAGTTTTGGCAAGAAACAAAGACAGTGAGCCCATAAGAAAACTCATGAGGCCATTAATCATTTTGTATTTGGAATAAGGCTAACATGGGACTCAAGAGATGATGCTTAAAGACCCACACTGACTGAGGAAAGTAAAAAATAAATGTTGAATAGAGCTGCCCATTCAACAAACACTGTCTGCTCTGTTTGGTGAATGATGTAGTGTGCCTTGAATAAAAATAGTGAAAATCACGTGCCCAGACAGCAACCAAAAATCACCTGAGCAGAATTTTATTCTGTCCTGCTCAGCATTTACCAACCAGCTTAAGTAACCTTAGTAAGGGTTTTTGGAGAAGAAGGTAGGAGGGATAATTACTTTTTGAAGGTAAAGCAAAGCTATCAAAGCTGTTAGTTTACTCCCCTTTTGAATGAAAACCAGACAAAAAAGTAGTTAGGTTACTCCAAGTGGAGATTAATTGTTAAGCCTTTAGTTCCTCTATTTCTGATCCACCACTGACTGAAATTATTCCAGGTGGGCTAAGATACAGTGACTACTGTATGTGAGTATCAGTAGCTTCCAGCTTTGTTTTAGGGTTGGTATAGGGGAATATCTGCTGGTAGGAATAAACAGTCGGCTGCAATCAAACCATCAGCTATTAAGGGGAACAGGAATCAACCTAGACATCCATGGTCAGGCTTGCCAGTCATCGTTGTGTGTCCAGCAGATGTCCCTGAGGAGACAGTGTTAGTGTCTGAGGCTTCACTAATTGGAACACTGCAACTTCCAGCAGTGCTGTAACCAGCTCAAAATGTGAACTCTCTCCTTACCCTTCCCCTGCCCTATGCTTCAATCCACAGAAAGATTAACCCAGTGGGAATAAGCACGCCACAGAGAGGCTTTCAACTTCAAACAAGGCCTGGTACCCTATGGCAACAAAGGAAAATTATCCTCAAATAGTCTGCCCTATTGTGTTGTCGTAGCAATTGCTATTATTGTTACTATCTTTGTCATTGTCAATTTTTTTTTTTTTTACTTTTATGAATCATTAATACCACTTATTTTCTATTATTTAATGTATGTTCAGACCAAATTCGTAACTTTCTTATGATTTCCAGTGGAATTTATTGGGAAATAATGTTTCAACACATTTCTATATCCTATGCCACTTCTTTAGGTATAATGAAATAACTCTCTTATACCAGTGCATGACTGTAGAACTCTCACTGTACTCACTCAGCTTTAAATAACATCCTTGCAAGATCTGTGTTCTGCCTGCTTTTTCACTATTTTAAACTACCAGATGTCTCCTAAAACCTGCCCATTCAGGCATCTGCAAGGTCAATAAATGTGTATAAATGAGAGGCCAGAAATTGATGCAATGAGTCAAACCCTGGTCTCATTTACACCTGTACTGAATGCAATCTCTTATCTGTGATGTTAGCTGTGATTGTGCCTCATTTCTGAATCTCAGAAACTTTTGGGTCAGGTACATTGCCAGTATGTAGTTATCTGATTCCTGGTGTGCACTAGTTTTGAAACAGCTTAGCCATAGTTCTCTGAGTGATTTAGTGTAATGGGGAAGAGAAACTGAAGAAAGAATTATTCTGTGGGGAAAAAAATATGTTTCTTTGCAGAAATGCCATTTTCAGAGCTTGAGATATGGTGGTTAAGCAAAAATACAGCATAAATTATTCTTCTCCAAGCTTCATAGTTATTCCTCAGTGGGAGGCAGGGAGACGCAGGGAATTTTTTTCCAAGCTAATCCCGCCATAAACCAAGTAGTTAGAACTGAAAATGGATTGAAGATTGGAGATTTTGGTAGTTACAGGGATTTAATTTTGATTTACAAAGACTTCTTGTAGACTCAAGTATGTGACGAAAATACTTTTCTTCTCTTTGAAGCCACTACTTAGCTACTCAGATATAAAAATATGGCACTCAGCAATGGAAATACAGCGTTGTTCTTTTTTAATTGTCTTACTCATTTTCACATGACCACAGACTTCTGTTCTGAAAGAGTTGGGGTTTGATTTTTGAAAGCAACTCAGATGCTTCACATTCATTTTGCACATCATTTGGGCGCACCATTATTTTGACAAATGTGTATCTTCTGTGATCACATGGTTATAACATGTAAGGACCAACATTCACCTTGCAAAGTTAACATTAAAATGGCTGGAAGAGCATAACATAGCCAGCAGGAAGTACTGTGATACTGTCTGCCTCTTCACAGCTAAATCTTAGGAGTAACTTGGTACAGACCAGCATGAGAGGAGAATTAGACCTGGTGTAAGCACGGACATGTTGCATAGGCCAACTGTGATGTCATTTTCCTTTTCTCATTCTGCCCTAGAAATATAATGAATAACTGTGAGGGAACCGCTCTTTTCTCAGTGCCAATTGTTGATCACCAGGAAGGGTGATTCAGCATTTCATCATCAGTAATAAAAGCACAGAGCCACAGAAGTCAGTATTGGTTTGGGCATGTGTAATTGAAAAGAAATTATAACTGAAAAAATCCTCACAGCACACTAATCCAAGTGCAGCCATGCAGGAAAAATAAACCAACAAATGGGCATGTGTTCTTCTAAGAAATCTTGTGTTTGTTAGGAACAAAGACCCCAGAAAAAGGATAGAAAGAATGTCTGCACACACTGAAAGGTGGTTAAAAGGGGCAACAAGTGGGGAACAGGCACTCACCCCACTCCCTTGAAGTCTCTGGGGCACACCCCACACTTAACCCCATTCAGTCCCTATCACTCCAGCAATCTGTATAGGAAGGTGGAGAGGATCTTGGTTCCCTGTCTTAAAGGAAGCACGCAGGTGAAATATCTTAGCCCAGCTCACTAATACAACTCATGGCTATCTCAGCCTGCCTTACCTGGCTTGCAAGAGGCCACTTCAGACACCTCTTCCTCTGAAAGTGGAACACAAGGCCTGGGTATTGGCACCAACTTGATGAAACTTTCCCTGAAGTGCTTCTTTCTGAGGTAGCACTTCAGTGAATGAAACTGGCAGCATGTACATAACCAATGAGCTAAATGAGTACTTTCAGATGCAGGATCCTTCTGACTAATATTTATCATGTCTGACTAATGAGGGCTGGTTAAAATGTCAAGAGTTTTTAGGATTTTTTATTACCTCGTTTCATACTCATTCTCACAGTACATATAATGAACAGATCCGTTGTTTACTCGTTCTGTTTACACAGTCCTGTAGGGGATAAAAGAGTTGCTGCAGCATCACTGCTTCTGCATAGTTTAAGAAGTGTTGTGGTTGTATGAATTGAAGTGACTGTTCCTGCCTGGAAGCAAGCAGACTTGAGTCTTTCATTGAAGAGCAGGTCCTCACTGAAGCTAATGCAGAACTACGTTTGGCCTACTGGGAGAATTCTGCTTCTTTAAAGCAAAATTTCTGCTGTAGCTCCCCTACCTGTGACACATAACTTTTCCACTGACAAGGGAGGAGGGTATGGTCAAACCCGAGGCACCCTCACTGCCCTGCTCAGGGACATGCAAGGAGCCCTTCCTGTACCCTCTGAGCGCTGGCCCAGGATGGTGAGAGCAGCAGTCCCTGGGAGCAATTGTCAGTATTGTTTTGAGCATGTGTAATTGAAAAGAAACTATAACTGAATAAATCCTCACAGCACACCAATCCATTGCAACCACGCTGGAAAAAGAAATCACACAAACAGGGATATGTTTGCCTGTGGGTGGATATGGCAAGAGAGCTGGGTTAACCCTCTCACACCTGCCTGGAGCTACCTCTCACCCACAAAACCTGGGCCTCTGCTGATGGCCCAGCTCCCCAGAGGTGCCTCAGAGCCTGGGTGCTCCTTCAGTGGCTCCCTCAGCCATGCACAGTGATGCCCAGACCTTTCAAAATAAACAAAGGGGTTTTGCTTGGTGTTCATGGGGCACAGACACTGTTGGTCAGATTATCATATAGCATAGCATAATCCAATATAAATCTAAAGGTAGCAACAGCCTGGGAAAGAGCCCGGAGGACAAATGCCTAAAATGGAGAGGCTGTAAAGAAAATGGGTGTATGAATGTGCATTTTTAAAAGCAGGTAAGGCAAAGAATGCTGTCAATAGTTGTTCTACTGCAACTGACCCCATCAATTCTCTTAGGTCACTCGTTTAAATGGATGGAAACTATTGATTTTGTCTAATTCAATCTCTGCCATGCATTTCACAGGGACAAACGCTAAGCATGGACTGCGCTGTAAGGCGTGCAAGATGAGCATCCACCACAAGTGTGCAGACAGTATCGGACAGCAGCGTTGCATGGGCAAGCTGGTAAGTGAGCAGCCCAGGACAGCTTGTGCTGGAGCCATTTCTCTGTGTGCCTGAACCCCAGGTGTGCATTTAGCTGCTGCACTAACAGAACCCACTCCAGATCACTTTACTGAGCTGGGAAAAATGAAGCTAGGTGGTGCCCTGTTGTCAATTTGGGCAATTGCTGCTGCACAAGAATGCAAACAAAACCAAAGCACAAATGTGGTCTGCTTTGTGGATGTGAAAATACAGTTACAGAATACAAATTTAGCTAGCTAATAGAATTACCTTGATTTCAACTGTGCTTGCTGTAGTGTAAACCTCTCAAAGAACGCTATAAATTAATCATAGTATTTCTGTATGGTTTAACAAATGAAAAATCCTTCAAATTATGTTTTATTGTTTTCTTCACTGTTTGAGCTTGAATAAAAAAAAGCATAATTCACCTTAAAAAGAAAACCAAGGGATATTTCACAGTAAGACACTACAGAGTTTGAAGCAAACTCTCAGCAGGAGAGTCTGGGAGGAGCCTGCCTCTGTATGGACACAGCACTTTAGGGCCTGGGTTGCCTTCTGAGTGGCAAAATCTCATGATTGGCAATCGCAGTACACTGTGTCTGAGACAATTCTAACCCACCTTGTTGACTGTTACAGGACTATGGTTCCTTCTGGTTACTTTTGGAAAAATAACTTAGAAAAATACCAATTGCAATATGAAAAGTGAATATATAGACTCATGTTTCAGATGTTCTCAGATTTGTTGCAACTTGAAGGCACTTGAGACAGCTATGAACTAAAACCAAAGAGTTCTTTGGTTTAAAGTGTTTAAGTGATGGGAAAATGCAAGCACTGACTTCAAAAGTGCTACAAACTCCACCTTTCACTGGAAAGATCTTTTCTGTCCAAGAGTGTTCACTGAAAGCTGTTATTGTTTATATCCCTGAGGAAGGTCTTCATGTATCTAAACCATAATCATAGTTCTAGTATAGGAAATTGGTCTGTGAATAGCAGAATGACAAGCCCTGGACAAGGCAAATATTAACCCATGTTAATTGATTCATGCATTTCTTGATTCCAGCCTCAGCTCTTGTGGTTACTAGTTTACAAAAACAAAAAGAGACCAAATTTACATCAGGAAGTTGCCAGCAAAGTCACAGGAGTTTTGTGAACTCATGCTATGCTCTGTCTGAATCTAGCTTGGGGTCAAACAAAGGCTGAAGAATATGGAATTTATTCCTCTAAGACTCCAAGATTATCAGTCCCCTCTTTTTCAGTCTTTTTTTTGCAGCTCATTACCTAAAGAAATATTTGCCTATCAGGTTTTGATGTACACTGAACAGAGGATATGGAAAATATGCTCATCTCTTCAAGTCTTCCTCACTTTTCACTGTGACTAGAAATTCTCACAGCCTGCAGACATTAGAAATTGGAGAGACCAGTTGTGAAATTCCAATGCCTTGAAGGTGTTCATTTTGAGTACCAAGAATTTGCCTGACTTGAGGTACATTTTTTAGAGTGGTATAGGCACCATTATTTGCCATATTATGGTACTCTTTAATGATATAGCTTGAGTTGTTACGGTGTATTTTTCTACAAGTGGACACAGTGGGAACATCTAGTAACAGTGTGGAGAGCTTTTTGACCTTACAAGACCAAAAAAAAAAAAAAAAAAAAAAAAAAGGCAGTGGAAGCAGCAGTAAACCTTAGAAAAACCTATAGAAAGGTTCTAAGGCAGTGGAAGCAGCAGTAAACCTTAGAAAAACCTATAGAAAGGTTCTAAATTCCTTGGGTTTCACATGTGCATATGTGGGACCATGAGGATTTGGAGTTAGGGTGGGGAAGGATGTTTAACAAATATGTTAAACATATTAGTGTTGCTTTTATGTAAGACAAAAAAAAAAAAAAAGGAGAGCTGAAAATGAGCCCCTCCTTCCACATGAATATAGGAAACTGGTTTTTTTCTAGGCAAAAAATCAAATAAACATCTGTTCTCTAAACCTCACAGTGACTGAACAACAGGAGGCAAATTTCCAGCCTCACCACAATGTTCCACCATTAACCAAAGAGCTGAGGCTATTTCTACTTCATCAATCAAAGCAAGCAATGCACTTCACTTGTTTTTGCTTTTTCTCCCTCCAGCCAAAGGGATTTCGACGGTACTACAGCTCACCACTACTCATTCACGAACAGTTTGGCTGCATCAAAGAAGTGATGCCTATTGGTAGGTTTTGACTGCTTTTCCATTCAGTCTTCCCTTGGCAATGCTCTGCAACAGCAGCGGCAGATTCCAGCCATGGTCTTTACCCTCAGCAGCCGTCCAGCTCCTTTCGGTGCCTGGATGCCCTTCTGCCATCTCAGGAAAGGACCACTTCAAAGATACAAAGCTGGAAGAGGAGAGGGTGTGTTCATTGTGTGTTTCACTCAAAACCCTGTATGCATACCTCCTAGCAATTATCCTGCTTATAGTAACAACTACTTGAGATCAAGGTAGGAACTTAGGAGTGAAGAAACACTGAAATACTGAGATGAGGGTCTGAGCTAGGAAAAAACATATAAAAGACATGGAGATAGAAATAGCAGGGGGCATTCAAATCACTGGTCTGGCTTTTGAGGGATGCTGCTAGGTTCCTGTCCTTTTTCATCCATATTTCTTACTTTCCTCATATTTTTCCTTATTGATCATGTCTACACATTGTCTGAGTACTTGAAAGACCACTTTTTCTTCACTGTAATATCAAATTTCTGAAAAGAAACATTTTGAAATGGAGAAGTTAAGTTTATTCTGAAAAATATTTTTCCCCACCAGTACTCTGACCAGGCACACCTGGAAGTGCAAAAAATCAAAGCTAAAACTAGGCAGTTAGTTTGAAACTACTTGTCTGACGACATTTACATTGTTATTGTCAGCAGTTAAAAAAAAAAAAATTAATTATAAGGATTTAATCTAAGTTTCTCTTTCTCAAAAAACACCCATCATTTTTATCAGAAGTAACAGAAACATTTTGAATAAACTCTGGCTAAAAAATGAGGTGTGCTTTGCTCTAATCAAAATCTAAAATCTGTTGTATTTTCTCAGCACTTTGGCTAAAATTTCCCTCCTACACAGTGCTACAAATGTACCATTTTCTACCTGCCCACAGCCTTGTGTCAAAGGAAGTTGAGGTCTAAGAATGCAGTATGTAGAGGAGAGTTTGAACTGAATTTGCTTGTTCCCAATGAAGGCATCCATTTCTCTTCCATGGGAGATTATTTTTGTGGCTAGCTATGAGGGAAAGCTACTGTTGAGAGCAATCCAAGAAGTCACTGGTAGGGACAAAAATGAATTAGAACCTCCTGGTACTTCGTCTTCTTTACCACCATATAGGTATCACCAGTGATGATTAGGGAAAGAAAATGGCAGGTGAAGAGAGACAAGGCAGTGGGTGAGAATGGAAGAGTCAGGCTGAGAGGAGGATGATCTTTATGGGAGTAGAGAGGCAGCAGAAAATTGATAGCAATTCCATTAAGTTCAACACTCCCTTTTTATCAGGATAATATCTCAAATTGTTTCTAAGCATACAGCTCGACCTCTTGGTAGAGGTAGGTGTTGCTCCAAGTTAAGCAGGAACATGACCAGGAATATCCTCAAGGTATTGACTGATGCATGTTTTGCTCCTTCTGTTGCAGCCTGTGGAAATAAGGTTGACCCTGTGTATGAAACTCTCCGCTTTGGGACTTCCTTAGCCCAGAAAACCAAAAAGGGAAGTTCTGGAAGTGGATCTGACTCTCCCAACAGAAACTCTGTAAGTATCCCACATCTTTCTTCCATTTTCTTTCTGGTGGAGCAACATATTCATTCATATGAGATTGTGCCAGAGTTCACAAAATTTGTATTTCAAACTGTAAAAAAACCCTAAAATCTTACTCTCAGTTTCCATATTGAGACCAGAAAACTTGCTATTTTTGCAAATTCAAGTTTTATGTATCTTTTAGTGGGCTCTTGAGAAAAAGAGAAAAATACTAATTAAATTAGTAAACTGTTTTCATCAGATTGCAAAAGGAAATATTAATCTTTTTATTTTGCATATCCATATAGAAGTGTAGCAGAGATATTGAACTGTCAGGCTGGAGCAGATGCATAGTGCCTGTTGTTGATGGTGGCCATTTGCCCTTCATACAAGTGATAACGATGAGTTGGGAGTCCTCAGAACATAGATTTAAAAGTACATGATCCTTGTACAAGTCAGAGAAAATTAAGACACTGCTACTGCAACAAAGCAAGGGACTGGGATCTCCACCCCTTTCCAGTGCAGAATCATGAGGGAGGCATTACAGATCAGGGCTTCTCTCTCCAAACCCCAGATACAGACAGGTGTGATTAGGTTGCTGTATCCAGACAGGGAGGTTTTAGCCTTAATGTTTGTCATTCACTCTCTCCAATCATAAAAGTCACTCACTGTCTTAAGGACCATGGCAGAAGAGGTAGAGAACAAGGGAAGTGATAGTTTCCATGGCCATGCCTTTGCTATATCCATACCTTGTTCAACAGTAGCAATTGTCAATTTCTTCCTTACAGAAGAGGTTATTTATCCTAGTATTGGGATCCATGAGATCAGGACCTCCTTCATGGCGTTGAAAGAACATTTCCTCCCTTCTCAGCCTCTCATAAACAGGCACTTAAACCTATGTTTGAGGTTCTCTTCCCAAGAGATCCTCCCTATGCCACCCCTCCCCCCCTCAAGAAAAATAATAACCAAAAAAAAAAAAAAAAAGTCACACCTGAATCCACTGGAGGCTAAAGCTGATTGTCATCTCTAAAAATCAAACCCACATTATCTAACAGCCTCTTCTGTGCACACCTCATAAGACAAATCACTGGGCACAGAGACATGATGAGAGTTGGTCTCCAGGTCTCAAAGTAAATACTTATATGCTTAATATCAAGTCATGCTAATATCTGTATATGTTTGTTACATTTCCCTGGCATTTAAATGCATGCTTACTCACATGGCTGACCTGTAATCTCAGGTATAGGTGGACTCTAAACAGGCATCAATTCATGTCAGACAGGAAAGAAGAAAAACAAATTTAAGCAAGAACTAAGTGAAGTCTGCAAGGAATTTATTAAGGGACGTGTCCTCTATCCACCCCCATTTGTGCCTTAAAAGGAATTTGCTAATTCCCTTTTTTTTTTAAACCCAAAGTGACTCTACCTTCTGTCACATTATTACATTTCTTTCTTTCAATTATTTAATTTCCTTTGAAACAAAATTTCTACAAATGTAAGTATTGCTTTCTAAATCAATAAAGTTTATGTTGAATTATAAATGAAAACTCAAGTGTAGAAATCACTAATGCTGTGTCAGCTTACTCTAGGGAGTTAATCATAACTCGGTGGAGTGTGGGTGTAGAATTAGGAATACAAGTTCATTACAGGAATTTCTCCAGAGTATTGAAGCTGAGAGAGAATGTAACATGTGTCAGCATACAGGAAATAGAGCACATTAGAGAATTGAATAAACAGACCTGAGAAACCATAAATTCTGCCAGCACAAGCTTGTGGATTGAAACAAGGATAAAAAACAAGGTAGACACAGCCGTAAATTAAAAGATGGAGCTGAGGACCTTTAAAACTGATGTGTGACCTGGGAGTAAGTACTGACTGGTGACTGCAACAGGGATGTGGCACAGAGCCCTTAGAAGCACATGTAGTTAGCAACTCAGAGGGACTATGACCTTTCCCCAGTGATCCTCACTTCTGGGCTGCTCTGCTCCTCTCCAAGCAGAAGCAGCAATGCAGTTGTGAGGCTGTGCTGAGTCCCAGCCCTGTGAGATGGAATGTGCTTCAAGGTTCTGCCATGTCACCAAACTAGGGACACCAGGGACATGGGGAAACCTGGGATACTACTACACCTTGCAGGTGGTGTCCAAGCTGTCCAAGGCCTCGCTCTGGGTCAGCACAGCAGAGCTGCTCCTGCTGAAGGTGATGAAAAGAAAAGGTGACTGGCTTAGGAGCTGTACCTTGCCCCTACATGAAGCTTCCATACTGTATGCAGTTCATGTAGACAACCTCTACTCTCCGCAGAGACAATCACCTTCCTCTAAACGAGCCAAAGTATTTTTAACATGACTGAGCTGTGTGGACTTACTCACTGATTTTTCCACCCGGATTCTGCACTTCCCATAAAGGAAAGTGGCCATATGCTCCAGATTTACTACCTACTGCTTGCTTCAAAACTGTGCTTCTGCAACCCACATTTATACAAAAAGGCACTTGAGGTGATGCAAATGTGAATCTAGTTCTTGTTAGTTTTTTGTGGATCAGGTCCTCTCAAAAGCAGCTTTGTACCTATATCATTTCTATTAGACCATTTGTCATGTAGTCATTCAGTGAAAAATCATTAAAGGTAAATGAGGTTGCCTCAGAAAGTTTTGGATGAGGTAAACACTGAAGAGACAGTCACTACACATCCCATATTCACTAGAAGTTAACAAAATAATATTAATTGCTAATCAGCAATAATGAAGCTACTCTGTGAAAACTGAGGAACATGTTGTAGCAATGAGCTGAAAAATAGCTGGGACTTAGTCTTTCAACAAAGCCAATCTTTCTCTTCTCCACCCAGCAACCAGAATCCATAGGTATGCTCTACACTGGATCTGTGTAAATTTTGCTATTGCAGTGCCTTCTCATCCATGGATGACCTATTTGAGCAAGATGCAAGACAAACATGACCTGCTGCAAAAGTCTAAAAGAGCAACAGAGCAGCAAAGTATATATTCTTAAAATAGCAAGGGAAACAAGATAGTCACAAGATACCTGTGGCACAAATCTACTTTCAACATCTTTGTTCATTGGTTTCCTTCATGGAGAAATAGCTAGGAAAGTACTAGATAGGAGAAATAAATTTGTGAAAACACTTTCTAAAAAAAGCTTTGCTGTCAACACTAGTAAAAAGGGAAAAAAAACAACATGTAAAATCTATAAAGCAAGTGAGATTCTTCTTTCTAAACAAAACCAGAAATGTTCCTGTGATGCAGGCACAGGACTGGAAAGCAATAGAGCAAGCTGTGTGTACAGTACAATAGTAAAGTTTCATACAATAACATTAAATCCTTCTTGTGACTTAAAATTTGTGAGCTAGAAAAAAATAAATGTTACGAACAATATAAGTACTTACATTTATTCAGATTAGAGAGAGCACCTGACTCAAGTTCAGTCTTTGGGGTTGTTTTATGGGTTATCAAAGGTGTAGCGAGTTCAATGACTGAAGTTTTGTTAAGGTCAGACTCGCACAGAGTTGTTTGGAGCAGCTCCTCATTCCTGTTGGGCTATACAAGGAGAAGCTGACTACCCAACCAAGGAATCTGGTGCTCTATGCAGAGTATACTTCTGAGGCTTGAGATTATGTCATCCCACGTTTTCCTATACTCTGGAACACTGGGTCCCTAATCATGACTGACATTAATATGGTACAAAAAAGAAATCATAGTAATTCTAAAAGCAACACTTAGGTTTCAATTTCCTTAACCATACTGGCCAGATGACTGTTTAAAAAGAAAGTGAGGGCAGATATTTAAAGACTGACTTCATCCACTTCATTGCACTCTAGCTCTTTCTTTTACAGCATTTTAACAGAATTAAAATGACCCTTACATTACGGTTATTTTACTGAATAATGTATTCAGGACTGATTAAAATTCAATAGTTTCAACTAATGTTCAGTCTCTCTGGATGATAGCTATTTAGCATACCTGCAGAATCTGCAAATTCCCTCATGCCCTTTCTATTTTGCTCAGAGAAACACATTGCTCAACATAATCCTTTGTTCCTTAACTTTCACTTTATTTTATACTGCAGAAATCTTTTGTGCTCCAGACTCCAAACTTGGTCTGGAATTTTTTTTCTGGGCTTCCACTGCTCCCTGTGCCATAGGTATGTGTTGTGCATCATCAGATCCAATGTTTCCTTCCATCCCACTAGGCTGACTCTGCTCTGACTCCCCTCAAGTATTTCTTTTCCCAAAGGTCCTTGCTGTGATTTTATTTCACTTAGTTGGTCCCTTTTTCTGGCTTATCCTGTCTCATTTGCTGTTTCTGTCCCTGCAGACAGCTGACTTGGTAGAAGTTCCGGAGGAAGGCAATAGCTCTGCAGGCACCCTTGACATAAGCAGAAAACGCAGCAACAGCGGTGAGTGCTCCCAGGCCAGGACAGCCCCCTCAGGTGAAAAGGCACATGTACAGCCTGTTTCAGAGGAGGGGGTATGGCATGTCCATGTTTTAGAAGTGCCCTGGTTTCCAAAGCAGGAGTTGAATTGGTGCAAGACTTTGGAGAATGCTTTTTGCCATTCACATTAAATTGAAGACACCACTTTCCTTAATGTGGTGTGTCCAAAAATGCAGCTGGACAAGGTTCTGGTCCATTCCCTATCTCCTATCTTCACTTCATGATCCTGACGGTAGACTTAACATACTTCACTTCCACATAGGCAAAATGGAACCAAAAACATACTTTCTTTTCCATATGTTTGATTTTTCCACATGATTTTGTATATCATAACCTCTTTGGGACAGAAAAAAAATCATACAAGATTTTTGTGTCTGTAAAATACACAACACAGTGAATTTGGATTATAATTGCATATTCTCAGTGCAACTGTAGTATGTGCCCAGTAATATTAATGGCCCAATTCCTTTGTTTGATTTGCAGTACAAAATAATGTTTTTTACAGCATTGGTTTGATGAGATTTGAAAACCATCGTAGCATCAAGAGTTTAGTAATGAAATCTCAGCCACCAAGAGTTGGTGTTTGTGATCCTGTTCTTGAACTCAGTCATGGCAGTGGAAGTCATGAACAAAAAGAATAATTGCTTAGCACAACCTCAGGCCCAAACCATCAGGGCAACTTCTCTAGCAGCACCTGAAATCTGCTTTGCTGAATCTCACAAGATGTACAGAACAAAACCAAATCACACTGAGCATAACTTTTTTCCTTCATGGTACCCCTAGTGCTCCTTACATACTGTTACCAATTCATGTGGGTGAAAGGCCAGCTTCAGCTGTCAGTTTCTATATTATGCCACCTCCTTATTCTTTTCCTCCCCTCTTGGTCCTATCACCTCTCCTCACTGTGTTCAGTCGTTTCCTTCCTCTCATTTTGTGAAGATCTCTTCCATATTATCTGATTTCTCCTGAAAATTTTGTTAAGTTTTCTGCCCTGCAAATGCAAGTTGACCTAACCTGGTTAAAGATAGAGAATTCAGTCTGCACCAGATTGTTTAATCCTGCCCACCTGAGATTGAATCAACCCTGTTTGAATGTTCAGATTAACTTTTTATTTCTTTGCAAGTCAGTAGTTTCAGTTCTGAAACCCAAAAAACCTTTTTTTCTCTGAGCTCTGTATTCACTGAATGTACAGAAAAGCATTCAGAGAACTTACTTAAAGAGATTAGTTTAAAAACTCAGCATGTGTCAAACCTCCAAATAATTTCCGCAGCACATTAACGATTCCTTTGATCAGCACTGGCTTTTTTACAATCCGTCCTTTAGGGGCTCAGGGTATAAATTATGCATCAGTCACTCCAAAAATTTCTTCTTGGAAGATTTTTAATAAACTGCCTGCACTGTTTGCACAAGCTATGGAAATGGTAAAATCTTTTTCATAATGTAAAAATCCCTGGTTTTTTCCTTTTTTTTTTTCTGCTGCTGCTAGGGCAAACAAGTATGAAAATAGATGGATTTCTGTTGTGTGGAGATATGAACAATATATCTCTATTGCTTTCAGATTCAAGTGTCTCCTGTTCTCCTATTAGCATCCAGAGACCACAAACTAAACATAGATTAAAAATATAAGTACATTCAAAATGTTTTACAAAGTGACTCATGACTCATTTTTCCTCAGTTGTTCATTGCCTCTTTATCAGGAAGTTCCACGTTAATGCCTGGATGACTCAGGTCCATTCCAGTTGAGTTTGTGTTGTTTTTTTTTTTTTTTTTTCCCTATTAAAATACTGTTCTACAAATAAGTATTTAGGAAAATGTACATTTGATGCTGTTTGGTAAAGGGGAACAGCAGAAAAGACAGCTTCCAGAAGGGTAAAAGGACCCAGCACATGCATGGCCATGTAATTTTCCCTGTAGAACTCCTATGACAACAACTTCAAGGGGAAATTCTTTCATTCAGGCCCTGGCATAAATCCCGTGAAGCAAAGTTTCCCAGTTTACATCTGTGAGATGGCTTACCTAATTTCCAGCCCTTCACCCTCCTCTAAGCCAGTTATACTTTTTCACTGCTGTGACCTACTGTCTGTCCCAATAGCCAAAATGTACTTTAGGTGACATCTATAAGCCTTCTATCAACAGTGATTAGAGAACTTTCCCCTTGAATCAAATATGGGATGTCCTCCCTGCAAACCCAGTTTTGGTGAGCACTTCTCAGCTAACACAAGGACACAGTTCAGCCACCTCCCCATGTGCTGGGTCAGCTCAACAGTTCACAAGGCTGTACATTAGTAACTTGCTTTATTTTCTGTTGCCAAACTGGAATTACTCCAGATTTGAGGCTAAAATATTTTTACTTAATCTGGTGAATGACTTTTTGCAAGTCCAAAAGGCTCCTGGTTACTCAATTCCGTACTCACAAGAACACCTTCAATTTGCCTCCTAACTCCTGCTCCTCTGAACATGAAAAGCAAAGCACAGTGATTTGAGTGGACTTTAACCCTGCCAGACTGTAATAGCAGTACTTTAAACCCCTTCATACAGGTGCCAGACATACATGTACCCCTATATTAATGATACAGGAAATTAGGTTTATTTCTAAGGTTTTCCTTCTCATACCTGTGATAGCCTGCAGGGTCAGAGTCCCTTTGCAACAGGACTTGGTGGGGAGCATATTGAGGCCTCAGGTCCTCTGCAGTCAGGACAGCCAGACACAGCTTGTGTTGACATTTTCACATTAAGTGTGGCAGGTATCAGCTCACATGCTCCCTTCACATTCGCAGATTGAACTTTATGACTACAACATTGTCTTACATTTTGTCAGAGAAGATGTGTGTGCTCATGAATGCCTGTCACTTTGTACAAAATCTTTCTCGTGCATGTTGTGGCTGCCGTTTCACTCGTCTATCTGTTACAATAATACTGTCATATTTTTCAGTATCCAAGTACAACTCTCTACTATCAAAGAACCTTACTATTTCCCTCATAAACTTCTCCACAGACTCTGTTAGGCTGTCAACTACCATGTAGACTAGTCCCAGAAATATGTGTTAATGAAAGTAAGGAAAAGCAAGTAAAAAAAAGAACAGGAGAAAAATTCAGTGGATTTGTGTTCCCTGGACCTTTTTCCCCTGAATGCATATAACTGTATGGCACAGAAACAAAAAGAGCATGCCCCCAAGTTGCCTGATACTACCACTTTGGAGATTGCCAAAATTGTTAAAGGCTACAAAGTACAGCTTCTGCTCCAAACACCTACAGAAGTAAATGGTAGCAAAAGACATTGATGGTTCTAGCTGCTCAAAGACTCCATCTATTTAAAAAATCATATTCAGACTTTATCCAGAAGCAAGAAACACTGGGGAAATGTTAAAATGTGAAGGGGGAATTCAGTCAAAAGGATAAAGCCACTGTGTTTTTTCTAGGGAGATAACTGAGGATAAGTATCAGTCAGCTCATTAATCAATTACAATAGAGGGTAACTGATTACTTATCAGGTATATTAGGTGCTGTGACTGTTGTCTTATTCGATGAGTTTCTGATTTAGTAACTTAGAAGCCAGTTTTTACATCTACAGGCCTATGTCTGAGTTTACCTACCCTGATCTGAAAGCAATTCAGATACCTCCTGTAAATTCAGAGAGAGAAGTAGTGTATCCAGTGCACCTCAGGCATGGACTAGTGGAGAGAGAGGGACCAAAGAAGGCTATAAAACACTTAGAGGTAGAGGTCAAAAAGGGGAAGGAAGAGGTTTTGCATACAAAGTTTCCCAATATTGCTCATATATGATCATCAGCTTTTGCAGGTGCTTTAAAATGTAAATACTGCTTATCCTAAATATGACAATCCAATACTGAACATGAGAAAAAGCCTGCTGGGCTTTAAATAGTAGTGCACTTACAGCACCTAGGTTCTGTTCATAGAGCTGTACTTGTGTATATTCATCTGATCAAAATGGTTCATTTGTTAACACTTGTAAATTCTGGAGAACAGAGATTGTGTCATGTGCCAATGGCACCTGTGGTTTTATTGGGAGTGTAGAAGAGTTCAGAGGAGACCCCAAGGAATCAAAGAAAATAAGGGAGAAAGGGAAGAGATCAACAAAATCCAGGTGATCCTGTTAAGATGAAGAGTCTAAAACTACTCCTAAAATGTCATGTGTTTTCTTTATTTCAGTGTTTACATACTCTGAAAACGGCACAGAACACTTTGGAGAAGAACCAAAAAGTATACATTCCCCGGTATGAGCATAAATTTTGTGATGATGCAATGGTAATGGGAAGTCATGTAAAACTCTTGTTTTTATGGCTGTCTGAGGATCTTGACTAGGTCTGATGGGTCACTGATATCTGACTGTCATGTTCTTACACCATTTCTGGGCCACTGGCCACAGCTGGAAGCAATATATATTACTGGATGGCTTTTTGGTTTATCCTTTGTCATCACTTTATGGTTTTCTGCTTATTGCAAATTGATTTGGGAATGCAAAAGATCCAGTGTGCAGGCTATATAATAAAACTGCCATAATGAAAACATTACAGATTTGATTTTGAAAATTATTTAGAGTTTGCTTTAGCTTTTTCTTTTTTTCCCTCAGATTAATAGTGGAAAAAGCAAGAGAGAGTAGCCAGTCTTCTCTGTTGAAAACCCAACACAAAAAGCTTTCACACATTAAAATCACTTTAAGAAAGTTATTTTCCTGCTTTGAATTTGGACCTCTGCACTGTACAATTCTAGCTTAATCCATAATGAGAACTGTAGACTAGACACCTTATATAATGCCAATAATACACTACTGGGCTCATAAGAGCTATCATATATACTACTGAGAGAAAAGAGGCACACTCATTTTTAAGATCTTGTCCCAAAGCCCAGCCAGTGCAAAATTCTGCTTGTGTTCTTTGGAAACCTGGAATTTGATCTTCAGTTTCAAATAATCTTCTTTCTAAATGAAGACAGTTACTGCCTTAATGGCTTGCAGTGCACCTGGGCCACAGTCCTCCAAGCTGTGAGAGCAGAGAGATGATTCTGGCTAATTTATTGTAAGATCAGGTTCTGGTTCCTCTATCTCTAACAAAGTGAACCAAATTCCTTTACAGAGCAGATATTTAAATTTTCTCTTTCTCTTTTTTTAAAGGGACCATTTTATAAAAGCACGTTACAAATGAACACCTATGTTGCCTTGTACAAATTTGTACCACAAGAAAATGAAGACTTGGAGATGAGGTAAACTCCAAAATATTTGTTAGTTGATTTGACACATTTGCACTGATGGTCATATATGACTCTGGGGAAGGGAGAGTTTCTTCTGACATTTTTAACACACATTTTTATAGACGTAACCATCAAGATACATAGATGTTCTCACAGTTAAAAAGAACAGGTGACCAATTCTTTGGCAAGGATACAATAGATTAAAAGTTTCAAAAGCACTTATGTCACTTTAGAAGCAAAATGGCCTTCAGCTATAAAATATTCTCAGTTGCTTTGTTTTTCAATCAGAAATTTTCAGCTAGGAATTCTCCAGCAGCTGTCATGCTAATGCTAAAAATTTTAGCTGTCTTGTTTGATCCTCCCTTTTATTCAGTTGTGTCTGAAAAAAGAGAATGGTGTCCAGCTGCTAGATAGCAGTGTTTTCAGTGAGAACTTTGCAAAATAACCTTGTTAATTGCTATTTTAGCACTTCCTCAGTTCTGCATCAGTTGCTTGCATTACAAGGTCTAATCCAAGACCAAATGAAGGAAAAGGACAGTTTTTCTTTCACTGAAATTAGTTTGTTCATGCTACTCACATTTTGCATGGTCTTGCTGGAGTTCTTACTGTGAAACATGTCACCTGTCTTCACAGCATCCCTATATCAAAATAACCATGCATGTGGCACAGAATTTAGGGAACTGACAGAGGAATGCCCCTCTTCTCAGCATCTCCAACACTGAAAACCCTGTTCCTGTTCCCAGCTGTGCCTTCTCACTGCTCTTGAACTAAAGGGGGGGATGTAACGCAGAAGTTACAAGTTTTCCTATCATTCTGCTTTAATGGCATTTCCTGATCATTATTTTAGGAATGCCAGCTATTCAGGAATTAACCACAGTATATGGCAATTTTTAGTGCAACTTGCCAGCTATTCTGCTTGAAAGATTCTACTTCGCATCCTGCTCTTTAGGAGTGTATTCCATCTTGTGCATTTCTTCTATGACACAGAACATCCTCAGACAAGCCTGCACTGGACTACCATCATCATCCAGACACAGAAATCCAGAAAATGCATAAACCTTCAAAATCCTCCTGTTCCACATTTTAGGGAAAAAAGTAGCCTGTGGTCTGAAATGTTGTCTTTCAGGGGACACCAGTCTCTTTCCAGAGATACCAGCTAGGATTTAGACTAGTGGTACTCAACCCCAGCAGCGCTGTTTGTCCCCTTGGTCAGAAATTCAGTAATATATGTGTTAACATTGTTCCATAAGGGATGCCCAATAGCTGCTAATGTTGTTTTGTTACTGCAGAGCCAGGCACGATCCAACTCAGTTACATGAATTCCCATTTAGTATAGTTGAGGTGCTGGAGGTGGGTTCAGCAGAACAATGTTTTCAAGCACTGTCCTAGGAACCTGTGTTGGGAACCAGCTGATCAGCCCTGATCAGCTCCATCATAACAAAGGGATGTAGCAGGGGACGGACCTGAAAGGAGGAGTTAGGGCAGATTTCTGGAGTTCCCAGCTCATCTCTGAGAGGATACAGTGAGTTGCAGATTACTGCAGTGAAGATATGTAGCCCTGATTTCAGCTGAAATTAGAATTTATCACAGCCTGGATTTCTTCCCTAACAGCAGGAGCGGTCAGTCAGATTTTCCAGTGCTCTGGCGTAAGTAAAGTAGGACATTGCAGTAATACACTTACTCTAAGAGATGGCCTTACATTACAAGAGAGAATCCTAAAGACAAGCTACACCATGTTTCAGACACTGCAGAGAGTAGAATAGAATAGAATAGAATAGAATAGAATAGAATAGAATAGAATAGTTGGAAGGGACCTACAGCAGTCTCTGTAGGGACTAGCCACCTTGCCACCTCCTGAAACCCAGATCACTGAGGTACAGCAGACAACTTATCCAAGGTTGTGATTTACAGAAGAAAAAGATGAGATCTGGCTGATTTCAACCAGTAGTAAGAACCAAGTGGATTACCCCCTATCAGGGATTAGCAGCCTAAATCTAGGGTGCAAGAATAACAGGTCCAGATGGGATTTCTATTTTGAATCCTTTTTGAAGATTAAAGACATTTATATTAGCTCTCTTCTAGGAAAAAAAAAATCAACAAAATCAACAGACCTTCAACCTAAAATTCTCTGTGCTCAGGCAAGTGACAGAGAGATTTTAGATTCAGTTGCTATCTTTCTCTGGCAGACAAATAAATTTATATTTTCTGAGTTATTTTTCTAACAACCAGGGTGAAGAATTTGGGTTGGACAAAGGTCTCTAAATCCTTCTTGTTGAAACTGTTTTTCCTTTCAGTGTAAGGACTCCAATGTTGGCCCCAGTCTATTCACTTTGAAGTTATGGGTTCCCTTGAAACCTATTTGAGTGCTTCATATTAAATATTAACTGCGGTAAAGGATTCACATATTCTTTCCCATTGTAAAAAAATCTTTTACCACTGGGATACCAAGTTGTCCATCTTCTCTAGCTTCCCTCCTCACTTCAGTAACATTTAATTATTCCAAACACATTGAAACAGGTTCTTGAGGAAGGCTTGAAGAAAATCCTGTTTCAGATTGCACAGTGTTAGAAGACTAAATGCTTGCTTCTCCAGTTGTCAACACCAATGATAACTGATTAGAAAGTGGACTAAAGAGGCCCACCACTGACCACATCTGCAGCTGCATCCTGGACAGATCCACATTTTCTATGCATACTCTGGAAAAGTCTGTTAAATTTGACCTGTTATCCATCATAACAGATGCTTCAGATGTGTTTGCAGGCTCTTGTGCTGATATCTCAACAATACACTGAGTCTGACAGCGAAAGCTGAATAATTAAGCATCAACAATTAATTTTATTAAGATCAAGAAATGTCTCTTATCCAGCAAACAGAGCTTTCTGGAGTTAATCCTTTTGGAAATGGTCTCCCACTTACTTTCTACGATCTACCACTACTATAAGTACATAGGAATGTTGATGAAGTGTCACAAGTGGGGGGGAAAAGGTCAAATAACTGTTCAACTACCTGCACAAAATCAGCTTAGCAAATTCTGCTATTATTATTTGCAGCCAAATTATTCTCCTAGCTCTGCTTTGGAACTAGTCAGCTGGATGCTGATACTTAACAATTACAACTCAGCACCACACATTTTAAAGGTAAATATGTCCCATTCAAATCAAAAAGACATTCTTGGGCAGAATTATATCCCTGCTGACTAATTGCCTTTGTCAATAAAATAGAACTGTTTTCCTGCCACCTTCCTTCTGCAATCACAGCTTGAAAACACAGATGATGAAGTAGTGTGTCCCAACAGTGTGAAATGTCTTAAAGTAAAGCAATAATGCCTTTTAACAAAGAGGGACTGCATTTTAAACAGTTCCTTAATAAACAGGCAGCAAAATTTCCAGTTCATAGATGTTGTCTCAAAATAAAGAGCTAGCCCCAAGATACAGAGACTGTCTTTCTGCATTAACATGTGTGACTGAAGAAAACCTTGCCACCTTATTGTGTCTACCTTCAGTGAATGCTCAGACAAAATAACCACCTAAGGACCACCTTATTATTCAAAGGGAATTGTGAAAGCTGATTCAACATGACAATTGAGAGTCATCTTACATACTATTCCTCTTCTAATTGCAGGCCAGGGGATATGATCACACTTCTGGAAGATTCTAATGAAGACTGGTGGAAGGTATGTGCTAGTCAGTTTACATCAGGAAAAATACCGTGTTTTCAATATTGAAATTGTATCAGAGCTTCTGCTGTTAACAATCTTCTACTATCAATATATTTCAATATTGAAATTGTATCAGAGCTTCTGCTGTTAACAATCTTCTACTATCAATATATTTCCTTCATAGGGGAGAATTGATGACAGAACTGGATATTTTCCTGCTAACTTTGTTCAGAGAGTGCAACAAAATGAGAAGATTTACAGGTGTATCAGGACATTCATTGGCTGCAAGGAACAGGGACAGATAACTCTGAAAGAGAACCAGGTAAGATCTTCTGTGCTGGACCCTCACTGGACTCAGTAGAGCATCCAGCAGTCTTACCAATGACTGAAGGGAAAATTGTGCAAGATGAGGACAGGCAGATTTTTTTACTGCCATTTTACAAGATTTATTATTTGTATTGTAACAGTGGCAGCCAGTTAAGAGCACTGTTTGCCTTGTGCAAACATGTATTCGATGCCTAACATAGCCTGAATTTCAAGTCTCACAGACATTCATAGTGATACTTCACATATTTCTCACTCTCTTACTGACTTCAGAGGGATAAACACAGAGTCTTAGCAGTAGACCTTGTGTCCCTGAAAAATGATCTGGTTTTCTCCTCATTATTAGAGCTAATCTAATAAAAGATAGTGCCTCCCTCCCCAGATCTTAACTTACCTAAAGACCTAAACACAGCCCATTGTCTTTGCTTCAACAGGAAGAGAGTTAAGACAGCATGACACAAAGCTGTAAATCCTAAATGTGACACTTGTTCGCCAGTTGCAAGGTATATTTAATCCTTTTTTTTGTGTGTGTGTCACCACTTAAATACTCTCTCTACAGGCTGCAATATGTTTTAAGCTTTAAGTGCTCCTTTGAGCTTAAGTACACGATGTACAGTGAGGACTTGCAGGGTTCATTCACCCTGGTGCATTTTCAGCAGGTCCTTCAATTTTGTGTCCTTCAGGTGGGCTCACTAGGCACAAGCCATGACCCAAAACCTGAATAAAGGGACAGGTTTGTGGCATAAGCTCATCTAAATAGGACGATGTCATACTAAGGGTACACACAGCTTGAGTTCTCTGAAATCTGGATGCAATAGAAAGGTAGATTTTTTTTCTCACTGCACCTTGCAAAGCCCAGTGTTTATCTGCCTCATTAAGTCTATCCTTTCCTGTGGCAACTGTGTCACATCACCAGAAATGGTTTGCTTTATAACCTGTACAGCCACTGATTTTAAAAAAGTAGAGAAGGAGTCAGAACCAGTGTGAACTTGAGGGCTGTAGATTTGTCCATACAGAACTTCTTTCACAGTGCTTCACTGCACTGGTGGATAAGATTAACTTACAGCTTGGTTGCTGCTGATTTGTGGCATAGCAAAACAAAAGTGTTAACAATCCTTGGGTGCACACAGCTTTTTAAGAAAGGCACAGAAATACAGTTACCAGAATATATTTTAACTGCCCCTGTACACACAGTACATTGGTCAGCTCTGCAGTTTCTAGAAGGAAAGTTCTCACATTCTTTTTACCCAACATCTCTTCTAATTTTTTTCTGTCTGTGCACACAGAAAAAATAAATATTTCCAGAGCAGAACAAGAGCTTTTGGAGGCTTTATGTTCTAAAATGAGCAATACACAAGGGCAAAGGTAGGAGATGGTAGTGTTGAAACATGGCATGCCAACATGGGGGAATGGTCAAGATCTGTGTCATTTCTCATTAGTGGGCGTACCAGATCATCTCTGTCAGCGTGGCTACTGCTGCAAGCAGTGAGAGCCCAGTTGCTTGCCTCAGTTCTCACAAAGCCACAGTTTCCAGGTGGGCAGCTCTGGCAGCTTCGTCTAAACACAGGGCTTTCCTATTGTCCCTATTTCATAGTAGCATCACAAAGGGAGCTCAGAGTCAGGGTGCCTCATCCGCTCTGGCAAGGCATGAGGTACAGAAAGGGATTAATTGATCCTGTCGCCCTGCTACCTCCTTTTCTAAAAAACTTTTCCAGCTCTATCTCAAGCCCACACAAATGCTGAGGCTGAATATGAATGCTGTCTGGTGCTTGCTCCATGTGGGAGAGGCTTCAGAGGTAGAAAGAAATAAATATTTATTGTGAAACAGGGGGCAGAGATCAGAGATCAGACTGCAAGAACACATGAATGCAGAGACATGAGAGGAAAGGAGCATAGCAAACAGATCCCGCTCCACTCTCACACCAGTTATGCAAAAGGGGGACATTTAAGCAGCTTGAAGGCCATTTTGAGTAATTTCCAGGTGGGACAGCCACAGTGAGGCCATGGACACTTATCTGCTTCCTGCTGTCCCTCTACATAAGGCACAATTTTTTATATTTTTTTAATAAAAAGACAACTCTGCCTTCACTGTGGAAAAACTCTTCTTGAGGAAGAGATTTTAATTGTCATTGAGAATTTTTTACTTTAAAAATTTGTTTTATATTTCCAAAGTCAAATTTCCTTTCATCAGCCATTTCTCTTATTTTCTGTCTTTTATTTCTCCATTGTTTTCCATGTGAAACAGAGAAAGAAGTGCAATAGGGGAAGGCATGCATAAAACGAAGTCATCTGAATGGGACTTCTGGGAAAACTTAGGCAGAATTTTTTTTAATTTGTCCTTTGGTCTGTTGGGAATTTCTGTGGAATGTCATCAGCCGTGTTACCTGTCTCTGGGCACAGTGTTCAGAGTACTGTGACTGCAATACATGTACTATGTGCAGAGCACTGACTTCTTCCAGATTAGCAAACAGGGGAGATTATTCATCACTACTTATTCCTGTCAAGTCTCAATTTAGCTAGAAAAACTCATTAACTGGTCTAATAAATTCCTGTGACTATAGGATAGCAAAGTTACTTCACTGAGTCACTTTCCATGTGGTCTAACAAGAGCACAGAACCATTCTGACAATGAAAGCAAGGATGATATACTAACAGAAAAACTTATCCAGTGACAATGATATGAATTTTCTTTATATTGCTTGATACCTTCCATGGTTTATCCTTCAGGTCTCTGTCCTCTCATGCCCTATATGAACCTTTCTGGGTAGAGAGTCTACTCTTGTAAGGCAAAAGGCAATAAATTCACATCTACAAAGCCACATGACTACCCTAAGGAAAGCCATTTTAGTCAAGCAGAGATACTTTCAAAGTTTGAGGCACAGGGAGTGATACTTTTTCTGGAATCATTTGGCAGTTTCATGCCTTAGAAATAACATTTGGAGTTTCAGCTTCATGCAAACCTTTCTTGCAAAGCCAATATTCAGGGAGAGAGCTGAAGAATAACCAGTTTTTTCACCCATCATGAGCAATATGCACAAGCTAGTCTTCACAAAGGATCCCTTGAAAATTTTACGATGCAATATGAAACCCAGGCTGGAGGACAAAAAGTGTACTGCTTCAGAGATGCCAACATCTTGAGGTTTAGAGTTCACTGACAGATTTTTGAGTCTTAAAACCAGTTCATAAGATGACTGGGCACCACGAGGTTCAATCGGGGATCTGTGGGAGGTAGGCAGGCATAGCCCCTGACATCAGTAAAGCAAGATTATCAATAAGGAAACCAAACCTGACCAATTTCAGTGGCTTTCCACACTGTTAAGCTGTTCTCACAAACAATATGAATTGCATAATTTCCAAGTCTGATTGACTGTATCATCACTTGCATATATAGATAAGATTTTCTCCAACCTGTAACTTCTGCCCTAGACTACCCTAATTCATTACCAAACATTATAAAAATACTTCTTTGCATGACAACAGGCTCTTATTTGACCTCTGTTCACAAAAGAAAATGATTGCAATATCTAATATATCATCAATATTTGGAAAAGCATCTCTTAAAATGTCTTTAAGGTTTTGATCATCCTTATTTTTAAAGAAGTCAAAATAATCTGCTATTTGAATGTCTGCTTTTACTTTGAAAAAGATCCTGCTCACACCTTTGCCTGGCTGCCTCTGACATCTACAGTCAAACTAACACAAATTACTTTAGAGCTGGGCTCTTTGTATTTAAATAACACAATTGATTTTAAACTGTGCAAGTGATCTTGGGCAACAGAAATCCCAAATGGTGACATTTGTAACAAACTGGGAATCAGAAGCTCTTTGCCTCATCCAGAGTGCACTGTGAGTTTACACAGAAGTCAGTGCAACAGACCCATTTTGTGATGGGTGTTTTACAAATGTGTCTCATCCACAAGGCTAGGCTTAATAAAGCAGGACTGGAGGACAAGTCTACAGACCCAGGAAATCCACCTCTCTCAGGTCTTCTGATTAGCCTGGAAGCTTTGTTGCTACCTGGCTTTTCACCTCATTTCCTAGGAGTTACTTTATGTCCCCATATTTCTGGGATGCTGTAAAAGAAGCTGAGCATCTAAGAGCATGACTCAGATGCCTTTGAAAATCAGTTTCATCACAGTGACATATGCATTCAAATTAAATCACTTAAAAGGCAAACTCATCACTGACAGTGATGTTGCAGTTCTTCATGTGCTCCCCAGCACTAAGTCCTGCACCTCACAGCTAGGCTGAAAGGGTCATTTTCCAGCTCTCTCTGATTTCCACTGACATCAGTCTTGCTGAGAAGGGATGGGGGTCCCCATTCATTCAGGGATGCTGAGTGACACAAAAGATTTGCAAGAGTCCAAAACAAGGGCACAGATCATTGTGCATCCAGTCTAGTCCAGGTCTTCTTTAAAACTTTAAGTGATATAGGTAAAATGAGACAGTGTTCTCAGTCCAAAAGTTAGTGAAACAACTGATATAAAACCCTTCATCATCATTTGCACTATGACTCTGTGGTTATGGAAACTGAACAGCTCAGCATTTCCATCACAAGGCTCACATAGGCAAGGACCTCGGAGCACTGGCAGCAGCAGATATAGGAGCTCACAGTGTCCCTGTGCTGTCATTCTTGCAAACACAAGACTTGAACTTGCAGCCCTCTTGACCTGGCACTGTCTTTGGGCTCCAAGATAGCTCTTTAAACTGTACTGCCCTCATAACCAAAGTCCTACTTCATCAGAACCAGTCTGTGGCTGTCAGATGGATTAATTATGTGGAAGAAAAAAGAGCTGCAAAAAGTTACAGCAATTTCAAAATTACTCCCAAAGAGAGCTGGCCATTTAAGCTCAAATTCAAAGCACAGGATTTAGAAGAACAGGAATGACCATGCAGGTCAAAGGACAATTTCCTAATTGCTCATCTCTCCCACCTGCTCAGGGCTGACTGACTGATAAAAAATCCTCAGGGCAGCTGTTGACAAGTTCAGACAACCATCACAATCTGAAGTTTGGGGGGTTTTTAACTATTTTTTTTAAAGACAATGAGATGAAAGAATGGGGAAGTAATTTATAATAATAGATTCCACTTTCAGATAATTCTGAAGATAACTTGTTGAGTGAGAAATAGCCTGAGTCGTGGTTTCTTACCCTGTGGTTTATTCCATTACTAATCTCTTAAGCCAGAGTGCAGGGGGAAAATCCCAACCATCCCCCTTTGTGTTCCTACCAAATTCACTGGAGAGTGGCTTCTCTGGCTCACTTTTCTAGTCAGGCCAGCAGCCTGCCACCCAAAACATGCCAGCCTGAGTAGCTGCCATTTTAAGCAGATTCCAGCTTTATTCAGAAAACCATGACCACCTGTCCGTACCTGTGGCACCTCGTGCCTTCCCAACCATCATCTTTGCCATCTCTCATCAGCGCTAATCCTCAACAACAGCTGATTCATCAGGTGAAATCCAAAACTCTGGATGCTACCATGTCCTCATCTGGGATTACTCTGAATTTACACCCATGTAAGAAAATCAAGAGCCAAATCTCCAGGCTACAACTTGTGAGTGAAACCCTTGGCAGCATACATAAAAGGGGATGAGAGCAAAAGTGGCCATAGATGGTATTTTATTTAGTCTTCTCTGAAAACTGCAGAATTTGGAGCAGCTCCAGGGTTTTGCAAAGTTCCAGCAGCTGTCACAGACCCAGGAGACCTCCTGAGTTGCACAGGATTATGAAAGTGTGACATACTGTGGCCAAGCTTATTCTGCACCTGAACCCTAACCTTCCTTGGAAAGTAGTAAGAAAAAACTCTGCCATCTGGGGTCTAGCACATGTAAGGCTTACTGTCTTAGTATGAGAGAATTTCAGCTGGAATTTGGGAGCATTCAGATCTGTGAATTGGTATGTAGAGTGACAGTTCTCACATAAAGGCTTTGTACACCACCTGCCCAGTGAAGATCTAAAGGTACCACTGTAGCAGAGGACACTCACTGATATCAAGGAGCACTCAAACAAGTAACAAAAAAAAATAATAATAATACCCCACTCCCCTGAAAAAAAAGAAGAAATCTGCCGTATTTTTCACTCCAAAAACAAAGAAAAGCAGTGTTCAGAAAACTCAGCATTTTTCTTTTGTCTACAAATTGTTCTGCTGACAATACATGACAACAGGGGAAACTACTCTGTTTTTGCAATATGTTCTGCACAGCACCAGAGAGGTTAAGCAAAAAAAAATGCACCACGCTTAGTGAGTAATGTAGACCTTCTGGAGATGTGATAATTTTGGGGATCCTATCAAAAAGCTAGAAGTCTTGCAAACACAATTATGTAGTGAATCACTCCTTTTAACCAGCCAGCTCTAGTTATGGAGAAGCTGCAAAGTCTCATGGCAGCAGGGATCAACTGAAAAGGGGAACTTTTCAGCTAATGCTCCTTCCCACACTTGGCTAGTCGTACATACTTGGCCATCCTTACACTTGTGTTTCTTTGCAGGCTTTTTCTCTCATCATTTCTTTCTCAGAGACAGAGACCAACATATAGCAGTAGTTAGAAACACCTTTCTCTGTCCATGTGCTTTGCACCTCTCTATTTTGAATGGTGATATGACTGCAGAGGAAGCAGATGCTGTGCTGGGGATTCATGACATAAATGAGCTTGGCTGTTTTGCAACAGAACTTAAACTAGACAGCATCAATTCTAGACCTCTCCCACGCTTTCCATGTGATTTAGCCCAAACAACAATACATTATTCTTTCTAATTGCATGTCAGCCCTGTTGGTGTGCTCAGTCATTCTGCCCCAGGGATCCAATTCCATTAGTGTTGAGTAGGCAGGATAAGTAAGAAAATTAATGAGTCCATTTACTTTCCAAAACTCTGTTTGTAGGTACAGAGATCCACCTACCTATTTCCAAATACTAGAGGTGGTAAATATGAAGCAGTTTCACCACCTTCTTATAACTTTTCTTTTCCTTCTGGCAGCATCAGTGCTGCTAGTAAATTTTATGCAACAACAGGACAAGCTGGCCTAGAATTCAGATGTGGTGTTTAGGTGTCACCCATAATAGTCATGCTGAAATGGATTTATCCAGGAGCACTTTAGAGCTATTTTTGTTCATTTCATATCCTCTGAATTATTGTAAATAAACACTGTCAGTACTTATCAGACAGAGATGAGTGTTAGTCCAGATAGAGGGCTGGCACTGACATCATGAGAAATCAGTGTGTGGAGTGGTCTCAATAGGACCGTCAGTTTTCCAGCTATATTTTAACCTTCTTTGACTAGTAGGAAATATATAGTTCTTTGGCACAGACATTTGAAAACAAGTCTTTATTTGGTGTGGTGCTGTGCTCAGTCTAATGTGCCTGTGCCACTAGGCTTTCAAATGGCTCGGCCATTACCAGATGTTTCAAGAAAGGCCTTAAAGTGGAAATGCCTGAGATGAGAAAGGTCAGGAGGAAATGAAAGCCTTTACCACAATGTAATATTTGTGCTATTATAAAGACCGCGTGATTTCACAACTGCTTCCCTGTGGAGTAGGTGTTATGGAAACACTCACACAGAGCTGGATTCAGGTCACACATTTTGGTATCTAAAACAGGCATCTGCAGGTGCAAGGGCTGAGCAAATATCATAATCCACTGCTTTTCTCAGAAGAACTGAGGCTCCTTTAACATGCAAAACAGAATATGCTTGCATTCAGGTCAGCTGCTGCAAGTGACCCAGAATTACTTTTTACCATCAGGTGTTGAGGGAGTCAGCTCGTGATCTGAAATACCCATTTTACTCATACACAGACAACTGCAGCATGATCATTACAACAGGCTGCAGTCAACATTCACGTTCCAAAATCTTTTATCCATCACAAAGTTCTTAACAATTTTGATGTCTCTTATGCTTATGTGGCACTTCAGGAAGATAGGGGAAATGTAAGTCTCTAAATATGTGAGTTTGAGATTCTTATCAAAGCAGTGAGAGTCCAACAGGGATTGTTCTACTTATAGAAGTAACTAGCAGGATGTCTAACTTGCCTGATATATACCCTGGAATAATTTGTCTCTTTGATCATGGCAAAGAGCTTAACATTTTCATACCTTTTTTGTATTCAGATTTGTGTGACTTCTGAAAAGGAACACGATGGCTTTATCAAGGTATACAGCGGGAAGAAGAAAGGCTTTGTCCCCATAGACGTCTTAGAAAACATCTGATTCCAACAGCCCACTCCCTGCAGTGGGAGCCCTTTGTTGGCAATGCCTGTCTGCCTCATCTCACACTGTGTCAACCCAGATGGGCTGTCTTGCAGATGTTCAGGGAAATAGTGAGAAAACTGCAACAACATGAAGAAAAAGACATTTAGACTGCCACAGCAACACTAAAAATATGAAAAGTTGAATGTTTGAAAGAAAATGTAGTCAGAAACCACCAGGGAAATGAGAGGCCCTTGGATTCTAACAGGAATAAGGTAAGGAAGGAAGAAAAACAAAGTCTGGGCTGATTTCTGGTGCAAGATGGCTGCTACAGCCCTGATGGAGACAGACAGCTTGTTCTGAAGGACTAAACTAGCATCCTGTTCCTGTGTCTTAGAAAACTGTTGGACTGCTTTCTTGTTTGAAGTGTGTATTTTGGGGGAGGGGGGAAAATACCGTTCAAACTGTCCTCATACTACAGTCCAATGCTTGTAGTAGAGTGTGGCTGTGGTTCTACAGTTATGTCCCCAATACCAACTGAGTTTAAGCGTTTAGTCCTGGTGTTTCGTCTCATAACAAATCAGTTTGGAGACACCGTGTGAATGTCTGTTCGAGAAATGCACTGTGCCCTGGAAGCTGGCAACTTTCTCTTTCTGTGCAATCTTCCTGTAGGAAAGAGTAGCGAATGTGTGTGTCCTTTGTTTTCTCTGTATACGAACAAAAGCTCTCAGCGTATGTTGGGTGTGTGTTGGCTGCTCTCATAGGTCACAAAAATAGCTGATCCTTGGATTCACAAGCCTGCTTGGAAGCATCGCTCTGTGTTTCCTTCACCCTTATCTGTTGATACAGAAAATGGGTAAAATGCTGGGAGACAGCCACAGGCTTGAAACATTTTCTATTTTTCTGTGTTTATTGCACTTAAAAAATTTTATATATTAATCCTATTTATAAAAAATAAAACAGTTGTATATCCCACTGGAAGGCTGAAAATGTTAGGAAAGGACAGGCTGCATACAAGACTGAAGTCTGTAATTATCAAAATGCAGAACTTGTAACAGAAAGGCACTGAGTGTCTTGCTGGTGTGCTCACACACCAAAGCTCTCTTCTCCATTTGCTAAATAGAAGTTTTGCAGATTCAGCAGTAAATACACCAAAATAAATTTTTCTTTGGCATAAACCACCGTGATCATCCCTTGAGTCTTTTCCATGCTAGTGAGACTGTGCAGACATCCCTGTTTTGTCCATATAAGCCTCCATCTTCAAATGTGCCCTGGGCACAGGAGCCTTTCAGGAAGTGGTCTGTGGGACCTGTGAGTCTTGACTAAATTACACAAGTCAGTCAATGCCAATTCTGTTGTAGAGCAGGGGCCTATGATATTTCAAGACAGGGAACCTAATTTCCAAGTATTGAATTGGATGTAATTGCAACAAATACACTTAAACAGCTTAGCATGTATTATGACGTAGAGATTAAGCCCTATCCTAAAGCTCCCTGCTGAATTCATGCCTTCTTTGACTAGCTTGAAACGAAATGCCTGTCTTTTCTGTGACTAACCACAAATTGGTGTCCTAAATCCTGCTACTGCATGCCAGGCTACTATAGGCCTTTGCAAAGTTGATGCTCTTTCTAATAAAAGCAGTTACTGATCCTGTTCCCATGTACTGAGTCAGGTATGCAATCTGTGTTGCACAGCCCAGGTCTCAGTGGCTGAGTTGCCCTATTTGAATTGCTGATCTTGCTCAAAGCCTTACAAAAGCCAGGTGAACTCTCTGCTTGACCAGTAGTTCTCAGAGCTCTTCAGTCTCTTAGAGACATATTTTGCTGCTCTTGTGCATCCTTTAATTGTGGAGGAAGTTGCAGGGCTGCCAGCTGCTGAAACATGGTCCTTTGTAATGCAACCGGTCCATACTGATTATTAACAAACTCCTGACTGATCAAAAGTATCTGATTTCATACCTTCTGTGGAAATATCAGCAGGGGTTTTTTTCCACTTCAAAAAACATTTGCTCAGCTCGTTTTTTTAAACAACCAATAAACTCAGTGAGAGAGGATTCTCATAATCCTTAAGGATCAAGAGGAAAAGCAGTAGAGACATATTAATCCAGTCTGCTTTATAAGATTATTTTATATATATATATTCACCCATTCAAAGGAAAAACTCAAATGTTTGTTACAACTAAAATATTTGCTACTTTTGATCAAGTGGAGAAAAGGAAATTCCGTATTAATCTATACATATGTGCTATTGTTTACATGATTGCTTCATACTGTGATTTCCCCCCTTTTTCAGGGGGGAATGACTTTGATTTATCCCTACAATGTGTGTCATACTATTCAAAGAATTATATGAATATTACCTACAAATCACAATGGCCTTTAATCAATGTCAGTTTTATTCTTTTGATACTGAGCAATAAAAAATAAAGTGACTGAGTAAAAACAAAAAAGGCCTTATGTGGACTGCATTACATCTGAAAAACTATTGCTTCTGAACCAAAGTTTTCATGTTTATCTTTTCTTTGTGTTTTTGGTTGGTTGCTTGCTTGCTTTTGTCTTTTTACTGGGCTTTTGCTGCCATTCAATATGTAGATGTAATTTATGCCTAATTTAGCAAGAAGCACATATCATACATAAGTCTTACTTTAAGCATGTGATTCATTGGCTATTTCCATGCTTAAAGCTGAAGTACTTTGCTAAATTAAGGTAATTTTACTCAAATTTATTTTGGATGCCTTACTCTTAATCCAGACAAGTATCTCATCACTTTTTTTACTACCATATGCAGTTTGCAATAGGTGCTGTGCTAGCAAGCAGTTAAAAATCAGAAAGAAGATGGAATTAATTTTATCTGATGTATGTTAAGAAAAATTGAATTTTAGGAGATAAATGCTGCTCAGATTTAATTTAATATTCTGCTTAATAAAGACTATGTGATGGTTGGAAAGAGAATAGAAGTGTATGTGTCTTGGCTTTTATGCATCAGACTATGGAATTTTCAGTTACCCAGCTTGAAGCACAGTCACTAAACCCATCAGCAACAGATGTTACTGAGCATTTCCAATTAAAATTTACAGCACTTGAACTTGCCACATCTAGCAAACCATTTTTAATGTATTTCTGCAATGTATGTAACATGTGGACTCAGAGGGAAATTTTGTGGTAGGGCCACCCTGAGCACTTGTTTCTGGCATATCAGAAAGTAGTTTTAGCCATTCAATGTCTCATCACAGTATAAAACTGCTTATAGAATATTTTTCTATGTGCTAGGAGCAGCTGACCAACATGAATTGAGTATGAGCTGCCCAAATCATGATCCTCTCCCTTCAGTAAATAACACAGTATCACAGTTTACAATGATCTCTTCCTACACTTGAACTCAGTGACTTCATCTGGAGATGGATGCTGCAGCACAACACCATTCAGCTGTGGATTCATTGCCCCAGTGGAACTACCACACTTATGCCTACAAACTTTGGACACCTTAGAATTGCTTACAGCCCTTTTTTCTAATTATTTGTCAAGATTCGATTGATTAAATATAGCACTCAGTGCCATCAGAGGAACATGCACGGTGTCGGCAGAAAGTGTCATGGGAGACTTGGAAGAGCTGCAACCTTCTAAAGAAGCCACTGGAGACCATGTAGGTTTTCTAAAATGCAACTAGACAGATGTCTTTGTAAAATTAACCTGACTTATTTATTTTAAATATGTGCAGACAAGTCTGATTTATTGAGCATTTAAAAGACATCTTTCTTTCCGTAAAGAATGCTGAATAAACACAGTATGCCATATCAATCTTATCCCATTTAAATCCAAAGTAAAAAAGAACCCTTGAATGCCATAGGGACTAAAATTTATTATTTTGCAAAAGGCTCGTCAGTGTTACTCTTCTCCCAAAAACCTATGATGTCATTTGTCTGATCTATTTATATCTGTACCAGATAACACCTGACTACCACATATCTTGTACTTTTTACCCTACCTTTGAAGGTACTGCTCATGATTATTATTAGAAATGAGGAAAGAGATGTATTTTTCCCCTTTTTATAGAATTTCTTTTGTTGGCTGGTGGGTAAGGGTCGCTTCCTAAATAGAACACATAAAATATAAGGAGGGAGGAGTGTGAATGATATTCCCATGCATACTCCTTCTGTACTTTGCTTTACTACAAATAGGATCAGACCAACACAAGTGTTTCATTTCATATTTGAGGCATTTCATAATAAATGCAGTCAATAAATTATCATCCAGAATTTGCACATTACAGTTTGCAACACAAGGAGAATAAATATTTTCGCCCCAGTGGGAATATATGTCATCACAATGTTGAGTTTTCCATAGCTAAAAAGAGCATCTGCATCTAAGAGGTACATGAGAGTTATTTTTAAAACCATCCTTTATATAGAAAACTGCTATGTGCCTGGAGAATGAACGCTTGGCAGGGTCAGTACAAAAGAGGCCCAGAAAAATTTTAGTAGGAGTGCTGCAGGTCAGCATGTACATCCATTTCCTGAGTGCCCCAAGAAACTCTGCACAGCACTTGCCTACATTAATGTATTTTTTTCAATCAAATGAGCCTAAATTAATTTCTTATTTTATTCGTTTATGTACAAGTAACACATGCATAAATATGTATGTATATCTTATATACATTACCATCAATCCAATTGCAAGAGTACATACCCTTAAAAAATCTGTCATGACTGAATTTTTCCTTATCTTACTGTGCTCAGCACTGAATTACAGTAGGGGATGGTGCCCAGTAAGTACTGAGACAGGCTAGATGGACAAAGTCGAGAAGTTTTATCTGTATTAGACAATGTGTGTAATATATAAAGCCAGAGTTGCAGCAGTTGAACTGGAAATAATGCAATACATCGAGCAGAATCTAGAAGCTCAGTGCTCTGAAGTGCACGTTGTTCATCAGGCAAAGAGACAGGACTTCATGCCATGTACAAATTGGCAGTCTGAAAACATTGTCAGAACATCATGTGGATCATACTGCTTTGACCCAGTGACTCACAAGAATGAGATATTGAAAATAAAGAATAACTTCTCCTGGGACACCTGAAGGACAGGAAGCCAGGAGGCTTTAAAATGTGCTAATCAGTCACACACATGCACACCATGAGAAGCACACCTAAATCTACCTTCATTAGAATGAAATAAATCAATGTCTGAATAATTATTATGCTACCAGCAGTTTTCCAGCTGATGGGGTCAGAGGCTGACAACACAAAACTGAGAGACCATGAGAGTTGTTTCAGCTTTGCATCACAAACAGGAAAAAATGAGACATGGATGTGGGTGAAATTCAATGTTTAACAGAAGTGGTGCAGCAGTGGTACTGAAGCAAGCCCTTCAATTTGTGTTGTCTGTTCCATGTAACCCTCTCTCCCTGGCAGGCCCAGGCAGCAGATCCCACCTCTTGCTCTCTTCCAGGGGCAGTACTGCAGGAACATGGGCACAATTGCAAAGCAGACCTCTAGGCTCTTTCCAGACTGCCCACCCCATGCCAACAGAGCCAGCCACTCTTCATTTCAGCCACTGTCTTTCCAGCCATTCTTCATTTCAAGGTTCATACCAGTTCAGCTTCTGGCTACCAACTGCTTGCCCTTGTGTCTAGCAGAATAGTAAGACTAATAAGACTAATAAGACTAATAAGACTAATAAGACTAAGGAAAACAGCAGCTAAGCAAAGCAGCAGTCCCCAAAACCTTGGAATGTGGCCTTCCTGCAAAAAATGGTGGCTCTTTTTGCCTCCCTGAGAGGTGCCACTCACCTCTTCTGCCCCCAGTCCTTCTCTCTCTGGGCAGGCTGCAGCACCTTTCTCACAAGCTATCCTCATTTTACATCCACTGAGTCTCACTCTGTCCTGCCAGGAGAAACCTTTCAGGCCCATCCAATGCATCTGCTCTGCTAAATGTTGTCCCAAAAAAGGCAAGTCTGGCATTGGCCCTGGCTCAGCAGCCTTCCCACAAGGACATCTATGAACTGCTTGAAAAAGCCTCTTTCAAAGGGATATGGGTCTGCTGTGAGCCCCATCCCCACCAGCACAGGGGATGGGCAGGGTCCACTTCCACGTGATGAAGGATGGAAGGGGGGAACTATCTTATTTTGAGCCTTTGGAGCAAGTCTGTGTCTCCAAGCCAAAGTGCTGCATGAGTCATACTGAACATGGAAGAGCAACTTCTGGTTTTAGCCCATCCACATTGTTTATTACTCTGCGTCGCCACATTTTGGCTCAAGAAATGCAAAGTGAATGCAAACCTTTCTTGCTTTCTCTTTCACTCATACCACATTCCAATCAGCTGTTGCCTTATGTCTTTCAGGTCAGTCTTGCAAAGGTCTCCCCTCCCTGGCTTTTCTCTTCTTGCCACAGGAGATGCCTTCTGTGTATATTATCCAACATCACCCAGCCTCATTGCTGTACCTACATCTCAGCCAGGGTTGAATACGGCCAGCACAGCCACCTGGTTCGCAATTCATCTTGCTGCAGGGCAGCATAGGGTCATGCGGGTTCTTTAAAATTCCATGATAGACCACCTAAACATAAGTAGACCCTAGATGAATACTGGGAATCTGAATTATTTGACTTGTGGAATTGAGTGTGATCAGACCCCTATTGGTATTATTGGTATTTATATGGTTTGTAGCATTTTACCATGTAAATAAAATGGTAAATACACAAAAATAGTCCAAGACAAAATTAATAACTTACTCTTACCCCTCATCTTATACCTGCAGCTCTTAAACTTCCTGCTATAGTTTTTCTGTAGAGATGTATACAGTCCTGTGGCTTTTGGAGGTTACTGTAATACACATTATTAGTACAACTGGCAGGCAAATCTGCTTTCCTGACATCCTGAAACTAACTCACAGGTGCTTTATGGAAAGGACAGAAAATTTGTTTAATTCATTTACACAAATCCTCACTGGATGCTAAGGCATTTCTTACAGTTTTCCTTAGGAGTGCAAAAGCTCCCACATACCCAGACTGGAAGAGAGACATTTCTTCCTGAAGACTACAGCACCAAAAGCAGTGCTATCCTCCACACCACTTGCAAGGGTCTGCTCTCTAAAGACCCCAGAGACACCACAAAGCACCTGTGCAGATCCTCCACCCAAGTACCGGGAGTGCAATGGGACGTGCAAGCCTGCAGGAAATGTTAACAGGGACAACTGTATCCTGCACACTTACATCCATTTTGTTCAAATAAAAGGTAGCAGGCTGGGCACACCTGTATCTATGGAGCTCTTTTCTTAGGTTAAGTCTCAGCTGCCCTGCAGCAAGGCTGGAGTGCTAGGTTAATGTTAGCTGTGAAGAAAGAACCACTTCCCAGTTTGGGGTCAGGCAACATCTGCCCAGAGTTGTCCATATTGTATTCACAGGCCACAATGCTATAGCTTGGTTTCTCAAAAATCCCTGTGGCCTTTATGTTGGCTCATGTGACATTAGTAAAGTTTGTGAAAAAACAATCTGCTTCTCTGCATAATGCACCCCCCCAACACACAAGCCATAACACACAAGCTGAGAGATCAGATGCTGGAGCAGACACACAGTTCTTCATCTGACAGCACTGTACTCACCCCTCAGACTTCAGTTACACAAGGTCTGCTAATTGAGATGGAAGTGCCTTAATTTCTTAAGTGCTCTTTAAGAACTCTTTCTGCTTCAGTGCTCCAATTAGGCCCCTCATAGAGTTAGCTCACTACTCACATTTAGTGTTAGCAATTAATGAAACAATCTGCAGCAGGCCAGAAGCATCAAAGGAGCCTCTTGCCTTTAGCGCTGTCTCTGTGAGTGAACTCCTCCACCTGCCAGATTGGTGTAGCATTGGGTAGTAAAGATAATAGGAATGGTCCCTTTTGCTCTCATTATTTTATGGGGGTTCCAGGTTCCACCTCCAGACTAAGCCACATCTTCAGCCTCTAAAAGTCCTTTCTTGAATACAGGCATCACCAGGTAGTGGTCTTTGCATGTTTTAACTTAAAGATCAGGATGATACCCCCTGGCTCGTCAGAGCAATACCACTTTCATTGTCAGCTTTTAAAGATGTCACCCTTTTGTAAGTCACATTTCACCTTCTTTTAAGCAATATCACTGTTGCCTTGGTCTCACACCATCCAGTCAAGCAAAGTCCTGGCAAGTAGATAGAGCAGCATCTAGTGTAATGTTCTAGCCGCTGAGTCTCTCCATGAAAAGATGAAGAGTCAACACCTGCTTAGTGGAAATCCAAACACAGGTGGGGTACGTGCCTCGCCTTCCCCCACCATCTTGGGAGCCAAGGAAGGAAGAGCTGACAGTGCTAATGAGCTATGTAGCAGGTGATGTAATTATCATCTGAGAGCCTGAGTAGGATGAGACAGATGTTACTTTTAGGGTTCATTGCTTTATTAGTGACACCTGCTAACCAGCTTATGTGACCCACCCCTTGGCACAACAGATACAGACTAATATTAACTGAACTGGCTTGAGTAAAAATCAAATAACTGTGGGTGATACCAAAGCCATACTCAAGGCTTCCCTTAAATGGTGAGAGTCCCAGCAGGAACTGTAAACAGAGACATAAAAGACTCTTAAATAAACTAAATATGTCATTCCTGCTTCCTGAGAATCTGTCTCAGATGTATTATGTCCCCACAAGTCCCTTATTCTCAAAACAGAATCATCAGTTTGCACAGAGCTGCTGAGGAATGGTTACTCTCTACTCAGCTGCAGCCTGAGAATAATCTAGTTAATCATGGGTTTGAGGTTATTGTAGGAAGGAGGGCCCAGCTGATGTTCACCTGGTCAGATTATGTGGCACTGAGGAATGGAGGCAGCTCTCACCGTGGTGGGAACAGCACAAGGAGCCTTCAGGTGTGTGAAAGCCACAGGTGATTGTCAAATCACAGTCAAGCACTTGAAAAAAATGCCCAACATGACAGATGGTCACTCAAATAGGCAGGATGTGTTTGACTGCTCAGTATTGCCCTAGAGAAGATGAAGGGAAGGAAGAAGACTTTATGGATCAATTTAATCCCCTGTTTCCCGCATGGAATATCACAACAACAGCTGTATTCTGTGTGAAGTTTGGATCTCTGTTCATCCGTGCCACTGAGGGGTGAGAACAAGTGGACAAGGGTGATAAAAATCCATTAAACGTGGGACAAGGTGAGTGAAGACTGTAAAGTACTTTGGGTCTTGTACTTCTTAAGTCCAAAGTGTTAGCACAAAACAGACACTGGGCAGCAATTAGTGCTCTATAAATCACTGTAGATTGAATTAGATTAACTCTAAAGTTACACCCACAAAAAGCATTGCTCTTGCTCTTAGGCTTATCTAGATTTTGAGGAACAACATAAGAGCTTAAAAAAAGGTGGTGTTAACAGTGTCAACAGGCACAGAAGAAATCTATTTTGTGCTGCCACTCCAAATTGACAAGAGAAAAGAACTTAATCTTTCTAAGTTGTGTTCCCTCATTTAAATATTTCTTAGGTAATTAACACTGGGCACCAACAGAGTTGATGTTCCTTGAAGAAGAGTGAAACATTTATTACTCTTCTTGTCTTCCTTCCTGAAATGATTGAGGTGAAAGAAAGGTTAAAAGAGTCTTTTCTTGGTTGTCTTATTTCTCTTTTGTCTTTCACATTGGTTCCAGGAATGGAAAGTCATTAATCACCTACTCAAGACAGCATATAGGATTTGCCTTGGGGTTAGAAAGGATTGGAGAAGCCAAAATTAAATTGTCATTTAAGCATGACAATTAATTGAAATTAGTAAAACTGGGACAGATTCTTCATTCAAAAGTAAGTAGCAGGTGATAGGCAACAGATTTGGACTGCTATTAAGAAAAAATGAGTGAAGAATCTCAGTTGATGAAGAAGGAAAGCAGAAAATAAGTTATAAGGTAAAAAGAAAAAAAATGTAAAAGAATGGAGAAAAAAAATTTGTAGTGATAATCCCAGTTTATTTATTGTTTTACATTACTTAGGAGGAAACCTTTGGCTCTGCCTTTCCTCCTTATTATGTTAGCTGTGTCAGTACTACACAGATGAAGCAGTGGGAGCCAAACAGCAGCACCTTTCAGACTCCCAAAGAAGAACATTTCAGGCAGCAATTGCATTATGCACATCTGCGACAAAGTTTTCTCTCCCAGTTAGACTCCAGAGAAACTGCAGGTATATATCCTGGAATGTTGCAGCTGCTGAGTTGCATGATCTCTCATTTTATCTTTTGCTGGTTTTATTTACCCTGTGCTTTTGGCACAGCTGACGACAATTCCACCAGGCTTCTCTTCATGCAAGATTTCCTCTGTGGAAAGGACTCTCTGGGAAGCTTCTGCTGACCACTCACCTCTCCCAGATTTGCTGCAGACTCAGAGTGAGAATTTTTACTGGGCAGACAAAATGACTGCAACACCTCCTACTTTTATGTCCTTTCTGAAGGAGGTGCCAAAAAACTGTTGCCTAGTGGACTGCCTTGAAGAGCCAACACAACACAATAAATCCTGCCTACAATCTAAAAATACCAACAAGATTCCTATGAGGCCTGTCCTCTGAAAAGTCTTATGTTAAGAACAACTAGGGATGAAATGTTTTTTGCCATGTTCAGCAATAAAAAGCCCGCATTCAGAAAAGTCATTGGGAGATAAGACTTGACCAGCATACAGTAATTTAACTGCAATCAGTTTTCACATGGGTTACTTTCACCTCTTCATTAAGTTCAACACATTCTTGACTAAATAAATTTGATGTATCATACCCATGCAAAATGCAGAAAATTTCCTGATGGCATATTCTAAGTTGGAAGCTCAAAAAAATCCCAACTTCAGCTACTACAAATTGCCATTTCTATAAGAAAATGGCATTAGAAAAAAATTAACATGACAATGGATATTGCTTCTTAAGTACTTAGATGTTTAAAGACAATGAAGGGGCTACAGAGTTATGTGGTGTCAGTTTGCAGGGTCTGCTGTTCTTCCCTGTTGAGACTATTTGGGTTTTCAGCCAAGGTCTGGTACGCCACAGGGAAAACCAACTATGCTGCTGTCACAATCCAAATTTGCCATTGGAGCAGCTGCCATAAAAACCCTTTGGTCTCAGAGGAAACTTGAGAAAGGGAAAAGTTTCCAGGAGGAAAAATTAATTATAATTAATAAATATCATCAGCTGACTATTAATTGTTTCTGTCTAGAAGAAAGGAGGAAACAGGACTAAGATTTTATTTCAGAGACAGTCATATTTTCAGAATTTCTCTCCATGCTATTACTGAATAACTCACAGTCTTTAAACTAGGGCAGAAGTTTTCATCTTCTCTGCATCCCGAATGTCCATCTCTTAGTGAATTCTGGCATGCAACAATCAAAGGTCAGGTCCTCTTGGAGCAGACTTTAGTCCTGGAATGGTGGTTTCCAGATAAATTAGTAATTACTCTCCTGTTCACTTTCATTAAAGAACAAAAGAGGCAACTGAAAGAGTCTCCTTTGAGTTGTGATGGGTGGCTTAATAAAAAAAGGCATCCATCCACCCACCTCTTGGAGCTGACAAGAGATTCCTCTGCTACATTTGTGAAGAATCCAGCCATGACTTTTTATTTCCTGTTGAATAAAAGAGCAATTTTGATAAATCTTTGATGACTTCTATTCAAAGTTCAATATTTGGTGCTATAATCATTTTTTACATAAATATCCTGTTCAGCTCCTAGGCTAAAGCATGCAGAGCCAGGTTGATCTAGAGCATCAATCTTGAGGAAATTGGAGACATTCATAATAAGCTCTCAGACATATTTGCAATGCAAAGATAAACACCATTTATGCATGACTTGGCTCATTCTAAGTCTTGAAAGACTGATAACACCCAAAGCAGCTGTGACTGAGGTTCACACACTGGGCTGTCATTTAGTGGACATTATACTAATTACAGTCCTGCTAGCTGCAGAGGGGAATTGTTCTGCAATGATCTGTGATGTCGTTTAAGGCTGCTGTAATCACATGTATCACATTTTCATTAACTGGAAATAAATCTCAAAGAACTGCAAATAAATCTAGGGAGAAAAAAAAGTTCAGGTAGCAGTTTCATCAAGATTGGGAACTTGAAACTAGCTCTGCTGCAACATGGCAGATTCCACTTTCCAAAAACGATGTCTTCTTCGGATGTGTTGGCTGGTACAATTCTCTTTGCATGCACTATTACTGCTCAGTATATGGGGCATGACTCATGATACAGAATGATAGCTAGAGAAAATTGAGCTTCTGAAAAGTGAAATTAAAGTGGAAAAGCCAAAGGAATAAATAATTCAATAGACAGGTCTGGAGCATACAAATGAGATGTCTCAGGATAAGTTTCAGCTTGTCATCCAACCCCTGGCAGTGGGCTGTGGACACACTTTATCCTTCTAGTATCCTAAGGGAAGAGTCAAATAACTCTATGTGCAGCATGAGGCCACCTGCTACCAAGTACAGGTGTGCTGGTACTTGAGGATCAAACACTTGTATTTTTTCCCAGCATTCTATTGCCTTTAGTCCTCTGATAAGCAGTCCCAGACCACCAGCCAGCTCAGACCCGCTGCGTCCTGCAAGGACAAACACCCAGCAACTCCCTGTGATTCAGGTCTCAGCACTGCAACCCATTCCCACACAGCAAACCTCCTGCTTGCTCTGGATGTAGTTGGTCCAAGAATAGCCACACACCTTCCCTTTGGAGGAAAGCTGCGGTCCAGCCTTGCCCCCACCATAAAGACCTCTGTGCTACAAGTACTACCACAATTATTTTTATGTTGTTTCTGATGGTCTGTTTGGGATATTTTATTGAATATTCTGACTTGAACATTTGTTTCAAAGTTCTTCTCCTATGAACTTTGTATTTGTCAAGTGGGGTCTCTTACGGCATTATGTGACTTCAAGCATTGCTTACAACTAATAAATATTTGTGCAAACTTTGCCCATTTCTTAAGGAAAATACTTTTTTAAACTTCCAGTATTTCATACTGAATGGAATACACATGCAGAGCACAGTGTATGAGCTGAGCAGAGCATGACTTACCACCTCGGCTGCTTCCTTTGGTGAACAGAAGAGATACCATGTTTGGCAATTGGAAGGCAAACAAAGAGAAGGAGCAGACCTCTCAAATCTCTTGTTGCTGCAGTGGCCCTGTAGATATACACATAAAACTAAGTTAATTATCAGGTCTCTTTTTTTTTCCCCAAATGACTATCACTCTGTAGCAAGATGCAGAGGCTAATGTTATAAAAGGGTGGATGGTTTTAAATTAAATTAAAATAAAACAATAACTTCATAATGGCTTTTCCAGAACATAAGCATCCTTCTAGAAAAAACATAATCAGATGTTATTGTAAAAGCTGATAAGCTTTCAAGCCCAAATTGCCACAACATTAAAACCTAAATCCGGGCAACTCATGTATTGTTTGTTATCCTTAGCCTTTCACTGGGCATGCCACCTGCCCTTTTGTTCTGCCTTGTTTTCCATACTCAGAAATGAGCTACTAAAACTCTTCTCAGAAATGCCAGGATATATGTGCCCAGGAAAGTCATTTTGTATTGGCCCGTCCACTCACCCTTCCCCTTGACAGACATCTTTTGTTAAATCAATTCCACGGGAAAGCCAGCAGAACAGGTTACATTTTTGAGCAAGTGCCTATAGCGCTCAAGTTTTGATCACCCTTGAAACAACTGGTAGTAAAATAACACTGACAATGGCCTCTATTATCTTGAAGAAGAGGGAATCCCAGAGGAATAAATGAAATACTTGTGCTCCATCCTTACTTTTAATATGATGGACTTCATCCCCATCAAGTCAAGTCCCAGAAGTGCCATTGGTGTTTTGTGTAGGCAAAAGTTTTGACTGTCAAAAGCTCATGGCTCCAACCAAACAGGTCCAGGCTTCACTTGATGACTTGAGAGTCTTGAAAGACTCTCACAGAACTGCTAATGTTGATGCTGAAGTTCCATTTTAGCACTAGGCAAATACAGCTCTAATCTTTTTGGAAAGTCATAACATGAGATACTACAAGGAGGTGAATCACACGTAAACAGACCCATTCCATCATGCTGTGTTCTGACAGCCCACAGACACAAGATCTCTCCCAGACAGATTTTAGAGATACCAAGATCTTCAGATCAGGACAGTCACATTCTGGAACTCACTGAAAAGAATATAAGTTCTACAGGTTTCCCACCCAGCACAAAAGAAGTTTCAGCAGGAAGCCCTAGGGATTTAATAAATGATTCTAGAACACATTTTAAAAATAAATATGTGACTGTTGTGAGGGAGATTATGTTACCCATGCAGGCAACACAGAGAAGCTGAATACTAACTGCAGAACTAGTTGCAATTTAGGTGCTGAAAAACCTAGTACTGGAAAAGGCATAAAAAATTATGTCAGACACATCAAAAATTACTTTCAGCAAGACAGTTACTTAGAGACTCATCAAAAAGATGGTTTCTAAGTAATTTTTTTCACTTGATGTTATTGCTTTCAGAGAGCAAGGCCAAGGCCAGTGACAAGTTCTTTCAGCCAAAGAAGACATAAAAAGAACCAAGACCTCAAAGATGAGAAAAATTCAGATTTTTCTGAAATGTTTTGAGGAGCAAGGGTAACTGACTGATTGGACAAGATGCCAGAAGAATAATAGACAAAGAGAAGACTTAGAAAATTATCTTCATTCTGCACAGAAGCTTCTAGCCTCAAAAAAGTAATAACACTACAAGACCAGGAGTAACACAGGAAATGTGAAAGACAGTATAAGGGTCATGTCAGACCTTAACCTCAGAACTATCATTAAAAATCATTGTTATTAACCTGACACATAAAATGGTATTCGATCACTGAGAGGTGTTTCCCTGTAAATATCCTTACTCCTATTCAGATTATTCAAAGAACAAAAAAGAACAAGGTTTTAATTACTTTAAACACTAAAAATTGCACTTTGTCAAGAAAAGATGCACAAGTGTTTACAGCATTAACCACAGTTTTCAATTCTCTAACCACAGTTAATCTCAGCCTCAAAACCACTTAATAGTCAAGCAGTCACTGGGAAAGGAAGGGGAGGAGGGGAAGGGTTTGATGTCACACAGGGTATCAGAGCAACCTAACAAAGCCAGAGAAATCACAATAATGTAAAGCACATTTAATATCAAACACATATTGCAAACTACACATATTCTAAGTGTGGGGGTTGTGCCCATGCCAACATGAATGGCACGTGAGTCAGCAGCAGTGAGAAGCAGCCCTGGGTGCTGACAGACACCTGCTCAGCCAGTCCTGTAATAAGCAAAGGACTTCCCACAAAAGCATTCTCCTAGCCAGGGAGGCGCAGCAAGCACTTGCAAGACCACCATTGGAGGGAAGTACTACAAACTAATCCAATAGCCACTTGTGCTCTCCTATACCGAGGCACTGGTTCTATGGAGGAAAAGGTGGTGGGACCCAACAGGTTCCCTTGGTGGCCAGGCCTGGCATGGAGTGATCAGCCATATGAGTTCATGTGTCACTGGTGGGAGCAGAAGACATGGTGGCAGGCGTCTGCTGGAAATGACACATAACATTCCTGATCAGTGCTTTGAAAGCAGCTTTTCTCCTCTTCTACATAACTATGCAATCTTTTAGCATGGTCCTGGGAATTATCCTTTTTCCAGTACCCTGTTTGACTTTGTTGTTGATGTCACGGAAAAACAGTAGTCAGTTGTTTACCATAGCATTTGATTTCTTATCAGCAGATCTGGCTATGAATAATTATATCGCTTATTAATACCATAGTAAGCTAGCTAATGGGCTACAGACGCCTAACAAATAACAGGATGAGAGAAGAAAGGGCAGATTGGCAGGAGGTTGTTTGCCTTTGTGAAGGCTGAATTATAGAACTGGCCAGGATTCAAAACTATGAATCATTAAGAACATGCACACAGCAGTTTTACATCAGTGAGCTCTATTGACTGTAGAGGAGCTAATATTGATCTACTAAACATATGGGGATGGGGAAGCAGGTCCCACATAGTTAAAAACGTGTTTTAATTGTGTCCTTTGAATTATGTTGGTTCCCTGAAACACCCACATATTTCTGACATCATGACCAGACCTTTATCCAAAACCTTTGAAAGGACAGGTCTCTTTTCAGGTTCACAGTGACAGAAATCTTTGAAACACGACTGGAAACAAGGTCATTGTGAGTTACCATGCTTATCTTGTCTTGTATCTCCCTTATCACATTAGCTCAGTTTGCAGTACCTACACTGATGTTTCTGTTAACTGAGGTGTTTCTGAATATAAAATAAAAATAATGAAAACATTATCTTGTCTTTCCTTAGTAGCTGGGATGTATCTTCATTTGTTCAAATGAGACAAAAATCTTGCCTCACTAAGCTGCAGACATAACTGTTGTGAACTCTGACATCACCAAGAAGCTGCTGTACAGTGCTTTGTTCTTCACTCCTGAAAGGGAGGAAGAGTGAATGTTGCATTCAGGGATGGGAAGTCAACTACAACTGCTTTTCTACCCATAAAAACACTTCATTGTCCATTATAGGAGATAGAACAAATCAGCCTAATGCTATTAGAGGCTATTTCGTGGGGCAACAGCAAAAAAAAAAAAAATTTAAACAGAAATTTTATTTAACCTGTTTTATTCACAGGACTTGGAGACCCTGGACTAACATCAATTAGACCAGGATCATATGGGCTTTCGCCAGCATGTTCTATTACAAGTTTGCATACAAATAACAAATAAACATTTAGCACACTGACATGTAGAAGGTAAACATTGAATTTGGATCTTAATTATAACATGAATTTTCTTTATGTGCTCATGCACATAAAGTTCATGCCACAGGTCATACATGCACCTTGAGTACATATTTGCATCTCGCCTCAAATCTTAACATTTGCTTGAATTTGTTCATAAGAGCCCTCACCAACATAGTCTCTCCCATCTCCAATGACTTTGTGCTGACACTCTCTTATTTTATTATTCCGAATATCTCAGTCACATCCCTGTCACTCTGAGCCATAGTACAAGCCTAGATAAATGGGAGCTGGACATGGTCCTCTTCCTTCATTCTGGCAAGCAGGAGCACATCCACAAATACTTAACTGTCTCAGCAACCTTCAGCAATAATAATCAGCCCTGCTACTTGTTGAAATACAGACAAGAAACTCTCTGCAGGGTAAGGTTACTTGAAATACAAGACATTCTTCAGTTCAAATGCTGATTTTCCATCTCTTCACAGTAAAGAAACAGGAGTGTGAGATATGCATCAGTTTCAAGGCAAAGTCTGTTTGCAACATGACCTCCAAACACTGTGGCCTGTGCACCAGTAAACAAACTAAGCCTGATGGAAATCTATCATTTCAGCTTTGGCTATTGAAAACCAAGGATATGTGTGATTTAATTTTCAGCTGTTTATGAAAAGGATGAACAAGGCACAAAGCTCTTTCATTTCTCCATTTAATCCAACCTGCCTCCTAGAGAAACTGAGCCATAGCCCTTTGCTGACCCTTTTCTGTTGCTTTATGTAAGAGAAAGAGAAGGAGACTAAAGGAAATTTTTAAAAAGCAAGGGAGATAAAGTGATGTCTCAAATGACCAAGGCATTGAAAAACATTCTAAGCCACCAATTCACCTTAAGGTTTCCAAGTCTCCAGTTTCCCGGATCCTTTCAGGGAGCCAAACTTCATGCCTTGCCGTGGACCACAACAGTATCAGCTTCTTCTACTGAGAAAGAATATAAGTTTTTAGATGATGGGGAGCAAATGAATACTTGCTGTAAGACTAATCTTGGCATGGCAATTCTCAGAGAAGGACTAATTTAGGGCTGATTGATCTTGCACAGACATTTTGTATTGTAAAACTTGACCACTTAAAGTCACTCAGTCACAATAAAGCTGTACATCTAACTGCATCCCTGCTTTCCCTAAGATGCTTTTGGAAAAAAACTACATCCCTGAAAATTTAAGTTAGTGCAGAATATATTTGATATTTACAATCCATGTATAGAAATCCATCTATTTCACTATAGAGAGGAGAGTGTAAGCTAAGGGAATCAGGGCATAACACAAGCTTTCTTTTACTATCAAGTGCATTTAATGCAACTATTATATACTTCTGAATAAAATGCAGCCTTTCTGACTGCAGTAAAACTGCATCTGCACAAATGAGAAGAAAATCTAGCTTACAAAGCAAGAGATAAAAAAATAAATGGGAACCCTTATTTCCCTGAAATAAGATGGGAATACTTCACTTAAGGAAACTGAGCAGCTTTCAAGAACTGAAAGTTATTTATGGTACTTTTACAATGATTGGATTCACACCTTTTATTCTATAATACATTTTTAAACATAGTAAATCAAAAGTAGTTTGATTAAAAAGCAATATTTGGTATAGGGTCAATTAATTTATTTTGCACAGGGTTTCTAGGATTTCTAATTATTCTTGCAATGCTCCTAACACCTATTAACTGTCCTCCCCTTCAATTTAACATTCTTCATCTCAGACAAAATCCTGGTAAAATTTGCACACCAACTCTTTTCAGGCATTGTGAATGCTGGATTTAAACCACTGCCCAGTGTTGAATATCCTCAGACTTTAACAGGTCTTACACCTGCTGGACCTTGAGCAAACTCTTATAGAGGTTGCCAAGCCACTTCAACTGGAAAAGGAAACTTGAAAGTTGCTCTGTCAGAGAGTTCTGTCAGGGTGCAGCCACTTGGCTTCTTGAAAGGGAAAAACTGATCAGGAATGGTGGACAGAAACCAGAAGATGTTAGATCCTCTCCATTTTGCAGCACAAGACAATGCAGCCCTTCAATTACTACAGAGGTGGGAGAAGACTCACTTCAAAAGGGTTAACAGAGAGAAAAAACAAGAATTTGAGTGGTCACAAAGACATGAAAGAAAACAAGTAAAGATTCTTGCTCCATCTGACTCTGGATACCATGAGGTTACCCTATTTTCAGTCTTGTGTTTCTCACCATCACTTTATTTGATGCTGTCTGAAGTAATACAGTCCAGTGAAATAAAATATCCCCACTGCTCCTTTTCACACTGATCCTGCACTCTGCTTAGAGCTTGGATTTCAAAGTTTCCTATTCATTCTCTGTACAGACAGCTAATTACCTTGGCTAGATGACAGACCATGTTACTCACAGAGTTACACTGACAAACCTAGAAAATGAACTGAGGATCACACAAACTTCACAAATCCCATTTCAATGAGATCTTAAACCAAAAATTCTGAAGAGTTGTCATTCTCTGACTCTTCTCCACCTCTCAAAAGAATTCTGTCCAAGAAGGATGCTGCAGAATGGAGATCTCTATCAAGAAAATCTAATTTACAAGAGAAAGGGCTGTACTGCTAGGTTCTTAATGGGAGGCTTCAGTTACCTGCACTGTTCATTTGCTTTTTTTAACATGGAATTGGAATATAGATCATGGGAACTGTAAATAAAAAAAAAAAAACCTGAAAATAGGAACCTGTACAGTAAGTATTCATGTGGTATTATTCATAATAGAAGTGGAGATATAGCTGCTAATGGAATTAATGACCATTAATGACCAAGAGAACTGAAACTGATCCCCCAAGGAAAAGGATTTACAATGCTGCCTCTCTCTGCCCTCATTTTAAGACTCAAACTGGTTCACACTGTTAATGGGATAAATATTCAGCATTTTTCTCTCCTCTACCATCTGCCTCTCCTATTTTTACCTTGGCAGGCATCATTACCATAATATAGTCTCATTATGTTGTGCATTGGACCCAATTTTGAATGTTTAATAAGAAATCCTCCCTTGTCCATGTACTGCTGTTGAACCCAAAGGGACTATTTGTGGGGTGATTATTTACATAATTAAGGATTGTGCTACAAGATGTGGAGTTGATTTAGCAACATGTTCTCTGCATTTAATAAGTTCTCTTAATATATTTATTAACCAAGTAAATATGTTGAAGCATAATGTAATCATTATTATTTGACTTTTTTTCAAACAAGTCAGGGAGGCAGAAGGGAGGGGCAGAGAATCCCACACTTACAATAACCATAAGGTAGGTCTCAGAAAAATGGAAGGAAGGAAAGGAAGACACCAGGCAAACAGAATACTGAAGAGAGTTGATACACAGTAATATTAAAAAAAAAAGTATGAAATATGGCAAGTATGATATACAGTGATTTTGCAAAGCATGTAATACCATGTCACAAATTCTCACTGTTAAAGTCAGTTCAAATTGCTTTGGATGTGAACACTGTCACCTGGACAGAAACTTGATAAACCAGCTGTGAATTCTGGGTGATGACAACAAACAGCAACATGAATCTGAGAGTCACAGAGATGTAGAATCATTAAGGTTGCAAAAGACCTCTAAGATCATCGAGGCCAACCATTAACCCAGCATTGCCAAGTCCACTAGTAAACCATGTCCCTAAGTGCCACAGCTAGACATTCACTGAACACTTTCAGGGACAGCAATTCTATCACTTCCCTGGGCAGCTTGTTCCAATGTCTGAACACCCTCTCAGTGAAGAAATTTATCCTAATATCCAATCTTAACCTAAAGCAACTTGAGCCATTTCCTCAAGCTGCTTGTCCTGTTGTGCTCTTGCTTGTTACATGGGAGAAAAGACAGATCCTCACCTTGCTACTGCCTCCTTTCAAGTATTTTCAGAGAGCAATAAGGTTGCCCTGAGTTTCCTTTTCTCCAGGCTAAACAACCCCAGCTCTCTCAGCCTCTCGTCATTAGTGTTCTCCAGACTCTCCCCCAGCTCTATTGCCCTTCTCTGGACATGCTCCAGCACTCCAGCATCTTTCTTGTAGTGATGGCCCAGAACTGGATACAGGGTTCAAAGTGAGGCCTCACCAGTGCTGAGTGCAAGGGAATGATCACTGCCCTGGCTCTGCTGTTATTTTGGACAGCTTTCCAGCCAGATTCTGCCCATATCTGAGGTTTTGAGAGCAAGGACACTGTGGCAGTGTACTACACAAGTGAATGTATAAGTTTGATTGAAAAAAAAAACCTGTATTTGCAGGTTTAGGAAAAAGGAAAAAAGGTCGATGAGGAAACAGAGCAAATAGTACTTAAGGAGAAATACACATATTGTTCAGAATGAAAGCACAGGGGCTTAGATCTGTTGCAGTCTACTTACGAGTTTATATTTTAGTCAAATAACCTTTGCAAGGGGTAAATACCCTGACATCAAGATAGAATGAAACAGGTTCCTTGACCAGGTTGTCTAGTTGCCTTTCCCCCACTCATGGGGGACCACCTCAGACTAGGAAGATGTACAGACACACCCTGGTGGCAGGGGCTTGTGTCTGCCTCCTGCCCTGAGTTCTGTGCTCACAGGGCCACCTCTTTGTCTAGGTCAACATCACACCTTCCTCCCATGCCTCACTGACATGTTTCTTGCCACCTCTGCTTTGCCTTCCCTCTCCATCAGCAGAGTTCATCAATCAGGGTTAAGTCAGTGCAGGAAGGTTCACCCTCCTTTTTGCCCCAGGATGTGCAGCAGGATCTGTTGCTGAGGGCAGGAGTGCCCCTGTTCCAACTTGAGTTACTTCCCACCAAACTGGAAGAAATAGTTCTGGTGGCTCTTTCCACACCTCTCCACCAGAGGGGCAAGGAAAGGAAACAGAGAGAAGCAGAAATTAATTCCAGCTTGACTTCAGTGTACTTGTTAAGAGTGCTCCCTGCCTGCCAAATGAGAGCACCATGGAAACAGCAACAAGTAAATTAGTGAATTAGAAAACACTGATCTTTGTAAATTGTAGCTGTAGCCACAAAGCCCCATACAAGGAAAAAACATACAAGATCAGAGGCACTTGACACAGATCTTATACAACTGCAGAGCTCCCTTGCCTAGCCAGAGAAAGATGCCAAATCACAGCTAAATGCAGGGAGCTGAAGGACTGATTTCAGACGGGGGACTGGTGTTTTCTCCATTCTGATGCTGTGTTTTTGTTGCCAGCAGATTCTTGCCATGGGAGACCTTTGAAGGAAGAATTGCATGTAAGGTTCTTGTTTAAATAGCAATACTAGCAAATTTCAGAAAATAAAAATCTGAATAATTTGAGCCTCAGTTTAGGAAAGCAAGAACAAGTAATTTTAGTAATTGATGAGGTTCTTGACTTTTTTGTTGTTTGGTTGGTTTTTTGAGGGTTTTTTTTTTTTTTGGTCTCCTAACAAAAAAGAGTTTTATTGGGGGATTCAACCAAGATTAAAGATCACTCTTCAGGATGCTTAAGAAGTATCTTCTAAATGTGAAGATGGAAATAACATGCAGAAAAATGAAAATATTTGGAAAAATACAAGACATGGGCAACCTACCAAACAGCAGAGCTGCCCCAAAAGAGAGTGTTGATAACAGCTAAGAGTTGTGATGAAGGATGAACAGCTGAGTTTTAGCTTTCTTGAACTGGAGCCCGGGGTGACACATCGAGAGGAAATGCCAGACAGACAGGCTGAAATTTCATTTGGACACAAGCAGATGGGTCTGGAACAGAGAGATTGATCTGAGGCTTGTCCATATAAAGACAGTAATTAACTTTGTACTTACAGATGAGTCAGGTTGGTGAGCAAAGAGAAGGAAACCACAGGCGGACTGCTCTACAAGGCTCAAAGTGTGAGCTAATATTTTCCTTCCCTGTTTTCATGCCCGTGAAATAATGTGTGAACTTTCACATCACTTGCTTCAGTGATTTCTTAAGCACAGAAATCAGATTTTCCACAGACCTGAGCCTTCAGAAGAATTCTACAATACTAAAATAGGTTACTGACAACAGCACACATTGTCAGAAAAACAAAATGAATTTCAGTTTTGGGAATCTAAAGGGTTACTGGCATATTTACAAACAGTGAGCTATGTATTAAATATTGCATGTGAGTAAGAAACATTTCATATGACACTTTGAGAAGAGAAAAATAAGTCCCACTGGTGCTGAGAGACCTGGAGACTGAAACTACTGATCTTCCTTTTCACTGATCAGATGTGGACTTCAAGTTCTTTCTGGAGCCTGTCAAGTGAGCATCAGGCTGGTTTAGATGACAGAGGGTAATTCCAACACAAGGCTCGTGCAGGGCATGAAGAGTTTCTCTGAATCCTGTGGACACCCAGAAAATGAGCATCCATCACAAGACAGGGTCTGAAGTGCTCTGTGATCAGCTCATCTTCACAGAAACACAGCTTCTTCAGTGAAATTCCCAATAGGACATGAAAGATGTGGGGTGACCCTTCATACCAACAGTAAGGCACCTTAACTTGAGCCAAAAAAAAAAAAAACCTGATCTGGGATGTTTCAACACCCCTCGCTTGCCTCACTCACTGGCCAAAATCAATCCTGCAAAAGTGGACAACTTGAAGATAAGACTGTCTTGAGTATGGTGCTTGGAAATGCATCCCAGTTGCAAAACCTCTAAAAATCTGTGTTCTATCAGGAACAGGCACATCCATGCTTGCTCTCATCATCTCTGTCAGCATCTGTCTGCCTCATGCTTTTGCCAATACCCACCTACACGTAGCAGCCCTCAGCTGACTTTGGCAGCTGCAGTCCTCAGTAGCCACCAGCTGGTCAACACCAGTGAATACTCTCATTGCTGTTGACTTCTACACATCTCCTTTGGAGCCTCTCCCCCCTGCAACATCTTCTGGTGAAAGCAACGCAGGTGCCCAGACCCCCTGGAGATGTGCACAGCACATGTGCACTGGCTGTTCTCCACAGGCACCACAGCATCCATAAATGTCCAAGGGGACACTAAGGTTGTGAGGTGGATAAGGGTGTAGGTATGCACCTGTACAGACAGCTAGGGAAGGGACATTCTGCTGCATGTGAATTTTTCAATGCAGGGCTGCATCTTTGGAAGGCATCAGTTTTAGTAGATCCAAATTAAGGATATACTGCTAATTTAGTTTGCCATTAAGCACATTTTGCAGCAGTCTTTATTAGATCTCTCTTGGCAAAATGTACTTTCACTCAAGTACCAGAATTTTCCTCATCTTCTTTGTCTCCCTTTTTCTCTTCAGGTCACGATGATTGACAGATCAATGTACTGCAGAACATTGGAGGGTAAGAGATAACTGTGTGCTTCAGTCAGAAGGTCCATGCTGCATAAAAATGTATTCTCTTCATTATTACCTATTTGGCAGAGATTTAAGAGGGTTTTGCACCTAAGGGCCACGTATAACAAGACTACAGATCATTTCCAAAAGACAAATTGCAAAAAGTCTGGCTAATCTACAGTGAGATATATGCACCTACTTTAAGGAGTAGATGAAAGCACATCTGCAGGGTGCACCTCCACATCATGGGAAGGAAATTGAAAGTAGCAGACAGTGGTACAGCTGGTTACAAATTCTGGAAATTATATATGCTTCCACTGGAAAATGGTAAGTTGTTGACCTGAGAATCAGTAAAATCCCCAATGTTTGTTTGTTTCTCTGTTTGTTTTACAATTAGTGAAAGGAAAGGCACACATTCTATCTGCAGCCTTGTGAAAAGGAAAATCTGCTGCTTTTGAACTGCTGCTGAGCACTGCTGGAGTTGGAGTTCATTTCCCTATTGCTCCCATTTTCCCTGTGGATCTTAGGCCCCAGCTGCATCAAACTTCCCGAGAGCCACATCTTCCTTCCCAGAGACTCTGCTGAGCATCTCCCAGCAAGGCAAGGGAGACGTGTCATTGGAGGCACAGCACATCTGCACGGGTGCCAGGAGTGAAACACAACCTTCTGTCCTGCTCTCCTCCTCTGTCCTCACCTTCCTGCCCTGGTGCTGGGCCCAAACGTTTGCAATGTCACGGTGAACATGATCCCACATGGGACAGCCTGACAATCAATGCTTGGCCAGAGAACAGTACAGCAGGGAGGGGGGTCAGGGAACTGGAGGTCCTATGAGGGTAGCTCAGGCAGATGGAAAAATGAATAACAGATCATAAAGCACAAAGCACTCAGAGAAAGCCAGTTTTGCATTCTTGCATGTTGGTACAGATTATGGGAACCCCATTAATCTCCTATTTAATTCATGACTGCTCTGTAGCACCAGCCATCAGGAGCCTCATGTGCTCCCTGGCTCATCTACATAATCCAAAGGTGATGGTAGAGTTCTTTGATGACCTGAAAGGTCGAAGAGATACTAACCCACAATGCAGTATAATATTATATGTTAAAGAAAAAATAAAATTTGCGAATGGTCAGATGACAGATGCAAGAGGGGGCTATCCACAAGCTTCTGAATTCAAGCTGATCACAGTGACACACATACCTTAGTCTGTGGGCTCCTTTGCAGAACTCCTGTGTTTAGATAAAACACAGCCAACACTGCTTGAGTGCTCCATTAAACCAAGCTCACCTTTGTAGGGAGCTGTGCAAGGCCTGTATTACTTTAGCCTGTGAGTGCTTTGCTTTTCATTTTTGAACAGCACTGAAAATATGTGCTTTCATCTTTGCCACTTTGCAATGCCAAAACAAAAATAACTACTATAAACAATATTATAAATAAATGCAGAAGAAAGTAGGCAAGTCATTAGGAAATTTCCCCTCTTGCCTAAATGGCAATGATTCCACTCTAGAAATAATGCCCATGAACAGTGTTTCCAGAGTGTCTTTACCTTTGTGACTCTCTAATGCCAGTGTAGCACAAGCCTCTCCTCTGTGAATGCACCACTCTCCTCCACAAGACACTTTCATAAGCCTTGTAGGACACTGAGACAAATACACCTCTGTCAGATATGACTGATGCTGGCAAAGAATTTTTAGGTAGGCGGACACATCCTCTGAGAGCATGCTCACACAGGCTCATTTCCATAGGGACTACATAGAAGAGGGCAAACCCTTGTGATAGGAGACACTTGCAGCTAGACTGTGATGCTACCCCATCAACCTAGATACCTGAAAAACCTTGGCCACTTGAGAAACCTACAAAATATGGAATAAAGGAGCAGAAAAAAAGCTGAGAGTTCTGGATGAGCAATTATTCTGTTATTTGCTTTGGCACATGCAAGGAAATCCACAAACCTCCTTGTTCACAGCAATCCCAGTGTCTGCAACAAAAGCAATTTGCCTCCTAGACCTCAGCTAAGCCATGTTCAAGGTAGAAAAAGGGATAGGTGGATTGGCTGCCTGATCCCATATGCACAGCTCTCCCTGTTGTCCTGACTGAGCAGAGCCCATAGAGAAGAGAGGCAGGAATGGCTGTCAGAGATGACATCACTTGTCTCCCTCTCTGCTTTGTCGTGCCAGTGACCTTTCCCCACCTCAGCTAACAAGCTGGAAAGGGAACATCTGTTGGGTGGTGAGAGTGGGACTAAGGCAGCACAGCTGTGAGGCCACTGAACAGCAGGGACGATGAGCATGAGAGAGATGGAGTGGCACAGGAGGCTGGGGGACAGATACTGCCTTGCACAAATATGTGTGCATGGGTTTACTTGCCTGGGACCCCTCGCTGTTCTTCTCATTGTTTTTCTTTCATTTCTGAATGAAATAAGAGAAGCACATGACGAAAGAGGCAGGGAAAGAAGAGCATCTCTAGAGCAAAGCTGTCACTGAGTAACTTGGGAGGCTTTGTCCTAATACAGAGGATCCAGTTCAGCTCCCTCTCAAATCACAGGAAAGGCTCTCATGCTCTGCTCCTTGCTTAGCAAACTACAGCTCTACAGCCTGGCTCCAAATATATCCTTTCCTCAGTTTTTAGAAAATTCTCTTCACCTTGAAGTCAAGTCATCAAGAGACATACCCAGACTTTCTAAAAGTTTTACCTCATAACCCTGTTGTCTCAACCCAGACAAACATTGACAGGGTCCACTAATCTGGTTTGTGTCTCACTCACCTGGCCTGTGTACTTCTGCCTAAGAATGCAATTCTGTCCTGCCCTTTCCTTCCCCAAGGATGTCCAAACAGAGAAAAATAGAGTAGTTTTTTTGTTGGTAGGACAAAAAACACATGTTCTCTGTAAGCCACCAAGACAGATAAAGCTGTCTAAAAAATCCCAAACCCTCTAAATTTAATGAGCGTCAGAGCATTGCTGATGCAGTGCTCAGCTGATTGATGGGGTGCTGAGAGCAACCCAAAAGTCAATGCCACTCTGAATGCCATCTGCAGAATAAACTACCCATGTCATCGACATCAGTAGGCAGCTGCATTAATGACAGCACTTTGCCTTGTTTAAATTAGGGCCAAGCTTTAGTCAAGCAAGGGCAGAAAGGGAAATTAGAGACTGAAGCTGCTACAGCCTGAAGACAGAGCACAACTCAAAGGCCATACATTGCAATGAAGCAGCATGGAGACAATCTCCTACCTTCATCCCAGCTTCAGTAAAACTGAAATTATATGATCCTAAGCTAATCTTGATGGAACTATTTCACCCAGGCAAAGGACTGCACTAATGCAGCTGTATTTGCTCCATTATTGGAGTGTATTATAAGTGTTTTGTGGAAACAGCTTTGTCTTAAACAGGCTTGAGTACCCGCTGGAACAGAGGGAAATTTGAAATTTTCTTCATAGTCATATTACTTTTTCTTTTTCTGTCTTAACCTAGAATTTGGTAACAAAAATAGAAAGACATTGAGTTAGGTCTCATACAAAGGAAATATGGAGACTCTTGAACATTCTCTATCATCTTTGCTGTATTTTTGTTCTATGGAGTGCTGTGGAGACAGTTACTTAATGGTTCCTCTGGATGGCCTTTGTTCAATGTCCAAATTAGATCCCTGATTTGGTCTCCCAAGGGTTTCAAGTGTTTTGCATTTGAGAGAAATTCTTTGGGTGTCTGGTAGGAATAAGTGAAATAGAAATTCTATGTAAAACCACACAGGCTAGAGGGGTGAAAGAGAGTCTTATATGTTCTTAGAGCAACAACCAATGTCTTGTCCGGGTCTGGATTGTTGCACACTACCACATACTCTTCTGGTTCTACAGCCCAAGTGGCTTTTTCTATCATTACCAAACAAAGGGAAATCTTGAACTTTAGACTTTGCCAGCTAATAATAAAACCAGTGCTAAAGGAGAGTCCTACAGACAACCTCAACAGAGGGTGGAGAGTAGGAGTTTAAGTCAGTCAAGCAGTAAATTAGGATGCATTAATGGGAAAGAATAAGGAGTTCACAATACTACTGATGGTACCAAAATTATCAGAACATGTGCCTGACCCAAGATCCATCTCTGGGGCTTTCCTGGACTCTTCTGTTCAAATATAAAAAAAAAAAGGTTGGAATAAGATTAAATGAGTAGCAGAAGATTCACTTAGGAGAGGAATGAAGAATACAAACACTAACAGAGCAGTGCTCTCCATTGCCTAGATGAGAGAAAAGTTTTGAGGAGTTACAAAATTATGTCAGAGAGTGTGAATGTCATGTTCTGCTTGTTAGAAGCCTTCAGGTTTCACCAGGAAACAGTTCATTAGAAATTCCTCCGCAGCTAGTACAAGATGTCTGCATTGAATGACTCAAATATTCTTGAAACTTATTAAAAAAACTCCAATATAAGCTTAGTGTGCCTATAGTTGCAGTAGCAGACACAATAACAATTATTAAAGTGCATGGATGATAAGCTTTATGGCAATTATTTTAATGTTAATGTGGAGTGCTACTGGTAATGTAATTCTGAGAATATGATAGTGTTGACTATTCCATATTTTTAGAGAGCATGATATTCTACTTTTTGATAGACATCTGGGTTACCACCATCAAATAAATATACCAGCTAAAAACATCACTGTATGTTAAATGGTAGTTGTTTTTAACTTTTTTTTTTCTTGGTACCAATATCAAATTTTCTCACTCCAGTCTTTGACAGTACAAACCAGATCTTAACCTGATTTGTTATCTAAAGGAAGGATGCGGAGTGTCTAGCAGGCAGTTAAATAGTCCACACAGGTGTCAGGCACACTGTACACCAGGAAGTTTGCTTTGCCAGCTCGTCCTCTCACCCTCCGTCCTTCTAACTGTGGAGGGCAATCCGCGCCTCACTGCCTAACATCTGGGTACCTACCTCCACAGAGCAGCTTTATTCCCTTCTCTAACTCTGCTGGCACCTGCCCAATGCCGCTGCTACATCACTGGCAAGCAATCTCTGTGACTGTGGCTGGCACAACTGCTGTCTTGTGCATCTTTGACCTTCCCAGATAGTGCAGAACAGATCCCTATTTCTTACTTGTCCTTGAGCAGTGAAAGTAGTATGCAGTAACTTTCACTGGATGTCATTGATTTAATGCTTCTCCAGATTTACTTCTGCCTTATATAACTTCTGGGGTTTTTCCAGTAAAATTCCGCAGGACTCACATACAGATATTTTCATGCATTACAGCTTACAAAATCAGATCCTGTTGTCATTAATTTTATCTCTCCTTTTCAAAGGGAAAAATATGAGCAATAAGTAGATATGGGTAATGGTAGCATGGATGGCTGTTCCTTGTAAAGAACACTTTTGACTCTGCACTCAAAATTCTTGCTGCTGCAATTTCATTAAGGCTTGTAAATACCTGTGTTTTCAAATGAGGTTCATCTCCTCTTCCACCAGAAAGTTAAATGCATGCTTACTTCTCAAAGTTACAGGTCATAGAGTCAAGTACCTTCTTTGCTCTAATTAGTTGTCTGACAATCAGGAGCCACAGCATCCCATTGAGACTTTCACTTCTCACATACCTCAAACACCCAATTCTTATTTCCTCCCTGTAGACAGATCACAGGGAAGAGCAGCACCACAGTCTTAGCAGCTTTCACTTGTTAAGTCTCCTTGCTCAAAGTTCAACAAGCTCTGGAACAGGTTGATGCCTATGCAGTGGGGCATTAGACATCTACCTTTTTACTTTTTTTTTTTTTTTTTTTTTTTTTTTTTTTTTTTTTTTGGAAGCATACTCATCCTCCATTACAAATTATCTCTAAGATGTGAACATTGCATATTTTACGTTCATCACTCATCACTAGCCAATTAGATTAACAGAGATGGAGTCTATCAAACATAATTTCCACAACCTCTGTGGACACCACTGAATAAGTTTTGCTCCTAAAGTGTAAGCACTGGCACACCTAACACTGGAAAATACAGAAAATAGAATAAAAGTCCTGTGAACAGCAGCTACATGGCAACTATTTAGACCAAGACATGCAGAGGAAATTGGATACAGATGAAGTCCCAGGAAACATTAAATATGGATGAGATACCTTGAGAGAGAAAAGATGAGGTGATATGTCCCAGCCTTAAAAAATACACTGGGTTGAAGGATTCACTGCTAGGAAAGTCCAGTATGATCAGAAACCTGCTGCATTACCTTGTGGAACATAGCTTGACAGTCTTTTGATGTATTTCAGGGAAGACCTATTCATCTGAAAGGGTGAGGCCAAAAAGAATAGAAAAGAGGGGGAAAAAATCTTCCTGGAGACCTTTTTTTAGTGCTTGTATTTCAGAATGATGACAGCTAATTATAGCAACTGCTCTCGTTATGGGTGACCTGTGCTCACAGTGTGTGATACCTTGTTACTGGAGCAAGCCGGGGAAATTAATTAAATCACCTCAGTCTAAGTCCTCATGCCTTCAAAGCATCTCAGCATATCAGAATCTGGTCCCTGGTTAGCTATGCAGCCATCCTGTCCCCCCAGATTTCCAGTAGAAAGGACTTACTGCTGTAAAGGCAAACTGCTCCAGCAGGGCATCTGAGCCTAGAAAGACGCAAAAGAATGCCTAACAAAAACGAAGAGGTAATCAACATACCTAAGGCCTTACTTCAACTTAATGTCAGGGATAAACTCATGGTTGGCTTTCCGATAAAGTGCTAATGCTTAAGGGAATGTCTCTATTCCTGATTTGTTCCTGTCTCCACAAATAAATTCATGTCACAGACTCATGTCACAGCTTGGTTAGCTGGCTACTCACAGACATCAAAGGAGACATGAAACTTTGAAGGGAGGGGCTGAAACATCACTGTGAAAGGTGGGCAAGAGAGATTTGTCTTGCATATTTGTTAAAAGGTCATAGGAAAGAAATTAAAACAAGTTATCTTTTCTCTGGACAGAGGAGGAAAGTTGTGGCAACCTTTCAGTGAGCTAGAAAAATAGAATCCTATCACTGTTTGAGCACTCTAGCATTATGGAAGAAAAAAAAATCCCTTGAAACCCCAAAAGATATTTTTTTCTTTGAGAAATATTGAAAAGGTTATTTAGGCAATGTAATGTTTCCTGGGATTTTTTTTCACAAACAGAATGTTTTTGTCTCTGCTGCAATTTTTCTGCAGTCCAGTTTGACTTCCATTTTCATTCCATACGAATCTCCATTAACCTCCAGGCTTTATTTTCTTATTCTAAGTCAAATTAATTTAATCATGTTGCAGACCTGTAGCTTTTTTGCAAAAGAACTATGATAAAACTAAAGCAATTTGAATGCTGTGTTACTGTATACCAAATTACTCTGCTAGTAGAGAGAGGAGTTTAAAGGCTTTAAAAATGCAGACTCCTTTTTCTTTTTTTTTTTTTACAGTTTGTGAAATTGCTAAGAAGCTTGATGCACTGTTCAATATCTATATCCATGATAAAACACTGAAATATGATGATGCACACATGCACTTCAGAAGTAGTTTCAAAGCTTAGATGGAGCACTTAAAAGACTTTGTGTGCAAGCAATGCAAAGGGTTAAAAACTACCAATTTGACCCGAAAGGGGAACAAGTATGCTTTTGTATTTATTGTGCTGCACAACAAAGCAACATGTCTTTTGTTTAGAAAGTCTGGGACTAACATGTTCAGAAAATGTTAGCAATGCTATCAAACCAGAAGGTTAAGAGAAGGATTTACTTATCTGTAATGATTTATTGGACTGACAAGACAGTGTACAAATGGGGCTAGGAAATGCATGGGCAGAAAATCTTAGAAGGAAATCATTGTGTCAGGGCACTGAGCAGATGGATCCTTTCAGTAATGAAGCAAGTGTTCTAATTCATAAATCATGTTTGTCAGGAATAAATAAAAACAGAATCAGGGCTGGTACCTCCTTGTCTTTAGCACGCACAGACAAAAAGGTTCTCTCCTTGGAGCACAACAGAGGAGGAAGCATTATTTGTTTACCTTCTCCAACAAGGCATCTTAGTGGCATTTTCCACCTTTCCTGTTGAGTTTGTGCTGTATATTATCAATATTGACTGTTGATGCCAAGGTCTCAGTTGTCACTTAAGTGCTCTGCTGTGACTTGGGTTTTAAGCAGCAAATTGTCAATGTCCCTCCAAGAGATGGACACTGCAGTAAAACCTGTCATTTACTTTAATGGCCCAGATGTCAGAGAGACGTTTTCTCATGGCAGATGAGGCTGTCTTTTAATCCTCCCCCTCCACACTGAGACTGATGGGATTGCATTCTTACCCATCTAGCAAAGCTCCACACATAAATTAGCCAGAGCAATTTCCCACGGGGTAATAAACAACCATCAGCCTCTCACTGACATTCACTGGATGGCATTACAGATGAGATATCCAAGGACACTTAACTTCAGCAAATTTCAACACTGGGGCAAGAGCAATACTTGACATAATGCAAGAACTAACCAGAAATACTTCCCAGATACACACAGGATAAGCATGATTTGAGTGGCATACTCTTCATCCTGTATGGTACAGCTCAGATCTTGGACCTGTGCTGAATCTTTCCCTGCCATTAAAAGAGAGTAGCTGACAAATGTCACCACAAAAAAAAAATAATCATCTCCCCTAAGTTTTATGATTTAAAATTTAGACAGCTATATTTAGGCACCTGTCTGGTTGCCCTCCATAGCTGACAAAGAATCGTCTCCATAATGCAATTCATGCCACCCCTTTTATGTATTTCTGCCAGAGTATTCTTAAAAAGTGCCCCCCTTTTACCTTTGGGGTGGAAAAAAATTCACCCACCCTGTTTGAGATGATTTAACATAACAATGCAACTGTGCTCTTGAGCAATAGACACATTTTGTTTGCCTGAGACTGCTCACACTCTGCAATTCTTCTTCAAACAAGAAGTGCAAACAATTATGCTGGAGCTATTAAATACAGAAGAGTGAAGACAGTGGGTCAGACCAAAAGTCTAGGTAACACAATATCCTGAATCTAAGAATTCCCCCAGGAGATGGTCAGGGTCACATATTTAAAAAAAAAAAACAGGATCACATAGTTTGATGTTTCACTGATTCATCTAGCCACCATCTAGCATCATTTTATGCTGAGCACAATCTTACCTCTTTATCTACCCTTTATTTCACCAGAATTAAGCCTGTGACACTTTACTCAGAGCATATGCAGATTCTCTGTATATCTAATTCATCAATAGTACAATTTCTTGTCTATACAGGCAATGTGCACCAGATCACTAGTGCATTTGCACATTCAGGTAGATTTCAATGGTGTGAGGAATTTTCCCAAAGTCTTTTTTTTTAATGGAAGATGACTTCATTCATCTGCATTTCTGACACAAAGCAAAGATTAAAAAGACTTCCTATATACCAGACTACAGGGCTGTATCATGATCTCCATACACGCAATATAACCAGCAGTGTGAAAATGGGAAACTATTCCTGATGGAAAACACTCAAAAATGCAACTATCCTGCATTAGACCTTGGTTTGGAGCAAATGTACTCAAAAGTAAAGATGTTCACTGTGCATCAGTGTGTCAGATGGGCTCATGTTAGAGAAAATGAAGAAAAAAATGTAAGCCATAAGACACAGGGGAGAGACAGGTTTGTTTCATCAGGAATAACCTTTTGTTTTGAACCTCCCGCCTTCACTGGACCTGCCACTCCTAGTAAGGGTGCACCTTTAATACCATAATTTTGCAGGTTTGGGGTTTGATTTCTTGCACTGCTGTGTAAGATAAGACTGAGAAAACCGAGTCCATCTTTCCCTTCACTGAAGAATAACTTCACAGTTACAGAACTTAACAGTCCTGTTAGCTTTGGAATAGGTGTGAGTGAGAAGTCACAGAAAACACTGTGAGCATGTACAGATGCAGAAGCCACTTGAGCTGAAAGTGTCAGTGCATTCTGTCTTTGCTCAGGACATGAATATGTAGAAAAGGGTTTGTGGCATCACAGCGATGGCAACAAATTTCAGGAGCTGAACAATTAGAGCTACTAATGACAGGCTCTTTTACAGGCACGAGAGGGTAGACAGAAGAGAAATCAGCTCCTTGTAGAGGTAGAGGTAAAGGTACAGGTAGATGTGTCCTTGGCCTAGACAGGAAATGTTTGTAAATCAGGGCACTGTCTATGTGCTGTTTCAGCTTGTTTCCTCCAGTAGCAGCAAGCCAGTTCACAGCCCCCTATGATGCTCCCATGGATGATTTACAGAGCTGTTGACAGGGAGTATCCAAGCACACACACTGCAATTGTCCATGCAGAGCTGTTATGAGAGAGCTGTATCTGCCACCCTTCTGCAAGGCACAGAGACACACTAAGCATTTGCAGTGAGCATGTCAGGGAAGTGAGGTTTTTATTCATTTCCCTTTCTTCCCCAACTGACCAGGAATAATGCTAGGAAGCAGAAATGTGTGCAGGGATGTACTGTGTTAGTCCTGTCACTAATATTTCACTTCCATTCTTTCCAGCTGAGAAACCATGAACCAGAAAACTTTTTGACTATTCTAAGAAACTTTCCCTTCCCCAAGGGCACCATCCACCCATTACTCCATACCATACATCACTGTCCGTCACTGGCAATTCTGTTCCAAAGAACACAGGTCAGTTTGCAAGGGTGACTTGGCCCACTTAAAAATTTCACTCAGGTTGTTAGAGGCATTTTAGAGCAAAATTAGCTGATTGAAGGGGTGAAAGAAAGATTTGACTGAAGCACAATAGTGTTTCTTTTCTACTTTTCTTACATGTCCTACAATGCTTTGCATGTACAGAACTTAAACTCCTTTCATATATTATCAAATTATCTTTATTCATTCTAAATAATGTACCTTTCCCCATTTTGCATGAAATAGGGAGGCATGAAAACACAAATGAGTTTTTCTGATTTCCCCTTCTGAAAGAGCTAGGAACAAACTTGGACTATCCCAGTTCTCAATCCCTTCCTTGGGCCACATGGAAATATTTTTGAACCAGAGATTGATAGAGGGTCAACCCCTCTATATTACACAAGATCAAAATTAATCCTTCTCTGCATGTAAAGATGAGGGTGGAAGATTCCTTTGTTCTTTCTTGTCTATCTCACATGAAGAGATGAAGTAAGGATAGAAATTGCTCTGTCTTACCTCTAGGAAAGACCTCTTACCTCTAAGTTCCAGCTTCTCAGGCTGAACCATGCTCAGACAAAAGTGAAACCAAAAAACTCTCTACATCCAAGATATTTGTTATATTTCCCCAGTTTTGCTCTTCCTCCTGTAGAGCTTTCTGAAGCCTTCATCAGAGGAAGGTTATATTGAATCAAGGTGGAAGGTAATCATTGCCCATTTTTTCCCAGTATCTTTGTCATTCTTTGGCATATGCAAAGTTCGAAATGTATATTTTATGTCTTAATTAAGGTAGTTCTCCACAAGTACGTCTATATAAAACCACGCTTATGGAGATGAGATAAATTTACAAACCCACTAGCTGAAAAAAAAATCAAACCTCAAACAAACAAACAAAAACCAAAGGAAAAAACAATTTTTAAAAAGTTCCTTTTTATGTTTTTAAACCACCAACTGAAATACCACATGATGCCTAGGAGAAACTGTATTTTGGATGTTCTGCACCCTTATTTTTTCCCAGAGCCTATGCTGGCTGGATCAAGCTACAGCTCTCAAGGTTCCCTACAGTATCTCTTGCTGGTCTAGAGGGACTTGAAGTGATAGCAATTACACAGCAGCTTTGAGAGGCAGAGAATAACTGTGGCACTGGAGAGGAGTTTGGAGCTATGATGGCTGTAATGTAGGGAAGAGTGGCATTCCAGAAATGCTTTGAGTTTAGGCTGAAACATTTCAGTTTGGAAACAAGAAATGCACGTGCTTGATTTTAACTTTCAATTGCTCCCATTTTTTTGAGTAAATAAAAGGTGCTGAAAGGCATACATGGAAGGTTTCAATCCAGCAGGGACAAAAATGTGCAACAAATTACTATTTTTTTATAATGCACTTTCAATAACTGTTCTGCCAAAAAAAAAAAAAAAAAAATAAAAAAATGGGACATCAGGCTGGGTTTTCTTTACAGAACCCTTTCACAAAGTGGCTTGTACCCTTCCTACTCCCCACTGCATCCTGTTGCATCAGGAAACTTCAACTGCTGTCGCTTAGAGTGACACAAGTATCAGGCTTAAGAAGGCAGAAGAGGAAGGTGTTTTCCTGAGCCTGATCCCTTCAGAGCTACTGCCTGAGCAAGCACCCAGTGCTCCCATGGCTAATCCCTGGGAACACTAATCCTGCCTGTGAAGAATTTGTCGATGGGTGACGGTGCTCTTGCATTGCAGGGGGATGCAATGTTAAACTCCACATTGTTAAACTCCACATTGTTAAACTCCACATTGTTAAACTCACTTACTGATCTTCTAGAGGGATGCTGTACCAGTAGCACATCTATCTGTTATTACTGCACAGTTATGAGGCAAGTTTACAAGCAATCCATCAAATTACTAGCTTTCATGCCAAACTCTCATTAAACTATTAGTTACTGACACTTTAGTTACAGCATTTTCTATGAAATTATAAAAACACCTGATGGACATAAGGTTTATCTGTGAGAATTCTTGACATTCTGGTTTTAGAAAAATGATGTTATCATTCTCAGGCTTCAGTATTTAAAAAATAATTAATTCAAAGAATATTAAATTGAAATTTGGTTTATTTTAGGCAATTCAATGGTCCTTCTACCCTTCCAATATGTCAATGAGAGCTGATGCTAACTGAGAAACTTATTGGAAAGGAAGAGGAAATACTTCAAAATGAGCAAAAATTTGCAGCAGTTTAGAAAGCACTATCTTCAAGTAAGGTTTTGAAAAGTAATGCCACCATCTCACATTTTTCCAACTGGCTAGGGCATGAGTGTTTCAAAACATTTCTAACCATTAAGATCTACAGCAAAATTAAAACTGAACTGTCAGGAAATATCTAGGACACTAAGGGAAACTGTGTTTAAAGGAAGTTGCTGTGTTCTCCCTGAGATTCGTGTGAGGGCAGAAAAGCCATTACAGAAAACAAAGAAAAAGACTAAAGTGGCCCAGCCCAGATTTAACAGAGCAGAGATTATATTCTTATATATTATAACTATAAATATATAATTATATAATTATAATTATATAATTCTTATATATTATTCTTATATTATTCTTCACAATATCTGCTGACTGCAGATATTACAAGTAAAGCAAATCATCCTCCTTTAGAGGGCCATGGCTTTTTGGCCATGAGTGGCATCATTGGACCAATCTTGCATCTCAAGAACTTTGCCTCCACCATGCTTCACCCAGGGTAGTGGAAGAAGGCTGCAGCACATTCTCAATTACCAAAGCTACTTTAGTCTTCCTTCTTGGCCCATTTTTTCTCCCTTCTCTCCTTTTTTGTGTCTTGTCAGTCTCTTTTCACTCCCTGCTATGGACCGCAGGGCTGTGCCAGCTCCTTCCCACTCACAGGATTTTTTTGGAGATAACATATCCTCACTTCCTTCCACAGAGCAAACTTTTAAACTTTTACTCCTGGTGTTGAAGAGCAAGAAAGGGGGAAACTACAGAAACTAAACACAGCCTCTGATGGCCACACACTGGAACAGGCCTCAGAACTTCCCTGGTGGTTTAACTGCAGAGCTGTGCCTGGCAGATCCAGGAGCAGCCAAGGAAAACAATGAAGGTTTATCTTAAACATCAATAAAAATGCATCAGCTTCTTAAACAAACATTTAGGGAGATTTTGTTGTTCTGCAGCCCTCGTGGCAAATATAATATTGCTGTTTAATGCACACATAGCTTGCTGAGAACTACACCTCTTTTGATGGTCATGAATTAGGGCCTTCCAGAATTTTTCTTTGAAATATTTTGTGTTCATTCAAATAATTAAAAAGGTTATAGCCACTGTAATAATTATCTCAAACAGAGACATTAATGAATCATTCATCAAAAGGAAGGGAACAAGTGTTATATAAAGTGCTTTAGAAAACTTGCCTTTGTTCTAGTAATTTAGCAGATGGCAGCTGCCTCATCTTCATGCACACACACACACAGGGATTACAAGAGAGAAAATGGGCTTAGAGGAACCGTGGACAAAGGGTAGGGGGTAAAATTTTCAAAAGATTCTATGTGGTTTACACACTCACATCCTACCCAAGAGAACAACTTTTGTGTTTCCACTATGCTTTTCTTGCAAAATTATCATGCAGAAATCCAGTTCCCCTGTTGGCACTGCATCCCCAAGGCACAAAGGATACAGGGACATCCCACCCACAACCATACTACTCTGGCCCAGGAGTATGGGCTCTTCTCAGAGACTGGTCCCTACAGAGAAAGAGCATTGTGACCAGCACAAAACAACCCCGCGCACACAGCTGCATCTCCAGGCTGGATGTGAGAGAATTTCAATCCAATACCGCAGCTGAAATACTCCTTCTGCCAAAGGGTCAAATCTGCCCACTTATATGGTCACATTTGCTGGCTTCATACCTGTGCTTTATCATCATTAGCTGCTTAAACAGAAGGCAGATGGCTGCCATTGTGCTGGGCTGGATATTTTTTCATTTCTCTTCTTTGTGTGATGGGTAGTGTGTTATTGAATAAACAGACAAGACAGATCCTGAGAAAGGTCAGAATTCATTATGAGCGAGAGGAAACAACTTATCCCCAACATGCACATAATTGGGCCTGACTTCCATTAACATGAGGCAAACAGGCAGCTTCCAACTGGGTACCTCGAGGCAGTGTTCTAAAAATAGCTGCGGGCTCAATCAAGTTTATTCAGACAGGAGTGAAGGCTAACACAATAGCTAACAGGGAACCACAAAGGAGATTAGGAAGATGTGCAAAGCAGACTGCAGGTGATTGCCTGCACCCCAGACAAATATTTTCTCCATTTATTGTTAAGCCCCCCATTCATTGCTAAGTCCCCCAACTCAGTCTGGAAGGAACAAAACGTGGAATCTTCCAACTATTTTCACCACCTCTTTTGTGAAGATCTGATACTGAAGCAATATTACTTCTTTTTGTTAATACCCACACATTTTTTGACATTATTCTTTCCCTGCTGTTAGTTTTCAGATAGTCAGAGTCCAATTCAGTAGTCAGTATCTAGAAGGATCAGCTGGTCAGATGTCTGTTGGCTTTTGGAGGACAGGAGCACAGTGTGATTGATGCTACAGCCAACCTTCCACTCTGGTGGGGTAAGGGCATTTGTAACTGATGCCTCCCAAAAGTTAATTGAAGTCTTAGGATGCCCCTGGAGAAAATAGGTGATGGCAATGTTTCACTAGCGTATTTCTGCTCTGAACTGAGACAAAAGAGAGTGAAACTCAGGCATGACCCACCACAGAGTTTGCAACGTACCCAAATCCAGCTCAGATCAGGCTAAATGCACTATTGTAGCTCCCAGGATAAACAGCTGCACCTGCTTAAGCTGTTTTGACTTAAGTTTGCTCAGCAGATGTTTCAAAACAGTGCAAGCACTCTAGTCAAATCAGCCTGGCTTTGTGCCAAAACATCAGAACCATTCTCACCAAGAGAGCCACTTGTGGGAGGACAGGGGAACTCAGTGTCAAAGGTCTGGGCTTTTCCTGGCATTCTCAAAATCTCTTCTGCCTCTCCACTGATTTAATTTGGACAAGGACAAATGCAGCAGACTGGATTTTACTCTGCATGGGTCAAAGGCACTGCAGGTATTGTGGTGTGATATTGTGGGAATTGTGAGCTCACCCACTTTCCTGGGCATAGAAGCGGCACCAGTGGAAAGTGGAGGCACTAATCAATTGGCAAGACAGGTAAATACAATTGATAAAATGGGTGATAAAATGATGGGAGTAAAGTAAAAGCCCTGACTCCTATTTTAGCTACTACGGGGAAGATTCTTAACATTGAGAAAGCCAGATGAGAGCTTCATGCAGGTTTCTCACTGACAACAGAACTGGTAGGTTGGAGAAAAAAAATGTATATCTATCTATATCTATCTATATCTATATCTATATCTATATCTATCTATCTATGTCTATATCTATATCATCTATATCTATATCATATATGCATATATATATATATCTATCTGTCTTACAAAAATATCAAAAGAAATCCAACATGGTAGTCTGCCAATGGTAATTGATTTGAGATATTACTCTGCCCTCCAAAGCACTTTGGTAGCTTTCCCAAGAAAGGTGTGGTTTTTTTTTTTTTATATCTTTAATGACTCTCAAGTCACACAACAGGCAGTTTATGTAATTCATTAAGTTACATTGCTGCTTGTCTTGCCAGCAGCAAGCAGAAAAACACAGACTTGCCCTTGCACCGTTTCTGTGCCTATTGATTATATCATTAGGTAAGCAAATTGGTTACCTCTCTTCAGACTTGATGCTAAATTACAGTCACTAAGGTTTGCTATCACCTTAATAGGGTATCGACTGCCATGAAAGTAATATGTTGAAAATCTCTGTATCCCAGGAGAAGTGATTGTGAAGGAGTGTTCCCAGCTCAGATATACTCTCCAGCATGACACACATTGTAATAAGTTGTCATTTATATCAAGGTCAAAATTCAAGTCATTTTATGTACTGTAAGCATTCATTTCAACAGATCAAGTAAGCTACCCATCAAATACAGTTTTCCCTAATTTCCCTGAGTTAAATTGCTCTGTCAATGGACAGGACACTGGCCTCTCTGCAGACAGAAGCCCTCACAATCTGTTAGTGATGGCTGAACATCCTAAGAGACAGAGATACGACAGATTTATGCAGTCTCCATCTGCGGGGATGCTTCTCTGATGCTGCAAGTCTGCCTCGCGGGTTTTATCTCCAGCTCTGCCACTCCCTTTACTGCGGATGTTCGGCTCTGTTCACCTCTGTCCTGGTGAGACAAGGGGATTGTGCTGCTTTCACCCACCCATGAAACAGACCCAGTGAGGGGAAAAATTGGTCAAAGTGACTAAACCTTACCAGGTACAGGAGTAGCCTAACCCCAGGTCTGGCTCTTCCTCCTTATAAAGTGCATGCTTTGAGCTGGAGGTACAGCCAGCAAATAATCTACTCCAACCCGTCCTCAGACCCAATTTTCACCTTATAGCATAGATATAAGGAGACTGTTTGGTTTTGGGATTTTTCTAGTCTGATCTGCTTAAAATCTTTTAGCAGCCCCAAAAGGATACAGCGAGTCTGGGCTGAAAGCACGTCCTGATTTCAGCCTCAGGGAAAGCACATTGTCACTGCTCTGCAAAATACCCCAGCCTATATTAAAGGGACAAAGTCACAAGGCCAGTTTGGTTAGGTCCTGAAAGCAGAAAGACAGGCAGAGATGGCTTTTGCTTGGGTCAGGATGATACCAGAATCCCAGAGGCAGTGTCTCCATCCAATGCAAACACACCCCCTACTTCTGCTGGGCTCCTGGTGAGTGAAAAAACAGATAGAGTCTTCCGAGAGGGCCACTCTGTTAGTCACAGAAAGTGTTCATTGATTTCCATCAGCTTCTAGATTAGGTCCTTAATTATTATTAACTTTGGCTGGGGATTGCAAAGCAACTTAGCAAAGCAGCCTAGCAGCAAAAAGGTTGGCAAATACTCGAACTACTCTGGCCCTTCATGTTTAGGCTCAGTTCAAGTTTGGGGCAAACATACAGGTTATCACCTACTTAACCTAGAGAAAACAGGTTGTCTGCTTTCTGGCTCTGTTGTGTAAGTCACAAATCAGCATTCCTTCTCCATGTACACATCCATATACAATTTTCCTGCAGTTTTGCTGTACCAGAGAATTGGCCAGTGAGTGGTTTGCATTTCCCAAGACGCAGCATCAACACAGTGCGACACCCCTGCCTGCAGCCTGTGATTACAGTGCATTACAGAAGGCTGCACAAGCAGGTCATATGCCACAAACCCCACAGTGAAAGCAAGATGTAGAGGAAAGAGGTGGACATGGATCACTTTGCACAGCTGTGTTGCTAAGCCTGGAGGAAAACAGCCCCTTTGCCATTTTCCAGGATCTCAACTTCCTTTTTTCCAAGAAAGAAGCAAAGCTGTGATTTTCCCAGTGCAATTAGAAAAATTGGTGGAAGACAATGAACGAGTAGCTCCCACATGGGAGAGGCCACATGTCCAAGGCAGGATGTTGAAATGAATACACCAGGGAGGTGTTTCATCCCCTGCAGTTTCTCCCCAAGCTCAGAACAAACATTAGGAAAATCCATCAAGGAAGGGCCTTATCACAACTACATAACCCCTGAGTAGTTTATTGCAGGATAAAAATAGCCTTGGCTCTCTGAACCACAGTAACTGGATGATTGTATAGTTTCTTTGTAAAGGTATTAAAAACTTTTATCATCATCTCAGGCATTGAATTCAATGAGAGATTCACTCAAGCACAAACAAAATTCTAAGTAGCTTCAAGGAAAATAGATAACTTAGAAGACCTGACCTGGACCACAAGAAATAAAGAGTTTGAGGCATGTTTATTAGTGGAATGTATACTCCCAAAAGAGTGGCCTAATATTTATTGAACTTTATTAGATTTATCAATACTGGGTGTATTTAATGGATATCTTTTATGTTTAAATTTCCAGGCAATGATCCATGGATCCTGTCAGTAAACAATTCTGCGTGTCAAGTTGACACATATCAGATGTGCTTATTTCCCTGACATTTGAATTTCAAAGGAAATTCATTTTTACGGCTCCTCATTTTGTTTGTTTCCATATTCCCAAGAAGTTGCAAAGCTCACTGCTTTTTCTGGCAGGGCAACCTCAGCCCAGAGCAGGGAGAATGTCCTTCATGCAGTCTAGAAAGGAAAATGCAGAAAAGAACACCTGCACAGACACTCTGCAAACACTAACTTCTCTCTCAAAAATACAGCAGGAGACAGCAATTGTAACAACTGTGCTGCTGCCTGGGGACCTGATTGCTCCTCAGGCTTCAGTAAAACTCTGTGCCTGAGTCTGAGTGGTTTTGTAAGGAAGCCATCTCACTCACAGTTCATTGCTGCCCTAAGGAAGATTGCAAGGACACTTAACCCACTAACTGGGCACTAGCATGAGGAATTCATCCCTGCTGGAACATGGGCCAAGGCTCCCTGTTTGCATGAGTGGTAGTTCTGCCACCTGAAACAGTGGTTTCCATGAGCCATTAGTGGTTTCCATGAATCACTGTTTGCAGTGAGGAGGCTCTTTCCCCAGCTCCAGCCACAGGACAATGCGCAGCTCGGGCCAGGCTGAGCTGCTTGTCTCCTGAGGGCAGCCTCTTGACATTCCTGTGTCAAATGCTCTAGGATCCAACATGTGCAGTGGGCAGATGGGCCTCCAGCTGAGCTTACAACATCTGAAGCTGCACATTCGACATGTGTGCTGACGAGCTCACAGCATTTTTCACTCAAGGTGCTCTTTGATGAAAGAATCCTTAGAAAAAAATCACAGTGAGCAGCTTTCTCAACAGCATCTCAGGATGTTGAGTCCCAGTTTCAAAAAATGACATGATTTGGTGTGTCTAGACCACTTAGGTACTTTAAAATTCTCCATCAAGAGATCTTTTTTTACTTCAAATTTTAGGAAGAAGCAGCAATTACAGCAGCATGGGGGTACCTGCCCCTGGATAACAAGGATGATGTGAAAGGGATGCAGGAGTAAAGAGTGCTTCCATGTAGAGTCCTGAGAACCCTGTGCTGAGACAGTGCCAGCCTCAAAATTCACATTGCCAGGAGAAAATTAACAAGAGTTCACAGAGTTTGCCCAAGACAACCATCAGATGGATCAAACAGAAATGGACGGGGAATTCTGTAGAGATTTGAGGAAAGGCATCGGCTTGGAATCAACTGCAAAACTTGCAGGAAAATTTACGGGACTGGGGAGAGAATGGTAACAGCAGCAGGTAAACCTTAGTTCAGCACTGCCAGAAAGTTAGGGGGGTTAGTTATAAGAGGAAGCTCAGGCACTTTTAGACTCTAATTAGCATCTTGAAAGTTTCTAGTCCATGGTTTACCTGTTGTGCTGCTGATACTAATGTTCACCAATTGTTGGTTTACTAGATAACCATAAATGCTTTGATTCTGATTTGATTTAAACCATGTAAGCCAAGCAGTTGTTCCCTACAGCACACCAGAAATTTTCTTGACTGCAGGGGACAACATTAGAGGCTTCTGGTTCCAAATCCCAAATCCTTAATTATTTCTGAAAATATTACACACCCAGCAGTAATTGTCCCCATCATCTTGAAGTTTAGAGCACCATTTCAATGCTTCATGGAGTGCTTTGAGACAAAAGATGCCATATAAAAATATTTTATGTTTAACACTTTGGCAGGTTTGACATTCCATCTCATAAAATATAATCAGAGTGGTATGCAGGATAACATATTACAATTTTACCTTATGAGTCAACTCAATCAGAATTTAAGTGCTTATCTAGCAAATAGGATAGAGGAAAACCAGAAACAACCCAGAAGGGGTTTTTTTATGTTATATTTATTTCCCTTTCAAACCCATTATTTTATTATTTTTTAAGAGCTGAAAGAATATGATATGTAAACTCAGATGTCTTTTCAAATGGGAGGAGATAAATTCAGAGCTCAAATTTTAAAACCTACATAAACATTAGGGGTTTCTGGAGCTTCAAGTAGAACCATATTGCCATTTATGCTCCATTCATGGCAAGGCAGATGCAGTCCCAAACCCAAATAGGCCTGGATAATACAGATTGCTCCCATTCAGACATTTTCTGGACTTGTGCAATCAGCTGTTTCTCTAACAGAAACTACTTGGCAGCCTTTTTTAACACACATAAATGTGTATTAAATCCTGAAATTTTATTCTTGTGAACTTGTGAGTATGACTGATCTCAAGCCTCATAACTGTGTGTTGAGATTCTTTCCCTTCAGTTAGTTTCTTACTCTCAATATTTTGGGTGGGTTTTTTTTTGTTTTTGTTAGGGTGTTTTGTTTTGATTTTCTTTCCAGGGGATTTATAAAACTAACATTAAAAAAATAAAAAAAAAAAAAGGAAGAGAGAAATTTGTACACATAAGGCAGTGTATTCACTAAGTATCCACCCAGATTTGAACTGTGATGGGAACCATCAGGCTTCCCAAAAGGCTCCCCTCCAAAATGTGTTCCTTGTACACAACTGAATGCTATGCATGGTCTATAAAGCTGGATATCAAACTCACCTTTCAGTGGTGAACAAAAGGAACAGACCCCCTACGTGCTCACAGATTATGTATGTACACAAATGCTCAACACATTGCCAAGCCCACTACAGACACAGGGTCATGCCAGACACCTGTCAGCTACTAAACTTTCAGGGGCCGTAATGACCTCTTTTTGGACAAAATCTGCACAGCAGGTGTAGAAAATTCACCCTTATTCTCTTGGTCTGAACATTCAGACTAGGTAGCCACCACTTAGAGAACAAACACATATTTTTTTTCATGGTTTCATAGAGTTCTGGCCATTTCTTTTCCTTGACATGTGCAAAGCATATTACATTTAATGTGTAGCTTTTTTCCTTCAAGCTATGTGTGAGAACACCTTCTGCAACTCTTTCAAGAGCATCTTCAGAGCATAATTTCTTGCTAAAAGTATTTTTTAGATAGGAAATCTATTTTAAAGCAAACTATTTACCAACAATTCAAGCTAGCCCATTTAGTGTCCAAGATACCAAATTAGAGAAATTATGATCCTTTTCAGTACCCAAGTGTCCTTTTACTTATGCCACTACTCCTCTGGTGTAATCCCTCACCTGTGCACACACAGTCTCCCACATCCAGAGGCAGCTATTAATGCCCACCACAGGATTTCTCAGGCAACATCCCATTTAGAAATCACAAGATTTTGTGCCTTTTACTAAGAAAAAGTCAGCAGTGCCAAGTAAACAGAGCAAATGCTGTAGAACTCACATCAAGGAAGAGAAAGCAATGCTAGCCCAGAGCAAACCTCCTTGCCAGCTCAGTGACCACCTCTGGCAGGGGAAGCAGGTCACCTCCAGGGCCTGGGGCATGAGCATTTCCCAGTGTCAGACAGTGCCCACAGTTCTCTGTCCTTCAGACACTGCCAGCACAACAAGGGCTCCAACTTCCACCTACAGGTGGGAAGAGAAAACATAAAGAATATGAATTTCCATTTTACTTGGTGCCTTCACAGAACAGTGTCTCCCCTTACTTACCACTTATTTTTGAGACAAGCATGTTCACAAGAAAAAGAGCTACCCATAAGGACTGTTATAGCCCATGGTCCACCTCAGGTCACAAATCCCTGCCTCTGACTTCTTCACTCCCAGATTAGACACCCTTCTGGTGCAGGGCTTCCACCAGAAATGCTGATAGTTCAGGGTCTTGGGTTCTGCTTTTGGGCACATGCCACAACTAGCAGCAAAGCACAAGGCAGAGAGGTGCTGAAAAAGCAAGCATTCTATTTGGAACTGCTTACAACCCAAACAAGTTCCAGCTCCTGCATAGCCAGCAACACTGTCATTTTGGTAGTTCAAGTTTCTGGGAATAAGACAATTTATTTTTTTTTAATTGTTGCTTCTGTTGTTGTTGTCGTTGCAACAGAACAGTACACTTAACTCCAAGAACTGGAAAGTTTTGATCTCCTATAAGACTGAGAGGGTCTAGCAGATCCCATAATCTATTTCCTTTCTAAGCATGATTACTTCAGTTCCATTTGATTTTGAAATACAACAATTCTAACAGTATATGTTGCTAAAAGAGATGGTCTATGAAAAGAAAAAAAAAAAATCAGAGCTTTGTACACGTTTTCCCTGTCCCATTCTGGCACCATTTTTTGTATCCAAAGATGATAATAATAATAATAATAATAATAATAATAATAATAATAATAATAATAATAATACATCGGCAGAGGGGCTCCCTCATAAGTGAACTTTTTATTAGCAAATTCATCTCTCCCGAGCTTTGGAAGACAACAGAGAGACCTCTTGTGAAAGAAGGATGTACTGCAAGCACACACACCACACCTTCACAAGCACACACACCTTCTAGGCAACTTCCTTGCCTTTTCCCTCTTTCCTTACTAATGGGCTCTAAGTGAACAACCCCACCAATGAACAACCCACCACAGTCTTGTCCTCAAATAACAGAAGGAAACAAACTCCTGCTTCTCCCTGTCCTGCCCTTTTATTAGGACATCCCTAGAGGAAGGTCAGCTTAACTGAAGAAGAAGAATGGATTTTCATCCATCATAAAAATTTAGACTTCTTTCAAAAGACTTGAAATCAGATCCATGTACATTTACGAAGTGCACTCCACCAAGCCCAGTGAGACCATTTCTGACACAGGCTCAAACCCCAGATTTAAGAGCACAGGTCCTGCACTCAGTGTGGGACAGGGACCTGCAATCTCTCCCTCAGGGCTGCCCTGCAGCAGCAGTGGAACCAGGAATCCATGACTTGGATGTTCAGGTCCCAAAACTTGGACTAAAATAACCCAAGTTATTTTAACCCAAGTAGAATTCCTGACATGGCCCAAAGAATCAGGACCCAGAGGTGGCTGCAATTGTTTTACTGGACGTTGCAAGGAAAATATATATATACCTGAGGCTCCCCACTGGAAACAGAGAAATAAATTTGTTGTTAGACCCTGGCTGTTTATCTGTTAAGAGCAGTGATGACCCATTAAAGGATGGCTGCACACAGACAGTCTAATTTTTCATTCTGGTGTCTTGTTTGGTTTGTTAGTGTCACCTGTTACAGCAGTAACACCAGTGATTGAATGTTTTTTGGTTGTTTTTGGTTTGGTGTGGTTTGGTTTTTGGTTTTTAATATAGGGGCAGCTGCTTCCTGCAGTAATTTGGAGAAGCCAGTGCTGTTGCAGCACCTGTGCCATGCCCAAAATGAAAGGTAGTGACCATGTACTGGGCTGCCAGCAGGAAGAGAATTGTTCACCAGCACCTCAAAGGCCTTTGCTGTGCCAAGTGCCTCACCTTCTCGTGAGGCTGCTGGAGGCCGTGAGAAGAAGCTGAGTAACTGGAGAGGAACTTGAAGAAGCAAAGTGCTATAAAAATTCAGTATTTCCCCCTAGGAGAAGTAAAACATCAGGGAAAAAAAAAAAAAAAAAGCTGAGGAAAGGGAGATTACTGAGGTCCTAAGTCCTGCTCTGACACTCTGGCAACAAGCCCCCATTTCAGCTGACTCCTGCCTATCCCAGCAGTTTCAGCTGCTAGGGAATGGCTGGTCCAGGACCAGTGTCCAAGCTCCAGCAGCACAGGTCAGCTTTAGTAATACAGGAACAAAGCTCCTCAGCTTTGACTCAGAGGAAAGCAAACAGCCCACATTGCTCAGTAAAAGAGAGAATAAAATAACACATTTTATCTCCAGCATCTCCATCCACCCTCAGTCTATTTATCATTCACGGACATGACTTACAAGACTGTCCCCTGTTCATCTCTGTTTGGATCTTTCTTTGTATCTGACAGTGTCAGATGGCACATCAGTGACAACAGTTCTACTCATCTCAGCAATAGGCACGAATCTTGGATTTCATCTCTAAAACAGACAAGCTGAATGGGAGGTGAGAGCAAAACAGTGGCCAAAACAGCCAAGTCTTCAAATTGTGAAAAACACAGGGTGCCATTTGCTGCCAAAGGGTGACTGCTACAGGCACAGTTTGCAATGGGAAACCATTCCAGATAAAAAAGGCCTGTAGGGTTTTCCAGCAGGGAAGACTTAAAGGATTCTCAGTAGGAAAAGGAGAGAAGACTACCTTCATTCAAGGTGTCAGACCAGCTCCCACAAAGGCAGCCAAGGGCTGTAACTGAGCACTGGCTGCTGGGACGCTGGGCCATCCCTGCTGGGAGATCGCCTGGGGCAGACCCTTGGGACCAGAACACTGGAGAGTTTTCCCAGGGAAGCAGGTGGAAGGAAGACATCTTTGCATGTTTCCCTTGGGGAGATTTAAAACAAAAACACCAAATTTCCATACCCACTGCCCATGGCAGCTGTGGCACACATAACAAAAGCTATGCTAGTGTGACTGCTTTCCCAGATCTCTCTTGTGCACCAGTCGAGGCATCATCAGAGCCATCCTCTGGACCACAAGCTTTGCTGCGGGGGTGTCCAGAAGATTCCAATTTCAAAACTGGTCTTTTTTCCCCTTTGGGAGACATTGTAAGAGGATGTCTATATTTAAAATGTTTTTCCTGGACTAATTTCAAAATCGGGAAACTTTTGTGCATCCTGGAGAGCAACAGCTGTTGGTGTCGAAGTTCATTTGTAAATTATTGCTGCAGCCAAGGCCAGACCTTTACATGGAGCTCAATCCCGAGTGGAGAGCAGCATCCCAAGCCCCCCATTCCTGTGCCAAGAGCACCACCAGGTGGCCTCCCTGCCTACGGCTCTCTCCCTCAGAAACTGTAATAAAACCGAAACATTTGAAGGGCAAGGAAAAATCAGAAGCCTATAGCTGTGCACAGAGCCATATGGATAAGGTGGATATAAACCCTGGTGTGCTTACTGAATGAAACCCAGCCAGAATAAGAGCAAATTAAAAAATCCTGCATTACAGGTGCCTTGAAGAAGAGGAAAGAGTCACAGGGTGGGTTTTGCTGGGACCAGGTGAATGTGCAGGGCTGCAGAGGCTTTGAGAGAGCAAGCCATGGTCCTGCTATGGCTGGCACTTACCTCCTCCCTCTCTGGCACCTCGCCTCCCAGGACAGCAGCTCTGGTGCTCGTGGGGGGCAAGTAGCAGCACCCCAAAGGTGCTGCATTGCACAGCAGCTCTCCCTGCTCCCTGCACAGCTCCCTGCACCCTCAGCAAGCCAAGACAGCTCGTTGTTGCTGACCTGGGCAGTGATGGGCCTCCACCTCCCCTTTTCCACCCTCCCTTCACTGTCAGTTTACTTCTACACAGTGTGTTTAACGGGGTCACTTCAAGTTTTTCTGAAGCCTTGATGATCCTGAGGCCTAAAAGCAAGGATTTAACAAGTATTCATGAGTTGTTTTCCATATACTGCTCACGGGCTTTGGCTGAAGTTGTGCACTCCTTGGGTTCCCTGAGGCATGCTCACCAGAGAAGACATCCCTGAGCACTGTGGGATTTCTGCGTGCATCCTCCTGCTGCCTGGAGCAGGAGTACATTAAATAATTCAGTTGTGTCAAGGAAGACAGCCCTGTGGGAAACAATTTATACAAGGGTTATTGGCTGTTAATGGAAATCTTTGGGAAGAAAAAGAAAATGTACACTTCTATTTAGATGAAAAAGGAGCTTGTCAATATAACAAATAATTCCCAGTAGCTATGCTTTGAGGCCCATGTGCAAAGGATAAGAAAGCACCATTGCTTTTAGTACTCTGTTCTGAAGGTTTCATATAAGAGCTGAATGGATCAGAGGGAAAATTAAAGAGTGTTGAAGAAAGTCATGGCACTAGAGACCTTATCAAGCAGGCAAGTAAACTCACCAGCTACCTGAAGTATTAACAAATAAAAAGAGCTCACAACAACATGAGCAGGAAGGAGGCAAGGGTCAGACAGGGCTAATTTGGGAATGAGCAGCCTACACCAAAAGCCTGTGGGCCCAGCCTGATGTGTAGGATCGGGTCACCCAAGGTACCTTCAGCTCATGGGTCACAGGAATCATGGCAAAAGCCTCCTGTCACCTGATACAATCCCTCACCTCTCTTCCTGCTCTCATTTCTTTTTGCTTTCCTGTCCTTTCCACTTCTATTTTCTTCACAAGTTTAGGAAGAGCACTTTGTCTCATCTGCAGACCAGCTGGCAGGTCACGTAGCCAGAGCTATGACAAATACTACAAATGTGGGATGAATACATCCAGCATATACTTGTCCTGCTTATCTTCTGGATGTCACTTCATCTAAATACAGCCACACCATGAGAGGTGTTTTCTTGCTAAAATATCAAAGCTGCTTTAGTAAAGACAGAATTACCAAAAAGGCTCTTACTTCAAGAGACACTTCGAGACACCACAGCACTGTCAACGTTTATCATTTTAATAGAAAAATCTTCTCAATTGTTTTGTACTGTGAACAGCATATTTTCTGGGACAAGTCAGCACCACTGGAAAAAATTAGATAAGTACCCGGTCATGAATATGTTGTGTAACAAAAAGTAGTGTCACTTTCATTTCCTAAAATTGCAAGGGCCCAATTTTATTGAGAGACACTGAAAAATGGAGCCCAGACTAATTAGAAATCTAGAATGATATTACCTGTGTACATACTTTTTTCCAGGTTTACCAGATGTTTGATGAACATTATCTAAATTATCTGTCTTATGCTTAAAGCTCTTTGGAAATGTATTCAGTTATTTTTGTTTAACCACCCTTCCTTTGTTCATAAGAAAAGGGTGAGCACAAAAGGAACATCTGTGTTTAAAACATAGTAACGTTATTCAATTTTACTTTGACATAAAGGTTCTTGATGTTACAATATGCAAAGCAACATTTTCACTGGTTAATAGAGCTTCCTGAGTCATGCCCTATTGTAGACATCCTTTTTCAATTTTTTTTTTCTGTCTGAAATGAAATTCATATTGCAATCCTTGTCAGCTTGAAACTATAGCCATGTCCCTTTTTCAAAGCTGTTTGCAGATTGTAGAAAGGGATACAGGGAAGAAGATGGTTTCTCTGCAGCAACTGCAAAAAAAAATTATCTTCTGTTTACTTTCACTGTGGATTACTACAAGGATTGCTTCCAGTAGTGAAATTTTGAAGAATGGCATTGTATCTTTTTTTTATTGTTTCTAAGCTACTCTTTAGACTCTACTTATACATCCCCTACCACAACAAAGAAGGTGTCTGGATACTGCTCCACAGAAGGTATTTAAGCAGTCTTTGTAGACCTCCTTCTTTTTAAACCTTATAGCACTCATCTAAGAAAAGTAGGCCAAATATTTATATAAAGTAACACTAAAACTCAGTTCTCAGAAGTATTTCTCCAGCAGCAATATCCCAAGCTATAAAGGTTTGCTTGTGCTGAAGCCACACAGAAAGTAATGAGACTGGTGCAAATCAGGGGAAAGAGATGATCTGGAAAGCGTTGGTAGCTTACACACAGCTCTATAATGAGGCACAGACATTGAAGGAGGATGAAACATGAATTCCAGCATAGACAGCATTCCCACTGCAGCTTTGATCAACACAAGCTATTGTTAATGACTGAGAAAATGACACGAGCCTTCTCATTAAACTTCTGAAGATCAGGCTTGCCAGTGGCCACAGGGATCTTACCTTGGAAGAAGATAGAGGTGTGACTTCCTAAAACACTTTCTAGTCCCCTGAAGTGTCACAAAAAATGTCTGGAGGAGACCATAGCACAAAAGACCACAGCACAACACCTTTTTGAGCCTGGGGGTTTCCCTTTGCAACACCTGTCAACTCAGGTGTCCCATTTGTACCTTTTTCCCCTTCTCCATGCCCCCATGGTAACATGGGCTTGCAGCACACTTAGACACTAACTACCATTCAACACCACAGTAAGAAGTGTTGTTAGAATCATGGAATGGTTTGGCTCAGAAGGGACCTCTAAAAATCTAGTTTCAAAATGCTAGCTTCCTGCAAGATGCAGAGGGCAGCTGTCATTCTCTAGACAAAGTGCAGATGAGAGAGTGGGAACTCATGCACAGAGTAGTGTCGCTCAGTCCCTCACTGCTTTCCTTGATTCTACTACTCATTGCTACTACCAGGGATTTTCTCTTTGAATTTCTCATTTTGGAACCAATCCATTTACAAGGACTGACTGTTTAATTCTGGGTTATTCGAGCTTCTTTGAAGATACTGTGCAGCAAAGAAAAAATAGCTTCTATCTCCCCAGCTGCTTTTAAAACCACCATTGTCAGTTGTTCTTGCCTTTCCTTGGCTGAGGATTTCCTCTTGCAATGTGTTTCGCCCTGCATAATTATCTTCCCCAGGCTAACCTTTCTTAAACAGAAGTTACTTGAGGGAATCTACCCAATTAGACATTTAAATCAATTAGGCTGATTGACAGGAGGATTAAGTCTAGCATATTCTTGATTGCAGACACAAACACTCAGCTGGAAGAAATACCTGCCTCATAAGGACTTGCTGAGGCTTAATTAGTTAATGTTTGTGAAGAGCTTTAAACATATGAAGTGCTGTACCTGCTCTGTTATTCTCTCTGTTCCTAGTGATGGAGGCTTCAAATTTGGATGTGGCAAAAACAAGGATGGTAGACAAGGACCTTGACCCAATGCCAGTGGGGACCCCAGCTGTGGGAGAGGACAATGATGTCTGGCAGGACTTTGCTCTAAATAAACATCGCTGGTGCTCTGTGCTCACGAAGCCTCTCTCATCTCTCTGCAGGATGGCAGCAGATCCTGACCTCCAGACCTCACACCAGGACTTTCCCCCACACTGGAACCACACCAGCATCAGATCAGCAGGCAGGGCATGAGTGAATTCTGGATCCCAGTTGTTCTGCACCCTGTTCATCATTCTTCCCAGGAGGGAAGTCAGGTTGTCTGTGCTTTTAAAGAAGTGCCATTCACTAAGGCATCAAGGCACACAGTCCTAATAAATAAACAAGAGCTCAAGTTCATGGAGGCCTTTGAGGCTGCCCAAAAGCAGCACTGGTATTATTACCAGCTAACACTCACCTAGGAAATCTTCACATTAACAGAAAATCTCCACACACCTCAGTGACACAAAAGATCGCTTTTCAAAGAAGCATACATAAATTGTCACCTTGAAAACCTAAATTTTTCTGGTTATATGGGGTTAAATACAGATTCAGTTTTGCAAGTTGTATGCTTCACCAAAAAAGACTACACCTGAAAATCAGTAAAATAACTAAGTATATTTATTAATATACCAATGAAAATAAGTTTTTTTTTTCAGCCCACATAGAACTGTCCTTCTCAAACTGCAACTGCATACGCACACGTGAACTGAAAAATTTTAAGTATGGTACTCACAAAATATAGCTTGGACTGGCATTTAAAAAAATCCTCTGAATCCAACCATTGTAGCATGCCAGTAAGGAGGTTTCCAACTGAAAAACAAAGCTGTCCCATCCTTACCCTTCCTCTGTCAGCCCATTTGACATTGAAAACAAATTGATCAGTCCTGGTGATTTACCTTGCCAGAATGAAGCTGCTGAATTCTTTGTCTGTTCTCCTCCCAGAATCCCTTATACAGGATCTGTCTAAAAGTTCATCCAAAGTATCCTCCTGATGAAGGCTGTTTAGGTTTTGCTACAATTCATAGCAGTCCCATCACTGATTCATTAAAACAATGACCTGAAGAGACTATTTTTGCCAGCGAATTTGAAATAATTTTTCTGCTGTGAGAAGTAGTAATGCTGGCAGATAGCCCCAAGAACCACCACAACAGAGGGCATGCACAGAATTCAGTATTTATACCATTTATACATGACAGCTTGTGTGTGCACACACACAAGCTGTAAACCTGAAAAGCCTCAAGCAATAGTTATTTCCAACTAAGGGGAAAACACCTACATCAGCAGCTCTAATCACTTTAAAGAGAGGAATGCCCTCAGAAACACCAGCAGATCTTTTAATTTCAAAACATACATTTTTGAAGATGCTCATGAAGGAATCTTTGCTACTGTCAAGTCCATAGGAACTAAATTTAGTGCCACAGAAATACAACACTAAATGTTTATTTTCCTTAAAACCTGGATTAACAAGCAGCAGAAAATATTCTAAACAAGGGTGGAATTTTCAAGACAAAAGCCTAAATTGTACCATTGTTTCACAGGAAGTGATAATCTATAACCCATGTTTGTATCTTTTAAGATTCCCATCATCAAAGCTTAAAAAAATACTAAAAGATACTCCATCATAAAAGAAATATAGTTTTGTTTTCAGTGACCATCACACTCAGTGGTTTCTTTTGGAGTTCAGATAACCAATTATTTTTCCTGGTCATTAAGGGATTTATGTGCATATCCTTGTTCCAGTTGTCCTGATATACCCTGCTGCCTTTCCCCAGATAAGTCTGTACCTAAACACAGGTTTTGGAATATTCTGATTTTACAAACTTACCGGTTATCAGCCAATAATTTATGTAAGGCTTCAGCTGTTAGGAGGAATTTATTACTGTCACATTCTAACATCCAGCTCTAACTTCTGCCCCTTGAACATTAACTGTGAGTTATGAAAGCATATAAAAATAAACTTGCATAAAATTCTCCTGTGGATGAATAATTGCTCAGAGTTACTTACCTGGTGGAACATTTTTGCTCTTACTTCTTTTAAGGGATTCTTATCCTATCCTGTCATTAGAAAATTATGATCCAGGTGAGATAATCCAGTGGTTGCCATAGTATCTGCTTGGAATCAGCTATTCCCAGACACACCAAAGTAACTGGGGAACCACCACAGGAATGTCACACATCAGCAAATATAATGACATTTTTTATTTCATAAAGCTCTGTTAGATTTGTCTAGAGTATTGATTTACTTCAGAAAATAAAACATTTTGGAAAAAAGTTATGTTTTCCTTCAGCTTTTCCTCCTGTTTTATTTCCCAATTTTTTCTTTCAGAATCTTGTTTGTTTGTTTCAAATCATGAGGGGCTATTTAATATGGTGTCTCTCCCTCTTTCTTTATTTGAAGAAATAATACCTTACCAGGACATGCTGGCTTTTAGTCAAACAGCCAACATGCTCCATTCTCAAGAACAATTTTATGCTTCCATTGGAAACACTGGTCAATAATACATTCGTCATCCATCATTCACCATGTGAACAATATTTTGGCCAGTATGTTTCCAGGCAAGCTGAAATTATTAAGATGCACTCAACCCATTTAGTTCCAGCCTTACATTAGGCACAAAAGTTTCTTCTGAACTGTTAAATAATACATTTTTATGCTGTAGCAGTGCAATGTCATTGAAACTCTCAACATTGCAAGCAGGGTAGTTGCAAATGCTTAGGTTCACAAAATTGAACTCTTCTTGAAAATCCAGCAATAAGGTTTTCTTGACAACTTACCATAGTGGTTAACAACCACACACTTCCATTTTCTAGGCAAATTATCTTCATTGCTGAAATCCTTTATGTTAAACACTATCTAAAATGTTTTATGCTGCAATTCTTTGTGGGAAACGCTTTCTTACAGTACAGTGGTTGTCACTGAAATTTAGAAAGCTTTATAAAGACAGCAATGACAATGCAGGATTAATCTTTTATATGATTCAATAAATTTTTCCAGTATGATGCAATACCTTTTTCCTTTGTCAGACCTACACTCCTTATCCAATCTAGCAATCTCATACAGCTCCTGTTGCAGCACCTGCTTAGCTTCACCAAGGTACTTCATGTTCTCACTGCACCAAATATTCTTATTGCTTTAATTGCTGAAAAACTCTGGGAATAATTCCTGTATTTCTCTGTTTTTTAAAATGCTTCCAGCTCTTCATATCAGTTTCTGAATTTGGAAAACAAAATATATTTCCAATGACAGTTTATTACCTTTACTTTTTCTGATTTTCCAGTTGCTACTTTGTCAAAACAATTCTAAGAAAAAAATCTGCAAGAATACAACATCTGATTTTTATGATAATTACACAAATTTATTGCACTGCTGGACTCTGCCTTCAACTACTTCTGACAGAGAAAACACATCTGAATCCCACTCCTAACAGCAATGCATAAAATCAGATTTAATTAGCTGCCTATACAAAGTGTTAAAATGAAGTGCAATAAATTTGTGTGATTATCATAAAAGTCAGTCATTCCAAAGAGTTTACAGTTATTCTTAGAGTAGTGAGGAGGCTGTGATGTCTTTAAGGACCAATATGCAATAAACTTTTCTCACTGGCAGCCACTTTGTCACACATGCTTACATGCAGAGAAGGTAGCTTCTTCAAAAACACCATCAATATCCTAGACACAATTTTATTTCCACTGCTTCAGGAGATACTCCAGGCATGGGGGAAAATACCATTTTTAATAACAGAACTGAAATATACACAGGTTACTAAGAAACAGTCTCCTTTGAAAAAGCCACTTTTTGCAAGCAACTCAATTTCAAATAAAATGCCTCTATCCACAAAGAAACAAACCTTTTTCTAAACACACTTGAATTTTGCAGAAAAAGATTTAATGGTGGGAAAAATCAGTCCTGTGTGCATTAAGCATAAGTGAAGCCAAGTCTGCTTGTCATGATCACTGTAACATCACAGGATATATGAATAACACAATATGGGACAAAAAAATGGTGGTAGAATAAATCTCAGGTCCAATTCTGCAAAGATTTGTGTTGGTTTTAATGGGATTACATGCAGCAGCAAAGAAAAACTCATCTGTAAGTATTCAAAGGACTGCAGCATTAGAATGGGTTCTGCTACTTGTAAATGAAGGTAGACACAATACTTACTGAAATTGCAAACCTTTTAAAACAAGCATTTCCAAACAGATACATTGCCAGAGGGCAAAAAACAAAACAACTCAAAATACTTGTCCACACATTTGTTTCCCCATTTATTGAAAAGAACTGAAACATAACATTTACTGTATAATTTACCTTCATTGGAGGTACCGGGGAGGAATAACAATGTTTCTGCTGAAGTCTACAATGTATTTTAATTTAGAAAATTACACCTTCAGCCTAGTTACAAATAATCCATATTATAGAACAAACAGTGCCATTATACACTGTCAGCCCAGTTAAAGTGCCCATAATTCCTTTCAGGAACAAGAATGTCAACAGTAAAGTATTACTTGTGGACTTTAAAAAGACAGAAAAATGCATGCCCAGAAACATAAAAAGCATTTTCCTTACATCGCTTAAGTGAAAAGAAATCCAGGTGACAGAAGAAATTATAGGAAAAATAAGAGTGACACTTGTGTGCCTTTGTCTATAGCAAATTTACTATATTTTCAAGCAGACTGAATACCTCCCCAAATCTGGGTACTTGCCAAAAAACAAGCAGTCGACTCCTGAAAGTTCACTTTAACAAGAGGACCAAAACCCAAGAGGCCTAAGCTCAGGGGATAACATCCCACTATCCCTCTATCACCCTACAGCCAAAAATTGCAGTAACAGAGATGTAGGAAATCCAACTATAAGTCCAGTCAGAAGCGAGGTGGCAGATTTGATGGTGTTTGAGTCCAGCTATTCCACACAGCTGCTAAACAATCTTAGATTAAGAAGGTCCCTGAATAAAAGTATGTGTCTCAGAGGAAACAGTCTCTGCTGTACTGCCAAGCTTAAATCACAAGTCTCCTGGGCACACATTTTTAAATATTAAGAAACTAAATATAAGAGCAATGACCAAATTCTTATTATTCATTTTCAGGCAGTTACCCACCAAGCAGTGTGAAGCACCAGTCTTTTGCAGTTTCACATGTCTAAACATTTCCAAAATTTTTTGCTCATTCCCATTTCTAAGGCCAGAATTTCCTGAAGAAAAACATGTGTTAATATGCCAAGATTTCACCATGTTTCAATAATGGGAGTGATCCAAGGGAATAAGAGGCCAATGACAGTAGACAGATGACAAGTGATAGAAAATATGTAGGTGAGGTCTAGGGCCAATGAAATGTAGTAACATATGGGAAAATGAAGAGGTTGACTTTGGTGGCAAATGGAGGGGATATCCAGAGACCACTTTATCTTCAGGCAGTTGAAAAGCTAAAAAAGCAACTCTGTCTATTAGGCATGTGTTTTACTACAAAATGAAACACGGATAACTCAATTCTATATAACTGGATCTTAGTGCTTGCTTCAAGTCTGAAGGCATGAAAATATGCAATCATGCTTAAAAGCTGCAACCAACTAAAGAAGAGCCAAGTCAATGGCTAAAGATGATGGACACCCTCTGGTTTCTAAAAGGAGAATATTTTTTGAATAGTCAATACCAAATAGTAAAGAAATAACCCTGGAATAAGTAGAACTTGATCAAGATCTCCATTATGAGTTAGGAACTAAACAATACCTTTTAAGAGGCATGAAAGAACTCCTACTACGCTGATTTGCTAAAGCTTGCAGCAAAAAAAAAGGTTCTTGCCTTCTATTGCCTCAGACCCAGCAAATTCTCTGGAAGTGGAACTTTCCTCAATTAATATTGAGGTCTGCAATATTAATTAATGTTTTGCACTTAGCTCTTGGGGGAGGGTTGTTTTTCTTGGTGCTATATTCAGACTCTCTTTATTGTTAGTATTTAAAGAGATGAGGACACCATAACTTGTTTTATTTTCAGTGGAATACAAAGTCATATAAGAATCTAATCCACAAAGACTTTAAGAAGGGCAAGAAGGGATATTTCTTCTTCCTAACAAATCAGCAAGAATTTGTTCTGAGTCTATAATCTCCCCCAGCTTTGAACTTCCTCAGACTTACTGCAGAGAAAGGAACCAATCAAGAAATAAAAACATTAAGGGGAAGATGACTTCATAACCCAAGGAGACAATATACATTAGAAAAACCTCAGGAAAGGATTAACAGTGATAATCCTCAATCACAGAGTGTGAACATGGTTCATATCTTAGAAACCCTCTTACAGACCATAAAGATCAGGTCTGTGTTGGAATGTCACACAGAGGGAGGGAAAAGAAAAGCCTGAGAAAAGGCAGGAGCAGATGAGAGGGGATTTTCATCATTTTTTGTCTTAGTCCTGCCTAATATTATTTTCAACATCAGCAAGCAAAGCTTGAGGCTGAGGTCTCCAAAATCATATGGGTTTTCATTGCTACAAATAAATTAAACCATGATGTTTGGGGACCTGGACTCCCTCAGACAGCACAAAGGCAGAGCAAGAAGCAACATGAGAAAAGAAGGAATAATGAAGTAGGAGAGAAAGAAAAAAGTAAAAACCCTGAGAAGCACCTGAAAGCTTTTTCAGCCTCCAGCCTGAAGGAGGAGGGCCTAATGCCACACATCTATTAGCAACAGTGACAAACCTGTGCCTCAGCACTGCCACAGCAGCATCTATACCTAGAGCTGCAATGCAGTGACCACCTGGCACAGTCCATGTTTAGCCTGCCTGGAACACAGAGATCATGAAAGAAAAACAAAATAATTGAAAAAATAATTACTTTTATAATCATTACAAGCAAATTCTCCATCTTCTGCACTATGAATAAGGCTGCAGACAGATTCTTAAAGGTGAAAAAGGCAACTTGTAACACAATCTCCAAACTTTCAGATTCGTTATTGATTAAATACTTTTTATCACTTCAGACTTTATTCCTAAACAACTATATTAAAAATAAGATAATTACAAAATATAGTATTGCACATCAGAAGCTATTTTTCCACAGTTTCCTATCCAAAATAGACTTAACAGAAGATACATAATTACTAGTACTCTATTACAATGTAACAATGTAATGCTTTTATAATATTAGGTTACATTAGGTTCCCTTAACTCAGGGAAGCACTTAAATCCATTCTTGTTTTCAGGAAAAGGAAAAGTCTTCCTGACTCAGAGACTCCAAAGCAGAAGTATGATGTATCATATAGCTACTACTTGGGCATACATTAAAGATTTCATTGGTTTGTTTCACCAATTCTTGAACTCCACAGCAAGTCTTATTCCATTAAGAATTATAAATAAGCTAATTCAACTTAAAGTGCAATTCTCCTTTAAGAGTCAAGTGATGTCTACTTTTATACATAATTCTTGCAGCAAAACAGTCACATGAAACAGAAACATGATGACAGCACCCTACAATTTTTGGTTATTCAGCAAGTTCACACAAAATATTAGCACTCACCAAAAAATAATATTCTGGTTCATGTAGTTGTGAAAATGATTCTGAAATGCTTCTGACATTTCTCATTATGAAATACATAGGAAGAGCAGCAGCTCTCCAGGTGTAAAACACCCTCCTTCATTTCTACAAGCTGTGTATTCAATGCCAACACCACTGATATTCTAACATCAATATTATCTGCTAGCACATGGAACTTGAGGACAAAGAATTATAAAATGGAAAATTCAAGTGCTTTTTGTATTTAATTAATTAATCAAAAGTTCTGAGATTCAAAAGCTGCTCTAGGTCATGGCCCCTTCTCTGGGCTGTATTTTTCCCCCACAGGATTTCTTTAAAACAGCATCCAATAAAAATATTAAAAACCACATGCAATAAATCATCTGAAAGCAGCTTCCCCTGGGAGACCTTTCCACAGCCAAGAAGTTGTTTTTCCTCAAGTTGGATTTTCGTTTAATTTCATCCCATTGCCTATTCTCATGGAAGCAAGGAGAAAAAGGTCACAGAGAGGGCAAGAGATGGAAAAATCCAACCAAACAAACAAAACAATTGCTAAACTACACTGAAAAAGTGTAAAAAAGCAATTTAGCTGTGAAGTGTGTTGATGAAAGGGAAACTATGAAGGCAAGGGTTAACATTAATCACAGTTTCCAAGCTTTTTCTTCTCCATCAGCATGGAAAACTCACAGATGCACATGGATGTCTCCAAGAGGGAAAAAAAATTCAATATGGAAAAATGACTGAGTTACCACTCCATAATTATGATTCTGGGAAAAGAAGCGGTATCCTTAGAACTTCCTACTGCTTAGTGCTTAGTAGAAAGTGCTTAACTTCCTACTGCTCAGAGAAGAAAGAAATCATCTTTGAAAGCTGTTATTATTTGAATCTTGAAAATGTATCAGCCATATCTTCCACCTTCTAAAAGCAAATGAAACCTCCATAGTACACAGCACCACCTTCTTGTAACAGGAACATTGTACCATCTATTACCCTGAACAACCAATGAAAGATGTTGCCAAGGGAGATATCATAAAACATGAGATTTAGTCAATAAGGTTTTGTATTCCCTCACAAACTAATAAATGCAGTATCTCGCTTCTTATTTAATATATCCTACAGCTAAAGAATATATTTACTTTTTATTCTTCCTTCTCTGTGGCTAGAAGGAATTAGTGAAAAGACTGTTTAAATAATTAATGCAAGACATGTATGCAGACAGGTATTTTGAAAACATTACAAACACAAAACTCCTGGAGGATATCATACAAAAAGGATGAGAGAAGATTCACCACTCGTGAGTCACAGAAGCAAACATTTGTAAAAGATGTAAAAGCCCAAATCACTACTTAAAGAAAAAGAACAGACACCCTCCAGTATTTATCTAATCCCCACTGCTTTCAACAGAGAGACTCCCAAATAACAGAGGAGGTGGATATGAATTTGATTTCTGTCCTTCAGAATTTCAGAATCAAAGAAAAAAAAGGCATGGCAATAGCCACCAACAGCTACACATTAAATTCCCAATTCATTTAGAAAAGAAACTATAAATGATTTGTTAATCAATAAAAAGAAGACAAAATGAGCGTGAAAGATCTCATGTGTCCTCATCAACAACTTCCTTTCGGCGCTGGGCCCGGAAATGGCGCTCGATGTTTATTGTCACTTCCCTCTGCAGATTCCTGCTGTTAGTTTTCCCGGCTGTTCTGATCCAGGGGTGCTGAAGTACTTGACGGGCTGTGTAGCGCTTCTGAGGATCCACTATCAACAGCCTGGTGATGAGGTCTTTTGCTGCTATTACAGGATAAAGCAAAGGAGAGACGGGTGAAACACAGTGGTGTGCAACGTGCTCTAGGATGTGCAATCCTGCGCAATGTGCTCTAACATGACCCTGCTCAAGCAGGGTGTTTGAAACACATCACCCACCATGGTCACTTCCAACCTTACCCATTCTGTGATGGTGACAGATATACCCCCACAAAATGTCCTTCTTATTTTTTTCATTAGTTTTACCATGGTTTTTGTAACTATCCCCAGGAGCTATTCTAGCAACTGCAGTTAAAAGTTAGTGACTGAAAATATTAAATGTCCATGACTGATGTCATTCTCCCCTTCAGAAACAGAGGAGAACGTGAAAGGAATTTAATCTCAAAAGTATGCTGAAGGCATTGGGCTAAGTGTTCACATTCACAGGAATGAGCACTGGATATCTTCTCTCTTAAGAGGCATAAATGTTGTAAAATGCTGTGGAACAAGTAATTTAAAAGACTGTACAGGGATTAAAGGAGTTCTAGGGTTGATGATTTTGAAGAGTACACAAAAGACACTGTACTAACCTGTGAGAAAGAAAAAACTACTACGTGCAGACCCCACTGTCAACAGGAAATTTACACTGTTCTGCAGGGCAAGGATTTCATTCTCAGCTTTTGTGATTTTTTATAACATCTTTACAATCTAACATAGCCCTTGAGATTAGTTTGACACCTTTTTCTGCAGAGACACAAGATGAGGAAAATCCTTGCTTTTGCTTATAAAGGGAGGAATTGAGGACCCCACTAAAGCATTCCGAACTAATATGCAGAAACACGACCATTGATAGTACCAGAGTACTAAATTCACATTTAAAGCACAGATTCACACAAGAGAGACCCATAAAACACCCCAAGGTGATCAAGCTTACTGCCCTGAAAAAAGAGTTTCTCCCACTTCAGGGAAGAAGACTGCCACTTCTCAGATCTGCTATAAGTGCAGAATCTTACCTGCAGAAATATTGTCCCAGTAAGGGGATAGGAACTCGTAGTGACCCAGCTGTATGATCTGAAACAGCTCATCTTGATCACGGTCCTGACTGCGGAAAGGGGGAAAACCACAGAGCAGGATGTAAAGGATCACGCCAGCTGCCCACATGTCTACTTCGAGGCCATAGCCTAAGGAAAAGGGACAAACCATGTCTTGTTTTAGAAAGAAAACTCACAACTGCGAGGGAACTATTTCTTGGAAATAGAATTAAAAAGAAACACAGAATCTCTGCTCAGTTCCTCAAAAAGACGAGGTGAGCAAAAGAATGAGTGGCTGGTACACCACACTTACAATCTGCCCGTTATTAGCTACAGCTCTCACAGAGTCTCTCTTTTCCACAACATGTTTCACACACACTGTCTCACAAGGCCAGTATCAACTGGAGACTAATGGAGAAAACAGAGCACGTATTTCTAAAATAGTCATCCTCAGATTCCCTTCAAAAAAGAACTAAGAGTGCCAAGTTTCCATTGAAATTGGATATAACTGGAGATCTGCAACACAGCTCCACAGAACAAAAATCAGAAATAGGTTTGAGTCACCAAGAAAACTGACTTCTTTCTAGATCTGAATCTTTTTGGAGATGAAATCTTCAAAATTCCTTGTGATGCGAAACAGATTTTGAACCATTACATAAATTTAAAATACATGTTCATGACTTTGCATCATCAGGGGCTTTGGATAGTTGTTTGGATTATAGTAATGAAACAGGGCTGGCTACTCTTAGGCTGCAACATGAACTTTTGGTCATTTTGCCTCCTTCAGCTATTACCATCTATGATATTTTATGGCTTATCTGCTTGGAACTCAGCAATATATTAGCACAGACACTAATATTGCAAATATAACTGATGTCATGCTCATGTTTGTTAAAAACTAAGAGTTTTCCTTTCCCAAATTACACTGCTAGCCAACCTCCTACCCTGAAAAGATATTTCAGTAGGTTGAAACATTCTGGAATATTTCCATTATTAGAAAGTTCAGCATAATTGAAAGATTTATGATAAATTAAAAATATATACACTCACCCTTCTCAGCAAGTATTTCAGGAGCAACATATGTTGGTGTTCCACAGACAGTAAATATGGGTTTTGTAACCTGCTTAGCAAGGCCAAAATCTGCCAGTTTCAGTGTAGTAGATTTATCTGCATTGTGCTGAACCTATATCAAATAAAATATATGTATGTTTACTCCAGATGCATTTTAAAATATATAGGAAGCAAAAAATTAAACAGGAGGGAGTTCTAATAATAGTACTAATAATGGAAACAGTCTTCAGAACATGGCTCTTTTCCCCCATACACTAAGAGAGTGCATTTATTTAAGAGGATAAGCAATTACAGAAAAAATAAAACTTTGCTCTACAAACTCTGGCACACTGCAATTTCCAAGAAATTAATAGAAGGAACACAAAAAATAACCAAGAATCAATTAAATACTATTATTTCCTCTTGAGAAAATAAACTGTTCTTTTTCCCAGGGAAAGCAAAGAAGAATACTGTGGACTTAAATGCAATGAGCTCATGTAAACCACTGATTTTTTTTTTTTAGCCCCAGATAGCAACTAAGTACCACACAACTTCTCATTCACTCATCCCCCATCTGCCTGCAGTGAGATGGGAAGGAAAACCCAAAAAACAGTGGGCTGAGATAAGAACAATTTAATAATTTTAATTATTAAAGTATAATAACAATAAATTATTAAAGTATATTAATAATAGTAACAGTAGGAATGGTAACAACTATAATGAGAAGGGGGACAGGGAGTGAGAGCAAGAGAAAGAGAAAGGAATAACACCCAAGAAAAACAAGTGCTGCACAATACAATTGCTCACTGCCCACTGACCCCCAGCCCAGCCTGTCCCCCAGCACAGACCAGCAACTCCTGCCCAACTCTCCTCAGTTTATTTACTGAGCATAATGTTCCATGGCATGGAATATGCTTTTGGGTCAGCTGCCATGGCCACACTCCCTCCCAGCTTTTGGTACACCTGCTCCTTGGCAGAGCATGGGACACGTGGGACACTGAAATTTCCTTGACTTAGGATAAGCAGTGCTCAGCAACAACCAAAGCATCAGTGTGTTATTAATGTTATCCTCATGCTCAATCCAAAGTACAGCACTGTACCAGCTAAAACCAAGACGTATGGAAAGTGTATCTCCATCATAAATAATAATAAAATACAAACCAACAAATGCTTTACGTTCTTTCCCAATTATTCTGATATTCTACCTGTTGCCAGGAAACCAGATTAGCAATGGTCACCACACAGCAAAAGTTGTAGAAATAGGTCCATGCAGAATGACCTCCTAATTGGGCCTTTTCAGCAGTTCTCATCTCCTTACATCCACCTGGCCAGTAGCCAAAATACATTCTCCAATTCTAATTTTGTATGCACTGGCCTTTAGCATTACTTTATACAGCATTACTTTATACAGCATTACAGTTAACGAAGGGTCATTTTAAGAAATTAAATAAGTTAATGACACAGACAGTGGCGTTGAGCACACCCCCAGCAAGCTGGCAGGCAACACCAGGCTGAGTGATGAGACTGATGTGTCTGAAGGATGGGATGTCATCCAGAGGCACCTGAACAAGCTCAACAAGGTCGAGCCTCATGAGGTTTAACAAGGACAAGTGCAGGGTCCTACACCTGAGCTGGGGCAATCCCTGGTATCAATAGAGACTGGGTTATGGATTGAGAGCTGCCCTGTGAAGAGCAACTTGGGGTAGCTGGTGGATGAAATACTGGAATAAGCTGGCAATGTGCAGTTGCAGACCAGAAAGCCAACCATATCCTGGGCTGCATCCAAAGCAGTGTGGCCAGCAAGGCAAGGGAGGGGATTCTGCCCCTCTTCTCTAGTGAGACCCACTGGGAGAGCTGTGTCCAGCCCTGGGGTCTCAGCACAGGAAGGACATGGAACTGTTGGGAGCGAGTCCAGTGGAGGGCTGGGAAAGAGGGACGGAGCACCTCTCCTGTGAAGAAAGGCTGCAAGAGTTGTGGTTGTTCAGCCTGAAGAAAAGAAGGTTCCAGACAGACCTTACTGTGGCCTTTCAATAATTAAAGGGGGCTTAAAATTAAGATGGGGACAGGCTTTTTAGCAGGGCCTGCAGCAATAAGACAAGGGGCAATAACTTTAAACTGAAGGAGAGTAGATTCAGACTAGATAGTAAAATAAATGTTTTATGGTGAGGGTAGCAAAACACGAGAACAGGATGCCCACAGAGGTGGTAGATACTCTATCCCTGGGAACATTCAAAGTCAAGTTGGACAGGGCCCTGAGCAATCTGGTCTAGTTGAAATATCCCTGCTCATTACAAGGACTTAGGCCAGATGACCTTTAAAGGTCTCTTCCAACTCAAATCACTCTAAGATTCCATATTCAAAGGTGAAGTCATAAACAATGCAGCAGTATAATTATATAAATCAGTATGCTTAACACCAGTGACTGACACTCAAATATTCTTTGAGAGGTAAAAAAAGTCACTAATTTCCTTTAAATGAAAAATTGCTTGTCCCTGAAACTATGGGGAATAGATCAGCAGCTAAAATGTCTACAAAAAAGCCAAGTGAACCTGGACTTGGTTTTGAATGGACAAACTGGAATATCATGTGACAGGTATACTCCGTGCTTTAACACCTCATATTTCACCATCAGACACGGCTTAAGAAAGCCAAAAATTCAGAATGGTCTCTATTACCAGATAACTAAAGGCTCAGATGTGACATTTGCTTTTATACATTACAGCTGACTAATCCCTATTAATCATCTTTATGGAAACTGTAAGCATGCATCCAATTTTGATTAAGCAAAATGGGTTTGGACTTCTTGGTGGGGTTTTTTTCTTTTTAAGAGACAAAAAAGTATTGCATTACAAAATAATACAGTAAAGCCTACTATTTCCTTTTAACCTTTTTTTTTTTAAATGCAGAAAACTGGGAGGAGTGACTGATGCCCCAGAACGCTATGTGGTCATTTAGAAGGATCTCAACAGACCTGAGAGACAGGCAGGGAAAAACCTTTTGAAATTTAACTGGTCCAAAACCTGGGCAGAAATAACCCATGCATCAGTACAGGCTGGGGGCTGACCAGCTGGAAAGTAGCTCTGCAGAGAAGGAGCTGGGGGTCCAAGGGGGCAAGAAGTTTTCCATGAACCAGCAGTGCCCTTGTGCACTCTTCTAGTTTTGATTAAACAAAACATTTTGGCCATTTTTTTGCTGCTCTTCCATGAAAAAATAGTTTTCAGTATGAAACTGAAAATAAAGTTTACTACAATCATGCAGTCAAAACTTCTGCAAGAAGCAGCTAAAATGCCACAGCCATTTTCTCTATTATATTAGGCAACTATGTGACAATCTTTTGCCATCATGCGTTGTGGACACAAACTGACAAAAATGATAAAAAAATTATAAAAGTAACACTTGCTTTGTAGAACAACATCTATCTATAGAATTTATATTCTACCAATAGGGGTAATAGTGGTAAGATGTTACAAAAATTCACAATTTAAATGCTCGATTTTATAAGCAATACAAAAATATGAGTGTGAATGTATTTTCCTATTCTATATATATTTTTTTTAATTATATAAGAAAAGCATGTCACATGGTATTTCAACTACCCTGCATGCTACTGTACTAAGACAAACAATATTGAAACGTTTATATACATTTTTAGAACACAGCAGGGTGGTGGGAAGGGTGGAGAACACAATGGTCTTAATCCCACTCCCAAAATCTTCAGGAGATTTCTTGCTTTGTAAAACGCATTGTTGCACTTTCTCTTTTCTCAGGATGCCAGACTCCTAATCTCCCATTGCAGCACAAGGTGGCAACACAGCACCATCTGTTCTTTCAGGTCAAAACACTGAGCTTCCACTTTACTTAACAAGGGAGCAGGTAGGAACAGCGGGTATGGTGGGTATATTTTCACAGCTTTGTGACAATCACTTCAGAGACAGCATGTAACCTGTCAGCAAGCCTGAAAACCTCACCCCAGAACTTCTCAGCAGCTTCACTAACACCGTGCTCAGAACAACACAGCTCAGAGAATTCCCTTCGTCCCCAACTTCCTACTGTCCAGTCTACTTTTCCAAGACCTGGCATCATCTTGAGCATGCAAATATGCTTCACTGTAGAAACAAAAGCTTCTCAGATTATTTTTAATCATTCCTGAGGCCAGACTACTTCCTCATAACAGTATTACAGAAATGCACAACCTGCCCAAGAGAAATCTAACCTCTGACATCCACAGTATGTATTCCATGCAATGGTGATAACAAAGCAAAACTAGTGCTGCCTACCTATAGACTTAATTGAGTTAAGAAGGACCAATACACTTCATACACTTTCTATGGTCAGCCAACTTAGGCCATGCAAATACTTATGTCCTTCAATGCCAGCATCTGGTGGTCTTGGACTAAAGGCAGTCACGTCAATTGCACACTACTTACTCAAATACAGATGACATGTCAGAATATTACAATATTGCCTGAGGATTTCTAGCTATGCCAGCCCTACAACCAGAAGATTACAATATAAGGACAAATTCATCTTCGAAGGGGAAAAACATAAAAATCTTTCTCCTTCTGGCCTGTCTGTGGATGACTCACAGTACTTAATGCTCTTGTTTGATTCCATATCTACCTTGTGAAATCCATCAGTGTGCTTAATGATTTGAGACATTAATAGTTCTCTATACGTACATGCATATGGTAGCAGAGATTTTTCTTATGGATATCATGAAAGCCAGTTAGCCCACATGACATTTTGTATATGGGAAATAGGTAGAGCTTAAGAAAAACTACTGCTTACACATTTGAGTTTCAGACATGCCTTGCTGCTAGCCAGAAGAATCTCTATGAAAAATCTTACAGAAAATTCTGAAAGTTATGGCAGGTAAGTGGTTAAACAGGAGTTTGACTCACATGCACTCAGGAAACTGGCAGTGCTTTACATATATGTAAATAGTGTCAGAAAATGGACAGTCCTTTGTATATATGTAAATAGTGTCACAAAGTTCAAGGGCAGAAAGGTTATACTTGAAGTTCTCACACATACATGAACACTTGAGAGAGAGAAAAAGGGGCAGGGTGACAATCTCAAATGTGCAAAAAGCTGTAACATTTATGAAGTTGAGTGTTGAAGAATTACCACATTAGCATGTGAGGGAAATGTACAAGGAAATGAGTACACAATCGTAAATACAGCCCTCTCCCTTCCCCCTAAAAAGGGGTGACTTTATGTCTTTTACAGCTACAACCTGGAAAAACAACACCACATTTTGGGCATTAATTTCTCACTCACAAGTGAAGAAATGCCAGCAGCTGTAGAATTAAACAGTCCCTTACCTAAAAACCTTGCCAGCAAATCTTGCTCCATGAGGTAGCACAAAGGAAGTGACTGGCTTCATTCATGAGACCAAACACACCACATTGCCCATCCTTGGCAGCAAAAGTTTTCTTGCTGAACACCTAGTCCTAAATGAGGTGATTCTGTTAGCAGATGGGAGGGAGTCGTAGCAGCTGTCTTCACACCAGCTGTCAAACAGATTTTGTTTCTGTAGCGCAAGTCACCACCCTTCTGCCTCACAGCTATGCTGCGAGGAGCCTGATCAATGTGGGCAGACACAGTCATGAAAGAGGGAGGGGGAAAAAGCAGAAAGGATGATGGTGGCCTGGTGCAGAAGTTTGTAACTAGAGGACTGTTCCATAGGAGAAACTGAAGTGCAGTGAGCTAATAACTAAATCAGGTTTCCAACTTTCTCTTGTGTCAATAATTTTAAATTTACTAGACATCAAAGTATATTTGCACCTTTTCTTCTGTGAGGACAGAAATTGTTTTCCTTCTTTCCCGTGTTGCTTAGTTTCATGAAATAGGGAAATATTTTTCCCAGATTGCTACTTCTTTGTCATCTCTTATGACAATTAGCCAATATGTTTAAAAGTCATTAGGAGCAATGCAGGTTCAGAATAGACATACACATTTCCTTAGTAAAATAGACCAAGGATCCTTTCTCTTCCATTTCCCATTTTCTTGAGGGGGAAAAACAGTACATAAAGATTACAAGGTTCACCTGACCAAAAGAAGACCCAAAGTTGGACAAACAAGTCAACAGCCTAAAAGTACATACTTCTATTTTGACCTCTGTGTACAAAGTCTAGGTAGTCTAATTCAGATTTAAGCATCCTCAGTGTAAAAAAGAGGCATCCCAGAAACAGGGAGATCTCTGCAGGATGCTGGAACCTGAAGCACTTTGCTTCATCTCCTGATGCTCCTGCTCCACCAACAGCCAATGAACCCATGAAATTTGCTTCAATGCTGTTTGTTACTGTTCAGCACTAGCTGATGGTAAATTAGTGGCAGCTCTCCTTCCTACTTTGGTGCCCCTGCCACTCTAAGGAGACGCAGCACACTAAATAAACAGAAACCCCAGAATCTTGCTCAAATGGTCTGTATTTATAGGAATACTTATTAGATAGCAGGTGACCTATCCAATACTATCAGAACCTTAGAAACTCATTTGCATGGTTGAATAGATTTGTTTTTCAAAAGTATACTTTGTGTACATGGTATCTAATACTGGTGTGCACAGAAAATTAACAGCAAGTTGAAACTAGAACAGGTAAAATTTTATTTCCTGCAATGTTTAGGTAACACTGTTTTTGTATGACAAAATACCTACAGTCTGGGAGCTGCTCTGTCCTTGAAAAATGTATTCTGACTTTCAAAATTGGCAACATGATTATTTCAGTGCTACACAATGCTGCCACTGCCCAGCATTCTCTGCTTTGCAGTCCTGTGAACTTCATGTGAAAACAACTAGAACAGACCTTTATCTTGCCCTTCTTTGCTTATCCACATCATTGTGATGATTATGTATTACAGAGGGAAATGAAGCATCAGGTCTCAGGTGTTTCACTGAGCACTAGCTTATTTTCAGCAAATAGGAAGGAGCAGGACCTGGCTCATAATGGAAAATCAGCTTCTGGAAAAAGCCATGCAGTTTTATGTGAAATTTTGTTCAAATTTTGTGCAAATGAAGCACAAAGGCAGGGCCTATAAGCCCACTTCTTCCTGCAAACCAGCCAGTTGCATTCACTGCATTCTGAGTTACAATCATTCTTTTATTTACACAGAGATCACATACCAAAGATTTTTCATTAAACTAAGCAGGATTCATAGCAGGACCTAATAATGATGCTATTGCTTAGTTTAAAGGTTTGGGAGCAAATTGTTTCAGCCCAGCCTTGTGCAGCCTCTGCATTATCCTTGAGGCTACACTGCTGCTTTTCTCCAGAAATTCACACTGAGCTCTGTGAAAAATTAATTCTCTTAAAAGCACTGAATGGTCCATAGGAGTAAATAATCTATTATTTTTTTGTTTGGCTAACCTTGAACTTCCAAAAAGCTGATAAAATCCAATTTGTTAGAGACTGGCAAATACTTGCTATTTATCTGTTTATCAGGAAATTTGGAACCCTAATACAAAAGTGTAACACACACTTAGCAAGGGAGAGTTGTTTACTGTTACAGTTCTACAATGGGTATCTTGTGAATACTACAAACATTTCTACACAAATTCACATATGTCAATAACTACATTGACTTCAGTGCTGGATGCAAAGAATGCAGCCTCAGAAATGTGATGGAAACAAGAATTTTTCTCTTTGGCATGAAGTTACTGTTTGAGATGACTTTAATGCTGTATTCATCAAAACATTTTACAGTCAGATTATTTCAATCAACTGCATAGTACTTCTGCTTCTAAGCAAAGAAATTTTTGCAAGATAGAAATCACTATATTAGAGGACTAGCACAGTAGTCTGCAAGATATACACATGCAGTGGACAAAAAGTCCAACAAATAAATAAGATAATTTAGCAAAAAAATACACTTTAGTCTGCAATGAAGATGATTTATGATTCATTCTTGGACACCTAAAAGTCAGATGCTAAGTAACAGGTCTGATTTCTGAAAAATACAAATGCTCACTACCCCTGAACATCTGATAATTTTACTTGAGTTCCTTTCTGCAATGCAAAGCAGATCTATGTAAAGCAAACTGCAATTGGAATTTCACTTCAAAATTGTACCCCTTTTTTCAAATAGTCCTGCCACAGCACATTATTTCTGTATGGGATTTGCTTAAAACAATTCAAAGAACCGTAATTGGAAGGAAAAAAAATTCAACTCCTGCACAAATGCAAATGTTTGACGATACTTACCAAAAGATTCTCTGGTTTGAGGTCCCTGTGGACAATGTTTTTGCTGTGAATATAAACCAGTGCTTCACACAGGTCAGTAATCATGACAGCAGCATCATGCTCTGTGAACTTTACACTTTCTATGATTGCATCAAATAAGTCCCCTCCTGGGACATACTCTAAGATTAAGTAAATCTCAGCTTCTGTCTCATACACCTCAATTAAGCTTACTATATTGGGATGAGAGAGACTCCGAATAATGAGGATTTCACTTTCCATCATGTCCTCCTTCCCCTTCAGCTTGGATTTATCAACAATTTTCATTGCATAGATCTGATTGGAATCACAGTGGCGACATTCCTTCACCACTGCAAAGTTCCCATCCCCAATAGTTCTGCCAATCTCATAGTGTTTTTCCACATCAGTTCTGCTTTTAATGGCATGCCTCCGGCTTGTGCTTTCCAATCCCTGAGTTTTGTTGTCTTCTTTACTCACTCTGCGCTCCCCTGTTTTTTCTCGTCGAGTCATGTCACTCTCTCTACATGTGCCATTGCCCTCTCTTCTGGCAGCTTCCTCTTTAGCCCTTTGTCCCTCTCTGCCCTCCCTATGTGTTTTAGACATTTTCTCAGCATCCCTTAGAGTGTCTTTCTTTAGCCAACCACTTTGGTTCATTACACAGCTACTTCCATTATCTTCCTTCACTTCATGAGATAGCTGGAGCCCTTCTACAGCATTCTTTCTGATTTTTACTACTTCCTTTCCATGGTTTTCATGCTTCTCCACATCCCTTTCTTTCTCAATGTTCCTTTTTTGCTTCTCCAGCCCTTCATTAACAATCCTTTGTAGCGGCTTCCACATCCTCCTACTGCCATTATCTTTCCAGCCAACTTCCTCACCCTCCAGACAGGTTTCAGGAGACTTTCTGCAGTTCCTGACTTTTGTATTTCTTTCTACGTGGTACCTCTGACACACGCCTGTGTTCAAGTCTCTATTCTCAAACGAGGCTTCAGCCTGCCTTTCCCTCCGTAACTTTTCTCTGGCTTGCCTTTCCTGTTCGCATTTCTCACACCTCAGCACCTCCTCAGAACTCTCTTCTAAGCCTTCCTCAGAACTCCTCTCGTGGTTAAGGTACCTTTCACTTTCTCGTGTTTTTCCAGAATGCTTCACTCCATGCTCACCACCCCAGCTCTTTCTAGTCCACTTTTTTTTGGTTCTCATTTTTTCCTCTTGCTTTGTCTTGGCTTGATTTTTTCCTTCATGTCCAGCTACCAGCTGGGAAGACAAGCTATCGCTGCAGTTCTTGGTCATTTCTGTCTCATCAAAGCCACTGTCTACTTTCGAGGCCTTGTCATACAGCCTGCTCTTCAGTTTTTGGGACTGCTCCTCATTTGTCTGAATGGCAGCAGTGGCAGCATAAGGATTTTCAGGATAAAGTTCTTGTAATACCACCTCCAGGTCCTTCAAAGTGAGGGGCTCCTTCCCCATAGCTATGAATGCATCACCTTCCCTGAAGAACTCAGAAACACTTCGGATTTCTCTGCCTCTCAGATTGTACAGCTTTCTCACACGGTCATTCTTCCAATGAGGAAATCCCAGAGCCTCTGAAATGTCAGCCATCAGCTGCTCAAAGGTCTGGACTGATCTCCTGTTGAGAAGCAAGGTTATCCTCCTGAGCGTGCGTCCCCCGGGTTTCACCACTGTAATTATCCTTGGCTTCACAGGACTGTGTTCTGAATGTATCGTGTGAAAACCATTGTGGGGAGTGAAAAATGAGGACCTGTGGCTGCTTTCACCCAAACAAGGCTTTTCATAGTTTCCACGACCAACAGGAGGACAAGTCCCATGCAGTTTCCTCTCTTTCACTTTTGAGCCTGTGTCACGTGGCGAATGGTCCAACAAGCCTTGGCGTCCTAAGGCAAACAAAAAGCAGGAATATTTATCATTTTGCATCATCAGACCTCTTGCAGGATTTGTTTTCTACATGTCAGTGCATGTGACCTCAGACAGTAAGGGTAGGTGACTTCAAGGTTTATAAAGAACTTTTAACTACCACTAAGGAGTATCTCCACATAGTTGCAACTCCAACATTGTCAAGTTTGTGACAGGGAAATGTCATTAAAAATAATAACATTGAACAGAAATAGATCTTTCTTCTAAATCTCACATCTTTCAGAAATCCTCAAAGAACAGCAGGATTGCATGCAGATTGTTTAGTATTCTCTTTATTAATACATCTCCCGTAAACTCACTCAATTCCTTTCTGAACCCAATTGCAATTCTGGCCTCTGTAAACCCTGTGGTGACAAGTTGCACAATTACACTGCATGAAGTAAGATAAACTAATTAGCTGTGTTTTAAAATTACTACCAGATGGCACTCTGTATGCAACCTTACATTTTTATAAATAATTATCTCCTCTCCATTTTCCCTGGACCTTCTATAACAAGTTAAATAAATTCTTTTTTAAAACCATTACTTTTGCTATAATTTTTACTGTAATTTTATAGGTCATCTAATAGCAATGCAATTTAATCTTTTGCCTTAAAGAAAGGCCATCTTATTTTTGTTTGATAATTGGAGTCATGGTTTTGAATATTTTGGGTTGACTTTTTTATTCTAAGAATTATGTGAAGTCACACAAAGTTCTGAGTATTCTCTGGGGACACTGACATTTCATCTTAGAACATCATCAAAGAAAATGGCACCATTTGTTATGCATAATTGTGAAACAGAAGAACTGAAAACATAACATATGGTTATTGACAAACCAAGATATAACAAATTTCCCTGTCTATCAACAATAAGTTAAGAATAAAAATGTCCCCCAAAATTATTCTGAGCTGTTGTACTTGCTAGGATTAAAACCTGCTTACAATGCATTTATTTTCAGCCTCAAGAAAAGTACTTTCAGAATGAGACTGCAGAGTGTTTCCACCTCCACTTAATAGCCTTGGGAACAAACATTCAATATATACAAACTAACAGGACCAGGACAAAAGGAAACAGCCAGAATGGTTAACAAATCATTACAAGGAAAGTTCTGTACACCAGTGGCTTATCCCCCAGAAAATCAGGTCTATTTTCATAATTACTGTGATTCCATAGTCACAGTGCACACAGTGCAGTGACCAAATCCTCAAAGGAAAATCTGCACATACCAGCATTTCTCTTGGTGTTAGGCTCATGCCTACTACATTTTGGGTTTCAAGGGCAAGAAGCCATTTTCGGTATTTCACGCTACATATTTTTATTTGTCCTTTCCATCAAGGCATAATAGAGTGAAGAAGAAATACACCTCTTTTCCTAGAGGTGTAGTTGTTCCTAGAACAACAAACAATATGGAAAATTGCAGAAGTGCTGCAGCAGAGCATTCACTTGCTCTGCCCCAAAAAATACCCAATAGGCCAGGGCTTGAGTGTGGAAAGCACAGGAGGAGACACCACTATAGAATCCACTCTGCTGTTGCCTCTGCTTGATACAGGATGATGGACACTTCTTGGTTGTAATACTCTCACCAGCTAATCACTGTGTGCCCCCCAGCATGTCCCTTAAATCTTGGCTTCATTTTCTTCCCCTGCCAAATGAGATAGATGCTTCTTCTCCAAACAAATATTACGAAGAAGCCCAGCTGCCAGCATGCTGATTGAAGACGTAAGCATTATATAAGAGCTACGTGTGACTAATGCTTGGTGGTTGTACAAGTTATTTCTGTCTTCATTCTGCTTTTTAAGGATGATCTCTTGTTATCAAAAGATGACTACATACGTGCTAGTGATTTCTCAACATTCACATATTTACATTCCACCCAGAATAAAGCTTACTGTGAATGAAGGGGAAAAAAAATCAGCTGTAATAACAGTTCTCTGAAATCTAAATCAACTCCACAACATGTTAGTTACCAGGAACTGAGGAAGCTCTGAATTTAATCAACATTTCCAGGTTCTTGCGTACCCACTGTCATCAAAGCTTTATCTTGCTTATGGGAACAGTGAATGATACTTTTACTGCTTATAATCTTGGTACAACATAAAAACAGTGGTGCACTAATAATGACTTTTCCCACAGATTATGTTCTTCCCGGTTATGCTGCTATTATCTTTCTATAAGCCATTGATTTTAAGGCTTGGTTGTACTGTTGATTGTTTCAATTACTCAGGCATCAATTATGTTTCCTTTCTCCACTAAATTGGCTAAGCTTTAAGGAGAAGACAAGCTTATTTTTTAATTCTGTAACTAATGGAATAAGAGCAGTTGTATGTCAGTATTAAGAACAATACAGGAATGCTTTGTTCTTTCTAAATTAACTTGATTCCTAGCCAAAAACAATTTGACAAAAGCCACAAGTTGATATATTACAATGCTCGTAATAAGAGTAGAATTGGATATTCTTCTATGATGAGAAAGGAAATAACTGCTTAAATCATTGCATGAAAGAATCTACTAATATTTTCCAAGAAAAGGGGAAGTGTTAAATTCTGTCAAAGTGGTGGTCACAATGACTATATATTACATACAATTAAAAATTCACTTCAGTTGCCTGTTACAACTACTTCAGTCATAATTTCTGTTATTTTCCAGTTATGCTATATTTAACTGATACACAAGAAGCAAGCCTCAATCTGTCAGGAAAGTGCATATGCTTAAAGCGGTAACATGCATTTCTAGAAAGCCTTCAAAGGTCACACACATACCCAAATCCTATAGCTACAAATTAGATTGCTTCAAAATCTTGTTTCCATATTTATATACAAGTGGGAGAAGGAGGAAGAGGGAGGTGGTATGAGAAACACACTTCAATGAGTTCAAGCACTGGCAAATGATACATCTGAGAATAAAATGCGCTTTTTCTTTTGCTGTCCTCCTGAGAGCTAATGATTATTAAATATAAATATTCCTTAGAAATGTTAGAATAGATCGATGAGTGTGTCTGGTTTTATCTGTATACACATCTACCCATATATTCTAGTGTATTATGGATTATCAGTGGTGCAACATGGCCAAGGAGGATGCTGAGGCTGCTGCTGTGGACGGACAGGGGTGAGGCTGCACAGCTGGTCAAGAGCACCCTGCACACCACCTAAACTGTGCACGTGAGCACAGGGAAATGAAAACTAGAACCCACGGAGCAATACAGAGCTCCACATGATGACCACATGATGGTTTTGTAGCACAAACACTGACACATACTCTCTAGAGAAGCATGGAGGATGGAACAAACTGGGATTTGGGGGCTCAAACATGTAGCAGAAACAAGAAATTTAGCACCTATGACGAAAACACAGATGGTCTCTACAGAGAAAATGTGCCCCCCTGCAGGGAACTTCTGTGTCTCATTTTTAAAATTTACAAATCATTTGTGATCATCACAGTCCATCCCACTGTAGGGGTGGGGAGGGTAGGAAAACATGGGGAGAAATCACAAATATTTCTTTAGAAGACATTTCCTTGGAGTATTTTGGATCATATTCTGGACATGGAGTAAAATTAAATTAATTCTGAAGACTTAAGCTCCAATATGTTGTGTATATAGAGCATCAACATCTATTTCTTAAGGAATTGCCTGGCTACACCAGCTAAAACAACAGAGTAACAGGGTTTGCCAGAGGTCACCCATTGCAACTAAAAATGTATTGCTGCCATTTGCCTTTCAAAACTTATCCTTTCCCTTGGCCAGTCCATAAGCTTCTGTTCATTAATTAAAATATCGCCACTCAGCTTGCATTCTTCTTGGCTCTCCTGCTGGAGATCACAGTTTCAGTAATTAACTGAATGGTTCACCATTCTGCTATAAAGTCACAGGTTGAAGGGGAATTAAATTTTTATAAGGAGTTTTACAACACAAAACAGAAGGCAGCAGTGAAATAGGATCTAGGCATGGCATTGCTGTGAATAAGATGGTGTTATTTGAGCCCTCCAATTTTTTTAAAAGGTTTCCACTTACAAAAGCAATTATGAAAACGCCCCAAAATATTAGCAGCAACTAAACTTGTACATGACAGAAACCATGTATCTGGGAGTTGTTTTGATATACTGGTCCCAATATAAGATAAACAAAACACTGTTAAAGTGGGCAGAGAAAGGACAGCAGTACAAATGCCTGTTTTTTCCTTAAGAAAATTCCTGCTGAGGGCATGTAAAACAAAGACCATAGGGGGGGGAAAAAAAGAATGGTCTTACTTGGAACAGAAAACATTTGATTCACTTCACAGTACTAACAAGTATCTTCAAGTACTTGAGTATGAAGAATGCCTCTGGCACTGAACTCAGAGCAACCAAGTAAGTAGCTCACACAGGTTACCAGTGTGCATCAGCAGCCGGCTCCAGGATGCAATCCAAGTCCTCTAGAAATGTGCCATCTTGATCGCCTCTCCTTGCTGTAAATTATTTAAAGTTGCAACTTCCAGGGCTAGTGCACACTGTTAGTGCCCAAGACTGAAGCAGCAACACGGCAAGTCTTAGTTCACTCTATTAGATGCCCAGAAACAAAACATGATCACAGGCATCCTTTTACAGCAAGTAAATTTTACATTATCTACAGCCCCACTGTTGGAAACACTACTGGTGAATTTTTCTCTGAGGAGTCATACCCTCTCTTTCCTCCCCTGCTGTTCATCCTTGCCTCCCCTGACATGTTTTACATCATTTTAGGGCAGAGATTTTGTTTGAGTCAGGACTGGTGGTTATTTCAGCAACAACAAGAGGCAGACGCACTGCATCAGTTTTGACCAGATAAAATCCTGAGTAGAAAAAGAAAGTCAAATTTCACAAGGGCTGGATCAAGACAGTGTCAAATGTAGCAGGACAATTGCTGTTAGTTCCAGCCTGAGAAAGCTCCAAATGCTCACTCAGCTCAGAGGTATGGAATTGAAAATGGAAAAGGAAACCTAGTGAAGAACTGGACTGTGAGGATAAGAGCAAAGAGGAATTGTGACAGACTGCAGAGAAGGAAGCCAATAGTGCTATAGTCAGGTATTGTCTGACACACAGCAGGTCCTACAAACTTTTATACCAGCTGATAGCAATTCCCCTGGCCTTCACTGACACAGTTGAAGCAGACGGAGACTGTAATAGGGAAGCAGTAAAACATGAGAAAAAGAGTGGATCAAGAAGTCAGGTAGAATGCCAAACTTAGACAAAGAGTCTAAAGTCAGCAACAGAACTATCCTCACATGGTCTGCTCCTTTGCAGTTCTCAATAAAGAACATCTACCTGCTTTTGTTGTCACTTGCCATATTAGCTTACGTTAATTTATATTTTTTTAAATAACAGAAGAACTACATACACACAAAGAGGGGAATACATTAAGAGAACATTAGCAAGGTCCTCAGTGAGGCAGGAGAAAATTAGAGTTATCACCCACATGCTGAACTGCATCAAAAGCAGCGTGGCCAGCAAGTGAAGGGAGGTAGTTCTCCCCCACTTTTCCATTCTCATGAGACCTGGAGTGCTGCACCAGCTCTGGGACCCTTGACATATGAAGGATGTGCACATGTTGGAACAACTCCAGTGGAGGGCATGACGGTGATCAAATGGCTGGAGCACCCCTCCTACGAAGGCAGAGCTGGGGATGTTCAGTCTGGAGAAGGCACCAGCTCTGGGAATACCTTTCAGTATCTAAAGGGACCTAGCAGAGAGCTGTAGAAGGATTTTTACATGGGCATGGAGTGATAGGAAAAGGGGAAATGGCCTTAAACTGAAAGAGGACAGACTTAGATTAGATATGAGGAAGCAATTTTTACCATAAGTAATGATACAGGTTGTCAGAGAAGTTTTGGATGCCCCATCACTGGCAGTGTTCAAGATGGGGCTCTGAGCAAGCTGGGGGCAGTATAAGATTCCCCTGACTGTGGCAGAAGGCTTGAAACTAGATGATCTAGGGGTGACTTCCAACCCAAATAATTTCTTTTGTGAATTTACTTCCCCCTTGCACACAAGACAGTTTAGATATATACACAAATTTTCTTGTGTCCACTCCATTACCCTCTTTTTCAGGTAAACTGGATTAAGGACTGTCTTGTAGAGAAATATATATGTAAATAGAAAAGCTGAAAAGTGTGTGAAAAAATATAGGACGATCAGTTTCTCTGCTTAAGACACTGCAGCCCCGAAGAACTGGATTTTCTCTCAACCAATTCCATTGAGTTTCAAAGCAACTGACTTAATCTATACTTTCCAGAGAGGATCAGAGTCTGGTAGCCAAAATCACATTCTGAGACCTGGTCCACAAACTTGCTCAGGGCTCACAGCTGCAAGGGCATATACTGGAAGAGGTACTTCAGACCACAAGATAATATAACAAAGCACATAGCTTATGTTAAGCCATCCCAAAATTCAGGACCTGGGCATCTCAAGTTGCTTTCTACCCAGATTAAAGTACTTTTGACTTTATTTTCTGCGCCTTGGCTGACACTGAATGCAGTACTAGCCTTCTCTTTGGAGGTATCATAGATAAGCTAATTCATATTTGTTACTGTAGAAAAAACCATGACAAAAAAGCCCAGAAGCTAATAAGCCTGTAATAACAGCAGGGTTCAACAAACAAACAGCAGGAGGCATGAAGGGCCAGGGTAAACAGTAGAGTAGAGGCTCATTAGGAAAGCTTTGTCCATCACATACACTGATGGAGACAGAGTCCCTCGGGATAAAAAAAGCAGTATCTGATAATGTAATAATGCACATATCTTAATGCACAGGAACATGGGTTGGGGGAATAGCAGCTCTAATCAATAGTCATAAAAGCTTGATTTTGTAACCTGAAAAATATTAGATTTTAACTACCTGGCCTCATAGAAATAAATTTTTTTAATACATTGAAGAAATACTTCAAAAAAGCCGTACATGCTCAGAATACATTTGCTGGTAAGGCAGTTATAAATTATACCATGCAATATTATTGTAAAGCATATGGAATTACAACCATGGTTTACAAAACAAAATAAAAGAAGCAGTCTTCTTAGATGACCAAAGTGTCTTTTATTCATAATGGTATTTGTGGTATTTGCATTAATTCTTATCTGCATTAGCTACTGGAGGAGCAGAAGGAAAACAAAACCATGTTCAATATCATTTATCAGCTGGATTCTTTCAAAAACAATTTTAATACTATAACAAAGATAAAAAAAAGGGGGAGGGGTATCAGTTTAATTTCTATTACATACTTTCTAGTACCCTAATGGGCATTTCCAGTCATAGTCATGCCAGCACTTCCATGTCTGATATGCACCAGTGTAGGGGAGATCAATCACTGACCCAGTCTAACCCAATTTGTAGAAAATGAAAATCACTCAGCAGTTCAGACGATGCTCTAAGTTCACTGAAGAAAAACTAATTTGGGCTCACATACAAAAAGAAAAAAGAGAATAATATCTCTATCTCATAAATATACAGTCTTAGCCCTAAAAGATCACATAAAATTAGTATGATGGGATTCCAAGTTTGTTATCTTGCACAATTTCACATCAAGCATGCTTAAATTCGCACGCAATATTATTTTTTCTTTAACTGTCAGCCCTGCAAACTCAGCTACGTGTCAAGTTGGGTTCCTTCTGTCCCACAAGGCACCAACAGAAATAAAGTTTCTCCCGGCCAAATGTGTCTGGTCCCATTAGGTGAGTTTCCAAAGTGTCAGCTGCAAGGAAAGATGTTCTTAGTGGCTACACCTGAACTGCAGGACTATGGGAGACATGCACCTCTAGACCCACTCTCTGGCCTCATGAGGGCAAGCAAAAAGACTTCAAAACTTTGCATTATACACCTTATCTTCAGTACATCTGCTTTTTATTTTAAGAACAAACATACATTGTCTTATGCAAACTGCAAACCAGAGATCCCCAAATCCTTCAGTCCCATAAATGCCCATTCTCATTCTTCCCCAGTCTCTCACGCTAGGAAGAAAGAAGTGAGTCTACTCTCTTCCCCCTGGCCATTTATCTCACTCCCTTTTCAGGACATAGACCTCAGAGTTAATGGGAGATCCTAGAGGACAAAGGGCACCAGAGCAGCTAAAATCAGGCAGATGTTGCAGCAAAGAAGTTCCTAAGATGAGAAGACCTGTCTAGAATGACAGTCTGATGGAAAAACTTTGCAGCTGGCTGGACTTCAGCAGAGGGAGGGAGCCTGAGGGATGTCCACATTGAAAAACCCTCCCTTGTGGCTAAGGGAGCTCTGGACTTTTCCATTCTGAGGATGGATGGTGCCTCTGTGACACCCTCAGCCCCAGTGTGAGTGTCATCCCACAGCAAAACGCTTGTAGGAGGCTCAGCATGCCACAACATGTGACCATATTTACTGTATGAGAATCACGATGGATAAGTGACATTTAGCAACCACCTTTCCTTATTTCTCCACAAAGATAAACTTAGTTTTCTTTGCCTTATTCCCCCCACCCCCTTCTCCTTCACTAAATGTTCAATGCCCCTTTGCAGTCTGTGCTGATGTTCTTCTGTCCAGCTCCTCCAAGAAGGGAGCAGCAGGGACTGTACTGCTGCAGGGCAGCCTGGGTTGCCCTCTGTGTTCCAGTCCCCCTTCCAACCTGGCAACAGTGCTTGGGCAAAAATTACCTTCCCAGGTGCTTATCTTCTTCCCCTGCAGGCCCACAACCACACCACTGTACCACTGCAGGTTTTCTAAATCAAGCCATTTGTAATTAAAAAATAAAATATTTACAGCAAACACAGATGGTTACTGCCATGTGTTAGTGTTAAACTGAGCTGAATCACACCCAGAGCAGCAGATGAAGGTAAAGATTTCATAGAGACTGGTAATGACTCACAAGTACCATCATTTTTACTTTTTTTTGGAGCAGAACCCCACTTTCATTATCTTCTTTCTGACATTTTAAGGGTAGCAAATTAAAAAGCAGGCATAAAGAAAAGTCTTATAGAGAAGTATACAGATGCATAATCTGTAAAGAACTACGTGAAATGTAAGCCTGCACGTGAAATGAATCAGTGCCTTTGGAGGTGTGAGGCTTGGTTTAAACTGCATAAAACCAAAAAAAGAATATTATGAAACTGCTCATTTATTTAATTTCTTTCAAAGATGACAGGCTGTGTATTTTACTGGGAACAGCCATGGCTGTTTTCTGCAGTTTTCCTGCTTTAGGGTCTGCCCCAGCAACCAGGAAGTCAGCTCTGCAGTCCAGGACTTTCCATCAAGGAACTTTCAGGAGAGGGATAGAACTGACAGAGGGAAACAAAAACATCTTACACAACTGTGACATTTGCCAGAATCCATATGGCAAAGCCCTCCATGTGCTTCTCAAAGCTCACTGTACAGAGAGCGCTTGACTGTTGATGCTCTTGACTCCTGAAGTACCATATATTTCAAATTAATTATTCATGTTTAATTACAAAGTAAGCTTTCAACTGCTTTTTTAGTCCTGTTAGCCTACAATGCCTCAGTCAAAGGAGCAGGATTCTGTTTCTTCTTGTGGGAGCTGTTATTTGCATTGCTTCCTGAATCTCATCTTGATGACTAATCGGTTGCAACTGAGCAAACCCAGTGAAAATAAAAGAGCCTGCAGAGGTGTCACCGAGAGTTTAATTAAGCTTCCAGATCCTTTACTACCAATAACCTCGTTGCATAACTAAAGGAAAGACCCACCAGAGTCTGATTCTCCATCTGGTTTGCAAAAGGGGAAATCACATAGAAGTTTTCTTTGTAAATATAGCACATGAAAGAGATGTTAACTCACATACAAAAGCAGAATTCCCAACCCCATTATTACAGAACCACTTTTTCAGAAGAGATTCATATATTGAAGTCAACATTGCAAAACAAATTGTTTCACAGGACTTATAAAGGAAGATGGATTTCTCAGGGAAAACTGTAAGCCAGCGCTAATTAGACTCAAAAGCATGACGACAAGCAGATCATGATTTTTACATCACCAGACATTTCCCAGCATTTCCATTAACTACATTTGGGGTGATGAGAAAACTAAAACCTGGAGAATACGTGGAGGCTAGCACTATTGATGGAGTGGGAGATGGTGTTTTCAGAATGTCTGCTGAGAGCTTCCTCCACGAATATGTGGCATAATTGTTTTGTATTCTTACAATAATTAGACTGTGTAAACAATGCTAGCAACAGAGACAAGATGGTAAACATGCCTTTCATTTGCAGTGAAAGCCAGCTACTGCTAGGTAAGATGGACAATGTGCAAGCATTACCCAAACTCCAAATTTACATTAGAATCAATCAAGGCAGTAGCTCCCACTCTTTCCTCATTGTTTCCAGAATCTAGTGAACGCTCCAAAAGGACAGAGCCCATATCCTGAAATTGAGAAAAACATGGAGAACAGTATACTTTTATGAAGAGAAATGTTACATTCACCTCTTCAACTAGCACATTTTCAGCTCTGATCCAGGTTGCACTGAAGCTAATTAAAAGTTTCACATTAGCTTCAGCGAGATCTGGATCAGATCTGAGGCAGCTAAAATCACCATACTGTTCTGATTCTAATTATATTTACAAGATAGATTCTAATTTTATTTACAAGAAAATCTATGTAACACTAATTTCAAATGTTGTTAAATGTCAAGGAATTATTAAGTTAAAGGAAATGAGAAAATCAGTGACAGAAACCAACTCAATTTGCCCTAGAGCTGCTGGAAGAGAAGGAAGGAGCACGAACTTTCCTTATTTTTACAAAACTATAGATGTTTCTGCAGAAAACAAACCAAGCTAGGTAATCCTGGAAATGGGGAAATGAATCCCACACAACTTCCCTTAGTCACCACACACTGTAAGTCCAGCTGGTGCCAAAATCGTGACGCTTTGCGGAACATGACCAGAAAAAGCAGCAGTGAAAACAGACACAAAGCTTGTAGTGACACTACCAGATAAAGATACATTCAAAACTCAGGCTAGCATGCCCATGGTAATTAACCTAAGTATAAAAAAAACCCAATTTAGACAAGGTAACTTAAGCACCACTCAAATTCAGAAGTTTGAACAGCTGACACTAACTTGAATTAAACCAAGTTATCTTATCTTTGCCGACAGTTAAAGTCCAATTAGCCAATTCATGTTAATAAGCCACAGATGGAGATTATCAGAAGCTAACTCTCAGCTGATGTGTCCGAACATCCTACAAAAATTTTCATGGAAATGCCATGCTATTTCAGAATATCCACACCCATTATACTAAAAGAAATGGACTAACTTTACAGCAGGATCAGTTTCATCTGGAGAGCTGAAGGGTGGCTTCCTGAGATATAAAATTCAGTTACGTCTTGAGAAGAGCATGACTTGCTATAATAACTGCACTTCTACTACATAAAGCAGCTGTAACATGTTTTGTAAGCTTCATTTCACTTGCTGACTGTTTTGGGAGTCTGCTGAGTTCTCAACATTCCAAAGTGTCAAAATCACATTCAGATCATAGAAAAAAACACAAGAAGCATCAAGAGAAAAAATGGGGCAAGAAGAAAAGGAAATAAGGGGGTGGGAAGACAAACTTGCATGCAAACCTGCATATATGCATGTTTTCATGTCTCTATAAAGTTAATATCAAAAGCATGCATAACAAATTATCAGGTTCAAGGATAAACTCTCAGTTTATACCCTCACACAGGATGGGTTTCAATCTAAATTCTCAGAGGAAGGAGCTAGAAACTTTTTACACTATTGCAAGGCATTGGGATTTTTTGTTGGTTTTGTTCTTTTTTGAAAAAGGAAACTTTCTAGTACTTGGTGCAGCTAAAGTTTCAGTTTATGGGGTTGTTCTCAAATACTGTGTCTCACAATCTGAAAACTGCTCCATTAGCTCAAACCAGTGGCCCGTTCAGTCCTGCTGACATTGCATACTGAATGTACCCTGAGGAAGGCAGAAAATAATGCTGCACGGAGAAAAGTTATGGAGTAGTTCTCCTATAAATATCTGCTCAGTTACTAAACAGAAGCAAATACAACTGATATAACTACAAAAGCCAGGGGATGCAAGGGCACAGCCAGCATTCTTCCCGAGAGAGGTCTGGCTACCACATGTCACAGCATCTCCGTCTGACACAAGAGCCCTCCCCACTCTGAGTCCCTGCCTGTAACCCGTGTACGTCCAGCCGTTGTGATTTCCCAGCTGCGGGAAGATTCATCAGCCTCAAGTGTGTTTTAACACACAGTTGTGCAATAGTTTAAAACCCTTACACTGCATTCTATTTACTTTTCTTTGTAGAGCATCAGTGTGCTCTGAGCAGCCCACAAGCATTCGCTCTGAGTGAAGTACTCTCATGCTGACTATTAAGAGTGCAAGTTACTTCAAACCGTCAATTTTTATGGCAGCACAGAGGACACCGTGTCTGCCCTTCCGAGCGGCAAACGCTGACTTCACTCTCAGACCCCAGCGCTTGCCCCGGTACCGCGGCTGCCGCGGCGTCGCTCAGCCTCGGAAAGGGGCACGGGCGGCGAGACCCGACCCAGCTGCAGGGACCGGCTCTCCGTGCTGCGGCAGCCCCTTGCTCTGCTTCCCAAAGCAACCCACTTCACCAGTCTGCTCTACAACACAAAACTGTGGGGGCGAAGGGGGTCCTCTTTAATCCAAAATACAGGCAATTAAAGGAGCACGGTGAAATAACCACCCTAACTCCGGACCTTCGGGGACCTCTCTCCCCTCCCAAAGCTCTCGCCTCAATCCCACGGCGGAGAGGCACCGTACCTTTCTTCCTCCGTCAGTCTCCAGTCCCCATTTTCCAGCCCAAACGCCCCCGAAAGCTTCCCTCGCTTTCCCGTAAGGACCCGGGCAGGAACTTTCACCGCCGCCGCCGCCCCACGTCCCCCTCAGCCCGGGCGCCGCGCCGCCAGCTCGCCCCCTCCTCCCGAAGCGAGCCCCCCAGCTGGCGACGTGCCGGACCAGGGTCCTGCTGGGGGTAGCGGGGGCTGCCCGCGGGGAAAGGGCTGAGGGAAGGGGAAGGGGCACTCACCCTGGCAGTGGCAGCAGGCGCCCGCCGCGGGGTGGAGCGGGGGCGGCGCGGCGGCCGGCATAGTGCGGGGGCTCGGCTCGGCTCCGGCCAGGGGCTCCCCGCACAGCACCGCACACTCCCGCCTCCCGCGGCAGTCAGGGAGCGGGAGGGAGGGAGGGAAGGAAGGGACCCGGCGGGGAGGCGGGGCCGCGCACCGGCCACACCGGCGGTCACACCTCCGCACCCCTTCCCGGGCTGCCCGCCCTCCCCGGGGCTCCCCGCCGGCGGCACCGCCCCGCCGCCCGCCCGCCCCCGCACCGCCGCCCGCCCGACTCACGCCTTTCCCCGGCGCCCGGCGCGGCCCCAGCCGCCGGGGTGTCCTCGTTTGCCCCCCAGGCGGGTGCCCGCCGGTCGGGCGCGGGTGATTGTTACGTGCCCGGAGGGCTCCATGCGTTCCCGCGGGTGTCCCCAGGTGGCGGCGTGTGCGGCATTGCTCCCAGCCCGCTCATGAGTGAAAACGCTTTTATTGTCGCCCTGTAGGTGCCAAGTGGATTTGGTAAATCATTCACAGAATCACAGAATATGATGAGTTGGAAGGGCTCCTCAAGTATCATCGAGTCCAGCTCCTGGCCCTGCACAGGACACACCAAGAGTCACACCATGTGCCCGAGAGCATTGTCCAAATGCTCTTGAGCTTTGCCAGGCTGGTGCTGTGACCACTTCCCTTTTCCAGTGCCCAACCACCGTCTGGGGGAAGAACCTTTTCCTGATACCCAACCTAAACCTCCCCTGACACAACTTCAGTTTCGCTTGGATTAAAAAAGACAAGCACTAAGCAATGTAAATAAAGTGCATGCTGGATGCATGGACAACTGGTTGCCCAACATGTACATAAAATAGGAGAAAGGGGTTTATTTCATCCAGATGGGATGCTGGCTACATGGCCAGCATGCCTGAAAAATATACAAGTGAAGTGATGAGCCACAAAGCTGATTTAAGTGTTGTGTAACTAGAGGCTGGTCCCCATACCATGCTACAAAAGGAGATGCAACTCGGTAACAGCACATACATACCTTCACAGGGGAAAATACTGTCTGGAAGTTGAAGGTGGGTAAATTCAAATAAGAAATGTTATCGATGGGAGTGAATAACCGCTGGCACAAATTATGGAGGGAAGTTGTATTTTATTCTTTGAAAATCTCTTAATAACACAAGATGTCTCTGTGGAAAGTGGAAAATAATATGTAAATACTGTATAAATAACTGGTAAATACAGTATCCCAACAAAGAAGATGGACTTACATGCAAAATTTAGTGGCCTAAAATATCCAGTAGGTCAGACTAAAATATGTAGTGTTATGTCATTCTGGCCTCAAACTGGATGACCAGGACAAAGCAGAATATGCTAAACATTTATCTTATACTCTTATTTTTGCCATTTACTGAAAGTATTGTCAAGCTGCCCTGTTTAATAGCTTGTCTTCTATGATTTTACTTCCAGGGTATTTCATCATTTTGGGGACAACAGAGTCTAACACAAACACCTATGTAGAAGTAGATCTTGAACAATATTTTCCCTGGAATGTATTTCACTGTGCTTATAAAGAAACGGGTATAAAGCTGAAATATCTTTACTCATTCTTTGACATGGAGAATTAGTATTTGGCTAGACTGTGTAGTGAGTGAAACTATGTAAAATAAAAGCATAGACAAAAGCTGTCTTATAAGCAAGTCAAAACTCAGCTTGTCAAAACCCTGCAGTACATAATACCAAAAAGGTAGCATAACTTCACCATCTTTTGAAATCTTCATATTTGTTTAAAATCTCAAAAACTTTAAAATTCCATATTTATTTTCTTATTTTTGCCTTACTCCTTTATCTAGAGTTTGCTGCTTGCTCCAGTCCTGCAGTCATCATTATGTTTGCCCTGTGTGTCAAAGTTAGTTTTGAAAAACAGATCTTCAGGATTAGGACTTGCCTGAAGGAGCATAACTAAGGTGTTGCTTTTCAGTAATTTTCACACGTGCAGTTTGTGTGTGTAACAGGTCACCTCTTCTGACACACCCATGCCCATGTGAAATCTTGGCTTCAGTAAAGGCAATGGCAGGTGTCTTCTGCTATTCTCCATCTTTCACCCGATCCTTTAAGCAGCATTACAATTAATTTCTGCAGTTGTTGGCATCTCTGTTATGAACCCTGTCTCAAGAAATCAGGGAATATGTTCCGTTCCCGTCTCTGGGACTCCTCCAGCAGGTCATTCCACTTTTCTGTGTGTGACCTTTTCAATTTGAAATGTCAATGACAACATCAGTTAAAGGGATTGCTGTTTATAGATGCAAAATCCTTAGAACGGCTAAGTATCACTCTGCAGTTGGCTTCCAAAACAAGAATGCAACATGACCCAAAAATAAACACTAGATCAGTGGTACCCTCATTTCTTATCCTAAAATTAAAAACAGATGAGGCGTGAATACAGACTTCTGAAGACACCTCATTTATACTTGCCTCTGGAAAATTGTCATCTCTGCCTTCATCATCAGTCAGTGAAGTGGTTTTTCCTGTAATCCACTTTTTAACCAGCCAGTGACCTCAACCACTCCATTCCTCTGTTAAACTATCTGCTACTTCCTTGCCATTTCTTAATAAGTATAAACAAGAACCACAAGATTTTCTTCTCAGTGATACCTTTTTAACCTGTAAGAAAGCTGAATTTCACAGACGAATCAGCAGGAAGTTGTCAAACACACGTCTCTGTTTTCTGCGCACCAGCTCATAAAAAGTATCTACAGATGGCTATGACTGACAACAGATATGTTGGTACACCCTTGGAAATGGGACGTTCAGTCTCTTCTAGTAAGAAATCATGCTTTCTTTTGGCCTTGTCCTAAAATCAGCAATTTTCTTCTGCCTTAGAAACCACCTCTTCATCTCCCTTTTCTCCTCCCTTGAGACCCAGGATTGTGCTGGCACCTGTTCTGTTTCAAGGGCTGTACTTAAATTAAAGGAGATGTGTAAAACAAAATTTCCACCTGATCTTCTTGAGGAATTATTGTCTCTAGATGATCATGTGTGAAAATTGCACTTTGTTTCTTTCTTGTCATATTCTTAAAAATATATCACTAAAAATAAATCCACATTTTTTCATGGTGGACCAATTAACTCATACTCCAGGTTAGGATCATCCCTTCTGCTATCACAACACATTGCTTTGAAAGTGATAAATCACCTATACACACCATACGATTGCTTTGTGACAAGAAAAAATCAGCTACTTTAAATTTAATCGGTTTATTCACAAAGTCTGATGAGAGCTGTCTTCCAAATGTCCAGAAATCTAATCTAGGATATTGAATAAATCAGCATAGAAATATCAGTTTCATAATGTGGTTTCAATAACAAAAATGTTAGTCTATCATTTTAATGTGAAACTCATTCATACACAGTGGTTTTCCAGCTTGCTAATAGCCCCTGAGGTGGCAAATTAGGCTTGAAGTCTTGGAGCCCAGCGCTTTAATGTGATTTTTCCGTAGTCTAGAAAGAAAAGTGTGTGTATCGTTTACAGACGAATATGAATATCCCATGTCACTGGGATATTCCAAACACTCAGGAGCCAAAGGTTGCTTGGGGCACATTAAACTTTGTCACATCATGTGGTGTAAAGCAGCTTCCACTGACACAGAGGCTGAAATACAGAGGCTGAAATGCTGTGACAGGCACCCTGACACTGCTGCTTTTGGCAGAACTATCAGGGATTAGTTTATATTTGCAAAAAATACCTATATTGTAAATAAGACAGCAGTTAATATGGCTTCTTTTAAGGAAAAAATGAAACCCAGTGCATTTAATATAAGAAAGACAAAAAAATGCCCTGACCTTTACAGAGGGCTAAAAATAATACTGAGTTTTCTCTAAACCACATTTCTATCTCATCTTCTATGGCTTGAGTATATGAAATACAAGGGGCAAAAGATAAAGGAATTAATCTGAATGAAGTTGATGGTAGCTAACAATCTGCTGCTGTTAGAGATCCATAAGCTAATATTTTAGACCTCTTCAATAAGAAATCAAAAGCCATCAGTTAAATACCAAAAATGACAGGCATTATTCAAATCGCAAAAAACAAATGCCAAACTATATGTGAACAACAAAGGATTTACCCTCCACCATCAAAAATAAATTTAAAAAATCAAAGAGTTTTCATCCATGCTATTCCTTAAATGTCATGAAGAAAAGAGTTCCCAATAGAAACCAAATTCTAATACCAGAGTGGAACCAAAACTATGTATAATTTTGCCAGAACAGTGATATTATGGGCATTTACATAACAACAGCACTTAACAAATTCACAAGATCAAATAAAAAAAACTCGGGATTCAAAGCTTCCTCAGCCACAGTCAGCAGGCCAGCAGATATCCGAAGTTAAAATCAGACTTTGGCAAATTGTTACCTAACCAAGAAAGAAGATAATGAACATAACTGACTACTTCTTTCCCAAATTAACTTTTTATTTAAAGGGTATATTTAGAAAAGAGCATTTTATTCTCACCAAAGTAAGGTCTGTTATCTTCCTCTAGCATACTGCCTTATTTCAGCTTCTAAGTCATGAAAATACTTAATCAGTGTCAAATTCAGATAATTAGAAACTGCAATAGAAAAGGGCATTGATAATAGGTGTATTATAAATGGCAATGTTTAGATGATGTGAGATAATTCTCCATGACTTGTTTTAGAAAGTGTTCATGTATTAAAGAGACACTCATTGGAATCAAATGAGTAGAAATTGTGACCTCTTGACATCCCCTGACACTCCAGATTTCAGCTTTACCTGTGCTAAGCAATACATACAGAATTATGACTTCTAGTAAGACTCAGAGAATGGCATGCTTATCATTAGGACACTTCTCTAAGGAGACATTTTATATTTTATTACTATTTTACATTTAATAATATCTTTCATTCAGGTATTGCAATGATCATAAACATTCAGTGAAACCTTGCACAATGCACAATAAGGCACATAGGAACTTCATTAATAGATGACCTGATCAAAACCTACAGCTGGAGAAAAAATAGTGAAGGTACATAAACTGTATTTAGGTACCTTAAATGAATATTAAAAGTAAGAATTTGCAAACATGGAGACACTCAATGAGGGTCACATAGCAAGTCACAGAAAGATAATCCAAACCTCAACTGCCTGACTTTGTGTGCCTCAGTATTTGCCGTTGTTATTACAATATTTGATGCTGGATGTGTTTTTTTGAAAATACCCTAGGTATTTATGCACCTACATAAGCTCTCTGTGGATTTTTTAGAAGCTATATCCCCTGACTGACAGTATAGCTTTAAAAATACACTCCTCTCCTTACTTAGAAGTTACTCTCCCTTCCTTGCTTTGAAGTTTTGAACATGGTTCCTGCTGTGAATACTTCTATTTGCTAAATATCAGCATATTTCATGCCTCATGTAAGGTGAAGAGGAACCTTAGCTTCTTGGAGACACTGGTTTTCACTGCCACTGATGGCTCAGGCAACAGAAAATTTATCTGCAAACAGTGTGAGACAGTGTTTGTACAGATACATTTTTAAATGACACAGTTTGTGGTGTTTGGAAGCGAGCATTTCATACTTACTAATTATGTCTGTATTGTTACTGTAGAAATGGAACACTACCAGAAAAATAGAGATGGATGGGGAAAACAGAGCAGTAAACCAGCAATCGCAATACCGGTCTGACATCATTTTTTACCCAAGGTCATTTATTTAACACTGGTCAGTACTGATGAACAGGCCAGACTTGTGAGTGACACCAGAGCAAAGGGGCTGTACTGGGAAGGCAAGAGAGGCCTCACTGATTTTCAGGGCACCTCTTCAGGTAAACTGAAGGGCAATATATATTTCTCTCCCCATGTTCAGCAGCTGGGCCTAATGAATAAATTAAATTCCTTGCTTCTGCACTGAATGAAAAGGCCAGAGCAAGAAATGTATTTTTGTTTTCAGGAGTGGGTGAACAGGATTCAAGCTGCCCAGCCTCTGTTGCATCTTTGGGAAATGTGGCCGCAACATGTCATGCTCATACATGCAAAAGGGAGGGGCTAAGATACTGCAGTCAGTCTTCTGTGTAGTATAACTGTAGCTCTTCCTTAAATTCTTGCTCACTTCTCTTTTGAAATAAGGACTTCTCATGCAAACAATGCCTGTGGTTGGCGGGAAAAGAATGAACTTGAAAACTGTTGATTTTATGGGAGAAACTTTCCAAATAATACAAAACATGGACTTTAGCATCATTATAAAAACCATCATCTTCTGTGCTTTCATTAACACTTGAAAACTGTCTTTTGTGCAAGCTCCAGTCTGATTAGTAATGCATATGATTCTTAGGAAAAATGGACAAAGGATCCATATTTTCCTTATCACTCTTGAATGCATTCCACTGTAATTAAAATTCAGACAGCAAACAGGGCACTATTATCTCTACTTTCTGCTTGCTTGCAGCATCACTTTTGCATTTCTTACCCAGGACGGAACTTGTTTCTTGCTCATGCTTTTGCAGAGTCAGCCACAGTGGCGTTCCTGATGGCCTTTTCCATCTCACCATAAAAAGCACACATAACATGGAGAGAATTCAGGGACACAGAGATTCGACATTTTGAAACTTCTCACCAAGGAGAATTCATGGGGAAAGCCTACACAGGTGATGATCTCATGGACAGAGACCTCAGTGGGGCTCCTAAACAATCACATCAGGCGGGTCATCTGAAAATATAGGACCAGACTGAAGACAGCCAGATCTCTCTATATATTGAAATATAAAGTCCCTGAAAAAGGGCTTTGTACTCAACAGAGAGGAGAATTTAGAGCATGTAGCTTACTTTCCTTTTTATTACACTGACCCCCAAAAGACTGCCTTGCAATCCCAGTTATTCAATCCATTATTGTCCTAGTACAGTGATATTAAGAGGTGACAATGTAAAGTGGCACCTGGAATTAAATTAATGCATTGCAACACATAGTTCTGACAGTATGATGAGCTGGGTCCAAATTTGCACTTCAATTAATTGATGATTGTCACTTACAATAGGAAGAAATTACAAGGTTAAGCCACATGGAATAAGAATATTTCTAATGGATTACAGTATGCACAAGAAGTTAACATATTTTTGTTTGTATGATTCATAACCCCTTTCACATCCACAGGAACCTGCATTTAGCTATTTAGTTCAGAAGAATAGGGAAATGAAGACCATTTGTGATCCAAGTCAGTAACAAAGAAAGAAGCATTCTACAAAATAGGAAAGTATATTAAAGAGCGGAATGTGTTGGGGAAAAAAACTTGTCATTTTGACAAGGCCAAGAGACAAGACAAGCCTGTGCATGGTAAATGCATGGAGTGTTCAGACATTTATGCTAATGACAATGTAAACACAAATGTATTTATTAGGAATGTAATTTTCATGAGAAGTCATAGCTGAATGACAAATCATGAGCGTCTGAAAAGCACGCAATAAAGCAGAATCCTTGAAAACAAATTACTTTCTCAACCCCCTTGTCTCAATAAAAATTTTAACAACCTTGCATTAAAGTGAATGAATACTGCTCAGCTGTACCCAGGGTATTTCAAGTGTTTTGAAGAGTTGTCTATATTTACAAAGTTTTTATAATGTTTCCTTAAAACTTTTGAGTTTTGTAACACCGTATTAGAAATGCAACGCTTTAGGTGGGACCTTGAGATGCAGCCAGGGAATCCAGGGAGGAGATTCCCATTGGGCAGCAGGAGACTGAGCTCTATTCTCAGCACGCACAACATGATCTGCTCTGGAGCCTGGCACAAGGCACCTCATTTAGTGGCGCCTACCTTTCCTCTTCCTAATTAGCTGTGATATTTTGGAGGAAAGAGATAGGGGGAAACTGAGGATAGGACTGTCTCCTACAGCATTGTAGATCTAAAAAATTGTATCTTCAGGCTCCACTTTCAGCTAGGACATCTTGGTATTACTGAGGTATAAATAAAAATATCACATTGCAAAGCATCCTCTAATATTTAGAGCAAGATTGTGTGTAAAAACAGTCACCAGCTGTTTCTTCTCTGCATGCTTAGGACAACTGGTGCCACTGGTGCCATAACTTTTGGGAGCCCCAGTTAGAATTAGCTATTTATTCTGGACTTTGATAAACAAGATATGAAATCAGCCAGAGAAACAAAACAGGAGAAGTTGTTCTGGTTATTTTTTATATTTCATTAATCTAACAATCTAAGAACTATTTCTTTTGAAGCCCCAGCTACAGTTATATGAGAATTTACATTAGCATAAAAAAATGCTTGGCCCTCTTGATTGAGAAAGAGCATCTTGAAAATACCAGCATTACCGGTTAAAGAAGCAGCAGACAGATATACAACACTGGCATGAACTGTCTCAGGCCTGAATTCCCAAGAAGGAAAGAAGTTTGAGGCTGTGATTTTCTCTTCAATTTCTCATTTGTCTCTTTCCCTCTTTTTGCCCAATAATTTTGACAGCACTGACTAATTTCTACTGAAGTTGACAAGAGAGTAGACATTTGAAATATAACTGCCTTGTATATATTTTGTGAAAACTTTAAGCTGGCTAGCACACAGGGAGCCACATTATTTTCCCTCACAAAAGCAAAGCAACCAGGATGTAGCTGCTCTTCACATATGCAGCTGATGACAACCAACTGGCAGTAGAACATGTGTAACCACCCATGGGCAGCCTCACATTAGCCCTGGCCCTGATTTTTTGGGATACCATTGACAGCTGCTGCATCAACAGCACATAGTGGAGGGTTGACATTATTCAAATTCAAGGAAAGCTTAAGGGAAGAGATAACAGACTGGAGGCAAAGGACAATTCATAGGAAACCAGGATCGATTACTCCCCCTAATCACAGAAAAACTCACTTAAATCTCACTGGCTTTTGCATAGGGACCATAGGCACACTGTCAATCTTAGGACAACACAGTAAAATGAACGCGCGGCATTAATTTTGACTCATCAGAAAAGCATCTTAAAAAGCCTTGTCACCTTTTTTTGATAGCACTTTCTTTGCTTCCTAGGCCAATATGATGTAATACATAATGTATAAGCTTTTGAGCTCTTTATGCAATTTACTGCTTTCCTGACTTAGCCTTCAAAACAAGAGTGCGAGAGATACACATAACTGGACGAGGTGAAAATTCATGAGAAAATGTGTGGTTTTCTGTCAGAGTCCAGGAATCCCTCTGGCTGCCCTGGCTGTCTCAAGACCCTGGCAGGGGTCTCAGAGACCCTGGCATGAAGTCAAAAACACCCGTGGAAAACTGTCAACTCTGGATGAGGAATTACAAGTCACAAGGGTTTTAGTAGTGTGATATTTGAACTAATGCAGGATGGAAAAGTAGAATTTTGGGATTTTTAGAATGGGGTTCAAGGGGGTACAAGATGGAGGAATCTGGGCATGTCCTAGCCTTCTTCTTGTTCTTCTTGTCCTCCATGTCTTGCTGTGATAGTGACACTTTTCTGTTGGTTTAAGGTAGGGACACACAGTCCAACATAAATGTTAGGTATTGGTAATGAATTGTAAACATAGTATACATGTAAAAGGTAAACACCGCCCGACAGGGCAGGGCAGAATGCCATGCCTGTCTTGCTGAGAGGATCTCGGCAGGTCACAGAGAAAGTATTGTAGATAAGAAATAATAAACAACCTTGAAAAAGCAACTGGAAGCATTCCAAGACCTCTTCTTCAGCAACATTCGGACTAAGGAAGCAAAGACTCTTTTCAGATCTCTCTTGAGGTCACCCTGACCTATAGGAGCCCCAAGAGAGAAGAAATCCACAGTTTTCCATTGGCTTTAATGAACCCCAGAGAAAGCAAAAGTACTAAAAGTGCTTCTATGTAGCTGCCAGTATACTCATACCCAAGTAAAGGAAAAAGATATAAAAGGCAAGAACAGCCAGTTAAATGGGTTATTAGGATTTTTGATGGATATGGTGCTTTAGCACACAGCCACATGGCAGAAAGATATTTTTTTTCTGGTTTTGTCCCTCTCCTCATGATGTGGTCTAAGTGGAGAAAAATTTGAGGTGTATCCAAAACCATGTTTACTCAGATAAGAGGACTCTGCCTAGTATAGTCTTTCCTCTGCCACGTGTCCTTCAGACACATAATGAGTTCACACATCAAATGGTGTGGGCACAATCCTTCATTCCACCTCCCAGATCAGGCAGATCAGAGCTGCCCCATCTTAGAGACATTTGTTGGAACAGAACTTGGCATAAGATGTTCTGTTAAAATTTTCTGTCCCTCCTTCCCTGACACAGATTTGTGGTTCCAGCCCGTTCTCTACTGCTCTACCCAATGCTATTTTTGATGTCCTGCTTTGACAGGAGGTTTAAACTGGGTTTAAACTGAAACAGTTCATGTAGGTGCGCATTGCAGAAATGACCTGTTACAGTGTTAAATTAGCCATTTTGCAAGAGATGAAAACCATCTTTCTACCAGACCTCTGCTCAAATTTCATTCCTGAACAGATATGCCAAGATTTTAAACTGCTTTGAACTCAAAGACCTTAGACTAGGCAAATTTCCTCCTGCTAAAAGGGATGAAATTCTTCTGTACATGCAGAATAATGAGGAATAGTGCATTGACATGAATGCTTTTTCAGTCTTTTCAGGCAGCAGACATGGATGAAGCACTCTACAGACAATGATATTTATTGTTATGGTTACAGATGGCTACAACCTTTAATTTATACTTTTCTCATTTTCCAGTGTTCCTGACACTCTCTGTATAAACCAAGGAAAATTAGACTTGACATTTTAATGGTGAAAAGGTGAGAAAAGAAAAACAGGTTGCAATTTCCATCTGAGAAAATTCAGTGTCTCTAAAGCCATCTTAGATCCACTGCAGATCACTTCCCAAAAGCCCATGTGGCACCTTTCTTCAAGCAAAAGCACAGCAATGCAGTGAACACCAGTTGTCTGCATCACTTCATCTAGTTAAGCAGTAGTTTGTCTAAAACAACATGCACAGTCCCCAAAAATTGAAGTTCATTTCTAAATTGTCCCCTGCAAATATGTTTTCCCTCCCTTAAATGATCCATAAATCTCTCTCAAGCAAGGAAGCAGAAGTGAAGCAGTTCAAAGTAAGCAATCACTTTCAAAACCCTCTATGTTTATTAGAAACAGGCCTGCAGTGTTGTACTTGCTCTCAGCAAGGGAGCCTGGGGACAATATTCTGCTACCCAGGCAACTTCTTCACATCACCAGTAAAGTCCTGTGGATAGTATGTGCCAGCTAATGTGAATGAGAAATCCTACATCTCACCAGCTATGTCTTTTATTTACTTAACAAGATACAAATACAGCATCTGTCTTACAGGTTTTGTAGAGAAAGGAGTGAAGTTTACAATGAAAACTTGATCAGAGTTGTTAGCCAGGCTTTATCCTCCCATGCCTGTGCTGAAGGATGGTGAAACACACTCCAAGGATGCATTTCCCCTACAAGAAGCTGGTGCTGAAATGTGGCATACATGAGACACTTGTGTGATACTGCAGATGTAGATCAATATTCCATCTTTGTATCTGAGTAATTAGAATTATCTACTGAATTTTCCATCAAATATGAACAAAAGAGAGAGTCAGCCTTAACTAAAGATGTAAAAACTCCTAGTCTGTTTGCTTAAACCATGCAGAAGAGAATCTTTTATGGATAATTTTCCTCATTTTAGGGACAAATGCAGAGACTCTAGTCTTTAAAGAGAAAATGGGTATTCCATGTATAAATTTCACCTACTTCAAGTAAATGGTTGAGAATATCTGGAGTTTCAGGTGTTTTTAAATACAGCTCTACATTCATAGATCATACATATGTCAATGCACACATTGGTTATACATCAATACTGTCCAATGTGTGACAAACTCCAAGGAAATGGAGATGAGGAACTGAAATCAGTCTGTGCAGAACCATTTTTAATATTATGTTTTGAAAAGAGTGCAGACCGGCTGTTCCCCTGCCCTTTCAACTGGAAGATTTAAGGAAGTTACATCCATTATTTCTTTTTACTCAGTGCTTCATGTCCTGTGGTGAGTGTGACCTGCACTTGAAAATCAAGATTGTAACAAAAAATTACCTCCCCAGTGAGCTGATAAGGGAAAGAGCAGCACAATATCTTGCTTTATATTTTAAATATTTTAAATATTTTATAACAAATTCTTGCTTTATATTTTAAATTTGGGGGGTTTTAAGGCAGCTATGTGAATTAATTTAATTTAGACAGAACAAAAAATTAAAGTTTTGATCCCATATCTGCATTACAGTTATACAAGCAACTATATTGCAAGGGCATAGAAAATTTCTGGAGGCAATATTATCAGCTTATTAGTTGTGAATGTTCAGCAAGCACTCCAAAGGAGGACAATTTAGAATCATGCTGTGGTAAATACTGAAAGTTTTCAATAAGAATTCTTTCAGAATAGCGTCTGTGTGAGCCTAGGATGTTTTATGGCCACTTTTCCAAGAGAGAATTTAAAGGTAAGCTGAATCTCTGTTAAAAAGTCCGTGAGTGGGTGCTGTTAATAACTCCAGTAGGTTGGGGATGATTGCACATGACTTGCAGCTTTGTTTATTCACTGAATATTAGATGACATGGCATAAATTCAAAGGGAAACAATTAGTATTCATGTGCTGAGAAACAAAGCAGAGCTGGTTCTTTTGCTTCTAAATGCTCAGAGGAATGACCAAAGACTAGATTTAAGAAAGAGCTGAAAGTCACAGAAATGAGACTTAAGTTTGCCAAACCAAAATCACATTCTTAGGCATCTCCCCCCACCTCAGCCATGTCTAAGTTCTGTCAGCACCTTCATTTTATCCAGAAGGTGTTTAGTGCAGAATTCATAACCACAGAGAGGTGATCAGGCTTTACCACCTCAGCACTGGGCAACAAGATCTTGGTCTCTGGACCCCCTGACTTTCTCACCCAGGATGTCTCTTAATGACTGTTTACATGAAAGGACCAGGCTTAAGAGGGAACCTTGCGTCCAGTTTGGCTTTATGTTATGATCTCAGAGTGGCAGATATTGATGGTCTGAATATTCTGGGTGAGAAAAGGCTCTCTGTGCTACCATTTTGTGTACAAATACTCCCACCATTTTGCTGTTGTCTTCAAGATGGACCTCTAGGAAGTGTCTCAGGGAGATGGATCCCATGTAGACACCAGAGCACCCTCAGGAAGAGATTCATTCTCCTCTCCATTATTTCCATGTGCCTAGCTTGAGGCAGCTGTACATTTTAGCTAATCTCATAAAATAAGTGTAATGGCTGCACTGGATTGCATCCTAAAGAGTTTTATTCTCTACAGGAATTGTATACATTTCTGAACAGAAGACTTTGGATTTCATTGTGGAGCCAAGCACTAGGCATTTAAGTGCCTTACACATTCACTGAATACATTTGCCTTAATGTGCTTTCACTAAACAGAAAATGAAGATGTACATTTGAGATCTGCACATCATTTGAGGTCATCCATTAATTGTTCATTACTCAATTGATACCAAAAAGAAAACCTTAAATTAAAAAAAAAAAAACCTCACAAATGCAGCTATCATCAAATGCACAGAAATCTTACAAGAGCTCAAAGAGAAAGGTAACATATGGGTAAGGCTGGAAAAGCTAATTTTAACATGATTTAGTTCAGTGAAGAACACATCCTGATTTAAAATGTGGTTTTATTCTTATCTCACATTGGTTATACTTAGTTATTTTTCTGAAGATTGATTCTCACTTTTAGCAATTATTAAGGCATGCTATTTTGCAAGTAAGTGAGGCATTTTTACTAAATTTGATACCTTTTCTTTGGTAACTAGAAGAAAGTATATTAGTGTTCTGATTTAGGGCAAATTTAGGGAGGAAATTTCTGAAGGGGTCCCTCTGGAAAGCAAATTCAAGTGGCCCCTCCCCCACCCAGTTTGGGAGACAAAAATCTCCTTCAAGAAAAGTAGAAAAAAACCCTGTTTATTTAACAAGCAAAGTATTCACAAGCATTAAAAAAAAAAAATTAAACAATAAAACCTCTCACTGTTCTGAAGAGATGGCAAATTCAGGAAGTCCTTGTCATGGGGTGTAGCTCGGCTTGCTCAGTCTCTTATCAGCCCCTCCTGTGCTGGAAAATGCTGCATCCCGGACCCTGTGGGCCACAGCTGTGAGCTCCTGGTGTTTTTTGGATTTTCAGTCTAAATCAGGGCCTATCAGTTCCAAGAAAAAGAAAAGCCACAGTCTGGGGAACTTCACTGCCTCAGCTAGCTAAAAAAAAAAATAAAATAAAAAGGAGAGCTCTGTCCCGCTGTCTGTCCATGCTGCAGACAACACAGTCCAGGAGCAGGATGCAGGGGAGCAAGTGCAGTTTCTGATAACAAACTCCACACTTCTTTCCCCCACTTTGCTCTCAGAACCTGTCTTAAACTGGTGCAGAACTTAATATCCAGCATAAACGGAACAGACGACTGTTCTGGGTAACAAGCATCATAAAGTCACCCTAGGACAATTAGGTAACATACTGTATTCTATTAGAAAAAGGCAGATAATGCTTTTTGTATCTAAGGGAATTCCTTTCTAGTCATGATTTGGGTAAAGCTAATTTGGATGGAAATATCAATCATATATAATATGTAAAAACTTTATTACTTTAAGCAAAAAAATATAATTACATGGAATACTATAAATAATAGCAACACATTTGTTGAATTAGATTTTGAAGTTAAAACTATTTGAATAAGGACTTCTCTGTAGTCATATGTCCTTCAAGACATGGAGAATCAGAGGGGGTTAACTCCTCCCCTTCAAAGTTTGTCATTAGTTTATAAATTCTCTTCAACACAGGTTTCAATACCCAATCAACTTGTCAAGTTCTAATGGTCCTTGTATTGTATTAAGCTTTTCATGCAGAAAAAAGCATATAATTTATTCCTTCAGCAAATCCCACGCAACAAATCACGGGAGGTGATTTCACCTATTACACTGACTGGACTTCTGTGACTGACAGCAAATACAGACATTGTCCTCAGCGTGATTTATAAGGATTTTGTAAATAACTCTAATCTGCAATATACATTTTCATGGCAATATTCAGGACATAAGCAGTAAACACATTTTAGTAGAAAATATTCATGACAATGGGCCCAGTTGCATGCCTTTTTTTGAAGCCACTGTTGTTTTATTCTGTCTTTTCATACCAAGGCAGAAAAATAAACCAGCGAACATACATTTTAGTTTCTTTGTTAACCTACTCAAAACATAGTCCAGAAATGGGTCAGTTAATGTTCTTTCATTCTGCTTAAGATATTTTTCTGATACATGAAGCAAAATAATTCTCTATCAATGTTTATAAGGCTGGTTTTGCTCAAGGCTCTTTATCTTGTCATATCAATCAGTCAAGGCTAATATGTGTGACAAAAAGTAGGACAGAGATCCCCAAAGAGGGATAAAAAATGAAATGACAAATAAGCCAGAAAAGCTGCAGGGTCATTTCCCTTTCAGCCTCAGTGAAATACCTTACTTTATGAGTCAGCATTGAAGACATAAATAATTAGCAATGATATAAATAGTTTGCAATTACAAATATAGTCAGATGATGAATATCAGACATTGGCAGAATGTATTTTGTTACTTTGGTTTAGCAAGGCAGGAACAGGACTAATTGATCTGAGATACCACAGTTCAAAAGCATGAACCCAGGGGATGAATCCATGTTTTGGTTACCTAACAATGAGCCAGAACACCAGGCCCTTGTGCAACGCAGGCAGAATCACCTCACAAAGGCTGAAAACCAGCAGTTTGAGAACATCAGCTTAGGAAATCCTCCTGTGTACAGAGACACACTCTCCCAGCCACAGCAATTAACACTTTCTAGAACCTGAGAAAGCAAACAAGAGGCTCATTGTCCTGCAGCCTTCTATTCAATAGTATCGACGTCCACTCCAATTGGCAAGAGAACATCCCTGTTTTGATGTCTGACTAGATGAACAGGTCAGAAGGTCAGAGCAGTTCAGAAAGTACACCTCAGCTTGTACATTGAGACCTGACTGCCCTTGCACCTGAAAAATCTGAGTCTGGTTTTGCTTGTTTTCTCTTTATGGCAATGAAAGTAATCTGATTTTTACCAGGTTTACTCCAATTTCCCTAAGTATAAATAAGACTAAGATGTGTTTAGAAGCATTTACGCTGGGTACAAATAAAGTTCCTTCCAGTGCAGGGGCAGCAGAACCTACAGGTCTCTCTGAGCTCATGTTTAAACATTTCACCCAAATACATATATCTTCATGTAAATGCAGTTTTGACCTTGTTTTATAATAGCAGCCCCTTTTTAAGGAAATGTGGAAAGCGAATTAATTTATATTGCAACAAATTATCAGAGATGATTTTTCACTACCCCTCCCCCCCACCTAAAACAAATGTTGAGGGAGGAATAAAATTTTCCAGGTGGAAACAGTACAGATACTCTCGCTTCGTGATTCTCTCCCTGCCATTTTCAGATGAGAACATTTGCTTTCCAGGAGAGTTTTAAAGTCATCAGTTCTAATGAAAATGACAGGTAAATTGAGCCTGATCTTGGCAAGTAAATGGTAGTGTATTCCAGGGAAAGGCTGGGTCAAGCAGAACTGTCCATGCTAATCCAGGCAGCTAGTCAAAGTTTGAACATCATACAGGGAGTGAGGTCCTGCACTGGAAGCAGGAGATGACAGTAGCATGAAGTCCAGCCCTACAAACCAATATTCTTCTGCACCTAGATCTTGTCAGCACTCTCTATTCCTGAATTTCTTCATCTCTAAATAGGAATGATTGATACCAGTCCACTGGAATATCACACAGCTCAGCTGTCTAGTGTTTGTAATGCATTTTGACAGTCCCAGATGGAAGCTGCTCCATGGAGAGTTGCCTTTACCCCCTTGATGCTGCTGCACTTTTTAATCCACCCTTTTATCAACTGGTATTTCATGCACTCTCCCTTGCAAACGAAGCAGTGAGCGAACAGAAATGACAAAGTGCACTTCCAAACTTCCCTCCCACTCACCTCTTCTCCATCTGTTGGAGAGAGAAATTTTATTTGCTGCAGAACTGCTGTCTGGCTAAAAATGTGAGCACTTTTTACAGCATGATCCCACTCTCTCCTCCACACACACCCACTGCCCAAGTGCTTCATTTTGAAATATGACATTGCTTCTTAGCTAATCCCCTGTGTAAGAAGAGGCTTCTACAGCCCATTTTATTAGGCGATGACTAAAAAGATGCTGTAGAATCCCACATGGTGTTCACTGCTGATCACCTCCACCCTACCTATTAGGAACGGAAAGAAACAGAAGATATCCAACAATAAAGACTATTTTTCTTCCTTTTCCCTGTCACAAACAGTCCAATTCAGTCTTATGCCTCATTATTTCCAAATTTTGAGGTTTAATCCTGAGTCTTATGGCAAATTGGTATTTATCTTTAATACCTAGCTCCTGAAAGGAAGTGCTCACTTCAGATTTTCTGTTTCTTTTAAAGAAAGCAGTAAGTCAAGTATTCCTGGATAGGGAGGAAAACTAGGTTTGGCTGAAGACAGTAGAAAAGACTGAGGAAATAAAGGTATGTAAGAAAACATCAAATTTCAATAAACACACAATGAAATCCTATGGCTTTAAGCCCACAACTCTGCAACAATTCTAAATTGTGGATCTGGCAGTATGAGGAATGGGGGGAAGTTTGTGGTCATGGAATACAAAATTGTCCACCATGTGTAATTAAGCAGAATATCAAAACCTGTTTTCAGACAGTATTTTAGTCCAGATCTCAAGGTCTGGACTTGAGATGCTGCTGAAAGAAAAAACACAAGATAAATTAGACAAAAAAGAGAGACATTGTCTAATTTATCATGGAGGTGAAACCTCAACTTCAAAAATCTCCCAACTTCATTCTTACTCTGGATATTGTGGCTTTCATAAAGAGATAGGTTTGTATGATTTCGGACTTTTTTCAGTTTTCATGGTTAAAGGAACTATTTTTCCCGCAAGTACCTAAAGTGGTCTATCTATCAATCAAACTAAGTAAACAGATAACTTTGTTCCACATTTTCAGGTAATTTTCTTAGTAATCCTTGCAGAACAAGTTACAAAATGGGGGTTGCTGTGATGTCCAGGCATTAGAAAGGCAAGTTACTTTTTGGTGGAATTGCATTGTTAAGATTTAGGGCGTGAACATTTCAATGATCTCAGACTTAGGGGAGAAGGATGTACTACTATAACAGACAAAAAGAATGCAGAATTTACAGGCCACAAGGACCTTTGGAAAAACTCCCACGATAAGGAAAAAACTAACAAGCCAACTCAATCAACTTTGCTGAAATCAGCTCTGAGTGGGAAAAGGTAATTCTGGCAGGGGGAGCTCATGACCACTGACTCAAGAAACTGAAGAGAAAAATTGAGCACGTGGACTAATCAGCATAAGAAGTGAGGGACTGAACCAACAGAAGAGAGAATACTAATTAATAAGAGAACTGTGTAACTTGAAGCAAGTGAACATTAAAGCCTTTGTTTGCTAAAATTTATAAATAGTGAGAAGTTTTGCTAGCCATTGTGATGGCTTTATGGATTTGCCACCCAGAACTCATTTTTGTGCAGAAATAAATACCTTAACTCTGTGTGTGGAATGACCTCGTGCATGCTGGGTTAAAGAACCATATTTTGGGACAATATTTGGACGATAAGCATCAGACAAGACATGGCATTTTCTCTTCTTTCTCACCACAATTTATTTAGAAGGAATATGAGGATGGAGGTCTATACTACAACTTTGAACCTGTAAAGATTGTTTCCCTTTTTCCATAAGGACACAACTTCTTCAGATTGTGCTCTAGCAATTTCAATCAAAAGACTTCAGTCAGACAAGCAGATGCATTACAGTTTCCAGGTAGAGGCCCAGGCTAAATTACTAGGTGATTACAGTTCCTATTAAAAATTCATTACACCTAGTAGAAAATGTTTTCCATTTGGGGAACAGTGACTAGTCCCAAGTGATGACCCCAGCCTTGGACAAGATTCAGTCAATCATGACAGCTGCTCAAAAGTTACAGCTCCTGCCAGAAGAAGGGGATTGGCTAACCTAGGTCCTCAAAAGGGGGACGTTCAGCATGTTTTTCTTGCCTATTTACAAGCCACAAGAACACAGAAAAGATCCTCCAGAAAAAAACAGATGGAGTTAGCAATTTATGAGCTAGACACCAAAAAGTGGACAAAGTGAGGCGATAAAGAAGGACTCATGTCTTTAGGCAGGTGGTGGAAATAGGAAAAAAAATCCCCTCTCCACATTGATATTCACTGATCAGTAAAAAACAGTAACCTAATTTTAATTCACAATGCAAAACATACTCCACACAACAACCAAAGCCTTGTCTTCGCCCCTGCAACCAGACTGTTGCATAGAGCTATAAATACCCCAGCTCACAGGTACAGTTCATTGTACTACAAGTTTATTCCTTTTTTAAACATCAGACTCCTCCAGCAAAAGTAAAGAATGGTGACAAAATGTGACTGTAACATCAGGAAATTCCTTCCTATTAGCTGGTGTTTAATCTTGTCTGAGTAACACTAGCTTGAACACCAGATACATTCAAAGTGATAGGGTCAAGAAAAAGTAAGTTATCCAGGCATGTTATTTACAGAGAGACACAGAGCAACTTGGAAACTGGTTTTTGGCACTTATTTATTTCAGCTTGATTTTCCTATTCTTTATACAGGTCCCTAGCCAAGAGTTCCTTGTTAACTGCTCAAGTTAAAGTGCATCTTTTAGGGAAACTTGACCATGTTTTATTTAGCAACAATGGAGGACATAGTTCAGCATTATTTATAAAACTAAGTATTGAAGTGCTTTATATCTGCCCAATAATCATGGTTCAAATACATTCAATAGCACTACTAAGTTACTCTAGTGAAAGGTTATCATACAATATTGAAAAGCACCAGTTGCCCTAAGATCTCCCAATTCCAAAACTGATGGAGTTATGTGAGCAATGTTAGCATCTGCATTTAAGGGACACAAGGGCAGGAGTAGCCTCATCAGTAAGGGGATGGCCATCAGTATGGGAATGAGGCAGCATTCCTTACCTTGAAGGCAATGTCAGTTTGACCTTGACCCTACACAGCAGCTGACTGACTGGGGGAAGGAAACGGCTTCAGAAGAAAATGTGTGGCATTAACAATTGGCCAGTATCAAACACAAGCTACTGGTCTGCACCACACTTGGTTTCCCCCTGTACCTCTATTATATGCCCAGAAGTGCCATATTTTGACAAACACAGTAGCTCAGTGTGTCACCTACCCCCCAAGTACAACCAGGATCCAGAAAATAGGCAGCTCTTTCTCATCATCTGCTTCAGTTCAGTAAAGCACTTCCTAAGGTTCTTGCATACCATGGGCATCTTCATAAAACAGTTACTGTTGACTAGCTCCTGAATCAGAGTGTTCTCCCAGGGAACAGGAGATCCAGGCTTAGCTCCACATCCACCTATCACTTAACAGTGATGAGCCTGGCTGGGGGGCTGCTGGTACTCCACCTCTCCTTCTGAAACTGTTTTACTGCACAATGAATTCAGCAGTCATTTTTCAAAGAAAGGGTACTCAACCCTGCCCTGGAAATCAAGCACCACCAGTACTGGAGGTGCAGGTCCCTTCCAAGATCTGGTGGATCTCTTTCACATGTAGGACTGCCGTGTTGACACTTGCAACTCAAATGCACGTATTCCCTTCCTGAATGGGTTCCACTTCCACCTTCTCTCTGGCTCCAAAATATCTTGAATTAGGCACCTTCAGCAGCAGTTGCAGTGAATGTTTTCTAGGAAATTTGGCATCCAGTGGCTCAGAGCATCCTCCTGGGAGGGCTGAGCTTGAAATCTGGCTGTCTCAGCAGTCTAGAGAAGTATTCCAGCCACTTAGCTGTTACATAAGTATCCATCATCACGTATTCCTCCAATCAAAATTTTATGTCTGTCTCCTGGTGAAAGTGAAGAACTCTGATCTATTGTTTTGACAGGGAGATGCCTGAAGGTTTCCATGCTCCACACTTCAGACACTCCTTCACCCAGACCTCCCCAGTCAAGGCTCCAGTGATAGTGAGGGTGTGTAACTCTCTTGTATTCAGCAGTTTCCTTTCTGCACGTCTTCTGACACCTGAAACACCATTCTAGATCACCAGCACCTTTCAGCTCAGTGCTCTTTTGCTCTGTAAACCATGAGGTAACCAACTTTCTCCAGAGAAATTAGGTACCTGAATTATTCTCCTTCAGCATCCTGTCAAGCTACTCTGTGTTCAAGGGCTCTTCTATATTTGCAGAGCCTGTCCATAACTACTATTAATGTAGTACAAGACCAGCTAATTCTACAATGAATAGTACAGAGAGATATATAGCACTAGACTTGTGTAATGTAGCTTCAGTGAAGATCTACTCACCCCTTCACAGAAGAGAATTGCAAGGATTTACTTCCACAAGACCTAATGAAAACTACTTTAGGGTATCACTATTATTTATTTGAGAATTTTGACATTTGCAGAATGTTGAAGAGGCAACCTAATTCTGTCAATTGTTTGCCAAAATTTCAGCACTGGTTTACACAGGACAGTTTAGAAACCAGTCGATCGGAAGACCATTGAAAGTAACTTCTAAATGTCTAGATATGGCCATTATTTAAATCACTAGCAACTACACTTTTAAACCATGAAACTCTGTGCGTGGCGTAAGCAGAAGGTTGGCTGTAGGAAGGTAAGAATCTCCTACCAATCTCTTTCCAAAGAAATTGAAACTATTTCCATAGATCAAGCAGCACAGAATGATCATACAGGCTTCCAAGACACTGTAACCCATCTTCTTGCAACAAGGCAAGATGAACACAGCATAGAGTATGCACACATACTACCTGTGTGCTTGCATATACCATGCTTAGATGACAGGCTGAAAACAGTTACAGAAGTCCATGTCAGAAAACTTAAATAAATGTTCTGATTCTCAGAATACTTATTTGTAATGGTTATTAACCCGACAATTCAACTGTTTTGGTGTTTAGGATCTGGCTTTTTAAGTATTTCACACTGATGCTGAGTATGTGTACAGTCAGAAACCCTGGTGTACAAATGTAGTTATGAAAATTACAAAATAAAGTATGCAAACTCTTCCATTCTCCACCACACCAGCTCTTAGAAAGAGAGAGTTAGGGAAGATACTCAAAATTTCTGCCATCCGCCACACCAAGATAAAGAGCAGGGCTGTTGCCTGGTACTTTGCTAATACATTTCTGAGTTATGAGCTAACAGAATCACATACCATAAATCTAATACCAAGGTGTCTCTGGGTCTTGCTGTGGAAGTGTAGATGTGAAGGTTTTAATGAAAACTGAATGAGTTTGGATTGGAAGGGACCTCAAAAATCATGTAATTCCAACCCCACTGCCATAGATAGGGACACCTTACACTAGACCAGCTTGCTCACAGCCCCATCCAACCTGGCCTTGAACACTGCCAGGGTTGGGGCATCTACAACTTCTCCGGGCAACCTGTTCCAGTGCCTCATCATCTTCACAGCAAAGAATTTCTTCTTAATCTCTAATCTAAACCTACTCTCTCAGTTAAAAGCATTTCCCCCTCGTCCTATACGTGTCCTTGTAAAAAGTCCCTCTCCAGCTCTCTTGTAGGACACCTTTAGGTAGTAGAAGATACTCTAAGGGGTCTCTGGAGCCTTCTCCATGCTGAACAACCCCAACTCTCTCACACTTGTTTTCACATGGGAGATGCTCCAGCCCTCCCATCACCTTCATGTCACTTCTCTGGACTCATTCTAGCAGGTCCACACCCTTCCTGTGTTGATCAACAATAACCATTTCAGAGACATTCAAAGTGATAGAGTCAGATACAGATACAGTAGTGTGTCCCTGTCTATCACATTTTTGTTACCACTTTGTTATTGCTGGTTATATTTTTTTTAGCTCTTCTTTTCTGTATTTAACTTTCTAAATGCTCCAACAAAAAAGGTTGAAGCTCAGTAGCAACAGCTGTGGTCCCTTTCATGCAAGGAAGGGTGCTTCCTAATTGGTTTTCAGCAAATATTGTCACAGGGATATCTGGCAGGAAAACCTTTTGATTTATTTACAGAAATAAGACAATTTCTTTCTTCCTATGTTTTCAGAAGTACAGAGGTAAAAGGCTTCCCTTTAGGAATGACAGCAAATGCTTAAAAAATGGCAAGTGTTTAAATTATTTGCTGAGTCAGAGTTTGTAACAGCTGACTTTTAGGCAAGTGTTTTGGAATAAAACTGTGGGCAGTGTAATGAAAAAATGTTTTAAAGAGAAATAAAGGGAAAAGGTGAAAAGTACACATCATTTACCACACAGTTGTTTGTATTAATATGAGGTTGAAGGAAGCAAGAGATTTTTTTTCTCTGGGAGTCTGAAATTTGGAGACTTGTCATGTTTAGGACCACACACCCCATCTTCCAACTGCAGCAAATACTTTGTTCTTATTTTTCATTTAGGTGTAATTTTTGTATCACCAGGGAGAGAGATTTTAAGTCACCAGTTTCTGAGCTTTTGAAGCCTTTTCAAAATTCTTTTCAACAGGGCTTAGATAGGCAGAAGTGGGTGGATTAGCTCGACAGCCTGCATCCACTGCTTAGTTCCAAGGTTTCAGTGCAATATGCATCTCACACATACCAAGGCACCTGTCGTGGCTCTTAAGCCCTTTGAGTCATAGGCGTTAGATGGTGCCAGAACACTGGGACTTCCACCAGAGGTGAGAAAGATTTTTTAAAAAATAAGGCAAAAAACAGAACAAAAAAAATCCCACAACACAAGGGTATATCTGGACAAACTCATTTTGCTAATGTAATATGTAAATAGGATTAATGCACTGAGATCACTATTATCTGAAGAGACTGCCATGGAAAAGGAATATTCATGTTTATTTATGGAGACCAGCATAGGGGAAAAAGCCCTTAAAAATTTGGTCTGGAGATCCAAGTATATTTCCCATCTCTGCTTGAACGTTACTGAAATCTTGACCTAATCTATCCCTGGAACTGTAAACTCTGAAATTAGAATTGCCATTAATTTCCATCTGGGAGTGCTGATTCAAAGTCAGAGAAAAACCAGTGGGTTGCATGGAAACACATCAAGAATCACAGGTCCCTGAGATTAAGTTCTTGGTAACTTCTGTTGTTATTTCTTTTTCTTTGTTTCCTCTTTGCTTGGTATTTTGTAATAACGTTTAAGTTGTTTTTTTTTTTTCATAAAGAGAAAGAAAAATAGAGTAATTCAATCTTTAAAATGTGGCCAGCAAGGATTTTGAAATTCTAATGGTCCTTAAAAAGTTTAGGAAGTGTTTACTGCCACAAATGTAAATACTGAAGCTGGGAAACTAATCAGGAAAGTTTCTGCAAAATACCTATCATTACAAAACAAAGCCAAATAATTTACATTAATGATCTGGCTTCCTTAATTCTTGACTTCTATACAGTGCAAGTGACTGGCATTACATTTCATCAGTGTATGTTTCCAAACTATCTTCTAAATCCTGGCTTAATGAATAAGACTTCTTTAAGAAGAAACATCTGGAAAGAGACTTTTAAAATGCAATAGAAAATTATTACTGCTACCCACATAGCTCCATTCTACAGCAGCATTTCATTTTTTTCCCATGTAAAATGTCCCATTTCCACAACACAGAGCATAATAATAAATGATAATTTTTTAAAAGGTAATTATTGAAGCAATTTGCTATGTATACAAAGACAAACCCTTTTAAAGGCAAAATATTTCAACAACTAAATAATGCTCTAATTATGTTTAACACACAAGTGTTTTAATTAAAAAGGTTACTAAAGGAGACTACATGTTGTAGTTTAACCCCAGCCAGCAATTACCACACAGCTGCTTACTCACCCTCCAACCTTCCCTGTGGGATGGGGAGGAGAATTAGAAGAAAAGGTAAAACCTGTGGGTTGAGATAAGAACAGTTTAATAACTGAAATAAAGTCAAATGCAGTAATAATGACAATATTAATAATAATTTCAATGAAAAATGAGATAAAAAGGAGAGGGTGGAATAAAACCCAAGTAAAACAGTGATGCACAACACAACTGCTCACTCCCTCGACCAATGCTCAGCCCCTACCCAGCAGTGATCGGCCCCTCCTGTCCACCTCTTCCCAGTTTATGTGCTGAGAAGATGTTTTAGGATATGGAATGTCCCTTTGGCCAGCTGGGATCAGCTGTCCTGACCGTGCTGCCTCTCAGCTTCTTGTCCACCTGTTCTCTAGCAGAGCATGGGAAACTGAAAAGTCCTTGACCTACGGTAAGCACTGCTCAGCAACAACCAAAACATCATTGTGCTGTCAACATTATTCTCCTCCTAAATTCAAATACTGTACCACTGTAGCACTTATTAAGAAGAAAAGTAACTCTATCCCAGCCAAAACCAGGACACTACAGTATCCTGGACACACTGAGATTCCATCTCAAAGTGACACTCTGGACCCAATTTACAAATCTCACTAATGCAGGCACATACGGTTTTCAGAAAGCATTCAAACAATAAGACAAGATCAAGTGATTGTTAAAATTTTACAAGTTTTATAAAAATATTATACATTACAAAAATGTATCAAAACCCCCCTTATAATTAAACCCTACAAAACATTTAAAATGTGTAACATTCTTTAAAATTAGGATTATCCATTTTTTCAATAGGTACAGGTAGAAGTTTATATCAAAACTTTATCAAATAAAAGACCCCTAGCTTTCATACCTATCTAATCAGAAGAATATACACTGTCAGAAATATGAATGTGTTTAGAGATTTCTTGTCTATAAAAATAGAAAAGAGGCATACTGTGAATATCTCACCTGAAGACTCAAAAAGTTCTAAACATACCAAGAAGACTCTTAAAATCAGAGAAATTATCAATCTATTTTTCTGAGGATTCCAGCTCAGAAGAATGATGATGCAAGGAAGAAGAAAAAACAGACTGAGTGGAAAAACACCCCTGAGATAAATCAGAAAATATTTTTTTCTACTCGATTCTTTGGCTTTTGTTACTTTTAAGCTATCACACAGGTTTGAAAGGAAATTGGTCCAGTCATAGATTTTAACAATTACATTATCATAACATAGGTAATTATTCTGACGCAATACAAGGAATAAAAAAACCCCAAAATAAAACACAGTATAAGTTACTATTTTTTCTTCATACTCTTCTGATTTATGATCCCATCCCTCTATTTTTTTTTTTTTTCATTCTAAACTTAGATTGTTAAGAGGATAAAATAGCCATCTGGAATAATTTTTCAAATTATCGTTTCCCATGTCTTCCTTTTTTCCTTGAGAGTTTTTTATGGACAAGTTCTTCAAAAGCCGTAATTTCATCTTCCATTTCATTTTCCAAGTCTTTATCATGCACCAAGCCTATATTAAAAACAATAAATTAATGCAGAATGGAAAACCCCAACACCTTTTTCTCTTAACAGCATGACAACCTATGTCACTGCTATTTTATATGTCAGCAATATACCTTCATATGTGCATAAGCATGTTTAAGAAGTATTTAGCTTAATATGACAATGTGCTTAAGAGCTCTGCAACAAAGCAGTGACTGCTAAGCCACTTGCTGCACCAGTAATTAATTTTCACACTGAAAATCTGTTTCTATTGTTATTTCCTTTGACTTTTCTAAGAAGTCTGTCTCAAGATTCAGTTTCAGCAGACAACTCATTTCCTCGCTGACTTCCAAGACAGACTATAATGTTCCTTTTGAGACTACAAGAGCACACTCTCTCCTATTAACTGTATCTGCTGGAATAGGAAGAGGCAATCCAAGGTTTTATCACAACCAATTTTTTCTAAAACTGAGCTAGTTTAATGCTTTACATATCATGCTTCACTGAGCAGGAAGTCCATTTTGTAAGTCTAATCACTCCATTGCTGCCAACTGTTGCAATCCCACCACCTAAATATATGTTTAAATATGAACATTCAGGGGGAAACAATGAAGTCTTAAACTTGCCCTCAGAGATCTGTGATTCAACAGACTGCATCAATGTATGCTACTTTTGTATGAAACCAAGAGAAATGGAAGTGAAAATAAAAGAAACAAATGCAAGCATTCTTTAACAGGCTGGGATCCACTGAAGGCCAGGGAGAAGTCTTGCTCCACTCTGGCCACCCTGCACCCAGCTGCTCTGCTTTGAAGAGCCACTGAGGGAAATCCTGGTTAACTCATGTTTTCCAGAGTGCCCCTGTGGGAGTGCCTCTCAAAGGTCAGTGAACACCCACAATGCTGCTGAGTGGGACACTGAAGTGATGCTTAGAGACTACTGCTGAACAGTAGTGGGCACAGAAAGTTGTGCAATTTTAAAACATACCTTCTTCTGTTATCCTGTGAGAGTCCATTTGCTTCAGCCACTTACGAGCGTCATCAATGGTGTCAACCAATTTGTTGGCGTGTCTGGTTATTACTTCTTCAGCTGAAATGGAGCACAGTTAACATTCTGTGAGAACACTTAGCTGAGAAATGGACAGCAGCTAAAAGTCGAGCACAAAATGAAGTTATGCAGAGCCGTGTGGGATGATGATGCTGCAAACTCAGAAATCACGGTCACCAGTGATCTGATGTGAGTGATAATTCATTAATGTGGATGAAGATGATGTATGTATTACTCCCCATTTTAATCAACATTACTAGCACTATCAGAACTGAAGTTCTACATCCTTGTGCTGCCCCTTTTGAGTTACATCTGAATCCTGAAAACATTCTACTTTATTTTTGGTTTATGAAGTTCCTGACTCTCATTATCTCTCTGAAATTATACAAATCAAACATGGACCTAAAATGGTGCAGGCTTTGCTGAACTGCACCATTAAGAACCTGAAAAATGCCTGTTATAAAGAAAGGGAAAAGTAGTCTCAGAAAAAAAATTCTCTCTATATATTTTCACTGAGTAGAATAACAAGGTAACATTCATCAAGCAATTGTCATAACGAAATCCACTATTACCTAATTAAGCCTACTATATCCATCTTATTCATCACTATCATGGTTCACTGAGCAGGAAGCCAAGTAAACAATAAGCTGAATTTCATGAACTTCATCCATATGTAAAACTTTCCACTAGGAGTAAAGATAAGGCTTACAGGTGAAGAGCAGAACCTAACATTTAGTTACAAATTTAACACATTTCACTGATCAGAGCTGATGAACATATCGAGTACTACAGTTTTTCATTATTGTCAGACACCAAAGGCAAAATGACAGCTTGACAGAATTGGCGGATTTCTACCAGTGAAGCCAGTAACAATGTTAAGATTTAAATTGTCACCTTCCCAAAGCAAGTATATTAAACAATTTTGCTTCTAGGCCACTCATTCACTAATTCAATTTTGCTTGCAAAAATCAGCATAGAATAATGCTTTAAGCATATAAGGGGGAGGAATCTAATATCAAAATATGTATCTCAAGCACCGTAATTCACTAAACTTTTTAATACCAGTGTTGCCTCTGAGTACCTGACACACCACAGATTTGTGGTTAAGCATCCACTTTTGTTCAGCCCTAGCAAAATTACCAGTTCAAGGGCAGAATAATCAGAGATATCCTTAGTCAAAAACTCAAAGTACTCCTACCAGGCTACCCCTGCATATCCGAATTACTATGGCTAGCAGAAGTAAATAGGAAACAGTAGAAACAATAACAAAATTAGTAAAGATCACCTGTCAGTAAAACTGCAAAGTTGCTGTAAAACTGTGCAAAACCATGTAAGTTCAGAGAACATAGTACATCGTGACCATGTAAAATTCACTTTACTAACTATAAAAATTCACCACTATTCACTCTACCTCTACTATGTAATTCATTAAGTTGGAAGAGTTTAGAATATAATTTCAATATTTCCAGCTCTCTCTGTTCTTCTTTTCCTCAGCTACCTAAAATACCTGGAAATACCTTTCTCTTGACCACTTAAAGGTTATCAAATGGAGCTTTGCCAGGTCTAGCAGTTTGGCCAAAAAATGACATAATTAATTGTTTAAAGGAAACTGATAAGGTCCTACCTCTAGCCCAGGCTTTTTTCTCATAGATTTCCTCTACTGCATCTGAAATTTTTTTAATATTCTCTTTGATTTTCCTCTGGCGTAAGTTGGAACCTTCTTTATATGCTAAATGGTCTCGGGTGTAATCCCTTTCTGTAATGGCCTCCACTACTTCCAGTCCATCATGTATTATTGGATCTATGTTTCTTCTGAAAAACTCAGCATAGTGTCTGTAGGCAGCATGGTTATTCACGTGTTCTTCTGTGTTTCTGTGCTCCATATAGGCCTCACTGGCCACAGAAATTGCATTTCCTTCTGCATGCAACTTTTCTTCCCCACTGCTCTCAGCTGGTGTCAGAGGTTCAGAAGTGTCTGCCTCCATGCTTTCTGACCGGCTGAAATAGTTCTCAGAGCTTCGGATGAATCTGACTCCACAGAGGTCACACTGAGTTTGGTCAATATCTGCTCTTTTGAATATCTCTGATAAAAATTCCTCTTCTTTCATTGCAACAGGATGAACTCTGGAGCGGGCCTTCCTTTTCCACTTCACAAATAGGGAAATTAAATGGAACACACGATACAGCTGGCGTTGAGCAGATGCTTTCTGCTCTTGCTTCTGTTGCTTGCTGAGTGCAATGACTTCCAGGAGATCCTTTTGGTCCTCTAAGCAATGAACCTCTTCAAATTCCTCTTCCAGCTCATCAGCATAGTCTGTTTCATCCAAAGAGGTTATAAATCTGTCAAGGTTTACACGTTCATACTGGATGCCCCGTATGGGTGGATGCCCCTGAGTGTAGGCAGTGTCCCACTTCCAGCGGCAGTCAACCAAGTGCTCTTCATCTCGCACCGTCAGCAGCTCTTGCAGGCTTGCAGCAACTTCTCTTACATGTGTAGCACCACCCACTTGTCCTACGACCCTCAGCAATCTTTCAGGTACTTTAGAGGGAGTGTGTTTTCTCATGGATTCCAGCATTACCTTGATTTCAGGAAACAGGTGGCGTAAGAGAGATCTATCTTTAGAACTCTGCGCCTGGTCAGCATTCAGTAACATCACTAAGCACAGCACTACTGTCCGCTCAGCCTCCCCTGAAGTTACGCAGTCGGGATCCCCGAATGCATCCAGGAGGACATTGAACCTTCCATGAACACCACACAAGACTTCTGCTAGATAACAGAGATGAGATCTGAAATAGTATACAGCTGCATTTGTGTCCTGAGGTCTATACTCCTGTATTATAGAAAATGTGTCTTTAAGTTCTTTGTAATGGTCCTTGCGTCTGAACAAAAACTCCCAGTAATGAAGGAGAGCAATGTAACTCTTTGGAAGGCAGATAGTAATGTTCTTGGCAAGACGCATCAGGACAGCACAACACAGAATATACTGAAATTCCAGCAACATCACCGTATTTCCTATGCTTGGAATCAGGTATCTTGTGCACTTCTTGATCAGGACATTCATGAAACGGAAAAAAAATCTTTTGCAGTTTTCTGGATTCTTATGAACATAGAATTGCTCAAGTGAATTTTCAAGAAGCCGAATGAAGCACAAGTGTGTTCTTCCTGCATTTTCAGCGTTTTTGTCAGGTAACAACATACCATGTCTGCCCTCTATTCCTTTGGTCTTTTCTTCCTGGCCTTTATTCCTTGGGGAACTTTTTGCCTTTGCCAAAGCAAACATTAGCTCTTTGTTATAATTATCCTCTTCTTTAAAAAGAAGTTTCTCAAATTCTTCAGGATATCCTGAAGATAAGATAAGGACCTTCATGGCACTTAGCCACAAGTCGGTTGATTCTCTTCTGGCTGCAATGTCTTCATTATTAAACTTAAATGTGATATACTTCCTCAACATCTCTCTACAAGGTTTGGAAATAACACTACTGAACTGCAATATTTCTTTGCATGCCTTTGGGTTCTCAGACAGTATTCTCATATGAAAATGATCAGGAAAAAACATTCCTAGGAGGGTTTTACATGATGCATATTTGTCAGAAGTCAAAATGTCCTCAAAGCTTTTGCACTGGTTCAGTAACTCTTTAGGGAAAGTGCACGTGGCTTCCAACAACAGTCCATTTATTGCCACCAGATGCATTTTACACTGAAATATTGTCTTTGCTTCATGACGCAGCAAGGGCCTATGGTAACCCTCACAGGTATTATCTTCACAGTTCAATCCAGCAATGAATTTCATACAAATATCAGGGTACTTCTTGCTCAGTAACTCACGGGTGATAAAGCACAACCTGCTTAACAAGTGCTGCTTCAAAGCTGATTTTACTTTCTCTGTGCTTACTGAGAAATCACCTTTTGCCTTCCTGTCTTTTAGACTTTGCTTGTCTAACAAAAACTTGATAATGGGTTCAGCTTCATTTTGAGACACCTGGCAACTGTCACCTGTTGGGACAATCCCAAAATAAGCAAAGCATAACTTCACCATATCTTTCTCTGCATTGGTGGCTGCTTTCTTCAGACTGCTAACAAGACTCAGAAGAGCCATTAAGCCACGTGTTGCCATGAAGAGGATGTTCTGGCTAGGAGTGCTGCAGCGACATAATGCAAAGAGAGCTTCAACAGCACCAGCAGAATGATTCAGAGATAGGAACTGACAGTAAGCGTTGCTCAGCTTCACGAAGTCTCCTTTCAGAGCTCCCTGCAAAAACACAGCCTCAGCAATGCCAGACTTCTGCCCAGTTTGTTCACAAAGTTCAAGAGCTTCTCTTAGGATGCTCTCCACGTTCCCCAGGTGTAATTCTGAACCGCGACTCAGCCTGGCACGTGCTTCGGCAAGCAAACACGATGCGCGAAACTCTTTTACAGCCGTGAGGTTGGCTGCTTCCAGAACAAACCCATGCTGTTTCATTAACTTTGCAGCCTCCTCCTGGCGATCCTTCCTTTTCAGTAAGTCTGCTGTTTGGTGCAAACATCCACGAGATTTCAGAAACTCAAGCTGATCCTCTATATCAAGTTTTGAGAGGACTTGCATCATTTCCTCAGTCCTGTTCATACTCAGGTATTTTGCAGCTGCTTCCAAATACAGTTGATTTGCTGTACAGGAGAGTTTGGAAGACATCTGTCCTTTTGCATTCAACATATCTTCATATCTGAAATAATAGATACATCAATTTACTGCCACAGATTACAAAACTAGACAAAACAAAACACTGCAATTAAAAAAAACACCAAAACCATTAAACAAATAGCTTCCCCTAGAAACCCTTCCTACAAAAAGGCCAACTGTTTCATATAACATGCCTGTCAGGTAAAAGAGGATCACATCATCTTAAAAGATCTACAGAAAGAAATTAATTACAACATGAGGCTGTCAGAATCAAGAGTACTAAAACTTTTGATACAAACAAGATCACAAGATTTACAGCATTAGTGAAGCATTCTCCACACTGTCAAATCAATGTACAAATAATTTTAACATATTTTATCAGCGTTGATCTTCTATTTATAAAAAAATATTAATGTAATTGAATCCTTCAAGGGTCAATATATACAATATTCTGGAAAATTTACATAAACTTGTCAGTTTAGAGAGAATTCTTTCAAGCCTGCTGTATGTATCTGCATATACTTTGTTGCTTATTGAGTGTCTGAGCAAAACACTTGGTTGCACCTTTCATAACATGCACTTTAGAATAGTCAGTAATTAGTTATTAATGGCTGATGTAAAATTATTGAGGTATCCCCTAAGCCAGTTTTGTGAAATATTCTCTCCTGCATGCTGAGAATGAGTAACTTTTTCCTGTTGGATGAGTAAATTATCATCAGCTTTTTGTTATCATCTTTCTCATGATAAATGTGGTAGTGCAGATTTTTTGTATCTATGCTGATAAATTTCCATAAATGTTTTGGGGAGATGATTTAAGAACTTGTTTGTTGGTAAAGTGACTTCAATGCTTGAATGTTTTGATCAAACAATCTCTACATATTAAAGAAGCTTTAATAATTCAAAAAAGCAGTTACCATTACTAAAGGTAATGTAAACAAAGTCAGTAGACAAAACCCTTCTGAAAATTTTTCAGTGAACCATCTTTATTATATGGAATTTGGAAATGCAAAAGTTATATTTCACTACCATCTTGTAAGACATACCTTTCAACAGCCTTTGCTGCTTCTTCATAGAGTTCTTCCTGACAATACATTTTAATGGCCAGATCAAACTCCTCAATCAGTTCATAACATTCAGATGCTTCTCTGTAGCACTGGCTTTTCTGATAGTAAACTGCAGCATCTTTCATCTGCAATGCAGAGGTCAATAAAGAAACCAAAGTGCTGTAAACAGTCAAAACTACATGCATGGAATAAATCCTGTAATTCCATCATCTGTCTCATAGAGAAGAACATTTAAAAAAATGTAATTAAACTATCTGAATAAAACCAAATACATATTAAAGTAGACATCACTAAAACTGAAGAGATTGTTTAAAAAAACTTCAAAATATTTATGTCTGAAAAACTAGAGTATAAAATGAAAGGTATTATAAAAGGTTTTCAAGATACTTTTATCCACCCAGCTCTGCCTGTTGTTAGAAAACACTACATGTGCTTCTGTTGATTTACACATTACTCAGAATGATTAGTATTAAATTAAAACAGTTATGGATGCAGAATGAGAACACTAACATTGTATCTTAAACTTCAAATATTTGGGAACAATCACTTTACATTCTTTTAGTGGAAATACGCTGAAAATAAAAACATTACATATTGTCAGCACACTACTTTAACCCTTCCAAGTTTTAAGGTTTCATTTAGACGGCTGTTATCAATGAAGTTTCAGTATCATCAGAGTACTGAATGAAGCAACAGCTTAAGTTTCATTACATCAGTCATTCACTAATTTTTGACTGCAAATGACTGATAATGACATTTGAAGAAAGCTAAAGAAAATAAAGCCAGTCTGCATAATTGCATCATTCTCCATTTCATTCCTCTTCTGCTTATTCTCTGACAAATTACTCGTTTTGAACAGCCCAGCTTAAAGAGCTTGTTTAGTTTTGCTATTACCATGACACAAAAAGATACTACTATTTTCTGAGTAATATGAGAGGACAAAATTCTGTAGGAAAAGGAAAGTGATATGATGAGGATTTAATACCTTTCCTAATTTTTTACACAATTCTGCACAAAGACGGAACTCCTTTGATTGAATCAGACATTTTAGTGATAGTTTTGGTTCTCCACATTCCAAGTAAGTTTTAGCCAATGTCATATATTCCATCTGTTTTTCCCTGTAGAAAGTAAGAGAAAATTACCACTAACATCCAAATTAAGTTTAGGATCATGTGAGCTGTCACTGAATCCAACCAACACTGACATGACACATTATTCTTAATACATTACCCAATGAGTTATGATCTTACAATTAATTATATTTTGTGCTGACACTGCTCTGTCCAGAAGTCTGTTCCAAAATGATAGCTCTGACAGTCGAAAGATTCTTTTGAGGTTTTTTTAGCTAATGTATAGTACTGTGATTTTGTACTGCTTCTCTTTTCTTAGCCTGTTCTCTCCTTTCTGCTGTTTAGTGCCAGTGTCATTAAAGACACAAGAAAATGTGTTCTCAGCCTTTGTTTTTTATGATTAAACAATCCAAGTCTTCCAGCCTTGCAGCATGATCTAGATTGAATTGACAATTCTCAAGCCTAGAGAATGAGAACTGTACAGAGCATTTCACATAGAACATACGAAAATCTTACTTAAGCTTTTTACACCAGCATTAATACCTCTATTAAAAAAAGTAATTCAACTTTGGCAGCTTCATTGATACATATGCTCTGTCAACATATCCTAATACACCAAATTCCTTCTCCTCAAATTTTATGCAAGCTTTTGACAAGCACAGTGAACTGAGAAAGTTTTATCAGTCCCATCAACAATTTCTCTATAATCATGAAATTTTGTGAGCATCCTTATACTTCTAACCAGGGCCACTAATATAAAGAAGGTAATTAAAAAAGAAAAAATCTCAACTAACTCCAGTAATAGCATTTCTTCAGATCTTCCCTCTTCTCCCTTGTGTGTCAGCTTCCTCTGATCTAGTCATTCCTTTCCCATTTTGCTATCATTGCAAGTTTCTGGTCTCCCCAGCATGAAAAGGAACTGATTCACTTAGGTCTAGATCTTTCTCCATTAACTTTTTTCCTGTCTTATTTGAGATGAGTCCCAAAGAGTTTCCAAGCCTCTTCAGGAAACTGCAAACTCTCTCCCCTGTCAAACTCTTGAGCTATTTTACTCAGCCGAAATCATGAACTAAATGATTCATCTCAAAATCTGTTCCTTTAAAACTGTCTTTTCGTTCAGATCTGGTTCTGCTTGTTTAGTTTAAAATGACTGTAATATTAATTTTACTCCAAAACTCACTTTTTGCTTGCAGCTTTTCTTCCCCAGTGCACACCACCATTCCTTCTACTTTGTTGAGTGGATATGCAGTGGGATTAGCATATTCACTCAACAAAGTGAGTTACCATCAGTACTGCTGATGACATATGTTCTCCTATCTATATCTAAGGATGTAAAGCCTCTTGACGTAAGAGGCTTTTCTCTCACACAACCAGTAATCCCTTGCAAGGGCCAATTTCATTTGGACAGCCCTTCCACTACTCCCTAGAGGGAGCAGTGCCCCGGATCCTACAGTGATCCTACAGTACCTTTCAATTTCTTAAATCTCTTTTGCCAGCCACAAACACATAAAGACACCTCTCCTAAACTGTTCTCCAGTCCGGTCCCACAGCTGTGGTGTGAATCTCAACCTCTGCACCACAAAGTGACACTCACTCAGCTGCACTGATACCCTACCTTGGGCTGCTTTTCTTTGCATGCACTTTGAGAACAGCATCGTGTGTCAGGGCCAGTTTTGACTTTTCAGCTGCTCCTCCCTTTTGGTAACATTTGGCAGCCACCTGGAGTGAAATCACACACAGCATTCACAAATGTGCATCCAGCCCATGGCTTATCACAAAAAAGCAATACTTAATTTTACAGTCACTGGAATGGAAAGCAGAAAGATTGGCAGGGTGCCTGGAAAAAGGAAAAGGTAAAACATTGTGGTATATTTTTAGGACAAAAAGAAAAGCTTTAAAATCAGTCCATGTGCAACTATCAAAATTGGAATATTAATTACAATATTGTACATGGAAGTAGTGAAAGTAGAATTCCCGGTAAACTGATAGAACAAATAGCATATGCAATCTGGATGATAGCCTAAACCATTAACTGGTAATCCAGGCATCTACAATATAGTACGACAAGTGAGGAAGACCAGTGTGTGAAAAGTGAAATTGAAAAGCAAGGAACATTTACTCAAAGCTTTTATCATACCAGACTCTTTCTGTGAAAACTAAACAGAAACACCAGGAGTTACCATGCTCCTAGCAAGGTTTTCTCCATTATCACCCTGCTTATTCTGCAATAATTTCTTTATTGTAGCTATTCATTTAGTGTTGCTTCTGTTTGGAAATTGCATACTGCAAGCACCTCTTGGAACTGCCAAAGTCACCAGATAATGTCATCTTAGGTAGGTAGCATTGATTAGCAAAGATCAGGGTTACAAAGAAAACAGATTTGTAGATAATATAGCTAATATATTTCAGATTTCAAGAGGATTTTTTTTAGCTGTGTGGGTTTTTTATCTCAACTCTTTTCTGTCCATTTAGAAAACTGCCTTTTCTTTTCAAGAAGAGATAAAGACTATCTGTATAGTGGCAACTGATTACTTTGGTTTTTTGCCTTGTTATAAATATTAATTTTCCCTTCAAAGAATTTTATGTTGTTACCTGCAAAACACAGAAGCTTTCCCTCTGCCATGATCAAAAAAGTATCTGAAGTTTTATTTCATAGAATCACAGAGCATCTCAAATTGAAAGGGTCTTATAAGGATAATAGAGGCAAACTTACTGCTCCCTGCAGGACTACCTAAAACAAACCCACACGACTAAGAATGTCATCTAAATGTTTCTTAAACTCTGAACTCATGGCTTAATGCCATGACTACTTTCCTGGGGTGCCTGTGGCAGACCACTTTCTCAGTGAAGAGTTCTTTCCTATGTCCAATCTGATCTTCTTCTGATCCAACTTCATTTCATTTCCCCATATCCTATCACTGGTAACCAGAGAGAGGAGATCAGGACCTCCCTTTGAGGAAGTTGTGGACTGTAATGAGGTTACCCCTCAGCCATCTCATCTCCAAGCTGAATAAGACAAGCAACTTCAGCTGCTCTTCTTAAGACATGTCCTCTAGAGCTGCCTGTGGCAATGGCAGAGGGGTTGGGACTGGATGAGCTTGGAGGTCTCCTCAAAACCAAACCATTCTATGATTCTATGACTTTTCATCATCTTGGTCACCTTCCTCTGGACATACTCTAATAGTCTGTTGCTCCTCTTATATTGTGGTGCCCAAAACTGCACAGAGGTGAGTAGTCCAAAACTACTCCAGGTGAGTCTGCACCAGCACAGAGCAGAGCAGGAAAATCACCTCCTTTGACTGGCTCACAATGCTGTATTTGATGCACCCAGGACACTGTCTGCCTTTTTGGTTGTCGATGCTGGCTCATCTTCAACTTGCCACCAACCCAAACTCCCACATCTCTTTTCATGGGGCTGCTCTCCAGCCTCTCATTCCCTAATTTGAACGTATAACCAGGAGTTCTCCATCCTAGGTGCAGAATCTAGCACTTGCCCTTGTTAAATTTCATATGGTTGGTGATAGCCCACTAGGCTGTCAAGGTCTCTCTGCAGGACCTCTCTACCCTTGAGGGAATCAACAGCTCCTCACAGTTTAGTGTCCTCCTGGTTTAGTACTGTTGGCAAACATATTTAATGTACATTCCTGTATCCAAATTATTTATAAAAACATTCAAGAGCACTTGCCCTTAAATTGAGCACTGGGGAATACAACCAGTTATGGGCCACCAGCCAGATATAATCCCATTTACTATAACTCTTTGAAGCCTGACTTGTCAACCAGTTTCTCATCTAACGTATTATGGACTTCTCTAGCTGTGTGCTGAAATTCCATCCAGAATAAAGAGACTGTGATAAAAACTATTAAAATCTTTGCTAAAACCAAAATATACCACATCTACTGGCTTCTCTTGGTCAACTAGATGAGTGTCCTTGTCATAAAAGAAAATAAGGTTGGTTAAGTAGGACTTTCCTGTAGTGAACCCATGCTGCCTATGACTATGACTGCACTGTCACTCAAATGTTATTTTCAGTAGCTCCCAGAATAACCTTCTCCATAATTTTACCAGGCACCAAAGAGAGACTGAAAGGCCTATAATTACCAGGGTCTTCCTTTTTACCCTTCTTGAAAACTGGGACATTTGCCAGGTTCCAATTGACTGGGACCTCTCCAGACTCCCAAGACCTTTGAAAAATGATGGAAAGGGACCCCACAATAAAATGGACCAGCTCTTTCAGTACCTGGAATGAATCCCATCAAGCCCAATAGATTTATGTGCATCCAGCTGCAGCAGCAAGTCTCAAACTAGTGCAAAGTCAGCTGGGAGTTTATCATCCTCCAAGTCACAGTCTTCCAGCCCATCATCAGTGTTAAAGACAAAGGTGAAGAAGTCATTAAATGTCTCTGCTTTGCCTGTCCCTATTTGTGAGGTAAATGACCCTATCAAGTAATGGACTGATGTTATGTTCTATCCTTCTTTTGCTGTTAATGTGTTTTAAAATGACCTTGCTTTTGTCCTTCACAGTGCTGGATAGCTTGAACTCTACTCGAGCTTTGGCCACATGAATTTTCTCCCTACAGTGACAAGCAGCATCTCTGCTGTCCTCCTGTGTCACCTCCCCTTGTTCCAACATCTACACAGTTTCCCTTTTCCCCTAAGTTCAAGAAGATGCCTGATCAGCCATGCCAGACTCTGCCCCACTTGCTTGACTTTTGACCCTTCAGAATTTCCTGCTTCTGCACTGTTCAGAGGTAGCCCTTAAAAAGTAACTGTCATTCATGAATTCCCAAGGGACCTTACTAATTAGCTCCTTCCACAGCCCAAGTCTGCTCTCCCCAACTCCAGGGTCAAAGGTATGCAGGACTTTTTTTTCTACAGTCAACAACTTGAAACTCAGTTACTTTGTGGTCACTGTGACCAAGACACAAATCCACACTTTACTTGCAAATGCCTTTCTGTTTATTAGGAGGTCATCTTTCCCTAGTCAGCTCCCCAGTACCTGCACCCAGAAGTTATCCTCAACATGCCCCAGAAATTTCCTGGACCTGTTTGTGTCCACTGTATGATTTTCTCAGTTAATGTCTGAGAAGTTAAAATCACCCATAAGGACAAAAGCATTTGATCTAGTGATATCCCTTATCTCCCTGTAGAATATTTCATTGATGTTGTAATACTGGCTGAGTTCTGCTTCGATGCCATTAGCTGTGATCCTGTATCTGGACAGTATTAACTAGGAAGCTAGGAAACTAAAGACTGTAAAATCTCTATGTTCTTTAAACACAAAGGGAATAAAACCATCATTTTCCTACCCAAATTAATACATGTCTGAGAAATGCTTTCATTTTTCTACAGTATGTGCAATGATGCTGTCAAGAATATGGTTTAGATTCAGATCAATTCAGATATCAGTCAATTCTGATGAATGCTAATAATTGTTTTTCCAACTGTCTTTCATTTGTGTGCATTAAAATGTATTTCCCTCATGAGACTGCAAATTTCTGGGCAGTGAATTTAAGATTACAAACAAAAGGCTTGCTCTCCCTGCTCACTTCTTGCAAGTAATTTACAAGTAGACACACAGCTATAAACCACAAACTAAGCCAGACTGCTACAGAGCAACTGAAGGTTTACAGATGGTTTTATAGATACAGAGAAAAGGTTTCAGAACAAGCAAGAATCCTTATTTCAGATAAACATATGTTCCTACCTCCCAGAACTGGTGTTTGGCATAGTAGTCTCCCTGTGCAATCCATTCTTCTGGAGTTGAAGTTTTAGCAAACATGCTGTCATCTAAGTCTGCAAGGGCAGGGGTGACCATTTTATGTTAGAATGGATAAACCACATAAACCACTTATCATGTACCAAAACTAAGCATTATCTTACAATGTTCCAAGCTCTATGTTTGTGCTTACACCAGTAATGGTAACTATGAGTCAAGTGTAGTAACACTGTTGTGTGAAGATACCAGTGAGAGTACAAAAACCCCCATAACTTAGCTGGAGACTGGGCTGGTAAGCGGCTGAAACTGCATTAACACAGCAGAACATCTGACTACAAATTGACCACTTGAAGCTAAAAATATCTGCAGCCATCAGGGTCCATTGAGCTCTCTCCACAGTAACTGGAGAGATCAGCAGTGACCTGATCTCCCTTTATATAGCAACACCTCTTAAGGTCACCCCTTCAAGGCTGAGGGATCCCTTACTCAACACCAGACATCAGTGAACTGGTAAATTACATTTTTGCATGAGTGTAATATTTAAGAGAGGTATAGCAAGCTTATGTAAAAAGTAGAGTATTGACCACCAATCCAACCATACTTACTGAATACTTTACATATCTGAATTTACTGGTTAGAACTCAATAAACTAATTACAAGATCACATCTGTCTGAGGGATCACTGACTCTTCTCCTTTGAAAGCAAAAAAACTTAAACTGGTGAATTAGCAATAAGGTTATACTTTAACATATTCAACTGATCTTTAGAGACAAAATAATTAAGACCCACTGAAATAAGTGGAAATTTGCAAGGGCAGTTACCAATGCATACTGTTAGAAGGACCAAGGCATTAAACCTTCTTTATTACATATCCTAAAAGCAAGAAAACATGAGTTTTGATTGACAGCCTTTTAAGGAAGTTTTAGGACAACTTTACCTTTCTTTTCATCTGTTTTGACAACCTTAACAAATTTTCTTTTGATGAAATACTTAAAAGCTGGAGCCCGTTTATCACGGTCTTCATCAAAGATCCAAAGATTGACTCTGGCTCTTGTAATTGCAGTATACAATTGCTTGAGTTCTCCATTCAGCATCTGAAGCAGAACACAAAAAAAAAATAGAATTAAATAAATGAAATGCCAGATGAGCTAAACTGTTAGAAAGAAACATACTTTGCCGTTATAAGAAAACAGAGAATTTATATAGAATGAATAACAGGTAAGAAAGTGCTTTTAAGTAAGCAAGTCTAAATATTAAATATGGGACTTCAATTACATAAGCCATTATCCAACTAACTTAAAAGCAACTAGTACTACAAATCAGCTGCAGATATGACAGGCTATTTTCCTTCTAATCACTTGCATATATAACTAATAATTACCATACAATCCTGAAAATATCTGACTCACCAGATTCTAAGCAACTTCCTTAATTTCAAGGTAGTGACACCAACCAGAAACCAGACTATAGGAATAATGAATATTGACAAGCTGAATTGCTATTTGCTTTAACCACAGTTGTTCTGTAAATATACCCGAAAGTCTATGACACAGGTTTTGTTCTCTAATCAAATTACATTTACAAACAATCTCTTATCTTTTAAAATCAGTATTATATTACATTATATTTATATTATATTATACAAATGTTAGCTATAAAAGATAAAGCAACCTTGATAAACATGGAACTAACAGGATGAAAGGATTTAAGAAATTTCCCTACTTTTAAGATTTAAGAATTTAATTTGTCCCCTATTCCTAATGTTACAAAAAACTCACCTTGTACATTTCTACATTAAATGGAGTCCTTTCCTGCATACCAGTGGCATCCTCTAATGGCACCTCAATCAGCAAGTTGCTTCCCACTTGCACATCTGGATCTGGACTATAAGAAGAAATTATCTTCCATTCTTTGCTAGCCTGAAATATCAAGAGAATAAGGTTTATTTGTATGTATTAACTACTGCTGCCTACATGTGCACAAGATAAGGTTGTATGGTGTGACCTATTCATCCCTACAAGGGAAGAAGGCTCAGAGGAGAAGACTGGGGGAGAAAATTATATCAGGGAAGAATGTAAAGAATAATCAGCAATTTTCAATGAGAAAGCTGGACTTCATCTCAACACAGCCTTTGCTTGAGACACTTGTCTGTACCAGGTGGTCATCAAGGCATATAAACAACTTTCCCTAAAACAGCTAGTACACAGTTACACCTTCCTGAGCTGCCCAGGCAAAAGCAAAGATGTGCCTCAGCCCAACAGACTGAAGAAAATCTGAGGAGCAAAGAAAACAAACCTTTAAGAGTGCAACTGGCTTGAGCTGGCTACAAGCTGCATATTACTTTTCAGGGACTGGGGATGGCCAGCATCATGATGGAGAAGCCAATGGGAATACACACACACATATGCATATGTGTATATATATATGTATGCACAGGGAGCACTAATGGGAGTCACATCTGTATTGCGATTCCAATGTATACTGCCACTGTTACATTATGCTTGCCTTCGGATTTCAGGATACTGCTGTATCACTCCTCTAGACCCAAATCACATGCAATGCTCACTATATCAAATAAGTAATTTGATATTAAACATGAAAACCTCCTTGGGTGGACTATGCATTTTCAGCTAAACATCCTTACAATGTGGAGGAAGTCGGGTTACCTTCACCATGGAGGAGGGTCAAGTTTTAGTCCTAGGGATGAGGATTCTCCTACAAACCCCCAGTACCTCAACAGGCAAACTCACTGAGGGAGAGTGTGCTGATTGCTGGGGCAGGCAGCTCCCTGCCAGCTGGGGGCAGAATGAAAGGTAAATGGTGGTGGGATAACACTCACAAGCTGCAATTTGTCGTACTAAAATCTACTATCTAAAACACGTTGGAGAGATCTTGGCCTGCAGGTTAGGATGGGCAGCCACTAAGTCTCCTTGACTCTACAAGACTGACAAGCTCAGTAAGCATTACCCACACATATCCCATGCTGGCTTATATTCTCATCCTCAGGGCTCCCAGAAAAGATCTGGCTGGTCATTCATGTGATGAATGTATTAAGCTTCGTGTTGAACACCAGTAACTGCTAGTGCTGGTCTCAGCCAGGGGGTGGAATGGCACCTGCCAACACCTCCTCTTGTAAGAACACTCAGAGGTGAGCAAAAAAACCTACTCATGGGGAAGTCTAAAAAAGCGTGGTCAGAAAATATTGGACTCCAACACAGAGACATGTGAAAGATGTCTATAAATATGCACAGGCACTCCTAACTATAAGTTAAGTGTGGCAGCAGATCAGTGCTGTGCACTCTCATGCCATGTAGGAAATGCCAGCTCCTGAACACCCTGCTCTGCAGGCTCCTGATCCCCTGCAAAATTAATAACCTTAAAATTGTGACTGAATTCTAAATGATGTTCATTTTTCCCTTTTGGTATTGAAAATTCCATTTAATTGAAATGTGATTAAATACTGCCAAGTTTCTGGCACAAAATGAAAAATACACATAATAAGGCTGAAATAACATTTTTACAATCTATATATTTCTGAGCTTTGAGCAACACAAAACAATTTAACTCTCTTCCCATGGGGGAAAAAAAGCAGGAAATCTTTCCTGCAAAATGTATTTTGAAGTTAAGATTTCAAGAAATCATCAATGAAGATATTCCTAAGCCTGTCATAGATTGTAACATGACAACCAGCTAAAGGTATCAGTTTGGTCAAGAGCTTGCTGTGTTTTGGGGGCTTGGCTTTTTTCCCTTCTAGATTTTTCATTCACATCTGCTTCCTGAAACAAGGCTCTTCTTAAATCTCATTTTCAAGACTAATAAAAAGAAAACCCAACACTTTATGAACTGCACACGGCCACACTGCTGTGTTTACAACGGTTCACAGATTCAGCTTTTCTAAATTAGAAAACCTCAGGATAAGCTGCTTTCTTGCCTGCTTGTTTAGCTGCTCAAATCAACTCAATTACTCATGACTCACAGAAACATGGAAGAATTGTATGAAAACAATTCTCCAGGCCTGACATACATTAGTCTAAGCTAAAATGCTCTACACAACTCAACTCTGCTAAACTGATTCTGCTAAATCCTGATAAATGGCTTGTTGTTTTTCTGATTACAACTTGCATCATCAGAAACAAATCAACTTTGAGAAATCTACCATGACAGCCAGTATTTATCTCAAGCCCCTTCCTTCTTCCCTCATCACATAACATTCACTAACCTCTGTGAAGAGTCACCAGTAAGCTGCCCTCAGTTTTCTTGTGGCTTTCATCTGCTGAAAACCACATGAGACACTGTTTTGAGGGGTAGAGGCAGAGGACATCTGCAACAGGGCTGTTCACACTGAATGTTTAATCACAGAGTAACTGGAGTGTCTGCAGGCATGCTCAGTAAAGAATACTTGAATACTTGCCTGGCTGGGGTCAGAGGAGTAGCCTTGGTGTGCAGCAGAAGACTGTGTGTGTGTGTATGTGTGCGTGCACACAATGTTGTGTGTATCCCAATGCTCTCCCTTAATTTTTAACAGTAAACCTGAAGGAAAATGAAGCACTTAAAGAACACGTTCTCATTTCATAAACCCATGACTTCTCTGTTTTCTACTGTGATGAAACCACTCATCTTCAGAGAAAAGAGGGAATCCTTTCCCAGCTGAACCACCAATTAGACCACAAGTAAGACAGACTTCAGAAAAAATTGAGAAAAATGATAAGAATTAAATACCTCTGAATCTGTGAAAAAGTTGTAAAGGAGGACATCATCAAATTCCAAGCCCTTTGCTTCATAAATTGTCAGTACAAGTGCCAAACTAAGTTCCTCAGGTATCTTCTCCTTTGCAGTTTCATTTGCCACTAATACCACCTGCCAGAAAATACATTTGAAAAAAAAATATTAGAAAGCAAAAAAGGAAAAAAAAATAACAGTTGCATAGAGAAAGAAAAACATGATGATAATACAGGAGCCTTCTAAAAACTAGACAACATTTCACAGAGACATTTCAGCACAAAAAAGGTCACAAAGCTGCCACTAGAAGACTGACAAATGCGTGGTATGTGCAGACAGTTTTAGATCTGGTGTAAGAAAATTTGGAGTTAGAAAGGAATAGGTCAGACAATACCTCACACAATACCTCACACCAAAAAAAGAACAGAAAGAACCAGACATATTAAGAAGAAACAGGAACCAACACAATAAAGATTTCTAAGCTTGAAATGCCGAATTTATCAGTGAGACAAGGGCTTAAAAAAGAAAGTTGTGGGCAGTTCATACAAGACTATTATTTAGCAACAGAGCTGGCAGAATCTGCAAAAAGCCTAAGAAAAACAAACCTGATGTGCTCCAAATTCTATGGGTTGTGTTTTCCTTTTGTTGCCCCTCAGCAGAATTGCTAGGTCACTAACACTGCAGGACTCCAAGACCATAGGTTTTGGCCCATCGAAGAGACCACGGTCCTGAGGAAGGCGATCAAAAGATTCTGGAAAATAATGCTGGAGCAAATCAACCACTCCAGATGCTAAACGGAGAATACCTGCAAAAAGCAGAATAAGGTTTTAAACTTCAGCAAGAAGTCCTTGAAAACACACTTTTAAAAGATTCTGTTAGAAATCTGGGATCAAGAAATATGAAAAAATATGACAAAAACACTAATCAGGGAAGGGTGGAGATGTAAGCTTCAATTTATGTTTCTGCCAATTTGAGTGGATGCCATTCTTGGGCCTCTGAAGAACAGAAAACATGCTACAGTGGCTTGGCAGCATTCTCACAAAATAAAGATCACAAATGAGAAACAAGTAAGAAAAGCAGAAGCAGCACACCAATGCTGCAAAATCTAGTGCTCTGGGGATAGGACAACAGAAATGGGAATGACCATTCCTTAAGTTTTTCCTCAAACACAGCCAAAGCATCCAGTAAGTACGAGAGTTCAAAAATTTGCAATTTTTAAAACATTCATTTTTGGTTTCCCAGTTGAGATGTCAAAAAACAGAACTGACATATCAGAAAAAGCCGTCCATCTGATCTTTTTGAAAAACAGGCCACATAGAGACTGGCTTTCAACTGGCCAGCAGAAAACTTCAATTATTAGTGACATCTGAAGAGCACAGGCTCAGACCATAAATAAATTTGTTACTCTACCTGAATGGGACCTGTAGTTCTGGTACAACTGATAAATCCTTTTTGGTTTCCTAACACGCTGCTTCTTGTTCACAGAGCTCTTGCTTGCATAATGAAACAGTGACCTCAGGTCACTAAAACGAAAAGCAACTCCTTTCATTATGCTCTGGGCAGTGTCACCGGTTAGAAACATGGCATTAGGGTCATTGATGCATTTCATTAACAGGGCTAGCTCAGCTTGTGTGAAATCCTGTATCTCATCGCCATAAAATTCATGGATGGACCACGGCAGCTCCCTGAGCTTCGAAAGTCTTTGAGATAAATTATACAGCAAATCTTCTTCATCAAAGTAACCTCTCTGCGATCGTATCTGCTGATAAAGACAGAAGAGGTAATAGATCTCACTCCTGTCTTCCGTGAAGTTTGGCGATCTCTTTCGGCCTAGTTTTTTGTACTGCTCCTCAGTAAGCTTGCCCCCAAAGCAACTCAGGGCCTCAAAAGAGCCTTTCAGAAATGATTTTATTTCTTTCCAAACCAGTGCTGGATTGTACAAGCTTTTACCTTTTATCATTTTTGGCCATATTTCATTTGCAAATACATTGTAAGTCACAAAAATCCAAGGATCACTTTCCTTAGAACATGCATCTGCAGCTCCTCCATCATCACCATGTTCTGCTTCAAGACTACCTTCCTCATCCTCATCCTGCCAATTTGGTACAACAAAGTCTTCCTGAGGACTCCAACCAACAATTACTCTTTTAAGACTCCCATCTTCATTTCTTGGAAAAAATGGGTCAGGCATGGATGCGTCTAGTAACAGCAACAACTGCTTGGAGGTGACAAACAGTGGAAAATTTTCATCTTTAATGTCTTGTAGCCTGTGAATATTTGGGTCCAGAGGTTTGAAGTGATTGGTCACCTTGGAAGACTTGCTAAGTTCAATGAAATTCTTCTGAACTTCTCGACACAGGACAGGATTTTTTGTTACAAAGATCTGGTGCAGGTGCTCCAGCCTGTTTGATGCTTCTGCGCTACATGTTTGGTCTTCTTCATGGTCACCACATGAATTCATTTCTGCACCAGCTGTGCCCATGGGAACCTTTTCATCCTCACTGTCCTGGTTTTGCTCATCACTCACCTGCTCCTCACTTGAATTATCACTCTCGTGTTTTAGTTCACTCTCCTCCTTCCCTGAACTAGCTTTTTCAACCTCACTGCACTGTCTCTGCTGCCATGTCTGCCTCACCAACAGGGGTCCATCTGCCAAGGTGGATTTTTCCCAGTATGAATAGAATTTCTTCCAAAGCCTATACAAGCAGCAAGTTGTCTTTCCTGTCCCACTTCGCCCAATTAAAATGATTGGTTCCATAGGCTTTGGATTGAGATCAATCACTGCGTACTCCAACTCCCCAACACGGAAAGGGTAATCAACAGAAGACTGCACATCATTTATAATGTTAAGTGCCATGTTAGTACTGAAGCTGTGAAATTTCATTATATTGTATTCCAGTTCTGCTGCACTAGCTGGAGGGAAATACTCAGGCATGGTATGTTCTTTTGATTTTTCTGCCTCCATGTCTTCAACATAACAACGTGGAACACGCTTCTGTGTTGTCACACTGTGGTTCTGATGTCCTTCGTTTATACCCTTGAGCTTTTTCCTCAAAATGCAGGATAAGCCACGGTTGTAGGAAATGCATATATTTTCTAAGGCACGGTTCAGCTTGCAGTGGTCAAGAACAATGGCCCAAATTCTAATTATTTCTGTGTAAACTCTACCAGATTTTCCTAGACAACTTTTTGTCTGTTCTGTCTCCATGATCTTTTCTGGACTCTCACTGCAACGAGGAGAAAAGTCAATGGCAAGTTCCCATAGCATTCTTGCACCTTTGCCCAATTTGGCTTCATACAGCTGGATATCAGCTTTCAAGTGTTTCAGTGGCTTCTGGAGGCCCCTAGACCACTCCCCGTTGCCAAGGCGCTTAATTGTCATTATGGTTTTAGCTTTCAGATAATGAGGCACAGCTTTACTGCTCAAAGTCTTTAGCATTTCAGGAGTGCACTCTATTTCCCAAGTCATGTTATCAAACTCCTGCACATATGCCTCAATATCCAGACTCTTCCCCTTTTCTTCCTCTAGTTCTTCCTTCTCTCCATTAGGCAGGGCCATACTAAATTCCCCTGCTCCCTTCTTTTTCTCCCAGTCATCCCCTTTTCTTTCAGGATGAGTTATGCTTCCACAAGTTTGCAAGGAACTCCTTCCCTCTTCCGAATTAGTCTGGGCTGAAGATGGCTTTTGCACCAGAGGATGATCCTTTTTCAGGGTGTCGCTCACTTTCAATTGCTGAATTAAAGCTGTGATTGCCTGCACTAGACTTTCCTGCAGTGTTAAGGGGCTGTTTAATCCTTCTGTTTCCTGCTTTGCCAACTGACCCTTTTTTGTTTTTATGGAACATGGGGTTTTAAAATCATTATGCACTGCGTTGCCAGATGGTGCCTTTAATGAGAACCCAGATGAAGAACGCCCCGTGCTCTTTGACTGTGAAATCTCAGAGGCTGGAAGGGGTTTAGATGTTTTAACCAACTGCCCTGCTCTATCTTGGCGGTGCCTCTTCTTCTCCTGTGCAGCATTATTCCAGGCTTCTAGCAGTGGATTTCTCTTTTTAATTCTATGCATCACATCTTTTCCTGATTTGTTTTTTATATTGAAGTTAATGTCAAATTTTGCCAATAACTCTGCTATTCTCTTAGTCTGCTTTGAAAATCCTCTCTGGAAAACAACATGCATCACTGTATTTCCATTGTCATCTTGTATGTTTGGATTAAGATACGGAAAGTCAGATGGTCTTGAAGCAAAGAGGTCAAGTAGATAATTCAGGATGTTTAAACCAGTACAATCTGAAAGCAGGAGAACAAACAGAAAATAAACTAACTTGCTTTACAAGTTTGCATCGTATGCCAACAATTTCAATACCTTTTTTTTTCTGCTGCTAGTAAATTAAAATCAGTTGCTTTTAAAAAGAAAAACAAAATCTACATTTCATGCTTATAAAACATGCTCACATGAAACAGCTCAAAACTGAGCTTTCCCAAGTTTCAGGAAAATAATACAAAGGCAGCAAAGCTTTAGAAATTCCTAGTGCTGCAATTATTCCCATAGCATCAGTCAATTTCATTCCCTTTTTAACCTCTGGGTACAGATAGATTTGTTCATTTCCAACATCAGCCCTGACTGCTACCCAAGGGACACTGGTGCCCTGTCATCCAGACAAGCAGCAGCTCGAGATAGTGCTCTGGGGTCATTTGGTTAACTTTAAGAAGGCACCTAGAAGTAATCTGCTGCAGATAACTTTGCTTTACTAAAATAACCTGCAGGAAATCCCAATTATTTCCTGATATTTGAGGTCCCTGGAGCAACTTCCTACAAAATAAGATTAGTTACCTCCCTGGGGGGGAAAAATACATATATATTCTACAGCTTTCTGGATTTCATCCAGATAATAGATGTGATTTAAATGAGACAATATATGTGATACATTTATATTCTAGCTATAAAACAGACACACCTTAAAATCATTGTAAAGAAATTGCACACCAAAAACTTTACACAGTGAAAAATACTTCAGAGAACATATTGTCATAGGACTTCTTAACCTCTTGATTTAAAAATGACAGCTGCCATTACCTATGCTTTTAATCTCTCTAAAGCCATTCAATGAAATGTTTGTGCTTTAAAAATTAATAAATTCAGTATTCTAAATAATTTTAATCCTTCAACTCAAAAATGCATTATTTTAACTTAAAATCAAACCTGACTTAGGGGCTCAATTTCAGTTTATCCTAAGATTCTACATTTTTACATAGGCCCTGCAGTTCTTTCACTCACTTCTCTCCTGAACAAAACTTTACTTGATTTATGACTGAACAAAAACTGATAAACAGATTTCAGATGCCACTGCAGGATTTCCTTCAAAGTCTGCTGTCATTGCTCTAACTTTACTTTTGCTTCTTCCACCCCACCTAGCACTCATTTTACAGGGCTTTAGAGAGGAGCCTTCCTTGATTCCCCCACGTCACTTGAGCTGCCATTACATCTCCTCACAGTCCCAGCCAGTGCAGCCACAAAGCAACACATCAGCTTAACAGCTGTGCATCCTCTGGCCTGCAGACTTCAGGAGCTGAGTGAGACGCAGTCAGACATCCTGATCCACTGTCCCTGCAGCAGCAGAATGGGCAGGAATGGGGAACATTCTCAACAGCAAAAGCCTTACCTTTTTTATTTAAACAGATGAAAACTGCAGCATGCAAAGGAGTATCTCCTTGTGTAACAGAGAGGTTTTGAGGGTCTGCGCCTTTGGTCAGCAGCAAATATGCCACTTCAAAACAATCCTTTCTGAGGCATATTTTCAGTGGTATTTCAGAGTTGGTTCCAAAACCATCAGGCAGAGCTGGTGCGAAGGACAGGAAAATATCAGGGTTTAAAACTAATACACCAATCTGCTAACTGCAGAAAGCTCTCAACAGATACAGTCAGATGCTGATTGCCAGGCAGGTGACAGGGGTATTTTTTTGCCAGCTTTTTACAAGTTTCTGTTAAAACACTTTTTGACTAAGAAGATCGTCATCATTTCCTCTGGTCTCCCATTAAACTGAACAACCAGTCCTTCTGTTGTGATAGGAAGACGATAAAGGCAGAACATATTTTCTCCAAGTCAGCCAGTCATTGACAGAAACAAGAGGCCTCCTTGGTCCTCCGGCATTCAAAAGGCTTCAACAGGACCATGTGTCCATAACTTACAGCTAACATCAAACTATAAGATTAAATCAAATATGCCAGAGGGATCCTAGGAATAAGGTCATGCAAAACACGAAGTATGATGATATCTACACTAGTTAAAAAAAGAAAGACATCTGGTCATGCCTTTGAAATCAATGAAGTAGCCTGTTACTTGTAGCATAACAGCAGACTGAACTCAGAGAGTGTGGCTTACACTTTCTACCAGGACAATATTGTGGCTGAAGACAGAGAAATTAAGGCCCAAAAGAAACTACAGGTGCAGGAGCAATGGTAGTCCTTGGCCTTTTACTAACCCTAGCAGAAAAATTTCATTTGATAAACATCTTCCACCCATGCAGCCTTACTAGCTACGCCATGTCCCACACAGCAGATGCAGCCAATGCACTGCACTCCAACAAGCTGCTGCACTTATACAGAGCCACAAAAACCCCATGTGTTGGTATTTCTGAGACTATTTTGCTCCCAACATGTCAAATAACATACTGCATCTCTTATAGCACATTAATATCACAGTTTTTCACCTCCTCGTTCAAGCAAGCATCTTATGAGGTGCACTTGCACATCCAATTTTTCACATTGTTGGATAATGTTGCCAATGTCAATATCTGAAAGACTGCAGGTTTTGAAGAGTCCTCCACCTGATGGATTTTCCCCATTGGCTTTCCCTGTTAGGAGCAGCAAAACTTTATGCCACATTTGCTTTCCCAGCAGCTGTTTTATGAAGCTGCTAGCACAGGCATTGGAGATGTTGCATGAGATTTCTTCAGGGATTTCTGTAAGACAGTCAAGACAACATAACTCACTCAAAGACACATAAAGAAATCCACCTCATTGTAAACTAATTTCAGAATAATTAACGCATAAATTGAAAGTAAGGAAAAGCAAAATATTTTTTCATTCTTATGCTGTCAGCCAAGTAAGTTTAAACATTTTGATGCGCCATGAATTTCTGTATATATTCCATTGGTTCTAAGTGCAAAACACAACATTAAATATAATTAAAAGCACATTTTTCCAGTCATAAAAGTTACAGAAACAGATAACAGAAGAAAGGGTAAGAGGGCAGTAAGTTTATGTTAGCACCAAACACATTTTTCATGGCAATTAAGTTTTGTGAAAGGGAGAACTGGGAACTCGCTGCACCTTTTACAGAAGACAGCCACTTCAGAAATCGCTTAACTGCATCTTCCTTCAATACATTTTTGTTATGTACTCCGTTTTCACACCTGTAGAACTGGACAAACTGTTCCAGAGCATCCTGGAAAGAATCTGTATCAGCTGTGGCACTATCATTCTCTCCTGCAAAACAATACAGAAATTGAAAATCCACTTTCTTGTCAGTATGTTTTCAGGGCAAGACTGTAATGCATTACATCCCAGGGCTCTAAGAAATGTGTAGTGGCAGATTAAAAACAGATGGCTGAAACTCTTACTGGCAAAGCCAGTCCTGATTTCTGACCCCAAAGGAAATTTGATACTTTCATCAAATACACTCTTGTCCTGGTTTTGTCTGGGTTAGAGTTATTTTTCTTCTTGGTACATGGTACAGTGCCATGCTTTGGATGTAGGACGAGGATGCTGTTGATAGCACAGTGATATTTTGGTTGTTGCTGAGCAGTGCTCACCCTGAGACAAGCACTTCTCCAAGTCCCATACTCTGCCAGTGAGCAGGTGCACAATAAGCTGGGAGGGAGCATGGCTGGGACAGCTGGCCTGAACTGGCCAAAGGATATTCCATACCAAAGAATGTCATGTTCATTATATAAACTATGGGGAATTGGCCATGAAGGTACCATTGCTGCTGGGGGATGATTTGGGCATCAGTTAGTGGGGTGTGAGCAACTGTACTGTGCATCATTTGTGGTTCTTGGAGTTTATTCTTCTCATTCCTTTTCATAACAACAACAACAACGACAACAACAACAACAATAATAATAATAGGAGTGATAGTAATTTATTTCATTTTTTTAGACTGTTCTTATCTCAACCCGCTATGGGAGGGAGGGGGAAGTGAGTGAGCTGCTGCTTGGTACTTAGGTGGCAGCTGAGGTCAAACCATGACTCTATTTACCATAATTCACTAGGCTGAAAACTGTAATAGCTTCTGGATGCAGGCAGGAAAATGCTGCAATTATATAATTGTTCAAAATTTTTGAGTAGATGACTAAACCCAGTAACGTTTGCAGCGTGCACTTTTAATGTGCTTGTCTGATCCCCCAGTGCCATTTAAAATATACAGCTATAAAAGAATTTGTCCTCTTAAAATTAAAAAACAAAGTCAAAAATATACACCACACCAAAATGTGATCTACAAGTTTAAGAGACATTTATGTAATGGGAAATAGCAGATTTTAAACAATGTCCCAATACATGCCCTTAAACAAACACCGAAAAACTTGGCTTGGACTTCCTAAATGGTTCAAGGAATTCAGATACATGAAAGACCAAACAAAACAGTAGCTTTACCTCTTAGGACAAAGAGAGAGACAAGGTTGGTCATCTTTTTAGAAAGAAGGACTAACCTCAGATCATTACATGTAAAGCGGAGGCTTATTCTCCAGCCTCTCATTTGCAGAAAGCTTAGAAAACTTGCGGGTTGTGCATCACCAAAAAAACCCCAAACCCCAAAAAAAATCCTGGCCACAAAAGACAGTGCAACCCAAAATGCCAACCAAAGCCATTATTACCTCTGAGGTATTGGTGTTAACCTCCTGATGGAGAATGACTGTGCTAAAACATTCTCCAGAGCAGAGATCTCCACGGTAGAGAAAGAAAACCTCCTTTTCCAGGAGCCATAATATGCAAGCACAATGAAACCCAGTGTTTTCCAATAAACTTACAAGCAATACACACATGAAAACTGAGATGTAGCTTAAAAACTTTGCTTTATGCCAAGCTTGATCTGAACATCATTTAGACAGCAGTTGCTTTCAAGCAAGGGCAAAATGTTCACTACTGACTAGCAGGAGATCACAGTGACAACTCACAGGGAAAGTTACATAAAACACACCCACAATTACTTATTTGAAATAAAATTATTTTGTACCTAAAGCTTATAATTTTAAAACAGAGAAAGCACACATTGCGTGTAGTACCTGTCTGTTTCCCAGAGGAAGTGTTTTGCTCAATCTGCTTGCTGACTTCTTTTACAGCATCAAAGTTTTTGTTCTTTTTCAACATATCTATGACGTATCTTGACTGTGCATCTGGAACAGTGGGATCAACCCCAAAATTCAGGAGCATGATCACATCTTCTGTTTGTCCTAAAGCAATACATGAAAAAAAAATTAGAGGAAGAATAATTCACATTCACAAATTCCTATTATTTTGTTCTGTTTTCTTTTTTTTTTTTTTTTTAATTACTTGGCACTATTTCTAGCATAATTTTAACTTTAAAAAAATCAAAATTCTTCCAGTGTCATAAGTTGACAGGGTGGAAGTCAGTCAAAGGCTGGACTTGAAGATCTCAGAGGCTTTTTCCAAATGTAATGATTCTGTGATTTTATGATTTGTAATATTTATTATATATAGCTATAAAGAAAAATAAACTTTAGTAGATACATATAAAAATACATGTTTTCCAATGTCATATATAATACATAAAGATATAAACGTTAGTAAATAAATACATATTAAAAATATGTGCTCTCTACATAATAAATACCATATGAATATTACCAAATAAACGTTAAGAATCCAAAAGTCTGGTGCTACTGTGGCTGTCTTGTTTGCTTCCTGTTGCCACCTTGTGGGCAGAGTAAGAGATACAAGGAAAAAAGCCAGGGTAACATAAAATGAAATCCCACAGAAACTGTGAAGGAAAGCATTTAGTTTTCCTCCTCTGACAAGGCACACTGCTCTCTAGGCCTTAAATTTTCACCTATTTAAAAGAACAGGAGAGGCCTGACAGCAAGTTATATCTTAGCCAGGAAATCTGTGGTCCTCTAAAAATCTTGTAATGAACTATGTTTACTTAGCTAAGGAATGTTCGAGTGTGTTATTTTAGCTGATTTTAATTTAGATCTGTGTTGGCTGAGTGTCAGAGTAGAAGACCCTGAGAAGTTACCTGCAGAAAGGAACTCAATGGACACACACCCCTTAATCAATAGTTGAAGAACAACTTAATAGTTGAAGAGAACTTAATCAATAGTTGAAGAACAAAATTCAATAAAGGATTGTTTAATGCTGTATATAACTAGAGATTAATTAAATACCATAGAACAAGAAAGATATCTTGAGAGAGTTAAGGAGTCAAAGGCGTATACACCCCATAAAACTTGATTAATACATTGCAGGTGCAGTAAAGGAGCCACTTCATAGACTTACACAGCCCAGAAAACTTAATCAATAATAATTGTCTAACCAGGACAGGAAATATAATAAAGCACTGTTTAGCTGGATAAAACTTGAGTTATTAATTAAAAAAAAAAAAAAACATACATGAGATGTTCTGCTGTAATTAAGAAGAACAAAACACCTATACCATAATGCAATAAATTGGGCAGGCTTTTGGGAGTGTCTATAAAAAAATGTTGGATGCTATAGTATATATAAATGACTCTTTATATACAGTCTGAGAATTCTTGTTTCTTTGAACATGTCTATGGCAAATGAATTCCTAATACATTCCCAATTTTGACTCAGAATTGTTACTAGGAATGTTCGTCTCACAACTTTCTGCTGTTAGATTTAAAACTCTTGGTTTCAGGCCTCCAGGACATTTAATGTGATTTTAAGGGCACATCAAAAATTTAAAAGGTAACTTCTAGGATTCTAAAAACTGCAGCATACTTGTGAGGAAACCCTAACCAGACAAACCAAACAGCAAAAAAAATTGTCACACATCAGGCATACAATTTTAAAAAGGAATTCTTGGAGTGTTTAAATATCAGTTGTCACTGCAAGTCTGCATTCAGGTACTATCTCATTTTTTCCCTTAGCATGAAATAGTTAACACCAGGGTCTGAAATCTTCTTCCAGTATAGATTTTTCCATATGAAAACAAAACAATACACACACACAAAAAAAAGTATTTACTGCGTTTCTGTGAATATTCACTGGAAGAGGCCACAATATGCAGCAGGGTCTGTCCATCTCTGTCTTTCTGGTTGATCCTATCCTTCAGCTCTGGCCTCCAAGTCAGTAACCATCTGAAAAGATGGTTCTTTGCTGCAATGATTAAAAAAAAAAACATTTAAAGAAACAGATCCTGGGATTTTTCCCCCTCTGGAGTGGCAAGATGCAAATCTAAGGTTGACTCATGACTCTACCACACACAAAGAAACTGTTGCTCCACACTGAGATGGTAGAAAGAAACACTGTACCTTTTTTAAAGCTGACATATTCGAGTTACAAAAGACCCATATCAATCACACTTCTGCTTCAAAACACAGAAAAGAGCAATTATATTAGGTTTCCACCACTATCAGGAATGGGTGATCAAGGAGAATGTTTACAACATTTCTAAAAGAGTGCTTTATTGGCATGTGCAAGATTATACCTAGATCACCTCACCTGAACTGCTGGGACATTTTTTTTTTAATTTTAAAACGGTCCAGTCAGTCCTCTCATAAAAACCAGCATTGTTTTATTTTAGCTGCAGATGTCACTCACTTGCTTTGATACACAGTCTGATAACAGCATGCAGTGGATAGAGTCCGATGGACTCGGCCTTCGCCCCAATGGAAATCAGCCACTTGACTAACTCTGCTACTTCCTGCAACTTCTCACCGTGACCATACAACTCAGAAGTCTGGTAACAAAGAGAACAATTACAACACATTATTTTACATACATAAAAAGCATTTCTTTTTCACTATTTTCTCTATTTTAGTGACAATAATCAGTAGAACAACAACAACCAAGCCACAGCCACTGTAAAATGGAACTATTTATTTCATACTTACATGGAATGGCTTGGGTTGGAAGGGATGCTAAATACCATCTAGTTTCAACCCCGTTCTGCAGGCAAGGACATCTTTCACTACACTAGGCTGCTCCGAACTCCATTCAACCTCAAACACTTCCAGGGATGGGGCATTCACAACTTCTCTGGGCAGCCCATTCCAGTGCTTCAGCACCCTCTGAGTAAAGAATTTCTTCCTGATATCTAATCTAAACCGTCTTTCACTCTGAATCCATTCCCCCTCATCCTGTCACGACACGCTATTGTAAAAAGTCTCTCACCATCTTTCCTGTGGGCTCCCTTCAGGTACTGGAAGGCCACAATTAGGTCACCACAAAGCCTTCTCTTTACCAAGCTGAACAATTGCAATTCTCTCAGCCTTTCCTCACAGGAGAGATTCTCCATTCCTGTAATCATCTTGGTGGCCTCCTCTGGTGGCCTCAGTCCCAACAAACTGATGTCAGGAATTTTGGCCTGCAGGACCAGGGTGGGAATGATCTGTCTGCACTTGGCACTGGTGAGGCCACACTGCAAGTCCTTTGTTTTGTTCTGAGCCACTCACTACAGGAAAAACATTGCAGTGCTGGAGCATGTCCAGAAAAAGGCAATGGAGCTGGTGAAAGGTTCTGGAGCACAAGTCTGATCAGGAGAGGCTGAAGGAACTGGGATTGTTTAACCTGGAGAAAAGGAGGCCAAGGAGAGACCTCACTGTTCTCTACAGCTTCCTGAAAGGAGGCTGTAGCCAGCTGGGGGTTGGTCTCTTTCACCACCTTCCAGGTGAAAGAAGGAAGAGAAATGGCTTTAAGTTGGGTCAGCAGAGGTTCAGATACGATATTAGGAAAAAAAATTTGACTGAAAGAGTGGTTAGGCACTGGAGTAAGTTGCCAAGGAGGGAGTGTTCAAGAAGCATCTGGATGTGGCAATTGGAGTTTAGGGATGATTATAGTGCTGCTGTGTTGATTGTGAAGGTCTCTTCCAGATTCTGGGATTCTGAGAAACTACACAGCCTGAGCAGAAGCCAGATGAACTTAAAAAGTATGTTCTAGCAAGGACTTAATGAACATGAAGCACAGTCTACAAGGGGTATAGCAATATAGGATACTCTGGAGGTGTGCAGCAGAAGCTAAGATGGAAAATGAGACAATATGCCAGAAGGATCAGGACATGAGGAGGTGGTCGGAAACAGTGTTCAGACAAAACTTCTCCATTTGTGCCAGTCATCTTTTTAAATAGCAGCCTTCACACATGCTTCCAACATTTACAAATAAGTCTTTTTTTCTAATACTTCATGCCAAATTTTGACTGGCAAGAATTACTCTTTGAGCACAGTTATCAAACCAAAAAACAACATATTATAGGGAGAATGTAGCAGCAGCAGGGGAAGTTCGAGTTGTCAGAAAGCCACATTTTTTAATTTTTGCAAAGGAGGATCGATACTTAGGGATTTTTTGCCTTGATTCTTTCAGCCTTCCAGCTGTACAACAAACCCACTAAAACAGGTAAGATTGGTTGGGCCAATTCAACAAAAAAAGGGCTGTACTATTTTGTAAAGCCTGCCCATTTTTCCTGCCTCAATGAGGCATTTTGCTTTGCTGGAAGATACTTTGCTAAGACGCTCTGCATGGGTCTTCTGCTGTGTTTCCAGGCTTCATTGCCAGTGTGGAGCTACTGTGCTAGCATTGGCACAGCACACCTGCCTAATGATACACAACCAAGACATGCTTGCATATATCCATTCACTAATTCTTCCACTTTCTCTAAAGACAAGCCTGTGAAGAGATGTGAAATTATTTCCCTTGCATTACCCTCAGAATTACTCCTGCTCACTCTGTCAGGCACCTAACTGAAATACAATTAAAGGAAAAAGCACCAATATTAAGTTATTATGACCAAAGTACCAAAAGGACTGTAACAGCCAAATGGCAAATTCTAGTATATTCCACCAACACAACTTAAACCCGTGGCAGCAGGTCTCTGGCCACAGAGAGCAACAGGCACAACTTTCCCAGGCATTGTCCTGGGAAAGGCTGTGAGAAGATCAGAGAAAAGAAGAATAAACAATTCTTATCTTCACTTGCTGCACCTGTTGTTGTGAACATGTGGAATGTGTTATGGAGATTTGTGTAACAAAGGGTAAAAAACCTCTTAACTGGCCAATGGTGATGGTGTTTAGATGGAAGGACCAATTGGGTCTACCTGTATTGTGACTGTCTGTAAGGGTGATGGGTTTCTTAATAAGTATAGAATAATAAAGTGATTGATCAGCCTTCCGTGAATCATGGAGTCAGTGCTAATTATTACCCGGCTGGGGGCCTGTGGCAACATAAACCTTTGTGAGAAACAGCAAAGCCTGATACTGAGAAAATTCCTGGGAAGCATGAGAGAAAATATGCACTATCTGAGAACAGGAAAGGCATCTTGTTTCTTCAAAGCCTGCAAAGCTTGAGGAAACTAACAAACTGTCAGGTCGACAGATTTATTACAGGCCAGCAGCCGGGTTGCGTGTGAAGGACTGAACAAAGATTCTCACACTAAGTGTATAAATACTGTCTTAACTCTGCAATAAACAGATTCATTTTGCTCTCAGCTTGTGAGTCTTGCATTCATACATCACCAAACCTTAACTTGCCAGACAGTTAATGGCAAGCAGAGATACTACAGCTACTATCGCTAATGTCTTCTAAAGTTCCTGCCAGGAAAGAAACTGTAAGAAATATAGAAATTCTTTACTGTGAGGGTGGTAAGGCACAGGAACAGGTTGCCCAGAGAAACTGTGGGTGCCCATTCCTGGCAGTGTTCAAAGCCAGGTTAGATGGGACATTGAGCAACCTGGTCTAGTGGAAAGTGTCCCTGCCCATGACAGGTGGGGTGGAACTAGACGATCTTTAACATCCCTTCCAACCCAAATCATTCTAAGAGTCTATAGTAAAGCCCAATGGAATTTCTCAATTTCTCACAAACACTGTGAGATGCCTGTGAGAAAGCTGGTATGTCACTGCTGTGAAAACTGGCTGCTCCTGAGCTGCAGAGCTGGTGAACTCCCAGCAGCTCCTGGCTCACAGACAGCTTCCAACTACACCTATGTAATATTAATACACTTTGGAAATATAAAATTTCATTCAGAAATATTACATTACATGAAGTTAAATTTTCAAACAAATAGATGATAAAGTATAATCATATAACATCCATGTATTATTTTTCATTTTATTTTTCTTGGTTCAAGATAGAAAATCTCTCACTAAAGTTATTAGGAAGAAAAGAAATAGAAAACATGAACTTACCTCAAAGAGATTCTTCAGAGATACCTGGTTAACTCTGAGATCACGGGGCAACTCTTGCTTCTCAGACAACAACAACAGACAAGACTGAAAAAAACCCCAAACATGAATGCTCTTATAAGTGCACGTAAAACTTTGTTCTCCACTGCTTCATCAGATCTTGTCAGAAAGCCAACACAGGCTAACAATATTTCAGATCTTTTTGTCACATCACAACTGAATCTCAGTTTCTAATTTTCAACTGAATTAATGTACACTGGAGTGTAGGAAGTTACAAGTGATGAAAGTTTCCTCAGAAATAAAAGCCATGGGAAAGAAGTTAGGCCCTAAAAGATTCTCCAATACTTGGAATACTTCCAGTGCTTTGCTTTAGGAATGGACCTTTACACTAGGGACAAGACTGTCCAGATAACACCAACATCCCAAACAGAAAGCAAGAAATGAATACTGTATCTTCTTCAGCTTTCTTCCATTTTCTCAGTTTCTCTAAAAACCTTTGCCTTGCTTCTTGAAAACCAACCTAGCTTCACCAGAAGACAAGGGAAGGACTATGGATGCCATCTACCTGGACTTCTGTAAGGCCTTCAATATAGTGCCCCACAACAGTCTTAGCTCTAAATTGACGTTATATCAGTTTAACAAATGGATTGCTGGATGGATAAGGACTAAGAGCTGTAGTCAATGGATTAGTGTCCAAGTGGAAACCAGCAGTCAGTGGTGTCCCTCCAGAGCCTGTAGTGGGACCAGTACATTCACTGTCTTCATTAATGACATTGCCAGTGAGGTGCCTTCAATCGCTCAGCGAGTTTGCAGATGGCACCAAGCTGAGTGATGCAGTTGATAATGCTTAAGGGAATGGATGACATCCAGAGGGACTCCAACACACTTGAGGAGCAGGCCCATGGGAACCCCAGGAGGTTCAACAAGGCTAAGCGCAAGTTCCTTCACCTGGGTCAGGGCAATCCCCAGTATCAATACAGACTAAGGAAGAAGGACCTGTGGGATAATGGTGGATGAAAAATAGGATAAAAGCCAGCAATGTGCACTCGCAGCCCAGAAAACAAAAGGGATCCTGAGCTGCATGAAAAGTAGCATGGTCAGCAGGTCAAGGGAGGTGATTCTGCTCTGCTGAGACCAACCTGGAATGTTACATCCAGGTCTAGGGTCCCCAGTACAGAAAAGACATGGATCTGTTGAAATGAGTCCAGAGGAGAGCCACAAAATGGTGCAACTCTCTATCCCCAGTTAGATGGGGATGGAGCAACTCTCCTGTGATGAAAGACTGAGAAAGCTGGGGTTATTCAGCCTGGATAAGGTTTCAGGGAAAACTTACTGCAATAACGTCAACATAATAAAGGGGGCTTTAAAAAAAGACTTTTTAACAAGGCCTTTGTGACAGGACAAGAGGCAACAGTTTTAACCTGAAAGAGAGTTTGTTCTCATTGGACATAAGGAAAACATTTTTTATGATACAGGTGGTGAGGCACTGGAACAGGCTGAACGGTGAAGCTCTGAATGCCCCATCCTTAAGAGTGTTGAAGGTCAGGTTCAGCCGGCCTTTCAGCAATCTGATCTAGTGAAAGATGTCGCTGCCCAGAGTAGGGGCTTGGAGGGGAATGTGGGGCTCCAGTGAGTCCATAGCTCCAGTGTGAGTCCTCCACAGGCTGTGGTTACTGTCAGAAGCCTGTTCCTTCATGGCCTCTCCACAAGCTACTCTGCCTAAGCAGAGTGGTGGTAAAGTGGTGGTAAAACAGCTTGAACTTTACCTTATTTGTAAAAGTTATCAGTGATGGATAGAGAAGGGAAGGTCACACTGCTTATGGTCTTGAAGAATGCTGAGACCAGCCTGACTCATCAATCCCAGAGTTACATGTTCTGAGGATGTGAAAAACAGCGTTTCCTGACAGAAACTGGTACCAGTGACGACACAGCAAAGTTCCTGATAAAGGAACCAACAGGTGATACTACTGATAACTTATCTAAAGCTGCTAAGCTGACACAGCCAGTCTAGAAATATATGACTGACAGTCACTTTATATGACAAAAGCACAGTCACACCTTTTAAAAGCAGGGTCTTCTAACATACCCCCTTCCTGTATGCATGCAGAGATTCCTCCCTTGAGTGGAGATTCCCCTCAAGGTTACTCCTGGAAGCTGAGCAAAAGAGGTTTACTCATGGGCACTGGCATGGGTGAGTAACACCAATCTCTACTTAATAACAATTTTGCTGTCATTAATACCAATGCTTTACTATTGCTTCAAGAAATAGTACACTGTTATATAGTGTATATATTATTATACAATATTTACTAACTGTTATATCTGTACCATGTAGTAAATAATTCTGACTAATGTATTTTAGTCTGATCATTATCATAAACTTAAATAAGTTATTAATTTTATTCACACATATGTATTTGGTTTGCCATCCTTAATCCTGTGAGACAAAGTCATATAAAGGCTCAATTACACATATATTATCCTTTAAACATAAACCATTCACCAAGTCTGGGAGTAGGACTGGATCCAACAGCATCTAGGCACCCCTCTGGGGAGTTTAGAAAGCAAGTGGGTCCTGTCTGAACCTTATGACTCAACAGGAGGGTTTCCCTGATAAACCTCAACTGAAGCTTCCATTTTGCCTGTGACAGGCTGCAAAGGAGCCTCTTTCTCTGGGCCTGAAGCACCTCCTCCTTCTCTACCCCTAGGGCTCACAGGGCTGTTTCTCCCACTCTTTCCCAGGCAGGGCTTGGCCCTTTTTAAAACACACTTTCTCTGAGGCACCACCACCTTGGCTGAGCCATGCTCTAAAATAGGGCCGTTGGAGCCAGCTGGAAGTGATGCAGCTCCAGCCACTTCTCACAGGTGCCCTGCTGCACCTCACCAACAACATCCCATACAGGTATAACTGTGACAGTGATCAATTTTTTCCACAGTTGAGAGAGGACTAAAATAATTTTAGATGATCTACCTTCTGATTTTTCTAAATTTTCTGGTTTTGCTCAACAACCAAGTACTTCCATTGAGATGCTCCTTTATTGTGGGTTTTTCACAGACAGTTTCAAAAATCCAGCTTGTCATACAGAAAGAAAAGTAAAAGGGACCACAAATAAATTTGTATATTTCCCCTCTAATTTGAATATTATTGAACAGCGACTCTAGGTGGTACTGTAAGAGAGACAACAGACAGCAGCAAGAGACAAGCAGAATTTCAAGTCCATCATATCCCTTTCTGAAATGAGTTGCAGAAATTATTTATCACTAAAAGCATTTTTCCAAGTCTTAAAAATCAAGACATTTGAACCAGGCAGCAATATATATTCACAGTTTTGGTTTTTAAAGGTAACACAAACTTATGCTGAAGTGGTAAGACGTGAGTGCCCAACATGCAGTGCGAGGTGACACGGTGACGTGGTGACACACTTACCCGCCACTTCCCTTTCTGGGCCAGCCTTTCTATCACTGCTTGCCAAATCAGTGCATTGAAACGCGCACTGAAGATATAATCATACGCAGGGTAGAAAGTTGGTGGCAAGATTCGTTCATCTGCAAGAATAAGCAATAGAGAAAACTATTTGGTACACACAGCACTTCAAAGGTCGGAGTGTCCAACTAAATTACTCCATTGCACAGCGATCATTTTAGCACTGTTTAATACCCAGGGGATTGCCCAGTGAGGACTTAAGAAATGCTCATCACCCAACTGATTCAGCACCCTCTTTACCAGTGGCCAGACTTCATTAAACGGGGGAAAAAATAATCCCTGCTCTCAAGAAACACCTCAAAGCCCCAAGGCATTGTGAACCTCATGGCAATTCTTCCACTTACAGGTCAATCCGCTACTGACTCTGCAACCATCAATCACGGACCTTAATGTGGGGCTACAGGCTCAAGAAAAGGCAGCAGAGGCACAACCTGAAATCTCCTGCCATGCCTATAGGGCCATCAGACAAAGCATATTAAACAGACTAAAAAGCAAGTAGAGGAGGAGAGACTGAGGAGAGAGGGCAGGGAGACAGACGATGGACATTGCTGAAAAACACCCATACGATCCCATGGAAGACACATTTCCTCTTTTCATCGCTGTCCATTACTAGCCACGGGAAAGACCACCACACTGAAATACACTGCATTGTAACAACGTTTAAACTGCCTATCTTCTAATTATTTTCAAATCTACATGGCTAAAAGAAAAGAAGGGTGGTCTGGACAAAATCCACTTAAAGCCTCTGGGATATGGAGCTCCAAATCTCCAATCTTGTCTTCCTGACTGTAAACTTTGACCTTTTCTAACTATTCCATAATTGACGTGTCCCTGGGAGACAATTAAGTCCCTTGCACTGTTTTGAGATTGTTGGTGTCTGCTCTATGCAAACTGGACCAAGTTCACCACATCCTCAGTATATTGATAATCCTCAAACAGACCTGACACATTGAAGGATCAAAGGAATGATCTCACAAAGGACATGCTACTAAGTGTCATCAGCACTACTAAAAGGCTCTTAGAAAAATTAAGGTCTTAATTTGAGTTTACCATTGACACTTATGAAGATTCCTGCTATAAACTCAGCAATTTGAGTTTGATCTGTAGAAGAATTCAGGAGAACCAGACCTCTGTGGAACATAGAAACTGCCTCATTAGACTTTGATAACATGATGAATGAGTGGCCAGCTCTATAATAAGCCTGAAAAAAAAAGGAGAAAAAAAGATGCTGGGAAAATATTCAGAGATATTTACTATCAAAAAAAAAAGTAGTTTTTTTTTTTTTAATTCTCACATTATGTTATGAAAATAACATGTAGTACTATTTCCACTGCTTCTTATACACAGATCCAAAAAAAATTGAAATAAACTATTTTATTCTAATCCATTGAAATTCACAGTATGTTACTGATATTATCACAGATACTAAAAGTGGAATCCTGAAATTCAAAGCTTGGAAAATAACTACAGGATGAAAGACATACTTTCAGCAGCTGTATGTTAAAATCCTCTGGACAAGACTGAGTTTTTTTTGTGTCACAAATTCCAGAATATATATTTATGTTTCCACATCACTGCATTTTGCAGTATTTCCCACAATGCATATATTCTTCAGCCAACAGCACCTAAAAGTATTTATATACAATCTAATTCACACTGAATTAGATTGTACCAGCTCACAGTGGAGTTAATTTGTTCAAATCAGATAACTAGCAATGTTGCAACACAGCACAAGTTAAATGGGCATTTGGATGCAATTTTACCATATCTAAATAAAAAACATTCTACTAAAGGCTCCAGAAGTCTTTAGTGTTAGACCAGAAGACTGTTTATTGCACATAAAAGCCAATCCAAGAGTAAACTCTGTATCATAAATACTGTACAACTCCTACTTATTCCTAGCAGATGGCTACTTGAGTCAAGGTGTACTTAATCAATGTGTATTTAATCACAAGCTAAGTGTAATGTATTGTTCTGCCCACTGGAAATACAATATGACCTCGGTCACCAAGTTCCACTTCCAGGAGCTGGAGACATATTAACATGTAACCCTTGTCTGGGATATTGATAGTTACATTTCTTGAAAGCATTGGTACCTCTCTCATTGGGACTCAGAGAGAACCAGAGTCTCCTCATGCAAAAGGGAGCTGCTTCATTTCATTAAAAATACTATTACAGCCATGAATCTCATGCTTATGTGTAGAATCAACTGATTCTGGAATTTTATGCTATATTTACTCATCATGCCCCCAAGCAAAAACACAATAAAAAGAGGATCATGACACCATTATTAAATAAAAAATAAATTTAAAAAAAAAAGCGAGGAAGGCATGCAAAAATTGCCTGCTTAAGCATCTGAATACCTTAACATACTCCGGATCCCACTGTAAGCTTTGGTGGGCTAAAAGCATTGAATCCTTCCATTTGGCCAGGCAGTACAAGGCAGTTGATTTGTTGCACAACAACACAGCTATGTCCCGGGAACACCTAAAGATATGGTTTTAGCATTACTGTTTATTCACTTGAAAAAGGATCACACTTTATAGTTAGTGAGACAAATAAATGAAAAAAACTACACATATCACCCACCTGATAAAATTAGAGGAAAAAAATGTAGTTGGAGACAATAAAGATCATTTGAATATTGGCTATAAAATGTCTTAGAGACATCCTAATGGTACTTTAGTGATACCCATAGTGATAACCTGGTGTTTTCTGAAGCAGAAAGCCAAGCCACTGGAATAATGAAGTATGAGGACCTAGCAAGAGTTCAGACCACCTCGATACACCTACATCTGGCTCAGTGAAAGCCAGCAGCCAGGAATGGGGGAAAACAGACACATGAATGGAAGCTGTGGGATGGAAAGAGTACTAAACAATTTTGGGTCACCACAAAAACAACCTCAATGCATTTTAGTGTATCACCACTTGGGGAAGTCAACAAAAAAATCCACATTTAAAAGAAATGAGTGGCCGGTGTTAAATTAGATTAACAGCAGCATTAATACACAGTAGTAATGAATATTTAATAGTTAACATAATACTCACGTATTTAATCATTAATAACATTACCAACTTATGTTAACTGATGAAAAGCACTTAAAAGTGCATCTGGAAAGAAATACCCAAAGGAATCTTCTGCTGAAATACTATTTTTAAAAAGTTGCAGAATACTGAGAGTGACCCAATAACAAGAACAAAGTAACCTGCATGAATCATTTTACAGATAATCAGATGATTCATGCAACAACAGGCCAGGACATGGCAAAATCGCAGCATCTGAGCTTTAATTGTACTAATTTATAATTACGTTTATGTTAAAATATTCAGATTTAAGTCACTAAATAATCTCTCATATAAATGTAAAGAACAGAATACTATAAAACTGGTACACTAAAGAGTGAAAAAAGATACAAGAAAACCAAGTGTTAGGTCAAAAACCAGAGTTTTGAATTAATTGCAACTGTACATATTTACATACTTCAGGCTTATCTTATGGTTTACATCTCATAATTCAAGAATACTTACGGGACCCATTGCATTAAATAACCAAGTGTTTGTAGAGCTTCATCATAGTTTTTGATGGCCAAAGAGTAATTTCCATTCTTAAAATCCTGGTTCCCAGCTTGCCTCTTCAATTGTGCATATGTCATGGGATCCATACTAAGGAAAGCAAAAAAAGAAAGAAAAAAAAATAATCAAACAAAAGCACTGACTTATGAGACATTTCTTTCCCTTAATAATTGACTTAATTTTTCATCTTAGTTTTTGCATATATGATAAGGAGGACAAAAGAGCACATCTTTTTGTTTCCTGCAGTTGGACTAGTAAAATAGAGCTCTGGTGACAGCCTCATCTTTGCTGTTAATGCCTCCTCAACTTTTAATCTACTTTTTAATACACTTCAGCTAACCAGATCTACCACTGGTATGCATTTTTGTTTCAATTTTTATCTTCGGGTCTTAAACTGTATCTTTTAAATTAGGATTATAAATTATTTCAATGTGTGAGCATATACTCAATGCAGGAGGAAATATCTGAGAAAACACAGCTTATATATATTTACATGCTTAAGGAATACATGAAGCTATACATTTCAATTAATTAGACACAAAACTCATTTAGTTGCTTTTTATTTATGAGTTTTTTATCCAGGTCCTCTGTCTAGATACTCAACAATCCAATGCATACAGAACTGCTTAGAAACTTAATTACTGCAAGAAAATATTGTAACATAGCATGGTAATAGTGCCTGAGGACCTTGAATCAGACTTAAGATAGTTATTAAAAAGAATACAGGAAGTGGCCAAAGAAAACAAAGGTTGAAACTAGCATCAACTGTAACTTTCTGAAAAACTATTTAAAACATTAAAATTCTAAAATCAGTGTCATTAAAGAAAACTAATCACATGGTCAAGCAGCTAGATGAAAGAAACAAATGCGAGAGGAAAACCAGCTACATGTATGAGAAACAGCACACAAGAAACAGACAAGAGAAATATCCAGTGCTAAAGTGCTGTGTAGAATCATTCTTTACAGATTAATTTTATGATTAAAAGCTGTTTCCATTACCTGTAAAAACCTGTATGAATCTCACAAATCTCAGTGCAATTAAGTAAGATTAATTCACTAAATAAGAATGCAGAGATTTATGTATTATCCAGGCATTAACAGGCCGGTAACAAAACCCGTAAAATCCGCAACATTTGCTACCTGCTAACATAATGTCAAGGTTTAGTCTGGCAGGCAGCTAAACACCACACAAACCTCAGCTCACTCCCCCACTCCCTGAGTGGATGGGGGAGAGAATTACAGAAAAAAAAAAAGTAAAATTTGTGTGTTGGCATAAATATAGTTTAACATCACAGAAAAAGAAGGGAAAATACTAACACTGATATTACTAACAATAAACGTAGAACAAAACAATTAATGCACAGTGCAATTGCTCACTACCCACTGAACAATGTCCAGCCAGTTCCTGAGGAGTGCCCCTGGCCAGTTTTCCCTCCTAATTTATAACCATGACATTCTATAGTAGAGAATATATATTGGGTGAGTTCAGGTCAGCTGGCTGTGTCCCCTCCCAGCTTCCTGTGCCCCTCTGCAGCTGACAGGACAGCATCAGAAGCTGAGAAGTCCTTGACTTAGGGCAAACACAGCTCAGCAACTACTAAAACATCAGCATGTTATCAACACTATCCTCATACTAAATCCAACACACAGCACTGTACCAGCTACTGAGTAGAAAATTATCCTAGCTGAAAACAGGACTAAAATATCTGCAAGATCTCTTGACTACACAGCAAAGTAGATATTTTTAAGTATATGAATTTACAGACAAAGCAAGAAACATTACTGAAGTATTTTCTCTGTAGTACTCCTCATGATGAGGCTGAAACACCAGGAATCAGCGCTGTCTTGTGAGCACAGAGGTATGATAAACCACACTACAGATGGCACTGTGCCTTTGCATTTATCCAAGCACAAACAGCACTTGTTGGGCTCACAAGTGCACTAAGCAGATGGGAGAGCAGCAGCCCACAGCTCTGAGAAGGTAACAGCAGAAAAATCAGGTGAAACCATAAAGCTCAGATCTGCACTGCTTCAGACTGACTGGGAAATGACCTGTCAGAACTTATATCTTAATTAAACAAACACTCCACGATGATGTCTATAATTGAAACATCAAATTGCTAATTCCAGGGAAGCACCAAGAATAGATTAAATCCTGGATAAAAACTAAACTCAAGAAAAAGAGGTCCCAGCTGCCTGGGGGAGGTATGACAACCAGTCATGCTAGAGGGGTAATTTTTACATTTATCCCAGGCAAATGAAATCATCACTTTATTGATCAATGTGCATACAGTATATATTTTAAAAATACTACTTCTCCAGACAGCAAATCAAGTGTACTCATAACATATTCAGGACTTCTTTTACACTGCATGAAGTATATGGTATGAGCATTAATAAGGTGAAAAAAAAGAAAAAAAAAAAGAGCAACAGAACAAAGGAAACAAACAAGTGCGAAAAGATGGTTCAACCTCATCTTTTGTGTAATTCTTTCACATTTCAATTCTTTATATTCAGAAAGTCTGACAAATTATTTTCTCAAAAATAATACCAAAATAGGTCAGCTACACAGGAGTTTTTTCAAGTAGGAATACACATGAACTGGTGGTTTTCCGAATTATAGCTTAATATCAGTTTTCTTCTTTTTTAAAAGAAAGCTATGCTTCTACTCAGTGTAATATTTTTCCCAGAAATATATTTTTGTATTTTTTTTGGAATATACTAAAAAGTACAAGTACAAATAAAAGGCATTTACAAGATATTTAAAAGATCGTTTTTTCCACAGTGCAGCAGAAGCAACAATGAACATTTTAAAAGGACTTTCCAACGTGTCCTGTGCTGATAAATTTTGGAACTGAACTCCCTGTTTAAGATCAGAAGGCAGCATGCCCTCCCCTTTCCAGGCAGCAAGAATTTTCACCAGAATAAAAGTTCCCATCCTTTTCCAGAACTGGAGTTTCCCAGCCAAAACTTCAAACTGTAGGTCATAAAAATAACTGGGATGTCTGCTGTGGGCTTTAGCAACTACACCCAAGTTTGCAGACCCGAGAGATACACTGGGCATGCAGATCTGACATCTAAGTTAATGATCCAAAAGAACTGCTGTGCAGACTAGCACAGCATGTCTTGCTATTGCCCAACATCTTCCTGCAGCACAAACAATTTTAACTCAAAACCAATGGACTAACTGAGGGCCTATTATGTAAAGTCTATCAAGCGTGAGGAGCATTAAACAAAACTGTTGTCTATTACTCTGCCTTAACTTGCACTGGTAAAAGCCACAGCTGTGTCTGTATATAACTATTGAAAGATTTTTTTGGGGGTGAGCACTGTGGGTTAACCCCACTGGGCAGCTAAGTGCTTGCATCCCCCCACCCCTTGTGGGATGGGGAAAGAGAAAACAAGAAGTTAAACCAAAAAAATGTGTAGGTCAAGATAAAAATTGCACAGTAACCAAAAGAGACCTAGAAGAAGAGAGAAAGATAACAAAGTGATGCAAAGGCAGTCATTAACCACCCCCCTTGACATTCAATAATGGCCAGGTTCCCAAGACAGGGAAGGCTAATCCCCCTAAGGCCCCTCCAGTCCATCACCACTGCTGAGCATGATGCCACATGGCATGGACTATCCCTTCAGTCAGTTTGGGTCATCTGCCCAGCTGTGTCCCCTCCCAACCCCTTGTGCACCCCAAACCTATTCACTGGGAGGCCGAGTGAGGAACAGAGAAGGCCTCAACACTGTGCAAGCACTGCTCAGCAATAGCTAAAACATTACTGTGCTATCAGCATTGTTTTGCTTACAAATTTAAAGCACCATACCGGCTACTATGAAAAAAACTAAATCCGTCCCAGCCAGACACATGCCGCCCTCATGAAGCAGGGATTTCTCCTAAAATATGGAGTCTATGAAACACATAAAAGTGTGGGGACACCCTGTGGTCTGAGAGACCCTTCCCAGGGCATTGTTGAGACCTTATCATTCACGGGAATAAAACAGAAACAAAACAAACAAAAAAATCAAACAGACAACATGACCTACTCTGTTTACTTTTTTTATGACTCCTGAGACCAGCAGCACAAATGTGACAGCAAAATGAAGCACATTAATTTTTACTTACAGAATTAAACCAAAAGATTATACAGTTAAGTCAGAAACAATCTACTCCAAACCCTACTGCTGCCAGTGGTCAAAATTCCCATTTGCTTTACGTGTCATCAACTCTTGTGTTACTGTGCTGGTCAGTGTCCCACTGAACTGCTTCAGTCAGACTGCTGTCAGAAGCAGGGAGCTTTAGAGTGGTTACAATGCTAAGTTTTGATTCCTCTTGCTTCAGAGGATAATTTTGAAAACACAAATGGAGACTGCCCAGAAAAGCCATTTGTCACTATTGAAAAATGTTGTGGTCCTTATGCCAGCTATGGGTCTCAAGAGGCCAACTTATGCTTTCTGAACATTTGAAGCTGGCAGTTCTAAAAACTTTGAAATCTGAGACTGAACCCCAGCCTTTGGTTTTTCTGTCTGCATCTGCTTTACACATTTTAAAAAGAGAAATTGCATGACACTGTTTAAGTCACAGAAAAAAATTAGAAGGTCTTCACAGCCATGCTTTTAATTATTTTCGATCCTGAAAGTTAAGCCTTAAGGATCCATCCCTATGGCATTATTCAGTGGTAGAATAATGTTTTTATTCTCCAAGCACAGTAGATTTCCATAATGCAAGGAACAAATGAAGCACAGCAATCTTAGGAGCTGAATTAAAATAATGCTCCCAAATAAGAATGCTTCCAAATAAGAATGCTCCTATTTTCAGGAAATCTGACTTCTAAAGACTGGGCTTTCCTCAGTCCTATTAAGTAGACAAATCATTCCTTCTTCCTCATTAACCCAAGAGGCAGACATTACAAACTGGCAATAGGTTGGAAAAGATGCAACAATGTATCTAAACTGTGGCTGAGTTACAACTAAATACATTTCATCAGCATTCAAATAATTCATGCTTTCTCAACAAGAAACCTCAGGGCTCCATTATCTCTCCTTCAACAAAAGCATCCTGGCTCCAAGAGCATGATGCCAAGAAAGGACTGTCATGTCACCCCTTCTGCTACACCAGAGGAACCCCTGCAGCCACATGCCACCACTGGCACCATATGGCACCATGCAGGCAGCCCTGCAGTCACCCAGCAAAAGGACACTGCGTTCAGGTCTTCCAAATGACACTTCCATCATGACCTGATATAGATACATGTGAATGTCAGGGCAGACCCAGTAAAAGAAGGAAAAACACAGGCCAAGAAGGCTGTAAGTGGCCGTAACTATGGCAGTGCTCTGCCTGCTAGCCAGTTTTACCTGTTTTCCTGACAACAACAGCTACCAAAGACATATTTAGAGAACACAGTCTCCTTTCAATGTGTATAAGCCTAACTTTGACAGTGAAAAGCAGGGAAAAGTTTACTTTTCTCAGTTTTCCACTGCATGCCGAAAAGTGAAATGAAAAATCTGGAAATCACCTGTACTTTCAGAGGAGGCCCTGAAGAAACAGCAGAGACAAAAATTACCAGCTTATAACTGACTGGGTTACAAGCAGACACATTTGGAAATCTCATGAAGAAGAGAGGAAAGAATCTGAGATTCAGACAGGGACATCCTCATGGATCTACTTAGTCTGAAAAACGTCATAGTGGCATTTGTGACTATCTGAACAATATTTTAATTGAGTGTTCAGCTAGTATCTCATGAAGAGAGATAATGAAGAAGATGATGATGAACATGAAGATCTCATATTTAGCCCTTGTAAAATGTCAGCTCGTTGGAGAAACTGGTCAACTCAAATGAAGAGCCTCTAATTTAGACAGCTTGTCATCAGACATCCCTATCATTAGGGATATATTCAGATAGATAGATAGAGATAGCCTTATCTATAGATAGATTCTCACCCAGTCCTACAAAACAGGGGAAAAAAAATTCTGTAAGAAGTCACCTTGCCAGATTTGTAACCAGACTTTGGATGTTCCAAAGACCCTTAGCTCTCAGTAAAAGCCAGCACCACTTGGAAAATAATGAATGAGATTCTAGAGAAGATTTGGATTACATTAGGGCAAGCAGAGCAGCATAGTGATAGCTTCTTATGAGAATGTTGTCGTGAACTCAGCACTAATTGGACCAAGTGAAGTTTCTTTACTGCTTCTGGGCACTATGGCCCGTCAGCATCCCATACATCACAGAACACCAAAGATAAAGACAGCATGCATCTCTGGAGCTGTGTGCCTCTAAAAAGACAAAGAAAAATATTTCCTAGGTAAGTGAAGAGAGAGAACATTTTATCAGGTTGTTTCAATCTGAACTGGAGACCTGTACACAACCTCCATCACTGGACACAAGCAACCCTCAACACCTCTTGTAGAATTTTGCTTCTCTAGATACTCTTCCTTCCTAAATGGTAAAGGCAGAAGTACTACTAGGGGAATTCAGGCTACTGTTCTGTAGCTTCACCTATGCAGTACCACACTGATTCAGCACACCTTGACAGCACAAAGGATCTTTCACTATTGAGAAGGAATTCTCACCTTACCTGGGTCTAGCAGGCAAGCACTATTTCTGTATTTTGGAAGTCAGCTGTGAGACTTCTAAGTTCTGGTTGTGCTTTCAAAAGATGTTAAATGGCTAGGGTGAGAGAGCACAGAGTCAGACAGAACTTCCCAGGCTGCTCTTCATTTTATACCAAGCTTTTCCTTGGAAATGTGCTCTGTAGTAAACTGATGATTGTAGGGCACAGACATTGTCAGAAACAGGACAAACATCCTTATCAACATTTGGCAAATGCAGCCCAGGATGCAATTAGCACAGATGTCTTAAAGGCCTATTAACACCTCAAACACCACATACAAACCAGATAGGGAGGATTTGTGCAAGGTCTGAATGAAACAAGGGTTATAAGCAGAATACACACACAAGACTCTGGGCTAGGGCCCTGTTCTGGGCAGAGCTGGCCTGAACGACCTCCCAAGGTCCTCCTTTTTCAGATTACTACTGTATGTTGCTTTCTGTTTGTGCAAAATGTCAGAAAGGAATTATTAATAACAAAGCCCAGCCACCTGATGTCCCCAACCAAACTCACAGCTGACACAGCTTGGCAGCTCAGTTCTTCTTCAGATGCATGACCACCAAACAGGACTACAGAAACGGCACCCAAACCCAGCCAGAAGTTGGGCCAGCCCTGCTGACAAGCAGAAATCCATGCAAAACCTCAAGAAGAGGTAACATTTCAGAGGTAACCATAAGAAGAGTAACATTTCAATGTTACTGATTGAAATGTTACTGATCTTTAGAGCAGAGATTTGTGGTTCACTTGCACACAGGAAAGGCACTAGGCAAGGAAGTGACATAGCAAGGAAATTAATATCAGAAGCACCTCACCAGGAACAAGACAACACCTCCCACAAAAAGAGGAGGGTGCACACACCCCAGGACACCAGGTCTGTACTTACTTTAGACCCTGGGAAATGAGAGTTTCACACCCATGGACAAGATGGAAACCAATGTGACATTCCATGGTATGGAATATCCCTTTGGACAGCTCAGGTTAGCTGCCCCAATTGCCCTTCCCAGCTTTCTGTGCCCTCATCCAGCCTCCCCACTGGTGCAACAAGCTGTAAAACGCTTGACTTAGGATAAACACTGCTTAGGAACAACAAAAACATCACTGTTTTGTCAACATTAGTCTCATCCTAAATCCAAAGCACAGCACTGTACCAGCTACTAGGAAGAATATTAACTCTATCCCAACCAAAACCAGATGACACCTCAGAACATCCTTCCACCTTTCCTTGCAAGCTTGGCTCAGGCCAAGCACATTTGACTAGCCTTCCCTGAAGACTGTTTCACAGCCTGCAGCAGCAACAGGTCTGGCATTGCTCCACAGCACATCCTGTTTTGTTAAGGGAAACAAAACAGGCTTCTTTGCCTTCAGCTTCAAATGATTCTTCCCTCAACTTTCCAGTAACAAGTCACACATAAGAAAATGTATGGTTGAGCCATGTCTGGAGTTGCTTTTTCAAGATACAAATACCTATGATTTCCAGTAAATTAAGTAAAGACTTGCATTTTCCATTTTATATACAAAAAAAAAAAAAAAAAAATATTATGCAAAAGCATGTTCAATATTCTGTTTGCACAGTGTCATTACTGTGTCACCACAAAAACCACCAAAACCTCACAACATCAGGAAATGCTCATCTTTCTGTTTCTCTCTGAAATAATAAGTCTTGAAATCCCTAGTCTAGCTCAGCCATACAAGACCTAACTAAGTCCAAGAGGGAGTTGTTTACACTGCTGCAGTTGTTTGCTCAGCCTGGCAATGTTCCTGTCATTGTCTTGCTCTTCTTTGCACTGGTGTGGCCTCACCTTGAATACTACGTGCAGTTTTGGGCACCACAAAATAAAAAATACATTAAGCTGTTAGAGACCATCCAAATAGACCACAAGGATGGTGAAGGGTATGAAGAGGAACCTGTATGGCGAGCAGCTAAGGTCACTTGGTTTATTCAGCCTGAAGGAGACTGAGGGGAGATCTCTTTGCTGTCTGTGATTTTCCCGGGAGGGAAAGAGGAAAGGCAGGCACTGATCACTTCACTCTGGTGACCAGCAACAGGACTCAACGAAATTGACTGAAGCTGAGTCAGAGAAGGTTTACACTGGATATTAGAAAGAGGCTCCCAGGGAAGTGGTCACAGCACCAAGTCTGTCTGAGTTAAGAAGCATTTGGACAATGCTCTCAGATACATGGTGTGATTATTAGGGTAGGTGTCCTGTGTGGGGCTAGGACTAGGACTCAATGATCCTGATAACTTTCTTCCAACTCAGCATTTCCTATGATTCTATGACTGGCTAAGAGAAACGGCAACAAACAGCCTGCATATTTCCTTTGTATAGATTCACTCCAGAGGGTATTCACTCTGGAATGAGGAAAAAACAAACGAAAACCACCCCAAGACCAAAACACCAAGATTGCCCTAACATCAAGGTTTTCAAGCTTGCACAGTTCACAGCCAATGCTTGACAAACTTAATTGCATGTTGGTAAAAAAACACTGATAGGAAATACTCCTTCTGGCATGCTTTCATGAGAAAGCAAAGCCTCTTCCCATTCGCAATAAATCTGAAGTTAATTCTCTGTAAATCGCTAAAAAAAAACACCAAAAGCTGGTGAGAGATCCTTCTGCATTTAATCTTCTGCAGTGCACACTGTGCTCAAACTCCTTTCCAGTTGAAAAAGTCTGTTTTGTTAAGTGACCACTCCACGACCTTGTACAAGTTTTGCTTTTCAGGGAAAGGATCCAAAACCACTGAAAACAATGCTTCGCTGCTGGCTATGCTAAAGGAGTTCTCCCTCTTCTTTTCAAGCACGGACACGGCATCCCATCTTCCCCAGCTCCTCCTCGCAAACCATACCAGGCCAACACACACTCCCAGATGCCTGGCCGGAGCAGGAATGCACTCTTCTCCTTTTCCTTCAACCACCCCACACATCCCCTGGCAGGCTTCCCAACCAGCACAGCCACCCCGCTGCCCACACTCTAAATCCCGCACCCACGCTCCTCGTCGGGGCAGCACGTCCCCTCTCCGGAACTGCCCCAACAGCTCCACCGAGATGCAGGAAGCTCCCAACAGCTCCACCGAGATGCAGGAAGCTCCCAACAGCTCCACCGAGATGGGAAGCCACCCTCAAGAGGCCGCGGCTGCCCCCGCGCTGCACCAAGCATCGATGGAGCAGCGCAGGGGGCGCGGGCAGCTCAGCCCGCCGCACCCCGGCATCCCGCACGGGGTGGCCGATTGCCGGCTGCCCTTACCCGGGGAGGGTGAGGGGGGTACAAGGGGTGGCCGAGGAAGCGCATTTTTTATTTATTTATTTACCTACCTGCCTGCCCGTCCCCCGCCGCCACCGCCGGGGCGCCCTCCGCTTGTCGCCCTTAAACTCTCCTCCCCGCGTCCCGCCCCCGCCGCCCGCGTCACCGTGGGAGGGGGAGTTGGGGAATCGAAACAAATGCACAGCGCTCCGGCAATCGAAACGAGATCGCCCCGCCCGTGGGGGATGTGTCCCCCTCGTCCCTACCCGCAGCAGGGAGTGTGCTGGGGGTGGGAGGTATCGGGCGTCCATCGCCCCGCCGGAGCGTTCGGGAAGTGGCTCTGGGATGGCTCTGGGCTCCCTCCGCAGCGGGAAGCGTATAGAGTGCCATTTTTTACAATGACGTAGGATACTTGGAATACCAGCGTTCGTGCGCGCCAGGGGCACCCCCGCGTCCTGAGGCGCCGTGCTGTCCCTCCGGCTTCTCACGGCAGCCCCCGCTCAGAGGAAGCTGTGGCTCCTTTGGTCTGGGCAAGGATCACCTGGGGAATGAAGGCTTCTCCTCCTGCGATGCAATTGTTTGCTAATTTATCTTTTCCCATGGTCTTTTCACAGCGTAAAAAGTGGATCAATAAGTAAATGATAAATACTTCACAGTTCAATAATTAACCCCTCTGTGAACCAGGTTTCTAATCAAGTTTTTCTCTGACATTGAGTGTTATTGCCTGGACGTCCTCCTCCGTATCCGGGCTGGCTGGGATGGAGTTAATTTCACTGCCAGCAGCCCTCAGTGTGCTGTGCTTTGCTTTGGGAGCTAAAACCAACATTCCTCTTTCACCAGTAAGCTGGGGGTGGGCAAGATCTTGGGAGACGACACAGCCAGGACAGCTGGCCTAAACTGGCCAAAAGGATATTCCAGAACATGTGACGCCTATTCAAATATAAAAGCTAATAGAAAGGAGTAGGAAGGTGCGGCATTCATTATTTACATTTGTCTTCCAGAGCAATCAGTACATATGCTGAAGCCCTGCTTTCCAGGTCATGGCCAGATGTTGCTTGATGATGGGATGTAGAGAGCAATCTTTTGGAGTTTCTTACCATTGCTTGAGCTTCTGTTTTATTAAACTGCCTTTATGTTGACCCATGAGGGTTTTTTTCCATCTTAGTTCCTTCTCCCTCCATCCTGCTGAGGAAAGGAGTGACAGCAGCTTGATGGCCTCTTGATTTCTAGACAAGGTGAACCCACCACTGTCCTTTTGATGCCCAGTATGGAGCACGAGATAATAAGAGTTTTGTTGGAAGTATGCTATAGCTATAGTGGCTATTCAGCATCAAGATCCTACGCAGGTCACAGAGATTGTTGGCTGCACTGCTTATCTTTTTATTTAGTTGAGCTTGAGAACATGTTAATAAAAACAGTGGCTCTGTCCTTTTCCCTGGGATATCTGGCCTTGCTCTTCTGGAGGAAGTATCTTATGGTGAGCATGAGGAAATACATATCCTCTCCATACCTGGAAATAATGCAGATGGTTTTATTATGCAGGCTTGAGATATCCTTGTTCATTCTTACATGAATTGTTTAATACTACTTATTAACACTGTTAGCATTTTATGGAGTTTGTGGAATCCAGTGTCATCTAGAAGACAATTTTTAGATGAGGTGATACTGAAATGTGCCCTGGGACAGCTGGTCCTGTGGTGGCAGGGTGTGTGGAAGGATTTGGGCAGGTTCCTGGGGCAGTTATTACCTACCAAATCCTGGAAATTCACACCTGAAGAGGCAGGTTACCCTGGCAAATTGGCATGTAACAAACTGATATAAAGGTGCCCTGCCTATCCCAGGGAAAACCAGCAGGTTCTTGTACTGTACTGGGTCCTGGCCTGTGCCTATGGAGCTGCAGTTCAGTACTCTCAGAGGAACGTGGCTGAGACGGGAACCCAAACAACAGCTACAACAATTCTCCCAGTACTGAGAAAGAAACAGTGGATGAAGAAAACAATGGATCCATATTGTCAATTAGTAAAGGAGGAGGAAGAAGAAGAGGAAAGGTCTGAGCAAGAAGCTGGTTCTTTGAGAAATGATAAAAAAATGGGCGCTAATGTCTTTACAAATGACTATCTGGAAGATGGGGTTTGTGCTCTTCACTAATGGTAGGAGACATGGGTTTTAATGTCTTCACTAAGGCCTGGGTCTGAAAAAACCAATCAGGTGTTGGAAGAATGGCTGTGAGGGTCTTTAGGAGAAGCAGGTGTTAACATCTTCAAAATGGGTCTAACACCTCTATGAAGATCAAGCCCTGAGAATTTATTACAGAACCCAGACAGCTTGATCCAGCTTGAACTTCTGAGCTTTAGGGTAATTAGAGAAATGAGTCTGCAACAAGTCTTGCTGATCCCAGACAGTTTGAGCCTCTGATGGGTCTGCAGTACCCAAATGACCTGAACCTCCAAACTTTAAGGGAAAATGATGATACAAGTTCAAGGGGGGGAATATGTAGTAGGTGGTTTGGGAAGGCTGTACTTCAGCCAATGGGTAAAAGAAGAAAGAAACGTGGTTGGGAGTTTAGGATTAGAAGAGGCTGCGCCTTCAATACCTCAAGAGAGAGCCCAGGGAGTATGGCTCGGTGGACACTCTCCCTTTATTTATATAAAATTGCAAGACTCCTCTGTTTCCTTTGTGGACACTGGCTTTTCACAGCGTGCCTTTTCTGCACACAAATTGGAGAAAGGAGTCATAGAATTCGTACAGGAAGCAGAAACTACCCAGTCCCTGACTTAATCAGAATTTTGAGATATGTGGGAAGATCACAGCCACCAGAAAACTGAGCGGATTTCTGCCTGGCTGCTTGTCACAATCTGCTAGTACAAGAGGGGTTGTGATGGTTCATTTTACCGATTTCAGAATGCAAAAGACACACAGCAAGGGATTTCAGTATTAATCAAAACAAATGCACCCTTTATTGAGTGCCCACAGCAAATGCAATAGAAGGATTAGCAAGGAGATAAAGGATAGAGAGAAAGAGAAAAAGAATAACTACCAACAAAGAGACAAAATCCTCATGGTCTGGCCAGTAGATCCGTCTTGTCATGTCGGGGAGAATCTCAAAGTCTTTGGTTAACTCGGGGGTCTTTTATAGTCTTCTGCTGTGGTGGGGAACAGGACAGTATGCCAAGGGAACAGGTACAGGACAGTGGAGAATAAGTCCGTTGAGAACAAGTTCAGACAGTCAGTTTCAAACAGGACAAACCAGTCCCAGCAGTAAGCAGGACCCATTGTTTCAGGACTGGTTCCCATGGGAAAGCAGTCTTGGTCCAGCGAACACACCTGCAGGCAACACTTGGCAGACATCTTGCTTCAGTCAAGCCAGTGCCCCTGTGTTAGAATTTTAAGGGTCTCAGTCTCAGTCCTTGGGGGGGGCTTCAATCTCCATTCTTGAGGCAGTTGTGAGGCAGATGGATCTTTGGACCGTCTCTTACACTGCTCCAGTGCTGGGATAACAGAGCAGCAGTCAGCAGCTGGAGAGTAAGGAAATCCAACAGCTGGGATCCTTCATGAGAAACCGGAGAGTTGAGAGAGTGGAATAGAGTCAGGAATTTACAGTCTCTGGAGATGGTTCCTCTCAAGTGTGAGAGCAAGGTACCCATTCAAGGAAGATCTTGTGAACCTGACAGGAATGTGTACCTATCACAGACAAAGACATCATTCTGAGAGAATTAGTGGTGGTGAAAGTCATCTACAGTGAGCTAAACAATTACGAGGTCTCAAAAAGATCCAAAGGATATCCTCTGCACATAGGTCATGTGGAGGAAGTGCTCCAGCTTCATACTCTAACAGTCTGGCAGTAATGTATTGCCAATATCAACACCTCCATTTTTGGAGTCAAGTCTTTTCCAAAACTTTGAAGACCATCTCTGTCCATCTTCATCCTTATGGGTCAGTGCCATGGCAGTTGGACATGCCTCAAGAAATTAGTCTTCTCCTACCCTGGTCGGAGGGAAAGGGAGCCCTAGGCATGTGCTGCATGGCATGCTTTGTTTTTTCCTGTGTGACCAGGAGGAGAAAAGGGATGGCCAGGCTTACTGGACCACATAGATTCAATTGCCTGGTGCATGAGACCCACAGAAGTAAAAAGCCATGGCAGACACTGGTGTACTCTGGTGCCATCAGGCTGCAGGGGCGCAGAACACATCTGAATCTTTTCAGTGACAGAGGAGTGCCAAGAATTGTCTGTATTGGAGGTACAGCAACCACTATGCATGTTAAAATTCTACTTCCCAGGAAGTGTCTGGATATTGCCTGCTTGAATATAGAAAACAAATCTTTTGTTTTCATTTGCTTCCGCATTCAGCCTTTGTTTTTGCTTTATTAAACTGCCTTTGTCTTGACCCATGAGGGTTTTCTCCCACTTTATTCCCCCCCTCCATTGCTGCTGAGGATTGATAGAGTGGCTTTGATGGTCACCTGGTGTCAACCCATCCCATTCTCATTAAAAAATGGATTTCCACTAAGCATCCATCTTCTGTGCTGAGTTTTCACATAAATTATCCTGCTACCCACTTAGGGACTAGAAAAACAAAGTAATACTAACCTTGGCACATATGGTTTTATATCACTTGGCTCCTAATGGAGTGCATCAAAATAACAGGCAAAGCTGCTTTTAAAGAAAGTAGTCAAAATACAGACACAATTATTTTGTAGTTGCATCCACACAAGGTAGGGAAATACAGTGTAATCTTGTTTCCTGAATGACTTGAAGATATCAAAGTACATGGGTGGGATTTTGGAGTTCTTATTCAGGCAAAAATGCCTGAGTGAATCAACATGATATAAAGGTTGAAATGAATGAGTGGCTGATGGATACTAATATATATGAAATTTCATGTGACCTCCTGCAAGGCCCCCAAAAAACTTGCTTGCGAGACTTTTAGAAGGGCTTACAGTTGTTCATGTATTCTTGAGTTAGGGGAATGAGAGAAATACTGACAAGATATGTCCAAAAAGTCAAAACAACAAAAAAATACATTATCAGCATCTTTCGAAAATCAGAGAACTTTAGCAAAATATTTACAGCAACATTCAATCAACATGAAACACTTCCCAAAGCATTAACTTGGTCCATTCAACTTAGCAAACAGTACATCCATTCAGTTTTAAGTTACTAAAAAATTCCAAGAAGAGGAAATTAGAAGAAGGAAAAAGAGAGAAAGACAGAAAAGATACAGAAAAGGACACATACAGCTACCCACTACTGGGTTCCAGCAGTGTTCAAGTAAAAGTTCCAAGAGGAGATAGGGTCAAGACATATGCTTGTCTCATGTGCAGCCTTAAATACACCTTGGCCTTCCTGGTCCATTCCCCCAAGTGGGACTTCTGGTCACTTGGCCACTCAGGAGCTTGGTTAGGGGCTCCAGAGGTCAGTGTGGAATGTTGCCTCTGGTGTGCCAGGGATTGGCAGCCACTGCCAAGCTGGATACAGGCTCTAGGGCAGGGGGAGTGTACAGGGCAGTGTACCGCCTCGCCAGGACAAGGCCTGATCCGCCCCTTCCCCCATATACATGCACCGCAAAATGTCTCGAGACATCAATCTTTGCAGTCTCTGACACATCCAAACTCCCCATCATTGTTATTTAGGTATGTTTCAGTGCAGCACAGAGAAATCAAGGACCAACCCACTTTAATACCAATGCAGAAAGTGAAACTCACTGCTTTTTGACTCAGGAGGGACTCTGACCTGTGTCACTGGCACAACAATCTTTTTTGCTACATCTGTTGGCATCTGTTGGTGTGTTTGTCAAAACAGTCATGAGACAGAAAACAAAACTAGGGTTTTTTTTAATAACTCAGCTGTGAAAATGAAACTTGGCAGCTTGCAAGCCAAGTGTGGTGTGCAGCAGGGCGTTTCCTTCTCATGCAGCGTGTCACATGTATTGCCAGTGAATCACTGACTCTGCAAATTATTGCATTTCCTGATCTGTATGAGTGCAGAAGCAGCAGAAACTGGAAAGGGTGGACCCACTTGGAGAGGCAATACTGTTTGTAAGCAGTAAGGAGTTATCTGTACTGGTCGATATGGGGTGCTCATAAAGGACAAAGAGCACTGGGAGGAGGTGCTCATAAAGCCCAGTAAGGCAGCAGAAAATGATGTATAAAGCCATTTATACATAGCTCCTAAATCGCTTCAGTTGTGACTATAGAAGTGTCTGTGTGGATACATTTCAAAGGGAAAACATATCTTCTGCATGGTAGAATCAGTAATAGATCCCTCAAATTCCTTGGCACTCAACACATGTACCTGTACATCAGAGCTCATGATGCAAGGTACATCCATTGCATGGAAGGGATGAGTCTTGGTGCTAGCAATCCTTCTTTTTATCTCTGCTTCTTTTTCAATGATGAGAAAATCTCACTTTGAAGGGAAGAACAGCCTTCATAACACATCCAGGAAAGTGAATTGCAGTGCATGTCACAGGTCTTGGGTCATATTGAGCTTGAAAGCGCTACTCCACCAACAGCTCTCACTCTCCTGTGCAGTCAGCATCACCTGGCTCCTGAGAGTACAATGCCAAGCCTGTGTCAGATATTGCTGCATCTTACCACAGACCTGCACCTGCTGCGAGGCAGACTCAGCCCTGAAGGCAGTGCATCTGTTGCAGTGGCAACATGTGCCTGACACCAGCACAACTGGAAATGGGGAACAAACATCACTCCCTCTCCCCTGAGGACAAACTACACCATACATCAGGGCCTGGGCACATCCACCATCTTCAAGAGCCCTGACCAACCTCACCTGGGGCACCCTTCAGCCCCTGTGATTCCAAAAAGGTCAATTCAATTCCTATTGTAACTGTGAGCTTTTAGTAGGAAGACACTGTGACTGTGAACTTTTAGCAGAGAAGATGCTGTGTCTGCAGGCCTTTGCCAGAGAAGCAAGGCATGCAGAAATTATTCCCCATGCAAGGATATTAGAAGATAAAGAGGGGACATCTGGCTGAGGAATACAGCTACAGACAAAACAAGGACTAACTTTGGGAACCTGGGGGACATGGGGAGAGTTTTTATGGTAATAGGCAAATCATAATATGCATGTAGTGACTGTACATCAGCAACTCGCTTGTAACAATTGGGGGGATGTTAGGAGGAGTGATCCCCCATGCCTTCCAGGCCCTTAAATAAATGATGCTCTCTTTAACACAGAAAAATTAGTGCTAAAATTGGTGTTATTCTCATTTTCAGAGGTTAGGTAACACATGGGCCTGGCAATCACAGGGCTGAATCTGACCCTAGTTCCCCTCACCAAGCCTGTTTCTGACCCATACCAGCAAGCACACATCCCAGACTGGCCTCAGCCCATCCCCATCCCCACAGGGCTACCCAGTGCCCTGAGCTAGGGGCTGTACCTGGCTTCCTCCCATCCTGCCGGCTCCCTCACTGAAGGCAGCAGAATGAACCCTGGCTGGGGAAGCCTCTGCTTGGCCTGTCTCCTGGGGTACTCCGTGTGTCCCCAGTCCTTTGGGAAGGAACTGGCCCCTGCTGCTCCCTGATACCATACACAGAAAAACATCTATTTCCTGGTATAACTGCCCCACACAAGACAGCTAAGCAACAAAAATATGCTGGCCATAAACAATAACTCCAGCTATTACAGCTATGAGGGCAAAAGTTTGTGGTGTAGGTGTGGTTTTGTGAAAAGCTGCAGCTTCCATCAGCGTGATTATTTCAGGATGTTTAATTGACTTTAAAAGCCTATCTCCAACTGATGTAGTAATACTGGTGACTGACTTCTGTTTGCCCTGCTTTATTTCTGAGTCAAGAAACAGGTTTCAGAGAAATCAGGTGCTTCAGAATAATAGCTTTAAAAGAACTTTTAATTAAGCACATAATAATTAAAGGACAGTGCAACCAATGGCAAATACATGCCTAATTTGTTATTTTGCTACTAGTTGCCCTAATGCTGAAAAATCCCTTTACATCTCTCCTGTCTAATGCTTCTTCCATATTATCCTTTTCTGTTACTCCTTTTCCTTAAAGCCTGACTGCTTAACCACGCCTGTCCCAGCATCATGTAGGCCAGTGCACTCGTAAACCACCTGAAGGACTACTTGTCCCCCATGAAGAAGTCTGTATGATTGTACAGTTTTCAGTGATGCACACACAATCTCTGGTTCTCTTTCCTCTTTTTGTTCCTCTCATGTCTGCTACCAACACAGCCATTCTCCAGTGTGATTCTTTACACAATTAAAACAGTTGTAGTACGGTAGGTCCTGAGTGGGGACTGGAATCCTGTGACAGCTAGCACTGTGTATCCTGTTAGGAAATCTGTTGTGCATGGCAAGACTGCTCTAGCAATGTCTCTTAGCTAGGCTTTAACCCAGCTATTGATAGTAGCATTAAAACTGCACAAGCATAAAAGTCACATAGTATCACAAAAAAAGTTACCTTCCTTTCCTATTTTTATTTCTGGCTGATAAACAATTTGGAATTACCCAGCCAGTTCAAGACTGCTTATAGGAAGTGTAGTCACTCCTGTGGGAGCAGTTGAAGTTATCTTATAGCACCAAGCAAGGGACAAAGAATGGGCAAGGAGAGCAGTAAGTGTGACCAGCACAAAGAAACATGCTCCTTCTGTACCTGTCACCTCAACTTGTTTGTTTTGAAGGCAAAAGAGCTGAGCAAGGAGGAGTGGGGGCAAAAGAAGAAAGAGAAAAGTGGAGATGAGAGGGGATGATGAAAGTTTAAGGAAAGCCACTTCTCGAGGCACATTGGTAGGGCTGGAACTGGCAAGTCTTCCCAGTAGTGTCACCTGAAGGAATCTGGAGAATGGGCAACCAACAGCTGGCAGCAGCAGAAGAAACAAAAACATGAGGCTTGTGGTCAGAGATGAGTCATCCTGGAAGAAACTTGAAATAATAATAAAACAAAGGTGGGTTTGTACGGTTTTGTTTTGAATTAGACACATAATTTTCCCCAGTTCTTGTTAGGTAATTTTGGATCAATAACTTCAGACTCATGACCTTGTTGCTTCCATCCCTTTATGTTCTAATGGGGTGCAGACACATATGTGTGGTTGTTACCACCGCTGCAGAAGGCAAGGGTAACCCAAGTTCTTGTTAATAGACCCCTTGGAGTGAATTGGAGTGAAAACACAAAATGGTTGGTGTTTGTAAATATACATATGTAGGGTTTATTATAGTACAATTTGGTTGCAAAGAAAAACAGGTATGTAGCAATTTTGGTTGTTTTTATTATTTACAGTTATATAACAACATGGAAACATTGCAATATGAATGTGCAATGACATCACCTATGGACATGCACAAGGGAAAAGAAAGAAATAAGGAGAGAGAAAGGACAAGAGGGTAAAGATCTCAGCACTTGTAGGCCCAGTGACAAGACTTGGCTGCTGCACAGTCTCGTTTGAACTGGTGGTTGCAGACCAGATCCATTGGGTGGGGGCAGAAGTCCCAAAGTAATGGTGGGGAAGAATCCCCAGGAAGATCTGAGGAGGAGAAGGAGCCCTACAACCCAGTGGTTTGTGCAAGGGAGGACAACATAGCATGACAAGAGGCATCATCCAGTCTCCGAGGATTGTCTCCTAACTCACTCATAGCCCATCATTCACCCTCTGTCTTATCAGATCAGAGATCAGCCATTACACACCCAAAAGCTCACCTCCTCCATTTCAGCAAAGCACCCTGGCTTCTCCACAAATGGGGGAATATTTTGAGTCATTATCCCTTAACAGTTCAGTTTCTCACAATGGTATAATATGTGACCTCCCTGAGATCACTAAGACTATATGAAGCCCATTGTGAAAATAACAGTAGCAGAGGGTTATCAGGTGTTTTGGAGCATGACAACCAAGTTTTGACCAGTAAAGAACATGCCATCTACAACACCGAGGACTGGACAGGATTTTAGCAAGAGAGAGTGGCATTGAGCTTTACTTCATGAGAAAGAGAGGTGACAGTCTTGGTGACACAAAGGAAGATGATTGCTCCTAAGAAGAGATGCCCAAAGGTCAGGAGATGTTTATATATCAAGAAACAAATAAAGAATCTGTGCAAGTTTACTAGAAAAACTTATTCAAATATGTTCCAATCCAGATCTTAGCACTAGCATGCTTCTGGCAGCACACCAGGAAAGATTGGCAGGATTTTCTGTGTTTGTTTTTGTAATGAGTTCGTGCCAAGTTTTAAGCAGGAGGTATTTGTTTTTAATGACTACAGTGGGCACCACCATGGATTCAGAAGTGCAAACAGGTTTTACAAATTTCTCTTGTCCCCTTTTGTGATTCAGGCTCTCAAAACCAACCCATGACAGATACTACAAAAAGGACACGTTCTGCCACCCATCCTCCAGGACCTTCCAATGGAGCCAATGTGATCTCCTCCACCCCAGGGGTACAGCATGGCTGACATGGCCATTCCTGTACAACTGAGTATCTGTGCAGGATGTTTCCTCCAGCTGTAGGACTGTTTGTTTGGTCTGTATCTAGACTTTTGTCTTGTTCTGGAGATGCTGACAGCATTTACTCTTCCTGAATTACGTACTTTTTACCAAGCACTACACCCACCCCTCTCCCTCACATAGGAAGTGCTGAAAAATTTGCTTATGTGACCATTCCAGTTTGTCAAAAAAAGACCCTTGTCTGAAAAAAAGCACATCTGTTTTACACAGTTACTGTCATACCACTAGAGTGAGGAGGATCGGAAATGGGGCATCATGCCATGATCAGTGTGATCAAGTAAAGCAGATTTATTGCAAAAAGTAAGCTGTATTTATACTGTGTTCTATTGTTCACGTGCCTCAAGCTAATACATGATTGGCTAAACCCTTCTGTGTACGTGTTTTAAGCTTTCAGTTAATTTAGTTCGTTTTTCTTCTTCATGCATCTCGCTGCGGTTTTCTTGTCTGCCTTTACATCCTGAACAATCTGCTGCTGAGTGTGTTCTTCCTCTTTCATGTCCTTCAAGGACATTGTGACCTTCTACTCAGTCTCAGTGAAGACTGGATTGTGCATATGTCCATTTTCCTGCAGAAATCCCTCAACACTAGAGGAAGACAATATAGCTGTGATATACTCTGATTACCTTCAAAAATAGCAGGTAACAGATGCTCTTTAACTCAGCATCTGAATATTACTTATTCAAAGGTCTCAGAAAAATTTCCACAGCTCTTTTAACGCCTACAGGCTTAATAAATGGTTTCATTATATTTTTCATTAGAGCACAAGCAGGCAACCAATTCTGAATTACATGCTGCAGGTAATATTATCTAAAATCCCCAGAAATTTCTGGAGAATATGACACAAATTTTATGTGAAATGGAGGTCATGGTGTTCTTACAGTTATGGAATATAGCCCATATTGCAGTAAGGGATTTCCCTCTGTTTGGGTTTGTAGCTATTTGCTTTAGGCTTTCTTGTTATTGGAGCGTGGTGTCTCCATACAAGAGAAACACAAAAGTGAAAATTTAGCAGAGCTGACTGAAGTTTGTGGTGCTTTTGCTACTCTTGATGTCCATTGAAAAGACATTAAATACCCTGAGAAGAATGGTGGTAAAATTTTTCCAGACATTGCCCAGTATCTGAATCACCTATGTCCTAAAATGTGACTTGTACATTCTAAAGCACACAGATCACTGACTGGCTGTGAAAAAGTATGGCTTATCCCCCACTGCACTTGTTTCTGGAAATAAAGCCTTTTTAAAAATTATTATTTTTCATTTATTTCACCTCAGAAGTTCAGTAAAATGAAAGTCTTTGGAGATTTCTTAGCCCAAGACTCAGACATCTCTCAAGAGCTAGTTCATCTATTACGGAAAAGGCCAAGGTATTGAAACTTCAGCACACTTATTTTGTCCATTCTTGTAATGTATTGGAGTTAAAGAGAAAAATCAAAATGGGACTTAAATCACAATAAAAAGTAGATTAAAACACTGCCAGTATTTACCGGTAATGAAAATATTAGAAAACATTTTTTTTTTCCTGCAGTCCAGTCATGCAATAAACACAGAACCATAGAAGAGCTCAGGTTGGAAGGGGCCTCCAAAGTTCACCCAGTCCAGTTTTTGGTGGGAAAGGGAGCCTTGATGACATTATCTAGCACTGTGTCCAGTTGCACCTTGGAACAGTGATGGGGGGGTCGTCTGCAAGCTTGAGGAGGTTTTTCCACTGATTGATTGTTCTGACTGTAAAAAAATTCTTTCTTATGTCTCAAGATGAAGACACCTGTATATAATTTTTTTTCCTAATTTTTTTCCAGTAATATATAATTCTATACAGTTAGTATAGTACTTTTAAATCCATATTAAGCTTCCTCTGAAAACACGCCAAAAAACCTGGTCTTTCAGAATATACAAAATCCCTGAGGAAAAAAAACAGTAACAGAATACATACAATGTTATGCAGAAGTATTACACCATTAAGACCTCACAAAATACTTCATAAAAGTAACTCTTACACGCTGAAGAATACGCAGTCACACAGAAAGTAAGTTACAAACACAAAGGAATAAAACAGTCCTTTTGTTTCCTACTTCCTGACTGGTCCAGAAGATGTTTTGTTTCAAAGGAAAATATAAGTAGGATATCAAAAAAAAAAAAAAAACTACCATCATCATGAACAGTAGCTTGGAAAAATCTAAACGCTGTGGCATGATGCTGTTATTGTAATGGGTGGAAAAGAAAAGTTGGCATACATTTGGTGTCAAAAATTCCATCTTTATACCATTTTAGGACTATGGAAAATGCTGCCTTCATAGTGACATGATTAATTTGCATAAGCATTCTGCTTGTGACAGTTTTTAATGCCAGACAAAGATAACAAGTAATGTTCTGGTACACTTGCAAAGACAAATACAAGCTGTCTTGCCTACAGCAATGCCCTCTCTAAGAATCAGGGCTTCATCTGCAGTCAAGTAAAGACCATTTCTGCTACTACAAACGAAAGCCTGAAGGATTTGCATCAGCTTGACAGGGCGGGGTCTCAGCACTTGTCTGGGTTATGTCAGCCCAAGCTGATTCTGGTTGATTTTAGCAGTGATGGCAACCACTCAGTGGTCAGGTTGGGTTTAGGCTCCCTTTAGGTGATTGTGACAACAGAAATTATTTTCTGTTGACTGCGTTATCTCTTCTCCGAGAACAAAACTGAAGGTAAAAGAACCAAAAATGGGATTTCCTTCACACAGGACCTACTCCGACGCAGCTCCCGGGCTGTGTGTTTACCATCCTTGATGATGTCATGTCCTGAGGCAGCTCCCTGGCCTTCCAGGTCGCTATGGTAACTCACAGGCTTGAGAACAGAGGAGACACCAGCCCCCTCTGGGATGTGCCCTCTCCGCCCTCTTTGTGACAGGCTCTTCTCCCCCGCCCCTCCTCTCGGGGCGGTGAAGAAGGCGGTGGCAGGGGCGGTGTCCATCGCTGCCAAGACCTGCCTTTCTCCTCCTTTACCGACCGGGGCCCCGGCCGAGGCGCAGATCACCCGGCTCTCCTTCGCGGCGGTGGTGGAGGTGGTGGCGGGAGGGGCTGTGTGTCACCATCCGGGGCCCCCTCCGCCGTCGTGATTGGTGCAGTCAGGTCTATCTCTGCCTCTTTTGAGTTTTTATAGTCGCTACTGAAGGTCAGCTCTTTCTTTTTGCCTTTTAAGACCAATATATGTTCTTGTCATCTAGGCTTTGCTCACATGCTACCACCATAAAAAGCCAGGCATCCTGCAATTCTTCACAATATCAGTCCCTGTGTATGCAGGATATTAAGCTCGATATTAATTTTCGGTCTAAACTTCCGAATTTAGGCCATATTTCTCCATATGTAGTTAATACGTTGGCCACATTTTTTCTGAGAGTCTGATAAATTTAGATTTTAAAAGCATAGACTCTTCTCTGCTTAAATTTGTCCAGTTCTTCAATATTAACCCCAGGGCTATCTCTTGGAATACTACTGTTATCTTATTCACAAAAGGATACACACGCCATTCTGATGCCCAAAAATAAAAAGCAAAGAGGCACAAAACGTACAAATCCAAATCGAGATTAGAACTCAAAACCTTCAGAACCACAACACAGATGCTATGCAGCTGCACCACCCTTGGGCTTCAGGCCAACCCTACTGCAATTTAAACTTCTGCTTTTCAGAGGGCATCCCTTCTTGCCTGAGGGTAGTGAGCAAAACAGCTCCACCCAGAACCTTAGGGTTCCCTGAACAAAATGACAATTTACCAATACCTCTTTGCACCTAACCCAGACGCTAAACAGAATATCCCTTTATTTGGTCACTCAAGTGCCTCCATTCCAAGGGTTCTTGGCTCTGATCTCTCTGGACCTCAGCTGGACCTCCCCTAGAATGATGGGTCCAAGGGTTTTCCAGATGCCTCACGGTCCCATCTGGGGTGCCAGAACTGCTGCCTTAAACAGCTGGAACAGAGGCTAGACAGAGTTAAGGGGAATAAAAGGAAATTTATTGAAGGGCCTTCAAAGGCCACACCCTGGCAGTACCAGAGCCACCATGGCTTTGGCTTTGCCCAGATGGCTCCAAGATGGAAGCAAAAGAAGATCAGAAGATCTCACATTTTGGTCAGAAGATCTCACGTTTTTATAAGTTTTGGTCCAATAGCATATTGGAGCTAATTGTCCAGTTAAAGCCCCAGCCCATGAAGTCCCATCCTTCTTGTTTTTCTCTCTTCAGTCCATGTTGTTTATATTCTTGGGCCTGAGATCCAGATCAGTTGTCCTTGGGTCCCCAGCTACAGAAGGAATTGTTGTGTCTACCTACTCTATGAAGAGAGCTTAATATCCCTGTATATGAAAACCCACACCTTACTATCCTCTCATATGAAACCTAGACCCACAAAATCAAAAAAAGAAAAAAATAGAAAGCTAAACCTCAAGGTATCATAGGAAATGCAACTATGAGAGTTTTAAGGTCCATAGAAATATATGTCCATATTCTAGGTAGAGAAGTGATATTATGGTTAACATATTGACAAAAAAGAATTATTCCAAATTCTATCAGGCATGTCCTATAGGATCTTGCACAAATCATGCTGTTCATCTGAGTGCTCCAGGGCCATCTCAAGTGGACTTAATAACTCCTTACCTGACAGGACTGCATACACTGGGTGTGATGAGGGAATGTAAATACTTCAAAGTTATTTTCTCATCATGAGCTTCCAGAACATGCTTTCCTTCAGAACTCATAAAAATGCACTATAAACTAGGGTGAAAAAAAAAATTTATTGGGGCAATATTGTCCAGCAGAAACTCCTCTTGCCTCATGCAAATTCTTGAGGCTTTGTATAATGGCATTTGACACGTAGTCTGGAGCAGCTGTTCTACTCCTAGAAGCACGTTTTCACCAAACCCTGGGCCATGAGTGACCAACTCAGAATAAAACTACTGTGGCTAAACAAGTGATCCTGTGTCAGGTACTGTCCTGAATTATATATGGGATAATCTGATTTCAGTGGTTACATGAGTCTGAGACTTTTTTTTCTGTCATGAGATGGGGGGAGGGGGGAGTTGTGTGGGGGAGGTTAGGTCTGCATCAACTCAAAGCAGCTCCTTTTCTGTAAATAGGTTTAGTAACATATCAGTACTGCCAGTACTATTTCTTCTGCTGTTGATATACAGCCAACCTTTGTCACACGAATTTTGTGTTAATGTTTTATCTACATCCTAAAGATGGAAGAAATTCACTGCAAGAAGAGTGGGTCTGTATTCTGCAGTGATAAGGGCTAAAAGAACTGCTTGGATACTCTGGGTGCCTGTCAAGACAAGCTGAAAAGAAGCAGAGGCCTGTGAATCAAGGTTATTTGTTTGCATTCTTTCAGTTATCTCTTCCTTGGTAACTGGAGACATTTTTGAGAAACTGTCATAAACTATGCTGCAGTTTGGCATTAAAAACTGTAAGAAGGCTAAAAGATGCCATTTTCCACTAACATGCACATCATGGTAACTTATTCAAGGGCAAATGAGAAAACATTTCCAGATACAGGCATGTCACCTAAAAAAAAATTGCAGCTGTTTTTTTACAAGGAATTCTGTTAAAGTGGTAGTGTATTGGAATGCTGCTCAATTTGCTTCTCTTTAAAAACAAACAGAAAATCAGGCTTTTTTTTTATTCAAGCAATCCTCATCTTTTAACCTCCCATTCTGCTTAAGCTGCAGTATAAAACCCAAATTATCCTAAGCTTTCAAATTTCAAGATTGATTCATCAATCTTCAGTCCTTTCTTCAGTGTAGCAAATCTCTGCCTATTTTTCAGCCACATCTCATGTTTCAGAATGTAGTCTTGGGTTCTAGTTTCACACAGAAGACAGTGTTGTGCCTGATGCCTAACCAGCCAGGCTTTATTTGCTTCCCCTGTGCTACAATCCCATGCTCCAATTCTTTCTCAAACCTTATTTGCTATTTCTTAATACTCTCTTTTAACCGCTCAAGGCAAATAAAGCAATGTTGACTTTGAAGGGGTCAATAACTACTTACAAATAAGTTTCAAATATGTTTTCTGGGGTTCCTAATATATTTGAGTTGGAATAGTAAGGACATGCTGCAGGCAATGAGTGGCTAAGACTTCAAAATGGTATAAAGTATCATAGGATCAGAACAGTTTGGATTGGAAAGGACCTTTAAAAATCATTAAGCCCAATCCCCCCTGCAATGAGCAGAGACATCTTCAACTAGACTAGTTTCCTCGGAGCCCCATCCAACCTGATCTTGAATGTTTACAGGGATCAGGCTGCCACTACCTCCCTGCCCAACCTGTTCCATTCTTTTACCACCCTCATTATAAAAAAAAACTTCTTTCTTATGTCTAAAAGAATGTATTAGATTAATATTATCAGACCCCAAACTAGATAGATCTTTGCATTTAAGAAAATAAATTTTCTAGTAAAAAACAAAGCATTTACAATCCATATTGTTTACTGACTCTTAGGCCACCTTTTCTCAGCACAAGCAAGATTTTTGTAAGATTGCAGCTCTTCTATTGCATTATTTTTTATTATTTTTATTTATTTTTATTATTTTATTTATTATTACATGATCCTCTATGTCTCAAGGGAAAAAAACTCACTATACTTCTCTGATGACTGTGTTTCAGTTTCATGTCTTTCTAGGAAACTAATTCTTGCCTTCTGAAATTTCATACCATTGATTGCTAAATACATCAACTTTCCTCTCTGGGATCTTAAAAGCATTAAGATTCCAAGGCTCTTTCCATTCATTCTTCACCACTTCTTTTGCTCTAACACAAGTTCTGTGCTCTGGCACCAAATACACTGGTTATATCTTCCTAAGTTATTTAAAATGGAATCTAGATACTTTGGGTTTTATTTGCATTAATTAAAAAAAAATCATTTTTAACACACTGTCACAGAAAACAATCCAAAATGGAATGGGTGAGAGCAAAGCTTGCAAGATATGAATAAGCAGTGCTGACCTCCAGTTGGAACAGTTGCAATGTATATATGAAGAAATCTTTTGATGACTGCTTGCAGCTAGAGAAATAGACTTTTCCACACCTGCTTCCACACAGAAATTAGGGTTTTGGCACAGACAATATAAAAATTTTAAAGCTTCATGCAAGTGACATCCAGTAAAATGAGCTGCATCTCTGTGATACAAACTTTGGCACAGGTATAAGGAACAAATGTGAAGATTTTCCTACAGGCTGGTCCAGGGCAGGTACTGACACCGCAAATAGATGTCAGCAACAGCATGGGAAAGGGAGAGTTGGAGAAAATGTCTTTTGTCCCAGATCAAATGCTGAGTTCCAGCAGATTCCTACTCCCATTTCCAGCTGCTCTGGGTAACGCTTGTCCAAGGCCACTGAAAACAGATTCCTCCTCTAAGTTCAGATCCTGGAGCAGAGTCAGATTCATCGTATCTGAAGTTCAGTGCTTCCCACATTCCTTCCCACATCAGTACACAGTCAAGGTGAGTGTACAGTAGGTCACCCTCTCTGTGTCCCTATTAACCCTTTCCCTCCTGCCCCACTCATCCTAACAGCTCCTGAATCTTTTCCTGCAAGTCAAAACAAAAGTGCACCATGGCCAAGATAGCTGTCACTGCAACCTGGAGGTTCAGGAAGCCACAGGCAGGGAGGTGGGAGGGCAGGACTGGTGTCTTCCACCCAGGTATTTCTACCAAGGTCAAGAACTGGGGAACCTGAAGTCAGCCTCAAAAGGGGCTTTTGTGGAGATCTGTCATGCTTAGGGGCACTGCAGGCACCTGTACATATTGACGGGAATTAGACAGAGTGAAACTTTGTCACAACCATCCCAGGCAGTGCTGAGGACAAAATGTCCTTGGAAGGCAAAGCACCTTACAGCAAGGTCCCACCAGTTCAGTTTCACACATTTAGTCCTTAACACTCACAGAAGTGGTTTTGCTTCTTGCTCTATGTGTTCCTCAGAGGGACTGTATCTTCTTCATGCCCTTGGCCCAGATCATCCTGTTTAAAGTGACACCTGTGAAGGGGTATTTCTCAGATTAGGTTTTTTTTCTTTTCCCTTCTGCAAAGTGAAAACTGCTTTGTTTATTGCTGTCAGCATTTTACAATTAATGTACAATTTCACAGATGAAGACAGGTGTTTATGAAGGGGATGAGAAGAAGCTGAAGTTACATTACACTAGATTAAGAGATGCCAGTTGTAGAGCATATTCAAGTGGAATGATGTCCATTTCTTGGTGCTGCAGCTACAAGCAAGACATAAAACCCATGGATATACTCTGGTGTTTTACACAGCAATACACTTGCTACATCACCCTGACAAGGCACTGCAGTGACACTGCCATCCTGGAGAAGCTTTTACTTCTCTGAAGCCCCATTTACAGCTTGCCTGAAAGCAGCAGTGGTTACTGTTCTTAGGGAAATGCAGTGAAGTGCTGTTTTGCACCAGGACATGCTGGACTGCTACCATCCCAGTACCACCTCTTATTTGAGATGGAAAAATAAAGGAAGAGACAATAGTACAGATAATCCTACATCCCTCTTCATACTGGGAGCCTTAAGTTGTGAAGTCTTGAATGGGCTTCCAGTGCAAGTGTACTGCACCATGCAGACCTTGTCTGCAGAAAGGGCTACTTCATTTCAGTTGTTCAAGCTGTTGTAGGATTTTCTTGCATGAGAGAAAATGCATTCATCATTTCTGCTGTCAAACAGAAAGGATGTTCACATGAGAACTCCTTGCTGAATTTGTAGATAAGGGAAAGGCCTCACAGGTGGTGTAATTGCTGGTATGGAGGGGGAGCTGTCAGCAGTGCCAGCAGCTTTCTCCTTTACAGTGAGGCTGAGGTTCTTCTGTGGGGGGAAGGAGTTTGTGCAGCACAACACAAGCCCAAAGCCATACTGGGTGTGCAGCAGTTTAATTCATGTGTGTTCCACTGACTCCTTTGTTTGCAATCCTTCTGGTCAGGACCACCATGAGACCAACAGTTTTCATTGCATCATGGCTATCGTCTCTTCTGTGCCGCAAGGAAGGGAACAGCTTCCCTTCTCCTGTACACTGGTCGTGCTCCAACCACAAGTCCCAGAACAATGCATGAGGTTGTACAGAATGACAGAATCACAGAATCATTCAGGGCTGAAAAGACCTTTGAGATATCTAGTTCAACCTTTGACTGATCACCACCTTGTCAACTAGACCATGGCACCAAGTGCCACAACCAGTATTTTCTTGAACACCGCCAGGGATGCTGACTCCACCACCTCCCTGGGCAATCCATTCTAATACTTAGCCACCCATTCTATTTGCACTGGCAGAGAAAGCAAGAGCTCTGCTCAACAAATGTCTCCAAACCTCAAGAGACCCCAAAGCTTGGGAGTTGCTGCCAAGTTTTAGCTGTTGCACAAGTAAGGATCTGCTTTATATTTTTGAGTAATTACTGAGTAATAACATGTACTGCGATTGCAGAGACATATATCACAGTGGATACAGGGACACTGGAAAGCATTCTGTGATTGGAGACGTGTAGTGGCAGTCACGCAGCCAGTGCAAGTCCTGCTGTCATAGGCAGGACAGAGCTCAGCCTTGATGGATGTCACAGTGCTTACAGCAGTTCACAGAATCACAGAGTGGGTTAGGTTGGAAGGGACCATGCTGGGTCATCTGATCCAACCTCCCTGATCAGGCATGGTCACCCTGGAGCACAGGATTGTATCCAGATGGCTCCTGAATATATCCAGTGAGGGAGACTTCCACACCCTCTTCAGGCAATCTGTTCCAGTGCTTGGTCACCCGCACGGTGAAGAATTCTTCCTCGTATTCAGGTGTGCATCATTTCCAGTGCATCAGTTTCTGCCCATTGCCTTTCTTACCCTTTCCAAATACCTCTTGGTGCTTGGCTGCACCAAGAAAGACCTGGCTCCATCTCCTTGGCACCCACCCTTTAGGCATTTAGACACATTAATGAGGTCTAATCTCAGTCATCTCATCTCAAGGCTGAACAGGCTCAGCTCCTGCCTGTCCTTGTAAGAGAGATGGTCCAGTCGCCCAGTCAACCTTATTGCCCTCTGCTGGACCTGCTCCAGGAGCTTCATGCCTCACTCGTACTGATGAACCCAGAACTGGACACAGCACTCCCGATGTGGCCTCACCAGGGCTGAATAGAGGGGCAAGGTCACCTCCCTCGACCTGCTGGCAATGTACCCCAGGATATCACTGGGCTTCTAGGCCGCAAGGGCCCTGCTGGCTCAGGCACAGCCTGCTGTGCCCCGCGATGCCCGGGTCGGACACGGTCCCGGGTCCCGGAGGGTCCCGGGTCCCGGCGGGTCCCGGCCGGCCTCCCCTCCCTCAGCGCCTCCGCAGCGCGGCCTCCCGCCGCCAGGGGGCGCGCCCGCCTCGGGCGGCGTGCGCGCGCCCCGCTTCCCGCCCGGCGGCGGCGCGAGCGCGGCTCCCTGGCCGGCGGCGCCCATGGCCGGCGCGATCCGGCGGCTGGATGAAGCCGTGGTGAACCGCATCGCCGCCGGCGAGGTCATCCAGAGGCCGGCCAACGCCATCAAGGAGATGATCGAGAACTGGTAACGCGGGGAGCGCCCCTCGCGCAGCCCGGCCGCGCTGCGTGGGGCGAGGGGGCTCTGCCGGGGCTGCCGCCGCGTCCCGGCCCCGCGTCCCGGCCCCGCGTCCCGGCCCCGCGTCCCGGCCCCGCGTCCCGGCCCCGGCGTGCAGCGAGGGGCGAGCGGGAGCCCGGGTGCCGAGGAGGGGCGGTACCTGTGTGTGCTCGTATGGAACGCCCGCGAAGCAGCTCTGCTTGGAAAGCCGCGTTTCTGTCTGCGTTTGTGTTTCGGCTCGTTTTGTTGTTTGAGAAACTTGTGAATTGTTTGCTTTCGGTGTCAGGTTAATAATTAATAGAATCATTTCAGTTGGAAAAGAACTCCAAGATCGCCAAGTCCAACCATTAACTCACCACTCCAAATCTACCGCTAAGCCATGTCCCTAAGCACAACATCTTCAGATATTTTAAATACCTCCAGAGACAGCGGCTCAAACACTTCCTTTGGCAGCCTTTTCTATGCTTGAGCACCCTTTCTGTGAAGTTATGTATCCTAATATCCAGTCAAAATTTCTCTTGGCACAAGTCGAGGCCATATCCTCTTGACTTGTTCCTTGGGAGAAAGAGGCCAGCCCCCACCTTGGTACAACCTCCTTTCAGGGAGGTGAGAGCAATAAGGTCACCCCTGAGCCTCCTTTTCTCCAGGCTAAACACCCCCAGCTCCCTCAGCCTTTCCTCATCAGCCTTGTGCTCCAGACCCTTCACCAGCTCCACTGACCTTCTCTGGACATGCTCCAGCACCTCAATGTCTCTCTTGTAGAGAGGGGTCCAAAACTGAGCACTGGATTTGAGTGTGGCCTCACCAGTGCTGAGTACAGGGAGACAATCACTGCCCTGGTCCTGCTGGCCACACTGCTGCTGATACAGGATGTCATTGGCCTTTTTGGCCACCTGGGCACACGCTGGCTCATGTTCAGACAGCTGTTAGAGCAGCACCCCCAGGTCCTTTTCTACATGGCAGCTTTCCAGCGACTCTTCTCTCAGCCTGTAGCACTTCATGGGGTTATTGTCACCTAAGGGCAGGACCTGGCACTTTATCTTGGTGACCCTCATACCACTGGCCTCAGCCCATCAGTCTGGCCTGTCCAGATCCCTCTGCAGAGCCTTCCTACCCTCCAGCAGATCAGTGCTTCTGCCCAACTTTGTGTCATCTGCAAACTGAATAAGGCTACGCTCAATCCCCTCATCCAGGTCATGGATAAAGATATTAAACAGAGCTCTGGAATTGAAATTGCTTTCTTGGTTTCTTGGTTTCTGCAGTTTGGATGCTAAATCTACAAGTATCCAGGTAGTAGTTAAAGAAGGTGGTCTGAAGTTCATCCAGGTTCAAGATAACGGCTGTGGTATCAGAGTAAGTAAACAAAGTTGACAGGTGTATGCTGCTGTTTGATACAACCTTTTGAAAATTTTTAAGTGTTTTATTTTAGAAGTGTTTGTGATCTTGAAAAAACCTGGAAAGTGACAGTTGCTTGTCCCTTTCACATAGAAGGAAGATCTTGACATCGTTTGTGAGAGATTTACTACGAGTAAACTACAAAAATTTGAAGACTTGGCTAGTATTTCTACATATGGTTTTAGGGGCGAGGTAAGCTCTTCATCAAGGTTTTGAAACTGTTCATTGCTGTTGTTCTGTTGTTGTGGGTTGTACATAGTGTCACATTCCCAGTACTCTTTACAGAAACTTCTGTTTTCTGAGAGAGTCTGCTATGTGAATATAGTTCAAAATACATTTCAGTGTCTTTCAAGATTAGGTGGATGCCTGTAAGGAGGTATATATTCTTTTTGCTTTCTGGAATAAGATTTTTTTTAAATTGAAACAAAGTCTGTCTTCTTAAATGATGATTCAAGAACCTACAGGTAAAGGACAGTGGAAGATTTGAGTAGGAGGTTAATCTTCTATGTCAGACATTTGTCTAAATACCATGCTTAAAACTAAATGTGCAAAATGTACTGTGGTCTTCTTTGTGTTTGCTGTTAGACAAGGTTAGTATCTCGGACCCCTCAGATATACTAGTTCTTCATACTCATAGACTGTATCTAAACTCTGGAAGAACAGTCAAGGATGAGTTTAGCTTTTCCCTCTGGATGAACAAGATGTATGAGTGTCTGTCCTGTGCTCAGATACACAGATGCTCACATGCTCCAGAGAGTAGACTGCTTGGGTCCTCTCCTCACACACTTTCAACATAATCATCTCCACAGCCAGTGGAGTCGGATCCTGAGGCTGGTTTCATCTGTGTAGACATGTCCATTGAGTTTTCCAGGAAAACCATTGTCACCTAACATTGTAATATTACTTACAGTCAAGAGAAGAACTTGGTCAGGAGTGAGAGAATAGCAGCTAAAATCTTCCAGTTGCTTTCTAGTTAACACAAAAAAGAAGAGACACAACTTTAATAATTTTGCAAATTTCTTTTAGTTATGCTACATGGTTAACCACTTGCATCGTCAGAGATAACAAAATATTAGGGAAGCCAGAGCAATCTCCTGGATAAAATAACTGGAAGTTTAGTATTATATATATTAAAAATTGTTTATGATTTATTGACCTGCAGTTTCATTGTAAGGATTTTTATTTACTGCTTGCAAGTGGTATATTGCAATTTAGTGATAGTGTTTAAAGTGTGGACATGCCTCAGCATTGTCCAGAGCAAGGTTTACAAAGATGCTTTCTCTTTTCCTAGGCCTTGGCTAGCATCAGTCATGTTGCCCATGTTACAGTAACAACTAAAACAGCTGATGCAAAGTGTGCATTCAGGTATGCTGCCTGTTATCCAAGTGACTTCTACTGCATGCAATAACAAAGAGATGTATCAATTTCAGAGCTCCTGTTACAGAGGAGGGTATGGTAAGGGCAAGTATCAAAAAGAGATAGAATGTGAGAAAATGTATTTTTTCAAATTTTAAAGGTAAGCTTTATCTTAATAATGTATTTTAAAATTGGTGGAGGTGGGGTGGGGAGTCAGGAAATCTTGAAAGAACTTCTATTTCAGTAGCTAAAGTAAGTTAAACATTTGATTTTTCTCTATTTCAGAATATAAAGTTGCATATATATTATGGGCACCATGTCTAGCAAATTTCACAAGTCTCGGCACAAGAATTTACAGCTTAGTTTTTTATCATATCTTTATGATACAATAAGTTGCTTTATCCTATCCAAAAAGAGTTTTGAATATTCTTTTGAAAACTTAATCTAAATTATAAGCTTATCCATTAATTTCTTAACTACTTTTAAGAAAAGGGAGTGGGGAAAAAAAGAGATGTTCTGATTCTTGGTTTTTCAATAGATTGTGTGTCTTTCTTGCATTAAATATACAGGGTATGTTAGAGGGAAAGAAAAAGTCTATCCTTTGAATTTATGCATCTCTATAACTTTCTTAGCTGTAAGACCTATGTGGATCAGAAATCTCATACGCTCAAAATCCTGTTAGTGTCAAAGGAAACACTAACTAGACTAGACTAGACTAAACACTAGACTAAAGTCAAGAATTTCTTGTTAGCATAACTGAAATATAAAGTCTAGTGGGAGAATTGTTATTAGGCCATGTCTAGCTATTAAAGAAAGAAAAAAATGCAGTAATCCTGCCTTTAGAGGGAAAGTCTCAGTAACACAATTTCAAAACACATATGCCATGATCTGCCTCCTTTCCTTTGCTATTATTGTCTTTCCCCCACTTCCCCTCTGGCTCTTACAATCAATGAAGACAGTTTTACTCTAGTAGAAAGGTGGAAGAAGCTAATTCTCGGTGTCCCAAACTCTTTGCTGGGAGGAGTGTGACAGTGATGGGATTTCTTTTGTTTTTATCCTTTGTTTTTGTCTGTCCATGTCTGCCCTCCTGCAAATCTGGATGACTGACAACTTTTTATTTTCCTCCTAGAGCTACTTACAGTGATGGAAAAATCAAAGCCCCTCCAAAGCCCTGTGCTGGAAACCAAGGAACTCAGATCACGGTAGTTTTTGTGCCCATTCTCTCTTGTTCCTTTTTTGTTCCCCTTGCACCAATTACATTGTAATGTACATAACAGTATCATCTCTGTAGTTGCAGTTTGTTAGGTGAACCTAGGGAGTTAAGGAATAAACTGAAAGTTGATTTTTCATAAACCAAAGTATTCTCAGAAAATTTATATATAAAATAAAAATTAATGATGGATTTAGATTAATTCTATAGTAAGAGAGAATTTTAAATTTTTTTTTTAATTGTGAACATTCTCTCTGTAGGTTGAAGATCTTTTTTACAACGTAAATACAAGGAGGAAGGCTTTAAAGAATCCAAATGAAGAATATGCAAAAATACTAGAAGTTGTTAGCAGGTAAATTAAAATAGGAAGCTCCCAATTTTATATACTGCCATGAGGAGTACTGGGGTTCTTCAGGGGGACTGGCAACTGTGTGTTTGGTGTAATTTTGTTGTTGGTGGTGGTGATTTTGTTATGGTTTTTTGGAACTATTTGTTAGTGTGCAGTGTCAGATAACAGTCTGTCCAATTTGATGTGAAAAATCCAGATAGGAAGTAGTGTATTCTGTCTGTAGCTATTAATTATTTGTAAGAATTCCAGCAAAGAAATGGTGATGGACTTGATTGAGTGAACTTTAAATGTACCTGGGCTGAATAGAATTAATGTAAAAACTGCTCAGTAGCATTGAGATTTGGCTGAATACAGAAAAGCTGAATGGCAACTTTCACATCCCCAAAAAGGAGTAATATAATTTCAGCTATTGGATGTTCCCTTCCTGGGCCCCTTTGTTGCCTCGTTTGCCACTGTTGTAGCCTTCCATAGTGTGCAGAGGTCTTGCAAGCAGGATCTGCACAATTTAAGCAAAAGAACTGCATTACGCTTTCAGAAGACACAAAAGGTAGCAAAGAGAAGCAAAACTGTATACCAAGGTTTAGCCTGTTCCCTAAATGAGCTACTCAGGAGTCTCTACTGGGTCAGGCAGACTTCAGCCAGGAGGTGGAGGGTCAGATCCTGCTGCTCTGTCAAACAGGATGATGTGAAGTCTTGCTGAGTTACAGCCCTCCAGCTCTTTGGTTGTTCTTTTTCATTAGGATTTTTCTATTACTTAATTTTGGGTTTTTTTTTTCCCCTCTTGAATTTTTGAGTTCACAGTCACAGCAAGCTAATCTTTGTCTGCATTTTCACATTTCTCATCTTGCAAGGTTCTATGGTGTGTTTTTTCTCACAGTGCAGTAATTTCCCTAGAATTTTGAGCCAAGATTACACAGCTGTAGTGTATCAGATTTCAGCCATGGGATGACAGCTGAACTGTCTGGGTAGGGGAAGTTAGAAGGGTGGGCCAGCCATTATTCAGATGCTTTTCCATAGCAATTGAGACTTGATTCTGTTATACTGAGGGTGTTTTGATGAGTTTTTTAGTTAAACCTGTACAGTGAAACTGAAAAAACAGGTCTGTAGAAGCTGATCCTTGAATTTCCTATGGTTACAATTGAGTTCTAAATAGACACTTTATTATTTTTTTTTCTTTTTTTAAGCTGTTCAGTCTGCAAAAGTTCAGCTTGGCTGAAATTGCATTACTGTCTAACAGGAAGGGAAATTGCTTGCCCCCATTACTAGCTGCTTTTCACCAATCAAGGGAAACAATTACATTTTGTTCCACATACTGCAGACTTACATTTATCTGTTTTTCAGGTATGCCATCCATAACTCAGGCATCAGCTTTTCAGTTAAAAAGGTGTGTAGATAAAATTTTTGTAACTTCACAGTGTGTCTGTATGTGCCTGTATATATATACATAATGTGTATATCTGAAAATGCCAGAAAATTTGCACTGTCTTTTGCAGCAGGAACAGCACAGAGAGCCTGCCCTTATACTGAAATGTTGAAGGGTATGTTGGTGCAGTTTGGATAGAAAGCACATCAGTTAGAAGTAAACAAGACAAAAATACATTTGTCAGGAGTTTGGAGGATTCTGTGTGGTCTGTGGTGTATTTGGTTTGGCTTTATGGGTTGTTTCAGCTTCTCTGGAGAGCCTGGTTACTAAGTGCTGTATGAAAGAGGCTGGGGTAGATTATCTTTGTTCTGTACCATTCTTGATAATTGTTTACTGAACTGAGTTCAGTAAATAAAGTGTTTCTCACTTTCCAGGGTGGAGTTACTAGCCTCAGTGGGTCTGATGTGCTCTAGCTGATCTTTTAAACATGTGCCATTTACCATCCATTGCTTTTTTGAACATGAATAAGTAAATAATACAGAACAATATAATGATGTTACATCGTTCCCTGTGGTTTTTTTTTAGAAATGTTATTATTTAATTTAAAGTATTTCTAAAACTTCCTCCAGAAAGGTGAATTGATTGATACTCCTTCCTGCTCTCTTTAGCAAGGTGACACCGTGTCAGATGTTAGAACCTTATCCAATGCCTCAACAGTGGACAACATCAGGGCCATCTTTGGAAATGCTGTTAGCAGGTACATTGATGTCAAGTTTACTTTTGATATGAAGCTTTCCAGTGAATCACCCTCCCTTTTCTCTTTAAAGACCATGGGCTATGATAACTTTTCTTGCTTCCTTCATGGTTAATTTCAGAGAAGAGGGAGTGCTGCAATTACAGAGCTCTTCCTTCTTTTCAGAATGTGTGACTTTTTTTGTGTACCAAAGGGAAGAGGAAAGTTACAAAATTATTCCTTTAATGCACTGAAAAGGAACCATCAACTTGTAACTTTCTGTGTCCTCATGTAAAAACAGCAAGCTGAACCTGTATTCTCTACAAGTTGCTGGTCTCTTCCTATACCATGAAAATCTTACCTCTTCTTACTGTCTGCTACCTGATAAATTTTGAAGCTACTCATACTGTTTTTTTCTGAAATCTTATGGTTTCTTATTTTAACAAAAGCTACAGTAGCTGAAGCTATGTAAATCAGATAGAAAAATTGAAAAACCAAGATCATCTTTTTGAAGATGTATCTGCCATTTTAGGAAAAATTCTCTTTATGAGACTTAGTTTTCAGTTGTGAAGAATCCATTGTATGTATTTGTCCCATGAATATTTGGGTGTCACTTTGATTCTGTTCTTTTACTGACTGAAGTCGAGCTTCACATTTAATGAATGTAACTTCTAATTCACGAAAACACCTTTAGGAAGCACAGCAAAATAGAGAGGCTGCGAAGTAATGAGGTTTGCAGTGTTACATGTATTTCTTTGCTCTGCATTCATTTATTCCTGCTATGGATACTCATGTGGTAAAAATTTTTCCTCTGTACAGTTCAGGATAAATTGTCCATTTCAAAGTAAATGTTTTGATGATTTTTTCAAACAGTAATTTACCCACTTCAAGATGGTGATAAAAACTGAACACAAATAAAAATGGCACTGGGTATATATTGAGGTTGAATTGGAAATAAGTAGCCCTTAAGTCTGTTCTGTGTTAACTTTAGAAGTTGGCATAGCACCTTCCTAGAGGGCTGTGCTCACAATCTACTGAAGTGGATTTTCCTTGACTAATGAATTACAAAAATTATTAAAACTGTTATGAAAATAGTTAACATTAGGATTTATGTACATGAGCAATAGAGAAGTTTTTACATTTTAATGACTTCTTAACAGACCACCAAGAGATAAAAGTGAAGAAAGTAGTCCAAAAAAAAAGTGTTTGTTCTTCCTTGGCTGCAGACAATTTTGAAGTGTTCTTGTCACTAAGTCACTGTCAATGACTTAAAAAATAAAATACATATTAGAATTATCAATAGATTATAATGCTGTGGATACTGTGATATATTACAGTATTAAAAAGATAATGGGGTAATTTTACAGATTCCAACCATACAACTTTACCAGTTTACACTTAAGAAGAGGAAGTTATGCAGTTCAGGTTAAATAATTACCATGTCTCAGCAATCAGTGTTTGAGCTCTCAAATAATTCTAATGTTTTAATTAACTATGATAGAAGATAGATCAGTATATGAAGTAGTGAGACTTGAGCAATAGGCCCTGAGCCAAAGTTGACCTGTAGATGAACCTTCCAACCATATGTTATATGATATTTGTATCTGCTCATTAGCAAAATACACATGATCATTAGCAAAATATGAAGTGTGTTAAGAACATATTTATGTTTCCATATTTAGAGGATGGACAAGGTCATGAAGTCAGACATCTGACCTTGTTTGGAGGTATATGGTCAAAGCCAACTCCCTTGGTTCCTCCTTGAGCCCTGGCCAGGCTTTGCGTAGAACCCAAGAGAAGAATGAAACCAGATGTTTCTGCATTAGAATTATGTGATCTTTTTTATTCAACAGTATAAAAGCTGGACCCTTTACCAGCAAAGGTGGAGTCTTCACCTATGTGTGGACACATTGTGTAGGATTTCCCAGTTACCAGGAGTGGTTCTCTAGTCCTTTGCTGTGACTGGGGCTCCTCAGCTGATGTGTGGATCTGGAGGATGGTAAAGTGTTAGGGTAACTGGTGATACATCTTCTTAATCACTGCAGGCAATCTTTTGTAGTAATGATTAGGTGCATTACTTATATTATCCTTTTGTAATTCTTTGCTGTTTTGAACTGTAGTTAATTACACTTACCCCTTAAAAGTTGATGCCTGTGTCTTTCGTGCTGACCCTGCTAACTGGCAAAACAGAATATCATTGCTTGTGAGTACTGTTCAAAATTTACATCAATGGAAGATTTAATTTTTTGTTCATGTTTGTCAAACTTAATAGGGAACTCATAGAAGTGGGCTGTGAAGATGCAAATCTGGCCTTTAAAATGAAAGGTTACATCACGAATGCAAACTACTCTGTGAAGAAATGTATATTTTTACTCTTCATAAACCGTAAGTTTAAAAAAAAGGCAGCATTTTGTCATATGTTGCTTACATAATCAGAAAAACAAAACTTTCTGAAGACCTACAAAGTGCATAAGTATTCTTTAAAATATTTTTAAGAATAAGTATTACAGTTAATTGTAAATCTTAAAGTGTTTTTAGATTTGTAATGTGCATCACACTTGGCACTGTATTTAGTGGAAAACAGCTAAGACTGGACCTAAAGAAACTTCGGTGTATTGAGGTTATGGCTGTGTCCTGCCAGCTTGCACAGATTGATCTGTCTTCTGTAGCAACACTGGCATGGGTTGACTGTATGAAATAATGAAAGATAGCCTGGTTATTTCAATATTTGTGGGGAGAAATACCTCTAAATGTAAAACATGCTGAGAAAAATACTGTCTATTCCTGGTTTTATATGAAGAATAAATAGGTCTTGGGGGAAAGTGGGTATAACAGATTCCCTTTGAAGACACAAAAGGCATGAAGATGTTTGTCTGAAGGAGGAGCTGGGCAGTGTTCAGTGCGTTGTAGCTCTTTGGAAACAGCGCTGTGTTCTGTGTTTCAGATCGGTTGGTAGAGTCAGCCGCTATGCGCAAAGCCATAGAAACTGTGTACGCTGCTTATTTGCCAAAAAGCACGCACCCATTCCTATACTTAAGGTAAAGTAGTAGGAAGAATAGCCTTTTAATACTGTCTTGTAGGATATAACTAGGGTAAGTTTAGAAGAACATTTCCGTTCCTCATGATAGTGTTAAGCACTGCACTGAGGTAATTAATTGCCAGGCAAGAGATAATTAAATAACATTAAGGACATCTTAAAAAGACAGACCTTATTTTTAGTAGTATCTGTTATTTCAGCTGAAGTCCTTTCCTGTTACTTCATGAGACACTGCAAGTAAAAGATATTTCTAAAAGTGCGTTTTTGTAGTTGTTCAATGGAGGGTTTGATTTAAGCTTACCAATTTAAGCTCATTTTGGTGAGTGATTTTGGATTATTTTTTAATTATCTAAACAAGTCTGACTGTAAATAACATTAGTAGGTTTCAGGATTTTTTTGACTTCTTTGTATGGAATAACATCCCAAAGCCTGACAAATTTTGTCAAATTTGAGCCAATTTTTGGTTTCTCTGCCATCCATGGGATATTTTAGGTTAACTTATTTTAAAACATTTTCCAGCCTGGAAATAGCCCCCCAGAATGTAGATGTGAATGTGCATCCTACAAAACACGAGGTCCATTTTCTTCATGAAGACAGTATTCTGGAGCGTGTGCAACAACATGTAGAGAGCAAGTTACTGGGCTCTAATTCCTCAAGGATGTACTTCACTCAGGTGAGAATGTCTATGGAGTGATGGTAATTCTGCATTATTTTAATGATCAGGGATAATTTACTCTGTTCAACAGTAAAATCTTTGCAGATATGGCACTTAACAATGTTGTACCAGTACTTTTAGATCTTTGCTCTGTTTCAAGTTACTTTAATGTACCAGTGTTAACAATATGGCAAAAGAGAGAAAAAAAAGTATGAGTACATTTTAAGTACATTTCTGTCACATAACTGATTAGTTGTCTTGATTTTATAAGTGTGTTAGCCTTCACATGTAGTAAATTGTTTTTTTTATTCTGCCCTGGTTTATGTGAAGAAGATGGGATTGAGGAAATTGTTCTGTGTATTTGATAACACTTTGGATTTAATCTTACCAGAAAAAAAAAGTCAGGAAGATACTCTCCTCTCTCTTTATGTAAAGCATAGCATAAGAATTACTACTATTTTTGTACAAACTAATTTCCTTGTGATTTTTTTACCTTAAAGATTTTTTTTCTTTTGAGGCAAAGGAATAGTAACTATTGGTTTTAACTGCCGAGATGACAACATTCACTCTATGTGGACAGCAAGTGCAAAGCTGGTGGCCTTTTAAACAGTTGACATTGTGTTGCTGGGGGTTTCAAATTTGCCTCTGAGCAGTAAGATACTGTGAGAAGTGTGACTAATCTTTCTGCTTCTTCTTTTCTTGTTGTTCAATCTCTTCTCTTTGTTTCCTCATGTGTGAATGAAGACATTGCTTCCAGGGGCTGACTGCTCTTCCAACGAGGTAGTAAAATCAGCAGCAAACTCTTCTGTGGTTACCAAGGGAAGCAGTGATAAAGTTTATGCGCATCAGATGGTCCGCACTGATTCCCGAGAGCAGAAATTAGATGCTTTTCTTCAGCCAGTGATGAACCCCTTAAGTGCAGGCCCCACTGAAGTGACAACAGGGGTTAATACAGGACCTCCAGAGGGTGCAGACAGACCCCAGGATGCTGAAATGGAAGAAGTCAGTGACCTGGTTGAAATGGCTGATGTTCAGGAGAATACAGTGAAGCCAGGGGGGCCAAGCGAGAGTGGACACTTGTCTCCTGAGACTCTGCCTTCTCGGTAAGTCCCACCTTTCCTGAACTGGTGCAAGGCTACTTATTTATTTCATGGCATAGCCCTGAAACTATAATTTTTTTCTGATCTCTTAGAGCTTCTGCATTTCCAGAAGGGAAAAATTATCAAGAAAAACTTTTCATGACATTTTATTAATCTGTGAAATGTAAATCATATAACTTGTGATAAATTTTGTGACTGGAATAGTGTTTCTATGCATACCGAAAGGCAGGAAGCAGTATAAATCATGGCATTACTTTAGGGAGATCATACTGGTCTGTCTCTTTCTGGAAGCCTCCCTTTTGTGAGGGATAGAAACTACATCACTGAATTTGACAGGCATTACCCTATTAAAGGCTAAAGTGCTATAAATTTTTTATAGCTCCTGCAGGAGCCGTTACAAGAGGCCACAGTCTTCTGAGGGAATCTGATTCTCTCTCCCCAGTATTACAGAAAAATGGGTATGGAAAAGAAAATTCTTAGAAATAGGAACATTTTAGATGTGTCAAAAAGAGCCAAATTTGCTTGGTGCTTAAGCAACAGTTGCCTAACGGGATTGATATTAGTGTCACAAATTCTCTTAAAATTCTGAACTACCCTTTCCTAACAAATTATTCCTCAGAAGCAAAATAAAACTGTCTTTCTGGGAAACTGTCTGCATTTCCTGTGTTAACATACAGCATGTGAATTGAGCATTTCATCTGTTGCTGTGTTTGGCCTAAGTGATAGGAGAAGAGAACATAATTCCTTTTGTTTTGGTATTGCAGGAAGAGAACACGGGAAGACATGGACATCGAATTGGAGAAAGATGACACCAGAAAGGACATGACTGCTGCCTGCACCCCTAGAAGAAGAATTATCAACTTGACTAGTGTGTTGACTCTCCAGGAGGAAATCAGTAACCAGGCACATGCAAGTAAGCATGACTTGTTTCTCAAAATTACTGTTATTCTACCACTAAATATGACTGTTTGAAATGGGAAAAGGTATTTAAAAGGAGGCCCAGTGAGCTTACTGTGCTGCTAAGCAAATTTTTAATAAAAGCTTTTGCTTTTCATTTTTATTTGTATCTATCCCACTTTTATGAAATGATGAGACTAATGAAGTACTCTCTTTTTTGTTAAGAGTTGTTTTAGACAAAGGTAAAAGGTTTGTGAATCTTTCTAGGTTGTTTCCCTCTTAACTCAGTTGCCTCTGAAGGTAACTTACACTGACTCACCCTTATTATTCATATGTCTAATAATGTTAGGAATCTCACATCCTGGGAGTTTTGTTGGATTTATTTTGATTTTTCTGGTTGTAAGAATTGGGGATGCTCCACACAGACATCTGTAATAAGTAACTTTTCTATAAATTGATAAGAATCTTAAACTTTAAAGATCATGAACTTTTACTTTACTTGTGCTCCACTAAACATTTTGCAGAAGACTGGTAATTCTGACCCAGTAATTCCATATCTGACTGTCACTGTTTAAATACTGAAATCAAAGATTTGTCCCTGAATGTTAAAATGCCCAAAAATGTTTCAAAATTCATGATAAAACTTGTGAAGCTGCCTGAGGTTGTGTCTCATCTTCACATCTGTAAGAAATACCTAAAAGAGACTTTACAAAGAGAGGAATCTTTTCTCAGTCTGTTACATTCCTTTAGAAAACATAGCAGTGGAATTAGTGAAATTAGTGTAGTGCTTTGTACATGCTGTGACTGCAGTGCCAAACATCAGTAAAAAATCTTCTCCCAAGGATGGCAACTAGTGATTTTTTTTTTTTTTTGTGGAATGTCTACAATGAACTCTTTTATGAAATCTGGCTTCTTATACCTTTCCCAGCCTTCTCACTCAGAGATATATTTTTTAAAAAGTTACTTTGTGAGAGAAAAAAAAAAAGAAATTATGAAAAAAATATTATGGACTTATTCAGTTGCACCTCTAGAGTTTAGTTTGATAATAGCTAGATTGTGTTGCAAAGCTGGTTTACACCTGCAGTTTTTGAAGTATGTATGTGCTCCTCACCAATCTCCTGTGGCTGGAAATTGATTTTGGAAGGCTATTCAAACACAGGAACTTTAATTTTATTTTTTTCTAATTTGCATTTGTAGTTTAAATGTTAAATAACTCTTCTCCCTTACACTTTAATGGTATGACTATGCATTAAAATTATTAATATTTCAAAACTTGTAATTGGTCATACAAGGATATAACAAGAAGCAGGGGTGTAAGAGTGACTGAACAGTAATCTGAGACTTTCATGCTAAAAAGACACAAATCACTCAACTAAATAAATGAGGGCAGGGTTGCAACTATGAAATGACATTGTTTGGTTCTTCCCCACCTCTCTGTTGTTCCAGAACTCCAGGAGATGCTACATGAGCACTCATTTGTTGGTTGTGTCAGTCCTCAGTGGGCTCTGGCCCAGTACCAGACAAAATTGTACCTTCTCAATACAACAAAACTCAGGTAAAAGAGATGTTAGACCTGTTGGCAGCTGAAATAAGTATCAATTGTGAAGCTAATTAGAAGGAAGGAAATTATAAGGAAAACAGCATTGTTCTCTTGTTGCCTTTTCTTGTTGAAAAGTCATGAGGCTAAAGATTAAGTCCATTCACAACAGTGGAAAACAACTCTGGCACGCTTGGGAAAAATTGCAGGGAATCAGTGTCATTAAAATGGCACCTACTGTATAGTGTGCTCACAGACAGTGGCAAGGGAAGGACTTTTTCTTGCTTCTTGTTGATTTATGATCATCATCATGATTCCCTGCGAGTTCATCTACAGCACATTGTATAAAGAAGAGGCTTCAGAAAAGTCCTGGAGAACATTGTATCCAGTTGGGTTAAGAGTATCTGCAGGGCATCATTGTAACACGAAATTTGTAATTTTGCCTGTGCAGACTTACAGGTCCAGCTATATAAATTTTTGTAACAAGTCAGAGAATAGACTTGAGATAGGCATGTCTATTAATTTCCCAGTTCCTTTGCATTTCTTACAGTGCAGTAAAGGAGTGAAGAAGTTGAAATATAAATTATCAGGGAATAAATTCATAGTGATTGGATACTTGAGTATGTAACCTTTCTGCACCAGTGTGGCTGATGATGTCAGAAACCAAGGAATAGATTTAATTGTAAATATCTAGATAATGCAGGTGAACCCCTAAACTCTTCACTTAAAGTAAGATCTTTATTGATAGGACTAGATATGGATATCTGATGTTTACAGGATGATCCTTACTTTCCCCTCTTAATTATGGTAACTTGGAGATATGCAATCCTGTCCTTATAATTAATTTTTGTTCTTCAATTTAGCCAAGAACTCTTCTACCAGATACTTATTTATGACTTTGCAAACTTTGGAGTCTTAAGGTTGTCTGTAAGTATAATTTTACGTTATATCTTATAGAATTTTTAAAAAAAATGTATTTACAATATGTCTGTCCTTTCAGACAAATGCATAATTTTGGTTGCACAGTCAGGTTGGCTTTTGCCCACTACAGGAATGTTGTTTTGTTTCTCAGTAAGAACAGAATGTAGAAAACATAGTAACTTTGTTGCTGCTACTGTTAAATTGTCATCCTGGTTGCTTGTTATTAGTGTCTGTTGTAGCTATACACCAAGTTTTGCTGTTGCTCATTACATTAAGACAAATAATTAATTTGAATATACAGTCTGCAGAAATACAGTGTTGATTGCCAGTGTTTATCCTGTAAAATATCACAGTGCTCAGTGGGATTGTGGACTGCAGAGAAAGAAGAAAGAAATTCATACCTTTTTAGCCTGGTTATGATAAACAGAATTGTTAGTTCTGCAGGCCAGAAAAGGTGTATTAAAATTAACTAGTATGTGAAGGAAGAAGTTATAGCTTTCCAATAGAGTGTGCTGATCATTAACCAAAGTTTTGCCTTCTTCATTTTTAGGAGCCAGCTCCTTTATATGAGCTTTCAATGCTTGCTTTAGAGGATCCTGAAAGTGGCTGGACAGAAGAAGATGGCCCAAAAGAAGGGCTTGCAGAGTACATTGTGGAGTTTTTGAAAAAGAAGACTGAAATGTTGAAAGATTATTTCTCTCTTGAAATTGATGAGGTGACTGCAGCTATTACCTCTGATAGTAAATGAATGGTGGACTTGGCAGTGTTAGGTTTATGGTTGGATTAGATCTTAAAGGTCTTTTGCAACCTAAGTGATTCCTTAATTCTACATTTTGGTGACAGATAACTGCAGTAGTTTGCTTGCAGTGCTTACCATCACTGAGAACTAGTTCCAGTAAGATTTTAGGTGGCATAACCCTTTCATTTAAAATGCTCAGGACTTATGCTACCTTTAAGGAGGGTGCTACACAAAGTTTCTATTTAATTAGTTACCAAGTCACAGAATGGGTTGTGTTGGCAGGGACCACACTGGGTCCTTGCTCTGGCAGGGTCATCCTGGAGCACATGGCATGGGATTGTGTCCAGATGGTCCTTGAATACCTCCAATGAGGAAGACTACACAGCCTCTGTGAGCAAGCCATAATTCAGTCATTGCTTCTGTAACTAGAATGCAGATCTCTTAACCAACAAGGTGTGCATCTTAACCAGCTCTCAAGTCAGACAGGCCTGCAGCACCACTGTGCTCTCAGTGTGTCTTTTTTGTGTGGTTTAAGGCATCCCTGACTTTAGTCAAAAATGAACAGCTTCATCAAACCCAGGCACTTCGTTTGGATATTTGTCTGGAAATTGGCATCTTTGTAACCTGGAGCTAGAGGACAAGGTTGAATTCAGCCACTCCCTGAGCTGAGTGGTTTAATTCATGCCTTGTCAAATTAAACACTACCAATAACTCTCTTCATGCAGCATCTGCCTGGCATCAGGCTTTAAAAACTTAAAAGTTTTTACTGAGTTTGGTAAGAATCAGTCTTAAAATACATAAGAGTTTTGGTGCATTTAACTGCAAAAAAGAACTTTTTTTTTTTTTTTTTTTTTTTTTTACTGAAGCAGCAATGTTGCCTTGCAGGAAGGAAATCTTACTGGGTTACCACTTCTGATAGACAACTATGTCCCACCATTGGAAGGACTACCTATGTTTATCTTGCGCTTGGCCACAGAGGTATAGTCTTTCAATAATTTTATTAATGCACAATTACTTTTTTTACTTTAGGCGATTCCAACCTGCCTTTTCAATTTCTGGTGCAGCTTAAATATACTGGTACATGTTCCAGATGCTGTTCTGTGGTTACTGATTAGTTACACTTTGCCTTTGTATTCATTACTACTGACTGACTGAGCCTCTATTTTGATTTAAAAGTCTGCATTCCTACCCTCTTTTTTCATTCTATACCTTTACCTTACCAGGACAAAAATGGCCAACACATTAATATAAATTTTCCATATTAAGAATCTCTATATTATATAATTTTCTGTATGAAGTCTCTGACTGCTACCCAGATTCTCTAAAATGACTTTTTTTTTTAATTGTAACAGGTAAACTGGGATGAAGAAAAGGAGTGTTTTGAAAGCCTGAGTAAAGAACTAGCCATGTTCTACTCCATCAGAAAGCAGTATATAATAGAGGAATCCAACCCAACAAACTCTCAGGTACTAGAATACTGTAACTAGTTCTGTGAGCAGAGAACTAACAACATATAGGAAATTTCTCTTCCAGATGTAGACTTCTAATCCCAGCTCTTTAAAGGAACTGAATCAAATAGCAGTGTGGCAAGATTCTGAAAGAATGTGGCTTAAATTTTCTGAAGTATTCTAGGTATTGAGGGAACTTTTTTACTTTGGGCATTGCAGTGTACTTAGTATTATACAAGCCTCCTTGGCCTCTGAATTGGGGAATGTATTTTTTATGCTGTATTTCTATAGAAGAATAAGGATGCAAATAAATTACAAGTACAACCTGATTGTGTCTAAATATCTGCCTAATCGATCAGTTAAGCTTACCCATTCTGCAAGTGACTTTACAGAGCTTAGAACTGACTGTATAGAATGAACTTTTCTAATACCAGCAGAATTTTACAATTGCTGTAGTCTTACATAGTAAAGTTTTTAAGGCATGCTCTCCTCTGGTTAAACAGAACCTCTGTTTGTCCTTGTTTTCCTGTATTTCAGAATGAAGAATCTGAGTCTGGTTCAACAACATGGAAATGGACTGTGGAACATGTGCTTTACAAAGCTTTTAGGACTCATCTTTTACCTCCTAAACACTTTGCAGAAGATGGCAACATTTTGCAGCTTGCTAACCTGCCTGACTTGTATAAAGTTTTTGAAAGATGTTGAGCAAGTAGTTATTAAAGACTGGTTTTTTTTTTAGATAGACACTATTCCTGTTACCTTCAGTTTCACTTAGTAGAATATTAAGCTGGAATCTTGATGGAGGAAAGAAAAAAGGGATTTAGTACTCTACTAAACTGCCAACATGACAGTAAATCGTCTATTTTCCTTCTGTTTATCAAAGTGTAAAAAAAATCATTTTTGCTGTGTCTAAACCCAATGAAAATCCCTAAAATAAAATCTCCACTTACACTCTGAGTTTCCCTATTATCCAGTCTGCTAACAGAATACCCTTCTACTGAAGAAAATATACTGGGTTCAGTGATGGTGGAAGAAGATAGAGCTTAATTTAGTTGAAATGTGAATGCTTTAACTTTGCTTGCCCCTGGAAATCAAACTAGGTTACCTGCATTCCTTTGTTTTAAGAATGAAGGTTGTCTGACAGTACCTGCAGTATGAGTGTACATGCAAAGCACTTAAAATCATCTGTTACTGCAGGAGTTAGTCTTGTAATATTTCAGGGTCCTTGCAGAAAAAAGGCAAATCCCTTCCCTTTTAATCAAGGAGTCAGAGAATAGAAATGGGAATGTTCTGGCAGAGAGTAAATAAGCATGCACACATAATATTCATTGTCTCTAGTTTAATGAGTAGGGTTTGGGAGATCTGCTGCTTTCAAGGCTGTGTCCCAACAGGGAAAACATTTTTCTAAGTCCAAGAGGCATTTAGCATCCAAACTAGAAAGGAAAGCAAGCTTCATTTTTGCACTGTAAAGATTTCCATTCCATTTGAAAGCAGCTGGTAAAAGCAGAAGCATTAATTCTCTTGGATTGCTGAGGTCCCAAACCCTGTCTTACACTGAGAAATACTCGTGAAGGGCAGCAGTTTGATATGAGTCCAAAAAGAAGTCCTCTCAGATGGACATCTGCTGGCCTCAAGTAAAGTATTACACGGGGACTGTGTAACTTCATTTATATCAGGGGTACCAAGTGCAGATGCTCAGTTTCTCACCTGTGACACCTGTACCAGCTTCAAAAGAGTGGGAGTTCTCAATAGCAGAAAACCACATAGTTGCAGAAAGCATCTTCCTTCTGCTCCCTCTCTTTGATGACAATCCTGGCAATGGGTTAACTACTGGAGAATCATGTCTTCCTAAGCCAGCCCAGCAAATGAAATCTCAAGTGACAAACTAGCTTTAGCTGGCCTCAGCCCACATATTACTTCTGGCATGGAAATTGTGGAAAATACAGGAACTACTAATGGACATTGTATTTGTATTGTGATTTCATTGTATCTTGCCCTTGCTAGTGTGCTTGTCTTGTGATTTCAGCATACTGCTGTATCACTCTTCACATGTAATGCCCAGTAGATCAAGCAAGTAAATTTGATACTAAATATGAAAAGCTCCCTCTGTGGAATATCCAAAAGAACCTGGACTCTCTGGACTCCAACATGTACATGTGAGAAATGTCTTTAGATCACTACAGGCTTACCTTATACATTAAGAGTGGCACCAGTCTGGTCTGCACTCTCATGCCATGTAACAAATGCCAGCTCCTCATCACACTGCTGTGTGGGTGGTACCTGAACCTTCACAAAACGAACAACCCCCAAATCATAGGATGCTTCTTTAGGAGAGGCTTGCAAAATCTTTACCTAACATCTGCCAAATATAGCTATTCATGTCTGGTGTAACAAAATACCCCCCACCCCAAGGATTTTCTATCACCAGTGCATATGGCTTGTTCTGCTCTGCAGTTTTTGTATTAATTCCCTTTTTTCCAAGTACTGAACTGCAGAAGGAAGCAGGCACCAAGAATAGGTTGAATTTCTTAGATATGCAGAGGAATTTCATACTGCAGATTGAAGAGGATATTCAAGTAAAGTCATGAGTTGTGCAACTAGATGAAGTTCATAGGTTTAATGGAACCTTTGTTCTCCTATCCCAGATGTGTTTTTCTTACTGAATTTAATCACAGAATCTTTAGGGTTGGATTGGACATCTGGACACCATCTGGTCCAACCTGCCAAGGCAGGGTCACCTAGAACAAGTGACACAGGAATGCATCCAGGTGGGGTTGGAATGTCTCCACAGAGGGAGACTCCATTAACTCCCTGGGCAGCTGTTCAGTGCTCTGCCACTCTCAGTGTAAAGAAGTTCTTCCTCCTGTTGAGGTGACACTTCTGGTGTTTTAGGTTAAAGTCATTGCTCCTTGTCCTGTTGCTGGGCACCACCAAAGAGTCTGGCACCATCCTCTTGGCACCTGCCTGAGAGATATTTATCTGCATTAATGAGATTCCCTCTCAGTCTTCCCTAGACTAAACATGTCCAGCTTCTGCAGTCTCTCCTCAGATACTCCAGATCCTTGGTTCCAATGTTGGAACGTTCCAACATTGTTAAATGACAGGGTTTGAATTTCTCTTTCTTCTAATAGTTTATTCTTACCTGCATCCTCTGAAACAGATCTTGGCAATTCTGAAGCAATTGTAAGGGATAAACTTGGTCCTGGCTTATATTTTCATTCAGCAATTACAAAAGAGAACTTTAGGAAGAGCATACTGAAGCCAATGCAACAAAAGAAGTGATGTGCCACTACCACTAACATGGCCTCCCTACACAGGCCATGTAAGGGAGTACCAAACAGTACTATAACACATTTTGCACAAAATCTAGGTAAACTGGAGTCCTTATTGCCCACATATATAGGAGTGGCAAACACAGATTTTTCCAATGACAAAGCAATGATACATCATAATGCATTACTCATGTTTCAACATTTTTATTTTAGAAAGTGAACATATCCATTAAAAAAAAGAAAATGCATGGAGTTAAAAAAAAGTAAACATAAACTAATGACAAACTGCAATAATATAAAATAACTTTATCTAGTGAGACCCAACAATTATTAAATACACTTCCACCACAGAGAAGTTTTACTTCATTATATTACCAGTCTCTTGATTAGGTACACAAGACAACACTTTCCAGTAATTACCTAGTCATTAGAAGATCAACTTCAGGAATCACTGAATAATAAAATACATTATGGACAAATACTTTCATACCACCTGGGAGGCAACCTAATATACATATGTTAACAAGGTACATCTTCATGAGGTATTACAGTACATGGGAACCGTTCCCTTCACTTTCTAATGAGTAAACTCTCCTGTCAGCAGCTCTGCCAGCAAGTCAGCCACAGATTCTGTCGCCAGTTTCCAAACCCCAACAACTTCCTGCAGAGGTTTTCTTTCTGCAACAGATCACACAAGTCAGGATGAATGAAGATGGAAGTAAAGAAAACAGATACTGTAAACAGGTAGGCTGAAAAGAAAAGGTCATCCACTCTTCCAGGTGAGCACTAGAAGGCTTCAAATCAGAAGCTTCCACTTCTCAAGAACATTTAATACCTCCACCAGCTTGAGCTTTGCTGTAAGCAGTGAAGTGAAAGCATGGGGCACAATAATTCCAGAAGTAAATTAAGTAATTTCCAAAATAAGGACGTAATCTCATATTTAAACAAAGTACACTATAAAAATGTTAAGATGAGGCTGCTCCAGTGTAACCCATTTGTAGTTTTAAACAGGAGGGGAAATAGCAAAGCAGGTTTGCTCATGAAATCTTCAGGCATACCTGTCCTAGATTTAAACCAAATGTCCTAGATTTAAACCAAATCCTATATTTAAACCAAATAAAATCTTGTCCTAGCATTCTTGTGCTTTCATCTCCACAGAAATGTATCGCTTTGCTGCCAAAAAAGGAGCTTTGGTCCACCACTGTCCTTTCCAGGAGAGCCAAAAAATAAATGCAAAGGGACCCGACTCTAGGCTCTCAAGAGCTTGGCAGGATTTCTTTCTTGAAGGTTGCTATGAGAGACAGACTGAGTTCAAAAATTATGAACTCTTAAGAGTTAACACACCATTTAATTTGTTTGGAAAGGAACTAGGAAGAAAAAGCGTATCTTTAGGAATATTCAGGTTCCACGCAAAAGAACTTACCTGCTTGTTCTTATTTGCTATACAATTGGTTTTTCACTGTCTTGTTTTTCTTCAGAATCTTCATCAGAACCTGAAAAGGAAGACAAGAATGCTGTAGATCAGTTGAGAGAAGTTAAAAGACACAAAAGTGTTAAGCTTTTTCTGTTTTTGGACAAATTAGTCGGAATGTCTTTCATTTCTTGGAATAGCACATTGGCTGCGTATTGAAGCTCAAATTGTACAGAAATTGAATAAATTTACTCTTTTCAGGCTGATTTTCCACTTGCTACCTCCAGAATAGACTTGGTTACCAAGTAACCAATGTCGAAGATGAAAGGTCACCCCATATAAAGAAGTGGCTCCAGGGCATGTCCCTGGACACATGTAGCTTCAAGAAAGACAAAAAGAGACAAATATGCTGAAAATTCCAACAGAGCTCATTTTATATGTCACCTCCTAAAAGCAAAGATTTGTTTTAAAAAATGTTGCCATATCAGCAGAGAGGTTTATTCCCTGCTGCACGATCACAGGGGATAGTTTATCTCTAAATATTTGTCAAATCAATATGTATAGCAAAGTGACCAAAAATTGCTCTCTTAGAACAATCCATAGTTTGTCTTCTCAGAAAGAAATGCAGATTTTTGAAGAAAAATTTTCATCATGAGCTATTTTTACTCTACATTATCCCGCAGTTTCACTCTGTGACTACCGGTGTGTGTTAGTTCAAATATTTTACTCTGTCTGTTTCTTCTGTGTCTTATACCCATAAAGGGTGCTTAAAATGTACTTGGCAGTCAGGGCAGACCTAGAAAAGGCACCTGAGCTGTTACTGAATCCCACAAGACAAGCTGAAAGTAATGGCACACCTACAGTCAATACAAGCATGCTGAAACACAACATCTCACTGCACAAGCAACACTGACCCAGCCACAATGTCTAGAAAAACATGTTAGCTTCACTTACACTTCCTTTCACACTGTGTATTCTGTTGCTAAAAAAACCCCACAAAACCCAGGCCGAACAGCTGAGTCCAGTACAATACTTCCATTATTCCTCAAAGAAGACCCATAGTTTTAGCTAAAATCCGCTTTCACTTTGAATCACTGCTTATACTCGACACTAATGCTCAGTTACCCCTAGATGGAGCTCGAAGTCATTCACTAAGCCAAGATGCTCAGCGGAGAGAAACCAGAGACAGACATTAAAATGAAAAATATCACAAACATGTATAATTCTATACTGCAAGAGAGGCAAACTTACCTGTACCAACTAGCAGATATTATTTTAATTATATTGCATTAGAGAGCACAGCTTTGCAAAGGAGGTTTACATTCTAGGGAAAAAGACTGATATAGGAGTTGGGGGTCCCCACTGCATTCTCAGGTAACTCAAATTGATTTAATCCATTAAGAAATTCCTTTTTCCTTGAAATGCTTGAGACACATTCTTGAATCTTGCAGTATTTACATTTATTTTTGATTTAATCAACTCATATCTCAACTAGACAAAGCAAATGATATGCAGAGTTAAGATGTACTTAACATTACCTACTGATTTACCCAGACAGGTGAACCTTTTCATAGAGAGAAGACTTTTTCTTCTTGTTTTGGAAAAAGAAAAGAAGCTCTGATTCAAATTTCTGTTTGCCTTATAGCAGTTTCAGGTTCATTGTCTATCCTAAGACAGTATAAAGCTACAAATTTAGGCTGGATTAAATTGTGCATTGCTGCATAAATGCTATTGCTGGCAGATAAGAGACCACAGCGTCACAGAACATCTCAGGCTGGAAGGGAAGCAAACCATAACTCCTTTCAGTTGTGGTGCCATTTTATTTCAAACTTACCTTGTTTTTAGTCAGAACATGACTTAAAATACATTAATCAAATCTTGTAACTCATCTGGTAGGTAGCAACTAAACTGAATTACTGAACAAAAAATAATCTTGCATTTTAGGATGATAGAGTTTTCATTTAAAAACAAAAATATATTTTTCCCCTTCCCCTTTTGAAGGGCATGAAATATGCAGGAGTGTAAAGTGAATATAAAAAATCTTTCACTAAGCAAATGTAACTACCTGCTACAGACTCAGGAGGAGAATAGAACTGCCCATCAGAGAGGACTCCTGGGTGAAGAAGAGCTGCTCGTTCTGAAGCATCCTGTGCTATCAAAAATCCTAAAAGAAAAAAAAAAAACCCAAAAAATAATTCCTTAGTGCTAACACATAAAATCTTAAATATCAAATACTGATGAAGACTCTTGGAAGACTGATGTATTATATTAGCACTCCTAACTAGTTAACTCTTTAAATAATTATCTTTTTGAAAAGCATCAATAATTAATTTAACATGTATGTTTTCTATTTAAATGCTGGCGACTAAGGTGACACACACCAGCAAAACAGAGATATTGCACACATGAATTAAGGAATTTTTCCTTCAACTATGTGTGATTACATTATTAGGTTGCCATATGTAAATTCATCAATATTCACTGGCTAACTAAAACTTCTGCAATATATTTTTAATGATCAGTGAGGTGCCATGCAAAACCAAATAAATTCTTTTCTCTCTCTGCCACTATGACCCTTCACTAATGGCTTGCTTTCACCTATGTGTCTCACCATACTCAGTTTCTGCAACCTTCATGAACTATTTGCTTGTATATGTATGGAATATTTTGTCTGTGAATATTCAACATGAAAAAATGCAGAAGTCTCCAAACTGGTTAGATTTCTTATCTATTTAGATAACAATGTGATGCAGCTGTATTTCCTCATCCCCTTATAAGATAAAAAAATTACTATAAGTTTCTTTTTCTCCAGGTAAACCCTATTGTTCTCATTTCAACTTCTATTGTTCTCATAATCAACTTCTTTCTCAGACCAATGAAAAAGAAGAGGGAAGGGATCAAAGTAGGAAGACTGCATTTGGAGCACATAAAAATGGAGGCATCCATGCCCATGTACAGTTTTTTGATTTACCTAACAGATAAACATGCCTTTCCAACAGAATTTCAGACTGTATTTCAGGTAATGATGCATAAATAACAGGTTGGCTGTATCATTACTCTCCTGTTGTTGAAACTCACAAGCATCTGTAATCTTTCCTTCCCTCACCACTCAAGCAGTATCCTCTTTCAACTGAAACAATGGATTTCCACAATTTAGTTTAATATATTGAGTATCATATGAGCTGGTGCCTCATCTCAAAGGCTGAAATTCATACTTGTTCTGGTCTCATTCTGCCTGTGCATGAAACAGACTCTCCACAACACTTCTTTGCTTTCCCCTTTCCACCTCAAAAGAAGAGTTAGTGACATCAAATTAGTTATTGTATCGACTCTTCATAAAACAGGAGCCAGACACTTTATGCATTATCCAAAAAATAAAGTTTTACAAGCCCAAGTCAGTTAAATTTTTATATATCAAACATACAAAATTAAATGCATTCCCAAGTGCTTGACAAACTGCTGATCTGACCCTTCTGACTTTTAACTTTGCCTCCCTAAATTAATTAACACCTCACTTCTTTGAAGGCATATGTTCCCCTTTTCCAAAGAGGAAAAAATCATGCCATTTGATTTAATTTTTTTAACAGCTCTTCAAATTTTGAGAAGTTGAAAGAAGCATTCTTCTGCCAGTTAACATGGGACCAAGTGTTGTCAACTGCAGTGATTGAAGGGAAATAACACAAGCTTACTATTTTCTTCTTCAGCTTCCTGTGGTAACACTTTAAAGTCCAGGAACCAAGTTTCAATCCAGGCAAGTATGAAGGATATGATGGGCAGCACATAGCCAAAAGCACCCTGTGAGAACAGCTAGAAAGAAAGAAAACATTACAAAAATTACTCTAAAGAATCTTGCTTTTAAGAAAACAAAGTAAAACAAACATTTGATTAGAATATATACCTGTGAAATAATTACTTTTGCTAATAAAAAGGCACTGGTCACTGCTGTTGTAAACTGAAAGAGACAGAACAGATAAACTAATGAATGGATTTAGTTTCTTATTTCTGCCATTATCTATTAGTTGCAACTTTAAATATTTACTGACAACAGCAAGATCACATAAACTAACAACATGTAACAAGCATGATACAATTAACCTAAAGTGTTATTAAAATAACCTTATAAAAGGCAACTTTTAATACAGACACCTCCAAACATTGATTTCCATATAGCATTTGTGTATCATCTAAACTGCCTGAGTTATGCAAATTGTGATCTTACTGTATAATAAAGATAGTGTACTTTATTCATCAAGTCCCTTAAAAAAAACCCAACTATTCACATATTTGGGAGAAAAGCAAACAGCAGTTGTTCCAAATGCTTTTCACTACCATCCAAATCAAAATATCCATTTCAAACAACAAAGCGTCTTTGTGGGAGTAAATTGGAATAAATATTTTAATTCATGAAATGGTATTTTGAAAAAAAATTTTTTTTGAAGACTTGATACTACCTGATATATTTTTAAAAATCAGCATGCTGGATAAAGTATCTAAAAAAACCCAAAATCTGGAAAAGCAGTGAACAAGTACTGTTCACATAAGCAAGGCCTCTATATCTTCTAGTGCATTTGGGTCTAGCAATTCTTCAAAAAACAGCAGAATCAACTTCTGTCAATCACAGGTAGGATGTTAAGATTCAAGGCTTTGGCAAAACCTCCAGTGAAGCTTTATGTATCTAATTACTTGCTACCATGATGGGTTCACTCTCACCCCCTCACAAGCAAAGGCATCAAGTTGGAGGACTAAGAAATACTCTACAGCTACACAACTAAGAGTAAGGTCTTTTAAGAAGCATGCATTTAAATATAATCACAATCAGAGCAGCAGCTGCCACTATGTATGTGTTTGTGCCATGCTAGTAACACAATCTATAAAAATCATGGCATGTAGTCTCAGAGCACTAAGTAAACTGCATGCTACTCACTTGAAGAAAGCTAGACATGAACATGTTCTACATGCACCTACCACAGTGTAAGGAAAAAAAAAAGTCTGATTTACAAAGCACTAAACCAGCAATACACCTATTGTATTACAACCTATAGTATTGACTTGTGGAAGCATGAATTTTTCACCAAATTTTGCATTCTTTGTCATCCACACCATACAGCTGCATTAAAGATATTGGCTCCAATCCACAGTGGTTGCCTACTGTTCTTGAGAACTTCCTTTTTAAGAAGGGATGCATATTCAACCTTTTGTATTGGAGCATGAAGCAATACAGGTGCTAGTGTTCAATGGGTGGCATCTAAAACTTTTTATCAGAATGTGGGACTTAATGGGCACCTGGATCTCTGGCACAATAATGCCAATTCTTGTTTTTGAAGAAGGTTCACTATTACCAATGCAAATATATTTCCAAAACTGATTAACAATCTCAGACGTAACAAGCAGTTATGGATGACTAGCCATCCATACTGGATGAAAAATAAACATTCAATTTGTATTAACAGGATACCTAATAAGAACCACAACCACTGTGCTATTAAATTCTTGCCTTTAGGCTGAAAATCTTCCAGAAAACAAGTTTTAATTTGTTACTGTACAACAAATTTTTATATATACACCACCGAGAGGATTCTTAACACACATGCGTTAAGAGGCATCTAAAATTTTGTCTGCTTGATCCATTCTAGGAAAAACTCCATTATGCTTGGCTACTACTCACAGCTATTGCCCACCAATGGCGCAGTCTGCACATTGCATATGCAAGTATTAACACCTTAAACCGAAAGACTGCCAGTAGCTATAGAGAGAGGAAAAAATATTGGTTGGTTAATTCAGAACACAGAAGAACCACAATAGTCTCAACTCACCGAAAATACCAACTACTTACAAAGAAACTCAGGACAGTCTAAGTTCTGTTACAAAGAAACAAATTTGAATGTGTCCTTATAAAACAGAAATAGAAAGTAATTTCCCATTTGTAAAGCAAATGGCAACATCCACCTGCCTAGACAGGCTCAAATATGCACGCATGTGCCATTCCACTAATAAGTCAGAAACATAAGAAAACTATACAAAGTGTCTTCATGACTATTTTACCTGACTGGAATCTAAACAGTTATGTTAATCCAGATTAATAGCTGGATGCAGCTAATCCAGCAAATACCTTGCACTCACTGTGCATCTCACTGATCTTAGCAGTGTGCTACTATATTTCTAGTATTTTGTGAAATATTAATATTGCAACAATCAATTATTCTTTATGTAGCTGCCCATAATAGCAAGCCATTCTATTTGGCAGTAGAGAAATGTAAATTATCGTATTTGTAGGCCAGAAAACTAAATCAGTAGCAGACAGACAAGATCTCTGCATCAGGGACCCTGAGCTTCAACTTCCCTGTTTATTTTTTGACGGTAGATTGTCTCCAACTTGTTTTAAAGTATGTGTTCAGAATCAAAAAAGTGTGAAACAAATGCTTGAAAATGAAGAGAAATCAAAGACAGCCATGGCCAGAGGTATGATAAACCCACTTTATCTTACGCAAATGTGTAGTAGAAACAGAGGAAATCCTGCAAAAACCCACAAATAATTTTGCAAAATTTAAAGTTCTAGTCCCTTCCCAAGGAATAAAAGTCTATTATTTTGCATTATTTTGAGAAGTTGCTTCACCTACAGGATAAAGTAATTTCCAGAGCATCAATGTTTACAGATAACATTTTTTGCCTTCTGCAGCATGGTATATCATGGAGACCTTGCCAGCAAAACAATGGAAAAGGGAGAAGTAGCATAGTTTGCTAGCTTATAAAATTTTTCAATCTAGTACTTAAATTCATTTGACACAGAAAATGTCCAATGCAGAAATAAGGATGGGTTTTTACACCAGTTTCAAAGAGAGATTCTGGATATGGTCATCAGTACAAAATGACTGATACCAAACCAAGTCATCTCTGCAAGGCAAAGAAGATCTAGTAGAATTAACAATCTTGCCCTTTAGAAGAACTGCAAAAACAAAAAGCTTTTACTTGGGCCATGCAGTGCAAAATGCATTGCTACTACAGAGCTACAGCTTTGCTTAAAGAAAGAAATTTCCTAATGCAGTTGAGTTCCTCTTGCGTGCCCAAGGTACGTATACATAGTAAGGGAGCATCATCATGTCATCTCTTTTTACTGTTTGAGTTAAAATACAGAACTCTGAAAAACCTGCCCTGTGCAGGACACCCTGGGCACAAATCTCTCCTCACTGCAGCCACCTTATGCCCAATGAAGGACAAAAACATTGGTTTAAGCAAAATGATTTTAGAGTGGAGGGCTATGGGTCTTGTCCTCTTAATGAATTACCTTATGTCACATCAAAGTTACTTCTTGACTGGGTTTTCCATCTGCTTTTCCACACACCCCAGAGCTAAAGATGCAAATCGACTGGCCCTAAGCATTTCTATCCACAGGCTCCATGAGCCTGCTGCCAGAGCAGGATTGGGTAACCCTAGATGGGTGAAACTTGACCCTGCTGGTTTAATTGATCAAGAAAAGATCAACCCTTTCACAAGACTTAAACTAGGAAACATCTGTGGAAGGAGGAATGGGAAAACTATACTTTTGCTGCTTCTTTTTCTTTTTTTAAGAACACTTACAAATATATCAAAATATGAAGAAGAGTAGTCATAATGTAGGACTTCTTTCTCTAAGGTAGTCTCAATGCCTCCTTTTACCTACAAAGGAACAACAACACACACAGCTTCAGAAAACAAAATACACACAAATATGAAGAGTAAAACTAATAATTCCCTACTGATATACAAAAAGATCATTAAACTACATACAGAAGAGCTGTCTGCCAAGAATGATAATGTCAAGACTAATGCTGTTATTTGTTTTTCAAGATTTTTCAAAGTGAAAACATTTAAGATTGTCATCTGGCCTAGGCAAGCAACATTTCAGGCTGTGTCAAAATAAAAGCAAACAAGTTATTGAGGGAGGAATAAATGATTAAATGTTAAGGTCTGTTACACAAACTCACAAAGCGTTTTACCTCTTATAAGGAGGATCAAAACAGCTGATCAAAAAGCCAACCGTAATCCAGTTCTAGTTAGTCACATGTTAATAAACAGGGAAGAGAACAGAAACTGAATTCATACTTCAGATCTCTTATCAGCCCTCACATGATTTGTTAAGAGAGCTGAGCCAAAAGATCCACAGTGAAAAAAAACAGAAACTGAAACTATTAGACTAATCTCGCACAAATAACATTCAAGTTTAATTCTTCCATTTGCTGATGAGATTCAGAACTATATCTTCCTTAGCTACCACGTTTCTTTCGAGTGGAAGGATTCTACTGTTCAAACTGGCCTTGTAAGAAAATAACTTAATGTGCATTGGCTCAGACAATGAAAGACGAATCTATCTTAGTTGAAAATTAAAAACCTCAGTGTCTATTTCCTATTGTTTTTAATATGAAATTCCATAATTAAGCACTGCATGAAATAGTTATGTAAAACAACACCCACAGAAGGCTTTAATATTGAGTTCGACTACTGTCATCTTTTTAAGGAAAGGAGTTACCAAAGCACGCCAACATATGCCTCACTATCTCAAACCAATGCATTCTACACACTTCCACACTTTTCCAACTACACTGCTGGACAGTGTTTTCCTGAGACTAGTCACTCCAACTCTGAATTTCTTTTGTTTCTTCTCTTCTCCCTCCCCTCTATGTCTACCTAACAAACCCCTTTCAAAATACAACTTTCCCTTGGTTGTTCTACTGCATCAAGTGTGATTATCTATTTCCAGCATAAATAAGGAAGATCAACTTCCCCCACTCCAAGCTGCTCATCACTATGTGGCTGTGTGAGCACCATGTTAAAATAAGGATAAACAGAGAACCATGAAAGCCTTGATTTTTGCTCAAAATGTCATGGAGCTACTTCCCTAAGCACTTAATAAACTACACTACACCTAAGGAAACTGGATAACGGCAACAAAGTTAAAAAATGTTTACAGAACTCTCATAGCAATTCTGACCCATTACTTATGCACCAATAACACAGGGTCCTAACACAATGCTATATGACTTCTCAGCAAACAAAGCAATTCAAAGAAAAACAGAACAAAAAACCTAAGCATGTGCCAAATCCTAGATATCAAATTTTAGCTTCTAACATCATTGACTTCTAATGACAAAAACCTGGTTTTTATTCTTGCTGACATGTGGCAGTATAGGACACAGGTTCATAATATGTTGTCCTGAAAATACAACTTTTTACAAAGAAAACTGCTGTGATCTTGAGATCCCTTGATACTGTAGCATTCAAAATGAAACACCATGATATCATGAGTTGGTAGCATTTTCTATTCAGAATCCTCAATATTCTGAGAGCACTTATGTGAAAATCTGTACTCTGAAACCTCAACAAGAGATCTAAACCCACTCTGTTCCTCTTAGCTGTACAAGCTGTTGAGAAAATGGCCTAAAAAAAGAACTGCATCAGAACACTATGCTACAACCATTTTTCCACCTAGAGAGAAACAGAAAATCTAGTACCAAAATTACATCATTCAGGCAAGCAAAATCTGCTCTCTCAAATTACATCAGAACGAGTATTTTTCACTGTATCAGTAAACTATTTAACAGTGAGCTCCTGAAGCTTCATAATGTAAATTAATAACTAAGGTTATTTATCTAGTAAAGAAATGCTGATAAAAAATATTTACTCCAGATCTTTCTTTCTAGAAAAGGGATTGCTTCCTAATGTGTCCTTTCTTAAATGCAAACCAGTATATAGCTTAATACCTAGCTTAAGAACTAGGATGCTACTTATGAAATAACAACAAACAATCTATCCTGTTGCTTTCTGGAAATTTTAGAACAGCCTCATTTTCCAGATTACAAATGCTGGAGTTAAAAAGTGGCAACTGTGGAAGTTTATTTAGTTGTTTAAATGCACCCTGCCATCCATAATGTATGATGCACCAAGTTTACATCAAAGAAAATACAACAAAAGAAAAGTTTTGGCCATTAGAAGTCTTTTCAAGGACTAACATCTCAGTGAAATATCACTGACTTAAAGTTACTCAGAAGGCAGAGTCTTGAATCTGGTTAAAATTCACACTTCTCACTAAATTCAAAGATGTACAGTAACATTTCTGCATTTGATGCCTGAAGACTACACTGGATTTCCAATGTTTTTTTCAGCATGGTTCACAGACTACAGGAACATCTAAAGGTTTCATAATAAGAAGATAAACACATATCTTAATTCATTAAAGTAGATGCAGTTGAGTAGGTATTGTGTTCATGGAAGCTTAAATAAGCTGCTTAAACTTAAATAGATACAAATAACATAATTTTGGATAGAAAGGAGCAACTTATTAACCATCTCTGTAGTGAATAAAACCTTAATATACTGTCTAAGGGTAGGTACTGAAAAGACAACTCACATTTAATTCTATTATCCACAGTAAGGTTATGAATAAGAGATCAAATGTAACAAACAAACAGAAAGTCCTTCTGACATCGGATATGCCTTTCTTCTCCCTGCCTTCATATGACTCAATCCTTGCCATCAGCTGCGTTGGGTTGATGGAGTGGACATCCCGCAAGGAAGGACAAGATTCCACACTGCTACTGTGAGCATTTTCTGCATCAGCTGGGACCCGAATCATCCTGTGTTTGCTTAGAGTGGTCTTCTCCCAGTTTCACCATCACTAGAAGGCTGATCCATACAGGGAGAATTTCTAAACAAACAAACAAACAAAACCAAACCACATTAGTCAACAAACCGCCATAATTCCAAGAGGTATTTTCATCTTACAATGTCAGTTCTCTTTTTGCTAAACTGATGACCAAGAGAATTAGGCAAGTATGCCCTAGAAATTGTTTCTAACGCAGTATTGAGTATCCTCTTCATGTCTCAGAGGATTTGTGAAGCAAGAGAATTAATGTTCAATTAGGCTGTTTGAAATAAGGGAGCACTGTCTAGATTTAGAAGGGTCATTTCTCCATGCTGCTAGAGTGAGATCATTGAATACAATGAATAAAAAGCATGATGCTGTGCATCCTTTAAGGTTTTAAATGCTGACTTAAATGCTCTGAATAAACAGGAAGGCAACTTAAAGGAATTTCCACATACAATTCCTTAAAAATAGCAATGTTAGTTAATAGCACATCCAGAGCTGACACAAACAAAATATGAAAAGTCCATTAAAATCCCTGAATAGTGCAGTAATCATTCTATAAAGCATGTACATTGCTATTTGCCCTGTAAATTCAGCTGCTATAGCAACTTACATTGCCAGACAGTTTCTCCATGAAAAAAGTGTGCGTAACTAGCAGTTAAAGGTAATGCAATTACCCTAAGTCTCTTCTGACTACAAGGCTTTCGAAAGAATTTCAGGCTGAATTTCCTATAAAACTGGAGCAGGTTGATGCATGATCCACTTAAAACCTCCATGAGAATATTTGTCCAAATAAAGCTTCTAGAAAGGGCAGACTCAGAAGGTCACAAAAGTTTCATGGAAACACAAAGAACATTTAATTTTATGCAAAATGCTCAGATGATTAAGCTATACATCCTGCAGTACAAACCGCATCAGACAAGTTTTTGTAATACTGAAGGAATAGCTTTTTTAAATTCAAGAACAAAACTTTGCCTCCTCCTGGGTGGATTATCTTTCAGTAAATGGCAAGAGATTGAGAAATTGTTCCCACTCCTGTCTTTCAAACAACTCTTTTCCTGTCAACTCCAAAGCTACAAGAACACAGTCAGTCAAAGCTCAACAGGGCATCTGTAACACACCACTAAGCAAACACAAGGGAGGATACAAGGACACAAGGGAACAGTAAAGGTGGTGTGGGGAGCTGCCAGAGCACACACATCACAGCTGAGGAAGAAAAAGGCCAGCCAGGAATGGTCAATGTCTAGGTCAAGTCACACAGAACAGCCTTTAGGGAATTCAAAGCACCAGGCATGGGTGGACAAGCATAATGCACCTTTATTTTTTCCTCCTTTCTTTCCATAGCAGCTGCCTGAAACATGGCTGGCAAAGGGCTGTAGAGGAGGGAGACATACATGGTGTGTGTTTGGTCAGGTGCTTTGAGCACTACAGTGAACTTTGGGCACCTGAACCTGAGAGCGTGAGCAGAATCACAGCACTCCAGTGCTGTAAACAGCGCTTGATTTGTACCGAAAAACTCACACTGAAGTGCCCTGCTATGTAACAGCAGCCCATAGCAAAATGTTTCGGATGATACATAAACCTCACATCAGGCCATCAGTGGTTATATTTCAAAATAAAAAGAAAAAAAAAAAAGGTAAGGAACACTTGAAACGCCAAAAAAAAAATCCATCTACATTAGCTAAAATATTTATTTTATTTTGATGTGGAACTCAGTGCCAATTATATAGGAAGTTGTTACTTCCAGTCTGGATTATTGCTAGATACAGCACAGGATGGGAATGCAATTAGTACAGCCAGAGTGAATTGTTTCAGAATGTGCTAGTTCAGCATCCATTTGCCTTGTGGGACCCCTTGCAAAGAGAAAAGCATGGTTTTAAAATGCACCGGCTACTAGTTTGTTTTCAAGCATGACTCAAAACATCAGATTCAGCTTATAAATCCCATGTACTCTGAAATCCTTACTACTGACAGACTTTTTTGCCTCAAAGCCCTCTAGACAGGGGATACTCACAGTAAGGAGATTTGTCTCTAGTCTTGCTCTGCCTGCTGATCCATCAGATCCATGTTTGGACACATGGAGGGCCTCTCTCGTCACACTAAGCTGGCATCAAAATGTTTTGATTCTTTAACTGAACAGACATAGCTTGGCAGCTTTTTGCACTCATTGCAACAGCTCTGCAAACTGTTTAATCACCAAGTATGTGCTAAAGATTGGTTCCCATAATTTCTCTCATTAATTAAAATAAAAAGTTCCTTTGTACCTGAATGACATAATCAGTCATTTCATCACACCAACATTCTCAGATGGTTTCAGATGGGTGCACAAAAAAATCTTAAATTCTTCTTGGCAGCTGTCTTACAGGCACGTGATGACTATTAAAAAGCAGCACTTCCCTTTTAGTGATGAATGGTGACTTGCCCAGACATTTTCCTTCCCATCTTAGCACTACCAGCAACATTTCTCCTCCCTTGCACTTCCTAAGCACCAATCATGCCCCAACTCTCTCACCCATCACAAGTCTGCAGTGGGAGTGAGCTCTGCTCTTCCCTTGGCTCCGTTTCTCTGGGGGTTATTGGTCGTGCAAAACAGCCTGTGCTTGGAAGGGCTGCAGGCTTGCAGCCCCAGGAGGAGCTGCCACTTTTCAACACTCCATGTGGGCAATACAAGCACCAGGCAGGCACAGGAGCGCTTTTCATGCATCCCTGGCCTAGAAACTTAGCAGTGGAACAAGTTTAGGAAGGCAAAAAAGGTGTGTTTGTCCTTGAGATGTGTCACACTTTTGAAAACACCACACAATTCTTTTGCATGTAACTATTACTGATCCTTATTCTTGCTATTCAGGAAGCAGGCACTGCTTGGCCTGAATTCATTCTGCCACATTACTTGAGTTTTTGGATCTGAAGTGATACATGACATTGTTACTGTTCTATTGGCACGGTTATTGTGCTTTTTAGAAACGAAAATAGCTTAAAAACTGAGAAAAAATTATTATAAACTGGGTGTGAGGATATCTGGGGTTTGGGTTTTTGAAAGCTAAAATTCAAATTCAGCCAGAAAAAAATTCATTATCAAATAAAGAGAGAAAATTGTATTCTTACAACTTTTGAGGTTTTTTTCCTAGAAAGAGCCTTTTTTGTGCATCAGTCAGTTATCTACTTTCCTGTTTCTGGTAATGGTTAATATTTTAGATAATTTTTAGTGCATTTTTATAATATCAGTTACATATTTTCAAGACTACTTTATCATCTGTGGCTTGGCCCAGTGTCTGGGTCTCTGATTTGCAGGAAACTGGGTTCACCTGGCATCACTTCTTTTGGCTCCAGGCAGTTCCATTGTTTGGGTTATTCTATACGGCAGGGTTCAGGAAGGATGTGTGGTCAAAACAAACACAGCCTATGAAGAAGTGATGTTTAGAGACCAGCTTGTTCATTTTCTGCACAGCCTGGGTGCAAGACACTCATCATCAGGAAGATAAACAGGCCATAATTCAGAATATTCCAAGAAACACTAAGGGCAAACTTGCCTGGAGAGGTGGAGATCATAGCAACTGTGTTGGATACAAATTGTGCCATTAACTTCTTGCCACAAGAGACATGTGAGTGAGACAGAAATCTGTTCTCCCTACACAATCCCACCAGCAAATGGCTCTCCACAAAATGTAGGGGATTTGCAATGTTCTGTAGCACTCTGACTTTCCTTTGCCAGACTTCAAGTGATGGTTTTTCAAGCTAAATTGCATTAATCTGCTCCTGGCTACACCTGCACATTGTGATAATGCTTGTGAACATCTGTTCTGAAGGAGTTAGAAAAATAAAATCCTGTTTCTGGTATCTCTTGTGTTACATGTTTTTGAAAGTATTTTCAAAGGTAAAAAAATCCCTAGCATTTCAGGCAAATAACAGTCTGATTGTAGTTTGACTCATTGTGAGTGCAGAATAGAATATTCAGTTGAAAGGGACACAAAACAGACCAAAAGTTTAAGTATGGCATTAGGGGCAATGCCCAGACAGGCTTGGGGCATCAACCCCTTCTCAAAGAAAACTTTTCCATGGTTTGACAACACTCTTGGTAAAGAAATATTTCCTCCTATCAAGTCTGAACCTGCCCTGATGGATGCAGCTTTCAGCCATTCCCACATACCCTAGTACTAGGTACTACTGAGATCAGCAACTTCCCTCTCCACCACCTCAGAAAGCTGCAAAAAACAGTGTGGCCACCCCTCAGCCTCCTTCTCTCCAGACGAGATGAACCCTGTCTTCAGATGCTTCTCACAGGGCATTGCTTCCAGCTCTTCAACCAGCTTCAGGGCCCTCCTCTTGCACACATTTAAGGACCTTCACATCCCTTTTAAATTCTGGGGTCCAGAAATGCACAGAGTACTCAAAATGAAGTTGCAGCAGTGCTAAATAGAGTGGGATGATTGCTCCTTTTGACCAGATGGTTGTGCTGTATTTGAAGGTTTGCTACTGCTGACTTTGAGCCTGCTGTCAGCCAGCATCCCCAGACCCATTTCTGTGGTGCTGCTTTCCAGCCACTCTTGAAATTTGTCCTTGTGGAAGGTATGCTCTATCCCAGGTGCAGAGTCTGGCATTTGTCCTTGTTCAGTTTCATGCTACTGATGATTGTTCAGGCTCCAATCCATCCACACCCCTCTCCAAGGCCTCTTGTCCCTTGAGAGTGTCAACAGCACCTCCCACTTTAGCATCATCAGCAAACTTGCTAATAGTGCATTTGACTCCTGCCTCCAGATCCCTGATAAAAATTTTGAATAGAACAGGCCTTCAGACTGAGCCCTGAGGAACAGCACTGGCGACTGGTCTCCAGCCAGGTGTAGCCCCACTCTCTACAATCCTTTGAGCCCTGCCCTTAGCCAGTTCTTCCAGCAACCATCTACCTGCTCACTTCACAGTCAGACTTGTCCAGAAGGATGCTGGGAGGTACAGTACCAAATGCCTTAATAAAATCCAGGAAAACTATATTCACCACCTTTCCTACATCTACTAGGCAGATGAAATGACAGAATCTACAAGCTTACTGAAGTGTCAAAATATTTAAAAGGAAAATAAAACTTCTGAAATAAGAATCCACATTAGAATATTTGTGATATATCTTCTTCTTACTTCCCTTGATTTCAAAATATGTAAGATTCTAATGGGGCTTTTTTGTTATCTTCTTAAGTGCATATATTCACTCAAATACCACTAAAATATTTAGCTAAGTAAGTTTTCTATGCTGACCTATTCAAAGTCATAAACAACAGTGGCATATTTTTCCTTGAAAGAAAGCCTCCAAAGTTTGTATCTATTTAATTTAAAGACATGTTTTGCTTTTTTTTTTTTTTTTTAATACCTAATCCTTATGGCTGTAATTCAAGCTTCCAAACAGAGAATTAAATTCTCAAGCTTTCTAGTGAAATACAGATTTTACACTTACTAATAGTTTTAACTAGTATAATAAGTGAAAAGTAAAGGAATCAAAATGATCAAGCTTAGGACTGCAGTCCTTCTCTGCCCTCAAAGACTTTAGCAATACATGGTGAGAGCTTGCCCATGATTTCAAGCTACAATTACAATTAACATCATTATTTTCATTCATATTGACAGAAGCAGAAGCATGTATCAATTTTACACCTATCTTAGAGATGCAACATCAGAATTCTACTTCTCTTTTCTATCATTATTCTACCCCTATTCTTCCAGTTTATAGTCCTTGGTTTAAATTATTTTTGTTTATTATATTACTGTAGCATACATGAGCAACAGCACTATATATTATACATTTTTTTTCCAAAAGGAAAAAAAAAAACACACAGCAGAATTTAACTGCAAAGAGATAAAAGACGTGATTAAAAAATGAAAAAAAGGATTACTCAAAGGCTATCAGCAGCTCAGCAAAATCAAAACTTAAAGTGCCACATGGAGGCAATTTGGAAAAGCCAATGCTAATTTACGTTAAAATATCAGAGAAGTCACATTTGCATAAAGTAACTAGTCACACAATGTAACATTGTGTCACAACTGCTGTTGAAACATACTGAACACCTAGAATATTTATATGTGTCTGGACAACACTAAATATGGCTCAAACATTCTCACCATAAACAGCTTTTCTATGAATGTTAAAAAAATAATCTAAAAATGTTTCTTCTTTCCAATGAGTAAAATAGGATGACATGGTCAGTATAGTGGCCAAGATGCCCAAGTACTGTGAAAACTATAGGGTAGTTTTCTACTGAAAAGCCGACACCAAAAGAGCAGCAATTTTCACTCATAACAAAAACAAAAAAAAAAAAACAAAAAAAAAAAAAAAAAAAAAAAAAACAAAACCAACCAAAAAACTCAACAAAACACCAAAAAAAAACACATTTCCTTGCTAAAAATTTTCCTTGTAGGGAGACATAAAACATGCCAGTTCTTTACTAAAGGAGTCGTTTCCTGATAAAAGGGCTGAAATTGCTGCTTACACTACCTGCTATTCTGTAGGAGCACACTACGCGGCACAGATAAACCCAAAATGTCTCACAAGAACAGAGCTAAATACAGTAATTGATACATATCTCAAGGAAAATGGTCTCGAACCATTGTTTGCTCTGTCCCCATCAGAAAGCTCCACCCCATTCTTTATCTAGGCACAGACACAAACTGCCCTAGCCAACACCTTGGACAGAATATACAATTATCTGTAAAGACTTCATATTGGAAATCAAATAAACTTCTGGTATGAAGCTGTATTAACCTGCAGGAGTATTAGCAGAATACTCTCAGTGTGTTTTCTGACAGTATCAGCACACACCCTGATTAAGAGACAACAGAGATAAAACCAATACCTATGAAGTAATGCCGACTATAAATCAGGGGGAGGAAAAAATCCCAAAGAGCTGGAGACTGTCTCCAAAGCTTACCCAGACACATTTTTTACAGTTTTCCACTAAAAATGAATGAAACCCACTCTGCTGACATACACTGTTCCACTTCTGTTTATATAACTGCAAGAAGTAATTTTCCTGAAATCTGCTTGCAGCACATATTACTAGTGACCTCCTGGTAGTCACTGCTCCTGTTCCTGAAGGATACTTAAATCCCTTCCAAGCTGCACTCATTTTGTCTCTAGCTGCAACACATCATTGCCTCAGAAACATTTTAATGTTTGAATGCCTTTAAAAACACCGTTTGAAGCACTGTTCTGTTCAAAACAAATGTTCCTTTAGTGAACATGAAGGGATATTAAAAAAAAAACCAAAAAAACAAACAAACAACAAAACACCACCAACAAAAAAAACCCCAAACCTGGGCCAGACACTTTAATCAAAGTAAGAATGAAAAATTCAAACTGATGCACCCCCACAAAACTTCCCGAACATAAGCAGAAGATACTGCAGAGTGCTTTGGCAATACTCTAGCTTCTCAATTAGGCAACACAGCAGGAATTACAAGTTACAAATATGTCACACATTTAAAGACTGGGAAGGTTTCCCACTTGAGGAGCAGGGCAAGATTTACCAGCATACAGGAGAGACCTCCTTACAAAGAGTTTGGCTTTATCTGAGTGTTCAGAACTCGAGTAGCTCTGCTTTACCCTGAAAGAGCAGCTCTTACCATAGGTAACTTGTCCGTGTAATAACAAAACTAAAACAACAAACCACTATTTTCCTTGAGAAAAATGTTTCCCCAAGTTCCTATGCTCCAATGGTGACCTAGCAAAAGTAACAGGGCAATTACACACAATTGTACAGAATAATATTTTTCTCAGACCACTGACAGAAGGTGAAAAAGAGAAAAAAAAAATACATTTTTTAGATTAATAGAGCATCTGAGGAAACAGCAGTGTCACCTTTCTCCACCCCAAGAGTGAAACTCATAGATTCAGAAAGTCAAAATAAAGTGCTCCAACCTTGGACTAGTTTTCCCTGCAGTGGAAGAATCCCTGTTACTGAGCCATGTCCTGCAAAACACTATTGTCCTTTTCCAAACACTTCCTTTTTTATTCTACAAGAGCTGAGAAAAATGGCAGACTAAACAGCTTGTAAATTTGGCATCAGCATTGTCCTTCCTCCCTCCCTTTCATTTCCATGGTCTCTTCCCCTCTGGGGTCCTTCTTAAGAGCATATCCCAGACTTTTACTTTTAAAATGAGCTCAAACCAGAATGAATGGCCCGTACAGGGCTCAAGCCTGCACCCTGGCATTATTAGAACAGTGCTCTAAACAACTGAGCTAATATGCAGCTATATCCTGTTTTAAGAAAATACTAAAAACTAACAAATAGGATGCACCATAACCATGGTGCAACCAACATAACCATGTTCCAAAGGTCTGCCTCAGATCTCAGCTGCACTGAAGATACTTCAGCATTGCAAACTACAAAACTGAATCCTGTGCATATTATCATTGTTAGGTCCTTAGAACACAGAGAGAGAAAGTATCACAGTTATAGAACTGACAATACATCATCCCATTTAGAATCTATACATTCCAACTGACAGTACTCACTTCATAGAATCAGAGAATGCTATGGATTGGAATGGACCTTGAAGATCACCCAGTTCCAACTCTTAATTAATTAATTATCAAACCAAAACTATAGTTTTCTTAAAAATAACATAACCCTTTCTTTTGGCTTAAATGTTGTGGACTAATCTTGCCAAAGACCTGAAACTACATCAGGATTTTAAGTTTTAATACAGTCAGCTCCCCACAGTTCTATTAACACATGTATACAATATTTTTGTATGTTGTATGTTTACATAAACATTCTAGTCACAAGAAATATCTGCATGCAAGAAAAAATATAAAGAAAAGGAAAAAAACACCTAATTATTTCTTGTAAGAGCAGGGAGGGAGAGGTGGGCATAAAGGGGAACTGATACAAAAATAAGGGAAAGACAGTTAAAAAACCTCCAATGAATCTGGTACTAACTCTTGTTCACATCTGTTATGTGCTCTCCGAATTTGATTTTGTAGCCTACCCAACACCAGCTCACAGAAATGAGGATTTCATGGCAAACGTTCTCCATTAAACACTAAATAAGTAATAAAGGCTTAATATCCATTCAGTTTCTCAGAGTTAACTGTGGGCCAAAGAAACCATTTAGATATCAAAAGCACATCAATTTTATCATGTCTGCATTTCTCTAAGTACAAACCACAATTTTTTAAAGACGCCAAACACCTCACTGATTGCCTCAAACATCAAGCCTGATACTGGTTTATAGCACTGACTACTCCTACATGTTTGTTTGGTTTTTTCCCAAATCAACAACAAAAATATGCCCCAAGGCTGCTAGCCAGATACTACTTGGACAAGAAAAGCTATTATTTTGCTAGCACAGAATTGTGGGACTCTTCCTGAAATAGCTCAGGCATTTTATGTATTAGTGAGAAACACTCAGGATTCTGTCACTCCCTCAAGAACTATTCCACAAAATGGTGCAAAAGTTTATTCCAGGCAAACAACCCCTAAAAATTCTTCAGAGCTCTTAAAGAAAACAGCATTTCAAGAAACTGACATACATTTCAAAATGGGCTAAACTTTTGTAAGATTTTTTTTCACTCATAAGTCCTCTTGTACAGCTCTTGAAGGTGCTTCAAAACAAAAGGAAGTTTCAGGTTTTACATTTTAGCTCTACTTTTCTTCTTAAAGGGCATTGTAAGGAAAAAATTACCTAGTCCAAGCAGTAACAAGCTCTAGAAAAGACCTATCTGAACGTTAAGGAGAAAATAGTTATTTTAACACATCTCCATATAATTTATCTAATTTTTCTGTCAGTGCAAGATGAAATTAACTCCTGATGTCTGAAGTGATGCTATTTTAGGATGCTAACTGAATAGCTGAACTTAATATGAAGAGCATAATGTCATTAGAAGACACTCAGTTGGTTCTTTTTAGTTCTAAGATTACTTTTTTCAACTTTTCTTTTTTAATTCTACTCCTAGCTGAATTTAAGACAGCAAGGCAGAGAGGTAGTGTACAAGCTGTCTTTTAACATAGTTGCTAATGATTCCAACTTAAGAACAGATGTTTAGCACATACAGTTAAATTAAAGAATGTTTAACAAGCAACAAATCTGTGATCCTTCAGAATGACTCATCTGAGTTGCTGGATGCTGCTGCCTAACCACAAGAAATCACAGTCCCTGCTGTGATTTTGATCATAAGTGTGATTTACCATTATCATGTCATCAATAACTTCTGCAAAATCACTGGTAATATTGTTCATGCTGACTTAATTCTCTGAGTGAATTCCATTCGCCGTGCTTAAGAGAAACTAGGTTTGGCCCCGTAAAACATTTTAACAAAGATGTTTTAATAACTGTATGTTTAGCTAGGATTGTCTGACAAAGTTTAAAATGGTAAAGTGTAAATACATTCTTTCGCATGAATGAAGGCCTAGAACAATTGTGCTAAACTCATTTTGAAAAAATCATGGCTAAACACTTGATAATTTATGAAAATTAGACCACATTGCATCAAGACAACCACACTCAAGCCCAAACGCACCAAAACAAATGCCTAATCCAGCTGAACTGAGTTTAGTACTTCATAAATTCCAGCACTGCTAAAAGGTCATATATATCTTTACCAACATACCAAGTCTATAGAAAGCAACATTCATCCTGAGAAAGTCTAACACATCAATAAAAAAAAACTTAAAATTATGGATTTGTGCCACAATAAGAGGATCACTAGTGCATTTTATGCCAAGTAACTGGCCCTGAACACCATCAACAAGCAAACAAATAAACCCCAAATCACTCTGCATCTGGCCTACTTAAAACTGCAAAGCTGATGAAAAATGTCTACTAAAAATAGTAGCACCACTACGGACTTAGAAATTAGTCTTCTCACAATGTTGAATTCACTAACAATATCCCAAAACACTATGATTTCCAGCACAAAATGGCAGTTTTCATAGCAATTAATATTCAACACAATATATATAATACGTAGATATTATATAAACCAAGATGATGTGTTTGCACAGTAAAAAGTATTGACAACGTTGTGCAAAAATACAGTGATGGTCTTATGCCTTTAAGCACACTAACACAATTTTAAAACAAACAAATAACCTCTTTAAACAAGTTTAGTATTTGTGGTGAATATTTTCCAGGTTAAAGTCGACCACTGTGCCTACTGACACCTCACCACAGTGAATTGGGAACTGCTGAGTGTTAGCGCTCCATCAATGAGTAACTCGAACTGCTGCTGGACACCGAACGCTGCGGGTTTAACCAGCTCTCTCTGCAGACGTACCAGCGTCACCCTCCACACACATTAAAAACGCTGCACTTCAGCAAGGTATGACCCACTTTAAATTCGGATGCTGAACGCAGGCAGCGCCTCTCCGAAGGTGCCTAAATTCAGCCCGACGCCAAAATTAACCCTCAGCACAATATTTTCCCGCGATGGAAGCCGGGGGGTGGCAGGGCCCGGCTCGCTCACACCGTTACCAGGACGAACAGGTCGCCGTACCTCCGTGAGGATGGATTTGCTGGGCTGCAATCGCAAGGAGAAAGGAAAAGCAAACCTCCTCCGGGTCCGCCAGCAGGAGAGACCCTGGGCATGCGGGAGCGGGGGCCCTGCCCGCAGAGCATCCCCCGAGCGCCGCACGCACCCCCTCCCGGGAGGGATCCCGTTCCCAGAAACGGACCCCCGCCCTGCTCAGCCCGCCTCCCGGCGCGTGATCGCCTTCCTCCCCCTTCCTCCTCTTCCTCTCCCTGCCCCCTCTCGCCCCAGCAGGGCAGCGGGCTGCGTACTGAGGGGGCCGAACCCGCGCCCTCTCCGGAGAAAGCGGCGGCTCCGGCACCGGAGGAAGTGGGAAATGGAGAGGGAAGGGAAAGGAAGGAAGGGAGGGCCGGGCCGGGCCGAGCCGGGCCGCACCGCCGGCCCCGCCGCCCCTCAGCCCGCAACACGCCCCGCATCCCACCCGGCCTATTCCCCGCCGCGTTCCCCTCGCTCCGGGCGAGGGAGCAGCGAGCTCACCCCGGCGCGCCGCTCCGGCCCCGCAGAGACGGCCCCGCCGCACCGGGCAGCGCCGCAGGCCGCGGGGACGGGCGGGGCGGGGCCCGGCGACAGGGGCGGGCCCGGCTCGGCCTCCCGCTCCCTCATGGAGAGCGGGACCGGCAGCACCGCCACCCGGCCCGCCCCCGGTGCGAGGGCTCGGGGAGCAGGCGGCAATGGGGGCAGAGCCCCGGCGGAGGCAGCGGGAGCGGCCCATAGATAAGACTCTTATCTTTGAGCCTCAACACCCCCAAGTTGTAGTGGAGCCGTCGGAACGAGCGGAGGGACTGGTTAGCTGTCGTTCGCCTGGATTCCACTTGTGTCTTGTCATAGCACAGTCCTTATCTTTGCGGGGATTAGCACCAGAAAATAACAGAATTGCCGAGTTGGAAGCGATCCTCAAGGATCATCGAGTCCCAACTCCCAACGCCAACTCCCTGTGCCGGACACCCCAAGAGTCACACCACATGCCCAAGAGCATTGTCCAAATGCTTCTTAATCCCTAGCAGGCTTGGTGCTGCGACCACTTCCCTGGAGAGCCTGTTCGCGTGCCCAAACCCTACACTCTGGATAAAGAACCTTTTTTTTAATCCAACCTAAACCTTCTCAGGTTTATGTTGTCTGAACCTGACAGCTTCAGGTCATTCCCTTGGGTCTTGCCACTGGTCACCACAGAGAAGGGATCTAGGCATGATTGCTGTCATTGTGAAAATACAACAGAGAATCAATCATCCAGCCACTGTAGGAAACCATCCATTCCTTGGGAAGCACACTCTCCAACCTTATTGAAGCCTAGAGCTTGTTAAATGCTTACATATGTTGTAAGGTTTGTCTGTAGTTCAGGGCTGCAGGCTAGATCCACCTGTTTTAACAAGAAATAGGTGTAGCAGGGAAACAGAGGAAGAAAGGTGAAAATATAGGTCCAGGAAATAACAAGATAAAGGTCACTTGCTCCACCCTGCCTTGCTCACTCTACTAGAGCCCAGCATCTTCAGGGATATCCATGCAGAGCAGCTGCAGCAAGGTGATGCTGGGGTGTTCAACCTGGAATTAGAGCACTGCTGAAAACAAGTACTCTAAGAATTTGTTATTTAAAAAGACATTATGGTAAATGATAGCTGAGATGAATTGCTTAATCTTTGTTCCAGGAACCCAGAACTCACAATAAAATGTCCTCTTCGGTATTACCTCTCATTAATAGGAAGGAAGAAGAATTTCTGTAGGTGTGAGGAATACCTTGCAAGATGCAAGATCCTTTTTTTTTTTTTTTTTTGCTAATCATTTTTTTCTTATTCTAACTTTGTAAATACAATCACTTTATGCAATTTTATGCTTTTTACTCATGTTTGTTTATTTTTATTATCTATGTTTGGTTTGTTTTGTTGTGCTTTTTGCAGTTGTTGTACTAAAGATCACCTCAGGCTTTCAGCAAGGTAACTGTTTTTACTTATGACTGTTGTTTTTCCTGCAAGTCCAAAGAGAAAGACTTGGATCTCAGTTGGCAGTCTGTGTTTGAATTACCTATCACCAAATAGGTTTGATACAAGATGTTTAACACATTGCAAACCAAAGGCAGCAATCCTCTATCACAGCATGTTTTGAAATAAACATAGCTTGGAATAAAATGTGGTTGAAATTTAGGTGAATAGATTAGGAGCATAATTTGTGATAATATGTGAATAGCCACTGTTATTCAGGCCTCATCTGTAGTTGAAATTATATGAAAAGATGAGTGCCATGTCTTAGAAATATAGCCAATAAATAGAGGATGGATTTCAGATAACTAAAGCCTGTGCAGGTTGTGTGTAACCACTAACATCATGAGGAAAGCAAAACCCTCAGTATTCCTGCATGTTCCTGACTGAATGATTTGTTATAATCCAATTAAAAAATATTATGTATTTGATAGTTATAACTAGCTGAGGCTCAGATCTCAATAAAATGTGGCTGTCAGATCTGATAGCCATACAGGCTCACAGAACCAGCCAGACTGCTGGTTAGTGGGAAAAGAGAGATCTGACTGCAAGAAAAGGTAATTTGATCGTAGCTCTTCCATTTTGGAGTTATGCTACAATAGACACAGGATTAGAAGAAGAGCAAAAAATCCCCAAACCTAATTTCCTTAAAACCTAGGTGTAATAGAATTTTTTCACATTGGGTTCTCATCTCCATTAGATAGGTTTATTGGCACTAATCAGTTATGATACCTGGTAGCTCCAGCCGAGTGCCTGAAAAGAGGGACCATGGAAAAAGAAATCCCTGGGCAAATACACCCTTACAATGTAATCTCCCCATCCCTCATGTGACAGTCTGGAGCAGCAGCCGTATTGGGGCTGTGGTATTGTCACCTTTCATTGTTTTTTTACTGAGTGATTGCTATGTGATCATTTTTACATCCCCTTAGGTTGGTTTCGGTGGGAGTTTCAGCCAGTTTTGTAGTCCATGTTGTAATAGTGTTGTTACAGTTCGTATGCCACAACTTAGAGGCTGCCCACTCTGGAAAAGGAACCATTAGCTTTAAGGGAAAAGCATGACAAAACTATGGAAAGGAGGAGGAAAAGGGATCCTGGGTAAAATCGAGCAGAGATTAGAAATATCTGTCTTCAGATAAAGAACTAATATTTTAAGACCTGTCAGATCAATGTTTGAGTCTACTTCTGTTTGGCCTAATGTTTGTTACCTCCTTCTGGATGGCCTATCTCCTCTCCTCTGCTAGTTTTTTCAAAATACTATCTTACAGAATCTCACTGGGGAGAAAAAAAAGTGTCTGCTTTTGCTGTTCTACAGGGTGTATGGAGGGGATCCTGATGGGTAAAGAACTGTTTCAGTCCCTACAGCAATGGCATCACATCTTGCATTAATCAAGGAAATTCAAGTAGGGTTTGCTGAGAAGGCTTTATTAAACTGTACTAAACCCAGTCAGTAATTAAAGTGCTTAGCACAATAAGCTAAGGCTATGTTTTCTAATCTACTAAGAACTTTGGGAGTCAAAACATATAATTGTATATAACACAGTGATTATTCCTAGGTGCCCTAATTTCAGATCATACTAGTGAGCTAAACAACAACGTAATTTTGGAAGCTGATAATCTTCTACTTTTGGATAGGGAATGGAGAGATTTGGGGATTTACATTCAGTAACCGCTCAGGACATGACTTCAGACAGATTAAATTATGTAGAAGTTGGTTTTGAAAGTCCTTCTGAAGAAATTTGCACAGGTAATCTTGTATTTGTAATGCTGTCCAAAGACAGGACATTTAGCAGTGCAGACTTGGAAAAAATGAGCCGAGCATGGACTAATGGACTATCTTTTCCAGATTGTGTAGAGATATTTCCCTGTCAGTGGATCTGAACACAGGGAAGGACAGCCAAGGTTAGGTCATGTAAGGAAGGACTCTGCAGTTTCTTCAATAGTGCTGTCGAGGTTTAGCTCCGGTTGGCAACTATGTACCATGCAGCTGCTTCTTTACTAGACCCTCCAAACCAGTGGGATAGAGAGGAGAACTGGAAAAATGTAAAACCCATGGGCTGAGACAAGGACAGTTTAACAATAGGAAAAAGGAAAAGGATAAATAAAAAACTAGAGAAAAAACTGATGCTCAGTTCAATTGCTCACCACCTGCTGACCAATGACCAGCCCATCATCAAGCAGTAATCGGCAGCTCCCAGTCAACTCCCCTGAGTTTAAATATTGACCAAGATGTTCTATAGTATGGAATATCCCTTTGGCCAGTTCAGGTCATCTGTCCTGGCCATGCCCCCACCTAGCTTCTTGTTCACCTGAGAGAATAAGAAGTCCTTGACTCAGGGTAAACACTGCTTGGCAACAACCAAAACATCAGTCTGTTATCAACATTATTCTCATAATGAATCCAAACCACAGCTACTAAGAAAAAAATTAACTCTATCCCAGCCAAAACCAACACAACTGTTTTCCTATCAGAGACATGTATGTCTGTCCTGATGTGAAGTTTGAATGTGAGCAACTGAGTTTCATGTGCAGGTAATGGAGTGCCTGCTCCACCTTCTAAAGGAGTGGAGCAGGTTGTGCCTAGGTTTCGGACAACATTCCACTTAAATTGTTACCCTGGACTGTGTTCACGTGTGCCTATTACAGGACATTAAGGAAAGACTGCCTGTAATCTTCTGGAGCAAGAAAAATGGAAAGAGAAGCATGGTAACAGTACTCATAATTTACATCCTAAAGCCTTCCTCATTTAGTTTTCCTCTGCTTATATTTAAGTAAGTATATTTCAGAATTTAGCTCTTCTGCCTCTGTAAAAATATGTGTCAATAATAGGTTCTTTGGCAGAATAAGTAGCTAGAAACCATTACAGGTTAATATTTCAGTGTTGTTCTGAATATGCTTATTCTCAGGTTTATATTCTTTCTTTCTGGAGAAAGACCATCAGGGTTCATTTTGAAGATGGGTACTTCTTTGAGGATGAAGGAAATGTAATTTCCTATTCAAAAATGTTATTGACAGATAAGTAAAATCTTACAAAGCCACATGATGTAAATTACTTTCTAAAGACTCCTCAGCCTCTTACTGTGGCAGGAGTAGGGCAAGAGGAATGCCAAATGGAGGCAAATGTGCCTGAGAGCTTATTAATGGTTTTTTTTGGAAAGGGGATGTGTCGGTCTGCAATACCTCTGGAGGAGAGTTTGGGAAGGAGCAAGAAAGCTTTCTTGTCACTTGGCTTTTCCAGCAGATGGGTTTTGATACAGAGCTTCCTAAACTGTACTAGAGCTGAAATGCGGGTGGTTGTTTCAGTGTGATCCCTTACCCGGGCAGCCAGGAGGTCTAAAGGCAGAGTGTCGCACCTAAGGCAGGTCACAGATCTCTGGTGTTCACGCTGCCTTTAGGATATCAGCTAGTTGTTCTCACAGCAGCTGCTGCTCTAAGGTGAAGTGTGGGCATTGCAACAGTTATCTCTAGCATGACTCATTGCATCAAGTTGCTGGATGTAAGGTGAGCCACTTTCTGATACAAGTGTCTCAAGTATTTCTTCCTGTCCTTTCATGCTGTGGTAAACAGTCGAAATGAGTGTGTTGGTTCCTGCAACAGAATACACACACACATTCCAGTAGTTACACATAGTGCCTAAAGATAGACACTGATATGTGCAAAGTCATTACACCCCCAGACCCCCTTTGAAATCAAATGAACTGCTTAAATACATGACAGGATATGATGGAGGTTCATATCCCTGTGCATAAGTGGTTCTCAAACTTCAAGCTGCAACCCACAGCCAAAGACATCCCTGGCTAGCTGAGCTAATACCTCAACTTTTCTAGTTCATCAGCTCTTAATGTCTATCTCTCCTTCAAGAAGACTGAAGTAGGTTGCACTGCAGGCAGTCAGATTGCTTCCCAAACAGATAATATGGATAGGATGTGATTAAGTATTTCAACAATAGGACAGGAAGAAAAAAAATCACTTGACTAAGAAATTACAAGGCAACAATACAATTAGGATTGTCACATAACTTACCTACCCCCCTCCAGTGATAAAGCTGTTGTTAGTTCTTTCTTCCATGACATGGTTCAGTTTAAGTGAATGAACCCACAATGCAGAAAATTTAAGCTCACCCTATGGCAAGAAAATGACGAAGTAAAATCAGAAGCCAAACTCCAAACATTTGTCAGGTGTATAAATAAAACACATTCTTTTTTTGAGTTGGCTTTTTTTTTCCAGGTAATGTGATGGTGTTAATGCAAGCAGTAATTGCTGTTTAATTTTCACTGCAGCAGCTGAAGAGCTCTGTTCAGCATATTTCATAACAACCATAGTAACCATATTAACAGGCTGACGTGCTGCTTTTGAAGGCATTATTTTTGTTCCATGAAATTAGCTAACTCCCTCCTACATGTGTTTTATCAAATTATAAAAGTCTCCAAATTTCTAACAAGCACATGAATCATTATTTTATGATCCTATGCTCTAAAGAGAACTTCTCCTTCCCTGGAAAAGAAACAGTCCAAAAATCCTGCTGTCTCTGATGTTAACGGGAACTTTATTAGACTGTAACCCACAGCAGTTCACTACTCAGCTCAGTGACAGAAATGTTCTTCTCTGAGCTCTTGCCTGTCATCAACACAAGACATTCTGTCTTAAAGATAAGAGCTTGTTCACTTGGGAAGAAGAAAGAAATGTTTGTACTTTACTTTTAAACAAAAGACCATTTTGAATTTTTGTTGGCTTTTGGAAAATGCTTTGAGCACAAAGAATGCTTCTGGGCCATTTATGAGCCAATTTCTTACTTTTTAGCCATTCACACTCACATTTATCTCTCTGCAAACTCCCTCTCTTTTCCACTTCTACTGCCTTATCTTTCTAATGAATATTATTATTATTATTTTTGATTAATTTCCTCTCATCAATTCCTCTCTCTTCCGTCTACAGATGACCTGTTTGACATATGAAAAAATTACTTTTTAAAATTATGATTATTTTTTGTTTCGTAACAAGTTCCTCTGTCCCAGTAAAAGTGCTTTCACTCACAGTTGTAGATTGTGAGTTTAATGAGAATAAAAAAATAAGCAATTTCAAACATTTAATGGCATTTTTTACAGTTTATTTTTGCTAGAAACTGATGATAAACCCTCTACCTGTAGCTAAATCTATCTGTCTTTCCTGAAACACCTGTATTTGCAATCCTTATATACATCAATATTTGCGCCATTTTTAGCTATATTTTTGTGAATAAACTACTATATATGCTTTATTTTCTTTCATCTGTTTTTATGTTTAACTGTCCATAGTTTCCACCTAAACAAATTTCTCCATGCATGGAAATATACCTACTAATGTTAATCTTAGGAATATGTTTATATGCTTGTAGGACCAAATAAACATCTGGTAGTTTCATGAAGCTTTAAAAGGAGACATTATTTTTGCCATTCATGTGACAGGATCTATTGAAACTAAAATGTTTAAGTGAAAAATGAGAAGTAAAAAGTAGGAAAAGAAAAAAACCTTACCACCCTTGACTAGAGATTTTAAGTGTGACCTTTGTTACATTTTATTCTGCTAGAAGAGGTAATATGTCTAGATTATTGTACAGAACTGCACTGTAAGCAAGACAACATTTTCACCAAACTGGACTTTACCCAGGGAGTATTTATAATGCTCATTCCGCAACGCCTGAGACAGCAGACCCAAAAAGTATCATTGTAACCTTCAATAAACAGATTTGCAGTTATGGTATTATCAGTACAACTATCATCACCTCAGTAGAGAGTCAATGCCTCTCAGATTTTAGATTTATGTGGTTAATGATGCAGTACTAAAAAAAACCCAACACTTGCATGGCTAAATTGCATATGTGCAAAGTTCTCAGCCTCCAGTTATGTCCAAAAACATTTTCTGAATATAAACATACTGAAGGAAGGAAACAAAGTGTGAAGCAGTGTCAGGTATAGAAAGGTTGAAAATGCTGATGTGTTGCTCCTACCAAAAGTATGACTTTGAAGGGTGTGTTGGCAATAGGCATTCAAAACCATTTAAAGTGGTGCTGAAGTATCTCTGTCCAGTCTTTTCACCTTAAATTGCTTTAGAATGAGTAGCCCTTGTTTCCTCTCTCATCTTCCTCCTCCTCTCTGTTTTGCTTTAAAGATGACCTAATAGGAACACCAGTACTATAAAATACATTGCTCCCGTCTGAATGACACATTTTTTTCTGAAAAAAAAGTGGATGGGGAATTATGAGTGAGTGGATTAAAAAAATATTAAATCATGCAAAAAAAAAAAAAAAAAAAAAAAAAAAAGAGATAAAGAGAATTATGCAAGTGACAAGAAAACTGAAAATTTGAAATTACTAAATCATGTCCTTTATATTTAGTTTTTTTCCATGCTTTAGCACATGGTCACATAGATTGGTATCAAATTTTAAAACATCTACATGATTTTCTGCCAAAACAATATGCACAAAACCATCAGAATAAACTGCAGAATCAATCTTTTTATTTTCTGTAATCAGAGTTTTGAAAGGTTGTGTATTCTGTTCTTCAAGCTCACTCCTATCTGAAAGATATCATGTAGCCTTCCACCTCCTTTATTGTCCCTACAATGGCATTTTCTTGTGCAATTCCCATGCAGTTTGTTTGCTAAAATAATATACATGGACTTCATTGATTTATCAGATGCATCAGCTGCATCTTGTTATGTGTGCCACTCCAAGATGAGATGCTCCTTTTGGAGCTGCCATTCAGGACCTGGCACAGCACCTATTTCTTCAGATTAGTCCCTTGTAAAGCCCTTTCTGGCTTGAATGGGATATAAAGCACATAACTGGTTTTGGCTGGGGTAGAGTTAATTTTCGTAGTAACTGGTACAGCGCTGCGGTTTGGATTCAGCGTGAGGGCAATGTTGATGGCACACCGATGCTTTAGGTGCTGCTGAGCTGAGCTTACGCTGAGCCAAGGACTTTTCAGCTCTGCCAGCGCACAGGCGCACGAGGAGCTGGGAGGGAGCCCGGCCAGGACAGCTGACCCGAGCCGGCCAAAGGGAAATTCCCCAGCACACAACGTCACGCCCGGGAGCCTGGGAGCCGCTGCCGGTGAGGCGCAGCTCAGGCTTCCAGGCGCTCCGCCTCTCCCGGGAAAGGCTCGGGAAGGCTGGCGGGACGGGCAGCCAGCCCCCTCTCCTGGGCAGCCCGGCGTGCTGCACGTCCTGCTCCTGCCGGCGCATCCCAGGAGGACACACGGATTTCGAACATCCTCGCTGTACGCGGACACACGTAGCACTGTTCGAGTTGCTAAGTTGAAAATGAACTCCATCCCGGCCAAAAACAGGCTATGTGCTTTGTAAGCACATGTAGATCAAGCAAAAGGTATCCTGGAAAGGATGAAAGCCAGAAATGCATTTATGCAGAAGCTGGATGCTGGAGGTGGGATGACAACGTGTAAGAACTGCACGTGCAGACAAAAGGCCTTCAGATGTGTGAAATATCTTGTCAGCGTTTGTTTGGTTGTCATTCCAGATGAAACACTGTGCCATTCTTGTTCTTAGAGTTCAGTCTAGCAATCCTGACACATTGAGCTATAAAGAGAAGGAAAAAGAAATTATGAAAATTTAAAAAATATTGTCAGACCTACAACAGCTGTATGTGAGCAAAAACTTCTTGTAGAGGCCTTACAAAAAGAACAGGAAATATTATTTCCAGTTTTTGTCCAGGAGTGTTTCCAGGAAATGACACACTACAAGGGAAACTTCTAGTGTTATGTAGCCATCTTTTTGTTAGAGGAGGCATTTTCATCATTTGTGTCACAAATTTTGACACATGGCTGCAATTTTCAAAAAAGAGGGCTGTATGGAATAGGTCAAATTCACATGCATTACAGATATTAAAGAATTCTTAAGTTAGTGAAAACATATTTAATTTCACAATAATTCGTACCCATGTAGATTGATTTGGAAAAATAAATTAACTAAACAGTAATTGAGAGCATAATATTTCTTTACATACATATTAGAGAAAGATGCTTTGTTTGTAATAGTAGAGACCACATTTTATTCCCTTTTATGTTAAGGTTACATTCCATTGTATTTTATTTGTGATAAATGGTTCTGCAATTTTAAAATCACAGCAATTCTCATAGTGATGTATTTTGTATAGTCTTTTACTGGCACATATTGATAGTAATGCAAGTGAGAGAACACTATTTATGTAGTCACTACATAGATAAAAGAATGCAAATGAAAGAAGTAACAAAATCATCAGCTTTAAAAAATCTAACCTTAACTTTACATAATGAAGTTTTATATAGCTTTAGAAAATCTTGATAATAATTTTAGCTAAGATTTCTTTAACCTGATGAATGAAATTCCTAGAAGAAACTACTTTCACTTTAAAGGGACTGTAAACATAAAGTATTGACAGCTTGAGATGCCTTATGTTAAAGCTAATTATTTCAGTTGCAAAGTCATGTGGTTGGTAGAGCTACTTAAAAAGGAAGAGAAGCTGCTCTTCTATGCTGTATTGAACTCTGCACTCTACTACAGAAATAGGGAAGGAAATGCTTGTTTTTTTCAGTCTGTTATGGAAACCTAAAACTGTCCTCATTATAGTGGAAAATCCCATCCATTAGGTAAAGAGCGTAGAGCAGTATAGGCAGCTGTGGGCTGCAACCTTGGTCATTGATTTTGGGAGCTGGATTTGATTTTTGAAGTGTGTTTTGACTGGTAGTTAATTCAGGAAACACAGCTGATTCCCTTTCCAACTCACAGGAGAAACTCTTGAATTGTCATCTCATGGTGTTGAGATCACAAACTGCGTCTCTTTTGGGGGGACAGGCTTTGATTTTGCACTTGTACCCTATTAATGATTGGAGCTGTTTCTGGAGTTGTGCCTTCATTCACAACAGCCTCTTTTGCTCAGGAATGATGTCACCCTGTTTTTTTGAGAGTTTTAAAGTTTTTCTAAAAATTTCCTATGCCTTCTGATGTTTACATATTTCTACTGAATTTTCTCACACTATTCATATAAACAATGATTGTTTTGAATTCTTCTTTGTAGGTGGAGAGAATTGATGGACTGTGACCAGCGTGGTTGGAGAGGTGGCAATTTCACCCTCCAATCCACTGTCACTTTTGCTATTCTATATATAGTGGAGTCAGAAAATAAAGTTTACTTTTTTTGGTTCATTTTCTTTCCTTTTACATCTAGCCTGCTTGTGTGAGTTATTTCGTGTCTTAGTGTGACAGAACACCTCATCAAATTTCTCTTGAAACCCCCCTGTCTCGGGCAGGGTTACATCCTGCCACACACCTGTAGACCAAGGAAGATGGGATGGGCACAGCACTCACAGAACAAGGGCTGATGGAAAATATCTCTTCATCCTAGGTTCAGTGATTTCTTTCCTCTTGTTTTCATTGGGATCATGCTGCAATTATGCCTTTCCCAAGTGTGTTCACATTTACTTCATTGCTGGGAATTACTGTCTTGTTCTCTTTCTGTGATTTTCCTTGAGGGGAAGAAATAGACAGGCAATTAATGGGCAGTTATTCAGCTCCAAGCTGGCACCTGCCACTGCACAATGGCTTTGACAACTTATAACTTTCCCACACCAGGCAGCAGCTCTGCCAAAAGCTGGGGTGTGACTACATGTGGCAGCAGATGTTGCCTGTAAGGGTGATGGACACCTGGGTGCATTACTACCAAGGCTGAAGTGTCCTGCTGATGTATTAGCTGGTGAAGAGGTGCAGAAGATCATCCATCCTTGGCTCATTTCAGGTCCTGGGAAGCTTTGGAAAACATCCTCTCCTCCTGTTTTTTAATCACTGTGTTGGCAGAAAACATCCAGGACCTTCTTCAAAGATACAGGATTTAAAAACCATTATGCTGAGCAGCTTAAGATGCAGACAAAGTTACTTGTGTTTGAGGGTGGTAGAAGGAGGGCTGGAAGAGGGACTCTCAAGGGTCGATTTTTCTTGTAACAATAATTTAACAGGAGAAGCATTAGTTGAAGAGAAGAATACTTAGCATTCTCTTATACCAAATCAAATACTAAATTGGAAAGTTACATATGAAGACTGAAATTTTAATAGGCCACACTTTATGCAGCTCTGGGACAGAAACCATGAGACAGGGGCAGAAAGGCAGTTCAAGGTGATTAATGCAAAAAGACTAATGAATAGACAACTGCTCCATATATGCATAATAAATAAGTAATACTAAGATACTGTCTTTTATTCCCTTTTATAAAGAAGTTGCATTCAGTTGTACTTAAATTTTAAGAATCTTTAAGTATCTTACTTCTTTTTATAGCAAGAATATGTAAGGGTCTATGAATGGAGAGCTGCAGAAATGTGCGTATACTTCCTCTGGTAAATGCTTTCATAAATATCCATAGATGTATTCCCAACAGGAGGTGGTAAAGAGCTCAAATCTACAGCCAGCAGCAGTAGACTGTTCTGAGCACCACATTACAGTTTTCAAAGAGACCTCAGCTTCCAAAGGAGAAATTCTCAGACAAAGTTTGTTTTAAAAGTATTATCTGCCTGACTCTCTATGTAGAAGAACTACAGCTGATTTGTTATTTTCTTCCCAGCCCTTGGGATCTAAGCTTAGATGACTTTTTTTTTTTTTTTTTTTTTTTTTTTTTTTTTTTTTTTTTTTTTTGGCATGATACAGGGAATGGGTGCATTCTGCTCTGGTTAAAACTACTGTTTGTCCTCAGAAAGAGATTTCAAATGAATCGAACAGTAACAAACATTACAACGTGAATGTATCAGGGCCAAAATAAGCTTACTTAATGTTCCTTCAACCTAAGCTATAATGTAATACAAAGCTTTCCTCTTCTTATTTTGAAGATTTAACTTATGATACATTTAGGGTTAATTAGAGAACCATTTTTATTTCTTGAACTGGTGGTGAAGTATAAACTAATTCCCTTGTATTTTTAATTATGTTAGTTAATTCTGAAAATCAGTGAGAGCAACTCACTTGGCATGGACATGGCACTGCTGTTGCTTTTTGAAGGGGATCCAGAGTTTCTCAGGTGTGTCAATTATTCTGATATAAGAATGAAAGCATCACAGCAGTGCAGTAAGCTTGTTATCTGTACCCTAAATTCACAAGGCTAACAGATGTAGCTTAGGTACTGTTTAAGGATGGCAAGGCTGCCAGAAGTACAAATAATAAAGCAACAAAGCAGTAGAGAAAAAAATGATAGTATGGCTAAAAAAGGAAATGTATCAGAATTTTTTCTATTTAGTAGATACCTTAGTAAAGAGGAGATCAGCTCAGCATGTTTCATCAGACAGGCACCAAACAGAAAGATAATCAGGAAAGGAGTTTTGAAAGATATGGGCAAGCCATAAAATGAGGTTCTATTGAATTATGACAGTGTTTTTTGTCGGCTCTTCTGCTTGAGGAAAAAAAAAAAAAAAAAACAAAACAGTAAGAACTTGAAAATTTTTGTTTTTATTGTTTGAAATCCTGTGTATTGGGCACTAGGAAAGAGTTACGGTAAGTCTAAACTTTTCACATCTCATTCACAAGTGATGGGACAGGATAGAAAGCTACTGTTTCAGTTGTGGCTTGGTTCTACTCTATTGTGTTTTATTATAATTACACTGGTTTGAGAGTGAAATTACTGATGAAGTGGTGCATGATTCCCATGTCAACATAAAACCTCTACAAACAAGGATTTGGTTGCTAAAATACACACATCACAACATACCATCCTATCATTTACATCTGACAAGACATATCCAGTATTTTGGTTGGCAATCAAATAAAAAAGAATAGCCAAGTTTCCAATAACTTCACTTTCCAAAGTTTAAACGAGACTTCAAAAGCTGTAGAAATGCAATACAGGATTAAGAAGTCCTATACATACAATATCAAATCTTTCAAAAAGGAAGAATTGTGAGTGCAATTGCTTATTATACTGACAGACATAGTTTCTGGAAATTGCTTGGGATTTGTTATGAAGACTTTAAAAATCTTTTCCATCTGTTCTTTCTCTGAGTAATTTTAGAGTGAATTTAGAGAACTACATCCACAGTATACCATGCCCACAATACATAGTTAATATTTGGAATAGGCATTTTTACTATAAAGCTATGCTTAAAGTCACAGGAACATTGATTTCCCTAAATAGGCATCCAAAATAATGCTAGGACTCAGGGTAACTGAAGAATCACATGGATAATCCTGGCTAAATATTAGTCTGAGGAAAGAAATATTCACTTGGTTAATAGTTATAGAAGGCTGAACATTGTCTTCTTTTTCAATGCAGATCTCAAGCCTGGGAAAGGACTGAGTTTTTCTTCACAGAGACATACTTGAGCAAAACAGGATCCCATCCACAGAAATACTCATCCTGCAAAAATTGATCATCTATCCCGCAAAAATTAGGAGGCTGCACATCCTGTGGTAAGAACAGGATAGTTATTACAGGTAGTTATTAACTAGCCAAGACGCTGACACTATGCAAAACACTCTCACTACAGTAAGTAAGATTAGTTAAGTATGGCTGTGGATGAGTTAAGTACATGTTTTCCTCATGCTGACTTGATTACCCAAGAGATCAGGGACACCAGACCTTTCCTTAAGCTTTTTTTCAGGGTAGAAATGCAATAGAGGTGGGGTGTCAAGAGACTACCTCCATACCCTCAAGAAATGTCCAGAGTAGAATTGGCAGGTTGGCATAAATCTTCCTTAGTTCATGGTAGTTCATGGAGAATGAACTCTACTCCATCTGTCTGGAGGACTTCTAAAAGCAAAGTGACCAAAAAAAAAAAATGGCTGGGATCTTGAAAAAAAACCTAACACATTCTAATCTACTAGGTTTGTCTAGTCAAACTAGATTTGTTTTTACAAGGATATGTAAACAAGGAAAGTGTTGTACTCCCTGGCTCCTGCTCTTAGGCCCAGGACCATCATCTTCAAGCTATGGTGTGTAGCCACTCAGTTCCATGACAAACTTGCTCAGCCTCAGCTTCTCCTTGTCCTCTGTCATCGCCAAATATAGTGTTGAAGCAAATTGTTATTTTTCTTTTTAGACACCAGATGCAGATCCAGGCATGCAGCCAACTTCATGTATTCTTGAACAGAAATAATAAGAGAAACTTTCTGGGAAAAGTAAGTGCTGAGTCCAAAGGGCAGATGTGCTACCATCTCCATTTATGTTATACTCACACAAGCTTGAGCACACACTACAAAACTTTAAAAAATATAAAATTGGAAAGTAAGATTAAGCCAAACTGTAGGTTGCTGGACTATCAACACAGATAAGCAAATGGTTATCAATACACTATTTTCCAAATAAATGTCAGTAGCCATCATCTTTAGCCAGTCACGCTTATCACAACATTAAGAGCATAGAGTAGAGGGTAGAGTTGAGAGAGGAGGGTGACATCTCTTCCCCAGAAGGAGCACCCAGGCACAGCATATGGCCCTTGGGTTGCTGAGTTCACTCTATCCCATTGCATGGTAAATAAACAGCAGACATGGAGGGAAGGGAATGAAGAGCTTTATTTGCTCGTGTGTGGGCTGTTAGGAAAAGTAGATGTCTTTCTCTGTAAGAGAAGCCCCATGGGACAGATGAGACCTAGACACTGCTGTTACAAGTTTTTCTGAAGAAATGAAGTGCTTAGAGTGTTGTTAATAAATTCCTGCTGGTTTGAACTGCTTATTGCTGAAACTGATGGTGATAAAACTGCCTTTACTGAAGAATGTAGCAATCAAATAAGGCCTTTCATTTTTTTGTGCCAGCCTGGAACTTGCTAGTGGAATTTCCTAATGTATTTCCCAACCATAATTTATTTGTCCTTCTGTCACATGCATCAGGGTGGCTGTTAGAATTCAGGGACATTGAGATATCTGTGGGTGCTGAAGGGGTTGAAACAGATGTTTCTTGCTGTGGCTGTGACTGCTAAAAGAGAAATGTCTACATCAGAAGGCAAGAAAACAAATTTTATCTACAAAACTCTAGCAATGACAGTTCTGAATTTTGTCTGTTGCCAAAACTGGAGTTGTGCTCCAGTCTAAGTCTGGATGAGAGGGGGGACAAACAAAGAACATGGATCTGCAGATTAATAAGTTGGTGACCAGATGGTTGTGGAGTACTGGGTAACAATGTGATAGTGACCATGTCTGTATGGTCAGTGGCAGGCTGAGAAGGTAGCGGATATTACAGTTACATGAGGGTTTGGTGCGCACCAATGTTATTAGTAGTAATTATTAGAGAGGTGCAGAGGTAACAAAGTCCCTGTTGCAATAGCAGAACTTGTTTTGATAATGATTTGAAAGAACCTTTTGTTCCCTACACTCCCCTACACTTTCCTACTTCCCTCTCACTGCATCAAAAGGTTTAGTTCTGAGGTTCTCTTGGCCCACATCTTTGTGAGCACTTTTCTGTCTGATTTATTCAGTTGAGCCTCAGAAGAGAAATATTCATGGAGAACCACAGGGAAATATAATTTGTGATATAATCTGTGAGATCACTTAGTAGGAAGAGAAATACTGATCAGTTTTGATGCACACAAGTCAAATGACTGGAAGAGCACCAATAACAATCTATAGACACTTGCATCCTGCAGCATTGTTGTGTTCTATTCTAGAAATAAATGGAGTGTGACTAGTGAGGCAATTGGCATAGCCCCCATACAAAAAAAGAAGTGACATTTGGGGAAGTCAACTAGACTGTTCAAATTTGTTGCAGCTTGGCTTCCACTGTGACATGATCTCCATGGTCACAAACTTGTGTCTTGAAGGACCTTGAACCAAAGATTAATACCATCATTGCACTAATGCTCAAAAAGCAAGGTGTTTGGGGTTTTTTCCATCCTGGAAGACCTACTGACACACACAGCTGAACCAACCAGACAAAAAAGCACAAACCCATGAGCAGTGCATATTCCATATTAGATGTACTCCAAGTGATTAGGGTAACACCAAATGCAGTACTTGCTTTGATTTTGTATCATGAGCACTGGGCAAGCATATTTGGCAGGGTCTGTTGATGTATTTGAGCTTGGATAGAATCGTGATGAATGATTAAATTAACTGAAGAGACACTTGTCAGACTATTCGCTATTTCTCACTTGCAAACCTTTGGCTGATGTAGTGAACTGATAGATATTGTATGTACATATCAGTGAATCTGGTTAAGGTCTGGTCAGAGTGGAGTGGTTTTATGTTTACAAACATGGTTAAGACACTCTGGGGCTGACCATGCTCTTTGTGGAGCAGACAGCTATGCTCCATGGCTCTGCTCTCTATCTCTGGGCGGGTTCTTCAGTCACATAGCAAGAGGACAGACCTGCAAGAACAATTTTGTGCCTCCTCAAGTCCTGATGTCTTCCAGATCTGTCTGAGGTCTGGCAACTCCTGTATGAAAGGATTAAGGGGAAGAACAAGGTTGAGGAGTCACTAAGGGGAAGAACAAGGCTGAGGAGTCAAAAAGGAGATCAAGGATATCAGCATCTATATTTCAGCTGTCAGGGTCAGTAGCATCAATTGTCCTTGAATGAAGACAATGCTGTATTATTCAGAGGGTTTCAGAGGCTCTCCAGTGATTGATTGAAGCAAGCCTATGACAAATTTTAGGCTCAGTGAGTTTATTTTGACCCTTAAGGTCCAATGTGAGAATGTTTGTTCCTAAGCAACCCAATCAAAGAGTGCCTATGATGAATACTGAGGAATTAAATCCTTCCTAGTCTTTTTCTTGTTACATCTCTGGTGCTGAAGAATCTGAATTACTTATCTATGTCAGGTACTTCTGAGTAGACTTTAGAAACACCTGTATTCAGATTTGTCAGAATTTTCATGGCATGGCTGTATTTAGGAAGCTCTCCTGGTACCTGACTATTTGATAAAAGTTGATCAAACCATGTATTTTTTTCCCAGGGTCTCCTGTACTTCATTCATATGCCTAAATAATTTTTGGCAGAATGCAGATGTGATGTGGAGTTTCACTTTTGTCACAAAATCCTGCCCAACTTTTGAAGGTTTTAAGCCAGTTCTACAGATGTCAGTTTCTATGCCCTTCCAGGTCAAAGGTGCTGAAGTTGTCCACTGCCTCCACAATTTGTTTGCTTTTTTGAATGTCTTACATCTTTGTGGTTTGGGCAAGGAAACTGAGTTTTCCTCTTTGCTCAAGAAACCCTTGGGGTAAGTACTGCTGTCGTACCTGAAGTTTGATGGAACACATTTGAGATTTCTCCTAGCAAAGGACTTAATCAGTTTTGTATATGAAACTATTTTAAATCAAAATTTGTTCTTTGTCTTTTTTTAAAGGCATATGCTACAGAACCTCAAATCCTTTCATTCATAAAATTGTAATGCAACAATTTATGTAAATATGTGATAAAGTCAGGGACTATAAATATGGGAAATGCTAGACTGAGAGCAACAGAGTTTCACCTCTGAGCTTTTGAATAAGGGTTTTGGCATTATGTATCTGGACAATATGCTTGTAACTTCCATGAAGTGTAATTAACCAGCCACCTCATCTGTAAACTTTAACCCTTTCTAGATTAACTGTTCTTCATCCAATCATTTGCTATGGAGGAAACTGGAACAAGATATCACAATGTGGACATAGGGTCTTGTTACAATGACTAGGCATAAAATAAATCTATTTGTTTTCCAGTGGTCAAAGTGAGGTTGGAAACTTTATATTGGCTGTGGCCAAAAAATATTTCTGAGAGGACTTTTGGTCACAGAGGGAGACTATGTACTCACATGGTTGGTATGGCCCGTGAATACAGCACAGTGAGTAATAGAAGCTTTCCCTAAGCTTATTACAAATTCTCATGCTTAAAATGCATTAATATTTTTCAGTTTCATAAAATTTAAAAATTAAATGTAGCTGAGGATTTTGAAGCCATTTTTCTTATTAAATGGAATATAATGAATTGTTAGTACCTCTGTTCTACAAAAAAAATCTTCACCAGAATGAAATACAATATTATGGGCTAATATAAAAGGGTTCTTTAGTACTACAAAACCAGTGAGAATTATCCTGATATTTTGTTAAACCTTTTACAACAGAAAATTTTATATAATTATATGCAGAAATAAGAAAAGTGTTAAATGGGTTCATAGATTATACCTGTGCAATTGACTCATTAAAATAAGTGCCATGTTTGACAGATAGCAGCAGCCCAGGCAGACATAAATCAGTGCACCAGACAATTGCTGGGGAATTTTCTGAAATGACTTACTGGGAGAGCAGTGTGTTGAAGCATGAGGTCGAAAGATAAACAGCAGAGTCATCACTAAATTTGAAGCAAAAGGCAGATAAAATCTGTGAAATTGCTGCTCTTCAAAAATAATTGTTAACCCAGACTAGAGAATAATTTGTTTTAATTAGAATAAGCAGCTTCTTTTTCCCTAGAGTCAGCAACATGAATTGTCAGGCCAGGATTTTAGACCATATTCTGGCATAAACTAAAGGGAGACTTGAAACTCACTCAAGTGAAATTGAAATCCTAAAAAAGAAAAACACTAATGTTGCTAATTAATGATAATGATTTTTAAAAAAAATCTGTATTAAATATCTTTATGAGGTACATTCTATGGACTGGCTATTGGGCTTTGACATCCTTGATCAGCCTTTACTAAGGAAGTGATTGCTCAGACAGATTCCACAAAATTAGACGTCAAAGCCAGTGGTCTAACAAAAGTGCTTTTCTAACAAAATATTTTAAAAGGGTGTTCAGGACTTTGTTTGGATAGTCTTGTAATCAGTAGCATGATACACATTGCTTATTTCATGCACTGAACTTGCCGTGTTTGCTTCTGGAAGGCACTTTTATTCAAAGTGTTCTCATAATAACAAAATCCTTATAATTTGAGAAAATAAGTACTGTTACTGCAAAGAATCAGGTTTAACAAGGAAGAGATTTGGATTTGAAGAATACCACCACTGTTAAGAAAGGAACTAACAACCAAGAAGTTGAAAGAACAGAGAAATTCAGATGATTCGTAGCCTGTAACTGTGAAAAGCTGAAAGACCAAACAGCACAATGTATGGATGGACATGGATTTGGTTTCCTTATGGTCATAATAGGAATGGCCCATATCAAGCTCTTGGCACAGAAAATGGAGAGAAAATATTACTGAGATGTATCAACTGAGTGTGCAAGGCTTATCCAGCCTGCACAGAAGGAGATCATTGAAGCACTGTGCCAGGCAGTGCTGCTGTGCTAGGAGTGGGAAATGAGGGAAGCTGGCACAGAGGAAGGCAGTGATTCCTTTTCCTTGGTGCTCAAATAGAGCTGGAGGAGCAGATGCTGCTGAGCCAAGCCTTGCAATGAAGACACAGGACCGTGTTAATGGCAAGCAACATAAACCATAGAAAGGAGCATGACAAGCAGAACACAAGCCTTTCCAAAGTCACCAGAAAAATGTCAATAAATATCCCAACAATAATACTTTGTTGCATGTGCTTACCTCCCTTGATGACAATCTACTCAGTGACTGTTCTCCAGAAAAATGCATCCTGCACCATATGCCATCCCACACAGTGAAGACTGGTTGTGAAGGACATATGGCCGTAAAATTTGATTTTCTTATCTCTTGGGTACTGTGGTGGGAAAAGAAGTTTGTCACAGGCTATAGAGACCTGCTGTTACTGAGTTTTACTGCACCAAGGTTCCCCACTGGTTGTGCTTTTCACTATAAAAGCCCATTTTCTCTGTTGAGCATCCTTGCAGCTGTCTGCAGGATTGCTTGCTCTGCTTATTGCTAGTGATTTCCTCTAGTCATGGTGGTTGGGGTGGACCTTGTAGCAGTCTTTGTCAGTCAGTGATTTCCTTAAAGAGGGTGCAGTGGCATGTGGGATCCACACAGAGTCCTTGCCACATAAAAATCTAAGGTTTCCTGAAAGGAGTCTTTTCCTTTCTTAAAAAACCCTCTTTGCCCAATGTTTTGCTAATTTATGGCTTTAGCCTCTAATTAGGGTGGCCATTCACTCTGGGCATGTTGTGCAAAGTGGATTTGCCTATGGTTTTCCCCACAGGGCAGTAAATACCAGAGTTTTCCCACCTTTAGGAACCCAATGATTTTCAAGTGAAATATCCCAAAAGGATATTTAGGGACCTGAATTAGGTCTATATAGGACGGCCCACTGGCCCATGTGCATCAGCTCTCCAAAGATTCCTCTGTGAGCCATCCAGGCTCAGACTGAGACAGCGGCCAGACACCCTGAACTCTCACAGGGGAGCCGCTCTTGCCCCAGACCATCTGTCAGACCTCTGCAAGGCAAAGGGTGATTGCTTAAGCTGGCAGTTCTGATAGCTACATGCTGGTGATGGATACAAGGAGCTTAAAAATATATAATTATGTCTTTATTTTTTCAAAATTTACAACAGCCATCACCAAGCTAAATTTCAGGTTGTAGAGGTAACAGCTCATGTCACTGCATGTTAATGGAACAGGAATTTCACCTTTTATAATGTTAGGGGAAATTTTCAAAGAACACTAACCCATGTTATGTGAAGTCCAGCTGTTTTTTTGTCTGCTGTTTATAGGAGCCACATGATAGCCAACCATAGTCTTTCACAAGTTGTCTTTTTTTAATGAGTATTATCATGGCACATTCAGTGGATATTTTCACTGCATGAACCTGCACTGGGCTTTGAAAGTCTCCCCAGAATCTCAGGCCTGCTTTTAAGGATACTCATAGGTTATGAAAGAAAGTTTTCTAGTCCCCTATTCTTACATTTTGGCCCTGATGTCCACACACAGGACTCTTAGATACACACCTGCAAACACATGTACGCTCATATTTACATATATATGCATATCTATATGCAGACTTGTTTAACTTGTTTAACAGACACATTAACTTGTTTCTCAAGAAAATAAAACATATCAGAGATCCTTTATCTCACCCTGCTAAATATGCAGTCACAGGAAATGGCCAAATAGGTCATTGTATTGGGAGTAAAGAAGAGCAAAATCATAGTAACCATAGGTTACTATGATTTTCCTTCTGGGAGGTGGGGGAGGGGTGCATGTATTTAGAGAATTTCAAGACTAATCTTAGAAATGCTTATTGTCTTAGTGACCAGTGTGGCTGCTTTTTTGCTGTGTTTTTTGTTTTTGTAAAAGCTAAAAATAATTTAATTGGTTTGTGTTAGCAAGAAATGCTTGGGTTTTCTTCTGTGCTGCCATGTGGCGTAGTCTGGGATGTGGGTTTTTAATGGCCTGAGTAGTTTGTGCTTTGTCCCCACAGTATCATCAACACCACATGCTCCAATGTACCCTCATGTTTGTACAAGGAAATGAAACCTCCAGGCACAGCAGCCTTTCTTTTAATAACTGTTCCACCTGCCAGACCTGAGTCAAAGTTAGACTATACAGCTTTCTAGTGTTGTATAGTGCTTGGGCAGAAAGCAGAGTTTAAAAATAACTGAGGTTGTTCACATGTGCATTGGGTACTTGCCATAACCTTTGTAATTCTGTTTTTTATTAATATTTCAAGACTTCTCACACTGAACCTCAGAGATATTACCTTCACATGTTAAAAACAAATAATTAAAAGACATTCAGGTAGGGAACAAGGCTCCCAATGTCTGTTTAAACAGGTTTATGGACAAAAGGAACTGTGTGACTTTGGTGCTGAGTTAGAATTCACTGCAAATAATGACCGTGAGAAACTGAACTGTAGTTGCTTGCTTACACTGTTGTCTGGAAAACCTTTTAAATGTATTGCAGCAGTAGTGGAAATTATATAATTGATGCTACAGGTCCCTAAATCAGCCAAGCTCTAGGACCTGGGAAGGAAAAAAGGGAAGGATGGGAAGGAAAGAGGAAAGATCACTCACCCAGTAGTCATAAATTACCTGTCATTTTTGTTCTGTTTAGTGTGAATCATCCTGTAGTACTACGTCAAAGTCTGGAGGATAAGGCTGCTTGTGTCTTATCCCAGAATATGTGAAGACCTTTATGCTATGCTACTGGTTTGTGTTTCTTTTGATCAAGCCAGACAGTGCTTCATGTTTTAGTCTGTAAAATTCTGGGTTCCAGACTTGCTCAAGGAGCAGATTTCAGTTCAGGAAGGAAAATGGGCAGTGTGACAGAGCCAGTTGCATTACTCAGCTCACTTAGTGTGTCAGGGCACCATAGAAAATTATCTCTTACAGATAATGATACATTGACAAAAAATCATCTCTTCAGCTGTATTGTCTTTATATATTATAGATTATTTGATCCACAGAGTTTCTAAGCTGGAGCTGTTTATGAAGATAAGAGTAACTTTCTGCTTTCAGTTGCTAAACTTTCCTTCCCCATCTAGATCACAGTAAAACTTCCCTTACACTAAAGGGTTTGCTGCTGTCTGGCACTCTTAAAAGTCTGTGACTCACACAGGTAAAGTTTTGTGCCAAGATTCATGCACTTATGGGCTTCTATTACACTCCAAATGAAAAGACAGCAAGGTTTTTATTATGGTTGGTTCAACTGTCCTAAATTTGCTCGGCCTGATATGAAATTCCTTTCATGTTTTACACCTACAACTGGCAGAGCTCAGGTCTTTTCAAGGGACATTTTAAATCATGTTCCACTGGTTTTACTGGCTCATTTAATAAGTATTAATTATGTAATAATTATTTATTAAGTAATATTTAATAAATAAAAATTAATATTTAATTTGTGTATGGGTTGGTGAATGATTTAAAATGTTTTTTTTTACCATGAGATTGTCCATTGATCAAAACTTAATTATCCCCATAAAAAATCTCAAGTCATTACTCCTCAAACGAAAATGGTAATTATATCAAATGAATTATAGAAAAAATAACCTAATCTCTATCTCCTTTGAATGTAGCAAAGCACAGATTTATGTGTGAGTATTCAGGAGCGCAAGGAAGGTTTTGCTTTCTTCTTTGTGTGTCACTATCATCTATTCCCACAGAAGAGGCACAGCTATGAAGCTTCACTACTACCTCCAGGGCCAGACCATTTCTGCTAGGAAAAAAACCATAGAATCATTAAGCTTGGAAAAGACCTCCAAGATAATTGGGCCCAACCTTTGACCGAACACCACCACTCCAACTAAACCAAAGCACTAAGTGCTATGTCCAGTCATTTCTTCAGCACTTCCAAGGGTAGTGACTCTACCATCTCCCTAGGTAGTCTGTTCCAATGCTTAACCACCCTTTCTGTGAATTCCTTCTGATGCCCAACCTGAACTTACCCTGATACAGCTTCAGACTGTCCCTTTGTCCTGTCACTGGTTGCCTGGGAGAAGAGGCTGATCCTCATTGTGCTACAACCTCCTTTCAGGCAGTTGTAGAGTGATAAGGTCTCTCCTGAGCCTCCTCTTCTCCTGATAAGACTTACACTCCAGACCATTCCCAAGTCTTGTTGCCCTCCTCTGGACATGTTCCAGCACCTCAATGTCTTTCCTGTAGTGAGGGACCCAGAACTGAACACAGGACTTGAGGCACAGCCTCACCAATTCCAAGTACAGGGAGACAATCACTGGTCTGGTCCTGCTGGCCACACTGTTTTATATACAGGCCAGGATGTTGCAGGCCTTCTTGACCACTTGGGAAAAAACTAGCTCATGTTCAGTCATTGACCAGGTCCTTTTCTGCTGGACCCCCTTCCAGTCAGTGAATGTGGATATTTAACATTCTCTTCACTTAACCTCCTGTGATTTCCCTGCAAAATGATTGCTTTGTTGTACTCTACTCAACACCTTAAAAGCTCATATAATAACAGTCTTCATCAAAACACATTTTTCTTCTAAATCTGTCATTCATCAGTATTCATGCTGAGTTTTCTCTGTGCTTACCCTAAGTTTTGCTTTAGGGTTGGTTTTTTTTTTTTTTTTTGGGTATGTACACAGTAACTGCAAGCAGACACAGAGTTGGCAAGGTACAGAAGAGCTAAAGGAAACATTACCACGATAAGACATGAACTGTGGATCTGACTCAGGGACCAAACTTATGAGTGAATGTTAGAATGTGGCTAGGAACTGGAGTACAAAAGCCACCATAACCAGCCAGTTAATGCCACTGGATGATGAAAACCATGCTAATTACATGCTTGTATTTGCCTTTACAGCCATAGGAAATTTGTGGTAAAGCACAAACTGAAAAGCCAGCACAAAAACATCAGTATCTCCAAATGTGTGTCAGATTTTTACAAAAGCATAAATAACAAATTTTTCAAAATACTTTTTATTTTCCAATACACTTTGCTGTCCTAAAGAATAAGAAGCCCAAAAGCTGTAGCTGATAAGTCTGTGGGCAGCCCTTCACATGCAATCCCTATTGTCCTGCCCTAAGAGGAGACGGGGCAGACTCTGCTGTCAGAGCTGCTATTAGGGACCAAATGGTCCCTGAAAGTGCAGCCAGGGGCACCTTCTTCAAGCCCTGCTGAGACTTGAAGAGCAACAGTATCCCAGGATACTTCAGCAGAAGGAGAAGGAGAGGGCAGGAGATGCACGTCCTGGAGGCAGCCCTGGAAGCAGAAGCTCACCTGCTCAGCCCACCAAGGCAGAGTGCTAAGGCATGGCCCAGTATTTTGTGTTGTCCTGAAACTTTGACTAATCCTCCAAAGTTTCTGAAGTCAGTCCATCTTGCAAGATTAGGCAGCAAGAAGAAGGGTTATATACTGCTTCTTGAATTCTTTATAACTTTCCAGCTATACTCTCAGCTACATAATGGTTTCTAGGGAAGAAACAGAAGAAGAGAGTGTAAATTTTGCTACATATCCTGGGCTTTGTCTGCAGCTTATTTTAGGGGTAGTCATTGGCCATTTGCCTAGAGAACAGTCCTTTGCAATAAATCAGGCAAGGCTTGGGACATATTTATAACTTTTCTTGAGATCCCCAACTTGATGCGAGGTCTGTTGTTTCAGATGTCCCTTGGGAAAATGGTGCAGCCAGAGTGGGAGGTGGTGAAGGCTGTCCTGCACTTGCTCTACTCCCTGTCAGCCCTGTCTTTATGGATCCAAAGGAGTTGTTCTAGTGAGCAGGAAAACTCCCTAAAATACCAGTGGTTTTTGCGGGCAGATTGTTACCTTTACAGCCGGCTGGGATCCTTCCCATAACATATTAGGATGCTTTTATAGGACCTGTCTCCCTTCAGCTCTCTGGGCTGGAAGTTGTTTTGTTACTCTGAGTTTGAAGCTTCGGGTGTGAAGACTGCGACCAGTGGCTCAAGGGATTCCCTGGGCTGCAGCCACAGCAGCCACCATTTGTTTTCTTTTGACAGCCTGTGGAGGCCCTGAAGGCAGTTCAAATCCACCAGCTGACTACAAGCTGCAAACCACAACCCCTCTCCACTGTTTTAGAGCATATACCTGACAGGAATATAAGCCCTGGAGGGCCTAGCTGTGCTTTTCCTACTGTTCTCTAGCATTTCACTGGCTTTTTATTTACCCAGGATTTGCCTAAAGGAGTTTGCTTGTGTTTTGGTATCCCTAGAGCTCCAGATGCAGACTTCCCCTGTGGGGATACTTAAAGGGTGAGATTTTCAGAGGAGTGGGAGGTCTTTTGTAATTGTTTAAAGTAACTTGGGTAGCATAAGAGGTCTGCAGAAAATATGTTGTCCCTCTCTACAACTGTCAAAAAAAGTGTGCATGAACCAGGTTAGGAAATCACAGAAAGGATATTTCATCCCTAAAACTGTCTATGAGGGTGCTGTTTTCATGTCCAAGAGCACTTCCCAAAAAGCATGGCTAGAAAGAATTTTTGATAAAATTAAGGTGGAAGAAGGACCTTTATTCACTTTTTTTACTGTGTAAAATATTAGACCCCAATGGTCCGTTCTGTCATTCCAGTACCTTCAGGTAGAGAAAGACTGATCAGGTTGCTAACACAGAGTTCATCACCATACTAGTGCCAAAACCTTATTTTCCAAAACATACAGGAAAAGTGTTGAAGCTCCTAGAAGAGGCGGATAACTACTGTGGAGATATGTCCTTGGACAGATGCTGTAAACAAAGAAATCCCTCTACCCATTCCCCAGTTTTGAGTAGATTCAAACCTTATTGAAGATAAAGAAACAATAACCAAAACCCCAACCATATGCATCACATATATAGATGGTCTGTAAAGCCCCAAACTTATTTATGGGTATGGTCAGACATCATGAATCCTGCCACATCTGATGTCTGGCCTCTCACTCTCTGTGAAGATTGGGGTTTTTCCATAGGCTGCCTGTTAGACAATAATCTTCAAATTCAGCAGTCCAAAACCTGGCTCAGCAACTGTTTGCCTGCTCTACTTAGCCTAAACAACCAGGCTGGAAGGATAGTTATTATTGCCCTGTGGTGTCTAGTAGGACGTCTTTTCAATCTGCCCCACGATAAATTTACATAGAGGACCTCAGCTGTGATGAACGTCAACTTTTACTCTCAAACTCTTACAAAACTACTGAAGAGATCTAAAAGGATCCAAATATCTTAAATAAATGATGGCTGTCCCACGCTCAGTCTGCTGCTGCGTGCTAAAGTTAAGCCCTACCAAGGTCAGTAGAATATGAATCCTGCAGGGATGTGACCTAGGCCTCACTGAGGGGTTAATCGTGCCGATTTCAGCAGGAAAAGAGAAAAAAGAGGGCTGCCTATTGCTTGGGGCTTTGTTATAAACAGGTACGCCTGAAAACCATTTTTTAGCACTGCACAGCTACAAACACAATATTATTTCTAGAAACCACCCATGGTCTCAGTGCTGAAAGATGCAGAGAGGCCTCAGCATTGGGAACGTCAAGTTCTCTTGTTCCAGACTGCGGTTTCCTTACACCTTTCCATTTTGGCTTAAGTTTGAAAAGCAACTCTCCATTTTTAATATTTAAAGGTTAGCTGACGCACCAAGCATATTCTTGGGAAATGGTGTAGCTGCAGTTCCAATAGGCAGAGCTGAAAGCGGGAAAAGTAACGTGTCAGTGTATCTCAAACAAATGGAGCGACAAGCTGCATGAGCCAGGAAATAAATTTTTGCCCTGCCTGGGGAGTAAGTCTTACTTTCTACTTCAAACTATAAAGATGATGGCTAAAATTAGATGATTCATGTTGATTCACTACAGGTATAAAAACAAAACGTCTTTCTGACCAAATTCTTTAGTGGGCAGGAGAGCCTTTTTTGTTAGAAACAGAAAAAAATCCAAAAGGCAAAAAGCACAACACACATACACATTCACACATGCTTAAAAGTTACTGTTTTTTACCCTGGAAAATGTGGTTTCTGTAATTGAGGGTTGTAAAAAAGAAAAAAAACTTTTAAAGCATCCCACTCGATTAGTCATTCCAGGGTGGGTCAGTCTTATCATATCACGTGATGTCCAGTAATGGTGATGCAATAAAACAGATGCTGTCCGAATTTCATGCCACCAGTCAGCAGCAAAACTATGCAAATCAAACCACTGTCCTTTTCTAGAAATTCCAAAACATCCCATCTCTTCCAGGCCCTGTGCTTAGTAGCCTCTGCCTTTCCAAACAAACTAAATACATGATCATTTTTTCTTCAGCAGCACATGACAAGAATGAGTTCCAGACTACTGGGAATACATCTCAGTGGAAATTCTTGTTGTGTACAGAGGGGTACTGTACCTTCTTGGAAAAAGAGATTGGAAAAAATAGTATTTCCATAAATTGATTACAGTCTGGTATTCCGTATACTTTTATACTACGTGTATATATATATATATATATATACACTTATATTGTTTTGCAAGAAGTACTGTACATAAAATCTCATACTGAGACAGGATCAAGCCACTTAAATCTTTCAAGACACTGTATCACCTCTGAAAGTTGTTACCCAACATGAAAGGATGATGACAAAATGGTACCAATTCTGTTTCTATTTGGTATATTTCTTATCTAACAGATATGTGGATACAGAAAAAGAAAAGGTAATTTGTTGTACTGTCAAAATTAATGGCTAATTTATTTTAAAAAAATTCTGTCTAGAGGATGTGGCTTTGGGTGACTAGCTATAATCAACTTCTATCCAAAAAATGAGGGAAAGCCCAATAAAAGTGCTACACACAAGATTTTATTGGCACAAAGTGAGATAGTGTTAGGAACACATAGTGAAGTACGAGGGTGCAATCAGAATGACTAGCAGCAAGTACAGCAGATAAATCTAGTACAGCCTATAAATCAGATTGTCTGAATAAATGATAAGGTATGACTTTTACATTGAGTCTGGTTTTACTTGAAAAAAATGGTGATATTTCTACTAGAATACTGTAGAAACCTGGAAGTTATTTATGGGTGAACCATTCTTCATTCTGTAGATGAAAACAACATATACACAGCAACACTGTCATCCCCCTTGAAACATTTCATTTAGATAGATACATGTCCTGCCAAGTTTTGGATTAATTTTCTACCATAAAAGTAAAGTTCTCTAAAAATCTCTGAAGCTATTTTGGGTATATAAGTAAACCCTAGTGGGAATTTCCCCAGTAGGAAAATGCACTCCATTTCCAATTACACATCTAAAATTTGTAGACATGACTTGTATAGATAAAGAAGCGGTACCAGATATTAATTTGACTGTGTAATAAATTCCAGAAGAATGAAAAGCAGAGCTTTCAAAATATGAACCCAGCTGTAGTGAAAAGACAGAACATGATAGCAGCGGCCATGTGGCAAGTGCGCTTGGGCAAAGAGCCCATTACCATTGGCTTGCTACTACTGACCAGTGTACCCAAAGAAGACACAATCAGGATCAATAGGTGTCTTTCTAAATTAATCTTCAGAAAGGTATGTTGCTATTGGCACCAGAAGTTTGCTCAGCTACCGTGGTATGTATACATCAGAGAAGTCAATTGAGCTGAACATACAGCTGTGGCAGAACCAAATTGTCCCAGGATTTACCCTTCATGCTTGAGTAGCTCCATGTTCTTTCTGCAGTGGTGGACCTGTGAGACTGAGGCATCAGAAGCTTGCTGTGAGACAGAGGAGTCCACTCCAGCATCCAATGAAGCCAGAATGTTGCTTGTGGGAAACAACTCAGACATTTTGAGAGATCTCCAAGTGCTGGCCCAGGAGTGGGGCTTGGGACTTACCCTGGAAAAAGCCTGGGGTAAAGTTCAGCAGTGGCTGATGAAATTAAGACTGAGGAAATAAAGTGTTTGGCCTCAGTAAAAGGAATAGGGACAATTCTGGCAGGTTTTTGATGGAGTAATGGTTGAAGAAGCCTGATTTGCAACAGAACGGCAACAAAGCGAGTTTAAGGACTAAGGGCTGGTGAAGGAAAGTGCAACAAAACCATTGCTTTGCACAGGATAACACCTTTTTTGGCATTGACATTTTCCCAGATTAGAATACTCAGAAAGCTTCAGCAAGGCTTGCAAAAGGCCCACATGCCACCAGTTGTACCTTGCCTTTGGTTTTCATGTTCAATCCTTTCTCCATCAGCACAACAATGATGTGTAAAGGCTGAGTCTGAGCTAGTTACAGCCTTGAGGTGTTTAGGGAGTCATGTATAGACTGGATACCCAGGAAAGGGCTGCCAATATTGGGTCTTCTTGGCCAATAATTCAACCAAAAAAAATCCTTCCATGGCTTCAACCATGTGGTCCCAGATCCCACATACAATAGGCTCCCCATTCTCTGTGTGATGCATGATGCTTCAGTGTCGCCCTGTTCTTTGAAAAGTTTTAAAGTTCCTTTAAAAGTTTTCTATGCCTTCTGATGTTTACATATCTGAAGTTCTTATGCACTGTCCATGTAAATAATGATTGTTTTACATTCTTCTTTGTGGGAGAAGGGAATTGATAGACTGTTAGTTTGACCAGTGTGGTTGGAGAGGTGGCAATTTCACCCTCCAACCCACTGTCACTTTTAGCATTCTATATATTGTGAGGTCAGAAATAAAACTTCCTCTTTGCCTTCTTTTACATCTTAAGTGAATGCGTAAATTATTTTGTGTCATAGTGCAACACTCCAGCATGGCAATTTGGAGCAACTGAGCAGAAACCACCGGTTTTCTGAGCTAGAATAGAGGGATTCAAATGGCATTTGAAAGTGGAAGAGCAGGAACTGAGACCTATCAAATGAAAACAGAAAGAGAATTGAAATATAAAGAAAATTTCCCTCAAAACATGAACTTTGTATTGAATATTTCAATACAGCCTGTGCAACAAATTGTGGTACCATTGCAGTCAGAAATGGATTTGTAATCTTTATGCATTCACAGGAATGAGAAAGTCTTAAAAGTGCTGCAAAATTATAGTCTATGGCCTTTATTGGAGACAGACAAGACGTGCAATGGTATGATGTTTAATTTGGGATGGGACTGCATTTTCTGGTTCTTCTGTACTTTTAAACTTCGGTTTTGTTTGGGAGAAATAGTCCAGTTGCATTAAACATTTATGCCTTGTGAATTTACTCAAGTGAATTGTATGAAACCAATACAGAACAGGGGATCACCCATTCTGCTTGGAACAGGCATTAGCATGAGAGATCTGGAACAATCTGCAGGAGTGTGGCAAATGTACTGTACTGCAGCAACATGCTTTGTCTTTTTACTAGCTGTGTATTTAAGCAAGGGCCAATTTATACACAATCTTAGGTTTTGCTTTCTGACTGCAAGACTGAATACAATGAAGGAATAATTCTGGATAAATTTATTTTAAATGCCATCATGTCAAAATAGTTAAAGAATTTATCAGCTTCTGAACTGACCATATAACAAGTGGGGTCAGCAATGACAATACTGGCTTTAGTAATTCTCCTGCCTGCAACATTATGGGTGCAAAGAACTTTCTTGAGAAGTTCTGGAATCTAGAAACATTATGTTGGGCAATTTGACAGAAAACAATTGTATGCATGGAAATAAAGTGCTTTTCTAGGCTTAAAAATAGCCAGCATTAAACAGGTGATACTGCACAGGTCTGTCACTTGGACAATGTAGTCATAGAGTTTATTACTCAACACTTGTATTCTGATGTTTTCATTTCTTAATAATTCAAATTGCTTGCCAAACATAAGGAAACTTAAATTCCAAAGATGATCCAATACTGTGTTAAAGAGGAATCATTCATTTTCCAATAGAGGGTATCCAGGAAATAAGCTTGCCAGAATCTCAGTGTGAGGCAATGTAATCTCTGTAACTGAAAGCAGAGGTGAATTTGTTTTACACAGCTCTTCAGCATGATTCAGTTTTCCAATACCCAGTATCTACTCTGAAGTAACCATGACTGTTTCATCTTGAACATTACTGTTTCTGTATTCGCAGTGTTGGAATATTTACCTTTCTTCATTTCCAGCTCTTAACTGAAGAGCTTCTTAGTGGCTGACACTTGGGAATTTGTATGCATGAAGGATGTCAGCCATGAGCTGGTTATGGATTAGATTACTCATCTGCATCTTCTGTGTGCAGAGACTCCCAGAGTCTCTCAGGCAGGGAGGGATCTCAAAGAAGGGTCAGAGCTGAGTTCAGACCACATTGTACAAGCCTGTGTCCTTTTGGGCCTTGAAAGCCTCCATGGCAATGCCCTCTTTTTGGTATCCTCCTCCTGCACTCCAGGAGGCTACGCTGAGGTCCCAACCCAGATCACCCTGTCAGGTTATTTTGGCCTGAGGAGCCTGGCTGAGCAGTGCTGTACAGCTGAATGCTCAGGCAGCTTTAGAACACAAACATTCAAAGAGTTCCTCTACTTTTGGGTCATGCCTTCCCCATGTCTCATATCACTGTTACTGCTCAATGCCCTGGGGAAGGGCATCTTAGGGAAGGCTAGCAGAGACCTATGGAGCCTCCCTGTTAACCTAAAGAATTATATTTAAGACTGGAATGTCTCTGGGGAGTGCTTACACACTGCAATCATGATAGTAGCATAGCACATGTGAACCCTGTGTGTGAGAAGAAAAGATTTCAAGGAGCCAGAAATAAAGACAAGTTCCATTAGCCATTTTCTAGAAGTGATTTGTCCTTGTTTTCCACTCTAAGAGCTGTGGACTTGGACAGGCAACAGAGGAAACCTTCCCTTCCCAGAAATTTTAACCAAGCTGAATGAATTTCTGTGAGAGAGCTGAAATGGCTGACAATGATGGGAAAGATAATCAATGCTAGGGTGGATGCTTTGCTTCACTGACTCAGACATTGCTCAGTAAATGTTACATTCAGTACTTGCAAGATTCCAGCACAACCCTTGTGGCTTTCCCCACTGGTTTTCTTCACTGAATATCCATTCCTGGTAAGGCTGAAACAGGGGAAGAGAGGCATGCACCATCAGATGCAAGTTATATGGACCACCACAACTGAGCTTGTGCTTCTTGATAAAGTAACAGCAAAAGATTATAAAATAGGCATGAATAAATTCAAGCTGGAAAGTAAGAGCTGTCTAACTGTTAAGAGTAAGGGGATCTTGCAATACCCTATTCATAGGAGCAGCGGGAGGCAAAACAACATGATCATTTTTAAGATGGAGCAACCCTCTGCTTGTGAAAGGGAAGTGTAATAATATAAGGACCTAACCTTTGTGGTCCAAGAAATCCTAGTGCTCTCTTGATTGGTAGGAAAGGTGAATTTAAGAAAGCTGCTTATTCATATAGAGAAAAACAAATTAATTTCCCTTTATTTTGTAGATTTTTATAATGGATTCATGTAATGTGAGTGAGTGAGGAAACACTCATAGCTTCAAATATGGAGTATTCCCCCAAAACAAGGAATGCAGCTGCTCCATTTTTTTAAATTTGACTTGTGATTAGTGAAGCCTGGGAATATTTTCTTTGCCTAATTAAGCATCATTTATAACCAAATGTTTGATGAGAAGTGTCATGTTTCTAGGCTCTTTGTTTTTTACAAAACATCCCAGCAGCAAAACCTTTCAAAAGTAGATGAGTTACACTTATCTGCTATTGAGTAAACAAGTCCTGGATTTTGGGGTTTGGGACTTCATGACCTGCTACCAGTGTCTAAGACATGTCATGAGGTTTCAGTTTTGCTCATACACACATATAAAATCCATAGATGTTAAAAATGTGACTGCCAGAGCACTTACCCTTGTCTCTCATACTGCCAGCCCCAGTCCAATTTAAGAAGGGCCGCAACAACCTCCCTCACATTTCTGTGTGAGTGTCCAACCAAGCCTCTTTCATGTCTGGTGGACCTTCTCATGAGGGTGGTCTGCAGCTGCTGGGCTGAAAATTGGTGATATGCTACTTACTGTCAGGGTGCATTTTTGGAAATTCAATTTATTTCCAATATATGAAATACCAGTCAGGATGGTCCTTCTACAGAAGGTCTAACTGGCTGCTGTTCACCACAGCTATTAATTACCTTTCTCTAAAATTTAATTTCCCATAGTTGTAGCTTTTGTGGGCAAAGCAAAAGCAGTAGGTGTCATAAATCTTAAATAAGCTAGAGAAGCATGGTCAAGACAAACTGAGGATTCGGGGGCAGGGCAAAGCTTCTGGAAAACCACATAATCTGTAGAGTCAAAGGGATGCAGTGAGCAGAGTTTCACAGGGATTTAATCTGAGTCTGATACGACGCAGTATTTCCCGGTCTGACCCAAAGATAGAATAAGGTATTGTACTAAATATGCAAATGACACCAAGCCGGGGAGAAGTTAGACCTCAAAGAAATCTTGCCCTATTGGAAACACATCATGGAAACAAAATGAAACAAAACATTTTTCAACAGGGACAAGTGTGGGGGTGCAGACACCGAGTGGAAACCAGGCAGCACACCAATAGGAAATGGCCTACAAGCTGAACATGAGTCAACAGAATTGTAAAGCTACAAGAAAAACAAAAACTGGGCTCCATAGAGAATGGCCAATAAGATACATGGATGGAAAAGTCCAAGCATTGTGCTACAGCACAACTACAGCTGAAACTGTGTCTAGCTGGGGGTCTTTCAAATTAAGAAGGGCATAACTACTCGTAAAGAGTACAGAGAAGAGTAATGACAAAGAGCAGGAGCCTGGAAAATAAAGTCTTGGAAGAAAGATTGGATTTAGTTGTGTTTTTCCTGAAGAAGGAATAGCTAATCAGGGCATCACAGGTTTCCAAACCAAGAAAAACTGCTGATAAGGTGATGAGAACAATCATTTTTCATACTCATAGGGTAAGAAAAATGTCTGTGGGTTGAACATCAGCTAGGACACTCATAGGAACATGGGAAGCAAAGAATGAGGTAAATGACCAGAGGAAAAATATTTTGGAGACTGCTAGGGGCAGTCTGGTTAAATGCTGATCAGGAATGATGCAGCTAGAGCTGACCCAGTCATGGGACAGCAGAAATGAGCTAGACAGCCCACTGAGGTGGAAATCACTGACCTGGTAAAACAACAGTTGGAAATATGGGTGACGGCTCAAAGCTATTTTAAAAATGAGCTCATGCCACTTCAAAGAAACTACAGCTTCACAGCTCTTTTTCATGGCTGCCTGGAAATTCTGGGCAGTTATACTCTGGGGAGATGGGGCTGTATGAGGCCACTTGAGAGCAATTGACTGACAGCATGGTTTAATGCTTGGCAATAAAAAGTTTTATTGTCTGGTTTAGTCCCTCTCTTCTCACTATTGCAACATCACCAGGGCAGCATTAATCTCACAAGACTTAGTTTGCAGTATTTCAGCTTAAGATAGAAGCAGTTAATAAGAGATATGAGTTTAGTTTGGATTGGTGTATATTGCAGAGTACATGCAAATTAAGGTATATATGCAAAAAATGGCACTGAACTGCACAGAAATATGCTTCTTAAGTAACTTCAGAGGCTGCCATCAAGGATTACCACCACTTGTATGTTCAGTACGCTTGAGTTCCTTTCAGATAATATTCAGGTTTCTCATAAAAATTGCAAGACTTTGGGGTTTACAGGGAAAAAAGGTTCGGGATCAAGGTCCTGTGGTCCACTGACCCAAGTAATCAAAGCCAAAGCTGCTCACGGCAACTCTCTGTGAGCTACTGCTCCCAAAGTTTTTGTTAGAGAGGGCTCTCTCATGTTGTGAAAGGAGCAAGAGGGGGCATTTTCAGAAGTCCAAGAAATGCACCTTTTGGGCTATGTTTATGTAAAAAATTATATGTTACATGTACTGAAACAGTGTCCCAAAAGAGCAAATGTGCACAATGATCTAACAATGCAAGTTCATTCTATCAAACAGCTTTTGATAATGACTTGGGAGAAAAAGCAGTGACAAAAATCTGTGGGGAGTTGATGTGAAAAATACCACATCAATAACTTTAGTTTAAAAATACTCTGATGCTACATATACCCACTATTCTTTTATTCTATTTTGATGGTTTTACACAGGAGATGTTTTTCTGAGGACTGGAATTGTGCCTTTGTTGAAAATTTGTTATGAATACTTACTCATCAAGGTTTTACAAGGAGCAACAAAACAACAAAAGTTGCACAAAGATACAGCAACATGGAAAGATTGAGGTTAATCACAGAATTACATAACCTCGTGGTCTTCCTCATCCATTGCACCAGAACAGGCTGCTACAACAAAGATGAAAGGGATTTCCTGGGCAGTATTAGCTTCAGTGTCAGCAAAATCATCAAATTACATCCTGCATGGGAAGGTACTGCTGAAGTGGTCAAGATATTAAAGATCTAACAGATTTACAGAGCTGCACAATCAGGATTTTATATAAGATTTCTAGAATGAGATGTGCAAATCCCTGGAATGCTTTCATTGCAACCAGATGGTACACAAGGCAGGAAATATCAAGTGTGAAACCATTAAGAGAAAGAGGTCAAATATCAGCCATCAAGGTGGCAACATCTGGATGTTCAGTAAGCCTATGTGGGAAGAAATACAGAAGTCTCTTTGAGGAAGTATTTAATTTTCAATTTAAAGAAATTCATAGATGATGGAAAAAACCCATTCACTTCTTGCAATAACAAAATCAAGCAAGTTTTTTTGTTTTCTAAACAACAGTTTCTTTAATGAATAGCACCTTCTATATTCGAGTGTTGAAATTTTCTATCTCTTTGATGATTAACAGAATGAGGCTTATAAGTCTGTCTTCCAGCTCCAAAATGCACTCTGTCTTCTAGACGTTAGCATGGTGGCCTCTTTTTCCCTCAATTCTTTCAGAACAGTGAAACCATAAAATAATGTTCACTGTAGTGTCAGCGCTGAGTTAAAACTGTTAATGGAAAAAAACCTTATTTCACAGAGTTCTGTAAGAAGAAGTTTAAGGTGATGTGAGTAATTTTGCTTGGGCATTTAGGCTAGTTTCATTGCTGCTAACAGTAATAATCCCTTGACTGCCCTCACTCAATGCTTGGAACTTGAGAACATTTTCATGTACTACACGACAATTTCTGTTGACTTTATTCTCCAAACATCAAGGCGTGATGAAAATTGTTTCATCAGCTTGAAATCTGACAGTCCTTAGTCTGAGTTTCAGACCAACAAAAACTGGAAAAGTGATGATCAGAAGTGCATAGTCTTCCAGGCACATCTGGCACACTTCTATTTCATGTGACTTTTTGAACTTGCTGCAATGCAGTTCCTTTGGGGAGCTCCTTATGTATGAAAGGCTTATTTTATCTTTCTTTTATTTTGGAATATTAATAAAAAATATTTGCAGAGAATTTTGTCTGGTTTACAAATGGGATGCTAAACCAGCAATCATTCACGTAATCTGCCACTGTAGATTTGGGAAGCCAAAAAAGAATCTGAGTCAGCCAGGTCTCTGAGGTCCCCAATTGCATTTATTTTCCTAAAGTCATGCTGAGCTCAAAAGGAGTTTAGCTGCCTAAATAATTTTTCTTAGTTTTGTTGGTAAAATCTCCAGACTTTTTAAAACTCGCATTCTAGATAACAGAACTATAAACCCATATTTTTATATTAGCACATAAACCCATCTGCAGATAACATGCTAGTAATTATTTGGATAGCGGCAACACTATGAGACAATAAATCCTTTGTCACAATTTCAGTTAAAATAATCCTGTTCTCCTAACCAATGAAAATGGAATTTTAAACATAAATAAATAGACTTCTGAGAGAAGAGTTATAATGCCATGCTTGGATATGCTACATTTCTCAATAGGAATCAGAAGGTGAAGCCCTTCCCTGTAATGGATGGAAACAGAGACACAACGAACAGAACAATAGAAAGAGACAAACTTCTCTAAGTAACTGGGAAGAAAAGGGTGCAGGGAGGAAATATTTTGTTGTCTTAAAGCTGGTTTGAAGCAGTTTTTGAAAGCGTTTTATGCTTTAATAATATGGCTGGGGGAGTGGGGAGTTTTTGCCTAGAATAAAACTGGAAGAATGATTCACCGCATGTCTGCAACTGTTCCTTGATCCCAGTTAAGTTTGACACCACTAACACCTATGAGTCAGCGGAGGCTCTTTGGGATGTGCTTTGTCTGCCCTGTTTTGAGACTGTTGCAGTAGGATCTTTACCCAAGGCTGGAAACTGGCTTCCAGCATTGCCTGTGTCAGTTTTTCCTACCCACTATCAAATACCACCAGCCTCCACCAAGAGAAGGGATCTATTACTACATCCCATGAGCTCTGCACTACAGCTGTACTACTCTATACTTTACTGTCTATGTCCAGGACCTCAATGCTGTTTATCATCTCTCTGTAGCCCTGAAAACAGATGTTCCCATAGGGACTTTGGGGCACAATGTTGAAGAAGAACATCTGGAGTGGTCAACATAGCCTAAAAAAGGACAGCTGTCATAACCAGCAGTCATGCCATGGGAAGGTTTTGTGTATCGTGCTTGGAGGCTCCTTTATTCTCCTTGAATATTCATGTGCTTAAGTTTAAAAAACTGTGCTGCTTCTAAAATGAAATGATGTAATTTGGGGATTTGACAAAGTAGAAAATAAGGGAGCTCTTCCATGTATGATGCCATATTACAACCACATCTTATACATCTTTGTCTTGTTTGGTTCCAAGATTGCTCTATCTCTGAGCTGCTTCAGCTTTCTATGTGGACTTGGCCTACAACTCCTTAGACAACTGTTACCACATTTAAATTTTTGGCTAATGGACAGGCATCTATCTTCTGGAGCCATTTTCCAAAAAATGTCACGAGCAAATGGTAATTGGAATACTTGGAGGCACATTGGATTGTTGTGCTGGCTACATTTATGCAGAATTACAATATTTTACAGAAGTTCTCGTGACTTCCTTCAGTTGCATACCTACACCTAGTTGCTTGCTGATTTTGGGTTTTTTTGGAGGTGAGACAAGCTGTTAATTAATCTCTTGCCTATCTTACCAGTCTTATCTATACTGCAGAGAATATACTGCTGGCTGCTCTGCAAAACAAAATAATCAAAATAATTTCTGAGAGCCATTTTTCTCCAGATTTAAGTACCATCATCTACAATCAAAAATATTTTTTATATATGGCACATGGTCTTCTTCTTGGAAGAGAGATGTTAGAGAATACTATTACCAAATAATTCAATAAATGTCGAAGCAAGATTTACCAATAGGCACAGCAAGTCAGCAACAGGTCTGGAACAGAGGACATGGTATTTATGAGAAAGCAAGTATGGATTCATCTTCCAGATTTCGCTTCAAAGTTCTCATTTTAATGTGAACTGCTGGACAGTGTTAATGAATAGTCCAGATAAGAAAGTTTACAAACAAATCCTCATGTCTGCAGCGCTTGTTGTGTAGATATTGATTGTAAGAAGTTGACGCTTAAAGACCAGCTTTGGGAAATAGAGAGCAAGATGTTTGGGAGACATTTGGCAGACACTTAAAGAACTCAGCAAAACTCTTCAAAGGAAAGATTATCTGCTAAAGTTTTCACCTTGCAAAATCTTGTGAGTAGTTTCCCATGACAGTCAGTCTGAGTAAGCAATATCTGGCAGTGATTTCACCTGGAAAAGCAGTGATTAAGGGGTTATTTAACACCCATGTCAATCACATAAAATTGGTGTTGGTGATCACAAGTTTCTAGTGCAGAGGAATGGTTTTGTTTCTCAGCAGTTTACTTTGGACTGATTTACTGCGATGCACCTGATGCTTTTCCTGAAGTGGAAGACAGCACAGGATTCAGGTCATAGCTGGGTACAGAAGGCAACATGTTTCCATGGTACATCATGTCCATCTGCCAGGAACCAAAACACTCATCTGCTGAAAGTTCTGTACAGTTTTGCCCTATTGGGTTTTGTTTGTAAAGCCTGTAACAGGGTTGTAATTATTTATCTTGGTCTCTGGCTCTTCCTGTGGCATTCGTTTTACAGTCATGGTCAGAACTGCATTCCTGTTCACTGATAGAGGATACAGTTTTCTTGTGGAGACAGGGAAAAATCCACTGGCATTTGGCTTTCTGGTTTTCCTGAAGGTACAGTGTAACTGTTGCATCTGACTTCAGGCTATACAGAAATGCTTTAGCTGCTGTTTCTTTGATTTATTATTGACTGAACAAAAACAGTGTCTCTAGAACAGATTATTTATTTCTAAAAAATCATCACAAAACCCATGTTTCTAAATGCTTATGTAAAGGATTTTTAACTTTCTTTTTTGTTTTTAATTGACTTCAAAATTTGCAATCTTGAAGGCTGACATTGAGCACATCCTGCCCCGCCTGAGTTTACACCGCCCTTGAACTTCCATCATGTCTTAAAAAATGAGGGAAAGGTACTTCAGTTCCTACAGTCATGTTCTCTTTCATTCAGCAACTCAAAACATTTTCTAAAAATGACAAATGTATTGTTATTTAAAAATTAGATATAAGAATGAATTCCATTTTGTCTGCTCACCACTTGTAGATTTAATACTCTTAATTTAAATTCTCTTTATAATCTCCTGGAATTCTAACTGTAAAAGTTTAAATCTTTGCCAAAGCATGGTCTTACAAGCAAAATTGAGGTCAAATAAAAAAAAAATGTTCCTGTACTGCAGTCTGTGATTCTTGTACTTCTCCAAGCCCACCTTCTCATCTCTCTACTCTTCTAGAGCTTTGAGAGAAAAAGCACACCAAGCTAGTACTTTGGGAAAAGTTCTTTTAAACTTTAAGGTAACTTTGCTACTGCTGTAATTGCTGTTCTCCGAGGCTGCACTATGTGATAACTAATTTGCAGGAAGTTTTGGATGTCTCAGTGTTAAAATATTGGATTTGTTAAAGCAGAGGACCTCATATTATTGCTAAATTTGCAGAACAAAAAGATTCAACAAACTGGTTTGTTTTCAAAGAGTATGTAAAAATAAAGTTTAAATATTATCAAAAGGTTATTTGAGAGGAATTTAAAAATACTCCTGCCAAAAAAAATACCTTTAGAAGCTGATGGCAAGGTCAATATTTAAAGTTCTTATTCTTTAATTTTCTGAGCAGACTTTTTTTCAGTACAAACAAAGATACCCTATAATTAGCCATCCCCTCGGACTGTCCTGTTGGATTTTCTCTCTCATAATTCTAAAGAGTGATCATAAGTCTTCATGAAGGAAGGCAATATTTTAATATGCCAAAAATTATATAAGAATGATGAAGGTGAAACACTTATTTCATTAGAGGGTCCTATATTACAAACATAAATGGCCTTTTAAATGACGCACAAGAATTTCCTTTCAGACTGGTCTTGTGAAATGTAGTGGCTTTGTCTCTGTCGTGGTTTGGGTTGGAGGCCTTTTGGTAAATAATTAGTTTTTTTTTAGTTTTTGTCCAATTATTCCTTCAGATGCAGTTTAATCTAGGGTTCCTTCTGGGGCAACAATAATATTGCAGTAAATGCTCTGTCTTCAGTGCAGAAGGAAATGGATTTTAGGAAAAGACATTCAGCTACACCTAACTTCTGCTGTCAGCTGACCTGCAACTATTTTTCCATCCAAGCAGGGCATTAAAAGGACTTCTAATTCACTATTTTATCAGTCCATAGATCTCCTTATAATCCTGTTGACAGGTGCAGTCCTTGAAGGCATCCTGACTAGCCTGGGGATATGCATGTCACTGCCAACCCTTTGTGGCCAGGTTACAGACCAGCAGAGGAGAGGAAAAAGCAACCCTTCACAGGGTCATTAGAAAGTGCATGCTGTCAGGGATGCTCAGCACTTCTCTTTTATTTTAAAAGGTGTATTAGTGGTGGTGCTGACACTGGAGACACTTTCTGCAATGAGCTGTATAATTCTTCCCATCTGGTACAGGCTTTCTGAATCTGGGGTGATAAATACCCAAAGGCTTCATTGCCATTCTTGTATTGCTATCTGCAACCCTAGCACAAAGCTACAAAAATATTGTTGCTGCACTGATGAGTTTAAAAAGAAAATGTTAGAAATGTGCATTAGAAAACATGTCTTTTTTGTACCAGGGACAAAAATTTACAGACATGAGACTAAAGTTGCTCTTGGTTTCTTGCCTGCATGAGGATGACTGATCTACCCTGGCCAGAAAAGTTAGGGCTAGAGTTTATTGCCTTGTATTGTACAGTATGGCAAGTTGCACATGGAAACTTCTTAGGTTGTTGGAGGAAGTGAAAATTAAATCTGAAGAGAATTCTTGATTTCCCTAATTATATATCCAGGTGCTTTACTTAGTTCAGAGGTAGGTGAATGCTTTACTTCAGCTAGAGCAAAATATTTCCATATTAAATTCTTGGTTATGAATTCAGAGTGTGAATTTACATCAGCCACTGAGGTTTTGTTTGGAGAAGCCAAAAATAAGGTTTAAAACTTTAGGTTTAAAAACTTTAGGTTTAAAACTAAAATTTGCCTGACTTTTCCAAGTCTCTGTTCTCTATATTCCCAAGAATTATACTAGGGTTTTTTTTTCTTTTTAAAGTTATCCATCAATTTTGAATATTTTAATGAAAAACTCATTGTAGCTTTTACAGCTTTGATTTATTCAGTGCTTTCAGGTGATTGAGGAAAATCTGCAGAGACATTGAGAAGTGAAGCAGTTCACGCCTGTATACCAACCTTGGTGTTGTGTTTCTGTGTCTGTCACCATAGAAGTAAAAGGATTTCCCCAGTCTAAACCATAAACTTTTCTGCCTTGCTGCACCCAGAATTGGAGTATTTGCTGCAGAAAGTTGAAATTTCAGTTCCAGAGGATGTTGCTCAGTCTAAATGACAGTGAAAACAAGTGAAGTAAATTGAAATTATTTCCTCTTTTTTCTGAAGGTGATCAACTCTGATGACTGCATTTGTGTTTTGTGATATTTTGAAAATGTCATTAGAATTTAGAAGACCTGACTTTTTACCAATGTTTCTAAAAATGTAGTTGGTGCTGTTTAGGTTGTTTCCAGGATAGAATTATTCATAAAGAATCTCCAATAAGAGACCATAAATTACTCCTCATTTTACAAAGTCTGTCTACTGGTTTACCACACTATGTCTGGGGACTTCATCTATTGCAGATGCCTCTTCATTCTTTTATGTGACAAAATAAGGTTCCCTTCTGTAATAGATAAACATTTCATTCCCAAATTCACTTGAAAATTAGACAGCTTTGTTCCAAAGGGGAAAAGGCAAATATTGTAAAATACTGATGAAAATACAAAGAAGTCTTCAAACTTTTGGGTTATTTGGTAATTAATTTGCCATATTCTCCATACTTTCTACTACCTCTTTGAACACATTTGAGGGACACCTAGAAGGGGACTAAGGTGTAGGAGTCAATAGCCCAGACTTTGTAAACATCTGCAGGTGAGACAGCAAGGGTGGCAGAGAACCAACATTTCAACGCCCAAATACCCTTGGAGTCAGGAAGAGGAAGGCGCTTCTGAGGATTTTGAGCCATAGGAGCTTTTGGTGCATACCAGAACCAGCAGTCTCCTTGAGTGTCTGAGATCAAGAGCTACCTGTGTGGGCAATTGGCATCACTGACCCAGCAAAGTGGTGATATCCTGTCTGAGGTGGCACACACAGCAGGCAAAGAAGGATGGCTGCTGCCTTCACTCCCTGAACTCTGGCTATAGATTAGATTCAGACAGGATCTCCAAAGTGCTCAGGGAAAGGTCAGAAAGCAACAGCTGAGATTTACAGCAAGGCAGATGCTAGCTGGATGTAAGAGTGGGGGGAAAATCCATCGGGTGAGTGGTGCAGCTCTGAGAGAGAGAAAGCTTCATCCTTGGAGGTACATTCTTTGGAGAAGCTCAAGACACAGATGGACATGGCCCTGAGCAACTTGAATTCCTTTTGGAGTTAGCCCTGAATGGAGCAAAGCTTGACTCGGGGGCCACCAGCAGTCACTTCCAGCCTCAGTTATCCCATGGGAAAATGACTTTCATGTAAGACAACCAGGTAGGGTAGATGTGCAAAGACTGAAAAAAACATTCTCATACCCTTCAGAGAGATAAGGTGCAAGAAGAGAAATGGCTTCAGAAGAGAGGTTTAGAATAGAAATCTTGTTCAGATACTCTGGTTATAGAAAATAGTCTGTAAAGTTCTCTCAAGGATGCACTTTTTACAATGTACAATGAGAAATCAGTTGTCTTCTGAAAGGATTTAGTTCAAATCCTTAAGTCAGCAGCAAACTGACTATAGTTAGTACTGAGCAGCTGAAAACTGTTGGATATTCTGGAAGGTAATCCTCTTCCAGTTCATTATGATATTGCGGGTTTCATTTTCATTTAAGAGAAAGTTATTGTTAGAAAACATTCACTGTGTCTGTAACAACGATACTATAATAAGTTTAAATGAGAGCCATTTTTTAAAATCCTCAAAACAAACATTACAACCATTTTTTCTCTGAAAATGTTTTCCAAAAGTAGGTTTGTCTTTACTTTTAATTTGCATGTTGCCTCACAGAGAAAAAAAAAGTCATTTTAGTGAAATTGGAAGAAATAAATCTATTTTATGTCCAGTGATTAATATTTTAAGGCTTAAAATATTTTGAAAAGACAGGCAATCCTCTCCCAAACTATAGTATAAACAGAGCTGCCACAGTCTTCAAATCTAACATAAGGCTAGGCTTTGTGAACATCAGTGAAGGCTTTCCAGTCCTCTACTAGATATGGAAACATAAATTATCAGTTTTCTGAATTTAAAATCCCAACTAGAAAGGAAGACAATGCTTGGTAAAATCATGACTTAAATGCAAATTAAAAACTTGACTGTATAAAAGAGTCCATGAGTAATGATTTTTTATACTGCTTAGGTTTAAAATTCCTCAGAAACAGTGGTTAAAATATTTTAAGTGCTAAATTACAAGTTAAGCTTTCCAAACTAAATCAACTGGATGGTACAGGGGATTGCAAATCAAAGTTTGCATCTTTTCCTTGAGACACTGGTCCAAAGCCTGTTGAAGTTAACTGGAATCGAAAGTCAATTCACTGTGGGCCTTGGAAGAGAAACATTATGTAAACACTTTTGCCTTTGTAATCACCTTCTACTCCCATGCAGGATATACAAACAAAGGGGAAACTAAGAATTGGATAAAAGCTTCTGAGTGTTGTGTCTGAGAGGCAGTAGTGGCATGTGCTAAATATTCAATTTCAGGGCTTTGGCAAACAAAAGTTCACAAAATCTGCAGACAAGCATGGACAGCCACCTCTGCTGCTGTATGCATGGTCCACCCTTTCAGGCTGGAGATCTTACAGGGGCATTGGGTCATCCTTTGCAAGGGCAAAGTCCTTCCTTGGGTCTGCCCCAAGCCTCCTGCAGCCCCCCCACTCCCACAATTAAAATATCTGTAGGATACCTGTGATGTGCCCAGGGTTAACTTTCTCTTACTGGTACCTCTAGGTATCTGTGTGCTGAGTTTCACCTCTTTGCTTGTCATATTTGCACTGCTAAATCTGATTCAAATATTTCCAAGTCGTTAAAGTATAGTCCTATATCTTACCATGGAGTATGACACTCTTAGTTAGCTCCATCTCATTCAGCCATCTAAAATGTGCTTTGAAGTCAAAAGGCTACCTGAAAGTAAGATATTTTTGGTGCTCACCTGTCTTGTAGGTACTGGTATCATATGACTATAAGCCAGATTTCCAATTCTTTTGGAATTTTGTAAAATCCCAAAGCATAAAGGGAAGCAGGACAGAAGCTCTGGAGAGGCCAGATGTTGCTGCTGGGAGCAGGAAAGACAGGCAGGAGTGGGCTTTATTGCTCTGGAGAGATGTCCTCCCCATCCACAGCCCAGGCACTAGAACCCTCACCTCTTGGTCAGCACTTTGCATTTCTATAGCATTTTATATCAGTGTGAAACAGGGTTGAGTGTACTTTGGGTGGCAGGGTCAGAACTTGGTGAAGAATTTGCATCAAGTCCTGCCAAAACTTCTGCATTTGCTAATCATGACAACCTCATAGTGTTGAAAAGTGCATTAAATTATTAAATATTTTTGCAGGACTGGAGGCTACCAGACGCCATGCCAGGCATCTGAATCCTTTAATGGCAAAATTGCAAGTTTAAGACTGTGCTCCTGTCTGCTCCTGTAACAACGAGATAGTTTCCCAATAGATTTCTGGGAATTTTGATAAAATTCAGTGGCAGCCTTGGTAAAAGATGCTCTAATGTAGTTCAATAATTTTTGAAAACCTCTGCTGTGAAATGACTAGCTAAGGCACTGAAACACACTCCTGATCCTGCCTATTTCATAAGAAACACTCATGCAGCAAGACCTGAGCCCTCCCTGCCACCTGCTGCTGAGACAGCTGCTTCTTGGCCCCTCTGAAAAACTTCCCCCCTCTTTCTTAATACAAAATTGCTGGTTTGGATCCTTTTGCCCACTTTGTTCTGAAGTTTAAACCAAGGGTTGGGGTGCAATGGCACAAGTGTCTCCCAGAGCAAAATTTTGGTATAGTACTATTTGATTATTATGCATGATGTATAAATATTAAATACAATTCTTAGCTCAATCTAAGATTTATTGCTTTGTTATCATAGTTAAAATTTTACTGTAGGAAACCTGAGCTTGGTACCTCAGCTGCAATGAAAGGATGTTTATGGTAAACTTCCCTTCCTCAGTTTCCTAATTTACCCACTCCTAAAAAGCCCAGACCTTTACAGACTAATGCTTTTGTGCAGACCTGGACAAAAACTGTCAGTGTAAAGCAACCTATATGATGAAAAAGATGTAATTTACAGCCTGAAACTAAATTTATGGTGCTTAAAGCTACCATTTTCTAGCTTAGCTGTTGGAGAGACGGAGGTGCTAAAACTAACTACAGCCTAGTTTTGCCCATTGTGAGAAGTTAAGACATGAGACACACAAGACTAATGTGGAAAAGTGGGGCTGTAACTTTACTGGAGCTAGAAAGCTGGCCATAGTCAAGATGCTCCCTGGGCTATTCCTCTTATGAGTTTCCTGTCCTTGGATGAAACACCAAATCTAGATTAAAAGCTCCCCCTTGCTTCAGGAAGACAGACAGAGAGATTAGGCTGGGTGTCAGGACCTACGCCCAGCTGCTCATATTTTGCTTGAGGGAGCCACATGGCAAAGGCTCTTCTGCTGCCGGGCAAGATCCAGACCTCTCTGGGTAGAGATCAGCCCTTGCCAGTGAGTTCTGGCTTAAATATCAGCTTAAATATTAACTACCTGCCAGTCATACTCTTAGGAGCTGGCTTTTTAGGAAGATAAAAGCACCCAAAGCACCAAAGAAAAATCTACACTCATTGACAGTGGGCACAGGGTCAGAGGAATGCTGTCTGGGCAAAATACAAAAGGCAGCAATAAAATGTCCTGCTGCTGTAAAGCTTTCCCATCCAGCCTCATGGAAACCAGCCTAAAGCCAGAGAACCCTGTCTGTGAAAGAGGTGGAAAATTTCACAAACTGAGAAAAACTTGAGCCTTTGTGAAGAATCTGGGTTTACCCTCCCAAGTGCTGCAGTAGGTGATAGTCCTGAGCATGGCATGGGACCTTGTCTTGTCCCACTTGGGTGGACCACGGGGTGTCGTGCAGCACCTTCACCACCCCATTTCCCCAGGCAAGCCTAAGAAGAGGAAAAACCCTTTGGGAAAATTGTCTTCTGTGGCATGCAGGAGTGTCTGGCCATGAGGTGCAAAGAAACAATTGTACATCCACTGACAATCTAACACACTAATTTTAGGGGCTTTAACCCACTCTTCTTATATTTGGAAGCATTTTTCTTGACATTCGGATGTTTGGGGCTGGTGAAACAGCCTCAGTGGATGATATTTGGCACTTCCTGGATTTTCCACACAAGGTAAGCCAACAAGCCTGAAGCAGCTGGGTCTGGCCAAGTCCTTTTCCCTCTTGCTCAGACTCATGATGTGCCAAGGAAGCTCCACAAGTGGAGGCCCAAAGGTAAGAAGGCAGTGGGGGGAGATGAAACTTTGGCTGCCCATTTCACATCACTTCAAATAACTCTTAACATCCAGGAGGAGAAAATTCAGTGAAAATCTCTCCCTGCATGTGCAGGACGGAAAACAGAAGACCTTTCTACTGAAGCCCCAACACACGGTGGTCCTTTATTTGGATGCAACTTGTCTCCCACGCCCTCACCGCTGGTGATGAATACCCCCAAATTTGTCCCAGAGGTGTCATACCTGGCCATGTGGAAAAGGACAACTGTCTGCTATGGAAAGTGCAGCAGATTGGGTTGTGGTTACTGATCCTGTCTGCGGCTGAGGGCTCGCTGATGGAGGAGCCTACATCCAGTCTTTAGCGATGCTCCTGCCTTCCAGAGGTGGCTGGCAGAAGTTGCCGATGTCTTTGGCTGCCCTGAGTGTCCCTCATTCAAGGTCCTGCATGGAATTCCTTTCTCTGCCAAGTGGTTAAAAAAAAAAAAAAAAAGGGAAAAAAGAAGAAAAAAAAATAATTAGACTTACACTTAAAAAAACAGTTTGGAAAATATGTTGCTTAAAATCAACCCCCATTTAAAAAAATTATTTCAAGATGTTGTCACTTCCCGAGCCAGGAGACACTGGGAGCACAATGCAGGAAGCCTGTCCAGCCCCTGCACTGCTGTCGGACAGGGACAAGTTATTATAGTGTGGGTGAGATTAAAAAAGGTTCTGAGCACCCAGACAAAATTTTCCTTTGTCTCTGTGCAGTGTGCGTGTAACCCAGTCTGTGACCTGCACTGACCAGGGGATGGAAAAGAGGTTCAAGAGTTTTACCTCTATGAAGTCATTTGTTTCAGACAAATTGCAAACAGCAACACAGATCCATCTGTGGTAAAGACTATTTCTGCCATGTTGTCAGTGGGATGTTGCTAAACAGGGCTGCCACAGACTCTCTTCCCCCCACAGGCCACCCTCAGGAGATCAAACTGTCAGGGAGAGATGCAGTAGGATGCTGATGCCAAGCAATCACAGAATCATAGAATGGTTAAAGGTTGGAGGGGACATTAAAGATCATCTCATTCCAACCCCCCTACCTTGGGCAGGGACATCTTCCGTTAGACCAGGTTGCTCAAAGTCCCATCCAACCTGGCCTTGAATATTTCCAGTGATGGGGTGTCCACAGGTTCTCTGGCAACAGGTTCCAATGTCTCACCACCTTCACAGTAAATAATTTCTTTCTAATATCTGATTTAAATCTATCCTTACCCTAATGCAGGAGGATGATGAATCAGCTATGAGAGACGTAGGAATAATTAAATCATTTAAGTGAGCAAGAACTGTGCCCTGTGTGTCTGTGTTTGTTAGGGTATGATATACATGCTAAAAGCACTGAGCCATAAAGATGCCTGTTATCTGTTATTCTGTTACCACAATATCTGTGTTCCAGCATGACCATGCAATGGCACTCACAATTTATTTTAGAATTGCAAAAGAAGAGGAGGAATGGCTTTTTTCTCTTTAGCCCTTCAGGACCAGATCCAAATCTCTTAAAAATCAATGGGCACCTTTGCAATGCTTTCATTAGGTTTCAGCACATACTATAGCTGCAGTAGAACAAATAGGGGTCATTATTTAGGCCGATAAACCTTCCATCACCTTTAACTAGCAGTAAGTTTCAGTGTGACAGAGACATAACTCATATTTGGGAGTCAATATGGTGCTTGCTAACTCTCAAATAACACTAGGAGATATGTTTTTTGGAACTGAACATTTCAAGGAGATATAAACTGGAATCTGCGGTGCATAAGCTGCTGCTTTCAGGAGGCCCTACGTTTTCATCTCTTTCTTTTTTTGTTCCTCATTTCCTTTGCTTCAGCGTCCCCATTCTTTGATGTATCCTACAGCCTTCACTTCAGTGAGGCAATGCTCAGTGTACAGAACATGAACTCCAAGTTGAGTTTCTTTGTTTTAAGGCAACTCTAATTTGACCTTTCTACATTTTTAAGCTTTGCAACTCTTTTTGGCATCTTTTAAATTAAAATATATAATATTGTAGTGTGAAATAAAGGTTTATAAGGCACAATAAAAAACTGAAAATTTCATTTTCAAGGTATATTATAGTAGACAGAACCACTGACAGAGGTATGCTAATGGCTCGATGCAATAATCTGAAAGGTTTTTCCAGCCTAAATAATTCTCTGAATCTATTAATAAGTTTAGTAAGTGTATAATTTAACATGATTTTGTAATTGCTTATATCTGCAATTTGAACTTACAGATTTTTTTTTCTCATTATTATCCGTATACATTTCTGAAGAATAACAAAAATGAAGTTTAAAGGGTCTAAAACATACTCTAAAGTAACTTTCACATAGAGAATATTATAGCTTTGATGCTGGATCTCTCCGGATTGTCTGCAGAAAGCACTTTATTTCCTTTGATTAATGTTATCAAAGTATTGACTCAAATTTTTGAAAGTGAATGTTAGAAGTCATGCTTTAAGAGAATTTACAGGCAATTGAAATATTAACTTTTTGGGTTTTTTTTCCAGGGGTTGAACATTTAATAAACCAGTCTTTGATCATATCCTTAAAGTGCTTAAATGTGAATTTAAGAAACTGAGTTGTGAAAGCTGAGTTTTTTTCATTTAACAATTTTAGAAAAGATTGTTTCCTATACATTGATAAGGTTCAATTTCATAAAGTGGCTCGAACAAACAGAAGTATTTTTCCCCTCTCACTTAAAGACAATACACTGCAGAGATTAGCAAAACGTTATTTTCTTCCTCAGATTTTGGTAGAAGAGAAAACATTCATTTTCTCATCAAAGTAATAGATGTCCCATTTTATCATCAGCTGTAGGAGTATTTGATCCATATTTAAGTAAATAAAAAGCATGGATACAGACTTACAGGTCTGAATTTCAGATCAGTTAATAACAATAATAATAATACTCCAAGAAATCAGTTATGTGATAAAGGAGGATAAAAAAAATCTAGGAAACTAATTGCTTAATGATATTTCTATCTAAAGGAAAATTAATAGCAACTTTTGTTAAAATTTGCAATATAAGGCAACAATACTGACAACAGCAACAACAATTTAGAAACCTGAATCCAGGACTTTGTTGTTTTTTTTTCTTTTTTGTTTACAGATACTGAGCTTAAAAATTCCTGATAAACTGAAATATTTTGTTTATTTTCATTAGAGAGATATGAAATGAGTCACTAAGTCTTTGACCTAAATGCTGGTTTGCTTGCGTATGTTATCTCCAAAAGACAGAACAAAGTGGTTTTGGGCAATAGGTTATTTTTCAATGTGTGGGTTACTTTACAAATTAAATAAAAAAAACATTTCTACTTGGTTATATATGTTTGTTACCTAGAGCCACTTTGCCCTCTTTCATATGTCAATTTCTCACATCAAGATAGGATTCACTCCTGTCCAAAGTTTCTTCCTAAATTCAAAGTATAAGAAAAGAAAGTCAGAAAATAAGAGGTTAACCGTAACTTCTAACACTCTAAATCCATTCAAGCCATAAATAGCAAGGTTATTTGGTTTTTTAATGTTTACTGTGACTTTAAAATGAGTAGTAAGAAATCTCCAGTGCTGGAAAATTGAAGATTATTAAGGATAATGAATATCAACCAGAACTTAGATGTTAGAAACTGGGGCATAAGTCAGGCCAAAGCTGTGTTGGCTCAGAAGAAGTAAGGGTTAGGAGCAAGACTAATTGAGTTTATGCCAGAGAAATTCTCATTTGAGCAAAACATTTCATGAAATCCACTGTACCTTGTCTGTGTTCCAGCATCTTTCACAAAGGCAAGGCATCACAGTGGGACATTTTCCTGCTCACCTCATGCAGTCTGGTGCTGAGCATTTCAGACTGAGATGCTGGATGTTGAGTTGCCACAATGGCAAAAAAATGCGCACAGTCGTTGCCTGGGAAGGTAAAGCTTGATAAGGAGTTACCTTGATGGCCTTGGGTTAACCTTTGCACTTGATTTTGAAAATGCCCATTTGCAGTCCTCCAGTGAGGGTTTGGGTCTTGTTTTGAGTTCATTTACCTTGAACAGATGATGAACTTGGTGTCATAATGTCCTAGAGTCAGCATAACATTGCACTCCAGATTTTCGAGTAGATTATCCGAGTTTTGCCCTGCTGTGTTCACATTGCCTCTTGGAGTCCTTGCAAAACTCTGTGTGGCGTCAATTTCAGTCCTCTCAGGGAATTTCATCCAAATGGAACTGGCTATCCAGATTATTAGCAGAGGATGCCACTATCTACAATGTATGGACGCCCCAAGCAACAGGGACTTCTTAGAGTTGCACACATGCATTACAGCTTGGGAGTCCAAAGCTTTTCTGTTCATCATGGCAGGATGACCTTTTGTGGTGCACCAGGTGCACTGAGGTTTGACCCATGGGCCCTGTGCACCAAACAGGACACCCAGGCAACATCACAGAGCCCGTGAGCGATGCTGACAAGCACGGAGCTGAGTATGAGTAAAGAAAATCCAATTTGTGCTGAGCACCAACACTGAGCCTTGGCCTTATGAAATGCACTTATTGGCAGAAGGCTGCTGTTTGCTTCCGCTTTCTTTTTCGCTGGAGCCAAGTCTTTAATCGCAGCGAGTGCCACCCCTGAGCAGTCTGGCATGTGCTCTTTGGGGGCTGCTGAGATACCAGCAGCCTCCTGCCAGGAGTTCATTAATTACAAGAGCAGGAGCGCTGCCTGTGTGCTGTGCCAGTGTGTGACTTCCAGGTCTTTGACGGTGTGTGTTTATGCAACTGCAGACAGCGCTGGCGTCTGCTGCGCCTTGCAGGGTGACAAGGAAGTGACAGTAAATTCAAGGGTATGTTCGTTGCTTACGTGAAAATATCCTGCCTTCATCATGCCGGAGAGGAGCCAATGTCAGTGCTCAGAACTGTGAGGTCACTTCCACCATATCATGTCACATGTCTCCTGAGGTACTTGCATGGACAGACCAGCAAAGTTGATGGTTTCACATTTTGTTTCAGAGAGTGTTGACCATCACTCTGCTTCTGAGGTCAGTTGAAATGGAGACAAGACTGAGCTAGGCTGAGCCACGGAGCTCTCTGATACAGCCTTTGGAGCTGCCCAGCTCCAGGAGGGTTGCTTTCCTGTATTTCACAGACAGAAAGTAGTATGCAAGAGTCAGAGACTTGCTTGGTGCCAGCCAAAGTAGCTCCACTGGATGCTGTGGACTGACACAGATCTGGAGCAAAGTCTTTTGTGCCTCCTGATTGCTATGAGTCACCCAGATTCCAACTGAAATGTAAACCCATTCTAAGACAGTTTAAAAATGTAAAATTAGTGCTTGTTTTTTGACTGCTAGCATCAATTCTGGCCAAGGCAGCTATCTGTAATTTTAGAATAAATCAAGTAGATTTATAGACCTCATGAAAACACTCTTTTCCATCTCCCTGGCAATTTAGCCTTCCACTTACTTTTTAACTTCAGCCCATCTTAGATCCTCTGGAAACATCACTAAAGCTAAACGCAAAACAAAAATGAGCTCACACCATCTGGAAAAGCTTCTTTCTTGGAGAGGCCATGTTAAACTTAAGAAGAACCTTACCAGGAGAGCAGAAGTTCAAATGAAAAGCTTTTTGTAATAAATGTATTTTAAGGGTTTATAAAGTGGTAAAGAACACCACACTCTCAGATAACCTTGTCAGGGTTTGCCACAAAGGAACATCAAAATAGCAATGAGTTTCATGAGCAGACATCAACCCTTTTAAATGTTAGAGTGAAACAAAGGGTTTGAGGTATAGGAACAGGAAAAGATGAGTAAGACTGAAAAAGCTTAATATAATGATTATAGAAGTTTGGAAACTTCCAAACATGGTGTTATAACTATTGCATGTAAAATGAAGAGTAAATAACCACACCAATAGTGACCAGTGTTTTTTTGACTTGGCAATTATATATCTTATCCTTCTATTATACATAAATGCATGACATACAATTGAATATAATATGTCATCAAGAGTGAGGGGTTAAGTGTTCTCAATTTCTGTCTGAAAAGGGATCAAGCATTTTAGTACCAAAGAGGAAATATTTATAATATGCCAGTAAGTTCAAAAAATGGAAGCATCAGGATGGAGTAAGTGGAAAAACAAAGTGATGTGAGAGAGGTTGGAGCAGAGGCCAGCCATAGGGCAGAGAGAGGAGGAAAGACTTTTGGCAGAAAAGTATAAGCTTAAACTTCAATGAGTGGCAGCTGAGCCCTGCATCTACTGCAGATAACTTGAAATAAAATACTAGGAGCTATAGAGTGAACTGGCCTGTGCTCTTCTGAGAACTGCATAAATTACAGACACTAATTTTCCTTCTTAGAGTTTTCCAGTCTTTCATACAGAAATTTCACAAGAAGTATTTTAAAAAATGCAATGAACAATGAACAAATAAGGAGCCCAAATCATTGTCATACTGGACTGGAACCAAAGATATTTGATAGACTCTGTCATGATGCTTTTTCATGCCCAGCTGCAGATTACAGAGCCTTTGATGCCCCTGCTACCGAACACTGCAATATCAATCTTGGAACTGTTTACTGGGATGTCTGGTTTCCTGTCATACTTGCCAGAATAATGTTGCTGAAAGTCTGATCTGAAGCTGAATACTTTATTTCTGTTATCTGACACTGTGCAAAGGGTGAGACTAATCTTTCATTGTCTGTCAGCAAAATAAAAAGTGGACTCTCTGAGTATATCTCCCACTGACCTTGATACCATACTTACATAAACTCACAGAAAGTTTAGGCTTTCAGCTTTCTAAAAGATTAGATGATGCAGTTGTCCCGATGTTCTTTGCAGAAGGCTGTATTACAAGGATAGTGCCATTACTACCATTGAACAAGAATTTGTAGGCATTCTCAAGCACCCTTTTTGTAGTGCAGTTGGCCAATTATGCTACTTCAGCAAGTATGGTGATGGAACCTGGTGGTTTTATGCAGTAGAGGTTCCTGCTGACTGAAAGACAGTGTTATTCCAGTTTACAAGGGAAACCTTGGAAACTACAGTTAGCCCTACTTTTCCTGCAAGGAAACTACCTTGTTAGCCCAGCTCAGCATCTGGGAAAATTACAGAGAACATAATACTGCGTGCTACTGATAAGCCTTTAGAGGACAAGGCAATCATCAGGCACAGATAACATGGGTTCACAAAGGGAAAGTCCTGCCTAACTTATTTAATATTTTTCTAGCATAAGGTCACCCACCTATAGGATGAAGGGAAGGCAGCAGCGGGAGATTTTCTGGATTTCATTTTATTAAGGCTTTTGATTCTGTCCCTCACAACATTTTTATAGACAAGCCATCTGACTGTGAAGTGAGCAGGTAAGTGGTGGTTCAGTGGGTGAAGAACTGAGTGAAGAGCAGGACTAAAAATGTTGTAGGTAATCTGGCTGGAGGCCAGTTACCAGCATTCTTCCTCAGGGCTCAGTTCTAGGGACAGTTCTGTTCAATATATTTATCAATGATCTGGAGACAGGAGTTGGAAGTTTGCTGATGATGTTAAACTGGAATGTGCTGTTGACTCTCTTAAGGGACAAGAGGCCTTGCAGAGGGATCTGGATAGATTAGAACACTGAGCAATCATCAGTGGCATGAAGCAGCAAGAACAAATGCTGAGATGAAGAAATACTTTCCACAAGTATGAATTGGGAGTGGCATGGCTGGAGAGCAGCCCCACAGGAAGGGGTCTGGGGCTGCAGGCGGACAGCAGGCTCAATACAAGTCAGCAGTGGCAAACCCATCTCAGGATGCACCAAATACACCACAACCAGCTGGTCAAAAGGGGTGATTGTCCTGATGTATTTAGCACTGGTGCAGGGTCATCTTGCGTATTGTGTGTCCCAAAATTTAACAATGATGTGAAGGTCCTTGAATGTGTCCAGAGGAGGACAACAAAATGGTGAAAGAGCTGGAAGACATGTCCTCTGAGGAGCAGGTGAGGACAGGGGCTTAATCTAGTTTGGAGAGAAGGAGGCTAAGGCAACCTCACTGCTCTCTGCAGCTTCATGAGAAGAGGAAGTACAGACAGTACCCAGTGCCAGCATGTGTGTGAATGGCTAAAAAGCTGCTTCCAGCAGAAAGGATATAACCGGAAACAGGATTTTAATTTATGTTTCTGACTCTCTTTCAGGGCAGATGTTCACAAGCATTATCACAATGTGCAGGTGTAGCCAGGACCAGGTTAATGCAATCCTCAGTTTAGTTTGAAAAACCATCACTTGAAGTCTGGCAAAGTCAGAGCCAGAACTTTGCAAATCCCCTGCATCTTGTGGAGAGCATTTGCTGGTGGGATTGTGTGGGGAGAACAGATTTTTGTCTCACTCACATGTCTCTTATGGCACAGTGTTAATGGCACAATTTGTATCCAACACAGTTGCTATGAACTCCACCTCTCCAGGCAAGTTTGCCCTTAGAGTTTCTTGGAATGTTCTAAATTATGGGCTGTTTATCTTCCTGGTGAGTGGCCTTCACCCAGGCTCTCTCTGGAGAGAGTGAACAAGATGGTCTATAAACATCATTTCGTCACAGGGCATATTTCGTTTGACCACACATACTTCCTGGAGCCTGCCATATAGAATAACCCAAACAATGGAACTGCCTGGAGCCAAAAGAAGTGGAGCCAGGTGAACCCAGTCTCCTTCAAATCAGAGGCAGACACTGGGTCAAGCCACAGATAATACAACAGTCTTGAAAATATGTAACTGATACTGAAAAAACCCTGAAAATACCTAAAAAGTATTAACCTTTACCAGAAACAGGAAAGTAGATAACTGACTGATGCACAAAGAAGGCTCTTTCTAGGAAAATAAAAAACTCAAAAGTCTTAAGAATGTGATTTTCTCTGTTTGCTAATGTGTTTTTTATGTATGAATTTGTATTTTGGCATTTAAAAAATCCAGCCCCCAAACATTCCTACTTTCTTTTTTTCTCTGTTTTAAAATTCTTTTGATTTTTAGCCTTTGAGGACGAAGAACAATAACCAAAGTCATGTATTACTTTGGATGTAAAAGTTGAAACAATTTGGGTTTATCAATACAGGTCAAGCAGTCCCTGTTTCCTGAAAAACGAGAATAAGGATTGGTTACAGTCACACAGAAAAGGAGTAATGCTTGGTATTTTCCAAAATATGACACACCTTGATAACGCGTGAACCACACTTTTTTCCTTCCAAAACATTATCTGCTGTGGTTCTTGAGTAGTGATGCATGAAAAGCGCTCCTGTGCCTGCCTTGTGCTTGTATTGCCCACACGGAGTGCTGAAAAGTGGCAGCTCCTCATGGGGCTGCAAGCCTGCAGCCCTTCCAAGCACAGGCTGTTTTGCACAAGTGAGAACCCTTGGAGAAATGGAGCCAAGGGAAGAGCAGAGCTCATTCCCACTCCAGGTTTACAATGGGCCAGAGAGAGCTAGGACACATGTGGTGCCTTAGAAGCACAAGTGCAGCAGGCAGGAATAGAGTTGGACAGGCCCAGAGGAGCCCTGGAAAGGATCTTTGCTCAATTACACACAGGACAAGAAGCAACCCCTGGGGGCCACCCACAGAGCCTAGAAAATTGCCTTTCCCCAGATGTGGGGCATGAGGGCCACCTTCATGGGGCATGAGCAGCAGGCAGCAATCTGTCCAAAAGGGACCCTAGAAGCCCTGACCTGTGGTCATGCTTGATGCTGCAGAGGAAGGCCAGAAAGCCATGAAAAATTGTGCCAATCTGTCCCACAGGAAAATTCCTTCCCGGTCTCAGCACTGGTAAAGGCTATTCTCTAGGCATGTAGGTATGTGCCTAAGATCTGTATTGTTGTCTCACAGGTTGATCAAGACCCCCCAGATGTCTAAACCCTATTATCTCTCAGCCTGGAGCTGTCTCAGCGCCTTGTCAAAGTGGGCACATTCAAATGGACGCTGAACTAGCACATCCTGAACCAATTAGCTCTGGCTGTACTATTTGCATTCCCATCCTGTGCTGTATCTAGCAATAATCCAGACTGGAAGTAACAACTTCCTATATAATTGGCACTGAGTGCCACATCAAAATAAACAAACACTCACATCTTTTGGCCACTGTGGGTGGAATTTTTTTTGGAAGTGCAAATGAGACTTGGCTTTTTTCTTTTACTTGAGTTTTTAACTATTGTCATTGATGGCCTGATGTGAGGTTTATGTCTCATCCCAAACATTTTGCTATGGGCTGCTTTTACATAGCAGGGCACTTCAGTGTGAGTTTTTCGGTACAAATCAAGCGCTGTTTACAGCACTGGAGTGCTGCGATTCTGCTCACGCTCTCAGGTTCAGGTGGCCCAAAGTTCACTGTAGTGCTCAAAGCACCTGACCAAACACACACCATGTATGTCTCCCTCCTCTACAGCCCTTTGCCAGCCATGTTTCAGGCAGCTGCTATGGAAACAAAGGAGGAAGTTTCAATGATACATTGTGCTTGGCTGCCCTTGCCTGGTGCTTTTGGCTGGCAAGGACATGTTTCCCCGTCCAACATTTATATCCAACATTTTCTTCTGCTGTTCAAAGAGATCCTCTGGAGGGAGAGATTTTGTTAGTGAGTAACACATCTGACATCATGCTAGAGGTGCTCTAATATAGGCAACATTGAGCCCCAGCCTTTGAAGCACAATAATGCTTTGCTTCCTGCGGCTTAGCTTTTGCCATTGACTGTTTCACAAGTCCAGCTCAGGCGGCTCAGTGATAGGAGAGGCAGCAGGTGTATGTGAACTTGTCCTGCCTTGCTTCATTCTGAACTTTGCCCTCTGTTTATTACTCCTAATGTTTCCCAAGGGGACCATCAGTCCTTTTCATCCACATCTGTAAGAGTGAGACTGTTGGAACAAATAAGGGCAATATCATTTTGGCAGTGTGAGCTAGCACAAGGTGGAAATTAAATGGAAGGGAGTTGGGCGCTTTCATTGTCCAAATTCAGCAGCTCTGTTAAGAAAACTTTTCTTGGAATTGAAAGAACAGAGTCATAAGTGCCGACTGCTTATTTCCACCAGCTAGAGATTATTTCACGCCTAATCTATTCACTTCAGTGGGAGGTGCAAATGTTTGGTACTTCCCTGAAGCAAACGTGAAAGGTCAAATCCATCCAAGGCCTCCTTCCTTTTGCAGGGCACCCGAAAGGCATACACTGGTCCCTATAGGGCCCTCAGGCACTGAGTGAACAGCATCTGTGTGAGCAAACCCCATGAGTGCTCTGTCAGATTGGTGAGGTCTTTCAGGGATTTGTATTGCCCAAAGAGAAATGCTGATGTTTAGGAATCTTTGAATATGGATTTGGTCCCCCATAATTAGGACCCATAATTTGGTCCTATCTATAAGCTCATAAAACATGCTGAGAAGGGGCAGGCAAACATGGTTCTCCGTATTCCTTTCTTCCCCCTCTCCCCTCTCCCCCCCCGCCCCTTTCTTTAGGGTGTGGTTGACTGGTCTTTTTGGGCTACCACTCTCTTGGCATACTTTAATTTTCATCATTTCTTTTTTCACCTTGCTCTATTATTGCTGTTTTTCTTCCCTTCTCACCTACATGAAACATGAACTTTACAGATTTCTGAATGAGATTTCCCATCTAGGATGTCCCAGCAGGCTGGAAACAGGAAAAATGTCTTCAGTTTGGGTAAGCTTTCTCCCATGGTAAGGAACACTGCCTGCTGCTCGTAGCCTCCTCTGTGTTCAAGCAAGCGCATTTGACAAAAGATTCAGAACACATCCTGTACTGGCATATAACATCTTATTTCTTTGGACATCTGCAGAGTACTGAGCCAATACACAAACAAAGAAACCCAATTCCTTTGATGGCACTGGGTCTGCAGGAAGAGGCAATGTCTTTAATTAGCTGAATTGGTATGGTTGCAAAAGTAGCCAGCTTTAGGCAAGAGCTCCTCTTCAAGCCTACAACAGAAGCAGCTTCTTTCAAAGCTGAATGCCAGATGAGAGGAATTATTCAGAGTTTAGTCCTTCTGACAAGTTGCGTTATTTACTTACTTTAAAGTAGAAGTTCTAAGGCTAAAAACTTTATATTAAAGCTATATATTGTTTATAGATACAGCATTTGTTCCATGACAAATCTTTTGAGCTTTCTAAATATAATTTATTTAATTCAAAAATCAACATTTTCTGAAAATAACTTTTACATCATTTCTGTAGAAGAATGCTAGAAGAAAACATATTGTTTCCTCTCTATGAAGCAACTTCTCAAGAATAAATTATGGTTATGCATACAGGATTTAGTACAGCATCTTACTTTAATAAAGCAAAAGCAATGTGGGCTGCCCAGCATAGTTCCCCATCTCCTTTGGAGATGTGGTGTTTTTCCTGGGGTTAAGTGTCTACAGACTCTGCAGAGCCCAGAGTTATAACAGCCATCATACTTGGTAGTCACTTGGCCAACCAGTAAGGGTATCCCTGCTGTCACTTGTCATTACTTTCAGCATTTCCACCTCCTGTGCTCTTGCCAGTGCGAACTGTTGCCAGCATCAAAAATGTCCTTCTTTATACAAGTCACTGATTATGAGGTATTGCAGCAATAAACAAGCGTTGCTACATGGCACCAAGTCTGTAGTAAAAAAAAAAAAAAAAAAAAAAACCAAACTCAACATTAGTATGAAAAATGGTCCCATCAAATTAACAGAAGCAGCTCACATACAAAAAAAAAAAAAGGAAAAGAAGAAGAAACCACATAAAAAATTAATTTCAAAATGGCACAACAATGGGAAGATAGGAAGGGCTTTTCCCACGACTTTAAAAGCCCTATAGGAAAGTGGAGAAGACCTGCCTGGCCTGTGTGTGGGTACAGCGAGGTCCCTGACAGATCTGAAGAATGAAGATGGGACAGTGGGAACAGGCTGAAGGGCACTGTCTGGCCACACAGGGGCTGTCATAGACTGCTGGACTGGGGCAGGAGGCAAACCCTGCCAGACAGGCTGGGATGGCAGTGGCAAAGCTGATGGGAGCGGGTGTGCATTCTCCATGGAAAACAAAACTGAGTAACTGGCCTAGCCTGAAGGATAATTTTAGTACAGAGAGTGAAACTCAACCCTCTCCTTCAGCGTGACATGGGCTGTGACGTAGAGCTGGCAACTCAGCTGCTGCTGTTTCAGGAATGTCAAAGCTGTTTATCAGCCCTGGAAAAGTATGGGGAAAACCTTGGCAGGGAGCAGGGTGAGCCCAGCAGGTTTTCCTTTCATTTCCTCTCCTTCCCTTTTGCTCATGAGCCCCTTTGCCCAGCGTCATGGAAGCCTGAGCTGAGCCCAATTAATGGTGACAGCCAGGTGCTGAGGGCATGAGCAACACCCCGTGCATGGAGCGAGCACGCAGGGCACAAAGGGCCAGACGTGTATCACACACAAATTTATTCCATGTTGTAAGGCAAGGGCTGGGAACCCTCCATGACATTGGTGCTACTGCCCCAATGCCTCCAGGCCTCTGAGGGCCCCAGTGGCGGAGGCAGTGATGTTGGCCCAGAGTTATCACAATCAGGAAGGCAAGAGCAGGTGGAAAGCAGAATTACTATTCCCACCTTGCAGGGTGGGAAAGAAAGGAGTCCGAAGTAGATTCCTACGGATGTAGTGGTGAGAAGATTAATTCTTCAGTCTTCATAGGCTGCAGGCAGCGCTCTTTTAAAGGCACACATATTCTTGTAGATAGACACACAGGTCATCAGTCATGCACTCATGCCTGCAAAATGCGTAGTATTGGGTTATTTGTCTTTGTTTCAAACAAAATATCATATTGCAGCTATGTGCATCACTTCATTCAGGATGCAGTTTTGGGCTTTGTGCTGAAATAGTCATACCAAACCACATGGATCATTACCCTGGAGCATGCTGAATCAAAGCAGTGTTTAGAAATTTCCACTAGCATCTTCAGAGCAGCACCTTGTCCTACATTTCTGACAGTCTTCTGGGAGTACTGTTTGGATCATAAGGTTTTTTCCTCTCCCCTTACAAAGCAGTAAGTCCTCAGGATTGTTTAAAAAGTTTTCCAAGCTTGCTCCATTTGTTCCTATGCCTAAGTGCAGATGTGATGACTAAATCTGTAAGTGTCCGAGTCCATGGCATACATGCAGCCTCCTGGAAAGACTTTGACCTCTTGGTCTTTATAGTCAGGGATGTCTGTCTATTTGCATGGGTGCCCTTTTGAAATCTTTATTCCTTATAATTAGGGAGTAAGCTACGGATGATCTTGTGATGTGCCTTTCTGTCATGTGGGAACATCCTGCAGTTTACCTCCAGCATCAGTTTGTGGCCAAGGATGCAGAAGATGCAGGATGTGGTACAACAGACATGCCATGACCTCTCATGAACTGGTATTTTGGGACAGCAGAAATTGCACATGAGCCAACTCTGATCTCTCTGTTGGACACCCACATGTAGTTGAGTGTATGTTGCTCACATATGGCTGGCACTGCCCTTGCCCTTAAGATAGAACTGCTGACAAAATAAACAGGTCAAGTACAGCTCAGATCCATCAGGTATTTACATGCTTAACTCCTACTGAAATAAATGCAAGTGAAAGTTGCAAACACTGTTTGGAAGTGGACTTAACTGGTGTTAGGAAGTAAAGGGTGGTGGGAAAAGAGATGCAAGTTTGCAAGGAGTATTCTAAGCATTAAAATGTAATTAACTTCAAAGTGAGAACTACACTGATTTTGTTAATGTCCCATGTCGTGGTTTGACATGGAAGTGATTTTTTTCAGGAAGTTGGGTCAAACCAATCAGTAGTCAAGTTTAGATATTGGCACCTGAAGTGACCACTGAAGATAGGGATACGCCTCTGAGAACACAGGGGGTTAAAAGCAAGAACTCCCAAGAGCTCGCTCTCTTTGGTTCCGGTCAGGGTGCTGTGCAGACCTCCCCTGCCCAGCCATGGGGCTGGGTGGGGGAGGGGAAGCCATGAGGCCTGGTCGAGGTGAGCCAAGGGGTAGAAGGACTGGAACCGAGCCAGCTCCTGTGGACGGAAGGGTGGAGAGAAGCGGAGATGCTTTTGTCGTCCCCCCCATCCAGAGGGAAGAGACAGAAAGTCCGGACGGCACCTGTAACTTTGCCGGCGCGGAGGAGAAGGGGTGGGGGGAAGGTGCCCAGCCTTGGCCTTGGGAATCGGCTGCTGGGCAGAGATATCAGCCGTCCAGGGAGTCTGAACTTTTAACCCTTTCCTGAGAAATGAAGGCTTTGTAAAATATTACTCCTCCTTGATTTGAAGTAGAAGAGAGACAGTCTGGGATCCGAGATGATGGAAGAAGAAATTCTTGAGTTGGAAGGAGATGATGGAGTGTCTTGTGGCTGGACTTTTCTTGTTAGCCATAGACTGAACCAAATTCTCCTGACAGAAGCTGCACTTAGGGGGGTGTGTTGGTGTGCCAAGAGACCTGTTTCAGTGATTACCAGCAGAGGAGTAGAGAGAACAGAGGAGAGTTGGAGAAGGTGTGGAGAAGCCCTCTGTCTTCGAAGAAGAAGAAGAGGAGAAGAAGACCTCTGTTCTTGGACCCTCAGCCCCAGGGGAAAATGGGGGGGACTCCAGTCCCAAAATGAGAAACTGAACTGTTGTCTCTTTTGGTCCATGGCAAAGCATCCTTAAAGGAGCCCTATGAGCAGTCTGTCCATGCACGGTAGTGAGAGCACTGTGACATGGAAAGGAGATTGTCACCATGGCAGATTTTCTCCGGGCGGTTGTCATGTGTGACATGGAAACACAAGGGTGGCAATTGTGTTTCCTGGGGGGTCTGTGGCACAGGAGAGACTCCTGTCTCCCTTGAAAGATTGAGTATTTGATTATCTGAAGGGTAGCAACTTGATCAGGATCCCGGGTGGTGTCTCACTGTTGAGTTTGTCTGGAAATTAGGTGGGAGGAGGAGGGGTGTTTTGGAAGGTCTTAATCCAGGATTTAGTGTTTGCAAGTTTCATAGTAGTAGTAGTTTAAAAAAGTTCTTTTCTTTGTTATTAAGCTTGGGCCTGCTCTGCTCTGTTCCTGATCACATCTCACAGCAATTATTTAGAAAAGTACATTTTCATGGGGGCACTGGCATCGCGCCAGTGTCAAACTGTGACATCCCAAAATAAGAATGTCATACTGTTAAGAGATTTCTTGACTAAAACTGACTTTGACAATGGATTATTGTGTTTCTTCCTATGTTCTTCACAAAAGTTGGCATTCCCTGGTAAATGGCAGCACTTCCATGGTGTGCAGCATGGCTTGAGGCAACAAAATCTGTCCCTAATACTAGAGTTAAGCAAACTGTTAAAATAGGAACTGAACCAAATGCCTAGATCTCCTCCCCAAACTCAAACTAAACATTTCTTTGAGGTTCAGGAATGTTTGGTTAACTTTAAATTAAACAATGTTGTGCTTCTACACATCCTGCTTTCAGCGAAGACTCCAAGCAAAAACACAAAAATATGGCAGGCACATCTATGTTTGCACTATTTCTGGCCCAGATGAAGCCAGGAAACACTGGAAATCTCACAAAATCAGCTTTGCCTCACAGACTATCCAGCTACCAGGTTCTGTTGCTGTAACCCCACAGAATACAATACAACTCATGTACATACCAATTTATTATTAATTTTTCACCAAGTAATTGTGATAAACAAGTTCCCCAGACTATCAGACATATGAACCTCCCATTTTTATTCAATTGTGGCAGCATACTACATAGCTACCTTATATTCCTTTTATGCTCCTTCTCATTGAGTCACTGGTGTAGTTGCCTGAAGACAAGATGTCTCTTGTGGTCTACGACAATAAACCAAAGCACATCATAACAAAGATAACAAACCAGGCATACGCATGTTGTGCTTCATATTTGGTTTGTGGCTAATTCAAAATATGTAATCCTAAATTTTGCTGTTTGATATCTCTTTGACAACTCTCTGCATTGGATCTGTAGAGCATAAATATGAAGACAACAGCTTTGGTTTAGAAGAAAATATTCAGCCATATGAAATTGCCCTGCAAGTCAGGGCAAAATTTTTTAAGCACTTTTGTGTACCAGACTTTTGCAAATTTGCAAATTCGCAAATTCGTATTTAAAGGAACACTTAATGCTATTGCTAGAAACTGTATCACTGTCAGCAAAACATAATACAGACACCCTGATTACCCAGCTATCTGCTCGACCGCAACAAAGCCATCCCAAACGATTCAGTACCACAGCTTCATGCTTGCTAGCCAGATTTATTATATTTTCCAGATTCTAACAGGATACATATTAAGAAATGCATGCTAATCATTGTCCTAATGAGAACAATATGCAGTTAGCATTTAGAGTGTCACACAAAAAATACAGAAGGCGAGTACAGAATAAATGCACTCTAAATTCAAGGAAACCCAATCCTTCCTTCCACTAGCACATTTCAGTGAAATGGCCCTCTCCAAGAGAAATTTTCAATAAACTAGCTAAATTTTAACCAGTATGTATATGTGCTTTCATTAGGCATGGGGAAAAGTAAAATGCCATTGTGACCACAACTGTGAAAGAAAAGCAACCACTGTCCCACTTGCTTACGTACAAAAAGCTATGAGTATATAAAGCACTAAAAGCCTGCCCACCATCTCTCCTCTGTAGACACCAAACTCCCCTTTGTTTACATCCCTTTACGGCCAGATAACTTCTGGAGCAAACAACTACTCAGTATGTGTAAGTGCACAAGAATCTGTCTTTAAATTCTTTTGCAAGTAGTAAATAAAATGCACACCTTACAGAATAAACCAGTTAATCTTATTTGGTAAACATTCAAAACCCATGACACTTCTGAAAGTATCAAAGGTGCATGAAGGTTTGGTTTGAATTTTCTAATGCAAAATACATGCACTCTCTGCACTTTTTTTGTTATGTGGAGATAATAAGGCTGAGATGCTGATGAAACAGCAAATTAAACAGGCATCAGTGGACCTGCTTAGATTGTAGTGCCTCGCTGCCACACCACACGTCTAAGATCCGTGCCTCCCATTCCTCCCTCCTGCCTCTATACACAGGTCACAGGCTCTGTCTTTCTCTCCATCCCATCCACCAGGAACTGTGTGAATGCTGATTCAGCCTTTCCTAACTATGCACAAATAAAAGCTTTTCTTTTTTCAAACCTCCCTGGAATTATGAAGGTGTTTCCACACCCTGAGTAAAGGCTGTTGAAAGTAGTTACAAAACATTAAAGCCATTTAGAGTGTAGTACTGTTTTATCCCTTTCCATAGGTTAAAAATAGTATTGCCTTGAAAAGTGAGTGCTGAAGTAAAATGTGACTGAAAATTGTTAATCACACCCTACTGAAAGCATTCTCCAAAAGGGAGATGCATAAAAAACTTTGGCTTACTTCTTTTCGAAGGTGTATCTCTCCCTCCTTCCCTTCCATTCACACCATTCTCCCAAGAAACAGAAAAGTACTTTTTGCATGTCAGCAAGCATTACATGAATAAAGCTACTCCAGTTTCCTTTCAGAAAGAACAAAACTTAGCTCAAAAATGGAGTACCAGCTTCCTGAAGAGCAGAAAGAAAAAAAAAAACAGAAAACAAAATAAAACAAAAATAACAAATTTACACAATTTTGATGCAAATAGTTTAAAATTATATTTTTCACTTAGGGATGAGGTTTTATGCAGGTCATCTTTCCCTTCAAGTCTCCAGAAGTAACAACAATGACAACAAAATTTAGCTTTTTCTTCTAGACAGTAGTACCATTGCTGCTGTCTGCCTATGCTTTGTCTTCTTGAAAAAATAAATAATGAAATCTTTGCAAAAGGAAAATCAACCTTAAATAAATAGTATCTAGAAATATTATCTTAATGGTAACTATATAATACTGCAAGTGCATCACTGAACAGATTATGATCGAAAGATATCTTTTGTTTTATATATTTTTCTCAGTTATATGCTTATATTCTCTCTCAAGTGAAAAATTACAGATTCCAAAGAGAGCAATTAGCTTGAAAAACCAGCTTAGATGTCAACAACTGACTACTAATAACCATCCTCTTGGCTAATATGTGTTTGCCCAGGGCAGCCAGTGTCCATACTCAGCATTCATCTTTCATCCTCGTCAGCTGGGCTGTCTGGCAGGTGCTGGGTGGGGTGAACACGGAGGGGTCTGCGATGCCCGGCTGGATGTCAAAGAAGCGAGTGGAGGTTGTCACGCTGTAGTTCTTGGTGTAGGTTTCCTGTACTGGGTAACAGTCTTTGACAGTGTAAACACCGACCCAGGATTCCACTGCAACCAACCAGAAATGTGACTACTTTAGGTGACAAGACAAGATCAATGGGTCATGATGATGTCAGTCTCTTTTAACTCATTGCTTCTGTTTAACATTGTCTATTCAGATTCTCATTATAATTTTATTTAATTCTTATTCTTTTCAGACACTAGCTGTCCATTATCTCAAGACTACACTCAACGCTGATCTCCTCCAGAATGTGATGTAGCAAGTCTATGTCCCTTTTTAAATTTCAGTTTAATTCCACAGTGTGCTAACCTCAGAGGTGTTCCCTCACTCTATTTCTCCTCTGTTCTCTGTCATCACTTCTAGCTTTTCCACTATGCTGTTTAGGCAGTGGCAGTAATACCACTGAAGTGGTGTCCTTTGAATGCCCTTTGCTTTTATCGCTCTTTTATTAACCTCACAGACACCTCCTGTGATCATTCTTTACCCCTTCAATCATACTCTATTCCGTTGTTTTATGCATTTCAAATCTCTTGATAGCAGAAACTCATGATGTTAAGATTACCGACGGTGATCATAAATCAGTTCCTCTGAGGAATGCCTGTAACAAATTTTTCTAGTGCCAAGAACATTTATTTTCTCCCACTCAGCAGTAATCACACACACTTATTTTCAGTACTTTCAGTTTTGTGTCATGGGCTGTAGCACAACCACACTACCAGAAATAAATAAATGGTGACATGAAGCACACTTACACTGTATTCAAATAAAGGGTGGGAAGCTAAGCAATATCTGAATATACCTCTTTTGAGCATGCTAATATACAAAAACATTCTGACCTTAATTAATATGGTTTTGAGTACACAGAAATGGAGGCAACCTTTTACTGAAAAAGCTTTCTCTCAGAATTTAGAATAAAAAATCATAGTTAAATGCTACCAAATTAGCCTGTATCTCCCCTGAAACTTTTATAATTGTAAAAGAAATATAATTTTTACAATTCAAACCAATACTAGCTGAAAGGTATATAGGTAGATAGGTAACTCTCAGACATTATGTTTATGAATAATCATACAGGAAAGCACTGGAGATACAAAATAATACAGGATAAAAATCACACATCATTATTTGAATGTAACTGGATATAAAGTTCCACAAAAAATCCAAAAATATAAGATCTGAAAATAAAAAATTTTTGGAGTGAGTGATAATTTGCCTCTTGCAGAATACCAGAGGATATAACAACCTAGTTACAGAGGTCTAATGACCATATCCTTCTTTCTCTACCTAATTTTTTCTACTTTTATTCAAGAAAGAATATATATTATCTATATCATCTATATCTATATCTATTCTATATATTAGATGTCCATAACCAGAAGTATTGCCTTAGCTGAATAGTCCCATAAATTTCATGAAGGTTTTAAAATTATTTTTATAGTTGTCTGGGTCATCAATAAACCATAGATGAAACTGAAGCCAACACCAAAATGCTAATAAATTTCTGTTCATTCAAAATCTAGCATACTATACATTGGAAAATTCAGCCTCCTTTCTTCTATGATGCAAGTGTTCAGCTGCCAAGTGCAGAACTAAGCCTTGCGAGCAGATATTGTTTACCAGTACAGAGGACAACAAAATTTAGGCATATGTTAAGGATTTCAATGGCTGCAGAGCCATGTGCAAACACTGACACCTGCTCTGTTTCTGTTACACAGACTCTAGTTTGAGTGTGCCCCTAATTATAGCACCAATTCTTCTCTAGATAAATTTTGGATACAGGCTGCCAGATTCAGACACGAAATGATGCTGTTCCATGCCAAACCCTGTATGATACCAAATACAACACAATCAAGTTCGGAACATATTTAATCCTGCTCAAATATGAAATTTTTCTAAAAAACCACATTGTTTTTATAATGATATTCTGTGCACAGGCCATTTTCACTACTTCTTCCAGAGAGCTCTATAGAAATATGGAAAGCTGGGGTGAAATACGAGTAACTTTATTTTTCCCTGTGCAGCAGATAATAATAATAATTGATTATTATTAAAATAAAACAAAAGCATGCACGTACATTTCCTGGCTGGTTTTCTGTCAGACCATTCCTGTACCATAACTTCATCTCCAGGTCCCCCAATGTAGTACTGATCTTCGTAAGTTGAATTGGCAGGGATATCATATGGATCCCATGGCTCTGTCAGAGCAATCTTTGAACAAAGCTTTGTAACTTGTTCAATCTGAAACATCACTGCATCTTTGTAGAGCAATATATACTCAAAGAACCTGAAACATTAAGAAAAAGCAATTAATATATATATATATATATATAATCTTTTTCTATCCCAAGCAAGGAACATTGCTGATGTGTAAGCTTGCCTTTGACTTCTCAGCATAAGAACATTTCCACTTGCATTAAACTTTGCCAAACTTTGAGAAAAGCTAACCAGTTGGGCTGAAATTTCCCATGCTAAAAGTTTGTCTCAGCTGATTCTTTCCAAAATAAATAAATCAGGCTGAACTGGTTCAGCCATTTCTGAGAACAACAGAACAACTTTTCTGAGAACAACTGAGAGAAAAACATGTTATTATTCCTAGTTTTGTTTTGGTTTTTTTTAATAACTGTTTCATTAAAAAGCTCCAGTGCCTCCATGTTTTGGAGAAAGGACTTAAAACTTTGGCAGGGGAAAAGTTTTTATTAAAAAGTTGCCCAAATTTGGCTAAGTTATAAGCCTTTGAAAAGAATTTGTTTGCACAGACTGGATAGATTCACTTCTGCACGAATGTGGTAGAGCCTTTCTCTATACTGGTTAGATGTGGTATCTGCCATCCTCACAGATGTTTCTCCATGGCAACACACACAGCTTAAGTGGGACATGGCGGTGAAGGGGGAAGTACATGGTCCCAAGAGCAGAATTGAGAGGGTCACCCTCCATAAGGCACAGTTTCTCAGGACGTAGTGAAAAGAAAAAGCAAAGGAGCAAAACAGCAAAGCAGAGATAAGGAGAGGTGTGGAGCTCAATGAGCTTGAGAGGCTAGAAGGTGAAGTCACCAGCATGGGTAGTTAATAAGGATTTAAAACCAATCTTCTAATGAGTATGAAGTAACCAAGCCAGGCTCTGAGGAGAGACGAGTAACTTTTATATGGACGCTTCCATCTAGTTTCTTTTTACAGTGGTCTGGTCTACCACCAGTACTGTGACATTGCTTCCATACCTTCAAAAAGGAGGTGGTATGGTCTTTACCTTTTAATTGGGCACAAAACCAGACAGAAACAAAAAATCTAAATTATCAGAAGTATCAGCTGATCTTGAATACTCAGCTGGAAATAGCATAAACTTGGCTTCTCCAGGGTACTTTGCTTTACCAATTAGATGAGAAGTTGTTCAAAGCACGTCTCAAATCATCGTCATGCATGCTCTGCATCTTTTGCAAAGGACTTACCGGGGTCACTTTCTAAACCCTCCCAAATTGTGCATTCATTATTAGAAGCTTCCCTGGAATATCTCAGCTCAAATATTCCCTTGAATATCTCAGCTCAAATACAGACTACTGTTATGCAGTGACTCTAGAGAAAAGGAAGGCAAAAGCTTTATCTTCCCATATTTAATTCCTTGCTTCATTCATAATGCTGCCTTCATTTCCTGAAAAAAAAAATAAAAAAGGCTTGGGTGTCTTTGGACACAGACATCTTCTACTTCACATATCTGATGCTAGTCCCTAACACTATTCATTCTGGGCCATCAGAAAGATGGGAAGTTAGTAGAAAACATTGCATAATTCATGTAATTGAAGAGATGATGCACAAAAGCAAGACCAGACCCTTCTCTATTTCACAACTCCCGCAAGTTTCTCTTTGCAGTCCTCACATTCTTCTGGGGAGGATGCAAAGTTTACATAAAATAGTGTTGAAACCAAAACAATTTATAGTTTTAATTTTTGCACAACACAATAGCACCAGACAGCAATAACTTCACCTACCACTGACATTGTGGCATTTAAAGGTTGCCTAATAAGAAGTGTCTCAGCATGGTTAAAAGCATCTGAGCAACATTCCCACCACGTCTTGAGAGCATCATTTATTCTGCATACATGGAAACATAGTCAGGCTAAATGCCCTTAGCCAAATTGAACAGTGAAGGAAATTATAAAATGGGACAAGGAATCTGACATGATGTAAACTGAGGCCTATCTCTCACTCACAACCTTGGAAAACATGGGAGATAGCTTATCCTGCTTTCCAAGTGGGAAACTGGGAACTTCCCCCACATTGACAAGACTCATGCAAAGAGGCTGACAAACTGCAAGGCTACATATGACCTTTCTCATGGTAAATCATTCTCCTGCCCATATCTTAAAATATTCCTGCTTCTGCCATGACTTTCATCAACCTAAATTTGCCTGCCATTTTCTTAGTCAAAGGCAAGTTTTCCACAGTCATCACGTGCTAATGAAGAATTCAGTATCTTTTTAAACTCTTTTCTTACATAAATCCAACCTGAGATCACATATGGACATACATAACTTTTATATCGCATTTGGTCCAGAGAACATACAAGAACACTAAAATACATTTGTTTATGTGTTTTCAATGAGAGTCTAATGACCCAACTACTCTTCAGCTGGCTGCCCAGCAGCTCCCATAAAAGTGGGATGGGAAATGCCTTACAGAGGAATCTATCACCATGTTTGAGATATCTGAGTGATAATACAGTTATTTTGTAAAATAACACAAAACCCCAATAGATTTGAAAAGCATTACAAACTAGTAGGAATAAAAATTAAACTGTCACATTTCTTTTTTATTTTAAATCCTCACTTAAAACTTAATTCACACAGAAATTTTATTAGCATTTTTAACAATCCTGCAGACAGCAAAACAGGCATTATGAAACACCGAAGTAAATAAAAATGAGGAAAATCCAAACAAATCAAACTCAGCACTAATCATCTCTCTGGCAGCCACTCTGGAGAGTAAGAGTCTCTACCATGGAGATTTTTGGTTCTGGGAGAGGTGGACAGAACATATGTGTAAGAGACACCAGTCCTACACCTTGATGTGCTGCTGGGATGAACTTTGCCTCTGTGGTGGCAGGCAGACAAGAGGAGATCTGCAGAAAATCTCGTTCTGCTCACTGTGCATGACAGCCCTGGGTAAGCAGGGGCAAGAGTTACACTGTCCTTGTTCAACCCAGATGTGCCTCATATCCAAGCTTTATAGAGAATTGCTCTGTGTCCTGGAAATAGCCAGCACATAAACCTAAGATTACACAGGATCTGAGTTTAACGGCATATGAAAGGTGAATAGTTAAATTGTTGTTTTATAAAGAGAAGTATTTATCAGCCAAAATTAATAGCAAAATGTGCACAAATATAAAAATAATAGTTTAAAAAAATTAAAAGAAGAAATATTTCCTCTTTTTGTTTTTAACCATCCAACTCCTGAGCATACTGCCTCTATTGGTTTTAGATGCCTGATATTTCATTGGCTTCTTGAGGGGAAGCACAGAGTCCTGAGAATAGGTCTTGGCAAAGAAACAGGAGAGGAAATTATTTTTAATTAGTTTGTTTTTTCAGAAAAATGTAACGTATTTGTAGCCTGCACCCACTTCTAACATTATTTTTATAATAATTTAATTACCTAAACTGTAATTTCAAGAAAGCCCCAAAAACCAAGCTCTCCAACTAGGCCTCAATTAGGCACCTTGAAACAGATTTGAAGAAGTTACTTGGAAAATGATCCTATTTGACTGACTGAGATTATTTTCCTTCCTTTCCTATCCTATTCCAACCTACCCTGTCGTATGCGTCGCCCCCTGTACACCATGGGACTCTTGCATGATCCTTAATACTCCCTTTGTCTCCACCTGAAAATGGATGAATTCCAGCATATAAAGACACACATGTTTTTGCTCCCATGCTTTAAAGAATTGCTGGACCATAACCTGCACAAATAATTCCACTGATTTTGCTGGAAGCAATCATATCAGATAGGTGGGATACAGGCTGGGTTCAGTACTTTCTTCTCCCAAGCTAAGGGAAGTATTTTTCTGAATAAGAGACCAAGTGAGTTAAATGCAAAGCCAGAATACCACAAACACATGATCACAAGGTGAAGTACTTGTGTTAAGGATGTACTGCAAGGGGTGGCTGTGCATCCAAATACTGTCCCAGTTCTGAGACTCCTCATGAAATCTGGGGAGATGGGCAGAGGTCCCTCTCAGGACATAGCCCAGATAACATAAAGACACTCCTGGACCCTCACAAAGGCCTGAACTAATAAACTTGTCTTCCAAAAGGGTGATTAAAAAAATTAATAATGCAATTTATAACAGTGAACTATTTTTCAACATTTGTCATTAAAAAAAAAATCATTAATGTTAAGATCATGCTGCCAGCTCCTTTTCAGGTGCTCTGTCTGCATCCTATGTTGGGTCCTTCCCAGCCCTGAAGCCTGCTAGCCTGCCCATCACCGAACACATCTGCCTGACTCCCAGGGTTTACTTCTGCACTTCCAAGGGCTTCCCTGTGAGAGCCAAACCAAAAAGAAAGGAGCTGCTTGCTGTCCAACTGCCTTTGTAGTGACTCAGAGGAGCAGAGGTGCTGTTAGTGGCCTGGCAAGACCCATGTGATGTATTGAAGAATATCAGACAAGGTCATTTGCTAGAGAGAAGCAAAATAATGGTCTGAGATTGAGACTGGGTAATAGAAACTTTTTCTGTGCTAAATCTGCCTCTGCATAATTTTGCTTTGTGGCTTTGGACAGTCAATTTACAGTACCAGAGCCTTAAAATGCTGTTTATTATTTTCCTTTGATTGCTGTAGCACTGGAGAGACACAAATCTGTGATCACAAAGCAGTTGTGTGAGGCATTGTATTAACAAAGAACAAAACCACAAATCCTGCCTCCAAAAAAATGCTGAAACAATGGTAAAACAGACTTTACTGCAAAGGTGTACTGGGGTTCCATGAACCTAGGGCTTTAACCTGTTGATTCAGATTTCCCAGCTGTATATATTGTAATCTTAAAACTTTCATTCATGTGTTGTAGATGTTGGAAATGTGCTTGCCACATACATGTTAGCCAGGACTTATATTACCTAGTAGTATAAAGCTACTGAAAAACGGAAGCAAAATTTTATGTATTATTTGTATCTGAGATACTGTATTACTCAGCGGGAAACAGTATTTGCTATTTGATATTTCAAGCTGAGGTCACTGCATTTATTTGTAAGCTAACTTTACTTTCTCCTTAGTGAATAAATGAACTCTTGAAGCATCTGTCTGCCTTTGTGGTACTACTTAATTCTTTGCCAGTTCTCTTTGTAAAAAGACACTTTTAAACATTTTGAAAGAAGCTAACCTCGCATTTGACTAGTAGAAATTGCCCTACAAATATCCCAAATTGTCTGTTCTAGTGTGTACAGATAGGTACATCCATACATTTAATTCTTGAGGTATCTTGTATCCTCTTGATAAAATACCCCACAATGGTATCACTCTTTTTTACACATTTTTTTCTGAAGATGAACTGGGAGAATGGGAACCTTTACTACACGTGTGACTACATAACCCCATCTTCTCAGGTCCTCGGATCAAGAATAGTTCAAGGGAGCAAAGCTGCCAAGCAGACATGCAGACAGTTGATAAACACTCATCAGGTCAAGAACATTCATCTGCTTTTGGAAGGATCTGGCAAGCTCATTTCAAAAGGGAGAAGCATTCGTTTTTTAGTGTATTTCTGGGAACTCCTTTCCTCTTTTCCATTAAGTTTTCGGTAATTTCAGACTTGTGTTTTTCTTCTGGTATATCAGACCTCAACAACAACAGTAATTTACCATATTTGATCTCACATGTTTGGCAGTGGGGCAGGACTATGGTATATTGTACAAATACAGGACTGTGCAAATACATGTGACAGTAAATGTAATGTGATATTGTGTAAAAGCAGCATCTTTTAGTCTGACTTAAATCACTCACAGATTGTAAAGGCTTTTTTTTTTTTTTAATAAATTTTCAAGGCGATCAGGCCCTCTGGATCAGGTATCTAACTAACAAGGTATATGAGGAACTTTGACCACACTACCAGTTTCTGAAGCAGAGTGAATTAGCCAATTTAAGTTCTGTTAATAATGCAGTTTGTATAGAAAAAGAACCTTAAATACAGGAATCAAAAGCTGCAAAGTCAGAGCTACACCAGCTAAAGGATGACATACTTCTGTGACTTTAATTATGAAACTCAATAAAAAATGATGCAATTTCTTATTATTTTCATTGTTTTCCCATAAATTAGATTAGTTATTTTGGCAAACACTAAGGGAAAATCAGCTCTTCAGCAATAAGCCTGTTTCCCTTGCTGTCCCATTTCGGCTATTTGACACTTCTAAATAATCCACCAAGTCACAGCCCTGAGAACAATGCATCGCAATTGAAGCTGAAATTCAGAAAAACAATAAAGCAAGAGGCTACAAGATGCACTGCCCTTAATAGAGAGCATCTGTGTGTTTCCATAAGTAACAGTATATTTGTAACGGGAGCCCTCAATAGACAACAATGCAGTTCAAAAGTAAAGGAATGGAAGATGTGGCCAGCATACCATAATGCTTTCCAATGAATCAATGGAATCACCTCCTAGGGAATATGGTATATAATAGCAGAACCACACGATATCAAAATATACTTGAGGTCAGAGATTATTTTCCTGTTAAGGGTTTGTAAAAAAGTCTAGTACAATGACGCTTCCATGAGTAAGTTAATAATAATAAAGGTTACTGGAAAATCGCAGCAGGGTTTAGAGAAGACCAAAAAGAGTGAGGAGGGCCAGGACTCACCTCTCAGTATATATAAACAACCTTAGGAAATATGAAATAATAAAGAGGGAAATGACAGAGGTACAATATAATTTATTTATTAGAGTTCTCACCCTCTTTGTGCTATATGAAGAAGGGAAGTAAATAACTCAGTTGGAAGAGTCGATACTCAAAACTGAGACATGCAAACACTCTTTTGAGAGCGCAATTATTTTAAGGATCTCTGTGAGGTTGTAAAGACGTAAGAAATAGGAAACAGAAACTTAACATGTAGAGAGCCAGAAAAAACATGGCTACAATGACTGAGAGTATCTCAAAAAGGGAAAAAAACATACCCAAACATAAAAGACATACCTGTCTTCCTGTTTTTAATTTTACATCTAGAGGCCAGCCAGGAGCCTGCAGCTTGTGCCACAAGGGCTGGCGGGACCTGGGCAGGGCCAGGAGCAATGGTGGCCAAATCCCCCTAGCATGTATAAATGGAGCCCAAAGGGAGCAGTAGAGGCCAGGACAGGCCAACAGGGTGTGGGGCAGCTCTTCCCATGCAAGTGTGCTGGATGGGATCCACCTACTACTGTCCACCAACTACAAGGACATTGAGGGTCTGGAGGGTGTCCAGAGAAGGGAAATGGAGCTGGTGAAGAGTTGGAGCACAAGGCTGATGAGGAGCAGCTCATGCATCTGGGGGTGTTTAACCTGGAGAAAAGTAGGCTCAGGGGGGACCTTATTGCTGTCTACAACTTTCAGAAATGGGGCTGCAGCCAGGTGGGTGCCAGTGTCTTCTCGCAAGGAACAAGTGATAAGACAAGAGAAAATGGCCTGAAGTTGTGCCAGGGGAGGTTTAGATTGGATATTTAGAAAAATTTCTTCAAGCATTTTTACAGGCTCAGCAGGGTGGTTGAGTCACTATCCCAGGAGGTATTTAAAAGACCTGAAGATGTGGTGCTTAGGGAGACAGTTTAGTTGTGGTCTTTGTTGTTGTTAATTAAATTCTTGGACTCAATGATCCTAAAAGTAATTTGCAACATAAATTAGAATTAGAATGATAATTCTAATTACAATTAGAATCATCAAATTATTTATCTGGAGTTTTCTCTTAACCTTTATCTTAACCAGGGTCTGAGACAGGATATTAAATTGGATGTTAACTCTGCCCTCTATGAAAGTATTTTACACATCAGAAAGGCACAGTAGAATAAAGTCACTTAATTAAAAATAACTAAATTAAAATACTCTCCCTTTTCCACACACGTACTTTAGAATTAAATAATAAAATACAAAAAAACATTTTTCAACTAGGACTGGGTATTGCAGCTTCTTACACATCTTAACTTCTGTTTATAAACAAAGGAGGATCTTCATATACCATGAACAGGCGTTACAGGCATTTCAGAAGCCCTATAATGATCTTCATCGAGACTGTAAATCCCATCATGCATACACTTGGCCAGTTAGTTGCTTTTCAGTATGCATTCCTGCAGAAAAAGTAATAATGAAGCAGTCTGAGGAACAGATTGCCCTTTGGAACAGACAGGGTGGAGGTCCCTATTCTGATAGAGCAAACTTTTATTTCATGATGGAACATTCCCTGGAAAAATTTGTGAGGATATGCGCTTGTACCAGATTGTTGTCCCAAGATGTAATGATTTCCACCTTCTATCTGCAATGATTTCCTGAAGAGGGATGATTCAGGTTTTTCTGATAGCCATCCAATATAAAAAATAAAAAGACTGTGATTGTTTTCAAGGGAGTTTGGAAGTCAGGTCAGATAATCAGACGCAACAGTTTCAAAGCTAAGTGCTTTTCAACTTTCCAACCTCCATCCAAAGATCTGAGTATAGTTAAATAAACTTTGTGAATGATGGAGATTCACTTCACTGGAAATACATGCAACCTGAAATCACATCACTGAACTACATTCTTTCTCCCCACCTCCAATGTAAAAATAACTTCATTTCAACCAGAAATCTTTGTGCAGGTCTTTTTCTTCTTCCTTCAGCAGCTATCAATCTAAAGTCATATTGTTAGGTGAGTGCATAAACTAATGATTGGATTCAAATACAGTGTGTCAGTGTGTTAAAATTCCAGGTGGAATTGACTGAAATGGTACAAAACAGAAGAATTAGAGAAAAGAAGGGAATGTCTGTGTAAAACAAAACATATAATTAGGAAAGACATTAATTGCTACGTGGTTGTAAAGGAAATGGCATTTTGCATACATATCCGCTGAGAAGTGGCGCAGTGATGATTTAGAAAGGGAAGTTTACGGTTCTGGGTCCATTAGGGAGGTCATTTATTCTGCTCTGCTTAGTCCTGATGAGACCAGATTGCTGATGCTGCTGTTGGTTTTGGATACCTCACTTAGGGATCAGGTAAACAGACAGGATACAGTCCAGAGAACATCAAGAACAGTGGGATGTTTAAGAAACAGGACCTATGAAAAAATTGAGCATGTTTAGTCTACAACAGCAAGACAAGGTACGATGATAAGACAGTATATCAAAAGCCAAAAATGAATACCATGTCCATGTCACCCGAAGCAAGGAGGGTTTACTTAGGAGATACTCTGAAAACATCTGTGTCTTTTTACACTCCAGCTTTTACAAGAACTGGTAAGAAAACCAGTGATCAGGGACAACCCATGTAAAGCTTTTCTTCTCCAGGATGGAGGAACAGGTTATATGGCAAACTGGGCAAACTTCCCAGCCTTACATATAAGCAATTGGAGAATACTGATGGCTGCTGGTCTGGTTATTTTGTAACAGACTATCTCAATCAATAAGTCCTGGTATTATATGACCTGGATTCTTGACACTGCTACCTTCATAAAGATGCTGAACAACCTTTTGGGGATGACTTCCTGAGACCTCCCAAATGCAATAGTGGCACTCTCTGAGGAGTCTCAGCAGTGGGCTCCATCTTATTTCACATAGGAATCTGAGAGATGGTGCCATCTCCTGCACACTGATGACCTTCAGCTCTGTCTGCCTGCACAATTATCTCTAATTACACCATCACACTCTTTTCAGTGCCTGAACGAATTAAAGGCAGATACTGTCTAAAATCAGGACTGGTGAGATAGGAGTCAAATGAAACATGTTCAGCATTCACAGGGAATAATTATAAGGTTGAACTATCTGTTAAACTTGCTCTTCACAGAACTGTTTTTCTTTGGTCCTCTATTGAGTTATTGTGCTTTTTGTTACAGCAACAACTTTTCCACCTTCGGGGGGTGGGGAGTGGCTTTCAGCAGTCACCACGTGCCTACTGCTTGTAGGAAACCTCCGTAAGCAATAACCATGATGCAGCACAAGAAACTGGCATGTCCTTAAAAAACAGCTGGGCTGAAAATATGTAAGTAATTAGAAGATGAAAATTCATTTCAAAACCTTTATCTTCAAGTCATTAGGACTACATGAGTGTGTTTGATACAGAACTATTTCCCAGGTTATCTGTTAGTCCATCACAGAAACAACAGTTGCTGAAGACACTGCAATCAGCTAAAGGAAGCGTGGTTAAGCATACATTTGTATTTTTAAGGATGTTTATAGCTATTTCAATTTTATTAAACCCCTGACACGTTTATTTTTCATTCAAGGACAGTTCTAAGAAGCAGTAGCAAGGAGGGCAAGACCTTTAAATAATATTGGTATAAATATACTACACTGGCACAGCTGAAAGTTTTCCATTACTCGGGAAAAGGTCACTAGACCTATTGAACATGTTTAGACTACCCATGCTGCTTAAAACATGACAAAAATAGCTTTACCATTTAGAATCTGACACAAATACAAACTGAAGGCTTTAGCAGGCTGGTATGTTTACCTAATTTTGGGGTGTTTTCCTGACATGGAGCCCAGTGTCCTACATGCACACACACAGGGAGCCATAGTTTTCTTTTGAGCTTTGCCTAATCATATGAATTTAGAACTTCTGTGCATGCTAAAAGTCTTTTCCTCTACCGTTCCTAAAATCACAACAGAAATGAACGTAACTCTTGTTTTAAAAATAGAAAATTACTTTATAATTATTTCAAAATTACACAGTTTTATATTTGCATATTACAGTTGTTTGGTGTTCTAATTACATTATTTTATATACTTAATGGGCAGAATTTTCAAAACTGACCAGTGATTTTTAACAGCTTCCTATTTTGGGCATTCAAACATGAAGATACTTAAAAAGGGCAAATTTTCAGAGGGACAGAATTTAGTATTTTATAAATTTCAGTGTGTCAGAGTAATCATTGCAAAATGGAGGCGCCCAATTTTACTAGACACTTTTTTTTTTTATTCAAAGATTGCATAAGAAACTCCTGATTTCTCTCTCCAGAGAAGCATATGAACAGAAATTACTTTCTGCCCATCAGATTTTCTCTCTCATCCCTCATGTTTTCCAATTGTCAAGAGACAATTGTTCTTTCCACATCATAAGAGCAGATCCTCATGTAACTGCTGCTGTTTGCAACTTCCATCCATCAGCTATGTAATTAGAGAAAAATATGGCTCGATCACCCCTTCTCCAAAATTATACATTAACCTGACCCAGAGTCTTGTGAAATCAGCCAGAAAAGTTTCAGTGATTTTTACAGATGCTACATCAGGTGGTCCATTTAGAAGAAAAAGTAAGCTGAAAAAAGTTTAAAACCTAGAATGGCTATCAACTTATCTCAAATGGGCAACAAAAAGAGATACTGAAAGGCAAACATAACATTTTATGCAATCTCAACTGCACAAAAATATATTTCCACAAGTTTTCCCAACTTTTTCGTATTTTGTGCTTTGTGGTATTTCTTTTTCTTCTCCCTTATAGTGTTCTGGACCTTGTTTTTAGGCAAAGTAATTAATATCTTTATATCCTTAACTGCAAACACCTAAATTATATGCAACATCTTTTTGTCATAAAAACTCTCCTTGGGAAGGTTTTTTTATGTAGTCTCTTGCTACAGCTAACTGGATAAAAATCCTACAACTCTGAGAGTATGGAGACTCAGAAAAATTAATTTGCTTATGAGAAATCTTTGGAGCGTTTTCATTTATTCATTTGTTTTCTGGTCTGCTGTATTGCTTGGGATACTTGATCTCCCACATTCCCTGCACTGCATTAACCATGTAGTTGGACTCATCCAGGGAATAGGAAAGTGGTTTCTGAGGGATGGAGGTGCTACTGAAGCAACCAGGGGGACAGAGGACGGAAAAAACCTTCCGCACCAACCAAGCCTCATGTTACTGCTCTGCACTGCAGGTCTATCTCAAGGGCATTGTACCTGGAGGCTGCTATGATCAGGTCTCACAAAACTTAATTTCTACATGTGCTACTTCAGTACAAACAGTTTGGGCTAATGATTTGAGCTGACTTCATTCCTTACATTTGATGCTTGTTCACACACTGTACTAAGATCCTGGTAAACTTCATACACGTACTGCAATGATGAGATGTTGTTTTACTTTTCATAATATTTTAAGGGACATAAAAAAAAGGCCAAAGACTATCTACAAAAATCATCTATGGAGTTTTACAGCCTGAAACTGCCTTTCCATATTTGGGGGCATGAATCAGGCTTGTAGGCCTGATTTTTTTCCATTCTTTCAGAGGAAGGAAATCCAAAGAACCAAAGTGTGTTTCAGACATGTGTTAGACTTCCAAAACACAAAAATACAGGAGGTCCCACTTGACCCATCATGGATCCCTCTACCTGGCTCCAGATAAGCAGTTGTGGTAGCTACATTTTTGTGGCAGTGCCTCGAATATCATCTGACTGTACGTCACTTTGACTTGGCTTGACTATGCTAGCACAACTTATGTGACAGACTGGGTACTCTGGACATCTCTAGTGACCAACTGTTTTCTTCTTCAGAGGACTAGATGACTTACTTCAGGAATTTAGGAACTTACAATAACCTGGCTATGAGGTACATATCTTGTGAAGTCACATACTCTTACACTCAGTAAAAGCTAACAAAAATATGTGTGTGTCATAATAATAAACAAAGAATACATATAAATGTATTGAGAATTACTATCTTCATGTTTACATTTGGTTTAGAGATAGGCAGAGCAGAAGTTAAAAAAAATAGGAATTTTTTATCTTCTGCTGTGTTGAAGCAGTTAGCTGGTCTCTTACATTTTCCCTCTTCAATAGCAAGGGGATAAACTTAATGCAATAGGGTGACTCTGCTCTCGTACCCTTATCTCCTTTTACTTTCCCTAATTTTTTTCTTTCATCTATTAATAAGGAAATACCTCACCTTCACACTTTATCAACATATTATCCAAGTTTGTGCTTTCCTCTATTTTCTGGAAGAGACAGGCTAACAAACCAGTCTGTCTCTGCAAATCCTGTGCGGTTTTGGACACAGGTACTTAAAATGATACATGGAAGTGTCCAAATAATCACAGAATCACAGAATGCTTTGGGGTGGAGGGGACCTTAAAGATCATCTAGTTCCAGCCCCCTGCAACGGGCAAGGACATCTTCCACTAGACCAGATTGCTCAAAGTCCCCAGGTACTCTCACAGGTAAGAAAAAGAAATTCATTTCTTGTAGAGAAGATGTAAGTTAACAAATCTGGATCTAATTAAATAGTGATACATTAATTTGGAAATGAATTCTACCAAGAATTCCTCAATCTGTATAGAATGCTGCTCTACCAATAAGCATCCTCTGAGAATTACCATAACTGCACAGCATGAGTAAACTTTACAGTGCTGGCTGCCTAAAAGTATGGCAGATTCTTAAATTTCCTGGCAAGAAAAGTATCTGAATATGATAAAACCACAGTTGCAAATAGCATTAGGAGATACTGAAAGAATGAAAAATGAAATCTTTCTTTGTTGTGTTCACTTGGGTGGACTCTGGTCTCCATATGAGTGTTTAAAAACCTTTAGCACTGCCATGCACAAAACTGCCATTGGAAAATTCTGGGGAAAATCTGGCCATTCCCCTCAGAAACATTAATTTCTGAAACGACAGGTATCCATACAAACAGTAGGTCTCCATGCAGACAGACTACTTAAGAGGAAATTTCCAGCTGTTTAGCAGCTATACAGGTCTCATGCCAGCTTTCCTGTGTAGGGTTTCACCAAATAGATGGCAAAGCATGACACAATTTCAGAAGCCCTCGTAGTTACTGAGCCATTTGATTTTCAGATGAAGTAGCAACTATGAATTCCCACAAAGAACTGAAAGAAGGACAGCAAATTAATCATGCTAAGTGTGAAAGTACCAGAACTGACAGAGTAAGGGATGGGTAACATCAGAGACCAAAACCTCAGTGGAAACTCTTATTAGTGGTTTATCTTCCTTGCTATCTTTTTTTTTTTTTTTTTTTTTTTTTTTTTTTTTTTTTTTTTTTTTACTGCAGTTGGTCCCAACCTCCGAATAAGAACAGAATAGAATGAAGATAGAGGTTTTTGTTTTTTATCTTGCTGATAAGGATTACATTATGTGGAGGTGTTTTGGGGCTCTTTTTATCTTACTCCATTAAAGCCTGAAGAAAATGTACATTAGAAAATGGTTTGTTCCAAACAGACAACTTGAAAAATTAGTTACAGACATCACAAAACTTTTCTTGCTAAAGCAGTTGACTGTGTGTTTTGAACACACACTCTAAAGTATGAAATAATATTTGGCAACAGCTATAAAGGAACAGATTCTGAAGAGTACATTACTGCACCAGAAGTCAATCATTAAGGGTCAGTGAAGCTGTTTTGGGAATGATTTACTTGTGAACTATTCAACTGACCAAAAGGTAAATATGCAAGGTATTATTGCAATGTTACATCATGTTCACTGCCGGAATCTTACAGGTTATTTTTGTCAGACAAGACATGAATAATCCCAAGATCGCTCACTTTCATATGCAAAAGAAATAAGCTATACACACGCAGTGTGGCATCTGCACACATATTACCATGAATTTTCAATCACTCCTTCAATATGGCAGTGTATACCACTGACCCTCAGCCACAGGGTTGATTTAGGTGATTTCCAACTTATGCATCCAGTTTCTTCTGTTCCTCCCACATGGACAGAAGGGCAGCAACTCAGAGGGATCCAAATTTCAGACAATCATTAAACCAACAAGGAGCTATTCAGTGGGGAAAGGCAGAAGGCTAGATGGAAGCTCCCTCTGGGCTGCATTTAGCCCACAAAACATAGTCTGGATGATGCCAGAATGGAAGGGTAAATTTCATAAGGAATGAAAGGGATAAAATAAGCTTTCATGGAATGAATAGCTAAGTAGCTCCCCAGACATATGAACTCTTAGTAGCCAAAGACTGAAAAATTGTAGTAACTACAGTGTGAGCACTGTACAAGAAGAAAATGCCTGCCAAATTCATGTTCTGATGCCAGAAATTTTTAAAATCATGAAAACACATAAACACAAATCTGTAAAAGCATAAATATGGTCATTGCTAAGTTATGGGAACAACCCTATTGACTGTAGGAATGTTGCTAGTAAAATTCTCACAGCAGAAACAAGAATTGCAGAAGTTACCATATCTTTCTGACTTTTTGTCATACACAGGAAGCACTTTTAATATCGAGTTGGACACAAAGCCAAATGTCTGCACATAACCCTCAAAAGAATGATTAAACTGATTCTCAAATAAATGTTAGCCAGGGATTTTAATTAATGAAAGATGAAAAAAAAGTGTGAGTTCACATGAAAACAAATGATTCCTTCTTTCTTACTGTAGAAGAAAACCTTAAATTGGGTAGTAAAACCACCTGTAGTAAGAAAACCATAAATTGGGTTTTGGACAAGGAAATGTAGGCTGCTGTTGGAAATCCCCAATTTACTCCTGAGTGTGAATGTGCAAGAGGTACCAGCTCCAGATACACTACTTAATACACCACTAAAAACAAAGACTGTCTCTCATGTTGAACTGTCCGTGCTTTCACACATGGGAACAAATTCTTGGCAGAAAATCCTGTTCTAGGCCTATGACTCTCAGGTATGGCAGAGTGACCATGATACAGGCAAAGAAGCATCTTCTGGAGCCTCAGGACAACACAAAATTTCCCTGTGGAATCTCAGATCTTGAGTCAACATACCTACATCTCCCCTGGGGCCATGAAAGTGAGGCAGTGAACAAAAACAACTGAAAGAAGCTGGGCTGCTTGGCAGAGGTGAGGAGAAGTTTCACTGGCCGCTGGTACCTTCATGTTATGCAATGCCATGCTGGGCATAATGCTCCTTATTCTAGAAGAGCCAAAATATTGCACAAAGTGTCCCTGTTTTACCCAGACATCATCCCCTCCCCAGCACATCAGACACTGTACCATGCCTTGAAAACACTCTGGAGGAGAAAATAATTTCCCCTTTGAGTAAAGAAGAGCAACAGGTAAAAATACTTCATGAGCGAGAACTCCTCAAGTTGCTGAGCATGCGATTCCTTGCAAATCTACAGGTAAGGCCAAAATGAAAGTCATCTGAAGACAGGGATGAAGCTGATCAAGATGAGGAGTTGGATTGTTGTTGCTGCAGCTACACAGATTCACAGCTGGATGGCCTCAAGTCTGAATAGCTCAGTATTATTTATTATGCCATGCCAAGGTTAGCCACCAGTTAGTTTATAGCAAAATAGAGAGGACAGAAGGACACCTGAACCATAACTTTCAATTTTCAATCAACCATTGACTTGGCATACCAAAAAAGGCATAATAAGGTACCATTTCACTGATTTCACTTGTCTGGGAAAATGTCATCCAGTTGAAAACCTGTCCCATGCACCTAATAAATGGATAAGCCTGTTGATATGCAATACAAATCAGGTCTCTATCTGGGAAAGAAAACTTTTTTTTTACCTCACAGAAACCCTATATTAGAAAATTCTGGTTTAGCCTTCAGAGGAGATACTTTTTCAGATGAATAGCCTTTGGTCCTGTGAGAATAGGTGTGATGCTGTCAGTTGTGACATCCGAATTGCGTCAGGCCTCAAGCTGAATGGAGTCCAAATTAAGATCATGAATATAAAGATGTCTTTCATTGTGTTTGTTTAGCTGTGCAGTCACGTCACCATCAGCTGTCTGTGACCACAGAACACTGAATCTCTTTCTATTCATGTCCATTTAAAATCTATACCAAAAAGGAAAAAAAAGAAAAAGAAAAGAATAAAAAAAAAGTGAAAAAATTTACATTATTTATCTTTTGAAAACATTAGTCCAAGTTATAGATATACAGGCATATTGTATTTTCAGTGCAGTCCTGGTCTTGCCTTAAGTTTTTGCCATAATGTCCAACAGTACAAAATGAGCCATAAGTTTCAATGCAAAAATACATTATTTCAAAAGGTTCAAATAGGCAAGCAAGAGATGATAAAAAGGAAGAAAGAAGTAATTCCCTAAATTTCAAGGGTAGAGACGGATAAAACGCTTAAGCCAATCCACTAGTATCAAGTACAACATGGTGTTAAGTGACTACCATTTAACATCTTTTAGAAAAACAAAACATTTTAATGAGAACCTCTGTTTTTAAACAACATCTAGTAAACAATAGCTAGAACTCATGTGGTAATAATGATCCCAGTGAGTGTCTGACAGTGGTTTTTAAGTACACCAACCAGTGCTCTAGCAAATTATCAATTTGAGGTCACCGGACACTTTAACTACATTTTTTATCTAGCTTTAAAAGGTTTTGTGGATCCTGCTATTTTGAATTTAAGAGCCAGTTTATTCTGTTCAGTTTGGATGTGTGCAATGTTTTGGTATTGTATGAAATGGCTCCAGAGCACTTAGCATAAACAATGGTTTCAAGAACACTACACTAAACATTTCAAAGCCATTTCAAAGCAATGGATTTGCTTTATTCATACTCAGATGTTTTTTTCTGGGTTTTTTTTTTTTACAACTAACAAAGATACTGTTGTCCAAGGAAGCATAGCATACAAGATAGAAAAAGCTTTGCTAAACTAACAGTTCCAAACTTCCTCTAACAGAGCCCACTTGTTTGTTACTGATGCAGTTCAACCGCTGAAGAATTTCAACTGCTTCCCTGAGCAGTGTTTTCATCTCTTCCCAACCAGCCCACCTGTAACAACAGAGGCAATTAACTCCAGTGCCTTCCTGAGCTGTATAGCCTGGCCAACTTCCAGCAAGACCAAGAACTTGGAAAAGGGAATGATTGCTGCTGCCTGGGGGCAGAAACAAACAGAATGAGCAGCTGGAGTGAGACGAGAAGCTCCTCCATGCAGCCATCATGGGCCACAGTTCCCTCCTTGTATAGCTCTCTTCTCCAAGGAACCAGCTGCCTTGGCAGGGAGCATCACTGAGGGACTCACTAAACTGACTTGTAAATGGGCTTATGATGGAAATGCAGGAGTTGAGGCTTTTACAGCCAACCCTCCATACCCCACCACACAACTCTCATTAGAACAACTGAGGCTTGCTTCAGGGTATTGCCTGGCATCTGAGAGTCAGTGTGCATCCAGCCCAGCAGCTTTCCAAAGCCACCTTTCCAAACTCACAGTCATTAGCAGCAGCAGACACTTGAAAGAACTTGACACCTATAGGAGGAAAGTAAATGCAGGAGGTCTAAGTACCTTCCTTCAGATCTTGTTCTCAGAAGCGAGTTATATACACAGCAGTTTATGAAGAATTTTAGGTCCCAAGAACTCAGGTTACATTTAGAGAAACTGCTGAAAATTCATTTCTGTTTCACTGCAAATTAAGGGTTTCACAAGTCTGCACACTCTACATAATCTTTAAAAAATGGAACTTGGGTTCCTGGGCAACTTGGCCAATTCTGAAAATTTTACCCGTGACAGTCTTTAATTCCCCAAAACATTAAACTGCAGAAACCACTCCCAAAACCAAGTCTGGGAAACAAATTTGCAGTTGCTCAGCGTAGCTCAATACTTAGCCTATTGAGTCACCACAATGACCACAGAACGGATGGATTATACGATTTTAATAGGTCAGACACCGCTGTTTTTTCCTTTACAATCACACATCCTAAAACAACTAAAAAGTAGTTGAGATAAGTCAGACACGTGTGCCCACACTCTGTTTATTTTGAAAAGTCATCACCTCTTCTCCAGATGAATGTTGTTATATTTGCACCTGACCTTATGCTGCCTCTCTTCAGTCAAGGACAGGGATTGACACACACAGGCAAAGAGCCTGCCAGAATAAGAGACTTATTTCTCTAAACATAGCTTTGTCACTCCTCCATCACACCAGCAGTTTGTGTGGCCAGGTGAGGAGTTTATCCTCCCCTTAACTGTGCCTATCTTTTGCAAATATGATTGAACTAAAGGAATTTAACAACATGCAGTTCTGTTTTTAAATTAACACTGATAGGGCACCTCCTGATTGTTTTTCTGTGGTGTAGCTACAGTTTTTAAGACACTAACAGACAACTGACAGTTGCAAATACACGGGTGATGTGCTGAGTACTGTATAATAGGGCAAGGAAGTTACTGTTGATATACATGCATAGAAGAAAAAACAAAAAAGCATTTTCTTCCTCCTACTGACTTTCTTGACCACATGGAATTTTTTTTCTTCCCACCATCACATTTCTCATAGGACAATATGTTACTGGGCCTTCCTTGCAAATCATTCTGTGGAAAATAGTATGGAAGGTAAGTGTGAAACTCTGTGAACACAGCAAGTGGCAAGTAACACTCCAGCTCTCAAACACCACCTGTACTATTTCTGCTCTGCTCTTCACTTCGTGCTTTTCTTTCTTCATAACTGAACACTAACAGCCGTCGAGTGGCTTCAGCAGTGCCAAAGAGCACACCCCTTGCTCTATTTCTCCAAGAAAATGAAAGGTGATGGATGACATGAAGTTTTGGCCACAGTGCAGTCAGTAGGATTTTTTCTTTGGACTTTTTTGTGCCAGAATTTCTCACCAGTTTGCAGAGATGTCATAACTCAAATCTACACCATTTGAAGTTACCTTAAAAAGAAACTCTTGCCCCAACTGCAAACCATGCTGGTGACTGCTACCTATTTTGTGAAGTGTCCTGAGATAGAGGCCAACAGAGGGTTGAACAATAGTGAGGAAGGTTTAACATCTAGAGAGCACAAAAGGAAGTAATTTCATATAGCAGGCCATAAAGGATTAAAAAACATGTTCTGTGTTTAACAGAACAGCTTTGCCCCAAGAGGTCTACGGAGCTGTTTCAAGTGTTCCCCTTCCACATTATATCTGGAATGACCGAGTCCAAATGGGAAACAGCACAATATACTCAATGTTTGTTTTCTTTTCTCTTCTTCTGTTATCAGTATCAGCTGAACACCACACAAAACTTTAAGATTATCCCTGCCCACCTTGTCTATCCCCAAAAATTTGATCCTGAAGGGGAAAGAAGCAGCAGGGCAAGGCATGCTGGAGAAAACAAAGGAAGTAGAGTGTAGCTAAGGCTGGATCTGTAAAAGAAGTGAAAAAGAAAGCCCAGAAATGAATCCAACTGGAATAGGTTCTCCTCAAAAAATTTCAGCCTAGCATCACTGTTGGTAGTTTTTACACTTTGAGCCAGAGTGCAGGAGCCAACTGTGTGACCTAGAGAAACACCCACCCAACAAGCTGGTTGAAACCACAACTATGACTTCTCTAATGAACTAGCTCTGCTGGTTGTCTGGCAAGCGAGGCGTGTGCCCAGGTGGCAGGTGACACAGTGCAGCTGGACAATGGGGAATGGGCACTCTTTACCAATGTGGTCACTGCATCTCAGGTGATCTCCAAACAACTGATGGACAAAGAAGTGATGTTAATGAAGCAGCAAATGGAAGTTTACCTTATGGCTACTTTTCTGGAGTTGAGGTAGGTATGAAAATGCCACATGGCAGAATACATTAATTTTAAACATAGATCTACAATAAAACCTAAAAGTTTCATGTTTTCCTGTGGTTATGAGCCTGCAAGCCATTCCACACAGGCAAATCTTTGTGTCCTTGATTAACCTCAGCCAATAACTCAAACAGGGCTGTGTCTGATTAAGGTCCACATTTGCAAGCTTCAGAAAATGCTCTGTAGAAAAATGTGGTTGTTGGCCAACCCTGATTGCTGCACATAAGTTACATCTGATAGGAGCAAAATGTGAGAATTTTGACTGAAATTTCCTTACAGACCAGGGCAGCACTATTTTTCTTGTTGATTTTGTAGTCACTGCCTCAGCATAATTACCCCTTTCTTGTCAATGTCAAAACAGGGTGGAGGAGAGGTTATTTTTCAAAATACAGGATAAATCCCTGTGAAATGAAGTTCTGCTCTGCTCACAATTCTAGACCTGATCCATCCTGAAACCAATGTGAGGCTTTCTGTTGACTTAAATGGAAGCTGGGTCATGCCCTGAGCAGACACTACTGCACATATAACAAAACCCCTCTCCAACTTTGGATGGCAGAAAGCATGGACCTAGAAACATTAAAGACTACTGAGGTCAGAAATTTGTCTATAACAAAAATCTAACACAGCAGAAATCAACAAGGACACCTGTCTGCACTCTGCCTCTTTCTAGCACTACCAACCCAGACAAAAGTGCATCCACAGCAGGTATTTATCAAAAATGTAAAAAGATCTTGGGAAAAGACAAAATGTGGCCCAGAGTCCAAAATGTAGAGTAATTATTCAATCTTAAAGTTTTCAAGTAAAATAAATATAAGCTTGAAGAAATGAGTGCAATACAACTTAGAAGCTGGAAGACTTGCATCAGGCTTTGTAGCACAGTTTTATGCTTGTCAAACATTAAAGTCAACCTAGGACTTGCAGAAGAAGGGAAGCATGAACACTGCATGGCCAGTGTCAGACTCCATGCTGTGTGTCAACAGACCACCAGCAAACCCCTGTACGTTGTTTTTACCATTCTTCACATGGTTCCTATGCAAAAACAGTAATGAAAAAAGCTTACAATGAGGCACAGGTAAGCCTGAAAATGAAACACACAAAACAGTTCTACGAGCGTCAGGGGATTTGGAGGGAAAGGATCACAGAAGAGCATATGCTTTGGAAAGATTGAAACAATTACTGTGCAATGTTGGTATGAAATTGATTGTCAGGAAAAAAAATACAGCAGGAAAAATGAATATTGATCTTTTAACAGGAGAGGCCATTAGTTTGGATGATACAGCATTTATAGGCTGGTCATTACCTTGTCTCACACATCCCCAGGATGGATGCACAATTATTTGAACAATCTGTAGGTGGAAGAGGCAGAGGTATGGGCAGACCTGCTACCCTCACACTGGCAGGTATGTTTTGACACGTTGTCTGAATGTGATTGACACTCAGTAGCCAGAAATGTCTCACTCAGGAAGGTCTCTCTAGGCTGATCAGTTCTACCACCCAACCTGAGCTTGACAGGCTCAGGAAGGAAAAAGAGGCTCTTCTTTAGTCAGCTTTTTTCTACATTTGTTTTTCAGCAAATCAAGAAACAGACAATGACACAGGAATTTTTTTGGGATTAGTTATGGACTTAACAGATACATCCTGTATAAATGAAGAACAGGAAGGTCCTGCAGGGCTGTGCAATGGGAAAGAATACACTGTACCACAGGTAATGGATGCATCCTGATACCCTGGCACTGACTTAGGACCAAGCACTGACAAGGACCAAGAAGGCCCAGAGAACTTGTAACTGAAACTTATTAGCAAATTACTGAGCTAGTGCCTCCTCCCTTACTCCATAACGTTATTCACATGTTTGAATACAACCTCTTCATAATACCTCATGATACCCATTGTACTACAAATTTTTGGATTAGCTTCAAATTCCATTTAAACAGCAAAAGAGATTTGGAGTGGGGGGGGGGCGGGAGGTAAAAAAAGGTAAAAAAAACCTGACACTGTTGATCATAAATCTCTCGATATATATACACGTATATATATATATATATACATGTATATATACACATGTATATACATACATACATACATACATACATATATATATATATATACACATGTATATATATAGATGGAGGATGGATGCAAACCATGCTGGTGATAGGTTTCCTAGCGCCAGCAGTTCCCAGCAAGCCGGTGCCTCGCCTCCCGCCGTCCCCGCGCCGTCCCGACTCACGCAGGGGAGGAGCGGCCGGCAACGCGGGGCCCGAGGGAGACCCCCCCCTTCCCGGCTTCGCATCACCCACACCCCCCGGGAGGCGCCTCCGGGCTCAGTGCCGACCCTCACCGCCCCGCCCGGCCCGGCCCCGCCGCCACCTACTTCTTGCAGGGGATGAGCGCCTTCCTCTCCTCCAGGATGCGGACGCGCTGGTTGGGGCCGTCGTAGGAGACGGCGGCCCGCGTGTTGCGGCCCGAGCCGTGCTCGTAGAACACGGTGCGCCCTTCCCACTGCCGCGGCGCCTGGCACGGCTCGGCCCCCGCCGCCGCCGCTCCGCCGCGCAGCAGGAGGACGCCCAGCAGCAGGAGCAGCCGCAGCGGCGGCGCCGGCCCCGGGCGCTGCTGCCGCCCGGCCGCCGGCCGCGCCATGCTCCGCTCCGCGCCGCGCTGCCTCGGCGCACGGCCGCCCCGCACGGCGCGCAGGCGGGCGGGCAGGCTGGCTGTGCCGGGGGGCGGGGGCGGCCCGCCTCCAAACCCGCAGCAGCTCGGCGGCGAGAGGCGGCTGCCGCCACAGCGCCCGGAGCGCCAGCGGGGCACGAGGCGGCGCGGCGACAGGCCACCGGGACCCGCGCCCTCTCACGCCTCCCTCCCCGCAGCCGAGAGGGTCTGGGCGCCCTGGCCGTGCCCAGAGGGGCAGCTCCGAGCTCCAAGCCCTGGGTATTCTGCGTGAGCTTGGGGAGGGAGGGGATATGAGAACAGGAGTGACCTGCTGGGACAAACGGCTTTAATGTTGCACTCGAGGGAGGCATTTCAGTGTCTCCCCACGGACAGACAGTGTCACCAAGCATTCCTTCACCACATGCATTCCTTCATCTCCCACTGCCCTCTTAGGTGTATCAGCTGTTCTTTCCTGCCTGCTCTGGATGTGCCTTCCGCACCCACTAAGGGAAGGGGAGGCCCGTGCCCCAGATGCTCCGTGTCTGCAGCTCGGCTGCCTCTGCAGGGAACACCATGATACCTGGCCGGGGCAGGTACCTCAGCCACGCTGCGTCTCTCTCAGGTCACCGGGATAACTTGGCATTGAGTTAATCTTCTTGTCTCAGCGGGTCTCTCAAAGACTGGGGAGCGGCATTTCCCACAGTGAAGAACGGGCCTGGAGGTCTTTCCGTGCACGGGGGAACAGAGGTGGGCTATGAAGGGAGCCCTGTACCCACGCCTGGGCACGCCATTCTCTGCACCAGGGGCGCGTGCCCGTGGAGTACCAAAGAAAGGAAAATAAAAAACAGTTTGGGAAAAGTCTGAAACCCCTTCTTCCGCTCGTGTGCAGATGCGATTGGTAGGGGACGGCGGGGGGAGCGGGGCGAAGGGCTAACTCTCCGCACAGCAGCCCCGCGCTGCCCCGGCCCCGCCGCCCGCTCCCGTCTTGGCCCGGCCGCCGCCGCTTCCCCTATCCCGAGCAAACCGGGCCACGAGCCACCACCCCGTCTGGCCGCCCGTCCACTTCACGCCTTTCCCCGTCCGTGCCGAGCTCATGGAGGGAATTTTACAACCGTCTGGAGGCGACGGGAACAGCCGCCGGAGATCCCTCAAGCCCGCAAAAAGTTTCTTCTCCCTTGAGAAAACGCGGTGTATAAAGTTCAGCCCCACGGGAAGAAGCCTCGGTTCCTACCGTCGCCTTCCCTCTCCCCGCGTCGGAGCGCCGAGCCCCGTGGCAGAACCCTGTGGTTTGAGTTTCCTTCCCCCCCCTTCCACCTGAAGGAATTTATGACACAGATGAAAACTGAAACGGAGCTGGAGCGGCGGCCGAGAGACGCAGTGATGTCGCCGGGGGATTAAACGGGGTGGAGGTGATGTCACCGTGCCTGCACAGCAAAACGCACACATACACGCACACCCCCCACCCCCCCGGAGGAGCGGGGCTGCCAAGGGAGCGCGATCGGCCCCACGTCACTCGTGCCACTGGTATAAATGCGGTCCTGCGATGTCCATGGCTGTCGGCGCGGCGGCTCCCGCAACTTGACTGCAGCAGGGCTCCGGGAGGCAGCGCGGCTCCGCGCCCTTCGGCCGCCGGGACCCACGGGGCGGCGGCGGGCGGCGGCGGACAAGGAGGACAAGGAGGAGGAAGAGGATGCTGCGCGCCTTGGTGGCGGTGTCCCTGTGGCTGCGGGTGAGCCCGCGGGCGCAGGGCGCGCCGTGCGAGGCGGTGCGCATCCCCATGTGCCGCTCCATGCCCTGGAATATCACCCGCATGCCCAACCACCTCCACCACAGCACCCAGGAAAACGCCGTCCTCGCTATCGAACAGTACGAGGAGCTGGTGGCCACCGGCTGCAGCCCGGTCCTGCCCTTCTTCCTCTGCGCCATGTACGCCCCCATCTGCACCCTGGAGTTCCTCTACGACCCCATCAAGCCGTGCCGCTCCGTCTGCCAGCGCGCCCGCGACGGCTGCGAGCCCATCATGCGCCGCTACAACCACAGCTGGCCCGAGAGCCTGGCTTGCGACGACCTCCCCGTCTACGACCGCGGCGTCTGCATCTCCCCAGAGGCCATCGTCACCGACGTGCCGGAGGGTGAGAACCCTGGGGGCGGCGAGAGGTGGGAGGACTCCCTCCACCGCCGCGGGATCCCCCAGGGTGGGACGGGGGGGCTGCGGGACCCCCACGCTCCAGTCCTGGAGCCTCTACCGAGAGTTTTCACTCCCTGACGCACCTCTGTTTGCAGATGTGAAGTGGACGGACTTCACACAGGGCTTTATGGTGCCGGACAGACCCCTGGAGCCTGACTGCAGGAGCCGTGGCCAGGGTGAGCGTAGGACGATCCCCCGCCTCCACCTCCCCGGAGACATGGTCCCTCTGACACCCCTCAACCTTTCTCCCTTCTCTTCCTTTGAAGAGCGGTGCAGGTGCAAAAAGACAAAGCCTACGCTGTCAACCTACTTGGCCAAGAACTACAGCTACAGTAAGTGCATGGGGGAAATGCTTCACTTCGCCTGCTCCACATCCTCCTTGTGTCCCTGCAAGTTAGGCAGCTCTGTGTGGGTGCTGAGCCCACACCAGGCCCCATCCAGCAAGTGTGGCATGAGGAGACTGCCTCCAACACAGCCTTTCCAAGTGGGTGTTTGCTGGGGAATACCTAGGTGTCCTCTTCCAAAATCCAGCTGTAGCACACACCATGTGCAGGCAGTAGTAGTAATTGCACAGATGATGGTGTGTTTCTGACAAAAGCAGTAAAATGTCAGTAATGTGCACCCTTCTGGTCTGCAGAAAGGGTGGTTGCTGCTGCAAAGCGTCACTCTAGTAAAGGCAGTTAAGCCTGATGTGAGTGTGATGAGTTGGCCAGCTCCTGTTTTCATCTGACAGGTAGAATAAACAGGGGTTTGCTACCCAAATAAAACTTGTACACGTGAACCAGCTGCAGCAAAGTAAAAAGCTTTTAGAAATTTGTATATACTTTACTTATTAGCCAGAGTTCTGTCTGGTACAGAATTGTCAGAGAATAACTGAATTCACTGACAGTTTGCACCATCCAGCCACGGAGATAGCCAATAGTTTCATTATATGTTGGGTGACATATTTGCAATAAAAATAAGTATTCACCCCTCTTTCCCCTTGGCTTCCCCCTGCCTCAGTTTTCTGATGGTGTGAGTCAGGAAGGTATTAGATAAGATAATTAGATAAAGATTAGATAATCTTTAGATTATCTAGATTAGATAAATGCCAGATTAAACCTAGTGTCAATGCAAAGCCTCTATTAACTATGAATTTTATATGCAGTATTGCTTCATTTTGCACTTTGTGGGTATTTTCTCTGATGGCAGGTTTTTTCCCAGTCATTTATCTAGTTGTTCTCCAGTAGGGTTATAATATAGTTCAGTTCCTATTTGTTTGATATCAAATGAAAGTAAGTTTGTAGCTATTTGCTTCTTTGTTAGCATGTTTGGTGGGAATAATCAAGCTGAACCTCTAGCTTAGGTAATTGTATACCTTTTTGTTCATTATAGCATTTTGGTGCACTTGCACAACTTACTCTTTTTATATAATTCTTTGATCTGTGTCAGTGCAGCATAGAGATATGTTTAGGTGGAACAAAAAGCTTCCACTGTTGCTTGAAACATATGAAAAGTAGTGATATCAAATGACTGTTCCAAAATGAGAGACAGGTGTTAGCCATGTAAATTCTGATTCCAGTTATTTCAGTAGGAGTGTTCCTTGAATAAAACCAGTGTGTTAAGGTCCAAAACTTAATTCCGTTGAATTTGTGAAATCAAGATTTTATTTTTGAGATGTAAATTTTTATTCAGCACCCTGTGATATAAATAGACCTATTTATATGGAAAATGAATTGAGGGACAAGATTTAATGAGTTTAAAATCAATAATTTTTTTTCTGAAAACCTTTAAAATAAGATATACAGCCAAATTGTACTTTCAATTGTACCAATCAGACTTGAAAACAGGTTGTGAGTCTCCAAAACTGAAATTCTTCACGTTTTGTGTCTATTACACATGTCCTGATTAAGGTAGCGAGGCATAGTCTGGTTAACACCAGACTGCATTAACAGTGCTGGTTTCCTGTTTTCTGTGTGTGATTATTCCAAATGTTCTGAGGTTCATGTGGAAGCTTTTGACCCAGTGGCTGGCAGGAGCAGGCTGATCACCCTGTGGTCTATACACTTCTCATGCCTCTTTCACTGAAGAATTTTTGGACAGTAGAACCCTTTCTATTTTGATGTTTCTTAGAGACAAAATCCTTTATGTAAAAATCATACTTAATTTATTAGATCTGGTGTTTCTCACAAGAGAGAAGGGATAAAATGCTGGAGTAGTAGGTGATGCCAGAGTTTATCAGTACAAAGTTAGCCCAGGGATCACTTCAGAGCAATCTATAGTGTTTCACCTTCTTGCATCTGTGTAGACATGCTGTTTTCCTCAATGAAAGGTAAAAATACAAATGATTGTGTATTCAGAGTCAGAACAACCTTTTTCAGTGTCTCGTTTATATAAGGATCTCACTATTAGTAGAGAATCCAAAGGCAAAAGATGAAAAAAAGTATAGCTCAAGTCAGTCATGGAAATCCTAAGCCTCTTAGTTTTTTTGACTATTGTTTCTAGCCTTCCCTTGTTTCTTATATTTAAGAAAAGACTATATCTTCTGCTTACAATCTACAGGAAGTGATTTTATTATTGAAAGGACTCGATTCATAACAACTGCCTGTGAGGTAAATTATTCATTACTTAATAGGAAATAGCCAGATGTGGCTGGAAAATGGGTTAGATTTGTGCAAAGGGTTCTTCAAGTCTGAGTTGAAGGAGCTGTTTTTGTGTGTGATTCCAGGCGAGATTGGTTGGCTTGATCTAGCAAAGATTTAAGCACATGTTTAATTTTACAGTTGTCAACAGTCCTACTGAAAACCAAATTGAGATCAGGCCTCTGTTATTCTAAGCCACTGTTCATGCCACACAGGCAGAAGTAGTTCTAGTTTCACAACCAAAACAACAGCTTCCAATTCAATATATTTTATTTAATTTTGCGATGTATTTAAATTTCCAAGACTGTTTATTGTTCTCACTCCTCTATTTTTCTATTTGCAGTCATTCACGCTAAAGTAAAAAGCGTAGAAAGAGGGAACTGCAATGAGATAACGACTGTGGTTGAAGTCAAAGACATACTCAAGTCCTCAACGCCAATTCCTCTGTCCCAAGTGCCTCTTCTTACAAATTCCTCCTGCCAGTGCCCGCCTCTTCAACCAAAGCAGGATGTTCTCATCATGTGCTATGAGTGGCGCTCAAGGTGAGCCATGATGTGTTGCAGAAAAGTGTCAGAGGTGTGTGTGATAGATGGGAAGGAGGACCAGTAAATCTCTCTTCCTCAACACAGGCTTGTTTCGCTGATAGTTTTTCTTAGGATAACTCATACATACACGTACATGTTTCCATTACCTTCACAGCTGACCTTCTCCACTTCATCAGCCTCAGCTCTGTGCCATGATGTGTTTACAAAATTTGACTCACATAAAGAGCATAAAATCTGGTGGCATTAGGTGCTGACAGCATAGTGATAAAGCATCATGCAGCAGTTCAGTCACCTCCAGCTTGAGAGTGTTTTTCCAGGACCACTTTCCATAGGGATGAGTTGCTTTGTGTGCAACAAGCCCAGTGGTGGCTGTAGATGATGATCTGTGTTGGCAGGACCACATAGAAGGCATCGTTCTGCCTCACTAGGGGAGTGGGCAGGAGATGATACACATCCTCTGTCAGCAGAGCTGCTGGAGTCAGAGCCAGACCTTCTCTGCTGGCCCGTCCATACTTTGGACCAGTGCCATCAATGAGATGCTTCTGATCCCGAAGCCGTAGCGGGACCAGCCAAAGCTGCAGCCATTGGAGCTCCAGCTCCCGGATGGCAGATGAAAAGTAAATACTCTTAGAGCAGCTTGCCAGTCCTGCTATATGATTAAAATTAAAACCAAAACAAAACAAACTTTACCAGACCGTTCATCTGGAAGTTAGCCTAGCCCCAGGCATGGAAAGAAATCCAGCATGCTGGCGTGGAGGGGAAGGAGTGATGAATCACAGCTCCCTTTTCTCCCTGGTTCCTTGAGGCAGAAGGGGACATCCCATCCACATAGGCACCCCAAGCGTACCAGTAGATGCCAGCAGAGCAGGTTGTGGTGCTTTAGGTTCTGTGTAGGCCAGTGTGTTGTGGTTTGGAGGCAAGGCTGTCTGTAAAATGTGCAGGCTGGTTTTGCATGCTGTGATGTTGCTGTTAATTGTCCACACACACTTGTAAGGACCATAGAACATCCACATGTGGGATGTGATGGGCAATATCCATATTTTTAATGAGCTTTATGTTGATATTTTGGGAGTATTTATTTTATAGGTGTTTCTAAAATTTGCTATCTGATATATTATTGCTTTAGCTTGTTTTCTGTAAGCTAGCAGACACAGTATTTTATTACTATTCAGCTCTTTGCCCCTCCAGGTCTGGAAGTATTTTACAAATATTAGCGTAGAGCCCTCTATTTCTGTTAGTCATTTTAGGGATACAAGCTCTGACTCATGTAAGAGGGCGATGAGCAGAACAGCGATAGAGGAGTTCTGGGTTGCAGAGGTTCCTCTGGAGGCTGTTAGGAAAGGGAGATTTCATAAGTCAAAGATCACAATCGGCATCTCCATTATTATGGAAAAAACACGTGATTCACTAGATGTCTTATGATGGTTTTTAAAGGTCATTGAGGTTTTTAATTTCATATAGTGTACTAAAGTGGATTTGAAAAAGAAACATAAACTATTATATGTGCTTCCTGTTGAACTCAGTGGCAGGAAAACAGAAGGTTTTGAGTTACAGCAGTTTTTTTTAAATGACACAGGCAGAATGGATGGAAGCTGTACCTCCTCTGCAGTCAATAGCAAAATACCTATTGCCTGTTGTTAGGGTTAGAGCCTCACTGGATAATTTGACCTGAACCAAAGCTGTGCCAGATGTACCCCATGTTGTGGCTTCATCCACGGCAGTATGGCCTTGGCATCAATCCTGTACGTTAGTTGTCTAATTTTTCTTTGGAAAGAGATGTACAACATATTGTTCCTGGTTCTCCAAGGTTTGCACTCACATTAGACCTTTTATGTTTGGTCAAACTGGATGCACCATGGCAAATGACTATGAGAAGAGCATTTTTTACTGTGTTTGAGCTGCTAAGAGCAGTGACGCTATTCATAGAAACTGGAGATCAGGCCCTGCTACACTGTTTAACCTTCACCAGCCAGAGCAGTGCATTTATAACAGTGTCTTGATGTTTCCAGCCAACACTGATGTCTAAATACAACCCCCCAGAATTTTAGTGGCATTTATATTAGGGCATGTTAAGGTCTAGTATCTCAACCAACCAAACAGAAAAAAATACCAAAAAGTTGTCTCTAGGTTGGGATGTGGAAGGTCTGACATCAGACTGCTTTAGAATAAGCTGCTTTAGGAGCTGTTTAAGGCATATATATTTAACAGTCAGATTTTTGTTTTATTAATTTCATAACATCTAGACTCAATGTTTTCATGCAGGAGCTAGCCAGATTTCACTGGTAGGCAAGTATGGCAAGTATCACTAACCATACCTCTTCCAAATTCCCCTTAAAGGACTCTTTAAGGAGTTAGATGTAGGAAACACATACTGCCATCCTCATGTATTTATAGGTAGAAATGGATACAATTGTAAGTGATCATATAATTATATTACTGTTTTTCATCTAAGCTGTATTAGCTGGTGCATGTGAAACAGCTTCTTTTTTAAAGTCAGAAGTAAAATGCATCAGTTTAATCTACTCTTCACACAAACACACAGAGAAACATATTATATCCCGTCATATCCCATCATCCCATCCATAAAACCTGTCAGTACCAGTACCTGTGGGTGCATTTCAACCCCAATCTCTGTCAAATCATTTGGAATGGCATCTCAGGAATTAAAATCAGAAATATCAATAATTAGTGTGTATTTCTTAATTTTCAGGTTGATGCTTCTTGATGGATGTCTAGTTGAAAAATGGAAGGACCAACTAAACAGAAGATTTAAGGTAAATGCAACCAAAGAAAAGAAGGCTGAGGTTCTTGATAAAAAGTTAAACACCTTTGTTTTACTTCAGTATTGATTAACTTTGATGACTTTCAGACATCCGTATCATTATTTTCACTTGAACATTTTCAGCCCTCATAGTTACCCAAGTATAAGTGAAAATTTGAATACTTTAATCTTGTGTTTTAGGGTGTCTAAAATTTTATTTCTCTTTAATTTTACCCTGTGGGATGATCTTCGTGTGAACTCTGGTTTCTTGCAATATTGTTTCCAGGAATTTCTTTCATATCCCTGCTACCGCAAGGAGCGATGATATGAAAGGGAAGGTGATATGCAGAGGAGTACATAGCCCACATTAGATAAGAAAGCAAGTTAAAATCCTCTGCACTGGATTAATGTTTTTTGCTGCATTAAAGATTACAGGCTGGAGACGCACACTTCTCACCAGGTACTCCCTACTAAGACCCACCCAAAGGACTGGACATTGTTTCTCTGGATTCAGGAAACACTGGAAGGAAAAGTCTTTAGTATAGAGACATGGGTGGCAGGCACATCAGATGCTTCTGCTTTTTGGGGCTTCAGGATAGCACTTGATATCACTCTCTACTTGTAAACATATTTTTTTAATGGAAAGGAAGGATGGATTGAGAGGAGGTCAGATTCTTCCTCCCAGTTTTAGACATGAAAGAAAGTTATTTTTGGAATTCAGAAAGGTTTTCAGAGCATTAAGGACATACGTGTATGTTTAAGGACGTACATGTATGTTTTAGTTATGAGTTGATTGGCAGTTGATAAAGAGGAGGAAAAGAGATGTAGGAATCCATAAGCAGAAGCTTTTAGATTACAGACCAACTTCTTGCAGGAAATTGCATTCAATGCTTCTCTCATACCCTCTTCACTTACTCATCTGAAATCTGTGTGTGGAAAACATGCTTTAAATCTATAAAACATAAATACATGTCAATTGCAGAGGATGCCATGTTGGATTTAGAATATTGACATATGACATGGATTCCTGAAATCCTTTAGCTGTCAACTTAATGGCCTGTTACTGGCACACAGTGTGTTTTAGTCACCTCCTCACACTGTTTTGTCATTTCTAATTGTGTCTTCAGTCATGTTTGGGCATTAGTTTTCAGATTGTCAAATAGATGCATGACTGCCAAAAAAAAATGTCCTTCAAAGCATATGTAATTTCCTCTCATATTTCAGAAACTAAATCCTCATTTAAACATGTTTGAGTGGGACACAGCTAAATGTCTTCGGATAGTTTTGGTTTTATAAAGATGCATAAAGTAACTCTGACCACACAAAGCCAGTATGGAGCTAGGTATCACAGTGGCTTCATTTTAATGCCCATCATTCATCTCTGAAGATTTGCATCTAAATTTTGTCTTGAGTTACCACTTACAATGGATGTTTTGAGCTGTCTGTCAACCACAGAAGACAGTTGTTAACATAACCACAACATTGCTGGTCTTTTCTCTAGCCAGGACAAGAGTCTGAGCTGCAACAAAGTCAGTGCAGAGATACTGAATAGGCAAGCTGGAGAACATTTCTCTTGCTCTGATCACTGGGTAAATCCGCTGCCTTTAGGCATTTCAAAAGGGAAAGATAATAGAAGGGAGAGGTGAGATCTTTTCTGGGTTCTACTGCCTACCTTGTTTTCCTTAAAATAGGTATTTCTGTTCCCGGAGGTGAAAGTCTGCAGTCTCTTTTGCTGTTATATGGATCCCTCCATGTTTTGGAGAGCTGACCAGTTAAACTTACTGTAAAAACCTATTTTGTAACTACTGCACTATTGGATTTGAAAATCTGATAGCTGTTATCTTTGGTAGGCTCGTTACTTTTCAAAATTTCTTGGGGATGCTGGTGAATAAAGCTGCAGGTGCATTATTCAAACCATGGCATTGCAACTCTCAACACTGTGATTTCACTGTGATCATTGCTATTGTCTGTCCGTAAGATAAGCTTGTTCATGCCCAGTCCTTTCCACCCCAGAGAAAATCAGAAGCGGAAAGTAAATACTAGCTCCCCTTGTAGCTGTGTGCTTAAATATATATTGTGAAAGGATAGTTTGATTCTTGCAGAATTTTCTGAGGAAAAGTCAAGTAGCAAGTCCAGCAAGACAGCAAAGAAGGGCCTTGCAAAGGAGCTCCCAATGTACTAGTCCTGACTTTTTGATGGCATGTTGCCAGCTCCCCTATATTTCTGAAGAGGCACTCACATGCAGAATGCACACGAGATGGCCAATTGTCATTTCCATCATCTGGTATTGTGGAAATTCCCTCTAACCTAGAACACACTCCCTACAAATAGCCATTACATGCTGACATCAATGGCCTTGCAATTTAGAGCATGAGACTGTTAAAGGTAGCACTAGCATCAGTGGTTCAGGATAGCTTTGGTTAGGATGTAATTATTTATGATTATGTCCTTCCCTAACTCATCCTCTTTGTCTTCTGCATTTCTACAGAGGTGGGAACAGAGACTGCAAGAACAAAAGCGGCGAACCGCGCGCAGCAAGAACCAGAATTCGGGACGCAGTGGACAGAGTGGAGCCCTGAAACCGCAAACCAAGAACACCAACCCACTGATCAGTGGCCCCAAAAAGGCCATTAAAATAAGAAATGGCCAGAAAGAAATCAGCCCCAAAAAAGTATGAGTGTGAAATTCCCAAAAGGAAGGACTTTCCCTGCACGACAAGGGTCACAATCTGGCTTGGTCAGCATGTTTTATTAATCTGGAACTCATCAACTTAAAAAATCATGTCAGTTTCTACATAGACCTTTTGCTGCACTCTCCTGTTACAAGGTTTGCTTATCCTTTCAAGTCACTGCAAGCCGTAAAGCATAGGTTTGCACTAATATGAGGTAGGCATATTCCAGCTGACTGAGCTTTATCTTTGGGCTCTGATTTCCCATCTAGATAGAACTAGCCTTGGCTGCCAGAGGATTTGACTCCTTGTACCAGTTATCTGGTCTGCTTCCCTGCCAGATGTTGGAGAGCTGCATGGAGTTTCTCTCCTCAGCTGGTGTAGTAGTTGGTGAGTTAGTCTGTGAATTAGCTGAGAGCTCAGGCAGCTGAGGAGTGGGATGGAGGATGGTAACCTCTGGCAGATATCTCAGGCAGCAATGACTGCAGCTGATGGAGCTGAACCTATCTGCTGTTTGGAATCACAGCCCTTACTCAGAGTGTTCAAAAGCATAGTTTACCATTAAGCATCTGGGTATGCATTATGTGATTATTTTTATGTGTGTGCCAAAAATATGCTTACAGTGATAGTACTTGATCTTGTGGGTTTGTGTAGTAAAAATGTATTCAAAGCAGACGTTTGATTTTTTTTTATTGTACTTCAGGCTGGCTTCTGTTGTTCTAATTTCAAATATATTTAAACATCTAATTGAAAAATCTGTATTTTTTTGAAAGGACAAATTAAAGTGAACAGATCTGTAGAATTCTTAAAAGTAACACATTTGCTGTAATATAGCTTTGCTATGAAAACTGGAATAGAAGCTTTATTCTAAAGATAACTGACAGCTACTGTACAGTATTAAGGAGAGAATGGGGCTTCATGTGGCTCAGTAATCATTTGGATAACTTTTTATCATTTGATACCATATTTCTAACTTTTTTCTGAGATTAAATAAATAAATAAATCACCTTTGTCCCTATTAATGAGCTTCTCAAAGCAACTGGCTATCTGCAGTTTTTCATATCAGAAAGTAACATTTACGCTGAAAAGCGTGACAGAAGAGCAGATTCTTTTATTTATGCCTGAAAGACCTTCCAGATTTCCTGCAGGAAGGCTAAGAACTAGACTTGTCAATTCTGGTAAAATGAGGATTTTTATAATAGAGAAATTCTATGTCAGGGAAAAAAAAAAAAAAAGGAAGCTCTGTGTAGATTATCATAAGGAATAACAATTGGTCATGTCAGTATGTTGATCTTTGCCATGACAAGAATTCCAATGAAATTTGCATGTGTGAAATCCACATCAAAATACGCTGGAGTGATTCTGGTAGTAGCAATTACATACTTGGTAATTTGCTAATGGAAATTTGGGACATAGATGCTAAGTTACAAGGTTTAAGAAAGACAGGTGTTACAAGAAGATGGAATAATAGCTTATAGAATAATTCAGGGGGGGGAAAACCAATGTAAACGCTCATTGTTGAGCTTTGAGCAACTGGTTAAAATATACAAAGGTCAGGACTTGAGTGTAGCACTACTGGTAATTCTGGGCAGGTGCAGTACTTTGTTGACATGGAACACCTGCAGAATTAGATCTAAAATTCATTCCAGGTGCCAGGAATGCTGAGCATATATAGGCTATATTGACTTTAGTAGGAATTATGTGTTTGACATGTCTGAGAAAACAGACTACAAACTTAGGTGCTTAAATACAGCCTATAGGTGAAGCCTTAATCAAGTTCAGTGAAATGGAAAAACTGAAATGGAAATCAAAGGAGACAGAGTTTCACTTGCGGGTGACTAATTCAGGTTTGAAAATGCTGACTTAAGCATGATCTAAAAGGTTGGAAAACTTCTATAATAGTTTTATGTACTGTGTAGCAAGAGTTCTTAAGTTTTGATTTCCTATTGATCCCAATTTAAAGTACCCCAATAAATGTATATATGGTTAGCCATTAAAAATGAGTGACAGTCACATCAATGTGATGTTGAAATAACAAATACTGAAGTCATAATATATCACTTCAAAAAATTTTATTGTGAACATAGTTAAATGTGGCATTTGTTAAATGGAACTTTTGGAACAGCTACCTAGACTCCCCAGCAACATCACATATTATTTTACAACTGTTAGAGTCAAACTTTTTTTTTTTCGTTTTGTCAGAGGAAAAAATATACAAATTATTTTCTTCAGAGAATTGTCACCATTCCTTCTCCAAGTTGCTGTCATTAGATTGACCATTCCAATATGCTGGAATAGACACGGATGCACTGAGCCAGGTGTTTCCAAACTGCTTAACATTTTTATGTATACTTTATGCTGACTAACTTTCAATCTGATATGGTAAAAATATGGAAGAAGGAAAGGCAATACAACAAAAAGAAGGGGATACCATAATACAAAGAACAGACATACAAGGGATAAATTAATAAGACAGTGTTTTTCCAAACCCATTTTTTCTTATATTATAAAGAGCCATGGGTCAACCCAATTTAGCACTAATGCAAGTCATTCCGATTTGAAAATCCCCTACAATTACTAACTCCCTGTGACATCACCTGCCAGCTGAATCCAGACCCAGAACATCCTTACCCTCCAGCTTCCCTTCCCTTCCCTTCCCTTCCCTTCCCTTCCCTTCCCTTCCCTTCCCTTCCCTTCCCTTCCCTTCCCTTCCCTTCCCTTCCCTTCCCTTCCCTTCCCTTCCCTTCCCTTCCCTTCCCTTCCCTTCCCTTCCCTTCCCTTCCCTTCCCTTCCCTTCCCTTCCCTTCCCTTCCCTTCCCTTCCCTTCCCTTCCCTTCCCTTCCCTTCCCTTCCCTTCCCTTCCCTTCCCTTCCCTTCCCTTCCCTTCCCTTCCCTTCCCTTCCCTTCCCTGTGTTGGAGCAGTGAGGGCTGTTTGGACAGACAAATTCCTCCCCAGAGGGTGCAGTGCCCACCTCTGCTCCCTGGCATGTAGCTAAAGGTCAGACTCGCCTCTTGTCATGCACATCCATGGCCAGGTGTAGCCATTGCTGTGCTGGTGCACTCCAGCACTGGAGCCATGAAACCTCCATTCAGCAAAGGGGGGCAAATAGTTTGCTGATGGATGAATGTAATTACTGTAACTACTGAAAGATGAAAAAAATTAGGAGGCCAAATTCTTGAAGTGTTAAATGGGTTTTTTCTCAGCGTTGCAGCTGCCTTCTTACTGAGAGGCTTGGCATTTTTTAAAATATAAAATAAAAATTGCCTGGAACACCAAACATATGCTTCTAGTGAGTTTCTTGCTACCTCCCACACACATGTGCCCAGTTTAGTTAGAAGTGCCATTCAGTATTTTCACTGAATGTTCTAACCTCAGTTCCAAAAGAATGAAACCTGAAAAAATATTTACTCTAATTGTGAATGATTGGCACCATTTTAGAAGCTCACTGTAAATGCAAATCAGAACTCTTTTATGAAACACATTTTTAAAAAGCCATAAACCTCCCTCCAACGAGACCTGAATGACCCGGTCACTTCAATTCAGTGCTGCAACTTTTGTCCAGTTAGTGCATATGACTGAGAAATACTTCCTAAGCAAATAAAAAGAAGATTTTCCTGTCCAAAATACTCAAAACAGCTCTTAAATTCTTTTATCCAGAATTGTAACCTAGATTCCAAGTGAATGAAACCTGAAAAAATATTTACTCAATTATGCACAACTGACGCATGCTTTTTGGTTGTGCTTAGTAGTTGAATGTAAATGCACATCTGAAAACATTTCCTCAGCCAGGTTTTTATGGTAAACTACATCAGTGACAATTAATTTTGTAAATAAATATAATCCATCAATACGGGTCAACAAACATTCAAAATTATGTTTTCATTTATAAATACCCCCACTTCCCAATAACTTGCAAGTAATTAATTTCTACAGAAGTGCAATACTTCAGATTAGAGCTAGCCAAGGCTTTCTGGGAACATTGCAGTGAATTTCAACTGCTAACACTATATTTCATGTAGCATCTCTGAAATTAAACAACAGCCTTAAACAACAGCCTTACTGGAATGTAAAACAGCATTTCAAACTTGCTTGTTGGATATGCAGTCAATTTGAGGGCTTCCAGGTAATCTATTAATATTAGATTGGTTACTGCTGCTGCCAAAAGGCCGGTGGATAAACCACTATGGAAATGAAAATAAAGCGAGGGAGGGCAGCACTCCCTTTCTCTAGATGGGGATATTATCACCAAGCCATAAAAGTACCTTAAATGTATCAGGCAGTATACATCCAGATAGAAGGCTGGGGGCTGTAGAAGGCTAGAAGGTTGTATCAGAGTAACCAAGAAATACCCCAAACAGAACACCCTAAGTATTTTGATTCCTTGTGGTTACAGTGTGATGAAAACTTTATAATTTGTACATACTCAGAGAACTTCAGTATGTATTCTCTGAGCAAGGTGACCAGAAATCTGATCATTTGCTCACAAAGAACTGTGGATAAGCTCAACAGATACTTGCAAGGTCTGACTTGCAGTGTAGTTCATTCAGCAGTCAGAGCAAAGGGAAAAAAGCAGTACAGAGCCACAAGCTGATTGACTCCATCTTCTTGGCATGGAAAAAAAAGCTTTTTCTCCAACTGTCTTATTTTTTTATGTAGTAATTCACTACAAAATCTCAGTACAATCAGACATACTTATTCTTCTAAAACAGTATTTTGAGATTTATAACCCTCTTGTTTACCATCCTAAACTGAAACAGATCTTTAATACAGTCTTTAGTGTCAGGTTATGATTTCATTAAAGTTCCTAAACAAGGAAATATGTGGTCTGTGGTACAAATAAACATGCCCTGTGGTTCCATTTCTCTCCTGCTGGGACAAAAATCAGAAGAATAATTATGTTATCTTTTGTTAGTCTTGGAAGAATTATAATCAAATCTTTGCACCACCTAATTCTATGATGAACGACAAGATGTTTTCTAAATAAACAGTTGTAAAGGACACATTCTCTTTTGAACTGGCATTTAGATATGAGATAAACAGAGTCAGACTTTCTGTAAGTTTTATATGCAGCAGTTTTGTGTAAATTTAATTGCAGGAAGATTTTAATCTGTGAGACTCCTTGGAGTTTATGTTGGAACTCCTGTCTAGTCCTTCTGACTCTATAAATCAAATAATTGCTGATCCCACCAGAAATGTTAAAATTCTTAAAAATTGAATCCATATCGATATCACAGCAATATAATTTTCAAAGTAGAGTGGATGGCAGTATAAATAATGTGTGCAATACCTACAGGGTGAGTTAAATTTTTAAAGAGACAAAATAATCTCTTAAAATGCTGACAGTATTTTGATTGCCACTCTTTTGAATGCATATTTTGATGATTGTACAAAACTCTGTTTCTTAAAGATATGAAAGCTTTACAAATCTGAATCTCTTCAACGTCTGACTAAAACAGTTATGTTTGATATTTTAAAATGTATCTGTTAAATTTCTCCTTTCCAAAGCTGCTAGAAGACTTTAAGATCAAAAATGTATTTAGGAGAAGAAATGAGCATTAACAAATTAAATGTTCCCACATTTCAGTTTGGGTTTGGATACTTAGGCAACATGAAGAAAAAACTGTCATAGTTCTATGCATAATATTTCAATGGAATTTACTGAATTGCTTTAACCAAGCACAAAGCAGGGATTGTAATGACACACGTGAATACGGAACCCCAAATAGACAAAATCCTTCAAAATCCAGTAGTTAAACCAAACTGTCAAAAATGTTATATTGTTTAAGAGTGATGTGATGCAGTATGGAGGATAACGGTTCAGCAAGAGCAATAACTCAGTATACAGAATTTCATCATGCTTAAATAGGCAGAGGCAGAGCTACAGTACCCCCTCAGCAAACTGAAAATTCTCAGACCAAAGCAATAAGTGATTCACAGTATTCATAACCTCTGTATTATACTTATCAAGCTCTTTGATTGTGAACTTCCACCACATGTTATGGACTCTTAATAAGACATAAAAGCACTTTGCTGTTTTCAACATGTCTGCTCCTGTCAAAAAATAAACCCACCTAAACTTTCAGCTTTGTATTTGTCCCACTGGTTGAGAAGCCATTAACTCCAGCAAAGATCTGAGAAAATGAGCTGATTTTGGTGTATGCGAAATTGCACTACTCATGCAATCTACTATTTTCTGAGGCTGCTTCTTGGCTTAAAGTACAGCATGCCATGATCCAAAAGACCCAGAGTGCTTAAACAATGCCAGGAAGAACAGTTTTAATGAGTTTTTGAAGTAAAAAAGAAGCCAAAGATCATACAGCAATCCTGAAGTATGTTTCTCAGAACTCACCTCTCTGACGCAACATAGAAATTCTGCACTAATTACAACCTCCTACAGGCTAGCGAACCTCAAGCTGAGTTTGTGGCAGTAAAGCAGCTGTAGGTGAAAATGGGCCACCAGGAGAATGCTCACTCCAACTTCTGCTGTAGGAATGTCTATCATAACAAATTCCCCATCACAACAGAAATATTTGTCAGGAAGCTCATTATAGCAGCTAGTACAATACAATACAATAGGAACAATAAAAAAATATGAGAAGGACTTCATTCTTTCTAGACTTCACACGTAAAATCAATGATGTAAGTAAATTGCTTCGAGTGAATGCCGTTCTTTGGAATCTCAACCTTCAACAGACTTAGACAGTAAAAGTGAGAATACATCAGCTACAGAATAATGTTTGTGTTCTTCATGAAGGCCAGCCAAGTTAGACTGGACAGGATATGAACTCGCTAGTTTGGCAAGGAGGTACATGTCAAGGATAGCTGTTGTGTAAGAGCTGGCTTTATATTTTAGTTCCTCTGATATATTTGAATTAAGTAAATGGACTGGAAATAAACTTTTAGTTTATTATCCTACCTGTGACAGCAATCCTTAGAAGATATTTAGGAAAAGGATGAATAAACAATGCAAATGTTTTTCAGGGTCCTGAGGGAATCAATAGACCTCAATAGCCCAGAGCAGTCTCACCAGGGATGCACACATATACAGTTGGCCAGTGGGCCCCGGAGTTCCATTTGGCTCACGTTTGGAACTACAGAACTTGAGCCACATCACCAGCGGACGTGCCATTAATAGTGTTTTAATCACCTTCCTTGACCCTTGTCCTTGCTCCTTTTAAGGTAGCTATACACAAAACACTTTTGAATCCTGGAACTATTGGAAATGCATAAATCTGTTAAAATTATGAAAGAAAAAACGTCTACTAAGCATACATAACGAAACCATTACTAGTGTCAAACTCCTAGCAGGCGTTACTTGTTACCTTGCTATGTTTTGCAATATGGAAGAGCTGATAACAAAACCTGCCCAACTAAAATTGGGTGGACTCTGAAGAAAAATGTGTGTTTATGTAGCCTTAAATATAGTGGTTGGGTAGACAAATCCATCTAATTACATGAATATCAATTTTCAGAGACTGTCTCTTAACTGTTTAGTCTGCATCCAGCTCTCCAAATGCAAACTGAATGCTTCTCTCTGCGTGTTCTATATTAGATGAACCATGAACAGCATTAGACAAAATATTATGTGCAAACTGAGCCCGAATTGATTTAGGACAGGTCTTCTTTGCCTCTTCTGGATCGGTTGGACCCATTAGTTTCCTCCATTCTTCCACAGCATTTTCCTTTGATAAGACCATTATCACTGATGGACCCCTGTAAAATCAATATAAAAAAACCCTCTTACATTATTCTGAGATTTCTGAGATGCAGCCTTAGCTTTAATGTCAGAGGTACCATGAAGGGTTATAATAAGCATTGAACTATCTTAATTTTATGAAACTGTTTAAATATTAAAATTTGTTTATTGTGTGTTTTGTTTAAGGAAAAATCCCATATTTGAAAGCCAAAGAGATTATGATGATCAGATATTTGGATTTTCTTGTCCAAAAGACATTCTCACCCAATAATTTCTGAAGCAGGACAATACATACTGTTTTTATCAGGTATCCTAACAATATTATGAGGAAGATATTTGTCCCGCATGAGAAGAAAAAGGATTCCATTGGAAAGCAGTTCCTTTTTAGGGAAAATATAACCCAAAATAAAACTATCAATAAGTTTGAAAAGAATTGTAAATCTCCCTTTTAAAGGAAGAGTATTCTGTGATAGAAGCCACTAAACTTGCCAGAAAGAGTGACAGGTTGTAAAATCCTTGCATCAGTTATAGTGTAGCATGTTTTGTTGGCACTGTAGAAAGTGTGATGTCTACTTACATACCTCAGTACCGTAAACCAAGACACTTACTGTGTCATAAAATTCACCAACTCTTCAAAAAAGGGTTTTCCTTCATGATCCTTGTAAAAGTGTGCAGCCATTTCACGAGTTAAAGCTTGTTCTTTTACCTTTGAGATGCTAAACCCAGCCTCTTTAACTTTTTTCATAATTTCATCTAGGAGAATAACAAACAAGCTCATTTTTGATTTGAAATGGTTTAGATGCAAAAAATGCAAATCCCAACCACACAAACTTTAAAAGTTTCAGAAAATACTAGATGCCTTTTTCTAAAAAAATCACCAATAGCTATTAGAATTCTTCTTATAATATCAAACCAAATATGGAAACATAAGAAACACTTCAACAGTCCTGTAAAATAGGCAGAAACCATTGTCACTGCATTATCCATCTTAATGCACGTATCAAACCCAGATTTTAATAAACTATGCCAATAGCATTCACTGTTATTTCTCACATTGAACAGAATGTGGACTGTAGTTGTAATGCTCTATCAAACATCAGCTGGCTGGCCAAAATCAATCTGCATTTTCACAAGAGAGGAAGATAAACTCACAAAAGTCAATGATGAATTAGCATTAGAAAGACTACTGAAATTTGTTAGGACAGAATAGAATAATGCTAAGTAGGAGGTCTAGGTAGAGGATTTTTAAAGAGTGGCAGCAAACATCCTTAAGACAAGCTTCTGAATTCTACATAGTGCTCTTTTTATTTTGATTTTTTTTCTCCTTATTCCCTTACACTTAGAGTAAGTAAAACAAAGGATGGGAATGCATCTAACTGAGCAATGACTCCTTTTGAGTCAGTAGAGATACCTGTCTGAAATAAGTGATACAAGTTTGGCAAGTGCCTCTCTCCTTTGAATAATAAAGATGCTGGGCAGGTAGTCTGCAGAAGTGCCCTGCCCTTAAACAGTTTAACTTAGCTAGGAACTCTCTTTCTTCGATTCACCACTATTCCAGTGAAGAAAGGCCTATAGGCAGCTTAAGCAAAAGAAACGTCACATTTGAGATCTCAATCAGAATTATGCAAGCCATATAAAAGCATTTCTCTGCACAGAAAATGTACTTCAGAGAGTCAGAAGAATGCATTTGGTGTGATTTACTGTAGTGTGCATTGCTAATCCTTTGTAGAAATTATTACATCACTAGATATAGCCCATACTTTCTAAATGCCTTACCTTTATGAGTCTTAGCAGCATCAGGTTTGATTAATGCAAAGGTTTGTTCCTCAGGGAAGAAGAACTCTAGTTCCTTCTGAGCATCGCTGGGTGTAGAGCTGCCATGCAGCTGATTGATAGGTACATTTTCAATGGCATACTGTGCACGCAAACTAGGAGTCATTAAAAGAGTGAGGTTACTTAAAAGCATAGCCATTTTGAGCTCTGAACTATAATTAGCCTAAACCCAGGGAATATAAATTGCTGTTGATCTGGAAATCTGAAATATAAACACCCTCCCTCCCAACACTGGTGTTGTTATATTTCCAAGAAATACCACTTATTTCTTAATTAAATGGCACTTCTGTCAGCAGCAGGTAAGGGGATAGATACCATTGCAGTTTCCTAGAGCAATGTGATAAGCAGCCAGAACTAAGGTGTCTGTTTATAAACTGTGTAGGAGAAACTTAGTCACAAATAAAATATTCTACTGATGCAAAGTTTTCAATAAGCTACAAGAAAATCTTAGTGGTATTTCAAGAAAAAATAATCGTGGTATTGCAAGAGCCACCCCTCCACCCCCCCCACCCCCCCACTATTAAGAATAGGTATTACCAGCATTTTTTCTCTGACTCACGAGTTCCCCTTTCACTTCATTGCACTCTTTAAAACTCAGATGTTAATTCTGTTTAGCAGCCATTATAGCTCAAAAAATTGCTGAGGTTCCTATGTGTAATACACTATTACCTCCAAGAAAAGCTTTAAAAACGACATAAATGCATATCTGTTTCCAGATGGTGGCACTATAGTTACACAAGTTGGAATGTGGAAGGTAAATTGGAAGCTGTGACTGATGGTTTACTTCTGTGACTATTACCTCGCTGGATTTTCCTTAGCCTCTTCAAGGGTCTTTGGACCTAGTAAACTTCTCCAGTGTGATACAGCATTTTCTCGTGTTAGAGCCAACACAAGAGTTGGACCACTGTACATGGGGAAAAGTAGCATTGAAAAAAAAAAAAAAAAGAGCAAAAACTCCTGGAACTTTTTTAAAAAGTAATTTGATTATATATAGCCCAGACTATGAAAATGAGCCCCAGTGTTGGGGGACCTTAAAACTGATCTGATTATTTAAACAGGTACAGGTTTATAAACCCTTATGGGGCTTAAATATTAATTTAAATTGCAAAACTACCGTGTTTTGTCACAATGGCAAGACAGAGAAAAACTGATCATGCCTCAGTCATGTCCCATCTTCATATGAAGAGAATATCCAAACATTATTTATTTCTCTTCCCCAAGTTATCCAGCACATGGCCTGGTTGAAGATTTCGGAGCTCTCCTACAGACAACCTAAATGCAGCCTTTTCAGAGCAGACCTAAACTGTTTTCACTCAAATCAGTGGACTTGGCCACTGAGACATCATACATACAGCAATATGGAGTAGCTAGTAACTTTTAAAGGCTTGATTTTTTTATTTCTTGTACTTGGAAATTATTCCATTGTCTGCAGTTATCTGTTCCTATTTTGTCTTTTACTAAAGTTTTAGACACTTGTATCTTGCAGCCATGTATTATCCAGGAAGTGTTCAACACCAGGTTGGATGGGGCTCTGAGCAACCTATTCAGGTGAAACGTATCCCTGCCCATGGCAGGGGGTTGGAACTAGATGGGCAATAATGAACCCTTCCAACCCAGACCTTTCTGTCTCTGATTCAACAATTATTTAATCTGAAAATTTCAGTCTTGTCTGATTCTATATGGATTCTATTGATTTACATTCTCCTTTTTCATTCAGCGTACCTGGTCATTTGCTCTAGAAGGACTGGGAAGTAGTCTTGATCTACATGCTCTTTGTAAAATGTACGTACTTGGTCCTCAGATAGAATTACTTCTTTCTGCATTGCTATTTGGAAACCATCATCCTTTATCCTTTGAAGGATGGAATCTGTTAAATATATTTAAGTAATGTTAAATTGCCATCCATCCATTCATTCATTTGCATACTTGTAGAGAAACGACACAGACTTTTCAATGATAATGTTACATTTTTTATGGGTGAATTTGTTTCCTAACTAAAGAATAGGAAACTAAATTAAAGCAACTGCTAGGAGGCATCACTAGTTGCCTGGACACTCAGAAAACTGATCCTCTTCGTGTTTAGGCTTTCTCTTGCTTAAAAAACCTTGGTAGGAAATCCTGACTGAGAAATATGATACATGTTGTTACCAGCAAAAGAAGGTCTAAGGAATTTGAATAGGTGGAATGTTTATTTAACTAAGTCCTACAAGACCACATGGGTAAGTAAGCAGTATTTGACACAAGTCAAAATTACCTACAAAATTAATGTGTAATTACCTAAACATGAACTGTAGAACTGCTGCTCTAAGCAACATGCTAGACAACCGTAAGGGAAATGAATTCACAAGGAAAGATCAAAATTGTAGTCTTTCAGCTCTCTGCACATAAGATTGCTCAAGTACAGGGATTCTCAAGCTAGAAATAAAAATACTATCTGAAATTGAGGAAGAAATGTAAATATATGACTGAGAAGAAAAGTAAACTTGTTTGGATGAAGCTTCATGTAATGGGGTAGATTTTTAACTTAATCTGTAAAAAACGCTGTCTTGTTTAGAACTGCATTTGGGCAGCACTGCCTCATGCAGTATAGAACATCTTGGGCTGGATAGTTTTCCCCTTGCCATTGATCTATCTTGAGCCTGCTATTCAGGAATACCAGCTACTTTATTATGGTGAGAAATATAGTCCCCTATACTACATTTGAAAATATAAGCTTCTCTGAGAGGTCTTCGAGAAATATTTCATCTGCAGAATTTCTTGAAAAATTAACCAAAGGAACAAATTATCATTGATATTTACATTCTCAATATATGAAAAACATTAACCTCATAAATTCATTCCAGACAAAGATTACTGCTGGCCTAATGCTGGAGAGACAGTATAACTTAAAAAAAATATCATTAACTGCTTAACTGAGTTAGAATTTATAATTCAAAATTCAAATTATGAGAGTATGTATATAGCCTTGATAGAAAATACAGTTATTAGCACTTACTTCGCCTTTCCTTCAAGAGAGTGGGTCTAATTATGGCTAAAGTCCTTTCAACAGGATGTTCTGCCTCATTTATATGAAAGTTTGGGAAAAAGAAGGCAAGCTGTCTGCTGGCATCTTCAACACTGTCTTGCACATCACATAAATTTACCAGACTCTCAGTTTTCTTGAGTCCTGGCAATCTGATGAAACATGAAGTAATATAGTATTTAAGTCACTGCTTAGTGTTAACAAACTGAATTTTTGAAGACAAAGATATTTGAAGATATTTTATTAAAATTTAGTGAAACATAAGAATAGAATGCAAAACTAAGTTTTTATTAAATTCAGATTCATGAGTAAAGTAATATTTCTGAGAAGAGAATTATTAATCTTTTCAAAAAGTGTATGATCATGTGCTCTGAAGGAGAAATCTCAGCCAGGCTGCTTTAAAAATTCCCCTCTAGCTTATCCAAAATAGTTTCTCTGTTTCATGAGATAGAATTACTATTGACAAGTGTACAGTGTATAATGAATGATCAATAGAAGTCTTGTGCTTAATTTATGTACAGCATGATCAAAAAAATGATAGCACTACAGAGTAGTTGATAACAGAGACACTTCTCATTGTTTCTCGCCTGTTTGTTTAGCTGTGTAAATGAAGTCCCTCTTAGCCACTTGTAGGAAATGCAATATTCCCCAGCTGTACTGAATTAATGCAGAAAGGGATGCAGCAGGCATCGACAAAAATGTCAATTACTATAATAAATTCATTTTCAGACAAAGTATTTAAGCTCATGTTGCTTTAAGTAAATGTCTAAATATAAAACTTGATCTGATATTTGAATTTTTGAATTTTTGAATACTCTATTGTCCGAGGCTGTGTATACAACTATCATCCTTAAAATTCTCTACAAACCCTCGGCAGTGAAGAAAAGCACACATTTCAAGATACCATGGTTGTGAACATCTAATCCTTACAAATTTTTTTGTGTCTTGGAGCAGGGTGGGGACCCAAACCCCAGTACACTTCCCCTGCTCTGCTGGCTTTTACAGTGTTTCCAGGGAGAAAAGCATGCCTCAGGTGTGCCCTGGTTTGCCCTGGGCCATATCTACGGCTTCCCAAGGAGCATTGGGGTAAACATGGGAAAGAGTGCAACCTTCAGTGCAGGCAGTGCAGGCAGTGCCCTGGCATGGGTGAACTAGAATTGCAAGGACTACATCAGCTTTGACGTGTGTCATTGTTCCCATTGTTCTGAGAACCCACTGAAGGTGAGTTCAAAGAGATCAATGACCTTGGCTTGTCTTCTTTAACTAGGAAGCAAGGAATTTCTGAATTCCCATGAGAACTGGGGCTGCATCTCTACTGGTGGTCCTGTAAAGGATTAGATGATGAACTCTTCCTGCTCCCTGGACCTGCACGCATGGACACGTCTGTGTCTGTAGGAACATGCCTTGGTTTATGGTGTGCTCTGAACACTGTGACTGAATCACAGATACACATTTTCACTTGGTACTTACTTGACTGGCTCCTCAGGCTCAGCAGACTCACTTGTTTTGTGTAGTTCTATCCATTGAGGAATAGCATCAGTTGCTTCTTTTTTAGTGATTATCAAAACATGGCATGGTCCACTCATCATGAATTGAACAAATGCATCAAAGTCAGGCTAAAAAACATAATTTCCCCCCGCTATGAATTGCAGGAACTCTGAGTTTGTCATTGGAAGTGAGACAATTATGCTTTTAAAGTAACTCATCTATTCCTGTTCCAAATTGGCAATCACATACTTTCCTCAGAACTCTGATAGATTGTTTGGGGAGATTTATTATCAGTCATTTGAGACAACATTATCAAATGTCTAAAAAAAATGTAAATTGAGATAAAGAAAGTCATATAACTACTTTAAACAAGAACTAGATGTTCTTCCAGGTTAAAATGCAAATGACAAGAATGAAGAAAATTATCTAGAAATTCAATGTGATCACTTGCTAATCTTGTAATACAGCATGTAGTGTGACATAAGAAACTGCAATACAGTTCTGTGAATAATTTTTGAAACTAAAAGTCATATACCTGGCTTTAAATATAGAACACTGAGCTGTTTGCAAGACATTTGTAGGCTCTCCCTTCATTTGCTTTGCTATGTGCTTTTCCCTTCAGTTTCAACTTTCAATCCTATAAAAGTACATTTCCATCAAAATAACTTTTGAAACTTGTGGTGTGCGTTTTTAATTTTTTTGATTTCACCATTTTCTTGGGGATATCTATTCTACTTTTAAATATTTGACAGCCAGCATCATGTCTTTGCATATGGTAGTTTTTTTTCCTTTAGTAATATGAGGATAAAGTATTCACATATATGCTTTCAATTCATTACTTTTCTCTTTCAATTATCTTCATATCTAAGCATATTCTTAACCCATTTCCCAAGATGAACAAATTAGTCTCAAATTTGGCTGCTATTCCCATGAAGTTAAGTTACTTTTACCTCTGTTTCAAAACTGCCTCTGTCTAACCTACAATCCCAACTTTGCTAAAAGCAAGCTCTTCATGGTTTCTTACAAGATCTCCCTGTTACTTCCTTTCTAAACCACAGTACAGCCATCTAGTGATTACTATCAGTTTTCTTTTTTCTCTCTGACTTTAGTAGGAACCATCTCATCTCACTTTTATTCATTTGGAATGCCACAGGAATAGCTTCCCACCTTCTTCTTCAGATTAGGTGAACACTTCCATTGCTCCCTCTAATAAAATCAAACTGATTTAATATAATTCCAGTCTCTGTCTATCTTACATTTATAGAAGAAGGTATAAATATTTGCTAAGGAACTTCATTTTTTGTCTCAGATCCTTCTGAAGAGTTAATTTTAGTTAGCACGCTGCTGGAAAATATGACCATATCCAGGTGCTAGTTTGCTAGACCATTGCCATTTAGTGGTGGACAGCCTAATTTAATTATTTTCTTGAACTTTATCTCTGTCTTTATGTATTTTTTGTCTCCTAATATAGGAATATAGGAGAAGGCACAAAAATAGATTTTGGCTGAGATGCTTTCCCTCTCTGCCTGTGCACATGTTTATTCCCAGAATTACCCCATGATAAAATCTGGAAAGAAATAGTAAATATAATATGTAATGTCACTTATTTTCTGGCTGGAAAAAAATATATACAGTGTCACATAGAAGACATTGGATTTAGGGTTTGTGCCACATTTCAGCACCTAATAGCTAAAGTTGAGTAATTGCAGAAATAATCTATATGGCACTCTAATTTTCTTTCCTATAAAGGTCAATAGGCCTGTCATAACACGTTTTAAAATCAGTATAATAATTTTATTTTGATAAATAGTGTTATCAATTTAGCTCGATGTCTAAGGATCATGCACATTTAGATAGCAGAAAGAAGACCTAAATCTTTTAGCATGTAATTGGAGGTCAGTTTAATTTGGTTTGAATATTAGATTGCTACATAGTCATATTTATATGAGTCAGTGAAAGAAAAGGGATAGAGAATATATATTTTTTATGTAATAAATCTACATTAATTCAGTTCTTCAGTATACTTAAAATTTACCATACAGAGATTTGCAAGCACATTTGGTGACAATTATATGTTGCACCTGTTCCTTTCATTTAGGTTTTTAGTTTGTTTTTACCTCTTCTTTATTCCGGGCATAAAATACTCTGATTTCCTCTTCAGTAAGCATTCTCTCCTCATCTGCTTTAATGTCAAATCCTGCATCTTTAATCTGAAATTATTCAGTTATTACTTAGGGGCATTTGAAAATGGATACATACAAAATCATATCTTATTGTAAATCTAAAGATTGGTTTTGGAAGCTATGTTAAATTTAAAATTCTCTGAAATATTCAAAATATAACTGCTTTCTTTGCCTAAACTGAACTTCCAGCCTTTCAAAGCACTTCACTAAATTCAGGATTACAATATCCCGAAGTTAATGTTTGAGAAAAAATACAGTACGGGTCAATGTATGAAGTACATTCATTCAATCGTAAGTAATACCTTTTATTTCACATTGATTAAACTGCATTGGATCACTGTGAGTGGTAAACATACAGCTTATGTAGCAATGTTATAAATTATATTGTAACCATAGTAGTCACATAAATGTGCACTTGTTAACAGTTGTTGTATTAGACTAAACTTCTTGGCTTTAGAAACAGCAAATAAGGAAAAATGGAGTCTACTTTATGATTTTCTGTTTTAAGCTAGGTTACTGCACTAAATGCAAGCATTTGTGAGAGATGCACACATATGACTTGCATCAAATTCACAGTACATTGGAATGAGGTTTGTACCCTACACTGATATTTTAACAGCAAAGGCAGTACAGACCCAGTACTGATGATACACCAATATTAACCTGTGTACCAGCACTCTGCTCTGTAAAAGCCCCTGTGGTGCTGCTGAGTGTTTTCCACCTGCCCCAAAAAGGCTGACTGTGCAACCAGTGTTGGAAAACACACCTCACGAGCCAAGTAGCAGCTGCTGCAGCTAAACTCTTTTCAAGCACTGCCTTTTTTTTTTTTTTTTTTTTGTTTTATTTTTTTTTTTTTTTTTTTTTGCCTTTACTGAGCTTCCTGCCTTTCCAGCTAAGGTAGAGTAATTGCAGAAACAACCTATATAGCAATCTGATTTCCTGCAAAGGTCACAGTCCCTGTCATAACACTTATTAAAATTCTTTTAATTTGGTCTTGATATATATTGTTATATTGTTATAAGGCTTTTTATTATTTTTTTTCGTGACAAAAGCAATATGAATCAATGTCTAACCTCTGCTGGCATAGAATATTAAAGCAATAGTATAAATTTGAATGTCATATTATTTCAGGTAAAATTTATTGCGCTTTTATTATCCTTAGCAAAGAAGCTTTATCAGATTCTGGTCCAAAGTCTGGGCATAAATTAGGATCTACTTAACCTTACATTTTGCTATTGTGCCTCTTAAATAAATAGAATAAATGAATACTTTAAAATTCTCTCTACCTTTTTTTTAATTTCTTCTACACGTCCTGCTAAGACATCATCAGGTTTTATAATTCCAACAGAATAAGTGAGTACTTCTGAAAAAGCGAAAAATAATGTGCTAAGTAATACATTCATCAAAATAAAGGGAATCTTCTTTACTGGACCTGAAGTTTACAGTTAAACTTTTGACTGTAACTCAATCAGATCCCAAAAACTGTAGAAGAATTTAAGATAGTGATAATGGAAACAGCAGACTACTACTTGTTACCAATACTACAAACACTTAAGCAACTGCATGTGTTAAGGAAAATATTCCTGTCAAATGTTAGTGTATTAAAGTATCTAAGAGATCCCCTAACCTGAAGCTGAACCTGAGCTAAAGCTCTGTTTTCTGACTTTCTATCATGTTTAGATTTTGGGGATTAGTGTGAAGTCTGTAGATAATTTTTAAATTATAATACTGTACTTCTAGGTATCGGGGTTTACGAGAAAAAATATAGGCTAAAGCTGAGGTCAGGAATATATCAATTGAACCATACAATTAAAAAAAAAAAAAAACCAAAAAAAACCCAAAAACAAAACATGAAGAGGAAGGAAAAGGGATGCCATGACTGTGATCTAATGCCTCTCACAGGGAGGGAAAAAAAAAAAGCAAGATCAAGAAGAAGGAGAGGATGGAGGAGTTTGTTCCATCTCAGGATTGTAGAATGGCATTCTCTGCATAGATGAAGCAGTAGGAACATTCAGTAACCACAGATAACAATAAAAATAGAAAAGATGTAGGTCTCAGCTAATGAAAAACCTGAGATAAATCACAGACAGGACTTTTAAACAGGACGGTGCCTATTTTTCAATCTTTTTTGGAAGCTTATCCTACTACTATGAATTTATGTTCTTTTTAAAATCTGTTATCAAATCTAATCTGGTGAAAGAATAATCTGAGAGTAGGCATGCCACTGCTTCACAGATTAACTCTTCCAATCCTCTCAGGTTGGCCTCATCCATTAGTACTCCACCTCAACAGAAGTACATAGCTCAGACAGGGACTGTATAGAAGTGATTTTCAGGCCTTAATTTTACACTGAAAAATTCCCTGGGATATCACTTCTCTCTAAAGTCTGAAGGTTCCCAGTGTGGAGGTGACAATGTTGATGATGACAGTCCAGTAAATTAATTCCTTACAGAAGAAAGCTCAATCATAGCATTTCATTAATACAACCAAAAGAAGGTCTCTTAGTATTAGATGTAGACAATTATTAATCAAAAGATATCTGTTCTTTTTCTTTCTGTTAACATTTCTAAAGTAAATCAAATATATTTACCTTCCTCTACAGCCTCCTCAGCAGACCCTTCTGATGAACCTTCTTGAGGAAAAACGATTTCTTCTACCTAAGGTAATTGCCAATGGAGTAAAAGTGCACCACCAGTGCAAAAGCAAAGTCATCAAACACAGCTGTCACATCTTTACAACACATTTATCTTAATGTAAGAATGGATTTGCTACTCTGGAAAACAAGCAATTCTAAGAAGGACCTTTGGTCAGCCTGATTTTCCTTAACTGAATTTCAATTTGTTAAAAAGCTTTTTACTCTAAGTGGAGTTCTTCCATCTCCATTTTAACAAAGCAAGCAATGAGACATGATTATTTCCCATGTCTTTGTTTCATATGATGTAGTTCCTAAGTTATATATAAAAAATACTTGGTCCTGAAAGAAAAAAGATTACTAAAACATTTATGAGCTAGTGGCATTCCCTCCATCTCTCCATTTCTTACGTTGTCAGTCTAACCTGTAAGTTTGTGAAGTTTATATGAAGTACCATAATGGAAATTTGGCAGTTCTGAGGAGAACAAGCAACAAGGGAGAATTGACTCTGCTGCTACTGTGAATTCCAACAGTGGGATCTTTCACAGTGCAGGCTGTTGAGGTCAGACTGAGGTGTCCTTATGTCCTCATGTTACCTAGAAGTCAGGAGTCAAAGGTGATAGAATAAACTTGTTGAATGGCCTTTGTTTTTTGTAGCAAACTGGATTCATTAGTTACAGAGCAATCCCCATGTCTTTGAGCAAACTGATCTAGTGAAAGGTGACAGTGCCTGTGGCAAGAGGAGTCGGGCTAGATGATCTTTAAAAGTGTCTTAGAACCCAGATAATTTTACTTGATTTCTAAAAAAAAAGGCACATTATATATATCATTTTATTGTTAGGGCAAAAATATGAAAAATTAAACACTATCATAGACATTTAGAGAAATAGTGTAAGCGTAATGAAAATACACATTTATGCATAAGTATCTGGTTTGTGAGTACCTCAGCACGTTCCTTCTCTCCAGCTGCAATTTCCCTCTCTTCTTGCACTAAATTTGTTACTATCTTTGTTATGAGAGGAGCATTTACACCTTTCACCATTGCAAGAATTTTACCATGCTGTTGAAGAGAAAATAACACTCTCAGTGAGATTTCATCACTTAATTTACATATTAACTTGAATTTTTGAAATATGCAATATCTTGCTAATTTTTTCCAGCTACAGGATCATTTCTTATGCCCACTGAAGGGAATACCAAAGCTACTACTGCCTCTATTATTTCAGAATGAAACTTTTGTGCATTTAATTCCTTACTTCTTTCTTTACCAAATTTTCCATGTTTATTTCTAGGCTCAATACTAATGATACAGTTGGAAGCAGATGCAAATATGGATTTTATTTGTTCTTAACTTCTGTAACATGGAGTTTCCCATGTGTGTGCTTGTGTGACTTTTCAGTGCATTCTCTACCACATTCAGGTGCACAATAGTGAAGCTAATGGTGACCAAGAATACTGCCAAAATTTCTAGGCAGTATTCAGATTCAAACCTGAAAGAGTCCTGAAAGTGTGAATATCCTTGGTCCTCGCTTGTAGAAATTCATGTCCTGGCACCATCAAGTTAAAACAACCCCCATCTTTTCTTAAGTGACAAGTGCACTACAGCTGTGTCCTAGGAGAAAAAGCTTTCTGTGTCCATCAGTGAGAGATAATAAATATATGATTAATTGCTCCAGTTCCTCAAGTATGAAAACACAATTTTATTTGTTATCTTAAAAATCTTGTAATGCTAGGAAACGTAAACTCTCTTTCCTTGATGAAAAGTACGCATAAAATAATCATTTCAGTGTAACCACATGTTGGCACTTTATGTAAGGCAAACCTGGAAAATTTACCTGGATTTATCACTAACTACCAAAACAGTGACTACCACAATTCTTTGTGACTGTATGTGCAACAGCTACAACAAAAATGTGCTTGAGAACCGCCAGATTCAGGCAAGGGAAACAGCTCAAGCAAAAAACATCAGATACTACCATCCTACATAATATAAAATGTAAAGGTAGGATTTGTACAGCTTCACATCTATTTTAAAATCTATTGAAAAGTTAAGGCAGAAGTAGGCAGCACATTAAAAAAACTGATGTGATGTACTTACAACACTAAAAAGAAACACAGGTTCACAGCTCCTCCTAAATGGTTTCAGGATTTCAATGCTGTCAGCTTCTGCCTGAAGTCAGACAAAAAAAGATTATTTGCTTACATAAGTATGTATGCATGTATAAAGAAAACTTTTTTACTCACAGGAAAACCCCACTCTTAAATACTTTGGTGTTGCAAACTCAAACTACAGTCCTAAATACAACTAATAGTCCTTATAGTGATGAAGAACTGTTTTGGTAACATGGGATTGTCCTCCCTTCGTATTTCAGCAATTAATCATGGAAAAATACCTTCTCTTGATACTATTTTCTCATGTAGGTTACCATAAAATATATAAATGTAGAAGTAGCCAATGTAGTCTTGATGGAAGAGCTTATCCAGTGTAATAATGTTTTTGTGAAATGTGGTCAACAATATGAAAGCACGAGATAGCCTTGGAACATAACTCTCTGCCTTTTTAATGTATAGAAAATTTATGGTTTTTTTCTGAAAAGTTCTTTCATTGTGGAATTTTAAGTGTTCACTAAGGTGAAAAAGGATAAACTTGGTCAACATCTTGGATAAACTGAGTCTTTGAAACAAATGTATCATTTTTAAATAGGAGGTATAATACACTCATATATATGTGTGTATATATATATATATGTGTGTATATATATATATATACTGCTAGTGTAAACAAGTATTTTTACTACTACAGTTTTGTGATTTTTTTTTAAATTTCCCCCTTTCTGTTTTCTTAAAAATCAAATAAAAGGTAAAATTTGCAAAAAAGATGCAAAAGGTTTTCAGGGATGTAAGAACTTTAAATGCAATGGTCCATAATGCAGAGACTTAAAACTAAAAGTTATGTAGTCTGGCTTTTGAATATTTCTGCAATCTCATCAAGGAAAACAAAAGTTGTGGGATATCAGCTCTTTTTTATTATAGCTTCTTACATATTTATTACCATTTCTAATCTACTTCTAAACAAAGTCTTATGAGGACATATGCAGGGAAAGAAACCAAGCCAAAATTATGGCAACTCAGTATAAGGACAGTAAAATGAAAGCTCTGCATATGCAGATCAGAAGATATATTTAAATCAAAACATAAAGATAGTCACACACAGGATTTATATCCTTACCACGGCAAAATGTAGCACATTGTCTTCGCTAAAGTCATTCCTTAGTTTTTTCAATAAATTCAGCACAGCTTTGCAAGGACCACACCAAGCTTGATACACATCTATTACTAAAAGGTAATAGTTTGGAATTATAAACAGATGACTTGAGGTTTGGAATTATAAACAGATGACTTGAGGAACTCATAAAATGAGACCTTTATGTTTGCACTGAAGCAGCACTGGGAAGGCATTCACATGGATCTTTCAGTCCTCTTCTAGACAATGAATGTATCATGAATGCATCAATGGATTCAGTGGATACATTACTGGATACATACTCTTTAATTTCAATTACTTTTGAAATATTTGAATACTATTTGAGATTATTAATCCAAATAGAAACTTTTATCTCATATTCCTTTTATTTTCTCTTCTTCTTTCCCACTGTTCATTTTCATTCTTATCTAGACATTTATTCTACAGGATTTTCACCTCCCTGAGCCTTTGCCTATTACTATCCCTCTGTAGATATGATACTGCTACAGATTTTTTCCTTTTACAGAAAAAACAGTTCTTAGGAGACCTAGGAGACTGTTACTTGACTAAATGAACTGAAAACTGGGAATAATGCACATCATGGAACATGCACTCTCTAGAATGCTGCAATAATTAGTTATTCTGTGAAAAATTTTACACACAGAATCATCCAACTCTCTACTATGGAGAACACCATATTGGAAAGGTATTTTCTAAACACTGGTGTACAGCAGTATAAAAAACCAAAATTTAAATAAATATTATTTTGATAAGTATCATATAAGATACTGTATATTCATAATTGTAAAATATGATCTTAAAAGTCTTTTCCAAATGAAAGAATTCTATGGTTCAATGATATACCTTTACAAATATATATTAAAATAGCTGCTTTTTAAAAGATATGGTGCTAGTCTTCTAGAGTATCTATTAAAGCTAATATATAAATATGAAAACCTGCACATATGTCCATGAAAGTTTAAAAATAAAATATCAACTGTAGGTACCTACTATACCCTTTATCTGCAGCATTTCATCCCACTGGTTTTGATTGGTTATTACGGTCTGCAACAAAATTAATTAAGATTTTAACATTCTAAAAAGGAAGAAAGAGCATCTATTTCCCTCTAAAGTTGTTCAAGTAATAAGGATTTATACCTGGAGCTGGATTTCTTTCTTCTTACCAGCCATTTTCCTGTGATTATAGGAAAAATATTGAAATCCAAAGCATTTTAAAAGTTTTTTACAAGACCATGTGACATACAGAACTGATTTTATGGTTCTCCAAGTATCACTGCTTTCTGATTCCCTTAGCAATTAACTCAACTGAAGCCCCTACAATGATGGTAGTTAATACTACACTTTGGAATTCTGTGGAGAAATATACAGCTTGTTTGCAAAACCCACATGGCACAAGAAAAAGAAGAAAATTTATTATCTTAATCTGTTAGACTTTGCAAAACTTTTGACCTCAACAATCTTTCAAGCTTATAATCACTCTGCTCAGAATAGCCACAGGCACTTTGGTGGGATGACAGCTGCTGTAACACTGGACCATTTCAGAAAAATATTGATTAAAGAGCTTCAATTCTAATAACATCAGATCAGTCTTCCTGTCTGCTTGGATACATAAAAAGGAATGACATACTTGTGCCCCAATAACTAAAGTCCCAAACTGAATCCTGATATATTCATCAGGCTGTCATTAATGAAAAATGTCCTTCATATATTTATGATAGACAATGAACTGTGAACTGGACAGAACAGCTCTGATACATATGTGGATGGAGTTTGACTTCAGCATGCTCAGCTTGAGTTTCTAGAGTTCTTGGTTAATATGGTGGTCTTTGCCTCAGGGAAAATGATAGGCCCCCATGAATGTGACCTCCTCTGGCATTGCTAATTGAGAAGTCAACCAGCAAATATGTCCAGGGTTTGAACTATCCTGATACACTCACCAAAGCTGTTCTCTTCAGATCGCAGATTGAGGCATAAAAGACAATATAAGAGCTCTTACCCTCATGCTTGTTTCATATTTCATGTAAAATTGTTGGTAAGAATTAAAATTTTAAATTCTGGCTTTCTTCAAATCCCTTAAACCAGGTGGTGGTACAAAGCATGGCATTAATTCCTATCCTTTAAAGACTCTAAGGAGATGATGCTGACTACTGACACTAGAGGGAACTGGCAGATGGAAATGTGTCACATTAGTAGGAAATCTTCATCAAAATAACCTATCTTTCATTGTTACCTTCTGTCACTGAACAATAGCAGTCAATTCATTGCAAGATCAGTTCTGCAAAACATAAACCAACACATGAAAATGGTCTATACATCCCAATCGTTCTACACATGCTCTCCAACTAAAAATATGCAGTCATACACACTCAGATGACAAAGCAAAGCACTGCAGAAGAGAGAGGTGCTGCTGTATGAAAATATGCAAATGTGCACATTATTCTGGCATAGTAGCTGTATGTGACAGACATGTGAAGGCTACATGTCTGTACTTTTAAATAACATTTTCACATAACATTCCCTCAGTAATGCACTCAGTACTATACTGATTAAACCTGAACAGACAAGCAGGTTTTCTCCTTTGTCTATGATATGGGTAACATGTTTCTGTAATCTTGACAAAAGGCATTTTTCTATCCATGCTTCATGATGGATATGCAAACTCCGCATCTCTTACTACATTCTTTACAACCAAAACTGCTTTCTTGAACTAGTTAGACATAAAAATAGATCTGGGTGCCCAATCAGATACACTGTCAAACTGATATTCAAATATGCACAGTCTTTGCAGGTAGCCATTCAACATCTTAGCACAAACCCTCATCACACATATAAACATGAAGATACCCAAGAGCTTGTGAGACTTTGACGTGCTGCTGTGTCTATGTGCTTACAGACACATAACACCCTGAGCATAAGCTCTTGTGTGTGACAGTGAATCCTTGGGAGTTCCTAGGTGGCACTCTGGTGGATCATCTGCCCTCACATACACACACACACAAACAGAGAAACATGTGCAAGTGAACAAATGCACAGACACACAGGCCAGTTCAGGGCTGACTGTGCTCTACACCAGATGTCATAACCAGGAAGAGCTCCCAGACACTCGTGTACCCCATGGTTTGACTCACACCCTCCACAGTAGGCATACCACAGCTCAGTGGCTTGGGTACCACTCAGCTCTGAGGTGGGAGTCCGCTCAGGAGCACACAGCCCCCCCCCAGCCCACTTGCACCTATCCTGGAGCAGCCACTCGCCTGGGGACACTCTGTGGCCGCCCAACTGCCACCCCTCAACGGCCCTAACGGCCTCCCCCATGCTTTATCCAGCCCAGCCCCGTCTCTGCTCCATCTCCAAGGGTTGTTTTCCCCCCCATCACCCTATTTTATCAGTCTGGGGTTGACATGGCACAAACAGCTGAGATACAGGCTGAGAGAGAAATGGAGTGAAAGGTTGGGAGGAAGTGTCACTATTTCCTCTGCTTCCTTTACTCTAGGGAGAGTCAACTTTATCCTTTTAACATGTGAGAAAATTAATCTTGGCACCTAATTAATGATCTGCCTTCACTCTGTCTTACTTACAAATTGTGAGACAATGGAGACTAAAAGAGGAAGTTTTTAGTGGCAGTCCTGGTGACCAAAAGAGGTTCTCAAAAGCCAAACAGTGGTGACTGCCCATGCTCATACACTATCAGTGGAGGTCAGTCATCATGCTGGTACAAAAAAAAGTTGTCATTTTAAAGATGCACATTTGCATCTCAGCAGCCCCCCAAAAGTCACAGAAGATAAAGGCAAAACTTATTTATACACAAAGAAAGCACAATTGGTCCAGAGTACAGTGTGGCTATTTTCATGTATTAACTCTTACAGGTATTGTAACTGGTGGGAATTTCTGTGTGAAGGTAAAGACTTGAGAATGTTCACGAATTAAATGTTGGTGTCTCTAAACTGCAGACATTTCACATATGCATGTTGTTACAGAACTATAAATTGTCCTCATATCCAATTTATTTTTGAAACCCTGCCCAGGCATACTGTGTCCTGTCATGTGTGTCTGCCACATCTTAAGAAAATCCAGTTTCAGTGACTTGTAGCTTTTCTTGAGCATTCTGGTGCTGCTCACCAAAGCATGACTTGCAAAGCCCCCATGAAACTTTTATTTGATGAAAATAATATGAAGAAAAAAGTAGGGAAAACAAGCTCTTAGAGGCACTAGAATAGACGTTCTTCCTCACAGTTAAATTTTCCCAAGTCGATGGATGTTCATTCTGCAGTGGGAATGAGGCAGCGTTTCCACAGAGCTGCAGCAGTTTTCAATGCTGAGACTGTGCTATGTCCTAATTCCTTGGATTAGATCAACTAAGTGGCAAGAAAGATTTTGTATTTAGATTGGAAATAATGTGTTTATATGGCTAACATAAATCAGTTCCTACATTTTTTATGGGAAAACCTTAGCTTTGGAACTAGAACAAGCTCTACATTGGCTTGCTTGGGAGTGGTGAAGTGCCATTGAATAATCTTTATTTTCCTCCATGAAGTAGGAAAACCACTTTTGTAACCTTCATAGACGTACAAAATTGGAAAAAACTACAAAAAATGAGATATTTAACCCAACCGCCATGTGGAAGTTATAGTCAAAGACTAGGCTATATTTTTGGGGTTGCCCTCACAAACTGCTAACTTTTTTATCCAGACCACTTTCTTCATGAACGGCCACTTTTTTATATATTACAATCCTCCCCCTCCCCCCACAAAAAAAAGTCTTAAAGAGAAATACTAGAATGAGGTAATGCTCATGTATGAAATGTTAAAAGGCTGACACAGCCTGTTCTTTAACTGCTCGGTTTGAATGAATTATATGTATGCTCTGGATATCACAAAATAGTTAATGTAAAGGGATTTGATATTTCAAAATGCTGAAAAAATAAAAAAGATCATCCTTCTTTAGTTTAGAGAGTATAGTTCTGTAAGATTTTTAATGAATTTAATGATGACATACTTAGCTTATGTAGACTAACAGTATTCGTGGTCATTATAAAAGTCATCCAGAGAGAAGGGGTTAGGAGTTTACGAGGTTTTTCCCTGAATCAAAATTATTCAAGTTTTGTATCACGTATATGAAAAAGTATAAGGAAAATATGCAATGGATAAGCCACAATGGATTCATGATGAATGATTGCATAATTTTTCTGAGTAACTTTTAAACTATTTCACTCCATTTTGTGCATACCACTTGATTTCAGGTCTGCTCTTTGTCATGAGCTGTTAATGTCCAGAGTGACCTAGTTCCAAATTAATATTCTTTTACAAAGTAATGGAAAGCAGTTGTATACCCTGCTGAGACTTGCAACCCTTGAGACAAAACTAGAGATGCATTTTTCCTCTAGTCAGTCTTTCTATGAGCCCTACTGTATGCTCAGCAGCCAATGCATGTGTAAGTCTGATGACTACCCACTTATAAACACAGTGGAGGCCTTGATCACCTTAATTTATAAATTTTGTGGTCTCTTCTGTGGCTCTACAGTCCACATGCATACTGGTGCTACAGTGTATTCAATCTATGCATGTTAGAGTTCCTGCACGTGTCCTAGTGTTCCTCCTGCGCTCTCTCCTTGGATTCACTCTAGGACTGCTCATGATGAGAGAACATCTGACCTTCCCAGCTCTTCTGCAGAACTGTTCTTAGCCTGGCAGTGCGGCAGCCACTGTAACTTGAAAGCTTTGTATGTGTGTGTTGGCTTTTTCTGCATCAGCCATAAGTAGACCATAGATCTGATAGCAGTGGAACAGCTTTCTGATTTCTTATATTTTCCTCTAAAACAGAAAGGAAGTATGTGAAATGATGTACAATTTAATTTCTTGAAATCAAAAATAGTGTTTATAGTTTAGAAAGTGCAAAACTGAAGAATGTGATTTGTGCTGCTGCAAGTGCAGATCTCTGTCAGACAGTTGCTGGTGGGATAATTCTGCCCAGTTGGACTGTTTTGGTAAACAAAGAAAGAGCATAAAATAAATAAAAGAATAATTTTCTGTGAGGACTTACTGTGACACGCCAGCTTGTGTGCTCTCAGCGTGAGAGACCAGGTGACTCCAAAACCAGGCAGTTGGCTTCTGAGCAGCAGCCCAAGACCACCACAAATTCCAGTTGGGGAGGTTTGAGGAGCAATTAGTTTTGCCCATAAGTGGTGACTGACACAATAGATTTTACAGCTTGTTTTTCAGGAGTGACCCAACTTTGTCAGTGGTAGGTACGTTCCCCTAATTTGTCCTGCAGACAAGATGAATGGTAGTCCCAAAGGAAGTTACTAATACATAAACTTCTGCAGTTTGTGCCACAAGAATGTTAGTGTGCAATATATATAAAATGAACAGATGAAAAGGAAGTGAGATAATGTAGTGATTAACATGTGTGATAAATGCCTTTAGAAATATAGGCATTAATCCTCCTGAGTAATATGTCTATTATCTGGGATTTGATTCCCTAGAGCAAGAAAAATCAGGGATTTTTTAATTTTACCTTACTCAAAGAATCTCAAAATTATGTGAATAACAGCATGGCTGATAGTTGTGGATATACACATGATACTTTTATTTATCTTTAATTACAGCATTAATTATAGTTTTTAGTTTGGTAATTTAAGTGTTAATATTTTTATGTATTCATTTTTTGTTATTTCTTTTCTGTATATTGATTCATCTTTTGAGTGTATGAAACACATTTGAGACCTTACATACTGATTTCTAAAATATTAGAGTGTAACTTTGGGAACATCCTTTGTAGCCGTAGTACGTGCAAACCCATGAACACAAGAGTTTAGTGAGACATAATGAGTGATTTCCAGCAGCTCAAGAAACTGGTAACTCTGATTTGCATCATACCTAAACCACCTGAAAACAGACTAGTAGTTTGCTCTCTGGCAATATCAAACACACTGATTCACCAGATTTATGTACAATTTTCCACTAGTTATGTGTACAGGTTAGCCTTCTACTCAAAGAGAGATAAAGAAGACTGATCTTTGTAATGGAATCTAGAAAGCGTAAGAAAATGAAGAACAATATCTTCCTCTATATTGAAAAGCAAAACCCATGATTTCAGGTAACAAAGGTGGATTGGAGCTCAAATAAGTTTTTTTAACCAAAGGTAGCTGGTAAAAAGACAGCAGTGATTTCTATTTTACCAAACCTAAAGATGTCCAGAGCACCAGTTTAGGAACCTCCAGAATAGTTAAGATGTCTCAGTTGATCTCAGACCTCTCTATATTTGAGGGACCTTCAACTAGTACAATTTTCTTGCATATTCCTGTTTTGACAGGGAGAACTTAATCTGCAGAGAAAATCTGAACAAGTGAAAAATGTGACTGAAATATGTGAAAAGTTTGACTATACTCATGGTAGCAATTCCTAGCAAGACAGAAAAATATAGGAAATATTCATCCTGATACATGAAGGTGAGCACCAAAATTTGCCTGAGGAAAGGTTTAGGGGATTAGAGAATACCACATCTGAAAATATGATGGAAAATTGTGTGAATACTTGAATTAGTGATGTAGTCCAAGAAGAATAAGCTGTTATACTCCAGTCATGGGACAAGCTAGTATCTGCACAGCTGTATTGGTTAAAAAATTTTGTAGCCTGTGAAGTTCCTTGCTAAAATAGGAGCGGAAATTAGACACAGTAAAAGAGCCACTAAAAACTTTGCCAGAGGCGAGTTGAGGTAAGTTTTTATGGATATAATGAATAAAATAACCAAGCAATTGGAGCACAATTTGGCTCCTGTAAGTGTGTTTTGGTTTTGTATTTAAATTCCCTAGTACTTGGCAATATGTGGTCATTTAGAAGAAAAAGTAGGATAATGAGTGGTTTATAAGAAAAAGAGTGCACAAGGCAGAGGCAGTTGAACAGATCACATTGAGAATGCTAAGTTTTAGCAAAATTCTGTTAAAATGTTCTGAGCTCAAAGAACATGTCAAAGGAGTTGAAAGTTTTCAAGTTGCATTCATTCAAGCTTCTGCAGAAAAAAAATATGACACTGAGTTCTTCTTTCTCAACTCTTTCAGACTCTGATCCAATACATGCAAGTAAAAAAAGACTATAAATTTCTAAAAAAGTTGATGAATATCTGTTCAGTTAATAAAATTATTAGGGCCAGAAAATAGTTCTTGTTACAATGTCTTCAGTCATCACACCATTTAGCCAACTGAATATTTAAAAAATAAACCCCGGTCCTTACAAGATTGCTGGTTAGAAATGTATGTGTGACATTCAGAAACATTTAAAATGTTGGACATTTCTGGTGAGACATTCAGAAACATTTAAAATGTTGGATCTTATTTCAGGTGCCAGTTTCCCATCCAAGGATTTATGCTGGTTCAACTTGGATGCAGAATTTATCTGCATATAGCAGAGCTGCACAGGCTGGCAATAGCCAAGCTTTGCACCTGGCACAAGCCAGCTTTTTTGATAAGGGGATAATTTTGAGGGATAAATATCATGTGCCTCCCTAATATATGACAGGAGCATATCTGTCATTTCTGTCATAGGTTCCTGTGGATGAGAAAAGAAAATCAGAGGTTTGCTCATGTAGTGAATGTTCATATATCAAACAGGGTGGTCAGTGGGACAGAGTGTAATAGCCACTTGTGAGCAGGAATACAAAGTTTTTATGCTGCTGGTGATATATTTTTAATCTATGGATGAAGGTCCTACTGGAAGAGGATGATACAGAGCAAGCCTGTGGCCAGATGACTCATCCTATTTGTGAGCTGAAGCTTGGGTTTCTCCCAGGGTTTCCAGAACAATGTGTGCTAGAGGATCAGAAATCACCTCTGAGTCATCTCAAAACCAGATTTGCCTGTGCTGTCGTGGTTTCCTTCCTGTGTCCCTGCTGTACACAGTGCAGTGAGTACACTTCATGTGCACAGGAGGTGTTCCTGGTGGCAAGGATCCCTACTGCAAACAACTCCAGTGCCAAACACCCTGCTAGTCCCATGGGATCATCACAGAGGTTGGAGGTACAACAAACTTGTTTCCCCTGTACAGATCTTGAACACAAAGACAGATATTAAATACCTATATATCCCAGTGAATTATCCTCACTGATCAAATTTAATGGACTTCAAGACCAAATCTAATGAATTTCACTCTGCTGCTGAACTGAAAGTTTATAATCTTTTCTCTTTCCATGCATATTTTAGTTCTAGAGCTCTGTGTGTCGCTTATAACCCAGTATGTAAATATATAAATGCAATTAAAAGGCTATCAGACCTATCTGGGAGACTTTTGCTAATATTTTTTTTAAACTATTCCTTCTGCTCTTCTACATATACAAAATCTTTATCATGTTGCCAGCAGCTATTTGATCCTTAAATGAGAGAGGTTCTATCTTTATTTCAATTATGGAAATAATTATTATAGGCCATAAAATAGTAATATTGTTAAAAGTAAGTGAAGGGTCTTTCAGATACTAGTTTCAGTGCTTTCTTCTGTAAAACAATACAATAATGTTATACACATTTCTACATCTATATCTACTCAACATGTCTATTTGTTTTATAGGAATAGCTGTAAATCTTCCTTCACTTTCAACTTTGAACACAAATATAAAATTAGTTTTAAAATCTCATTGAGCACAGTTTTCATCTATATTTCTTCAATGCTCTCAATTATGCCCAGTTAATATATCTCATAACTACTTCATAAGCTTTCATTAACTAAAGCACAGAAATTTGAAACTTTTGCATGTCTCCTCCTAATTTCACCACTTTTCCTGAAATTTTCAGCATCAGAAGCACACAAAGAAGCACACACAGGGAGTTACTTTAGTTATAAATGGCAGAAGTGCATTTTTCTCTTGTATAAAATTTGTGACAGCTTTCATTTTTAATGGAAGTCAAGTGTTGTGTATAGCACAATGCAGTCATAAACACACCTAGAGTTTTAACCAACACACTTTATGAGGTCAGAAAATTTTTCTTCTGCATCTCAAATTCACTTTCAGTTTTCACATTAAAATATGAATGCTGCATTCCAAAATAGTTACAATATGAAACTTCATCTCCAGGCCCAGTGTCCTACCACATCACTCAGCTTCAGCTTGTTTTGTTTCCCTGTGTGATCCACATTTGACAGGAGTGGTGACAGCAAACTGATGGGTTCAACACGCCTTAATTCTAGAAAGTTGCTCCAAAGAGAATATTTGATACTAAAAACAACTGCTGAAGGAAGAATCTGAATTACAGAAATTTGTCTTTGCTGGATGCTTCCCCATGGCTTGGCCATTTAGCTAGACTGAAACATTCCATACTACATTTAAAATATTTTGTCTGTGTGTGTGTAGGAAACCTGGCAGTAAAACATAGCCATAGCAGCAAATTACAGTCATATTGAGAGAAAACACTCAGAGATGTCTGCTCAAGCCAAGTGGAAGTTCTCAGATTTTCTTGTTTTCCTTTTAATGTCTGTCCAGCATCCATTCTGTATCATTAAACTCTGGTTGCATTTATCCTACTGAATTGAACCATGTTCAAGAATATTCCCTGGTGTTGGACTTGCCTAGTAAGCCTGTAAGCTTTTAGAATGATTTGTAAAGGTGGTGAGTGGTCTCAGAAAAGTATTTATCCCTGACAGCCAGCATTTTCATAGACATCTGCTCGTGATGTGAAAGTTGACAGGGCTCTAGGGACCCTGCTCTTTATTCCTACAGATATGGCCAGGCTTGCTTTGACATGGTGCTCTGGCAATGTCTTGAGTAAGCCTCAGTCTGTGCTCTAGGTTCTGCTGGACATACTAATGTCATGCTGTAAAACACCTTTCTGGTTTTGACCTTGAGTTGAAGAAGGGCATAGTGCTGGGAGGATGTCTGCCCTTCTTCTAGCCAAAGAGGGTCTGAAACAAGAGTCAGAAGAGTTTATCACTGTCTGGGACTCTTTGGGGACCACAGAAGTTCTAAATATCATGTCCTGTTTTCTCAAGACATGGAAAATGACAAAGGTGCTGTTCAGAAGAGAACAGAGCTGAAACCTCAGTCTGCTGTATTTTGGCAGGTGTAAAGTCACTGTGCTGGTCTCCAGTAGGTTTTCAAATCTGAGGCCTGGGCTGGGAGGAGAGTGTCCCAAGTACACACTCTCCAAGATTCTCTTTTGATTTTTACGTTGTGTCACTCTTCTCCACTAGCATTATGCCAACTTCCAAGAACAACCCAGTGGCCTTTCTCTCAAGTGCTGATGTCCTGCTCGGATCATCCTGCTCAACAATTGGATCTGGCCTGGGGCTTCCTCCAGGTAGCAAAATTGAGGTTTGCACCTTAGATTTTCTCATGGGAGAGAGGGAGGCTGAATGCTGAGGATGTTTAGAGACAGGTGCCTTTTTATGTGAGGCAAGGTATGCAGAGGCAGGGAATGTGCTGTAGCAGCCAGTAGGGTGGAAGGGGGGAATCTGGAAGTGGGAAAGCAGCTCCTCCTCAACAGAGAGTCTCCTATGGCAGCAGCAGCAGAGAAAATAGCATCAACCAGAGTTTGCCTGCTGGCAAACAGTTGTGGGCCCCACTAGTACCTCTGCTCCCTATCATGCTTGGCGCCCTGATGGCAAGCCCTTTGAAGTGGTTACAGCTGCCAGATGAGGTTGACTTTAGCAGGCACGTGGAATGTGTGTGGGTACATGCTACCCCTGAGGCAGGAACTTTCATTGCCTGCCCCTTCTTCATTTGCGTGTGGGGCTTCCAGGGCTCTGCCACACTCTGACACCCACCACAGACCACATCCTTGATCATAAAGGGCATAAACAGACTAAGACATCATAAAATAAGGAATGAATAAAAGCCCAGGGAATGCCCACCTGTCATGTGCTGTGCTGAAGAACAGCTCCCAGGTGGAGGAGATGCAGGTACAGATCTGCCCCTTGAGAAGGACTGTGTGTAAAAGATCTGCCAAGGGGGAGAAGCAAACCTAATAAATTTCAAAAGTGCAGGTGGGGTGGTTGCAAGGCTTTGGTGGTTCGGTGCAGTGATTTATTTAAGTGCTGTGGTGAGCTAGCCCTAGCCCTGTACCAAGTGCACCTTCATGGTTGTGCAGCCAAAGAAGGGGCCTGCTGCACTCTGCACTGCAGTGATTAGTCACCACTTTCTCGTGTCTCCACTTTTGTATATGGCTCTGCATACAGAGGAAACATAATTTTTGTGGCATAGACAGCTATACCAGCAGCAGTCTTTTGCTTATTTTGCTTCAATTTGCCAACAAGTTCTACTACAGTTTAATTTAAGAGGACCTGGAAACATCCAACACTGGGGTCTTATATGATGTGGTAATGATGCAAACCCTATATTGCCCATTTAAAAAAGGCAGACTATTCTGTTTCACTGGCACGCAGCATATCCTTGGTTAAAGCTGAGGGGAGATTCATTGTGAAACCTGTAGTGTAATACAAATGTAGTACTATTAATACAAAGAAAGATTGTATATGATATTTGTGTGCATGTGCACACAATCAGAATGCAAACCTACAGGAAGGATGCCATATTATTTTTCAACGTTCGAACTTAATTCAGAAAATCACTGTTGAATTTTCAGCATTTTTCCGTTATGTCATGTTCTTCCTTCCTGTTGCTGATTTTTGAGTTTTGTATTTCGTTCCTTTCATCTTGTCCTTTGTTGTTTTGTTTTAGTGAAATAATTTATCCTGCAGGTTTCACTAGTATGTTCTTTGAAAGGAATAGGGAAGTAAAATGTATACACTTCGAAGTGTTTTGCAAATAAAAAGGATAAACTTCCCAACAAATGCAACAAATCCTAGTATAGAAATAATTTTGAATTTCATAATGTAGCATCAATATGCATATATCTTTAAGAACAACATCCTGGAAAACTCAGTTTCATATTTCAAACTATGTGCATATCACATAACAAAAGTAATTATCTTGAACTTCTTATATAAATTAAATAGAATATTTTGCAATCCATTTGATTAATTATAGTGTCACTTGCAAATTTTCTGTGTGTGGAATCCATCAATCATTTTTGGATAATCAAGATTTTAATCAACTTAATTTTCAACAGAAGAAGTAGCTACACCACTTAAATGAGCCTGTTATATCTTAGAATGAAGGTAGATATGCTTTGTCACCTGTTGCTACAACAGCTGCCAGGGTTGCTAGAGCTGCCTGGAGCACCTTGTGGCAATTCAGCTGTGCAGTGTGTGAACCACAGGTGCAAAGGTGACTTTTGGGGGTAGCTTTATGGGTATGGTGCTTATTAGTACTGCAAGTTCATCACAAAGTTTATCTGTATCACCATTAAAACCTCATGATGATTTTAATGGGCCTGCTTGGAAAACATATCTTTTTCTTGGTCCTGAAAGGTGGTTTATAAATTCTAGACATGTATAAAGTGTATAAATTCTAATCAATTCAGATTGATTAAGCTGTCCATGAGCTAAGCAGAGCTCTGTCATCCATAGCAAGAAAGCTTTTGCACCTAGAAATATATTGATAGTTAGACTTTTCCTTTAAATGGTAAATTTCTGTTTCTGCTATATATTCAGACCTGAGTTCCTCAAAATACTTTCAAGCCCATCTGAGATTTTTTCTGTTGAGGCTTCACCAGCACTGGCCACTCTGGCTTTGTGAGTTTTATTTCTGTGGGGAGGAAGGAGAGAAGATTTATTCTATATATGCTGTACAGAATGTTAAAAATTCCTAAACAAAAATATAATAACATATTTAAAAAATGAAATGTTTTGGCTCTGACTGGAGTAGTTCATACTGCCCTCTGTGTTTTTTTTTTTTTTTTTGTTTTTTTTTTTTTTTTTTTTTTAATAAATGGTAAAAGTTGAGAACAGTGAGACACGGGAGTTATATGATGTGGTTAATGCCAGAGTCTTGTGGTTATGAATAATTTCAGAAGTTTTAAAAAATTGGTGTAATCTATCCTGAACTGCTTGTAAACTGTGTTAGTACCTCAGCAGAACTGGTTCCTGGACAGAAATATGAATGGTGGAGAAATAGAGTGAGGAAATGGTGATAGCTGACAGAATGGTAGCAAGTTTGTACTAAAACTTCACACTTGCTTTCTCCCACTGTTCTGGAGTGATAGACATGTAATGTTACATAAACACCCAGCAGCTATCAGTGCTTCTCCCTTCCTGCAGATTCTTTCTTTAGAGATTCATTGCCCTCAAAATAAGAACCGACTGGAAAAAAGGAGAAATAAACTGAGTTTTTTTAAATTTGAGAATCTAGGTAGATTCTTCAGATACACCTCAGGTATTTTGTTTAAAAATTTCATTATTTGGTATTTAATCAACATGCACTTTAGAATAATCTCCTTAATGCTACTTGCTCTTGAACTTTTTTGTTCTGTGATACTTTCCTCTGTCATATTCACATTTTCCTACAAGAGTAGGAATTTTGTACCATAACAATTAAGAAAACAATTGTACATTGCTTATTTAATTTTATTTAATAAAACTAGACTGCCTGCAAGTTCAGGCAGTGGTGTTGATATTTCCTGCTAATCCATCTATTTCCAGAATTGGTAGATTTTATTGAAGTAATTTTTTTTTTTTTTTTGCGATGTGGGGGACCAAGGGGGTGATTTTTTGAGGTTTTTTTGAGATTCACTTTTATCATCATCTGAATTTCTGAATCTACTGAACTGAGTGGGATGTCCCGAGCTCATTATCCAGAGCTGAGTGCATCATGGAAACCTGTACTGGCAGCAGAAAACCAGCAAGTGGCATTAACTGCATTGGAAGAGACTGGGAAGGGATGAGTGGAGAGACAGCAGCTCTGGCAACTGGAAACGGGCATCCTTCAAAAACACACAGGTCGTGAGTAATGGTGCAACTGCAGTTTGAAATTACCTGTGGATGCAACTCCCTTCTATGGCAAATTTGAAATTACCCTTCAAACAAAAAACAGCAGGGGTAAAAGTTTAGATTTCTCAAGAGTGAGGCTTAAAGAATTTTTTTTTTCTGTTTGCTAAGGGAATCTCTCTCTACATATATGTATCTTTCAGATGATAAGACAGTGATTTTGAGAGCAACTATGAAACCAAAATAAAATAATGAAGTGTGGCTACCATGTAAACCCATACATTTCTCATCCTTCCTTTTTCTATCATAGAAGAGACTTGTTTACAAATGCTGTTAAAAAAGGTGCCACAGAGTGGCAGTCTCTTTATTTTCGTGGAGGAAATGTTTCTCCCTTTCTCCCTTTTATTCACAGTCTATGTGTATGTTAAATTTTGCTTTTCTCACTTTCTGGTGCTCTTTATCTTTTGAGTTTGGATTGTATTTTTATCATCCTTTTATATCTTTCAGGTTCTAGAATCCATGCTGCCTCACTGGATTTCAAGCCAGATAGTTTTGATTCATGTATGTGTAGTTTTGTCTTCTGAAGTGTTCTTTTGTGTCAAAGTTCAGTTATAACTGAAAGAAGGGTTTGCTCTAAAAAAAAAAATATTTATAGCCCATGTTTAACTATAGGTTCTGGCTTGCCTTTAAATTTTTCTTTGTGACTCATTCAAAAGCTTATTTTACTAGTAACTTCATTCTGCTTAACCAGGCTTTCTGTCATCAATCATACTGCCTGTTCAGCCAGAAGAGAAAAATGCAAAGAATGATAATATTACAGTAGCACGGATGTGCATTTCCAGAGCTTTAATAGGATAAGTGTCAGCACTGATGCACTTCAACATCATCCATTGCAACAATACTGAGAAGCAGAGGAGGAAGACAGCCAAGCTGGTTGACATTTATGTATGTCTCTTATGCATGATCAAATTAGCATTTACTCCCAATTGAAAGCAGGAGTATATAAAGGAGAGGATTATGTAAAGTGAAGATTACTACTCTAAACACAGCACTTATTAATGTTAAGCTATGAATGGAGGACTACCTTTCTGTGATAAAGGACAGAAAGACTGATGCAGACATGAGAATTCACTGTGTAGCTTTCTAGCTGACTAACTTACCATTCAGAAGGTGAGCTGGGGAGGGAAAAAGTAAATTCTTAAAGCATCTCAATGAAGCAACTAAATTACAACTAATCTCAGACTCTCATCTCCTCGGTGTTCCTGACTACTTTTATTTTCAAATATAGTTACTGATTTCAAGCATATCCTAATTGTACTTGCTATGCAACTTGATTGCTGGGATTAGTGATCAATACTGACGAACTTCAGACCAAATCCTATCTCTTCACCAGCTTCAGTGTTGTGTGAATAATCTGATTTATGAATTCTGCATAGCTCCTTTCAAAGACCTCAGGATTTATCAGGATTGCACTGTCCACTGTAGCTCTCTTACTGTAAACAATTCTAAAAGAATATTAAAAAGTACAATGAGGCAATTAATAGCAAATTGTAAAGCACTGGAAACTACACCAATTATGCAACTTACAATAATATGTGTAATGTGAAGGGCAGAAAGCTTGAATGTTTGATCTGGGAGTCAGAGGTGTGGCCTCTCAGTTTGGTTGTTTAAAGCCAAGAATGGATGAAGATTAGGTGGGGTCCAGAAGTAAAACAGAATAAGGCAAATATCTGGACTCTCTCCGTGGTGGTAATGACAAATTGGTGAGTTCAGAGGTTAAGTTTCCTATTTATGTGAAACACCTAATTTTGAGAGGGCTAGACTGCCTGCTGAAAGTACCCATCCCTTCAAGATAACTGGCTTAAACTACACAGATATCTTTTGGGTGGCCACAGCAGCAGTGGGTGACTTTGTGACGAATGGGAAGTTTAAACAGTGAAAAAACAGGGAGAGATAACACCAACCACAGAGTGATTCATTACAGCTGAACGGAAAAAAGACTTTAAAAAAAATCTCTAATCTTTTTTAAAAACACTCTGTTAAATGTTATGCTCTGGTGATCTTTTCACATTGTGCTTTCTGACCAGTAGATTAGTTGACATAATTGGTTTGCGGTAGCTCCACTGGTATGAGGGATCTTCTCTACTGTGGGTGGGGTTTTTTGTGGTGTCTGTGAGGGGTAATGAAATGTAATCTGCTCAGAGGCCAGCTCCACTCATGGTGAAGAACCTGACAGCCCCTCTTTAAAACCAAAATGTTGGAAGCATAGAAACAATGCAGACAAGTTTGAGAATGTCACTTGGTGGTTAGGCTACATCTGAGGAAGAAACACATTTGAAAGCTTATAAGAGGGTTTCTGAGAAGCTGACAAGTGGGCAGATACAACAGAGCATGGTTGTCTCTTTCCCTTGAAATGGAAGACAATGCTGATGAGCAATCTCACTTGAGTCTTTCATGGCACTAAACCAAAAAAAGAAAAAAAAAGATGCTGCCAGGTACCACAGTTCTGTTAAACAAGCTTAAAAATAATTACGTCAACAAGGGTTCTAATGGTGTCACATTTTGAGTCATCTAACATAAATGATATGGTATCAAACATACAAAGCAGTAGTTGGAAAACATGTCTGAGTGACTTGAGTTAATATTTGCATTGTTTCAAAGTTTGATAGTGTGGTGCTCTCCATGTTGTCATAGCTGTTGCCTATGCACGTACAACATTCTGCATAATAAAACTTGTGTACCACTTAGCATGACAAAGCTGAATACTTTTTTTTCTTTGTGACATTGCTTGAAAAACTACTTGATAAAACAGAAGTCAAGTCAAAAGAAAGGAATAGTTATGTGGGTAGGTTCCCAGTTGCTACACTGCTTGTTACCTTTTTAATTAAAAAACAGGTGTCATTAGGTACTTAAAAAAAAGGCAGCTGCATGATGGACTACAGATTAATCCAGAAATGTTACACACACCCTGTTTGCTGCAGGGCAACAGATATTTCTTCACCTGTGAAATTAATGTGCTGTGGGATCTTGTGCTAGCTTTCATCATCATCAGTGGATCAGACTGTTAGCACCACTTCTGCATTACTTCCAGCAGAGTTTATATAGACAGAAATGAAATGTTTTATAATACATCTGTGAACTTCTAATTTCCATCAATATTACCAAACTGCTCATGTTTTTCTTAGACAAACTGTGAGGACCTCTTGCCTTTTCCAGTCTCAGAGTATCAATATTATAACAAATAGCCTCGAAAATTCTGACATATCTTGTGGTCACCACTGCCTGTTGGTTCAATGCACAGTCACCTGGGTCTGATGCAAATTGTCTCTTGCTTGGCACATGGAGATTATATCAGTCCAAAGCAAGAGGTTCGCCTACAGAATGTGCTTTTGGAGGTGGTTGCTGATTTGGTCTGATGACATAATCTACACTATATTAGGATGTCCAAGAATGCTGCCAGGGATGCAGCAGTGCCATTCATCCTGACCACTGTCACTTCTTTCCCTGTAACAAGAAAATAGTCAACCATCACTGCCACAAGTAGCTCCATAGCTGCAGGCTGCTCCACATGAAAACATGAAGCTAAAGTCAAAGACTGACAGGGCTACTGTGTGAAACTCTGGCATTTCAGTTCCTACCAAGAATTTAATGGTAGATATTTCTCTGTAGCTCTCAGAAAGTTATGAAATAATTTTTTTTTTGGTGATGAAAATTGTGATTTTGTTCTTGCTGGTAAATGTTTCAGTGATATAAGTGCTGTTAATACTTTGTGATATTTAGTCTCTGCTGGCACCAGCACTCTTACCATGCAGACCTGCTGATCACTTCCTTCCTGATGCAAAGGACATGAGGTCCAATACACCCAGCTTGCACCTGTGCTTTAGACATAGTGAAAAACAGTCTTGCAAAATGTCTACCTTCCCTGAACATTCAGTGGGGAGGGGTTGGTGTATTAGCACACCATGGGTAAAACTTCTCCAAACTCAGTACAGGCACCAGGCAAGTAATTTACTGACATCTCCTGCCTTACTTCTTCCCAGATGTATGTATCATTTCTGAGACACACCACCTTCATATGTAGAGAATCTCTGGTGGGTCCTGGCATTTTGATGGACAGGAAGAAGAGGTCTAAACATTAGACAGGAAAAGCTAAGCACATCAGAATAGGGGATGGATCATTCCTTGTCCCTTTTTCCCATTGCTGGAACAGAACAACCATGCAGCTAGAGCTCCTTGGGCTTTGGCTCATACTGAGCTAGCCTGGAGCTGTGCAAGGCAGAGCACTGTGATAGCAGTACTGCACATATCCATACCTAATAGAGTTAGTCTTCCTCAATATCACTTGGAAACAAACTACACTCGTAGTGCTGTTACACAACACGAGAGTTTGGCAAGAGAAGAGGAGGAGTTCTTTACAGCTCTAATGGATGGGGATGAGTGAAACTAATCCAGTAAAGAAGTCTGCACTGTTAATTCCTTTAAGAGTCCTGAAAATTATTTTTATCTGCATTTTCATGGTGCCCATTGGTTTATCTGAGGACATGTAGTAGCATAGCCCCTTTAAGAGCAATACATCAGAGTGTCAGGATGTTCTCATGGAATTGTGGTGTGGCACACTTACACTTCAGTTTGGAGGTTAATGAGTTATTTTCTCTGAAAGCTAATACAGATTTCAGAAGGCATTCCCCAGAGCAGCTAACATGGTGGTTTAATGATTTCCAAACTGGGTGCTTGCATCATTATCAGGTCTATTTGAGATATTTTGCCAGTGCCTCTTCTAAATCTTTGTAGAAAGGGTTTCTTAGGCTCCCACATGGATTAAGAGTATATTTCAACTTCTTGAAGTCTTACCGTATTTTTTTATATGCATTCACATATTTTTCTGACTGGCTAGAATCCGTCTCATTTATCACTCTGAAAATGTGTTTTGTTGGTTCTGCTAGCTGCTTATACACCCATATTCCCACAGCTGGCAGCACCTTGTGAAATGCTCCTACTGCAAGGATATAGCTCACCAAAAAACAAAGGCAGGGGCTTACCCTTAGTAGGAAGGAATGGGGGATATTTTATTCTGGTTTTACAGGAAGAGCCAGTGATCCAAAACTTGCCAGATTGCAGCTGTGCGTAGATTTTATAGGTGGGAAGCCCTGTGGACTCTCTTCTAACTTACAAACTCAGCAAAACAAGCCAAGGTCTAGCTTACCTAGCTATCTGCCAGAAGAGTGTTTCTAAAGTCCAAGGATTGTGGCTTTACAGCCTGATGACTGGCACAACCAGAACCTATTAGATGCTTGAATCAGACCACCTCCTTACTCCTCCCTGGCTCCTCAAGTTGTTCCTGCACCACAATCCACTCGAGGCAGAGGTATCCAGTCACAGGACTGTGCTCCATATCTGGATTACAGTGACACTGCTGGGGTGGAAGTGTCTCCATGCCACCTCAGCTGTAGCCTTATCTGATGGCAACTGCTCAGGGAAACGTCAGCACATGGAGACGGTTCAGCATCTGTTACCTGCCGGCAGAAAACCTGGGATGCTTTGATCAGATCCCTGCTGGCTCATGCAGTGTGGGTGTGCAGGAACAAAGGTGAGCTGACAGCTTTTTCCCAGGAGCAATTTCATGAGGAGCTCACCACTGCAGAAGTAGGTGTAGAGGATGTATTGCTTTCTTATCAGATTATTATTCTGTCTGATCAGACAAGATCTGATTAAAAAGATTTTATTCCATCTGATAATGAGAGGACAGCATTCCTTTTTAATTGAATTCCTTTTCAAGCTCTGTGAGTGCTAGTAGGAGAAAAATTCTAGAAGAAAACTAACGGAATTTATTATCCTTATGCTTAAAAATAGAGATATTCTGATTTCAGAGGTGATTTCAGAGGGCAATTCCACTCCTACAAGGGCAATCCATGGTTCTGGTCTACCAAGACTCTCCTAAAAATGTCTTTAATATGTCCTACACGTTTCATCTTTCAGCCACCTTTATTTATCAGATAGCATTTGTTGGCTATTTTCGGTCCCTTGAATTTTGTTAGCATACTTCAGAGACACATTTTAAGCTGCTTCTTTTCTTTTGTAATCTTTTTATCTATTTCTCTCTTGCTCGGTCTTAAATTCTTCATCATTTTAAATAATAAACAAGTATCTAGTTGTTTATCAGTTACACTATTCCTTCTTTTTCCTTTCTCCCTTGCATTGTTTTATTTTAATGGCCAAACTTTACAATTGAGCCATTTCTCTTTTGTAAAACCTAAGATTTTGTTGGTTTTGTTGTCTCAGTTTTGCAGACCTCTAATAGTTCCTTCCTCTATGTGATTCTAATCTTGCTCTGATGCTTCATATGCAGATACTGCTGTTATTTTTTAAATTATTCTCATATTTATGCAGAGTGTGCTGTCAGAGGAATTCACCATCAAGGCTGTTCAGGTATTTCAACCAAAAGCCTCTGCTTTGGCACAGAGATTGTCTTGTGAGTCAGAGGGCTATGTCCATTCCATGTATACAATATGGATCTTAGAACAAAGCTTTTGAGTTGAGATGGTTGCATCGTAGGAACCTTCTTAAACTGCAGATGACACATCTGTGGGCAGACACCAGGTTTAGTAAAAGTTTTTGTTAACCAAATAAGCTTTAAAGCTGTATAAATCTGAAAAGTGATTGTAATCACACTGTAACTTTGGTTTAAGGCAATGGTTCTCAAACTTTATACTCTCCAGCTTCCTCCTGCCAGAACTTGGCTGGCAACAAATCAAATAAATCAAGCATTAGCGTAATCAGTAACAGACCTGCTCAAGTTAGTCTAGAAACCAGGAAAAATTACACTGAACTTTCTGGTGCTCAGTAAGTTAATTTTCTCACCCACAAACAAAAAAGAGTATTTCACCAAACAGATGAGAAGGAAAGGAAAACAGACAATGAGAAGATAAACAATGTGCCATATGATGCCAAACCACTCATCTTTAAAGGGGGTAAGAACTACTTACAAAGGGCTCTTCGTTCAGGTATTCTGTAGAACCACATGCTAAATTCATATTTTCAGCTGGGAGAGATTTAATTTCCTTCTTAGTAGCTAAGGCAGTGCTGTGTTTTGAATTTGGGATGAAAATAATGTTGATAACACACTGTTTTGGGTGTTGCTGAGTAGTGCTTACCCTTACCCTAAGTCAAGGACTTCTCAGTTTCTCATTCTCTGCCAGGTGCACAAGAAGCTGTGAGGGAGCATGGCCAGGACAGCTGGCCTGAACTGGCCAAAGGGACATGCCACAGCATAGACTGCCATACTCAGTATGTGCATAAACTGGAGAGAGCTGGCTGGGAGCCCTCTGATTGCTGCTGGGGGACAGGCTGGGCACTGATCAGCAGGTGGTGAGCAATTGTGTTGTGCATTACTTGTTTTTCTTGGGTTTTATGTCTCTCTCTCCCTTGGTCTCTCTCTCCTTTTCATCACAATTATAATTTTTATAATCATAATTAGCATTATTAGTAACATTATTATATTTTAATTATTAAACTGTGTTTATCCTAACCCACAAATGTTGCCTTTTTTCTAATTCACCTCCCCATCCCACGGGGAGAGAAGGGGAGAAGGTGGTAAAGCAGCTGTGTGGTACTTGGTTGCCAGCTGGGGCTAAACCACACACACACATGGTAAGTCATTAGATATAATCATTGGTTATAAAGCAAAACGTGGAACATAAGTTGCACAGATATATTTTGTTCATCAGCCTAAAATTTTAAAAGGTTTTAACTAATCCAGCAGTAAGTTCCCCTGATGTTAATCTTCTCAGGGAGTTAGCGGTTAAAATGTCAGGGGAAGAGGGAAATTTGAGATGAAAAAGACTGGCAGTTTTCACGTGCCATTTGTCTGAAAATTTATTTCTCTTTTGAAAGGTTCTATGGGTTAGGGGAAAGAAAAGTGCCTTCTTACAGATAGGAATGTTTTTAGTGTGACTGTAGAGAGTAGCAGTAGAGCTAAAGCAGGGAAGTTCCTGGTGACTTATATTGCACAGCCTCTTTTATAGGACAGGCACCACCAGCCTGTGCCCTGACATTTTGTGCTTTCACAGCAGAGTCAAAGGACAATGAGAGAGACACCAGGAGCAGGAGATGAGTCCATGAGTCATCTTGGTGTTCCTCATTGTGGACAATCCTCTTTCCGAATTTGTTTCTTCATTTGCTCCGTCCAAGATACACAAGCAGTCACCTGCTTAGGTTGAATTTTGGAAAGGGGCTTGGAATGATAATGCAAATGGAAAAATAAAATGTGGAGCTTGTGGAAATTCCCCTTACAGTTTTTTTCCAGTAGGAAGACTTTTCACCTGCTGGTTTCCATATTGCAACATTTCAGAGGGGGTTTCCACAGATAGAGGATATGAAAATGAGAGAGGAAGAATTGCTACAGGAAGCGGATTTATTAAAAAATATGTCTGAAGCATTTTTTATCACATCTTTGAGTAAATTGTTGTGGTGTATAAGATATGTCACTGGGTTTGACACTTCTGCCAAGCACAGTATGAAAATAAGGTAGCATGTATTTTATGCTATTTTTTAATATCATAGAAAGGTTCTACCTTTTCATAGTGGGGTTTTTGGTGGGTATTTTGGTGTTTTTTTTTTTTTTTGTTTTTTGTTTTTTTTTTTTTTTGTTGCTCAATAGATTAATGCAATTTATTTCCTTGGAGTTTTAGAACTTACAAGGTGTTCTATGCAGCAGTATGCAGTGTCTTAGAAAGCACAGATCAGTCTTTCCAAATATTTGTGAGAATTCATGAATGAAAGAATCATTATCCAAGTCAATGTCTTCTAGTCTATCTCCTGCAGCCATCCTTCCTCTGTTACATTCATCATCTCTGTCCTTGCCTGCCAGGACATAAAAGCAGACAGCTGTTGCCAGCACTATTCTTTTGCTAGCACTGAGACATTGAGAACCCCCATCAGAAAGAAAATTACTTCCTCTGGAGCCCAGATTTCCCCTCTTCTGCTGTGTGCAAATCCTCTGGTGTGTTTCTACATGTACCTCCGTGCTCCTGTGTGGTTTTCCATAAATGATTGTATACAAATCCTTGAAGCAGGAGAGCTCCTGCAGGCAGAGATGCCATCTCAGTCCCAAGAGAATCAGAAGCTACAATTCTTTCATCAGATACAAGATCAGCATCCTCTTCCTGAGCAATGGCTCTTGTTCTCTGATTGTCAGTCTAATCAGAAAATCGTTGGCTGATGAACAAGATGTTTCTGTACAATTTCTGTGACCCACTTTGTGTGAAAACACATGGTCTTGACTTATCATGGATTTAGTATGTGGCTCCTTATTGACAGCTGAAAACAGTGTAGTAAAGAAGGCATGAAGAAATTGTAGGGTTTTTTTTATGGTCTTTTGTAGCTTTGATATTTTTAAAGTTATTTTTTCATGATTTCTCTGGGTTTAGTTTTGTCTGGTATTAATTCTTTGTGCAACAATCATTGCAACAAGTGCTGCCCTCCTGTAACTTTTCTGCAATGTTTTCACCCATGTGCTTATGGATAAAGCAATTTTTAATTTCTTTCATAATTTTAAACCACATGTAGTTCTGCTCCGTATGCCAGATAGCTGCTCTGTGGCTCATGGTGGCACTCAAAGCTCAAATTGGAATATATGTGATAAAAGGCAAGGACTGTAGTGTGTTTTTATGTTTAGGGTTGACATAGAAAAAAAAAAAAAGAGACAGATATGACAATATCTATTGGTGTTAAGAGTGTCATTGCTTGAGTGAAGAAGAAGAAAAAAAAGGGAGTGGGAGTGCGCCTTTGTTTCCTCCTAATGCATCTGTTCCTTCTGCTTGTTTGCAGAGAGGGGCATGTCAATCTGACAACGCCATCAATATGACCTTTCTCTGTGAGCAGGCTCAAGGAACAGATGTATCAAAAGGAAGATATTCATTAAAACCAGAGACCTCTCTTGTGTATCACCCTCTGCACTGTTGAGAAGGATATGCTCTAGTTAGGTGGGAACAGGCCACCTGTAGCAGCAGTGTAGCTGTGACAGCAATGAGCACACTCATTTGTGTGGTAAGAACCACCTATAGCTTTCCATCAAACTAACTTAGGAAGTCAGGGATACAAATGGGATTTTGCTTTTGGTCTGCTTGCCTGCTCTGTTTATGCAGAACTTCATGCAGTGAACAACAGTGGAAGATATTCTTAGCAGTTTGATATTTTTTGCTCCAGAATGTCTGAGGATTTTCCCAGTCTTCATTGGATAACACTGAAAATTAATAGGGTGACTAAATGGCTTACAATTTTACATGATCCTTTGATGTGAAAGCAATTATTAATGTCTATAATTATCTCCAGAATTACTTGGGTCCTGCAAACGGCATTCAAATCAGCATTTTTAACTGTCTTCCAAGGGATGTCATTATATAATTCATAGTAAGGAATAGTACCCTACAATCTGAGCTCAATATTATTGTCACTTCAGAATTTATTTCTCAGACTATCCTTCTGAAGAATTATCATTTTTTATTTTAACTCATTTTTAAAGTACATTTAAAGATCTCAGCAGGGGACTGGATATTGAATAGAGTATCCCTCTATCACTTTAATGTGAGTCTTAGATGTAACAACACTGAGATCAATGCTTAATCCATTATCCTCTGAATTAGGAGGACCATAGTGAGATCTACACATCTGCTCTCCCAATCTTTTCTGCCCACAGCCTACCCACTGTGGGGCCGAGTGGGAAAGAGAGAAAGCCTTGGTGCTGTGCAAGTTCACTCCATCCCACCCAGAGCTGGTGCTGGTGCATGCAGCCCCATGGCACCCAGGCAGGGCAAGCAGAGCAGGCCCAGTGCCAGCCAGCAGCCAGTGTCTACCAGACAGCTGTGATGGGCAGCACAGCTTCAGCATCACACCAGGAGGTCAAGTCAATGGGTCAGGGTTATTTCAGCAGGTAAAAAATGTCAGGCTGTACACAGGCAAGGCCATTAAGGCATGATTGATTGAATGGCTGAGGTCATGATGTAATTTTCCTTTTTCTCCCCCATACTTGCACACCATTATGGTGGACAGATAGATCACCAGCAGACTCACAGGCAAGGTCAGATGACTCTGGTCTTTACCAGGCAGGTCACCTTGGAAATGTTGGTCAGTGAGAATAGGCAGCGACATAGGACATTTCTTCAAGGAACACATTTTTTATTTAGCCCCAGGAGTACAGTAAGGGAAAAACAGTGTACTTGTTGCATCACCTGCAACTTTGCCAGTTTTTCTAAAAACTTTGGTAGACCCAACTTTAAAATCTCTCCCTTTATACTTCATCTCTGTGATACTAAACTCTAGCTCTATCTGCTGCCTTTGAAAATCATGGGCTGATCAAACTGTTTTTTGAATAGGAGTGGACATGGTAACTCCAGAGGAAGCCATCAGACCAGGATTTTCAGATTTCAGGACTTGCTGCTGGACTCTGGACACCTTACACTTTTTAAAAGAGGCAGAAAGGAACCTGAAACCATAGGAGTTTTCAACAATTTTTTTCTATGGAAATGTCAAGGCAAAAACGTTTATTCAGGATTGACAGAGTAGGTGTAAGTTTTTTCATTCAAAGAAATGTCATCATGAGGTGTTAGTAGCATTACTTTGTAAGTGTACTTTATTATCCTCCCAAATCAAGCTTTAATCTGTTTGAATCCAGGGATCTACTTTTTTGCTACTTTCTGTAGCAAAGATTGCCAGACTAAAAATGATGGGAACTTACAGGGCTGCGAAGGAAGAAGTGTAGCCTTGTGTGACTTAGGTGTCTGTGGTGTGAAAAATCTGGCTTCAAGCTGCTGGGATGCAGCAAATGACTGTGAGGCCTTCAACAGAGGGGTTAGAGACCTTCTGCACTGAGCAGAGCAGGAAGAATGAATCATTAAAAAGAACTTTTAAATCATGAAGATAAAACAGAGATTTCCAAAACAGATGTGATTCCCACAGAATATAATCTATCTAATGGAGAAAAAGATATACTTCAGAACAAATTTGTATACACATACACAAGCTTTTGCAGAACTGATTAAGCACTGTTCAGTAAGTTTATTCTGGTTCTCTTTTGTTATATGTGTAAATGGAAAAAATATGGCATCTGATAATAAATCAACAGACAACTGAAAGTGTCCAGACATCAAAGGTTTTTGAAGGCTAATAAAGCATTTCCTTGTCCTGGAGAGGGTCTCATCTTTCCCCTCAACTGAATTCCAGATCCAGTTATGGAAGAACAGCAACTTTTTTTGGCTACAGTGGACCTAAGAGATAACAAATCCAGTCCTGATGGGAGAGTGACATAAGGCAGAAGTTTTGAATCCTGTTCTGCTCTCATTCACTCTAAATATATAATCAACATAATTCAGAGCTCCTTGTGGATTTGGAATGACACAGGAAAAGATGAAGTTGTGATAGTGATAAGCTTTCACATAATTTAATTTAATATATACTTTGTATAAATTATACAGAGGGAGGTTGGACCAGATGACCCACTGTGGTCTTTTCCAATCTGACCCATTCTGTGATTCTATGAATACTTCTCATTTGAGTAGAGATTATGTCCTTGCTATCTAAAATCACTGGTACAAATATCCTGAAAAGGAATTTCTTTTTTCCAGCTCTTCCCTTCAGTATCACAGTTGCCAAAAGAAGTTAGACCTTCAGAGAAGAGAACTTACTGGCCACAATGGATTGTGGTTACTGAGACACTTTGAGGAAAAAATTACAGAGGAATGGATACTTGTGCTGTAATTGCTAGAGAAGAACAGCTAAGGAAAATCTTAATGAAGTTTCAGGGCATGACTCTTAGGTCAAGACTAGAGTAAGACTCAAGTGTGCCTGCCTTCTAGGGAGAAGATAAAAAAGAGTAGCTTGTCAAAGAGGAATCTTATTGGCCTGCAAAAGCCAAACAATGCTGGTGACCTATAGAGGCATGCCATAAACTCTTCCTAGTCTTCCATAAACTCTTCCAGTCTTCCTAGCTCAGTAAAATCCCAACACAGTTTTATTTCTCTCAAAAGCCAGTATTGACACACCGCAGCTGGACTTCCTGGTAGCTCACCGTTCAGTGGGCTATTCCTGTTATGAAGCACAACATATCCAGACAGCACATTGTTGCTAAAGCTAAAAAAACCTCATTGTACAGGAGTAGTTTATGGCCTTTATCAAGGTCGTAGTTTTGAATGTAATATACTCTGAATACATGATGAGGCATAAAGCAGACTAAAGTTACCAAGATGAAGAAGAAACTCTTTGCCTGAGCCCTGAATTCCACGTGAGAGTTAATGTCAGGCCAGTATTTCATGGCTACTCTGTAGATCACAGTCAGCTGGATTCCAGTGAGCACAGCACACACTGCCACCAAAATCACAACCAGGCAGTAGTTGGCGATCACCATGTGAACCTCCTTCAGCTCCCTGTGGAACTGGAAGCACTCGGAGGAGCGGTATGTTTTCGAGGTGCCGTAGTAGGAGAGGAGAACAGGCGTGACCACCAGCGCTCCCAGCAGCCAGACAGCCCCCACCCAGGCCGCGGTGTAGCACTTCCGAAACTCCAGGCGGAGGAGGCGGGCTATGATGATGGCCACGTAAAAGGCGAAGGTGGCGTACATGTGCAGGTAGATGATGGCACTCGCCAGCCTGCAGGCGAACCTCCCAAATTTCCACTCCCCCAAAATGTAGTAGCTGAGGCGGAAGGGGATGCTGAGGAGCATGAAGCTGTGCAGCACCAGGAGGCTGATGATTATAATGGTCATCACAGATTGTGATCTCCTTTGAAACAACTGCTGGGACATCATGATGACCCCGAGGGTGCCGCCAGCCAGGTTGATGATGTACAGGACGATCAGAACAGTGTGGAGTTTCTCTGAGGAGTCCAGCACTGTGTCATTGGAGGAATGGTTCTGTTGGGTTATGCAGCTGTTAAGCATCCTCATAAGCTCCTCTTTTGAAGATTACTGAAAAAGAAAAATGGGAGAGAAACATTTCTCTTTGTTATTTTCTTTATTGTTAACTGGAATATCACAGTTTCCTAAAGAGACACTACTGAATTGCAACTGAAATTACGTTATCTCCGTGTAGCTTACAGCCTTATAACTGTTGTGATCCTACATATGACAGCAATAACCCATGCCTCTTGGGGTTAAAGCTACATTTTACATAATTATGAATGAGATTTTGATTAACTAAACTGCATTCTAGGATTTTTTTTTCAATTATTCGCCTCTAGATTCAGACATTTGTGAAAACGAAGACACTGTTTGTTTGTAAATTGTGCAACTTTTATCTGCATTCATATAATAAAGCTTAAATTGGAGGTGGGAAAACACCGAAATATGAAAATGTCGTATCTATCATGTATGGATACTTTGTGATGACAACTGATCCATCTTTTTAGCATCTTGCTGGATGGGTACAAAATACACATAGTTAGCAACGGCTTGTTTCTAGATACATGGAACAAATTGAAAATAACATCTGCAGATGAAAATTCAATTTCTTTTTGCTTCATCTGCAAGTATTTTTTGCTACAGAATTTCACCTGAGTTACTCTACTATGAAAAGTGACGAAAAGGTGAAAATTAATTTAGGAATGATCTTCTGAAAGATATAATTCTTTTGGCACTTGTTGAACATAGCCACATACAGCTGCATTCTTATTTAGACTTAACTCAAAATTCGGACTTGTATACAGATTTCTGTACAAATATACAGGGATAGTTCACGGAGTAGATAGATACTTTGCTAATGAAATTTATCCTTACGTTAGAATTTTGAAAGAATAAAGTAAGAGCTAAAAATTTATCTCTTAAAAGAGCAGCAACTTTTCTGTCTGATTCCTTTGAAGTTTGAAATCAGTAAACTTGTTTTCCTTGGCAATTCTTGATTCTTTGCACTCATCTGTAAAGTGATAGACTGCAACTGCAAAACATTTTTGGAGAAACTTTTTATTTATGAAGCATCAGGAAAAATATCTTTAGAAAACCAAGACTGATATAAACCTTTCTGTTCACCCACTTTTAAAATTCATGACCTTAAAGCGTTTAAATGTTTAAAATTGTTTACCTGCTTAATAATCCCAAGACAAGTACAAGACATTTCCCAGAAACTTTGCTACACCAGAAGTTTTACAAACCAATTAATTTTCCAACATATATTGTTAATTTCAAACTGGCTTTGAAAATATACAAGTCTTAGTTGTTCTGGATGGCATAATTAAAATTTAATGACAGCATTTTCTATTACTTTGAAATAGATTATGTTTTTTCTATTTATAGTAATAAAATATTTGAATTTTACCTTATAATCTCTTCTTTTTGTGACTCCACCCTGAAATGTGTCATTTCATGCAGCTGTAGCATTTGGCATACATAAGCAGAGTGAAAAAGACAGCCTTTGACCTTTTTGACCAAGAAGGACTGAGAGTTTTCTCAGCCCACACACAGGAAGAAACAAGCCTTCCTTTTGCTCCTCTGTGGTAGCAATCTCATATGTGCGACATCTAATGCTTTTTTTCATCATGCAGGGAGAACCACAGAAAAGTTGCTGAGCTGGCAGAGACTATCATTGTGCTGGGACATGTAGAACAGATCAGGTCAGCACTTCCTCTGACCACAATTTGGTTAGTCTTAAAACTCAGGCAGGCAGTGATTCCCTGAGCCATACAACTACCGCAAGATACCGGGTTTTGCTGCTAAACAAGTGAGAAGTGCCACTGATCAAGGAAGGAAATGTGCACCTGAGCAAAGGATTTTTTCCTTATACATCTACTTTCCCCATGAACTTGCTTTATGTTTAATAATTAAGCTAAATATTCCAGAATAACAAAATGTTTACCTGAGTTAACAGGGGATTTCACTCTAATATGCTATTAGACTGTTATTAGAGGTGATTTCTCACAGTTTAAATATTATACATAAAACAAGATGTAGGCATAAATGAAAAGCAACTTAAGAGTTCCTGCTGTTAAAAAAAGACATAGCCAACAGGCCTTGAAAATTATTCCTGAACCAAAGTCATGAATGCAGACCCCTAAACATATCATTGGTACATGTCAGCCCACTAAAAAGAGGAAGACCTTGAGTCACATCTCTTGTAGAGAAATTAAAAAGCGGATTCTTGGCCAAAAAATTAATCAGAAAAATGTTAGTCCTGTTTATTTTTCAACTAAAGTTCTAGACTCATCCCTACTCAAACGTGATAGGCAACACATAAGGTTTTGTGAGCAAACAATAACATACAAACAATATTGCAGCAGGGTTGAACTAGCATTGCTCCTGCCATCAGTCAGCCACCTTCTGCTGTGGATGAGAGGATGGTTCCCTTTGAGAGGCATGTCTCCTACGAAGAACAGAGTTAGGAAGAACAAGATGTGAAAGAGAGCTACCAGAACTAAATAAATACAATACTTCAAAAATTAAAAAGTTGGAAAGAGAAACAGGAAAGTCTGTGAGGGTGAGCAAGGATGCGGAAACAGCAGTCTGTGAGACATTCTCAGGATAAACTCTGAAAGCTTTGAGAGAGCAGTTACGATTTCATTCAGACCAGGATTCAGAGCAGCAGGGATGCCCATTTTGTATGCTACATATATTTGTAGGCTTGGACTAAAAGAAACGTGTGATTGTTCCATTAGAGCACTGATAGAGGGCAGCTACCTGGGTAATGGTACTCACCAGCTGTGGTTCCAGCATCACCTAATCCCACATAAGGATAGGCTGCTGTCTGTAGTTTTGGTGGTTGGATGGCAAAATGATCAGCTGGGTCTGCAGAAATGCACAGGAAGGTAGTGAACAGTCTGAATGTCAGACACTGATGGTTTCCGTGTGTTAGAATGATCATGAAACTACAGCCACAGCCTCTGGGTGAAGCAGGGAAAGTTGCTGCCTTGTCCACAGAGCTTGAAGGAATCCATAAACCTTGAACCACCACATAATAAAATCAGAAGAGACATGAAAAAATTGCATTCCTCAAGTAGCTGTTTTGTGACAGCCAGAACTCCAGACAGAGCCAAATCAGACTCTGAGATCAGGAGCTTGGTGCACTCTGCTTCCTTCTTGAGTCCAGTCTGAGCTCTTTGGATGTAAAGTCAGGCCAAAACCCAGCAAAAATGTTGCACAATATAATTCTCTTGTCACCTTGGGGACAGTGCTGTTAGCTGGCACCAAAACTGCTGAAGGTCAGAAACTGAACTTCTCCACTGATGTTTTCATACCTCTTAGTCTATTTTTCCTTGAAACATTCCTTGAAATTTGTATGTTAATGCTGTTCGGTGTGCTAACCTTGTGTCTTCACGTTCTTCTGTTAAATAAATAAAAAATAATTAAAAAATCAGGCAACTCAGCCCTGTAATCTAGCTTGAGTTTTAGGTTAGCTTGTTATTTGAGCACAAGAGAAAATTTAGTCAGCACATAGCTTGCTTTGACCAGTGGTGAGAATAATGATTGAAAGTGAAATGCATCTATACACAGCAGAGATCCAGGTCAAGACTAGAATTACAAATAGATTTTGAGGAAGGAAGGGACTGGGCATATCTGGTTCAACGCTGGGGTAAACAGAAGACAAAGAAGAAGAGTGGAAGTTTCAGTTACTGAGATGGAAAAATTAAACAGAAGAAGAAGTAGCAGCTGAGAGAAGATAAATGAGGCCTGTTGTGTGTTTGGAGATGGGATGAATCTCTGTGGAAGTGTCACTGCTGCTGCCCATGCATGCGTGTAGCAGACTTCCTCTAAGCAGGGACTAGATCCTCTGTAGAACTCTAACTTCTCCATTTCATGTCTGCATGATGTCCTCTGTTCCCTGCATCAGTCTACAAAAATATTGTATTTTCTGGTTAGTATAATAGCAGCCAAGGCTTCACATTTGGTTTCAAGAGCTGCTTTCTGTCTTTGAACAGCCATAAAACTCTCCTGTCTTTTGTGACTGGATAGATTTTCAGTTTTAGCTACTTCTAAATTAGGGTGATAACTTATGATAATTCAAATGATTTATTAATATTAATCATTTATTGCTAGCTGCTTACAAGAACTGAGCTACACATTGGTCATAAACAATGGTAAAATAGGGAACACCTCTGTGTGTTAAGCTTTAACATACTGCTTTTTCTGGGATTGCAGGTGAAATCACAGTTCTTGGTGTCTCACTCCAAACTTGTCAGACATGAGTCACAGGTACTGGATAGTAAGAAAATCATACTCCATAGTTAAGGAACATACAGGATTATCCCTTTAATTTGCCAATCCCACCCACCCATGCATCATGAATAATTTACTAACGTCAGCTAGTAAATGGTCAACAAGTTTAGCAGAACTTTTCAGATTCTTGGACTACTCCTCTAATTACTTGATTGCAGGTTTACTGAGAGATTTGTCAGGCATTGCCAGGATGGAAGAGGCTGTCTGGCTTCTGTTTATTAGAAATCATAATATATAGTTGCCTTAGTCATATCTATTTAGTATGCCTCAAAAGTAGACATTATGCTTTATATAAATAGAAGTAATATGTGGAGGAATTTGGCAGAGTATATCACCGGCAGGCTATGATTTACTTTTTAAAACAAAGCTGTTATTTATTTGGTTTGGTGCAAAGAGAAGAGTTTTGTTATTATAAGTTCAGGAACTTGTCATTATTCTTCTGTCATGGTACGTGCCAGTTTAGAAATTAAAAGAGTTATTAAATAGTTTTGTCCCACTATTTGGTCAAATTGCCCTCCAACACCTGTAGTGGCAATTAAAGTTGTTGCTTTAGTTTACTCCAGAAAATTGATATTACTGACTATAAAGCCATTTTACTAGGGAACAGCTGCAGAAAACCACAGGTAAGTCAAGTATCTGGCACCAATAGCACAAATTTTTCCTTACCCCAAATGCTTTTCTTTTTGCTTGACCATGCTGCTACTGACTATCCTTTGCAAACTTCCCATTGCTTCAGTCTCACAGCCTTTCTCAGAAGTCTGTATTTCAAGGAATAGCCCCACAAAATGCTGCTGTACCTGGTTTCTCATGTTCTGCCTGATAAATAACACCACAGCCACAGAGTCTGAATTCTTTCCTGATACTTATACACAGATTCAACAAGCCTCCTCTGGAATTAGATCCTGGAAACTAATTTTTGCTCAACACAGAGCTGGGCAAGGCATAATCTTTATAAAACTGAAAAGCAATTAGAAAGGAAGCACATAAGCCAATTAACTCATGCAGTTAATAAGAAGGATGTGAAGATGCTAGAGCAAGTCCAGAGGAGGCCATAAAATGATCAGAGGGATGGAGCACCTCTCCTATGAAAACAGGCTGAGAGAGTTGGGGTTGTTCATCCCAGAGAACAGAATGCTCTGTGGAGACCTTAGAGAACTTTCCAGTATATAAAGGGGACCTACAGGAAAGATGGAAAGAGACTTTTCACAAGGGCATGTAGGGGTAGAATAAGGGTAATGGTAATGGCTTTGAAGTGAAAGAAGAGAGATTTAGATTAGATAGGAGGAAGAAATTGTTTACTGTGAGGGTGGTGAGGCACTGAACAGGTTACACAGAGAAACTGTGGATGCCCCATTCCTGGAGACATTCGAGACTTCGACGGAAGAGCCTTTGAGTAATGTAGTCTAGTGGAAGGTGCTCCTGCTCATGTCAGGGATGCTGGAACTTGGTGATATTTGAGGTCACTTCCACACCAAGGCATTCTATAATTCTATGATCAGGTTTTATGTTTGGGTTGTTTTCACAAATTTGCATTGATCCTAAACTCTCCAAGATCTTAAAACTGTGTTTGTGGCCACATTTCACAAAAATGATCCTTAGTTTTACTGAGGCAAGTTTCCCATTTTTCTGAAAGAAAAAAAAAGTGCTTTTGTTCTGAATAGAGTTGCAGAGAGAGCACTAGAGGACAAGGATGAGGACTCTAAATACTAAAAATGATTGAATTTGTCAGTAAATCAGTTTATAATTTAGATGAGTCTGGTATCTAGAGGCCTGTCATCCCAATTTCATCAAAATACACATCCATAATAGTCAGTTAATCAAAAAGTAAGAAAAAAAAAGGATGTTGAACTGTTGAGGATTTGAAGTATCCAATATCAGCTCCATAGGAATGAAACCTATGAGCAAATCAGAAAAAAAGAATTAGCATTTATTCTTGTGAGTGTTGGGTGGTAGGGAGTGGGCATGAATATCAATAGCGTGAATTCTAAGATACAAAGGAAATTAAATATATTAAATATGAGTAAAAAACAGAACACCTAGAGCACCTCCAAAAAATAGTGATGTGTCATTCTGTTCTCAGGGGTACAAAATGGACTGGTTGTGAAAGGAGAAGGTTTTTTAGTTCCTATCACTAAAAAGAGAACCGAATACAAAAACCATGCTGCAAGCTATCAGACTTTACTGATTTAATTTCCTGTGAGATATCCAAAGATGCCTAAAGAAGCAAAAGTGAGTTTGACATTTGAACATTTTGGCTAGTGGATGCCACCACAGAAGTTTTTCCTTCAAGCCCCTTGAAGAAAAGACAGGGTTTGTCCCACAAACGGAGGAAACTCCAAAGCTGAGGCCAATTGGCACTGGACAGAGCCCTGTATTTACAAAAACTAATACTCTCACCTTCACAGAGCCTTGTCCATAGGATGACTGTCATTTGCAGAAGAAAATGCAGCAGACAAAAAAGCAGGTCTGCAGCACTCAGCAACATAAGTGGCTTAAAGCACTGTGCAGACAGGAATAATCTTAAGGGATTTAAAAAGAGATGCCCACCATATATTTCAAGTGTACTTCCTTCCAATCCCCTTAGGAAAGGTTCTGTTGACTCCTCCAATGACGCCAGTAGCAGTCAGGAATGAACCTCTGTGCTGGCAAGTCCATCATCCATGGTTCCAGCGGAACAATGTAATTTCTGCTGCCTTTTTTGCTAGTTGGGAAATCTCTATGCTTCCATTATGCACACTGTTTACAGGAATGAAATGCAATGAATGCTGTGTGTATGTCTGTATGTCTGTAGCCCATATTCTCACCATGTTGGCAAAGAGAATATGTACAACAAACAAAAATGCTCTCATGATAAATTGATCATGATCCTAAGTGCCATCAAACTGTCTACATAGATCCACTCAATAGCTTTCACTATTTCTTTGTTTCCTCTGTTTAAGGATTTGAGCAATTACTGTAATTGTAAGAACATTTCTACCCCAGAGCATAGATGGGCCATGCAGCTAATTAACATATTTTAACCTAACTCTGTGAAAATGGAATATGTGATAGGTTCCAACTGAACTCTGTATCAGAGTCCTGTTGAACTTATCTTTCCATTATAACAAAAATAGATTGTAGAACAAAATAATAGGATGGAGGGAAATGTTAAAAATGGAGTGATTAACTTAATTGCTTTTTATTCAACCACCAGTAGTTCCTAGAAATGAAGGATGGGAGAAGCCATTTATTTATTTAGTTAGTTATTTAACTCAAGACTGAGAGAGAGAAAAAATTGCCTTAAGTATGATTAATAATGATTTCATCTAAAGTGTAGATGAAAATCAGGGAGGAAGTTTACCTACACATTTCAAACTTCATAGACCTATGTGCTTCAATTGTATATTTTCAATGTACAAAATAGCAGAAATAATTGTATTAGAAATGAGAATCTTTAAACACATTATATTTAGCTATAAACCTAAAGCTTAAATAATTGAAAAATTCAAAATTTGGTTCCTTTATATGAGAAGATGTAAACAGTCAAAAATAAATCCAGGGATTATGTTCTCAGTTCAAAGGAGGACACTGAAAGGGCCAATTAATTTTCTTCTTACTTTTTTTTTTCACTAAGCATGCTTTTAGGCAAGACTGTCAAAACATTGTTAGCCAGCATAAACCAATTGCTACCTATGAGAGGATAAAGATTAATTAATTCAAATGATGTTTTTTAGATCCTCCTGATAGTCCAAATCCTCCTGATTAAAAAATGAATAAATAACAGGCTTTTTGTATTTGAGCCTTAGGAATTTTTTTGCTTTACATGTTCAAATTTAACAATTTGAATAAAAATAAGATTGTATTAAAATCCAATTTTATTTTCAAAACTAAAGCTCTTAAACTACAAGTTTAAGGAATTTTACAGTCATTTAACTCCTTCTTTAAAAATGTATCTTAAATTCTGGCTGGTAGCTAAGCTAATCCCTCACTCATTTCTCCAGAGGGGTGGGGATGAGAACTGGAAGGGCAAAAGAGAGAAGAAAAGTTTTGGGTCAAGATAAAGGCAGTTTAATAAGTGGAGAGGGATAAAGGGAAACATAAATTAAGCAATGCAAAAGCAGTCATCCCTCACCACCAGAAAATGATGCACAATCAGTCTCTGAGCAAAAAGTACTTTGGCAAAACTCCCCCTTCCCAGTTTTACTGCTGAGTGTGTTGTTATGTGGTATGGAAGATTTTTTTAGACAGTTCAGATCAGCTGTCCCAGCTGTGTCCCCTCCCCACCTCCTGCCCATCCTCAGCCCATGGGCAAGAGGAGCAGACTCATAAAAGAGAAAAGGTGTTGGTGCCATGAAAGCCTGGCTCAGCAAGGGCTGCACCGCTGGTGTGTTGTCAACACTGTTTTGCCACTAATCTAAAACACAGCACCATATGGGCAGCTATGGCAAAAAATTGCTCCATCCCAGCCAGAGCCAGTACAGGAAAAGAAAAATACAGTTGTGAAGAAAACGGTTTAAATATTCTGGATATGTAATAAAATACTAATAATTTCAAAATGAAAGCTTTTGTTTGGAAAAATTAAAAAAAGTAAATTGCAAAGCTTGTCTCAAATATGGATTAATCCAGGAAAAAAAATCTTTCTAGGTTAAATCTTCCTCTGAAAGAACCAGTAAGAAGGACAATACTTACTTAATATTTTCCTAAAAGGATCTGTCTCTGGTAGCAAAACTCTCACTTGGTAGAAGAAGACAGGGACAGAGTGGGGTATGTTAAAAAATGTTTGGTCACTGGAAGATGGGGCAAATCAGGTGAGCAAGGGTGTGAGGGTCAAACATGGCACTGAAAGACTTCCAAAGAAGAGCTTCCAGGAGAAACTGGCAGTCAGTTGATAGCAAAGCTCTTCAGTGTTGGATCTGGAAACCTCCAGTGTCCCCACCATGAGCTGTGTAACAGGACAGAGCTTTGTGGATAGCATTGAGTGGGAGGAAGCAGCAACATGCTGGCAGCTGTGGCTGCTGTTCATAGGGACCTCAGCAGGCTGGGGGAATGGTGGTCAGCCTCCCCCTGCTGTAATTCAGTTCATTGTGCCTTGGGGTAACAAGCTGTGTGGTTGCTGGTAAAATATGCTTGTAAAGAAGAGGAAAGATAAGATTAGGGAACCCCATGCATGTTGTTTGTTGGATCACTTTATTCTTTCTTGATAAGGGCTTTGGGTACAGCGAATAAAGTTTGGATTAGGAGCACTGAGGGGAAGCAGAAGGGCAGCAACAGTCTCTTCTCTCCAGTGACCAGCGATAGGGCCCAAGGGAATTGCTTCAAGCTGTCAGAGGAAGTTCAAGCTGGACATTAGGAAAAGGTTCTTCACCCACAGAGTGGTTGAACGCTGGAACAGACTTCCCAGGAAATAGTCATTCCTGAGCTTGCCAGAGTTCAGGAAACATTTGGACAATGCTCTCAGGCACATGGTGTGATCCGTGGGGCTGTCCTGTGCAGGACCAGGAGTTGGACTTTGTACCCTGTGGGTCCTTTCCAGTTCAGGGTGTTCTGTGACTTGTCCTGGAGTTGTGGTAGAGGAGGTTTAAGTTGCATATTAGAAAAGGTCCTTCATCCAGAGAGTGGTAGCTGGGCACCGGAACATGATCCCCAGGAAAGTGCTCTGTCACAGCACCAGCCTGACAGAGTTCAAGGAGCATTTGTACAACACTCTCAGGCACATGGAGTGATTCTTTGGGTGTTCACTGTAGGGAGAGGAGTTGGACTCGATGATCCTTGAGGGTCACTTCCAAGTCAACATATTCTATTGAATCTGGGATTCTGTAGTATTCATAACAATTTGAGAGTGGTGTAGCTGTGAGTCAGGAGGCCCACAGCTCCAACACCAGATAGGGTGTTTGGATCCTCCATCCTTAGATTTTTGAAACACAGCTGGACTCAGTTCTGGGCAGCCTCATCTAACTTTTGAGTGTAGCCATGCTTTGAGCAGAGGGTAGGACTGGGTGATCTTGAGACATCGCTTACTATCCATTTTTGGCTGTGATCTAAACTCATCACAACACTACAGAGGTGAATCTTCCTTCCACACCTTTACTTTTTGTTCACAAGTTTGTGAAGGTTAAAGCTACTAAATTTAGTTACTAAATGTAGTCACTAACTGGCAGCAATTACTAACATGGAACATTTTGTTACACAAATTTAAGTTATCATTTGCTCCTACGCACATCCTGACCTCCAGAACAAGATTTTGTCCTTGCTATTATTGTATCATCTCAGAATTTTTCTGTTCTAGCAAAAATACCCCTTGACATTAAACTACGTGAAACCACCTTGGTCCAACATAATTATTACTTTTGTCATTTTTACTTCACAAGTACTGCAGTGGTTTTACACTCCTACATATTTTTTGTGAAAGATGTTGTTATGGTGATACATTTCACACGCTGTATTTCTTTGTATGGCTCTGCTACCACTCTTTTGTGTCCCCTGTGTACTTAAATATGCTCACGAGTGACCAGTTTGGTTATTTAATCAGGAAACAGCTGAGACCTTTTTGCAGATTCTATTTTGTCACAGCCTGGGTTTTCTTATTTCTCTGTGAATTAACTGCCTTGTCATGTGTTTTATTTGTTCTTCTAATTTTGCAGCTTCCTGTACTTCACATACATTGGGGTGTTAATTTGGTGGTGTTTGCCATCTTTGTTTATTGTCCACATCCCACTGCTGCATTACAAAGCACTCTAACTCTTCAAAAGAAACAGAGAAGGCTCAGCCTTTCAAACTGCTTAGTTGACTGAACATTAACACTGCTCAGTGAAACAGGTATCAGCTCAGATTTACAGTCTCCCCTCAGTGGCAGACAGAATGAGAACCCCACTTTCAAGAGTGGATATTTTTCATTTTGTTATTTGTGACTGAGTTTCCAGGCTGATTATTGCTGAGACATAGTAAAGTACACAAAAGTGTGCAACACCCATTCAGCAGCCCTGAAAGGAGCATATTCTTGAATATCAGAGCAGTGCTACAGTAAATTGCCTCTTTATTTATATAACAGAGCATACAGAGAAGATAACCGCAGAGCTAATGAGACTCTGCATATATATGGGTTACATTAGTAATGAGAAACAGCTCCACTAATTAACTCTGCTCCCTAATGAAATTAAATTCATGCTGTAAAAGACTTTTACAATAAAGTCAATACAAACCCGAAGTATATCAGTTTCTAACTCCTTCATTATGGCAGAGTGACATAAACAATATCATGTTTTTATATTGGCATGGGACAGTAAGCATTGTTGGTAGGCTGAGCTTGTTCCAGTTTCCACAAAAAACCCAATAGCTTCCTTTCCTCATCCTTTCCTTTCCTGCACACATGCAGTCTAGTATATCAGTGAACTATTATTTCTCAGTTTTTAAGTTAATTTTTGAAAAAAACTTCATACATAAGTTTGCCCATGTAAATTCATTAAAAGCAATATAAGCTCAAATTGTAAGCTTGAATTTTCTTCCCAAGTGATGAGCTGAATTCTTAGCAAATTTCACAAAGCATATTCCCACTGACTGGTCTTATGAATTATCATCGGCCTGACAGTTGTTGAGCATCTCCTTACTATGCTGTTTGGATGCTCTGCTAGTTCTTTCCTTCTACAGTATCCTGGTTTTCCCCGCTCAAAGCTGAGCTGAGACCACTAATACTTTAGTTCTTGCATTACCTGAATAACCAGTTATGTTCCATCATGATCCTGCAATATAAAAGTGAGAGGGATGCCAAGAAGCTGTAGAACACCTCAGCTCCTTTTTTTTTGTTGTTGTAAGTAGATGGAAAACACAAAATTTGGTGATGAACTCCTGGTGCATCATTATCCACTTCAAGCTTCCCAGAAACATGGACTGCATGTTGACAGTCAATTTACCCTATGCTAAGTTCTCCTTGTTCAGAACAGACCAGTCAGAAAACCACTCCAAGTAGTGCCTTCTCTTTTCTTGGCACACTACACAGAAGGATTTGAAGTGCTCAACAGCATCTCTGGTGATGTTTGCACACGTAGACAACAAGTGTACTATGGCACAGTTGTGGCCGCCACGGCTGTATGTGCTTTTATGATTATATTGTACATATCCTTCATGCTTACATAAAGAAGACAACTCTTCTGTTTGCCTGCTCTCAATCAACTTCTCAGTGTGTCTACATGGAGAATTTCATACCTGAAATGAGGCACATTATAAGCAGTTTATTAGAAATAATTCTGTGTATGTAAATGGGGAAAGCACTGATACGTACATTTAGACTTAAAAAAAACAGAGTGACTGTGCTCTCCATACTTACTTTCTAAGCAGATAGTATTTGTGGCTCAACTTTGTCTTGGGATTGTCTTCCTTGTCTTTATTCTAGCAATAGTTGCACAATATTCTGTCTTTGGGATTACGTATATGGAGCATTTCTTATTCTTTTTGTACAGTTGTTCTCTAAATTTAAGTTGAAAATCCTGGGGCAACTTCAGGAATGATTACTCAGCAATTAGAGAAAAATCTGATTCAACTCCCTCTATTTATGTACAACTGCTCTTGCACCAATTTCTGACATACATTACAGCCATATTAGAAAACCACACATTTTGCAAAAAGAATAAAATTTTCAATCATTTCTCAGAATGACTTCCATTTATTTTGCAAAATGACAAAAAATAGTAGGCATGCATTATGCAGAATGTCCAACCTCTAGCTTTTTGAACTTGTTGGTTTAAAAGATAACAGAAAGAGCTCTTTTCATTTTATTTCCCAGACTATTTAAAACCCCACAGTATATTACTGAGCACACTATATATTACATTTTCTAAAATAAAGACTGTTCTGAGGACAACTCTGTAAAATGTACAGGGGTTTAAAATTTTTTGTTCCTTGGACTGATATTTGACCTGACCTTACTCTATCAATACCAGAACTGAAATGCTGGAAACCATTAGGTATTTCAGGTGATCAGGATCACCAAGCAAAAGATGTGGTCCAGGGGTGTAATAAAATGACCATTATTTTCTGAAATACCTAAACCTAGTCATATTATGTAGCTGTAACTGTCATTTCATGAAAGAACTGAAAACTGCCAAGCTTTTTTTTTTTTTTTAATGGCCACTTTCACAGATTCATGATATTATATACACGTTGTCTGCTGTTCAGGTTTAAACTTCTGAAGGCCAGTTCACTGTAAAGACAGTTTTATTCTTGCAAGCTGAATTTAACTTATATACTGCTTTTCCCTATGTGAAACTTTGTTTTGTGATGCTACCTCTAGTGTACAGACACATTTCATGTCTTGAGAGGATTCTCCTTCAGCTGCTTATTCTGTAGTAGTGGACAGGGACTGTGGTCTGTCTCCATGTATGTGGAATTTGTGTTTCTCTCCATGCAGCCTCCAGACACATGAGACTCTCCTCTCCAAGGGTATGATTGAAGGTTGTTCATCATGTTTTCCCATTAATGCAGACACAACCTGCCCTTTCTAATTTTCTCTCACATTTTTGTAGTTATTTTATTAGTGAAGTCTCTGTGAGCTCTCGCTCCACTGAGGAAAAGCACTGGGAAGACAAAGTCCTATGTGCAATTCTTACATGCTGTCATTAGAGATTGTGGTGCCACCACTCCATTAGGGTATGCCTCCTCCCTCAACCATGGGCTGGTTATTGTGTTGCTTCATGCTGCAGAACTCTAAAGCAGATCAGGGGCTATGAGCTCTTTTCCATGAGTCCTTCCCTTAGCCCGTGTTCTCTGTCGAGCACAAATCAGGGTCTTGCTTCCTACAGGTTCAGATGAAGCATTTGAGGATGCTATCGAATTTCTCTGCTAATGTCTGTCTTGCCTGTATTGTCAGCATTGGGCATGTGTCCCTTCCTGACTATGACCCTGCTATGGGAGGGGTTGCCACTAGATTTAGTAACTGAGCCCCCAGCTGGTTGTGCATTACCCTTCCCAGCTATGGCACTGGCACCATTTCCATTAGAAAGACCTGAGTCATGTGAGCCTACTTTTCCAAAGTTCAACAAAGGAAAACCACAGTCCTGCACTGGGGGAAAAATAACTCCCTGCACCAGCAGAGGATGGGGGTCAACCTGATGGAAAGCAGCTCTGAAGAAAAGGACCCGGAGGTCCTGCGTGTCCATGAAGCTGCAGTGCCCTTGTTTCCAAGATGGACAGTGGTATCCTGGGATGCATTAGGAAGAGCTTTGCCAGCAGGTCAGGGGAGGTGATCCTGCCCCTCTACTCAGCCCTGGTTAGGCCACAAGGTGGTAGTACAAAGGAGACATGGAGTTCCAGAGCAGGTCCACTGAAGGGCTAGGAAGATGAGCACCTCTACTGTTCTGCTGAAGCCTCTCCCTTATGAGGCCAGGCTGATACAGCTGGGCCTGTTCAGCCTGAGAAGTGATGTCTGAAAGGGGAACTCATCAATGTCTATCAGTATCTGAAGGGAAGGTGCCAACAGGATGCAGCCAGTGGTGCCAAGAACTAGGACACAAGGCAATGGGCAGAAATTGATGCACTGGAAATTCTATCTGAATATGAAGAGGAACTTCTTCACTGTGCTGTGACCATGCCCTGGAACAGATTACCCAGAGAGGTTGTGGAGTCTGCCTTACTTGAGATATCAAGAGCCATCTGGATGCAATTCTGTGTTATGTCCTCTAGGATGACTCTACTTAAGCTGGGAGGTTGGATCAGATGACCCACTGTGGGCCTTTCCTACCTTACCCAGTCTTTGATTTTGTGATTTTGAGCCCCAGCCACATGTGAGTGACACACAATTCCTTGAGGGCACAGCTGGAAGAGCTGATGAGCAAAACCAGCCTGGCACTCCTGAACTGGAGGCATTGCTAGGAAAGAGGGAATTTACTGGTTGAGGGTGAAAGCAGCCAGATGGCATGTCTGCTGCCTCACCAGAGAAAAGAGGACTATATATTACTTATAGTTAGCCTCCGGGGAATGGACACTGTATATTACCTTTATTGGTATTTCTCTATTCAGCAAAAAAAAATGGTTTATTAAGCAGCTGTTCGCAAGTGAGGAAAATTACTTCACTGAGTGTCAGAAGGTTTAGTTTGATTTTCTGAAATTTTTGTCTGGGAGGTCAAGCTGGTGTTTTATTAATGACCCCTTGGCTTTTGAAGTCAGCCCTTATTTCCAATCAAGTCCTAGCCATAGGGTTTACTTACAGGGAAAATGCACGCCAAATTCTATTTCTCTGAAAACAGCAGAAATGAGTGACTTTATGGGTCAGAAATGTCCAATTCTGCAGTTCTGTTGAGGCTTTTGTTCAGAAACTGCTGCCTCTGCTGCCTTCAGGGTTTCTCATGCCCATCGCCCTCTATCCCTGGAGAAAGCATAAAGTGCCTGAAACCCCCAAACCCCTTTCTTGGCCTGCAGCTATGGAGGTACCTTCTTCCCCAACCAGTACTTTTAGTCTAAGTCACCCTGGTTATTAGGAATACATGGAAATGGAAATGTCAGGTGACATAGACTGTGGGAAACTGCCTGGAAAGAAAAGATCAGTATCCTAAGGGGAATTAGACAAATAGGCTTACAGTCTGATAAAAGCCTCAAGTCAGGATTTCTGCAAAATGCAGTCTTTGCTGTATTTGTCCTTGCCTTGACTTGATTTTCCATGATTCCCTGGTGAGCTAGAGAGGGAATTGATGCAGCTGAAAGACATTCAGCAGGCAAATTCCAGCCATATGGAAAGAGCGATGCAGGAGTGGGAGCAAGGAGTGGCTGAGGGCAAGTTTGCTCCCATCAGTGAGAGTGCCACTTTTTAGCATCTTTAAGGATTAAATAAATAACCTGAGATGAAGGCCAGAGACAAAGTCACCTTGCCTTGCTGCCGTGTGGCAGAAGTATGCTGAGAGTTTGCTCTCTTCTCCTCATTCCCAGTCCTGTTCTTCAGATCCTACCCCCTCTATGCCCTTCTGTAATAGTGTGTTTGTGATCATGATTATTTCCTAGTCTAGTACAATCCTCTGTCATCCAGTTAGGGAAAAAAAAAAGGTCACCTTCATGATTGTGGTGCATCTGACCAAGCAGATGAAGGTAATTGGAAATTCCCCTTCTATAGTGGTCAACTCCTGGCACAGTTAAGGGAGTTCATTTTCTCAGGGCAGGGGAAGGCTTTCTCTGCCAGACACTGATGCTCACAAAGCAAGACAAGTGGTAGACATAAAGTTTGCATAGACAGTCCCATAAAAAGCATTACTTGGTGCTGGATAACATCACCAACTTAAATAATGGAATTATTAGACCCCTTAATTTCCTTGTTATCATGCTGAGTTAGTATTAACATCATTAGCAACAAATTTTATTAGGGGGAAAAAGCCACTACTATTTTTTGTGATGCTTTAGTGCAGGCTACTGTGAAAGTTTGCATTTTTACAGGAATTAAATTACTTGTGATTTTAACACATGGATGAGCAAGATTTGTTGGTCTGTATAGTTGATAGGTACTGTTTTTAAAATCATGTTTTATGTTTCATTCCAAATGCAGATATAAAATACTTCTAATTGCTTCTATAATTTACATGCATTTCTGTAGGAGGGACTTTACTTTTTCAGCACATAGTAATTTTGTTTGTTAATAACTTTATTATAGTATAAGTGTTATAATATAATGTTACAAAGCTACACAGTGCCTACAGAATCCATGCAAGGCATTTTCTTTAACCAACCACATTGTTACAGGAGGAAAAAAAAAGTTATGCCAATTTCCATCTTCTCCCACCACACAGAGAATATGATTTGTTTGTGTACCTTTAAAACAAACCTGGATAATAGCAGTTTATTGCTTTCTTAATGACACACAGTTAACTAGTAGTGAGCTACACATCCAAGTTGATTCCCTCCATGTTTTGAAAGTAGTTCCCCAACTACTGTTGAATCTGACTGGTAGCTGTCATCCTTTTTACTGTGATTCTTTGGGCACCAAAGCCTTCTTGGACAGATTTTTCTCAGATACACACACACTGCAAGCTCTCACATTTCTTCCTTTACAGATGTGGTCGAGGCTGTTTGCAAAGGGTGAGCCATGAGAGCTGCCCAACACCTCACTTGTGTTATGAACTTCAATGATTTCCACCATTTGGTGTTGTATAGTATGACTCATACTCTGACCTGAAAATAACTTGTTATGATCAAACATCCTGATAAAGGACCTTGAAGCAAGAAGGAAGACAAGGTAGAAAGACTACAGGAGACATGGGATCCCATAAAGTAACAATCTTGGTGGGACCAAAAGCAATGAACACAGCAATGAGATTGCATAGGTATAACAAGATCAACCAATTGTTATTTTATTGCTGTCTGATGTGCAAGAGATGTTGAAGGTGAAGTAGAAAGGAATGGAAAGATTCACAAGGGTGAAAAGGTGGATTTCAACAGCATCATGAGGAGAGGCTCTCATGGAAATTGATCAGCTGATAACCTCTAATTAGTTAAATGAGTAAATTATTATCCCACTAATTCCAGATGAAAAAATGTGACATTATGCAGATGGCAAGAAAAATAAAGATGTATTAGCCATTGATGTCTTGCATTAGAGGAGTTGAGATTTATATTCTTTTTTAGGGATAGGTATAAAGCAGCTGAGCTATGAAAGCCTCAATGTCTTTCATAGAAATATTTTACCAAATTTTTAATCTTTTTTAGTGGAATTTATTTCTGTCTTCAGACACAGCAACTGGCAATGCCTCACTGAGATATAGTATGCTTTTTAGCTACACTAGATCTATTAGCTTTTTCCATCCCTCCAATCCAAGCAGCAATATTTTCATTCCTTCCATAAGTACAGGGTACAAAATTTATTTATTTATTATTTATTTATTTCCTTATTTGTGTTTCTACATTGCAATTCTCAAGTTCTCCTCCTAGTGCCTTTGACTTCAGAAATTTTGATGTAAAAACAGTAAGACAGAAGAGCCCATGACCTTTCTTCCCTCTTCTCCAGGTCCATCCACAACTCACTGGGTAGCACCATGAGGAAATTGCTGAGGTCACCTTCCTGTTTACTAGCTGAGACCCTGGAGGCAGTTTGTTCTATTACTCCAGGAAGCTGATGTGCAGAGCCCTGTGCGGGCGTGTTGCACCGTTTCCAGAGCACACCCTCAACTTGCTGAGGAGTGAGTTTGCCGTATCTGTCCATCACTGTCCTATCCCAAGTCCTGCACACACTGCAGGAGGCTGATGCTAGCAGCAAGACAACCTTCTGTGGATCATCCACACATTTTGCTTGAAGAAGCGGCTTCCACTCAGCACGAATGACAGCAGGTCCAGACAGCTCAGAGCAGTCAGGCTCAAAAAAACCTCATTGTAGCTTTCTAACTGGTCAAAATCACTCACATACTGTATGTAGTAGGCCCTGAACAGGTGATAGGGAAGGAACCAAATTATGATGATCCAGATGAAAATCAAGTTTTTCACCTGGGCCCAGAATTCTTGGTGTGAACAGAGAGAGGTGGAAAATTTTCTTGCCACTTTTACCAGGATAAAAATCTGCAAGCTCAAGAGGACACAAGAAATGAGGGCAACGGCTACAATTACGGTGTAGTTCAGGGCTTTCACGCTCTCGTGCTGTAGTTCTTTGTGGAACTTGAAGCATGTTGTGTTATTGTATAAGCCTGAGCGTCCATACTCAAAGTAGAAGAGCGGCACCCCAAAGACCATGACAAAGACCCACACAGCAGCGCTTGCCCCAATGGCATGCAGCTTCCTGTAAAACTCCACCTTGTCCCTCCACTGAAAGAAGATGAGCCACCGGATCACCAGCGTGATCACATAAAATATGAAGGTCAGGTACATGTGGATGTGCACCATGGCACTCACCATTTTGCAAAATGGCATATCAAATACCCACTTCTTTTTGACATAATAGTGGAGACGGAAGGGCACTGTGAAGAGGAGGAGGCTGTGCACAACAACCAGGTTAATGATGGCAGTCGTGGTCACAGACAGAGTGTTCATCTTGAGGAGCACAAAGGACATTGTGATGGACCCAATTCCACCTCCAGCAAAGGCAACTGAGTAGACAGTGACCAGAATGGCACTCATGGTGCTGGTGTGAGCGAAGGCAGAAGAGGAGTCACTGCTGTTCCTGGTCCCTTCAGTCATGTTCCCAAAATCTTCCTGGTACATATTCTGGAAATAAAAGAATACAGAAAGACTAAGATAAAGTAGGAATGAGATGGCCTACCTAAAAAGCCAGGAAGACTTCCCATCTGGCTCTTGCTCAAGGAATAATCCTGAAATCTCACAGATGACATCAGTAGCTGTAACCTGTACTTTTATCCAAACATCCTCCAGCCTAGGGGAAAATGGATGAGAAGGTTGGGCAGAGAACTTCTCTAGTCCTTATGACATTTCCAGCCATAGTCCTAAAAACAAGCATGAATCAATAATATATGGGGAGAAACGGTCCTTAGAGAAACTACATCATTGTGGTGATTTTGTGCTGTGTTTTTTTTTTCTCTCCTCTCATCTAAGCATCTTCATGCTTTTACAGTGACGATCAGAGATATTGTATTAATTCTGCTACTCATTCATCCATTTGTTTATTTGCAACACAAATTGGCATTCCCTGGCATCCCCTGGCATTCCCAGGGCCAGATAACAACCATATGTTGTTCTATCTAAGATACAAATTCTGTTTGTTACTGAGAGCTGAGTTTTGAACACATTACAGTCAACTTCTCCATGGACAGTTTCTCTCAGCAAGGGATTAAACACCATGGATACCCAGACTTCATGGAAATCCTGCTTAGATCCTGCCAGGCCAAGAAGCATGGGCAGTACTGTTCTGATTCTCAGGGCCATTTCAAATCTTACATGTAGTAACTGGGTGTTATGAAATGGGCTGCTAGAAAACATTAGGAAAGGACATCCTGGGTGAGTGTAAATCATGCTGTCTGACCCAAGCAGAACCCAGATGCAAGTTAATAGCAAGCTTGAAAAGTACGCTATAAATTTTTAATATATTACAGTTTAAAAGAGAGATTAGAAATAATTCTTATAAATCTAAATGCAACTCCTGTTGGATTTTAAGTACTAGAAGATCATATGGGGGGGAAGAGTTCAGGAAGGGTGTTACCCTGAGGCTTATTTGCATCTGTAAAAATGTGCAGGGGGTCTTCAAATTGCAGTTACAGCAAAGAAGCAGGGAAAACTGAATGGTGTTGGGCTTTGTACTATCACAGTTATACTGCTACTGCTGCTGCCTGAACTGTGATTTAAAACTGACTCTGGTAAGTCAGAGTGAATCCCACAACACAAGAAGGAGTTCTCTCACAAGTTTTTGTGATTTTTTCATTTAATACTCAAATGCTTTTCACTTTAGAAAGTCGTTCTTCAATCTGTTTGTATGATTGATGTTTCAGCTTTATTTTCATTTTTTAGGTAGCATGAACTGCCAAAAGTTGGGAGGTGAAAAAGTTTTTTACCAGTCCACTCATTTTATGGAAAAGAGGAAATGCCTATAACAGTTTTAAAAACTGTTTTTGTTCATAGTGGGGAATGAATATCTATTATGCACCTCAGGTGTTTTGTGTTCTTTCTTAGCAATATTTCTAGGCACTTACCCTCACAGTAATTAAGATCTCTTCAAACATTGAAAAGTTATTCTCTAGCTATCTCAATGCATCTAAGACTCCAGATATCTTATTATAATCAGTATAAATATAAGTGCCATATCTCAAACTGATGTATTGATTGCTGGCATTACTGACCTTTTGTGTTTGAGCTTGCATTTCAGAGTGGACAACTAATTCCGGTACATTAAGAAAATTACAATAGGTTGCAGTGAAGGAGCTTTTTATTAAAGTCACTGAAGATTGGCACACTGCAGCTCTTGCATCAGAAGTGGTGCAAGTTCCTTCCACTTCTGTTCTCATTTCAGAGTCACTTCATCCTCACAACCATGCAAGTCAGAAGGGATTAGCAAGAGCTCTTCATCAGTTTCTCCAAGTTGTTTAAACTTCAGTTTGAAAAGATGTCTCTAAAAAGAGGCATTATCACACTGTTTTGATTTTAAATGCATATTTCAAGTTTAAAACTTTTAAAAGTGTCACAGAGGGAAATGTAGCTTGTTGTGAGCAGACCCAGCAGCAAGGCTGCACTTGGAGAGGAAGAACCTCTTGTTGTCACCCTTCAGAGGCCAGCAATGAAATTTGAACTGAAGGCAGTAAGAACAGATAGTCAGAAGTCAGATAACTGATATTTTACACAGATATTCCAGTGCAGGGGACAGCAAGAGACCTATTTCTGTCTGCAAATAGGCAACTGAATCCATGAAATGCAGGTTTCTGCAGAATTCTGAAGTCTTTGTTAAATCTCTGCATAGTAAGAATCTGCAGGAAATGTAATTTTCATTAATCTTAAAAAAAAAAAAAAAAAGCTACTAGAGCTGTGATAGGAGTTTATCAGCTCCCCAGTAGCACAGCCACCCCACTGAAATATCATTGCGTGATGAATACAGAGTGTAACATAATACAGGGCATGTTTCACAGAGGAAATGTTACTTTCTGGTGAAGTGAGGTTTCCTATCATACTGACATTCATAAAGCTATAACCTACTGACCTGAAATGCAACTTACAAGTCCTTTTGCCAGAGTTTAGCATGAGGCACACGGAAAAAGAATTAATGTGGACCTCACATGACACAGCTGTTCTTGTTTCTGTGCTTTCCCACTCTCTTTAGTAACTGCCAGTTCAGTGATTTTTGCTCAAGTCTTGGAGCCAGGTTTGGTCTTCCTCTGTGTTAAGCCTCTCACGACTTGGCTGAACGTCTGCCGGACATGAGCCTTGAGCCACAAGGCAACAGTGGGCACTTCATTTGGATGCCACAGCAGCTGCTGGTGCCAAGGGCTGGGGGACAATTGCAAAAATAGCTGGTTTAGTCTGACATAGGAGGTAGGTTGCCAACAGGCCAGAGGCTAGTTTCTTTCAGAAATATGATCAGCAAAAAGATTCTTGTGCATTCAAGATTTGTCAGTTGTCAGTGTGGATAATGCCATCACACCCATTTCATGTGACTGTCTGTGCAGCACAGTCTGTGAGATTTCCCTGGACTGCTCTCTTCAGGACAGAAAAAGTCACAGTGCTCAGTCCCTGTCTGTGTTCAAAGCCAGGTTGGATGGGGATTTAAGCAACCTGCTCTAGGGGAACGTGTCCCTTCCCATAGCAGGGTTGTTGGAACTAGATGATCTTGAAGGCCTCTTTCATCCCAAATCATTGTGTGATTTATGAAAACAATTTGATCTCTGTCAAAATTTTCCAGGTAAGAAATATTCATTCCAATCTTCAGGAACTTGTTTCTCTTTTATCTTACTGTTATCTATCTTACTATTTAAAAAAGAAAAAAAAAATAAGAAAGAAAAAAAGATTAACCATACTTCTGGAAAGAATTTGTACAACCTCAGTTTGCAGGCATTTTATGTACTTCTGCCTCTGTCTTCAGATTTAAAAATCTTTTGTCAAATTTTGCCTTCCCCTGTAGATACCGGATATGAGACAGAAGAGGTTTATTCTCCCTTGATCCCAGCCATACCTGTGGCTCCTCAGTGAACTGCCATTACACTTGTACTTGGTTCTTAGATGAACAACTTCACATTTGGCAGGGGTAAAATGCTTATTCTAGCTTGTGTCTGATTTAGCAATCCAGATCAGCCTGTCACTGGCTTGCTCCCTTCATTCCATGCTATTTTCCCAACCAAGTCCATGAGTCACCATTATGTTACATCAACATTATATCAACTTATTAAAAAAAACACTCATTTGTCAGAAATGATGACACTCTTACAATCCCTGTCAAATAGTGAGCTCTACTCTGTATAACAAGTGTTTGCAAAATTTATACCCCCATACACATCTGCTGAGAGACTGGCAGGCTTCACACAGATTTTCATGTGTTCTGACAGTTGGGTTCTGCAGAAGAAGCATTTTCTGTCTGCATGCACCCAACTGAGAAGTTTCATTTGAATTTGGAGGAGAAAAAAGTTCAACTCATATGAAAGATTTCTATTTTTGACAGGCTTAATAAATTGAAAAATGACATTCCTGAACTGAACTAGACTAGGTTGGAGGAAGTGAAAAACACAAATAATTTTCAACAAAAGTCTGTTTAAAATCTGCATGTGTTTCACAGAATCCTCATTTAGTCTCAAAGATGTTTTCTGTTGAGGGCATTTTAATTGCATTTCAATTTGTTTTAATTCCATGCTGTGTTATTGTAACATAGGCTATGCCACTAGAATAATTGCAAAATTTCCTTAATTTCAAAATAACCACACACACCTGAAGTTTGAAGTATAAAAACCTGCTTAATGGAAAGCACTAAAAATAAAATAACATTAAATATCAAGCACATTTTTACATTTAGACATCAACTTTTTTCAAACAACCTTTCATGAGTCCCCTAACTCATTTGGTAGCTCAACAGTTCATGTCTTGTAGGCTGTGTCAACATTATACCAATATTTTATGGTTTAAATTCAGTCCATTGAAGAACAAATGAGATGGAGAAATATGTTAAGTTAGTTCTCTTTTGAGATTGTCACTATTTTTATACAAAAAAATGGAAACCATGAAGTGTTCCTAAAAAAGATTATTTACCTCCTTAGCTGTATCTTAACAGAGAGAACACACCCTTCTTGTCCTTACAGAGACTGGGTGATATCAAACACACACACACAAAAGATGGATGAAAACAAAATGCACTGTCTCCCAGTTTTAGAAGACAGTGTAAAACTGCAGGGTAGCGATATGGAAAAGAATGAAGCAATTCTGTCCCTTACTAGGAAGTTACCAAACACAATGAGAAAACATTTGTGCAGAAAATGGGTTCAAATAAAACAGACCACTGAATGCTTCCCCCTCCTAAACTTGCAAGCATTCATTTTAAAACTTTGCAAACTAAGGTTTTTTTTTTCATTCTATGTATACTTACAGATTAGAGTTTCTTTCCACTCTTCAAGCGTTGTTTACTTGGATCTTCATTCTATGTAAACCTTAAGAACAAAAAGCAAAAGACCTGATACTTTAAAGAGTCATTGCCTTGCTTCCTTCTTTGAGCTTATGACAAAACAATAACCTTGAAGCTGTGCTGTGTGAGGGTAGGGCTGCCCATGGCACACAACCTTGGGAAGATTTTTAGTTGCATCACAGCATCCCTTACCTTGCGGCTACTTCTTAGGCACTAGAGATCTTCAAAGCCTCCCATTTCTGAACAGGGCTTTATGCTACTGCCGAAAATGATAAATTATACACACAGAAGTGAGCCTCACTGTTCATAAAGACACATATTTGGAAGGGCTGTTCCCCAGAGTGAAGGGGATGATTTGAAGGTGTTTTTGGAAAACAGGGCAGGACAAGAGCAAAATATGATCTAGATTGTAACTGACTAAGTGTGGGTTTGGATGTGGTCAGAGACACCTATGTGTAAGGCATGAAACAAAGCTCACTCTACAGCCCAGCACCATTTCTCAGCTCTTTCTGCCTGATTTTAGCTCAGTGTCTGGATCTCAGGACACGGTGCCATCACTCCAGCTGCATAGTGCCAGCAGAGGGAAACTAGGAAATTTGATTTTATTTAAAAAGTGATTAGCCATGCCAGTGTCAAAGGCTCATCATGCAATGATGGTTGCTGTGAGGTGTATGTGTGGTAAAAGATGTCCTACTGCAGGACTGAGTCTCTGTAAGGAGTCTGTGCAAGGTCAATTTCGACCTCCTGCTGGCTTAACACCTTTCTGTCAGAACACATGGTCATATTTGAGTGTAGTAGTTCTGAAAGCAACAGTACAGACATACAACTTTTAAATGTAACCTCACATGTGAATGTTTTAACTGACTGCATCCTGTTGCTTCACATTTGGTTAAAAAATCACAAGGGAAGTCCTGCTCTGCACAACAGACTGGTATGTGATGGAAATTGTCTTTTTGTATTTTGCAATTTTAACAGTGGTTGACAGCTAAAAAACTGTTTCAATTATATTAAAATAAGCTGGTCTCAAAGGTCTGTTGAAAGGCATACAGATAAAAAGCTAAAAACTCCATGGCAAAGGCAGAACTAAAGCTAAGATATCCTTGGATCAAGACTTGTGCCTTCTCAAATTAATAATTTTGTCTTGGCTTCTCCTAGGTCTTGTTTTAGAGTGAATACATCCCAGTGGAAAGAAAGCTAAGGTATCTTTAAAACCTTCAGGTAGCTTCTGTATGTGTTTTTAAATTATACAATATTTTTATACATAAGTTACACATAGTTAAGCATAAGTTAGAACATAAGTAATGTTTTAATGCTGTATATTGATATATATTTTTGATACAATATAATAATTACATAACATACAAGTTATATAATTTTGTTGATAAGTAACAATGTTGTTTCCTCAAGCAGTCAAAACAAAAAAAAGAGATTTTCAGGTTGAATTCTTTCCACATGTTTGTGGTTGGCAAATCTTCAATCCTTTAATCCAGGATTAAACCAAGTAGTGAAATACCAGAATATGATGTGGGACAGACACCCTTATTGCCTTTGCTGGTCTCTAATTTGTAGTAACCATCAAGATCTAGATAAGTATAGAATGGTTAATATACATAATTGCAATTAATTTTCCCAGCTAAATTTATGCAATTTTGCCCAGGATTTACCAACAGCATGTATAATGGATTCCAGACTGGTATGTTTAGATTTTCAGCTGTAATGTACTGAGCTGGTGGCAGAATGTGATTATTTTAGAGCATCGCCAGTTTTGAACACTGATACTAGAAATGCATGTATTTTACAAGTTTTGAGTAATTGCTGGTAGTTTTAGCAATACTCTGAAAATCTAGAAGTGTGATAGTGTGTTTTCATAGTTGTATCATGTGGATTCAACCATCACCTAGTCTGAGTTTGCATTGCAGCAACAGTTTCAAGGGCCAAAGCTGTTTAATAATAGATGAGAGCCCGGGCCAGATTTCAAGGACTGCTTGTCTTGAGACTGATTAGCATCAACATATCTCTACTCTGGATTGTGAAAAGTCCTTGAGGAAAGAGAACCATGCCCTTTATACTCAGGCAGAATACAGGCTGTTAGTGATTTTTCAGCTGTTCCAAACTTAAAGTTGTACACAGAATAACCATAGCAATACAGGTGTTTTGTTTGTCTACATTTATTTTGCCAGGACTCAAGGTTTTTGAGTGCTAATTCAGAAGTGGACTACACAGGGTGGCAGGAGCTATGCAAGCATGGTGGTTGGCTCTTCTAGAAAAATCTTCTCCTTCACTTATTTAAGTTGCAGAAAACAAAAAATAAGATCCACCTGGACACCTTAAATTGACTGTGGGTAACCTGGCTCTTAGTTAGTTGTGGATAAAGCTTGAATGATGGTCCTGACAAGACTGAACTGATGTGGCTTACGCAGAATCAGGGAGGACATAATTCATGATAATTTGTACCCCTTACAGAAAGCCTGCTTTTTGATCTGCTCGGAGACCCTCCTAGTGCCAGCTGTGGGCCTGGGGTGAGTAGGTAAGACTGGCTGATCAGTTATTAAGTTGCAATTGTGATAGGTTGTTTGAAGTTTATTATAAAGTAAAATATCAGTTGCTAATATGAAGAACAGAAAGGTAGTATGTAATTAGAGTGAGTAACTTAAAGCTGTTACCAACAAAATCTTATTTTTGACTCCTATTTCTACTGTGCTTTACTATTTCAAGCACCTGAATAGAAAGATATTAATTACCTACAAAGGGAAAACCATTCAGTATCAGTATCAACCAAAAACATTTTATAGATAATAAGTTTCTTAAAATCTCTCTCTCTGGGTTCTGGATCAGCTGGGTTCTGGATCAGTTGGATCAGTGTGGCTGTCCCCCAGGCAGTGCAAGGTGTCCTGTGAGTGAGAAATACTGCCTATGACACATCTGAAAGAATATTTTAGAAACGTACAGGGAGTAAATGTGACTTGAAATTCCTTGTTTCAAAAACCTTTGCATAGCAGAGCCATAAATTTAAGCTCCTATGAAAAGTGCAAATGCATCTGGTGGCCTCCTCCTAGCTTTTTAACTGATTTAGGGGAAAAATACCTACTTTGCAAGTTATTATACCTGGGCATTATTACTCAAATTTGCTTAAATGTACCTGAGGAAAAATGGCATGGAGAAAATCTGTTTCCCTTTCAGTCTATCTCACTACCTTTTCCTCCTACAGAAATGCCAACATTGTACCATGTTGAAGTATAGCGTATCAATAAAACCTCCTCAAGTTTCTGTTCAGGTCTTACCGGAATCCAGATCTTTCAGAAAAGTACTGAAAACACACCAAGACTTAAATTCACATGAAAATCTGCAGTATTTCTTCTTTGATACTGTGGGAGGGGTCCCAGATCTAGAAACCAACTGTTCTAATACTAATAACACTAGCAATTTGCCCAACTTTTGCCATACCTTTTCTATTGGACTCTACTTTGGCCTCAGTTTTTGTCACCAAGGGCAGGAGGAGGAATCAGAACTGCATACAAAATGTATCTGTTCAGTCTTCAGCCTCAATGGACTTTTTGAGAAGGTCTTCTCAAAAAGAGAAAAACAATGGCACTCTTCTAACAGTCCATCACCAACTTTAATATTACGGTTTTTTTTGGATTTTACTAGTTCATATCTGTTGCAAGCCATTAAGTTTTTCAGGGGATGTGCCTTTAATCAGGAATCCAGCACAGCAATTCACTCATTATGGGAGCTTGTTCTCACCAGGGTGAAAAAAAATGGAAGGAGGAGCTGATTGACAAGGAGATGTATTACTCCTACCATAAAGATGACATTAGACTGCAGAGAAAGAAATCATATATGCAGCACCATGCCAATTCTATAAGCAAATATGCCTCTTCCCTTCATCTTGAAAAGACAGTGCTCATCCTAAAATATTTTTGAACTTAGTACTAACCTCACTAATTGCCTGCTGGGTTAAGCAGCATACTGTTATGAAGAATATATTTTTTAAAAGGATTTCAGCAGAAGTTTAATGCTACTCAGCCTCAAAATGTTTACTGCAACTACTAATACTGTTTTATTCCCAGATCGCTTATTTCATCTGATTTCTGACTGCAGAGGTAATGTGAACTCTATCATCAGGTGCATGAAAAAATAATTTTACCACTTTCATGCTGAATGTACATATAGAGATATTTATGAAACTTAGTATACTAAAATGTGTTGTCTGAAGAACAAACCTCCCTGCATTAGTCGAAGCTCCTACTGCCTAGGAGCCATACAGAAAGCAAAACTTGCTGCCAATACTGATTGATAATGATTTCTTACCTTAGCATAAACACAATTAAATACATTATGTTTCTGTTACAGTTGGGTTAGAGAGCAATTCAGGTTCCTCCTGTCATTTCAGAAAGGAGGAATTTACTGCAAGGGAATTTTTCCATGCTGCATTCTCAAAGTACACTGGTTTGCAAGAGCCTTTCCTTGATCAGCACAGCTACACTCTGCATATTAGAGTGAGGTGCTGTTTGCACACAAGTGCTCTGTTACATCAAATTGTTTGGGCTGAAATGGTTTGGTTCATTTTGCTGTTAAATCTGGGGGTTTCCATTCTGAGTGAATTATAAGCAATGATAACTTTATTATATAAATGATAACTTTAACTGCATTAAAGTAAGCTCTTCAGTGCATATGCCAAAGTCTGAAGACAATTGTGCTGTCAATAAGCTCATTACTGATGCATTTTTTAAAACTTTTGCCTATTTGAAGTTTAGTTGAAATATTTAGGAAGGCAGCTACTCAGCCCAGCCATAGGTGTAGAAACACTTATGGTAAGTGGTGCTGTTTTGGGCTGTGGAAGAACACCAACACCTGCCCTTTGTCCCAAAGTCCTCCTAATATATTTTTTCCCCATTTCATTGACACAGGAGTCCACAGAAAATCTTGGGCCATGCTGCTTGTGGTCTTAATGATGTTTTTCCAGTCCAAATATTCTTATTCAGTTCTGGAGTGCCCTGTGCTGTGGTGTTACACTGGGTCCCTGTACTTGGTTGATCTTTAGACCTCTCTGAAGAAAAACAGATCTGAAAACAATAAGTTATGAAATAGCTTCCCTTTCTGTCTTCCTTCTTTTCATTTTATTCAGGCTATTTAATGTTCTGTTCTTTATCACTGGAAATCATAAGAGCACATTTGACATAAATGACATTATTCACTGTAGCTCTAATGAAGCAGTAGCTGAAGACAGACTGACAGGACATTGCTTTATGATACTATGAGCCCTACATGATAGATGAAAAGGTAAAATAAAACTAGTGCACAAGTAGCCAGTGAAGCATGGTGGAGAGAAGACCCAAATAGCACCAACAAAAGGGGGTACAAAATAAATTGTGTAGGATGTGTACAAACCCTGATTTACTGGGTTTGCATGGCCAGATCTTGGCAGCTGGGGAGGCTGCAGGGTTGACTTGTGTGAGAAGGTGCCAGAAGCTTCCTCTAAGTCTTTCAGAGCCAATGTCAGTCAGCTCCAGGATGGATGTGCCACTGGCCAAGACTGGGCCAGTTGGAAATGAAGATAATGCCTCTATGATAACATGAAGAAGAAGATGAAAATGAAGAAGATGAAGAAGATGAAAAAGAAGAAGAAAAGATGAAGAAGAAGAAAAAGAAGGAGGAGGAGAAGGAGAAGGAGAAGGAGAAGGAGAAGGAGAAGGAGAAGGAGAAGGAGAAGGAGAAGGAGAAGGAGAAGGAGCCAGAAAAGAGTGGTGTGGGAACATGCAAGAAGGGCAGCTCTGCAGACACCAAGGTCAGTGGAGAAGTAGGGGGAGAAGGTGGTCCAGGCACTGGAGCTAAGATTCTTCTGCAGCCCATGGTGAAGTCCATGGTGAAGCATCTGTGCCCCTGCAGCCCATGGAGGATCTCAGGGATGCAGAGATCCACCTGCAGCACATGGAGGAGACCGACACTGGAGCAGTTCAATGCCAAAAAGAGGCTGAGAACCTGAGGGAGGCCTGTGCTGGACCAGGCTCCTGGCAGGGACCTGCAGACCCGTGGAGAGAGGAGCCCACACCAGAGCAGGATTCCTGCTAGGACTTGTGACTACGTGGGGAAGCCACGCTGGAGCAGGCTGTCTGTGAAGGACTGCACCCCAGGGATGAATGACCTATGTTGCAGTAGTTTGTGAAGAACTATTGCCTATGGGATGGATTCACACTGGAGAAATTCACGGAGTACCATCTCCCAGGGGAGAGACCCCACATCAGAGCAGGGAAAGAAACAATGTGTGATGAACTGATCACACCACCATGCCCCATCTCCCCCTGCCACTGGACTGGAGGAGGAAGTAGAGCTGAGAAGGAGGGTGTTTTCAAGGTCTGCTTTTACTTCTCATTATCGTGATGGTTTTGTTAGTAATAAATTCAGTTAATATCCCCAAGTTGAGTCTGTTCTGCTCATGACTACATTGGGTGAGTCATCTCTCCTGGTCCTTATCTCAATCCATGAACCCTTTTTTATATTTTCTCTCCCCTGTTCAGTTGCAGAGGGGAGTGATAGAGAGGCTTTGGTGGGTTCCTGGCACGGTGGGCAACTATGCAGATATGAGCTCTGGCCCCAAAACAAAACAGCCACAGGTGGACAGTGACCTGATCTTTATCTTCTCAACAGGATAGATTAGACTGGACACAGCAACATGCCTCTTCAGCCCCATTGCTTCTGGTTCTCAAGTTAGCACATTAAGCACTAATTCAAGTACATCTTCACAGAAAAGCTTTCCCCAAAATAGCTTTCCTGTTGATATTGGCAATGGTAAGAATTTGGAGAGTTTAAGAAAATAAAGCATGCAGTTAATGTGTTTAATTGTGCAACTGAGATGAAAATGAGAAGCATCAGCTCACTGGTGGCAATTTCCATTGCTGCCTTTTTCTTTCTGCGTCATCAATGGAAGTGATTCAATGATTTCTACAGCCTTCATGGTGAGAGAGCTCACCATTTACTACTAAGTACTTCTATCACAGTAAGTGCAGATAAAGCAATGCCTGTTTTGTATCCACTCCAGATTTTCCTTATGTCTCTTATTTTGGCTAAAACTCTTTTCTCCTTATTTTACCTTAAGAGGAAAGATTTCACTCTGTTCAGTGAGATTACAATAAGTTAATGAATTCTCTATCAAAAGCTATCTCCACTTAACTTTCAGATTTTTTCCCCTATCCATGTTAGTGGGTGTCTGACCTCATTCCATGCCCACACCTAAAATTATCCTCACATGAACCTTATTTCAGCTGTGCAACAGAGATCAATTCTAAGCTAGGAAGAAGTTCATTAAATTGGTGAGAGGTTCTAGCACTATATTATACTTTTTCTGAAGTATTTTTTCCCTGGACTTTTTTTGTTTCAGATTCAGAAGCAGCCTTCACATGTTTTTTTTAGGGGGAAAATGGTAGAATTCATGGAGTCTTTCTGTACAGCATTGCATATAGAAGATATGCATGTTGCCATGTGAGCCTGAGGTATGTGCAATTCAGAACACAATGCCGTGTAGCAATATCTAAGCTAGCTTTAAATAGGTAGTTGGTGATAAATCTGTGTTGGAGTGACACTCCCTCATCAATTTTATACCTGTTTTCCAGGCTTAAATGCTTCAGCACTTCAATTAGCTCCTCCAGAAGCAGTTTTAGTACCTCTGCATGACTTTGCAGAAAGTAACAGGCATATCCCAGTCTGTGTGGATTGCGACTGTTGAATCTTAAAAACATCCAGGCTGGCAGGCACCTTGAGAGATTTTACTGTCAAACCTCCCTTTGAAAGCAGGGCTATAGACTGAGGTATCCAGAGTCCCATCAAACTGAGCTTTGAATATTTTCAGCAGGGGAAATTATGCTACTCTGAATTTTTCAGTGTCTGTCTTGGACAAGGAAGATGGAATCTGGACACCACATCCCAGGTGTGGCCTAACAGGCAGTAAATGGAGCAGAATAATCACATTTTTCACTTGCCAGCTGTAGTCCTTGACCTGCTGGCTGGGCTCTTGCTGCTGCAGCCCATGATGAGGTTTCATTTCACTGCTGAGCTGTGTGAGTGCCTGAGAGCATCAGGGGTGGTGTCTAAAAGTGCCAAAGTGAAGGCAGATCTGGCAACCTTTTATGAGGGTGACTTGAGATGATCAGCACCTGAGCTGATTCTGAAACATTTACTCATAATGAAGAGTATCGGAGCCAATGAGGAACCAGGGTAATCATTATGGAAATTTCCTTCTTACTTTTTGCTCAAAGAATAATTGGCAAAACCAATAACACTTTCTTCTTTTCTTTTAATAAATTTCAGAAAGGATTATGAAAGTGTGGAAGTTATTGTAAAAGGAGACCAGCAGCCCCTTCTGCAATAATATTCCCAAAATACACTTTTAACTACCATTTTACTTCCAGTGATTTCATAAAATATGACATTCACAGCTGCTGCAGTGGACTAAGAACACAAAGTACTTTTAACTTCTCCCCTGTCATGTTTCCCTCCAGCTCTGCTGTAATCTTACCTCCCACCAGGAACCGTTAAGCTCTATCCAGATCTGCAGCCTTCTCATTTGAGTTTAATACTATTTCCCTCCTCCAGGTCTGTCTCCAGTACCTCACTACCTCTGCTGAGGACCTTTGCAGCACTTACCCAGCCACTCTCCAGCAGCATAGCAGGACACTCTCCTCACTCCATGTGACTCCTGGACTTTGCAAAGAAGCGCTGTTGGGGAACTACTACTGCAACCCAGCTCTGTCAGCTTCCTGAAGTGCCACCCAATGCTCATCAACCACAAACAGCTGACAGACAGGATTGGACCAGTTGTTATCATCTTACTCATCAAGTTCATTGATGAAGATATGTTTTGTTCTGTTCAACATATGGTAAAGATTTTCAGTTATTGCAAAATGCATTTTCCTGTAAGTGGCTACATGTGAAAGAAAGAGAACTAATTGTAGTGAAAATGAATATAACACATGTGAGTATGTGTTTGTGGATATATATATATATAGACAAAAATATCTCTCTCCTGTGGTATGAAGGCTACTCAGCCTCTCAACAGGATTTTCTCAGTTGCTCAGATAATACCTCAGAGGAGATCTGACAGCCCTTGAAGGAACTTTCCTCAGGATACAATGATAAAACATCTGTAGTAGCCCTGAAGCTGGGCATCCTGAAAAGCTGAAAATTTTCTGGTACTCCTGAAATGCTTCTATTGCTTTATCAAACAGTAGTCTTCCAGAGAGATGTAAGCATCCACTCTGCATATGCCTTTTGTATACTGCAGTTGTTTTATAATTGAAAAGTACTGACTCAAGCTTTTTATAAACAAAGAGAATGAAGCACATGAAAAGGAGAAGGATGTGGGGTGAATTTGCTATGAGATATCATGATCATATTTATAATACACTGTTGGCTCTGTTCTTAATTGTAGCCATTTCATACATCTGCTGCCAGAAATCTGTCAGAGAGACACAGGTACCTCAAAGCTGCAATTATTCCTTGACCCCATTTAATTTCAAAAAGTCATTCTCTATCAGTGATATAGCAGAATAGCTACAAAACCTGGCCATGCAACAAGTAGCAGGGTAGGACAAACTCATATTTCAAAATCTTGATATTGCATTCCCAGGAGCTCAGTATGAATAATAAAAGTGTTCAGAATAGGGATGTTCTCTTTCTTCCAAATTAAGGGCATATGCTTGGGGATTTTAAATCCAAAAGCTCATTAAATGTTCTGTCCTATCCCCCTGTTAAGATTCCACAAGATAAAAAGCAATAGTTGTAGAAAATATAATACTTTCTCTAACAATTTCTTACTGCTCTTTTCAAGGTTGAATAAAGAAACTGTTTTTCAATAACCAGTTAAGCTTAGAAATACTTTTAGCGATATGTCAATTAAAAATTACGGCAAATTTAATGTTAAAAATATCTAGTAATACCTTTTCTTAAACATAAATTCAGCAATATTTTCCATGACACCCAAATGCAAAAATTAAAAACAGTGTTGAATTTGTCTCATCTGTGTGATATCCTGCTAGTCCTATATTACATGCTATGAAAGACTTCAGACATTTTCTTCAAAGTTACTTAACAAGTCTGCTCCTGAGTCAGAATTAGACTACTTCTCACCTAATGTGTCTCATGCTTTAACCTGTAGGCTATATTTTGCATTTCAATAAGCAGAAGGAAGGTTTTCAGAAAAAAAATCTCACATTGACTTGTGAAACCCAGTAACTCTTGTCTCACGCAAAAAGCAGCTATGGGTTTTTAAGAAGCTGCTCATCCTCAGCAGTTATATGTAGCATTAAATATTCCTGAGAATTTGATTTTTTGAGAAGCAAAGTTTGCACTTTCAATGGGAATGTAGCTTTATCCTTTTTTTTTTTTTTAAGACTGATCTATTTGCATAGTCCTAGGATATAGGATATGGACTTCTGGAGGTCATCTGTGTTAACTAGGGACTCAAAGCAGGGCTGGCTTATGTCAGGTTGCTCAGTGCCTGGACCAGCAGAGTTTGAATAGCTTAAAAAATGGGGGTCACATCATCTGCAGGCTCTAGTCCCCAAGTTTGACTGCTCTCATACTGTAGTTTTTTTTTCCCTAACATCCAACTGGAATGTCCCATGCTGCATCTTATATCCATTGCATCTTGTCCCACATCTAGTCACCTCTAGGAACCATACATGTCCTTATTTTTCTGCTGCCTCTTGTGAAGTACGTGTGGAGAGATAAGATCTGCCTGTGCTTTTCGTGCTTTTGATATTGCAGACCAGGATGTGGTTGGCCTCTACCTCCTTTTTTCTTTTCTTTTTTTTTTTTTTTAATGTCCATTTTTGACACAGACAGAGGGATCCAGCATATGCTCAAAAAATTCACAGGTGACACCAAGTTGAATGGTGTGGATGACACACCTGAAGGATGGGATGCCATCCTGAACTACCTGGACAGGCTGGAGAAGTGGGCCCATGAGAATCTCATGAGGTTTAACAGGACCAAGTACAAAGTGCTACACCTGGGTTGGGGCAACCTTCAATATCAGCACAGGCTGGGGGATGAACTGATAGAGAACAGCCCTGGGGAGAAGGACTTTGGGGTGCTGGTGGATGAGAGGCTGGACATGAGACTGCAGTGTGGGCTTGCAGTCCAGGAAGCCAAACGTGTCCTGGGCTGCATCCAAAGCAGCATGGCCAGCAGGGCAAGGGAAGGGATTCTGTCCCTCTGTCTTTCTCTGCTGAGTCCCCACCTGCAGTGCTGCATCCAGCTCTGGAATCTCCAGCAGAGGAAGGACATGGACCTGTTGGAGTGGTTCCAAAAAGATGTAGCACCTCTCCTATGGGGAAAAGCTGGGAGAATTGGAATTGTTAAGCCTGGAAAATAGTGACCTAATTGCAGACTTTCAGCACCTGAAGGAAGCCTACAAGAAAGATGAGGAGAGACTTTAACAAGAGCAAGTAGTGACAGGAGAAGGGTCAATGACTTTTAATGGAAAGAGGGAAGGTGTAGATTAGATATTAGGAAGAAATTGATTACTGTGAGAGTGGTGAGGCACTGGAACAGGTTTCTCAGGGAAGTTATGAATGTCCCATCCCTGGAAGTGTTTAAGGCCATTTTGGATGGAGCACTGAGTAAATTGGTCTAGTGGAAGATGTCCCTGTCCATGGTAGGGGGGTTGGAACTAGATGATCCTTAAGGCTGGTCTCCAATCCAGGCCATTCTATGATCATCTTTCTGTGATTCTATGGTTCTATGATTCCTGGCTGCCAGATGGGCCCTGGTGAATGTGTAGAGAAGGCTGTTGTCGGGCATGGAACCTCACTGCTAAGTCCACTCTTTGCATCACAAAAGCTGGCAGCCCTGCTGCAGCATCTCCCAAGGCTTCATACCTGTAGGCACAGACATGTCCATACTTCCTCCAAAGTAAAACCTCCTTCAGGTAGGCAGTAAAAGATACAGCAGTTAATTCAACAGCTGTTGCTCATCTGTGTGATTTTGGGAGTAATTTTTTACCATGCCACAGTCACATGCCAATAACTCACACTAGAAACCAGCCTTCAACTGCCTCCTCAATCTTTACAAGAAAAACTGCCTGATTCATACTGTCGCATCCAGAGAAAAGCAGGAGAACTGTAGAAAGTTTCCCACTAACTACAGATCCATGAAGAGAGAAAAAAAGCTTGAGCAAATATGCAACAACTATAACATTTAAGTTTTGTAGCATATCTATTTGGTGTCCAGTTCTTTTATTTTGTGTTCAAATAGAGTCTTACAACACAGCAGGGTAAGGATTAAGGATAAAGTATAGCAATGGAGCAAAATGGGACAGAAAAGGGGTATGGGGTTCGGGTGTGAAGAAAAAGTCATTGTCACCAGAAGAACAGACCTGTAATTCCTGATCTATCAGTCTTTCCTTCTCTTTCTTGCTCCTTCCCAGTCTTATTCTTTCAGATGAGAAACATTTGATTATTTTTCAGCTCAACAGCAGCAACACTTGAAGGGTTAAAAGCATGCGAACATAATAAGGCAGTCTCCTACCTCCTAGTTGGTTGTAGAAACTTTTAATAATCAGAACAACATCAGAGCTTGGAATTTCCCAATTGAATTACCATGGCCTTTCTCTAGCACCCAGAAGCCCCACATTAACAGACCAGACCAGAGGCTCAACCCAATATCTGTTTGACGAGCTATCCCACAGGCTGCAAACTCCTTACCATCTCCTGTAATTAGTCTGTCTCACTGTGAAGAGGAAAGTACAAGCAGCACCAAAGTGCTTGAGCCAGTCAGTCTTCAGCAACACTTGTCTGTGAGGACTATGCCTGCATCTGGTGAAAATGGGAGTTGTAAACATGCATCCATGGTGTTTTGCTGAGAGCAGATCAGAAGATCTGAGAATCTATTTGAGCAAGGATGAGGAGGAGAGTCAATAAGACTTTAAAGGACAGAAACAGCCATGACCCTTTGTGGCTTTTATCAATCCAGGGATGTTTTGTGAATGAGAAATACAGAACAATCTAGACTAAGGAAGGCTGCAAGGAGACAGAAGAGTTGCAGTATCAAGATGTCAACCCAATTTACAAGAGAGATGTCTTCAGTAATTTGTACAAATTTTCTCCTTGTTCATAGACCTTACCAGATATGTTCAGTACAGTCATGCTTGTCTGCATTGTCTTTTTACCATTTTCTTCAAAGTTTCTCCTTCACAATCAAAGTTAAGTGGATTGTGTGCAGATTATTTGAACACTGGAAAGATTATTGAACTTCTACAGAAAACCCAATGAATTGCCTTCTTAGAGGAAAAAAAGGTTATTGATTCCTGTTAGAATAGGGCACAGTTGATTTTACCTGACCTTTACTAGCCAGAGGAGGTATGGATTTGTTTTAAAAATATTTATTGTATCTTCTACAACACAGAAGAGTAACATGCAGTGGTCAAAAGAGCTGCTCAAGCCTTGAGTTATCCACCGAGGCAATGAGTTCTCTGGAGGGTTTATCATAGAAATCATAGAAAGACTTGTGTTGAAAGAGACCTAAAATATCAGGAAGGGACCTTTCCTGTAGCACAGGATGGCACATCTTTTGCTTCAATGTCTGAAGGACAAAATTTGTTTGCTGTGCTGGGAGTGAAATAGAAACCAACCTTTACTTCTGCTATTACTGTAGCCAGGTTTGGGAGCAAGTTTGTCTATGGGCAGAGAGCCAGTTTTGAGAAAACAACAATCTAATTCTGCCATTTGGGTTTTCCAGTGCTCCTAATCAGTGAAACCTGGTCAGTCTTTGGTCAGTGAGAAAAGGGAAGCAGCTTAGGCACAAGAAATGTATATTAGATACTAGAAGCAGTGAAATCACTGAGAGAAAGAGATATATTCTGAAATTTTATAGCATGTCAGCTCCTTTCCTGCAGAAGTGTGTGACTTAATTTTGCAAAGAAAACTGTAAATGTGAGGAACTCCAAAGCTCCAAAGCTTTATCTGTAAGACTTTTATCTGTCTCCTTGCCTGGAACAAGCACAGAAGTCTTGTTCTGCTGGGAGGGTTACCAGTCTTAAGCACTGGAACATGCACCTGGGAACTCATTGACTTGAAAAGATCATCCAAGAAATACATAAAAGTATCCCTCTTTTTTATTCCAGTTCAGATGTTAGCATGTGGTTTTCATGGCTGCCAAATCTAGCCTAAAAAAACCACCAAAACACACACACACAAAAAAGACCAAAGGAAAATCAAGCCTTTCCAACAACATGGAAGAGAAACGGAAGTACTTTAAGCACTGTGTCTACTAAAAACAAAATGCAGGCATCCAGTGTCTGAGCATTGATGGCAGACATACTTTTCTGAGCAGACTTGGACATAGCACAGAATTTTTTTAAAATACCATTGAATAAACAATGACATTGAATTTTGAGAGGTCATGATGGATGCAGAGCAGTGATGAACTCAGATTTGAAGGTTTTTTTACCCATACACAAATGAGAAATCTCCATATAAATGAAATTTAAATGACCATTCAGTTGCACAAATGGGACAGACGTACACCACAGAACAGTTGAAACCCTTTCTTTTTTCAAGTGAGGCCCTCTGCATGTGGTAACCACAAGATTTCACCTTCCTCCAGAGGATGGGAGGGCTGTCCTGTGTGGGATTACAAGTGGCAACTCAGTACTTTCACAGAGTGAAGTATGTGGTCTGTGTAGAGACAGAGTTGTCTCAAAGAAGGAAGACAGCCATAACATGCAAAGGAGCACAAGCAGAAAAAGGAATTAGAAGTAAAGAAGTCAGGAATACGACACCACTGAGACTGTAAAATCAGGCAGACAAATTCAGGGAATGAGGAAATTTGAGCTGTGCAAAGCCAACTCTCTCTTGTCTAGATTTTTCTTATAGCCGTGTTCCTCCATTTGGGAGACAGCATTTCCAATTCTCTAAATGCTGAGAGAATGGACAGAGAGGGGGAGTGTTGGCACTACAGCTGCCAGCAAGCTGTTAGGGTTAGCCATATTTGTCTGGGATGCTCAGCCTGAAGACTCTGCCTCCCTGATTTGCATCAGTCACGCTGTTTTGGTGATTTCTTTAGGAGAGCCAATGAACGGGATGACCAGGCTGATACATCCTATCGAGTCAGCTGAGCACTAAACCTAAACATATTTCACCTGAGCTACAGCTGCCAAAACTGCTCTCCTTGTGGAAGTGCTTGAGGACTGGGGTTCAGCAGGAGAGCCCCATAGCACTGGTGGTGTTTCATGCACTGCTGAGTTGATCACTGCCTGACAGAGCTGGCACTCTAAGGTGGCAGTTTAGACAATGCCTCTACAAGGAAATATCTGTTGCTGTTTTAAATTGAGTCATGCCAATGTCCTCCTAATTACCTAGGCCTCTTGTCTCACCTCCTACACCATTACTGCTTCAGTCACTGTCCCTCTGTACCACCCTGCTTATGGGAAAAAATCTTAAGGCTTCACTTCCACTACCTCTCCAGTTAAAACGTGGCTTCTTCCTGAAAGGTTGGATGCCATTCCCATCTCTAGGGCTTCTTAGAAGTAGATACAAAGCAAAAAGTATTTTATCTTAGGCAGCTATATTTTGTTGTCTCCCTAGTCTTTTACATGCATGTATTCATGTACATACAGAAACACAGCAATATCCTCATTTTGACAGACTTGTTTCATTGTCCATAGCTGAACATCATTGAATACAGGTTTTAGATGTCTGAACTAAAAATAACTGCTCCCTGCTAACATCACACAGCTACACAACACAAACTGAGTGCAAATTGCCATGAGAGCCAGCTCTCTGGTTCCCATTTTGCAGTCACAGCAGTGGACATCAAAAGAAGTCTTCAGTGCACTACACTAGTCCATCCCTAGGAGCTGATGCACAGAGTCAAAATGTCTCTAAAATGCAAACAGGCACCAAAACTAACTCAGAATGAATCTAAAACAGCATCAGTAGCAACAGCAAAATCGTTCTTCCATTTAAAATTAAACTGAGAAATTAATTTGGGGACTGGTGGAAATAACGCCAGCTCCAGCTGGTCAGACATGGATTGCAGCAATAATTTGATCCAGGTTATTGAATGTCATACATTAGCATGTAGCACCGCATCTAACTTTAGCATCTGTAGCTCCTCAGAGACTGTGTCTGAAAAGTGACAGCCTAGCTTGGCTGCTCAAAACAGAACTCAGCAACAGCATGGCAAATGAAGCTGTCATGAGCCAGCAGCTTGCTGCATCAACCACTTCAAACACAGATGGATCACAGGTTTTGCCCATCACACAGGTTTTGTTGAAAAAGTTGAAAGTTTTGACATTGTCTTTGTCTCCTATAGAAGTACATGGTTAATTAATAAATTTTTCTGTTTATTTAGTTTAGGATGTTTCTGTGCTCAATTTAATAGAGTTGTTCAGCATAAGATGTCATCTGCTTGTCAGCAAGAGCTCTGACATGGCCAATTGCATGATCTTGCTTGTAGACTATGCCCATGCAAAAATATATGTGGCTTCACAAGGATGCATCACTTCTAATCACTCTCTTCAGCTTTATGTGCATTATGTTGCAGATATCATCCTGTCTTTCCTGCTGTTCCATGCACAGTTAATCCTTCTGTAACTCAGATTACTTTTTGGTGGACCTACTGTGATGCATACTAGAAATCTGAGGACTTGTGATGTCAAAAAATACTTAGTTTTCAGTTTCCACTGAGACTGTCTCAAGGGAGGAGAAAAATGCCCTCTTTAGTTTTTAATACATAGTCCATTTGCTCATTAAAGCACTTGAATGACTGTCACTGAAGTACTGGCACACTGAATATTCTGCTTGATAAAAGTCAGCAAGGAGTAAGCCAACATTATTTTAAGTCTCTGCTGTGTTACTATTGAATGTTGATAGCTTTTTCAAGGCCCTAGCTGCATGTTTCCCCTTTTGAGTAAAGGAAGTCCACGGTATGTATTTGGTAGCAGGAGCTTGTAATTGACTAGATTAATTATTTGATTGGCATGATATAAGGCCCAATTTTAAAAGCACACAATTAACTTTAAGCACTATTATTCCCATTCAAGCTGGTCATTATTCCTTTGCCTGAGTGCTTTCTTGAACTGGGTCCTGAATATGAAGCAGTCCTGTGTTACAAAATTGATTGCTACAGCTCCAGCAATCTCTGCTCCAGCAGCCTAGCTGCTTTGCTGACAAAACCAAAGAGGGAAAGTATATACACCCTTTGCAACAAGAATCAGTAGTGCCAATGATGGGACAGGAATCTGAGAGAATGCCCCTCAGGAGAAAGAAATTTCAAAGCAAAGCTGGAAAATAACAAGATAAAATCAACAAGTTTTACACCTTGCTGGGGTGCATGGAGGTTCAGGATCTGTGAGGTGCCAAAGGATGAGATCCCTAAGAGCAAAACCCTGCAGGTGAGGCAGTTTGGCTGGGAGCTGTGGTGGGATTGAGGTGGCAGTGTGAGGACCAGCCCTGCCTGCCCTGCTCAACCCACACTGCACACTCATCCTTCTGCCGCCTCCATGGGGGAAATACCCCTCCATCAAGGACACTGGGAATTTAACCTACCTGGAGCTCTGTCATTGCAGGGGTAATGGCAGGGATTTTTCAGTTGGGAGCAAAATTGATTATTCTTGGAGGAATACAGAGGCAAGTAGTGTCTGTTAATTGAGGAACTATTATTTTGCACCACCTCACTGTACCCAAGGGCTTGGGGAGGAGGGTGGATATCACACCCAACATAACTGGAACCATGTTCGGAAAGGAATTAATCATCACTAAGGCTGACTGGCCTCTAGTTCTAGTGGTTACTTTTTACTCCATGTTTTTATTAATGCTTAATTTGCTATGTTTTTTTTTCCTGGTTTGGGTGCAGGCTCCAGCTTTTTGGGAGATGTGTAAATAGAATGGTTGGCAGAATGGTGTGAAAGTGCAGAAAAGGATTCTGGAATTTTTTTGTATGTGTTTCGTTATATTTGTCACTCTCCTTGCTTGCCTCATGGGGTGAATTTTGGTGAAAGGTGGTGTAGGGTACAAGCATGTCTCAAGGTTCTCTGGACCTTCACTTCCTCCCCTCCACAGTGCAAATATTTACTGGGTAGTACAGAAGACAAACTTGTAAAAAATCTAAGGTTGTTTCTCTGCCTGGATGGCCAAATTGGGAAGATTCAAGGTTCATAAAGCAGCTTAAATCAAACAATTTTTAGAGAGGGGAGAAAGTGTGGAATGTCATCCTTCCTATGATTAAATTGCAAGTCTCTAGATTAGCTGGGATTATCCTGCATTTTAGAGGTGCTGTGTGACACCTCCTTTATCTTTGTTCTGATCTTGTTCTCATGTTCAGTAAAAATTTCATTTATATCAGAGGTCTCACACTGCTGGACTGAGGCACTCACATTTCCTCTGCCATCCTGTGTACACCCCCATCTTTTGCCTCTCACCCCGTAACATTTGTTCATTTAGAGCAAGCCAGGGGGATTTTGGTTCTATTCCCAGCTGCGCAGCCCCCAGTCCTGCCCATAGACCCTTACAGGGCTGCAGGCTGCATCCACAGCAGCAGCCATGCAGCTGCAGCACTCAGAAGGGCAGCTGTCCCAAATCTCTCCTGCAGTTTATATCTGTCATCCTTGCTGTGAATGCCAGAGGAAGAGTTCAATCTCTTTGCTGTATAAATAGGGTGGGTGAGCTATTCGTGGGAAATACTTCCAAAAGCTCCTTTCCTTCAGATTGTTTTGTCCTTAAAAGACTGTGCAGAATTTCAGGAAAGCTTTTTGTGCTTGGGATCAAGAGGAAAAAAAATTGTTTCACAGCCTCACACAGTACTTCCTTCTGCTGAACAGGGGCTGAGTGAACTGTTTCAGCCTCCTCCCTTGCAGCATCCCTTGTGGCATGGGATGTAGTCCTGGGCCTGTGGCAACCCCCTAGCCAAAGGCTCAGTGGGGACTGTTCTTTCTGGCAGAGTTCCCTGTATTCTGTATGATGGCCTCAAGCCTACTTATGCCCAAATATCCTGTCAAAAAATGGAAATAGGGATAAATTCAACAGTTACAGTACCAAAATGAAAACTAGACTTACTGTGGCTTAAAAGCAAGAAAAAGAGCCAAGAGGTTTTGTGTTTGCATTTTTCAGTTTTATGGCAGTCAGTGCTATGAAATAAATTGTATTGCTCTATTAGAGCTTGGTATGAGATTGGTTTTGTACCAGCCTGTCTTAACATCTGAAAAAATCTGGTATTACAAATATATGAGACAACCCACTGGGAAGTCTGTCAGACATGAAAAATTTGGGAGAGCAAATTATATAGTCCACCTGAGCATCTCATTCTAGCTCTGCAGGAGGTGGGACATGACATACTGTTTTGTGTGAAACAACAGATTTTTCTGTGCAATTTTTTTTTGTAGGAAGATACTGCTTTCAGATGTGACCTCCTCCACAGAGTGCAGAGACAGATCTCAGCAAGATGGGTTCCAAACTTCTCGATGAAAACAAGCAGACTCTCAGTGAAAACCAACATTTCAAAAGGTGAGTGCAACCTGAGCAAATTCCCTCATTATTCTGTCTTCTAGAACAAGCAGAAAGCAAATAACGCTAAACTGGGAAGATCTGTTGACTCCCTTGAGGGCAGACAGGTCCTGCAGAGAGACCTCAATAAATAAGAGAGATGGGCAATCACCAACCATATGAAGTTTAACAAGGGTGTGTGCTGGATTCTGCACCTGGGATGGGATAACCCTGGTTGTGTGCACAGACTGGGGAATGAGAGGCTGGAAAGCAGTGCCATGGAAAGGGACCTGGGGGTCCTGGTCGATGGCAAGCTGAACATGAGTCAGCAGTGCCCTGGCAGCCAGGAGGGCCAACCTTGTCCTGGGGGGCATTAGGGACAGCATTGCCAGCCAGGCAAGGGAGGGCATTTGTCCTGCTCTGCTCTGCACTGGGGCAGCCTCACCTCAACTGCTGGGGGAGTTTGGGGTGCCACAATATAAAAAATATTAAGCTGTCCAAAGGAGGTCCACAAGGGTGGTGAAGGGTCTGGAGGGGAAACCATATGAGGAGGAGAGGAGAGGAGAGGAGAGGAGAGGAGAGGAGAGGAGAGGAGAGGAGAGGAGAGGAGAGGAGAGGAGAGGAGAGGAGAGGAGAGGAGAGGAGAGGAGAGGAGAGGAGAGGAGAGGAGAGGAGAGGAGAGGAGAGGAGAGGAGAGGAGAGGAGAGGAGAGGAGAGGAGAGGAGAGGAGAGGAGAGGAGAGGAGAGGAGAGGAGAGGAGAGGAGAGGAGAGGAGAGGAGAGGAGAGGAGAGGAGAGGAGAGGAGAGGAGAGGAGAGGAGAGGAGAGGAGAGGAGAGGAGAGGAGAGGAGAGGAGAGGAGAGGAGAGGAGAGGAGTCAAAAATAGGATTAATGTGGTGTTATATTAGAAGGCTTGATTCAGTTATTTTATCATCATCTCATGTAACTATAAAAAGCATGGTGGAGCAGGAATGAAATGCAAAGGGTATGGTGAAATTTGGATTTCTATTTTATTGCTCTTGCTCCTACCTTGCCTGTTTTCATCCAACCAGAACAGTGGCCCAAGCTGTAACCCTTCACCTGGCACTCTAATTCTGTAGTTTTCAGACATCACCTGTCCCCAAAAAGACTGAGATGGGACAGGAAGATGTTGCAGGCTTCACTTCTCCAACGGGCAAGAAAGAATTGGATAGGCAGACGGAGGAGGTAGGATGGAGACTTCTAACGGGTCATTGGCCAAGGACCCCAAACTTGTAATACCTGCAACTGATTCATGGTCAAAATGTGAGCAAGTAATTTATACTGCCTTGGTCTCACTGAAGTTGGCAGAATTTTTCCAGGGGATTTGAAATTCCTTTCACCCTCTGTTTCATGTGCTTTTGGGCAGAGAAGGGGGCAGAGCATGTATACAATCACACATAAACTTATTTACAGACAGCAACATGTCAAAAGAAAACTTGTGAGACCAGGCAATATTCCACTTTAGCTAATTGCAAAAAAAAAAGGAATGTATGTATATTATGGACTTTCCAAAAGCTGTGAATTTCCTGACAATTATTTAAGGACTTACCTTGAGAACAGCCTTCATCTTTCCAGTGTTCTTAAGTGACACCTATTGTTATCTTAATGTTTCAGGCATGTTTTGAAAATCATGTCCTTGATGGGAAGCATAAGTAAAATGGTTGTTCCTGCAAAGACAATTAGAAATTTTTACATTTTTGTGCAAGTTGATTTCATGACTAGACTTCACAAGGGAACTTTCTGTCACTTCTGAACAAAATGCACAGGTCTAAAGAATCAGGAATCCTTGTATAAAGACAATGGAGGGAAAACCCTACTCTTCACTGCATGTGTTTGCTCTTAATAAAGCATATTTAAAAAAAAAAATCATTACATATATTTGATTTCAATTTTTAGATTTCTATATTCCCTGTATACAAATTTCTCAAGCATCAACATGTTCTGTGTTCAGAGGACATAAAAAAATTGCAGGCGAGTGATCAAATTATAACTTATCCTACTAGTAATGATTTGACAAATTCTGTAGCACACACATTTTGCACTTGGTGCCCAGAAATGTCCCGACGCCCCTTTTTCTCAAGGGTTGGTTAACTTGAGCAAGAGCATTTTTCTGGGGAAGAATGTGGGTGGAAGACACTGGCTGGTAATAAAACCAGAACTAACCTGTGGTATGCAGGATCCTCAACCAGGGATAGCATTTAGTACACCAGGTGTTTTACACGCATAGGGAAAAATCCAGTTCCTCCTTTATAAGCTTTTCAGTTTAGACACAAGCACAAGAACACCAGAGACTAGAGTTACTGCTATTGGTAAAAACAAGCAGGAGGATGTTTTTTCTTGTTCAGCTGGCTCTTTCACTGGTTTCTATGTATAACTGCAGTAAGGAATGGGTTGTAGGCTGAGTTCATGAGCACACACAAACATACACACATTTACTCCATCTTCTTTGTAAAACAAACCCAAATAACTGGCATAGGAAGGGCTTGATTTGTTGTTTGGGGTTTTTTTTCAGGGTTTTTTTTGGTAGTTTTCTGAAAGGAATAAAACAAAATAGCATAATTAAAGTTAAGAATAGCTATAATTAGGTATTGAGACATTCAAAACTTACATCGAGGCTTGTGTCTGCTCTCCCATCTCACTAACCCAGTGACTGCCTTGTGTCTTGTTCTGTCCACCCTCACCCACCGCTAACCCATTTTATTCACAGGTGTGTTTGCAGGAGCCATTGAAAATATTGGAAGAAAGGAATGAGAAACTTATAAAGGTATGAAAAAGGTCTTGTGAAAAAAGAAATAGGTATGATATGTGATGAAAGAGTGTGATAGTCAACCATAAAATTATTAAAAATAGATTATAAGTTTGGACTTGCCCTGGAGCAATGATGATCATGTCAGAGCAGCTCTGTGATGTGCAACTCTGTCCAGACAATTGACATCTTGAGAACAGACTTTTGGATGAGTCACAGCAGATTTGAGTTTGTGACTTACTGAATCTTTGGGGATTCTTCTAATGCTGATCAAGGTGGATCCCAAATTATTTGGTCCCAAGGCACGCAGTTATCCACAAAGAGATTGACACAGTTCACCTTTCTTTCACAAATATCATCTGGTAACTGAATAGTTTTCAAACATACATTTTCCTAATCTCCTATTTTGTGGACACAGCCATGACTTCCTGACAAGAGGCTTTCTTCTTGTGTTTTACCATAGGAACAAATACAAGGATGAGGGTAGCTGGCACCTTGGTTTCTCCCTCCAGTGGAAGGTGCCTTGGGTTTCTAAACACATAGCTGGGATTTAAATTAGCCTTCTAGAACAAAAATCTTTCATATTCCTTCAACCATCATAAGATTTGGAAAAAGTGCAGTGCTAAACAAAACAGAGTGTTTTGACATACAAATTCATTTTCCTGCCTCCCCCTTCCCCTTGACTGGCTGATTGTTTCTTTTTGTGCAGTAGGAACAGCTGATCTTTTCCCCAACAAAACAATTAAATACAAGCACTTGTCATAACAAAATCTACAGCAAAGTTTTGAAATGGTGCATACGTCTGTGATTTCAGGCAAAGCTACAGAAAAGCAACACTTTTATATAGGAAAGGCCTCCATAAGCCAAGCCATCTTGATTTATGAGTCAGAAGAGTCATTAGATCACAGAATATTTCAGGTGGGAACAGATTGGGGGTGGGTGGTGTGTTTAGTCTGACCTCCCACACAAGCTCAGAGAATGGCGTTCAAGGCTGCATCCAGCTGGGCTGTAAAAGCTCCAGGGACAGAGCCTTTCCATCTCCCTGGCCACTCTGTGCCCTTACCAGAGTTCACTGACATCCATCAGGTACCATGGGGATTGTGGCATCCACACATCGTCTAAAAAGTGCCCAGGGGAAGAAGAGAGCCCCTTCTCTTGGGCCATGCTTCTGCACACAGGGGTGGGAGGTGCTGCTCTTCTTTGCTGCCAGGGCACCCTGGGGGCTCACACTCAGCTCCTGTCCCACCAACCTCCAGGATTTTCCCACACTCCCCAACTCCTGAGGATGTTTTTCTGCTCAGCGTGTTCTGCATCCCACAAGTTACTGATCCCTGAGCAGTGTTTGTGGTGACAGAAGAGCCAGGAGCTTGGTTGATTTGTGGCATCTTGCCCAAGTCCATGACTGCACAGGCAGTTGTCCCCCCTGCCACCATCTCCTCAGCATTAGCTGGCACAGGCATGGCTAAGCAGGGCTGCAGGTGAGTGTGCAGCACTGCTGATCCCCAGTGAGCTGCTGGTCACACCAGTCTGACACGTAGCACAGGCACTGCAGAGCATTAGTTCCTGCTGATAATGAAAAAATGCCTTCCTAGTGGTCACAAGGAGCTTGCCTCTGTAGAGTCTCTGTGTCTGATAAAAGTTACAGCCACCCTCAAAGCATTTATCTCAGCATGGACATCAGCTTCAGCTTCTGCCTCCTATCCTGCTGCCTATTTTTTTACCAAGCAGATAGGAATTTTATTTTTGCAAGATTTTCTTTCACTGCTGAGACCAATTACAATTTCTGGGGCTAGAAAGACTGTCAAACACACAGTGTGATCACATAATTCTCATTTCTGATAAATATTTGAGGGGTATAAAGTGCTGGTTTGTAGCTTTTTAGTAGTGTCTTTACATTGAAAATGCAGCCAAGAGCATTTTAATATTAAAACTTTTCCCCTAACAAGTTATATTTCTTACTGGTTTTTAGGAAAAAAAACAGAATATTGGAAGGAAGAGAATTAATCCAAAACCAGAAAAAAAATCTTAAAGGTATGACATCTTATTGGATATGACAGTATATGCTCTTTCTTCCTTTAGACTATCACCATTCTAGAATATTTTTTACAAAGGTAACTACAAGAATATCAAATAGAGACTTAATAGAGTCAAGTCTAGCACAGGTTAAGAGTGTGGAGAGTAGGCCGGCCATTAGTCTCCAGGATACCAAAATAATGAAACACTGAAAAGTTTTGGGTTAGAAGCTTTTCAGACCATAGTCTGCAAACCAGCAGGAGTGTTTTTAAAACAACTAACCTTGTATTATTGGTAACATAAGTAATCCAGAAAGTTACTGCAATATAAAACTAATATCAGGAGGGTAGATTCCTGTGGATTTCTATCAGACTCAATTTGCGAGAGCAGGATATAGTATCTGCAAGGGCAGCACTGGTGCTGATCTCATGCTAATAAGCTCTGAGTTGACTTTTATTGCACAGCAGAACGATGGACTAATACAAAGATTGTTTTCTTTTCCTTTGAACTTTTAAGGACATGCAGATAAAAATAAATCACTTGCACAAGCAGCTCAAGCACCCTGAACTAATTGAGTTGTAAGTATTAGCAATGTCCTCTATTCTGTATTCTTGTAGTATCCAGAATGTTTCCACATCTGCCATACGTGAAGCACATGCTATTATTGATGGTTAGTTAATACGGTTTATGCAGCATCAAACATGCACCTCATATTTGAGAAGAATAGCTTCTTTATCCTGTCACATAATCACCCAACCACAGAAAAGTAAATGACATTTAGAATTGGAAAGTTCCATCTCATTTTTCAGCAGATTCAAGGAGTAGCTTATCTTTTACTCAGTAGACCAAAGTTACAGGGCATAGCCCGGATATTAATTTCAATTATCTTTCGTAATAACCTGTAAGAGGTTCATAGCATTACTTTGCAGAGTAAGAAGCAAAAGCAGCAGCCTGAACAGCAGCAGTAAAGCCTACAGCTACATGCTTATTTTCAGATCAAGTGCTCTCTATTCATGGCCAGAGCTCAAGTGACACTTAAACCATGCTCTCCCTTCACCTCACTACTAGACTGTAGTTTCCTTTAAGTAACAAGGTTATGCAGGATTTCTGAATTTCAAAATGCTACATCTAAGTACAGAGCCCAGCACTAGGCTTCTCACTCTGACTCTCCCAATTCCCAATTGCACTGCAATGCAGAAAACCTCCAACTCCACAGAACACAAGGGCTTAAATATTCCTTCTACCAATCACTCCCAAATTAAGCTCCAAGTACAATGTGCCAGCAGGAACTATGAGACGAGTTTAAAAGCTCCTCTTTCAGTTCTCTAAAGTGGTTTTAGATTCAATTTTGTGCTCTGTGTTCTGCAGAGCAGAGCTGTACAATATTATGTATGCACTGCATTAACTATGAGAACAGGGGCTGAATTATAATACAAAGATTAAAACACCAAGCATTTTGAAGTAAATCTACTGCTTGCAATAGTACAGCTGACTCCACACCTGACAGGCACTACAGATCTATTCGAATTACTGTGGTGCTTCCACCATGCAAAGTCATCAGAGAAGACAATACCAGACCTTACCTTGCCACCATGGTAGCATATATGATGGGGGAAACCCAGAAATACCAACTCTTTCCTGCAGTGAAGCAATAGTGTTAGCTCTGTGCTGTTGATATTCTCTTACCACTGTGTGACAACTTCAGGATTGCTTAGTTTTACCTGATATCCAAGACTGGATGAACCCATGAATTCTGTTGTTCCACGCAGTGATTTCTATGAAAGTGGACCAAGTAAAAAGGGTTCCCAAATTAGGTGCTTACAAACACATGAGAAGGTACAATATCCCACCACAGGAAGTTTGAGGCTCTCTCTAGATGGTTGGATAACATGCAGCAGAGGGATGTATAGCATAGCAGCCCTGAAATGATCATGATGGAAATCCTTCTCTTTCTTTCTGCTAACAGAAAAAACTCAAAGGAATTGCAGATTCCAATAGAAGCCTTGGGAGCAGGAAGCAGGTAAAGGGAGGAAAAGATGAAAAAGAATTCACAAGATAAAAGGCATATGCTTTGGTGGAAGAGGGAGTTTGAGCAGCCTGGCAGTAAAAGCTGGCAAGAAACAAAATCCTGATCTTGTTAAGACAGCCAAGTGATAATCAGTGCTTGGTTGCAAAATTCAGTGTGTGCCTCTCCTTGTGCTTGCTGTTGCTCTTGAAGGCTGACTGCATTTTGGGAATCCTTATTTGTTCTCCAGTGCCTAAGGAGCTGCTGGAGACAGATGCTTTTTGAAAGCTGTCCTCAGACACCATGCTTTTGAGGGCCTTGCTCCTGCCCAGTCAAAGCAAAGTCAAGAGAGGTTCAAAATAAAACATAGCAACATGTACTTTTAGAGAGAAGAAACCAAAACATGTTCAGTCTAGTAAGATCAGATTTAAGATTAAGGGAATTGGGAGGGAGGGAGAAATTAAATATTTCTTACAAAGTTCTCAAAGGAACTGCTTGGCTTTGCCATCAATCTAGTCTTTACCTTTTATACTGCTGCAGTGAGATACTTTTTAATGCAGTTGCCTTTGTAATGGGAAGCAGTAAGAAACTCTTCTCCACAACTAAGGCGTTGGTTAGGTTGCAGCTCCTTCTCATGATGTAGTTTTTCATTAACGAGCATTTGCAATGAACCAAGTTAGATGCAATCTCTGTTGGTGTTTTCTTTTTCCAAAGCCAAGAAAGAGAGAAGGTCTACAACTGCCCCAGCTCTCCCACCCAGAAGATAGCTATGGTGAAACTGGCAAAAGAGAACTTCATTGCTCTCCTTAGACCTGCACTTGCAGGGCACACTCCTCCTCTCTTTGTTTCAAGCTGGAAACCTCGTTGTTTCATCAGATTAATTTTTGAGTTTTTCAGCCCCAGTGGCTCCTTGTATCACTCAGGTCCTGTGTCTCAGGGTCTCCACTTCTTGCTCAGTTTTGTTAGTAAACTGTATAAATTATAAATTATTCAATGTCTGTTGTCCTAGAAGTCAGAAAACTAACTTTCAAAATGATTAATGTCTTTTCTTTCCCTCTCTAGACCCAGAAATCTGGCTACCTAAAAAAATTCTGCTTCTCACTTGGGTAGGTAGAATATTCTCTTTGTATGCACACATAGTTACACCTGGAGCACCATGGAGATAAGATCCTTCTGACTAGTGCTGGAACATCAGGGCAGAAACAGTGTAAGAGAAAAAGAGAAATGTGCTGCAAGTGTAGAGTGGTGTGTATGCAATCTTAGTGGATCAGCAGATTGAAGTAATCTGGCTGCAAACTCTGTTCTGGCCTTGGGTACATTTCCTTATGAATCTGCTCACCCATCACCTCTGAGAAAGCAGCAATTATGTGCATGCTGGCAAACGTCTCCTTCTTGCCTCCTCCTGAAGAAGAAAGGGAGGAAGGCTGAAAGTTTAACCTCCTGTTTTGCTCCACCTGCGTGCTCCATTATCAGCCCTTTGTCAAACCACTTTGCTATACTCCCCTCACCAGATGGATTCTAAGGGGTTGCTGGTGGCCTTTCACTTGCCTGGACCAAAGTAATGTGGACTCCCTGAGCCTCAGGGCAAGTGATGGCATTTCTGTATTTCCCTAGTTTTGACTGAAGGTTTGAGGAAAAGAAGATATTTATGAGTTCTTCAGTTAGTCACTTTGTGGTGAGGGAACAGCTGTCTCTGAAGTTATTTATAGATTAGCTGGTGAAGGCTGATGGTGTGAGGGTCACCAGCTGTTGCTCATCTTCTTCATCCCTTTCCACTAGCACTGGCTGGAGTGTCTCCCAACACACTTTGTCCTTTTTACAATAGTTTTGTAGCACCTTTGTAAAAGCAAACCAACCTTCTGTTTCCTTCTATATGGAAGGAAGCTGTAAGATGGATCTTGCAGACAGTTTTCCAGAAAATGCATCAATTGGCTTTTTCTTCCTGAGGAGATAGAAGCATTTTTTCACTGTTGCACAGCAAGCACAATTAGCGAGTGCTTTTGGGTTGTTTGGTTTTTTTTTTTTTTTTTAGTTTGTGAAGCTTCATTTCCATTCGAGCATTTTCACACCAGGAAGATGTTCCTGCCAACATGGAGCATTCACCTGTGGGAATAGTATTCCAAAAGGAGCACATAAAAGCACTGCAGAATTTGTCAGAACAGGACAATGGAGAAGTGGTATGGACCAAGAGCACTGACAGGAGTAACAATGACCTCAGGGAAATTCCTTCCCTTCAGGCTTCAGCTGCCCACCTGTAAAGTGATGATAGTATTCATTTTCTCTGCTCTGTGTCCTTATGTGTTTACACCACAAAACCTTTGGTGGCAAGAACCATTGTTAAGTGCTAAACTCTTGCCAAGGATGGACTCAATATTGTCAGCAAGAGGAAGGAAGGATTCTGCTTTGACCAGGGCAAAACATTACAAGATTATATGCTTTGCTATTTTTTAATATTAATAGAGCTTTTCTACAGTGTCTTTAGTTTTAGGTTTTTGTTTTTGTTTTCAAAAAAACCCCTCTTTCTCTCTTGTTGCAGGAACTCTGTGTTGCTGTTTGTCAGGTACTTACTGTCCTATGCCTGCTTGTACTTAACACTACTCTTGGTTTATAAACACCTACCTGATCCTACTTGGGCATACCAGCTGGACATAGCAGACATTATCTGCCATCAGCCATGGACACACTAAGCCTAGAACATTTTAAAGACTACAGGCTGGATTTCTGTAGCATTGCTGTATTGCTTCTGGGAAGACCAGCATTTTAAAATAAAGCATTCATAAATGCTAAAAGCACATGATAATACCTGTCTTTTCTGTGAGAAATTAATTAGCTCCTTAGAGGAAGGAACTAAAGCCCATGTATCTCAAGCAAGAGTGAGCATGCTCAAGAGCATTTAGTTGTTTGCTGTAAGAGGTGAGTCTGAGATGCAAAATTTGCTTCAACATCCACATTCTGATCTACTCCCCAAATCCCTGAATGTCCTGTCCCCATGACCACAGGCATGAGTGTAGCAAATCTGTAATTAAATCTAAATAGGACCTTCTGTTAATGCAACTGGAAATGACCCCATTATCAGTAGGGCAGTGATAACTGACAGGAGCTGAAACTTTGTTTTAAAAAATGCCTGGTGGCCAACTCAGGCCCAGTCAGTTCTGTGGATCTGGATGTCAGTCAGCCACCTTGCTGCCTAATGACAGGAGTCCTGCAAATGGCCTCTTGTGCACACAGAGCAATACTGTTGCACACCCATAGCAAGCCCCTCATGAAGAATTTGGGGTTTACTGTTTTGATCACATCACAGGGATTACCTGCAGGCTGTGTCAAGCCCAGGTTTACCTTGGAGGAGCCTGTAATGCACAGAGCACTAGTCTGACAGGGTATAGATTTCAGACATCCTGCATAGGCAGAGATCATCAATATGTCTTCTGTACCCTTTACTAAGCAGTCAAGTCTTCCCCACTCACCTCAGCATACAGGAAACCTTGACTGAGCTCTCACTGGCCCCACAGAACAGCTCTTTGTGGATGCCTGAGAAGACTTAAATGCAACCTTCCTTCTGGGCTTCGCTGTCCTGAGAGCCCTCCATGGCCTCATTTTCTACCTTCCAGAAAGGCACTATGCTCCCTCTGTAATGAATAATTTTTGGAAGTAGACTGTCTGTGATCATGATGGAACACATGCTGCCTTACAATGTCACACCCAAGTGTTAAAGGACACCCAGATTCCTTGTCCCAGTTGAAAGTATCTGTGCCCTCATCTCTGAAAGGGAACCAGGATAGTTTCCATACAGAGTCCACATCTACTTCTGAGCTTAAAAAATGTATCTCAGTGCTTCGCCAAGTATAATCTGTTATCTGCATTTCTAAGTCTTGCAAACATCATGTTTTTTCCTGGGTTTTCCAAATTCACTGCCCATTGGCTCTGCCTGGTTTTTGCTGATCATGCAGCAATGAATTAGAGCTGTAAAAAAGCAAAATAACCCAGACAATTGTTCTAACTTCCTTCTAATGTTATCTCCTTCTCTGGATATTTTTGCTCTTTTTCAAAGGCTATGAAGAGCATGAAAACCACTTTCTTATGACACAGTATCTTACAAGGGTGTCTTGTCATATGCCCAATTGCTTTTCATGGTAAAGGAAAGGCTATGCATGAATGCATCACCTGATGGAGAAATGAGCCTAAGCAATCAAAGCTGGGAAAGCAAACCCACATGAAACATCTATGACTGAACAAAAGTGTGCTGAGATCAAAGCACTGTAACAAAATGTCTTGTTTCTATGTAGAAAATGGTGTTTTCAGATTAGAAAATTCACTAAAGCTATGAAGAGGGGTTGATACAGTTGAAGGATGTCCTCCTAATGAGACAGAACATTTGTAGGTATTCATAGAAAAAAGCCTTGGCATATTACAAACGTGTGAAAACCTGAAAAAGTATCATCTAACTGATGTGAGATGTTGCATGGTACAGCTCCAGCTGCTGCCTGCTTTCCTGTATCCAGCTTGGGGCATGCTTCTAACAATGGCACTCCATGTCCAACTCCCCACACTGCTTTTGAGGCTGGGCTCGTGTAGCACAAGGGAAAATTTGGAACTGTGCTCCAAGACGAACAATTCTGCTTATTGCTCTGTCTCCATAAAAAAAAAAAAATCCCAAGCCATCTCCATTATTCCTTGTATTTGCCGTAACACACTTTGTGATCCTTGTGACAGGAGACTTAGCAGAAAAAAGTGTGGTGAGGAGTGATTTTAGTACTGTTGTTCAGGTCTGTGAGTGTAAATTTTTGTGAACATCTTGACCAGAGAGTTTAAAACACAGGATAAAGAAGTGTCCCACTTGATGGTGGTGCAAAAGAAAAAACCCTGATTGGACAGCCCAGTTTACAGCCATGCCTGGTGGAGTGGGTGGGGAGCTGCTGTAGGGAGGACCTATGAGGGTAACAGGAGGTGTTTTGGAGAGACTAGCAACTGTTTGCTGCATTTAGCCAAAGCAATATTCCTGTCTTGTCAGCTGACAGCTCCTCCTCCTTCCCCCTCATTCTAGGCAGAAGGAAGGGCACTTTCAGCCCCCTGGTGATCTGCAAGAGGGAGTCTTGCAGGGAGCTGCAGTGGAAGTGACAGCAAAGGTGCTGCTGGGAGCAGCCTGCAGTCTGTCAAACCCCAACATCCAGCCACGGATGCATTACCAAACACATACTGTGCGACACTTAAAAAGGGAGACAATATCACTGCTTATCTGTTTGCTTCCTTTGCACATCCTAAAGTTTTTGCTTTTTTAGTTGCTACTCAGTTTATATGCCCTAGGCATACTGTGTTCAGTGAAGTTTGATTGTGGAATTGTGATGTCAGATTTGCTACAGATTTCTGTATATGGTTTTTCCCAGTTGGGTTTATCTGACCAGTACCCTCTCCTCTAGTGGGACTGGGTTAAATCATTACGTATGAAAAGGAAGTTAATTAACTTCTATGTCAGCTCTTCACTCCTCTCCCCCATAATTTCAGGAGGAAAAGTGTCCAAGTTTTGATTGTATGCAATAGTTTTCTCATGCAGCTTTTTGTATTTTGAGCTGATGAAAGATGCTGTTTTGGGCATAGTGAGCCACATGTCCTTCCTCATCCTCCACAGAGAAGAGGGAATCCTTAGGACAGGACAGTTGGTCCCTCCATCAGACCCATCAAGTTGGTGGCTTAGAGTGGTCTTGCTGCAGCTAATCCAAATTTTCGTGCATCTGTCTTGATTTACTGGATCTTCTAGGAATGCTTAGTTGACTGCAACATGGAGAGCTGCCATTTTATATATTATCAGTTTAGTGTTGGACGGGATTTTCAGGTGAGCTCCTTCTGATGTAAGCCTGCTCCCATTGGTGTCAGAAGCAGCTTTGTTTCAAGGGCTCTGTGGTATCACCTGTGTGTCCAGCATGCTCTGGGGGTTTGGCATCACTGACGTTTTTATTTCCATTCTAAGGTTTTGTCTCCTCTCCGCTTCTTCCCTGCTTAAGTGGAGAAAAGATGGTTGCTGAAATCTGACCCCATTATCTTGAGGAACTGTGTGGTCATTTTGGTTCTGACTGACTTGACTGAGAAATCCTTCAAAATTTCTGTAGCTGTTTCTCTCTGAACCAATAGAAGTTATTTAAGGAGTGTGGGGGTTTATAACTTTGAAACACAATATTGCTGAATACTCACAGTCTGTCCTGCTAGTGCCTGGAGGAGGTGAAGAGAAGATACAGGTATAATAGGGCACACTGGCGCAGGGTGCATCTGACCATTTACATTCTCTGGGAGACCTTTTCAGAGTCAGTGCAGACTCTGACTCTAAGGCAGCTTGCTGTTGCTCTAGAGGGTTTTAAAATCTTCCAATGCATTGAAATTCATCACTCTAGACAAGTAAACTCGTAGCTCACATGCTTGCATAACCTGTTCCCCAGCACAACACTGCCTCACCAAATAATAGCTTTGATATTCTGCATCCCACAAAGGACTGAGTGATGTGGATGCAAAAAGGTTTAGGTGGATGCACATCTGAAAGCCTGAATAAGTAGTTGCAACAGAAATCTCTTGAAGGTGACTAAATAGTCAAGCTGCATTAGGCTCTGGAAATCCTCTGAGTGGAAAATAAGCGAAGGTGGGGATAGCACTCAGGAGATGTGCCATATATATCTTTGTTCTTTTCTTAATTTTCCCTGGAGGTCTGACTGTGGACACTATTCTTGTACATTCTTCATATTAGACATATTCATCAACCTGGTTCTCACAAAATTAAATACATTTCCCTTTGACCCCAAAATATTCAGGTCTTAGAGAAAAAATCAATAGAAGTGTATGTGTGGGATCGGGGGCAATAGGACAAATCAAGAAAAGTGAAAGCCTAGTACTCAAAACCTAAGTGGTTTGGGTCTGTCTAGGCCCACTGGTCTGAAAGGGAAGAATAGGGTCTGGCTGTGCCTTTATGTAATGAGAACAGTCACAAGGAATGGATCACCAAACAGGAGTGTACAAGCTACCCTCTGGAAGAGAAAATAAATCCTCAGAATCAACAAAGTTCTAGAGCAGGGCCTGCAACCACTGCAATGATGCAGTAGTAGGACACTGTGCCCGACCTTACTGGGAGTGGCTGTTTGTCAGCCCTAGGAGGGTTTTGGGAAGCCCTTTCCTGACCTCTGAGGGTGGCTCACACACTGCCAGGGGTACCTGTGTAAGCAATGGTAGTCTCGCCACAGCTCCCTTTGCTCGATCTTAAGAGCATTAGTGATGGCAGACAAACCAACGTGTCCCTCGGGACAGCAAGTTAGTCAGCAAATGAGCCTGCTGACAGGTCATCTGCTGGTAATGTGGCATTTCCATTTATTACAGTGTGTCTAAGCCCCTGGTTCAGACATTCACATCTGTTCTCTGTAGTGGTACCTGCACACCGTTCCTGGGAGAACGGGCAGCAGTGATTCATCGGGTCTTGTACAGTCTTGTGCTGGTGGGCACACTCAGCTATCCAGAGAGAAGAGGGAGAGGATGGGTCTGAAGAGGAACACGATCGATCGTTTGTCCTTGATCGCAGTGGGTGACAGGTCTAGGCATTTGCAGGAATTATCTGAGTTGCCAGCTAGAGGCTACAAGAGTTAGCGCCAGTGATTTCCATATCAAAGGGCTTTCTGAATAAGTACCAGAACAGACAATTCCCTCTTGAGTGTTTTTTGGTGTTTTTTTTTTTTTTTTTTTTTTTTTTTTCCCCAAAGATCAGAAGGAGTAATAGTTTAATCTTTTAAAAGAAGCCTTGATAAGGCAAAAATCTGGCTCTGGAGTGAGGTTCATAACATATCCATAGATAGACAACCTTAAGCAAGCAAGAAACATGTAGATTCAGAAAAAGAATAAGATTAAATAATTTCTGCCCTTTTAATGGAAAACACTGCCCAATGTCTTCTAAAATATCTTATATACCCAGTGTGGATTAATGTATCGGTTATAAGTCGGAGAACTATACTTTAAAGTCTGAGCCACACCATCTGGTTGTCTCCCTGCTCAGTGCCCTAAGCATATGGCCAGAGAGAGCATATTTCCTCTTCCCTTCTCTCCTGTCTCCTTTTTTATGCTGCTTAGCCTCATTACCTTAGATTTCCTTACACTGAATTTATATGCATAAACCTTTCATTTGCCTTCTCTCTTAATATAGCTGCATGATTCTGAACATCATTTAGGCTGGACTGGCAACTCCACATTTTGCCTTGTCAGAAAAATTATTCACATTAATGAATATTCATTTCCCTAAATCATTATATACAGGGAAGCAAATTGGTCCTAAGGATGTTCTTTGTGTCACATTACTGCCTCTTTCTTGTCACCAAAGACTGTTTTCATGTCAATTCACTCTTCTGTTTTCAAACTCTCAGGTTCAGAGAAATTGTGGTGATAAGGTAAAGCTGTTATCTGCTGATAAAAATGGCTTTGAGTGCTTATGTGCTACAGATTTTTTTAACTAGGTGACTCTTCACTTGAGTGAAACTGCTTGAATAAGACCCTTTTCATGCTAAATAACTTGAAAAGCACTCTGAAGAGCATATTTTTTGCTAAAACTCTATTAGTTGTGTTGGCCTTCAGGTGTGGATCCCTAGTGGGTGTATTCCTCTGTCTTATGTATATAAATTAACTTTAGCAAGAAGAAGATACGGCTTCATCCACCCTTGCCTCTAGGCAGTCTGACTGCAGTGGTGTTTTTCTGTCTGTGGAAAACACCTCAAGCTGCAAAGAAATGAAGGTCCAGCTCCCTGATTTTTGTGATGGTTGTAGTGAAGAAAATATTGCTAGCACTGTGCAGCATGTACTTCTATTGAACTTCTTCTCTGAACTTCTTATATTCTGCAAATACCTCACCAAACATTAATATTTCTGCCTCCCTTGAGCCAATCCATCTAGATTTGTGTCCAAATCTTGAAGCATCACAGCCTCAAGGTATTTTTAGAATGCACGTCTGCTGGGCATTGCTCATGGCTGTTTCCATACACACTGCAGAATTAATGCCCGCAGAGACATATCCGTGCAGGGCTACTACCAAATTATTGTGTTTCTGTAGAAAGCAGTTCATTTGCAAGGAGGCAGCCAGGTCCTACATAACTATCCCTCCAGCAGAAATTGAACATTCTCAGTTCTCTTTCTATATATGACTTTTGAGGGAAACAAAAAGGGCTTTCTTTGTATAGCTCATTATAGCCTTTAGTACCGTGATTTGTCCAAAATCAGGGATAGAATCAAGATCATTGTTTTTGTGTCAAGGAAGTTGCTGTGGTATCTCAGTTTCAGTGCTAACCAATACAGCCCACAAAAATCAACAGTGTAGAGAAAGAGATGTGCCAATGTCCTTAACAGAACTTCTTAATAAAAGGATGTTTAACCTTGATTGATGTATCCAGATGCAGCAAGGTTTCATAAAATAACAAATGCATCAACATATGGTAGGGACTCGATGCTTTCATTTGAGTTCCACTGGCAACGCAATCTGACAGTAGCAATTTGGAAGAGAAATAAACCAGCCCAACTTGGAAAAAACTACAATACAACTACTCAGTAGGAACTCTATGGAGACAGCCTACTACTTTCAGAGATGAGAGCAATTTTGCTGCCTTTCACCAGCAGAGTAGGGAAAGCTGAATGCTACTGGGAAACTATGGACACTAGTACATAATACATGTGGAGTGTTTTGCATACAGTACAGAACAGAATTACTAACATATCAGCCAGGAATATTTTATCTCCCTGGTATGGGAAATGCTGCATTAAATACAACTATTACAATTGATTATTTGAAGGAAAGATGGTGTTTTGGTCTGGGCTTTGGCTTGACAATAAGGGTATGTTGAGAGTTTTTCCTAGCTCTGCCCAGGGCCATGGGGGAAGCATTTAGTATCTGCCAGATTCAGTTTCATATCTGTAAAATTCAGACCCTAATTATTTGTACTGGTCTCTCTTTTGAAGTGGGCAGGATTTTCAAAACCCAATATGCCATGGTCCACAAAAGAATCACTGTGTATTCGAGGAGTGCCCAACATGACTTCACCCCAGCAGAGCGATGTGTGTCTGTAGAGAAGAGAAGAGGAGTGACCTCTATAGGTCACTTCACTCCATCGGCTGCCCAGGGATGGCAAAATGCTTGCTGGAGGCTATCCTCCCTCCCTGAGCATCCCAGTGAGCAAGTGATGTTCCAACAAAAGACCAGAGCCATGAAAAACACAGCAGATGTGAAATGCCTTCACTTCAGTCAATTTTGTAAATTGCTTCTCCTTCAGTGGCCCGGATAAATATCTTTCTTTTTATGTTGAAAAATTATTAACTGTTTTGTGAGTTGCCATGGATGCGGCACTTGGTTTATTGCAGACTGTGCCTCTTACTGTGCTGGACCTCATTCTCAGCGCTCTCCTGGGTTTATAAATATTGGGTAAATTGGCTCACTTTTTCTTGGAAGTCACAGGCAAAATTGCCACTAATTTAAAGGTGTAGGTTCAGGTACATTATATTATGTTACTTTTTTTTATAGCATTGATCACCTCTGTTCTGACAGCCCCCTATTCTGCCTAGCAAGTCAGGCTTCCACTCAGGTGCAAATAAATCTAAAAAAACAATACAAGAAAAAAACAAACCTTTCATTCTATAAGCCAGCACAGGAGGCTGTTTGTCCCTGGGAATGGTTTTGCTTGGGACTCTATGGCGAGTGTTCTCATGAGTACACAAAAAACTGTAGAAACTGTAGAGAAACTGCCTCTGCATTGCAGCAAGGTATTTGAAGAAATCAAAGTGATCTGCATATAGTATGTTGTTTAGCTGCAGTAGTTTTCCAGCCGGCCACAGTGTCAGGGACTAAGTGGATGGTGCTGACAGATAAACATTTGAGAATTGCTTGGACTGACTATAGCTGCAATTACTGTAATGAGATGAAATTTGTCTTTGGCCTTCTCAGAAGTTATTTCCAAGAAAATGGATAGTGACAGGGTCTAAATTTTCAAAGCCAGTTGGCATTGTTGCTAAAAAAGTACTATGGAAATTTCCTTATACTCAGTTGTTTGTTCTTCCTTCGCTCTAAAGCATTATCTTTCTTTTCAGAAGAAGGAATACTGCAGAGGCACAGACGTCAATATAAATAATTTTTTCTCTGCAGTTTAATCTTTAGCATTTCTTCAGTGATTATAAAAAAAAAATCCAAACCCAACAATAAGCAAACAAGATTCTCAACATTTCAGGGCCACTCTTGAATTTGAATTTTCTGACTTCTGATGCAAACTATCAGATTTTAATCTTCCTCTTTATCCACCTGTTTAATTCAAGCCATGCAAGGGCATCTTGGATTGCCATGGAGCAGAGTCTCACCAGACCAGGACCTACACTGCAAGATGCTCTACATTCGTAGAGCCTTGGGCAGTTTTCATGCAGGCTTCCTCCTTTGTATTTTGTAAGGTAGTTTGTGATACTTGCAGTGGTTAAAACTTCCCAATAAATTTCTTTGTTTTCTCAAAATCTTTGAAGATGTCTACAGTTGTTGCTCCCCATCCTGTTTAAGTGACTTGCATGTAAAATGAGATGTCTAAAGCAGAGAATAGGGATAATGTAGTGACTTGTCCAAAGTTGCTTTAGATAGTGTTCTTTTAGTAGCTATCCATTATTATTATTATTATGTTATTCTGTGCTGAAAGCTTTCACTTGTTTTAAACAAAGAGAAGAGAACATGGAATTTCAATTCTTCTCTTTTAGGACTTGTTACATCCCCCTCACTCACCCCAGTGTTGGTAACCCTGATTCAGGACAACATAAGAGAGAATTAGATCCACAGCTACCTTCCCTGGATGGACAAACAACCCAGTTCCTAACTGGGCTGGTCAGAAGGAGAAACTGTTTGGTTTGCCAGGCTGACTAAACTGCTTTCCTTTTCCTCCCTACTTCCTGTACCCATTTTACACCCTCAGCCCAGAGAGTACCTGTGTGTCCCAAGGCTCAGCCCCAGTCTCAGCTGGAACAAAGAAATAACCAGGGATGAGACAAAAGTTGGCTGAGAGGACTTGAGATAAGAATATGTTGTATGCAGGGCCAGCATATGATTCTCAAAGCACCTATAGAGGTCAGGGTATAGGTTTGTCTTTTGTCTGCAGCCACCCAGGTTGTGGCCTTGCTTCATAATACTGCCCTGCTAAAATGGTCGCCGTCCTGATCCTGGGATATTTATGTTTCATCTAAGTGCCAACAAGTACCTATGCCCTGTCCCATCCTATGCCCTGCAGAGTGTCTCAGGTCCAGCAGGATGCCCTTCACACGAGTCAGGACAGGAATACTGGACTCATGGCTTCATGCAATTAGAGACTTAACCCTCCAGATCCCCCTAACTTTTTTTTTCCACCAGACACAATGCCCTTGCACAGGCATGTTTCCAACTGGAAGCCAGTTCACTGGGACAGAGATAAACAGAGAGACTAGTACTCAGGTCTGCTCCTTGCTTCTTGGCCTGCTCAAGCAAAAATAAATCCTCTTGCAAACTGAGAGGTTTTTATCCTGTACTGGCTGAAGTTTTTCAATAGTTTTAGAAAATCAGGGCAGAGGGGAAGCAAATTCTGGAAGAAAATAGCAACAGCACACAAAGGACATTCTCAGCATTAGTAGACTGTTACTGGATGCAAGGTGATTGGAAATAATGTAGGGCAAATGCCACTTGATGAAAAATTGTATGGGTTTGACTTTAAATAAGATTTCATAAATCCTGGCTTTGAGAAGCTAGAGAAGAGTAGAAGAATGAATCATTCCAAGCAATTTCAGAGTAGTTTACATAGTCTGACACTTTATGTCAAGTCACCCAGCTCTCCTATTTTTAGTACAACTAGAGATGGGTCCAAAATGTGAGGATTAGAGGTAATACTTCCCAGCATTTGCAGATCTTTTAACAGAGATTTTTGGCTCAACTGTCAGCAAAGATTTGTAGAGATTGGAAGAAAATTTTTTTCCAGGTTTCAGGTTGTATTGTGTTTCAAAACTTTGGTTCAGGAATGTTTTGGCAAATCAAAACCAGAAGTATTTGAATGGTGAGAACAACAAAGGAAACAAAGGTTTCAACCTGGTCATAGGTTTGCTGTTATTTAGTAAAATGCTTTGTCATGATTGAAGCAAGCATATGAAGTTCAGGGTAAAGAAGCTACCAGCAGTATGGCTATTTTTACTTCATAATTAAGCTATACAACAGCTACAGTTAGTAAGACTGAAGTTTTGGAAGAATGGAAGAATTGCAACAAGTAATATCAGTTTGTTAGACACAATTTGATTTTAGCTCTTTAAGGGTTCAGGTACTCAAAGTCTTATCACTTTTTCTTGCATTTACTTATATTTGGAGGGGGGTTTCAAATATATCAGGCAATATTGATTCTTCCATCAGTAACCAAATATCATGTATAATAACTATGACTGTTATATCTATGAAGGGAAAATATTTTACCTGTAAAATGAGAAATCTGTATGCAAAGACTGATTTTGGGAGAAAAAAGTTTTGCTTCTTTCCCACAGACTGTACATGGGCTTGTTTTTCCATTATTTGTTTGGTGTTTTGTGTTGCTCTGATGGATGATTTTTGACAGCATGAAATAAAGGCTGGTGTTCCCGACGTTAAGGCAATTTGTGTCAGCCAAAGATTCTGCCTAGTGGTGTTTTCTGTTCCACTTGCTGTGCCAAGGTGGCACAGCACAAGCACCATCCCCTGCAAGGTGCTCAACCTTTCAGGCTTTTCCCAAGCACCCATATTTATGTCAGCCATGGAAAGGCAGGCTGTTCTTGCACCCATTGCAGGGAACAGTACAAGCACAGGGCAGCAGCTGCTTCTGCAGTCCATGAGCCCAAATGACTGGCTTTCCTCTCCATGTTACAGTTAGATGACATTAAGGGGCAAGATAATCTTGTGGCATTTCTTGAGAAAACAATAAAAAAGGTGATTGTTTTCTATAAGGCTTTAATTCAAATAATTTTGTAGCAATTTCAAGTAAAACCAATGCTACTCTAATACTGACTTGATTAGATGATTTCACTTCAATGAAACTATAGCCTTACCAAGCACATGTGTCAGAGCTGCTTAGGTTCATGCCCACAAAGTGAAGAAAAAGTTCAAATTAATTGAAGCTAATACATTACAAGTTAAACAAATGCATATGTGAAATAAGAGAGAAAAACAAAAGCTGGGGAACGCTACTTTAAGTTCTAGTTTCTGTTTTTTTCTGGGAGTCACAGGATCTTGTACATTCATATGTCTGAATGAGCAGAGACCTCTTTTCCACCATATTTTGGCTTTGGATGGTTAATACAGGGGAGGGATTATTTTGTTTTGGGAGGAGGAATCTATTTTTTGGCATTCTGTGAGGCACGGGAGATTTTAGCAAGAATTTGCCCATTAAAAACCAATAGACATGAGAACCTTTCTAGCACACAGAGGAAAGGTAGATGAAAGAAACTTTTTCTTCACTCATTATTCATCCATTGTTGGACAGTTGAACAGGCAGTTTCCCATTGAACAGGCAGTACTGGGTTCATACGGAGTGCTGTAAAGTATATTAAAAATAGAATATTTTAAGAATATATATATATATATATATATATATATATATATATATTATTTTCAAAAAATTAACTCCTTCCAGGGCAGTGTTTCAGCAGTACTCTCTAACTCTCAAATGCTTTTTCTGCCAAGCTGCTTTCCATCTGGGTGGCCCCTGGGATTCATGAGGAGAAGGCATAAGTAGAAGGAGCTGCTTCCTTATCTGACACCAAGCACAGGCCCTTTTTTGTAGGCTACAGGCACCAGTAACACCATCATCCACCTCTAGCACCTTCTCACCTCCTCCCTTAACATGCCACACTGTCCAACAGCTTGCTCACCTCAATGTCTCACTTTGATTAGTCCCATTCAAAATTGAATGAGCTGTGCTGAGGATACATTTCCCTGAGGACATCTCCTACAAGACAGCATAGAAAAATTTGTGCTAAAATTGACTCCCTGCTTTTTTACACTGCCCCAAGGCTACCCCAGCAAACTTCTCGCAGAGAAGCAATAGTTAACTTTAGTTTCAGACTGTAAAATTCTCCCCTTTGGTAAGTGACAGCACAGTGCTCATATTCTTACAGATACTTCAGCTGGTAGAGAACACTAGAACCAAAACAATAATTGTGCCTTAGGGATACAAAGGCATCGTGTAGGGCCCAGAGGAGTTTCATGGTCTTTATGAAGTGGTAAATGATGCACATGTGGACAGTGCTGCCTGCTCTGAAGGTCACATCAGTTCCACCTGACACGGAGGACAGAACCTGTTTGCTGAAGCAATTGCAGTTAGCAAGGCAGCTTAAACAATAGGAGACTATATAGTTGGATAATAACAGTTATTACTGTAATTATTACTATTTTTTCTTCAGCTGAGCAATGAGAATTGAACTGATTTCTGTCCTTCAGCATCTACTCTGAGATGTTTGGTACATTTGACAGCAAGAATCTATTCTTTAGCTGTATTTACCAGTCAAAACATATTGAGAATGTCGATATTTAAAACCAATCTAGTAAAACAACAATGATATGTCCAAATCTAAAGTATAAGTATTTTATGGAGTGCTTGCAATCTGACTTTCTGAAACTGAATCTGCTGGCTTGTTTTGCTGCCCCACAATATGACCGTACTGTAAGCATAAGGCTTGACCAATAAAAAGCAGCAGGGTGTATTCTTTGTCACTATATATAGGAAAGCCCATGCACTAGCAATCCTGTGGCTGGGGCTTGGCATGCTGAAATAAGTCAGGATAATACAAGGTTATGGTTCCCTCAGTAACTATATTTCAGTCATGGTACATGTATACAATAAGACATAAAAGTTACCATGGCATACTGTGATACAAAATGTTATGCATGCCCAAGGGCCTTTGAGTTATGATTTTTGCAGGAGTTAATTTGGTGCTGTTAGTGGAGTGATTCTTTTAAAGATGCAGTCAAGGTAAAATTTTACATTTAATTTCCCCACTGCTGTTCTCTTTGGCCTTGTCAGCTGTAAGAAAAAATCAATGGTGCATAAATCTCTGCTCGTGTAACTAGGTAGTAACACCAGAAGATGCACCGTAGGAAGGGCACAGACATGACTGTATCTACTTCAAACTTCTTGAGGCTTGACAATATGCTGTCTTAAGGATTTCTGTTTCCTTTCCAGATGCTTAACCACAACCAGTAGAAAGGAACCAATAGAGACTTATGTCTCAATATAGAGACAAGTTACTTATTCATCAGATCTAATCATGGTCTTTTCTTTTGTTGTTTGACCGTATCACTGGTTCACCTTCAAACAGTTTCCCTCCAGAGCTCTTCACTCTCTAGCTAGATATTTTCCATACGCTAATACAGATATACTTTTCACATACTGTCATTCATGATCTGGCTTAACAAAGTGTTCCCTCTAGGGGTTTCTGTTGGAAAAAAAACCAAAACCCTAACAATAAAGCAAGAGGAAAGTAATATAACAAGCATTATAGTCCTACATTTGGGATGCCACAGACTGGTTTCTCACTAAGTGGCAGGACTCTTATTATTCCCTCCCTCCTTCCCTCTTGACTGTAACTCCAATAGTGAGCAGAATCAGGAAAATCAAGCATTGTTTGTGAGAATGTGTATCAATAGCCTTAGAAGTCTTTCTTAATTTAGCCCTTCTGATTAGTTATTTTATACACGACAGATGTACCCGCAATAGTGACCCAGACATGAGCACATTTCTCAAAAAAGCAAGTTTCATTAGCAGAGACACAACAGATGTGCTGTGAAATTTAGATGTTGAAAAGCAACTGGGATTTGTTGGTAAAGATCGTGTTTCCAAGTGATAGAAGAGGATAGCAAACCTTCTATCTCTACCATACAATCCTTCATCTGTTGCTGACCCTGGCGGCTGGTGTTTTACATATTGCATTTCATGCGCTGAGCCAAACAGCAGTGGGTATGAGTTATTCACAGTACTCCCATGCAGTAGCTGAAACCCAGAGATTTCATCAAACTGAAGATGGAAGCCTGGCTTTTTGTGGACTTCACCTGGGAGAAAATATTGTAGCCTAGTTAAACAGCTGCAGCTATTTTTCCCATGTGATTGTAAAGAAGCATGAGGTTTTGTTTCCAAAAAGGAGCAAGTTCACACAGATCTATTGGGAGCTGCAAGCACTTGATGTCTTTGGAAAGTAGGTCATTACTATGTTTGTGCCTAATTTGAGGCAGACAAATCTCTAGCACTGCCCTGATTGCCACAGAAAATAGTGTGCAGCAGAGAGGTGAGATTTTTGAGAATACAGACTAGGTATTCAGCCTTATTGTGCTTTCCACTGAATACTGATAGAAAGACTTAACTGCCTGACTTTTATTTTTCTGTGGATCTATTTATGTATTCCTCTTACAGAAGTGCCTAAGCATCGCTGCATCCATATTTGAGGGGATAATCTTTACTGTGTTTCTGCTCTGGACACTATCACAGCCACAGAGAAGGAAAACATTTGTTTTTGTAATGAGAATTTTATGACTTCTTTGCTCTCCTCTGTGCCTCTCCTAGCAAATCATACCCTTGTTATATGAGGTGGCAGGCCACAGGTGATGTAGCACTTTCTCCACGGGTTTACCCTCAGCTCTCCTTCTCAGAAGAACCATTCATCTGCAACCACATCCCTCCTATGTCAGCTCTGTCAGCTTCAGGGATTCCTATTACGCAGCAAAATTAAGGCAGCAATTTACATGAAGGACAGAAAGTCCAGAAAGTTCTATCCATGTGGTGGTGCAGCATTTCGGAACCAGAGCCTCCAAGTGAACAGGGGAGAAGGGCAAGGAAGATTGTGAATTTTAGTCATCTGTCCATACCCACCTGTGTGTGAGATGAAGAAATGCACCCTCCTTAACTCCCCTCCTGCAGAATGTCTGCACTGGAGCCAGAGAACAAGGTGGACTTCTGGCAGCTCTGATGGCCTTTCATCCACCCCAGGTCAGCAGAAATTCCTGCAATATGCTGGGTGGGTCATTTCAAACAGCTCCATCCCTTGTTACAGAAGTACATTGAACATATAAAAAAGGCTTTTCTCAAGATAATGGAGGTACTTTCCCTGTCATGGGGGAAGCATGATCACAGTGTGAAGAAGCTGCTTCCCTGCCCACTATGCTCAGTGGAAGCCCAGGTGAGGCATTCAATAGTCGTGGGGTTAAGAGGCTGTGAATTATCTGCATCAAGACAGATGAGCTCTGCAATCCAGCCTAATACCCTCAACAGCAGGTGTGTGAACCCAATCAGAGAGTTTGTGCATCTCATTTGCTCATGAGCAATGATGGAAGAGAGGCTGGGAGGCAGCAGACCAAAGAGTTCACCTTTGCCATCAGTGTCTAAAGCTGCACTGGCTGCTTGTGTTTGCTTTAAGCTCATGTAGCTGCTATACTGACTGGTAGAACTCTGTGTATTTGCACTATTTTGGATTGGGAAATTGTTTAGGAACAAATAAATCCAGTGCCCTGTGGGACTTCATACAGTGGTGTTTTTCCATAGTAAATTATATTTTGCTCAGTGGAATCTAAGCCAAGAAAAAAATGGTTAGCACCAACTTCATTTATCACTGAATATGCCGCCAAAAGCTAAAAGTGGCCAACCAACACAAGTTAAAAAATACTGTAAGATGCAAAATTGCCTATTCATGCAGGTTAGTTGGTGGGAAATGTTCCCTCTGGGTCCCTGGAGACGTGGAAAACTAGTGGCTGAGCATGAGACAGTGCCAAATGAAGGATGGGGACCCACAGGAGAAACCCACAACCTGAGCAAAAAGACAATTGACAGGTAGTTCTCCAAATGTTCTCCAAATGTTCTCTGCTGTGTGACACTTTTCCTACTTGCCTATCCATCCATGTTCCATGTAAAATTTCTATTTTGCCTGCAATTCACCCCTTCAACCCTCAGTGACCAGCCACCAGTGACACTGACCTAAATGGGACAGACAGGTGTATTATAGAAGAAGTTGATTTCAGAGGACCAAAGCAAATATTCATCCTGGAATTCAGAAGCATTTTGGAAAGGTATGTTGAAATGGGACTGGAAACGCTGTGGGTATCTCCATTCAGTAGATGGAAACTTCTCCAGTAGCCTGCAGCAGGCAGAGTGCTGGCAGTCCTGAAGTTAGGTGAAAGACAGTTGTGTGATCTCTGCTTCACAGTGTGGCTGATAGAGCTGTGGGTATAAACCTTCAAGTCAGAGACACGGTTTGTGTCAGCCTTTCAACACATAAGAGTAAAAGAGTTCAAGGACGTAGGAGACAAAATCAGTGAAAATAACATATTATTCAAGAACTCACCGCAACTAGAAGAAAACAGAGAGAGCTGTTTGCTATCATCCCTCATTAAAATGCAAAGCAATGTCTTGGTGCACTCTGTAAACTATTCTGACTATTCATGACTATTTCTTCTTTTCTGCTTGTGATCTTCAAACAGATATAAAGCACAGGTATATCAGCTCCCAGAAGGAATATCATCAATACAAAGATTTTTTTTCTAAGAAACTGCAAAAAATATATCTTCAGCATGTGTTTTTATGTAGTGGAAGTTGGGATGCAAAAAGGTGGGGAATTCAGCTCAAGCACTTATCCTGCCCATTTTGGAGAATACCATGGCTTAAAAATTGCCTGAGCACTCTGCAAAAGAGCCCTAACAAGATTTCACATGATATTTATTCACCAGTAAACACGCAGCAGAAGAGTCTTTAGTGAACTTTCCTGCCGTTTTAATCTTTCCTGAAAAGCTTGTTTTTCTTCACTTAAGAAATATTCCAGCAGAAAATGTTCCTCCAGGTACACTGCTCACTCTTACCACTCTGCCTTACACAAGTCTAACCCGTAGTTTGGAATGGGTGATGTTCACCTCTGCCACTGCAGGTTTAGTACAACACCCCTCCTGATCTGCTTATCTAATGAAGCCCCATGCAGGGGCAAGGGGGTCTTAATTTCCTTTAGTCCCACACCTTTTCTCACCTTCTGCTCTAGGTGCTGCTCTGCTGTGCTTTGATTACCTTACTCATATTTTCCTCCTGGTTTGCAGCAGTTTTAATGACAATGTCCTTTGTAAACTCTGAGAGCCATGGACACTCCCACTGCTCTTAGAAAGACAGCTGAAAGATTGAGCCAGCTTTGGAAAATGTAGTGTCAGCTTCTACTTTCAGCATCAGTGACACCATTTAGGAACAGAGCATGACATGCATCCAACCAAGTGGAAGTGGGATGGAGCAAAAATGAGAAATTAATGTAACACATATGGCTTTATTTTCCCTGTAAATCATGTTCAATTTAGGTCATAATGATTTATTCTAAAAGCACATTTAACTCCAATTTGGTTCTATATAACAGAACAGATGGGGGAAATCCACAAAACTGTGCTTTCCTGCATAAATAAGAATGATTGCATTCATATCCTGACGTTTTTTCCTTTTTCTCCTCTCTGTCCATCCTTGGGTATTTCATTTTATACTCAAAATAAAATAAATCCACAAATAATTTATGGTCTGAATTTATGTGGTGTTATTTGGGAAAGAGGGATGAGTTTTCAAATTAGCAGGTAGTCATTGCAATGCAAGAGCAACATTTCTGCTGTCCCATCATCTTCCTCTTGTCCTGTATCTGTGGACAAATACCATTGTTGGTATAGGGCCTACATTGTTCTGAGTTCTGCTTGCGAAGAACGCACCGATCGGTGGAGACACAGGGATTACGTGTATTCCCACAGCTGTGCTGGCACAAGTGGAGATGCTGGTGCATCAACATGGGAGCTACCAAAACAAGGGCAAACAAGGCTGTATTGTTTCAGTTCTGTTGAGGAAAACAAGAAAGAATGTTTTCTTTTCCAGTTGTGAAGCAGGAGAAAAACAGTATGACCATAGTTTCGTTATAGCCAGCAGGAGAAATCAGCATCTTAAGGAATTTCTAGGAAAAGAAAAATCTCCTCTTGAAAAATTAGGACTCCTCCAAATACTCTAAGGCTTCCTGTTGCTTTTATTCCTGTTTGCCAGGCTTGCTTCCCAGGCCCACAGCCTCCAGCCAAAGCAGGGGCTGCCAGCAATTGCCTTTGCCACACTGGTCAGAGCTGGGGATGAATTGCCAGCCCAGCGCAGGAGCTGCTCTGAGCCAGCAGTCCACTCTGACTCTTTTCAGCAAATAATTTTACAGCCCTGGAAAAGACTCTGGGCTGGCAAATGACATTATTTTTGCCTCATTGCAGTACCCTGCTCCATTCACTTTAGCATAATATGTCCCTTTATGCACTATTTTACCACTCTGTTATCTCAGCTCCTTACAGAAGCATCCTGCCATAACGCTGTCTCCTACCATGTGGGCACTATGACTTGAGAGCACTGTGCATTAGCCTCTGCACTGCTCACCAGGGCTCAGCAGGCCAAAGACCACCATTGCCCAAGGTAGGGACTGTTCATTGCCCTCTGCAAGGGCTTTCCTCCATGTACATTTACACTCCTGCCTAGTAAATATCAGTACTACATTTTTGGTTAAAGCCTTGCACCACCTCTGGTGGTCCCCTCAGATTTTCCTTCCACCCAAGGCAAAATGAAGCCTTGTTCTGAGAGGCTTCAGTTGGACTGGAAATGCTCACAATAGAAATGAGAGAGGGAGGATAGCTGGATTTGGTTCAGCTGGCAGTGCTGTTGTCACCTGTAGGGCTCAGGGAGATGAATTGGAGTTTACCCTTCAGGAGGAGAAATCTGAATCCAAAAGAAGCTTTCTTAATTTGCCTCTCTTCTTTATAGATACCTAAGTTCTTGAGCGCATGGACAATATGATATAGCTGAAAACTGCCTAGCTCAGCAGGGACCCCCCCCTTCTGGAACAACAGAAACCTTCTGGACTAAGAAATCTCCCATATATTTTATACATAACGGGCCCAGTCACACACTTTAAAAATTAAATTCAGATGTCTTTAGACCTATTTGAAAGTCTGTCACTGAGAACAACAGGAACTCAGAGAAGAGGACAATTTATTTCTAAAATAGAGGGTTTACCTTTGCAAATTTCAGAAGGTGTAAAAATTAAACATCTCTCTGACGCTCTCACTCCTGCTCTGGCCATAGATCTAAGACTGTAGGACTGGAACCCCAACTGGTGGCTGTTCATTAGCCATGCTTCCAGAGCTATTCCAGTCCTTATTGTCCTGAAAAATGCATAGATATATCTGGTAACTCTTTCTGAAAGTCCATAAGCAAATTAGAAATCCATAAGTCCCATTTTAGGAGACCAGGAGTTTTTTCCAGAAGTTCGTCTGTTAATCCCAAAGAATCAACATTTCAGAAGTGTAAAGGTGAAAGACAACGTTGGATTTTTTTTTAAACTAGAAAGATTAATGCCTTTGAAACCAATAAAAATTCCACTGGATTTATTGATAGTCTAGCCATGGACCAGAGTTCAGGAGGTGAGAGTTCACTTCTGTACATTAATAGATCACCTGTTATAAGGAGCCTTCTAATTATTCAGAGGCCTTTCTGCATTTTTTACTTTACTTTTACAGACCTGGCCCTGCTGGCTTTTACCTCCATCTGCTTCCTCAGCATGACTTGATCTCAATTTCAATCTACTGCTCTTTGTTATCTCTCTTGCCCTCTTTGTCTTTCCCTTTCACCATTCTTCTCATAATTATCCATTTTCATCTGCTCTCCCCACACTAATTTCCCAAACAGCAGGACCTGACCTGTTCTTGGGCTGCCTCTCTTGCTGCCTGGCCAGCTCAAGGCATGTCTTGCTGCCAGCTTCACAAGGGACCATTTTTTGCAGACAAAAAATGTCACTTTAGTTCATAAGCTGAAGGTTTCAGACAATTGCAGATAAATGTATTCTGGGTACAAACAGGGTTTTAAAAATTATCTGACAGGAAAAAAAAAACATGGTAGGCATTCTAGCTAGTGGCTTTTTTGAGAAAAGCAAAGTTAGATTCTAGCGTGGCAGATTCTGCTATGCACCATGGTGGCACTGACGTCACCAGGACAAGCCACTGAGAAACAGATACCATAGAGAATTTCCTTGTGCCAGAAAACTTCTCACAGATTAGTTTTTTTATACACATAAAAACAAAGTTTTTTTTGTACAGCTGTGCAATGCACATATTTTTCATAAAAGAAAGGTCAGTAAAGTAGAAGTAATAATGAGTTTTTGTTGTTGCTGATTTCCACTAGTGTTTTTCTATTTGGCTTTCTCATCCATAAGATATCTGTTACAAATGTTGGTCTTTCTGGTTCAACTTCCAGCCCTAGCAACTTGTCCCTTTTTCAACATGATGTAGAAGTGGATTGCCCTGGAGCTGCTCACCTTGATCCATGACCAGAGAATATTCTAGGATTCTTCACAAATTAGGGAGCCCTGATGTATTTCTCTACCGGTCCCACTCTGTCTTACACAGGAAATCAGCACCATGGTTTCCTCAAATTCACTCCCGGTTTGAGTAGAAGAAGGGGAAGATGCACAGGAAATACTCAAGGCTAAGACAACAAAACAAATCTGGCTGTAAAAGTCTTATTTTCAAACTATCAGAAACAAAAGACTGGTCACCAAATGCTTTGCCTTGTGTAGCCTGCATGCACTGATGTGCAGCTGTCCTCAGGCTGTGTCTTTGCACGTGTTTATGGCCAGGAACTGCCAGATAAGAATGGCGACTGTGCCCTGATCACATAAACCAAACTAGCTTTGCTATCTCCAGAGTTCCATTTTGATACTGTAACCTGGAAAATTATGTGTCTACTTCCACTCAGTAGCCCGGTGGAGGAGGGAGGACTTTACAACCTTATTCCTGTCAGCTGTGACTGGTAGGAGGTTTATTTCAGAGCTATGTAAGGAATTTTTGAAGGGAACACCATACCTTCCTAAGAGGCTGATACTCAGAACATGTACATCTAAAAGCTAGAAAGGCTGAAGTTCATTACCAGTTAGAAAAGGATTTGGGGTTTGGGAGTTTTTTGGGGGGTTTTAGCTTTTTTTGTTTGCTCTTGGAAAAAGTAATGTGTGCAAAAAAAAAAGGAAAGTACAGAGATTAATTCAGTATTCAAAGTCTTCTATTTGTTAAGGGTTGTTTTTTAATATGGAATTTGAAATATTAAATTCATTTATTAGTGGAAAAACTTAAAAAATAAGTGTATACCTATCAGTCTTGAGTACCAAGGGAATCGTCCTGTGTTTTTCTGTCCCTTGTATATTCCATTTGCCCCATTCATATTTGTTTACAAACTTCCTTAGCCATCAGAAATTAAAATTGTTAGGAATCCAAAACTCTCTTTCCTGTCAAACATCTGCAAAGAGCTGTGTTCATCTTCAAAGCTAAAGCAAACTGTGTTTAATATCTGAATTTGCCTCTGAAGCAGCAGCAAGAGAAACTGACAGTAATAAAACCCTACAGGAAATAAACTCGGAGTAGAGCATATGTGAGCCAGGTCTTGGGTAGATCTATCTTAAAAGCCAGGATAAAAGGCAAAGCCAAGAGGACTTTGCATCAGCAGGTTAAAGCATGGTTGCCAATTGCTTGTTGGAATTAAAGGATCTTAGAGAGCTGCTCTATTCATCCCCCTCACACAGTCACACAGAGACTGCTAGGCTTTAAGTCAGCCAAGGGTCTTATATATCTAGCTATTTTGGTGCATTCTGAAATTGTTTCTATTCTTAATACTCTGTAGTCATTAAATTACAACCAGCTGTGTCCTGTCACTGACTTTTTTTACAAAATGTTTTTAAAATATAGTGCTTGCAGTTCATAGATGTTTGGTTATCTGAGACCTGAATAATAAAACAGCATATAATAGAGGAGAGGGCAACCCATGATCTTGTCCTGCAGTATTTTGCAGTTAATATGAAATGCAGTCAAAATGTAGAAGGGTCTGAATACTGAGGAAAACTGATCATGAAAGAGGTTTAAGGCATAAAGGAAATTAAAGCACAAACTGGCTTTGGTTAAGTGAACAGGAGAGATATTTTGACATGTCATTTAACATTTCCCATATGGCTTCAACTAGAGTTTATTTGAAACCTTTCAAAACTCTTTCCTTGTGTGCAAAAATGACCCCTTACAACAAAGGAGAAATTAAAAAACCACCATAAACCATTTGGCCATTAAAGCCATTTTAATTAAACAATTGAACTGGCCTGTGTGTCTCCCAGGTGGGAAAGTCTGGGATGCTGCTTTTAAACAGCAGCTGCTGGCAGAGGCATTTTTGCTGCAGGGAAGAGGTGAGATTAACCCCCCTGCTCAGACCTATCCCTGGACTTCAGGGGAGCTCACGCACTTCTGACCACATGAATCTGCTTTCTGGTATGTGGTACATGACCACATGAAGATAAAGATTTTTAAAAATAACATCTGGTGCTAAGGCTGTCAAAGTGTTTGTGTACAGAGCTCGGGCTGCTATGCAGGAGCATGATTTTCTAGCAGTCGGGAGCTCTGTGCTTTTTGAAGGTATGGGTCAGAAAGGTAAGGCATGCTCAACAATCAAAACCAAACAGCTGCCTTTGAAAGTCAGGAGCCCAAATATGTGAAGATCCTAAAGTCTGACTGTTTTCTCTCTTCTAGACCAAGTTTCCACCCAAAGTTTGGGCTGCAGAGCAGTGTTATTTGCTGTGTGTCACCATATGGCTCCCTGGACATTGGAAACTGTGGTGGGATCTGTGTACAGCCCAGAAATTGGCTGGCACTTATCAGAAATAAGTAAGAGTAGAAGGGAAAAAAAGTTTAAAAAAGGCAGGGGGCAATAAAATAAAACAAATTTCAAAACACAAGAAATTGGGATGCTTCTGCAAATAAGTAACCAAAGAAAGAATTTCATACAAAGAGATATTTGCAATGAGTAAACAAGTAGGTTGCCCTTTTTCCCAAGTGACGTTCATCTGCCTTGCAGGGGAACCGCAGCCTTAATTAGCCCTTGAAAAGCACCCAGCTTTGCTGAGGAGAGGTGTTCCCAAAGGGCAGGGGAATGTGAAGAGAGGTCTTTTGCTGTAGGCTTGACATGATCCATCAGTGGTGTTCAAGGTTACTGTGGGCTGGCGTTTCAAAGGTCTTTCTTTTCCACTGCTGTGTGCTTGAAGTCAGGGGTTTCTATTCAAGGAACAAAGAGCTAAATCCACCACAGACAAAAACCCAAGGGGAGGGGGAGTGGTTTCTACCACTTTGCAGAGAAAAATGATTTTTTTTTAAGTATAGCATGCAAAAGGAGGGCTCAGAGGACTGCTACTACTTTGCTGTAAATTACTGGTCCTATGTGGCTTTTGACAGACATTAATGTTTGCCTCCATACGTGCATCAGAGACATGCTCATGCTCTTTCACAGTGGTCATTTCTGCAGCACTTTTTGGGATCCAAGTAGATTCGATTGCCCAGCACTGCTGAATAATACCTGGCAGACAATTATTTAGTTTCCTCCTCTTTTTTTTCTTTTTTTTTTTTTTTAATTCTTGAGTTATTCCCTGCAAAAATATATAGCCCACTGAAGAGCAGGGAATGTTCTGAATCCCAATAGGATAGCAAGGTGAACAGATAATTTCTTCTTTTACAAATTGTCTAATTTTTGAGCAACTGTTGCTGATAAGTAGTTCAGCAAATAGACTGAGGCAGTTTGGGTTAGAAAAAAAAGAAAGACAGTGACTAAGATCCCCTGCATTCCTTGTTTTCAGAAGAAAAAAAAAGGAGTATGCCTCTTCAGAAAACAGAAGCTGAGGGAGGAGAAGCAGTGGTTTTGTGGTTTTTTGTTTGGTTTTATTTAAAGATTTTTAAATGTGGATGGGACTGCAGTCAAGGTGATGATAGTTTCTTCAAGGGGCGATATAGCCTGTGTTATAAACACGCACTTAGCAGGAACAAAACAACTGAAAAATCACAAGACTCTCAAACAAGCTGAATTGTAAAGGAAAAAGAAAATACAGGCATGCCGTTCTAACCATGAAGCATCAGTTCACACAGGTTCTATTGAGTGGGTAAAACAGGAGCTATAAAACAACTGTATTGTGTGATAAATCAACTTGGCCATGACTGAGTCCTTTTCAGTGTCAGAGGCTTCCCTAATGCTGATATTCACTGAGTTTTTTCTTTTGTGAGTCATGACTTGGCATGCTTTCTTCCTCACTTCTCCACAGGCGCAGCGGCAGGAGAAGCATGTCCCTGGCTGGCCAAGCTCAGGGTGGGCTCAGTGCCAGCGGCAAGCGTGGCTCCCTGGCCAGGCTGTGGTCAGAGGACCTCTGCCAGAGGGAATTTTATCAGAAGCTGGGGCTCAGTTGCCTGGCCCCAAAGGGCTGATGTCTCTCTCCCTTCTTTGCAGGCTTAGCCCAAGCTCCCTTGCTTAGTGTGGGGTACTGAGACCACTACAGCGGTGTCAGACTGGTTAGAGGGTATCCCTAATGGGATTTCAGTGAGCCTTGCTCTGAATTACTTCATTGGTGGAGCTGCTGCCACTTCCCTTGAAATATTATTAGCCTGTTGCAGGACATCATTCTGAAAAGCATCCTTTCCAACAGAGGTGGAAGTGCTTTCTTCTGCACTAGTACATTCAGAGTTGAGGAGGTTGTGGACTGCTTTTTTTTTTTTATGAATGCATTTCAGGACTTGTTCTCTACATTGTATTGATTCATGTTTGGGTGCTAAAGCATGGGTTTCTGCTTGGGAACAGGGGAATAAGAAAACAAGTGTGTGAAACCCTATCAGCCTCTGAGAACATGTTATTGGCAGTCACCAGGCATAGCATGTCTAGGTTGAGTACTGCCTGTTTAGGTGGGAACAGTGGTTTGGGAATTAGGAGAAGAGAATTTTGGGGGGGTGCAAAACAGGGGAGGTACAGCCCCAGTCTAGTCATTACGTGGATGTCAGGCTGATTTTCTGGCATGAATCCATGACATCTTGACAATGTTCCAGGGTTATGGTACCCTGTGAGGATTAAAGCTTTGCACTTCATGCTTGACTCCTGGTATTCATGCTTTCCTTATCCCTCTTAGCTCAGTAAAGTTGCAGTGGCACGGAGTAATATCTGAAAGAGTAGCAGGAGGCAAGGTGCTAGTGCCAGAGCTTTACCGTCAAGAGTTTTGACATAGAGGGGGTGGCAAGTTACAGTACACCCACCCCCAACTCATATAAGGCTGTTCTTGCTTGAATATAATAATATAACGACTAGTGATGGGCAGAAATACTTAGTATTCCTCCCCCACACCCAGCAATGCCCCACACCCACCAGTGCCCTGAGTCTGCTCCTGGCCTTCCTGATCCCACAGCAGGAGGAGATGGGCTGCAGGGTTTTGGTGGTGGGAGGATGGTGCAGCTGGGAATTTGGTGCACCATGCAGAGCTGTGTAGAACGGAGGAAAGGGGCACAAGATTAGTACCTAAGATACCTTTGCATCACTGGGTGATTTTGTGCTTTGTATTTGGATCCAGCTGACTGAGATTTGCTGACTTTGGGAAAGCTGTGTATATCAGCCATGGCTGCTTCTGTTGATAGCGGTCAACTGTTGGTACTGTCCTTCTGAGCAGCTGGGCTCCTTTAGATCCTGGGGCAGACAACAAGAAGCAGAAGGTACTGAAAGCAAAGATGGGCCTCCACTTGAAGAGTTTTCAGCTGCAATGGCTTTCTTGGGATTTTTAAAAGAATGACACCTAAAGATGAGATTTTATGCAATGTCTAAGTCCATAAGAATAGCATCTAAAGAAGTAAAAATATTTCTTCTGGGGATGCTTCCTATGAATACAGAATAATCAAGTGTTGGAGGCAAGATACAGCCCATGGGTGAATGGGTCTGAGCCCATTCCTGTGTCCCTGCAAGACAGAATTATGTAACTGAGAGCCAGAGGAACCTAAGCAGTGGAGACAGACAGTAAAGGCCTCTGGAATTTATTACTGCTTAGTTTACTTCAAAAAAAATTGCATGTTGCACAAATGCAAATAGGAGGCAGGCAACCCAGCATAAGCTGTGGAAAGAATAGAAAGCAGGAAGGGTATTAAATATGAGATGAGACATTTTGATAATTTATTATTATGGTTTTAGGAGAAATATGCAACATTTATGATGTGATTTTAATTAAAAGTCAGGAGAGAAAAGTAATTCTAAAAATATTGCTCAGAAATTTGTACTAGGAATCACTGAAATTCACCCACAAAAACAGCATGGAGCTGCTAAGGATGTTTGTGTGGGTATTGATAAAATATTTGGAGAGAACAAGCTAACCTGAAAGTGCTGGCCCCCTTCCATTACCTGTGGGTCTGCTGTTGTGTTGTCGGGCCTCACCCCCTGGTTGGGGTGGCCCGGAAAGGTCGAAAAGTCCCTCCTCCAACCGTGTCTCCAAAGAATGACTTAGTAGTCTTCAGTCGTCCGGTCTCAAGGTAGTTTATTGTATGTTATCTAAAAGATTTTCTCCCTGAACTGCTGCAGTCAGTTCAGCAGTCAGGCAAGGGCACACTCCGACACCCAGGGGGCTGGTGCCCTCTTTTATATCATACATTACGTATTAGATGTTTACAGTTTTTCCCCAATGCCCATCACCTATATTGAACAGTGACTTTCTACTCTAAACCAATCTGTGAGTGCCAACATCACCAAGAACATGGAGGTTAGGAAGAAGAAGGAAAAAGGACAGGGCACACCCAAGTCCCTCCATCTTAGAATTTCTGACCCCCATGTACAAAACTCAGACCCCTCTGTACAGGGCATAAAACCCCCCTGTACAGCACTCAAAAACTCTTCCTCTCACTTTGTGACTACTTCTACTATAATATCTTAACTTTTGTGATTTCTTATTCTTCCTGCAAGGTTGCTAAATTTTTCAATGGATCAGGTTCAAAGCCACAGGGGTCTGTGGCTGCATTCCAGGGTCTCAGATGCTTTTGACCTGGGCCCGGAATATCCAAGAGTGTCTAAGGGACATTCTGGGTTCCGACATTACCCTTTGGGATCAGACACTTGGTCACCTGAGGATGATCTCCAGTGCACTGGTTATGTACACCAGGTGAAATGAGATGTGAGATCCACTATGGTGTGGAAAGTGCAGGTCATAACACTGAACACTTGGCAGGATTTGCTCACAGCTGGCCCACATTTCCTGGTGCAGAGAAAGAGCTGAAGCCCCATATCCTCTGCCTGTATCCCAACAACTGAGAACCTAAAATTCCTAAAGAAATTTCTGAGACATCACTTTCTAGCCAGCTTCTTCCTTTGGTGTGCATTGCTCAGCTTACTCCACTGGGTCCTTCATGTCAGGAGCAGTCCAAAGGAGCATTACATCTCCTTTACAGTTCAGGTATTAAGGCTCTAGGTTCCTCAAGGAGAAATGCTGTGTTCTGCTAAGGTCCCACATCCCCCAGCACAGCTTTGATGCACTCACTGAGTCTCTGAAATCTGTCTGTCTCATTATGTGGCGTGGATATCCATCACTAGAGAGTTTTTCAGAGGGTGGAGAAGTAAATGACTTTTCTGATGGTTTCATATGGCCTCTACAGCCTGTGAAAAGCCAGAAACATCTACAGAATAGTGTTTTGCTAGACCTTTCTTTTCAGCCTTCCCATCTGTGGCACCTTTACTGGGCAGAGGATCTGAGCATCTTGGAGAAGAGCCTACTTGATCATTCCTTTGCACGTCCTCCTCATACACTTGGCCAGAAGGACTGCTCACTTTTCTCCAAGGAACACTTCAGGACATCATACAGATTCTATTTGTTTCTCCTCAGGGTATTCTGACCTTTTAAAGAAAAGGAACTCAGAATGCAGCTGGATTGTAGGAATTACTTTGCTTCTCTTCACCACTTCTGTTTGCTAACAATGGGTTGCCTGTTTTTAGATAAACAATAATTTAAAATAATGGTGAACATAGCATGAATGTACAAGTGGCATGCTGTTAACACTGGGACCACAGGCGGGTAGTAGATGAATAGTAGTTAGGGCAACTAACAGCTGAAATGTGATCCTAGACCCAGTCTCCTGCTAACAGGAAAATTATAAGGTCTGTCATGATTCAAAATCAAAAGAGAAGGATTTGTTGTTGTGTTTTAGCCATGAGCAAGGGCAGATATGTCTCATGGCGATTCCAACATGCAGAGTGTTCCTGGAGGAGTATGTTCTGTTCTTCAAGGGCTGTTTTGCTCTGGAGAAGATTACAAGCTCAGCAGAAGGTGGTCTTCTATTGTAAATGCAGGCGAACCTGGTGGGAAGAAATGATGATGTCTGACTCCAGTTCAGAAGGCTGAATGATTTCTTTATTATAACTATACTATAACATATTAATATACTATTTAAAGGAGATACTAAAACTACATACCTACCTTTTCTAACTACCATATCTAACTTACAACTCGTGACCCTCTCACGACAGTCCCAACACAGGTGGATTGGATTGGCCATCAGACTCAACCAATCCTCATGAGAATCCAATCAAGCAATCTCCCCAGGTAAACAATTCTCCAAACACATTCCACATGGAAAAAACAAGGAGCAGAAATAGAAATTGTTTTCTCTTTCTTTCCTCTGTGCTCCTCTATGAAAAATCCTGAGAGAAAGAAGAATGTGCCTGCAGCAGTCTTCTATTCGCTTCCAGTGTTTCATTGAAGAAAATAGTAACTTTTCAGGAGAAGACCAAATCCTACTGATTACTTTCCCCTCACTAAAAAGCCATGATAACTAATGGGTTGTTTTTGGACAGGCTTTGCCAGCTGCGTATGGGTCTTGTTTGAGACCTGGAGTTCCAGTCTCCCTTTCAGCTGCAGTACAATGTCGAGCAAGCAGAGGAGTTCTCTTCAGGGACTGCTGCCTGCCAGGCTGAGCCCATGGGGAGTGAAGGATATCCTTTCAGTCCAGCTTCTGAGGAACACGGTCCAACAGAGCAGCCTGTCTCAACCATTTGTAGTAAGATAAAAACATGGGCTGAGCTCTCCTTTCCTGAGGGCTGTGTGCTCTGTAGGTATCAGTGGGGTGAGTGCTCGTGCCGACAGCCTGCCACTCAAACTGCAAACACGCACTCCAAGGTCACCAAGTCACTTATAGGAAGTGAACCAGAATAAACAGCCTCTTTAACAGGCTTTATTTTCTAGCAGAACACTCCAGCTTTGCTCTCCAAGGGAAGTTGCCTGTGGTGGGTTGCCTGGGGATTTATCTGGCTGTGGTTCAGCTGACTTACACGCTTGGTCTCCTCTCCCACATCTGCTTCCTCTTCCACCTCATGCTTGGCACCCTCTCCTTCTGGCAGGCGAGCACAGGGGTTCTGAGAGAGCCAGTTCCCTTCTCTCTGGGTTCAGGTAAAGACTGTACTGGTCATGTTATCCTAGATTGAATTTTCCCAGCATTTTCCTCCTGGGAAATTAACTTGTTAAGGTTGCTTGCGCTTCCATGAGGTACTGGGAATTCCTTGCCAGGATCATTGTATACAGTACATCCCTGATTTTAACTGGGATTTTTTTCTTTGCAAAAGCTAGGTGTGCTGTAGTCCTGGGCTTTGCAGAAGGGAGTGGGCTGTTACATTTGCCCCTGCCCCATGGGTGACAACACCGTAGTGCTGCTCAGGCCAGCACTGAGAGCACAATGACTGGTCTCGTGCAGGGCCATCTGACAGGAAAGGAAACAGGCCTTTTTCTTACTTCCCACTCACTAAAACAAAGGATTGTTCACAAGGTCTCACGCTTTTCCCCAAACTCTATTTCTCCATGGACAACTGGCACAGTCCAGCATGTACCGATAGCATCAAAGTTTTCCTTGGAAAGCCTCCAAAGGATTGAGCTCAGTGGACCACACAATTATTCATACACTGTTTGGGAATTATCTGCCTGAATCAACTAGACTGTTTTTGTTTTTTTCCGTTCTGTGACATTGACCTCACACTTCTCTCAACTACCAGAAGGCAGTTAACATTTTTCGTCTCTTTAGCAGTCAAATTTTATTTTTTGGGCTTCATCTGTGCATTGAATGGCTGAGACAGTTGATGTTCAGCCTGGAGAAGAGAAGGCTCTGGGGGGAGCTTAGTGCAGCTTTCCAATACATGAATGGGGCTTACAATAGAGCTGGAGAGGGACTTTTTCTAAAGGCATGTATTGAGAGAACAAGGGGGGTGGATGACTTTGAACTGATAGCAGTTTTAGATTGGATATTAGGAAGAAATTCATTATTGTAAGGGTGTTGACACACTGGAACAGATTGCCCAGACAAGTTGTGGTTGACCCATCCCTGACAATGTTCCAGACCAAGCTGAACGAGGCTTTGAGCAACCTGGTCTAATGGAAAAGCCCCTTTCCATGGTGGGGCTGTTGGAAAAAGATGATCTCTGAGGTCCCTTCCAATCCAAACCAGTCTGTGATCCTATGATTACTCAGCATACTTGCACCCACCCACGCACACCACCCCCTGGAATAACACAAGCCCCATTCTCCAAGATTAACTTCATTTATTCTCATTTTTAAAATATACTTAACAGTTAGATGTGCTTGAGCAAGAAGGGAATGTTTAGAGAGGTAAAAGTCCAAGCACTTCTTCAAGACTTGCTGCAGGTCTGATCATCCAAACACAGAAAGATGGGACAGAAATACTTGGTGGTTAAACTCAGTACCTGAAAAATAGACTTTGAGACATCCTTGTTTCAAGTTGCAACAAACCTCTCCATGGATTTTCCTAACCCTGAACTTTACATCCAAGAAGATCTGGGAGAAAAATTCCATGAATGTGGGATGGCTTGCTGGGTAAGCATCTTATTGTGCTTTTCTGCAGAGATTATTATTTGAAACCTCCCTGAAGAAATAATCTTGATGTGGTGGGGCCCATAATGGGGATTTAAACTTTACAGTATCCTATTTTGGAGCATGTTTTTGGCCCTATCCCTAACATATTGGTCTGTTATTTCACCCCATTCTGCATGTAATCCACAGGGCAGCACCAGCTGAAAAACAAGAGGGAATTCTGCTTTTCTGGCTGGACTCAAGCTTCATTGTCCAGTATACTGACAACCTGTACTGTCACATGCTCCTGCTGCAACACAAATGTCTGCATGATTTCTACTGCTGCGTGATTTTATCTTGATGGGTGTGCTATTGGGAGAATGCATTTGTCTTGCAATATCTTTATTTGACACTTTGGATATTTACTTTTGCTGGTAATCACAAGGTCTGAAAAACAGTTTGGATGCCTCATATTTGGCTAAGAGGTTCCAAAACTTCTGACTGGTATCTTTGCTTGCTCACAGTCTGCCCACCAAGTGCTAAGCAGCAGAGGCTGCTGGAGGGGACAGTCAATGGGGACAGTGTAGCACTGTGTAGTCATGCTGGGGCATGCTACTCTGATAGGTATGGAAGGCAGTTCCACAGGGCTTTTCCTTAGGAAACTGCTGAAATACTATTTCTGTACACGGGAAGGGAAAAGAGCCTGGAAATGGTCCTCCTTCCGAAGTTTTGAGATTGATCTTACCAAGCTTCACTCCATCTTGCTTTACACTGCATTAAAAATAACTCCATTTCCATTATATTTAAGACCTCATGACTAAATATGCTAAAACAAGTCTGATTGCAGTTAAAATCACAGCATGAATGACTCAGAAAAGCTGCTTGTTGGGAAAGGGTTACTCTGTTATCAACAACTTGTATAATAAAGATATCTCTTCAAGGAATACCTGTAGCAGAAGGAATCAAAAGCAGCACCTTGTGGGCAATATGTGTCCTTTGGTACTGTCCTGGATTGGAGTTTATGGAAGAACATATTTGCATTCATACAGTCTGAATACATTGCAATTTAAGTGTGCCCTGGGATGTGATTATCATTGTTTGTGTTTCTAAAAGTATTTGTTAGCAAAATGAAGCACGAGTGTAAGACTCGAGCTGTGGGAGCTGCCATGTACTCTCTGCCACTGCCTTATTTTGTGGCCTTGGGCAAGTTCTGTAATTACACTGGGACTTTGTTTCCCAGCCCTGAAACTCGTACAATAAACATCCCCCCACTCACACTAGTTTTCTGTTACACTTAAAGCCAACCACTAACTCTGCCTGTCTCCTTTGTGCCTTCAGCATTAATTTTGGTGAAGTTGTTCATTGTGATAGAGGTTCTTGTGCATAAGGGCAGCAGTGAGGTCTGCAGTGACCTGCCAGCACTTGGAGATGTGTGAGGGAAAGACAGTGTGCCATTGCAAACTACTAATTACATTATTATTAAGTTATTGCTGTTTCCCACTGAAAGGATCAGTATTCAGAGCCTGATGCATTCTCATAAGAAATCAATGGGATACAGCATTTGCATCAGCTCAGTAGATCCTCAGCCAAGACAGTGAATGACTTAAAATGGTATTTATGAAACACAGTTACTCTGATTATACAGGAACATACATGAAGTACAGCTTGAAATTTTTGGAAAATTTATCTTTGTTTTTTAACCTACGGTATTATTTTTCTTAACTTAAGCAATAAAAGCTTATAGCTGTGCTTAAATATTGTGCACTTTACCTCTCTGTGAACTGAGCTGTGTCCACTTTAGGATGCAATGAGCATTTTTCCCAGTTATATTCTCACTCTTACTCTCCTTTCCCTCCTTCCTTTGACTCCTGTGGAAATAAGCTGCTCTAGACAACACCACAGTCTGCACATATTTTTTCATTTCTGTATTAACACGCAAGGATAGATACAGATTACCAGTTTGGTTATTCATCAATGATTATTTCAGTATTGAATAGTCATTACTATTTCAGCTGCCCTGCAAAAGGAACACCAAGTTCTCAAATAAACAGAAGAACTTCTGAATTTCACGGTAGCACTGGCACATGCCACTCCGTATTTCTTGCCTTTTCGACTTCAGTTGATTAATATCCTCTAAGAATGGTCCATACCCCAGCGACTGCCACGGTATGCTGCTGAACTAAGTCAGTAGTGCTCCATGGATGACAAACTCCAGGATTGTAGAAAGTTATTACTAAACTAAGGTGACCAAGAGCTGGATTTTTTGGAGGTACAGGATCAGTAGCAGGCATAATAAAGGAGTTACTTGCTGTGGTAAAGCACTGCTCTTTCCTCCAAAGCATTATGTAGTTTTCCCATTTTCTACTAAAGCATCTGTACTAGAGGGTGCTAAGGGGAAGATGCTGGATAAGGGAGTGGTATCATCTGTTGTAGCATCTCATTTTATGAAATATCCAAAACTGAAAGTATCTCTCTGGTGCTCCAGCTATGCTAAATATTGTAATGTGACCACAAATTGGCAAACAGTACACATTTGGTAAATTAGCACGGCTGGAGGACACTGCACTGATGTGTTGCTGCTTTGCAGTTGATTCTCCCTGGGAAGAAAGTAAACAGAGACAAAATAGACTGCTGTATTACTTTTCATATTCCAAGCAGCTGCATTTTTCCAGGGCTAGAGTTTCTCCGATCCTCATGAGCCATCCTAGAGATCATAACTGGCATAATGTGAAACTTGGATAAGCAGTTGATATAGAAATTTGTAACAGCACTTCTTGAGTTGAGACACAGGCAATTAATCATTGTTTTTTGTGGACTATTAGTGCTTGCATATAAGGGAAACTAAAAACACTGTAGACCAAAAGATATAGATGATCTTTAAGGCAGAACCGTGGATTAGTCTCCCCTAACTTCTCAACTCAATGTGATATGAAACCTGCTATTTCTCCATGCATTTTTGTTTAGAGAAGAGATATCATATTAATCCTTCAGGATCAAATAAGCAATAGAGAATTTCAGACAATTTCCCCAAGACAAACCTGAAAATAGATGTTAGGAAAGTGCATTTCTTTCTGTTCCACTACCTAAGATGATGGATGAGTAATGCCAGTTTGTGTTTTGTTAGTGCATATGTCTTGGTTTCTTCATTTAAAGAAAACAAGACATAAAATTTTAACATAAAACAAGTTAAAAGGGGAAGAATGGAAAAGTAGATAGCCCTCTGGTTTGGTGCCCAAAGCAAACCTCTAACTCATGTTGAGGAAAAACCTCCTGGTCAGCAGCCAGGAACTTATTATTCCAACAGGTTTATTATCATGTTTGTTCTACAGTGAAAGATGCTATGAAAACAGGAGTCGCCCAGGGACATTGTGTTTTGCTGAAACAAAGCAAGAACATTCTCAAGAGAGCTTCTTGTTGAGCAATCCAGCACTTATCCAAGCATTAACAAAGGAAAAAATTCCAGTACTCATAAATTTGTCACAGCTCATATGAAATGTTTAGTGACACCAGACCAAAATCTGCTCCTGTGTGAAGATGAGACACCCAGAAAAATACCCTTCTCTTCCAGTGGAGAAACTCTAGATTTACATGAGAGCAAATCAGCACCAAATTCAGCCTTTTGTGTTCTATCTTGTTCTTGTTTTTAAGGCACAAAAGACAACTACACTAAATTCTGTCTGAACTGCAGCCCCCAAACTGGTCTATTGTAAAAAGGGCTGCTCCACTCTCAGGACATATGATTGGAATTTTGCTAAAAAATTACAAGCAATTTTAAAAAATGCAGACCTCTAAAGTACATTACTGAATTGTTGTTGAGGCTATTAAATTAAAAGGCATTTTCATTAAGATGGAAATCCTGGCCCCGCTGAAGTTCATGACAAGATTTCTACTGGGTTGGTGGGAGCCTGGGTTTCTTCACCCATATTTTAACAATTAACACAGCTCATTCTCCAGGGGTAAGAATGAACCTTCAGGGAAAGATTTTATTTTCCTTAAATTTTGCCTTTCCAAGTGATTCTTGCCCACCTCAGCTAGCAGAAAATCTGAGCATTGATCCCACCTGTAGCTTATGATCTTACCTAAGGAAATAAATGGTAAAAATAACATGGCAGAAATCCCTTCCTAATGCTTAATAAGCATTTTTGATTTCAGAGCCAGCAAAGCCAGTAGTTTTAATTGAATGAGTAATGTTTTTCCACTATTCCTGATCTTCTGTAAATTAATTACTGTTTTCAGCAGCACCCATCTGTGACAAGCATGATTAGGAGACTGAGTCAATTATGAGATCACCCCAAATTGATACCAAATGCAACAGGAGTGAGGGACCAGCTGCCTCAAATGCGAGGTGAAAAGATTTTGAAGCTACTTCATGTCCCCAGGTAAGCAGACACACATCCTGAATCCTTGAATCACATTAGGCCTAACAATTGTTTTTTTGTGATTTGCTTTGTTGAATAAATTAAGCTTGCTTAGGTTCTTTTGTCCCCAGTAACCTTGCTAAAAATATATAGCCACTTCTGGCCTTTATGTCATCTTGTTTTCCGATCCTGATTATTTTTTTTCCCCTGCCTTTTCCAGAACTCTTCTCAAGGGTATTTCATTTAAGGTCTCCTTTCTATCTCACACAAAGAGATGACTAAATGTAATACCTCAAAAGAAACTAGTTCTGAACTGCTCATCACCTAGGGAAACATTCTAAAAGGTTTTTGAGAGCAAACTGTAGAGAGAAATTTGTACTCTGTAGAGTACATATAGCTAGGTGCTGTGAGGATACTGGGTCTGGAAAAACATACTGCTTTCAGAAATTCCAGAAATGAACTGCTGCAAAAAATGTGATGCTTTTGATTACATATTGTATGGTTTAGGTCTAAAGCCTGCTCTGTCATTTCTTTGATGTTGGAGTGCATGAAATAGAAGCCTCTCTGAGTCCCTCAGAGAGAGAAAGGAATGTAGGGATTGAATTGGAACCTTTACAGAAACTACATTAAGCCACATAGACATGAAGTAGGAGTGTAAGTTTTAGTTTTAAGTAAGTAGAAATATATCTTAAGTGCCTTAAGAAACTGTGTTAGCTAGTAAAAAGCCCTAAAGCCTAGTTTAAAGTTCAGTAGTGATATCTTTCACAAAACTAACTTAGCTCCAGACATAATGAAAACATAGCAGAATATTGCTTACATTTCGAGGTAGAACAGATGTAACTCTTTGCGTGAACAGATAGAACTATATGCGTAGATTTTGTTAAAAACTGACACTACTTCCTCACATTAGATTTAAGCTCAGATAGATGTAGGAAGAATTTTTTAGGATCATGTTTTTAGCTGATTGGATGATTTATGAATAAAATCCCCCTGCACTGGGGTGCAAAAAAAAACCTGGCAGTTGCCTCTGCTAGCTGCTGCTGCTTCTGCTCAGAACATTGGGACTCTATGCCTGAAAGCTTTTAGCACGGACTTTAATATTCTGAACTCTTTGCCTTCAAGGCTGATGTATTCATGCAATAAAAACAACTGCTCCTGTCTCTTTGAAGATCCAATACCCATACATAACTTGACACTTTGATCCTTAGAAAAAGACCCCAGACATTGCTCAGTGTCGGTTGGGAATAATGAAGTTTCTCTGACCCTATGGAACTGTACTTGTGTTCTCTTTTTCGTGTGAGTGTGTGTAAGAGAACTATGCTAAACTACAACACTTTGTTTTACTCAGTGCCATGGTTTAGTTGAGGTGTTGGGGCATGGGTTGGACTCGATGATCTTGAAGGTCTCTTCCACCCTAGTGATTCTGTGAATTCTGTCACATCCCACATCAAACAGGTCTGTTTCAAATCCATGATTGCAGCAGGCAGCCAAGGACCAGACCCCCAGCTGGAGAAAACCACTTGGGGCCTCTTGATTTTAATGGGCGGCTGCTGAGCCACGCCACTCCAGCATCCGGCCTCCTCATCTTGGGAGGCAACTAATTACAGCAAATAATTAGTTTTCCTCATCTTCACCAGATCCATTCAATGATCTGTTTTAGTACTCCTTCCACAATAGGTTGTCTGCATCCTCAGAAACTGTTCAGAAGCCCCTTCTTCCTACTGATTCTAACAAGCAGTAGTTATTTTTATTTTCAGGCTTGCCATTTGTCAAAAAAAAAAAAAAAAGGGCAGCTATTTGGCTTATTTGTAAACTCTTCTGAGGGAGTGAAAGTAGATCTTTGAACACCTTCATATTTCACAAAGGGCCTTCAGGGTCCCTCTTTTTATTTATGAAATTCTATGTTGCAATGAGTGGAAAACCTGTAACAACACAAGCTAATAATGGTATATCACAAAAGAACAAATGTCTAGCAAGTGTTTGCTTAGTACATCTCCAGGGGAAAAAAAAAACCCAAAACCCCAATGATTTTCAAGGACAAATGACCACCTTCTCTGTTCCAGACTCTCTGTTAATTACAGCACAGCTGCTCTCATTCTGCAGCAAAAACTGCATCAAACTCTGTGATACAAGCCAAAGTGAACACGTTCTTCCCACCTTTTTTTAGCTGCCTGTATTTTTAGCAGACATTGTTTTGATGTTGTGATTATAGAAAGCAAGAAGAGCCAGAGTAATTTCCTGGAAAAATACTTTTAAAGTGCTTTAGCAACTTGTTTCCAAGCTACAGCTATATAGGCTATATAAACACCTTAAAAAGGGGAAAAAGGACAATTTTGAAGGCACTGAACTGAGGGATGGTCTTTAGAATTGTCTGCTGGTGCTGGGAAGCCTAGACATAGTTTTTTTTTGGTTAAACTTAAAAGACATACTTGGGAGTGAGGGGTTACAATTCTTGTTCTGTTAAGCAAAAGTTTTTCTGGTTTCTCCTGCTCGTGTGTCTAGGACCTTATTCTAAACTGTATGTGGGGTTGATGCCAGTGAGGAGACTGTTTGGGTTTTCTGGAAACAAAATCATAAATTTTTGTTTATTCCCAGCTGAGAATGACAGGGAATGAGGGGATGAATCTGTCTGTGTGTATGACACATACACTCCAGAGTAAGCTGCTCTTCTGTTTTTGTTAGAGCAGCTGATTCCCCCAGATCTGCCATGGGCAAGATGTATAGGTGAGGCAGTGGGAGGAGATGGTACCTGTGCTGCACATCTGTACCCCACTGTCAGGAAGCAATGTTTGCAGTGCTTGATGGTGCAAAATAAAGCCTTCTAAAAGCCATTACCTGTTTGATGTGGGCACTGCAGTCCTGTGAGTACACAGGCTGGCCAGGAGAGCAAATAAGCAATGATCTTTCATAAAGCACCTGGCGCCAGAAAGTGTCCCTGACTGGGGTGATTGGTTTGATCTCCTGTGGAAGAACTGTCCAGAGTGCCAAATAAACAAGCCGCTGCCAGTGGATTCCCATATAAGAAGGAATTTTCTCTGCTATACTCAGATGTCAGCCTGGAGAACTCATCAACACTGAGCACAAGCTCCTACCAATGTGTAGGATGAGCGCAAAGATGCATTTTATCTGCTGTGTAAAAAGGACTCAGATTTTTTGTGTTGTGATGCCCACATCTTGTTTTATTGATGACTGTCAGTGTCAGAATCCGTGAGTCTATGTAGTGGGACAGTGTCAAGTCATGGGAAGGGAGAGCCTGGGAGGAATAAACCAAAGAAATAAAACTGCCTGGCTCTTGTCAAAACAACGCTTTGATGATGAGATGAGTGACAAAAAATGGGAAGGGGGCGACAGAGCTGCTGCCTTTCTGAGATAAAATAAGCCCCCTCACTATATAATTCTAAAACACAAAGTCTTGAACAAATGTGGTTCCCAAGAAAGAGAATAAAATGACCTGATGGCTGCTAAAGCCACAAGATAAATGATTCAAGTGAACATAAAGAACAGCATAGTGAGAGTAACAATATTTAGAGATGTGTGCATGAGGAAAAGGGAAAACTTCTGTGACACAATTAAGAACAATTTTATCAAGACAACAATTTTATCAAGTGGGCCAATCTACTGCACAAGAATGAGGTTCAGCATTTTTGGGGGACTCCCAAAGTGAATTTAATTTCATTGATTAAGAGACTGAAATGTTTCTTTGGAAATTGCTCTTTGCCCTTCACCCACAGCAGAGAAGATATGAAAAGAAAAAAAAAAAAAAAAAAGAGAGAAAAAAAGAGCAGAGAGGTTTTTAAATCATCTTCATGATGAAACAGGTCTTAAAAATGCCAAGAACCAGATACAGGACCAGTAAGAAATAATTAGTGAGCACCAAGTACTGTCCAAAAGACCAACATTAAACAGGCTGACTTCACTCCATTAATCTCTTCCATCTGAGGAGATTTCCAGGGATAAACAACGGAAAATGAGGGAGTGGCATTGAAGTGTGCACTGAAAGACAGTTAAATGTATGAATAGCAGGACACATCAAAGAAGTAGTTATAGAAAACCCCAAGCAACATAGCTGGAGCACTGAGCAAAACATACAAAGAAGACTTTTGGACTAAGTATAAATGAACAAAATCATGTAGTCCATCAACTTGTCTTCTGCTCTTTGATTTCTGTTATACTAAAGGAAATGCAGTTTAGTTACATCCTCTGTAAACTGGCAAGTCTGCATCAAAGATAGCAGATTTTGCTTTAGTATCTCTTTCTAATGAAAAATAAGATGCTGCAATTACTGAAATATTTGACTAATGGTACAGGACGCAACATGAAGTCACAGCTAAGAGTAAGATGTAGATGATTCAACCAGCATCAGGACGAATAGCATATGGACAGAGACCTTATGTGATAGCTTGATTCTGGTTAACATCACAGCAAAGCAAGTTAGTTTTCTTTTGATCAGCAGTATTTTTTCCAAACAAATATTTGCCTGGCTCCTTACTTGGAGAAATAGGGAAGCAGGTAAGTGCAGAGAAAACTCCAGCCACATCAAAATTCTAAGTCCATTTCAGTAGTAGTAATTCTAAGTAGCATTTCAGGCTAAGGCTTGAGCACCCCATGCCTCTAGTGTGACCTGATATTGAAGTGTGCGAACTGCCATCTGAGAAGCTCCTTTTTGAGGGATGGCAGATCCTATATGCTACAGAGGAGGCAGGTTGAACATTAATCAGAAAGAAACATAGAGTTTGGAAAAGAGTCCAGCTTCCTGCTGAAAAAAAGCAGGGAGTTTCCACAGCAGCACGTAGACTTAATGTCTTTCCAGCTAGGTGGCCCAACATTTTAGAGCTGCTGACTTCATGCTTCTTGCAGAAAGCTTCTTATCCTTTTTCTGCTGAACTCTTCTCCAGGCCTATAGGCCCCATTATCCAATGGAAAAGAAATAAAAAAAGGAGTCAAGTTCACACATCAGATCAGCTCCCATCCTCCAAATGCCAGGGAATATGTCTAGCTCAACAATATAGCAATGACTGGAGCTGTTCTCAGAATGGATGTACCTAACATGCATATATATTAAGACAAAAACTGTGGGGAAGAAGGGAAGAAAACCAAACCAAAACCCAAATCAACTCTAGCATTTTCTAGTTAAAAAATCTGCAAGGGGAGAAATTTCACAGGAAACAGCACCACGAAAATATGTTTGTGGAAAATGGTCAGTTCTCTATGAGGCTTTTTTAAAAAAAAATCATAATTTCCATTAGAAGGTTTATGTTACTCTTTATCAATGAGTGTACTGTACTGATATTCGTAGGAGTAATCTGGACTCTACAATTTTGTCCCTTGGAAAGTGCTGTTGTTCTGAGCAGTTCTAGTGGCAGGCTTGATATGGTTAGCAAGGTCAGCCTGCAAAATCCTTCCAGCATTTTTTGTATTCTCTCTCTCTAGATTCTTCCATAAAACACATGCTGTATGTAAGCATGAGACTATGGCTTATCAATTCTGTGCCATTCCTTAGGAGACAATCAGCAAAAGAGACAATCAGCAAAACCTTGTGAGCTGTCTTCTTGCTGTTTTTACACCACAGCAGTTTTTGCAGCAAAGGATTTCAGTGCTGATTTTAGCATAAATCATTAGTCATTATTTCTTTCAGCAAAGACTTTGACAGTTTGCTGTAGTGTAGAGTAGTGGAATATTCCACAGGATGACAAAGCAAACATATGCTCAAGGATCTGTGCAAGATGCTAATTGTAACAGGGCATGAGGACAGGTGTGGGAACACGGTGTAGTACACCACTTTCAGTGACACACAGACCATTCTGTTCTCCAGAGGTCTTGCACTTAATTTATTTTTGGGAAGATATTCTGTAAAACTATCACAGATGGGAAAGAGAAGAGACAAGCAGAATTGGCAGCATTTTATGATATTTTACACTACCGCAAGACAGTTGGGAACTCTGGTTCATAAAGTAAATCAATATTTAAGGTTCTTCTCTCTGAATGCTCACAGCCAGAACAGAGGTTTTGGCCATCCTGTTCCCCCATCTGTACATCAGTTCAAAATGAATCATCTGCACTAGTGGACAGTGAAGAGAGAAAGTGCTTCCACAAAACAGCTTTTATAAAGAAAACCTTTAAAATTAAAGCATAGCCATCTGTCATGGTAAAGCTTAGATACACTTTTCACCTTCAGAGATCTTTACAAGCATTGACTAATTAGTCCTTGGGACCTAAAAGGACACATTTTCCCCCACAATTTAGATTAAGAAGACAGCAGGGGCATCTTGTATCCTGGGGCAGGAATTTAGGCTCCCTGCTAGGTGGGAGAATTGCAAACCTTTTGTAGTAGTCAATGCTTTCTAGCAGGGGGGTGTAAATTTAAGCACTTCTACTGCTACTTAGGCACTTGTGACAAATTAAGGGCTTGATTTTTTTTCCCCCCACAACTGCTGCCAACCAGATGATTCTATTGGCTTATAAATACTAAATGTCCAACTTGAGTAGGAGCTGCAGATGTTCAGTCCTTTTACTGTTAAGCCATTAAGAAGGGTGTAAGTTAGACATTCACAGTAAAGAGTCTGTCAATTTGTTGGCTGAACTAGAAGATACTTCCCATGCTCTGGGTTTTTTGAGTTGATTTGAAAAATATTTTATTTTAAATTAAATTTAAATATATTTATTTTTATAAATATATTTATATAAGTATTTTAAAATTTTATAACTGTGTTGTGGTACCAGAATAACCTTCTGGTACCTTTTTTATTTTATTTTATTTTATTTTATTTTATTTTATTTTATTTTATTTTATTTTATTCTGAAAAAAATATTTAATTTTCTTCATTGTTTTAAAGAATAGGAATTTTAGATAGCTTATGTCTTGAAAGGTCACATGCTTTGCCATGTTTTTTCATTCAGAAGTGTCAGACTAAAAAATTTCTCTTTTTAAAAAATAGTGGTTTAACCCAAAGTATCCATCAAGTTTGATAGGAATACTTGAAGAGTTGTTGACTTAAAACCACACTTCAGCAAATAGATCATTCTTCTGTCTCTGACATCAGGTTTGGAAACTGAACTTGTGACACTCACAAGGTGATGGTAACTCTCCAAATGAAAACCTTGGATTCAAACTCTGCTGGTTCAGGCCAGGGCATTTGAGGGACTGCAGCCTCCAGTCATCTGCTTTGCCCTTTGCCAGAGATTACGAGCTCCACAGCAAAGAAAATTTACCACATAGCTACAGCAGCTCATAAATAATTGTAAATACCTATTTGCAGTTCATCTTTAAATGCCAGGCTGTGGACCAAGGCTGCTGCTTCCTGTCTGTACCAGTCTGACTGACCAAGCCCTACCCGACCCTTGTCCTCCTCTCCACCCTTATCACTGTCATCTGGGAAGGAAACCTGCCCCAAAGCCTTGCCAAAGGATGGCCTTGCTTAGATCAGGTAAAGCAGGCAGGAAAGCAACATGGAAAAATGTTGAGAGGTGCAGGAAAATGTTAAGTAGAAAAGATGTAATGCAGTGACCACAATGCATTAGCAATGAAAAATATATATGAAAGCTCTAACTTCAAGGCCTTGACAATAAAAGTAGACAGTGCTTTGAGCTATTGAATAAAAGGAGGATGGAAATGGGAAAAAACACGGGAGGCATGAAAGATGTAAGTACTTAGGAGAACAATATTAAAACATGGGGGAGTACGACCAGTGAATCACCTTCATCAGTTCATAACAGGACACAGTGTTACCTACAAGACCTTTGCCTGAGCTTTTCAGAGTTCCTCTAAATCAGGATAGTCCAACAATGATGTGAATAGTACATAAGACTCAGAATCTTTCCACTTCTCTGAAGAATTGCATGCACTGAAGTGAGTTGTTTGGAAAATTGCCACCCAGTTTTTGCATATGTTTATTCTGAATGGACATTTGTAGGATACTGTGCTATCTAAGGAATGTATGCTCAAAGGTTAGGATGCTTAAAAAAGTTCTTTTTAACTAGCTCTGAAGCATCATGAATTTTTTTGGCAGGGACAGGCATTTTCAGCCATGAGCATTACACTCCTCAAGAAATATGCAAAATAAAATGTGACAGCAGGGAAAATATTTTACAGGCAAAGTGACTTTCCGTAATAATGGAATAATAAATGCAGAAGGGAGAAAGGCCAAGTGTGAATGCTGAAATGCATTCACAAGTGCATTTGTGCTGCTTCTGCTGCTGATGGAGTGCCACTTGTTAGTGTGGGTTCATTCAGTGAAGCAGTTGGAGTTAATCACCTCATTAGAGAAGTGGGCATCCAGCACACCTTCGAGCAGTGAGTTTGTGCTCTCCAACTATTGCTGCTCTGCTGCCAACAGTTGCTGTTGATCGATTAATAATATGAAGGAATTAGAATGGGTGATAGACAGAACAGTCTTAATTCCAGCAAGAAAGTGAAAAATCAGTCAAAAGGCTTGTGAGTAAGTCCTAGGGAGGGTTTGCTAGTGCAGCCCTATTTGTCATGCTGTGACCTGGGACAAGAGAATCTGAGCTTGATTCGGAATGTTTTGTGCTGTGTCATTGCTGGAGACAGACATTGCACTACTTCTATGATGTTGTCTGTACCTGCTTGTTTTCCCTACGTGTTAAACTCTGTATTTTGGGGAATGGGTGGCATTTATCCTGAGTTTGGGTAGTGCATATCTTTCTTGCTTGTTGATGTCATTTTTGCCTATTGAACACAGCTGCTCCACAGAAAGAATGGAACATTTTATAAGGGCACGTAGTGATAGAACAAAGAGTTTTGGTAGATTTAGATTAGATATTAGGAAGAAATGCTGTCCTGTGAGAGTGGTGAGGTGCTGGAACAGATTTCTAGAGCACCTGTTTATGCCCCATCCCTGGAAGTGTTCAATGCACGTTGGACAGAGCTTTGAGCACTCTGGTCTGGTGGAAGGTGTCCCTGCCCATGGGGCACCCAAGGGCAGATGATCTTTGTGGTCTCCTACAACCTGAACTGTTCTATAAGTTCATGATTCTATGAACTTGTCTTTAATATTATAGATTGGTAGTGGTACATGGCATAGCTTAGTACTCTTCAAACCTCAACTGCACAGACAACACAGCTGCTAAATTGATAAAAATAGGCAACTTTTATCAAATATTAATCTGTAAAGAAGACAAGGTGACTAGAAAATGGGTGAATATTAAAGAAGGTTTTCAGCCTTTTGAAAGACTGAGCAGTCCCTAAGTCTTGGAGCTTTTCTTGTCAAAGTTTTCTATAGGTTTTGTACTGGCCAGTAATGCTATTATCTACAAGGATAGCAGAGGGGTAAAGAAGTAGAAATCTCAATTAAAATGCAGTGTCTTCACAAAGCTAAGTTAGTTAACAATAACTGTGCTGTAGTTGTAACAGGAGACTCCAAATTAAATTGGAGTTTAAATGTATTGGTTATCTACAAACACACAGAGAAAAAAAATCTGTCTTGGAGAACTTAGAGCTTAAACTGACAAAGTTAAAAAATAAACAAATAAGTAAACAAATAAACCCTGAACCACAGAACAAAAGGAAAGAAAAGAAGGAGACAGAGGAGGAAATAAATTCTCAAAACTCATACAGTTCACCCATAATTCTGTGATGGATTAAAGGCTTACACTTGAGTCAAAACCCAGGAGTCCCCATTCCCTGGCTGCCTAGCTCTATCCTTTCCAGATGAGGGAATAAAAGGGAGATTTAAAAATGAGTAGAAAAAATATTAATACTTCAATGCTGTTGAAACACATAGGAAGCTTTATCATAAAGTGTTACAGACATTAGGAAAGTCACTGTGTGATAGAGAAGAAAACATGGCATGCAGCAAACAACTCTGATATGACTTGGAAAGCTGATCAAAATTCCTTCAGTGCCTTCTCCGAGGACTTTTGATAAACAGCTGGTGTTACACAGAGCAAGATGGCAAGCCTTGCCAGCAGCCACACAACCAGCATCTGGCCAGGGCTGGGAGCCTGCCTGATTGCTTTCTTTTGTCAAGGTGCACAGGGTCTGCTCCCTAAGATGACTGATAATCAGCATCCCATTCCCTAGGCCAAGCATTAAGCACTTTTTTTCATCATTTGAGGATGACCAAAAGCTGCTTCTATCTAAAGAGCTATTTCTCCTCATATCTGCGATGGATGAATTAAGCCCTGAGAATGGAGGGTGAAAGCCACACTTACTAGACTATTCCTTCTATTGAGTTTTCTTCTATAAAATTATAAAAATAACATTTAGCTTGCACCAGTGTCACAGTAAAATGTCACAGTAAAATGTCTGTTTTAAGCTTTTCTGGTTAGGACCAACATATGATAACCACTGGGCAGCTCCAATGGTTAATTGTTTCCACTGCAACAGAAGAGAAGCTCCCCTGAAGTACAGAACTTGCTGAACTTCAACATTAAATTGTTTTTTTTTTTTCTTAAACATTTATAGCTCTTTCTAGATTTTTCTTTTTCACATAGAAGCAGACTGTGATGAAATCTCTTCTAGATCTTGTTGCTCATGAACATGAGAGTTAAAAGCAAGTTCTTTTGTATTCTTGCTGTTCAGGTACTACATACTGAACATATTGTCCTACAAAGGGGTTATTCTATGTCTCTTCACCCGAGTATTCGCCTAAGATGATTATGGTATGGAAAGTTTGACAAGTTTGAAGAGCAGGATCCCATCCAAAGCAGGATGGGCAGCAGGGCCAGGGAGGGGATTCTGCCCCGCTGATCTGGTGAGACCCCACCTGGAGAGCTTTCTTCATGTTCACTCTTTAATCTGTTGCAGAATAATTTACCAGAGAGGAAGGTTCATCACAGCATTATCACCACTAGAAGGAATGGCCCAACAAGCAAGGTTTTAATATTTTGTTCCCAGGGCTTAATTAATCCCTCACAGAAATGAACATATGCATAGACAAAATATTCTCATTCAAATACAATACATTGTACAGTTAAAATAAAGGGAAGTTTATCTGTGGATTCTAAAAAGTAAAAATGTAATAATGATTCTTTATCTTGTTTCTATATCAGGGATAGCATTGTGGTATGCTTTAATGGTTATGAGCAAGGCTCTGAAGGTAGTTACTTATACACCATTAAAATACTGGTATTCATAAAGCCTATATGCACACTAAAATCCAACCATCTTTCCTATTGGGCGTAACAAAGCAATTTTGGATAATTTTTGCATCAGGAGAGTTTTGGCCAGAAGTACTGTAACAAAACTTCTTCAAAAATTGTCAGGAACTCTTTTATCTCAGGATCTAAGGTGTTCACTGTCAGAAGTGACTAATGGCTTTGATGATTCCTACAGTTTTGGGGTCAGTCAAGGGGAGATTCCAACAAGCCGAGTTTCTACAGGTGATTAGCACCTACTGGACTATCCTGAAATATCTTTGTTGTCAGCACAGCCATGCAGTGCTGGATTCTTTTATCTATCTATCTATCTATCTATCTATCTATTTACATCTCTTTAAGGTTGTAGCTGAAATAGGCACACAAATGAAAATGTTTCATTCTTGGTGTTTTCTGTTCCTGCACTCCCTCTTCTGGCTTTATAGAATTATCTAGCAAACATCTTATGCCCATGTCTTATGAGCCACTCTGATTTTGGCTGTAAAAGCATCAGCTGTGAAATTAAGGTGCACTTTCGTAGCAGACATCAGAAAAGGGACTATTACTAAATAAATCAGGAAATTACCACAGCACCCAAGTGCTCCTGTACATATCTATCCTGAGTAGAGCTTCCCTGGACTTTTGGAGACCAAAAGTAATCCCAATCTTGGTGCAATAGCTGCCATACTATGGATATTAGGTAGGAATAGGAATAAAGAAAAGGTTTTATTGCAGTGTGCTCCCCAGTTTTCTAGCTTGTTCTCTTGAAATGTGCCGTAGAATTTTGTATTGATTTTTTTTCCCAGAAACTAGTAGAATTTTTTTTTCACAAGTTTTCTTTTAAACTGTGTTACAATAGCACTGGTAAATTACCATTCTCCTGCACTGCTCAAAATCCAACTATTATGGTAATATACAGCTGAAATCAATTTTAATGATTTTTGCTGCTGAGTGTGAGAGAAAATTGAAACACGAAGAATGAAATTTTGCATCTTAAATATTGTTCACTCTTAATATTCTTCCAAACATCTTTTCAAACACCGTATATCTGTATGTTTACCTCCCGTGTGACCATACTGGAAAACAGGTCTGAGCCAATATTGGAAAATGAAATAAACAACACCTTCTTGCACACCTTATGTTATATTTACAATGCCTTTTTCTAAGTTGTAAACACTCTGGTTTCTATGTGAAGCACCAAAATGCATGTAACAAATGCAGGGGAAAAGTCTCAGGACTATGGAAACTGTTCAAATGCAAACTTAATCACCCTTTACTTGCTGTTAATATTATCCCTCTTTCAATAAACCTTTTGCATCTGTGAGAAACTCTTGAGATGGTTTGATAAGTGTTCTCAGTGTATTTAATAAAAAATATATTACATATGGACCTCACATTTTCAGTGTTGGAGTTCTACCTTAATAAAGCAACATGAAAATATTATTAAAAATGTATATTTAACACAGGAACCAGCATAATCATGTCACTATGCAAAGTCCAGCTTCTCCATGAATTTCAGTGCTCAAGGAGGTCCTAAAACTCAATGGCTTTAGAGAAATGTTCCTTTATTAAAGGGAATTGCTGCCATGATGAAGTTTTTAGGATGCAGAATGATGTTTCCTGCCCAGCTCCACCAGTGTGCATTGCTGTCACCTGTGCCACACACCTGCCTGAAAGCTGCCAGAGAAGGGGGGACTGGGCAGGCAGTTTCTATGCGCATGAAAAGGAGCTTCCATGGTTTTGGGGTCTACTCTTAGACCCTGTCACTTAGTGGAATCTCTGCTCTAGTCCTATAAAAACAGTCATCTGTGACTCAGGTGAGTCATGCCATTTATTGCCTCACACTGGCGTATTTACTCAGATCTAACACCAAGTGTTTGCTTAGATCTGTTGTATTGCTGTCATGGTGCATTACAGTCTAAGGAAGGAACAAAGTCTCCTTCCTCTTCTGGAAAGCCCACAGCAATTCTGCTGGGTATAAAATCCTAGTAAGTGGCTGTGGGACTTTCAGAGCAATGAGCCTCTTAAATATCAGCTGATGCATAACAGTGTTATTGTGGTTTGAGGACTTGGGTGTTGCAGAAGAGTGGTTTTATGGGAAATCACTGGGAATTATTACCCTGCATAAAGATCATCTTGTACATAATTATATGCAAGATTAGAATCAGTAATTCTGCAGGTTTTGGTCTTCATGTATGATGGGATAGTTCACAATAAGTAAATTTTGTTACACCACACAATAAAAGTTGCTGTACCACAGCCAGGCTTCGTGGCTAACAGTTCTTATCAAAGTGAAATGTACAACATCACCCTCATTATCTGTTATTAGAAGATATAATTCAATAGTTTGCAGGGTCACATACCCTGTGTAGTTCAGACAGTAACTGTGGGGTAAGACATTAAAGAAAAATAAAACAAAGTATATTGATCACTTTTCTTTCGGGGAGACGGAGAACAAAATCAGAGCTCTGATATTGGACTTTTCCAGCGAGCAAAAGCCACGAGTTAGGCACTCGTCTCTCCCCGGCACTAGCGGGCCGCGGGGATGCTGAAGCGCCAGGGCCTGGGCAGCAGCTGGTACCCAGCGGCGGAGCCGGGCACGCGTGCGGAGCGGGGCTGCGGCCGCCCTCTCCCGGCGGGGCCCCGGCCCGGAGCGGCCCGGCTGGGCTGGGCTCCCCCGGAGGCTCGCTCGCTTCGGGGGCGAACAGACGTGTGCCGCAGCCTGCCCGCTGCAGGGCTGCTCAGCGGCGGCGGCTCCCTGGGAAGAGAAGCGGCATCAAAACACAAATAGCTTATTCCAAAGGCAAGGCGGTTGCCTCAAATCCCTCGTTTAGGAGCTGCAGGAGGAGGGACACCAGCCGCACCCCCGCGCGGGGGAAGCGGAGCGGCAGCGGGCGGAGGCGGGAGCGGGTGTCGACTCCTGCACGCAGGTGCTGCCGATCCGCGGGACCCCTCGGCGGCGGCCGGCCCGGGGCTGCACATCGCGGCCCGGCCAGCAGGAGGAAGGAAGAGGAAGTGAGAGCGGCGGGTGCCTGTGCGAGCCCCGGGATGGGATAGTGCCGGGGGCAGCCCAGCGCACCGCACCGCACCGAGGCGGCGGCACGGAGCGCGGCTCCTGCGGCGGTGGCGGTCGAGCGGCCCCGCTGTGCGGCGGGGCGGGGGACGCTGCCCACGCCGGAGGTAGGAGAGCCTCGGTCCGGCGCGGGGACGCGGCAGCGGCGCTGGCCGGGCGGTGCGGGGGAGTGCGGAGAGGCACGGAGGGCAGCCGGGGAGGAGGAACGGGACGGGTCAGGCGGCTGGCGAGCCCCGCACCTGCCCGGGCCAGCGCTGCAACCGGTCCCCGCGGCGGGAGGTGAGGGGCGGGGGGCGGCCGCCGTCGCTGCGAGAAAGAGGAAGCGCAGCGCTGTGCTTGTCAGTGCGGCGGGGCCTCGGACGGCGGCTGCCGGCGGGGGGGCGGCCCGGCCCGACCCGACCCGCCTCGCCTCGCACAGCGGCTCCTCCCGCCGCCCTGCCCTCTCCGCCGGCCCCTGGCCGCTGCCGCCACAGCCTCCCGGTTCTCCCCGCCACGACTTGGCCGGCGCCTCCGCCTCCTTCTCCGCCACCACCTCCTTCTGCTCCGTCCCCTCCAGAGCCCCCTCCCGTGCCCCGGGCAACCCTGCCCTCCACCGGCCGCTCCTGGTGGCCGGAGGCCGCCGGCGAGGGGAGCGGACGGGAGCCGCGCACCTCCGGGCGCGGAGGGTGAGTGGTGGCGGGGCCTCGCCCGACCCGGCGGGACCGGCGCGTCGCTGCGCGGGGGCGGGTGGCCGAGGGGCGGGGGGCGGCGTGCGGCAGCGGCTGCGGCCGGACCCGCGGGGGTTAATGCGCGGGGTCAGGCCCGGGCGGAGACTGCGGCCGCAGCAAGTGTCCGCACCGCCGCGGGCGCCGCTCGGGAGAAGCCTCAACTTTGAAGCAAGTGCATCCCCGCAGGCAGCCAGCCCCGAGCTCGGCGCTGGTACCCAGCCGCCGCCTCCGAGGGCATGCCTCCCCCTCGACCCGACAGCCGAGAGCTTCTTAGGGGGTGGGAGGGGGTGCGTGTGCTCTTTTTCCTAAGTTTATGCTCACACAAGTGATCAAACCGCTGATGAATTTCAGATGAAATGATTGTTCTGAAATGTGGGTGGTGATTATGCAAAGCCACAGTGTGCAGCCTTGTAAAGCAAGTGGGTACTGGGTCTAAAAAGTTACATTTGTGAAGTTTTTTGGCTCAAAGCCTTTGTAAAGTTTATTTTTAATATCTTTTCCTTGCAGAACTAATACAACTGTTCAGCTCTCCCCTGAGAATGGTGTAAAGTAAATATAGGAGTTCCTGAAAAATAACAGTGAGTACATTTGAAATCAGCAACGTTTTGTTGTTAACTTTATAAGAATATCTCTTAACCTGCCAAGGCTCAAAATGTGTAACAAACACAGGGAGAATGCCAATGATAATAACAGTGCAGGAAATGTACCGTGTGTTAATTGCCTTAGTATAAACATGGTTGTCTATGAGCTGTGTTTCATGATACTGTAGTTATGGTGCAATTTCAGCCAGGGATGTTTTGAAGTGTATTCATTAGCAAATAGGTTTTCTTTTGCTTTTATCCCTCAGCTGCCTGATTGCCCTTTGTCTTCTGGGAAGTGAGGGAAACTGAGTAAGAACTGTGCTGAGTCCTGTATCTGTGACTGGGGATGTTGTTTCCTCCTCTTTCTCCTTGCCTGTTTCTCCTCCTTTCCCTCAAATGCATGCACACATGCATGCCATCTCATCTTCAGTTATATAATCTTGTAGACATTTATGGATCATTCATTGTTCGCATTAGTCCCATTCTTTCCATGTCATTCCTGCTTGATTGAGTGGCTTAGGCAGAATATTACAGAGGAAAGAAAATACAGTGAAATTTACATAAAGTTCTTCCAGTTTAAACTGCAAGTTTGCTTTTGTTGAAGGTTTTCTTTCCCTGATTCCCACTTTTTTTTTTTTTTTTTTTCCCTTTTTCTTTTTTGAGCTGTATAAGTAGGTGGTAGGGATCTAATCTGATGACCCGGTAACTAGATAGGGAGGAGGAACAGCAGCAGTGACAGCTTGCTGGTAAAAGTCCCACTTGTGTACTGTTAGCAAAATATCCATTAACACACATCATAAAGCTGTTAAAAGTACTGCAGCAGCTTTTAAAACTCACTAGTCAGAGAAAAGAAAGATTAGTACCGTTAAAACAGGAACATGATGTGAAATGGGTATTAGTAAAAGATACTGTCAGTGCAGTCTGTGGATCTGAGTGTGTGAATTGACTCGTCTAAAGGCAAACTTGAATCACAATTTATTCATACTGGAAAGGTTGCACAGGGGTAGTTGACTTTCTTTTCTCTCTCTTCGTAATCTCTTTGAAACTCACTGTGTACTACAATACACCTGCCTTCTCTGTAGTTTGCAACTTTGCCTTGAGTATCATTGTCTGATGATTTGTTCTAATGAACAATGGGCTGATGGGTGGGGAGGGGGTAGAGGAAAGAAAACTGGTTTCTATGCTTACAATTTTGATATTTTCCCTTATATTCTCCATATGCCAGAAAAAATTACTAGGTGAAGAGTTCAGAATTTGCTGAGGGGAGAGGAAAAACTCTTACCTGCTTACTTTGTAGCAGTCTTGGTAACCAAAAGTGTCTGCAGTTCTGCAGTTGTTATTATATAACCTGACCATTGGTGCTCTTAAACGCAAGTACTTCTGTATTCCTGCTGTTTGGATGCAACATATTGTGTTGTCCTATAAAGTAATTTTTGAATGCCCTTTAACCCTGGTTCTCATCAAACAAAGCTTATTTTGGTTCGTAAAAGTGTAACTGTTGCTGAAACACTCCTCTGTGCATTGAACTTCCTGACAGCAATGCTGCGAGGTAGCGAATTACAGATCAAGAGTAACGTGGTGCTCCACCCTTCCTTCCGCTCTTTGTTTTTGTCTACCTAGTAGAAGTCTCTTTGATTTTAAGGTTTGGGCTCACAGACATGCGTTCTGACAATGTCCAGCCTACAAAGTGGTGTTGGAATATGATCTCATGTTTTCCATGTTGATACACAGGGAGCAGAGCTCCCATGTTCACATGCAAGACTTGTTGCTTTCTTCTTTTGATACTCTGGATGGCTTCAGTATGTGATGGAGTGAGTGGCTAATGCCTATAGATTTAAGTGTTAGTAGCAAAACGTTTCCCCAGATCTCTTCCAGCGCACTCGCACACTAACATGCAGTGTTCTCCTGTTCCAATAACAAGCTTTTGTTGTTGTTGTTCTTGTTTTGCTTTATGTTGATATATTGCCAGCCACAGTGTTTATAATTCTGTGATTCTCAAATAAGGATTTGCTTGGGACTTAGATGAGGCCATCAAGTACAGTTTTCCTCTTGAGCTGAGATTTTGCTGTCACTTGATAGTCAGTTTCCTTGAAATAAACAATCTCTTTAAAATTTATGAGCTCTCTTTGTCATGCTGTGCTGTGAATGTGCAGAATGTCCTTGTATTAAAAGAACTCTCCACATTTGTAGAAGGTGATGGGATTTTGGGAACCCTGGGAGCTAGAAAACATCAGGTACCCTTGAATCAAGCAAAAGTACTGTTGTCTCTTCTGGTCTATTTTTCTGCACAGTTATACCTGGGTCTAGTAGACTTTCTCCTCTCCTGTGTCTCTGCACTGTCTGGAATGTACAATTTGAGTGAAAATGAGCTTGTAGGATTTTACTTCCCATTCAGTCATCATTCTATTAAAAAGAAGATTTCAAAAAAAGAAAAAGCCATTACAGTTATGTTGTCTTTGTTGTTGTTCAAACACTTGAATCTACAAATGGCTTTGTAACAGCTATCAGACCACTGTTCAGCAAGGTATGTGCTGTGTCTTTAAAAGATTTCTCTGCTTTGAGTGAGGTTTTTTTTTTTAAAGTTTCTTGTATTCGTGGCAAGAGGAATGTGCCAAGTACACGTTGTTAAACTTGTGTCAATTTAGCAGAGCAACTGTTTAAAGGATTTAGAATAATTTTTCTTCTACTCAAGTCAGTCACCTTTTTTTTTTTTTTCTTTTTCTCCTCTCTCTTCAAATATAGCACTGGAAAAGGAAAGAGAAACTAAAAGCAATTGGCAGAAGTCAGAATGTTGGCAAGGATTTGATAGTACTGATCTAAGCGGTGATAATATATATGTGACAAATAAACTTCATGAATATGGTTTTAGAGAGATTAATGGAAGAAGAATCACAAACTTGCAGAGCTGTCTTTTGCTCAGCATTTTTGCATCAAGCTGTTTGCAAGAATTTGGTTCTGTGGTGTGATCTTTCATTATTGCAAATGTGAGACACAAAAGTGACATTGAAGATAATGACATAACCTTCCTGCTAGCTTCCTCTGTTTTCTGATCACTGTTAACATTGAAGAGGAATATTAATGAGAAGTCTATGCTCCAGGGGATAGCTAGCATGCTTCTTCTTCTCTCCATTTCAAATCTGACAGAGGAAAACTTCTGTGTTCTGGAGAGGCACTTGGTGGCTGGTGCCACGTATATGGTGCCCATCAGTAAGTAAGGTACTGATTTCTCAAGCTGCTGGGCAGATGGCTTTGTAAAGCACATGCCTGCACTCAAGAGCAAGGTGAGCAGGGATCCACGTGGTGCTTGTTTGCAAACCCTTGAGAGTGCATTGATTTATTTTTCCTAATGGCAGGTTTCCAGTGTGAGTATTTGATTTGTCTGCAGCAGGTTTGTTGTCAATGGCTGCTAGGAGAGGAAAGTTAGTTGCAAGAAGTTAGGGGACAAGGCATTTTTTTGTTCTGCAATAAACCACACTGCAATGATGAGTTGTAGGTACTGCTGGTAGGGATCCCCTATGGAAAAGTGTTTTAGTTTACGTATAAATTAACTCACTTTGTTTCATTTCTAGGGAGTAGGCTATGGAGTTCTCTAGAAAGCTGAGTATACTAGCTGGAGATGTTATGCAAAAATGATAAAGGACCTGTTCTTACCACCTTTGGGGACATAAGTCTTCTTACTACTGTTTCTGCTGTGTTCCATTTACAGTCAAATAGCACTGCAAAACTCCACAGAAACTAGCACTAGCAGAAGGGAGGGAATGGGAACTACAAGTCAATGCTTAGGGGAAACACTTCCCTTTTCAGATGGAATTAAGTTGACTTAAAATATCTGTGAAACATCATCTTCAGTAAAGAGGCTGGGGATGGGGGGAGGTGTGAGAGGGTGGAAAATAAGAAAACAGATTATTCCCAAATAGTTTATTACAAAACTATATCTGTGTCCTGGCTGTGCGTGTTTTCTCTTTTGCTTCTGCTTTCCTTCTGATTTTTATTTCTATGAGTTAAACTCTACTTGAAACTGCTTCCTCCATGTCTGCCACTTCTACTTTGGTACCTTATTCTTTGGTATTTATCTATCCCAGCTCTCATGATTTCAGGGTCTTTGCCCAGTCCTTAAATTTTTTATCCTAGGAACCCTTAGGTTATTATTCACATAAATAATTCTATTTAAGATTTCCAAGAAAAGCTGTGGCCTGAAGTGTGTATTGTCTCCTATGTTCTTAAAATCTCTAGCTCAAAGGGTTTATTGTACATTCCTACTTTATGACTGGCATGTGAAGTGTTAATCTGTCTCTGAAATACTGTGTCATCAGGGACGTTGTAATTCTTTATCAGCTGCATGGATGTGCCCATAATAACCTGGCTCTTTTTCTTGTTGAGCTTGCTTCAATTGAAAGGGATGATGGGTCACTGCTTCTAGGAGAACTTCAGATTCTGGAGATGTGATGGCATTAAACTCCTATTCTTTAATACAGCAGAGGAAGCTTGCCTGAAGATTATCTAATTTGCCATAGCTTTTTTGGAAATCAGAGAGTGTGCATGAACCTGGACAAAATACTCTGTGTGAACCTTATTTTCCTTAATGAAAATATAGGAAGTTGACAACCCATATCAAATACATCCAACATTTTGAAGTTATACAAGAGGAGGGATATGCAGGGTTTGACAACAGGCTCAAATAATGTTGTCAGCATTTCAACCTACCTCCTTCAGCTGAGATTTTTGTGTGCTGTCTGAGATTAGATGACTGGTGCTATTCAGGGCTGGTTGACTTCTAACTCATTGACAGCCTTATAGTAAAAATGGGAAGAGTCAGGTCTCCTGATGCAGTCTGTTGGAAACTTTCATAAAATTCAGTATGTAGTTGTCCTTTCCTGTGACCATGCACATGCTGTAAGTACTTTGTGCATTTCTTTGCAGACTTGAAACCCATCTGTATTCCTTCTGATGGTGACTTGTTCTTGTATGTAGTAAAAGGAGAAGCATAACTGTTGGGGAAATAGGAGAGCGATTTATATTTTTTAAACATAGTTAAAACAATTTTTCCTATGTTTTGGTGTGATGGAAAGAGTTTAGCAAAACCAATGTTTCAATAAACTCCTACAAAATGTGGTTGCTTTAACACTTTCTTCCATAGATACAGATTTGTTTTAACTAACTATTCATATACTCTCAGTACATGCATGTGTTGTGCTGCTTGAATCTGTAGCTGAACTAAAACTATTGCTTGCCCATTTTTCATTCTCTTCAGCCAACATACATTTATGATATAGTCCAGCAGAAGTTTGAGAGATACGTGGGTTTTGGCAAAGATACCTTATGTGAGCAATTCAGGCTTTCTGTCTGGCTAGACTGGCAATTTGCAGTATTCTTCATTGAATCTTGTTGATGTGAACATAGCAGGGGTTACCCTTTAAATTGCTGCTTCATATTTTAGGACAGGCAGTAATCTACTGAGGTTGGGTGATGAGAAATTTATAACTATTCATATAATAACAATGACCAAACAATACATTTGATTTGCACATTTTTCTCTAATAATGAGAAGAGACAAATGTCTATGACACAGGTTGATATAATACAATTTTATCGTGGTGCCAGTGAATGTACTTGTTACATACCAGTGCAGTCTTTTCCATTGCTTTGCTTTCTGGTACAATTGCCACATTAATTTTCATAGCAGCAGTTGTGGCTTCAGCTGGAAATTGAAACCTAATAAATGTGGGCTCAGCACATGGACTTTTGCACAAGCTTTTTCAGTAGAACTGAGCCAAACCAAGTGAAAAATAAAATTACTAAATGAAAGTTCTTGTCCTTGGATTCTGGAAAAGGTATCTGGTATACCCCTTTGGTCACTAGGCTGTTAAAATGGAGTACTGGTGTTTGTATTTTTTCCCCTTCTCCCAAGTTTTCTTTTTTTTCTCCTCCCTTCAAACACCAGCAGACTCATGTGTTGAAGCTCTACCCCCTGTGTTTGAAGTACATTCCTCCTATCAACCTTTTCACCCTACCTCCCACTGTCCCTCTTCACACATGTGCTGAAATCTTTTCTGCTCATCAAACTCACAAAATTCAGGCCTAGATGTGGGGTCTGATTCTGAGCTTTACTTTATGTAGGTCTAAAATCTCTTCTATAGATATGCATAACTTCTCTTGTTGTGCTTAATCTTCTTTTTCTAAAAAAAAAAAAAAAAAAATGGGGGGCAGAAAATCTGAACAAGTTAGAAGTTCCATTGGACACCAAATGACACATTTAGTGTGTGACTGTAGCTACTCAGGAAAAGGGAGAAAGGGGGAGAAAAAGGAGCCAGTCAACCAAAAAGTCTACAAAACAAAATGAGGTGGTCTTTTTCATTTTGGACCACTTAATACAATTTTAACCGTATTTATGGCAAATAAAGATTTGACAGCTAGTGCAAGTTCCAGAAAATGAGGGAAAATGCATAAAAAAATCATTCAGACTTTGAAAAAAAAATACTGTGTTGTTTGTTTGTTTGTTTCTTTTTTTTCTAGGAGTAGGTCAGTTTATGTGGTCTTTTTTGAAAGGACTGATTTTCATATTTTGCAGCTAAAATTGAAACTTTTGTAAAAGCGCAAATGTGGAAAGACATTTTCAAAGAGGAGAATAATCTCACTGCCCTGTGTTGCTCTGAGCCTTTTCGGTCCTGGCTTTTTTCTCTGACATATTTGGACAAACTGTGGAAACTTGGGCCTCTGTTCTGCCCTCTGTATAAAATGGTGATTTCAGTCTGTATTTCTTGGATTAGCCTTACGATGTAACCATGTACAGCATCTTTCATAAACTTTTTTTAATATCCAATAGTCTGGGCTTTTATTTCTTGACCTGCTAAAAATAGCCCATTTTTTCCTTCAGCTACCTTAGGAATTTAGCTTGTTGGAAGAGTGTCTGGGTGTGTGTTGGGGTAACAAGAGCTGGTCATGTCATGCTGTGTTGGGATGATTTTCTGGAAGGTAGAGGTTGCAAAGACTTCATCCCCTGCAGCTGTAAGTGACTCAGAAGAACCATTATGATAAAGGAGAAATGTCTGCTGAGAGAGAAGGGAAAAAAATAATCTGCATAATTTTAAATCCAAGTTGGAATTCGAGTTCTATTTTGATACAAATGCATAAATAAAATTGTCTTGGGCTGTATACACTGGGATTTTACATTGGTGTCCCTGCTCATAGGCCAGAGGGATCAAAACATCCACAATTCAGCGGTGTGTGGATTGAAATTAAACCAGTAGGTTTTAAGATTTTGTTTATTCTATATGCTCCAAATTGCTTACATTTTGTAAAATTAATTTCACTCTAGAGATGGAGAGGCTTTTAGTTTCAAATTAATTCTGTATAATTAATATATGAAGATTGAAAAAGCTAACTATACTGGCCTATAGGCTACATTTTCTAATTATAGGAATGATGGCATAAAGGAAAAAGCAGTTGGACTTCCCTCCCCTAAATCAGTTCATAGTCCACCAAACTAGACTAGAAAATCAAACTTAAGTCAACCCATAGGTCCTTTGTTTCCAACTAATTGTTCTTGCTGTGTTCATTGGTCTTCATAAGCTTGGCTAAGGGGATAAGCCTTGCTTTCCTGTCTTGAGGCTTTTTTCTCTTGATCTATTGAAATTCAGAGTTGAGGGCCCCCTTTAGAGAATGTCCTGTGGGTAGCTGTCTCCTCTGTAACAAAGCCCCAGCTGTGGATGTGGATTGAACAGAGAGGTAGCCTCTCAGGCTAGCAATTTGGAGTCATTTAGGAGAACCAGTAGTTTTAATTGAATTTGGAAACGGTAAGCCTGAGTCAGCGCAGTTTTCATACTGCTGATGTCTTGCTTTTGAATTCAGACAGTACCTGGGCAGTTCCAATGTTTTCTGCTACAGGTTATCTATGAGATATGTAACTATAGTGGAATGGCATTGTGCAACTATGTAGTTTTAACGTGATGGAAGAGACATTGTAAATCACTGGTTTGATATTGGAAGAGTGTAGTTTTGGTCTTTGCATCAGGTAAAGTCTGGTGCCCTGAATGAGTGCATCCTCAGGAGGGCTGCACACCGGTGTTTCAATGCAAGCAGTGTCCCAACAGGAAAGACAGAGTGGGGAATTCACGTGTGCCACACAGTGCAGATTCTGGTAAGAAGTGCATAACACCAGTTGACAGGGCTCATAAAATTCTACATCTTCTAGCATCTTCATCCCAGTCTGTTTCCAGCAGCCTCCTCTGTGTGAAGATAGACAAGTATTAGTTATGAGTGCATAATTACAGCTGCACACGTAATTAACTGTGTTATCAGTGGTAGCAAAGGGGAAAGAGAGTTGGGGGTTTTCAGTATGGTGGTCCATGTGTGTTGTCATGCATATGCACACTACATGGGACAAGAGACATGACTTAGAGAAGCCTTGGGAGAAAAATACCATTGTATCTTCGTTAAAAATTAATGTGGGTCACAGAACAGTTTGGGTTGAAAAGGACCTTTAAAGATATCTAGTCTGAACTCCAGGACCTATTTTTTTTTTTTTTTTCAAAAGTAGTACCCCTGGAAAAAATAGTTAATCAGTCCAATGCTAGCTTGTGAGAGCTGCAGCAAGATCTCTTAATTTACTGTATTTACCAAAAGGAAAAGGTGACTCTGGTCAGTGTGGTCACTTGATCTTTACTTGTTCTATGGGAGAAGTTACAAGTGGGAGCAAGGCAAGGTTGTGTTCTGTATTGACAAAGATAACCTGAAGTGGTTAGAAAACTTAGAGGTTGTTTTGAGCATCTTCTTAACTTAAAAATACAAGGGTAGGCAGTAGGCCGAATGTAGACACAAAGAGATATATTTACAAAGTATTTTCTGAATAAAAGCTGGGAATTGCCTTCCCTAGGGACAGCATGGACAATATGCGCCAGATTGTAATATGAAGTTCCTCCTGTAATTGCAGTGCTTTGGTGAGATGATTTAGCCAAACAGGGCAGAAAAGATCTGCAATCAATTTTTTTTCAGATACAGGCAGAACTGAACTGTTCTATCTATTGAATTATATAGTGGAATTCCCACCAGACACTGGGAAAAGCTCAGGGCAGCTCCATTTAGGTTTGACTGTTCAGTATTTTTATTGAATAAACCTACATATGAACTGTAGGTAGAAATTCTCCAACTCTTAGTATATGCTAAAGGCAACAAAAAGTGTTTAAAAAGTGTTAAATTCAGTTTGAGAAATCTGCTTTTGTTTTCATTTTTTACTGTGATGGTGGCACAAAGCCTAGTGAAGATAAAGTCAAAGAAAAGGGAATGGTTTAGAAGGCACTTTGTCAAAGGAAATGAACATTGGTGGCTTTAAAATATTACTGGACAACTGGCATGAACTCTTAAAGGGGTGTATATAAATACTCTGGAAATATCTAGATTTCATGAGTGAAGGACCATCTCTCTTTCCTCTCTGAATTAGAGCAGATTGTTGTGTAATAAAGGTTGTCCATAGATAAAAGACCATGAAGTAGCAATATGATTTAATGAAAAATACTAACCCTTGACATTCTCCATAATTTTTTGTTTTGTATTCATACTGGTTTAATGTTGGGATATCTACACTTGAAATTGAAACAAAATTCTGAATGTTTGGGTTTTTATATGTATGTTTGGTTTGGGGGTTGTTTGTTTGTTTTGTTTATTTCAAAAGAAAAACTTAATCTGTAGCTTTTTGCTATATTAATAGAGAAATCTCTGCAGGGGTTATCTTGGTCTTGTACAACTAAAGCTGGTAATAACTTGCCATAATACTTCCACTAAAAATGTTAACCATATAATTCTGAATAGCTGGCATAACTCAGTTTCTCTTGCTAAAATAAAGTAACTCAGTACAGTGGTGCTAAACCTTTAGAGGTTGGCCTTTAGAAGTAGAAGAAAGAGAATTATCTCAGTTACACAGTGCTGTAAGCATCGCTTCTTCAGTTGTGAGCAGTGTGTAACATATTTGTGCAGAGAATTAGTCTGCATAGTCACAGATCAGTGCTTAAAGTCTTGAATGAAAAAAATGAGGTCAAAGAAAGGAAGGCTCCTTCCTTGAGTTGTGTAAGAAATTGATGCAGACTTAAAATATGCAGAGTTACTTTTTCCTTTCTAAGGTCTAAAACTGGTCTTAAGCTACGTCTGGTCCCATTGAGGAACTCAGGAAATCAGTGGAAGCCGAGTGTGATACATGTGATAATTGCAAAGGCTTTTGCTATTTGCAGAACAATCTGGATACCTCAAGGGGAGAAGTTATCTGCTTCATTCCCACTGGCATGCTACTAAAGCAGAGTAAGTATTTAGGAAGAGAAGGAGCTTCTCTCATTTTGTGTTAGTAGAGCAACTTTGTCTGAAGAGCAGCAGTTTCCCTGTTACCCTTGCAGACAAAAAGATTGGGTTGCTGAGACATTGACATAAAATAATGTGTCTTTCCATGGTAGTTATTTTAAAGTATTTCTGACAGAAAATAGTGTCATTCTGCAGTTGTCAATGGCTCGCCTTGCACAATTGTTAGAAGAAGAGCAAGGCTGAATTAGGAAGCAGAAATTTGTAGCATTTGGCATCACCATTTGCTTCTGCAGAAATGGACTACAAATACCAGAATGTTATTACCATCTGTGGGTATATGAATCCCCAGTGCAATGTGTTTTACTTCTATTCTGCAGAGCATTTTACATAGGTAGGAGGAACAGGTATTCATTGCTGGTGAAAAGCATTGTACGCTACCTGCCCCTTTGGAAGGGAAATTTTATGCGTTTAGATTTAAAAGCTGCCAATGCCGGAGGCATATTTTTTTTATTATTATTATTCTTATTTTAAAAACCATGTCTTGGACTTCCTTATCCCAAGAGATTGTTCAGTTTCAGACTCTTTGTTGGAACTGTACTGCCAGGAGCCTTCCTGGCCTCTGGCACTATCAACAGAAAATGCAGCTCTTAAAAGAATGGATTATAGTTTTGGAAGGGCTAGTGGAGGGGGGAGAGGATACCAAGACTGGCAGTGAAAGGCAGAACTTGGCATTGCAAAGAAATGGCAGAAAAAACATTCAGGCTCCTTGAAGCTTTTTGATGATGGTAGAATAAGGTTGAATGAAAGAGGAGAAAAGAGAAATAAAACAAGTGGACGGGGAAAGCATTAGCCTGCTCCAAAGGAGGAGGGAAAGGTATAGTTGAGTTTATTTAGGTCCTGTCTTTTTTGCAAGATAAGCCTGAAAGAAGGAATTTATGATCTCCAATGTTTCAGTTTAGTAATTTAAATCTATGTGATATATAATTTTGGGGTGTTCCCCCACACAAAGTCACATGAGCTTAGTCTGTCAGGCATATGGGAACTAAGGCTGAGTATCTGAGCTGTTGTATCACTTCTAACTGACAGAAGAGTGGAAGAGCAGAGCACAATGGCACATTCATTAGGTAAGTATTCCTCAGTCCTCCACAGCTCTAAGACATGCTCATTTTTATATAATATGGTGCCCAGCTGGATGCAGGATCACTAGGTGGTGGCAGGGCAGGACTGTAACAGGTTTGCAAAGAGCCTTTGCATCCGCTGGGGAGAATGGTGAAACGGAAGTGGCACCTTGGATTGTCCTACAGGTCAGGGGACATACAAACTGGCTGCTGCTTCAGAATGGTCACTGGGCTTTCTCATTCCTTTTCTTTTTACTTCTTCCCTCTCCATCCTTTATGTCTGCTGTTGCAGTGCCTGTTTGAGTCCTTGGCAGACAGCACTACGGCTTGTCTACCATAAGGCTGCAGTGGGAGTAAGGAAGCTCCTGAGCTTTTAAGGCCAATCCTAGATTATTCTGGGTCCTTTAAGGTGGGTGGGTGGGCGTGAAGACAGCAAAGATTCTTATTAAATTACAATTAAATATGAGCTTAACTTTTGCTCCTGTTAATTCAGCACAAACCAAGACAGATATGGGTCATATTCTTTTTTGCAGTACACGTATGGATAACGGTGGAGAAAATAAATGCACAGGTCAGATCAGTGGGGTGGGAAGCACCCATCTTGTGCAGCTGCAGCTATGCTTCTGACCATAGCTACTTTCTGAACAGCTTGGAAAGCCTTCCCATGAAGATTTTTGCTATTTAAACAACAAGAGATTGTAATCTGCCCTCAGGAAGCATTCTTTTAATCAAATATTTGGCTTTTATATCCATACATCCACATGCATGTGTGCAAGCCTGAAGTATAACAGCACAGTGGGGTATATGGTTACTATTTTAGTGGTAGTGAATATTAAGAAATCAGCCACTAAACCAGATGAAAAACTGAGTTCCTGCAAATTTGATTTGAACTATGGTTGGATAAAGGACACAGGCGTATGGCTGTGTTCTTGATCAAAAGAATCTGAAGTCTGCTGGCTTAATGGTTTTCATCTCATTTCACTGGCCTTTGACCCTGAGAATTTTGTATAGCTAATAAATTCAGCCACTAGTGACTTATTCATTATTCATTTCAGAGATTCACTATGCTACAAAAATTGTGATGTCTGTCTTGTAGTGAGGATGAACATTATGCTGGAGCAGTTGAGTGTCTCGGGTGTGTAGTGAAGCACAGAGTCAAAGCCAGGCTCTTCTTTGCTGCTGTAAACACCTCTGGCTTGCTGTTATTGCTTGGATTATACTGTTACTCTCAGAATATGCTGTTTTTTTTTTTTTTTTTTCCTAAGTATCTGTTGGAGGGTCACCTTTTAAGCGTTCAACATCAATTGTAATTAAAGGATCTCCGTGTATTTTCTTAAAAGTTTAAAGGAAATTAAATTAAACAGTCCTCCATGCTGTTCTGACTTCTGCTTTAGGAAAGAATGCCAGATATCAGAGTAATAGGCAACACATTTGAAAATTTCTCTAAATGTTGTTGCAAGGCCAGTAGAAATGTGCAGATCTCCAGAGTGCTAAAAGAAAATAAAGTTGTATTGCTTGCTGTAAAACTACTGGTGAAGGGAGTGGTTACACTAAAGCGAGAGGTGTAAATTTAAACAAAGCTGTTTGCTGCTCCATATAGGTTGATCCATGTAGATATACTTCTTCTGAAATAAGCATCTTTTTAGACAGTCATGGAGAGGAAATGCAGTGAGTTAGTGTGTAGATTAGTTTATTGTGGATAAACTTAAATTCTCTCCTTACACTTATTCCTGAAGAGGACCCACACTGTCTTAAGCATGTAGTGTTTTACTTTAACTACAAATTTTGTCACAGAGGCAGGCAAAATGAGGGGTGAGAAATAAGTGTTTGCAGATTTTACTTGTTGTCCTGCCTCTTTGGAAGTTCTAAATATCAGGAGCATGTGGAGAGTTACTGGCAGGCTTGCAGGTAATGTGGAGCTCCAACAGTGTGGCTGCCAGTGAAGCCAGCACTTACTAATAACTGACTAATTGTTTCTGTCACACCTGCACAAGCCTTTCTATCTCTCTGAAACACATTAGCATTCATGAGAAGTTACTGAACCATGATGAATCACAAACACATTTTAAGTAATTCTTTTGTGATTCTCCTTGGGCCAAGTACATCTTTGCTAAACAAGACCTTGTTTTTCTACCTCATGAAACATTGTATTTCATTTAACTGAAAGTCAGATAAATGAAACCCTCTCTGTGTATTCAGGCTTACCTTTTAATGGGGACTTCATATTCTTGCTTCTGACTTTTTGCCTCTGAGCTTCATTGTGTGATTAGATTAAAAAGCTCTGATCTGTGCAGTTTTTGTTAATGCAGTAATAAGGCTGGGTCGCATAATGTGACACATAAGTTGTGAAGGTTTGGATGCCAGTTCTGCCACCTCCCTGGGTGTTCACCCAGTTAACAGGCAGTTTCCGTAGAGGGCTGTGTCCGTCTCAGTATTGCTCACTGAGTCAGATGATGGTTACTTGAACTGCATGGGAACTCCACAAGCCTTTTCCATATGAGAATGCCTGTGCTATTCCAGGATTTTGCTGTGATCTCACCAGTACATGCCTGCCAAGTGCTTAGTTTGATTTACTGTTCTCATTTTCAATGTAGACTTAGACAGTCATGAAAGGAATGATTAAATCAGAGTGGGAATGACTATGCAAATAACTGATGGAAGTGAATGAGTGAATAGCAACAGCTATAGAGTTCTTTAACTTCAGTTATTTATTTGAAAAGTTATTTAAAGATAAGATTGATCAAAAATGCTGTGTTTTGCTAGGACTGAAAGGAGATCTTGTGCAATTAAATTCAGGTATTAGCTGAAATCACATTAAAAAAAAAGAGTACCTTGGGTATAACTGGTATTTCCAGCAGGCTAAGCCAAAACTTCAGGATGGATTTCTGCTGGCAAGGTGTTGTATTAGGTATGGAGAACAAGCAGATCTGCTGCTTGAAAGAGTTGGGTCATTCCTGCCACCCTCTGAAGTTTTAGTTTGGTATCAAGAAACAGCAACAGATCCTGTTGCTTCTATGTACAGGATCTGTGTCTCTTTTCTCCTTTTCTGCTCTACTTTTAAATTGTCAGCTGGTTCAAACCAAGTCCACAGAGCAATAGAGGTCCTGAAGATGCAAAGTTCAGACAGATTTTTGAAAGCAGATAATTGGGTAGAGCAGAAATTCTAAGGGAAATGTTCTGGGGTGAACCTTATTAAACAGCTGGAAACCTGCACCAGGAATTCAGATGGCTTTGCTTTACCCCTGCTGCTCACATGGAAGCTCTTTGCTCTCTTTGGTTAGACAAATGTATGAGAAAATAATATTTTGCTTTTTTAAAGGAAAAATAAAATGAAAGTCCTGAAAGCAAAAACTTGTACTAAAATTAGGTTGTCATCTCTTAACTTACCTTACTTCTACTCTGAAACTTGCTGAGTGTGACTTTACACAAAGCCTCTGTCAGAAAAGTTGTAGAAACCTCTAGATAAGTAAGATTCAGGCTGCTCTAGCAATTTCATCAAAGTGTTTAAGCAAAAATACTGGCGAGCACTCGTTTTAAACATTAAAAACGTAAAAATTCCAGTGAAGCACTATATTTCAGACACTTTTAGGCAGTCTTATTCTGCTCATGAAAGAGTATTGCTAATGAAGGAGGCCTAACAAAACAAAAAAAAAAAGGGGCTGTACATCCGTATGCAAGAGTGCTGTGCAGATGGTAGACAAATACAGAGGAACAGTTATAAAATCCTGCTGCAATGAAGAGCTCAACTAAAAAGAAATTTTCACTGCCCAGTAAGGATGGATAGCAGATTAATTTTGTGTTTGATAGGCAGTTGTTTGGAGCTTTAAAACATCCTAAAGCACAAATATGTTGGAAGTTTTACTGTAATAGTAATGTCCACAGGTCAGTTTTTGTCTTTTTATAAGCATTTTAAATTCTGCAGGGATGCAGAAGGGAAGAACATGGTGGTTAATGAAAATAGGATGTTAATTGTTTCCAAACACTGGCTTGCTCATGAGGTAGAATTTATCTCCAGTTGGAAGAACCATGTAAATTCAGATTGTTAGGGGCTATCAAGGCACCAGATGAAGTCTTAGAGCTGGTCTGATAGTAGCTTCTGCTATAACTTTCCTTAGGCCTCAGCTGGTGGCTTATCCGTTTTTTGACCTGCAGCTAGCCAAGGGCCTGACCAAGCTGACTTTTCCAGCTGGTGCTGGGAGAAAGAACTTGGGGGTCTTGTTTTTCTTCCTGGCCAATAGTGCCATGGCTGTCTTCGGGTGCCTGTTCACAAATGAAATGAGTAGGTGCTCTAAGTCAGTATCTCTCAATTTTTTTAAACAATTACTTCCCCTCCCCATGTTTAACATAAATTTCCTCTTCATTTTGAGCACAGCATGCTCCCTTGAGTGTATGTGTCTCCCCATTCTAACACTTTAGATTAATTAAGGACATTTTGTGGATGATATTCTTCTACTCTGAGCCCTTGTAGTACCAAGACTCATTGACTGTCATAATGTGCATTCACCAATTGAAATGTGGCTGTCACTCTTGGCTGTGTTTTAGTGCACTCCAATCCCGACTGCTGTTCTTTCTTTTGTCTCTGAGGTTTTGTCTTTTCTGCCCTAAGTGTTTAAATTCTCACATGTCCATCTCATTTACAGATCTTAAAATTAGATTTAATTTCAAAGTCCTTTTTGAGAAGGAATGTGTGGGAATGTGTGTATTAACCATAAAAAATGTCAGTCCTTTGGGAACCACATCATTTTACAGTTTGTATTCCTACCTACTGATATTTTTAACTAGGCCAGGCTTTCCTTTCATTCCTCCCCCCACCTAAGGGAACACTATTTGAGGTGATCTTTCTTCCTTTAGGATTTTGAATCCCAGTTAGAACAGGATTGTTTGTCTTTTACAGACATTAATTCTGGGTTACCATTTCTGTAGCAGTCCTGAATATTATATGCCTCTTCTGGGTTTGTGGGTTAATGTTAATTTAATGCAATTATTTTCAGCTGCTGTCTATTCCCTTTAAATCCTATACTCTGCTGTGCTAAGCTAATGAAACACAGCTATTGTGGTGTACTCTGCTTCTCTGCTTACTAAAGGCTGCTGTAATGTGGAACACACTAACCGAAAGAGATTTTCCTGTCTGCAGCACGTGGAAGTTTGTAAAGGGCTGCAATACTTTTTTGCCCTTCTAAATACATTTTTTTTTGCTCATTCTTTTGCCACTTCTTTATGTTTGGAATCTCCTTATATCTTATGTGCCTTGGTTTTAAGAAAAAATCCCAAAGTCTTAAAGTCAGTTGGTGATGGTATGGAAGGAAGGAGATTAAAAGTAGAGCCTCTGGTCTGCTGGTTCACCTTCCACTCCAGTGCAGATGCATCCTGAGCATCTCTTACATGTTTTAAGAACCATATGCTCAGGATATGGTGGAAGTTATGCTGGTTCTTATACACAGAGCATCTGGAATATGTATTTCAGGATATTTGTTGTGGTCAAGCTCTTGGTAGCTTATCACAACAAGAATCGCTGTGCTTTCAGGGCTGGACTGCTTTCCAGATAAGCTAAAAATGCCCACCTACTTGAAGAGGGTGCAGGATTCAACTTGAAGTCAGCAAGATGACTTCACTGCTGTATCATGTAGGAGGAGAGGATTCACTGCAAGGGAGGCAACATATGTTTAAACTTAAATATCGTATAATTAGCCAAACTGGCAAAGGAAACTGTGAACAACATAAGGAATATGTATTAAGTCCATTTTATGATGTTTAAAGATTTCCCCAGTGTAAGAACCCCCACTACAGTATTAATATTTTAAAAATGTTCTTATCCTACCAGTATATATATTTGACTTTGTCAGCAGTAGTTAAGTCAGCAAGACTTGAAGCTTGGTTTGCTCAGTTTCTTCCCCAGGTGTGTTGATACACCTGTTGTGGTGGGGAATAAGCTCAGTCTGGGAACCCATCCAGGTTAAAAATAAATCTTTTCATTTTATTCAGCTTATTTTTTTTTTTTTGCTTGCTGGAGGCTTGGATCCGTTCCCCATGTCACACCACAAATGCTTTGCCTAATGTGACTGAAGGGCGCTGCTAGAGGGAGGGGATAAAGCAGGAGAGAAGGAGGAAGAAAGGACATGAATGGAAAACTTAGCCCCTGGGAGAAATGCCTCTGTAAATAGACCTATAGGGGAGATTGTAGGCGTCGGTAAAGATGTAGCAAACTTGTGAATGAGAGCAACATGCCACTTTTCCAGCTGTACATATTTTTAAATAATATTAACAGGTTTAACTGTGTGGGTATTCTTCATTATTTAAGTGAAAAGATGATTTTATTCTTGGCATGGCAGATCCTAGTAAAATCAGCAAATCAGCCCTTTTTTTTTTTCCTCCTTAGCTAACATATTATTCGAGCCTATAGGCTGTTTTTCACCAAAATTAACAAGAAGCAGTCACTGCCTTGAAGATTTTGGCCTAATTGCACAATTTGGCCAAGTTCTGTAAGTGGGTCAGAAGCTGAGTCAGTCACAGAGGCTGGTCTCCCATGTCCATTAGATTTCCTATTCCTAGCCCTGTCACACTGCCAATCTCTTGGGCTTTCTGCAGTAATCCTCTTCATCCCCTAGAGCTGGACCTGAAGCCGCTGACACGGGAGGAGAAGGGGGAAGCAACAAGGGTTTTTTTTTATAAACTTTTCTGTGTAGTGTGTGGTGTCTTGACGTTTGCTTGCTCTGGGTGTGACACCCGTTTGTCACTGATGTTTGTTCTGGTTGGTGGTGCCAGCAGCAGCTCCTCGCTTCGAGTGCACGTGCACGAGGTCTCGGGATGAATATTCTTTAGCAGAGCATGATCCGTTACCCACACTGACAGAGAGCACTTCTGCTGCCTGCCTTAAACCCCTTGCTGTACTGGTGTTTGAATCAGGGTAGCTATCAAATCCTTCTGTCCTTAGTGCAAACTGTTCCACAGGAGTGCGTGCTACCGACCTTTTGTACCAGAGCCAGACTTAGGAGGAAGCAGTGGTTTGTACATTCTATAGTAACAGTGTTGCTACCATAACAGAACAGAGTTTTGTGCTTGCTTGCATCTTTATGCGTTTTTTGGGTTTTTTTAATGCAAAAAGAAAAGCCTGAAAACTGAACTTTTCTGAAACTTTCCAAACTCTGTTTTTCATATGGTTTTAGTGGAACGATGTGATACCTCTTTGTGTATGAGGTGTTGTGAGGGGATGGGTTCTATTCAACTTAGCTTCATGCTAGACCTTTATGCTTCATTATAAGAGGGTCTCTTCTGTGCCTAGAAGAGTTTTAAAGCAGCTGTTATGTGCTGAAGAGCTGGAAAAATCTTTGCGAAAGTTTGAGAAGCAATTTTCCTTTGAAGGCTTATGTATAATTAAGAGTTGGACTTAGTGATCCTTGTGGGTCCCTTCCAATTCAGTGTTCTGCGAATCTGTGTAGTGATGGCCTCTTTGGTAGTCATGTACCACCTTATTCTTTGGAGTTGTGACACTGCATATGAATCACACTTTCATATGGGTCTAATTTGTTTATTAACTCCACTCTGCTGTCATCTGTCAGAAAAAGCATATTATTTCTGAGGTTACTCAGAAAGCTGGCACAGTGAAGTGTTTTATGGAAAAACAAACAAACAAAAAAAGCCATCCTGTACAGTTGCCAAGAGTGTATCTGCTGTCCTTTTCACTTGGAGTACCACCAAACTGGAGAAAAACTAGTCTCCTATCAAGAAAAAAAAACAAATAAACAATGTCTTATTCTTTCTTACGTTTTAAAGTAAGATGAGAAAGGGAGAAAGCTGGTATAGGTGGAGGATTTCAGAGTGGGGGAAAAAAGACATTTATTAATAAAACAAAACCCCATTTGTATGAAGTCCATCTGTGGCAGCACTGCTTTTACACTGCCAAAGGAAATCTTGGCTAGTTCTCTCACAAACTTTATAAAGAAATGTGACATGTTGGACCTCTAGTAATGAGTGTACTCCCAAGGCTGAGAGGTTTGCCATAAAAATGATTGATTTTTGTTTTCCTAACTGCATAACTATTTGCATTACACTAAGCAGCTGATACCAAATTTCTTCATCATCAGATGTGTCTCCCGAATAGCCGTGTTGGTTTTTCTAAAAGTTTTGTGAAGCAGGGTTGTTCTGATCTATCATTCTGCCATTACAGCAGCTTCAGCTGTGATTTCTTACAGCAGTTGTCTTAAGTTTATATTTTAAGTATTGAGTTCCTTCAGTTTTTTATCCTCATCATACACTTTTTTCAGACTACTTAAGGCATCTGTCATGCTTCTTGTCACTGTACTAATAGTGATGCCAATCTTGTTGGGTTTTGTTTCATCTGGACTTTGGCTTTTCCTGTGCTACTTCTACTTCTCTGTGCTGCCTTACCTTACCAAATTCTGTTCCACCACACTTGCCTACTTGTCAGCAAATCTGTAGAAAGAACTCTAGCTCAGAGGTGCTGACAGGAAGCAATCAAATCCAAAACACAATCAAAATATTCTTCATTCATCTGCTTCTTGCTGCATCTTGTCTATTCCCTTTTGTCATTTAGATTGTCAGTTTCTTAAAGCAGAAGATATTTTTCTTTGTAATTTGACTAGCACTGAGCACTTTATAGGTACTTAATAAATACCAAACCAAATAATTTATATCCACATAATAGCCTGTTTTTACATAAATCTCATAGACATGTCTTTTATATTTCCTGTCCCTATTTTTTATCCACCTTGCAAAGCAGCAAGGTGGATAAAAAATAGACTGCACAGTTCATTCTAGCACTGGAAAACAATACTCTGAATTAGGTATATTAGAAGTGGATCTTCTTGTCTTTCTATGGGGTTTTTTGGTCACGCTAGTTTTGGGAAGGTTTTTTTGGTTTTGGGTTTTTTTTTTTTGGTGTTTTTTTGTGGTTTTTTTTTTTGTTTTGTTTTTTTACTAATTGCTTATGCCACTGAGGTTCAAGGTATGTTACCATTGCAATGGTGCCTGGATGGCACCTTATATTATGTAGCTCACTATAGCTGGGTCAGGGAGGGTAAACCTTGCCCCTTCATGATAGTTGTTGTTGTGGAACTGATTGATCTCCTTACCCTTATCTTCTATATAGCTCTGTATCTAGGCATTACTAAGCATTTCTGTTGCTTTCTAATTAATTTGCTATTCTGGCTTTGTTTTTGCTTCTGCTGCAGCCTGTGTTCGCAAAAAGACTGTGTGGAGGAACATCAATCCACACTGAACTGGGAATTTACCTGGGCACTAATACTGCACCTAAGCTGTGTGGCATGGTCATCTCGGCTGGCTTGTGGAGGGCTGATCCCATCTGTCCTCCACACAGGAGTTTTCTACTGGTGCAGCCTCTGAAGATGATGGCATTATCTCACAGATTAAAGGTGAAATCACGGTGTGACTTGAGCTTAGAACTATCTTTAGGTGAAGATCCTGCCAAAGGCTTTCAGAGACATCTGTGTCTTGTCAGGCCACCTGTACTAATGGCTATTTCATTCCATGTATACTGTCTGTATTTCCTCACCACATACACCATTTTAACTCTGGAGAAGTCTGTTTCAAATGCCATCTCTTTTGGTCAGGGAGTGAATATTCTCCAAGCTTAATCAAAGAAGTCACATCAGGAAAGAGAGACTAGTTTGCTGTTGCAAAGGCAATGTAATTCTTCGTGTACCTCTTGGTGTGGCACAAATATTTGCAAATACTTTGTATTTTCTGCAGTGAACAGTCCTAGTTGCATCTGCTCCATGTTATACTGTATCCACCCCACAGATAGCTCTGTGAGTTATCCATCTGTGTTTCGCCACAGTTTTAGAAGTTATTCCAGGCATATGATGGAATAAAAGAATCAATTTCTCTGGGTTATCATCTTGCACATATTCAGTTAAGTTGCATATGCTTATCCTTGTTTCATGCCAGATTTTGTTCCCAGGTACATTTAATAGGCACAGGATGAATGCTTTTCATGTCACATTTATATTGCTTGCACGTTTGGCGGGAAGTTGTATCTTTTTGACCTTTCCGACCCAAAGTAATTCTCACAAAAACAACTGAGGTTTGGGATCATGTCTCAGGAGAAGATCTTGAGTTTTGTTTCTTGCTTCAAAAGTTGAGTAATTTTAAATTATCATGGATCAATTTGAAGGCTGATTTTGCTCCTGTATTCTCTTCTTTTTGTATGCTTCTAAAGCTAGTGATTACCAACTAGTTCTTCATTGATTTAGTAGGTAATGCTGTCTAGTGCTGCTGTCTGAGAGAGGTACTGTGAGGACAAATACCCGAAAAGTAGTCAAGCATTTAGTTCTGTAATAATGACCCACATAAGAATTTAGAAGCAAAGACATTATTTGCATGTATGCAGTTAAAATTATTCAGGAATTCTGTCACTTTGCAAACAGTATAGAGTACTCAGTTAATGAAGTTACAGCAAAAAAAAGCAACTATATAGCTACAGAATACTTTACTGGTATTAAGAATAAATTTACAATTTCTAATACATGATTTGACTGAATACCATAAATCTACAATTACACATTTGTGTCTATAGAAATGTGCATACTAATGTTTGGGAAATGTAGTGTGAAATAGCACATAAACAACAAAGCATTGATGAAGTGTTTAGAAAGCCTTTAAGTTAATGAGAGAGACTTATTTAAATTAGATGATGCTTCAGAGGATACTGCTCTCTGTTCTAGATTACAAATACCTGCTATTTAAATATTTTTCTCTGGGGGCTGGTGATTAGGAGTGGGAGGAGATGCATTTCTAGTTTCATCTGTATTCTTGAATTAACTATGAAAAGGGGTGGGTTCTTAATTTAACTAACTTAAGTGAAAATCTTAGTGGAAACATGCTTTATAGTCTTCTTCACAAGCTTCCACAACTTATTAAAATAAGTCTTTTACTTTCATTAGTTGACCATATTGGGAATGTAGGTTTCTCACAGCAGGACCAAGACCTCAAATACCAGCTTGCTGTGCCTTAGATCCTGCCATGTTTAATAGCTGAGCCTTCTTGCCTTCACCTCCACCTTTGGCCACTGGCCCATTTTCCCCCTTGGATAGGGCAAGTTGTCTTGGTGAAGGGTTGTAGATATGACTCTTATATACCATGAGAAAGCTTTGTCCACAGAAGAGTCAGCCCACTTCTTATGCCCTCCAAAAACCTTGTGCAAGTTTGACATCATTGAACCTCAAATTTGCTGAGGGAGGCACATTTTTTTTGTCTGAAGTTAAGAAATCTACATGAAATTAAATTTAATAAGATGTATCATCCCATCTGTATGCAAATATCAGTCTTGACAGTAGTAAATAAAAGATCAGATGTCAATATGAAATCTTTCCTTTGAATTTAAGGGGTAAAACTGAGCAATCTGGTTAAGACTTTGAATCTGTTTTTTGCTACAAGCTCAAAAAAAAAAAAAAATAGATTTCCAGTAGATAGGAAACATTGATATTCTGTTTATCTGAATTCTGTTACTTAAGTGTATGTAAGTGGTGTGTTGGTGTGTTATAAGGGAATTCATAGGTCACCAGCAACTCATCAGTAATCTCAGTCTTTTATGCCAAGTATAAGATAGTTTATCTTCTACAAGAAACCATTTAGCATATACTGATGGCTTGTCTACATAGGAAGAATTAATCCAGACTAAGATATGCTTTGAAAGTGGATTAAATTACATAGTACTCCTATACAAGGACATTAAGCAGAATTTAAGTGGCTTTAGTTTTAATTTCTTTACTTCCTTAGTTAAGTACATTAAATCAAATTAAAGGCATTTAAATTTTACTCAAATGCCTGCTGAAGTTTAATGTAATCTTATTACTCTGCTTTTAGTAATGTTTATCTGTATTTACATTCATTTTTGTCTTGTAAGCAAATAGGAGGAATGTTCAATCAAGCAGAAGTCAATATTAGCCCGCTCAGTGTACTTTCATAGTTTTTATATCTTGTGCACTGACTGGTCAACACTCTGGGGTTGACCAACCCTGTCTCTCCACTTACTGATTCTACCCTTCTTGTAATTCTCACATGTCTCATTTGCAAGTTGTCAGTAATGATTTTTATATCCTCCAAGAGCTCTCCATATGAGAAATGCTGAGCAATAGCTGTGGTGGTATTTGATTAACATCTAGATGAAAATCTGAAGGTTGGCTTTGTTCATTGCTGTAAAGGTGAGGGTTGAGTTTGGGAAAATGAATGATTTACAGGAACTTTACCCATGAGTATAGTTATTTTTTCTGTGAAATTATGTCAGACACAAACAAACTGTCGTTTTAATGTTACATAGAATTCAGGCAATCTACATCTGCTTTTGGTGCACCTGGCTTAGTATCTTTGTGTGAGATAAAATGTTGCTCTGTCTTTAGTAGAGCCTAAGATGAGGGGTATATACACACATTAGTCAACAGATGTTAAATATGGGGTTTTGTATCCTTTACAGAAGTGGAGACAAAACGTGAAAGAAACATTGCTCTGGCTGACCAGTAGTTAACATTGTAGAAGTTGGTTTGCAAAATGGCTGTAGCAGCTTTGGATCTTTTAAAATACAGTGCTATTTTTTTTCCCATTGTTTGAGGCTAGATATAAGTTCAGTGACATGGGGGTACTTGAGAATAGTAAATATTGTTATGCACAAATATGAATGAGTGGCTCGAAATTTTAATGACTAATTTCTCATGTTGGCATTTCAGTATGAGGGCTGTATAATGCTGCTGTCTGAGGAGACAGACAGGGATTGTAAATGTTCCTTCTAAATATGCAGAATGGTGATCTCTGGTATGTGTTTTTCCTGTACGTGGCAGCAGCTAGCAGTGGGCAGTTGTAACATCTGATGATTTAAATTGTCAAATGATGCCTTTACACTCAAATCTATAAGAAACCAACCTTTTCCTCTCCTACCCACAGCCCCATTGAGAAGTGAAATGTACTGAGATGCAAAAAGTATGTCAAATATGCATTTAAATGCCTTGCTTCTCTGACTTTTCATTTGATATGTGCTACATGTGACTTTGAAGCATAATAGCACATTGTCCTAAACTGATGGAGTTAGTCAGTGTTTGATCTCTTCAACTGAACAAATGGATTGTTTTAGTATTTTTTAATGACCTTTTAAACAGGAGAATTGATTTTGTACAATTTTAAAGGGACATAGCTGAGTCTTCCTTTTCTTTAGGGTTTGAGCAAAGTAATCACAGGGACCCACAAGGATCACTGAGTCCAGAAGTTATCAACAGCTCTGGAAATTAAGATCCTTAAAATGCAACACATTCTAGTGATAGAATTGGAGGAGTTGGAACTCTGTTTACCTGCTGATGTTCACAAAACTTCTAGATGGTGCACCTTAAAGGCAGAAGCTTATAGCTTTGCTTATTAAAGTCACATTCCTATGAATATAGCACAGGTGAGTGAGAAGGAAAGAATACAGAAAGCATACTTAGCAAATACTGGTTTGTGCTAATAGCTTTTCTTGTCAACTTCTGGCAACATTTTTGAAGTACCAGGTTTTAAGCTAGGAGGTATCAGCTGTAGGTATAGGTAAATCAAATGATGGCTAGTTTAAATATAAGTAGATCAAACATGCTCTGCACTTAGCCAGCAATTTTGAAATATTGCTAAAATTAGCTCCATATATATTTGCAGCTGATGTGGAGTTTAGCTCTGTTGCATAGGTCTGAAATAAGAATCTTGCCCTAAGATTGTTTTTAAAATTAACCTTGCTTTTGCTTCCTGCTCTCCCACCCATGTTTTTGAAATAATGCTGCATCTTGAGATAACAATTTGGCTATTATCCCTTGCGTATGGTTCCTGGTTCTACAGTTAGGTAAGAGCAAAATGTAAATTCTTTGGTAACTTGGTAGAAGATACTATTTCATCACAATTGCTATTTAATTTTTGCAAAAGAACCTCCCACGCTGAATGTTCTTTTGAGTTATTTGAGGTTGATTTTTCATGAATAAAATTCTTAGTCATCTCCAGAATCTATGCAATATCTTAAAGAAATAAAGATTTTGCACATTTCAGTAGTTCATTGGTCTCCTTCGGCACCTCTCTTGCCTCCTTGCTTTGTATGTAAGAAGCTGCTCTTCTGGCTGTAGCTCTAGCCTAGAAGCTGGGAGTTAAGTGGTGAAATCCTTCCCTCTTGGAAACCAACAGCAAATAAATTTGCATTAATTTTCTGCTTGGTGTGACCTTGGTGTGAAGGTCTTATCAGCAGAATTTATGCAGATAATCTGCACCTTGTTCTGCAGAACAGGAATGTATCATGGGCTGACACATGGCAAAGTTGCATACAAGAAAATGATACGTTTGGCAGTTCATGTTTTCCTCCTCCTGTGAGGCAGAACTCTTGAGGATTTGTGAGATCCTCCAAATTTTGTCAAAATATAGATAGCCTATCAAAACAAGATGCATATTCACAATGGCTGTAGTCTTGCCTTGAACCTACTGCACATCTTACATCAGTTTATATAGTGTATATTCTTGGGTGAGTAATTTTATGGAGGGGAGTAGAGTACTAGAATGCTGTGCAAATTGGCCCTTACTGCAGTGAGTAGAAGCCCATAGATGAATCATAATACCTTTTTGTACCTGGGTAATGATACATATTTGCACATCTAAAAGTATATGCCAATAACACATAAACTGGAATGTTTCAGGACATCCTCGTGAAGGATTTTGGGGTCACTAAACGTTGTAAGTGAAACATATCCTGTGGCTTTATTGCAAATATCCACTCTTGCTGCTATTCTAAAAGCCTGAGCTTATGAATCATAGAATAGTTGGGGTTGTAAAGGACTTTAAAGCCCATCAAGTTCCAATCCCCCTGCCATGGGCAGGTACACCTTACACTAGACCAGGCTGCTAAAGGCACTACCCAAGCTGGCCGTGAACACTGCTAGGGAATAGGGCACCCACAGCATCTCTGGGGCAACTGTTCCAGTGCCTCACCACTCAAAGATATCTTTCCTAATGTCTAACCTGGACCTACTCTCTTTCATTTTAAAGCCATTACTCCTTGTATATTACTCCACAATATACCTTCCCCATCTTTCTTGTTGGCCCCTTCAGGTATTGGAAGGCTGCTCTGAGGTCTTCACAGAGCCTTCTCTTTTCCAGTTGATCAGACCAGACTCTCTGAGCCTGTCATCATAGGAGAGGTGCTTCATCCCTCTGATCATCTTTGTGACCCTCCTCTGGACCTGCTCCCACAGGTCTTAAGGGTCCTGCCCTTTGGGAAAAAAGGGAAATGAAGAAGACTGGGGGAAGTACCAACCAGTAAGTCTCACCTTTGTGCCTGGCAAGACCATGGGGCAGATCCTCCTGGAAACTGTGCTAAGGCACATGGAAAGCAAGGAGCTGATAGATGAGAATATGCATGGCTTCACTAATGGCAGTTTGTGCCTGACAAATTTGGTGACCCTCTACAAAGGGTAGAGGTTTTGGCATTGGCCGAAAATGGAAGAGCAAATGACATCAAATCTATCTGGACTTGTGCAGACATTTGACACTGTCCAGCACGGTATCCTTGTCTCTAACTGCAGAGACATGGAATTGATTGGTGGACCAACTTGTGGATAAAGAATTGTGTGCAAAATCACAGTCAGAGAGCTGTGGTCAACAGCTCCATGTCCAAGTGGAGAGCAGTAATGAGTGGCATTCCTCAGGGGTCTTTAATGGGATCAGCATTGTTGAGCACCTTTGTCAGTGACATGGACCATGAGATTGAGTGTATACAGCAAGTTTGCTGGTGACACCAAGTTATGTAGTGAGGTTGACAGGCTGGATGGAAGGGATGGCATCCAGAAGGATGTGGACAAGTTGAGAGAAAGGTCTGTTGGTCTTGGTCTTGTTAAATCTCCTGTTGTTGGATTTGGCCCATCTATCCAGCCTCTCCAGGTTTCTCTGCAGAGCATTCCTACCTTCCAGCAGATTGACACTCTCCCTGTCCCCATCTTAGTGTCATCTGCAAATTTGCTAATGGTAGACCCTCATCCAGGTCATCAATGATGATATTGAACTGGACTGGGCCCAACATAGATCCCTGGGGGCCACCACTGGTCGCCAACTGGATGCAGCACGATTCACCACCTCTCTGGGCCTGGCCATCCAGACAGTTCTTAATCCAATAAGAGTGTACCTGTCCAAGCCATGGGCTGACAATTTTTCCAGAAGTATTCTGTGGGAGATGGATTGAGTTTCCCCTCCCCCAGCAGCTTTAGTTTAAAGCCCTCCTCACCAGCTTGGCAAGTCTGTCAGGCTAAATGACTGCATTAAAAAAAAATTTGTTTGGGAGGGTAGTAACTCTCATTAGTCTAATTGCTGTAGCTGAAGAAGGTAAACAATTTAAGTTGCAAGAAAGTGTTTTCTGTCATGAAGTGCAAGCAGCAGACTTGAAAGCTAAATTGAAGTTAGAGAAGACATGCTTTGAACTTGCTTAGGTCTGTATCAGTCTGACAGAAAAGCATAGCTGATAGCTGCGGAGTAAAGAGCATGATGGAAAAGTTAAAGAAAGAAGACTTGTGTAAGGGAAGGAGTGAGTCAATAACATATGGTCTGTAAAACATGAAGACATTTTATAATGTGCAATAAAATTATTGTCTCTCAATCTCATCTTTTGTTATGTATTAAAGCTATGATCTAAGACTTGTTTCTGGAAGGCTGGTAGTGGAGTTTTTTGTGAGGGATTTTTTTTGTGCTTGATTTTGTTTCCTATTTTTTAAGTCTCCAATGATAATTTTTTTTCATGTTACCCATGTGAGTTTGCGCTGGTACAACTGTGTGCATTTGGCAATATTCATTTAAAATTGCCATGTAAAACTAATTAATGAAACAGTTCCTATCTTTTTTTAAGCAGCAAGAATTAGTAGTCACCTTAAGACAACAAATACCAGCTGAGAAAAGTAGTTCTTGATTTATATTTAGATATTGGGGTAACAAACTTTAGGGTTAAGTGCATTTAGAATACACCTGTTACAGAAGGTAGCAGTTGATTTGAAACAGGCATTTAGGACAACTTAAAATTATAATTTTGAAGGTTTCTGCAGCTACATTTACTATTTGGTTGAGCCTCAGAAAAACTCAAAAAGGTTCAGCTAATTGGGAGGGCATGCCTTAATGCTTTGCAATGCACCGTGTCTGTTATGTGGGGATGTGTGCCATATTTGGGCTTTTTCCTTTGCACAGCTTGTATTCCAAGGTCACTCTCAAATCATGGAGCTTCTTGAAAGGTATGCCACATGCACAGGATGTTTAATTACTTTATGAAATGCAGTTTTATTTTGTAAGTGGTGTGTTTTTTCTTAGACTCCTGAGTGATTTGCTACTCTTATTGCTAAGGAGAATATTGAAGTGATTTTACCCTATGCTCCAGCAGGGAACATAAGAGAACTAATACGAGCTATACTTGCTTCCAAAAGGGTAGAATAGAACTGTGTAAACTTAGTAAATAAAAGTTCAAATAAAATCACAATGGCTTTAATTTGAATTTTCTTTTTGATTAAAAACTTACTCAAGTCTAAAATCATCTTTACTTTGAAGTGAGGTTTGTGTTTATGATATAAAAAGGAAATGTTATTCCATCTGATGCATGTTATTTTACTGTTCTAGTTTTCTTTGCAAATGAAAGGAAGAAAACCTTTTTTCTTTATATGAAAAGCCAATTACTGTGTTATCCGGAAAGAGCTTTAATGACCCTAGATTACCTAATGATAGTATTATCAAATAAACCCCCATTCACAGATTTATAGGATGATATTTTTTATTCTGAATTGGCTTTGAAACTGTCATTTAATCTCAAATTATTTGTAGTGCAGTAGCTGTTGGGTGGAGATTTGCTTGGATTTTTTGTTTCTTTTGTTTGTTTTTCAGGTCAATATGAAAACATTTCAGCAAGTTTTATTTTTGTATTGATGAGGCACGATTTTTTTTTTTTTTTGACAAGTTCCCTGTAAAAAGTTTAGCTAACATTGTAGTTTAGGTGCTAATGTGAAATTAAAAGTAAACATATGAATAAAAAAAAAATCTGATAAAAGTCCAACTTCTTAAATGCTCAAGTTGCAGGGGTTTTCTTTAAATGATAGAGAGGTTGGGTAGGGCTGGGACTTAATTTGTTTTATTTTCAGATTGTGGTATGTTGCAGTTTTATTTTAATGGCAGAGGCTGGAAGAGGCAAATTAATTGCTGTTGTGGTGTAGAGGCATGTCGAAGTTTGAAGAATTAAGGAGTTTGTGTTATGCTGAATTGGAGTGATGAAGTACAGATAACAGACCACAGCTGTAGCCACAAATTAGCCCTCTCAATTTGATGCTGAAAGTATTGCATTAGAATTGCTTTTCTAGGATTACCATGTGGAAAGTCTGATGAATAAAAGCAGATCTGAAATACGGAAGCTAAGAATCCATGCTGCTTCTGCAAAATGCTTTTTGAGGCTTCATTGCTGTGAAACAAAGGTCATAACTTTACTAAAGCAAGAGCAGTGCTCAGGAGCTTACTGGTCTTCGAGAAGTGCCACTGGTTTTTGAATCTTAGCAGTTGCTTAAAGAACTACAGTTCTCAGTGATTCCTTCATCTTGCAGCCAGCATGGCTGAGGGGAGGATGAGAGCTATTATCTGTCCCATGGTCTCACAGCACCTGTTTTTGCACAGACTCCAGCAGAGTTGGGAGCATGGTGTTTATCTGGAGGTGTTTCTGGAAGTTGCATAAACTTTGATCCAACTGAAGTACTCTGCAGAGGCCTTCCTCTGTAGGAAAGATCTAGCGAGGAGGGAGAGCACCAGCTTATGAGTTCCTGTGGGCACAGGAAACTTCAGCATATAAGTATTGCTCTAGCAGTCTGTGTAGCTACTCTATTGCTGTGGGAATAGCAATGCTCCAAGTATTTCCAGGCACAAGATAGTTGCAATATAGTAAGAGATCAGATCTAACTTACAAGAATAGAATAATACTGGGCAGTGATAGTTTTATTAGCAGGACTGTTTAAAACAACCCCAAATTTACAGGCATGTCCTGTGTTCAGGTTGGCTGTCAGACATGCTCATGATAGGTTCACAGATGGTCCAAGAGCAGGAGCATGAACTGGGGTGGACTGGCCGAAGCCGTCACAGCTGTTTCGTAGTTGTGTGTCCTATAAAATTGTCTGGGGCATTGAATTCTTATAAAACCAAGAGATAGCTCTGGCAGGCGCGATCTGCATACAAACTTTGCTTATCCCACAAAACCAAATCCTGTATAGGGCTGGAACCAAGAAGATGCTGGGTAATAAAAGACTGTGCAAAGTGTCCCTCTCCCCTTCCTCAAATATTCTCATTCAGTGTGTGTAGCTCTATCCTGACCTGCAACATCCTGTTCATTGTTTTTGTGCTAGGAGTTTCCTGAATGGTCCATGGAAAATGTGACACACTTTAAAATTTAGAACAAATATCTTCTGCGATGGGGCACAACCAAAAGGAAAAAAACTCGTTCTGCATTGTGACTTTAATTCAGATTTGCATTCTAGTGAATAACTCTTGTTGGTAAAGTGTCTGGAACATAAGATACTGAGATGTAAAGCCACACAGTTGTTCCTTGGATTTGAGAATTTATTTATGCACAACTTGGAATTGATAAATGTCTGGCTTTTTCAAAGGACTCTTCCTTTTTTCTTGCTGATATTTTAATATTTTTCAAATGCATGTAGCATTTTAGTTGGTTGACAGACCAACTGATGTTTATGTATAGTAGCTGAGGCTATGTTACATTTTATTGTTTGCTTCAGTCTACATTTGTGACTTTCAAACTGGAATTCCCATCAAGTCCTTCAAATCTATAAATCCACATTTTTGCAAAAGGAAGTAAGATAGATGGCAATTCTAACATTTGGTGTATAAGGGTTTTGTGATGGATTGTTTTCTTCTAACTCTTCTGTTCATACTTACTTTCATAATCTTGAAAAGCAGAAACATTAATAAATCAAAGTGGGTTAAAGATCAGACACGTGGTTTTATTTTAATAAGGGATAAAGCTAAAACCTTACTGAGTGGACATTGTTCAGCACTTGTTCTCTGGGGCATATGAATCAGTTCCTTCATTACTGGTCTGGAAGTATTTCCTTTTGTGGTTGCCATGTATTTTGATTAGAAAAACCAATGGCAAGATAATTCTTGGTGCATTCCTTTTGGTGCTTATGTTCATGTGCAAAGTTAATATTTAAAAAAAACAAAAAAAAAAGATAGCCTTTTGTGGCCATGTGAGGTTTCGATTTCACGGAGTGAATTTGCTGGCTTGATTTATATCTGTCAGCAGGAAGGGGATTTTGAAAGAAGGCATAGTGAGCCTGCAAGCTTGAGAAAGAGCTATAATTTGCATGGTTATGTCTTGTGTGTCTGGGACATGCCTTCCCAAAGGCTGCAGGGTGAAGTGTGCTTTGGGGACTATTTGCTCTGTGAGTGTTGAGGAAGACAGCAGGAAATGTGTTTCTTTTTCTCATTGCTGGTTCTTAGTATTTGGGACAGTGTTCCCTGAAGAGGGTAAGGTCAAAGAGAGAATTAAAGAATTTTAGACCTGTCCTCTCATCCCCCTTGCTGCCATACCTACACAACCACTCTCCCTTCAGTGTCTCTTTATCAGTGTTGTTGAAAGAGGCTGCTAAATGAAGAAATCAGCTTTCTTTTTTGAACTTTTAACCTTCACAAAAGCTACCGTAATTGGCTTCTGCAGAGCATAGGTTGTTTTGATCTGACATTCAAAAAAAAATATATAGGAAGAATGAAATATAAACGTGCACTTCTGGATTTCCCAAATTGGCAGTGAAGGTCTTGCTTCCCCGTGTTTTAAAAGCCTGAAAAGTGCAGAGAGATATTGGTGAAGGTTGAAATGTGTCTGTTACATCTCAGTTGGGATGTACTTTGGCTGAGATGAAAGTTCAGCAGTTGGTACAAAATCTCCACCTGGAAAAAAATGGTTGGTGTGTGTGAATGTAATCTCTTTGAGGAGGTGGAAGATGGCTTAAATAGTGGATCATGTGAAGGGAAATAAAACACTGTCAGAAAAGAAAAGGAGAAAAAAAGTCAAAGGTGAGAGAGATGAATTGTACAGCCTAGGCTAAATGTATTATTATGTATTATGCTTAGATTTCTTCTATGAACGAATGTCCTGTTTAAAAATAAATACATAAATATTTCCCCTCTTCATCCTTGTTAAAAAGGACATGGTAGAACTCCTGACAGTCGCTATACTTTCTAAGAGTCGATCATTTGAAAATTTTATGTACTAAAAGCAAGGAAAGCACATTAAAGTCTAATCCATGCTTACTCTAGTGGGTCTTAAAACTGTCATCACTTTAAAGTCATGCAAAAGCAAAAATAGGATCTTAAATACAAATACCTTTTTCTCCAGCGACTTTTAATGCACATATTATAATTGGATAATTATAATATGGTTAATTAAATATTATTATAATATAATATTATAATATTATAATATTATAATATGGATAATTTAAAAAATCTAAAAGCAGATCAAGGTCACATCATGCCTTAGGTAGCATTTAATCTAGAAGTGCTTGAAAACACCTTTTAGGGATATCATTACTATATTTTTAATCTATTTAGAAATGTAATATATTCTTGGAAACTTGAAAATTTAGATGGCCACAGTTTGCCAGCAGAGACCTGTAGCCTTTCCTTCTCACACACAGCCTAATAGCTGTGCTGAATGCATCATTACATATGTTGTGGCAGCTCAAAAGGAAAATGTGCTCAACAAGGCTTTTTACTTCTTAGTTGCTAAAGGAAACTGCCAACCTTTGGCATGGTTCAGTTTCTCCTAACAGAAAGCAGCAATAGATAGTATAGAGGTGACTTGGCTGGTGGCATGCAAAGCTACCTTGCTGCCTTCTTCCTTTTAAGATAGGATTCTTCATTCTTATATAAGGCTGGTTAATGAACGTGGGGAAATAATAACAGATTTAGGAAAGGAACTGTTAAAACTGGCATCTCCTCAATTTACTGGCAATAGTTCAGTTTGATCTTGTTAGAGATGAAAGAGTTCCTGAGAAAATTGGCATCCTTCATAGCTGTGGGATCTTCAAAGCAACAGGTGAGCGTTTTGTGTCTTGTGCCTGTATCTTTTAACATCTACATTTCCACTTCAGCAAGGAAATTATTAAAAGCAAAGACAGGAGAGTAGGGTAGCCAGCAGCCATGCATTAATCCCTTTGTGTAAAACTACAGAGATTATTTGGGTCTAGAAAGAGGTAACTGTGACAGGACAGGGGTCTCTTCCTGTCATGGGTGTGCTGAAGTAAGGCAGTTGCCAGGAATGGCTTAACCAATGAAAGAGATGACAAGATTATTTCTGAGTAGAGAACAGCTTAAACTTTTGGTGCTCTAAGACCAAAGCACACGGTGTTTGGGAAAGTCACTTGTATTAAATGATGAAAGCTTGAGTAAAAGGAAGAATGTGATAAAGAGACAAGCAGTAGTTGTTTGCTTGGCTGTTTCACAGTATTTGCATTTTGATTGTATATGCAGACATTTGTGCATGCCTTGGGGATGCTTAACATAAAGAAAATATTTACAGCTTTATATGTAAAGAAAATGGCAATGAGGCTTCAGACTTGGTCCGTACAGCATGTTCTGTATGCTCTTTCAGTCTTAGCTTAAATGAAAATAATGGTGATACTTTTGTTTTGCCTGGGAAAATAGTTTCCCTTGCTGATTTGGTTTAAAGTATGTAGCCACCTAGAAATATATTTGTCATTTTGTCTTGGTAATGAATCTTTTAATTTGGCAGAGTAAGATAATTGTAGAGTGGAAAATAAATATAGCCAAAAAGGGATTTGGTCCCTTCTGTCCCATTCCAGAGTGCATATCTGGCATCTTTGTGAGAAGCCCTGTCTGATGGATAATTGCTCTGAAATACTCAAAAAGAGCACAGACCATTTCCAGCAGACCCCAAAGCTGCATCTTCACTTCTACATCTGGTTTTAATGGAAGGTGTTGTATTGAGTCTAAGGATGGTAGCAAGAAATAGGTAAGCCAGTCTCTACTTTCAAGGCCTTGAGGACTGGGAAGGGTGAAATACAGGAAGATCTGGTGGAGTAGTCATGTCCAATCACATGAATAAATAAGGCAGCTGACCATTCTGAGTAATCTGTCAGCATGATTTAGATACAATCTTCTGTAGCCTCTAAATGCCTCTCAACTGCTCTGAGGAAATGTGGTGCTCCATTTTATCCTTGACAGTTGGAGGCACAGAGAACCAAAGGGCAAGTACATGGTAAAACACCAAGCCTTTGAAAAAAAGAAAATTAAACACAAGTGTTCTTGCTTCCAAGTTTAGCATCTTTGTCTTTGAAGCAGAACTCACTGTTCATTTAAACAGTGTGATTGCTACATGTGGTAGAGAGTCCTCTTTAATTAGTGCTTTGGGGAACAAACTTGGAAGATACAGGATCTATTTGCAGGTGGGTTTTTAAATTTTGGTTTTTGTGGTCTGTCTCTTATACTAGCTGCTAATGATTACTTTTTCTCAAGGACATCAAGGTCAAATGAGAATCTGGGGCTCTTGTGTCTCAAGAGGTTTGTTTTGAAAATGCTGGAATACATTTTTTCTGACTTGTTTATATGGGAGCATTAGACTTTGTCCTGGACACTGATGCAGCATATTTACCTAAGGACACTTCTGCTTCAGAATTTTCCTCAAGTGCCTTCATTAGAATTACTGTAATCTTTCCAGCCCCCACCCTGAGTCCTAGTCAAAATTGTCAGAACAGTGGGTGAGACCAGCAAGGTAAGAGATGTGGCTGAAAAAAATTGAATTCTTTAACACACTGACAAAAGAGCTTGTGAAGCTGGTGTGGCCTGTAGGAATCTGCTCCAGAGTTTGAAGAATGAAACAGGTGAAAAGGAAACTTCAAAATGATATTTTCCTTTATTCTTTGTGTTAAGAGGTTTTGTATGCCCAGATCAAGAAGAAGCAGTTGGGAGCTGCATATTGTGGAGAACATGTCATTGTGAGCCCTACATGTATCTCCCAGGCAAGATAGAAGGAAGTCAGATCCAGCTCTGACAGAACAGCCAAATCCCTTGTTAGGAGAAGGGGAAAATGGAAGAGATGGGGAGTCCACTTACTTGTTACAGGGCAGGTTGTCTGTCAGCTTTGGAAGTGGGACATCTCTTTCCTGATCACACTCGTTACTCCAGATTAACATCTTCTGATGGGTTCTGTCTGTGATTCTGAGAATGCAGCTCGAGGACTGCATCAATGACATGAAAATGAAGAATTCTTGCAGTAAAGATGTGCACTGTAGCTTTTTGGAAATCTTGTACAACCTGTGAATATTGCTTAATTTTGTGTAAAATTGAGAGCAGGTAAGGCTCTGTGCTTGCCGTTGTTGCCATGCTGCCAAACCTATAAAACTGTGCTTCAGTCTCCACAGCAGAGTAGAAATGCTTGACTGAAGAGCAGAGAGAGGACTACATTCTCTTTTAAAGTGATTGATACCTAAATCACCCTTACTGCTCGAACAGCAGAGATCTAATGATGTTAAATTACTACTGAATTACAGACAAAAGGTGCCATAGAGTTATGTGTTCGCTTTGTTTCTGTGTTGCTGTTTGCACACAAAGGACTTTCCAGCCAGGTGTTAGCCCTCCAGGAAGTTCAGAATGGTCAACTTCAGTTGACAGCTTTATTTGGAAACAGTTCCAACATGTCAAACTGAAGTAGACAGTTACCTGAACTGAAGGATTTGCCACCCCTTACCCCCAAGTGCAATGGAAAAATTTAATTTGGGAGCACTGAAATCTGAAAGCAAGAAGGATAAACAATGGTTTCTCTCACAGGGTACTTGGTGAAGGGGTGTCACTCTGTATTTCTGAAGATACAAACTCTGGCAATCATCAGAGCACTGAAAATGTACTTGGCTTTAATCCAAATACTTTAATCTTTTAATGTCTGTTACAATTATAAAGCAGCTCATTGAATTAATGAGACATACTGTAATGAACTTAGTAATTGCATACTTTTACATCATTCTTCTCTATGGAATTGAATCTCAGCTGTATGCCATGAACTTTGCACAGGTGAAAAAGTTTAAAATTAGCAGGTTATATTCCTGTTTTCTTCTTTAGCCTTACACATTGCTTGTTGTGGTCCTGAGGCTTGGGAGTGCATGGTGAATGCATTCAAGGGGCTAATCTGTCTGAAAATCTGTCTTTGTTTTTGTTTTTTGGGTTACTTTTTAGATACTCCATCTCTCTGAACTGGTATGCTGGACAAGTGCCAGTGCTGGCACTGGGGAGAGGGATGCAAAGCTGTGACACTGGGGAAGCAGACATCAGATCTGCTGTGCAACTGGACTTTGCCATTCAGAGAGCTTTTTGGAGCAGAAAAAATTTATTTTACTAGAGAGCGTAAGGATGGTGGCTCAGGATCATGTATATGTAATACAATATTTTTAACATGAAAGAGTTATGAGGATCCATTTTTTGCTCTACATTATAAGTTAGAGGTACGCATGTTATTATTCAGCAAAAGCATAGTGTCCTTTTGCTGCCAGCGTCTCTCTGTTCTGCAGTTAGCAATTTTAAGTTCTTAGCAGGTAAAATGCTGGGCAATAACTCCTCCATGGAACCAACTTGGTTGGTTCCACGCAGGAGTTATTTGAGGCACTCTTATTTGTTTTTAGGATAATAGAATAATGCATCACGCAGCAAGTGCTGGTTCATTTTGAATGGGTATTTTGATAGAAGTTGATTGAGTTGCAGCATCGTCTGTGACAACTGATGTTCTGGCTCCTGGGAAGAAAACTGCCGCGAGTCGTCTTGCTGAATAATGTGGCTGGCACAGTTCAGTCCTCAGTGCTTGTTGCTTGTGTGGATGCATGTATTGTGGGGAGGTTAAGCACTCAGTCCGTTGATTAGCCAATTTGGAAACAGTGAGTGTTTTTCTCATTCTTGGCATAACTCCGCATGTTCCCAGCAAGGCTGGAGCAGGAGCTTCAACCGGAGTGTGGCAATGGGGAAACACAGCTGTGCTGTCATCAACTTTTAACAGAGTATTAGCTCTAGTCATCTCAAGAGTCTTAGAGAACCTTTGAAATTATAGTTTCTTATGAAATATAAGAGACTTGAGACTTGGAGAAACAGATCATATGTACTACTAAGAAGGCGACTTTCTAATTGATAGTGACTTTTTACCTGAACAATGAAGTGAACTTATTTACTAGACAAGCTGATATTTTTCATGAGTCAAATTCCTTCATTAAAGTGTTCCCACTTTTTTTTCTAATAGTAAGACAATAGATATTAACACCTGTGTATAGCTTCAACTGCAGTGGCTGAAGTGGTGGCTATCCTCTCCCCCTTTGCCCTCCCCTTTTTTTTAATAGCCCAGCATGATACCATAAATTAGATTCAATGGGGGTTTAAGTTCAAGTGTGGGTTGTAATTTCTGAGTGAACTCATTACCTGTCTTGCTGTCCCTGCTAAAAGGGAGAGACAGTAAGCTTTTCAACCATTGTCTGCTGCTTAAACTGCATGACTCCCTAGAGTTTATGACTCAAACCAATAAAGGATGATGTTTGCATCATTCTTTCCTCTTTCCCTGGGCCATGCAGATTTTAATGCTGAACAAAGAGTGCAGTAAAATTATGGGGTGACCACAAATTTTACCCAGTGCTTGAATGTCATGTATTAGTCTGTAATGCAAACACATTTTATGGCAGTTTTCTTGTCAGAAGTAAAGTTCCACCTTGATCTTTAAAATTTTTGTTCGAGTTATGGAAGCCTAGGATATTCTTTGAATGACTGCTCTTGGATGCCAGATGGGAAGAGTTATGGAGATTGTTTTCCTAAGTTGTAACAGGTTCTTTTTGTGTGTTGCAAGAATAATATTTTGGCATAGAAGGCAACCTGCTACAAAAGCCAGTCTTTTTGCTCATGCTGTGCCTGCTTAAGTACAGAAAAGGCACAGTATTAGAACATAGATGGCCAGGCTATGACTTCAAGAGTGCTTAGAGGCAACACATCACTGCACTTAGAGAATCACAGAATGGTTGAGGCTGGAAGGGACTGCTGGAAGTCATCTGGCTAACTGCCCTTCTCAAACAGGGTCATCTACTGCTCACAGTTTTGTGGTAGAGAGATGAGTAAGGGATAGCGTCATGTTAAAATACCTGGATCTCCCATTACTATGTGTCACATTTAATGCAGCTTACCAAGCTTTATGCAGGACAAATCTCCCCTGGAAATGGGCTGGGTGAGCAGTGTTGGCACTGCTAATATCTTGCAGTCAGTTTTTTTCCAAAAGTTTCTTGGAGCCCTCCAAAATACATTCTATGTTCTGGCTGTGTGAACCTGGAGTTTGCCCTGTTCTTGTGTTCTTTGCTATCTTTTCACTTGTATCTTACCTTACAGTGATCTTATGGTTAACCTGACTGTATAATTGAAATGATTGTTCAGGTATGCAAGCTCCTCTTGATCTAGAATTATAAACAACATCCCCAAGGTATGTGTCTGTATTAAAAAGGAGGGTGATATCTCCTTGGGATGCCCCCAGAACATGGATTCCAGGCCTGCAGGTACACCAGCTGAGCAGTACTCAGCAAAGCAGGGTGACACCAGTGTTAAGGATGGGCATATGCACAGTAGTTGTTTTGGGATGTGACTGTGTCTATGTTTGTTCTTTAGTATTTCTGTTTCCAAAGTGAGTTTTGTAATGTCCATTAAAACACTGGCTTAGTCTTGACATTCTATTTAATGCAGAATAGCTCAAGTTATTCAACAAATGTTAGCTGTATCGAGCGCGGGACTCCAGGACGGTTTGGATGGATGAGAGATCTCTGAAGTCAGGTCTTAGAAAATGTGGTTTATTAAAAGGGGGGAAAGGCCCTGCTTGGAGTTGCCAGGCGCAACTTGTGGCAGGCCCAGGGAGAGAGGGAGAAGGAGAGAGAGGGAGCAAGGGTTCCAGGTGAGGATCCAGGGGAAGATCCAAGAGAGCGTCCGGTCCCTCGGGCATACCTTATCAGGGGGCTTCAAGGTGGGCTGGAACAGGACTTGGGCCAATGGGGTCACAGATACCTGATACTTCAGGGGAGGGTCACAGGTGTGGGATGAACCATACATTGGGGAGTGAGACAGAGCATTCCATTTGACCCTTGGACCTATCTGCAGGTAAAGGGCATTGTTTAATCAGAAGGGGGGATTGCTTTCAGCCTGGCTATATTATTGTTTTCTAGTTATTCAGTAGTCAAGGTTTGTTATTTCAAATCTAGTTCTCATCTCAATGTCTGTATTTTCCAAATCTTTTGCCAGGCAATCATATTTATAAGGTTTTCCTATTTCATCTTCCCCAACAGTTAGCTATAGGCAAAGTCTCTAATATTAACTGTACCACGTATTTTTTCCTGAGTGGCCATCACTGTTTTTTTCCATATGCTGGCTAGTTTTGCTGAATGTCCTTCCGAGAGCCAGCACTGGGAATTCCACAAGTGTTAAGGACAAATTATTCTTTGTGACTATAATAAGAGTGAACTGACAGAGAGCTAGGCGCCTGCAGGGTTGGATTCAGAGACTGTATAGTGCTGGGAAGTCAGAAAAACATGGGGCATTTTGACTGTTAGATGTTTTGATGCATGGATTGCAGTATTTCTGCTGCAAGATTACTGACAGGTGGTTTCTTACCTTCTCTTTTTTTTTGTTATCTTTTATGGTATCATAGAAGGTTCAGATTTGGAAGGGACCCACGGGGATCACTGAGTCCAGCTCCTAGACCACACAGGACACCCAAAGAGTCACACCATGTGCCCAAGAGCACTGCTAAATCACTTCTTGAACTCAGACAGAGTTTTGTGCTGTGACCACTTCCCTTGGGAGTGTGCTCCAGTGCCCAACCACCCTCTGGGTGAAAAACCTTTTCCTAATAGCCAATCTAACCCTCCTCATACTCAGCTTTATGCCATTCTCTTGGGTCCTCTCACTGGTCTCCAGAGGGAAGAAATCAGTGCCTGCCCTTCCACTTTCCTTCAAGTGGAAGCTGCTGACTGTAGTGAGGTCTCCTCCAGGCTGAGCAGGCCAAGTGACCTCAGCTGCTCCTCATATAAATTCCCCTCTAGATCCTTCACCTTCTTCACAGCCCTCCTTTGGATGGCTTCTAGTAGCTTTATGATTCCTATATTGTGGCATTCAAAATCGCACATCTCTGAAGAGCAGTGTCAGTGCCTGACAAAAGACTGGTGTCTTCAAAATTTTTGTGCCCTCCCCAGACTCGCAAGAAGTATCCACCCCTTTCTTTAGCTGTTTTTCTCACTTATGATAAGCTTTATGCTTATGCACTGTGGAATATCAATATTACTCTTTTCTGTGGGATTTTTCTATGCAGAATGATTACATTAGAAAATAATGCTGTTTGTTTCAACCTTCAACGTCCTGTCTGTGCCATCAGTTAACTTGGTTGTTTCCTTTAACATTCACACATCTCTGTTGCCCTCTCTTCCTCCATTTGACTGCTAACTTCCTAGCAGTTCCATTCATTCCTCTGGACATATAATAAACATTGTTAGGGTAACAAATTATCTTTGTTTTTTTTTATACTGCTGCTTCATCTTCCTTCCAGCAGAAAGTTTAGGGTTTTCCCCAACTTTGAGCTTATCTTCTTGTATCTGTTATCTCCTTTGGGATATAGCCAGTCATCCTTTTTTTTGATTCAGCTTCTGCTGTATTATCATCTTGACTTAAGGTGCTCTTTTTTGTGTCCTTTCTAGCCCCCTGATTTATCCAAATGCCAGGAAAGTATGAGGTACCATAGCCAGGTCATGCTAGTAGTTGAAAAGAGGACTGTAATATTTTCTTATTTTTTACCCTTGTGTTTTATTCAATATTCACGGCAATTTTGATGAACTTTCTCTGTTTCTTTTCAGCTTGTTTTCAACCAGCCTGTAATAAAGTTATTCAGATCTCAGTTTCATGGGACTCCTTTGGAATGTGCTTAGTTTAAACATTAAAAAGCACCACCCCTTTACCTGCTCCCCTTCCCCCAAACAAAGAAAAAGACCCAATTGCCTCCATCCTTTCAAGCTGCAATGTTTTGCATTGCTTTATTTTCTTGTTTCCCAGTGTCAATGCCCTTTTTCCTTTCTTCTGCCCTCCAAATTTCTTATGCTAAGAACCTTGATTTTTAACTTACGACTCTTTAAGAACAGTAGGACCACTGGCTGAAATTGAGGTTTTACATTTTCCCCATTACTTCCTTCCTCCTCACAGGTTATTTATGTAGGACTACCCTGAGAGGTAGGAAAAGAAAACTATATTTAACTGGATTTTAAGGGATATTTTTTGCTACTTGTTTCAGTTTAGAAATACCTGGAGTCAAGCCAAATGACACAAACAACTGCAAATGAAGTGGGCAAGCCCCAACAAACTGTGAGAAGTTTAAGTAGATTAAGTTATAGTTTGTATTCAGAGTAGCATTTTGTTTTGTTTCTGTACTAGATACCTGCCATGGTCTTTAAATTTTGTATGTTAAGCAGGTACTCAGCATGGTTGAAAAATCATGCTTTTTTTTTTGTGAAGCCTTAGATCTTTGACTGCTGGATTGCTATTGGTGTAGGGGTTGTGGTGGTGCATTTTGGTTTCATCTAAGTTTTTAATAAAATTTTTTAAATTAGTATTTTTATTTATTTATTTATTTATTGGAATTGTCTTTTGAGTGCTTGACTTTGATACTTTCCTGGTCTCTAGTTTAAAGAGCTCAGATATTAACGTCTTTAGTGAACAAACATCTTTATCTGACTGTTATATGTGAGTTAATGAAATTGGCACAAAATTTTAAATAGAAACTTGAGTAATCAAAATGAAGTTTTTCGTCCTCTTATGCATTAGACATGTAACTAGGAGTTCCTTAGTAAAAGGAGCATGATCTTCCAAGAAGTGGGGGAGTTAATGTTTAAGAAGTACCTAAATTTTTCTGATATGCTTCAATATGTGCTTTAAAAGTAAGACCAGTCAGCCTTCTTGCTTATATTCTGAGTATATCCAGTCTATTTTGTTTTCTTCCACCTTTTCTTTTGAAGCACTCTTAAAAGCCTTTTTTACTCTCTAGTTTTGAAGAGTGCTTTATTTGAAACTGGTCTGGCTTGTCAAACATAGTGAAACCTCAACCATATAAAATGCTTCCCAGGAAGAGGAACAAGATGACTGTGGATAGAGAAAATACTTGAATGAAATTGTGAAGAAAGGTTATGGGTAAGCTGGGAATGAGATAGATGACAATCACACAAATAGTAATTGTCTTTCCTGGACAGCTTTACTGGCGGCAAAAACTGTCCTGTTCTGTACATTTGACGCCCATAATCTTAAAATCTTCTCAAATTCTAGGTTTCCACATATTTTGGGGAGGAAGGGTAGTGCATTTAAACCTGAAGGGTCCAAAGCTCATTTTGACATAATATTAAGTATTTCGCTCCTGGTCTAATGATGCTTTATGAATCAACAGACTTAGGGTTCAGCATCAAATAAATGTTCCTCTTTGGAAGCTGATGGACTGCTCTGAGCCATGGAAGTCAGTTGAGGGGGATCAGGTGTTCCTGCAGTGTTGGTGGCTGCTGCAGAGGGGGAGAACCCCCACCCAGGTTGCCTGCTTTTTGAGACCGCTGCTCTTTTATCATCCCTTACTGGAGTACAGCTCATAGCTTCTGTACAGCTTTATCTTCCATTTGTGTCAAAACATCCGCTGATTTTATTGACATGGGTCTGCTGGGCCTTTGACTCCTGTCGGGTTCGGGGTGAATAGCATTGAGTGTCTAAGAAGGAAAAAGGCACCATGAAAGCCTTATGTGCACAAAGTGTACATCCAGCCCCCCGGCTTCTCTGCCCTGTTTTCATTTGTTGTAGAGATGGTAGAGCATGTTTACAGCTCCTTAGACTCAGCTGTTCAGTCATGCAGTTTAACTCCAAAAATAACTCTCTTGGGGGATATTAATCCAGCGTTGGATTATCTTTCTAAAATTGTTAATCAGACTTGGTCCCCGAGGGACCTCCCAGCTGAACTTGCTACTTAGTTTCTGTTTGCTGGGGCGGCAGGAGCAAAGCGGAGGAAGCTGATGAGGTTTGACAAGAAGTGGTTCCTTACATAAGGTGCCAAACAGAAGGAGCTGTGCCTCTCCTCCTGCTGTGGGCCCGGCCAGGGCTCAGCTCCCTGCCAGCACCTGCCACATCCTGCTTGGCCTTGCTGCCCTCACTGCCCTGCTTTCCCATCACCTTCAAGAAATGCCATGCAAAAACCTGCCTGTGTCAGGGAGTGGCAGGATCTGTGCCAGCTCCGGGAGCTGTATGTGCTGCCTTTTGTCCAGGCAGGAGAAACACATGCTTTGTTGTATTAAATTCTCAAGTGCACGTGGCATTCCTTCAGTCACTTTCTTATCGTTAATTTTCTTACTTGAGCTGCTCGTGAAATGACCTGGCCTGCTCTTTGAATATTGCCTCTCTTCTGTAAAAGAAGAAATAAGCTGTTCTAGGCTGCTGTTTACATTTGTGAGTAGAGCTGCAAGTCATATAGCTCCTATTAGCCTTGCATTTTTCCGTCTGTAGAGTAAGAACAGAATTTATTTCTTGAGAGATGTGCTCTGATAACTTTAAGTTATTTAAAGTACTTTGAGGTCTTTGTATGGAAAGTGCCAATGAAATTGAAAAACAGATTTGATAAAAAAGAGTTCCACAGGGAACTAATTTCATACACAAATAAAATCCTGTTTTCCACATGCATAGGTAGAAGCGGAAAATTCAGTATATTTTACTGACATTTGTGCTGAATGCATCCTTCAGAGCCAGGTAGGTAAATCGAGAGCTTGTATATCTGTGCTGATGCATTTTTACATTAAATTTAACATACTTTGATTTCCAACTTGGATGTTTATTACTCTGACTTAGTAAACCACAGGAAATCCTTCATAGTATGGTTGAAATGCATAAATGTAACTGCATGTGGTAATAGCAATAAATTGCAAAATTGACACTTTAGTGGGATAATGGGATAGTTCTGCAAAATCATGTTAACGGAAGAAAGTATGTTCAAGTGGTAGACATGCTTTGGTTGTGGTTTTCCCCCCCTCAAATTATAAAATAGTGTGCTGTTGAGCAGGTAAGTTGCTTAAACATTCTCCAGGTTACATCTCCTTGCATACATTAGGGAAAACAATGGGAATTTGCCTTCCTTTTCCTCTGACCCCCTCCTTCCCTTCATACACCCATGCCTGCACATGCGTCCTGCTTGCCTTCAGTTTCTGCCTTGAAAATAAAGGTTGTAAAAAATGAGTTGGAAAGTTACTCTTACATGTCAGTGCTTCTCAGATCCCGCTGGGAGAGAAAAAGGAATTGTACTTGAGAAAACTCCATAACTAGATCCTTCAGTGGCATCCCTATCCTTTTCACTCTTTGACTGCTGCTGGCATAACAAAAAACAGCTGAAAACAGTTCTAGTTCTTCATGCACATAATGAAAATTGCTTACTAAATTAGAACCATTTCAAACCAGGATTTGTGCCTTCCTTCCTTATTTTACTGGGCAGTGTCTAACACACTGTACCATGGGAATAAATAATAGGTAATTTTGAACTGTCAGCACTGTAGGTTGTAGAATTTTCTTTATAGTCCTGCTTTTGGGATGACAACTGAACATCAATTTTGGCCTTAAAAAAAAAACAAAACAAAAAGAAAGAATATTTGTTTCTGACATTGCCATGTAGGTAGAATGAAATGAAATGATCTTTTGTATGTTGCACTGGATTCATAATAATATAAATTAGGAAAGAAGTCAACACATTTGACTAGGATGGCCAGGGAGAAACAGAAACCAAGTGATGATTTTATATGCTTTTCAGCATTCAGACCACATTGTTATCTTTGAGTTGGTCTTCTGGTGGGAGAAATGGGACTACATCCATTTGTATTAGTTAAAGATCTGTCATTTTGCTTTGTGTTTTATGACTGTATAAGCATACGTATAGTAATAATTATAATTATGTAGGAGATCTGTGCTAACCTACATTAAAACTAGCCACAATGAAATTGTCTGCTGAATGCTGTGGCAGACTTCTCTTGCACCTTGCTTTGGAATGTAAGTGCTTATTTTCCATAGCTGAATTTGATTAACTTAACATCAGCTTTCCTTGACTCTTCTTTCTTAAACCTTTCTTCCTGTGTGAGTCAAGATAGCCCACAACTTGCTACAGCAAATGGGGGTTAATGCCCTCATATGCATGGGAAAATGAAAGTTTTCTGCAAATTTATTGCTGTGTAATGTTGTTTTACTTTTGTACTTAGAGCCAGTGGTCATGAATCAGTGTTTTTTCTCCAGCATTTATTGTGAACTTTGGAGGGAAGGTATTGGGCCACAAGATACTTTTCAGTCAAAAGAAACTGTGTTTGCCCATGCAATAGATATTTTTTCTAGGTCTACCTTCTATCTCTTTAGACATGTGGTCTACAGATGATTTTTTTCTTTAAAAGTGTAGGGGAAGCACAATGGGGGAGAATAAAACTCTTGAAAATAAAGGCTTACTCAGCTGAAGCTATCCTCAGTCAAGTTTGTCTGGCAGGAGCTGCTGCTGCTGCTGCTCTTTTTGTGTTGTGGCCAGCAAACTCAGGCTCTGGCTGAGGCTTCCAGCATCCCTCCTGCCAGGGATGGGGTGCCAAGCCAGGGAATGCAGGGAGTAGCCTGTCGGTCAGGCATTGGGTGAGTCAGCTTAATACCAAAACACTGTCAGGCTGAGAGTACCAAGGACTGCACTGCTGAGGAGGTGGGAAACACCATCACTGTGAGTGTGGGAGCAGAAGGTGCCATGGTCTCAGTTTCAATTGACTGTCGAGGTGGATTAACAGCTCATTGCTGCCAAGAGACCTCGCTTCTCCTCCCTCTCCCCTGTTGTATCACCTCTGAGTAGCTATTTGAATCAAACATGGTAAAAAGCAGATGACCAAAAATACTTTTTTGGGTTTTTGGGGGTTTTTTGGTCTGGTCGATTGAGCCAATGCACTGCACAGCAAGGGGACCACTGGTTGGAGATGCAAATGGTGGGTGTTCGATATTTTGGGAAGAAATTGTGGGAACTTTGCATCTGCTAAGGCTCTACAGGGTAGAAGACAGCCAAAAGTAAATGTCTGATTTTCTCAATGAGCAGCAAGCCAGCTGCATGCTTTAATTGTGTTTATTCCCTGTTCCTGTAACATCTACCAAATGCAGACAATATCACAGTGTTTCTTAATCACATTGTTTAGTCTTTCAAGGCACTTCCTGCAATCCAGTCTTATTTATAGACTGTCCATTGTCTCATTTACTGCCTTGCGCTTTGCTTTGTGGTGATGTGCGATCCTGTCGACGTCAGACCTGCCATTGTTGGAAATAAATTGCTGGAGTGTTAAAGTTCATAAATTGCTTTTATATTATGTGTTGAGAGCCTTATGTAGAATGTAGCAGGGCTTACAGAGTCAGAGAACTGAGCCTTTTCAGAGCAGACACAAGAAAGAAGGAAAGCGGAGACATCCACAAGGCCGGATGAGCTCCCACTTATAAAAGTAGTCTGAGACAAAGGTACAACGTTTCCATTAAAGGGATGATTTCACAATTTTGTTCAGACTGATCTGAGCTTCAGCTTTTGCTGCAGTTGAAGAAAGGTCATTAGACCAGGTTAGTTGAAGCAGCAACTGAAGGTGATCAAAGCCTTTTTTAACCTGTACCTGTTTGTGTCTTTGGATGTCTGGTATACTCAGCCAGCTCCTCTCTTGCCTTGTCTCTTTGAAAGGATGTATGTGCAAACATGTCTCCATGCTTTCACCACTTCCTTCTGTTTTTCTGTAAGAAGAAGTGGGACTGCACCGCTGGGGATTTCTACAGCTTCTCTTGTTTTGTGGTATGTGATGGCGCTTTGCTGGGTCTCAGCAGAGCATGCAGGAAACACCATGGTTGTTGTGGAGGGCTTGGCAAAGCCAGCAGGAACCTTCCCATCTTCAGAAGGGTGCATGGACTGCTGTGTCTGAGCACTGCAGAGCTTTGCTACTAGAGAGGGTGTCCTGCCATCACCGAGCTGACAAAGGGATGCAGAAGCTTTGTTTGCAAGCCCAGAGAGGCACTACACACTCTTGATAAACATTTGTTTTTGTTGTTGTTGGAAGGTTATGAAGTTTGATGAGTCAGAAGAGACAAAACTTAAATTCTGCAAAACCTGAGGATTTAGTTCTTCCCCTTTCCTCTTTCCCTGAAATTCACAGCTCGCACTATTTGACATGAGATTCTGTTGATATTCATAATCTTGCAGAATAATGACATGTTATGTAGCTGATTATGTCACCGTGAATGTATACTACATCCTTGTGTATTCACGTGTCTGAGATGTACCATAAAGAAGTATTTATTTGTGGGTATCTCTGGATCAGTGAGGTGAGGATGTGTGTGTGCGTGTGTGTATGTATATGTGGAAACTGCTGTGTGTTCTGCCTTCTTCCTGACATACTGGTTGCTATAGTGCAGTGATCTATTTGTGAACACCCAGAAGATCATTGCTATAGTTAAAAGAAACCGTGTTTCCTGGCCATAACTTCCTGGGCAATCTCTTCTCCTGAAGTGCCAGCATTAACCGAATTGGTCACGTTCCCTGGGACTCCAGGAGTGACACTGTAACAGGAGCTTTCTCTAGTTTGTCGCTTTTTCCCCACCAGCATATTTAATAATATTTAAAAATAGTTTTTCTATTTAAATCTAATGCATGCCTATTATTCACCGTACATTTCAGTGCTTCAGCCATCTTTCTAACAGGCTGTCGAGCTGTGCAGCGTGTCATGGTGTTGTGTCCTGTGCTTGCTCCTGTAATATGTGCCATTCTCCTGCTCCTGCACATAAATACACACATACATTTTCATCCACCTGCCTAGCCAGGGGAAATGTAGGAGACTGAAGCGGCAGTGCTGGAGTTCTGCCTGAACTGCTGTAATGTTCTTCTTTCTTTTTTTTTTTCTCTCCCTGCAGGTGTGAATGAGAGAGGCTCTCTGCAGTGTTTAGTGTCCAGTTGTACTGGCTCCGAAGAACAGCAGCGTCGCAATGCCCCCTCCTGCTGATATAGTGAAGGTGGCGATTGAATGGCCAGGTGCCTTCCCCAAGTTAATGGAAATAGATCAAGTAAGTGGCTGTGTACCTGTGCTCAGTTGGCCCTGTTCATGAATAAGTTCTTTGAATGTTTTCCTCTGCATTTATATTTACTTCAATGCATGTGCATTTTTCTGTGAATGTATGTGGGGTAGAAGGTGTTTTTTATAAGGGGTGTAACCCTCTTCCTCTCTTACTGCTTAAGGTTTTTGATGTGTTTAGCTGGTTTCTTCATTTGCTTTTTCTTTCTGAACAGCTGCTTGAATAAGGCATTTACTGCTTGTGTGACCCACTTAATACTTTTGTGCCTTAGTTTCTTGAGCTGTTAAATTGTGGTAGTGTTTTACTTCTGGGTGGAAAGTCTTCAAATTTCTTGTCAGTGCTTTGCATTTGGAGTAGAATCATACTGAATGGCTGCAGCAAGTGCAGATTTTGGAACTTAATTAGTAGTGCACTGTGAGCAGGAGGATCTTTGTTGTTCTGTTCAGGAATCTCAGGGCTTGTTCTGTTTATCTGGTTAGTTCTAAAGCAATGGTCCCGTGGACGGATTGGAGGCAGTGTATAGAAATTAACAAATTCAAAATTATGAATCTTTTTAGGGAATTGTGGTAGGGGGAAACAAACAAAACAAGTTATACAAGGGCAGTGTTTTATATTCTGGACTTCTCTGAGATTGTTTTTGTCACTCATGTATTAATATTAAAAGCAATCTCTTTAATATTTAACAGCTTACGCTTAACATTTTGAAATCCTGCAGCATGTTACCTGGTTAGAATTATTATTATTTCTGTAAATACTATTCAGAGTGAAGAAAAGCATTTTATAATGTGCTTTAGACCCTGGTGTGTCTGGGGACTCAGTACATTAGAAAGGTCTATTGGAGAGGAGAGCATTTGAATTCACACTGAAAATGTATTACTGAAATGGGTTAGTAATTTCTTCATGCAGTGCAATGAGTTTCACTTGTAGTTAACCCTTTTGTGGCACATGGCTGGGAAATTCCCATGTGAAATTTGAAGAAACATGGTACTAGAGGGTGGCTGGAATCACAGCAGTATGATTTTTAAACATTCTGAAAGCCCCCTTAGAGGAAAAGGGAGTTCCCCAGTGAAACCAAACTTTGTAGGTTGATTTTTTTGACCTGCCACACTTTTCTGTTTTCATTTGCTGAAATTTTTCAGTAAGCATAGAAATCTTTTGCCTTCTGGAGTGGAGAATGTTTTACTTTTTTCGTCTTATATAACAAATGGTAGACACTGCACACTGTGTTCAGGGAAAGATGCATGTTAGTCATGATGATCCAAGTGCAGTGGGGACAAAACTGAAAAAATATTATGAAGTCTCCTTTCAAACAGCAGCAAAATAATATGAAAATTATTTGGTTTTATTTACAAAAAGCTTAAAGTAAGTCTCCAAAAACCCTCATACCTTATCTGTAATATTAGCTTACTTTCCTAGTACCTTCTTTTTAATTTTATAATGTAAGATTTGAAGGAGACAAGAAAGATCAGTGCTGAATTATACTGGGTAAAACTCTTCAAACACAGCCTGCCAAGTTATCTGCAACCTTCCTCAGGTCACTTTATGGGTAGGAGGAGGAAGGAGAGGAAAAGTAAGGCCAAAATGGAGAAGACTGTAACAGCAGCCTGCTCCCGATGCACAGAGAAATGGAAATGAGGGAATGAAGTTTGAGAGTCTCATCCCTCCTGTTTCTGACATGGAAAGATGGGAAAGAAACATCCCTTCCTTCTACCCATGCACACAAACACACGTATTTACCTTTCTCGAGGTTGGAAGCAATGTGGGAATGAACCTTGAAAATATATAGGGTGATACATACTTCGGAGCACACAGCTCTGCCTTTGATTCACTTAGTGCTAACTTTTCCTCAATCTGTTTCCTTTAAAGCAGCTATTCAGTAGAAGAGCTGTAGTGGAGGAGATGATTCATCCCTCAGATGGCTAGCTGTCGGAGATGATAAAGGGGAGGAAGACAGAAAAGAGAAACGACTTACCCACTGACCAGACATTGCAGCCAGTGCCTGTGTCCCAGGTGGGACCTGCTCATTCAGTCACCATTTGACATATATTCAGAAAATCCTAAAAACTTTCCCGTACTGGTTTCTTCTCTCTCTTTCTTACCATCAAGAAAAACAGCATTTAAATGAACAGCACTATAATATTACTTTAAAAAAACCTACAAAACCCCATCACTGTAGCATGACACAAGTGTTTTATCTTTCAGGATACTGAGGCTGTTCCAAAAACTGAAGTACAAATACTGTATAAGAAATCAAAGGAAAATCTGGGAGGTTTTTTAAGGGTACTTATTGCATATACTTGGAAGTACTTATTTACATTCAGTTGCACAATATCCTAATTTACTTGCTGCATGTATGCATGTTTTGCTTAGCAATGGAGAGAGAAAAATATTCTCAAAGTGAAGAAATGTCACTGTGAAACCAGAACCATTGATGGTGGTGTACTGGCACGTGTTGGCCTTAAAAGAGCTCCTGAGTATTTTTCCCACCAAATGTTATTAAACTTTACACTCCCCTGCATGACTTCTGACAACTTGGACTTCAGGAGGCACAGAGCCTTTTCAAGTTGAGGCTTCCCACTTCATTTCTATAGGTTTATTAACCTGGGTTCACCAATGGTGATTTTAAATTTAATCATGGAAAATTAGTATCACTCAGTTAGAGAGATTCTCTGCCAGAAAAATTAATATATAATTAAATGCCTTTTGGAATTAGCCTCTGTGCCTGCTTCCAGTGAATGTAAAGAAAATTTTCAGTAGTACACTGGCATGTACTATTTGCTGTCAGGGTTTCACAAGTGCTTTTTTCTTGGAAGTTGCTTTAAACGGGGAGGAAAAACCTGTCTCTTATTTACTACCCTCTCACTCTTACCAGGTGGGAACTAATTAAGTAGCAGTAGACCTCGCAGGTGGCTGATGCCTGTATGGATTAGAACTGATTTTAAATCATGTTCTACTTGGGAGATGAACTTGATTGAATTCAGTTACTCTCTTCCAGAATACATGGAGCTTATTTGGGTTTCCCCCCCAATACCACAATTTTTCTCAAATATCAAATAGAAATATAGCATCCAGATTCTTCCCTCCTCCATAAATCTGTACAAGCAATATAAAAACTCTGCCCAAAATTAATTTTTAATATGAAGAGTTGATTGTGGCTTCAGAACTGTGTATAACATTGATCTTTCATGCTTTAGTCTTTCTGTCATGTAAGGGGAGGAATGGAAATGAGTTGGTGTCTGAATTTGCATTGGGATCTTTTTGTGGGCTTTTTAGCAATGCAGTCTGGGGAAGAAATGAATGGTAGATGCTGACTGTCTGTTATCTTTTTCTTCACTCTTCTGGCTGATTATTCTAGAAGATGTTAATAATAGGACTGCACAGGGTCTGTATAGGTGAACCAGGATGCTGTCTAGTCTATCCTGTCTTCTCTTTGATTGACCCAGAAATAGCTATTTCATAAGAGGGTGTTATTTCTTGTGTTCAGTGAAAGCCTGCATGCTTCAATGTGTGCCCATTATGTATAATTCTTAGCTGTTGGGGTTTTTTTACAGCACAAATTATTTTAGGTAAGCCAATGCTCATTTTAGGTTACCTGGATACTTTGTGGATTTGCAGTTACACTGTTCCTGCTGCAGGAGAAGCAGCTTCCATGAGAGGCACAAGATGGATATTTGGAGACAACATCTATTTTGGCTTAGCCCATTCAAATCCACTCGTGTGTCTTAACACAAGTTGTACTAAAACCAGATTTCGCTAAGCTTGGGGATGAACTTCCTCAGCCTTGGAGGTAAACAAGGCTTTCCTATAGAAAGGAACACTTTATAATTAAAATTGGCCATACAGTCTCTTCCTCCAGGTTTGCTTTTACCTATGAGATCATTAAACATGGATTAAATGAACAGATGTGAATCTTTACATTAGCAAAAAGAAATGGGTGGGGGAGGGAGGAGGAGAGCTGTGTTTTCTTTTCAAAGCACAAATCTCATATGGTGAGCAAAATTTACAGGAGCATTTTCATATGACAATTTCATGTTAATAGAAATGCAGCCATGGACTGCTCTACATTTATGTTCTCTCTAAAGTTTAGATTTACTCAGCAAGTTTATCTTTTAAGAGTCTCTTTCAAGTTGTCTCTTCTCATCTGCCAGTGTCATTTTAATTGTGGTTGTTTTTTTTTTTTGTCTTCTTCATAGAAGTCATTGTACTTCACTGCATATTAAAAGGTCACCAGTAAGGTTTTCTTTTTTTTAAAAGGAGCTTTCAAACCTAAATCTGGTTTCAGACCTAAATATGGACCCTTGGGGATTGTTAATTGATTCAGTGCAGTGTTTCTTAAACTGTGGGGAAAAATGAAGTTCAAAAGGGATTGTGAAATGCTTAATTAGAGAAAAGAAAGTTGCACATCACTTCTGCCATGTGTGTAGACTAAGAATAGATACAGTTTCTGCAAGTACTGTCAGTAGTAATAGCAGTATACCGAGACAATCCTGGCATCACGAATCTAAATGTATGCAATATTAGTGAGCACCAGCATTGTTCAAGCAGTGATCAAGAAAGGATTATTGATGTCTCACTCTCTCACCATACTGTGAAGTGTCACTCTCTGTGCTTCATTCTGGCTCCAGACTCTGACTTGAGGCATTTAATTCTCAAGGGAAGGAAGGAAGAGAGAGGCTCTTGCCTCCTTCCCACAAACCTGCAAATTTATATGAACTCTTACCCAGAAAGTGTAGTGGTACTGCAGTAGCTGGAGCTAGTGAAGATTTTTGGTATGAATATTGCTAAGATTTTCAATGTTATTGCACATCCTGAGTTTATAGTAAAGGGAAATGTCAGTGCCTTTAACAGCTGACAAGATAGCAATTTCGTGAAGATAGAGGACTATGAAGCAGCTCATGGGGAGAGGGAAAAAAAAAAAACCAAAAGAACCCCCACTGACTTATAAAAACGTTCCCTGCCTGGATTTGCAGCAGGAAAGGAGCAGCAGCTCCTGTCTGTCAGATGGGAGAAGGAGCCAGCGCTCGGGGCTGACCACTGCAGCTGCATCTCACCCATTCTGAAGGAAGATGTCAGTTGCTGCTGATGGAACACTTGCCCAAAGATGGATGAACCAAAAGGTTTTCAAAAATAATTGAAAAACACTTTGCTGTCTTAAGCCAATTTGTTAAAGGTAGGCATTGCTTAAAATCAATGTTTAGGTGCCAAACAGATGCTTTGGAGTTTTATTGCTCCTTGTTGTACCTGTCATATTTCAGCTTCACAAAATTGAATATGAAGCTGTTAGTAAAGCAGGTGCTGACTGGCATATAAACATTGTGAAAATACTATTAATAGAGCTGGTAAAGAAATCTTATCTGTTATTTTTATGTGATTTTTTTTTCCATTTCCTTTGTTGGACTAATGAAAGGTCTCAATTTTTTACTTTTATTTATTTTGTAAAAGCTGTTCAGCAGCAAGAATAACCCTGGAAACAATAATACAAATTTTTTAGTGCACTAGATATAATTCAATGCACTGACACACTTGTATACATAGACAATGCTTCGTTAACATAATGAACCAATTGTTAAATGCAATGGAGTTTGAAAAATATGGTTCCTTTTCTTACAGAACTGTGGCAATAAAGTAGTCATCATTAGAGCCTCAGTTCTTTGATGTGGTGGCAGCCAGCCAGCAGGGATAAAACAGGCAATGTTATTGTCACATGTTACATTTTATTAGTTTGGCTTGTCCAAAGCCACATTCCCACTGGTTGGCCGAATTCTTTCAAAGCTGCAAACTTATGTCATGTGGTGTGTGTGGCTGGGACCTCATCACTGAAAAATAGATAAAAACTCTGTCTTACTGCTTCTGTTTAATACAGAGGCATCAGCAAGACCTAGTAGATGGAAGAGGTAATAGCTGTGCAGAAGGTTTAGACATTGTAAAAGAAAGGGAGGGGGAGAATAAATAGAAATGTTTTGTGAATTTCAGTCTAATGGATGCTATTTATGCTTTCTACTTGCTGCTATCTTCTAGGTTAAGAACCATAAGTTCAATGCAGTAGACAGGGTTCTGTTTGTTGATTGGCTGGTTGTTTTTTTTGTTAAATAGAAGTGCAAGTAGAGCCAGGATGCACTTGAGGTCTACAGAACTAATACCCTAGTGTTCCTGATCTCCAGCATAAAGGATGTTCTGAAAATAATATTTTAAGAAAAAGATAAAGCACTTTTTTTTTTTTTTAATTTTCTTCTTGATTTTTGTGGGTTTGTGGGGTTTTTTATTTGGTGGGTTTGGTTTGACTTTTTTCATGTCTGATTTTACTAGCTCCAGAATTCTTGCCAGAACCTCCCTGTTGGAGTCTGAATTTTGCTGCCTGCAGCTGATGGCATTTTCAAGATGAAGGCTAAACATGACTTTAAGGTTGTTGCATCCATAAAATTTTTTAACTATCAGCAGGAGTCCCATCTCTTAAGTTAATTCTACTCTTATTAAAGGGAAATGTGTAATGATGAGATTTCTGCAGTTACGGACTGGTGAATTAATTCACATTCTGTCCAGATGGAGTATCCAGGCACACTTTATGACTCAATTATATTCTAGTTATAGACATATAGATTGCAATGCAAAAGAGAGTACTACCAAAAATCCCACAATATAATTTTTTTTTGCTTTCATGGAGAAACTTCTGCCCTTATAGGCCAGAAATGTGTCAGTCTTGAGCTGAGTGTTTGGGGTTTCTTCACTCAATCTTCAAAGGCATGCTCTCTAATAGGTTGTGTGAAAAGCCACATCTTAAAGCCTTGCTTTGTATTTAAAAGTGTATTTTGGCTGTATTTTAAATATATGTGGCAAGAATGCTGCATGCAAACACAGTGAAATCCACAACTATGGGTTCCTAGGTGTTTTTTATCTTTTCTGTACTCGATTGGGAGATTTTAGTGTTCCGACTTACACTTGAGAAAACAGGGAGTGTTGTGGCTTGTTAGGACACTAGATATGAAGTAAGAAGTATCTGCAAAATTCTGCTTATGATTTTCTTTTTTGATTGAAGTTTTTTGTCAACAACATTATATTTTGCCGCTTCCTTGACCTACAGTCACTGTAACAGCCTAAACATGTGATCTGTGGGTCAATGGTTAGATTAGGTGAAATGCAGACTTAGGAGTGAGGATCTCTTTGGGGGTGGGAAGTGAGTAACTGAGGAAGCTGCAGCTGAGAGTGAAGAAGGAGAGGACACGAACACCTGGGTTTCCCTAAGTCTTGTGCACTCTGTGGAACTCCTAGTGCTAAATTTATACCAAGGTGTTGCCACTGACATGTTAAAACTAACCACCTTAAGAGCTGTGAACTGAGCTGATAAAAGCTCTCTCCCATCAGCAGCAGCTGCACTTGTTGAGGGTTTTCCCTGGTGGCTCTGAGGTGCGAATGTTTCCAGCCCTGGGCTGTGTTGCTGCGCCGGCACAACTGTGTGGTGTTGGCCTGGCCTTGGCTGGGTTTTAGGGTCTCTTTTACTGTAGCACTGTGGAGTCCCTGTTCTTCAGGCATTCATTCTCTGGGGTGCTCCCCTTGGTTAGAGAAATCGTCCCTTTCATCTTTTACAGATGCCTGATAATAAGTTAACAAGTCTGGTCTCACCAGTATTCCATTGTAGTCAATGGTGTTGATTCCAAGAGTGGTTCAGAGCAGTTTGAGAAGGCTGAAGTCCAAAGCACTCCAGCATCTTCCCCTTTCAAAAGACCTTGTCTCTTACACCACAGGAAACCAGTGTTGAATTGGTGAGTCATGGATCCAGGAGTCCTTGAATCTGGTGTTTGCCACAGTCCACTGTGGACCCTGGTGCATGACAGTAAAAGATAAAGCCTCTACTGATTGTGAAGAGAGGTGTTTTTCTGTTTTTTAATAGCCATAAAAACTACTTTAGCACTGAAAGATTTATTAGTGTCATGATAGCATTAATTATAAAACAGAATGTTGTATTTACTGACTAGAAGTTTGTTTTTGACAGATGCACAGGTCAGACACTGAATTTTTTTCCTTAATGCTGTTTTGCACTAACAGATGTGCTGCATCTGCTATTTCTTCTGTGATAGGCTTAAAGACAGCCAAGTAACAAGGTTTTCTTGTTACTTCTGCAGTTAAAAGGTGTCAAACAGGGACAGAAATGTCCCAATCATTGTTCCAAAAAACCCCAACAAGAAGAACCTAACAAATCAACCTAAGCAAAGACAAAAAGTAATGAATCTCTGTCAGTCATGTGGAAAGGAAAGATATTCAGACTTGGCCTGAAAGAAACCTGTCAACAATTTCCTGGTATTGCACAAGGTATATCAGAACTGCACATGTAACACAGGTTTCCACCTGGATTTAGGCTTCTGTCCTCTTTACAGTTCACACACACACACACACACTTGCTGTTTGATTTGGAAGTGCTTTAAACCCAAATTGGAGTACTAATGGTGGTTTGAACAGGACCTAGAGCTTGGTCAGCATTGATATACTGGACATTCTCTGCTTGCTTTTGCTCATCCCATGATTTCTCTGGAACAAAACAGTGGTCTGGACTAGACCAACTTACAGTCTTGCATGCCTGTGCTTAGTTCTTCCTGGTGACTGGTTCCCTGTGAGTTCTCCATAGGGGTAGGCATGAAAGGATGAAACTGGTGCGGAAATTGGAGTGGGAAATCTCAGTCTGTGGTCTGCAAGTTACTTTGGAAGTACTACCAAGTACTGCACAAGTAGCAAGGGCAAGTTCTCAAGACTGAGTTTGGGATCTGTGTGCATCCCAGCACACAAAACCTGGAGACATGGCTGAGATACATGCAGGCGAGCTCAGAATTGGTGACCTGCGTGGTGGATATCATTAGGGCCATGAATCTTCGACATGTGTGCTAACCAGTCAGTGCAGACAGAGCTTTACCAGGTGTGTAAATTCACCTTGACTGTAGTGCTGCCTGTGCTCTGTGTCATTGTCAGGATTCTCCCCTTGTGTGCAGATCAGTAAGTCATGAGGCCATAATGTCCTGGTATCACTTAACTTCAGTTGTCAATTTAATACCTACCCTAGGAAAATACTTTTTTTTAACCAATGTGTTCAGTGCAGATACTGTGATAAGTTAGCTGAAGGTGTTATCTCCTGTAGGGAGCACAAAGTTTACTTTGATCTCTGTTATTTTGTACATTAAAGCAACAGCCTGATCTTCTTAGGGCTTTAAATGAGCATCTCAGCATGTGTAAAAGCTCACTTCATTTTTACAAGTCTAGGAGGAGACATAGAGAAAAAAAAAGCACTAGCACAAAATACTAATTTCTATGAAGGAAAAACTTCAAAAGATTTTTGGACTGATTGTAAGAAATTCTTTGAAGTACATTGACTAATAAGGTAAATTTGACTTTTTGGAACTGTAAATGCAGCAAAGGTAAGTAAATTTCCATAAATGGAATTTTAGTAAGATTAAGGCAACAAAAACTTCAAATCTATGCTCTTTGACATTTGGCAGATATTTAAAGCCACGGACAAAAAAAAAGAGACTTTGAATGGCCTGCCAAGTAGAACTACTCTGCAGAGAATGGAAATAGACTTTTATCTCATTTTCCATGGTTAAAAAAAATGAAAAAAATATAATAGCTCGCTTTTCTTTGTTTTCTAGTAATGCTGTGGCCCTATACATGCCGTAGACAGTCATGTCCTGACACTGGTACCCAAACATATTTTCATGTCTCGCAGACTGCAGCAGGATTCTGGGGGTGGCTGTAAGCCAGCTGGGAAGTGCAGCAGGAACTGGGCACTCACCCACCTACCTGTCACTCCCAGAGCAAGGAAGGGTTCTGCTGGCAAGGGGGCCTGGCTGTGCAGGCAGGGTGGCAGGGCTGCTGCTGCTGCTGCCAGCTCTGTGTGCTGCCTGCCAGAGTGTCCCTGCAGCAGCCTCCTGCCAACCAGCCTCCACCCGGGAGAGTGCACAGAGGGAGTCATGGCAGCCCTCGCCTGCTTGCAGGGACACCCCTCTTGTGAACAACGAGATGGTGGCAATTTCTCTCCCAGCTAGGGAAGGGAAAAGAATTTTTTCTGGAGACTTACACGTAGCAGGAGAGCAGCCCAAGGGATTATTAGGAGCAGCAGCATATTAGTATTGCTAGTACTTATTAATATTGCTGTGGTGGTATTTGTTTTACATTTATCAATTAGTAAAGTGTTATCAAATTGCTAATTGCAAACTCTGTCCCAGAAGAGTTCCACTTTTTTTTTCATCTTGTTGCCTTTTTCATCACGAGTTGTGATTATTCACATCAGTGCTGTAGCAGTAGTGCTGCAGGAGGACCAAGCTCTGTACCATGAGAGGCTGGCTGTATAAATAATTTTTATTATTGAGGATCCATTTGCTTTTTCTTTTAGCTGTACTTTACAGGTTATACTTGATTTGTTGCAGGGTTTGTTTTGTCCAAGCTTTTAGTTTCAGATTTTGTCATATAATAATGCAAAGATGGTGTAGAATAGGTAAAGGGGGTAGGAGGTAGGTGAATGGGATTGACAAAGGACATAAAAGTTAATGGTGTAGAGAACTTAGAAGTACCAAAATAATGATTTGAAAAGTAATTTAATCCAGCCTTCAGAGTTATTACTAGTTTATTATTGTATTATTCACATATTATTGCTAGTTTAGGTTGTTAAATTGTTTTTTTGTCATAGTTTCTAATGGGAAACTATAGCTCCTATGGGAAGTAATGGGAAGAAAAAGCAGTTACTCTTTTTGTCCTCCATTATATTGAATCTGCTAGCTGGTTTCTGTTTACTTTGTAAAAGGAATTAATAAACCTGATGACATTTTGTCAAAATATGGAAATATTTTGACAGGACCTACAGTAGCATCCCAATGGGTGAAGGGGATGCAGCATGCAGAGCTGTGCACTCTGCTTGGCAGTACTGTGCCTACAGGCTGGCATATATATGCTGAAAGGCAAACTGAAGTTATCCAGCTCCAGACAAAGTTGTGCTCCTCCTTCTGTCCCTCCACAAAAAATGTGGTTTTTTGGTGTTTTTTTGTTTGTTTGTTTTTGGTTTTTTGGTTTTTTTTTTTTTTGGTGTGGTTGTTGTTGTTTCTTAAAAGGTAGAGGAAAGAAAGCAGTTGGATGCCAGGATTGCTGTTACAGGATTGCAGAAGCTGAAAAAACCCTCAGAGAGGAGGACAGCAGGTCAAAGTAGTTGTACGTAAGTGGCATAGTTCCATGGACTGAGGAATTGATCAGTCCAAAAAACTGGGAGAAAAACCCACTTTTTCTATCTGACGTGATCTGCCTGTTCTGCTTCACAGTCTGGCTGCAGCTGTGCAAAAAACTGAGCCAGTGCAACAGAGACATTGCTGTGGAGAAGGAACCTGTTCCTGCTGCAAAATGGAGCAGTTTTTCTCTTCTGCCTTTTCTCCCATGTGCTGGTGTTTGCTACTCATTTAGGTACATAGCCAGGCAGATGAGGAAATCGGTCCTGGGGAAAACTATTTCCCCCCTTGCCCCCCTTCTCCAGCTTCTAGTTTGATTAACTTCCCTGGTGTGGATCATCTTGGGTGGTCATGTGAAAACAGAAATGGCAGTGAAAGAAGGAAGGAAACCAAGGACTGAGACAGTATGGTAAGCAGGAACAGAATCCTTTCAGCAGGTGCTTTCATTTCTGTCTGATTAAAATGGTCTTGTGTTATGTTTCTGCCTGTTTATTAACTAGCTTAGTTGACTGGACTGTTGAAATAATAAATCTTTCTCTGATCCTAACCTGGCCAAGAAGTCCTGTCTCTGGCTTTCTGTCCATGCAGTGGTGAATCACAGAAAACAAATTCAAGGGAAATTTTTTTTCCTTCACATATCCTGCCCTGACACTGAGTTAATTTTTTCACTAATCATTTTCTGTTAAAGGTAAAAAGCTTATTTTGACAATAGCATTGAATTAGAGTGGGTGGGTTTATGGTGAGATTTCTGTATTTGTTTGTTTTGGTTCTTTTTTAGTAATTCAGTGAACTGTCATTAGTGGAAGTAACTAGAGAGGGGGATCCTATGATGTTTTAGGTGATTTGGGAAGTTTTTGTGAAGCAATAGATATATGTGACATTGTGTGGCCACCCAGTAATGGGGGAAAAAAGCTCAGTAGTCACTCAGCTGGTGAAATTTGGCATGTTTCTTTCTGCCGTGCAATTTTACCTATGGTTTGGGACATAAAAGGGCATTTGCTCTTAGCCAGAAGTCTTCTAAAAACACTTGTGTGTGCACCCTGTGTTTATAACAGTGTTCAAACCATTGCAACATCAACAGGCTAGACTGTTTTCTTCTTTTCTATTTTGGGACCCAAAGCAGGAGAGTTGTTTTGAGTCAGTCCAAATGCTCCTGTGCTCACAGATGTAGAGAAAAAAGCAGAACTGAGACATCTGGGATTCTAACACCTTCCAGGTGGTGTTTTATCAGAGGGGAACCTGCATGTGTGCACTTAAGAGAGAGGATTACTGTCATCATATGACCATCTCTGAAAGGAACAAAAGAAGGTTTAAAATTTTTGAATGTCTTCTGGTTTCAGATGTCATTCCTGGAAAATGCTCATGTTGATATCTAAATCTTCTGTTTCTGTTGGGTAATGAGATATAGTGTACACAAAAGACACTTCTGATTTCTCAGTTGAAAAACTGAGTTTGTTATATAGGCTAAGGATGTCAAAAATAATGGATAATGTCATAATGCATATGTCTAGAATTGCTATCTTTTTACCTTTATGAGACCAAAACAGCAGAAAATTTTGGGATCCATTCACACTTGACATTAAATAAATAATGAAATGCTATAGTTTTGTTCTTTGCATTTACTGGCTTTAGAATCATATTCTTAGAACTCCAGAGTTATTCTAATTTGGTGATTTTGCTTTTTCTTTTTTTTTTTTCATTTACCAGAAAAAGCCACTGTCCTCGATAATAAAAGAAGTCTGTGATGGGTAAGTTCTGCTATATAGTACATACTAGATACAATGCTTTTTGAAGTATTAAACCACCTAGGAGATAATTTTTTCCAAAGAAAATCTAGATATCCTGTATGACTAGTCATTAGCTTCTTAAATCTTTTTGTGCTAGCTTCAGATTTTGAATTTGCAGTGCATTTTGGATCAATTGCTTGCAAGATGAGTCCCCTAACAAAGCAGCTCCATCATGTGGGTGACTCTCATTTTGACTGCTTCCTTCCTTTCTGCACAGAGATGCATTTTACTGACTCACTTTGGCTTGTGAGTGCTGTTCATGGGTTAAGGGACTAAAGCACTGCCTCTGCATCTGAATTTTGAGCACTGAGTCCAGTGGGTGCTGTAAGCTGGTCCAGTGGATGTGACTGTTAATATGAAACTGAAATGTTAACTGCAAATTCTGTATTATAGAGTAATGATTGGCTAAGACAAATACCTAGATTTGAGTTTAATGGATTAATTTAAAAAGCTGTTCTAAGCAAGTGCTACCATGCAGGAGAAACCAGCTATATCCATCAAATTGCTGCTGAGCTAAAAAGGTTATATTTTATGCCTAATGAAATATATGAACTTAATACTATATTCATTGTATATTGTATAAGCTAGCATAAATTTCCAGTACTGTACATTTTTTGGGTCAATTTTAGTGACTTAGTGATCTTCCTTACTGCAAAAAATGTTTGCTAGGATATATTTGTATTGAAGTTTTCCCTTTGTAAGCATGCTTTTAACTTAAACTTTAGAACTCATCATTGAAAGCTGTAGAAAACTATGAGAAGTATGAGAAATACATGGGAATGACAGATGCTTGTTTGGTCATACTAAAATTATGTAAAGGGTACTTCTTGAATTATTAAGATTTCATTTTGTGATTAATTTATTTTCATATTTCTAAGGTGGTCTCTTGCAAATCATGACCAATTTGCACTGCAGCATGCTGATAGTTCTAATTTCTACATCACCGAGAAGGTGGGTAAATTGTTCAATACAATTCTTGCATAGCCAATAAAAAATATTTGCCACAATCACTTATTTTAAATTAAAATATATGAAAATATACTTTCCACAATGCCACTGAGAGGGTAGGTACTGGGAGACATGATTTAATGACTTTTTAACTGATTTCTTCTGTTAAGAAGAGCAAATAAAAGTCCAAATGTGCAACATTTTTCATGTCAGTTGAGTTTGAGACTTGAGCACTGAGCCCTTCTTCAACTTTGGTACTCTTGTGTGTTTAGTATTCTGCTAACAAGTGGTGTACAGGAAACCGAAATATTTAAAACATGAAGGGCTCTTTGAAGTGTGAGGAGACCTACAGTGCATGTCAGTTTCCTTTTTGGCTGAGCAGGTAGAAATAAGTTTCAGTGACTGGGTAATACTGGCTACTCGCTCCTGCCTGCTGTCTTGTCCTTACCCAGTTCTGTAAGTTCTGTTGGCTTACTTCTTTTGTCCCCATGTAGCATGGCAATAAGTGATTCATCAAGTGATGCAATGATTTCAACACAGAGTAATAAAAAGTCTATAGCTGTAATAAAAATGGAATGTCTAGTATAAATATATGGGACATGCTCATGTGAACAGCACCAAATAGAACATTCATTCCTAGCATTACTGGTAAAATTGCTGAAATTACAAAAAAAAAAAAAAAAAAAAAGATTATTTGGAAGAGTGCACCTGTAGTACTGCCTGCAGAGGTACAATTTCTAAGCAATGGCACAAGGACACTGTTTAAAACCTACTGAAGTCCACATGCAAATTCCCTAATCTTGGTGAATTCTGAGCTAAAAAGACCTGAGCTTAACTGCATAGATATAGATGCCTCTTGCCCACCTTGTTAACAATTTAGTTTGGCTTGCTCTTAAGTGGAGGCATGTTTTGGTTCTGGTTTGCGTTTTACAGTTCTTTAGGGTTTGCTAATACGACAGACATGAACTAAGTTTTCTCTTGCTGTAATTCATACCCACACCCAAGAAATAAAGGAAATTTAGGCACAGTTAAGCATTTGGGAAGACTAAATTTAACAAGACAGCAAGAGCAGTTGCTCATAAGATAGTGCTGGTTTTGTTTTGGCTATTTTTTTCCTGTTTTATTTTATTTTTGTTTGTTCATTTTGCTTGTTTTTTTAACAGACCAGTTTCAGTTTTTCATTTAACTGCTTGCTACCCTGGACAACCTTCTCAATATGTCCCTTTCTTTTGGATCTTCCACTTTTTTTGCTTGTGTGTTGTTTAGGTTTTTTTTTTTTTCTCCTTTCTTTTCAAGTTTCAATTGACAGACACTTCAAAGGCCACTGCAAGGAAACCTGTTGAAGTAATTACTGACTTCTGTGTTTTGCCTCCACCAAATTAAATAGTGAGATTGTTCTGCTAATTGCCCTCAATGGTGACACAATGTTTACCAATAAAGCAGACACAATTGAATTTGCCTGTTGGCATTTTCACTCTGTGCAGTGAGTATTTCCAAGAAATGGGGATTGAGTGAATACTTCAGCTTTTTCAAAGTCTTTGTCCTTATGCAATTGGAGGGATATTTCAGGCTTTATCTCCACCTTTGGTGGGTAGGATTCTGCAGCTTTGGAGAAAAATTTTCTGTTCCACATAAAAGAGAGCCTGATGGGTTTTGGCTGCCTTTAACTTGCAATAAGGATGGAAAATTATGGTCTTCTAGGACATTTTGGATTGTACTGCAGAGAGGACTTTGAGTTTGTTTATTCTCTACTGGAAATATGCAGAGTGTCTGACTCTGAGTCACATAAATAAGGGAGAAGAGCTCTAAATGCCACTAGAATTACTCAGATGTCTGTGACTTTCATTAGATATTGTTCACTGTTTATAGCTGGTTGCTGGATAGTGGCTGTGAAGAGAGGCTTATATAGTCCATCACCCCTTCCACATGCTTTCCCTCATTTGTGTTCAGTAAGATATTGTTGCGGTCTGAATTAAAACGTGAAAATCACCAGGCATGAGGAAAAACACATGCACTTCAAGGAAGCTGCACCACTTAATTGTTAAAATCCACATTGCTTTAGTCTGACTTTTACTAATGGACATGAGCAGAGCTTTTTTTGTGACAGTGACAGCTGCTCATAGGAAATATTTTTCACAGCTCTTAAAGGTGAATTGTATGTCTGTATGTATGCAGATAACATTATCTATACATTATCTATAGGTCATGTTTCTGCAGAAACTGCCTTCCAGGTAGAGATGCCTCTTTAAAATACCACCGTGATTAAAGTTACCAGGAAGAAAAGCAATTAGTGAATTCTTTTATACAGTAGCAAGAAGCTTTGAAGTGAAAATGTCCCAAATGTTACATGGCTTACAACTGTAGTTCTGTTTTTGGCGGCAAACAGCCCATCTGTATTTTGGCTGTCATATACAGAACTCTTTATCTTTTGTAGCTGGACCTATATCTCCCAATTATATCATGCATAAATAAAAACAACACCCAAGCAGTTCTGTCTCCTAATTTATTTATGTTTTGGCTGTATTATTTGGAAAAATGCCTCTACAGATATAGCAATAACTCCTTCAGGCAGTGTAAGTGAGGTATTTTAACAAATTTTGACTCAGCCAGGGTTCCTGCTGGAGATAGGGTTTATCACAGCAGATCCAGTTTTGGCTGCTGCTTCTGGGGTCATGGTATGGCTATATCTGTGCCCCTGAAACAGCAGTGAAAATTATTAATTATGTCTTTTAGCCTTTTTTTCCTAAAAATGAAGGAAATGAGAGGGTATGTAGACAAGAGAACCAAGCACTCATAGTGCCTGAGCTAAAATCTGTCTGATGTTGTAATCTCAAAGTGTTTGATTTTTAATTAATTTTTAATGTTAATAGTTGTGTGTGGTTTTTTTTAAAGGCTTTGCTTATTATGAAGGAGCATTTCTCTGGTAGGTCAAATGTCTAAAAGCCTGACTTCTGAGCCGGGACCTTATCATGCTAGATGCTACAAGATAAGAATAAACAAGTCACCTTCGCTTTTGTCTATCCAGGCTGTACCTGAATTAGATGCTTGTGTACATCAGGTGCAATGACTCAGGAGCACTATAGCCTGGGGGAGCTCAGGTTTAGAAAAGAAAATTCTATATGAAGAGTAGAAAATGGCTGTTTAATTTTATGTGCTATGTGTGTTCCCTGGCTGAAAACCGCAGCTCAGACAATTGTTAGTTGTGCTCCTCTGCTGGCAGTAGGAGCAGTGCAGGGACAGACATTTGAGTGGCTGATGCTGCACCTTGATGGGTATGGCTGGTCCCTCGTTGCTGCTCACCCTTGGCCTTACAGACCGTGGCCAGCTCTAGATCCATTTGTAGATCCTGTGTTTGCCTGGGGAAGGATGGTGTTCAAGATGGTTTCACTGCTGGAGGCAGACTGTGGTCACTCTTAACCTTCCACCTGAGCAAATCTCAGAAATGAAGGGTTGGCTGCTGGTGCTGAGGGATTTGTAAGCCAGCACTGAGCATGCAGATCTGACAATGGTGATATTCTTTTGCTATCTTTTAAATACAAGGATGTTTCATTCATCTGTTTATTGAATGCAACCCATTTTTATTGTCACAATTTTGTTGTTCCTTTTTTCATCTGATGCATCAGAAGACTTCCCATGAGTTTTTTTTTCCCTTCTTTCCTATCTCCTACATTTCCCTTTCATTCTTATTGCTTGAAGTGGAAGGGAGCAGACATTGAGTTTATTCCATTAGTTTTGGGAGACTTCTAATTCTATTTTGCAAGAAGAGCTGCCCCACCTTCCTTTTGTTGTAATTATTCAGCTCTGTGCTGTGTTTGAAGATGGGACATCTTTCTAACCCCCATCTTCCAGTGCTGGGAACCTGAGTGAAGTCCCTGGTGTTTGTTCTTTTTCAAAGGTGATTTTGCTCGTGACCTATTTTCTGCTGAACACAACCTGTAATTGTATATTCATGTGAAATTCCTCCATGCCTTTATAGGCTCCCTGCGTGGGAGTGTATGCAAATAACAGGACAAGAAATGAGCCATTTGTACAGTTGGGGATTTTTGAGTTTTTATGTTTTTCATATTCGTCTGTTTTCACTGATTAATTGAATTTCAGTGAATTGTAAGAAAACATTCTTAATAATGAAGGTTTATGATTCACTGAAGGACCTGGTGCTTTTTAAGCAGCTGAGAATGAAAAGTAGCATGAAGAGTGAGAACTGGAGAAGTGTATTAAGAGAGCTGTTTCATTTTCCATTTTGTATCACTCTTGATAATACTTTTATTAATAGTGCTACATAAATGGTAGACTGTAAATTTCACCTGGATCAAGCCATGCCTGGCTTTCTCTTTTCTCTGCCACTTATAAGACGTGGTATTTTCCACAAATTTACAAATTTCTGTTTCGGGGCATTTGCACAGCCCTGCAGAAATTGCCTAAAGTAAGGGCAACATATGGCATCTGAGTGTCCGTGCTCCTGCCTGCTTGATGGATGCTGGTAACACTGCCCTGTAGACTCCAGTAAAATCTTAGAGGAAACTAGTATATTTTTCAAGTGAACAGAAGTAAAACTTCAGTACACATATACTAAATCACTTTCAGTCCTCCTTCATTCAGGCTGATTTCAAGAACAGTGGTAATGGTTATCCTTCTTTTAGTTCTCTTAGGACTCTTTTTGTAGAACTTTTGGTCTATACTAAATTTTCTAAAGAAAACAGTTATGTCCTGTCCACCTGTTATACTTTTTGGCCCCAGCACAAACGGCTTAATTCTTTTGCTTGCTTCCTATTAAAATATTTTTTATTACAGTCTTCTGTTTAGTTCCTTAGTTCCATATCAAGGCTGATGAGATGGATCAAGTGGGGTGTTTTTAAAAAAAAATCTGTATAGATATTTTCCTGAATTAAGTTTTTAATTTTGCCTCACAATTAATCACTAGAGAGGAAAGGCTCTGAAAATGTTCAGCTTTCGGTTAGAGCAATTGAAGATGGGTACAGCATACCAGGGGCACAGTATGACTGTTTGGGTTCAGCTGATGGCAAACAGTTCTGTGTAAGAGTTGGCTAAAAGAAAAATACTCTTTATTTCATCTTTATACTTAAAGAAGAACCTATTTGGATGGGTAGTTTACCAAAATGTAGTGAACAGACTGAAAGAGGATGGTTCTGATTTCTTCTCCCCTTCCCCAGAAGATCCTGCCACTTAATTTTTTTTTTTTTTTTTTTTTTTTGACAATTTTTGAAGGTGGCGCCAAGGAGGGGATCATTTTGTGCTGTTTTAATTCATTAAATTTGCTTAGTAAAAAGGCTGCTTGATCTGGTGCTGGGATGAAGCAGGACTCTTGAATCATGTCCAGGAATAGCCTGTAGACAACAAAGAAGTAAAGGAAAGGTAGGAAGAAGAATGGAACTTTGCTTTTTTTAACAGCTGTGAGCTGTCTCTCAGTTGTTTCTGGAACTGGCTTAAACTGGCGTGGAACAAATTTTTGTCAAGCTCCAACTGTAGTCAAAAATGGAAAAGGGATGTTTTACCTGCAGTCCTTCTGTGAGTGAGAGGAAGGGCACAGGAAGGGTGTGGGAGTGGGGTGTACGTCCTAGAGAAGCACAAACACCTGCAGGCTTTCCCTTAAACAAGTCTCGGTGTTGTGATTCCAAATGTGGTGCTTGAAAAATGAGCTTGCCAACTTTTCCTGCTTATACCATACTGCATATTCCTGTCTTCTACTGTGCACACCAGGCAAACCCCAAAACGATAAAATTTTCATCTGGTTTAGTTCCCTTGTTGACTGATACAGCTGTCTATGCCACATATAACAGTAGTAGGGATGAGCAAGATGTTGAAAAGTAAGACTCTATGCTAGCAAACTGGGCAACTGTGCTTTGATTTGACAAAAGTGAGCCACACTGTGAGCCACAGTCTGGGCTTCAGTATTCAGCTATTCTCTGAGCATCTGCTTAAGGAGCCACTGCTGCTATGCTGACCCTCAGTGGTGCTATGCCTGTGCTGAAGAGCTGACTTCAATTTGATAATCCTTAGGTGGGTTTCATGGGTTTTTGTTCTGGGTTTTTTTGTATCCATACCAGCCCTGTTCTGATTTCTCCACATCATCTTACTAATAATAGCATGAGCATAGCTTGGTCAGTCATTTCCTGATGTTTATTTTTCAGGGTGCAGCTCTTCTGTTGGAACTTATCAGAGGACGATAGGGCTGCTTGTCATGGGCCCACCCCTTCCCTGTTGCTGGTACAACTGTGCTGTGTGTCTGTGTGGTTGCTTGAATTGGGGAACTGATCCAGGTTAAAAATAACTTGTGTGTAACTTCTTTCAATGTGTCAGAAGGATGTCTGCCCGAAGTGTAATACCACTGCTGCTCTGCAGAACAAGTGGTGACTAGTAATGATGTCCTTGTAGATCACTCCACTTGCAGATGGGTAAATCATGCAAAGTTTGGTCTTTTTCTTAGGATGTGGTTAAAGTGGCAGTCAAGTTGGTATTTCTGTGGCTTGCTGTAGAAATAGGTAGTTGAGCATTCTTTTTCTACTCTGCTTCTTCTTTCTCTTTGCTTCACTAATATCCTAGTGCCTGCTGCTGGATGTTGAGTTTGTTCAAGTCACGGACCTGACAAAAGAAAACTCTGGACTCTGGAATATTTTTTATTTTCCTCCTTTTTGTGAATGAAGGGGAGAAGAAGTGTTAATTTTTTAAGGTCAGGTGGCTGACTGTGCTGCTGTGTGGTGGTAGATCCGATGTAAGGGAAGTGTTGGGGCCCATGCACTGGAGGGATTTGTGCAGAATTGTGCCTCTTGTAGGTTGTTAGAATTGCACTAGCTAATGTACAGCCTGAAACTGCACCACTTGGTCTAACTTGGTTTATTTACCAGCTTCTATGATCCTTGAATAGAGACAGATAAACAGCATGCAGAAAACATCCTCTTTTTGGAAACTTCAGGCAAACTACTTATTTTTTTAAGGAAAATGTTATAATCAAATTATAACATGAAAAACCAGAAGACATTGTCCCTTCTTTTCAATAACTTCCCAGAAAAGAAATTTTATCACTAGATTAATTGCATCAGTATTTCTTCTAGACAGTACAGTTCTGTCATGCCAAGTAGTACAATGTTGGTAATTACCTGTATTACTTAGCTTACATTTTATTAAATATTTTGGTGACTAAAAATAAACTTAAGAAATTCCCTACCAAGTCAGCCAAATGAAATCCCATCTCATAGTCTGTCTCCAGATCTAACAGTAGCAAATGAGGTACAGGGTAGTGATCTGATGGTGACTTTCAGTCTCTTTATGCATCCTCAGTATTCACATTTGTTGTACTACAGGCATTGGAGGCTACACCTACACTTAGTCCTGCATAAAGGCGATGCCACTTTTTCATCTCTTCTTGAACCAGCTGGTATAGCCTGCTTCCATAACCTCTGACAGCAAGCTTGAAGAGTTTACTGCCCTCTGAATGAAGAGGTCTATCTGCTTTAAACTGACTTCCTACCGATTACATCAAGTGTCCCTAAGTTCTCATACTGCAGGGTTTCATAAAAACAGTTCTGCATTCTGGTTCTCCACTACATTTTTTCCTGTGTCCTTTGTCCCTCCAAACTGAGGAGACCCCGCTTTTTGAGGCAACTGCTGAAGCCCATTGGACACTTGTCTTTCTCTGCATTTTCTCAGAAACTACTGTGCCCTTCCTAAGATGTGAAGAACAAAACTGCACTCAGTGCCCTGTATGTGGGTACATGGAGTGCCTGTGTTGTGGCAAAGTGACGCCCTCTGTCTTGTTCGTGGTGCCACCTCTGATGACACCCAGTGTTTACTGGATCCTGTAGCATGCTGAATCTGTGCTTTAAGGGAGATCTGCTGGCAAGAACTTTGCTTCTCTTTCCTGAGCTGTTAACTTAGTAACGAACTCTATAACTCTAATATTCTGTGTCATTTTGTCCTCATTTACAATTTGCACAAACTCATCCTTGTGGAAACGTAATGGAGTCATAAAGTGTATTTCACAGCTCTAATTTTCTGTTGTAATGTCCATTTGGAGGAAAGTGCAACAAAATAACAACAATATGGAAGTAGGGATGATTCTATTACTAAAGGTAATAAACACAAGTAGAATTTTAGATTTTTTGGCTGGTATTGTCTAGGGAGGTTAGAGAAGTCCAAAGAAAGCTGTTTGGTCAAGGTTAAAGAACAGGCTAAGTGAGCCATAACCATGGGAACCAATGCTTCTAAGTCTTCCTCAAATATGTTAAGAAAACATTCCATTCCAACCAGTTAGAGTTGAATTGTGAGGCATTTTGCTGGTATAACAGGTCATTAAAATGAAAAGACAAATGTGCAGCAAAATAACCTATTTTACCCGATAAACTTTCCAGTGTCACTGCAGCAAAGCTCTGAGTAAACTTTTTTAAGTTTACTTAAAAAAAAAAATTTAAAAAAAGTGAGTATCACTTTTTTGATAGGATTTTTTTTTAAAGTGAATTTGCTTACCTTCATCCCTCTGCATGGTTTGGTGGACTCTGCTAATGCTTGAGGCCTGATTTCTAGATGCAAGTCTCCTGCATGTGTTTTGGGCTAAGTAGTGGCACAGAAAAGCAGAGCTTTGAGAATCTGCAGAGTCTGCTGGCAGATAGTCACAGAAACATAGGATTGTTTAGTTTGGAAAAACCTTCTAAGATAATCAAGTCCAACCATTAACGCAGCACTGCCAAGTCTACCACTAATCTGTGTCCCCAAGTGCCACATCTTTTAAATGCTTCCAGGGACAGTGACTCAACCATTTCCCTGGGCAGCCTGTTCCAGTGCTTGGCAACCCTTTCTGTGAAGATTTTTTTTCCTGCTACTAAATCTAAAAAAACCCTGGTGCAACCTAAGGCCATTTCCTCTTATCCTATTGATTGTTCCTTAAAGGAGACTGACCTCCACTTTGCTGAGTTCTGGGGACCACCACTGGTGATAAGCTGCTAGATATAACCAGCTGGATGTAATTCCACTCGTCACCACCCTTTGGGATTGGCAATCAAGCTAGATTTTTCCCAGCAATGCACCTGTCCAAGCCATGAGCAGCCAATTTCTCCAGGAGAATGCTGTGGGAGACAGTGTCAAAGGCCTTACTAAAGCCCAGGTGAACAACATCCACAGCCTTTCCCTCATCCACTGAGCAGGTCACTTTTGCATAGGAGACCTGGTTGGTCAAGCAGGACTTGCCTTTCATAAACCTCTTCTGGCTGGGCCTGATCATCTGGTTGTCCTGTATGTGCCTCATGATGTCACTCAAGGTGATCTGTTCTGTGACTTTCCCTCGCACTGAGCTCAGAATGACAGGCCTGCAGCTCTCCAGATTAAATTCTAGTTGAGCTTTGGCCCTTCTCATTTTCTCCCTGCATGACCTCACAGCACCCCAGTACCCCTCCTGAGTGTGCTGCCCCTTCTCCTAAAGCTTGTAATTGTTCTCTTTGGCCTTAGTTCCAGCCAAAGGTTTGTGCTCATCCAGGCTGGTGTTTCCCACTGCTTGTCTTGCATTGGCCTGCTTCTGTGCTTTTAAGATTTCCTTCGTGCAGGATGTCCAGTCTTCCTCGACTCCTTGGATCCTCAGGATTGCCTCCCAATGGGTTATGGATTCTGTCAACCAGGCTCCTAAACAGGCACAAATCTCCCCTCCAGAATTCCAGGATAGCAGTTCTGCTGAACCCCCTCCTTACTTCTCTGAGAATGGAAAACTCTCCGACATACAGGGCTACCCTACTGCCTCTCCTTCCTTGCTTCTCTTGCCTTCTGAAGCACTTATGGTCATTTAGGTTCACATTGCTCCAGCTGGTGAAATTAGAAGGCAGAGGATCCTAAAATCTGAATGCAAGATGAACTTTCCAGGTGTCCCCTACTTCCTGCTGTGTTATGTTCTTTGTATGTCTTCATGAAAGTATTTAGTCCGATTGAAATCTCATCTTGGAAATACTACCTACCCCATTAGAAAAAAGTCATCTTGTGATATATTATATCTTGCTAGATAAAATATTGAAGGGGGGGTTTATTTGTCTTTGATATAACTGCTGTCTTTGTCCTGGATAACATTTGTAACATATCTATTTTCCTGTTACAGAGTTTTTAGGGACATTTTGTATAGTATTATTTCACTAGTTCTTTCATTGCTCAGGATTAAGATTTTCTAATACAGATCAACACCATGAAAAATATCTCTCACGTACACTTGAGAAACAGGTCAGGAATATCTTGGAAAAGGGGTTTTTATGGTTTTGCCCCGATCTCCTCTTTTTTTTTTTTTTTTTTTTTTTTTTTTTTTTTTTTTTAATTTGTCTACCATAGGTGGGGGTGAGTTCTGTCCTGAATAGCAGTGATGCCTTGTGATGCCTTTACGTATGACTGCCAAAGCTCAGCTGCTGTAATGATGTTCTGTTATCTTGGAAAAGAAATCCACAGGATGCTATCCTTAATACTAAGAGGATTAACTGTGTGTAAATGTTGCAATTAAAATTAACTGGCATGATGACTACTGCATCATGCAGTTAATGTAGGAAAGCCTCTTGGCTTAATTGTACTCTTACACGCTGTTTCCTGGTATGTGATTAAGCCAATATTTAGAATGGATAAACAAAATTATATTTTTTTAATGGGGTAACTGCTAACCTTTTCCAAATTTTGGCTAGCTTGCTCTGCTAGAGACTTCATGCTTTGAATACTTTCAGAGACAAGGCATGGGCAGTTTTCCTTAAGCCTTTTTCTAAACAAGGAGTTGAAGATGAGCTCTCTCTCTGTTGTGATACCATGATTGAATTTACAGTATAGGGCAGATGTACACACCTTGCGCTGAGCCAGACATGATGAGAGGTCCATTGGCTTGTGTGTTGTGGGCTCTGACAACCATTACACCTTTGAGTCTGAAAGCTTTGGTGTTTTAGATTCATCTTCATGATTAAACAGAAAGACTCCAAAGAAAATATCCAGTGATGCTTTTAATTACTCTTTGTTTCCTTTGTGTTTCCTCTGTTCCTCCTCTTGTCTCTGGAGATCATCATGACAGAATCTGCAGAATCTGCTGGCAGATAGTCACAGAAACATAGATTATGTGCTGTGCCCAGTACGTCTTGTTTGCAGTGGACTAAGAGTGTTTGCAGAGATGCTTATTGTGGCCCAGATGAAGTGACTTAACTTGTCACAAATAACCCAAAAACTCATTTGTACATCTGATTTGATAGTTCATGATAATTGCAGCAGGAAACATGAGAAACTAAGCCTAAATTTTTGCTGCCTAAAAAAATAATCCTCTCTGTGTGCTCTTATTTATGTTTAAGAGCAGTCTACTTCTAAGCTCCAGTGGTTTTGTAAATATGTCAGTGAACTTTAACTTCTGAATGTGATTAGTACAGTTCAAGTTGTTTAAATCTTGTTGACTTCCTGGTTTTCATATTGTTGCATGCTGGAATTTGCTGCCTTCCAAGTAAAACTGATGGAACCTTGTGTATGTGTACATGCAAAAGCTCTGGCCTAATGCAGCTGAAGTCCAGTAGCTTAGTCTAAGTTGCTGATGGAGGTAGATATAACCTATGCCAATTGTCTGTCCGAAAGTAATTACTTTTATTCAGCTTCACAAATCCAGGAGGTGGCAACAGTTTTAGCAACCACAACTGTTGGTGAAGTGAGTTTGTTTCAGCACTGATTGAGATTAAACCACATAAATGCACTATGGCCACTTCACACAGATTCCTTAGACATGATGAAATGTGTCTGGGTCTGTTGCTGTTCCACTACAAGTGGCGAAAATCTGGCTCTTTGTTAGTGCTGTGGGAAGTCACCCAGTATTTAGCTGCTCACCCTTCTTTGCCCCTCTTTTGAGTGTAGCCTGGCTGGCCTCCCTGGGGCTGTTCTGGCAGGAGGAGACTGCTGAGGGCTGAGAAGAGTTGCTGCATATGTAGGCAAAGACGCTGCAAGAAAACTTCTCTCTTATAGCCCCTGTGTTGTCTGGCACTTCATTTATTTCAGTTAGAGTGAAAAAGTCTTTGTGGGTGGAGAGTGATCTTTGAGGTAGCTAGAACCAATCCCACAGATGACTTGGATACCAAGAATGAGACAACATACTGGAGTTTTATTTTGGGACTACTTGACCTGGTTTCAGGCAAGATTTATCTGGTTTTTAGCATTTTGGATTTGAGATGTATCAGAATGGGAACAAGAAAGATGAAATAAATTTGGGAAAAACTGCCAGAGGAGAAATACACCTTCATATTTTTTCTTGGCTAAACACCAGTCTGCAGAAAGCCTGCAACATGGTCTTCAGTACAAAATTAGCTCTTCTCTCTCAAACTGTTAGGGATTCCTCCAATTCCTCTGGCAGATTAGGGTGTCAGTTCATGAACAAGCTACTGAACCATGACTGGCATTGTGACTGTGCATTGTGCTGCACACAGTCACTGCCTGTCAGCATGTACACTGCTGTAGGTACTTTATTCTCCTACCCTGTAGTGGATAGGAGGTAGTTGTTGAAAGAGGGGAAGCTTTGCACATGGGCTTTGACCGCAAGGTTGTAAGGATGCTGTAAGTGCACACCACAGCTTATGCCATGGCTGTGTGAGCCTAACCAAAAGAAAATGTTAAATGCCCTCTCTTTCTGACAGTTGGGCAAGGAGAAGGACTTATGGCATGTTTGAACTTTACACTATCAGTGATGCTTTTTTCACTTTGAGGGAGAATGCAAAGTCGTGGTGGCAGAGCTCAGTGGTAGGTTCCAGTGGTTTAAGTCAGCATGTTCTTGTTATAGAAAATAAAGAGCCAGTGGGATGAATTCTAAATCCTGCAGATGCTTAATGACAGGTTTCAGCAAACTTACAAACTCCTCAAGTATGTACAATACCACAGCCAGACACCATGGACAGCATATTTCAAAAAAATATTTAGAAGTTGCCAGTGGAAGCTAAATTTTGAAAAACATGAAGTCATTCTTGAAAGAGTTCAGGTTGGTTAAGTGTCATGTGAATTCAACCTATTTGTTGAAGCTAATGCCTCAGTGAGGAAAATAGATGCTAGCTTACATGTGAAAGGGGGAAGCTTTTGCATGCAGACAGAGGAAAGCACTGTTGCAGGTTTAGCATGACATTCTGCTCAATGCATGTTTCATCTTTTTATGAGTGAGTCTTAAGTAAAGCCTGTGGTTTTTTCTCTTTCAGAATCGTAATGAAATAAAAAATGGAGCCATCCTTCGATTAACAACATCTCCAGTGAGTCGGAGTTCTTTTCTTCCTTCAAAGTGAAAATTCAATTAGTAAATCATTGTGAACTAATGTGTGTACTTTTAAGCTTTATCCACAATGTATCACACAATCCTTCAGGAGCAAAGGTTATGAGTTATGGAGGCAGGAGTAATAACTCTGAGTGACATTTGGTGATACTCTTGGCAGAATTGGGTGGGTTTTTGTGTCTCACTTCCACTGGGAACAGTTTTCACATACAAGATATCCCTGCTTCCCTGCTGACATTGCAGCCTCCCTCAAGTTGCTCTTTTTCTGCCTCAGTACTCAAAACCAGGAAGCCAGGAGGAAGGTCAGGGATTTGAACCATGGAGAGCTCTGCTGGGTGGCTCAGGTCAGAGCTTTGCTGATCTCTGGTTTTGTGTTGAGCGAATACCAAATGTAATGTTGAGATTTTACTGGGGTTTCTTTGTGGTTGACTTTTTTTCCCCTACACCATCTCTTTGCCAGCTTCTAAAAAGCACGGCAGAGTTGCTGCTTGCCCTGTAATGGCTTGTTTTCCTGCTGACTTGAGCAGTGCTGCTGCCACATGCTAAAAGCCACTATTAGTCCTGGAAGATGTATGTCTAAGGCAGCAGCAATCCAATTTCCTTGCTGACAAATGTAGTTAGTGTACCATTAAAATGGTTTACCTCTTCATGATAGTGTTCTAGCCTCTGCAGATTTGAAGCATTCTTATGCCCAAGCTCTGCCACCCAGGAGCTTCTCAACAGAAAGCACTTCTCAGCAGCCAGCTGGGCAAAGACAAGAGGTTTCCATTAGCCTTCATCATATTTTTCAGTGGTCATTATATTCAAAGCTTTATAGACATAAAAAAATAAATAAACAGCAGTTTAAGACCATAGCTCTGTCAGGTTCTTTTGATTCCAGAGTCTCTTGGCATATATCACCAAAACAGCCTTGTGATTGGGTAAACCACTTCTGGTAGAATAAACCCCATTTGATGGAAATTCTTCAGAAACAGACAGCCCCAGCACCAGCTCCTTCTAACCTTTGGGACTTCTTAATAACAAATATCCACTCCAGTACTGTCCAGACTTCGAATCTCTTGAAACCAAGACAGAATCTGTGGTTCATCAAGAACCAATGTAGTCCAAATGCAGTGCGTCAAGTTTTGGTGTAACCACAAAATGGAATAACTGCATAAGATAATTCATGGAGTTCTCCCATCTCAAAATTAACAACCAGTTGGACCATGAAACCTCACTGAAGAGTGGCTGTGCTGTGACTGATCTGTGGAGATGGCTGGCTGGCTTTATGATCACTTGTGCAATTGGAAATGGGACCTACAAACACAAAAGACAAATCTTGGATGTACAACACTTTCTGCTACTACCAGTGGTCAGGAAGGTGGGGCTTTGCACAGGACTATCGTCTGCTTGTTCTGTTTCTTTGGGAATTTGCCTTGGGGTCAGTTAATCAAGTCAGGAGTCCTTAGGATATTGCCTGTTACCTAACAAATTATGGACTGCTCTGGCACGGGCCTGCAGTTATGAGTGACTTAGCCATCCTGTTTTAAGTTAGAAGGCTGGCCTACTCTCTATTCTCCAGTAGTGATATTTATGTATGAGCCAGTGCTTATTTTCTTACTTCCTGATGTTTTAAAATTTTACATTAACTTTTCCCAGAATCAGAGAGGTATCTTGGAAGGAGGAATGGATTAATTTTTGTCAGATAGCAAATATTTCTTTAAATAGGTAAAAATTGAAGTGCTACATGTCGTCACTCTACAATAGTCTCTTGCTTTGTAAGGTACTGTCAAAGTGGTCATCATGGCAGTACCTAAAATAGATGGCCTCCAAGCTGTGGTTCTTAAACTGGTGATCCACACAATGGTTGTCATTTACCCTGAAAAACTATCAGGCAATCTGTTTCCATATTTCCTCTGAAATTCTGTATGACAGCAAGAGTAGTTGGAAGAGATAATGTGAAGAACAGGCTGCATGATACACTCCTACAAAATGAGAAAGATGCTTTCCTAGCTGTTAGTGCTGGATGAGAAATGTTTTTGTCATCATATGAAAACATAAAGATTCTGAATTCCCCCTACCCCCTCTGTTTTTTCTATCCTACACAGGATACAGCTGAAAATATCTTTCCTCTTCCCCCCACAAAAACCAAAATCATACTCAAAAAAAAAAAAGGCTTTATGAAAAAGTAGATGATTTAGGAAAGGAGAGAAAAATTGAGAGAAATGAAGAGGAGCCACATATGGATTATGCAGTTTCTCGGATGTGTCCCTGTAGTTTCAGAGAGGCCTGAGCTTTTTGCCTGTCATGGGGAAAAAAAATTGTCCTGAACTTTACAAGCCTTTTGAGGAAATCGTTTTCCTTGAAGAGTTGAGAGGAGTTGTGTTGACCAGTTCTGAAGGTTGCATGAGCTTAAAATGCTTTTCTAGTCCTTAATTTTTATGCAGCTTATAACCGTGACAGCCAGTAGTCTGGCTGTACCCTTTAGGGTTGCATGGCCCAAGTCACAGAAAATTGGGTGAGAAGGATGAGATGCAATCTTTTTGAGTTTTGTTGTCATTAGCCTCAAATTATTTATTGCTCATGTACCCAGAGTAGGTACTACTAAAGATTTTAAAGAGAGAGGAAAGAAAGTTAGTTTTATCTAGAAATACTAAACCAGCATTTTTGGGCTGACTTTTTTGAAATGAGGATTTGAAATCTAACTCCATTAATATAAATGTTATATACTTTCTGTTTTTTAATCTTGAATGTAGATTATTTTGTGTGCCTATACAGGGACCTTTATCTGAAAACCATTGTTAATATTTCAGGGGTAGAACTGCAGTTATGGTGTGCTGCTAAATCCATTATAAATGCTTGCCTTGAGAGATTTACAATATGCCTATTTTAAATTTCTTTGAGTTAAAAGTTTGCAAGCGCCAGTCGTTAGGCCTGGTGGGAATTTGAGCTGCTTCTTTGTTTCCATAGGTCTGTTTGCTAAGTTTGTGAGATTCTCTGAAAGAATGTTTTTTTTTTTCCTAAACAATGCTATTTTTTTCCTCCGTAAACTGCTCACCACACAGACACTCTGTTTCCTAGGTAACTTGAGTGCAGATTGAATTTCTCCCGTATTATCTTTGTTCCTATATCATCTTTCTTATTTATTTTAACCTCTCCAATCATCTTTCTTGCCAATTCTTTGGGCTATTGTGTGTTTTTGCAGTTTTCTGTGACCTGTTTTCCCCCTTTGTCCATTTGCATTTCTGAAGGGATGCATGAAAAAGTTTTTAATGCAACATTTCTTTGTATTTGAACATATGTGACAATTGAAATGCTGTAGTGCTACTGTCTCTTTTGTGATAACCATATTCCAGTGCATGGTGGGTAGGTGTGTAAATGAGCTGTAATTGCTCTTGAGTGTGAGGCTGATCCGAAAGGACTTTCATGTCCTGCAATGCAGCAAAGTCCAACCTTTTATTGTGTGAAACTGCAGGATTCCTTCAGGCAGATCCCGCAAATCCTTTTTCAAATGACTAATCATTTTAAAAAGATGTTAAAATATTGGGAAAAATAAACTGAAGGAACTAGTGTAGTTTATTTAATTTAATGGTTTTCAAACAGAACTAATTACTTGAGCACTTACTGTTTATTAAAAGCAGTTTCTTTGGCACTTAGAAAAAATGCCTTGCTTATGAGGTATTTGCCTTAAAACCTGGGTAAAGGGTGTTTTTCTGATGTGGTATTTGTGGGGCCTGATAATTTGCTTTTGTTGGTGGTTTTTTTTGTTTGGTTTTTTTTTTGGTTTTTTTTTTTTTGATCCCAAAGTCATAGATCAGTTGAATTCTCAAACCTGTCACTCATTTGTAAGCAGATGAATTTGCATATGTACAATGAGCAATCATGTAAATAAAGGTCTTCAATGATAGTCATCGTAGTATTTTCTCTGAGTGCTTCTACAGATATGAGGAACATGTTCTTAATATGTGATCTAAATGGGCTAGGAAGTATAAAGAGTTTTTTTAATCTATTTCTGCTTATACATCTGAATCCTCTAAGTAAAATTTTGAGGATTGAGTTTAGAATTTTTGATCTACAATTGCTTGAACATGTATTTGATGTTCTGTAAGTGCATAACTTTTTGCAGTTCTAGCCTGTAATTGTGATTATGTTTATCATGTAATGGTAAATTAGTTGCTAAATAAACCTTATACCAGAAGCACTGACCATGGGGGTCAATTAGCCACCTTTATATTTTTCTGCTCATAGTAGATTTGAGAAGTGGAGTTGGGGTTTGTCTATTCATAGAGAAAGGTTTAATCTGATGTTTTCAGGTTTCAAAAGGTACATTTTGAATAGTAAGTGGAAGATATTGTTTCAAATGCAGATAGAAGAAAAAATGCTTATAAAGCATTGAGAAGTGGCTAGTGTTTATATATGCCTTATTTTGAGGCATATTTATGTAATACATTTGGCTATCTGTCTGTAATGCTTTTGTCATTGGTTTAGTGCAAGACTCCAGAGATAACTATTTCCCTGTTTCTGCCTCCTTAATTGCCTGTAATGATTCCACAGGACCTCTCTGTGTATCACATCTGTACAGGGCTTTAAATACACAAACTGTGCTACAGAGTTCATGCAAAAAATGTTAACCATTAATACATGTATTGATTAAAATAGATTCTCATTGCTTACCTGGCATCACATGCTAGTCAGCCTTGGTGGGTGTGCTGAATGTGTATGTGTAAAACGATGGTTATGTAATGTGTCCATACCTCCATTGCTCTCTGACATATATGCAGTTGTAGGTGAAATGGCAATAACAATCCAGGAAAAGGCCTGCTTAAAGCCACCATGCTGTTTCAACACTGAATGATTTAAATTAAATTACAGAAATGCATGTGTTTGCTAAGGACAAAGCTGTATTTGGTAGTTACTGATCGTCTCTGTGCTCTTTTTCTAGCAACCTATTGACTATTGTGACTAAATCTACAGGGTAGATCACAATACTCTTATTTTATTTGCTTTTTGTAAAGGATAAAGAAGACAACTGATTACATAATGGAAAATCAGCAATTTAAATTAATGGTCCAACTTTCTTCCATGGTACATTCATGTTTGATAGTGGTTGCATTTGGATCTGTGTCCTCCCTCTTGTCCTTACTTGCTCTATTTTGTGTTCTGTACAGAAGCCCTGTGTATGTCTGGTTAATAAATTGCTTTCAAAGTTTTTGCACAAAGTATTCAGTGGCAAAGAAATGATAGTTTGATGAGTAGAATCCCTTGTTAGGATGATCTTTGGATTCTTAAACTCCAAATGGCTATTTGTTTCTCTAAGAAAGTCACATCGTGGATTTAGGTCATTAGTTTTCTCTTTAAGCTGACAATCTCATCAAGCTGCTCCTTTTAAGCACTGCTACTCCCTAAGGGCAACCTTTCTGGATGTCCTTGGAACAAGTCATTTAAGACTAGACATGTGGCTTATGCCACTTGACAGCCTTTTGAAATGCTGGGACTTGAACAGCACATGTTTTACAAGCTCCCATCTTCCTTCCTTCCTTCCTTTCTAAAGAGGAGAGCAGTTAGTTCTGCCTTTCATTTCCTTGAGCAGCCATATTTCCGTTAATTCCCTCTAATGATTCTCAGTTGTGAAAGTTTATATATTTACATTTACTCCTACCTGAATGATATTTCAGTTAGAATGCAGACATGGCAGCCAGCTCTGCTATTGCTTTAATGAGCTGTGCTTTCTGTCCATCCACTGATGGCTTGCAAATCATTAAAATAGCTCCCTGGTAAGCACTTGGAGCATATTTCATCTGGGTTTCATTTTTTAATGCAGTCATAAATGAGCTAGCTGTATATTGCATAAGCATGTATGAGTGCTATGGCAACAAGAATTAGAAGGCTTGTGAGAACTGCATGGTGTTAACCAAGGCAATATTTTCATGCGTCAGGCATTTGGGATGACAACAGACAATATGACTTTTGTCCATGTTGCCTGTGAGACGTGTGCCAGCACTCTTGCTGAGACAAATATATGTTTACCCCCTTAATCAAGATTTCCTCTACCATTTGTCTGTTCTTTTCTCCTCTGAGAGTAGAAGGAGCAAGATTTATTGGATGTAGCATCTTGCAAAACTTTTTTAATGTAAGAAAACTGCAACTGTGTGTAAACTTTGCTGATGGAACAATGGCATAGTCAGATAAAGCCTAGATGTTAGTAAGCACTTATGTGCTTAAAACATGCCTGAACCACTTTTATAGTGTGGATTTTTGTGCTCTGTAGAGGGTTCCAAGCTGTCTCTGATCTAAGACAATATTTTGGTTTTAGTTTGGTGAATTTCAAAGCTCTCACTCTGCAGAGGAAAGCAGATTAACGTATCTCAGTTGATAGGTTGGTCCTGCCCATGCTGGTGGTGTGCAGTGTAGGTGAGCTGCTAATGTACATCCTTGCCCTGGTGTTCTCAGGTTTGGTGAGAGGGAGTTCTTTCCATGCTTGGTGTGGATACATGTGTAAAGCAAGTCTGACTGGATGACAGCAGCAGTTCACCAGCCCCAGGTGTTTCTGCTGGGGGCAGGACAGGACTCTCTCCTTAAGAGGAAGGGTGAACCTGACCATAAATAATCTGTTGTCAATACGTATGAAGACAAAGCGTTGTTTACACAGCACAGTGTGTTGTGGAGGGGTTTGGAGGAGGATGTTCTCCTTGCTTTGCTCACATGTTTTTCTTGCTTGCTATTATGATACACAGGCAATTACAATCTCCATCTGTTTGGCCACAGCTCTGCTGCCCAAGGTTTGCCCACTCAGACTTATTGGTAGAGCAGCTCAGGAGAGCTGCTCGGTCACTATAAACCAGTTGTTTTGTTCACCATTCCTATTTGTTCCATTTTCACTGAATCCAGGATCTTTTAGAGGACTGGGTTCCCATGGAGAACCAGAAGAACTTCCAGTTCAGTAGAACTTCCTTTAGTGGGCAGATAGTGGGAGTGGTAACTTTCAAGAGCTATGGCAGGTTGGAGAAAGCCGTGTGCACAGATTTAATAGGTTTAAGGTTAAATCTGAGCAATCATTTCCAAAGTTTGGGGAATGCAGCTGCCATGGCAGTATTGAAGTTTTTTCAGAGTGTTTCTTTCCTGAGGTGGGCAGGAATTTAGACATTGCATATATTCAGTGAAACAGTACTGTTTTGAGGATATTTTGCATCTCTGAGTCTTCCTGGGTTGCTATAGTGGGGAGTTTAGCATTAGGAATGGCTCCCTGAAGGGCATACTTTGATAAGGTAGGAGTTGGCTTTTGAACTTCTGGTTCAGGTAAAAATAGAGGTGTATTTTTGTAGCTGATTATAGAAGAGTACTTTAGTAAAGCTTTTTTCACCCCCTCTGATGAAAGCGCTGGGGGAAGTATGCGGTAGTTATCCTGGAAGTTGAAAGTAAGTGGTATCTACTTTTACTTCTTCTGTGGGTTTCAGCAAATGTGATTTACCTTATCACCTGCTTAAGCTTGAAAGAATAGTCTTTTAGTTTCCATTTGGACAGCCATTGCCATTACAGAGAGACTGTAAAAACGATTGTTACCCCATTACAACTCAAATCCATTGACAGAGTAGGTAACCTTCAGTGGCAGAAAGATCTTTTGGATGACAGGATTCTGCCTTTTTATAGGTAATGGAACTGCAATGACTGCATTACCCTACACTTAAAGCATAAAAAAAGCTCAGGACTAAAAAGAATCCATTTCTTTTCAATACTATGTTAACCACAGCCGCACTAACTAGAAGACATTTCTCCCACATACCTGCTCCTTACTGCATTTGTTCTGATCACATGCTGACTGGAGACTATGCATTTACCACCACCATTGTAAAAACAAGAAGTAACCAATCTTGCTGATATTGGAGGTGATTGGGACATTTAATTTATTAATATTTTTGAAACAATCAAAGTTAAGTAGCTAGGCAGTTGTATCTGTAACAACACTATGCTGGTTATTTTTCTGGGCTCCTTGTTTAAATGTTCACTTGCACTAAAAATGACTGCTTTCTCAGTATCTTTATCTTCAGAGATGACCATCTCTGTGAAGAGTACATTCATTACTTGAACAGAAAAGGAATTGTCTGTCAGCAGAGCCCTTTCTTCACTATTTCTTCTCCAGCTGAGAAAGAATAAATATCATCTCAGAGAAAATAACTCTCAACAGAATTTATGTTTAATTTGTTTCCCTAATGACACATAGCCTCTCATTCACCTTTCCTTGGGTGCAGGTAAGAAATGAGTCCTAGGAAACAGAATTTTGCAAATCTCTCTATATGTAGGGAGGAGGATTATTTTTCTAAGAAAAGTATGACCTAGCTAGCTATTAACTAAAGCTTTTGGGTATTCTGTTCAGGTAAGTAAAAGCATCAAATTGAAAATGTGAGAGGTATTTTAAAGTATTTGTGCGGCTAAATAGAGAGGAAATTTAATATGCATTATTTAAGTATTTCTTTAGCTTTTTATCATCAGTGTCCATTTTGAATTTCACTAACTCATCCTCTATTTGAAACACTAATGGCTGGAATACCCTAACACGAGGATATTGAACATGCAAAGAGATGTATGACAGATAATATCATAGTGTTATGTGGGAAGTAATTATTCTGCACTCCTTATTAAGAGGGTATGTAAGTGTTTGAACTGACTGTGAACAAAAGAAGAGGGGGAGGAAGGAGCAGAAGGTCTGAAGTTGGTCTCCCTTGATGTAACATGGTTAGGACAGTATGTGGTCTTTGCTGCTAAAGGTGATGAGAAGTGTGTAACCTGAGTAAGCATTGACAGGAAAAAAAGTGCCACTATTATTTTACTGAGATTGTCTGATGGAGTTTGTTTTATTTTCATTTCTTCTTTATTGATGTGACACATAAGTTCTTCAAGCCAAAGGCTGCATCTATCCGTTGCTCAGCTAATGATTCTGCAAGAGTCCAAATAATTATACGTAATAATGGAGTAATATAGGAGTAATATACTTTTACAAAAGTAATTTGTATTTGAGTTACTTAATATTTTCTGAGCACAGAAGTTAAATATCATTAATATTAAACATGGCCATTGTTCTTGCTGACACTGACATTTTACTCATGATTTTCATTGTAACGAAAGCTGTTTTATTGCTTTTGTTTTGTGTGTTTTGTTTCTCTCATAGACTCAAAATGCACAGCAACTCCATGAGAGGATCCAGTCTTCTAGTATGGATGCAAAGTTAGAAGCACTGAAAGACTTAGCCAACTACTCACGAGATGTTACATTTGCCCAAGAATTTATAAACCTGGATGGCATTTCCCTCCTAACGCAAATGGTTGAAAGTGGCACAGAGTGAGTATTCTGCTTAAACTCTGGCATTCCTTCCATGTGGGGTGATTTCATGCTCTCTTTCTGAGTTGAGAAATTAAATAGCTCAAGAGGTCTAGACTTCTAGGATAGTATATTAATTATCAATGAGATGCTGTTTTTTTTTTTAATTTCCCCTAACAACAGGCTGGGTCGGACTGGGGATGAGCAAAGTAGGAAGTCACAAGTATCACCTATGCCATAAAGTTTGGGGAGACTGGGGTCCTGGTTTCTTCTCTATTCAATAAGCCATTGAAAGTATATTTAAAGGCTGCTATTTAAGTGATATCACTTATAAACTGTGTTTTAAATTTCATGTTACTGAGAACATGTGTGGTAAAACCCAAATGTAAAAAAATTCTTTATTTCCATTTTTTTATTGTTTTGATTTTGAATGGTATTTTTCTAATACCAGTCAGGTTTTTTGACATAAAAATGAAAGCTGACCTCTAAAAACACACTCATTCTTTACCAGAATGCCTTATCAAATTTCATCATTGATGAAATTCAGGGCCAAAGTCCTGAGTAAGTGTCCATTGGCTAAATGTGGAGTGTGCAGCAGAAAAGTATCAACTGGATTGTTGCACTATTAAATGATGCTCTAACAGTAGGCATTTGATTTTGAGTAAGAGGTTTGCCCTCAGTGTCAAGCTCTACTACACGGGAAGAAGTCCACAATACTCACACCATTTCCTGAGAGAAAGAAAACTGAAATCAGTTCAAATCCCCTCACAAATGTGCTCATGTTCCCTTGGCTTCAAGGAGGTAAATAGTATTAGGAAGTAAAGCAAAAGTAATAAGTAGTCTTTGAAGTGGAACACAGCTGGTCTCTGAGGCTCTTGTACAAGATATACTGTGTATTTTCCACAGAAAAATTAACTACTTTACAGAATCCAGTAGTCCATAGATTGGGCAGTGTAAAAACAATTGTGTGGTTAATGGCTTATGGAACTCTGAATACTTATTTTCTAACTACAGCTATATACTAGATTTCTAAAAGTTCGTGGTTTAATCTTCAGCATTTTGGGGTTATAGTCTTTATTTTTTGCAGTGATGTGATCTGTGGCACACATCGCATGTTGTGCCACTTTAAAAATAAATGCTTCTACTTACCAAATTTTTCAACTTGTCTTTTATTCATGTGGTATTTGTTGTTTATGGACGAACTTATGTTTAAAAGGAAAAACAAGTTTAAGTTGATATAAACATATGCATGCAATTGCTGTACTAATGAAAGGTATTCTAAATGGACAGGCTCACATATGCCTGTGAAGATCAGAACACAGGAAAATTAACAGTTACCTTGGTTGGTGACTGTTGGTCAAAATTAACCACCTTGTGGTTTATTTTGTTGTGACATTATTAATGTTTAATGGTTTAACTTATTCCACTGCAGAAAGTATTGAAATGAAGGCATTTCATTTTCAGTTGAAACAGACAGGGAACATTCACATTTTTTATAATCTTTTCTTTTAGCTGCACTAAGACTAAAGCAAGTGTCCTCCTCACCCTTCAGATGTATTTGTACTGCTGTTTTGTAGCTGTGGGATGACCCAAACTGGTCTAGATTAAAAATAACTATTTGGGAGGGAAACTACTGAAGGCAACACTGCTGTTGAAAGAACTGCAAATTATACCCTGTAATAAGTCCTGACTGAAGGTATAAGTTTTCAAACCACACAGCAGGCTTGTAAACTGGACATATGAGCAGAGTTTACTGCCTTTTTCTTTTTTATTATTTTATTTTATTCTTGTAAGTGTCTGCATTTTGAGGGATTTAATTTTTTTTTCTTTTTAGCTGATGTAATGTGTCATCAAACATGCATTGATCGATCTACCTGTCTAATGTATTTATCAGTATTTCTGTCTGTGGGGAGAAATACTCTTGAGTTTGGGCATTGAACAAAGACTCAGACTGTAAGAGTTTCCAGCAGCTTCACGTGTTGATGAGCTCTTAGTACTCACTGCAGTCTTTCATTTTCAGCAGCCTAGACATTCTGCAGCTCCAGAGGGTGTGAGCAAGTCAGGTTTTTCCAAGTCTGATTTTGCAAAGGGAGTTGTAAAGCAGGAACATCTGTGCTATGCTGTACATTCCCTTCTGCTTTTATACTGTGCATCACTGGCTGATGAGTGCATATTTAATAGAACTTGGGATTTGATGAAAGGAGCAAACGTACAGAGGCACAGCAGCCTAAGCCTGCCATGGTGCTTCTGCTTTCCTTTCTCATCTCACTTCAAGGTGCTGAATATGCTCCCTCACATCAGGGTCTGTCACTCGCTACTGTGTCAGCACACTAAGCAAACAGACGAACTACTTCCTCAAAAGAAAGGAAAGAATTTTTTTTTTTTCATTCAGTGCACTAAACTGTCAAAGAAAGGCAGCTGGAATCAGTCAGTTGTCCTCTTATAATCTGTTATTGGTTTTTCTTGGACTCTCTGCACTACTGGTAATAAGAAGCCCCACACAAGATGCTCACTGAACAGATAAATCAAATTGAAGGCCTCCTTGCCATTGCTCCCAACCTGGGCTCAGCACCCTCAGCAATGTGGCTTTGTGGGCTGTGAGGTTGACAAGGTCACCAAAATGCTTCAGAGCATAAAGCTTTTCTCTGTTTCCATAGGTGAGCCCACACTGCTCTCTCAATGTCCATAGATGACTCTACACAAACAATTACACTAGCATTATAAAGGGCAGGGGACAGGTATTAGAAGAGGAATGAGGAGCCAGAAATTTTGGAGTGGGGCAGAAACTTCTTTCATGTTTTAGAAGACAACATATTTTATAAAGATGCATTTAAGTTATATCTTCACTATCTTAGCCACCTTGGTGCCACTCCTGTAGAGCCAGCCTTGTTTGAATGGGGCTATGAGTCACCCCTACAGCTGAGACAAACCTATTGTCTTGGTGCTGCTGAGAGCAGCTCCCTGCCTTCTCCTATTTCTTGTGTTAACCCCTGTTCTTCAGCCCAGTCCTGCTTTTTTTTTTCCAGGAGCTGGTTCCAGGAGTTGGTTCCAGTGTCTGTGTGCTTCACAAAGCCAATCCAGACTGTTAACTTTTTGCAAAGTACATAATTCTGTTAGAAAACTAACTCTCTAAAATTAGGTTTCTGTTCATGACTTGAAGAAGCAAGAGAGGAGCTGGTCATGAGTGGATGCAGAAAAGGCCCTTTTTGTGGCAATAGACCCTAGGTGCGTCACTGTGATACAACATGAGAGCAGATGTGCTGTGAAATAGTGTGAGGGTGGTGGCTGTCTCTGCTCTTGTATTGCACCCTGGGGACTGGCACTGAGACTCTGGGAGAGCGGGAATGGGACGTACCCTGTGGGGTGGCTGCTGGTGCTCTGTAGGGATCCCCTCTGTGTGCTGTGCCAGCTGCCCGTGGGTTGATGCAGCTGGGAACAGCCCTACATCTGTAAGGCCAGGCTGAGTGGCGCCTCTGTTCACGGTGTGCTGCAGCTGTGCTAGAAATTGATGAATTTTGTTAATTCAAGCTTTATTTTCTATTTTCCCTGAGGGACCAGGCAGTGCTCATTAGAAGTGCCATCGTGCTCAGTGCAAAGTTGCTCTGAGGTTTTCTTTGCACATGAATTTCATGTTAGAGGCAGCTCTTAAGTTATAATTTGAGTGTGTAATTAAGTTTTACTGGGTAGTCTCTGGAAAACAAGACTCCATCTTTTTATATAACTTTCACTGAGGAAGAATGTTTTATTTATAGTTGGCTTTGTTTATTGTGCTACTTAGTCATTATTTCGGTGAAGCTGATGGCTATTAAAGTACAGTGACCAGAGTAAGAGAATGTAAATCCCTGGATTTCTAGTTGCTTCTCTTTCATTTCACAGGTGATGAAAAGTGGTAGCATAAAAAGTTGACAAGAAATAACAGTGTTTCCTAGTTAGTTTTCCATATGTTATATTCCTGAATATTGAAGAAAATTAGAATGTTAGAGAATAGAGAACTGTGGGCATGGTGCATGCAAACACAAAGCTGTAGGGTTTGGTAGGGTGCATGGGCCCTAGTGAAGCTAAGAGTGCATCTTGTCAATATGAATATCTTTATATCAGCAGAGATGCAACATCTCAGAAACTGTCCACATGTATCTTGATCTTGTTGATTGAGATGGCTTATCTTGTTTTTCCTTCAGGCACATTCTTACTTCCACAGCATGACTACGAGTCTTATTAACTGAAAAAGGAAAAAAAAAGATAGTTTTATGTTTGTTTTTATGGTTTGGGTGACCTATAAATTATAGAAAAGACTGCAAGACAAGGCATGATGAACAAGAAAATGCTGATTCCAATCTATAATTATCCATGATGTCCAATAATTTCTCAGACTGTGCATTTATATCACCAAAGAGTGGGGTGGATGTGTGCAGGCAGCTATTTTTCTTTTCTGAGACTTCAGAAAGTGATTTCCACAGCACTCCTAATGCTAAACTTTTTGTTCAGAAGCCAGTCCATGCCTAGTTAAGAGAAGCTGACTGTGCAGTCCATCTGCTTAGGTGTACAGACTGTCTAAAGGGGAAGTGTAAGGGTGTGCTGCTTCCACTCCCCCTCAGAATGCAATGCCCTAAAACGGGGCAAAAATGAGCAATGCAGCTGAGTCCTAGGTGTCCTAATGACTGATAAAAAATATTTCCAGGAATCAAGGTGGAAGAAGGAGTCATGTCTTCTTGCTGCCTCAACTGTGATAACATAGTTCTCTCATTCAGAGCTGTATTCCATAGTCGAGCCTAGAACTTGTGTTTCAGAAAATCATGTCTGCACAGATAATCTTTCTGATGTAGCAGAAGACTGTTAAAGTTGTAGGACTTTTTACTTGATGTATCAGAATAGTTGTGTGACTGGAGCAGACTCAGCCTTCCTTAGAAGGAAAAAAATCCTCATAATGCCTTATAAAGCAAGAAAAGGAAAATGTTAATTCACATGCTCTAAATACTGAAAGACCAAAGAGTTTATAAAAGGAATCTATATTTATTTTTGTTATTACTAGTAATAATAATAAGGGTGGTCTCATGGGAGGGAAAGGAGGAAGGCTTATGCAGAATTTTCAGCATTTTTTAAATTGGCATTGTCCTGATCTCTATGACTTGCCATTTGGCTGAAATAACAGACAGTTGCTGCCAAAAAAAAAAAAAAAAAAAAAAAAGGAGACACTATGCTAAGCCTAACTGTCTTGACAGTAACCAGAACAGAATTGTTTATGCTGCTGTTGAGAAGATTGTTCTTCAGACATCTGCTTCATCGATGAGGCTGTGCTGAGCAGCTTTATTGTCATACTGCCATGGCACAGGAACATGCTAGTAGATGCTGCTAAGACAGGGTAGCAGATAGCCTGGTTAGCAGATAGTTTTAATTATAAGGGAGTTGTAATTGCCTAATATACAGATTGGAGAAAAAACCACCTTGTTTTTAATTTTAGTCATTAAATTTTGCCATCTTCCTATTGGAAATAATAAATGCAGCTAGATCAAGTTCATGTGAGCTTCTAAATAAATGTGTATTTGTATGGGTTTTGTGTCTTGACTAAGAGGAGCCTTCTATTGAGCACATGCAGTTCCAGAGTTGGCTGCTGTACAGATGGAAGTCTCTGAGAGATCAATTGTGCATGCTTTAAGGACAAATTGGATTGTTCAGTGAAATTTTAGCTCTTGGCTTGTCTTACAGAGATAATACTGTATACCAGCCCAGTGGAAAACTGAAGACAGATTGGTTTGGAGTTATTCCGACTTTAGCACGCTTTTTGGGACAGTTGCTCAAATACCTGCTGGTGATTTTTTCCATCCCAGTCTAATGAGTATTTCAGCAGTGCTGTCAAAATGTTTAAGCTGCCCTTGCTCACAGTAACTTGTTCCTGTCCTGCTTCATCTGGAGAGTTATACCAGTACTGTTTCTACCAAGCTGGACTGGGAAATTGGTATAGGTTATGAAAAGTGACAGTAGAGGCTACTTTTAATACAATATTCCTTAACCCAGTTTAGTTCCCTGACTGAGTTCACAGCATTGCCCCAGAAAACAGTTGTGAAAGCCCAACTCACTAGATAAATGGAAAATGAATTTTCAGAAGATAGGAACAATACTAAGCTTGTAGATTTTTGCCACTATATAAAGTAGTCCTTTTCCACCCTTCCTGGTTACTGGCTGTGTAGTACCTGCCCCCTCTCTTGTTCATCTCCAATGCTTATTTGACTCTTCAGTGATGCAATTCAATTTTCTAAACTGTCAGAAACTCAGCCAATGAAGGGAGAAAATTAATTTGTATTTTTGACAGCACAGGGTTTCAAACAGGCTCAGGTATTCCTGTGAAGCTTCACCTGGAAGCATAGATTACTTAATCTGACATTGCTGCCAAAATCAATTCTTGTCCAACAGGGGTTTTATGTAATCTTAATTTCTTAGTGCTTCTGTAATGTCGGGAGAGGGTGACTATTGTCTGTGAGGCAGAAATCCAAAAGAGTGCATAAAAATCAGGTAATCCTACTATACCACTGTGGAGATTGTAATGGCAGGAGAATGAGAAAGGGCTGCAGTTCCATCTTTCAGTGCAGTTTCCATAAAGAAAGAAGGAGGAGTAGGATTTTTTTCTGGAGTGGCTTTTTTTGTTGGTTTACTTTTCTCCTGCTTGTTCTATTTTGGGTTTGTTTCCCCATCAGTCTTCAGGCTTGGATTACACCCTCCCTCTCAGCACACACAAGTACAATTTTTCTTACATCTTTTACATATGCAAAGCACACACTGTGGGCTTTAGATAAAATCACAGAATCGTCTCACTTGGAAGGCACCCAGAAGGATCATCGAGTCCAACTCTTGAGTGAATGGCCCCTACAGGGATTGAACCACAGCCCAACTCTTGAGTGAATGGCCCCTACAGGGATTGAACCACAGCCTCTGTGTTATTAACATCGTGCTTTAACCAACTGAGCCAATCTCAAGGTCATCTGAAGGTGGAACTGTCAAAGATCACGTTTTGGAGGGAAGACAGGGAGAGTTGCTGGTCCCTCCATCCTAAATGCTATTTCTCCAGGCTTTTTTTTTTTTTTTTTTTTTTACTTTGCTGTGTTTGGGAATATTAGCATTTAAATGACCTCTTTAAAATGGTGATATCAACACCCTGTTGACAGGAAGAGGGATGGGGAGAGGAGACACTTTTACTGGGTCTTGTTTGGCAACCACTTTTGTAAAATGTTATAAAAAGAGTAACTCCAGCAGTGGATTTATATTTCCAAATATTCTCCAGAGTATGAAGGTGGGCAAAATGAATTTCTAATTTTTTGTTAACTCCAGACAAAACTGTAGTATTTGAAAAAACCAACAAAAATAAGGGGAAGAGCTTAAAATCTCCACTTCTGCAACTTTCCAGGATTAATAGTAATAGTAATTTTGTGGCTTATTCCAAGTCAAAGTGTTTCCCAGATTTCATATGCTTCCGATAGCCACACCTGTTACAAACAGAAGCCAGAAATTTGTACTCTTGAATTTTTCTTATCATGTTCCTAAGCACTGCCTGCTATCTAGAATGTGTGTTATCCTTGTGTTTGCCTGAAAAGCAATAGCCAAATGGTGCTTTAATGTGGTTGGCAGGTCATTCATCCATCATCCCATCAGTGTTTCTGTAGAGGAGGAGGTTTTTGTGAACATCTTCCACCTTTGGTAACAGCGGCCCTGTCTGGGGTCATACTGCATGAAAAGCTTTTATCCTCAGTGGTTCTCTTACACAATTCTGCTCATGTTCAAACAGTGCAGGCTCAGAAACAATTGTTGTGCTGAAGTGGTGTGGCTGCTTTAGGTCTTGGTATCATTAGCTACAGTGGCTCCACATTTGCTCCCCATAATGGGATGTTTTAGGTTTTTTCCCCAGTTCAGACAAGCCCTTCCTGTGCACTGTGTGTTACTCCAGCTGGGGTTTAGATTTGGGGTATCTTTAGTCTTTGTACGGCAGTTTTGGCACATGAACAGATAGGAGTTGATCTAGTCAGGTCCCTGCTAATCTGGTCTCTGTTGGAAGCTGCTCAAGGTGTAACCTGCAGTATTTGAGCAAGTAGTAAGTCTGTGTGCTTGAGAAAGTCTGAAGAGAACTCACTGCTGCTCCTTGGGATTCATTTGGAAGTGTATCACAATGTGCCCTTGAGGCCAGACAGGAAACATATTATGGTAGAAAAATGTCTAACCTGGTAACTTGTCATTCATGTTATTTTGCATTAGATTGGCATCCATTTTGAGATTCCTGCCTGTGTAAAAATCGCTGGTTTTGTCTTTCACCACTATAGAATCTCAGCCTTTCACAATTGCTATTTAATTTGCCCTTATAACATTTGCTTTTTGGCCATGGTTTTGTTCCCATCTATGCAAGTGCAATTGAGGGATGCTTTCTTTAGGGAAAAAAAAAAGAAAAAAAGATAAATATCAGTATTGAGCTAATTACAGTGTCCAGATCAATAAGGCTTTCAGCATTTTTGACCCTACCTTGGTAACTCACCAAGAAGGGCTCTACAGAGCTGTTTGGTTGCTACCACAGAGTCAGCCCTCTGGAGAAAAAAAGTTATGTATATATAGAAGGAGGAAAGCTGATAGAGGTGGCAGACTGTACTTAATTTCTTTCCAGGCTGGCTTGCTGGAAGAATCAGCTTGGTTCCTCCTTGGTGACTTTTGCATGGTCTGTGGGTAAATATGAGAGGAACTCCTACTCATACCAGTTCCTTCTCTATTATGTTTTGGTTTGATGATAGATGAAATTAGCATGTGTTGCTTTAGAGAACAGCCTTCATCCACATCTTCAGTAGTAAAAGTCAATCTATAATCATGTGTTGCTGCAACATTTGATGTCCTAGATTGATTGCTGCTCTAGTCACACCAAAGCAAGAAAAATCAGTGGAAATTGTTTGATTTAATACAATGTCTATCTTTCCTCTGAAGTCAAAATTTTGTCTTTGTATTGCTTCACCAGAAATGTCTTATATAATTCAATTATTTCTGCACATTATTCTAAATTTACATTTTCTTTTACTTTGCACACTTTTTGACCTCAGGTTAACTGGTTGTTGATTAACTCATGCTGGATAAGAGCTCTGTAAATGCTAAGAGAGTTACTGTCTAAATGCTTTGTTTTAGAACTCAGATGTTTGTTCTGTAATCCCTGTCTCAGTCATGGTGAAAATGTTCTGATTAGAGCCTGTTGTGAGAAATCTCTGGCAAAACAGAATCTGTCCTTTGAAGTGCTACCAGTTTGCAAACACCACACTTGTTTCTCTACCAGAAAAACACAGTGCTAATTTCAAGTTTGTTTGCTGCTTAGCCAAAGTCAGCACCTGGAAGAAAGCAGCTATTTTAAAAACTGGCCTGGGAGGAGTGCTATGAAGATTGTCTGACATGCTGCAGAAAGTTGCAAGGAGCCATGCACTTTTGGGAGATGACAAAACCCATTTGTTGTGGCAATTGGTCTTGGTGGTTTAGCAGAATCTGCCACAGCATGGAAGCACTTAGTTTGCAGAAGCACAGGAGTGGCATTCTGCTGAAGATTGGATCTCCTACTATGGAAACTGTTTTGAATTTTACTGCTCATAAAAGCATGTTGAGGGGATTTTCCCCTGCTTGTTAAGGCTGTCTGATCATCAGGATGTTTTTTGTTTGCTCATTATTACTGGCTGCACAGATAGATGTTGTAGCATAAAAGAACCAAGGGCATGAAATCCAAGGAGAAAATCTTGTAACTTCTCTGATTTGAGTTAGGCTGTAGCCCAGTCTGTGTTTAGTTACATGGTAAACTGTGCCAGCACCATCTTTAGGCATGAGTATTACAGCTCACAGCTGGCAGAGAAGGACTTCAAACCACTGTTCCCGTGATGTTCTCTGTGTTTTCTCCACTGACGTTCACACAAGCCAGCCCAAAAGCTGCCCTCTTTGAGACTGGTTCCTCTTGAAAAGGTGGGAGGATTTACTGCTTTACCAAAAGGGAAAAAAGCCCCAAAACTGTAGCTGCCTTCTGGGAGAGAATTAGAGAATTGAATCAGTGATTGGAGAGCTTGTAGTCCTAGAGCTCTTCTGAGCTGAATGACACTGCTGTGCAGCTTGCTGTGAGGGAAAGTGCAAAGGGGAAGACCTGGGGAGAAGGTGCAGAAAGGAAAGAGGGACGTCTTTTTTGTCCTTTTTACACTTGTCTGCCCTGTATGGAACTGCAGTCAAGCCTCTGAAATAAAACTATGAAATAGGTTTAGGAAGCACAAGAAATGGTTAAGTAAGAGATGGATTTTTTTCTATTATTTCTTTCTAGCTCTGTTATTTTTTATATGTTTAAGTGGTGTTTTAAAAAGAGGCTATCTATCTTTGGTGCCATTTACCATCCTAGCTACACAACTTTCAACAATGTTGATGACTCTGACACCAGTTTTAGTGGTGGAGACTGCAAGTAAATAAAAGAGTTCTCCAGGCAATGGGTTACATGTCATTGAAAGAGGACAGAACATTCTTAATGTGTAAACCTTTATTGTTTTGTATCAAAGGCTTTTTACACAAATGTTTTACTAAATTAGAATGTCTAGATATGTTTTTTTCCTAACAGAAGTTAACACAAGTGTTGTTCTGAACAAATATTTCAAATTGATTTGGAGTGTCCATTACCAGTTACTGAACTGTTTCTCTTCACAGCAAATTGTTAGCAATTTACTGCCTCTTATTGTATGCATGTCTGTGAATTTTATGGCTCAAGTACGGGGGGGTTGTATGCAGTAAATAGAGTACAGATGTTTTAAAGTGTTTTTCCTCACCTGCAAGTTTTAATTTTGCAGACGATATCAGAAATTGCAGAAGATAATGAAGCCCTGGTAAGAACTTGATTAGATCATCACCTTGCATACTACCTCTTCTTTTGCATGACTGAGTTCAGGCCCTTGCGCTAATCTTTATATGTAAATACAACTGTGCATATGCATCAGCAAGCCTTCAATCTTCTCTATTTTCTGCTCTTTGATGCCTGTTAAAATTTTCTGATTAAGCCTTTTTTTGCTTTGTCTATGGAATGAGTGCTTCGTTTCTGTCACTTCAGCAGGGACTTTTACTATTTCTGAAGTAAAGCTTTTGTTTTCTTTTCCAATTTCAGCAAAAAAATAATTTCTCCACCTTTCCCAATTTCTCTCTTGAATTTCATTGGCTTATGTGGTTGATAGTTGGCAATTTTAATGGTCTGTGTTAGTGAGGTGAAAAGTAAGGTCATTGCCCCAGTTTTAATTCCTATTATTTGCTGGTCCCAGCTAATCTAGTTGTTGCAGATAGCTGCATAAAGGAAAACTGTAAAATAGTAAATGGCCTCATATCAGAATTTCCCTGCCTATTTCCCCAATGACTTTGAACAGAATACTTCTGTTTGCTCAGAGTTAAGCACAGGCATTGTTTGATAAATTTGGATCCCAATAGATGTTCTAATATCTTGATTGGCTTGCAAATTTGACATGTCAAGTATAGCTAACACCCAAGGAAGCAAAATAATAATCAATTTAGTGTATGTCTGTAATTCTGGGAGCTTTATGTGATTTATCATGCAAGAAATGCAGATTCCCCATCCAAACCTGTGCTAAATCATACTTTCACAAATCTGCTGTAAACCAAGCTCCAAAACATTTATTTTTAAATTGTTGCCTAATAAATAAATTATACAGTAAGAATAAATTTGGCAGGAAATTGAAATCCTTCTGCTAAGTTCACTTTCTTAACCTAATACAAAGTAAATTGTTTCATAATAGAAAAGTTTAGATTATGAGGAAAATTGTTAAAATGCCATGAAGCTTATGGAATTCTTGGCAGCATCCACTTGGCAGCATGACCTGAAGGGTCTGCTGCCATTCAGCAAGACTGTGAAAGGCTGGACAATTGGGTAGAGAGAAATCTAAAGAGGTTCAAATAAATGAAGTATATGGTCCTGGACCTGGGGAGGAATACCCCAAGCACCAGTACATGTTGGGGACTGACCAAGTAGAGAGAAACTCTGGAGAGAAGGATCTGGGAGTCCTGGAGGATGACAACTTGACCATGAGCTGGCAGTGCCCTTGGGGCCAGGAGGGCCAATGATATCCTGAGAAGACTGAGGCCAGCAGGTCAAGGGAGGTGATCCTCCATCTCTACTGTGCTCTAGTGAAGCCGCGCCTGCAGTGCTGTGTCCAGTTCTGACCCCTCAGTACCCGAAAGGCATGGAGTTCCTGGGACAGGTCCACTGGAAGGCCATGAAGATAATTAGGGGTCTAGAGCATCTCAAGAGGAGAGGCTGCAGGAGCTGAGCCTGTTTAGTGTGGAGAAGACTGAGAGAGGATCTCATTCATGCAGATAAATATCTCAAAGGCAGGTGCCAAGAGGATGATGCCAGACTCGTTCCCATGGTTCCCAGCAACAGGGCAAGAAGCAGTGGCTGTGAGCTAAAACACAAGAAATTTCACCTCAACATGAGGAAGAACTTTTTTACATTGAGGGAAGCAGAGTACTGGATCAGGCTACCCAGGGAGTTCATGGAGTCTCCCTCTCTGGAGACATTCCAACCCCACCTGCATGTGTTCCTGAGTAACCTGCTCCAGGTGACCCTGCCTTGGCAGGTTGGACCAGATGATCTTCAGAAATCCCTTCCAACCCTAAAAATTCTGTGATTCTATGATCACCCCTGGTGAGACAAAGTATCTCCTGTCCTTTTAGACAGCATTTCCTCACTGCTGTGAAAATAGTTCTTTGTGGAAGAATAGTTAGTCTTTCAGCACCTCTCTGTTTCCAAATTCTATTACACAGTAGGCTTCTATGGATTAAGTTTGTCCTCAGGACAGTACTGAAATACTGTTGCTTTGCCACCCTGGTTTTCGGACCTGATCTGACTGATGACCTGAATTTTTTTTTTTTTTACACAGTTTAGCTTTGTTGATTCATGAGAACAAGGTTTTTACCCACTTGATTCTTATTAAGATACTTATTAAGAGGATCCTTATTGGTCAATGTAGATGTATCACATCAGTAAATACAGTAGTAAAGAACATGTCTGTGACTAAAGTTTATTCTAGCTTTGGAAGTTAAATCCTGCCAGTAGAAACTTCAGTTTACATGGAGATACTCAGATATTAATATTTCCTCAAGATCAATATTTTACTACTCAGCAGTAGTACGTGAGATAATACAATAAAGTATCAAAAATTATTGAATTTGGGACTTGTTCTGAAAAAGATACCAGAGCCATTGTTGAGGATGTGAAACCAATAGTTCTGGAAGCTGGTTTGCTCATATGTTTTGAAAGCAAAGTGTTTACACTAGTGTTCTATGAGTGTAGTTATCCAATATCTATTGACTATTTTCCCTCATGTATTAGTGGGAAAAGATCCAGTGAAATGAGAACAATAAAATACCCCACAGAGATTGATATCATGAACTAAACTATAGCACTTCTCAGCATCCACTTCCTGTCTTCTTGACTAAAGATACTTAAAGGAACCAAATGCTAATTTAAAAAAAACAAAAAACAAGTTACTTCAGATGTACAGGATGACATCATAAATTTTTAAAGATCCCATGAAACAGCTCTATTAATTGACTTCTGCATTGGAGTGCTAAATTGTAGTCAAACCAAACTGATTGGAGAGTGGTGTTTTTCCAGTATAGTGATGCTTGGGCTTTTAGAAAAAGTAGTCCATTTGAGGAAATTGCCATGAAATGAACAAAACCAGGAATTTAAAAAATGGGGAATAAGAAAAAAAAGGTAATTATAATCACATCTTCAGTGTGTAATAGTTCCTCGGGGCTAGTTTCCTGTGCTTAATGTACCTTTAAGTGGATTTAGTCATACTGCATAGTAAGAGTATCTACACTTGGATTTATTCAAGAATATTTACAGTTATGTTTAAAATTCACACCTTGTTTTTCTTCAGTAAAAATTAATTTTCAAATTTTAATAGTGAAACCCTGATACTATGGTTACAAAGCTCTTTCTTGTTCTTGGAATGCAAGGAATTTGAAATCCCTTGCATTCCAAGAACAAGGGTTCTATGGGTTTAATTCCCATTAAAAGGCTGACCCCTTTTAATGATGCAGTGAAACTGCACCACAAAGAAATATTTCAGTAGTGCTTAGCCAGCACAATGAAAAAGAAAAAAATCTGTGTAGATTGCTGTGTAGCAGTTAAGTGCATTTTCTGTAATCATCTAGAAAAATAGGGGCAGCTACTACACAGATTGTTCCATCATTTTCATCTGTACTAAGTACCAAGTAGGTGTGATTTGCTCCTGCTTTGATTTGACAGTGGCTTAGTTTTACCCTTGGAAAGGTTGCTTGAAGAAACAGGGCAGTGTAGAAGCAGTGAAGAGGAGCCATAGCAATATAAAGTTCACACTGTGCTGGCAAAGCATCCTGCTACATCATCAGTCTTCATTTTAGATTTAGATTCTGGCCCCCATGGCTTTTCCAGAGCTCTTGTCTTGTGATGATTAGATATATTCTGTTCCCCTGTTTAAATTTATTCATGGCCATTTATCCTTGACAGCTCCAATTTAAAAAACTGTTCTTACTCTTTGATGTTGACCTCAGTGATGTCAGGCCTTTCAGCTGCCCAGTATTAGGCTGTGAGCCCAGATAAGGGACTTAGTTAACCACTCCTGCATGTAGTAGTAGCCTGCTACTCTCCTGTTACCTCCTGCCCAATTAAATTGTTTCTTTGCTGCTTTCCCTTGCAAAATTAGAGCTCAGCTTGGGTTCTATTTCGCCCATGAAAGTAGTTTGTGTAAAGGTGCACATTCTTTGGCTTCTAGTCCCAGTGGGCTGGTGGCTGTACACTGGTTGCAAGACAAGCAACAATTAATTTCCAGATTCCACTACACAAAGGTATTTTTCATGTAAAATATGAGACACTCCATCTAGCTTGGTAAAAGCTTGTATTCCTTTGTTTGTTACCTGATGACAGTTGAGCCTGACTAATTATCTTGATTTACATAATCATTTGGGCAGGCAAGTATTTTTTCTCTCATAACAGTGATAAAATGTTCATTTTGTTATGTGTTTGAAACATGGATTGAGATTTTTTTAAATTTCTTTTTTAAAAACATCTAGGGGATTTGGGTTCTAAACTGTCATTAATTTGTTTTGAAAGGTAATCCAAGTTGCTCTAGGCATCTTTCAAAACAAGCACACAGGATAAAAAGATGGTTTAGCCTGTAGAAATGATACTAGGAAGGAATGTGAGAGACGGGTGTGGTAATCAGGGTCACAGGCACATTCCTATCATTTTTATTTTCAGGAAAGAAAAACTAGTATCAAAATGTGTGGAATGGTTTGGGTTTGGTTTTTTTCCTTCACAGTTTCCTAAGGTAAGAATACAGAGAATTCTTAGGAATTTAAATTAACATGTTTGACCTGGTATTTCTCTAAAGCCTAGAGATGTAGAAAGCGGCTGTTGCCTTAATCTTCAGGCAGGTTTGTTGAGGACCCACAGGCTGTATTAGAGCATGGCCATTCACTGGAATGGTCATGCTGGGACAGCTGATGGCATTGCAAACCTCAGCTTTCTGCTGCCTAACAGGCTTTTGCCAGGACCTGCTGTGGGAGAGGAGATGCTTCATGTCCAGCTCTCACAATGGGGGTTAGAAGAGGAGTGTTAGCAAAGAATAGTGAAATTTCATCAGTTGTCCCAATGTAAGGCATCCAAGAGCCAGAGCCAGAGCAGCATTCAGGAGAGCTTGTAGAAGTAGCTTGCCTGAGAGCAAAAGTTATTAAGATGTCAATGTTAATGAGATATGAAATTGCAATTACACAGTGCATCTTTCTGATCATTTTTCCCCTCTTGCTGCATTAAAAAGTACCTTCATTAGGAATTATCCTCAATCTTTTAAGTAATTTAGCCAGAGCAGCAAGAGTTTGATAGTTACAGAACTGTTGTGCCTTGTGCTATGGATTATTCTAAAAAGATTTTATGGAGAAAAAGGCCCCATTATTTTTTGGACTTCTTGTATGATCAAAACCCTTACAGAGGCCTTGATTTGAACAGCTCCTACCATTTTTTAAGAGATTGCTAATTTTATAAACCAGCTTTGATGACTTTGAAATTTCTAGCCTCTGTCTGCCACTCTTAATAGTGAGTGTGTCTGTGTGTGTGTGTTTTGAAACGAATTACTTAAAAGTCTATTTCTAGCTATCCGCTTGTGTTTAAGCACTTAACAATGAATCAACACCCTTCCCCTCCCCCATGCAGATGCTTTAATCCTTATCTTGCCCTAGTTACCCTGCAGATTGCTTTCATCTTTAGCTGTGCTACTCCTAATGCTTATCCCTTAAGTCTGGTTTTTGACTTTTGCAATGGCACTTGGTGTTTACATGCGTGGGCAGGTGCATGTGTATAGGCATATATTTTAGAAGCACATAGTGTGTATGCGTAGTGCTGATAGAGCTGAAGTATTTCTTGCTGCTTGATTAGTTCCAGTGCTGCACTTCTTCAGTTATTAATTATTTGAAGCAGAGACGCTGGAGTGACATCTGATGAGATGTCTGAACATTTTAAGTTGAAAAGTGCTTTCACCTTCTGGATCCCAAATGGTTTTACCACTGTCAGATCTACTAAAACTGGGTTTATACATTCAAACCAGAATTGTCAGCCCCATTAGCCCAGTTTGTTCCCCAGAGCTGTGGAGGAGTATGGATTAATCAGTATTAATCTGGTAGGATTGATCAATAGTTTTGATGAGAAGACTTAATGAGACTGGTGAATCCAGGTTAGTTTGATCCCCTTACATTCCAGCCACTGCTGTTCTGAAGATGAATATCCATGCACAAGTTTAATGCAGTTTAAGTAAGCCTTCTAAACCTTACCTTTTGTTGATGGGGATTAGTTTTCATGTACAATTTGTTTATTGAAGAGCATTCATATACTAAATACAGGTTAACTGACTAAATTTTAAAACAATAAATGAGAAAATTTATCTCTGCCACATTATGTGCTTAGTCTAATGGTGGGAGAGATTTTTATCTACTTTTCAACCTATATGGCCTACCTTTTAAATTAAAAAAATTGAAATTTATTTCATTTAATTAATAATAATATTATTAATATTCCTTTTATTTGTAGAAGTATTCTGTCATGAAGATGCATTAGGATTTGGTGCAAGCTTTTAGAAGAAAGCCTTTCCTAGGGTTGCTGTTTTATTTGTGGGTTCATAAATAACTATATTATACAAAATGAATTAATTGGGGAATGTGACGGGACCAGAGCTGATTAAATTTCCTTCAGAGTCTTATTATCACCTTAGTATGAAATTCTTGGTTATTTGGGATGCTAATGATGACATTTTAAATCTAATGTAGTTCTTAAATTATTTGCTATATTAAACAAAGCCAAACAAACAAACCAATTACAACAAGACAAAAAAAGGCAAAAGAGCATCCTCTGCCCCCCAAAAACAACCCAGAACTTCTAGACTGTTTCTCTGCTGAAGAAAGTATTCCCTGTGAAATTACAGTGGATTTTTAGAGACGTTATTTTTCTTGTTTGCTCTTTGGTGTAGGTTTTTCATTTTGTCATAATTAATCAGAGCTACTGTGCATACCTGTATTTACTGAAGGGAAAGGTGTTTTGGTGTTTTTTGGGTTTTACTCACAAGATGTCAGGAATGGCAAGGGTATTTTTGGTGTAGGGAATCTCGGGAGTTCTGGCAAACTGTCCTTTCTTAAATGAAGCAGCCATTAAAGGCTGCATCTTGCCATTAGATATCCCTAAATGGCAGATTAAACCAAATCCAGCTAGTGTTGCTGCATTGAAGCTGGTTTGTCTGCCTTATTCCTCTGTACTGCTGTAAATGTCTTCCATTGACTGGATGTTCACTTTTTTTTTTTGTGTTGGGTTCATGCAGGACAGTAGGATAAACCACAAATCAGGGAACACCAATTAATTAAATTGATTAACTATGGCTGTATTATTGGACTCATGTTTTTAACATCCTAGGTTTTGCAGTTCCAATCTGACAGAGGATTTTTTTTTATTCTATCTTTTTATTAGGTGTAAGCTGCTGTATTAAAATTACTGGGACTATTCATGCTGTTTGATTGTATAATTTTGCTTTTTAATGGCTTATTGGCAGAGTACCTTTCAGGCAGTTTGACATGCTCTGAAAGGTAATACCTTTTCAGGATCTCTATACTGCTGTTTGTACTGAGTAGTTGCTTCATGGAAGGGTTTCACTGAAATCCTTGTGGCTGATGATTGTTTGATGCCCTGACTATGTATAGAAATTAAGCTAATCTTTAAAAGTTGTGCTTTAACATGAAGAATTCCTGTGCATCTAGTCATATTATCCCTGATGAGTTTAAACTCGTTTTGAATTTACTTGAGTTCATACAAAGATGTGTTGAATTTCAAATTTGCAGGTGTAAAATGCAGGGTAGTGGCCTGCAAAACCTAAATAATTTGAACTGCGCGCTTTGCAATTTGGTTGTTCATAGATAAAGTAAAAGAGATTCATCTCCTGGTTTAAAGAAAGAAATCAAGGCATTAACTGTTAGAAAGGTGCTGCTCAAGATATATAGTCTCTTCTGAAGCATTTTAAAAACATATTTATTTCATTATAAGAGAAGGAATAAACAGTGCTCTAACTTCCAACCAATTTGCTTGATGCAGAGGTACCAAAACATGACACCTGTACACCTCTTCAATTAGGAGACACCTCTTCAATTAGGAGCATTTCATAAATGCTAAGGAAAAAGTTCACTTCTTTCCTCTGTTAGATCTAAATCTCTAAATTTATGAGAGAAGTTTAATGTGGACTGATTTTTTTTTCTTTTTTGAGCATTGCATGCAGTGTTCTCCTGGGGATTACTTCTCTTACAACTGCTTTCCTCCAGTAGACTATCCTTGTTATCCATGCTAAATTGTTTTGGAGACTACCTATAGCACAGCCTTTTTTGCTCTTCTGCTGCCTCTTAGTCCATAATTGGCTTCATTTTCCTGCCTTTCTGAAAGCTTCCTGCTGCTTTATTCCCTCGGTCGTTGCCCTGCTGCATTACTGGTAAATGTTGTCATGACTCCTGTCTCTTGCAGCTTTGGAGATATGTTGTCCTTTACACTGACTGCATTTGTTGAGCTGATGGATCATGGGATTGTATCGTGGGATACATTCTCTGTGGCATTCATTAAAAAGGTAAATTTGTAACCAATGCTATCTGTTCTATACCAGTTTAAGTATTTGAGGTGAGTTGTGATTTGGGTTTGTTTCTTTTTTTGCCTTCTTTGATTTTTCCCCAGGTACATTATTTAGTACATTACTGCTCAAAAAAGGTACATGAAAATGTGATTAAAGTGCTGTCTCAAACTATAAATATTTGTACTGCAGGATCTGGTTCAACTTCTGTGGAAATTAGTTGGAGTGAATTGGGATCAACACTGTATTAGGCTTGTTACATGAGAAATTGCTCATTCAATTACATTGTGACCTCCCTGTGCAGATAAAATACAGTTAAAGCAAAAAATTAGTATTTTAATGTAATGTAAACTAAAATGAGTAATGCCATGTTTCTAGGAAAAAAAAACCAGCACTGAAATGTTTCCTCTGGGGTATTGGAATAAGAGAAATTAGTTCGTTTACAGTTTGAAATGAGGATGATATCTGAGTTAATCAAACTGAACTTTGCCCCTCTGAATCTTGCAGTTGAGGTATGTGGTTTTGAAACAGATCTGTTCACAATTTGCAACATATCCTTCTTTACTTACATGTCAGAGATGCACAAAAGCAGCAGAAACATGGTAGTACTCTTTAGGTACAGAGATCTACAAGACTTCAGAAAAAAATTTTGTTACTGATTCAACATTTTTCATTTACTGGAGAAGAAAACCCCCAAAACCACATAATTCTTCTTTACAAAGAATGTTCAAACCTGATTGAATGTATCATAATTTAAAGTATATTTGTACAGGTTCAAAATATATCAGTTACTTCAGTCAAATAATATCAGAAGCAGTAGCTAAATGACTATAATCTGTGGCAGAGAAACCTTCATTTTAGCAGAGTGTCAGAGCAAGGACTTCAAATTTCATTAGACAATTGCTACCATCAATGTAAAGCAGAAATTTACTTTTGTTGCCAAAAGTGAACGAAGGATCAACTCTGAAAAAAAGCATTAGATACTTTAGATACTAAACCTCAATTTTGGTCATAATAGTAATTAAAAAAATAGTGTAGCTGATTTCAGTTTTGGTCTGCTTTTTAATTTTTTTTTCCAATCTCACAGTCCAGGTAGGTTGTGATGACAATTGTTGTTACCTTTTCATGGCAAAGGAAATTCTACAACTGATTTCAACTGACTGCCGGAGACACAAAGTCCAGAATGCCTTAGTTTCTAGGGGAACCTACTGTGGAGCATGTGAAGAAACTTGCTAAAGTTAGTTTAGAGCATTTACTTTGTTATTGGCTCAAAACAAATGTCTTTTTCCAACTTTTGTCCTGTGAATTTTATTGTAACAATAGAAGAAATTGTTGTGGTCCCCTTGTTAACGGCTCATCTTTTCTGTCAGGCCCTTCTATAGGTTTCCCTGGATAATGACCCAATTTAAAAAAAAAAAAAAAAAAAAAAAAAAAAAAAACGAACCAAAACCAAACAACCAAAAGACACAAACAAAAGCATTTTCACAAAGTACCTATATAAACCAAAACTGGCAGGTAAAACTGGAAGTGAAATTGTTGAGCAAGAAAGGGACCAAGGAGAATGATAGGAGAGAGCAGTGGGTCTAATGCTGGCCAAATGCCAGTGCACCTACTAGAATTATTTACTCATTTTCTTCTGTGTGATAAGAATTAGGAGGAGAGCAAAGCAGGATCAAAACTTTAAAGAGTATAAAGAAAACTTTATTAACATTACTAAAAGAGAGAATAATATGAATCAGAATAAAACCTTCAGAATATTTCTCCCCTCACACCCTCTATTCTTTCCCACTGACAACGTAAAGAGACAAAATCTGGCACTTTCAGTCAGTTTACCCCCTCTAGAATAGTCTTTCTTCAGTTCTCTTAGGGAGGGGAGTCTCTCTTGCTATGCTATGGAGACTTCTCCACAAGAAACAGTTCTCTTGTGGCTTCAATGTCACAGCGAATCAGCCACCCGGGAAAGGGAAATCTGTTCACAGTGTGAAAGTCCCTCCCATGCTTTGCAGCTTTCCCACAGCTGCTTTCATGGGCCATGTCAACTTATGGGGTCCTATTTTAAGGATGAACTGTTCTAGCATGAAAGCGAAAGTTCTCTTCATCCATCTCTGGGAACAGAGGTTTTCTTCTTCTCTTCCTGGGGCAAGGTCTCTCATTTCTCTCTGTTCAAACTTCTCATTAGATCACAGAGAGTTAGAAGAGAAACAGAGGACAGAGAATGACAGAGGTTGGGGAAAGAGGCTTAGGAGTGTTCTGACCTGCATGTGTTTGGAAGCCAGAAAGGCAGAGCCCTCAGTGGTGCAGTGTGGGCATGGGACAAACCTAGCAGAGCACCTTTGGACCATGTGTCATCTCTGTGGCAGCAATCTACAACATCATCCTCACTTGCTTCTCTGATGTTGGCTTTTGACAGGCAATTTGAGGTCCTTGATGGGCCTGCTCAAGTGACTGACAGGATGGATAAGGGAGCTGATAAGTTTCTGCTGAGGGGAATCTTGCAATCAAGTGCTTCTGCCTTTTGAAGCTGTCTTTCATGTTTAATGAAAGCTAACTTGAATGGGGCTGAATTAGTCCGATTTTTTTCTGAAGTTGTTTTTTAACTTAAAAATGTAGAAGTTGAAGGAGACCTCAAGGGGAGCCCCTGACTCCTTTTAATGAATAAGTTCTTGGTGTTGGATGCAGGTGCTCTCTTATCCTTTGTGTACCAAAAGACTGCTATTCCAAATGCAGGAAGTGAGATCGATGCTTTCGAGGAGAACTTTGTCCATTATTTTAAAGGAAAAATAGCATAATTGGAAAAACTTCCTAATGATATGCAAAGTTCTCTCAAGACCTTTTTCTTGCTTATGATGATATATAGTTCATTTCCAGATTTCATAGTTTCCTAAAGGATTTGGATTCCAAGTTCTTAGAAAAAGTCACGATGATTGGTTATCAAAATTGTCCTGGTCTGGCCAGGACAGAGTTAATTTTTGCAGTATAAAGGAGTGGGCACAGCTAGGGCTCAGAGGTTGTTCTATACCACCTCACATCATTTTCTGGGGACAAGGTAAGGGGTTCCTTCTGAGTGGGGGTAACATGGCAGTGGTTCAGATATTCCTGGTTTCCACGTTTTAAGCAATTGTGTGTGAATCGTTCGTCTCTCTCGTGCCCTCTGTTATTGATAGCATTGCTATTACTGTTCTTTTTCTTGCTTCATTGCTGTTTCCAGTAAATTGCTCTTATCTCAACCCATGATGTTTACCTTTAGTGCCTCCAATTCTCCTCAGGCCTGCCACAGGAAGTACAGGGGAGTGAGCAAATGGCGCATTGTTTGGGGTGTTCAGTGGGAGCACTAAACTGGGAAATACCATTCCTAAACCATGAAAAAAATGCACTACACAAATTTAGTACTTCCATCTTTAGTTCCTACAAGAGGATTAAGAAAGTTTGTAGTATTGTTTGAGATATTTTTACAAAATCTTTAAAAATTACTTACAAAATTGCTGTTTCATAAGTGTATGATGCAGAGCCTTAATGTTGATAAATTGTTTACTCTACCTTCTAAAATATATTGTGCAGAAAACAGGGTGGCAGCCAGAGAAGTATTTTCTGTGTGCTACAATTGTCAGTTGTTTTTCTGTAGTCAAGTGCAGCTCTAGTTCCTTACTTTAAAATTATATGCACCCTTTAAAATTTTACTATGCATTAAATTTTAACAGAGACCACAACTTGGACAGATTTTTCTGTACATTTCTGACAACAGGATACTGCAGGCAAATAACTAATGAACGTGCATAATGAAAATCAGATCTGTTTCTTTCACTGTTTTTTCCCTTTGTGGTTTTTTTTCTGGTGCAGCTTTTAAATGGTAATAATAATAAATAGTAATAGTATATAACAACTTTTTGTTTAAATTTTGAATTCTCTCTTGTGCCTTAAGTGATGCTGAACCAGGAGGAGAACTCAGATGATGTAGTTTAGTTTGCTATAGTTTTTTCATCTACTCTCAATTTACATATTTATCTCCTATTTCAAAAGATCATGAATATGTAAATTTGTGGTCTGATTCCTAATTTCCCTTGAAATTGATAGGAAGTTAAGCACCCAGACTCTTCTTTTGTATGTCCCAAGAGGACTATGCAGATTTTAAGGTTACAGGTATTTTACTGAAGAAATAATTTTATTCTTAATGAGAAACACCCATGTGACAGGTTTTCACGTGGAAGTGCAAAGTGATCAAGTTCCTTCTTTCTGGAAAAGATGTAGTATTTTGCTGAGCTTGCACTATTTAATCATCAGAAATTTTGATAAATGAATGCAGGATTATTTTAAAAAGCCCTCTCTGTGTATGGTGCTTAATAAACAGAAAACAGCAAATAAAACAAACTTGTCTCCTCTAAAGAAGGACCTCTTTTTTCCCCACCAGAACTTCAGGTGTGGGAATAGAAATTTTTTTTTTTAACGCAGTTTCATTCTCCCTGGAACTTGCATGACTTATTTTTCAAGGTAGACAAGCCTATTATTTCTGGACAGACTCCAAGCTTCAGCAAGGTGGTTATGAATACACACAGCTTGACATGCAAGTTACCCAGCATGTGTTTTGCATCTATGTTCAGTGTGATATGTCTTTTTAAACACACAAGACAGCTTTATACCTTGTGTTTGTGTTTATGATTAAAAGATATTATGGTCCAACGTCAGGAGAATAAATGAGGCTGAGGCAGCCTTTCCTAGATGGAGGTTCCAGTTGTCTATAGTGCTACATTTCTGCAGGTTCCTGATATGAAAATATTATATTGCAGTGAAGCATTAGCTGCCACCTGAAGGAGCTGCTGCACCAAGAATAATTCATAAATGTCAGGGCTCCTAAAGAGGTGACAGAAATCTGGCAATTTGGGACACAGTCTGGACACATGTTTTTCCTGCTGCACAAGCAATCCATGGATGCCTGAAAACTGAGGCATCCAGGGGGCACTTGGTTTAATATGTGAGCAGTGCAGAGTTGCTGTGTGCATACACTGCCCCTGTCGTGGGCCCTGTGGAGATCTGGCAGCTCTGGCTGCAGTGCATCAAAACACATCTGGATTACCATTAACAGAGGTGGTGTAGCACAGTGCTTCTGACATGCAGATTGTTGCTCTAAAAAGCACGTTGTGCTTTGTATACTATTGTAAAAATTATTTGGCTCAGGACTTGCTGGGAGACGATACTGAGAGTCCAAAACAGAAAAAGGCTAATTGAGTTGGCTCTCTCCTCCTGTTTTCTATGTATTCATGGCTTGGTTAGTTACAGAAAGTAAAGTAAATGTATATTCTCTGAATTTAATTTTGTTTGGTGTAGGATGTTCCTGCTGTGGTAATGCAAACCAAGTAGCACAGCAAACAGCAAAAAGAAAAGTGCTGTAATAGATTAGAAAAAGAAAAATCTGTCCCCCTTTCTTTCTTGTCTCCAGCCAAAGTTGGGTGTTTTGCTCCTTCAGTACTATTTATGATGTCACAAGTACAAAACAATGCTGTTGTCCATGTGTCAACATATTTAATGTGACTTTTACAGGCAGCTGGACAGCTTTTTCAAGCATAGGACTGGCCTTTCTTCCTCCTAAAGGGAAACAATTCTTAGGTCTCAGCAAGCATCCAGCACTGGAAACAGTAGTTATGACTACAGCAGTGGCTTGTAGCAAGAATACTGAAGAGATGTGTGAAATTTTCTGGAAGGAACATATCAGACTAGAGACAGGGCCACTGTAGTCTGTTACTTGGCTGTAGAGAGCACGTAACTGTGATCACACTACATTTCTGTCTGTGCTTTCTTGGTGCCTTTCATTTTGTCTGTGCTGGTGTTGGTGTATTTGAAGAAAACCCCTGCAGTTCTCGCTCTCTGCATCAGCAGAAGGCAGGTTTCTTCCTGGGGAGCTGGGTACATGGGCTGGGCAGCATGCTGGAGAGCACATGTTGCCACATCTTACTGCACAGCTGTGTTGACTCTGCAGATGAGCGTGCAGCTTGTCATTGCCACACTGCAAAATAGCAGAGGTCAAACTTGGTTTTAATTAATGTGACATTTGCTTGTGGCAGCTTGCAGTAAAAGGGAAGGTTATTAACAAAAAGCTCAACTTTAGACAGAGTTATGGAACCAGTTGTCCTGATCATCAACAGAGTTTTAATTGGTAACTTGGAAAGAGCTTTCAGCATTATTGGCAACAGCAAGCAGAAGAAAAAGGCATGTTTTTCTAGACTGTATTTTGCCAGAAAGCTAGATTATAAGTTTCTCTTTTGAAACATTTCCCTTAAGCCTAGATATTTTTAGCTGGTACCAGTTTTTTCTGGAGAAAATGAGAACTAGTTTCCTTGTTTTTTCCAATGTTTTCTACACAAAAATTAGAATTGTTTAATTTTTTAATGCTAATCTATCATGTTTATAATGTAATGATGAAACATACATTTCAGTCATGTGAATATTGACTATAACCTTTGGTGACTTGAGCCAGCTGTAGAACCTGTGCCACTGTGTTCTTTGATGGTATATACTGTGCCTGGTTGATCTTTTTCAGGTATTCACTTATAACTGGAATGTGGACAAGATGACCTTTTATCCTAATGCCTTTCTGAATCACACTGACAGTTTTCTTTCTTACCTTTCCCTGTTTTCATGACAAGATGCAAATTCTCTGAACGATTGTATTTGTAGATAGCAAGCTATGTGAACAAATTTGCCTCGGACATCTCTATCTTGCAACGGTCGCTGGCAATCCTGGAATCGATGGTGCTCAATAGCCATGACCTGTACCAGAAGGTAGCACAGGAGATTACAATTGGGCAGCTAATCCCACATCTGCAGGGGTGAGTGTCTTTGACTACTGCTTGATATGGTGCATATTTTTTCCCCCGAAAATTTGGAGAAAAAACACTAGCATAAAGACCAGAAACCTCCTTTATGATTCCTGCCTCCACTATAAGTGACTGCATAACAGGTAACAATCTTTCTGGAGTTGCCTGGTCATTAGGTTTTAGGGTTTTTTTAAATTTTGTTTTGTTTGTTTTTCTGTAAGCTACCTATGTAGTTAGAAGTGGGGAATGAAAAGAAAAGCACCCTGTGGTAATGAAATGCTTAATTAGCATACAGATGGGGTTGTTTTGCTTGCCAGACTCTGGGAAGTGTGGAAGACAAAAGTTGCTCAACTTTTGCTGAATGTATATTTGAAAAGGGAAGGGCTTTTTCTTAAATAGCAATGTGAAGTACTTAAATGGATGGAAGCTGACTCTTGTAGCATAGAGTAATGTACTGTGCATAGTTATGCTTGTCTCCCTCCTGGGACATTTTCAATGCACCTGAAAACTTTAATACCAGCAGGTTCATTTCCAGAAGCCTTTAGGGAAGATTCCTCTTCCTATCTCCAGCTGTTGTGCACCTGACGGAAACCGGTTATCAAACTCTCGCTATGATCAGTGGAGGGTCAATGGCAGTTCAAGGAGTAGTTCATTCCACCTTTTTTGAATTCTGAGTCTCCCTTCAGGACATCATCTCTCTCTCAATAATGAAGAAAGCCTGGTCACGACCAACCTTGGTTACTTAATGTACATGGTTAACATGAAGCTCAAACAGGTCCTTCACTTCTACCTGGAGAAATTCAGCTGGAAGATCAGTTTCTACAGCTCATGTGCATTTGTGTTCTTCTCTCACGTTTACAACATTGTTCCAAACAGGACAGACCAAGAAATCCAGACGTACACCATTGCGGTGATAAATGCACTTTTCCTTAAAGCACCAGATGACAAGAGGCAGGTATGTTGAGGGGGCTTGTATACCTGTGCATCTGTGGGAGAAAAAGTGTTTCATATTCATACCTGCAGTTGTCCCATCACACTCTTCCTGCAGTTAATTCAAAATGAAACTAGTTCTGTTTTTTCATGCTGGGATATAATTCATTTTAATGGAACTACCTCCATCTTGCACCAGTATTAGGAGGGACTAAGCATTCTTCCATGCTTTTGTAGTTCCCTGTGACCTCATATGAACCATATTGACTGTGGCTGACTGTAGTATTTATTGTACTGAACTCTTTGCCAGCACAGCTTGTAAACTCAGGCTATTTTTTGGTACCATGTTTTTCCCCCAGATTTTTTATTAAAAAGTTTGTTTCTTTTGAAAACAAAAATATCTTGCTGTGTAAGCATTTCATGACTTTTACAGTGTGCTATTTTTGTGCCAGATATCAGGAAATATTTCAAGATTGCTACTTGATGTTAAGTGGGCATGGAATGTGAAGTGTTATGAAATAGTGAAGTTTTATCCATGTTAATGAAGTTACTAGCCTGTGTCAAAACAGATTTAGGCATTTATTTATTTAACATTTCTGTCACCAGGAACAGTGATGATAATTCTTGTAGTGACATACTGTTACTGTCCAGAACAAGTTCACTGAGATTTGCTGATCAGTTCTGACAAGGACTTTCCTTAGATTTATTTACATTTTTAAATGCTGGTGACTGTTTAAACTAACATCAAAGCCCTAATGAGGGTTTTCCAGGGGAGTTTGGTTGGTATTGGGTTTTGTTTCTTGTTCTTAAAAATATTTTTAACATTGGAAACAGGGAAAAGTGTAACCATGGTTTAATTAGGAAAAAAAAGGCTCTTCTACCCCTCACCCTCTCTTTTTTCCTTCTTCCTCCAATACAGTCTTCTATAACTAAGACAAGAAGGCATATAATAACCAAAAATTAGATTAAAATATTTTATTTCAATTTTGGCATAAATTTGTAATAGATTCTTGTAAGAAACCCAAATATTTTGGGTTTTGCATTTGTGAATAGTTGCCGCTGTGTTTCTGTGCAAAGTATGCCTTGTCATATTTGAAGTGGTGGAACAGTGTCACATGTAGATAAGACTTTAGTATTAATCAGTGGGCTTGTGTTCTTGAATGACAGACAGTAACACAGTGTATTGCCAGCAAGCAAAACTGTATCTTGCCAACAGTGTAACCACCTAGTGAGGCTGGCAGTGAGCCAGACAGACTTCACCTGTAGTACCTGGTGCTGCGACACAAAACTGTTAGTCACTGAGTTTAGATCATCAGGAGATAATGATCTGCTTTGGCTTTGACGGGTAATAGCTCTGACACTTGCAGAAATTTTTCCTCAGCCTTTAGTAACCCAGAACATGCAATCAGAATGTGTTAGGTTTCTCTTTATGTCTGTCTTGTGGTTAATTAGTAAACTATACAATAGAGAAGGTAGGTGTCCATTGCCTTCCAAATAGCATTAACAGATGGCACTTACTGAACTCTGTCTTTCTAAGACAATGAACTGAGGTGATCTAGTCTCATGCAATTATCTGGTGATGGGCACTCAAAAGTTAATGTTCAGCACTCACCTCTTAATATGGTTAGAAATGAGAAGCTGCACCAAAACTCATATGACTCTGGGAACTTTGGCACTCTCTCTGCTGCCGACTTACAGGCATGATGTGGACGGCTGCTCTGTAATTAAGGAAGGGATTTAAATTGGCACTGCTGTCTGAATTCTTTCCCCTCACTTTTTTTTTTCTGTCTCTCTATTTCTGTAATGCAAAACCCAAGAAGTCCAAGATTTTTCTTTTTAATGAGGACTCCCTGGTTGCTTTGCTTGCTCTGCTTCTTCTGCCCCTGTCAAGGACCAAATCATCTAGAGAAACCTAGGTTATTAATAAAAAAAAATAAAAAAAAAAAATAAAAAAGTCTATTGGGAAAGAGCTGCGAGTTTGAGCATTGAAATGATACTGTGAATGTTTGAAACACTTCTTTCTCATTTGTCTGCATTTTTTGCAGAGATGTTGCTATGGGAAATGAGATGGCAAATTTTCTCAGAAAATTCTTGTTCTCATCTGCTAGGACAGTACTTATATTAGAAGAGGCAGCTTATTAGCTGCTAATATAGCCTTTTTGGAGACAAAGTTAATTTTGATGCAATAATTGGTTTTTTGAATGCTTGTTGCTTAAATCAATTTTAGTCCAGTGACAAAAAACCCAGTATCTCGATAACAGCTTTTTAAATGATGGCTATAAGAAAGAAGTAACAATTTGATAATCTTCTAAAATGTAATTAGAAGAGTTTCCTTTTTATCATTTTCTTTGCATTGAATGCAGAAATGCCATCTTATATTCTGTACCTGCTAATCTTTTGGCAGTGGATACATAGTTTGACAAAAATCCAGTCAGTGTGTTCCAAGCAACATTGAAGTATATCATGTGCCTGGCACTCCCCCTAGAGCTGAGTTGCACATTTTTGGAAGAGATGAAACCATCTATATCATGCATTCCTTTGCTGTTATGTGCAATTAAAAACTGCACAACCAGAAAAGGCTTAAAACCTGAAGCTGAGTTTCTTGTCTTTGGTCCCTTGTTCCTTTTTTTATCACTGCCATGTTCTGTTGCAGCACCCTTTACCTGGTACAAAGAAAGGAGTTCAATACCTCTGATGCCTCCCATCTCACAATTTTCGAGAATAAATATACAAAGAATTATTTTCGTTTTCTGAGCAAGTTCTCACCAATCACTTGGTTTATTTACACTGTTTCTGCAGATGTTTTTTAGTCATCCATCCTTTGTATGTTTAATGTTATAGTTTCAGTTTTTCTGTCTTCTACGGGATATTTTATATATAAAAGTTACTAGTATTTATTCTACATTAGTCTTCAGCTCTCACAAAGTTCAGCAGGAATGCACTGCATGTGCAAGCATATCTCTCATACACACAGACACATACAGATATTTCTATACCTATGGAAAAGCTCATGGAACATAAAAATAGGGCATGCTCTTGTAGGTATGGTTAAGATTAGACTCTTATGCTTGGTAAGTGTAAAATATTCCCTCCTATGCACCGTAGGACAGTTTGCAGCATGGACAGTTGGGATAAGCTGCTTAAGCATTAAAGGAAAAGCATATTTGCTTTGATAGTGATTTCAGACAAGTCTAGAAAGACAAGTTAATTTAAAACAAAAGACCAATGGCAACATTGCTACTAAAATACAAGGGAGAATTATCATTTGTTATAATGAAACAGTATTGAATTGTAGACTGATTTATTGAATGGAAGTTAGAGCACTTGATTTTCAAACAGCTGAAATATAAAGTAAATAAGCATTTTATTTGACATCTTGTTTTAAAGTCCTGGCTGGCTTCCAGTCCATGCTTCTTTCTGTATTGCTTATGGGGGAAGGTTGTGCTTAAATAAGTGTGTAAATACTCTCTTGAACCCACAGAGGTCTCTTTGAAGTCTTTCACCATGGGTTATGGATCACTGAAGCCCTCAGCTTGTGATATACTATCTTGGTCTCTCTTACGGTATTCTGACTTTGTGATCCCCCAAATAATGCATACAGTCATAATGCTGATATGCTGCTTCCTTGCATCCTTGCATTTATAAGTAACAGTGCAGAAATGTAAGACCTTTTAAGCCAGTGTGTTTTTCTAGCTATGACATTAAAATACCTGCTTCTGGCTATTTTTAAAATTTTTCTTTTTTTTTTTACTAAATCAGGAAATGGCAAACATTTTGGCACAAAAGCAGCTTCGTTCCATCATCTTAACTGTAAGTATATGGTTGTCAAAGTTACTCTTGATTAGGAGAGAGAAAAGGTGACTCCATTTTTGGTTTTTATAGGTCTTATCTTAATATATTTTAATTGCCTCTGTATTTTGATATGTTTTGAAGCCTTGTAATTTAGAATATAAGTTTTGAATGGTAGTTGAATGGGTTCAAAACTGTTTTTTGGAAAGGTTATTTTCCAAGTCAGAAATTGTCGTTTCTTCATGAAAACACAGGATTAAACACCCCTGTGTTTTTTGGTTCTTTTGATTATTCTGTCTTGATTGACACAATTCATCATGATTTGCACACAAGAAGAATGTGCGCATCAACCTAATGAAATAGTTAATTAATATAATATTGAAGACCTGTATCTGCTATCACAGAAAATCAGGGATTTTGCCTTTGATGTTTGATTAGATTACTTCTTCAATGGAATGAGGGAAAATCTTTCTCCCTAGTGAGTGTAAAACAAACCAAACAACAAACAACCCCTCACACTTTCTCATTTGCCATCAGAATTTCACTGATGCATATAAAACCCCCAGATTTTATTTCAGAAGGCATGTTTTTACACTGGGTGAGTTCTAAAGAAGTTTGGAACAATCATAAGGATAATATTCTTAGGTGTTTATTTATTTTCATAAAATGCTCCAGTGCCTTTTGGCAGACAGATTCTTTTATTCTCTGGAATTGTACAACATTTGTTGACTTATCCAGCTCCCTCTTGATGACTCTTTCCTTATGTCCTTTGCTGTGTTTAGAGGCCTGGGTCTGTTTCTATAAAAAACTACTTGGTGTTTTTTGGCACACTGGGGATTTTTTAAATTGTCCATCAGTTTTGTGTTTGCTTTCTGAATAGGATAATTCTGCACATATAGGGCATCATATACTAGTGTATTTCTAAGCAGTATTCCTCATACAGATTGGAGTTGTCTAGTAGAGGCAGGATTGTGTTGTGATTCTGACTCTCTGTTGAGCCCTGCTATTCTATTCTGTGTATTCTCTGGCTGTGTTTCTGCTCAGACAGCTACTCTCTTAAATATTTTTTTAATAGAATCTCTTAGAAAAAAAAATACAGAGTTCTAAAGCTCTTGGGAGGAATTATTTCTTCTTTGAAGTGACTTCTCAGCACTGTTTTTTGTAATGCTACTTTTCAGTATATGCACAGACCCTATGTAGTGTAAAGTCCTGTCTCCTTAAGTTATTTAAACAGTGGTGCTAGTCCTGGTTTGATTTTCAGGGGTGGGGATGGGTTTGTGTTTGAGGTACTTTTGGCTGTTTGGGTTTGTTTTTTTTTTTCATTTCTGAAGTTAGCAGCAAACACTACTGCATAGCAAGCACATACATAGGAATGAAAACACCTGACTGCATGCACTGCAATTTTCTGATTCACCAAAGTCTGTCTCTTTGTCTTTGCAGCATGTTATCAGGGCACAGAGGGCCATCAATAATGAAATGGCACACCAGCTATATGTTCTGCAAGTACTTACCTTTAATCTTCTGGAAGACAGAATGATGACAAAAATGGATCCACAAGATCAAGTAAGCATCTGGCATGATCTGGTCTTAGCAGGAAGACAACAACTCCTCATTGATGTACCTACAGCTCTTCATGGAGGAAAAAAACCACTTGCTAGCAACATTTACCTAAGTCATTAATTTTCTTTGTCTGTGAAGTTAGGTTATGTTTTTTCGGTTCTAAGAAGAAGCACAGGCTATTTCATTCCTTAGGAAAAAGTATAACAAAATGGCCAGGCAATTCTCCTTAGCATGTAGTTCCATGAACTGAATTTTCTGTCTTCCTAACCAGAAACTCTGAGCAGCTGTCCAGCATTTGTTTCCTTTGTGCCCCTGTCAGAAGCACTAGAGATGTATGGTCCTTCCTAGAAGTACTTCTGTAGAGCTAAATTAAATGTTTGCATTAAAACTATCTGGCACGCTAGAGTTGACATTAAATTGTGTAACAATAAACCCTGGTTTTGTTACTGGGAACCTATAAAATACTTCATTTTTTTATTGCTCACTGTGTGCAGACATTGACTTTGATATTGTTCATTGTGCAAAAAGTGACACTCCCCTAAGATATTCAAGAGATTTAAATATAGGGTTGATGAGTCATAGGGATAATATGTTTTGTTTCTTTAATTTTTTGTGGCTTTCATTTAGGCCCTGTACAAGGTGGAACCTGGTTTTAAGCTGAAGTTATCTTAAGACTTGCTAATAATTTGGAGAAGAGAAGGTGGGAGAGTGAGATAGTTGTAAACATAAGTAACATCATGCTGTAGGATTTTATGCTTCCTAAGTTTGAGATGGAAGAGTTTGACTCTTGGGAATGTACATGCAGTCATTTAGTGCATATCTCCATAGAAAGTGACTAGCACAGTGTTGTTAATATTGCTGGTAGTGTGGTTATCACTGTCTTGAGACATTTCCAGCTGCAGTAATTCCTCTCTTGCCTATTTCTGCAGTAGCAAAAATAGATAGTTACCAAAATGAATGCAAAGTGCCAAGTCATTTTGTGTTCATCCAGCAAGGTGCTTAAGTACCAGCTTAATCATCAGCTTAATTTGAAATGTGTGTGATCTCTTGGCTTCTGTGGTTAAAATTGTGTAGTCAGAGGCCTTGCTAACATAGGTCCTGCTTCTGGAAGTCAACACTTAAGTACCCACATGTGAATCTCATAAATGTGAGGACTTTTGAAAGTGGGAACCATGAGGTCATTCTTGCTGACTGTCTCTAAGTATAAAGTAGGGAATTTAGACAAAAAAACTTTGGGCAGTGGGCAGGAATACTGTGTTTTGAAACACTTTTTGTGGTAGTGTTTAATTAAGTGAGAGATCAGTTATTTTAACCATTTTTTTTAACCTTGTTTTAACATAGGCTCAGCGGGATATTATATTTGAACTCAGAAGAATTGCATTTGATGCTGAATCTGAACCTAACAACAGCAGTGGCAGTATGGAGAAACGGAAATCTATGTACACTCGAGACTATAAAAAACTTGGATTTATTGTGAGTATTTTTGTGTGATAGTCCACTGAAAGTGAGTGCATGCATCCATTATAGTACATCTTTTCGTTAGTCTCTTCTCTTACTTGGTCTTCTGTGTATTTCCTAAAAGGGAATAACTTTCCTGCCCTTCCCCAGAAACCCTACTAACTCCAAGTGGCAGCTTTAGCAGAAGCCAGGGTGCTGGAATGGAGGCTATAAATTCTTTACATGGGATAGGCAAGGAAGTAGAGGTAGTGGTGTAGCCCTGTATGTTAGGTAGTGTTTTGACTGCCCTGAGCTTGGTAATGGTGACAATAGGATTGGGTATTTATGGGTAAGGACCAGGAAGAAGGTCAGTGAGGTAGATTTCATGGTGGGAGTCTGTTATAGGCCACCCAACCAGGATAAAGAAGCAGGCAAAATATTCCACGAGCATCTAGGAGAAGTCTTAAGATCTCTAACCCTTGTTCTCACAGGGTACTTTGACCTTACCAGCTGTCAGCTGGAAATATGACACAGCAGAGAGGAAACATTCTAGGAGATACTTGGAGTGTGTGGAGGATAATTGAGGCCATATGTATGAGGTTAAGTAAGGCAAAGTGCTGGGTCCTTGCAATGATCCATACCTGGGGAAGTGTATCTGGAAAGCTGCTCAGAGGGAAAGATCCTGGGGTTGTTGGTCAACAGCTAGCTGAACATGAGCCAGCAGTGCCCAGATGGCCAAGAAGGCCAACGGCATCCTGACCTGTATCAGCAGTAGTGTGGCCAGCAGGACCAGGGCAGTGATTGTGCCCCTGTACTCAACATTGGTGAGGCCACACCTCGAGTACTGTTCTCAGTAAGAAAGATATACTGAGGTGCTGGAATTTGTCCAGAGAAGGGTAACAAAACAGGTGAAGGGTCTGGAGCACAACGCTGATGAGGAGCAGCTGAGGTAGCTGGGGGTGTTTAGCCTGGAGAAAAGCAGGCTCAAGGAAGACCTCATTGCTCCCTACAACTCCATGGAAGGAGTGCAGTAGCCTTGTGGGGGCCAGTCTCTTCTCCCAAGCAACAAGTTACAGGACAAGATAGTTTTAGATTGGATATTCCATAAAATTTCTTAATGGAAAGAATTGTCAAGCATTGGAGCAGGCTGCCCAAGGAAGTGGTTGAGTCATGGACCCTGGAGGAGTTTAAATGATGTGTGGATGTGGCTCTTAGGGACATAGATTAGTGGTGATCATAGCACAGATGGAATCAATTATCTCAGAGGTCTTTTCCAACCAAAACAATTCCATGATTCTAGCTGGTAGAAATAACTACCTGAAGTTTAAGCATGTAGTTTTTCATGACATGCCACCATTAGAATCTAACTTTTAATGATCTCTTGGATGAACAGGCATTGTCTAATGGATCTGTGACAGCCCTGTAAAGTCCCTGTAGTTTGTTAGCAATAATATGGACTTACGAACACAATAAATCTGAGGTATGACTCTATGGACTCCCTTACAAGACCTTGTGTTTTGTTTGCCTAAAGTCCTTCAATCTGTGAGTAGGGGATGAACAATCTCTTCTACCCTGACTTAATCAGATTAATTGGAGTTCTGGGCTTGCCTAAAACCCTGCTGGGGAGCAGAGCACGATCTGGCTTCATATCTCCTGTGATTAATTACTGTCCTGTTGGCCTAGCAGATATACACTGAATATTGTACAGTAGCCACAGTTACAGACAGAGAGGTTTTCAGCACTCTTGGTGCAAACTAGAGCTTGCTGTGCAGTTTGAGTGCTCTGCCCAGCTCTGTGGCACAGGGCTCAATTCTCCCAAAACCACAAAGGAACTGAGTAGAGCTTTTCTGTGTTCTGCTAGCTGTTTTCATTACTGATGAATGAGGAAAAAATTACCACTGGATCAGTGCTGTTGTATCTGTAAGGAGCAATCAAGTAAATAGTTCCTCAAGGGAGGAACTTGGCATTTTGAGGTTGCAAGCATGATAGCAAAACTAGTGCTTTGAAGGAGCCTTTGAAGCTCAGTGTGAGGTTTTTTTGTTTTGTTTTGTTTGGTTGGTTTTTTTTTGGGTTTTTTTTTTTTTTTGTTGACTCATCCCTCAGCTTCATTACTCCCATTTAAGCTGTTCATTGGGAAGCCTACTGAAAACACTCTGGCAGTTGTCAAGGGTAACTGCAGCACTGTTTACAGTTTGATTTTGATAGCCTTTCAAAAGGGGATTGGGAGCAAAGTTTAGGAGGGAATGGGAACTGGGATTAAAGCTATGAAGAGAATGTAGGGAAGCATAGTGGGAGATAAGAAGCAATATATGAAAGTAAACTGTGAAAGAAGCATCATAGCAAGAGCCCTAATGGGAGACAGGCTATTCTATTAGCAGTATGATGAGGCAAAGTACAAATAATAAAAATGTCAGCAGTGAATTGTGAGGAGAGTTATTCTACTCTTGTACAGAAGTTTTACTCTGAGCTCAGAGTCCAGGTGACACTGCAGGTACAACTCTTTTTAACAGCTGAAGAGAAGTATTACCTTCCCCACAGGGCTGGGAAAGGGAGCAGGACCTCTTGTGAAACCTGGCTGCTCATCTCCAGCCTCATACATGGGCAGTGTTCTGACTTCCAGCTGCCTTCATCCCACTGGCTTCTTTTCAACAAAATGTCTTCAGTGCTTTCATCAGCTGAAGGTAGAGGGTTACATTAGCAAACTGATCATGATCAGTGTGAGGTTTGTCTCCTGTCTGCTTCAGCTGTGTGGCACAAGAACCTGCCAAACAAGAGTCTGACTTGGAATGCTGTCATCATTCCACTGATGCTGATGGTCGGGAAGCCAATTCCTTGAGCTGATTAAATATTCATTTCAAGGGAGAGAGTAAAGCCATGTCTGGCTATTAAGTTGTTCCTGGACTGCTTGTCCTCATTTTGTATGGGAAATGAAAGAATTCTATTTATTTTCCTCAGCCACATCAAAAAGCCTTGTGCCACTACAAATGTAATGTCAAAAAGAGACAAAGTCCAGACGTGGTTTCAGAAGCTTATAATGTAATTTGTAAAACTGCATAGTTAGAATCCTACATTCAGCTAAAGCAACCACAGGAACTCACCAGATGGTTGTGATGACCAAGTAAAGAGATTTTCAGCCGAGGTAGTTGTGAGATTTATTAAAATCCTGATGAATGCAACAAAAATGATGACCCAATTAGGAGATCTGGATACACTCCACCCTATTGAATTATTTATTATTTTCTGAGTCAATTGCAAATTAAATAGCCTGAATACTCCCTCTTGTATTTGCGTAAGCTTAATTCCTATAATTGAGGTGGAAAATAATTACAAAAAAACTCATAATCCTGTATATTTCCATCATAATTCTTTAAATGGCACTACCATCATTGAGATGTTGTAATGAATGTGTTTATAGGCAGCTCTGAACAAATGATAAGAAACTTAACATATTGGAAAAAGCAACTCCAATAATCGCATTCTAGAATGGTTTTTCTCAAGTTTTAAGTGTGTAGAGCTTCTGAGGATTTTTGTTTGCTTTGTTTTGATTTTATTAAATTAAATATAAATGGTTTGTAAAAATGCAAAAAGCCAACATGGGAAGTGAGTGATTTCATAATTTTGCTGTGCTATATTGGAATTTGCTAGTGTAGCAAAATAAAATGTAGATTAATGAAGGAGATATGAAATAAGTAAGGAACTGTCTGATAAAAGGTGACAATTTAAAGGGGAATTGAGAATGGTGGGATGTTCTCTAAAAGGCAGCCATGGGCTTGACTTTCAGGATATTGGTGGTGGCATAAGAAAGTTAACATGTGCTGAAGAAATCTTCTGATGAAATTAATATGGGAAGCAGTGATGGAAGAATCACCATGTCATTTGTCGCACTACGACACGAAATAACTCACGTATTTACTCAAGATGCAAAAGAAGGAAAAGAGGAAGTTTTATTTCTGACCTCGCAATATATAGAATGCTAAAAGTGACAGTGGATTGGAGGGTGAAATTGCCACCTCTCCAACCACACTGGTCAAACCAACAGCCTATTAATTCTCTCCTCCCACAAAGAAGAATGTAAAACAATCATTATTTACATGACAGTGCCTGAGAACTCCAGTAGAAATATGTAAACATCAGAAGGCATAGGAAATTTTTAAAAGAACTTTAAAACTTTTAAAAGAACAGGGCGACAGTAATTCACAAATTAAATGACCTTTTGGATTACACAAACAGAAATAATGTCATTTTATGCAGTCATACAAAGAGCAATGTGTTCATTTAGGACCCCTGGCAAGAATTTAATCTTCATTTAATATTTTGTCTGTGAGAAAAGATAAGAGAGATTATGTGAGGTAGCCACTAAAAAAGTTGAATGTTAAGCTAGGATTTATCTGGAAAGATATTTTCAGAACATATGTACTGTTGAGGCCATTTTTTGCATTTCTTAAACATCATATAGAACACTATATTATTTCAGGAAACTCTGCAGTGGCTTGTGGACTGACTGAATGCAGAGGGTGAGGCTCCTGCAGTGATGAGGGAGATGTCTTACAAGAGTTGACTTAAAAAGATTGCCTTTTTAGCCAAATGTGGAAATCTCAAGTGTGTGTGCCAATGCTAGGAGGGAGGAGGCCATGTGTAAGGTAAAAGGCAGTGGTGGCATTTCATTTATAGGAGAGATTTTTAATTGGAATGATGGGGAAAAAATTTGACACAACTTTAAAGATGGACGTCAATTCGTTATGGAAATAATGAATATATTTCATTATTATTATGATGTGACATTTTATATATTTCACAATGGTGGGTCCAGGAAACGAAGCATGTGAGGACTGTTTGAAAGAAAAAAAACCACCAACAATCAAGGTTGCTTAGAGCAGTCTGAAGTAAGACATGAATAATTAGATGGATGGCCACATAGTTGATTTGTTAGACATTGCAAAAATTTTCTAACATGAGGAGAAGCAGCACCAACACAGATAATTTGGAGGATTTGTCCAAAAAGTTTTAGAAAGAAGCTTCAGAAACAGTTGAGAGCTAGCTAAAGCATGCCGTAGGCAAAATATAGACCTAAGGAACTTCTGAGATTTCTTTCAGACTTGTATTTTTTTCTCTTCTGCGTGTCCCAGCTGAGTGGCTACTTTGTTTTATCTCAAGTTACTTATCCTTAATCTACTTTATCTTAAGTCTTTTATCTTTAACTTTTTCAAAAATCCCTTGTTGTACAGCACAGTATCCAAGTAGCACTTTGAAGATAAGAACTAAGTGTTTTCTCAGAGGTTCTTCAGTGGAACTTCTCATTGTCTCTTAGAATAGCTCATTAGCTGACACAGTAACCTCCTTGACATCCTGATATATTCCCCAGATGGAGCCCCTTGACTCTGCTGAAAGAAGGTTATCAGGAAAATAATTTGCAATAATGTAATTAATACCTTGTGATCATTACCTGCAAGAGGGACAAACTCAAATGACTCCAGCCTTTAATGCTGACCTCTTCAACCTATCTAGTAGAACTCTGGTGTGTGTAATTTCCTTGTGGTCACTTGGGAGCTTCTTTTTCCCCTCTTTCATTTTCATGGCATTCTCTGTGTCCCACCTCTGCCCCAGGATTTGGGAGTGAAGGATTAAGTTTAACCTTTGGGAAAACATGGGGGAAAGGTGTTGTTTTAGTGTTTGTTTTCACTTTTCAAATCTGTTTTAATTGGCAGTGAATTGAATTGACTTTACAGAAGTCTGTTTTGCCCATGATGGAACAGTCTCCCTGTCCTTATCTTGGCCAGTGAGCTTTTCCATCCTTTTCCCATCCTTGCTCTGTTGAAGAGGGGAGTAGGCAAGCAGTTGGTGGGTGCATGGCTGCTGGCCAAGGCTGACACACCACACCTCCTTTCTGTATTTTGCTAACTCTGTCTCTAGGCTGTTTCTGGGTTTATTCACTGAGCTTTGATAGTTTGGAGGCTCCCTGTGCTGTGCTATCATGCTTTACTTTCCAACTTCTTAGGTTCTCTGGCCTTTCTCTCTCAATTCTTTCCCTGGTCTTTGGTTTTGAGTTCCCACTCCTCTTGGGCTCTGTTCCATTTTCATATCCATCTGGATCTATCTCCTTCCAGCATGTATGATCACTCATCATTCATTCATTCATTCATTCTACCTGAATTTCCTTTTTTACATCCTCACTCCCTCCTCGTAAGGTGGTTCTCCTCTGGATTTTCCCTAGTGTCCCTCTCTCCACCTCTTCCTCTAACCCTGTTTGTTCCTCCATCAGTATGAAGCCTGCTCAGTCATTTCCTACTTTTGCACTGAAAGTTGTCAGGACTTTCTAAAGACAGACACAAATTGTATTTCTCCTGTATTTTATTTTCAGAAATGAATGGACTAGGTGTAGGCACATGGACCAAATATTAAACTTTGTCTCAGTATGAAAATTTCACTTGCCTAATAAATGCTGTCCAAGATATTAAAAACTGAGAACAGCATCTAGAAATAGGAAGTGTTGGGCATTATGATAATAGTCAGCACAATGAGCCCCACCTCTTAACTGATCTATAGGCAAAACACTTTTTTTTTTTTTTTGCCATAAGGTGTGGGGTTCTGACTTGAATAGTTCAACTACAGTTTGATTCTTTTTTTTCTAAAGATAGGCTGCTATCTTTTGCTTGTTATTCTAGGCTGTGAAATAGTTGCAATCTAGTTTTGAACAATTTAACTTCAACTGATGATAAATTGCAGTCTGCTATTCATGATAAATTATTTGACTGAAGATTTGAGTCACAGGTTTACTGGTGATGATCTGTGCATATTCAAAAAAAGTTCAGATTTGCAGTGACAGAAAGTGAGTAGATAGTGATAGAGAGTGAGTAAGAATTAGGTTGTTGTGTGATGATCATCCACCCTTTATTATTGACTGACAAAAAGTAAAGAGTCAAAGTGAAGTCATGCAGTGAAATGGCAGTGCACAATTCTAGGGAATTTGCATGATGTGGATGAGCGGTAGTCAATTAAACAGTAGATTGAGTTGGGCTCTAAAAAGTTAACACAGGGCAACACTGGGATGGAGTTGTGATGCCAAACCCTGCAGGAGTATGAATAGTCCTTAAATTCTATAGAGTTACTAATGTCAGCTGGATCTCTGATGCCCCCTTATTCCAGCTGGGCATCTGGCTTAATGGTACCAGTTTGCCTGGCTAGGGAGGAAAAACTTTCCTAGGAGAGTGGGTGAGAGGGAGATGGACAGAAGCAAACACCATGGGATGCATTTACTTAGCTATTCTTGTTGAAGACCTGAGGATGGTCATCTTTTTTCTTCCTAAAAAAAGGAAGGCCTTAATATTTGAAGTCTTACAATGTTATGAGTTGTAGGACTGTGAAAGCCCTGAACAGGAAGCTGAAATTTTGTGATTTGAGACTGAAATCTGGGACTGGTCTCAAATGCTGAAAAACTCATCACAAAGATTGTGAGCTGTCGTCTGCAGGTGTTTAGTACTCATCTCCCTGTTATTTCCTTTGGTAGATGATATTCTGCAGTGATCGTAGGTTTTTATCATTTTGGAAAGCTTTTCAAATATAATAAAAGCAATTAATCCTTACATTTAGATTTTCCTGTTTGCTTTGGCAGTGGCACAGGAACATTTTTAGAACAGTGCTGCATATGTGCCAAACTAGATCTGATCCTTTTAAAATTTAGACCTGATCCTTTTTAAATTTTAGATTGATAAGATTTAATCACTGGCTTAACAGTAGAACAGCACAGATGACAGATTGTCTGTACTACTGAAAGCTATTAGTAGTTTTCCATCCTCCTCCACTCTTTCTGCTCCTACAACCCTCTCTTTATCTATCTACTATTTCAAAACTTGTGAAATCACTTGTTGCTGTGGAAAAAACCCAACTCTGAAAAGATTTTGTTTTGCTGAACTACTCATATATGCAGTGCCAGACCTTCAGGTCAGTTGCCATATTTCTTTATGTAAATATGGCTCCTTCTAAAGTAAAACCCTTTGTCATTTAGTAGTGGCAGCTAATAATTAAGCACCTTTCAGCACAGTACAATCCATGTCTTACAGCACTCTGCCAGAAAGGAGATTCTTCTCCTCTCCTTTCATTGTAATACATAGTTTTCATAAGATTTGAGTATCCTTTTTATTTAGCAGAGTTAAATTTACAAATGCTATGTCCAGGTAAAAAAACTAAAACAAACAAACAAAAAAACCCAACAACAACAACAAAAAAACCCACCATGTTCTGCCCTTTGCCACTGAAATACCCCTAATGTTGGACCAGTAGTGTAAGTCAGGACCGTGCATAGGATTTCTCCTCTCGTTTTTACCTTTACAACCACCAGAGGTTGCTCTTCTCTGCTGTTTGCAAGCTTCATACTCCTGTCATTTCATTTTGAAGCTAAAGTTTTTTGGTGGCTATCTTATAAATAAGCCATCACTGATTTATTCTTCCAGGTAAGTTTTGGAAGATGAAGACTAATCATACGTATTTATTTCTTGATGTTAAGAAAGAGTGTAGTTGTAATAGTGATGTCACTGTCAGTATTTGATAATCTTTTAAGTAAAGAGACAGAGTTGGAGTTTCATATGACTGTATTTACATTCATAAACACTTATTTGGAAGTGTTTGAGACAAATCACATCTTGAGGGTGAGTTCTGTCATTTCTATTTTCACAGAGTAATATTTACCTATGTAATCCTCTTGCTGTGTACGGGAGTATCACAAGAACAAGATATAATCACTGGGAATAATGGTCCAGGACCTCAAGTTATATTGACCTTAAAGCAGTGAAAACATCTAAGCTGATGTGAATGTTTGAAATGCTTGTGAATTTTATTAATATTGTGTGCACTGTCTGGCTTTCTGCCCTAGCACTACTGCACTTCTTCTAAGCTTTTTCACTCACAAATTCCTGACTTTGACACTCACCTCTCACTATTCTCTGTATCCTTCTACTTACCCTCTCTTTCCACTCCACTCCTGGTTTGCTTTTTATCTCTAAGCCTGGAAGGTGGGGCCAGGGAATGCTCAGGAGAGGCAACATTTTCAGAAAAAGTGTATTCCAAAGAGATTTGTTAAATTCAGTTAATCCTAAGCATTTATAATGCAACCAAATGCAGCCCATGTTCAAAAGGAATTTCAAGAGCAAGTCTTAGAAGTTTTCCTTGCATAGAATGAGTGGGCTTGGATTTTGACAAACAATTATTTAAAAATTGATTTAGTTGGAGCAATGCAGTGCTTAATAAAACATTCCTAAAAATGGTCAAATAATTGCTAAAACTTGCTAAGGCTTTTGCCCAGAAAGAAAATGCTAGGTATTCTGTTCTAACACTTAAAATAATGGTAAAGTATCAGACATTAAATTTTAAAAATGGAACGTGACAGACAAGTTGAACTACAGGTGGCACAGATGTTTAGATATTTTTCTCAAGTTTCCCTTTGCTTTTGACATCTTGCTTTCCTAATGTTTCTGTGAACATTGCTGCTTGATAGATCTCAGGCAGAGCAACCACAAGAAGGATGCTGAAGGCTACGTGAGAAAGGTGAACAGAATACATGAAGTACAAGGAAAGAAAAAAAGAATGGAAGAGTAAAGATATACAAATGAACTGATGATGATACTAAAGATGTAACTAATGATTTTATTAATCTATACTGGCATTTGGAGGAGCTGCAATCTGCAAGCCAGTTGTTAATTCTACAGTTAATTTTTCTGATTCTATATGGAGAATTCAGTCTAAAAATGGACTTCTTTTAATTTATTTCCTAAAAATAAATTTAAAAAGAAAACCAAAACCAAACCCACAAAGGCTCCGTTTCACTTGTTGGAGTCTTCACTTTGCTTGTTGAAAAATAAAGGAATATTTTAATTTATTAGATGAATCTTTTAGATTGTTTTACAATATGGAGCACAATGTGGAAATCCCACAGAATGTTTTCTAACAGAGTGCTTACAGGATTGTTTTTCTTTATAATTCACCTACAGATATAAATACTTGATTTCCCCGCTGTATATGGCTTGATATTATTTGTAGTACATCAGAATCTCATTTTAAAAGAAAGCTGGTAACTGAAATGTGATATTTGGCAGCAGAGGGCACCAGTATCACACCAGATGTCAGTTGCTCACCAAAGTTTTTCAACACCTCGTTTTCATGGACGCATTCCTTTCAGCCCTAGAAATAGTAGAAATAACTGTTCTGGCTGTAAATTCCCTTTTCTCAGTTGAATGCCAGCAGATATTTGATGTTTAGGCTAAATGATACTTCTGTGGGTTACTTAATTTGGCTTGCATATTATGGTTTGGTATACAGTGCACTGTAAATATTTTCCCTTCTGGCACTTACTGGTGAGATATTTTATCCTCCCAAAATAACAGTTGGTTCCTGTGTTCTGAGTGTTTTTCAGCCTTGTGTAGGTTCTGTGGCAGGGACGCTTTCTTACAGTCTAGGACTTGTAGTTTTGGTTGTTTTTACCTGCCAGGAGTTTCTACAAATCTGTAAAATACAGGATTTTGTAAATGTAGTTATAGATCTAATCAGAAAAACTTATATTTTATGCTTACTCAGATTACGCTCTGCGAATGTGAGCATTAGCAGCAAATCTCTTTTCAAACCTGAGAGGCAGAAATCCAGAAATCACTCAAGTTTACTCTCATGCTTGGTGCTGTTAGGAACTCATTGGTGTGTGACCTATTGTGATCTTTCCCATAAGCAGACTTTCATAGTTCTAAGCTACTGTTTGCCATAAACAAAGCATTCCATGGTTCCATGCCATGGCATGTGTTTGTTGGTAGGTTGTGGAAATGCAGTGCTGTGCTGAAAAGAGGAATCCTGTGGGTAGAATGGAGCACTCCCCGCTGAGGTTTGCAACTTGGCAAAGTTTGTGCTGGAACTGCACTCTTCACATGGACACTTGGATGTGCTGAGATGTTCAAGTCAGTGTGTGGTGGTGGGAGACATCTCCTCTGGTATAACTTGGAGCAGGGTAGGCCCCAGTGTTAGTGTTTGAGACACAAATCTCTTGGTTGAGCCCCTGGACTGCTCTGAGCAGTGCAAGGATGTTTGGGCAGATGCCAGGCTGCCACAAGCAGGGGAGCAGCTTGGTTGGCCTGTGTGAGTGAGGGTGCAACCCCACCAAGAGAGGGGTGATCTCCTCTGGCCACAGGGGCAGATGCTGTTGGGGGACATCACATCTTCCCAGCCAAGTGTGATTGCAGTGTGTAATAAATAGCAAGAATGACAAAAAATTAGATGGGTGGTGAAAACTCAGAATTATCTGTAAATCCCAAAGATAGTGCAATTTTTCTTCATTATCAGACTGCTGTCTGTGGATCCTGGGTGCTACCAGAAGAATGCAAGAGAATTACTGCTGTTTGGAGGCACGAGGTTTTAAATGGCTTGGAGAAAACTTGAGGAACTTTTTTCTTATTAAGGAAAATGGGTTATGTTGTAACCAGGAAAGGCAGACCTGATGACATCTGTGCAGTAGAGAATTACTAATTTTGTATAAACTTGATGCTGTTTGTCTGAGCTGATATGCACAGGATGAGGTCCCTGGGTCAGATGCATCTTCATAGTGACCAATAAGAGACCACAAAATCCATATGTTACAGCTGCTGTTGTTGTTTACCATGCAGCTGCATGTGATTTCCCAGGACTATTTGTCCAGAGCTATGGGCATCTAGCAACTTGAACATTGGTAAAATTAATAAACCAGCCTTTTACCATATGCAGCTGAATTCCTTTTAGTCGTAGTCCTTCCAGAGGAGAACAGACTTATAAGAAAGGAAAAAAAATCTTGAAGGGCCAGTGAGCTTCTTTGACCTTTCAGTATCACTTCAACAATGAAGTTAAAACGAACCAGAATGAAATATCTGTGACTGTGTGTCTGTGTGGCTCTGTATAGCATCATTCCTTTTGTGTTTTGATTTTTAAATTCTTTATATCATAGTTTTGTGCTTATTATAAGTATTAGTTAAAGGAATTATCCTTTAAATCAGTTTCTTAATGAAGATAGTTGTTTCGAGAAGGGGGAATAAAAATCTGGTATTTTAGTTTTTATACTTTTTTCAGTATTTTCAATTGTGAGCTTGTAAAATAAAAATATTAAACTCTTTGTGATTTGAAAAAGCATGCTTCTCTTGAAGAAAATCTACTAACAAATGTAAATGTGCTGATTTAAAGTTAGTCACAATGGAGTACTGCATTTGTTTTGTTTTTTTTTTTTTTTTTTTTCTTTTATATATATACCATTTATGGTTTCACTGAATAGTTTTCTTTGCCATGTGCATCTCAGTTGTGAACTCGTGGGGGCAGGCAAGCTCCATGGATTTGAATGTAGTTGGGCTAAATAGTTTGTTTTCAAGTTTATTTCATAACAGAAAAAATATTTTCTGATTCCTTCACTGAGAGGTGGATGGATCTTGGATGTCTTTCTCTGGATATTATGTACCACACATCTCAGAATTTGCACACACGAAAAAAAAAGAGACATACCCCCACAAAACTGGTCAGACATAATGACATCTCAGTTCTTTTGTTGTGTGGGCTTCATCTGTTTCACAAGACTTGGCTTGGATAGATGATTCTAGACAAACCCTTGCCCGATATTAAATTATTATAGTTTTGTGAAACCGTGTAAATTCAATTTAATGTTAATTACAGCAAATATTTCATTTAGGTTTATGAAAATTTTCAGTGTATGCATGCTTGCAAACAGGTATGTGAGTTACTTACATGTGCATATTGCTTTCTTCCTCCTCATCTCATCCCTCATGGGGTTTCTTTGCATGTTGTAATATTTAAAGGATGGTAAATAGTATAGCACACAAAATATTTAGATTTTCTTCAGTTACAAAGAGTTACAAACATTCTTTTTGAATATAAGGTTTCATTAACTGAGGCCTGATAATAAATTCAAAGACAAGGGGAGAAAGGCACCTTATTTTTAAATAACCAATTTATTTCCCCAAATTAAAAACACCTTGATATCTGAATTCTGAATATTTTGGTAGTTAAATGTAGTCCACTTGTTACACAACCCCCACATAAAATCATAGAATAGTAGAGATAGGTCTCCTTTTAAAAATTCCTTATATTAAAAAAAAAAAAATTCTCCTTACGTTTTGGTGCAGCTTCATCCTCTTCATGACATTTGTCTGGAGGAGACTGAAGGCAAAGCACGACAGTACCCACACATGCAACACATACCAGCATTTTCTAGAGCCCAACTCCAGTCAGAAGATCTTCACATTCCTGGAGAGGGAGGCAAAGAAAAATGGAAGTCAAGGGAACTGCAATTCTCTTGAGAATGGATACAGTGGTTTTTTTTAATCTTTGTGGTTTGTTTTGGGGATTTTTTTATTGTATTTTATTATTACCTTGCTATTGAGGACAGATGAGGGTATCCTACAGGATGGGCACAGGTTATTGTTGACTTAAGGCAGAATATGGACTAAAAATTTTTAGGAGGGATTGGTCCTGTATTCCAAACTTGTCCCTGACATCTTCAGAGCTTGGCTGTTTGTACTCTAGCAGGGGAAAGATTTGACTGTAGAGCTGGTAATTTTGTACTTGAGAATGTCCATCCAAAGGTAGCTAATCACATTTGTTGACATCTCCTTTGATGTAGATTAGTTTTCATCTCATCCTCTGGGATTATTAGAAGCTTGACCTGGTCACAGGTAATAAAAGAAATGTCAGTGGGTGAACCACAGAGCTCCTAAATGGTAGCTAGCTTTTTCACCCAGTCCTGCCAGTCCATATGCCTGGCTGCAAATGCCATTCCAGTTCTGTTTTCCTGAGCTCTGGGACAGAATTTTCCATTTTAAATTTGGACAGCTTTTGTATCTGGCTGTCAGGCAGCCAGTAGAATTCACATGGATGATTCATTTTGAACTGGGGTTTTCTCAGACATAGGGCTGACTTCTCTCCACTGTATTTGAACTAAACACAGCCTGGGCCTTTCCTTTTGCACGTGACAGAGGTTTTAGCCAGCTTGCTTGAAAAGGAAAATCACAAAACCTTTCTACAAAAATATCTAAAGGGAGAGCAGGCTCTATCCCAGCTTACCTCGTGATGCTTGGCATTGAGTTTAGGTTCCTTTCCAAGCTCACTGTTCTCAAAGCAGCATGGATTGTAAAGATGCGGGCATGTTCCCAGCCACTGCTGTCATTGGTAGTCATGAAATTGCAAGAGAACTATAATTCACTGCTCAAATGGAGTGTCGTTGTTCTTGTTCTGTGTTTGTGCCTACCGTAGTACACAAGCATCATATCCTTCACTGGAGATGATAGTTGCTGCAGCAGGAAGGTTCCCATTCAGAATTTCACTCTTCAGTGATCTCATAGGAGAGAGCCCACTGCAGCAATAAAGTGGCTGCTTCACGTGTGGCCTCCCTGTAGCTGCACATCCTCAGGAAATAATCATCCTCTAATGATTATTTTTATTTGACTGACTTTTATTTTACTTTATTGCTTATAATTTTAGTAATTTTTCTTTAAGAGGGAATATAAATGAAAGTTGTTTTAATTAATGCACCTTAAATTTCAGAAGCAATTGGTATGTCAAAAAGTTTAGATAAAACTGCCTGGAGTGTAACTAAAACAATCAAATATAGGCTCTTGTAGTAGTCTAAGGCTTAGAAAAATCCAATTCAAGCAGCCCAATATTTGGCACAATTTGTTTTTGAATTTTTCATTTTTACTTAATAAAAAGGTACAGAGAGTTTTCTTTTTTCCTTATTGATAGGGAATGTAAATCATTTGTTTGGAGCTTATGCTAAAATATATATGTACACTCATTAACTATTTTGTATCTTTTCTTTAAGTTTTGTAGAAAAGGTCTGTTGAAGAGCTCTGAATTTCTCCTGAGTTATGGAGCCATTATGCTTTAATAATGAGTGGAAGTCACAATCTACCTTACCAAACAGGCATTAAACTTTCCTAAACTCAAAAAAAGCTTTTCATGACAAAATTTGACTTAGGAACACTAAGTCTAACTAATTTACACATTTGGTAGGAATCACAGAGATAAAATTCCTGAGGTAGATTTTGAGTCTTGTGGGTGTGACTTCTGTCTAGTCGCAAACATTTAATCTGTGTTTATTTGCAGTATTCAAGTGTAGATGGATTAATTTCTTTGGCTTGCTGTTCCTGCTAGCACTGTTCACACTGTTTTCTCACATAACTGTCTTCTTGCTAGCTTGATATTTCTCCTGCTGGGCAGGATGAGAATTCATGCCTTAGTTTCTATCTGTATAGAGAGGGCAAACTGCTTTAATGACATTGGTAAAATTAAAGCAGTCATCTCCCAACACATTCCAAAGTCATAAAAAAGCCTGTATTTATAACAATAGTTCTTTTGAGGTTGGGGGTACTAAGTGCCAGTTCTTCCCAGTATACTTCGTGAGTGTTGCAGTTCAAACAATATAAAAGTGGCTTGCTGGCCAGGACTTGGGTAATATATTCCACTGTGATTTTGTAAGAGCTGGAGCTTTCTGAAAAGCTGTAGCTCTTGGTTGTTCTCCAGCAGCCCTGGCTGGAGGGACACCTGCTTCACACTCTTGCAGCCGAGCCTCTAGAAAATCTCATGGGAAGGGTCCCTAATTCCTTGCAGTGAAAGCCATCTGGATTAGCTCACGTCTCATCCGGCAGCCGATCTAAAGTGGACTGACTTTGCCCTAAAAGTTGGAGTAGACAGGAAATCTGGAAAGGTCAGGCTGATCTGGTATGACCTGTAAATAAACTAGTATGGCTTTTAGTTTTTTGACACATTCCTAACTATATCTGCAACTGGATGTTTGACTGCTTATTCTATTTTTCTGTAAGCTCAGTGGATATGGTGAGATATCTGAAAGTAATTTTCCATGCTGAAAAAAATTAATTGAAATGACCACATCCCATTGATTCATTCTATATATTCCTGAAAGAGTATGTGACGTGTTACTGCTTGATAACTACATTTGCCCAGTAAACATTACTTCAGTAGTAAGAAGTCAATAATATGTGAAGTGCTAAACATGCATCTAACTTTAAAATCTGCTCTTATTAACTGAAATAAAACCTGAAATGTGGCTCACATTTTTCATGCATTGGAGAAGATGTGATCATTTGAGTTACAACAGTCATTTTGGATTCTTCTACGCTTTCAAATTATTGACAGCCTGTAGGGCTTAAGATTTTGGAATCCAAAGCATTAGCTCCATGTAATATAGGCACATGTAAAATACAAAGAATTATGCAAGAGTTTTTTGTCTTGCTTTATAATGTGTAATTTATTCATAACTGCAAATATGTAGTGGTTTTGACATGCCTGTTATGGTCTATTTAGTGATTTTTAGGTGATTTAATTGCACCTCCTTAACATTCAGATTTTTACAATTTTTACCACTATAGCATCTTTACACAACCGGGACAGATTTCTGGTGGTGACTTACATGGAACTCTATTGTTCTTTACATTAGATTACATAGTAGCTCAATGAATTAAGGATATACAGTAGTCAAATTATTGCTTTTTTTATCTTTTGTAGGGCAAATGATGAGCAGATTGTACAGAAATTAAAATTTCTTTGCTATTGAGAAGGTTGGGTTTATATTGGTGAGGTTAAACTTGATCCAGCAAGTCTGTTGCTTAACATGCCTAACAGACTTAATATGCTTAACATGTTGCCTAAATAGGAATGTGTTTCTTTTTTGGAAGATAACATTTGTGGTCTCCTAATATGTATCCCAAAGCTATCCCAACAATAACAAAAAAAAAAAAAAAAAAAAAAAAAAAAAAAAAAAAAAAAAAAAAAAAACCCTCAACATTTTTACCTGCTAGTAGAAATGGACAAATATTTGCCAAAACACAAAGCTAAAAAGACCTAAAAATTAGTTCAAGAAAAAACCACCATCATTATATGCAGACATAATTTGTAAATCTTCATGAAAATTATATCCAGTACAAATATACTGGAGTTCTTTATATCTGGTGGAATAGTGGGGATGTGATTTAAATGACTTGCACTGAAAATATCTTAAATTATTTTCTTCATATTCTTTCAAATATATAGCAGTTACTGAGCTTTGGATACTTCTCATTTGCATTAGTCTGTGGGGTTTTTTGTTTGTAGGTTTGGTTTTTTTAAATTCAGGAATCCTCCAGATACATTTTCATTCTAGCACTGAGTTCTGTTGTAAATTTAAAAAATAGGCTTTGGAAGAAAAAAAAACAACAAACCACATTTGCATATTTAAATAGTTATCAAGAGAAAAACAAATCTGCTAGTTCTTGCTTTCATTGATTACATAGAGGCTGAAAATTCCCAAGTCACTGTTATATCTCATTAAGTGTGATGGTGGAAGTGGTGTGCAACATCATCATCTCTTTGAATACAGTGCTGCTAAATAAAAAGACAAAAATATTTCCTCATTAAGAATTTTAGCTGACTACCTCTTCACAAATGTTGGTTTAATGTAGTATTTTCCCTTATTTTTAATTTTTGTGTAAATGAACAGATGGGAATATTTTGCATGTAAAACTTCAGGTTTATTTAGGGAAGGGGTAAATGGTGAGTCTTTGAGCTTGTTGATACTTTTAGCATAAATTTGTCAATTCATAATTCACATTAAATCTCACTTAAAAAGTTCCCACTCTTCTTGTCTTCTTGTCACTTGACTTCTTGTCCTGAGTTCTGAGGAACAAACTTCCACGTATTTATTACTATGATTTCCCAATTTGATCTGGGGAAGGTTTTGCAGAGGTGCTGTAGAACCTGGTAGGTAATTGCTTTCCTTCCCAGCCCGGAGAACAGTGGTTTAGATTTAAAAGGATAAAGAAAATGAGCAAGCGAGTAATTGAAGATGGGAGAAAGAAATTACTCTCCCTGGTGTTACCTTGCTAGACAGATTGTTCTTTATTCTGTAAAAAAATCATAAAATATGACCAGTTTTGGGAGGGTTGTTAGAAAGACATCATTAAAATTGGATTCTTGTGACATTTGGAAGTTGTTCTATCATCAGTTCTTTTACAGTCCTGGCTCTTCCCTGGAAACTTCTGATGTGTTTTTGTCATGCTACTTACAGAAGTGAGGCATGCAGAATAGGGATTTACCTGATCTGCTTTGGGATTGGGAAAACAACTAATACTGGGTCTAACACCTGCTCCATACTGCTTTCAGGACAGACTATCATGGTTTGACGACTGATTTAAATGGCTGCTGCACGCACTATCGGTACAAAATCTGTGATAAGTTGTCAGTACCTGTCAAGACAGAAATAAATTTGTATGTTAATGACCTAGAAAAGCAGGGAAATAAATAGTTCCTGTGCTTCAGCATGTTCATGTGGAAGGGACTGTTGTTGGGAATAATATAAGGAATAAGTGGTCCTTATGCCATTAGCAGTTACAGACAGTACACCCTTGCTGTGAATAGGCACCTCGGTGTGAGGACACGTACCTACCACTGAAATCTATACATCCCTCAGAGATTGCTGCAGAAGCCAGGAGTAAGACAGTGAAGCCATTCAGGATACAGAAGAAATCTTTACACAGCTGGAACTGTATTAGAATGCTAGATTGTCTGAATGTAATTACTGCACTGGGATTTAGCCAGAATAGCTGTCATATTGTGAAACATGCCACATGATATTTTTTTTTTTTAATGACATAAGCAGATGTGATTTTGAGTTTTCATCTTACCAAAACCAATGAACTTTTGTTTCCACAGTATCCTATTGAGTTGGCTAGCAAATTCTTGAATGTTCTGGTATGCTAACATGTATGGCATAAGAGCACAAGCTGTTAAATACCTCATAGATGCTGAAGCTGAAAAATGCAAAGATATTACGCAGCATAGTGGAAAAAAATCAAAAATTATCTGAAAAATTTGAGGTAACAAATCTTTTTAATTTGTAGTTCTTACTTTTTACTTTTCATAAAGCAAAAAATACCATAGATTTTGTACTAAATAGATGCAATAAATACGCCTGAAGCACTGCATTCCATATATTTAATAAATTATATTTTAGGTGGGGTGTTTGCCTACTTCTGAATTATTCACTACAGCATTGTAGACAATGTAGCTTTGTATCTCATTTCTAAACCCACTCTCAATAACTTAATATTTCAACCACAAATATTCATCATGTTAAGAAAATGATGATTTTAGGGGGAGGGAGAAAGAAGGAAGGGAACAAAGTGTCTGACATTCCTTTTGAATTTGAAGTAGAATTGAAGGTAATGTATTGTCTCACACACGCCAGAACTGTCTTGTGGATCCTCAGCTATTATCTGCTTCTGTATTTCTAGTTATTTAAATCAACAGAGCTGAAGATCAAGCCCTAGTTATACTGGGATGCCATGTGACAGAAACTTTTGAAAAACAGAAACAAAGTGAAAATAGCTGGGTTTATAGGCTTGACTTGGAGACAAAGTAAAAGTGGTGAAGAGATGTTTTTTCTGATTGAACATACAACTAGTAGTGATGGTAAGAGACGAAACGAGTCATCCTTACTAAATGTCGTGAGATTCCTCATGTCCTTGTTGGTTTTTGTTGATTTAGAATGGCATGAAAAAAAAAACTATTCAAGCAACAGTAGGTCAGGCTTTTTATTTGTGTTCTGCATTTATTTTACAATTGTAAATGCCAGTGAAATAAGTTATAGTATTTTAATAGCTGGAGAAATGTAGCTGGGTCTTGAAACTCTCTGTGCTTCTCAGGTATTTATCCAAGTGTACCCTACCTGTGCTGTAGTATGGGAGCACATTCAGGAGTGCACATTCAGGCCTGTGCTGTAGCTCTACTTCCATAAATTTTTGTAAAACTGGTGCTGTAGGGTTCCCTGCTGACCGGTGCTTCTTGTGGTTCCCAGTAAATTTCCCAAGGAAATAGACCTCATGGACCTCATGACACCGTGAAGTATAAAGTGCTGTTCCTCAGGACTTGTACTTTATGGCCAAAATGGAGATAGTTTCAAATGCAGAGAAGAATCTGTAAGAAATTCATGCTGGTTTGGGGGGGCATTTGTGTGTCTGTGCGACTCAGCCTCTCTTAAAATGCCCTTTTTGAAATGTTTGAAAATATAAGAAGGGAAATTTTCTCCTCCCAGAAGCTGAAGTCTGTAGGGCTTGTGATGTTTGTGAAGCAGTTTTGTACTGATTTTAAATGTTCTGACTGATAAATGCATCAATGTGGAAGATGAAAGGTTGAGTTGGGGAAATAGCAATGAAAGGTGATTATCTGTCATTCAGATCAGCTGATGAAAGTGAAAAAAAGTTTAAAGGAGAGTTTTTGAAACTTATAACTCAGTAAGACATTGTTTTCCCTTCCTAAACTACAACTACCCTTCTTAAATACTTATTACATTGATATTTCTATATAAAATCTAGGGCTCCAGGCATCCTCTTGATTCCCTAATTAGCCTGTGATTGTTTGGTTGTACACCAGTAGCCCTAATCTGGAAATGTACAACCAGCAGGTTCTGCATGCCATCCTCAGAATAATGTATTTGTCTACTTTTGAAGTTGCAGTAGGCATCTTAATGTATAAATTTTGCTTTCTTCTATTTTTAATATTTTATGGGACTGTGAATTATTGACTGGCTAAAACCAACGTTCGATACATCTGAAGCTAAAATGGGCAAAAAGTAGAATCACTCACTTCTACCACCTTATGGCCTGACAGACTCAACAGAAGGAAAAGTAGTAAAACCCATGCTTTTATCAGTGAAGAGGATGGATCAGACCCTGAGCACACTGCAGAAGCAGAGTAATGGAAGAAACCTGTTCTGAGCTTTGCCAGTTTTCTGGTAGTAAATGCACTTTTAAAGTCTTTGTCAGCTGGGTCTTGCAGAATAGAAATGCCATTGCAAAGGAGCTAGGGATATCTTTCTGTGTCAGAATGATGAGTAGAGAAGAAGACATTGCAAAGGTGATACTGATAAAAATAGCTTAGCAGAAGAGAGGCATTTTTTAAAGGAGAGATATTCTTGGGACTTCTGAGCAGCTTCTTTAGTGTAGGCAGGCAAATTTTCATGTCTAAACCATGAACTACATGAAGCTTATTCAAATGTACATTTTATTCCATCCAATCAAAAAATCAGCTGAGTTAGTAAATATTTTGGGCACCTGTAGTTTTTCATGTAGTGTGTGAAACTGAACATTTGCAATATGTATGTTCATGTGGAAGCTAATGAGTTCTAGTTATATATGGTATGTTTATTCATTAATTCCATAGATGAAATTAATAGGTTCAGAAAGTAACAAAAAATGTACCTGAATTCCACAAGACGAATCTGTTTATTTTCATATAAAATTTTATCTGAGTCCCTTTGTGTTCAGGAGTCCACAAGATCCAATAGACTTAATACAGCTATTTAGTCTGGTAGGGTTTTTTTTCTCTTTTTTGTGGTTTATTTGAAATAGTTCCATAACAGTTGTATAAATAGGTGGTTTGGTGTCTGTTGGCTAAGTTATATGTATTTTCATGTACTTTTAGTCTGTAGTACCACCAAGGAGTCTATCTCCATGAACGACATGGGTGTCTGTGCTTCTAAAGCGTTCAGCCTTTGGGAAACTCCATTCCACAGCTGCAGAAGTGAATTACTGACATGCCAACCTCATAATGGCTGCATTTGGTTGTAGAGTTTTTTGAGGCAATTTCCTTATTAAGAGTTTTCTGCTCAGCAAAAAGACCTCTGTTGCTGAAAATTTTTTGACACACCACACTAACACAATGCTTACCAACACTGGGGAGCTGATAGCTTTTGTAAAGGTGCTCATTAAGTGATCTTGCTCTTTTTTTGCAGAATCATGTAAACCCAGCAATGGATTTCACACAGACCCCTCCTGGAATGCTGGCCCTTGACAATATGCTGTACTTTGCTAAACATCACCAGGATGCTTATATTCGGGTAAGGCTTCCTCTTGTCATGGAGATCTTTGCAGTTACCTGTTCACACTAATTATGTCCTGTTTGCAGTCGACTTTGGAAGGGAGGTTCAAAATCCTGATATCATTAACAACAAACTCTAGGAAGACAAACCACATAACATTAAAACATGATGTAAGTCTGTAAAAGCTCTGGGAGAAAGCTGTACAGGTGTCTTTTCTGTCATTGCTGAGTCAAATATTCTAGATATTATTTTTTGCAAGTACTCCTTTTTGCTTAGGCCTGCAAAGAGAAGAGAAATGAGCCTGTGCTTTTGTCAGATACATAATGGATGACCATAAACTCAGAAAGGAGTAATTATGCAGAAATCTCTGACCTGCTCCAAGTCTACCAAAAACTGACAGTATTTTTTTGTGGAAAGAAGGATTTGAAGATCAAGTGCTTTGAGAGGTGACTGAGTTGGCAGAGTACTGAGAGTTAAGATGATTCCACTAAAACTACTGCTGTAGGAGAGGTCATGCTGGGAGTAAAATATGTACAAAGCATTATGATTTACTTGTATAACCCATTCCTGCCCCCTGCCCATTCCACTTCCTACATTATTTCAAGGTTATTTCAAAGGTAGTTAGAGGAGGTTATATGTTACATCCCTACAAGAAGAGGCATACAGCTGAATTAATACCTGCCTCTAAAGAGAATAACTTTTCCTGAACTTTATTCAAATCAAGTGCTTGCCAAGCATAAACCAAGCAAGCACAGATAGGAAGGGAGGATAGTCATGAAAGTCAGTGTCTGGAATTCATAGGGGTGGTTTAATTCCCCAAGAAAATTGCTCATGCAAACCTGCATTAAAGAAGTTGTGTATAGCAAGAAAACAGTATACACACCAATCATTTCCACTAAAAGTCAAGAGTGAACTTTTAATTTACATTATCATCTGTTTTCTATTTGAAATAAATTGGTGTCAAAGCTCTAATAGGTTTGCAAAAGGGCCTGCTGATATGTATGAACATAATACCAAATGATGAGATTGTAAGATTTGCTCTTTAAATGGATCTTTCTCCTCTGTCTGAATCTAGCAATAACTCTTTAAAAAGACACTGTAGTAGTATGCAATACAATAGTATTTATCAATCCCTATAAATTTCTGAAATCAAGGACTATCTCAGGTAATGAACAAAGAGCATGTTTTCTGGAGAAACTATGCTGAATAATGTTTTTGTTTATAAAAAGAGAATTGCTTACTGTTTCTCATTAGAATTTGGTAAGATCTGGACTGTGCTACTTCATACTTATCAAAATTCTGTTTAGAGAATTAGAGGTAGCCAGTGCTTTCAAATGGGTCATACATGTTTTAAAGAAGTCTGAAACGTCTGAAAGAGGACAAAAATTCTGTTGAAAGAGAGCTTTCATTGGCATCTCTCAAGTTTTTCTTATTTTTTCATGTTCATGTTGCAAATACTGTCTTAAAAAATTGGATTCAGTGAAGCATGTAATTAGCCACTTTTTGGAAAGGATTTTGCTGCCGGCTCAGCCCTGTTTCTATAATGCAGTATTTTTGCTGCTGCATTACTGAGAATTTTTGTTGTTTTGAGCTGCCTGTTTTTATTTCTGCATGGTTCCTGTTAGGAGAGTGCCTGACTGCCTCATGTATTTCCCTCCTGAGAAAGAGTACACATCCGATAGAAATGCCTTGCAGAGGCACTCTCAGATTCAATTGCTTGCCTAAAGCTGCTTTGGGGACTGTAAATGTGCTTTGGGAGTATGTTAATCTATCCACCACTCTGAGGAGTTCTACTTAGTGTTTATACAGCATTGCTGGCGCAGTAGGAACATCTCTGAGATGATGGTGGTGTTCAACTCCTACAGCGTTGATAATCTTTGGTTGCAAAATGCACCTACTTTCTCTCTCTTCATCTCCTTGACTTGCTAGCTGGAGTACAGTAGTTTCCTGTGGGCCCTGACATGCCTATTCCTTTTTCAAGTTCCTTATTTCACATCTAACATTACCTTTTCTTCATGGCCTTCAGCTCCCAAACCTCCCACAATGCCAATTTGCTCTACTTGTACAGCCAGTTGACCTTGCTTATTTTTCAGATGTATTTGTACTCCTGTACCCTAATAAAATTCCTCCCGTGGTCAAGCTAAAGTTTCCACAACAAATTGTTAGCTATACAGTCAGCTATACACTTATGTCCTGAAAAACTTGTTTGACAGGAGCTCTTCTCTTTTCATTGCTGATACTAGGAAATAGTTTCTTTCCTAGGAGGAGAGATTATTTTCAACTTGTCTCTTTGCAATGCAATTGATTCCTGTGCCATGGGTTAATTCCTAAGCTCCAGATACTCTCTGCTATGCAGTAATTAGAAATTGAGGCTGAAAATCAGAGCTGGCTTGAAACAAACTGGGAATATCTGAAGTTTTCCCTGTTAGAATGTGATGTATTAAGCAGAGACACTATCAGGAAGTCATAATGGTTTCAGTGGGTGTATTGGCAGTGCTGCATTTTAATGGGCAGCACAATTCCCTGCAGTCTGACCTGTGACTCTTAGGATGCCCCCGCTCCATGACCCTTAGTTCTTGTATTAATGAAAATAGTGGATAAGGAGAAGTTAGAAGAGAATGCAGTCAATAAGTAATCTCTTCCCTTTTCAATCCTTGTTCTGCTTCTCAGAAGAGATTCTGCTTAGTAGTAATTTGCATAATAAATAGATTAGTTAGGTAGGAAGGCTGTCTGAAACGGAGGTGCCCTCTTGGGGGCTGGAAGTGGGGCTTCAAAGACCAGTAGAAAACTAATGTACTTGTAGCACACTAAAGTAGGAAGAGTAAATACAATTGCAATTTGTTAAAGAACATGGGTGTGAAGGCACTGAAGCAGATGGGTAACTCTGCGTCTTGAAAGTAAAAGGCATTTCAGGGTGAAAATATGGGTGTCACATGGTGAAGGAGGAAACTAAAATAACCACACTTTCCCCCCTGTTTTGTTCTTTTTTAACTACTTCTGTACAATCCACTTCTTCACTCACCTTTTCCCCGTTGTATACTTTTTCCTGAAATTGCAGTAATATGTTTTCTTTATTTGCTGTCTTCTTTCAGATAAATACAGTGTTTATACAAACTTTGAGTTAGCAGATTTTGAACCTCAGGGTTTCGTTTGCTGTACAAGAGTACTGGAGCCCCCAGTAAAAAGGCTGTTTAGTGAATGGGAAAAAAAACCAAACATGTTCTCTTTCACTGCGTGGTGTTGTTAGCTATCATTTGGTTTTTTTAAAAAGTGTCCTATTGAATTAGTTTCCTGTTGAGTTATCTTTTCTTTCTCTTTAGTTAATTGTCTGGTGCTATCAGTGACTGATATACGCTGGGGTTTTTTCATGTTGCACTTAAATAATCAATCACTATAGAGGCTTGGCTTTTAGAAGGTGATGACATAGTATATGGAATACATTGACGGAAGTAATGTTGAATTTCTGCAAGAAATTTTTAAATTTTCTACAGGAAATAATTGGCAGCTTCCCAAGCTCCATAATTATAGGACAGCTAGAGTGTATAATTAAATTTAACAGAGAAGAAAATGATTGGAATAAAGCTTTGTGACAGATAATTTTTTTGTTCTTTTGTAGCACAAAAGTCATGTGTTCCCCCACTTTGAATTATTCCTTTCCAAAACTACTTCAGCTTCACATTCTACTAATTTTAAAAATAAAATTATAAGTTACCATTGAAGACAGACTTTATTCAGTACAGACATCTTGAAATTTTTCTTACCAGTAACATGTAGCAATGTGCCTTTTTATTTTAATTGTAAAGAGAGTCTGTAGAAAAACCTTTCTCATTCTATTGAATTTGGTTTTGGTGACTGACAAATTGGTGACTTGTCTATATTTTTCTTCTGTGTTTCTGACCAGCTATTTTCTAGCAGGACTCACTGCTGCTTTGGGGTCAACTTCTGCCTTGAGAAAACACATACTGTGTCTCGTCATTTTGTTCAAGCACAAGGGATTGGTGCTTCAGGCAGAAAATGCAAATAAAATTAGCAGCTTTGGGTCTGAACATTGGCTGGTCACCTATTTTGGGTTCTGTCCAGGTGGCTGCCTAAGTTTACCTCTAGTTCTTTGCTCTTTATTAGATTAGTAGGCTCTTCATCAGTAGGAAAAATATTGTTAAACTCTACCCTGAAATTCAAGTCTCATCTGTAGAAGAGAAAGTTTATCCCCTTTCCTACTGATTTTATCATTTTTGTTCAAATATTTGTTTGATGTTGGATGTAAGATTTCCTATGTAAAAGATTATCTCTGGGGTGGGGAGGCAGTGTTGAAATCCATGCTGAAAATTGGAGCCATTTTATAATAGATCCAATGCTTCTAAATTTTTGTGAGTGATGTGTAAGATACTTAGTGGTATGCTCTTAGATTTTCTGTTATTGCATATAAAACCAGTTTACATGTGGACTTTAGTTGCACCAAGGATTACTTTGATTACCTGAAAATTAGAAGCTAACTTGGTTTATGGTTAGTACTAGAAATTCCCTCTTCCCCTGAATTTGCTGAGCTGGTAATTTGGTTATTCATACAGTTATAATGCAGGGACACTTCTTCCCCAGCAGCTACATTTGGGGAGGCTGAGAAGGGAGCTCTTTTGCATTTGAAGCTTTCAGAAATCAGAGAGGAGGAGCAGGTGCTGTTTGCAAGTGCCAGTGATGCAGGCAGGAAGATTGCTGGCATCCTGCATAGACCTTTCAGAACTTAAATGGGTTGAGTCACAGTCAGACTGTCTGCCATATACTTTCTAACCCATGCAGTTGTTGTATAGGAGGCTGCCTACACATCCTTCCGTCAATTCACAAAGTCTCCTCGTGCCTACTCACTCTCTCCTGATCAGATATGAGGAGTCCAACATATAATTTCAGCATTTTTCTGAAATAAAATTGAGCTTGATTTCTGCCATGCCTTCCTCCCCTCCCAGAAATGGTAGGAAAAGAGATGTAACTAATTTTTTTCTGTAGAAGGTAGAGAGAAAAGTGAAGTTTTTTTCCATGAGTCTTCCTGGTGAGTCTCGTGAATGAATGCAAAGAGACTTAATTGCCTAAGCAAGGTTCCCAGATTATTCATGTGTTCTTGTCTTCTCTCTGCCAAGCTTTCCATTCCACTCACATATTTAAGCGTCTTTCTGCCTGTGTTTTGTTTCTTCCCAAATATCACACAATATTTCTCCTTTATATGACAGCCCTGAGGGCCTCCATCACTGAGGGGGATTGAGATGGGTCCCTCTCCAGTTAAAGATGCAAAATCCTGGACTGACTGCTGCATAAACACAAAATTAGCACTGAGGAAGGGAATCGTAAGGGAGTCATGGCACTCTCCGCACAGCCCTGTGTGGAACGTGCAGTGGGATACATATGGCATCTTACAGTCCAGTGTGAGTTTAGATCACTTTCCACCATTCATAGCACCCCTAAACTTTCCCAGGTTTATGGCAGCTGTTGTCTAAATGATGTCTTGATCCAAAGGGCCTGGAAATTGTTGCAAGCCTAGCAACTGTCCTCAAAAGGTTTTGAATCACACCAAGGTTGCAGCAGTAGCATACAAAGATTGGGCTAGTTTTTGTGGAGCCACAGTCCCTCCACCTGCAAAGCTGAGATGCATATGCATGAGGAGAGAAAACTAACTCTTGGTTGTCACAGGTTTTCCCATTTACCCTGTGTCCAGAGCATTTGTGATGTGACTCTGGCTGCCAGGGCCATTGATGTGCTATAAAGGTTGATGTTTTTCTCCTATAGCCATATCACAATAACATTAGGGCACCCATAGGCCTGTTTTACATTATAAAAGAAAAAAAAAATCAAAAACTTGCTATATTCTGCATATACTGTGCAGAATACTTTCACCTCTGCCACTGGTGAGCCAGGAGAGAACTTCAGGAAAAGCATTGCCTTCTTACATTTGTGAGGGGCACAGAGGGAGAGGAATACCTGACTGGTAGTTTCCAAACTGGACCAGTTCATTGCCCTCTCACGTACCTGTGACTTACAAAGTGAAGAGCAAATTCTGGTGCTGCTTCTGAAGATGACAGGGCAATGGAGCCTTCTTGTCTTGGCCTTACCACCAGGCTTTATGATTATTTGGTTGGTTCTTCATAGAGAGACGAAGGTTTTTCTACAAAGAAAGGAGGAAGATACAAGACAAACCACTGCATATTTATCTTTAGATGGAAAATAAAATTGCAGTCATGCTTCATGCTAAGGTGTTTGTGTGAGAATGAAAATTTATTGCTAGGTGAGCACCTGTAGAACTATGCATATTTAGCTTGAGATAGTTTGGCACTACATTTGTTTGAAAAGTATAACTTCATCATAGTTTTGAAGGAAAAACCCAACTTTTGGAACTGTTAAACCATCTCATATCAGTGGCTCCTTTCTTATTTTTCAGTATCTGTAGAAGGTCTCAACTTTTCTTCCAGATCTTTGTTTAAATTGCAATTCTAGTGTCTTCCAGGGGCAGACAGAAATAACTGTTGCTTTATTTTAGCTTTGCCATGAGAAATTTCTATAATGACTCAGGAATGTCAAGGAAGAGTGAGATAAGGGAGAGAGAAAGCATTGGGAATTAAAAATACAGCGTCAGAGGGGACAGTGCAGAGTGAAGAATGTTGGAAGAAGGCTGATGCTGAAATAAATGACAAGCTACCTTAGGAAGAAAGCAAAGTTGGTGATGAGGATGAATGGGAACTGAGTCTGTCTTCAGTAGTCTATTACCCTTCTCAGTAAGCATATCTTAAAGATTTGCTTCTTAGACTTACCTAAAGCACCTAAATGAAGAGGGAATGGTGAAGCCTACCATATGTGATAAGGAGGCTTAAAGGAGGAAAAAAAAAAAACAGTGTCAAGAAAAGGAAGAGAATCCCTGCAATTTCCGGATATTTAAATGCTGTTTAACCTTTCATTTTGGGTCTAAGGAGGTTTTTATGATCTCTACTAACTAGCTCTCTGAACCTCTTGATATTAACCTGCAGCAGACTGCTAAAAAGCTTGTTCTCTATTAAGACAGGATCATTTTACAAAATTGGTCTGTAGAAATGCTCCTTTTTAATAGTGCAGCAGCATACGTTGAATTGCCTGCTCTGGGACATATTAGAAGTATTAATGCAGCTACAGTGGATCTTGCCTTTCTTTCTGTTCTGTAATTATTTCCTAATCACAGTGAATCTCTATTTCATTGCCAAGCTTTGATTTTGGCTCGGGAATCTGAGAATCACATCTGCAGTTGCCATGGGCAATATGCTTTGAGACAATTTCATCTTTAATGTGAAGGATTAAGGGACTGGCTAAGTCGATATTTCTTCCCTGTGAAGGAGAAATGTTTCTGTCTGGTGGTTTCAGTCTCCTGGATTTTGATGAGGAAGCTTTTGAAGATACCTGTCTTCCAAATTTTGCCTTTTGTCAGTCATTAACTCTTAGATACAGGTATAAGCTTCACTACTGAAGCTGATGCAGATTTAAAACCCATGGCAGTCAAGTGTGGAAAATCCTTCACTTAGTCCATTGCCTTCTGAGGGTCTATTCTGGGCTCCTGAGGTAGTGACAGACTCAATGAATAATTCAATGGAAAATCATAAAGGCACACTGCCATAAATCTAGAAAATCTTTTTGATTTTGAGGTTGGTGTCTTGTAAGAAGTTTTTTTGGTACTGGGCAATTTGCATTATTTCTCTGTGATCTTGGCATGATACTTAAATTTATTTTATTTTAAATTAAAAAATAACTTTTAATGTTTTATTTACTAATTTTGCATATTTACATTTTATATATTTATTTTCTTTATTATAAATTTGGGGTTTTTTTAATTAGATTTAAAAACAAATTTTTATTTTATGGCCAGGCCATTGGTAGGTATCTTGTTAAACCTCAGTTTTCCTCATCCCATCCATCCAGTCTGTCAAGATCCTTCTTCTTACCCTCCAGTAGATCAGCACTGCCATACACCTTGGCATCATCTGTGAACTGACTGAAGGGGCACTCAGCCCCCTCATCCAAATCATTGGCAGAGATGTTAAACAGGACTAGGCTCAATAATGATCCCTGGGGTACACCACTTGTGACTGGACACCAGCTGGATTTAGTTCCATAGATAGATGGACATATACAGTAGATAATTTAAAATATAATAACTGTACAGAACTGTATTCTACTACAGATAGTGTCAAATTCTCATGCCTTAACAGGCTACAGACTTGCATCTGTAGAACTGTTGAAAAAATGGATAACACTGATTTCCTAAAAAATTCACCTCTTTACATTTTTAAAAAATATTATAAAACCTCTTCCTTTCTCGTCTCTTCTAGTCAATTAATCTCATTAATTTCCTTCTGATTCTATGCTTCTCTCACTCACTTTATCTTTTTTTCCTTCCATTTCCTGAACTGCTATTGTTTTGTTCTTGTTTATTTTTACAAAGAACATCACTAAGGCTTTTCCTGTCTGCCCTCTCTTGGTAGTTTTTTGTTTTTCTATTGAGATTTTTGTCTGGACATTTTTGCTTTTCCCTAAAGAAAAAATATACATTGTTGTTGAATACTACACATTATGGTGGATTTTTTTTCTGCCTCATGTTAATGGGCAGTATTGATCAAAGACACAGGAGGAAGAGAAGAGGATCTGCAGAATTTAATACTCCTGTATTGTGAGCTCATTTTGCTTTTTAACTGTGTAACCCCTAGTGGATTATAAGCTACATTTCTATGTTTGACCTACCCAATTCTGTAACGTCACAAGGACTGAAGACAGGAAAAACTAGCAGAAATAGTAGTATCAGAATAAAGGGCAGCCAAGTAAACCAGTGTCAAGATAGTACTGAAGTGGGATATAAGCCAGCAGTGTGCCCATGTGGCCAAAAAGGCCAATAAAATCCTGGCTTGGATCAGCGATACCGTGGCCAGGACAGTGGTTGTCCCCCTGCACTCAGCACTGGTGAGGCCACACCTTGAATCCTGTGTTCAGTTTGGAGCCTTTCACTTCAAGAAGCTGTGGGTTTGTCGAGAGAAGGGCAACGGAGTCAGGGAAGGGTCTGGAGCACAGGTTCTATGAGGAGCAGCTCAGGCATCTGGGGGTGTTTAACCTGGAGTAAAGGAGGTTCAGGGTGACCTTATCACTCTCTGTAACTCCCTGAAGGGAGGTTGTAGCAAGGTAGGAGTTGTTCTCTCCCAAGGTAGAAACAACTGGACAAGAGGAAATGGCCTCAAGTTGTGCTAGGGAAGGTTTATGTTAGATACTAGAAAAAATTTCTTCATGGGAAAGGTTGTCAATGACTGGAACAGCCTTCTCTGGGCAGTGGGGAGTGGTTGAGTCACCATCCCTGGTGGTATTTAAAGGACATGTAGGTGTAGGCACTTGGAGACATGGCTTAGTTAGTGGTGGACTAAGCAGTGTTGGGTAAATGGTTGGACTGGATGATCTCAAATATCTTTTCCAACCTAAATGATTCTGCAATTCTGTGGTGCCAGGAATTCTACTGCAATGTCCACGGTCTCTGCTTTTGAGTATTTGTTTTCCCCAAGAAAAATTTAACCACTGTAGCTGCTGGTTGTGAGTGTCTGGTGGATCTGCAAGTCACTGTGGATTTTTGATGGGGAGGAGGAGGAAGATAACAGGGTGGAGCACTGAGTGAGCATTAATGATAGACCTCTCTTTAAAGGAAGGTTGTGTGGGCTTGCAATTTCCTCACTACTTTCCTTCCAGTGGTAAAATAACTGTTGTGATAAAAACGTGACTCAAGCCAGGAGTAGGCTCTATAGATAGATAAAAATATTTTCTGTCTTGGGCAGTGTGTTATATTTCTTTCCCTGGTATTGTTTTCACCAGTTTATGAAGTGAATGTGTCCATTCCCTGCTTATTTCTCTTCTGTAACCAGAGTGATAAAGGAAGTAACGTTAAAACCATGCCCTTATCAGCTCTATTTATAGCATTTTACTTTGGAACAGGATATGAGTCGTGAAGTCGTGAAAAGAGTATTACAAATATAATAATGAATGTTGTAAATCTGTTGCCAAGACTAGGAATTATTTCTCTTTGGATATTTATAAGAACCTATTTTTTTCTTTCCCTTTTTACTGTTGCTGTTTCTTGCAGAAAATCCGTATCTGTCAAATTTGCCTACAGATATTTAGATGCAGTAAAGGGCAGTCCATCTTACTTTCTTCATGAAATGTGACATGGCAGCACTGCTTTATTTTGTACAGCAAATGCTAAAAAAACTGGTGCTTGTACAGAGTGTGTCTGAGGATCATTTTAAGACTGCTTTACATATTGATTACTCAAATTGCCATTTAATTTGCTGTATAGCAATACACAGTGCCTTAACTATTTCTCCAGCATTCTTATTGATTGCTGTAATTCTGTCTTACATTATGTGCATATATGGTGTCACCATTAAATATTTATGTGCTCATGAAATGTTAATATGTCGGGTTAATGTGAGACTCAACAAAGTGCATTTGCCAAAAGCGAGCAGAAATACATCCCCATGCTTCCCTCTCCCTCCCCCTTGCCCTTTCAATTTGCCTCTCCATTGATTTTATTACCAGTGTTTCTCTGCTGTATCTAAATCTGTGTCGAAGCAACCCCCTGCTCCAGTATGCAGATTTTATGTTTTATTATGTGAGAGATAAAATAGGGTAATAAAAAGAACGAGAGAAGTGATCTTAGGGAGGTATTGAGATACACAGCTTTCCATTGTGCTGGTGCTACTCTATCATTGCTTCTGCTTTTGAGTGTAAAACTGTAGCACTATCCTCCATGAGAGAGAATGAAGCAACATGACTCATCCAGAATATAAAGTCATATTCACATGTTTCTTGAACGGCGGCTGCAGCAACGTAAAACAAAAATAGCAGGGGTGTTTCTCTGATTTACTGTTACCCAGAGACAACATGGAGTAATTACATGCCATTTAAACCAAAACTTCTAAAAGGAAAAGTCCTCTTGGCAGACTCTGGTACATGACACAGTACTATTGGAAAAGGCCAGTAAAATTTTGTGGTGATAAAGTATATATCATATCCCTAATGACTTTCTAAGCTTCTGTGGGAAGTGTAAGCAATCAAAGGAAACAGCAGCACTGAAAAACAAAACCAAGAGATCACTCTTTCTTGTAACACAGAGAGCATCCATCCTTTTACATCCCTGGGTGATGGGTTGGGAGCAGCTAGAGGCTGCCCTTTGTGTACTGTAGGACTAAAATAGATGCTTTTTTAAGAGACTTTGGCATGCTGTGTGAAGCACATAATTTTCCTACTTGCTTTAGGGTTTTCTCTCTTTTTCCACGTGTAACTGCTTCACAGGAAAGAAGGTCTAGAAGCAGGTCTCCTTCTAGATCTAAACAGTGAAAACCAAGATCTGGGGAGTGAGGGAAAGTTTTTAATGGCATCCAGCATTGAACTGCTCCTCCCCTCCACCTTTCCTCCTGGTTTTGGGTGAAATTCCAGCCTTGAAGCCCTTTGCAAAGTTTTCTTTGCTTGTAAAAAATAGAAAGATTTAAAACAAACAAGTAAAAACACAAAACACGAACAAGTCCGCAAACAACAAAAAAAGCCATGATGAAGATGGGAGCTAACAATACAAGAGTAATGCAAAGCAGAGAGCAATGTCTAAAGACCTGCCTGTGAGAAAAATTTAGAGATCCTGTGGGATTCTCTGCTGCTTGGCAAAATATCTTACCTTTGAAATTAATTTTCTTCTTCTGCCCCTCATCTCTAGGCTATGCAGCAGCTGTTTAGGATGAGGATTTTCTTTTTATAAAGTGGCAAAATTTGTTCTGCAAAAACAATTCTTACTTCAAATTTGTTTTGACAATTTCATTTTTTTTTTCCAGACCCTATTTTACTCTTTTTTCAGGCTCACTGCTTCAGTGAAATCTATAGTACTTTTATAAATTTTCATTTTTTATTTAGTTGTAGTGCCAAGGAAAACTTTATCTCCACTGTATCAGATATGGCAGAACTTAATGGGTATTAAAATGTGGAAGGAGTTATTTTCTCCCATTTATTTTACAGTGTCACTCAATAGAGAATGCAAAGGCTCTCCTTCAGTCATTTTTGCAGCATTCATGGGCTTTATACAAGAGTGATAATTCCCTGAAATGTTTTGCACATAGACAAAAATTCTTTTCATAATAGAGAGAATGCAGACATTTTCTTCCTTTGTGTGCTGTTTGATTCTGTCACTTGAGCCTACTTTGAAGACTGAATCCAATGATGAAAATTCTGTCCCATTTTGACTTTATAGATCCTTCTAGGTGTGTTCATGCCTATCAATAATTTATCTAACTTCCTTTAATCAGCACATTTAAAATGAAACTATTTCTTTTTCTTTGTCTTCTACTTCAGTTTCTTCAAGTCAGGGTGGTGCAGAAAAGCAACGTTGCATAGCAATGGCAAAACTTCCCAGTTGATCATGGAGCAGCACTGTTTATATGTTGCTTACTGCCTCAGACATAGAATCAGAGAATGGTTTGGAAGGGTCCTCAGAAATCATCTAGTTCCAACCTCAGGGCAGGGAAATCTTCCACTTTACCAGGTTACACAAAGCCCCATCCAGCCTGGCCTTGAACACTTCTAGGGATGGGGCATCCACAGTTTTTCTAAGAAACATGTTCCAGTGCCTCACCACCCTCACAGTAAAGAATTTCTTCCTAATATCTCATCTAAACCTATTCTCTTTCAACTTGAAGCCATGACATAAATGGCATAGGTAATTTAGCTGGAGAGAAGAGTAAGGTTTATGAAAATAAATTTTCCTGAATTCCCCATACAATTTCCTAGGCTAAGTCTGGTATGTCTTGTAAATGTTGGATGTGGAGAACAGTGTCGCAACTCATGGGTTCTTCAAACTGATTGTTTTCCATTTTGATTCCACCTTCAGATTGTCCTGGAGAACAGCAGTCGAGAAGACAAGCATGAGTGCCCATTTGGTCGAAGCAGCATCGAGCTGACAAAGATGCTATGTGAAATTCTGAAAGTAGGAGAGCTACGTAAGTTAATCTGTTTGATCTCTACAAACTGTGGAGTGAGTTGAGTGATACCTGAGTTTTTTCAATGCAAGAATTTTCTTCCAAGGAACATTTCTTCATATAGTTACACATAGAACAGTGGCACTTGGAATGACTATGTCTGTTTTCTCTCTTCTTACTAGTTCATGGCATCACAGGGATGAGGGTGGAATAGGGGAAATGGGGATCTATTCTTTGGCTCTCCTCTATAAGAAGCAGGACAGTTGCATAATTTCTAGAGGAAATTCAGTTCATTTCCCATCAGGTGATCTGGTGGAGGAGACTTTGTAGTTGTTACATTCCATGACCTTGTCCATAGGTTGGTTTTATATAGGTATCATGGTCATTCTTTGTGGGATTGCTAATCTAAACTGATACATCCCATTTGCTCTTAGACATCTGAAGCTCTATCTAAATATCAGATTATAGACATATAATTTACTCTGAATGTGTGATATGAAATACTGTATTTTAATACAGAGTAAACAAGCTGTCTTTGACTTCAATTACAGTCCCTTGACAAATTGTTAGATACTATCAAACATGTCTGTCTCTTCATTAGCCTGGAGTGTTGGTGTTTATCAAAATGTATAAATTTTAGTTACCCATCAATAATATTTTGGATCCAGCTGCAGTCTGTTTTGGCAAGCTCTACCAACAAGTTTAATTTTCTCCTTGCAGAAGCAGGGGGCACAACTGAGATGCTTTGCTTCCCTCAGAGACATCTTCCTTTTGAATTTTTTTCCCTACTAGAGATCTTTTTCTTTTATATTTACACCCAAGCCCATGAAATGTAATGAGGGAAGAGCAATGTAAAAGGCAGAAAGAGAGCCCATAGGTATCATTGTTCCTACTTTCCCTGCAACAGGCATCAAAAGCTGTTTTAAAAGTATGATTTTGCTGTTGATACACTTGAAGCTTTTAAATGTAATGTCTTGAGATAATTTATTGACCAAGAAAAAAAAACCTGCCTCAGACATTGTCTCTGTGCAATGGGCCAGGATAAAACCTGTGCATTTCTTGCAGCTTCCAGATTGATATTTGTGTTTGACAGACCTGGACAAATGAGACAATATTGGCTTTTGAATACCAACCTAAGTAAACCAGATATATTAAGGACCACATTCACTATGTCTGCAAATAAAGAGTTTAGCAACTATTTTAGATGTTTAGCAGTGATAGTGTGTTGTAAAAGGTTCAGACTGTAGCAGACACGACTCTTTAAAATAACCTTACTGCTGCAGTTGAGGTGTCTAATGCCAAATCACGCATGACAGATCTGTCTGATTTTTTCTGCTGGTAAATGTAGGAGGGACATATGATCTCAATAAAGCTGTAAGCCTACTTGAAATAAGTGCTAAAGATCAACTTTATTTTTACAAATGCACAGAGGAATATCTAAAATCAAAAGAACAGTTTTGTACATGGTGTTTTAATGCATGACCTATCACTCTGGGGGATTGCACTGGAATTTGTCGCTAAAAAAGATGATTGATCTTGAGGTTAGACAAGTGTCTCAGATTTCCTCCTTGCAGTGTGATAATTCATTTGATAAATAAACTGTTTTTTTGCCACAGACAGGTTTGTCATCTGTATATGCAAGGAGCTGTATGTTGATGGTTTGCTATGTATGGTACTGTTTGTCCTGATTGCTTCTAACTTCTGCAGATAGATCCTTTCATGTTTTAATTTTTTCCTTATATATATATATATATTTTTAAGTGGCGACTGTGAATAAAATAAGAGGATTTGGGGTAGAAGCTCAATTACCATATGTAAAAAATACTTAAATTTTAAGTTTTAAAAACAAAACGAATTGTCATATTGTAAAATCTGGTTTATGTTTTGTTTATGGGTTGGTTGTTTGGTTTTTGTTTTGTAGGGGGTTGTTTGTGGGTTTTGGGTTTTTTTAATTTTTTTTTTTTTTTTGTTAGAGTAATTCTGTGGTTTGGAAGTGTGAGGTTAGAAAGAAAACTGAAAAGTTTCTTGAGGATAGCTCTGGCTAAGGGATGTTACCTGCTAATGTTCTGAAGCCACTTGTTTTGGTGTTGCTGAGGCTGCAAGTATCTGGCATGCTTGGTGTGCTGATGTGCAGCAGGCTCATGTTGTGGTCATTTATAGGTGTGGGATGATGTAAATGTGATGGTGCTAAGGAGAAGTGTACTGGTGCTTCTGTTGATAGAAACCAGATGTAACATGACTGACTTCTGTAAAGTCATGCTGATCTACACCCACAGAACATCTGTCTCTGGATGCAGTAATAGGTCTGTGTTGTGGCCTTATATTCACAAAGGACAGAGCTAAGGTTACTTCTAACTCATCTTGACAATTCACCTGTTCACCAGTGTGCTTCTTTAATGGTTTTGTTTATGTGGAACTCTAACTGTCATTTGAAAAGGCTGTAATAAAATACATCTTTAAAATAATGTGCAGAAAATAGATTTCCTGAAAATGACTGTCATGGATGCACATCTAAATGACCTGTGATCAGAAGTATACTTTGATAAGAAATGCAAGCTAGAACTGACAGCTCAGGAGAATGTACATTAAGATTTATGCTTCACTTGAGATTAAATACTGGATTGCTGAATAGGATTGGACATCTAAAAAACCAGTAGTTATAGTTCAGGGCAAAGATGTCCCCATTAGTTTATATGCAGTAGGTTTCAAAATATGTATTTAAGGTGGCCCATGTTTCTCCAGATACTCAAAACTCACCATTATTGCATTGCAACGGAGAATTTTTTTTCCTAACAGTTTCTGAATTGTATAATTTAAAAGCCACAATAAATGACCTTTTGCTCATGAAATATTCAGCAGTAGAAACTTTATTTTAAAGTGCAGAGTAGATAAAAGCTGCTAGATTGTCCATTATTTATGAAGAGCACTTTAATGCTGATTATATTCCCCTTGCTCCACCATATTAAATACCTTTGGGCAACAAGAAGACATTTTGCTATTTCTTTTTGGTCCTCTCAAGCACACATTCATCCCAGAAAGGACTCACAAGACAGTGTTAAAAGCATGCAATTCTACTTTTGTATATCCACAAATCCAGGTTCTGGACTTCTTAATTCTTTGACTTTTATTCCAAAATGTCCATGACTCAAAAATTCATCTTTTTCAGCGAAGTATTTAAGTGTATGTTTAGATCCTGTGTAAATAGAGAAAGCTCAAGTGCAAGCTGTGAGTTGAGCATATGGTAACTGCTTTACAGAGGTGGACTTGCAGAGTAGAGGAGGTAAAACTTAAGAGGAAGGTTGGTGTAGTGTTTTGGTAACATGGAAGCTAGAATACAACATATAAGCCTCTTCACTAAAACTTCTGATTCAGGAAGGAGAGGGATATTTAACCATAAATCTTTTAATCTTGCAAAGGACAGAATGTCTTCAATGAGTACTTGCCCAGGCACTCATCTTAGCAAACACGCTAGTAATTCTGATTTCTGCAGTGATACCTTTGTATATCTTGTTGAAGAAGAGGATTTTCTTTTTGTCCTCTGTGTCTTGGAGATGATATCAGACAAGAATGCTGTGACCCAGTGGTCAATCTTCCTCTTCCTGTACAGTTAGGTACTTAGACACTCCTTATTCCTAGTACACTGACAGGTTTACAAAAAGGAGAAAAGGTGAGCCATTCATAGTTCCTCCTAAGTAGCTATGAAAGCTGAGATAACCTCCACCTTCCCTCTTATTCAAGTTTTAGTACATGTCATATATGCTCAGAGGAGAAGGAATACCCACAATCAGACTGCCAGTTTTGCTGGGAGAGAGTAACATTGCAGATAAATGTAAAAATTAAAAATGAGATCTAGAAAACCTTTGACCTTCCAGAACTGGAGTTAGTACATTTAATGGGAGGAGTTCATTAAACCTAGTATTTGTCATGAGTGAGAAGCTCACCATTTTGCATAAGTAACCCCAATGCTCTCTGATCTGAGCCTACAGTGTCCAGCTCTCTACGCCGCTGCTCAGCAGGTGACACTGTTTCTACCCTCAACATCCCTTGAAACTCTCATTCCTGGTGGGAAATGGTAGTGGACTATGTTACCTGATTTACGCAGAACTAGTAAAACTTCTTGGACTAGTTGCCTTCTTTCCATACAGGTTCAAATGAAATTGTTTAGCACTGAAGCAGGTGAAGAGGCTTGCACCTGGCAGAGAAATGATAAATTAATACTGTGTACACTGAGGAAAGACAGTGCTACCAACAGAGCAGTAGTTTAAAGATGTTCATAACATTATGATGTTTATTAACATATATCATCATAACATTATGATGCTTATATATGTCCATTATTACTGCATGCCTGAAGTTCTTCTGTAGTTAAGGCATGTCAAATTTCATGTATTTTTCAGTACATTTCTGAGGAGAACACAACTGTTCAACTGCCAATGTTCCTATTTGATTGTTTTGATGGAGGGTGTTTTTTGGGGCTTTTGCAAAAATCTGCACTCAAGTTTTAGGACAGACCACAGGGGTATATGCCACTTGTCAGATATATATGTATGGAGTGTCCTAAATCTTCTATCAGATAAATAGATTCACTAGGGCTTTTGGTTTTGAGATTTGTTGCTTTTCTGGCATGGGGAATTTAATTATCATGAGATTTCTTAGAGTGAAATTAATTTACAGGATATTTTTTTCTCAAAAATGAAGATCTAAATGCAATTGTATTTTCATGCACTTGATGCAGTTTGCATGTTTTTGCTATAGATTTCTTGCTGCAGTTATTACCCAGGTTCCAGAATCGAAATGTTCTAGAAATTCTTACATTGGTGTCCCTTTCTCAGCTAGAATGCACTGAGCATTAGAAGGTATACAGTGATATTCATGGTTGTGCCCACTGAGATGAAGGTAATTAAATCTCATGCTTTGAGGAATAAGCTGATTGCTGCAAGGGTCAGGAAGCACTTTTTCTCTTTGCACAATTTTTCCTTTGCCTTGCACAATCCATAGTGTGCAGTGTAGTTTGTTTCTATTGGCTTTTCCCTGGAAGCACATTGGTCACTTCAGGATCAACATTCCAGACCTGAGGGCTCATGTGGTTTGATTTTCCTTTTGCTACAGCAAATGCAATATTTTTATGACTGAATGTCATATTTGAAATTATTTTCCCCTTGCTTGAAAGCTAATTACCTTTTTATGCTCCTCTTCCATCTCCTTAAGTTTAAATAGAATAAAGCCCTAGAAATAGCAAATAAAAGAAGAGATTTTCATTTACTGGCATTGTTCTGGCATTTCTTCTTGTAATTTCATTTTCTGGAGAGCGAAGAATTTTATGAGTCAAGAAATGTTTGTTAGGAAGTTGAAAAACTTTTCTGGTCAAAGAGTTATTTAGTGAAAGAAAGGTAGCAATTTTCTCTTTCATCATGAGCTTTCATTATGAATATGATAAAAGAATTAAAAAGATATTCTAACCTCCTTTGTTGTAGCTTTTTACTGCATTTGTTCTTACCTATCCACCTTTTTGTCATCTTGCCCAAACCATCACCACAACAGATAACTCCTTTTCACAACAAAAATTAAGCAGATTGTGACTGAAGGCTAGAAGATAAGCAATATTGGAAAACTGGTTTGTAGCAGGGTAGGGGGAATATTTCCTTTGACAGTGTTGCTTGAAATTAGCCATTCCTGACTTTAAGGATATTAAATATGCTTGTCTTTATTAATGCAAAACTAATGACTTGCTGAGTAGTCTAAACTGTACTTTTCTTTTGTAAGAAAGCAGAATCTTATTTGACTGAACAGTCCTCTCTGTTTGCTAGCACAATCCTACAGGAGAGACAAAATGAAGCTTCATTTTTCTAGGGAGATAATAATTTCTATGCAATTACCCTCTTCTTACTCTAAAAAGACTCTGTCTCTTCATGGTTATAGCAAAGTGTGAAGTCTCTACAAAATTTCTTCTGTAATATGTGAGAATATGAGCAACGGAGCTGCAGATACTTTCTAAGCAAGATGTTTGACTTTTACCAGAGACAGATTTAGGAATGTTATTTTTTATGCCTGGTACTGATGGCTTCAAAACTGGTACAGTGTTGCCTGCTGGGTCAGTTAGCTGGAAATGCTGGTCTGCCCAATCTCCTCTAGTGTTTTTACCTACTACTGTCTGCCCTTTGTCTGGTCTTTGATTTCTTTGGAGCAGGGATCATAACTTGTTTTGTAGGTGTGAAGTGCTTAATCTTATTGAGGTTTTGGTGCATGGTTCTTTAGATTCTTTTAAATTGCATTTACTCAGTTTTAAATATTATTAATAATACTAAAGAGCATTGTGCAGGGACAGCAACTCAAAAAATATTTAGGGGCAAGAAAGAGATGCGGGTGTGGGGATTTTTTTTTTTTTTTAAGAAACTGATTAATGTATACAAAAGACAGCAAAGGTAGTTTGATTAAGACTGAAGAACTCCTTTGGCTGGTATTGAAATAGGTAGCAGGAAGATCTTTCAAGATCTGAACTTTCAAGAGGACTTTCAAGATCTGAAAGTTAAAAACTAATAAATTCAAACTGGGAGTAAAGTGTAGGCATTAGCTGTAAGGGTGCTGAACTAGGGAACTAGTGGAACAGAAAGCAGAAGAATGATGAGAGGAGAAAAAAGAAGTCACAGTGTTGATTTCCTGCAGTTACTGAAAGTTGTAGCTTGGGCAAATCTGCTACCATGATAGAATAACAGCTGTAATTTGTTTTAATGTGATTACTGGAACTCAATTCTAGGATTTCTTAAATTTTTAAAATAGGCTATAGTGCATAATGTAGCAACTTAAAAGTCTGGGCAGATGTGACAATAAAAAAGAAATATTAAAATAATTTGGATTATTGCCATAGGAATAAGTTTCCATAGGTTAAAATATTTTTATTTATTTCCATAGGAAAAAAAAAAATTAAAAAATCTCCAAAATATCTCCCATTTCAAAAACTGTGCATCTCTTCTGGGCCTGTAAAGCTTTGTTAACTGTTTGTTTGGCACTTCTTGTTTTCCCAAGAACATAAAAATACAGCAAATTTCTTTCTTGCAATGCCAAACCTTGGAACAGGCTGTTCAGGAAGTAGTTGAGTCACCATTTCTGGAGGTATTTAAAAGATGGGTAGATGTGGCACTTTGGGACATGGTTTAATTATGGACTTAGCAGTGTTAGATTTACAGCTGGACTTGATTACCTGAGAGATGTTTCTGGCCTTAATGATTCTGTGATTCTAATCGTGCCTTGAAGAAGGAAACAGTAGACAAAACCTTCTAATAAAATTCAGGAGTTTAAAGTTCACTTGAAATGCAGACGAAAAGAGCTTCAGAGAGCTGAGATGTTTGCTGCTTTTCTGGAGCAATTTCTGTACACTTTAAGGCAACTCATTGTTCACAGACATTTCAGTTCTGAGCAGACTGAAGTCAAGAGAAAAATAATCTTTGAATCAATTTTTTACCTCCTAATTTCTTTTTATGGTAATATTTTGTAAATATAGATTTACTAAAATAGCCATAATCTCTTGTATTTTGTAGTGAACTATGCTTCAAATCTAAAGTTAGCCCTTAAGGTTTCACAGCACTGCTGTGCATCAGACTGGAAATTTTGCAGCTGCTCCTTTTTGAAGAGTAAAGTTGCTTAATGAATTGTACACAGAATTGAGCAATATATAAAAGTCCATTTTTTTAATTAAATGGCAAGTTTTAGTGTATATTAATGTTGTTTTGTGTATTCCAGACATGTTTTTATTGGCAAAGGTAAAGGGTTTTCAGGCTGAAAGATAAGACATGTTGCAAGTGAAGAGGTGCACCTGTTCCAAAGAAAGGTGGAATGATTTTGGGAGTTGATTAGCAGGATCTCTGATGAAATGAGCATTAACTACTGTCACCCTGATTTTTTTAAGATTTTCTAAAGCCTTCTGAGTTTACATTCTTGTAGCAAACTTTCTCACACACTTTCTGTAAACAACTTATTGTTTTTACATTCCTTCTTAGAGGTGGAGAAATTTGATAGACTAGTAGTTTGTCCAGTGTCATTGGAGAGGTGGCACTTTCACCCTCCAATCCACTGTCACCTTTGGAAAACTATAAATGCTAGAGTCAGAAAATAAACTTCCGTTTTTTACCTTTACAATAGCAGCGGCACGCATCATGTTTTCTTGTGTCCTATAGTAACAAACTACGGATTCTTTTGGTTCCCAAGACAAGGCTGGACTTGCAAAGGCCAGTAAATGTGTAGCATTCTAGAAAATGCACAAGGCCTTGCAAAGAATACTCCCTTCACTGAGCAGCTGAATATCCTTTAACAATCCTTTACTGGATTGGCTTTGAGGTAGTCAATGTACCATTGATTGTCTCTGGTTATCCCTGCACATGAAGCTTCATGGATGCACGCAAGGCACTGGAGGCACTTCTAGGTTGCTGTTGACTGTATAGTCAGGTGCGCAGTCAGAAAGCTTTGCTCTCTTAGGCTTTTAAACTTTGTTTATTCTAAGAAAAATAGATACCTTTTTAAACTCTGAATCTGCAAGGGGAGCTTCAGAGCTCTGCAAGTATTTCAAATTCAGATTGCCAGGCATCTGAGAGAGAAGCCTTGACAGGATGCCCTGGTGCAGTACTCACCAGGGGTAAGGCAGGCACTGAATACAGCTAAGACACATCTGTCTGAAGCTTTGCTTTGATAAACACATGCTGCTTCTGGAGCCACATGTTGTTTACTGTAAACACACTGCTAATGTTTATTTAGGCTGACACAAAAACCTTGGTTCTGTTGCTTTTGTGGACCAAACAGGTAAATGCAAGTGTTCTCAGGGGAAAAAAACAACTAACCAAAGATTAAACCAGAGACTAGTTAAGTTTTGTCATATAACTGCGCTTATGTTTTGACACCACACAATACTGTGGAATGCTACTTTAAACTTATTGATCATATACCCACTTGAAACTGGTAGTAGAATTGTTTTCATGGAAAGGTTATACTTAGCCATCAATCATTCCTAGTATCTTAGAAAAGGGCACGTGATTGGTTTTTTCTTGCAAGAGTGTTTTCTCAGAGGTGATCAAAACAATAAAAGCGAAATAATTAGAGCCTGAGGTCTTAATATATTTTCTGTAAATTATTTACCATACACTATAAATATTTAATTCTGTCAAACTGCCCTTAATGTATTTTGTTGTAAACCTCTTACAGTCAAACTCTTCTTTGCAAGTAAAAATAACAGTAATAGTGAGTAACCTGAATGACTAGAGCTATGCTGTGAAGGTGACACAGATTTTTAACATTGGGTTACTGATGTTATGTATGTGTTGAAAAGCCATCTGTCACCTTCATTTCTGTTGAAATGCTTCCTAAGAAAAGCTTAAGAAAATTAGCTTCTTGCAATTAAACTTCATTTGCCCTTTTTGAAGAAGCATAGATTGCCTGGAACTGGGGCAGGAGAAAGCTACAGACCCTCAGGCCTCTCACAGGCCTTAGAGATGTTCACATTCAGCAACAGCTTTAAATAGTGCTGGCTAAGTCAAATTGAAACAGGAGTCTGTGGGGTTGTATTTTGTTCTGTTCCAAGAGGCAGGATTTAAAAATCCACTCTTGAGACTGCCCTTTCAGCTCTATTTTGTTACTCCACAAGTTCTATTCCGTATTCCTTGATTGGCAGCAACTTCGTATAAATGTTTAAATGTCATGAATGAATTCTCATGGCATTTTTCTTCATATGTGGGAAGGAATTGAATTTCTTGTTTCATAACATTTCTGGTCTCTTTGTGCTGAAGTTATGTCATGGCTATCTTTTGTAAAATGAAAAATAGCTTCTATGTAATTTTTAAATAAAAAGCTTCAATACCTGAAAGAAATGGAGAGGAAAGAGTGCTTTTGATTTTGGGAGAGGAATTCCACATAGCCCAAAAAACTGGCTTATGGCATTATAACAACTGTAATTGTGATGTAGTGTCGTGGAGTGGAGACAGGAGGTGAAGCCATGACCTGCTGAAAACTTTGCATGAGAGTCACATCATTCCCGTAGGGCACTGTAAATGTAAGTGATGGCACCACTGGCATATTTTCAGCTAATGTAACTGCACTTTCTATTTTGTTATTTCCTGAGAGTTTGAAAAACAATGGCCCTAGTTCTTCTCAAGGCCCTACAGATCCTCTCACATTTCCTTTCCTTAGCATGTCAGGAGGTCCATATAGGCTCTCAGGACACCTCTCTGAAACAGCAGTCTCCTGTAATTCCAGCAGTTTTTGGACAACTTGGAGCTGCATTCTTTGTACACATTAGTTGTATGCCTATGTGTGCTGCTAAGTCATTAAAGGACTATAATTACATGCTTACTCCAGGATCTCATTGCAGTGTGTATTTCCTTAATAGGGAGACACGAATGCAAGCACCCATGCAGATGCTTGGTCTTTGTCTTTGAAGCCAGGTTGTCATACTAATCTAGGCTCCTGTGATTTTGTATTTCCTCTGTTGGGGATATTGTACCAAAGTTGAGCTCTCTTTGAAGAATTATTAGGTAGTAAATGCTTTCTGACAGAAGAGTTGTTAGCTGCCACTGAACGCCTTTTAATGTACTATGTATGTCCTGGTGGCACAAAGTGCTGAGACTCTCTTCTGGATCTTTCCAAGTATTTTATAAAGGAAAAAACTGTGGCTCCAGTTAGATATATCCATTTTTTCCCTTATGCTTTATTTGTTACTGAAGTCTGTACACACAATTTATTCTTTCTCTTGCAGTTACAAATGCTGAGCATTAACAGACCTAAGGCCTCCAGCACTTCTAGGTTCCCACTCTTCAGGACTAAGCACTCTGCTTATTTTTCCTGACCATTTGTGTTTTATATGTGCACAGCTTGCTAATAATTCCCCAAACTGGCTGGTGGCTCTATTTTCTCTCCTAATTACCACTACAGAGCATCAGTTTAATTATTCTATCAAGCCTTTAAGAAAGGACTTAAAACATCCATCAGCTCTATCCAGATTTGTTGTCTCTTCACATCAAAGACCCACTTCCTGACAGACACTTAAAAAACCATAGCATAATGATGTTAGCTACAGGCATGTATGAAGTGACTGATAAGGAGCTAAGGAAAAGTGTTGGACTCTTTGTTCATCTGAAGTCGGTTATCGAGACACAGAAAATCATTGCTTATTTGTGTACATGTGAGTGGGAAAGAGGTTGCTGGTGTAACACTGCCTCTCATGCTTTTTGCAATAAATTTTCTTCTGGTGGATACTGAGTCCTGTTTGATTGTGCTTTGACTGGGTGTGCTTCATTTTTATGTTTGTAGCTTTTTAGCACAAATATTTGCTTAGCAAAAATCTGAGAGAAGATCTCTGATAGTTAATTCCTTGGGCCTTTCCAAGCTCTGAATGACAATTAAGCACCAAACTTACCAAAACAGAAAGCACAGCAAATTGCTTTATAACCACAAATTTCACTTGTTTTCATCTTGTTATTGATAATATATTTTGTCCTTCATGCTTTTTGGTCTCCATAGTTTTTCGGTATCTGGCACAGAATACAATATGTTCATCCCAATCAGTAACAGGACATTTTTTAGCTGTACAAAATGGAACACTATAGAATTCAGCATAATTTAGTCACAGAGTGCAGCAGAGCTTGTAGAACTGTAATTCTCATTTTCCGGGTAGGCTGCGCAGTATCTCAGTGAATAGATCAGTTCTTAATCATTTTTAGAGCGCTAGAAAGCCTTACCTGAGAGATTAAAGAAACTTCAGGAGTTATATCTAATCAGGAAAAGTTACCTTAAGTCTTAAATAGGCAAAAAACTGACTGAGCCATAACACAGGACTGTCATTGTTAGTTTTGTTTAAGGTAGATGCTGTTATCAAAACAAACTGAACCATTTTTTCAGAGGAAAAAGTCATCAGAGCCAGTGCCAATAAAACAATAAAAAGAGATTATGAGGAAGTGAATGGTTTTCCACAGAAAACAGTTTTGAGTATGTCTGTCTAGGTCCCATATTTATTAGCTAATCAGGATGCAATTACTTTTAAATTAGGCTTTGATTTTTATGCTTTGCAATACAAAAATAAGATTTTTAACATGTAAAAAAAATTATTCAACTCACAAACAAGAAATGTCTCCTGTTGGATTCTTAAGAAATCTTTGGTGGGACCTAATTGGTAAAAATAGAAAATGTCCAATCTCTTTCCCATTTTTTTTTAAACCTTGAGATTTCAAGATTTTAAACATTGAGATTTTAAGCATTGAGATTTCAGAGGTAACAGTTTTGCAGGTATCAAAGACACTGTGTGGAGCCACGGTGCAAGATGACCATTGCCATGAAAAATAGTGAATCGTCTATTATAAAAAGTTTTCAGACTGTAAGGACAGTGCAGCCCCCTCTTTTTTACTTTTATTGCCAAATTTTCTTATATCACTTTTTTCCAGGTATGTTATATGAGGGGCTTGTGGTAAGACTAGAGCAATTCCTACCATGACCAGCTGGAAGGTGCTGTTAGAACTCCTGGCCCTGATAGCAGCTAAGGGCTTAGATGTTGGTAGTCTTTGCCTAAATTAATGTCCCAGAGTCCAGTCTATTTCCAGTTCAGAAAGTTCACTGCATTTTCATACAGTAATTAATTTTCAGGGTTGTTATAAGGATGTCATCCGGAAAGTCCAGAGGGCCATTGATCTACAAGAGTATTTTGATCATGTGCTATATTTAAAGGCATTAAAAGTCTTGAGGATTATTTGTGAAGTATTCTTGAGCTTTAGAGGAAGGTGCTTGGAAACCTGTCCCGGAATTCTTCACTTCCTTAACCTTCCAATGGTGGAGCCATCATCTATCCTTTTCTTTTCCTGCCTCTTCTAAATAGTGACATGCAACTGTAATATTTTCTAATAATTTTTTCCTTGTGTTTCAAAATTATACATACTTGGTTTCATTAATGCCTCGGACAGCTACACGATTTTCAGTGCAGGTGGTCTAGACCTCAGTCTCTTGTATTCTCTGGTTGTGCTTTGTTTGTGCAATGGTGAGGTTCCATTTGATTCACCCCACCCCCACTGTTAAATACCATATCTTCCTGTTTTAGGAACATATGGGTTTTCAGTCTTTTTTTTTCCCCCTAATATTTGCATATTAATAAGTAATTGGAAAACATTATGTAAATTTGATATAATGATGAATTTATTATCAAATGAAATGGCCTTTAAGGGTAACTGTAGAAAGGGAGATGAAATTTGCTGATAGTTAAATTTTCTATTTTTCATATAGGAATTTCAGAAATGCCGCTAAAATGCTGGAGAGGAGGTATACCTTCTTGGGCTTCTGGAGGAGTTGCTTTGGTTTGGTTGTTTGTTTTGTTTGGTGGTTTGTTTGGTTAGTTTTCTTGTTTTGGGATTTCTTTGTTTGGTGTCATCTGGTGTTTTTGGTTTTTGGTGGGAGGGATTTTTGTTGGTTTGGTATTTCTGCTAGATTAGCTCTCTGGTTTGGAATTGTGGGGTTAGAAATAAAACTAAAAAATTCCCTGAGGATAGCTCTGGCTAAGGAATGTTACCTGTTAATGTTCTGAAGCCACTTCCTTTGGTGTTATTGAAGCTGCAAGTCACTGGCATGCCAGGTATGCTGGTTTGCAGCAGGCTCCTGTGGTGGTCATTCATAGATAGGCACGTGGAGTAGCACAGAGAATAACTGACACCTTAATGGTCTGTTTGGTTTGCTCAAGTGAGGACATAAAGCTGTTCCTATCTCTGCATCCACAAAAATTTTGTGGTATGTAGAAAGCGTTCTCTTTACCAGGCAATTGAGAGCAAGGAGAAGAGGTGGTATATTTCCATTTTTAAATTAGGAATGAACATCCCAAGACTGATTTAAAAATCTTAAGATCTCTCTTATTTGACCCTTCTTGAGGGTCAAAATCTGAGATTGTTTTCTTGGCATTTATCAAAGTGAGCTGAGGAAAAAAGCTATAGACATGCAATTTTTCTGATTGCAGTACCTGGAGTTTCAAGATGACACTAAATATGGTGCAACATTAGAAAAACTCCATTGTTGCAACTTCTGCATTATGTAGGTGGAGCCGTAGGTAATTACGGATGTGTTAGGATGGAATTTTCAGGGATTTTCATGACTGTTAAAATTTAAAATTTTGCAGATTTTATATCCTTTAAAACTTCCCAGTTAGCTGTGTTAGCAGCAGCATCTTGCACTGCTTAGCTTTGAAAAAGATGAGTTGACCCTCGGACAGAAAAATTTCCACTGGAAGAGCTATTTCTGTCCCTGCTCACTGACAATGAACAAATAACAGAGCATTTCCATCATCAACAATTCCTTTCCTTCTCTTTTCCACACTCAGATTCCAGGGGTGGGTGGTGACAGCTTGAAGTGATTAGATATATTTTCAGATACCTATTCATTTAGAATTTAAAAAAAAATGTTTTTCCCTGCCACTACTAAATTATGAATTTTAAAGTGTTTCTGTAGATGCTTTGGTAAAGCTGCCACAGTTATTTACTTATATTAATCACTCCAGTTTAAAACTTCTACTGCAGTGTGTGTGTTCCTTTTGTTTTCTCAGTAAATGAACTTCTGCAAGGTCCAGATTACTATACAAGTATTATTGGAAAACAAATCTTCCCATGCATGGACAGCCACACCACAAGTGGTGGGTTTTATTGGAGATTGGATTTCACTTAGTACAGCAGGGGACAATATTCACAAAGAGCCTTGCCAGAGCATTGGCAGGGAGGCAGCTGTAGAGGCTGGAGAAAGGATCAGATGTCACCCCTCGTAGCGCACACACACATACACCTAACAACCAATTTACTGGGATACTAATTCTCACTTCCCTATAAAATTCAAAGTTACAGGATCTTTCCCCAGAATTTTTTCCTAATTTATTGAGCTCATGTTTATCCATTCACAAAGGAGATGTAGTGCTGTATGAGTTGCACAGGGAATTGAACTGCAGCATGAATTTATGGAAGAATTTCTGAAGCTAAAATGATAAAGCAAAACCTATGTATTATTTTTGAAGAATAAGAAAATCTAAGCAAAAATTAAGGGCATCTTGTCCCCATGAGAAGGCAGGGGGGAAAAATTAGCATTCTGGCTTTTTACAGGCATGGCTATAATAATGTCAGCTTTTGTAGTTAAGTGAAAAGTTCTTACCTTAATTCTATCAATTTTCATAATTTTCTGTAGATAGTAATCAACTGTGAAGATTTGCTGTCCTGAATGCCTTTCCAGTATCCACAGGAAAGACGATGGGTCAGCAAACAGAGTATAAGTGAGGTGATGAAACTGCTTTTCTTCCAGCTGAACTAAAGATTAAGCTTTAGTCTTTAATCTTTAGTCTTTAATCTTTGCTTAAAGATTAAGCAAAGGCAACACAGGCAGGGAGGTTTAAAACACAGATGCTACCTGAGAAGAGGTATGTTCCCAATAGATTTTTGAGGATTTGTCTTTGTACTTTGTACATGCTGAGACATGCTCTGAGGCCTTTTCCAAGCTTTCAGTATGAGTCTGTGTTCCCTATATCACTCTCTAAGTCTGATTCACAGAATACTGTGAGCATTATATGCCTTTCAAGAGCCCCAGAATGCCTCAGAAGGCAGAAGAGGAGGCCAAAACTGCATCCCACTGACAGTTTCAGGGAACTCTATGATTTATCATGTCTAAGACAGCTAGTCTTTTTTAAAAAATGTAAAAATAAAAAATCGTCCTGGTATAGTTGTACTGGGGGAAAAAATAGTGTGTAGAGCAAGCTTGGTTTATTTCCTTTTTATCAAGCCTTCATTTTGAAGGGTAAGTCATCTCATTAGTGGGAGCCCATCTGCTCCGATTTCTTGCAAGGTAGTCTGATTTGTGTGTGTTGTGTGTACGCACAAAGGATTTCAGCTTTAGTCTAGTGTTAATTCCCATTAGACTTAGGCAGGAGAAAAAAAGTAATGCTTCAGGAAGAGAAAAGTAAGTTACATGCACTCAAAAACTTGTCTGGAATGGTCTAACTTCTTCCCCACACATAACAGCCATCAATGAATAATGAGAAATTTGTTCATTTTAGTTACAGTAATGATGGTTAGTATTGATTGCACCTAAGCCCTGATGTGAAGCAAAGCAATATTTGTTTGTCACGTGCTTATATATCACAGTTTTTCATCCTATTTTCAAGTTGTGCCCTGCTTAGTATGGAGTGACATCCTCCATACAGTGTTTGAGAGACCTGTTTGTTCTGTTGTCTTGAGTCTTGCAGTATTTCCATCCAGAAAAGTCTTATTGCAGGACCTGTTGCAGCAGTGGAAAGATCCTTATGAGAACTGTTGGAGAACGTGTTCATTTCTCATTCTTCCCACTTCTTTCTGAGAAACAGAAAGAATGAGACAGCAATAGGACTTCTGTTTTCTGACTTCTGTTTTATTACTTAGACATTTCAGAGTTGATGTGAGCTATGATTTGAGAATTCCCAGGAGCAGGACTGCAGCTTTTTCCCTTTTACCACCTGCATTTCTCAAAGTGCCACAGACTTTTATTACAGCCCTATTGGAAATCTCAGGAGTGCCATTCACTCAGAACAGATTGATGGTGTTTTCAATCTTGTGGTCTTAAGAAAATATAACCGGTCTCATTTTGGTGCACATTACAAAAAGCTGAACATGTTATTAAAATGCAAATGAATCTATTTAATGACAAACCTTTAATAATGATAAACAGCCTACTCCCATTTCTCACAGATGTGTTATCTTTTTTATTAAAACCCCTTTGCTCTCTCATACATTAAACTTTGAATTTCTAAGGTCAGATCAAGGATGTTCATTGATATTACTATGCTTGGAAGAGAAAGAAAAAAGTATGAGATACATGGGACCTATTTCTATAAAAAATGAAGATCTCTTCTTTGTCTCCGTTGTGTTTGAAATGAAAATGATGGCTGTCAGTTGTGTTCTACCTGGTACACGTTCTTATTGTGTAATCCTGTTTCCAGCAGCTCTGCAGTGCGTTACAGTCAACTTTCTTGAGAAGATTTTATCTGCAGTCGCATGTGCTGGAAGCTATAATTATTTTTTTTTTAAATAGAAGCTGTAAAAATTATGTTTAGGGGTTCTCTTTTAAGTACAGTAGACATGGATACATCACAGCAAAAATAGCTAGGAATTAGGCAGTGGCTGAAGCTTTGTCCAGCAATGACTAGTAGCTTTGAATGCTTCAGTCCTGGAGCACTTTGGGCCCTAAGTCCAGGGGCTCAATTTTCAGAGTATTGAATCACCTTGTCAGAAAACAGGGCCTTTGCTGCTATTTACCACCAAGGCAGAGCACCAGAAATTAACTTTTAAAAAACAACATTAATGCACTCAGTAGAAATTTGGTAGAGATTTTTCTGCTCTGGAAAGATTGGCAGTCTCTTTGAAACACATTAGATTTGAGTGCAATTTTTTTCCTCTAGGAAAAATGTAACAGTGGCAATATTACATATGATGAAGTCATTACTTATGGAGATGAAATATCACTATTGTACCAAATTTAAATATTTGTGCTGAGAGATCCCCTTCAAGGAAAACATACAAGCCTATCAGTATCTTGTTTCACCTTGACTAGAGGGAAGTACAACCTCCACAGATAGAAGAGATGGGAAAATCCCAAGGAACTGTAGGAGCACAGTGTTATAAGGAAGAAGGATTTCAAGGAGAGGAGAAACAGAAGGGGTTGTTAAGCGCATAATGCAAATGGATGCTGACTGCACATAACAATAAAAGAAGTTAGTTTTCCATTAAATTTTAAGTCTTTTTTGGTCTTTCCTTCCTGCCTCCTACTTTTAAAGTCATTCTGTTTCATGCTATATATTGATCATTTGGCTTTGGGATAACTGATTTCTGGCAAAGCAGTTTAACTTTTGGGTTGAATGAAAATAAATTTCAATAGATAGATGTATATGTCTAGAAAAGGAAAGAAATGATGGATTTTGTGATGGTAGGAGCAGAAATCAAATTGATCTGTGCCTCTCAGAAGAACAGACAGGAGCAGGTGTGACAGTGGCACATCTGGATCAGTAACTAATGCAAATGTGGCTAAGATGGCAAAGGGGAAGAGCTATTTTGTGTAAAAATGTGTTGAGTCTTCCTAATGTTGAATGCTTGTAGGCTCATGCTGATTTATTAAATGATGTAGATTTGCCAGCTTGAGCTCACAACTTCAATTCCACTAATGAAATTTAATTTTTCAGTGTATGACTTCCAATTGGCAGGTTTATAGCCTGCGTGGTATTGGCACTCAGGGCAGGAGCCAGATGTTGCTGAGGCAGGTGTCACAAAAGATTCTCTAAATCAAGTCCTGGTAGTTAGGGACCTGTTTCTAGTCCAGCTTTCACTGAATTGAGGCACATTTATGTGAGGTGCATTGAAGGTTATGGTTGCCTAAATATTCTTGTAATGACTCCTAACATTTCTGCCTTCTTGGAAACCTTAAATATTTGTTATGAAACATTTCAGGTAATTTCAGTGGAGGTTTAGTCTTTTTTTCTTAGGGCTTTTAGTAAGATGTACCTTAATACCATAATCCAGCTACTCCAGAGTAACTCAGGGCCAGGGCAGTAATTCTCCCAGTATATTGTGAATTATTGGTGCCAAGGGAGATGAGGCCAGGTATGGGTACAAAGCTGACCATAATCACTTAAACAAAGCTTAGCAGTCCCTGGAGTGGGGTGCTAAGTGGGGTGTCTGTGGAAGTGCCTAGACTGTTCCAGGCAACTTTTGTCAGGCTCTGCCACAATTGGATCAGGGCTTAAAGGCACGACTGGACTGGGGAAGTAGAAGAACACTTGTGTAAAGAGTAGAGGTGGTGTCAAGCTGGGGAAATTTCTCTTTGGTGGCTAGAGTTAGAACTAGATCTCAGTGCATGGAGCTGCCTGGGGAGCCAAGGGCCTCTGGGAATGGAGGCTCTGTGCAAAAGATTACAGAGATCTCTTGGAGATCTTGTGTTGGATTTTTGCCTTGATTTACATGTGGCTTTTTTACCTTCCCTCCTTCTTCCTTCAATAACAAAAGACAAAAATGAAAAAAAAACTTGCAAGTAAACAATTTGGGGGAAACACTAAGCAAAAAACTACAAGATGGAGTCTAATAAGTAATTCTTTTAAGATAGGGTCATTTAGTGAGACTAAACAATTGTGTGAATAAGCTGTGGCACAAGTTATTGAAAGATCACAAGAATCTCAAGCTGGATTTAGAAGTTTGGTTTATTTTAGGGCCCAGCACAATTCACAGCTGTGAGAAAGGACTGGTGAAGCATAAAGGGGAATATTCTGCTTATGGTTGTTTTCTTTTTCCTTTCCCTTGGGCTAATCAAGTTTAGAGGTAAAATAAAAGGATTTGGAAATAAACCCATGAATTGTTATGGAAATTATTTGTTTGGCTGCACTCTGCAATTATGTTTGAAATACTTTTTTTTTTTTTTTTTTTGAGACATCTTGCAAGGAAAAGGTCTGAGTACTGACTTACACTTTCTGTCTGGTGATACTACCCTGAATATTCACTTGAGTCTTAAGCTAAAATGAGATTAAACAACTGCAAATGCGCTGCATTTTTAAATCTTATATATTTACAAAAATCAGCTGGTTCATGCTTAATTTCATCCTTTTTTTATAAAGGTTTTTTTTGTGATCCAACAACTATCCTAACTAGATAGAGAATGAAAATTTCCTGAAGCTGCTCTGTTTGCTTCCCAGTATGAATGTGAAAACCATCTCTTTTAATTTGCCATGCCAAGAAAAAGTTGAGAGTACTTATTCAGCAAAGGCAGTTTACCTCATTGTCTTAATTGTATCTTAAGCAAAAGCAGGATTGGAGTCCATTTTACCTGACTCAAAGCTACCTGACAAGTTTGAATGTAATGCTAACTTACATTATGAAAGCTGTAGGGGTTGCAACACAGGTACCTGCAGCATGCCAAAGTTAGGTACTTGCTTGACACCTAAACCTAATACACCTTCCAATTGCTTCATTAATCTGAATGAAGCATTTATTACCTAAATAGTTCACACAAGTTCTTAGAGTCTTTGAAAGGCCTCCTGGGAGAACTTTTACCTCAGGCTCTTAGCTGAGCACACACATATGCCCCTTCAGGAAACAAAAACATTAGTTCCCTTTATTTTAAACATAGCAGAAACATACACAATTATTTTAGGAGAATATGAATCTGATTAACTGTTGTGATGTTGAGCAATGCTGACAGTTGGGCATGGCAAAATTGTCCATGACTTCATAATCAGGGGGAAAATGGTTACAAATCTAGTGGTTTTCCAGATGATTTATAAAATATAGACGAATCTAACTCTCAGTTCCAATGAAATCGCAGTCCACTTGAGATTGCTCTCGCATCTTCTTATTAGAAGTACTTTTAAGAGGGAGCATTATATCAGTGATAATTGCTTGTCATTGTTCAGAAAATACTAAGCTACAACCACAGACCATGAACGCGTGAGTATTCTGTGCTCAGAACACTTGTAAGATAGTCCCATGGGCCTCATTTTTAAATTTGACTTCAGTTATTATTTAACTTCATCTTACGTTTTGTAGGAGAGCTTGACAAAGCATAATAACAACAACAGTAATTTATTATTTTTAGTCTTGTGTCTGCCTATTACTCTTCAGTGTATTTTGTATCAGGTTCATATATTACACATAGCATTTAATCACCTGTTTTGCTAATATTTATTAAGTACAAGCATCAAGATAACTCAAGTGAAACTGGCTGTTTTACTTTGATCTTTAGAGCTCACTCTTGGAAACAATAAATGCCCTTCTATTGTATTATGTTAAATCTTGTATTTCAAGGGAACAAAAGGGAATGAACAAAAAAAAAAAAAAAAAAAAACAAAAAAACAAACCATGTCTTAAACCAAAAGCCAGCATAAATCAATAAAAGCCAGGTTCTTTCACTTGTTACCTGACAACTGGTGCACAGCAGACCCAATGGGTGCTATCTTCATCATGGCCTACATTTCGTAGTGACATGGACAGAAAAGGATGCTCATGATTACACTTAATGGAAAAAGGAATCAATGCAGCATGCACATTGCAGGAAGGGTGATACAGAGCTTAAGGCTGTCCTGTACAGCCTCTTCCCAAATGCAGTCAGGAGCACTGCTCCCTGGCCATCGTGGGGAAACACATGTTGGGCCTGCAATACTTCTCTGTAGAGCAGCAGCAGATCAGCTCTGGGAGTCAGTGCTTCTCCAGCAGTCAGAATGGCACTGGGGTGCTCCAAAGGCAGACTTAGAAGAAAACTGGTGGAGTTCAAAGGAACATCCTTTTTTTTTACACATATGGATGTTTGAATATAAGCCTTTGTTACTCCCCCATATACCTTGGAGTTATCGAAATTCTGCATCTTCCCCACAGAATGAGTATGTTCTCTCTATAAAATGCATAATGTCCTGTGTCAGAGACTATCATCATTTGCACACAAACTGAAGTGAAGGGAGAGGTGTGTGAATGTAGACACAGTGTAGAATGTGAAGGCACAGCCTGTGTTTCCTACAATTGCTGAGGGATTTGCAGTGGGTGAGTAATGCAGAAACCTGGATGCCAGGCTCTGACTTCTGTATGTAGGGAAGGTTTGAAATAGCAACAGACATTAACATAATCACTGTACTAGACAGGCATATTAGTTCACTGAACTTCTATCTTCATTACATTTGTATTTCATTACTTACACTTCTGACAGGGAAGTGTGGATGTATGCAGCCTACTTTTGCTAAGTGTTTTAGTGTATTAATTTTTGCCAAATAACTACTACTATTTTAAAATATTTATCTAAAAGTACTTCTTGTCTTTTTCAGGCTTGTTCAAATGAGTCAGCTCAGACATTTTAGATCTGCTCCCAAGTAATTTCAGTTGTCCACTTATGAGTAATTAAAAGTAAGCCAGGAATCAAATTGCTTAAATTTTTAAGGAGTACAAATACGGGAGGCCTGAGCAGGGTGTTAGTAATTTATTTTGATTTCTGTCCAGCTTCTGTGTGTTTTAATGATTTTAACCTTTTGATATGAGGGTCTGAGAAAATCAAAGACCAAATGTGTGAGTAATGATTTTACAGCACATAGCAATAAAATGAGATTCAAGCTACATCCCAAGATTTTGGAAAAAATGAATACTTTAAAAGCAACTTGGCTGAACATTATAACATATGAGCTGTCTTTTAAAACAATTGTATATGAAATGTGCCTTGGGGTATGTTTTGTGTTGTTCCTTATATTGCAGGAGGAAAAAAAATGTTGTAGAAACCGCTGGACTTTTGCAAAATGCTCCTGTATTTTTCAGGATTGGGACAAGAGGTACCATACTGAATTTCAGCTGTTGCAGACCTGGAAAACTCAAGGACTCTCTTTATCCTTTAGGGTTTGATTTAGTGTTTGTCTCTGAGATGTCTAGGATAGAGTATGTGAATTATGCAGAATACAGTCCCATTTAATACTATAAAATGCAATTTCCCCATTTAAAATTGCACATTAAGTTCATCTCCATTGTCTCAATGGAGACCCCAATTTGCTTGTGCTTATGTTTCAGAATGTGTCTGATGTCAGGAGAAACAAGAAACACTCTTCTTTCCTGTTTATCTAAACTATGCCCTGCTGATAAAAAATCAGGGAAGAGCCTGCAATATATTGTATTGCTTTCTTCCACTAGTCTCTTAAGGATCTTACTTGCAAACCAATATAAGGTCTAAAACAGTTTTTTTATCTCATGTTATAATACCTTGGGTTTACTATGTTTTCAACAACTTGTGAAACTTAAAAATAATTTGTAATAACTGGGCATCCCTAATATTCAGGATGTATTTTAATAGCTCATTGATGATATCTATCAAATCACCTCTGGTTTTACCTGTCAGACTGGTAGCTTTCTCTGCCATCTCCAAATTAAAAAAAAAACACAAACAACCTTTTCAGAAGAAAGAGACACAGCTTTACCAAAGGTATAGGATGGGAGGTGGCAAGAACTGTGGGAGTATCAGCATGCAGAAGAGTAGGTTTCTTGTAGATAAAAAAAGCAACCACCATATGGGTCAGTTGTTTTCTTCAGTGAAAATACGCTTCTACTGTTTTTCATTGTGAGAATTCGCTGGTGTTGTTGCATTTACCAGCTTCTTTTTGACAACCCATAGAAACAGCTCCATGATTGATGATTTTCATCATCTGAGTCTGCTTCATTGGCATATCATAATGAACGTCACTCCATGTGGTGGTGCTGCTTTAGATATTCAACACAGCACAAACTCAAGTCACATGCTATTTGTTGTGTTTGCTTTAAGATGTGAGGTTGTTTTAACACCATGACTCTTGCATATAATTCTTTATCTTGTCATTATGGCTTGTTTTTTCTTTAGATGTTTTGCCTTTGTGTATTTCAGCTTTTTGTGTTCATATTTTTAAGTTTTATTCCACACTTTAAAAAGCAAAGATTTTTTTATCCTGTTTTATTAAGAAAATGAGCCAGATGTTACCTATTGTCTATCTATGCCTGTCCTTCCTAATAATTTGTGTACATTAGTCAATTTCAACCCAAAATAACAAAGAGAAGTGTGAAGTTATACAAATATTGAGGAAATAGCTTTCTGAAAACAGTAGATTTTTTCCTTCAGTGTGAGGAATATCTTTGAAGTGATCTGACTCTTAGACACCAACAGATTCTTGTGGGATCTTGGGGATTTAAATGGAGGCCTAAATCCACAAGAAGACAACTCTGAAAACCAAAATAAAATCTTCCATAATATTTATTTCCCTTATATTATTGATTTTTTTTTTTTTGGGGGGGGGGGGGTGGGGGCTTCAGGTGAAAGCTTAATGTGGCTGCCATCACAGACCAAAAATCACTGCTGACATTTATAATGTAAATATTGATAGTAGATGACACAAATGACTCCACAGTAGATAGAAAGTGCACATGAAGGCTAGAAATTCCATTGATGTCCCAGTGGAATTCCTGGCATTTACCATGCACCCTGTCTATGAAGTAAATTTCATGAACCTCCAGGTCTGATGGGTGTAAGTTTTCAACAGAAGAGAAGATGAATAGGAAATTGCATGAGACACAAACGCGATTACAAATCCTTTGTGTGGGAAGTGAAGGAGTTGAGAGATATCCTGAAGTGGGGGCTGTCGAGAGAGGTAAGGTCAGCACAGTGAGGATTAAAGGGGAATGCCAAAGTTATTAAATGCTGACATAGGATAACGGTCTCCCACTGGCATATCAATGTGGAGATATTTGTGGGTAATTAATGTCAAAGCCAGGCAGAGATGGTTGTGTTTGAAGGAGATATTGATCCCCTGGCACAGTACCAGCATATAATGACTCTATTTCCCTTACACCAATTGATTGGGGCACTATCAATTATTTTATCAGATGGATGTTGGTGCAGTAGAATGACAGTTGGTTGCTATAACATTATTGAATTGCTTGATACAACATTGATCACTTCAGTTGGTTTATACTTCTTCTAGATCATAGCCAACCATGGAGTGCCAAATACAAAATATGCAATTTTTAATTATGAAGATTAAACTAATAATTATAGTGAAAAAGAACACTTGATAACAGGAAACACTTGTGCCTCTAGAGCTTCCTCATATTTGCTTCTGTTTCTATGCAGAGGGACATAAAAGATGAAATTTTACCCTTGCATTTGGTGCAATGCAGAGGAAGGTGTGGATTCCCTTACGAAAAGCAGAGTCCAACCTATGTTGAATCCATAGAAAATTTTCGACATAGGGTCATAGGAGTCCAACAGCATTGAAAATCCAAACTGCCAAAATGATTGATGAGAACTTTTGCAAATACAACAGTAAGCCTGAGCAACATTGGATGAAGTAAAGACTGGAAAACTGACCTGTCACCCACTCTCTTTGGAAGGTGAGGTACAAGTTGAACACTATTTAGATTTCGAAGACATGTCCTCCTGAGTTCGTCAGGAGATGGATGGGTTTTCTAGGACATGTCAAGTGCCTCAGTCCTCTTTCTATGAGAAGAATATCTTCTGGAAATGAGATCCAGAAAGCAGGTCTCCCACTTAGATATTTATGACAGATCCTGAATATACAGAGATTTGGTATGTGTCGGGGGGGGGGGGGGGGGGGGGGTGTTGTGGGGTTTCTTTTGTTTGTTTGCTTAGTATGTGTGGGGTTGTTTGTTTGTTTATTATATGGTAGAGATACTTTTGGAAGGCTTCTACGCCAAGTCAACCTGTAATAAAAAAGATCTTCACACAACTCAATCTTATGGCTCCATATTGGCAGATTACCTTCATTAGCTTTCATATTGTTACCTTTTTCTCAGACACAGGCTAGTTCAGTCACTCACAGTGGTCAGAGACTCCCATCCTTTCTTCCATCACTGAGCCTCTTGGGCTGTTTCTAATGCTCCTCCCTCCTGTGTTGTTAAAAAAACCCAACACCACCAAAAAGAAAAACCTGAAGAAAAACAGCCAACAAGCAAAAACCCCAGTTTAGCGACACTGGCAAGAGTAGTCTAAAGGAGATCATATCTATGTTACGTGGATCAATAAAAGTGTGGTTTATGCTCAGGGCAATCAGCTTTGCTTTCCCCCACCCCCAAAATGATTCAAAAAGTTGTGAGAAGGTTTGAGAATCTGTTGTCTGTGCAAGAGTGTTTCATTTTCTTTAGACTTTATAACAGACTTAATCAAAGCTGAATATGCAGAGGGGAAAAAAGCCCATAAAGCAATGTATTTATGCTGTTCTTCAAACATTGTTCCCAAAGACTTCCTGACACTTGTCTGTTTCAATACATGTACAATAACAAAGTTTTTATGTGGATAGTCTCTTTGACTTTAGATGCTTGCTCTTCAAATTAATTAGAAAACATTCCTATGGAAATGTTTGCAAGATATACTCTGTCTTGAGACAGACTAATGCTAGTAGAACAGGAGAAGTATTTCTCACATTCTCTTTTCCTTCTTCTATCATTAAAATGGTTTGTTTTGATATTTCAGGTCCCTGATCACAAGTACCATGTGTTTCTCCTTTTTAACTGTGTCAAGCAATGCTCTGCCTTTTTCTGTGAATAATTCTGTTGTTCCTGCTAGTAGAGCAGTATAAATTTTTTTAAATTATTTTTCAATCTCTTAGGCAGGAGCATTTGAGTCATAAGAATGGCTTGTATCCAGCAAATATACAAATAATTATTTTCCAAAGTGGAGGAAGAAAGTTTAAAAAGCAATCAAACATGCACACACACACACACATACCACTTCCCTCTAACTGCTTCCTTTATCCACCCCCATTGAATTCCCACTGCAAAATCTGTGCTCAAGACTCTCTTCTGGGATTTGTTTGTTTTTTTGTGGTTTTTTTTTTTTTGTTTGTTTGGGTTTTTTTGTTTGTTTGGGGTTTTTTGTTCCTGTTTAGTCTTGTGTTTATTAGTAGTGGGCTAAGCCCAAGTACTCTTTCATGTGACTTAGACAGTACTTGGGCTATTTTATTAAAAAACCACCCTGCCTATGTGCCACTGCTGCCGCACTTCTGAACCAGACCAACCAGCTACCTCCTTTGTGTATGTAGGATCTCATGGAGTTTGACCTGCACAAAACTGAGACTTTCTGGTTTGGGTGTGATAGCAGCTGACTGTCACAAACGTTACCTGTTCCCCATTGCTGCCTTCAGGGAACTAGCAAAATTGCTGCTACCAGTCCTCATGTGATTCAGGAGCTTGTGGGTTCTTCTGCACTTGGCTTTAGATGATACTCATACTAAAATATAATTGTTTTTATCTCTTGGGAGAGGAAGAGGTTCCATCCCAAGCACTGAGGCTTGGGATCAGTGTCAGGAGCTCTGTCAGCAGGTTCCTCCTGTGGAAATAGGCGCAGTGCAGTGGAGATCCAGTGTCTCAAGGTACTGATGCTGAGGCCTGATTTGTTGTGAAAATAAGTCACTGCAAATTTTCATGGTTTTACCTATGTCTTTGGTATTGTGAATAGATAATACTGCTGCTCTAGAGGAGTAGAGATTATCATTACATTTTGCATTCCCTCTTCAATTTCATTAAATCTCATTGAAAGGAATCTGTCATCTGGCAGGAAGTTTGTGTTCTGTGGAGTCTTTGCAGTTTGTTTTAAGTTGTGTGACCTGCATATCTTTTTTGGGAGATTTCTTTCCACCTGTGAACTTTGTAAGTCCTTTGAGAGCTTAGTGTCCATTTCTAGACATCCTGATAGGATTACTAAAGTAAATATTTATCTTTTGAGCAATATTTGGTCACATGCTTTTATTTGCAAACAGGAAAAAATGGAAGAAAGATCATGCACAGCTATGTCTTCATCTCTCTCTGAAGGAATTCTACCTCTTCCCAGTCAAATTCAGGAAAAGCTCCAAGATAGTGCCAGCCACTTGCTTTTATAGTATTATGCACAGGAAAAATGCTATTTTTTGTGTTATTCTGAATCAGGCAAAGTTTGTTAAGAGAAGTAATTTTTTTAGGCTAATGGATACAATGGGGAAAAAAGTTTTTACAAAATAATATGACAAACTTTTAGCAAAAAGCTTGCTGCATTTCTCTGATTGTATCAGAAACAAAGGAGATGCTCCCAAGTGTGCAAGCTCTTCCTTAAACCTGGAAGTTGGTTGCTTATCTTTGACAAACACTGGTTGGTCTAGTACAATTATCCCTCTGCTCTTCCTCTGTCTGCATGTCAGACATCTGACAGCTCTGTTACTGCAGGTTGGAAGATACCACTTGGAGAGAACAATAATGAGAAAGAAAGGCACACACACACACACCCCCACCTGCAGTGCTGCATCCAGCTCTGGGGTCCCAGCACAGGAAGGACATGGACCTGTTGGAGTGTGTCCCGAGGAGGCCACCAAGACAGTTAGAGGGATGGAGCTCCTCTTCTCTGTGGAAAGGCTTGGAGAATTGGGATTTTTCAGCCTGGAAAAGAGAAGGCTTCCAGCATCTGAAGGGAACCTCTAAGAAAGATGGAGAAAAACTATTCACAAGGGGGAATGGATTCAAACTGAAAGAGAGTAGGTTTAGATTAGGTATTAGGAAGAAATTATTTACTGTGAAGGTGATGAGGCACTGGCACAGGCTGCCCAGAGAAGCTGTGGATGCCTCATCCCTGAAAGTGTTCAAGGCCAGGTTTGATGGGGCTCAAAGCAGCCTGATATAGTGAAAAATATCCCTGCCCACGTCAGGGGGTTGGAACTAGATGACCTTTAAGGTCCCTTCAAAACCAAACCATTATATGCTAGGATTATTTTGATGAAGCTTGAATCTTTAATGTCCAACTCATTATTATCAGCAAAGTTTACCAAATTGCAGGCAACTTCTCTGCCATGAGTCATGTAAAAAGAGAATCAAAACCATTCATAATGAAAAAAACGGCTTAAAAGATGCTTAAAACATAAACTTCTTTTCTGATATAAATAGTCCTTTTTTTTCACTGATATACCTATCACGGCTAAAATACTTCCCATGGAGATGTTGATGTATAATAAAATAAGGAGATTTATGACATAAGAATGCATGGACTACTCTGCTTAGTTCTGTCAGAGTTAGTTTGCTTACCTCATGGCTCTTCTGGGACATGTTCATATTAAGCAGGTTTTCTTTTACACGCTGTTAAAAAGCAGTTTTCCTATTTCTGGCTCTTTTTTTCCAAACATGAAATTTGGAGTAACTCCTAGCTTAGTTTGGCAAGAGTTTTAGGGCAGCTGGAGACCTGTAGTGACCCTCAGTAGCAATGTTTTTCAGCATGGGAAAGTGACAGTTTGTAGGCAGTGAACAATATATTCAAAGCACAATTAAAGAATCTTTTTTTGTGTCAGATTCAGTACTAGATGTGGCAGCACCATCATTGTGGGCTGGGGTTAACATTTCCATGCATTTATGTAATTTAGAGATTTTCTAAAAAATAATGCACCAGCTTTCAAATAAAGATGTTTAAATGAGAGGTGACTATTAAGACTCTCTGATGATTTACCAGAGAGATAATCTCTTTAATAGAAAAATATCAGTAAACTATTCAGTAAATAATTTACTTTATATGTAGAACTATGTGCCTCATTTCTGTTCTTTTTTCTGTCAGTGGGAGTCTAGGTTGAACTTGACTTTTACACCATCTTTCTGGAGCGTTGGAGAGCTGATTTGTTAGAATAGCTGAGTGTTCTGCCTCCCATCAAGCCAAGACTGAATTGAATGATTAGTGCCTAGGACAAATTTTTTTTTTTCTGGTAGATACTGGTAGAGATACCATGACAGTGATATGTATTAGACCATCTGAACAACCACTCTCAGAGGAATAAAGGAAAGATTAACCCTATTCTATACTCAAATAAATGGAGCTGTGGTGCTTGATTCTTATCTTAGAGAGAAAAAGTCAAATCATTTCAGTCCCAGTTGATATATTCTGGTCCACAGCTGATAAGCGAAACCTACTGTAGACGATGCTGGTTTTGGTTCACTTCTACACTGCAGAGGAGGTGTGAGCTTTGTTACCAAAGGATAAGAGGGTATTGTAGTGTTTGCCTGAAATTCCAGCCACTTCAACTGAAAGCACAAAGTTAGAAAATCTTAACATACTGACACTTTCAAAGGTGGTCACGTGAGAAAAGTAGTTGAAACTGGGAAAGGAGAAAAAGTAACAGTGCAATATTTGTAGTAGTTCTAAAACTGTCAGAAACAGTGTGTGAGTGCAGGGCAGAGTCCTTAGTTTACTTTCCATTTTTGTACATTTAATACTGCACACAATTACTGTTTGTTAAGATGGCAATGTCATAATGATTGTTTAAATGTTCTGAGTTGTCCCTGAGTTCCCTAATGCTTGCTGTGACTGACGATGTAACACCCTCACTAGTGCAGTTTAGTTTCCAGTAAGTAATACAAAGGTTTAAATAAAAAGGATTTCTGGCAGTACTGCCCTTAGTTTGATACTCTTTCCTTTTTGTCATTTCCATACGTGGTCTGCACCTCACCCACCACCAGGATTTGAGATTCTTGTCTCAAATCCTGTTTTGTCCAGATGAATAACTGATTTTCTGCCTGGCACAGAATTATATCAAAATATTTTTTTTAGTCAGATGCAGGAGAACTAAATCATCTGCTGTGCTGATAAAGCCCACCACATTTCACCCATGAGAAACAAGAGTTATTTTGTTAAAGATTACATGAATCTGACTTGATCCCTTCTTGGTAAGCCTGTGCAATACTTATTCCAATCTCTATTCACCTCAATATGTTCTTACTTACTTTCAAAATTTGTTCTGAAGCTGTGCCTGCTATTGAGATCAGCCATGACAATAACTAATTTCACCTTTCCCTCCTCTCTTTGTTAAGTATAAGCCTTGTGTTTGCTTTTGTATTCCTCTTGCATGACAAAGTTATTAAAAATCTGCCTTGCTTGCAAGGCCTCCTGTAGGTCAAAGAGAATGGACTTCATGAGAGAAATGGTGTTTTATGGTGAAGGAAGTGGCATGATTGTAAGAAAGAGGATGTTTGATATAAATCAGAATCTCCTGCAAATTATATAGCAGTAAGTTTGGCACATAATTGGGGTACCTTCATGCTGGTATCTGTGAAAACTGAAGTTTCTGTGAGACCTGAAGCTTTCATGAGGGCATCAAGGAGCTGTGGCTATTTACAATTGTGACCACCAAAGTGGGGGACTGAAGTCTCAGTGTGACAGGAGCAAGGTCCTCTGTTGCCCATTCTCTGGGCCCAGGGGAGACCAAGCCAGGCACCACATCAGGGCTACGGCACAGAAATGTGGGACCTCGAGTGGCTTTATGTCCCTGTCTGTGTCTCCTTTTGGGAGATGGCAGAAATCCCTCCTCTGCTGGTGTGGGTGTCCACTGGAGCACAGCTTCAGCTGGAATGACACTTGTGCTGTCAAAACCCACCGTTAGCTTGGACTCACATCTTAAAAACCCTAACTGTGCTGGTTTTACTTTCAAAGAAATTTCCCTCATGTCATTCAGGAATGAGAAGAAAAAGAAGAAGAAGGCTGTAAGATTTAGCTTCCTGTTAAATCTGCTAGGGAAAAGTGGAACTCCTTGCATTTCATTGTTTGAGGAGGTGTTGACCTCTGAAATATAAATGGGTAAAACAAGAAGGAATCAGTTGAGTCTATTTTGTAATGGTTCCAGTTTAAGCTGGAACTCCTCTGCTGTACTGTGGGAGTGGGATTGATGCTAATGCTATGTTTGGGAAACAAGAGACAGGAGAGGGAAGGGAAGGGAAGGGAAGGGAAGGGAAGGGAAGGGAAGGGAAGGGAAGGGAAGGGAAGGGAAGGGAAGGGAAGGGAAGGGAAGGGAAGGGAAGGGAAGGGAAGGGAAGGGAAGGGAAGGGAAGGGAAGGGAACGTCTCTGACCTTGTGATAGCGAGATACACAGAGATACATGGAGCAGTTTGACTGCAAGTTTTCTCCAGCAGGAGCAGAAATATTTGCAGTGACCAGCTTATAGTTCTCCAGGCTCAACAACCTGCAACTGGGGATAGAGTGTTTCCACTTTCAATTGAATCATTCTGCTGAGCTGCCAAGAGCAATGAACTTCCTAAGTTTGTGCCAGTTCATGCTCAGGAGATATTTCCAGATATTTAACCAGGTTGGGTTCCAGTTTAAAAATAATCCAAATACAATCCCTAAACCAAAACCACAGAGGTTTAGAATTCTATTCAATTCATACTCTCTGTAATTCCTTGCTGGGAAAAACTCCTGGCTGCTGAATTTTAATCTAACATAGGAAAAGTTTCTACTACTTTTTAAAAATTTAAATAGGAAGGAGTTGACACTTATTTTTCTAAAAGCATCAGTCTGGTGCTTCTTTTGCCTTAGTAGTTTTGAAACTAGCATATCCAACCTGTCCTATTGATGATGGAGAAATTTAGCTATTTCTTAAAAAAAAACATTTGAAATCTCAATTATTTCTTGATGGTTGGTTTGGAAATGTTATTTCTCTAACTTGTCACAGTAGATTGGGAAACACTTTTCTTTCCCAAATGTATTCCTTCACAGTTTTTGAATTGATGCTAATAACCTGTATATGATGTCACAGATGGTCAGATTCAGTCAAGAAAATTTGGAAAATGCTTTCTTAGGGCATGATGGTATTTTTTCCAGATGAATATATATTGTTTAGCTTGTGTTATGAATGAGTTTATTTTAATAAAAGTGAGGATAGTTCACTTGCCTCATGTGCTATATCTCTTGAGACATGAGTGGGATAATGCTTTGTAAAAAACAGCCAAACAGTAATCCTAAATTTTGAGAACTAATTTTAATTTGAAATGCAGAAACAAAGTGTGGTCTTATATATACAAGATGACTTTCATTTTCCTGTCTGAAATTAAGTGTGTGCAATGGGAGTAATAGGAGAGAATTTCTAAAAAGGTTAACTTAGATTCTTTTTCAAGTACAACCACAGTCCAACAGAGAAATTACAGCTGAAGGGTTTTGCTTGCTTCTTTTTTATTTGTTTGTTTGTTCTGAGAAATAATTATTTTAATCTTTCTGTGTCTCTATTCTGTGATCCTCAAGCATACAAACATATTTCTGGAGTGAGTGATAGTACACTTTACCAAAAAAGATACTCAAGGGAATATTAGGCAATTACTCATGGTCAGGTGGAACAAGTGATTGAAAAGATGTAAATGTATTCAGGACCCTCAAGGCATGATGTAAAAATTATTTTATTCAATTCTTGCAGTCAACAAGGACAAAACAAATAATGGATTTACAATACAAAAGAGAAAATAAAGCTCAAATAACAATGACAACAGTAAAACTAGAAACTACACAAGTAATGGAACAAGCTCCTCGGGAATACTGACCTGAGACATTATACCATAGATTAAATTTCGTCCTTGTTGTCCTGATTCTGATATTTTACAAAAATGTGACCTCAGCAATGTGTTGTCTGGGCCTCTTTCCTCTCCAGTCTCCCATGTATTCACTTGGTTTATACTCAAGGGCTTTTTATCTCCCAGCACCCTGCAGTCTTTTTATCTCCCAGCATCATGAGGAGACAACCTGCACTACTTCACTTAACCTGAACTAGGTGATTCTCTAAGCTTCTTTAGAAATGATAAGGTTTGGAGTTATAATGAATTATACCTGTCAGTATACAATGCAAATGCCATAGGATATAGGGCAGGAATTAATTTTAAAATGTTTGGACTCTTTAGAATACCTTTAAGCAAAAGATCTGTTTTTCCAGAATGCAATGTTTTAACATACTATTTTTGTTATAGTGATATAACTGAAATGCTGGTTTAATGTTTCAGCCTATAAAGAAGAGCAATAACATAAAATAGGGCAATATTACAGCCTAATTAAACATTTCTAAAATATAACTTTCGATGACAGTAATTCTACCTATCCAGAACGATGCTCTGTCAGCTGTAGGAGCATACAGCTTGGTTCATATTGGTCTATGAAGCTAAAAACTCCAGTGGAGTAAGTTATGAGTTGAATGTGCCACTTGGAAATGTATTATTTAAATAGCCTCTCTTGTTAAGACTGTAGCCTAATTAACTTCATTTTCCCTTTGCCTTTGAAGAGGTCAAGCTTGGCATTTGAAAAGTGAGTGTTAACTACTGTCCTTCTAGAGTCTGATTAGCGTTCACAAAGCCATTTGAAGATGCTTGGCTCTTAGTGTGTTTTGGTGATGATCTTGGATAAAAACACTAACAAGCACTGAGGTTCAATGTTTCCTGAGTACCCTGTCACATCACTGTTTTCCCAATTTGTGAGTAGCAATTACTCAGTTTGTCTGTGTTAAAAGAGTATGCTTCAGCAGTTTTATTTTTGTTCTATCAGTCTGACTTTGGGACTCTAGCCCAGAGAGTTAAAAACATAATTTACAGATTAAGACTATTTGTAGGGGAAGAAAATAATGTAGGTGGTTGCAGTTAGATAAGTAAGGTGCAGCTTTCACAGTGAGTTTATGACCTTTGCCTCAACAAGTCCATCTGGGTTCCAGGAAGGATTGGGAGTGGGAAGGTTTGCCCACAGATTTCCCCACAGATCACCATGTTGTTGCTGCCAAGCTTAGAGCTGCTGATTGCCCATGGCAGACCAAGAATGGAATAGAGAGTGGGCTGCAGACATGCTAAGGAGTGTTCGCAGCCTGGGGCTTATTGCACAGGATTTTGCCTGTGCAGAATTGTATCCAGTGGCCAGTTTCTTCTTCCCCACATTTTATTTTCACAAAGAGGTGGGGGCGAAAGAAGTTACATGGCAGTTTAGTGCAAGCATGTATAAATATGCATATTTTAAAGGAAGTACAGTTTGTGGAGATGCAGAAGGGGAGGGAAGAGCAGTGTTACTGCTAAGGTGGGTTGTCCTTTGTGGGGCTGTAGTAGTGGTGGCACCACACATATTTTCAAAGAAGTCAAGGGCAGATACTGGGTGTGTATCTCCTGATTCTTGAGCAAGCAATGTAGTTTCAGCATAGTTCAGAACAGATCTGGCATGAAAGATGAAGTGCCATTGCCCTAGGATGTGTGATAGATGGGATAGATAGGATGTCTGTTACCTTGTTTGATATTTTGGGTGTATCCGGGATTGATTCAAAGCAAGTGGTTGAACTAAGAGTGCTTTTGTTCTGTTCCATTTTCTGTGATGGCAGAGGAGCTGGGTGAGTTTAGTTCACTTTCTAGGTAACTGGACCTTTGTCCTCACAGCTTTTACATTTTGGAAACTGGCCTGACTGACTAGGCAGCGGTGTCAGGCAGCCAGCTGTCTCATACCCCACCATGGGGGTACTCAAAGCAGCCTAACAGCCTGTCATAAAAATGCAACAGAGCAGGCATCTCATATACAGACACCTCTGATGGTGAGTACAACTGGTTTGTGCCAGGTCTGCCTGAGTAATTCAGTTGTAACGGTTTTTTTTTTCCTAATGGAGGAATGCCTTGGTTCCAGGGAAAATATTATTTTCCTTCCTGACTTGACTGTTGGTTTGTCACTTCTCCATTTTTTCATTTGATTTTTCTCCTTGTGGTTGTCCTGCTTTTGCTCACTTGGAAGACCAAATACCCCCCCAGAAATATGTTCTTTACTCTAGTTGTCTTACACAAGGACTACATGGTTTCTTTGCAGTATAGTTTTAAAGATGCGATTTTAATGAGAAGGCCCATGTCCGGGAACAGGGAATTGGAGCTGTTTAGGTAGTAGGGATAATCTAAAAATATCCATAGACTTCCCAGGTTATGGTTTGTGGTGTTTTTCATGTCTGTTTTCATAGGCTCCTTTAAGTTTTGCTTACAGATGGAGCCTTAGCCAGCCTACTTAAAGCAGAATTAATTTTCACTGACAGTTCCTCCTCTCTTGTGAATCAAAACAGCATGGTCTGTATTTCACATGGTAACCAGAGTATATTCTGGATGAAGTATCTCACAGAAAGTCATTGAAGAGGCATGAATTATAACCTGTAATACAGTCTGTGTAACTTCCTAATAAAGACAATGAGTAATCAGAGGTAAGTGTTTGCTTTTTAGCAAGAATCCCTTCAGGAGGAGAAGCAATAAGCTGTGGCTCTCTAAACCAGTCAGAGTAAGACCTGAAAAGTCAGCAGTTCTGCCATGAAAGGCAGTTTCTCATTGCAATGCTTGTGGGACGTGACATCAAGGAGATGCGCAGGCATGGCCAGAGCAAATGTCTGCTTCTTCTGCATCCAGGAGCTTCTGATTCCAGCCCTCAGAGTTCTGTGTCTGAGGTGCTACAACAGTTATTAGAAAATGTGCCAAAATGTAGCATTTAGCAAGAAACCTTGCCAATGGATACTTTATGGCTAAAAAATGGTGGTTGCACAGAGTGATTGCTTTTACACTGTTCTTTATAAATGCTGCATATCTACCTCCCCCATTGCCACTGGCATTCTTCCTGATTTGTCTGGAGATGAGATTAAGTCTGGTTTCTTTGAGGGCTTAAGAGCAAACTGGTGTAACAGGTAAAAGAACAGGGTATCAGTTTGGAACAGATGTAAGAAGGTGCTCGCCTTCATAGATCTGGCCTTCTGTGAGTGCCACTACCTGTGTCTGCTGGACTTCAAGTAAAAACTGTGAGAAATGCTTTTTTATATGGTGGTTTGATTGGTATTTTTTAAGCTTTCATGTGGGCATCATTATTCTCTGTGCTTTGCAAGATGTCAGGAACCTGACAGAGAAGCATTAAGAAAGTTTTGTATAATATGTTTATTTGGTAACCAACCTTCTGCAGATCTTTCTTCATACGTCTACTTACCTCTTTTTCTATATGTTTGCTAGAAGTGACCATAAAGACTTCATAGGCCCCAAGCAAATTTCTCGCGTTAATCAATTAAAATTCTGATATTCTTGAAGGTCTTTTCCAATGTAGATAATTCTATGATTCTATATGTTGTTCAGGGATACTATAAAAATGCCAGAGCATAATTAGAGATATGTGTTTGCGGACCTATGTCCTTTTCTTCCCAAAAGAAAACAATTTTTTTTGTATGAAGAATTTAAGCCCTTGTTTTTTTCATACAATTTTCATTCTCAAGGAGTTTTCTCCTAGAAGTTCATGACTAATTCATATGAAGTGCTCCCTCACTTCTGAAAATGACATTCCAATTTATCCATCTACATTTTCCTATTGTTATTGATTACTGCTTTTTTTTTTAGTACTGGAAGAAATGGAGAAATCAAGAGGGAAGCAGAGAACTTTCCTGTTGCCCAGCAGTGTGCTCTGACAGATTGCAGAGGCAGTTCAGATTTATTCATAATTGGCACCTGTTTTGTCACAAACAAAAATAGATTGCTCTTGAACAAGATGGGGAACTCTTATCTGCATGACAATCTTTGTAATCTTTCTCATTTCCTAGTTGCATATTAGAACCATTTTTTTAAATTCTCTTTGTACTTTGTCTTTCTGTTTGCATTTCCAAACTACAGTGTTCAGCCTTCAGGTCTGGTCTAAGCAGGAGAGGTGCAGTGAAATCTCTATATTTACTGAGAGCTGCAAAGGGAGTTATCTTTACAAAGTCAGCCTGCCTGTGTGGACACCACTGTCTCCACTGGTTTCTTTCAGTTCGCCATCACCTCTGGATGTGGCAGAGTGAGTCTGATGCCTACTTATTGCCACCTCTGGACTGCTGGATCTGTTGGTAGTGATGAGTGCAGGGCTTTATTGAGTTGTGCTGCAGTAGTCAGCGTTCTTCTTTCACCACTTTTATTTGGGACAGTGAGAGAAGTGGATTTTTAGAGTGGCTCTTTTTATTTAATGATATACTGGGGAGAGGATATGCTTTTTTGACAAAGCTGGAGTCACCTTTAAAGCAAATCTGGGGAAGTTACTGAAGAGCTTTCAGAGTTTCATGGAATCCTTGTTTTTCATTGCATATTAAAATTTATTCTCAGCCCTGAGAAACTTGCAGACCGTAGGATGCCTTTTGTATGTGCTTTTATTTCCAGTTTCCCTCCATAGTGCCATTATGGATCTCACAGGTTCAGAGACATGGTATTGCCTTATGTTCTCAGGAATTTGAGTTGATGGGTTCTGCTGCATGCTTAGCAATTTCTTATAGTTTCTATTCCGACTAAATATGTGATCAGGTAAGGTAAAATGCTGAAGCTCTCTTGTTGCTAGGCAATTTTGGTGGCTTTTGTTCTAATACCAGTTGAGTCTTCTAAAAAGAACTGTTCCCTAGGAAGGAAAATTACACGACTGGCAGCAATATTACTACTTCATTACCGCACTGCCACTACCAGTGACCTTCCTTGCTTTAAATTACACTGTTTCCTTATCATGTGCCAGAAAGGTAGCCAAAGGTTCAAATTATTGCTGGCAGACCACAGGGATCAGCAGTATAGAAAACCTGGCAATCACTGTATTTCTGCAGTATTAGGTGCTCTTCTTCTCATATGTTCTTGTATTACTGAGAGAATTTTTGATTGTGTATATAAAAATGGTCATGGCAGTAGTTATTTTTGTTGTACTGCATCTTCAGGGAGAAGCAAAAATTCTCCTCCTGAGAGCTAGTGAGAATTACTTGCTCTTTGGTCCTTCTCTTATTGGCAAATAATAATCCCAGAGGAGGCCATGCCAAGTGGAGATGATATTTCCAAGGTCCGTATGGCTCCCTTCATTTGTGGATCTTGCTGCACTTCTGAAAGTGCAATGGTTCTTTCCACCCGCCTCCTCTCTGATGAAATATTATCATCTCCATTCTGTGAAATTCGGGAAAACAACTGAAGGGATAAATGACTCACACTGAATTAAGCAGCAGCTCAGGAAGAGAAGGCACAGCTCTCTTTGAAAATGGGATCACATGACTTCCAGGTACCTTTAAGACAGGGAGATGTGTTTGAACCCCTCTCTCCCTGGGACTTTGCAAACCTGCCTCCCAGGATTCTGCATCACTGCTTCCCTCACCTCAAAATTGTTCTGATGCAACTTCAGGATGCTTTTCTTGATGAGTTTCAGGGTGCACAGGATCTGTTAGTACCACCCCTGGCACAGAGGCTGACTCCTCAACACAGGTGCCTGCATGCCTCTCTGCGTGACAGCATTTTTGCCAGGTGACTGTGTTTAGATGGCTGACTGAATAATATGATTGATTTAAGCTGACTCCCTGCTTTTGAGATATTTGAGAATACACAGCAACATTATCACTTTTATTTATTATCTACTTAATCAGGTCTATTGAAGTTCTGTTTTGTAGAGCGATTGTACATAGCTGACATCTTTGAATGAAGTGTCTCATTTGTGATTGTCTTTCATATGCATTCCCAATTTCATGGGTCCAAGCCTTATATTTACAGAAAAATTGCTGTTTAACTCACCTCATCTTGATCCCCCATAGCATCATGAATGGATTTTGTAAATAATAGATTGGGTGGTTCCTAATTTCAAACATTCCCTTCATGTTGGATATGGCTTTCATACCAGTACAATCTTTTTAATCTCTTGAATTCAAGAACTTCACAAGGGAGGTCAGAACGACCACATGCCATTTTAAAGTCATGGTGGGGGATGAGTAGTATCAACACAGCGGTTTAGCATAGTCAGAAGGAAAGCAGAGTTTTCTTAAGCTCAAGGGCAGTACCTTGCCTACAAAGGTGTATCACTGTATCTCTGCCTGCTGTTCTAGCTTTGGGGGCACGATGATCTTATCTCTGTATTACTCACTAGCATTCCACAAAAAAAATCTAAGATAAGAAATTGTATTAATCTTTTCCTTCCCTTCCAAGTGGAAACCACGTGTAGAAGATATCTACGTGTAGTCTACTTTTTAATGCAGGGGGAAAATATAATGAGCCTTACAGCAATCAGCCAGTTTCTGTTGAGTTAGTGGCCTCTTGTTCATACTGTTTTGGACAGTGAGGTGACACAGCAACCTGCTGTCTGGTCTGCTGCACTGGTCCTTTCCTGGAGTCTGCATGGAGAAATCCCTGTTGCCCATATTCAGTTCCCCACAGCAACTTTGAATTTCTGCTGTACTTCAAACAAAACACTTACTGAAACATCATCACATACTCTGTGCCCTTTCAAGACAGGCTTATGCAAATATGCAAATACATGTCTGTTCTTGATACAGCTAAAAACCTAACAATATTTTGTCTCCTGGGAAAAGGTGTTTAGAGATGGAGTACAAAATGAAGGTACCTTCATTCATAAAGGTACTTTTTTCTTCTTTCTCACATTTTTTTTTCCTCTGTTGCTTTCCGCAGAGGAACAACGTAACATGTCAAATCTGTTTACTCCTCAAACAGTCTGGGATGCTTGCATGTCTTTATTGTAATTTAGGAAGCAACTGACAGACAAAATTGTGTTTGGTAGACACTAAAAATACACACTGTAGGAACCACATAAACTCCCAGGTACAAATTAGCTCTTTTTTTTTTTTTTTTTTTTGCCAGTGCAATTTATAATGAGAAATGAACTAAGCTTCTTTCTCAAAGTTCCAGCTATGGATCAGCTAGAAACTTTAGAAACTTTAGGGACTACTTGTATTCTGAGAGGTGGCATATTGATCTACAGCTCCAAGAATTGTGCCAAGAATGGAAAATCAACAAGATCTTCACCTGATTTATGTAGGCTAGACATCTGTGGCATCGCTTTCGAAGGTGACCTCTCAGAGGTGTAATTAAAACTTGATGTTGAATAATCATGATGATTTGTGTCCCCACATTTTAGCCATGTGGCTGTTTTTATGTGGTTGTAAATGTGGTTGGTCCCTGCTTGTGAAAAGGATGGTTAGAAAGTACTGGGCTTAAGGGCTAGAATTTTGCACGCAGCTCTTATGCAGAAGGTCTCCAAATTTTTCCAAGACTAGACCTCTGTTTCAGTTTAGAACTAGTCAAATTGCAAGTTGGTGAAAAAATAAATTCAAGTTTTTAATTAGTAAAACTGAGCAGCCTCTAAATTTGCTCGCTCTGCAGAGAGAGGCAGTGCTCTGATATTGGAAATGCAGACTTGAGGCTGGAGAGAGTGGGCAAAGATAGCAGTTTGAAAATTAGTCTTACTTTGGTCTCTACACATTATCAACAACAGCATCACCTTTTCCTTCATCCTCAACTCACCTGTCAAAAGGAGAAGGAAAGTATTGGGGCAAGGGTTATCCTTCATTAGATATTTAAACACTCTGAGCAGGACACAGATTTAACAAGAGATGCAGCCTGAAGATTTTTCCACTGAATTCTGTGGTTTTGTATTAGTGTGGATGGAATTTTCAAGGCATACAAAAGGCTACCGCTGAAGCAGACTGGATTTCTTTTTTTTCTCTGCTATCTGGATGATGGTTGGACTTTTGAAGAAGGTGTTTATCATTTGGTTTTGAATTTTTCCTAGGATTTGTTTGTGCTTTAAGATAATCATCCTGCCTTCTAAAAGGCCCAGCTTTCTCAGTTTATATCAGTAACAGTAATTTTTACTCTTTCATTTTGAAACTGAAAGGCATAAAACATCATCCATTGCCTACTTATAAAATAAGGTGGGGAGAGGTGGCATCTCTAATTCTGCATGCAGAACAGCATACTAGATACAGTTAGAGGCTGATTATCATAAGAAGCATGAGTTAGAACCGATGATCAATTTTCTGAGAATCTCTAGCCTTTCCATTAATTTTGATTTATTGATTTTTATGAGCAGGAGCAGTGAGAAGCTCAGGCTTTGAGGAGGATCAGAGAGGCCAGTGCGTGTCGAGGGTTATTGCCTTGTTTCGTGCTGTGATTTATACAGTGAAGGTACTGGCTGAACTCTTCTGCTTGGTGTTATTTTATTTCTACTCATCATTATAGTATTTCATGACTTAAAGACAAGTGCCCTCTGTGAATCTGTTCTGTTGTGTCTCTGACATTATTACAGGCTGAAGGTCTGATTATTGGAAGTGCTGAGCCCTTGCAGCTCCAGTGGAATGAATGGAGGCTGAAGGTGCTCTGAAAAGCATGCCTGAGGCATTTTGTTCTTCTGAAGGGATTGAGTTGTTCCTCATAAATATAGGTCTCTGCTTTGACTTAATTCCCCCTTGGCTGCAAATCCTTTGAAGTAAATGGAGTTTACTTGATTAGAATTAAACGTGTGCTCCAAATTTAACTCCCATCTTTGCCATGTAGCTGAAGAATTGATTAGATCTTAGTAAATCTGATGTTAAAATTAAGCTTCAAATTTACAAATAAGCTTCAGTTTTGCTGTCTAATTGGAATACTGCATGCTGGCAAAGATCAGAAACTTTTTTTTTTTAAGGTTCAGGTGATTCTGAACACAATTCGTGTTCCTACAGCAGAGGTAACCGAACACACTGAAAGGGGAGTTTTGTGGCTAGAAGAGGTACCAAGACCAAGTGTCTCCAGCTGGTGCAGAGAGTCAGCCTGCCTCATTCACATCCTCCTGGACAGGGTCTTAATTCTAATTTGTCCAGTTCCAGTGAGAGAAAGCAGATGTCAGACAGTGATTCAGCCCCGGGAAAATGTCATTTATCCCAGTGCTTGATAATTTAGCTGTTCTTGCACAGGAGGAAGTTTGCCTAAGTAGTGGCTGTTTGATCCTGAAGTAAGGAAAGATGATGCTGTTTAAGCATATGAGTGACTGCCAGAAAAGTTCAAAGGAGCACTCCTGAGGGGGTGAAAGGTGAAGCTGAGAGATTTGGGGACTAGGTATATAGAGAAAGCTTATTCAGCTTGACTTTTTTCTTTGCCTTTTTAAGAACATAGATACGCAACCTACTGAAGTGGCCCTGCAAGTCATGGCAGAGTTTGAAGATTCTATTCAGTCCTTGGCTAAAGGAAGGCCCTTCTCTACTCAGGTTGCTCAGAGGTGCCCAGACGTCAGCACTGCTTCAGTCCTTAGGTTTTGAAATTTCTTTTTTTGCTCAAGGAGAATCACAGCACACTCCTGTTTTTCCATTTTGGGATCATCACTACAGTGTTCCTTGATTTCTTTTACTTCCTTAAAGCCAGTATTTGATCAAAAATAAGGATTTTTGGGGATTTTTTTTGTTTTGTTTGTTTGGTTTTTATTATGTTTGTCTCAGATAAGGGATAGATTATAGAAGATCCATTGCTTTTGATTATGGTTATTTTCAAAGAACAAATTTAATCAGTTATATTCTTGATATCTGTCAACATTTTTCTTGTTACCTCTGTGCAATATGGTAGATCATCTGCTGTGTCAGCAGAGCTTCACATTTCAGTGTCTACACTGATCTAATCCTGTTTTGTGAGTGATGGGCCCTGGTGTTTGGTTCTCAGCAGGCAAGACGGACCATGCTGTTATAGCAAGGGGGAAGGCTCTTCTTTTGATGAGCTTCTTCCCTTTGTCTCTCTGTCCCAGACTGAGCTACAAAACTTGGCACAAACAACAAACATTGAAAGCATATTCAGGCAAACAGGTAGTTGCTTTCTCTTCTTGCTATCAGTCCCCTAAAGACAAGGGTCTATACTGTGTTTTGTTGTCTTTAAGACTGTAGACCAAGGCTGGCTTTTCAGACTAGTGTTTTGACACCCTTTGCTCCAAGAACTGGGATTTCACTCAAATACACTACTTTCTAAATTTCATGGCTGATTGTATTTTACGTTTATTTTTCGAAGCTCCTGCCTGTACATGTTTTATTCCACCCCCCCTTGTTTTTCTGTTTTTAGCCAGTGAGACCTGCAACGATTTCCATCCCATGTTCTTCACCCATGACAGATCGTTTGAGGAGTTCTTCTGTATCTGCATTCAGCTTTTGAACAAGACATGGAAGGAAATGAGGGCAACTTCAGAGGACTTTAACAAGGCAAGAAAAAGGGCGGGGTGGGAATAACTGGGCAGAATGGTGAAACAATGCCATATATTCTTCTCTAGAGGCACAGTGATATGCGAATTCCCATTCTGCTGAAAGCCTAGAGATTTATCTCTTTAGATGCTTTGCACACTGGAATGCCAGCATTTAGAAAGTTATGGATAGAGGATGGGAGATGTAAGGAGGTTCATGGACCTTTTTCAGTCATGTTGCACTGCAGACTATGAGACTAAAATCCTGGCTTGAGGGGAAATTCTGCCTTTTTATGTTAGCAATATTATGCTGAAGTGCTGTAGCCTCCTAGGTTATAAATAATGCAGAGAGAGTACTGCAGTGATAATTCTGTGCATCCCTTTCATTTCATGTGAGCAGTAAAGTGATAAAATATTCAAGAGTGGACACAATCATGACAGAGTGCTGTGCAGTTTAGTTTGCTGAAACAAAAACAAACAAACCAAAAAACCCAACTAAACAACAACAACAAAAAAAAATCCCACCCAAAAAAACTACGAACAAACAAACAAACAAAAAACCCCCTGAAAACCAGTGAAATAAAAATTCAACCAAAAAGGTCCTCAATAAGAATTCTGGAAGCTTCAGCCAATCTTCTGATCCTCAGAAAAGCAATAAAGAACAGTCTTAGTGGTCCCTAGGCATCCAATCTTTACCCAATTTACCATGAGGCTGAACAGTATCTCTGATCTCTGGCATTTTCTAAGAATGGCGAACTCATGCTTTTATAGCCAGCTGTCATCCTTATCTTCTTTGGGATTCTCAGTCTGGATCTTGAGCCTCTCCCTGGGAGATGTTGGTTTTAGAACTGCTGGTTGGGAATGAAAAGTGAGACTGCTGCTCTGTCAGCACGTGCCTTACAAGTGTTCTGAAGTCACCAGACTCAAATGTTATGTTAGAGCCATTAGGAGTGATCATGCCTGACTTCTAATTGGATCTGTCTATTAATGAAGTGGTCCCAATTTCCATTTTCTACTTCAGAGTGAAGGTGAATTTTCAGGTCACAGTGAGGAGTAACCTTTGTTGAGTTTCAGGCAAGTTAGTTGGCAGCAGTTCCAGAGCCCTGGATAAAGAGATAAAGGAAGTCCAATATGTACACTTTCGTAACCAGATGACCTAAAGCCTTGTTCTCACATGGAAATTCTGACATGCTTCTCCTACCTCACGATCCAGGAACACAGAAGAAGCAATAGCAAGATAATTCACTGAACCATACAGAGTTGCTAAAATCAAGAGCTTATAAAGCAGCTTTACAAAGACTAATTCATAATATGTGGTTGTTTTAAATAAATGTATTAACAGCTGCTATTACTTACAAGCTTTCTATCTCAGTAGAAGAAAGATTTGTCTACATAATTTCCCACAACTTGAGTTGAAAAATTATTAGCAATCCTAGGGAATTCAGATAAAGAATGGCTTCATTTCTGGCATCAGCCCGGGTTACCCTAAAAGGAAATAAAATAAATTTACTTTGCAGTGTTAGGCATTGTTGTGGTGCTTCATAAGAGATCAAGGAGTTTTTTTCTCTGATACTATTAGTTTGCTACTTGTGTTTTCTGTTGCTGATAGTCCTGCAACTACCTGTCAGTTCTGCCAGGTTCATAACACTGGCACTGTGTCTTCCTGCATGTGTCATTGAAGGCATTGGCAATTCTTAACTCCGTGGGGCAAACCTGAAACATTTGCCATTGGGCTACCAGGATTTGTGTCTGGTGGTGGCACTGTGCTGCATGACCTTGAACCCAGGATCTCTGCCTGCAGAAATCACTCTTGATTTTGTAAGTGTTTCTGTAAAGGGGAGGGAATTCTAAGCTCTTGTGTCTCTCATTTCTAACACTTCTCTAACTGTGTCTTGCTTATCTAAATCCTTTCTTACAGTCATAAGGAAATTTTTGTGCTCTTATCCATTTCAAATGACATGTGGTGGTAATGTGAATTACTCAGCTGATAAACATCTGAAGGGATCTGTGAGTGAAGCAAACTGGGTTGTTGTGTGGGCTTGTGAAGTGCTTGAGGGTTTGTGGGGGCTTATACATTATATGGTGGTACCCAAGGTTTACCCATCTGCCTGGTGGGTGACAGCAGCCAATGCAGCCCATGGCTTTTCCAAACTAAACACCACCATTTTTCATCCTTACCTGGCAACAGGCTTTGGTGATCACAGCATGTTAGTGCTCTGTCTGCATCTTCCCTGCGTGCTAAGGGTACTCATTTCTGGGCAGTCATTTTTGAAAACTTGGCAGGCAAGGGCCATGTGGGCCTGGGGAGCATTCAGCCCGTCCTTTCAGAAGTGAACGGGAAGAGAGCAGACCTCACAAGATGCAATAAATTACTTGTGTGAAAACAAAATAAAATCTTCCATCTTCTCTTTGTGTTACTAATTTTCAGTTTCAATAACTTGATTGTCATGGTAGCGTATGAAACACCACTTTGTTACGGTTTACTGTCTCCCTGCCTGATGGGATCGTTTGTTTTATTCCTTTTTCCATCTCTTCCTTCCTTAAAACCTCCAAAACAAAATTAGACACTCTCAGTATATTGATGGGTAACTCTTGAGACCGGGACATTCTGCTAAAAAATCTAGACTGCTTGCTTTGATGTTTAATCATAATTGAAGAAAAGGAGCTTTTTAGTTTAATTTCAAACTTTTGATTAATCACAGTAACTTGTACATTGAGAGTCTGTAGGAGGTATGTGTGCACATACAGAGAATTATTTCCTCCTTTTTGAATTGGGAAATGACAGGCACTAAAAGAGGCAAGGTGATTTAATTTCCCCTCAGGTTTTATTGCCTGCTCTCAAGGGTTCTTTAAGCCACATATTAAAACTTTCTTTTGATGACAAAATGGCATACTGTGCCATCATGGTTCTTCAATTTATGTTGTGGAGATTCCACATAGATTTGTTCATTTTTAAAGTTTCAAAAATAATTAAACCAGCACTTTGCTCATGGTTGGAAGAATTTTATGGTATTTTAGTGAGACATTTATGATCTCATGCTTTACCCAATTCTTATTCATTAAAAGACACAAGTTTTGTCAATTTTTGCATGAGAAAAAGTTCTTTGATGTCTGTGGTGATACCATGACACTGTCAGACCTAAAACCTTTTTTTCAGTCTCTCTATATACTAGTAGACGTCTGAAGAGAATAATTCAGACAGGCAGCTAAGCTTATATTATGCCTTTGTAACATTTTAAGACATGCATAATTCATGTTTTGTGAGTTTCCTAGAGAAATTAAGATGCTGTTGTATAGACAGACATGCAAGTGGCAACAATTCCATTTGAAACCTTTTTGTTTTTATTTGAGCCTACAGATGATCAAAGGACACTTTACAAGTTTCTCCAAAGTCATTTGTGAGCAGACAGTGTGGTTTATGGCTTTGAAAATATAATCTAGTCTCCAAGCTTTACATACTTTTACATGTTTTATTAAAGCAGAAGAAAGCATTGTGTATTGATTTTTGGAATCAGTGCAAACTGTAAGAAAGCTGGCCTGAGTTATCTCACATCCAGCATCTAGAAACCTTCATCAGCAGCCTGCCCATTTAAATAGGTGCCCATCAGCTAGATTTCCATCATGTAGGGGCCACCCTACACTCTGCTCAGGGTAATCAGGCTGCTGCCACACAGACTGAGATGTACTTAAATTGGTTTGGGGTTTATTGTTTCTTTTTAGCACAGTGGTAGGTGGAATTCAAAGTACCCACCCAACAGTAAAATTCTTCCCATGGGGCCAAATGAAAGCATACTCCCAAATTTTTGTGGATCCCCAGTAGACGTGCTTTAGTAAATGCACCTGGATTGCCCTAATATGGATCTACATTGTGACTGCTATCTCTTTAGCGGTCTTCTTGTAAAGTATACATATTGTTTCTTGGGATACAAGGAGACGGCAAGTAGAACATTGTGTAGGGGACAAGATTATCCTCTTAACTATGGTTTTCAGAGATTTCAGTCAGCAGCTTTTCGTAGGTTTGAAGTTCACATGCTAATAGGAGGAAGGGTGAGCAAATGGATTATTTTAATTGCAGCCATAACTTGTCTTATTAAACCTGCAGAACAGAATGAGCAATTTGCTAATTCTGTACCTAGTGTTGTACCATCTTAAAAAAAGCAGATTAAGAGTAAAAATAACTACTTCCAGTCCCAGTGTGGAAGGAAAAAGACTTTTTTTTTTTTTTTACTTGACTAGCAGGGTGTTGAAGCTGCATTATAGAGAATGGGCACAGTGTAGCTGCTTTTATTAGTAATAGCGTAGTTGTTGGGTTTTAGATGACCAAAAATGACTACTCATAACAAGATGTAGATTATCATTCCAACATGGCTAAAGTTAAATTGGAGGAACCAAAACTGAAAAAAATGTAAGTACTGTGATATAAGGTGCTTGAAAACAAAATCCACTGCATTCACTAAAATTACTGGTTTGAGGAATAGGAAAGTGGGACAAGGTTGGCTAATGATGCTGCCAATGAATTTTTCTTGTTACTTACAGATTTAGTTAATTTGCCTTCTGGACATGTGTTTGAGATCATCACAGTATAAAACATGAGCTTTTAAATGTTTTGTGAAAACATATTTTGTAATAAGAATATGTATTAATATTATATATTATAGAAGAAGAAGAAAATATTTTATAATAAGAAAAATATTATCAGAAACCTCAAAAAACTGGTTTCAGCATTCAGCTAGTATCCATTTCACAGTGGCAACCTGCTGAGGAACTGCCCTTGTGGTACCTGGCTATTTCAGGGACACACGAAGCTGCAGCACTGGATCCCCCTGCAGCAGGGGGGTCTGCTCAGCAAGACGATAAAATATGTCACTGACAGGCATACACATAACAAAGTGCCTTTGTGGTGATCAGAAGAGTAGACACTGTTCACAGCGGCAACAGATGCAAACAATAAATGCCCTACGTGAGTCCAGTAATTAAATAGCAAAGCAAACACAGAGGCATTTGATAACCACAAAAGATGTTTATGGCTCATGTTCAGGCTCTGCGAACGTTTTTCCTTGCTCACTGACAAGATAACAGAAAAGGTAACCAAGTGTAACATAAAAATGAAAAATACATTTTCCTTCCTCGGTGGAGGTTTGGAAATGCCATGCCACAGGTTTCTCAGCTTCTCTGGTGTTGTCGTGTCTTTGACAGCTGTAGGGATGAATAATTGGGAAAGGCTGGGTTCAAAATATGACTAAGTGTTCAAGGACAGGCTCTTAAGAAGCAAACTTGTGTGAGCGGTGATTTGTGTGAAAATGTGGTGGGCCAAACCCAAACCCACTATCAGGAAATGTGAATTACCCATGAGGAAGCAAAGGCCAAGGGGTCATTTTGAAAGGGTCAGGGCAACAGTGTGGCAGAGGAGCTATCACCAGCTTTGCTGGGTCCACTGCAAACTGGGGAGACTCGAGGACCAGACTCTGCACAACTCCTGTCCAAAATGCCCCCCTGGCTGCAACCTTGTCCTAATGCTAGTCCTTGCCTTGGCAGCTCTGTGCCTGACCTGGAAGTGACAGGGCTTTGCCTGACTCTTGTGGGAGCAGTAGGTCCCCAGCATGCTCAAGTGATCCCCTCTAGTGGCACTAACAACATTCTGCACTTTTCTGCTCCTTGCAGGCTTGGCCGAGTCTTGATAAACCACACTTTACAGGAAGGAGGCAAAGGCACCCAGAGCTGAAGTGCCTTGGCAGTGAAGCAGATGCAGGGTCAAAATCAGAACCAGGATGTCTGGCCACTTGCTCCAGCCTCCTCCATCACCCTGCCACAGATGCAGTAGCAGCTCCAGCCCCAAAGGGGTGCTTTCCTCTCTCTCTGTCTCTCTTTCTCCCCACTCAGCTGCACAGGGAGGCTTGGAGAAGGTTTGCAAATGGTAGCTTCAGAAAATGAAAGAAGCATTACCTCAAACAAGAGAAAAAGTAATTCAGACAAACTTGAAAGTAAAATCCTTTGGTCAGTCTTTAAACCTGTTTGTCACCTCCTTTTCAGTGCAATGAAAGGAGAAAGGAAAGGGATGGTAAACAGCTCTTCCCAGATGCCCTCCAAAGCATTATTATTTTCTTATGGGTCTGAAGCAGATGAATTTAGCTTCTTTTGGGAGAAACTTTGGAAGGCTGTTCTGTTTGTATTCTACTGTTGGGAAATACCAGGCTAGTGGAATGATTGCACCTCTCTGTTAGCTTTATTGCACCTTCCCTTGAGAATGCTTTGTTTATATCACACAGGGATATTGCAAATAAATTATTCTCACATAGAATGAATTCAGTATTCCCCAGGCTGGGGCAGATTAGCACAAATTAAATCCCACATTTTCACACCTGAGGCCAATAGCACTTTATTAACTTTTATTGGAAACAGATAATTGCTATAAATATATAGTATCATTAATTGTGTAATGCACGAATTTATAAAAAATTTGTGGCAATTAACATTTTGCAAGTCTGCTGCATAGATTACAAATAAAATGAGACTTTTTAATTGAAGAAATTACTCCCTTCAAATATAATAAGAGTCTTTTAGAAAGCATAATTTGGGTGCAGAAAAATTGTCAGGTTGATTCCATCAATAACCTCTTCCTTCAGAATGGTCTTTTTTAAACAGTGCAATTGAACTGATGCAGAGAGAGCCTGTTTAAGACCCTTCCCTAGCATTTGGTCAGTGTTCCCTCTATGCTTTTTGTGGCCTAGATATTCCAAATGTATGCCTTCATCAGCTGCTCACTTAGGAATGGCTCTGTTTAGTCTTCTCTATCTCTGCATTTATGTCCTGTCAGATCTGTCCCATAGCACTCATCTGCTGCTCCTGGCTGCAGGAACCTGAGAAGGGTTGTTTAAGATGCTGAACAGGCATCTTTCCATTTACTGAGGCACCAGTCTGTAAAAAACAGATTTAAGTATTCATACCCCAAAAAATCAGGGCTGTCAAGCTCAAAAGAACTGAACACCAGCAACGCATTTTTAAATCTAGATGGTTGTTTCCTTTTGAAAAAAATTCGGGCTTAAGTAGCATTGTCAAGAATGCAAATACATTTAAAAAACTAATTTGTGAAAATTAAGTACTTAGACTGCATAATGATGCAGTCTAACTTACCCTTTTTCTGCACTTTGTAGCTTATGAACTGTTTTTCTAGTTCAAAGACACTTTTCATTTAAAACAGTGTCTTTACTATTTTTTGTCTTTGCCACAAGGCTTTGGAACTCTTTAGTAGTAGAGTCATATCTAGTTACAGATGAACAGTACTTCTCCAGTGATCACATATGCAATGACTTCATGGAGGGCAGAGCCTTAGAAGGAAAATAATTTTCAATCTTGCTTTCTGTCCATTTATATGCCCGGATGGGTGCACCAACAAAGAGATTGATTCTTCAAGCCAAAAATTAAGGAAAGGGAAGGATGTCTCAACAAAACATCTGCTATTTAAAACAAGAAAAGAGTATTTTAGTGTAATCTGTTCCTTGGCCAGCAGTCTTGTCCTTTCCCCAGTGATGAAAGACTATGTTGGTTTCAGCAGTGGAATCTCTTATTTGTGGAAAACCTAGCCATTGCTGTCAGAGGGGATTTTATCCCCCAGATTTCTAGTGAAGTCTCTGTGTTATTGTAGAATACATACAGGTCTGTGTAACACCCTGGAGATAATAATTTTTAAAGCTGCTGATACTTCATACTTTCAAAGTACTCTTCATTTTCATCTCAGTGGGTGCTGATCAAACCAATAAACTTTCTCAGCCTTCAAAAAGATGACTGAGTGGAAAGCCTGATAACCAGAGGAGAAGCACTGAGTGTAGGTTATCTGTGCTAACCACTCTTTTTCTACTCCACAGAAACCTTTTGCACTGGAAAAAAAATGCCTCACTTGCATGTAGAGTGTGTTAGTCGTGAAGGGAAATGATATAACCTACTGCAACTGTCACCAAAACAGCATATTTTGTGGTATTGCTCCTGTCATTCCTGTCTAAAAGTGTGGATAATAATCAGATCCCAGGAACCACTCTTGTCTCTATATTTTTATTTATTCTTTCTAGGATATATCTTTGTAGTACAGTTAAATCAGAGGTTCATGGCATATGGCTTTTTGCTGCATGAATTGCTGCTGATGTGAATGTCAGTGGGCATATAATACCAGATTTTCATTTTGTGAATCACAATGCATGGAATTCAGCCTGAGAGCTCCCCAGACTATAGACCTTATTATAGGCAAATAAAAAAGGGAAGGAAGGGGGGAGAGGTGATAACTCGGATATTTTGTTTCAGTTGAAATGAGGTTATCGTGATGAATGATGCAGCTGACAATGAGATTTTTATAGCCTCTCCTGGAGTAGTGGAAGAGCTTGTATTATTGTTGGTTTGCTTTAAGTAATTGTAATCTAAATAGCACTGTGGTTGAAAAGAGCAGGAGAAATCTTTCATATGTGTCTCATAAGCAAAGCCAGGGTGCTTATTTGTTTTTGTCTCGTCTGTCCTTATACAAATGTCCTTCATTGTTTGCATCTTATATCTCGAGTATTGTCTTGATTGAATATGTCAGTCACCATTAAAGAGGCGTTTGCCAGTCAGTGCTGCTGCTGCCTGTCTCTATTTTTAGCACATGAGGTAACTGGCCAGCAGCTGACAAGCTGATCCTGCTACCCAATGCACCAGTGTAAATTAAGGTTGGCTGTGATAGAGGCAGATGGGAGGAGGGCTGCTGGAAGGCAGCATGAGAGGGAAGGAGAGGATGGTGTGTGGGTGCAGATGGCCGCTCCTCTCCTCTCCTCTCCTCTCCTCTCCTCTCCTCTCCTCTCCTCTCCTCTCCTCTCCTCTCCTCTCCTCTCCTCTCCTCTCCTCTCCTCTCCTCTCCTCTCCTCTCCTCTCCTCTCCTCTCCTCTCCTCTCCTCTCCTCTCCTCTCCTCTCCTCTCCTCTCCTCTCCTCTCCTCTCCACATCCACATCCACATCCACATCCACATCCACATCCACATCCACATCCACATCCACATCCACATCCACACCATGTACACTGGGCCAACACAGGCACCTGTGCTGGCTCTCTGTAGGTTACCTTTATTAGGTGGTCACAGGTTAAACTGGGCCTTGGTGTGCTAGTGTGAGCTGTCCTCAAGTTCCCAGATACTGCATGAGAGGGAAAATGGAGGAGGTGAGAGGTTTAGCATGTACTTTCTGAAGGCAGTGTTGTGTTAGGGTTTGCCCCACAGAGTATTTGGCCTTGAGACTACAGCAGAGGCTGTGAAGGTTGTTATTTGGGATGGTAGTGAAGCTTAGACACATGAACTTGGGTTCTGCCACTTTTCCACTGAGAGCAAAATAGCTTACTGGGGGATGGAAGGTGTTGTGTGTGCCCCTGAAAGTGGTAAGGCTCTTTTTCTTTGCCCTTTCCCCTCTTCACTGTGGATTTGAATAGTATGCAAAAAATCTTGTGGATTTATTGATGACTAAAATGTAATTTATTGGGAGGTTCCATCCCAGTTCCTCAAGTTGCCTTTATATGTTGGTCATGGTAAGCAGAGAAGCAAGGCCCCCAGTAATATATATGAAAGCTGAGGAATATCACTTTAAAAGCTGAGCACAGGAATGGAGACAGATTTGATACCGTGAAAGTACGTCAACCCAAACAATGGGGAGAGGTGAAGGAGCAAATATCAGAATCCTTGAAAAAGACACTTGTGTAGATGATTTTAGAACTTGCCATGTCAGCTGAAGATATTTGTGCCGTGGCCATGAAAATGAAATGCTCAAGAACCAATCCTTGTATCAAGAATGTCAAGTCTGCTTCTAAAAGACTTCTGAAAGTATCTGGAGAAACAGCTTTCATGCATGCTTTGAATTTTATGGCATTTTTTTTTCTCTGAAGACTTGTCTTCAGATTTCAAGCATCAGTTTTCTGTCTCAGGGAAACTGACTGATCAGAACCGCAGCAGCAAGAGCTTAAAAATTGCAGTTCTATCCATTTTGCTTGACTAGTACATGCTGCCTAGAACTTTTTGTTGTACTTAACCAAGAGCCCAAAGGAAACCACAGATGTCATCATATCATTGTTACATTTTCAGCCTCTTCAGAAGCAATTGACCAGCCCTTCATAGTGAAAATAACATCTTTAAAGTCACCAAGTGGAAAAATGAAATATCTTTTTTTTTTTTTTTTAATCAGATGTATGAGATAAAGAGTGTAATCTCATACCTGTCAAGATTTTGAGATTCCTTCCAAAAACTCATTTTTATGTAAGCTAGGGTTCTGGAAATTGTTAAAGGACTGTTTCCTTCCCTGGGGATCTGGAAGTTGTTAAAGGACTGTTTTCTTCCCAGTGATTTTCTTTTTTTTGAACTGATTGTCATATAACTGATACTTCTTCATTTTAAGGCCTACATGTGATTTTTTTTTTAAAGCTAGTGACTGGATGTAGCAATCTTACTGAATTTCTCTCTCTATTTTAAGTGAAGTTTCCTTTAGCTTCTCTCTATGTTCAGTACTCCAATCTCCAACAGGATTTATTCCCCCAGACTTTCTGCCTATCCTCTTTCCGTGGAACAATGGCATACCTCATAGTACTTCCACCTGCCTTAAGGAGGGTGTTAATGGCTTTTCTCACTTTCTAGCTGGGGACACTCACTGACTACTTTGGTCAACCACATCTGTCAAGACCTCAGAAAAGACCCTTTCAGGTCATAGAATATTGGAAGCCAGTTTTTGGAGCCAGGATGGGTGTTACTGGCAGCTATGTATTTTCAGCAGTGGTAGAAATCTGAAGGCTGCTGTTAAAATTGTAAAGTCAGAATTACACATGCACATGCATTTCTTCTTCCTAAAAATTGATCCAACATTGACAAAAAAAGTCTTACCTCAGAAGTAGTGCTATAAATACAACATTTTAATAATGATGGCAGAGAACAAGATATTCTTTTATCTAGCCTAATTCTGCACACAGTGGACTTCAAAGTTTAATTTACTTAGAGAAAAGAACTGTCTCCACCAGTCTGGGAGATGAACTTCAGGTAAAAGATATTTTATGTGTGCAGCCTGAAAATGGATTCAGTTATATACATGGCCTAAATGGCCCTTTGCTATGTAAAATCTTTAAAGTACCAGGCAAAATCTTTAAGTTGATGGTTCTATTTCAGGAGAAAAGAAAGAAAATATCTCCGTAAAACTTATTTACCTTTGCATGGGTTAAGGGTGTTTTATTGCCTTGATGCTTTTAAGCTCCAGAGAACAGGATGTTTCATAGCTGCTCAATTTGCTTTAGTTATTACAATTTGAAAGAGTTTGATGATTCTAATTTCCTTCTCTACGCTTCTTGATTTTAGTACTAGAGTAACACTTCAGCATCTTGTATTGATTTTTATGATGGCCAGGGTTTTGATATTAATTTCTGCTGATATTTTCTTTGATTCTAAAATTTGAGGATGGGTGACTGGCAAAGCAAATTGAGGACTCAGAAAGGCTAATTTCATGTTTTACAAATATCATTGTAGGTGCTTGCTTGTAGGACGGTCTCCTACAAGAGAGAGTACCATGAATCACCAGTGCACCCTTGTGTGGTGTGGACTAACTGCACGCTGGGTTGCATCAGCTAGAGCACAGTTAGCATGGCAGGGGAAGGGATTATTTCCCCCACTTTGGCCTTTATGAGGCAGCAGCTGGAAGATTGTGTCTGGTTTTGTGCCCTAGAAATGGAGAGAAACTGATGAAATTAAGCTAGTCCAGCAAAAGGCTACCAAGATGGTTAAGGAGGATGGAGCATGTGGTGTTCAAAGGGAATGTGAAGGAACCAGGTTTGTTCATCCTGGAAAAGGCTGAATCCAGGGTGGATCCAGTTGTACCTGCTGCCATTGTTAGAATAAGAAGGATGAGGAAAAGATGCACACCCTTCTCAGGAGTACACAGAGAAAGAACAGAAGTTGCAATGAAGGAAACTCTTAGGATGTAAGGATAAAATACTCCAAACACTGATACTGCTGCAGTTCTTGAACCACTTGCATAGAGACATTATAAAATCTTTATCCCTGGAGAAAAACAAAACTTGCCCATAATTGCCCTGAAGAACCTGACTTAAGTATGAAATTAGCTTTGCTGTGTCTGCAGAACTTGATGCCTAAAACTGTCTAGGAACCTGAATTATTTTTTAGTTTTATGGGTAAAAGCTACTTTTTAATGCAGTAGGCTATCTTATCCAAATAGGAAGAAATGGTAATTCATATCATTCGTCATTATTGAAACAAAGTCAGATGGAGCATCAGCCAAGCTCATAAATTTTCCTAATGTTAAATAAAGCATAAAAGATCATTGTGATGGATTCCGTGTCCCCTTTAAGAAGTCAGGCTTTCCCCATTAATTGTGGTGATCCCTTTAAAGCAGTTTTAACTTGTCTTAGCTCTGCTCCTACTCAGGGGCATTCAAACCCCTTCAGAAATGTGATGTTGAAAGCATTTTTTCAAAATTTTCTTGCCAGCATTTACAAAAGTATGCTTTACTAAATGTTTACCACTGGCTATATGAGAGCATAGCTGACATGGTAACTTCTCTAACCACAGTAACTCCTTAGCTCATTTGAACCCTAAAACGTAAAGCCGGCAATGTGTGTAGAAGTTGCAGAGCCATGTTTGGCTACTAGTGGATTGGTTTTTGTGATGCTTGCTGTTTGTACTGGCTGTTGGGGTTTGGGGTTTTTTTATAAGTGCCTATCTTGTACCAAAACCTTGCTTTTGCTAAAGCTCCATTGCTTACAGGTTCTAGCTTCAGGTGCAAGCTGTCATTTCACCATCCCAGGCACTTTCAGGTATTTCTTTAAGCATGGGTTTATGACCAAAGGAGAACACCATTTAAATTGACAGAATATACAACTGGTAAAAAAGGAGAGCAGAAAGGTGATGTTAAGTGATTTTTAGTAGGATAACAAGAATGCATAAACAATGTTTTCCTGCATGTTACCTGAAAAGTTAATGGTAGAGATGGGAACTTAGTCCATACCTCACTTGTCAGTGCTTTGATGACAGGACAACTATATCTTGATTTCTTTTCTCATATCCTGATACACAATTCTGTTAGCAAAGAGAGGTTTTTTGGTTTTTTGTTGTGGGTTTTTTTTTTTCCTCTGTGGTGGAAGCATCTTCCACATTAAAGCAGAATATTTACCCTTTGTTTACATCTTTTAAAGGTTAAAGTAATTAAGTGGTTAGATGCAGTGTTTGAGTGTTTGCTGCACCTTTGGTGTAAATGGCTGAAATGAAAATGTTTGGCAATTTGAGACAGTAGCAAGAAGGATGAGGATAAACTGAAGAGATGGCATTAACACTGTCTTTTTGTGCACAATCTCTCATGCACAGTTAGAAGCAGTAAAAATTTGAGAGCAATTATGAGAGAACCAAAGCTGCCAGAAATATTTTTTTTTCCTCTCTCTTGAAATGACCAGAAAGAATGCAGTCATAAATGACAAATTAAATAATCCACCAGCATTTACCAGTACGTGCATATGTGAGCACAGAGTTGACAATACTCGCCAAGGCAAACCAGAGCACACTGCGCCCACAGTTAGCCCAGCACTGCAGCTGGATTTGTGGGGGTGGGCTTCTGTGGCTGCCACAGGTGTTAGAGATGCTCTGTATTGGGCAAAAAGTAAGACAGGACCTTGAATATAGAAGCTTGTATGTTCGTGGTGCCTGGCTCCAGCACAAAGCAAGGGTGCTCTTATTGCCAAGGAGAGACTATGCCTTGGCCTTTCTGGAAAAAAGTTCCCCACTGTCCAGATGAGAAAATTAGTTTCTGGCTAACACAGAAATGTTGAGCACCACTGAAAGGACAACAGCTTAGGTGTGGAAGGAAGCCAGACCTCACTGCGGGCTGTGGCTCGGGTAGAAAGGTTGTCCACAGTGACAGTATTAAAAAAAGAGTTATAAAAAAGCTTCCAAAAGCTTTGCATCCTACAAAGCTAAGCTATTCTGATTAAACCGATAATTTTAAAATAAAACGACTGCAGAGAAACCAAGAAAACCAGCAAATCCCTTCTCTCTGTTTTTCCAGATAGTACAAAGTGTTATTTAAAAAAAAAAAAAAAAGAAAAAGGATGTTAAAAATCTATTTATAAATCAAAAGAAGAAAAGCAGGCAAAAAATTGTACAAGCAACATTAAGCTGCAAAAATTTTCCTTGGACACATTGCAGTACCTTTTCAAAGCAGCATATGGGGTTTATTCTGGTGACTCTAATTTTAACATGAATGGGAGTCACGTGGAATACTCCTGGCATACGGCTTTGAAAATATATCCCTGCATGATTAAGGAAGACTGAAATATTTTTAAACATCTATTTTTATTTTTTTTAAAACCAATTCTGAAATGTTTTTAAAGGAAAGCATTAATGGAATGAAAACGGTCCAACCCTGAACAAAGCAGTAATGTAACAGGTAGAAATACTACTGGCTTAGCACTGTAGATATGTTTGTGTTTCAGAGGCTGGGTAATGAAGAGTGAGGAAAACTTGGAGTTTGTACCCACTGTTGTAACTGCCCCTGCATTGCCTGACCTTTATAAATTTGTCTCTTCACTTGGAAGATGAAGTAATCATTCCACCTACCACGTGCAAAGAGCAGAGGGTTCAGCAAAGACAGTACAAGGCGGTACTTGTCTCTGCGATGGCAATTGCATCTTTAGCTCGTGGATGATCGAGTCTGAAGAAATATGTACTCTGAAGATCGATTAGAGAGAGGCTCATTAGCGGGAAGGAAGTTCTGAGCAGATGCAACAGCCCTGACAAAGTGAGCCAGAACGCTGATAGAGCTGGGCCTGGTGTGTGGGCTGAATGTGAAGCAGGGTTGCTGCAGGGAGGTTCAGAGAGTCCTTTCTGACAGCCGGTCCTTCCCACCCATCTTCAGAGAAAGCAGTCTTAACAGCTTCTTGAAATGTTTTGAAAAGAATAAGACAGAAAATGTCCATAAAACTGTATTGATGAATACAGACATAAGCATAGTGAGGAGTATTGACAGTCATCTGGTGTCCTTCTAAAGATGCCAGGAAGGAGGGAAAAGTTACTTTTCCTTTTCTAATACTTTTTTCCTTTTTTTCCCCTCACTTTTTTTTTAAACAGAGAATGCAAAGTTTATTTTTATAACATTAGTTTTGCGTGGGCTGCTTCTTCAGTGCTTTGAGGATCTCCTCTGATTGTTTGCAATACCGTATTGCCTGTGTTACTAATATTTATCTATCTTGACATCAGAGATATATGAAAAAGAAAATTGCCTGCCTTTTATTTTTTTCACTAAATCTTCACCAGAGATATCACGATGCTGAGCTCACCTGTTCTTTTTTTCTATTGACTTTGAGTGGAGTTTCTCCAGTCATTCCTACAGAGTTGCCACTTTCCAGACTTAAACATGAGATGAAACAGGCAGCATAAAGAAAAAGTATTTATGCCAGCTTTATTTAAGCAAGAGACTTCATTTAAGCAAGCCTATTTATATAGTGAGGTTATTTATACTACATTTGTCTGTGAATGGGCGTGTGTGGGCACGCTTCTGTTGTGCATGCGACACGTGTTTGGGGAATGTATATTTGGCTGCACATTTCCATGTACAGGAATTGAAAAAGTGGCTGTTAGTATCTCTGAGAGGGGGATGTTTGCAAAGCCCAACTCAGGGAGACATTGAAATCCTCAGGAACAGATGCCTGCTGCCAGAGGCTGGAACAGAATAGAAGCATCATTTTGTGTGCTCCGAATTACCTTATGAGGGTGTGGATGGAGGATATTGCCCTTTCTAGCTGAAGCTAAGTGCAATAGCTCCATGGTAAACAGCCCTAACTGTTCATTCAGCTTATGTGAGCATTCATTTGACTTTCATTCCTGCATGAGGTGGAAGCAGACAGAACATGTTCTTCTCAGGAAAATTTGTTATGTGCTTGCTGGACCTGGAAACTGGACTCGTGTTTTCTGTTCTTCTCATTAGCTGTAGTCTTGGCAATCCCTTTCTACACCACCAGAGCCTTCTGACACTTACCCTTCCATGGAAGCCTGGAATGCAAAAGCAGTGCTAAGGGGATGTGAAAAACATGGATTGGCTCTCATCAACAGCTATTAAAATAATAGTCTGAAGGTCCTTCAGCAGCAGCTGGGAAGGTGAACCAAGGCAAAGATAACTCTGTACTTGAGTTGTTTTCAGTATACTCTTTCTAAACATCATCAACTAGCATTGTCAGTCTGGCCTTAAAGGTGCACAGTCAAAGCAATACAGTTCCCTGTTAAAGCTGCTGGGTGTCTGATTGTTACTCTTAAATAACATACAGCAGATGCTTTTAAAATCAAAACATGCACATAGAAAACTCTTTTCAATAAAAATCCCATTTCTTTATCCAGAATGCCTAGACAAGTAAATACCGGGTTTTTAGAAATCCAGAGATGTTTGCTAGCATCATCCATTGTGACAGTCTTAAGGATCTGCTGGATAAAACCCAAAGCCCCTGCTTCAGGTCTCACACTACTAATCTCTTCTCCATTAGCAAGGGAGAGCATGAGTTTTGTGTGAACAGATTTAATCTTCCTGTGCAGCAGATGTGCTGACACATGGGTTTCTTTAGTCAATGGGGTAAATAATCTTCTGTTTAAGTAGTTCCTAAGTACTTATTGATGTAATTAACATATTAAAAAAATCATGCATCATTATTTAAACAGTGAGCCATGACAGCATCAGACTGAATTCAGATAACTGAGACAGATTACTTTTTCCTTTATTTTGTCCATCCTATTGCACTTCGGTTTTGTTAAAATCAGAAAAGCTAAAGAAATCATTCTGTCTTCATTTCATATGATCGAGTAGAGATTTAACTACCATCTTCCAGAAGAAGAAAACCACTGTGCACTAACAATTAAGATGGAGGGGGAACATGCATGCCTATAAGAGAGGCAAGACCGAGGACCGTCAGGCCATAATTAGTTTCAACAGTGTTAGTATGATGTGCATTCCACGGTGCCCATCCTATGGAAAACGAAGCATTAAATGGAAGTCTTAGACTGTTTGGATAGAAGATAAACCTGGCTGCTGTTGCTTGTTTGGCAGCCTGTGCTAAACACGAGCTGGAGAAGTAGCTAAAGATGGAAGGAAAATGCTGCAGCGATGTGAAATTGTTCTGTCCTCGCCATGCGTACTCGAGACAGAGTGATTGAATGAGAGAACTGAGATTACAATGACATGACTGAAAATGCTCTCAGTATGTTCCAAAGGGTTTTGATACAGAATTTTGATATGCATTTGAACAATGTGGGCAAAGGAGGGAGCAGGGAAAATCCTAACCCCAACAGTGGATGAAGAATATATGATAGATTTGGCAGATAGTGCTTACATGGTCTGAATGTACTGAAAATTTTAAAACTCACAAGGTGATTTCTGAGCCTCTTGCAGTTTTGTATTTAAGAGTGCTATGTGAGGAATCCTGAAGCCGATGATGTGTACTGTGAAACCTTCTGCTGTCTACTGTCTGGATTTATTATAATTGATTTTAAATTCTTCAGTGCCCTCTCATGCTATATGACTGCAATGTGTGTTTGAAATGGCAAGACTTAAAGGTTGCAGACAGCTGCAGGGACTTGTGTATTTTAAGGGCTTTTTTAATATGATAGCAATCCAAAGACAAACTATGATTGTATATGATGCTGCCTAAACATCACTTGAGGTTGTTTGTCTGCTGTACCCACTGTCAAGGTTACAAATAATTTTCTTTTTTTTTCTTTGTGTATGTATCAAAAACTCTGCACCTCCAAATTTGTTTACTGTGACAGAATGGTCTTTCTCTGAGCAACCCAGTTTCTCTTTCTTCCTTTTTCAGACCAGGTTTCTTATATGCAGTTGTGGTGTCTTTCTTCTTTTTGTTTAGTTGGTTTTTGTTTTTCTAAGATGTGGATTTTTTGGTTCTGTATCAAAGACAAGGCATTTTAGATCTTATTGGAGTTAACACTGGAGGTGCAAATGGAGCCTACAGTCATGTTGTCTAGACTAGGAAGTCTCCTTTCACTACTCAGACTACATGTAATCATTTAGCAATAGGAAAACTGAGAAATATTCATGTCAGTTCCTGTAGCCAATTTCAGGATTGTTTGTAGGCTGTCTTTTGCTTAGCTGAAGAGCTTCAGTTGTCAGGGAAGATGAAGAAGAATTGCAAATTCAACACCTCTAGACAGTCATCACCCAGACTTCTCTTGTGTATGTCCAGGACTGTTGCATGAAATTCTATAAAGCTCTGATTTTATTTGTATAAGACAAGTGGAGATTTTCCTTAATGCACATCTTTGTATCTTGAAGTCTTTTAACACATGTATGCATCCTCAGAATGTGGGAAACCTACCTGGTGGTGCAGGAAGAGACTTGGGTGCTCCCTGTGGTCAAAGGACAGGGAAAGGTAGTGAACACTGAACGCACTCATTGGTGCTTGGATGGTGGAAATACTTTGAAGAATGAAAAGTTCTGTGGTTCTGTAATTCATAGAGACCTTCTGGGTGCTGTGGTGGCAGATCACCTCTGAAGGTCACCTCTAATCTGATTTGCCAAACTGTGTTACTGACTGTTTTCAGCAGCTTATATATCACTTGTGTGTTCCCAGTCAGATAAGCTTTCTGGTTTGTAGTCAAACTGTCTTAAATGGCAGACAAGATAGATGTCTCTTTATGCTCTGGCCCAGCATTTTCATTTTAATTTGTGTTTATATGTTACTATGCAAAAACTTCTTTCTGATGCAGTAGTAGTGGGAAAAAAGCCCAAGCCAAACCCTCAAAGCTGTTAATTTGAAATAAAGTGTAGGGCCTCCTGATAAAAGAGTTATGCAGTTTTCTGATACTAAGATTTGGGAAAAACCAAACTAAATGGGAAATATGGCCTTGGAAGTCTCTGAAATACTTGTTTGTATTACCTATAGATAGGTCCTAATTGACGCTTCAAGAATACAGATGTGAAAGGGAAATGTGTAGGTCTTCCTGGAATAAATGAATAAAACTGGCTGTTCCTGGTACAAATCAGCTGCTTCTATGAATGGACTTTTAAAAGGGCTTGACAGTTTACTCAGAATTAACAGGCAATTTATGTCACTGGAAGAGGAGTCACTGGATACCAACCATCAAGTCTAAGACTGGGGAAATCTTAGCAGGTTAACCATCTTCCCCTTTAGGTATCTAGGCTAAAAAAAGAAAAACCCACGATCTAGAAGGATGAGTAAGCATTATATCATCACTGATTGTTCCTCAGCTCCCACACACAAACAGGTCTTAGCCCATGACAAAATACTGACAGAAGCTGCTGTCAGATTGACAAGTAGCTGCTTTGGTGTGAAGCCTTCCTGGATATCTTTTATCCTTTTGGTTGAACAGCATAATTTTATTCTGCTATTTTAGAAGATTTTTTCACAAATCTTATTTATTATGCTGCTTTGAAATGCCTGGATTTTGCTAGCCTTGAATTTTTGATCTCCCTTAAAAGCTTTCTTACATATCTGTGTCCTGTCCTGCTTTAGATTGCAATGAAATTCTTAGTGTGTTTATTCTCAAAACACAACCTTGTGAGGAAAAGAAAGGAAATTTGCAGGGGAGATTGCTAATAAATAAAGAGACAAAGGTGAGATTTCATAACCTTAAATCTAGTGGCTTGCTGTCATCAGAAGTAGAGATCTCTGTCACTTCTGCTCCTCTCCTATGAAAGAAAAGACCTTAAAAATGGGCCTTCTGAGTTCTTGACTGGTTGCCCTAATCTGGGACACAATCTTCTCCCTGTCAAACAAGATGGGAGTTTTGGAAACTGGGCCAAGGGAAAATTTCTCTAGATACAACAAAGTTGCACTGCTAATCATTATTTTTGATTGCAGTGGGGCTTTGTTTAACAAAGCACAGCCTATTGAAGAGTTTTGAACTCTGTGTATCACATAACAGAAAGGAACAATTTATTTCATTAGGAGCCTCTTCAATTTAATATTGGCTTAAAAAAATATTAATTGTACAGACCTCCTAGGAATGTGCCATTTGGTTTTTGTTGTCCAGTAGAATTTAAACTTGCTGATTTGCATGACTATTTTAAGCTCTACATATTGACAATATTTCGAGTCCATGACATGACAATAACAGCTATCAAAAATAACCTTGGAACTGCTGAAGTGTTTAACCATTCACAGACAAATGACAGAGCATGCTCCTCACTCCCAGACCACCCTCTCTCCTGTGTGATTTAGGTGGAAGGAGGGGTGGGAGAAGGATGGAACAGATCAGACTTTTTTTTTCCACAGCAAGATCTGTCAGCAAATCTAGGCTTTTTAATTAGCCCTCATTCCCTTAAAATGCACACTGAATATCTTTCCACAGTTTAATATTTCAGAAATGGAAGAATGACCACAAAAGCTGGCAAGCTCAGGGTAATCCTTATGGTGATGGTGCTGCTCCAAAGGCAAATGAAAAGCCGGAAGTACAGCATTGCCAGAAGTGAACCCTTATGGCATCCTCAGCCATTACAAATAAAGTTCTCTCAGAAGCTCATTTCTATGTCAAGAATTGTAATCGAGTCACAGATGCCCTGAAAAGCCAAATCTCTGGAGAAGCTTTCTCTTATGGCCTTGCTCTTGAGGCTTGGAAGACCTTCCTGAATTCTGGATTAGACTCAGGTAGAAGACATTTAACAGGGAGTGGCATTCATTGTAAAAGCAGATTAATCTACCTCTATTTACCATGGCAAATTAAGTGGAATGCTGTTATTAGTGTAATATAGAAATACTGAGTTTTTTTTAAGAAGGGCTTTCATTTTTTTAATCTTCTTTTGGTAAAATAAATGCAGGTAAGTGTTCCCAGAAAAGGAATGTATCCTCATTTTTTTCCATCTGCAATTCTTTCTTAACACCACAATAATAGTATGCCAGTGTCTCGTGGTTTGTCTGAAGTTATCTTTTTAATATAAATGCATGAACTTGATTTTTCTCTGCATTTTGTAATTTCAGTAACAGAAACACAGAAAGTATGAAATATTTTTTTTCAGTTGTCCCAGAGAAAGTCTGAGGAACAGCCAGAAAATTCCTCTAACTGCCAAACTGTTCCTTTGCTTACTGCATTGGTGGATTAGGAATCTTTTCTTTCTCTCCAGTGTTGCTTCCTTTCTTCTAATGATCTCTCCTTCCTTATATTGTCAGAGGTCAGGACAGGGTTTTTGCTAGTCAATGACTAGCAACCCTTTGGGCATAAAGATTTCTTAGTAGTGTGTTTCATGAGGCCCTGAACAGGACAGAAAATACCCAGTGTAGAGTCAGTTGTGTGAAGATTCAGGTCACTGTGTGTGGGTGCCAGATGCATTTTTGGAGGTTTCCTAAAAGCTCTTTCAGATTTTCACCTTGTTTTGGAGAGATACAATATATGGAACTGGAAAGCAAAATACAGCATTTTTTGCAGTAGTCTTGTCTTCTACTGGTCAGTTACTTAAATTTGAAATGTGACTAAGGTGTACTATTTGCTGGAGCAAGTCCAAAAGAGGGAAGATTATCGGGAGGCTGGAGCACCTCCCCTGTCAAAACAGGCTTGAGAAAGTTGTGGTTGTTCAGCCAGGAGAACAACCAGGGAGACCTTAGAGCACTTTCCTTAGCTGGAGAGGGACATTTTACAAGGGCATGGGGTGACAGGACAAGGCATAATATTCTTAAAGTGAAAGGGGATTCGTTTAGATTAGGTATTTGGTAGAAATTCTTTACTGTGAGGGTAATGAGGCACTGGGACAGAGGGGCAGATGGATGCCCCATCACTGGCAGTGTTCAAGGCCAGGTTGGATGGAACTTCAAGCAACCAGCACTCATAAAAGCTATCCCTGCCCATGGCAGGGAGGTTGGAACGAGGTGATAGATCTTTAGCTAATCTATGATTGTGTGATTTGGGAACACAGAGAGTGCATCTCCTTAGCATATGCATGCATGCATACAAGTGAATACTCCTGGGGTGTGTGCACACACATACGTGTGTCGTGGCGTTTGCACAGGGAGAAAGCCAACGTGTACACAGCTCTGTCTGCGTCTACTTTCCCAGCATGTATGAAAAGAGAGAGCAAACTCACAATCAAATAAGCAGGGAGAGCAGAGGGAAAAAAGATGCGATTGCAGTTGATTATGAGCCTGGCAGCAGATGTGCTACACAAATCCAGCCCGCTGCATCCAGGCTGTTTCCATGGCGATGGAGCGAGTAATTGTGGAGCTCCGGCGCGCTCCTCCGCGGCCCCCGCCAAGGTGGACGCGGGTGCCGGGGTCCCCATCAGCGCTTCTTCTGGGTGAGCGCCGAGCTCTGGGACAAAACGAGCGGGCGGCGAGGGGGGAGCCCCAGAGACGGGGATCTCTGCTCTACTCATCCCCGCCGTGCGATGGCAGGATGCGAGGGAAGCGGCGCTCTTCCTCGGAAATACGGTCTCCCGAGATGCTAAATAAGCGGGCAGGAGTTTCCCTGCCGCGGGAGTGGGCTGCCATTGGCTGCCGCCGCCCGCCCGTGCCAATGGGAGCCCGCCGGGCGCCCGGCACATAAGCGGAGCTACGCGCTCAGCGCGGGGCGCGGGCAGCGCGGCGAGCAAAGGTGCGCGGCCGCGGGGCAGCGCCTCTCCCATGGCCGCGCCGGGAGCGGGTCCCCGCCGAGAGCCTCGCCACGGAGCATCCGCCGCTGCCCGGGAGCACGGTGCCGCCCGCAAAAGGCAGCATTAAGTCATTCGCTCACTGCCGTGTGGGAGGTGAATTTGTCATCGGGAACGATGGAGCTACGAGATCTCTGTAAGTAAAGCCGTGTACTTTATCCTGCTATTTCAGCCTGGGCACGAAGCGATTGATGGTGTCGAGGAATGGCAAAAGCAAATTAGTAGCAGCTGTAAAGAGCCCGAAGGATTCCTTGGTTTTGTTTTGCGTGTAGCGAGATGTGTTCTTCCAAATGGTCTCAGGCATCGGACAAACTAGTTAGCTGTTTGCATTGCCTTGGGTGATTTTTTAGCCTAATTAAGGTTAGTCTGTGGAAGGATGCTGTGTTCTTCGAGGTATTTCAGATCACCCCTGTGTTTGAAAAGAAAAGCAAACCACATGGAGCAGAATATTGCAGGCACAAAAGTCTGAGGTGTCCGCATGAAGTCACCAGTATTTCTGGTGCCAGTATAATAATAACAGGTATGTTATTACAGTGTTTTGTTGAACGTCACTTCAGACCCTGAGCCAAGAAAACACGAGTTGCTCATCGTTCAGCATAAAAAAGTCATTGCTTTTCCTACCCCTCCTGTACCTTTTCTATTTTTTCCAATTGGTTTCTTCTTCTTCGAAGGCTTTTTAAACTATGTTTAATTTAAAAGCTTTCCTCTTTGTTTATGAAACCAGTGAGTACATGAAAAGTGTGAAGAGTTTCCTTTTTCACCATTGTGGGGCATGTGTTAGAAGTTGATTTCTTTGCCTGTTGGGACTCTGCTTTTGATTCTTTAAAGCAGAAACAGTATATTTAGAAAGGGGAGGGAAGTGTGTGTGCAAATCTGTCCCTCTGCAACCCTCTGGGGTTGCTTCAGTTACACCAGCCATGAATTCAGCTCAGCATTGTTCATGTTTTATCATGACAGGGAGCTTTGCTGCATGGAGCTCATGGTTGTCTCTACTTAACCCTCTCAGAGACTGTAGTCATCTTATATGGTTTGTGAAAATCCATAGGAGAAATGGCAGACATTGGAAAAAAAGGATTTAGAAAAAACAACTTTTTGTTTTTTCACCCTGTGCCTGAGCTTGTCAAGTGTATCAGGTATTTTATAGTAACCAAACTAGGTGCAAACATCGTATAAAGCTGGCTGCATTTTAGGGATCCATTTTTGGTGTCTTGTGTTCGTTTTAGAACTTAACAAATAGCTTCATTTCCCAGCATTAGGAACTGCTGAGAAGTCACATTGCTGCCTGGAAATCTCAGACTGAGGGTGTAAATTTCTTTGGATTTGGTTTAACTGGTCAGCTTTGCTTTTGTCTTGCAAGTTGTGGCAGGAAGGTGTGCACATGGAGCTTATCCCTCCAGTTAAAGGAATCAGCATTGCCTCAGAGTTGATGCCAAAAAAAAAAATTGTCACTGTTTTGAAGAACTGCTGGATCAATATAATTTTTTTTAAAATACAGAACATAGAATTCAGTGCATGAATACAGGGAGAGTGTCTATTGGTGTGTGTAATCCTACTCCTATGTGTGGTTTTGAGTGTTTAACCCGATGTAGAACAAATGTGGTAGGGCCCCTTATTAAGCTTCACTTATTGCTTTTTCTGAAGACACAGATATAAGTCACTCTTCCCTGTGTTTCTCAGAGGTGTTTGGGTCACCTTTTATTGAAATGATGGCCCCAGGCATCCTGTGGCACTGGGCTTAGAAAAAAAAAATGCATTTTTCTAAGGCAGCTAAAAAAAAAAACAAAACTGTTAGGTCTTATTGCAATATTTATTTTTGTTCAGCAGTGATGAAAGTGCCAAGAATGAATATTTTTTTTTTTCAATGAGGAAGGTATTTTGCTGCTATATCACCTTCTCCAGGGTCTTGTATCATTCATTTGTATTTACTTAGCACTGGTGTAGCTGAAAATCCCATTGCGTATGGCAGTCTAGGCAAAGAGATGTGCCCACTCCCCATCTTAAAGGTGGATGCTTTGATGTAGGCTAAGATATTCCATAAAAATCTGTGAGAAAGCTTGGACCCTTGCACACCTGGGCACAGGTTGTTCCTGGCTCCAGGCTGGTCATTTTGAACACCTTTGGGTTGCATCAAAATGAAGTTTAATTGCACCTTTGAGTGTTTTTAATTCCATACCTACTGCCTTCCGCTTTATTTTATGATTGCCGATGTGAAAGCATAGGAGAACATTGTCTTTTCAGGTGACTGCAACTCTTAAGATGATATTTTAATTCTTGTTAGCACTCTAGGGATATAGTTCAAACAACATAAACCTCAAAAGTTTGATCACCAGTGCTAGGCAAACACTGTATGTCATGGAGTTCCTCTCTCTCCCATAGCCTTGTTTGAAGGGATTTTTTGCTTGTCTATCCCTGTGCATTAGCAGATAAAAGGAGGGGCCTGGGGAGGGAGGGAGGGAGAGAGACAGCCTATAACTGCTAAGCACTGGATCAGTCTGTCTGAGGGCTTCAAACCCCACTGGTGCCTGAGGTGGAAAAACTCGTGTTGCAGTCAAAGCCATGCTTGTGTTAGATTTTTGACCTGGTGGTGCAGAGAACTGTTGCTCGTCGTTAGTGCTTGGGGATGATCTATGTGGGAGAGGCATTTCAGATTCCCAGGCTATAAGAGTTCTAGCAACAGAGGAGTGAGTAGGCTTCAGTGAGATCTGTGGCATGCTGGCAGCAGTTGGGAGGATGCAGAAGCTGAAAAAAATGCTATCTTGGGGTAGCTTTAATTGGTTGCATTGGAAAACACTTGGTTTGATGGGCTCATATGTCTTCTAAAATGCTTGGTGCCAGACCAAATTGGCATAGCTCCATTGACTTACACGAGATGCCACCAGGCATTGATCTGATCTTCAGTCTTATGCTTATATTTTTCTTGGAAGAGTGAGATTTTCACAATAACAGCAGGTTATTTTTTTTCTTTCTATTTGCCTCAATGATGGTAAATTGAAAACTGAAATGGAATAGGCATTCCAGAGGTTTTGTTTTGTTTCTATGGGCTTTAACCTTAATGGATTATCTTTTATCTGCTTGTAGAGCCTCATACCCATATGCCAGTCTATATTGGAAGCATAGAGCAGAAATTCTGAACTGAGCTTTATATGTGTCAAGAGATATTAAATTTGAATATTTCATTATTTCCCTGGATTTTAACCCTCCTTCAGTTACAAAAACCCTGGTATTCATTCATGTTCTAGGTAAACAGATGCTAGAGCCCCCAGTCTTCAGTTTTGCCTCTGTTGTATATGGTTTTCACCCCATTATTCAAACGAGTTGGCACAAATTTTTACACACATGTGTAAAAAAGGTGGTTCGATATGTTCACCTCCAAATGAGTTGAAGACAGTTGTAACTCCAAGTAAGACTAACCACACAAATATAAACAGTTCCTTATTTTTATGTCTAAAAAAAAATAAAACCACTTTTTTAGGAAAAGTTTCTCCATGCTACGCCTTGGTTTACGTGGATCATGCCACGGAAAACTCTCGCTCCCTGTTCAGTGCATGCACACTCACATCTCCAATGGTACATGCACCCAACAAAGCAACACCAAGCACAGAATAAAAATGGAACAGCAGTAAAACATAGACATGTGAATTGTGAAAAGCCCATTGATTTGCTTGACACCCATTTTGTTCAACATTGTGCAGTGCTAATCTGAAAATTCCTGTGTGTCACGAAAACTTTTCAGAACAATAAGAACTGCCATTTCCAGCAGATTTTACAGACCTGTCATTATCCTTGTCTTGAAGCACTAAGTGGCATATAGAGGGATTTTTGGCAGGAGTTCAGGACTACTCTTGTAAAGAGGAATCGTGTGCCACTACCTCATGGATACTATCATTTGAAGCTAGAGTTCAGGCCAGCACAGGCTCCTGGAAGCACGCCTTTCCCCCTCCAAGTGTGCTGCTCTTATGGATCTCACTTATTTTATCTCTTCAAAACCTTCAACTACAAACCACTGCTTTTTACTGTTCTTCAATGCAAAAATGTAAAAGGAAAAAAACTGTATATTCTCTCTACGTTTTGACTTGATATCTTCCAGAAAACTTTAATGAAATCATACCCTCCCTCCACCTGCTGCTTCTTCAAAAAAGAAAAGTGGGGATAGCAGCACTGATGGCCACAAGCAGAAGTTTTTATTAATTCCCTTTTTCTTGAGATTGTATTGTTGGTACTACCTTCTCTTGGAGCATCTGTTAAGAAAATGCTCACACACCCCACATTCCCCATCATTAGGAACTACAGCCCCCCCCTTAGACACATGCCTCTGTGAGGAGAAGCGTTATGAAGGGAAGAAACATTGACTTTGTGTCAGAGAGATTAAATTTTAAGTTCTTTATCAGAGGCCATGTAACTTGAAAGTGTTTTGTCTTCCATACTTACACTTCCCAGTGCAGCATCATCTGCATACATACCTCAACCAATTTAAATAAAGTTTCAGTACAGTAAGGGTCATGACATTCACTCTGAATATTAAAATAGTCATTCATTTATGCATCCTTGGTTTTGGTAACTTGCAGACTCCATGCATGTTGCAATAAACTGCCAGCATTTTCAAAAGTCTGCAGAGCACAGATCCGTTTTTTGTGGACTTCACAAAATTCTAGCAGGTTTTGCTACCTAGGAATTAAGTGTGTGAAAATCAGACCTCAGAGGAGATGCATGGCTTTCCTTTAAACTAGAACTTTGATTAGCTCTATCTTGGGTGTTTAAATTCCTCTGTAATGCACAAAAGCAATCTTGTAATGGGGTGAAAAATGAGATCTTACTAATGCTAGCCCACTGTCAAATTAATACATCAAATAATATGCTCTTATCCTCAATCACTGGACTGCTTTTATCAGAGTTTTTGATGTGGCAAAGAAAGTGCTTGTTCCATAGCTACAAACCCAACTCTCTTAGTCTTCCCTTCTCTTTGAACTTCAGTTTTCTTGAGACTTGGAACATCATGATACAGAGAGCAGCATTCAAAGCTAGGTATTTCAAGACTCACATCCAGAGGCATATTAGAAGCCACACAAAGGGATTTTCTGTAAGTGTGGTTTTCAAATATAGGTAACCTTCTGGCTTGACCTCTGGATCCACTCCCAGTCTGTATTTCAAGAAAAAGAATCCATAGTTATCTCCAGTAAGATCAAAGCTGTTATTGTACTCTGACACCTGTGAGAAAGAATTGGATATATTAAAAGAAAGTGGGGGAAATTGCAAAAAGTTTTGAATGAGTTCACATTTTTGAAAGATGTGAACCCATGGATCTTGGAAGCAAAGGGAAGACTTTCAGGATAGCTGCAGAATGTTTCTTTATTTGTTAGCTTCACCAAGTTAATTAAACAGATTTGAAAACATAAACAAAAATAGATTTTCTAGATCCCTACAAATATAGCTCTGCAAGTGCTTTGCCATGAAAGTTATTAAGGTTCTGACTTTAGACTGGGGTTTCTGTCTGGTGCCTAACAGAAGCCTCTGCAAAGGATGGTGTTATTTCATTCTGCCTTTGCGGCTCCTCATCCAGGTGTGGTGTCTTTCCCAGTTTCCACCCTTTTTCTGGCAAAGTTGTAAGTTGTCATAGATTTATACCAGCTCCAGTAGACACTTCCTGAAAGACTGGTGAGAAGGTATCTGCAGATTGAGAAATGTAGCTCTGTTTGTATTTCCTGCTGTTCTGCGTGAAAGCACCAGAAAGTCTTTGCAGAGCTTGTCCTTCCTCAGTGTGGATGGATCATCAGCAAACGGCACAGCAGAGTCAAGGTGTGTCTTTTGCTGTGTTGCTCCCTTGCCTCAGTACAACCAGCCTTAGCAGAGCCCTTGGTTTTCAGCCAGCTGGGATGTACCAGAATGTGCTGGAGCTAAAGCTTTGAATGTCCTACAAGGGAAGCGTGTCCCAGTTTTTGGCAGCACCACAAGGTTATCACCTCCACATCTGATAATTCAGCATGGTGCTGAGGAGTGTTGTGTATGGAAAGTCCTTGTCCTGCAAGGAAACTACCTCACAGTTACTGTGTTCTACACAAGGGGTGAGAATGTATCTGTGGCCCTAGCCACAGGGAAAGGAGGGACAGTGGATCAACCAGCCTTCTCTCCTGATCCCCGCAGTGACCTCACAAGGGACTGTCTGCTCTCTCCCTCCCCAAACTCACCTTTGGAGGCTGGAATTAAGCTACTTGGCCAAAAGAAGCTCCTCTCAGCTTTCAGAAAGGAGAGCATTCCTGATGTGAGACTTGTTTGTTCAAGCTCTCAGGGTCATGCTTAGGAATAGCTACAGCTGCAAAGAGATACAGAATGTCTGTGAAACTGCTCAGTTTTACAGGACCAGTTGCTTTGGTGCATGGAGTAGTAAATAAGCAAAGGCTTGAGTTAGGAGCACCTCTGATGTTCTGTAACTGTACTGAGGGGCTGGGTTATATTTATATGTTAATAGTTGGTCTTGAATTTTTCTGCCTTTAAATGCTACTATAACCCAGTTAAATATTTAATAGAAGAGTGGAAAGTCTATTCACAGCAGTTTCAAAAGTAAATTCCTTTGTTCTCACTTTCCAACTTAGCTTTTAAAATGCCCTGTTCAAATTACCACCCTATCTCAAACAGCAACACAGTGTTTTGCCATTATGCTTAGAATGTCATAAGTTCCATTTTCAATGGCAAGTGAAATTATGCTCATTTTCATTGTACTGAAAAGGTACAAGTGAGTCTTCAAATAAGTTCTGGTTTTTCATGCATGAAATTATGTATCAATTCACCTCTGCATGCAGGATTTCCATCATTCTACAGTCATGAGCATCTACTCCAGAATTAAATTCGCACCAATCCCAAAAAAAGTTTTTGTTGCTAAAGGTTCTAGCCCAGTGAATTTCAAGGCTTTGAATTTGTAATACACAAATTTAAGGTGTAAGCAAGAAACTTTGACTAAGAATGTCTCTGGTGGAGTTAATATCAAGTGTTTTAGGCATACAGTTCTGACCATTAAGGTTTATCATTGACCTGGTAAGATAAACAATTGCTGGATTGTGTCCCCTTTTTTTTTGGTTTTTAAAGGATTTTCTGTCAGGTTTCAACAAAGGATAAAAGAGACACCTTTCTAATTTAGTTAACTGTTACTGGGTACTAGTAATTGAATGAAATTTGACATTTTTTCAGTCGGAGAGATGAATGACAGATTCATGATGTGAAAAGTATAGGAAAGTCCCCCAGCTAATTCTGTGACTTTCAACTTAAACACCAGAGCTCACTTGCTGATTGTTCTAGAAGTTTGCCTGAACTATGATTTAAACGTTTTATTGCACCAAAATCCCAGAGGTTATTGCAGTTTGCAGCAGATAATCACAGTGTGGTACTTGTGATTGTGAAGAAATGTGCACATTTCATCATGATCTCCTGCACAGGCAGACACCTGGGCCTGAATTCAGATCTATTCAGATCATGCCCTCAATCTGTTGTTCTCATCACTGCCTCTGCATCATTGCTGCTGGCAAAACATTTAACGTAGCAAGGGTATTGTGCATCCCTGATGCCACAGCCCATTTGGAGCATCTACGTGTCACCAGCGCCACAGAGCACCTATAAAAAGTGAACACGGCAGGTTGTGGGTCACTTTTGGGGCAGAGCACAGTGGTCCTGCTTCACAATTCCCATCACCTCAGCATTATTCATCACTTACATGATGATGGTCAGGGTGCAGACTCCAGGAGCTGCTTAAAAAGACCACCAGTCCAGAAAGCAAAACCTTGGCAGTGTTGAAACGAGGGCTAGAACTCGCATCATTTTTAGGCTGGTGCGCAGAATTAAGGGGTTGAATTCCTCCTGGGCTGAAGTGGTCAAATTGCACCATGAAGTCAGTCAAAAGGTATCTCCTCCTAAAGAAAATGAAAGATGTCTGAGAGCTCTGTGTGAGTCAGTCGCAAAACAAGTAACAATTTTGATTGCTGATATACAAAAAAGAGTGTTCCACTGGCTTGTTACTTGCTTTACTCTTGGAATGCAAGAGAGAAAGGAAGAGAAAGTGCATACTTGTAGCCAACTTGGCTGCTACAGTCCAGCAGCACAGTCAATCAAATTGTTTCGTCCTTCCAAGTCATTCTGTAATGTCACTGATTTATCTTGCTGCCGTGCAATTGTCCCCTGTTGATAATTCCAGTTTTGTCAAGAGATGACAGAGATTTTGCAGAAAACCTGCAAGCTACTCTTACCAAACAGTAGGCAAACATTAGGAGAGCAAAGTAAGATTGAGCAAAGAAAAGATCCTGCTTTTCCTTGATGCATATAAATAGTCCATGCTAACCTTAACAGCCCTGCAGATGTAGGGAACCTTTTTTTAGAAAAAGAATCCATTATTTTAAAAACTACATTGACTCAGCAGAAGTAGACGTGTGTGTTTTAGATCATGATAGGTTGACAATCAAGCCCTGCTGTGAATGTGTAGCTCTTCAGTTCTGGCTGCAATGTTTTACATTTATTTTAACTCTGCAGTGTATTGGCACAAGTCTTGATATTATGGCCAGAAAGGATACCGCTTAGTTACTCTATATATTTAAAAAGAAAGGTTTTATTTGCAGTTTTTACAATTCAGTTCTCTGTTTTTTGATTTTTTCGCTGTGTACATGAGAAAGAGAGGACATAATTAACCAAAGCACAGTTAATTTATGTCTAAGAATGGGTTGCTTAATAACAAATTTTTGAGCTCTCTGTTGTGCTGAGCAGAATTAGTCACAGGAGCCATTATATGGACTTCAGTGATATTACTCCAATATGCAAGTGCTTTCCAAGCATGATTTGAGCTACTTTGAAAAGTGTAAGAGGTTTCTTAGGAAAGATGAGTCCCTTAGCCCTGCAGACAGGAGGGTTTTTTCCAATATGCTATTCATGCAACCAATTAGAAATTAATGGGAAATCCAGATTTATGTAGTAGGAAGAGATAACTAGGATGCTTACCATTACTGACGCAAAAAGAAAAATAGTTGTCTCTGTGTATATAGAAGTTATAAATAGTCTGGGAATGCATCACCTTTTAGTTTGCTCTGTAGTCCTACAAGACTTTTTACTAATACAACTCATAGGATCTTCACTGGAAATGTAAATTTCTGCAGGAGATTAAGATCTCTGTATTTCCAGGTTAATTTTAATTTTTCATATGATTCTATGCAGATTTAAAAGGCAAAAAAGAGTAGTTTAATACATACGCCATACTGACAAATGTTTAAGTGAAACAAGGCTGTAAAACAACATAAAGATATTACCTACTAATAAGTTACTTTCCTGCTATTTTCAGTCTTGACGAATTCTGAAAATACCAAAGAGAAGTATGAGTTTGAAAAGAAAGAAAAGGAACAGATTTCCATTATTTTATGCATATTTTTCGGTTTGGTAGAAAGGAATATTAAGCTATGTGTGTTTGACAGCAGCATTTTGATCACCTGAGATTCTGTCTGCTCTACTCTTAATCCTGTGGTATTTCAGGATCTTTAACCACCAATTTCTAAAGATGATAAGCCAGCCCCCTGCAGTCAGTTGTGTTCCTCTCATCAAGAGCCATGCTGGAGTTACTGGTCTTTCAATAGAAACTGGCTTAACCTAGCAGGTGGTTAGATTTTGTTGAATTTTCTTTTAAAAGAGTTAGGCTGGTCTACTGGTTTCAGTATAATGCTCAGATGTCATTCTTTTATTTGGGTTTTTTGAGGGTGGCCTTACTTCTGTGATGATGAAAATCATTCCTGCTTAGAAACCTCACCTCTGCAAAGCTTCAGTTAGCATCATGAAAAAGAGCTTTCCTGTACAGGCTGTTCACTTTCTGATCTGGCAGTCCACTGTCTCCCCAAGGGCTTTGCTTTAATATAGCTTGTCTTGCCACAGGGTAAATAGGAGAGGACATCTCATGGTAACCACCAAAATTTCATGCAACTATCAGCATGATCTGGCTACAACACCTCCAGTGTAGATATCCTACTGTAAATGTTCTTGGTTGCTATTAGGAGAACAAGAAGGGGAGCCAATTCTGAGACATGTTTCTCTGCAGCCTCTTCATCCAGAAGCTGCTAATGAGCTTTCAGAATTAGATAGCTCTATTTTAAAATACTAAATCATAACACCTTACATTCCTTTCTAGTTTATTTTAGAAAATCAGTCCTAAGATAAAGGACTTTAGAAGCAAAAGTAACAGGATGATACTATAAAGGCTGTGGTCCTGTTTTCAGTAGCACAAGTATCGGAGTCAGGCTGAAGATGTTTATAGAAGCCATCTAGTAGCTTTCCATTGACATCAGGAGTCAGTCAGTTTTGCTTCAACTTGCAGCTGGAGAGGCATAATAAATTCTCTGTTGGCCAAATTGATCACTTAGTAGCTACACTCCAAGCAGGAGCAAGCTGCAGACATACCTGACACTAGCGGGCAAGTTTCCTATTCCATACAAGCTAATTTGATACATCTCTTCTGGAAATCTTTAGTATACATACTTAAAACTAGGAAAGTTAGTAAAAGGATTTGTCTCTAAAACTCTGGAAAAGTGAAGTAAAGTTGCTCTGAGTTTTACCAGAGCAGAATAACAGCCAGAAAGTACTCAGCAAAATCCAAAGGAGGAAAGCAGGATGCAGAGCCTTGCAGCCTTTGAGGGTGAAGGGTGAACACTGGGGAAAGGCAGAACAGTAAGCCAAGATTTGTTCAAGCTGGCAGCGTGTGTTGTGAAGGTAGGAGAGAACATTCATGCCATATCTAGAGTGGAAATACTAAGACCAAACTTGAGCAAGAAAATATTATTTGTATTTGGCAGGCATCCTATCTCTGAGAAGTAGGAAAGGAGAAAGCCCTGGCGTGGTTGATGGCTACATCAAACTGACACAATCTGCTTCAGTCCTTCTATCCACCACAGATTTGGTGTACCTCTTTGAACCAAGCAAGGGAACTTGCCTCTTGGTCCTTGGCTTTCTGCTTCTGCCACCCTTGAGCAGTAGCACTGTCCTTACTTAATGGGATATTGCAGGTGTAAAGGGTACTGAAGATTCAATGCTGTGGTTCAGAGCAGGCAAAAACAGCCTTGAGCCCTTAGGCTTAAGATTTCCCTACAAATGAGCTGCAATAAAGTTTATAGATATAAACCCATTTTATTAGCCAAGGATGCTTTTGTAGTTAAAATACTGTGATTGTAGTTTCTTACAGGAGATATGAAATTTCCTTTAACACAAGTGGTTTTGTAGAGAAGCAGGAGTAGCCAACACTATGTGCTAACCCTGAAACACTATGTGATAACCCTGAAATTGTTTCTTGTGTTCTGTCAACTTATTTCTGGCTCACTGCATTCAAATGAGGGCCGTCTTTCTTCAGAACTCAATTTTACTACTGTTAGAGCCAAATTTGTGTCTGAAAGAGCTAAAATTTGGGTAAGCATACTATATAACGTGTGAAAATAAATGATAGGCCATAGCTGGGCGTTGTCAAGGTTTAAACTAGACCAGTGATGCCAGTTGTTTGTTGAGATGTGCTGGATCAAATAAAAGTTCCGGGTCATTGGCTGCTTGGCTGTTACATGGTTGGAGTGTCCCCAGTGTCTCCTGCTGCTGTGCACATCTCCTTTCTTGGAGCAAGATGCAGCCTGTTCTGTGATGGGAAGAAGTGCAAGTTGGCTTATTGGTGAGGAAGGAATGAGGGAACCCTCAACGAAAGGAGAGAGAGGGAAGAAGAGAGAACAGGCCATATTGTTTTGGACACCTTCAATTAGGTATCTGTTAAAGAGGTATTTTCCACCTTGTTTCTACAAGTGCTGGGATTGGGAAAAGTATTTGAGTAACTTCTGCATCATTTACATTTTCCAGTGCTTACATTTACATTGGGATGCTTTAGTTCATCAAAAAGGATAAAAGACAATGTGGCGTCTTCACCATGCTGACCAAAACCCAATCATCTTAAAGGAAGGAAAGATCGGAAATATAAATAGCTACCAAAAATATGTCCTTGATCTTAAAAAATGCTGAGTCCCAGGATGTTTCTGCTATTAATGCTTTGTCTTTCCACCCTTTTTTTCTAGCTTTGTAGTGGCAGCCCATACAATTATGAGCTACTGCACAATTTTACACCTAAGGTACACAGTCACATTTAGAATCTGACAGTGTTCTCCTTCTGGAATAGGAACACTGCTTGCAGCCCACAGCTGAAACAATTACCTTCATTTAAAAAAAAAATGTTCTCTGGCTTACAGATACATTTTTAGAATTAGTTAAAATGAAGCAAAAGAAACAAATTCAAGTAGACAGGTGAACAAGCCTCAGTTCTTCAGGCTTCTCTTAGGGTTTTCAGAATCTTAGGGTTTTGAGAATATAAATTATTTAAATTAAAATCTATTGAGAATATATAATAGAAGAAAGGGCTCTGACAACAGCAGATGGAGCAGAATAGAAATTGTGATGTTACAATATGTACCTGCTTACACTAAAAACAGCAGCTGTAAGGAGGAATTTGAACTAAATTCTATGGACATGTATTCTTATAGCTCTTATTAATGGATTGTTCTGTTTCTCTCCCAGTTTCTCTTGACCCTTTTCTGAGGGTTAAATTAATCCCTTGTGCAGCTCAGCTGAGGATAATGAAGTTGTCCCAGGGTACAAATGTAGCCTTTGGGTTTGACCTACAGAAGGCTGAGCCTCTATTCCTCACTGTGTTTTCAGGCAGTTTTATTTATGTTGGATTAATTAAAAACACCCTCTCCATTCTCCAGGCTTATGTGCTCTCCTGTGCAGAATAAAGGAGGTTCCAGTGTCTGGCCTCTCTCAGCCCATCCATGCCGATGCAGAGACAGTAGAAAACTCTGCTAATGAGGGGATCTTAATGACCCCGATCAAGTTTGTGAGCACAAAGATTCATGTTCTGATAGAACTGGCATGGGCATGGTTTATGATGTGAGGAACATTTTGAATTCCTTTTTGGAGTCACAGGCATGGCTCACATTTGGCCAGTAAGGCAGAGCCTTTTTTGCAGTAGGTGAATGTAGACATTAAACCATATGGTCATCTAGAATTTGATACAGGGCAGGCAGATTGAAATAAATGCCTGTTCTAATTCCTATGTATTATATTTTTAAAAGGTCTCAAAACAGGTTATTTAATATTTTAAATACATCAGTGTCCCCCAATAATACCAGTTTGGTGTCCAAAACCTGGCTTTTTAATCCAGTGTGAGACAGACTGAGATCTGGTCCAAAGTCACCCCATTATTCTGAGAATTTTGACTGTAGTAAATTTCCTCTCTCGTCCTCTCTCTCTCTCTCTCTTTCTCTCTCTCTTCTCATATCCTTCTTTCTAACATGTCAGTGTGCAGATAACACATAGCGGCCAAGCGGAGGTTGGTACTTTGCTCTGAGGCATCAAAATAGACTTGAGGGAGAAAAAGAAGTTGCCATCATGATATCACAGCAAGAAAATATCTGGTTTCTATGCCACAGTGCCCCAAAAGCTAAGTAGAGCCAGCAAAATCCACTTCTCCCATATTTTTTTATTTCTTTAGCACTCTAAATTGTCTGTAAATTGCTGTTTAAGCTTGATTTAAAATAGCTCATGTTGATACCTTCACAAATCAGGAGACTTGCACATCTGTCTTAGCATAAGCATTTCATTTCAGTGTTCAGTAGAGCAGAGACAGAAAGGGGGTTTTTTGTCACGGGTAACAGTGGATGGCTTCTGACAAGTTGGAAATCTCTATAGGTGTAGGGAGCACCACTGCACTGAAATTTGAGAAATGTTAAGTTTTCCTTATGGACAAAACCAACCTGTGACCACCAAAAGGGAATTTACAGACGGTGTTTAACCAATGCCACTGATGTTTCTGATGGCCAGGATGTGTTGTGTGCTACATGTAAATGTTTGATTACTTGGCTAAGATCTGTCAAGATGGTATTTTCAGACAAAAGAATGAGTGGTGGGCTAAGACTTCTTTCAAGGTCTGTAGTTGTGTTGGATTTGTTTTGCACTGATTCTAGAGAATGCTGATAGTATAAATCATCTTGCATTGCAACACTTGACCAAGGCCTGTAATCATGTCACTACTTCATCTGTGCCTGATTGAGAAGTCCCCAGATTAAGCAGGCTACTTAGGGTGAGAAGTCCCCTCTTTGCCAGCTGGAAGTTTGAAACAGCTGCATTCTGAAATCTGAAAGAGAGAAAGAATACATGAACTGCTTTGTAAAATGGTCTCTTCCTCATTACCCTAATCACACAAGTATGCTGAGGGCTGAAATCAGATCTTTTCCTTTTTTTTCTTGCAAATTGAACTCATGAGGGAAAGACTAATGAACACTGAACTGAAAAGGATCACTTGGGTCATCCTGGTCCCATTCCTGGAAATCAGTAATAGACACTGGAGCAGAGGACACAATTAAACTCCTATTCCATCTGTCTTGCTGCATGCTTCAGGACACAACATTTCCCAATGCCCTCTAAGCCATGTGGATCCTCTTGGAGAACTAATATATTATGTGCCATAGTATAAATCAAAGCGATTGCTTATCTCAGGATTTCACTTCTTAAATGAAATAGTATCTGAAAATTACATTTCTTAGATTAAGTTCTTAGGTAATTCAGGGGAAAGCAAAAGTACCCAACATTTTCAGTTGTCCTCCTGGATCTTGTAGCCCAAAGTGGCAGTGGTTTAAACCCTGAGTGGCAGCAAGATGTGCACGAGAGATACTAATACTACCTGTAGCATTAGTTTTATTCTCTTAGATGTGGTAGTTGCCAGTCTTCAGTGCTGGGGAGTATGAACAAAAGGATAATGAACACACGGAAGGATTAAATTATGTGTCCAAGGTCATACAAAGGCACCTGAAGTAGTCAGCAATTAGATATACACAACCTAAATGTTAATACCGTGCATAAATTAAAGGGATGACTTTCTTTCTTTCTTTCTTTTTTTTTTTTTTTTTTTGTATTTAAAGTGAGAAATGAAGCTTCAGACTGTGGTGCTTGTCAAGGTTTTAACTAACATTTAGTCAAGTAGTGCAAATTGCTAATATTGTGCTATCTGTAGTTAATGAGAATTTCTGGGTATTCATGGACATTGTGAGCTCCAGTCTAGTTCTTGGATTCAGCCACTGTTTTCCCATTACCTTTTCTTTGGGACTGCTCTTCTTTTGATGGAGTGTTCTTATTGCTGTGCGACCTGTCAAAGCTTAACAAAGAAGCATGGCTTCACCAGCAAAGACTTGGGATAGGGGCACTGTTTGTTTTCTGGCAGGATAGAACAAACATTTATCTAATCAACATGGAGCACTAGCACAGTGGTCACTAGACTACATCTGGCAAAGCATAATAGAAGCATTGATATTACAAACATAAAACTTGGATAATAATGAAGTGCAATGAAAAGTACCATGTTCTGGCTATGGATAAATCTGAGTGCAGGAGAACTCTGAGCCCTGGAGGTTCCATACTATGCTTCAGATGCTTATGTTAAGGAAAAGAATTATGCAGTGGTGGATATAGTGGACATATGACAAGAGCATTTGTCACCAGTAGATTGAATTTGTGAGGTCCTGAGCATTTTCAGCTCTCAAAAATTTTAATGCCAATTACTAGTGCAGGAGAACAGGCTAAAAAAATTCTCACCCCCTTACCAAAAAAAAAAAAATCTGGGAGACTTCTGTTTTGGATAAAAGTCTGTTTTAAAAATAGTACTTTTCGTAATTGTGTATCTGTACCTTGTATGTAACATCCTTGCTTTGTACATCAGATAAAAGTAACATCTGTGGCTCCATTTGTCTAACAAGCAGTTTTCCTGCAGGCTCTCTAATACTTGCCCTGGGGGGAGTTCGTGGACCTTATGTGATAGGAAGAATTACTTTGTTGTGGCTTTGACATGCTCTTTAAATAATATTCAAAAACCATCTGAAACCATATTATATAAAAGAGGAACATTTTTGTGAGTCTCAGTGGAGAAAACAAGAATGAGAAATTTCCCTGTTCCATTTTCTGTCTCTGCACTGTTTCTTAGCCAAAGGCTAGGAAGCTGTTTGTCATAGGGCTCAGTAATTAATATTACAACAAGCAGAAGCAAATCAAAAAGATTTTCTGCTTCTCTTTAGTGTCCTTATTCACCTGTTCACCATATCTTTCAGATGGCTTCCAGCCTGGCATGTATTTAAACACTGTCCTATTTCCACTGCTATTTGCTGTACAGATCTCAGAATCCATTCTTCATCTGACAGAATAACTTAATCCTTAATTCTCTAAACCATTTATTGAAGAATGCCTCTTCTGGTCCTACTTTAAGCCCTGCTCTACTTTAAGTCCTGCCCTGTTTTCTCCAGCCCTGCAAGGATGCACAGATTGCTGGCCAGTGATGTGACTGGGTGCTGGCCCATTGGGTGATGGTATCTCACTTAGAGTTAAACTCCAGGTGCTCTCAAGAGCTGACTTTGCACCCTGAGCCTCTCAATGATTTACAGCAGCAGATACACTCTTTAAATGAAATGGAAAAAGATACAGATTTATGATGCTGGGTTTGACTGCCATTTTCAATAGGTCTTTGATTACGAAGAACCCTTTATTTTCAGAAAACTGACAACTGAAATCTCTGTGAGGACAGTCCTAGTTAGTGACAGCCTTTAAACAGCCACCCTAAGGTACTGGCAGAAGCCATCCCCAGTACTTCACTCTGCCCTGGCACTGCAGTCCAGTCTCTGACCTGAAGAAACTGGTACAGAAACCAGAATTCTATTCCTTCTTCTCGTCTCTTTTGGACATGCCTGTAGGTTGGTGATGTAAACGTCAGTCTGTAAGGAATCAGGATTGAGATCACCCATACCTTTCATTCTTGCCTTAGAATCTGAGTTCACTTTTAAAGGCAAATACACTAAAATTTCACATTAAAACTTCTTGTCTGCTTGAAAATAATGGTTATGGTTACAACAGTAACAGCAGCAGCAACCAAACATTCCAAAAGAAAACCTTTTCAGTTTGCAGAGTGGGAGTGATTGTTTTTTTTTTGTAACATTAAATCTCAGCTAGGCCTTGGCAGGGAAATGCCATGCTGCTGCTGCTGGAACAAGACAGAAAAATGGGCTCTTTAGGTTTGACATCCCTATAGTTTTCCTGAGTTCTGGAGGATCCCCAAGGCACTAGGGAAACCAGATGCATTCCTGCTGCAACAATTAACGTAACCAACCCTTGCAGGAATGGAACGTTTATGAGGGGGGAAATATTACAGTATTTTCTTTTGGAAAATTCCGCTATTGACGTGAAAAACAGCAGGGTAACAGCAAAGATGGATTGCAAATTTTGACAGCCCCGACAGGTAAATATTGGCTTTGTGCAAACAAGTTTCTATAAATAACCAGTCTGCTCCAGAAACTCCACAGATGGCAGCAGGGCTGCCGGGGTATTGATTTACCCACTGTGCTCAGTGCAGAAAAGCACAGCTGTCAGTTTTGCTGTTCTTCTGGTTCTGAGTGTTGCTGCTGCTCCTGCTGAGAGCTGCGTGCCTTGTTCACCATTTTTCTTTGGCAATTGGAGATGAAGATTAAGAGCCCAAAAGATATTATTTGACAGAAAAACCTGCCAAAACACCAAAAAATAAACAAACAAGAGCAAAGAGCAACAATAAAGAATGCTGTGTATATGCATTTGAAACACCAGCAAGAACCTATCTTAGTCTGTATCAGGTAATTTAAGAGAGCTCACAGGAGTGGTTTATAGAGAGTGGTCCCAGAAACCATCATGGGAGCTTGAAGGGCAGGAAAAGCTTATGAGGAGACAATTTAGATTTTGTACATGATGAGTAGTAACAGGCTGAGGTTAGAATTGAGGTGTAGAACTGGTGCTAGGAGTAGAAATGGCTTTACGTGCAAATGGTGGCTCTGCCAAAAATCTCCAGCAGCTGGAAGTAACTTATAAATAAATACCAGCCAAACAGGCAAACACTTAAAATTATCGTGATTAGGTTTTGGGTTTGTATGACCCATTTGAGTGCAGTCTAAATCTCAGGATTATGATTTTCAGACAGTAGAGTCAGCTAGTGCAACCACTGTCTCATTAACAAAAATGTTGATTTACAGGCATAATATCTAGAATTGCTTTTTAAAGGAACAGCTTAGAAAGACTTCATAACCTCAGTTCCATAAAAATGCTTGCCTGTGGTGCAGGTTTTCTCCAAGGGCTCATCTGTAACAGAACTGTGCATCTCCTGGGGCAGATACAGCATACACTATTTGAGGGCATTTTTCTGCCGCTTTTCTGTGTAATTTCTGTGTAGTTACACAATCAACACAGACAATGAAAGTGCCTCTGTGCTACATCAGCATCAGGGATTTGACACAGAATTACTGGGTGTAGCTTTTGGTGGTTATTTCATCCCATTTGGTAGCTTTGTAGTTTTTTGTTTGATAAGTTTGATTTTGCAGTTGTTCAGGTTTGGGGCTTTTTTGGTTTTGATTTTTTTTTACATTTGCACAGAAGCACAGAATAGTTTTAGGAAGGGACCTTAAAGAGCATCTAATTACAACTACATACCTAAAATTGCAAAAAAATTAATAAGTAGGTATCCAGACCAGTTGAAATAGATGGCTAATCTTGGGATTTTTTAAATCTTTTTGTTCATTTTGAGGACTTTGAGTGGTGCAGGCTGTGTTTCAGTTCCCATGGACTGGCTATGAAGTCCAGAGCAAGAGAGCTGGCCCACGAATTTCAGCAGAGTTCCTTCTTTCAGGGCTTTTGAGTGCTTACCTGGATTGAGGCCTAGGTCTGTTCATTAGTCCTGCTTCTGCCTGAGTTTTAAATTATAGGAGAAGAAAGTTCGGTCAACAAAAATTATAAATCAAGAATTATGTGCTTACATAAATTTCAGTCTTGACATGATTCTGTCTTGATTTTGGAAAAAAAAAATGAGAGTTGCCAAATGAGAAGGGATTTTTCCCAAAATAGACCAAGAATCTTTTATAGGAGAATGTGAAAAAAACAGGGCTGTGCAACAGACCTAGAATTTTTTAGACAATTGACATTACTTTAACTATTATACAAAGTATAAACATACAAAGTATACGTAGATTGGGTTGTTTATAAGTAGTAGGGCATAAGAAATTGTCAAGAAGATACTTCTGTCAGAGTTACAGTGTTACTGGGCTGAAGGAGCTAGATGCCAGCCTTTCTAAATAGTCTGCATATCTATTGCCTTTTGTAAAGCTTATTTAAGTATTTAGTAAGGTATCTCACGTGTATCTTGTAGAAGAACTAACATTGTTCCATCCAAAGCTGTTCTTTCCCCATACTAAAATTCTGCCTTGATATGCTGAAATAACAGACAGAAGGAATCTTGCTTTCTGACTTGTAAGTCAATTAATTGACAATTCCAAGTACAGATCAAGAAGTGTTTGGACAATGTTCTCAGGCACATGATGTGACCTTTGGGCCTGTCCTGTGCAAGGCCAGGAGCTGGACTCAGTGACCTTTGGGGGTCCTTTTCAGGAGATTCTATGATTCCAGGTCAACAAGCTTGCTTTGTGCCTCTGTGTGTGTGTGTGGCTGTCGCCCATTGAGGTTGCAGCTGAGCCCCACACAACTCACACTGACACTGAGGTACCCATATCCTACCCCCATTCCTGCCAGCTTCTCCAGAGCTTTGTGAGTTTAGATGCTGAATTCTTTATCTTTGGCAGCTCAATGCATGTGATGAGGTATGCAAACTACCAACAGAGCTGAATATGATGTGCTAAAGGTTCCAGTGCTAAATACATTTCAAGCTTTTTGTTAGATTTTTCTCTCTCCTTATATAAATATGTTGTTTTACTAAAAATACCTAATTCCAATCTGTCTCTGAAAACAGAGTCCATTCTCTGTTTTGAAATACCATTTCTCATGTCAGAGATTTGACAGAGGAATAAAATATCTATTTGTGTCTGCTTAGAGAAGGGGAGGGAGGGGAGGAAGGGCATCCTGTAAGAGCATAATGCAAAGTGATGCCAGTTGTCACTGCCTTACACTCATGACCTTGTACATTGGTGACCTGTGAGCTACCATTTCCTTGCTCTCTCTTTTGAAATACAGTTTGTGGCATTTCCACTGTGCTGTTACTGCTGTCTTTTTTCTTAAACCTCACCTGGGGGAAGAGAGGGAAGAGTTATGTGTTCAAAGAAAGCAACATCAAAGTATTCCCAGCAGCCAGTCAAAGCTTAATTTGGTACTAATTCTAATAACTCTGTGGCTGGTGATGTGGACTGTTTACATGCAGCTTTCTCTGAGGTGTTTTTTAGGTTTTTTGTTTGTTTTTTTGTTTGTTTGTTTTTAGTAGATGAATTTGTATTTTCTAATAGATCTTAGTTGACAATACAGAGCCAGCAGTATTGGAAGCAATGTTATTGTAATAGCTGTAACAGATATTGTTCAGAATTACAACACTGAGGTTGATAGGAGCCCCCAAAACGTTGGATAAAAACACTGAATAAAATTAAAAGGTAGAAATGAACCTCTATGCTCAATGTAGTTACCTAAAGAATTTTAAAAGCCTCTCCACAATATATCTGCATATGCTAGTGCAGAAAAGTTATTAGATTTTAAGTTAATTTCATTTTTATTCAGGATTATGTTCCATTTTCAAGTCACGAAAGTTGCTCCTAGCTTATGACTGTGAGACCGGAATAACTAAGAGAGAAAAAGAAGGGAAAATATTCATTGTGTATGATTTCCACTCAAACTCTTAATGCCAATTGAAAAATATGCAAATATCATCCATTGCTAATTGAAGCAAACATATTGCATGAATTAATGTTTTAATTGCAGTGTGTATTGAGTCTACATGTATGTACAATATTGTATAGTAATATACATTAACAATGTACATTGTTACATCCTCCTGTAGTATTTTCTTGGGCCGATGAGTTTTCATCTCTCTGTCAAAACATGTCATGCATTCCAGTAAGCTAATGTTTTCCTAGGTTAATCGCTAATCTGCCCATGTATTGGTAAATGTTGCCATGGGCACAGCAACAGCAGAGCAGAGAGATGAGCTTTCGCCTGGTTGGAGATGAAAAATGGCTATTTTTACTTTTTATACCCATTTGCTCAATCATAAATGAGAATAAGAGAATAAAGAAGCATGTTTCACTGCCTTCTTAAAATTTAATTGCAGAATCATTTTTCATATGTACTTTGTAATATGCAGGTAGTATTTACTGTATGTTGATTACTTCAACAAAGCTCTTTTTTTGTTGGGCTTCATATTCACCAGATTGTTTTACAGAGTGCAGTATCTTACATAGCATCACCAAGGAGAAATCTTACCCCTTTTTCATGCCAACATAAAAACCACACATTTTGGATATTGCTGAGTCCCATTATTTAAATTCCTTCCCTAAAGTAGTGCTGCCACAATGCTGCATAATAAGTTACTTAATTGTGCAGATTAAAATCCCAGACTGACTCTTGTCCTCTATTTGGGGCATTTTTTTCTGAAAGAAAGAAGATTAAACTATGTAAATGGAACATGATTATGGTTTATTTTGTTAGCATGTGCAGTGATGAGCCTTTGACCTACATTTCTTGTGTGTAGTGTGCTCTTGCCCTAAATCTGTATAATGAATGACAGAAACATTGATATGGGTTGACCTCTTTTTCACATAGTTTTTGGTCTTTTTTTATATACATAAGGAAAACACTGAGATACAAATCTTCAACTGAATCCCAGCAAAATCCCAAAGAAAAACACTTCTTTCAACAGAAAAAAAAATATTTAGACACGATGTCTGATACATCAAATTATTTGGAAAGTACACAAAGGGCAAATATGGTGTCTGCTGTTAAGTCTTCTGAGTATTTGATATAGATGCTCATGGACAAGATTATGCAACTAGAAGTGGCACCCAACAGTCTCTTTCTGTTTCAAAAGGGTTTTTTTTTCCTATCAATTTTGGGCAGTTAACAAATCATGCTCAGAAGCTGGCTTTCTCTGGATGCTCCAGAAAATCAAGCAGTGTTTATCAGACTCTTAGTGTTCTTCTGAAAATTCCGACCTGCAAGAAATGCCTGCAAAAAAAGGATTCCTTCATGATGGCCTTTCTTTCTCTGCCTGATAGCAGTGCTATTTTGATATGTTGAGGGAAATGTACATATGTGGCCTCTATTAATACTAACGCTCTTTGCAGTTCAATGGGTGAATATAAGCCTGTAGGACTCAGTGTGATAGTTTGTCTCACTGAAAATTACTGCCAAGGTAAACAGGTTTTTGAGAAAGCTTATCTAAAATAAGACAAATGTCTTCTGCTTGTTTCAAAGTAGTTTCTTACACAGTTTGTTAGGCACTTGTACTGGAAACATGACATGAAAGAAAGGAATTATTTAAGATATTTAATATTGAAACCAATGTGATAGTTTAATGTCATTTCTTAGAAAGTCTGATGTTGATAGTGATATATAATTAGGAAAAAAGTTAGAGTGCCTTTCTAGGGGAGAAATTAGCAATGTCTCCTTTTCCTTCACCAGTCTGTTTTCAAATGGCTGTCCAAGCAAGCTCTGAGATTTTAATATGTCTAGAAACACCTACTGTGTATAAGTTACTTTAAATTGGCACATATATCAACAGCACGAAAAAAATGTTCACAGCTCTGGGAAACTGAGCTAAAAGGTCACTTTTTCAACAAATTCATCAGCTGGGAAAAACAAACCTAGTATTCCTTTGAATTTTTAATAGCCTTCCTTTTTCTGCCTGAAGTCTGGGAGGCAATATTCTGTAGTGTAAAGGCACCATCTGAACAATCCAGTGAGTGTTTCATACAGATTGGCATGCATTTGTTTGTCTGCTTAAGTTTAGGTTTGTTTAAATTTGCATCTCATGGATTTGATAGGTATGTTCAGCTGCTCTACTTATTTTTATCCTGGGTGCAGCATTTGAAGGCTTGCAGGGAGGCATTTTTTTTCTACAAGAAGACAGTGACTTGAAAGCATTCAATTAAAGACTGAAAACATTAGGAAAGGCAGTGGGAAAAATGTTTTTGGACAGCAATATGGGGCCTCAGGAAATGTTATTTTAAAAAAAATTCAGGTGAGACGCATCTAATAGGAATTTTAGCATGGCTGGTAACCAATGTAAGTTATCACCAAGGTGCAGAAAACTTTTGTCCCTTTGTTCACAGGAAAATGTGCGACTCAGGTTTTTCTCTTTTCATTCTAAGTATAGTGATTGCAGAACTCCTCAAACAGTAAATTATATATAAGTCACAAAGGCTTTCTTCTGTGCTGCTGCATGGAAAGGTCAGCAGGTGACCAGGCATTTATTTCAGCTTTTCTTTTCCTCTTTGTTTAGAGTGCAGTTTTTCTGGTTTTTTTTCAAAGCATTGAGGTGCTAGTACATTAATTTTTAGGACATCCTGAAAAACCTGCTGTTTTCAATAACCTCTCCAGTTGGGTGACTGCAATCAGTGTCCTCTGGCCTCACTTCATCTCTTGATGGTATTCTTTCTGAGGCATGGGAGGTCTTTTAGATTTGTCTATTGTCAGAAGCTGGGTCCTAACTTCTAGAGGGCTTTAACTACTAGGACCAGGATTTCAGATAGGTGAAGCTTTATTTAAATCATGAGCTGAGACAATTCAGCTGATTATTGTGTTCTGGCTTCTATGAGAATCCAAATGAATGGAGCTCAGCTTTAGCATTCAGTTCTTCCTGCTGCAGTCAGCAGACCTTACATCTCTGAAAGCAGAGATCATCCCCCTTCCCCTTTATTTTTCACACTACTTCTTTTTGAAGAACTAATTGGAAATGGAAAAATCATTCTCTTAATTTTCATAGTGGAACTCGGCATGCTTGAAATTTCAAGGCCAAGGGGTGTGGAATTTTCACATGGGCATAACTTATTTTTGTGTTCCCTGTAATCAGTTGAAGCCTGAGAGAAACCTAGGTGAAGGTAACTCTTCATAACACTTTTGAGAGAAAAAATACATATTTTTGGCTTTACTCAAAGTTCAAGTAGCAGTCATGAATAAAGCCAGCAGGCAGGTTAAATTAATGTATTTCAAATAATAATTCTAAGTCCTGTTTCCAGTTCTGCTTCACGCAGTTAAATTACTTTTACCAAAGGTACTGATAGGACGATAATGGAAAGAGGTTCATAATAGAAACAGTTGAAAATATTTTATTTTAAATACAGCTCACAGTATGGTATCTCATGTTCTTCTCCAGATTGTCTAACTTCCTATTTACCAGGATATGTGATTTTTTTTTGAGGGATGAGTAAATAATCTGATCAGAATTCTCTTGGTAGGGGGCTTAAATATTCTCTCATTTCACAAAAATATGACCACACATACAGATGTGCACATGCACATTTTGTTATCTCCCTCCCTACCAAGTAATTGTGAGAGTATTTCAGTATTACAATTTTAAAAGCAGCTGCTTTCAGGGTATTTCTAATCACATATGGCTGAAACCCTTATTTTTCAGACATAACCTTTAATTAAAATTTAATTAGATTTTAGAGATTTTAAAGAATTAAATCCCTACCATATATTATGTCCTAAACTTTATAATCCAAGTATCATGAGCTGATTAAATTTTTATTCAAATATATTATTAAAGATTGATCACCTTACTTTGGAAAATAATTATGAAAAACCAAATGCTGAAGTGATGATAGAAACTCAGCAGAAGGAAATCCATCAGAATTTTAGTGGTAAAAATGTAGACTTGATGAGTAGTTTATATATCCCTGTATATTCCTGACTGGGGAACAGGGTCTTTGGCATTTGACATCTGTTGCCTCTGACCTATTCCTGTGTGCTTTGAGTTATAATTTTCATTCATGAAAAGAAACAGGTGAATACAGAGTACAGTACTTTACAAAAAACTTGTTACAACCAGGGGAAACTGGTTGGGATGGAGCCTGTACACCCTTTTGAACAACTGATAGTTGTTCAAATATAATTGCTGTGATTTTTCTAGTGATTCCATTAAATGGTTCCAGTTACTACTCTGAACTTTTAAATGTTATGCACTGATGCTGCAATTTCTTGTTCCACGTGGGAAGGTATTAAACTGCTGCTACAGATCCCTTTTATAACTGCATACCTTCCCCCTCACTCATTTAACCTACTTATTATACCTCCTCTTCTTCAGGAATATGGCAGCCAACCATCCAGTCTATGGGTAACCAGGGTAGATGATGAAATGTCTTTTCGATCACCTCAGAGCAAGGAGGTGCTTCAAATATTATTCTGTCTGGTGGATATCAGGTATTTATCTGGTGGACAGACAGGTTCATTCAATAGTAGACCCAAGAGATAATAGATTGTTGTCTCTTGTAGGTATTCATAGAGTAACCTCATGGCTGTCATATTCTTGAGGAAGAGGAACAAAAATTAAACTAACTGACAATCTGACAACTGAAAGTTAACTGTAGGGAATTTGCCACTGGCAGGCTGTCCATGCTAACATTAGAAGAAAAATTTCTTATAATTACCTAGAGTGTGAGGAGCTTTTCCATCAAGAATTGGCATGGGAGACAGGTAACAGACTAAACAAACTCCCTGGTAACATGGCTTGCTCTGTACCGTGACTTTATGAGATGAAAATTCATTTTGAATTAGTACTTTTGTCTGCTATTTATAAGTTTGTTGTGATGATTACTGCCTGAGTCATTCTTGCAGTGATGTACTTCTATGGGTTCTAGATCATCTATTCTTAACAGATTGCTCATACCCTTTAACAAAGCCTGGACCTCTTCTTTCACCTACAAAAACCAATAGCATTTGTCTGGATCTCCAGGCTGGCAGATTAATTTTTGTTTGACTCTTTCATCTTGCTGAGGAGGAGGAAAATCTGGAATATGTGAAAAGGTCATTTTCTGCAATATAGTGAGGAATACTAGAAGCAGAATCTAAATGCTTTTGGGAGATTTGCTGAAGTGCAGCAACCATCCACCGCCTCTTTTCCAGTGCAGGAGGATAGCAAGGCATGGGTTTCCGTATTATAGTAGAACAGTATGTACAAGTATTTGGAGAGTTGTTCATTCTGATAAGTGCCCATACCAACTAAGTGAAGAGGCCATTAAAAAAAAAAGATTAAAAACACCTCAAACAGCAACAGAATGTGACAGCAATGAAAAAGTGCACCACTGCACTTAAAACCACCCATTCTGTTAGTCAAGTATTTAATATATGTGCTTTTCCTATAGTGTCATGTAGTGGTTATAAAACTTCAGGGTTGTAGAATTTTGCTGTGATGTAGCACAATTGGTCTTAGCTGAATGTGTCCCTATTAAGTTGAATTTATGCTAATTCTGTCCCATTTAAACTGCAGACACTGTTATTGGCTGCACTATTAAATTGCTTTCCTAGGAGACATTCCATTAGATAAGTGATGCACCCAAAGTAGAATATAACAAATTACATTTTTACTTAATCTGAATATGTTTTACATCTGTAATCGGGATAGAATTATGTCCACTGTGGATAACAAAAGACTTTTTGGGTTCTCAGTGAGCATGGAACTTATTAGCAAGTGATTTGTCCAGCTAACTTTTAAATAGCCTAGGTTATTTCTTCTATTTATATTGCAAGGTAATTCCGCAGCCTGACACTATTTTTCTAATATTTAGCTGAAATGTTACTTGGTCCTGTGTTCATTTATATCTTCCCAATTATTCTTCTCACAGGCTGTTTATGTGCCAAAAGCATTTAGGCACCAATCCACTCCAATAAATGCATTTAATTTTCTGGATAGTCTTACTCTTTTCTTGGTCGTCTTAAGAACAAGAATGACTGGGTGAATTAGATTGCAAAATTTGCCCTTTTCCTTATTACAGACTACAGTTGCTCATTCCAGGTCATATGCTCCCTCTGTTCTGTGTTTTATGCTAGCTCTTTATACTGGTTGCATACAGGAGGAGCATAGTCCCCTACTCTCATTTCAGGTATGAGAGCACTCTCTGGGACAAGAAGAAGAAAGCAGAAGGTGTTTTACCAAGGGGAAGGCTGCCCTTCAGCAGGATGTTCTTAGTGGTCTGTGACATTTAAAATAGATCAGCATCTCAACTAACCTGGATATGAAAAACACTCAATTTCCCAGCAGGCCAATCTTGGTTATAATTCCTGTACTAACAGGGTGAATTGTAATGATGATTCATTTAGGGGCAGAGGTTTTGTTTCCCCAAAGTTCTGTTGATGTGGTTTTGTTAGCTAATAGCTTCGAAATGTGCTCCCATGTTTAAGTTCAGGCTAAGCAGCCGTGGGAAGCTACACAAAGTCAGTACATGGGGCTTAGGGACCAGAGAGCTGCAAGGCAGAACTCCTGAAAATGGCAAATAAGGTGTGTTTGCTAATCTGCTTCATATGCCAGACGGAGCAGTGTGGAGCACTACAGTGGGTATCAGGCTATGTGAAAGACTCTCAATAAAAGATTCTCTCAATAAAAGATTCTCTCTCTGTGAGAAAAGGTAAAAGTTTTCAAGCCACTTGTACTCTAATCACTAAGAAAAAAACAGCTATCAGCTACAGACACAGCACGTGCTTTCCATTCATGCTGTCTGGAGTCAAACAATTATTCCCAGGGATCTTAGAACACAATAGAAAACCACTGTATGCAATCCATGTCAATTGTAAACTCAATCCACAAAATCTTTCCAAGAGTAGTGAGAACCATAGTGATGTTTAGTTAACTTCTGGAATGTGTCAGTAGGTATCTTCCCTAGGGAAACTGAATATAGTACAAGTTTAGTAAGCAAGAATTCTTAAACATAAAGAAATAAGAAAGATTTATTTGCATTTCATCTTCTGCCTATACTGAATTTTAATGCTTCATTGCCATTTGGGAAGTTGACCATTTGAAAAGCTAATTGTTGGGTTTGAGAGGTGTTTCAGTGGAGGCAAAGCTGTACTCTGGTGACTGGTGGGTGATAGTCTGTGCTACACTAAATGTGAGCAAGAGCAGCGGTTCAAGGGTTCTCCTCATCTGTTTTCCTAAATGCACGCTTTTTAATAGCTGGTATTCTGTAGTTTCCATATTTTCATAAACGGAGACATATTCTGTTTAATATTTGTAATGAGTTTATGGTCAGAACAAGCATAATTCCATGCAGTTCAGCCTTCTGAGAGGTTCAACATGTGCTGGGCTCCACTTTCTCTACAAAAACCCAGCAGCTTCTAGAATACCCCATACATAGAGGGAGATTCATATGAATTAATATGTGAGGACCATGAACACTGTCTTAGGGGCAAAGAGAGCTGCTGCACAGCCTTGTGATTTCTCTTTCCTCAAGAGTGTGTTGCATTGTATTATTTGACTGATCTAAACTACAGGTTCCTGCAGTGTGGAAGTATCTTGCCTGCTTACAAGGTGATCAGCACATGCATAAAGAAACAAGATGATGCCTTGGAGAGTTCTCTCTCGTGCGTTCTGTGTGGTTGGCAGAAACAGAACTGTGGGACGATGGGGTAGGAAGAGAGGTTATACACTCATTTTCCTGGAAAACTGATGGAATAGACTTTTGAGGTATTAGATACCTGGGTGAAAATTTCAGGGAGTCAGTTACTTGACAGTGTAGTACAGCACTTTTTTGGATTCTATCAGCTGCAGAAATGGTCTTGAAAAGCTCAGCTGAGAGGGAAGGGGTAAGGTTATAGACAGTAGGTTTGATATCTGAAGAGTGAAACTCACATTGCAAAACTAGTATTAGAAGAAAAGACAAAAAAGAAGCAGCTAGAGTATGTATAACAAGGGTAGATGCAGAGATAGCCTATTTTAATGTGGTAGATTGGACATCGTACCTCCATCAGGAAATATGTATGCACTTTTCTTGTTTCTGGTCATTCTAAGCATTTGACAAGTCATGGCTGGGAATTTGCCAGAGTATTTGCTGTTTTGTTATCTTGTTCTTGTCAGAGCATCACAATTGAAGCACATCATTATGCTGTCAAGCTCAGGACCTAAATTCTTCCATGTGCAATTTCAAAGGTGCCCTGCCATTCATGTTAATATTCTCTGTCTTGGCTTACACCACCACTTAATGCATTTGCAGATGGGTAGAGAAAAATTGCAGCTAGCTCAGTTTTGGATTTTGAACTTCATTTTACAATCCTTCAAAACCCCAGTTACTAGCCAACCTGAGAAAACATACCTTCCCACTTTGGTGGCAAAAACCAGGGAGAAGAGTGTTGCAGGGCAGGCTTGAAGCACACATAAGAGGCATGTGTGAGCCTGCATTACTGTATCTCAGCACCTTACATCCACGCAGACTGATCCAAGTGTTGGCAAAGGAGGATTTGCGTGGGAAGAAGGGCTGCCTAAGGCAGCATCTGCATCTTCAATATGTTCCCACAGTAATACCACGCTTTCAGCATGAATGCACTCCCACCTATGGCTAAGACTTAAAAGCATCTAAATTGGGCCCTGTATATTATATGTGCATTTGTTTAGGTATGCATTACTTCCTTTCTGATTATCATTTCTATAATTTATAATATAGGTAAATATCTGGACATACTTTCTGCATTTACAATAAAAATTAATGACCTTCAGTAACCAACAATACAACCTGTCATTTAATTGCCTTAAAAAAAATGTCAGCACAATGATCACTTCTAAGTTGATTTCAGGTTAATTATTCTATTGTACATGGGAAAATCATATTATAAATAAGGTCTATTGCAAAAACATAACCACAAAATGATGCTCTTTTTCTCATAGAAGGTGAACTCTGTTCTTGCAGGAAGTTATAACCAGGAAGTTATAACCAGAGAGTTATAACCAGGAAGTGCATCATGTACAACTTAGGACATGGAGCCAGCTCTAAGCTACAATAGCTGTTGTCTTGACCTTTTCCAGTGGAAGATGTATGTGTTCATTTGTAGATACATATGGATGAGAGATGGATCTTAAACAGAGAAAGAGGGAAATTTTAAGAGTATTAGATGCCTTCCCCAGTCTGTTAGCAAGAATGTGAAGTTTGTTTTATTCTGTTGTAATTCCCCCAATTTTTGTGCATTTTTGCCATTTTTGTGTCTGTTGAATACAGCTGCTGAAGGCCCATTATAGGTTGTTAAGTGTTATTTCTAAAACCAAATTGATGGAGATATAAACACTGATGAAATAGTCTCCCTGACACCTCTCAGTGTCTTCCTATCTAAGCCAGATGGCAGTCTGAGGGGGTTCAGACTAGATCGTCTGAAGGTTCTCTCTGAACAGAAAGGCTCTGAACCTTGCATATCAGATTACCACGATTGAAGAAAAGTGAAATGAGGTCATTGCAGCTGCCACAATATAGTAAAATAAGTAAAAAGTTTTATTCTGTTTGCATTCTGTTTTTTCTCAAGCTAGAGAGCAAAATTTGGACAGTGTCCTATAACAGAGATGGCCATTTGGCCGCAGCAGTCTGCAATATTTGCCATAGCTGGACAGTAATAGTAGCTTCAAAAGGAGATGTGTACCTCATTCATCTGTCAGGAACAACCTCAGCTGAGACAAGGACGGGGAAAAAAGAATTCTTATGACAAGCTATATATGATGCAGCATTCCTGTTAAAAGCGTAGAGATAAAACATCATTTTGAGGCCTATTCCCTAGAGTTATCCTTCAGCGTGGTTGCTCATAAGGTAACAAAACCTCTACAAAGTGGATCACATTTAACTTCTAGTTCATCCTAATATAAGCAGGACAAAACTTTGTTGGAATAAATTAATGCTATTGTTTGTACTCAATGGAGCTAAGGTTATTTACCCCAAAAAGGAGTTTTGCCAGATGTATTATAGCAGTTGCAGCAGAAAACATGAGCAAATACGGCAGTCCTGCTCTAAAATTTCCATTAAGATTGTATTATATTACCCAGTGAATATCTGTCTGTGCTGTTTGTAATTCTTACTAATATGATTTTCCTTTACTCTTTACTCCTGCTTCTGTGCTTATTGCTGGGAATACTGCACAATTCTGGTTCACTTATAAAATGTATAATTGGTAGTGAGCATCAGGTTTTGGAACTTCTGGAGATTCCAGAACATTGAAAGCAAGGGAACCAACCAGAATTAAGTGCCCCTAACAGTGCCCACTGATATGTTTGTTAATATGACTTTTACAACTGCAGATATACAGACTTCTGTGCTCTCTGTCATATTTTAAAAGTCACATTCACAAGTTCCACATTGGGCCATCTTTAAATGGAAGCATTTTGCTACTGCAGGTATTTCTGGTGACCACAATACAATCAGCATGGCTACCAAACACCTGAGATGTTAAATACTGTCATCACTGGGCAAAAATCCATATGTGCTACTGGTTGAAGAAAGTGTAATAGAACCTTTCACGGTGGTTGTTTGCATTTCCCATTTTACCAAACTGCTGGGAACTACCAAAAATAACACAACATGTTATGCCTGAAATAGCATCATTTATTTCACTGCTCTGACACATTTGAGGTTGCACAGAAAGAACAGATCCATGTGTTCCTTTCCTTTCTGAGGAACTCTTAACAGCTTTCTCACAGTAAAAATGCCTGTAAAATCCTTTTCGAATTAGAGTCCTCTGGACATATCTGAAAACTACCTCATTTTCATTTAAATTATAGTTATGTGGAAGATAATAGCAATTTAAGCATGCCCTTTTTAAAAAAAAAAACAAAGACAGAGGCACAGCAAAACAGCAGATGAATATTGTAAAACCCCACAGGATGGGTTCTGTATTGACAGAAAAAAGCACCTCTATTCCCATTAGCAGCTGTGAGCAGCTCTGTATCAAGTTGTGAATCCTGATCAGTCTCATCTTCCTCATTTCAAAGAGCAAAAAAGCAGCAAAAACCTTTCCTTTCTGATCTGTGTGTATACTGTGAACCACTCTGGCCAGAGGCGGGTTCTTTCTGGTAGGATTTAAAGGAATACTTCTTTTTGCTAATACTTTCTTAACACCCAAGGAAGATCAAAAGAGTATTTAACGGCAAGTAACTGCTTAGTCTTCAGCTAGAAGTCAAGCACAATTCGTAACCAGTCTCACTGTGATAATTTTGTGTACCAGCACCATGCAGGGAGTATCCTGCAACCAAATTAGCCAGTTGTCACTCCCCAGGTCTCTTGCCAAAGAGTGTGGGGAAAAACCTTTTAATTAGCTCTTCCCTGAGTAGGTCTTCCTTGATTAATCTTATCTGAACATCATGTTTTAGAAAGAACAAGCTGTTTAAAAAGGGGCAAGAGTATGCTTTAGGATTCATAACTGTCCATTGCATCCTTTGCAGTGGGAGTTCAGTTCACAAGAGGCCAGTATGAACCCAAATGATCTAGCAGCAGCCAGAGTGCAGTAGGCATGGTGGGAGTCTTGATATTGATGAGGTTGATTTGTTATGTGCTGTGGGACAAAAGGAGGAAAAAAAATCATGCTGACCTAGCTAAGACAGTACTTATATGTATGTGTATTTGTGTGGCAAGGGACAGCAGTGGGAGGAAAGCTGAGGAGGAAGCAAGAATAAGTAAAACAAGATGGATTTATCGGCTCTGAATTGTTCATCTGTATTCCGTTCTTCACTGTGCTGCAGAGGAGGAGAGCATTTCTAGCACCGTGGTTGGGGAACAGAGCAAGAGAGGGGGAGGAAGGTGATACCTATCACAGACATCAAAAGTGTTTAATTTTCCAGAGGCTCTGATTAAACAAATGTTTCTGCTTCCTGGCAGCCCTTGCAGACATTTGTTGGGACAGAATAAATCAGGAGGCAATTTGTCTGCTGTGATGATCAGAGCTGGCTTGGTGGCACTGTCTTGATGGAGATTTTTTTCTGAGTTTCCTGAGAGCAGCCATATTTGCCAAGCACCCAAAGTAATGCCACCAGCTTTCCTAAGGATGGCAATTTAGTATTGATGGACCTGGGTGGGTGAAACAGCGCTCACAAATAATGATGTATGACCACAGTTAAGTTTATTATGGAGCCCTGGTAATTACAAGGGAGAAGGTCAAAAGGAGTGAATGACCCTTGGGACGGCTTTCCTGCAGAACTAAATGGTGCTGAAAGAGGTTAGGCTGGGGAATGAATGGGGAAATTATTTCATTGCTGGTGCTGCCATGCATAAACGGGAGCAGAAGGCACCAAGAGTCAAAGAAGAATTGATTTGAGAATAGTGCACGGTGTGTGGGCATGAGCAAGGTGGGAACTGGCTTACAGACATACCACTACTTTATGTAGGTAAGGAAGTCTCTGTTTCACATGTTTGCCATCAGCACCGAAGTTAGCTGAACTCACTTCGCCCTTGTCCTTTCATCTCTTCTTCTCTCACATATTCGTTGTAAATCTACCTCCTACTCTTTGTGTGTTGTGGGTATAAAAGTGGCTGTGCAGCAAATAAGTGGTCTGTATGAGCTTGCAATGGCCCCACTGTCCAGGAGAGATGAAGGCATAGTTTAATTATGCAGGCCACTCATGGGAGTGATTATAAAATCTTAATACCACTCTGTGAAGGTCAGCAGTATTATAAAAATCTTATTTCTGCAGTGAATTAGGAAGTATAAAAATACATTCCTGCAACTAAAAGGCAGTCTGCCTGATTAACCTTTAGTCAAAAAAATCCAGGGCTCATAGGGAAAGAAAGATTAATTCTAACTGATGTAAAACAGCTACAAGAATGATTTAACATTCCCATTGGTGAAAATGCTGTCATTTTAACACCTTTTTACTCTGCATGACTTGAGGTAAGCACTGTCAGCCCTTAAAGGTAGGAATCTCACTCTTGCAGTGTCCTTGACCTCCTTGTTTCTAGGCCTGTGAAGCTATGAGATAAAAGGGGACCTTAAAGCTCTCATCTTCTGTTTTCTGGGAAACCTGTTACAAGCCTGAGACTGAGACTTTGCCTCTCTTGAGATAGCTTGATGTCCAGTTTTGTCTGTTTGTGGGATTCACTCCTGTGTAGTGGAAATGAAATAAAATGCTATTGTTTATTGTTTCAGTAAAGAGACTGGGAATATTGCTTAATCAGTTGTCCTTGTAGGATAAAACAGGAGTTGCTTGCTGCAGTGCCTGTGGAATTGCAATGGATGCATAAAGTCACAGAGATCATTGAGTAGGGACAAGTGATACCATCAAAGCTGGTTCTTCTTGTGCCTCTCACATAGGTGCCATCTTGGCTTCTGTGTGGCACAGCTGCAAATACAGAGAGAAATGTACTTCCTCAGAATAGATTTCCCTCTCAACTGTACTCAGATACATTTGCATTGTACTCTAAAGTTTAAAGAAGTTGTCTCAGCTGGCCAAATTTTTTAGCATCTCAGGCATGGAAAAGCTTTCTCGTTTTCTCACTTTTGATTAGATGGAAACTGGAAAGTTAACATCTGCTCCTTTCAATGAGTCAATTTAGTAAGTCTGAAGGAGATGCCTTGCGATATGCAGGTTTATCAACTCTTTGAAATAGAGAGCTGTCCTGTCTAGCATACTATTTTCTGTCCAGTGGAGCCTAAGACTTTACTCCACGTAGAAAATGTAAAATTAAGAGGAAAATTCTGCAGCACACTCTGCTGAGTTCATTTGGTAAGATAAGACATTGGACAGTTCTTGGGAATTAAATTTTTGCTGTATACCAAGGAAAACCTCCTTTTCAGACAGGGCTTTCCCCAGCAGGGGAGCATGTGCATCAGAGGTCTTAGTGCTGAAGCCATATTTGCTCTGTGTAACTGATGTCAGCACAAAACACTGGGGTTTGCATTCGAAAATGGGATTCCTGGTGGTTTAGAAGGAAAAAAAATGCACACCTTTCTCACACCAATTTGTGCTACAGTCATTCAGAAACACAGCTAGCCTCTTCTGATATTAAAGGAGAAAAGAACACCAGGAAAGAGAATTACAGGAGGGCCATTATGTATGTGTGGCATGTTCCAGGTGTGACTCATGCTCAAAGATAAGCAAACTATCTCTGGAAAGCATAGTGCTAGAAGTGGACAAGGTAAGTAAAAGGGCTCAACAAACACACCTAGCTTTAGATAACAACTCCTGTTAGTTTGGCCTTAGTAAGAGAGAGCTGCTTGTGGGAGCTCATAATTAAAAGGCTCTGCCTTGTCCCAGAAGCAGAGGTTGACTCTCTGTGCCCCAAAAATCTGCTGCTCTGCAAGAAGCACTTGTTGTCTGTGAGTGCATGGGTGCTTTTCTATTCCTTTGAGGCAGAGCCTCCATGGCAATGGGGAACATGCATGGTCTTTTTGCTCCAGCTGACATCCATCCCTTCCAACCCGCAAGTCTTCAGCATCCTTATGAACAGTGGGGAATCCTTCTCCCTCTTTTCCCAGGTAGGAGAATGTGTTGGGGGAATTTATTAGGCAGTTGCAGTAACAACAGCAGTCTGGGAAGAGGGGGGTTGTCAGAGGTGCTGGAGGTGTTCACTGTAATACCTCAAATTCTTGGAGTGGGAGGAGGAATTGGGACTGCAAGAGAAGCAGTGAGTAGTGGCAGTTTGACTGGTCAGGCTGAAAGTTGAGGCAAGAGGGGTCGATCCTGAGTTTTATCTCTAAGGGGAAGTGCTTGTCAGGTGCCCCCTTAGGTATGCCGACAGTCACAGTGCTGGGAAGAAATGTAGGGAGGGCTCCTGGGGGCTCTGCTGCTACCTGCTCTGTTTGGATGCAAAAGATACAGGGGCTGGCAAGGCATGGTTGGGGATGCTACAGCTGGGACAACCCAACCCTTGCAGATTGCCTTCCTGACCTGAAGAGACACCATGTCCTTATATTACTGTTCCTCAGCAACATGTCCTCAGAGCCTGAGAGCGGCCTGCTCCAGTAATGCTTACTACCCATTGTCAGGCTTCTTAAATCAGTCATGAAGGATGCAGAGGGAAAAGTATGTTAATTTACATCCTCTATGTTCCCCAGCATAGGCACATCACAATAGGGCTCCTGTTCCTTCTCGTTGCCTTCCTTTCCCCGAGCAAAGCGAGGTTCCTCCCACCTGCCCACAGCCCTTCAGCGAGCGCGAGCACAACTCCCACATGAGTCTCCTTGCCAGAGTTTCAGCTGCCGGTGCTACTTCCATGTGCAGCCTGTTCTGGTTGCTGGGCTTGGGGAGTTGGTTTTTAAGCTGTCTGTTGAGATAGGATTTTTTTCTTCCTTTTGCTTAGTTGTATTTGGCTGTGATTTGTGTTGCCTGCTCAACACCCAAGTCCCAGTTTGGGGCAGCAAATGATACCCAAACACAGAGTGAAGCTGAAGGCAGGAGCTTCTTAATGGGGTGAGAAGTTTGCACATTTGGTGATCTCTGACCCCTGTCCCAGGACTCGCATCCATTTTTCTGATAGATTGTCCTTGGGTGGTCATCCCATACCCATCTAGCCTGAGCAGACACCTGAATGCTTCCTGTTCCCTAAAATCTTTTGGGAGCTGAAGGCATGTTAACTTCACAGGTTTGTATATTGTGGATATGTTTGGTTGGTGTCACCCACCACTCTGGAGACATGTCTTACCATAGGAAGTCTCTTACCCACACACAGACTTTTGTGCTCAGTTTCACCTCTTTAAACTACTTGCTGTAGCTAATAGCAAATTTGGTATGCATGGAAGTGTTATCACTGGCAGCTCACTCCTGAATGGCATATAAAAACCCATTAGAAGCTGATTATTTGAATTAATAATTTTTTCTGGGCCATCCTATATCTGATGTTCTTTTGCTGATTTGTTACTGATTCTCTAAGTAGCTCTAGTCTTAAAATGAGGAAATATTCCTGATGCCTTCTTTTACTGATGATTCGTGGTTTGTGGCTTCCCTTATTTTAAGAAGTCATTCTGGGGGCACAAGCAGGAAAATAAAAAATATTTAAATTATCAAATCGGCCAAAGAGATTAAATAATATGTAGGCTGCAGTCTTCCAAAAATCCAAGAATAAATAAGGTTTCTATTAAAGTGTTTTGAGGAGGAGGTTGATTATACTTTTATATCTGTATTTTTTCAGTGAAGTATCCAACTTCTTTAGGCTAAGTGCCCTAAAAACTAACTAATTATGATAACAAAAGCTTTTCAAAATAGATTTACTGGACTGTTTTTGTGGACAAGAATTTGAGATAATGAAAAAACCCATCCAAATTAACTGAAATATTGCAATGGCCATCTAGATTGAAGCCTGTTGTATGCTACAGCTATACATACACTTAGAAAGGGTTGTATACAACAGACTGCTGATTGATGGGTTTTCGGCCAATGCCTGCTGTCTCTTCAAATGTGTTGACTTTTGAACAGAGCAGTCACCAGGTTCTTAAATCAAGTGTTAGTGGGACTTTCCAGATGTTTCTGTCAGATATCAATATTTCTTTTCTGTCTTTTGGTTTGTTTCTCTCCCCTCAAATTTTATATTATTTTGTGGAGGAAGCACAAAAAACATAAATCTAAAGGAACCTGAATGGTTTCCCAGTCATTATGTTGATAAAAGTAACTTCAAAGGTGAGTCTGGCCTGCTGATTTCTCTTCTTGTTATCTCATTTTGATAGGCAACCCATGGCAGTGGAAAACACTGGAAATCAATGTAAACCAGGGACTTTTTTGTTGTGAACTTGTGCCCCGGTGAAAACTCTCCTCGGCCACAGGGAACTGCACTTCTCTCTCTTGGCGAAGTTAGGCTTGCATTGCTGTCTGAGCAAAATCTGTTAGAGCAACAACACTTCCCTGGTCTCCAGTCAAGCCCTCTTAAATCTTTCTTCTTTGCAGCTATTGGAGCCAATCGTGCATGCTTAAAAAGGCTGCACTGATTTGAGCAAGCTGTTTTGTGTACTGCCTTGGCCTCCCATGGCCACCAACTCTCCTTCAGGTGCAGGGTACCCAGGACCAGGATCTCTCCAACATCCAAGTGCCCAGGAGCTCTGGGGGCAGTGTGCTATCAGGGAATTTGCTGGCTTGTTTTTCCCTCAGTACCTTCCTGAACAGAAAGCACTGTATCTTGGTTAATAGAGGTTGTAGCTCCACTGCATTGGTTGCATTTTTAACATTTTTGACTATTAGGAAGTGCTTGCATCCAAATGTGCTGTGTTATCACTGTCAGTAATGCCAGCAGATAGTTGGGAGAGACATTCAGTTGCCACTTGTGTTCTTTACAGGGGTATCAGTGACTGAGAATTGGTGAATTTTATGAGCAATGTTCTGCAGATGCATGAAGAGCATGGCTTCAGGGAGGGCAGGAGGCTGTAACTGCAATGGGAAGGATTTGTCATTGTACTCAGCAGCTCAAGGATCCCCCACCAATCATCCTTGTTGCCTGAACTTATATCAAGAGCAGTATTTGCTGGGAACACTCTATAAGAAAACTAGAATTTTGTTTTCCTTAGGAAATATTTACCTATCTTGGATCCTGCCCTTCTGGTTGCGGAGGTAGCAGCGTCATGTAGCAATTTTGAGGAGTCGGGTTTATGTATGTGGCAACAAGACATTTGCTGTTCTTAAAACTTTTGTGCTTTCACATCAGAGCTCTTTTGTCTTAAAGAAGATGCTACTTAGCTGAGATGTCTACTAGAATAGTTTACTGCCTTTCCAAGAAGCTCTAAGAGGAAGCATTTTCCCCCCTATTTCCTTCTGACAAAAATGGGAACAAACCTGTCATTGGGCTTTGCACATACACAAGTTCTTCTATCTAATGAACTCAGATGTGTGTTATAGATGTTGGAAGGATCTTGTGGTCTTACCGTGAACTAAATGCAATAAATACTTTTCTACCCATTCTACAGCAGAGAAAACCTGACATGAGGCAGATGCATGCTGCTTTCACAAGAACAAACGGTTTATATGGTGCAAGAGAACATTATGGGGAGTCAGATTTACTATCACTTTAATTCAGTAATATTCCAATATGTAGAAAACACATGCCCCAGCTAAATGTTGATTCAGGGCTTGACTACAGTGATGGTGATCAGTACTGGATCAGCATTGAAGAGTCTTATTTTTATCTCTATGAAAAATAGTGGTAATTGGCAGAATCCTGCTGTGAATAGGCTGTCTCTCCAGTAGCCATCACTTTTGTAGCTTGATATGTAATGGCCTGTGTGTTGCAGCACTAGCTCTGCTAATATGGCGTTTAGTTTGGCAGAGAATTATGATGTGCAAAAGACATTTGCAGGGCCTTCATACAGAACAGAGGGTGCCAAAAGCCACCAGTCAGCTTTGGATTGTGTTGCCTCGCTAGATTATTTATTTATTAGTTTGTTTGTTTATTTATTTATTTAAAGCTCAGGCCTAGCAGTTTATGTTCCTTTAAATCACTGCAACCCACCAAACCAGGCACAGCACGATGTATTCTGAGTCATGGTCCTCCCCCAGAGGAGACAAGACCGAGGAAGCAGAAGCTGTAAGTAGATCTGAATTGAGCCCCCTGAAGCCGTGGGCGTTGATGGTAGGTGAAATAACAGCAGGTATTGCTCCTGCTCGTGCCAGTGGCCAGCAGCAGTGCCTCCCGCCAGCCGCCTCTCCTGCCTCCCTGGCTCACTCCTCCATGGAAACCAGCCATCCTGCACTCACTGCCCCTTGCCACGGGGCCCCTGGGCACTCCGCCCGCTTCACAGCTGCCATGGGGAGCTGCTATTTTCCTCTCTCCCGCTATAATAGCATCCTTATGAGGCTTTCCCCAGCCCGTCTCTCTAATAGAAGGTTGCATGTTTCTGCGTGTGGCTGGTGCAGTGGTATTTGGGCTCATTTAGTATGCTCCTGGGAGTGCCTCTGAATTCAAAAAAAAAAAAAAAAAAAAAAAAAAAAAAGAAAAGGAAGGAAAAAAAGCCAGGAAGGTCAGGGAAATCCTAGCCTGTAGCAGGCAGTTGGAGAAGATAAAAACACAAAGTGGTTTTGTATAGGAATATTGCTCTTGCTGAACTGGCTGAATTGCCGTGTGGGGCAATGACACTGCAGTCATTTGCCTTCTGCTGGGCAGACTAATCCAAATTTTTCAGTGGAAAGCCAGTGATAAGAGTAGTCTGTTTAGAGAAAATGCCAGAGACGGCTGACTGTTCTCAACAGCCTTTGGACTTGATGCGTTTTTGATGTGACAGAGGGGTGGGAGTCTCCAAAAGTATCAGGTGTTTAAATATTGGGTGTATCTTGTTTTACAGAAAACACTCACTTTGTGTTGATGCCAGCTTCATCCATGCTTGCATCCTTTATCCTAAAAATCAGGCAGAATTTTATTCCAGATATGTTTGTTTCATGCAGTTATTTCCAAGTTAGGCTGTCATCACCTTTTCCTCCCTGAATATTTCCTTCCTCTGACTTTACAGCCCCGATAATACCAGCCTCCTCCCACCTTGTGTGCCTTGCCTCTACACAGGGGTTTCCTCTTGCCTCTACCATATTGTCTCTGTGAACCATTCACACACAGAAACTCAAGTTCCATCATTCCCACCAGTCGTTCCCTTAAAGGAGTTTCCTCCCCATTCCTGCCTGACTTCTACTAGGATAAAATAGTAGCAAAGTTTTACAAAAACTTTTGTTGTCATTGTCTCACATGCCATTCTACACTCTTAATGGCTCCATAGAGCCAAAGAATCAGTAAGGGGATTAACCTCCTTATATCTGTAACCTCAGTTCTAGTCTCCTTGTCACCAACACGTGAAACAAATGTCTGGACACACCATGTCTGTGCCCCTGGACCACGTTCACTCTAGCATGACATCTCCAATTTGTCTCCTTTCTGGACCTGAGCAAACTTACCAAAGCAAATCCTTTGTGCAGTCACATATGAGGCAGTAGGGTTGCAGGATGAATGTGATGTCTTCTTTTTTTTTTTTGGTGACTGCTACAGTCTGGAGTGCACAGAATCTGAATCTAACCTTTCAAGGGAAAACAAATATCTTGCATTTAATTCTAAATTTATCTCTCACCTAAAAACATAAAGTAAATAATTATAGAGTTGTAGGAAAGAAGGAGTCTGCTGGCTGATTAGAAATATGGATTAATGACAATATGGAAAGAAGTGCAGTGATTTGCGGCAGTGTGCAAAAAAGTGCAGTGATAGCATTTAAGTTATCAGAGAAAGGATCTTTCATTACTGGAAGATTGTAAACCTTTATCCACCCATAACTCACTAGTTGGTTACTAGAAATAGCACTATTATAAGACATTATTTAGCCTCCTAGGCAGGATCGATGTGTTCCTGTGTATGTCATTGGTAGTTTCAAATCAATAGTGGGAAGTAAACTTGAAGCCAATCTTGTTTTAATCCTTTTGTGAGAAAAAAGTCCTTTGGCTCTCATTTACTATGAGTGAAAGGGAGGGAGGGAAAATATAAACTGAGAATGTGGTATTGACACAGTATTCACTGGAAGAGAAGAATGTGTGATTTTTTTTCAGATGCTTCCTATGCATGCAGTGAAGGGGATGGAGCAATGGGACCAGTCCTGATGGCTACTGATACATGTCTTTAGTTAAGATTTCAGATAACTGTGGATGCCTTTCCCTGTGCTTGTGAAAGTCTATCATATTCCCAAAGCATTGGGTAACCTAAGTAGTTTGTTCCATTCCCACCTTCCCTGGCTAGCAGATCGGTTTTGTAATCACAGTGAGGTGACTGAATGCTTTTGAATTGTTGGTGTTACTATTAGGTGTCGTATAAATCACTGCTCTCTGTCTTGGGGAGTAATTTATTTTCCAGTACTGCATGTAGATCCCAAAAAAGCTTCCCTTTGATCTGTGGGGAGAAAAGATTGTTCCTTTGCAGCAATGAAAAATACAGGTTTCTGAAGCCATAAACCATTCCACTGCAGTTCTTAAAATGAGATATGGCAAAACAAGTCATCTGTGCATTTTCTTCTTCTAAGAATAGTCTGGTTGAATTCCTTATATTCTGGGTTACCTGCCACAGCTCAGGAGGAAATATGTGTTGTTCTTATTTATATGACTAGCACAGTAATGATATAACTACCTGAGGCAGAAATCTCATTGGACTGACTGCAAAAATTCAGAATTTAATGAAAGTATTATTCAGTTATTTCAGAACATTTTAAAATGGCAATGAAAAGACTTTTTTTCCCTTTCTCTTGGACATACACATTTTGTGTATGTTTGGCAGTTCCAAGTAGATCTTGGTTTGTAATAGTCCTGACAGCACTTATTATGATCTGTCAAGTCAGTAATTTGTGAGCAGGAGATTTACAGAATAGTGTCTGTAACTAGCATCTCACAAGTTGCAATGGGTTTAACCTCTTCATTGCTTTGTGTATTCCTGTGAATCATGCAGCTATTTCATGTAGCTATTTTTGTTATTGTGGCACACACTGGAATCTCTGAAAACAATGCAATTAAATGCAATTATCACTTGAAAGAGTTATTAATATGAGATGTGCTAAAAAATTGGCGTTCTGTAGGCATGTTGGTCAGCTCACTTTTCTTCAGGGGCATGAATATGAATACAAGGCTTTACCTAAAAATGATTACAGCTTACTTTTGTTGTAAATTATGATGTAAAATAGCATGTAGGTTCATTCAGAGGCATGGCACATCTGAACAACTGACTTTTGCATAATTCCTAGACGCACAGCCTGATCATTTACCTTAACTGTAAGGGAATGCAAAGAATGGGACTGAATGAAATAGTCTAACATGAACACATCAAATACTGGGTCTATGCATTCATCAGAAAAGCCTAAACATGTAATTTAGCTTTCTAATTCAAAGAACTGAACCCAAAACCACATTTTCAGTCTTTTATGGTTTTGTTAGGTAGAAATTTTGGAAGTTTCACTTTTCTAATAAAATGCAATGCCCAAAACAAACAAACAAACAATAAAGAAAATAAAAAGGTGGAAATGAAATGGTGAAAGTCATTTACATTGGTACACAAAGGAAGATGAAAGTGAGCTGGTTGGAAGGGTGTTATAAATATGGGAAAGTGAGGTCCAGAAAACCTCACTTTTTTTATATGTCAGGTCCAGAAAACAAAAGCTGACACTTTCAGCTTCTATTTATATTTTATTTTCCTTTGTTCATGTAAGTAACAGAATAAGTGTGAGGGGATACTTTTAATAAATAAGAAATTTTGCTGTTTGAGTGGTGAGCCAACTTTTGGACTTGCTGAAGGAACAGCAAGTATTACATAAGTACTACATAAGTATTAGCAAAGCTTGGCAAAATTGCAGAGCTTTTGCATATAGAGTGTTTAATTGTTGAACATTTTTCACAGGCAAATCTCCTTCTCTGTGGAAAATGTTCATGGAGAAATTTGGCTGAATTTGCTACTGCAAACAAATGGAATTCATGGGCACACTGGATGGATTTTCCAGGTCTATCAGGTTTGGGAGAAGCTTAGCAAGGAGGAGAGGTCTGCAGTTGAAAGGAAGAGAGGCTGTACTCATATTGCCTGGTGCTTTGTGCTAGCTGATGTATTTGTTGATCACTTAGATGACTAAGGAACTCCATTTATCTTGGTATTAAAAAGACATGAACCTGGCACACTGGCTCCCCTTCCATTTAGAAATTAGACTGGAGAGTCCCTGGAGTTGACTGGAGACAAGAAGAGTTACAACACAAGCAGGGACAGTGGCAGGCTTGCACCGCCTGCAATCCCATGTGGTCATTCATACCTCGGACAGGAGGGACCTCAACACAGTGGCTTCAGCTGGTGAAAGAGCCTGGAGATCATCCCAGCAATGCAGCTGGCCACACCTCTATTTGGTTTTGTCTCAGCTAAAGAAGATAGAAAGATAGGAAGCTATAATGTTGTTTTTGCAGTTTTATCCATTTATCAGATGTACTGAGCAATGATTCCAGACCCTTCTGTTTGACTTTTTAAAAAATTTTGCTCTGCCACTTTTCCTGGTTTTCTACTCATTTAAAGAGTTTTTTATTCATCATAATTTTATTCATTTTTTATTCATCATTAATATGTAGGACTTGAGTTCTTTGATTTTTATGTTTTCCTAGGGGAAAGAAGCTGTCTGATAGAATCCTGTCCTTGTTTTCCTCCTGTAGAACCATCAGTTTGCCAATATATTAAGTTAATTTTCATTTAGTATATGCCATTTAATGTAATTAGGGAAGCAGCACCCAAATGTATGTTCCTAATCATGGGTAACTCTCATATTGTTTTTCATTAGAATTTGCAAGCATATTATTTGACATGTTAATTATTACGTTAGTATATGACTAAAGATACAAATATCTCCTCGTTTCCCCCCTCCCTTCACTTAACATTTTATTGGAGAAGATCAGTACATTTTGTCTGTGCAAAGCCCTGGATTAAATGCCACCCACAAATGATTTTGTGCATGTTTTATTTTGCCAAAGGAGGTTGCCAGACATTGGGGGGAATAATGTAATATTGTCTGACCTAAGACTTCAATTAACTAACAAGAAAGTTTACAAAAACTGTCATATTAACTTTGCACATCATTTTACTAGGGTAGAAACATTGTCACACAGCACTTATTTCCTGCTGTGTCTACCTCAAGGCACAAAGCACAAACAGGAAAATAATTTTAATCCTTATTTCTGATGCAAATAGTTTTCTGCAAATATTTAATGCGAGAAAGAGGTTTCTTGTCTATCAGTCATTCCTGTTTCAGCCCAGTATTACCCAAGCAAATGGTATTTGACCTCTGTGTTTAGATTTGCATTGTTTTGAATGGAACCCTTGCATTTGTGTGTGGCCTCTGATTTTAGTCCTGAAAGAAGACAGTGAACTTCTTCCACTTTGTCTCTTATCAAAATGAAGAAATTATGGAGAGTGTTTGCATGTATTTTGATTATTCTAATCCTGCTTGCATTTCAAGTTTGTAGGGGACTGCTGTCCACTTCCCTTTCTGTTGCTATTAATTTTATCCTCAACTTCCTCAGGCCAGTCCTTAAGGAAGATTTCCTTTCAGTCAGCTGCTTCCTGAGCCATAATTTTAGAAAAATATAATTTCCTCCATATTTTATCCTCTGTTTTCCTTTTTCCATTTAACTGAATTTATAATAAAATCTCATTTCTTCTTTTCCTTTAGCCTTCATTTTCTGTTGAAATACAATATCTATCATTGCCTCTTTTTTTCTTCTTCAGACTTGTCCCTATTTTTATTTATTTTATTGCAAGCCATCTTCCAGATGCCTTCTTCCTCATGCTGATACTTCCCACTGGAACCTTTGTTTCTCCTCTTGTTACTTTTTCATATTTATAACACCCTTCCTACTAGCTTGCTTTCATTTTCCTTTGTCTACTCCAGTCTGTTCCCATTTCTTGTAAAAATAATCTTCTTGCCCATTCCTTTAGCCATATTATCCTTCAGTGGAATTCTGTGACAGCTCTTTGTCTTTCTCTCAGTTAAGGTCAAGATGGTTCTTCCTCCCAGCCAAATCTTCTGCCACTGTTACTGGGTGTAATTGAGAAAATAAATAGTAATGTTAGAAGAAAACTAGAAGCCTCCAGTGGTTCTCCATCAGGATCTGTGTATCCAAGGGAAAAATAATCAGTGCAGCTAACAGAACTCTGGGAGCTTTTGGAAAGTGCCAAGTCAAGCTGTGGCCACAAACCCTTCCTGTAGAGGTGGAGTAGCCCAGGGATGTAATATGATGGAGTTCAGCAATAAGTGGTCCATTTCCTCTGAACATGATTTACAAGGTGTGCACATGCAATAGCACAGTAAGCTGGGAATCTCTTGCAGGGAACTGAACTTTTTTACATCAGCTTCTCCAGATGGAGGCACTCCTCAGACCCTTTACAAAGAAAGGAAAGGCTTTTTTCTCAGCCTCCCTTTCACACTTTGTTTCACGGTGCTCATTAGTCTCGTGCTTAAGACCCTGATGCTCTTATTCCATCTTTCTCACAAGAATGCGAAGAATCCTCTATCTCCTCTTCCATAGTCTTGAACTAAGAGTAGTCTCAGCCCATCAGTTCCCAGGAACAGTGTGGTTTCAGTCTGTTTTCCCACACCTGGGATTCATTAGTCAAGGGAAAATAAAAATCAGAAAAATCAAATTCTCTGAAATATAAAACAGTGGTGACCCCTCAATCTTCAGCCTTTTCTTTCTTTACTACTTGACCTTCTGTATCTTGGAATCCAATGCAAGGTTAGGCTCAAGTTCTCTTACCTCTTTTCCTCGCCAGAGGGCAGGCAATTATTTGGGTCCTGAGGCTCTGAACAAGATTTCATTTTGATGTATTGCTACAGGATCAGGTTTTCTGACTCCTGCTACAGACCTGTTAAACACCTTGTGTGGAACTGCTGTCATATCTCCTATCTCTCAGCACCATCGTCACATCTGCTAGGTGTGCTCATTTGTTCTGCAAAATGATAGTCACTGCTGAACTGGATACTGATACTGATACTGATCCTGCATGGAGAGAGACTGTTCAGCTTGATCAAAACCATTTCATTGTTACAAGTCTATTTCTGCAGACTGAAAAATATCTTGGTTCATATTGGAAATTGCAATCACAAGCAAAAAGGAAAGAAGGAAGGAAAGAAAGAAAGAAAAGCAGCAACACAAACTTTTTTGCAATGGGTTTTAAATTCTGCAGAAAAATGAAGAGATAAAATATATCAGAGCTTATATGTGCTAAATCCTCTGACAGCTGCTTTCTCATCCTGCTTCCTGAAAATGAATCAACTTAATTATTCCTGTGACTACGTACATCCAGACGGCTTAGAGTTGCCCCTTTATCGCTGGCTACAGTAACTGTCCTTGTGTTCTGGAATAGCTAAGAAGATTGAAAACTGGGAGGTTTTTGTAATTCCAGAGTACACAGACTGTAATAGAAGTAATGGTCTGGAATTTTGGAGTCTCTTGTCAATGGTTAGATTGTGCCAGCACTGAGTTTAAATTTGCTTGTGTAGGAGGGCATGTTTAGATTAATATTCTAAAGTAATGTGGAGTGAATGTTTGGTACAGACTGTGACTGAGAGACTGGTGTAGGGAATTCAGAGACCACTATATGTGGAGATTGGGTCAGGGGGTGGGGGGGAATCACCATTAAATTATCTTACAAGGACCTTGAAGCCTCTCAGGATGACTCTTCTGAGTAATCTGAAAACATAACCATTGATCTAGTTGTAACAATTTATCCTTTGGAACAGTCTAAAAAATGTCTCAAATAACCTGGTGCACACATTAAACATGTAAAGTTTTCATTAAAGGAGTTGACAGGCGGATGGTAAACTGAAGTCGTCTCCTTTCCCTTCAGAATTAGATTTTCCTTACAGCCTGCTTTGTCAGTAAGCACTGTTCATTAAGAGTGATTTGGCTATTTCATTCTACAACCTTGTTTTTGCTTGCCTTGTGGATTTAACTGATGGAAATCTCTTTGTGACACTGAAATGATCAAGCTGGATCTCAATCACTAAATTATGTTTCTACCTGCATTCTTTACTTGTATTAACCAAGCTACTTTTTTCAGGAACATTTAGATAGGAAGGAAGATAAGTATGAAATTTTTACAACCAATTAGCAAAGAGATGTCTTTCCTCCAGTTCCCTGTTTGTTGGCTGGATGATTTTTAAATGGTCACATGAAAAAGCTAGTGAATGAGGGCCTAAAACTTCTCACATCTCAGGTTCTTCAAGTCTGATTGTAGAGAGGAGTCTCCAGATGAAGGACAGTTCAGTGGCTGCTCTTTTATCCTGTGCTGCAGTGAGGTGGGGGAATCACACCTTGCAGAACATGATAATGTTGAGCCAAATCAGGAAAGCACTGAACGAAGCACATCATTGTAATGTGGGTTATTTATATCTAAGTCTTGTCTGTGCAGAAGGAAGGTGAACTGTCGAGATTAATAGCAGTCGGTCAGCATTTCGTGCTGATACACCCAAGCCCCTGAGTCACCCATCCAAGAAATCAGTGTAACAACTCCCCCAAAATACAAGAGGTACAACTTAGAGGCTTCTCTGATGGCATCCAGACACGTTCTTGCTGCTGTCATTGCACATCAAAGGTTGTGCTTATCCAAGTGAAACATTGATATTGTAGGGAAAGTATGAGAAGGGCTCATCTCCTGTCTGGTGCTCCACAGATCAGAGAATCGTGGCATGATCTGGGTCCTTAAAGATCATCTAGTTCAAGCCCTACCACCATGGACAGGGACACTTTCCACTTAACCTGGTTATACAAAGCCCCGCCCAGCCTGGCCTTGAATACTTCCAGGGGTGAGGCATCCACAACTTCTCAGGGCAATCTGTTACTGTCACAGTAAGAATTTCTTTCTCATACCTAATCTAAACCTACCCTTTTTCAGTGCAAAGCCACTACTACTTGGGTAACACCCCAGATGGGTTGTTGTGAACATCTGGGCATTCAGGCTGTTCTGGGGGAGGTTTCTGAAAAGATTGATGCTGTGAGTTTGTAGAAGGAATGTATCTGGTGAGAGGAAGGCTCAGACTTAAATTTCCAGAATCCTGCAGGCTAATAGTAGGTGTCTGAGAGGGCTGCCTGGCTTCTCTAGTCAGTACCAAGAGCAAACTTTGCATCAGTATGGGATGAGTAGAGTAGAGAGGTTTGTGCTTTCTGTAGCTGCAAGCAAGCTGCTGAAAAAAGCTCAGTGAGAAGCTTGCTGTAGAGTTTGGTCCTTTTGGTATTAACAATTTCTCACTCTTTTTATTTTGACGCCTTGTTGTAGAGCCCATGTTCAGACCTCTGCTCCGTCCAGAAAGAATAGATTTTATTTGCACAGGCAAAAGTTGTCAAGGCAAGAAACAGAGAGGAGAGGGGGTAAATGTTGGAAAGCCAAAGTAGTCAGAATATGATAGGACAAAGATGAGGTCAAATAAGCAAAACACATAACAAACTAGACTAAAACAGCTTAATGAAAAACATGTCATGACAGGATACCAACTGCTGAAATACGTTAAATGGATTCAAATTCTGGGGAATAAGGTACTATGTGTTTAATTGAAAAAAAAATATTGTTGTTTTCTTCCTACTGTCTTTCTCTTCATGTCTTCAGTGAATTTACCTGTCTTAGTTGCAACACAAAATTTGGATTCTCTTACCCATGCAAGAGGTCATCAGATAAAAAGCACATGTTTTAAATCAAATGCATCCTCTGAAACACTCTCTTCTCAGTAAGAGTAGCAAAGTATAATGTAATTAAAACAACTGTCTACAGTGTCTACATGCAATCACATTGAGTGGAGAATACATTTAATTTCATTGTAAGGTCAGATACATGAGGAGGAAAGGTTGATGCTGTCTCTCAGAGAGCAGTAATCAAAGGCTGGCAACTGAGCACTGGAAATTGAACAGATTAGAAGTCCTTGGCAGTGATTCCCTAATTCTCAGGAGACTCACTAGAAGCAGCAGCTTTGACACTTTGGCCAGTTAGTTAAATAGTGTTGGCTATAAACATTAAGCAAGAGATCGTTCCCTTAAGTGCCGGCCCTGGGGCATACGCTTCCTGCCTTCTCTCTCGGGAGCAAGGGCAGCCTCCAGACCAAGGGGCTCTTTCATGATACCCAATGAATGACCTTCCACACAACAGCAGAGAAGAGGAATTTTCATTGTTTGCATGTTAACTCTAAAAATGAATTGCAGAGAAGGGTGTTGCAAATAAGCCAAATCTACCGAATTTGAACCTCCTTTTCAGAGTTTAGCCAAGAATGAGCACTGCTTCATGTGGATGGTTTAGAGACCAGAGAAAGATCCTCATGCATGCAAATCCCTAAAATACAATGTTTATTAATTTGCTTGTCCATTTGTTTTATGAGAAAAAGTGCTCGTAAGAAACAGCTTCCCTATAGTGAGTCCCTGAATTTAGGAAACTAAATCTATATATAAGCAACAAAAATCAGATCTCTATAGAAATTTGAACAAACTCATGAAACTGAAATTACATGCATGCATAAGTGATTGCAGCATTGTATTTATATCTAAAAATAATTAGCAGTGATAGGTAGTAATTGTCAAGAAGGCAGAAAGAGGGAGACAGAACATATTTTTAAACATCCAACTTGGCACTAGAATTACCTGTTTGACTCTTTCCTGCTGTTCTTTTGAGGATGTTCCCTTTGTGCACATGTTGCTCTTTACATAAGCCATTTTAGCTGTTAAACGAAGACCCAGTGAAATCAGTAGAATTATGCCACTCACTTTGCTGGGCATTATCCATCAACATTCAGGTTGTTTGGGTTTTGCAGTGGTTTGTCATTTCTGATGTGTGACAGCACCTTTCTTACTTGGACTGGTGTGGACTAGTGAGTGCACTGCGAATGCAGGCGAGGAGGTGTTAATTCCTCTGAGCAGTCAGGTGCCAGTCAGGAGTTCATCTTTCAATAGGGAAGTAGCTAATTCTCACTGGTAGACCAGCTAAGTAATTCTTCAGTTCTTTAATTGCTTAGTTTCACCAGCTGGACACAGCTAAAATGGGTGCTTAGATAGCATCTGAGAGAGAAGGAAGCAAAAATAGAATATAGTGCAGGCAATGAGTTAGAAGATTGAGGCAACACATGTGAAACAATTAAATATTTATATGAAAATAGAAGGTTTTGGAACTATTAGGGAACCTCTAAGGGGCTGAGTTTCTGTTTTAAGATACATGGTGAAGATGAAAGAATAGAGGAAAATTAACAGCACGGTAAAAACTTTGGCTTCTGTTTGTGTAACTGTTGATTTCTGTCATTACCATTTTGATACATGGGGCCATTAACCATTTCCTACTGGTTTTTAGCTTTGGCATTTGGGTGAGATGGACTTTTCTGAGTATGACAAATTGTTCTTTCCGCTAATTTAAGCACATCATCAGAGAAATATTTCGAAGTGTGTGATTTGCACCATCACGAAGGAAATGAGTCTAGGATTATGGAGAGAGAGAGAGAGTAATCTCTCATATGTATTTATCTGAACTAGATCCAAGCAATTCTCCTTAGTTAACTGTGTCTCAGCAGTTTTGTCCTGAAAAAAATAATTATTATGCAGAATAGATGGCTGTTGCCTAGCCATCCTTCATTCTCATTTTTTGGTTTGCATTGTTTATGACATTTATTGAAAAGCAATCCTGTAATATCCTTGGCAAAGTTATCTCTCTCTTTCCCTAATGGTCTCTTTTAGTGAGTTCTTTTTCCTTCACTGTGTATGCCCACAATGTGCCTGCAGTGTAAGGCTCTCACGGGATCTCAGAGGGGTTGAGGTTGGAAGCTACCTCTGTAAATCATCTGGTCAGCCTTCCCTCAAGCAGGGCCATGCAGAGACAGTTGCCTAGGACTATGTCCAGACATTTTTTTAGTGTCTCCAAGGATGGAGAATCCATCACCTCCCTGGGCAACCTGTGCAAGTGCTTGGTCACCCTCACAGTGAAAAAGTGTTTGCTGATGCTCAAAGGGGTTTAAGGGGTATTTAAAGTGTTTCCCGTGTTCCAGTGTGTGCCCATTGCCTCTGTGTAAGGGATAAAAGGAAGCAATGGGCCAGTTAGCAGCTCTCCACCACCCTCAAAAAAAACCCCAGTTTTGCCAAAGAGCAGATGAGCTTTTGATCTAGGTTGTGATGCCCTGTCAAAAGTTGGCTTATTTTCTGGTTATGTTGCTGAAAAGTTGTCTAAGAGACCACATAGGCTAATCATGTTTTGTACCTAGAAACCTTAGTGTGACTCAGAATAAGATTTGAAACAAAAACACAGAAAGTGTTAACACAGCTTCTTTTTCTTACCTTGTTAACTGCAGGTAATGCAGGTAGTGAAAGAACAGATAATGAGAGCACTCACTACCAAGCCTAGCTCTCTGGATCAATTCAAGAGCAAACTTCAGAATCTCAGCTACACAGAAATACTGAAAATACGCCAGTCTGAAAGAATGAACCAGGAAGATTTCCAGTCTCGTCCAATTCTGTAAGTATTGTCTTCTCTCCCTGCTTGTTTTTTTTCATGGAAGGATTAACAAGGGAGAATAACATTTGTGAGCTCTTCTGGGGAATCCCAGGGAGAAAAGCTGTCCAGGGATCTGTGCTCAAAAGCAGTAGTGAGGCATCTGCTTAAAGTACATTATGTTTTCTTCTGCCGGGAATCATAACTTTTTCCTTGAGTTCAGTGAAACCAAATTTGGCAAATCCCAGCAGGATTTCACATGGCTTATTTATATGAAACAGTGCTTTGACATTTCCTAGCTCTGCAGGAATATGAGCCTGATTTTGGTGCTAGTAGTGTCTTTCAAAAAAAAATCCAAACTAATCAAACACCACAACTTTGTCTTCTGTTCTGTTGATTCCAAAAGAGTTGTCCTTGTATATAACATTATAAATTGGTGTTAATGACAAGCATTCATTTACTTATTTGTAAATAGCAACATTCTGGCAGCTAGCCAGTCCTTTGCTTGTTGTTTACTGCAAAGCATGGAAGGCTCATATTGCCTCCATAGCTCCTTCTCATTTCTCAGATTACTCTTTGTTCTCTTATATGAGGAATGGAGGCCGCACTTGGCTCTGGACCAAGTCTGGGCTTGTGGCTGAACTGATGGCACAGGACAGATGCAGACTCTATGCTGTGCAAATGTTTTACTGAGAATAGCAGGAACCTTTTGAGATAACTGAGAAATGGTGAGGACTCCAGAAGCATCAGCTGAAATGTCATGAAATCCTGACTGTTGCAAGTGGAATGGTTCATGATACTCTAAATCTCCTTTTCCTGGGCAAAAGTATAGAAATGGATTTGGACCAGAGCATTCCAGAATTCAGAAGCAGGATATTAATTTGGATTTGTTTCTAAAGGATACAGATATCTAAGTACAAGCTCTGGGGACACATTCCTCCAGGGGCAGCAGGGCAACAGTGGAAGTGTAAGCAAAATAGAATTATAAACTAAATTTTAACCATTTGAGCATGGATCAAAGGGGGACTGATTCTTTTATGTTTCCAGTGTGTTAGAAAATCCAACCTAATGCCCATTTAGAACTGATGTCACTCGTAGTAATGCATCAATTAAAAATCTACAAATGGTTCCAGTTAGTTTTGTATTGTTACTCTGCTCAGAAAGCCCCTGCAAATCCCCTGCAACATTTAGCAGTTCCAAGCTGCTCAGAACTGTGAAGATTGTCACCAAAGCTTCTCATCTTCCCTGCTTTCCCTATGACTCAACAGTTTGATACAGATCAATTATTTATATTCTCTTGCATCATCACCTAGCATTGAAAGACTCACCAATGCCCTGTGCAAGCTCTTCATTTCCAGTGTCACTCTGGCTAGTTGCTGCCACAGTGCAGTCTCCTTCTCCATCATGGAGCAAGTGAAATAGCCAACAGAAATAGTTAAAAGCAACTGAAGTGTTACCAGAGAATCATTTCAAATTCAGGATAAAGGCTAAGCCTAAAGGGTATAAAGGCTAAGTAAATCAATAAGGTGTTTAAGCAATCACAACTGCATTTGCAGAGATTTAACTCCATGCATTTGCATTTTGATTACATCCATGATCACTTGTTCTTGACTGTGAAAAGAAAAAGTCCTTTCATTTTGTGCTTTGATTTGATTCCCTGTACTGAACTCTGTCAAATTGCATAGATGGAACAGCTGATAGAAGTACAGAATCATGGCCCAATTGTAGGGAAAGAGACTGTGAGTGAAAAGAGCAATCGTGGCAATGCTGTATATTTTAAAGCCCTGCAGATATGCTAAAAGAGATTGTGTACAATGATGCCTGTAACATCAGCAGACCTTGTTTAATTCTGCTTGAAAATATGGCAATCAGGGAATGGCTTTTCCTGCCTTGAACATGATAGAAGTCTTTATTTTTCTGTTCATTGTATGAAGCACTGTACTTTTAAGTATTCAAGCTGCTGGATAAGAGAAGCTTCGGTGAAGTTATGTTTGAATGTAAACTGGAAACTGTTGCCTTAGTTCCTCATAACTACAACAACCTTGTTTTGCAAGGATTAGCTGTTTTCTTTTATATGAGCATTGTTGTATCATGTGAAATAAAGCTTTATCAATACCTACTTTTGATTACAAAAAATAATAAGTCCTTCAGAATAGATTCAGGGATTTGGGATCATTATTGATCATCCAAACTGCCATTCCATAATGAAATGTTAAAGTATCCCAATTTCATTATGAATGGCTGTAGAAGAAGTGGTCTAGGAATCCTGTGGGCCTAGAGAGGACCAGAGATCTCCTTGACAATTTAAATGGCAACAGAGATGGGTTAATGCTAGATAAAAATTTGGCATCCAGTTGGGGACTTGCTGGTTAAAGGAGAGTTAATGGCAACTAGGGAGCCATTACTAAGTAACATCTGTGTGAAAATCAGCAACACACTGGGAAAGAGAGGAAGGTGTCTGGATGCTTTTCTGCTTTTTATCTTACATATTTCTCTGCAGTTTTAGAAAGAGACACTACTGCCTGCTCTGAATGCATTATCAGGAGAGGGAGCATAGCTAGATGCCAGAAAGATAAAAAGGCAAAACACATGAAACCTGTTCTGGGATTACTCTCTCATTCTATTGTAATAATTTAAATGTCTGTAATATGCCCCATCCTGGAAAGAAAACCACTATTGAGTGAGTCTTAACTATAAGCTGGAAAGGTAAAAGCTGGAAAAAGTTTTAACTGGTGCTGAAGAAGAATTTGTATAATGTGAAAAACTTAAAAATAAATTCTAATGATTTTCAGATCTTTTAAAAACAAGTAACTGCTTTTAGAATTGTCTAGAGTGTGACGACCAGTGAAATCACAAAATTAGCAATCATATATATTAATGTGTGTTTCCCTCAAAGCCCTCTGTCTCACCAGTACACGAACTTTTTACATTCTTATGGGCCAGAAACAGTACGAAACTAATGGCAGTTTTTAAAGTCACTGTCTTCTTAGACTTAAGTCTGTTCTCTCTCTTCACAAAGCACAAACTGTTAAGCAAATGTCATCAGAGGGACAATAAATAAATAAATATTCACAAAATGTATTTGCATTTATGATCTTCTTTTAGCTGATTGTTCCTGATGGATTTTAAAATTAGGCAGAAGGAAGTATTTCTTGCGCAAAGATTTTTTTCCTGGCCCTCCTGTCTTTAGATCATGAGGGACAGAACTCTGTTGCCTTCAGATAGCTTTCAGAAGGAAATACAGAGTTGGTTTGATTGTTCTGATCCATTTCTGTCACCTCAAAATGGTGCAACAGACACCTTGACAGTGAGGAGCACTGAGTAGCAGGATCACCTTGCAAAAGTACATCTGGAGTCATGATGTCAGAAAACGGCTGAAAACCATACAAGTCAGAGTAAACATGTGTTGGCATGAGCTGCTGAGGACAGTAAGTGCAGTTAGTGACTATGGAAAGGGCTTGGTGGTCTTACAGGCTTTCACATAGTCGAGAGTTACCAGAGACTGTTTCTGCATGGAAAAATGAGTTTTCTTCACAACCTCTGTGTGATCAAGTTCAAGGACCATCAAACAGAAGAGAGTAGAACACTGAGCTTCACAACTGTGAGAGCAAAAATGTATGTGTGCATGGGGCCTCCTGAACATAACCAAAGGTCCCTTCTTTCTTACTGCCCCTTTTCTCGTGCAAAGTATGCCTTAGGCGCTGAAGTATTTTAGTGAAGATTACCTGTTTCTTTTTGGATTGGTTAAAAAGTCCTTCTCTTCCTCTGGTTTGTAAAGGGCAGGTGGGGCATTAGAGGCCAGAAGACACAATGTTAGGAGCAAACATTCAGATGTTAATGTGCTGGGTGGCCCATTCATTTTTAGTTCTTTTGGTAGTGTCTTACAAATACAATGTTATGATATCTGTAACACCTACTTAATGATAACCATCCAGTTTCTGAGTTAAACTACCTAGATATCAAACTGATATTTACACCACTCTTGAATGTTTGAAATTAGTCCAGCTGGAGATTTAGTCAGCAGCCTGGACTGCTGAGTAATCTGCACTTATGTTTTAACACTGTTATCTTCAGCCCCTGCTCTCAGGTTTTACCTGAGGAATAGGGAAGCTCACAAGCTCGGTAAAGGCAAGACATTTATTCAAGCGCAAAATTATTTAAATCATAGTATTTAACCACTCAACATATTTATATCTTAGATCCCAATAGAAAACAACAGTGCTTGAAAATTCAAGTCCTAAAGGGCTAATAACACATTTCCAAAAGATGGCCTGTTTCTATAGTTACAATGCTTCCTTGGGTTTTTGACCAGCTAGATTTTCACAGCTTGTAAATATGCAGTGGGTTATGCATCCAATTATTTTGTTGACACCTAGGGGAAAGAGGGCATTTTGTTTTAAAGGCCTAATCTTAGTAGCAGAGGAATTGCGGTGATTTCAGTGGGGGTCTGGCAGATCAAAGGCATAGGATCCAAATGAGCGTGGAAATCAGCAGAGAATGGGCTTCCTAAGTTTTTGAGAAGAGAAATTTTTTTGTTTTCTCTATGGGATACGACAGCTTAGCTTCCTTTTAATGATGATTGCTGGAACATACTGCCAGACAGAATGATTTCTGGTATTACCCAATTTGCACAGCAGTGCAAAATTGTGGTTCTGACAAACTTCATATTTTGTAAATCCTCTTCACATTCAGTTTTTTCTTTTTAATCTTACTAGGCTTGCTGTCGAGTTGATGTTTAAACCTGTCTTTTATGTATTCTTAATGAATCTAAGTGAGGATATAACTGATGAATTCAGACATCTGTGAATCCATGTGATGATGTATGAAATTAAATTTTAAATATTATGTGCATATGTTTTCTGCCTAGTTTTTGACATGTTGAACTCATATCAAAATAATATGGAGAAAATGGGTTTTCTAAAGGATATGTGAGATTATTTCTAGATGTATTGTAGGTCTCTGCACTCCTGGGCAAAGGTGAAGTTGGATCTTTGGGTGTTCCCTAGTCATGAGTTATTCTTCCACAAATTCTGATAATAAATAAGTAATTAAATTATATGAAATTAAGAACTAGAATATAGCATTGATCAATATTAGTTTCACTCATTGACATTGCTCCCTGCTTTTTATTGTTTTTCAAAATCTTCTAGCCTTCTTGTGTTGCCCTAAACAATAATGCTAGAGAAGTATACTGGCATAGGATCTTGAAACAAAAAGTGACAGACCCTAAAATAAGCTTCACAGGGCTCCTATGATGAAAGAGCATTATTTGCTGTGGAAAAATCTTGTTGATGCATTATAGCTAGTGTTATTTTTAGAATGAATAAAGTAATATAAAAACAAGTAACTTGCCTGAGTCATACACTGATGTTGTAGCAGGGAGATGTCTACAACAAAGATATCCTAACTCCCATTCTTTGTTAAAAGAAAAAGGGTTTTCTTTTCTGGGGCAGACTAGATTCTGACCTGGGTTTGTCTGTGACTGATGTCCTCTTCAAACGCCTTACAGAAACATCTTGTGAGACTCTGTTTCAGAGGAAGGAGGATGGTCTTTGATTGAATTTTACAAGTGCCTACTTTCTCTCCCAAGGGAACTAAAGGAGAAGATTCAGCCAGAGATCTTAGAACTGATCAAACAGCAACGTCTCAATCGACTTGTAGAGGGCACCTGCTTTAGGAAACTCAACAGTCGACGTCGGCAAGGTACAGCTCAGACTCCCTAGTCTGGCTTTATATCGTCACTTTGGTCTGTAAGTTCAGCTGAGGAATACTGTTTTCATTGGCAGGATCCTTGGTTGTTGTGCTGTCTTGACTGCTTTTACCAGGAGGCATCTGAACGCATCTCCAAGTTACAAATTTTCAGGGTTTCCTGTTTCCCTGAAACTGGTTGCAGCCTTATCACACAGATGATCCGGAGCAAGTACAGCCTTTGCCAAAATCTCAAGCAGCAGTCTCACATTCTGAAATTAGTATTTTCATTTCTGCCTGAATGTCCAGACCTCTTGTTCATCTCAAAACAATGTCTTTGCAGGAATAGCACATGAAACTTGAATTTTAATCTCCCGGTCTTTGATCACCTTTATGTGTGCAACAAATTCATTCTGCACCCCTCCCTCTAATACCGCCCATCCTTTGGTTTAGTCTTACATTGCCATATAATTTTATTATGGTATTTAAACATGCTTTTTGAAAGCATTTATTTCAGTAATTCGTGTAACTTCATATGAATACTTGTTTGATATTGGAAGATTATTTTCCCAATTCTATGAGTCATTCCTCATTCTATACAGTAAAACTCCCTATGGGTCTTTTCCCTCAGAGTTTCTTTCTCCAGATAATGTAATGGGGACATAGAGTAAATTCAGCAGATTAATTAGAAGTCATATCCAAAATTTCCCTTTAAACCCCTCATTTTGTGAGGATTCTAATTTGAAAGTTACAAAAGCTAAGAGTAAGAACTGACAAAGATCAATATTTGAGACCTTCAGATTTATTGGGGAAAAGTGCATTCTTCACAGAGAGAAGTATCCCTGGAATGCCTCCTTCCTTAGAAACAAGGAGGCAATTTTCCTTAATGGGGGGAGGTTATTTGTAACCTCTCTGTCATGCATAGAAACACCTATGAAGCTCACTGCACAGAAAGATGGTCAATATTCCACTCTGAATTTCTGAACAGACTGGATAGAGAGGCATGATACATGTTTCTCCTTCATCAATGTACTCATGAAGTAAAAGTAAGTAAAGTAATATGCAGTTTGTCTGGCTACCAGTAGTGAGAGTTGTTTATTTTATTCCTCTCACAGCCTAATCCAAACGACTCAAATTCAAGGGACGGAGCAGGATTTGTAGCAAATATTCTTCTTTTGGCTGATCTCCAAGAGGAAGATAGGTTGTTTATTTTATTTAAATTGTTGTTAGTTTATGATTTATAGGATCAAAAGCCTTAGGGAGTATAAATTCATTCAACTTTGAACAGTAGAGTTGAAGCTAAAAAATAATTATTTTTTTAAAAAATCAATGTAATCTTCTCGTCCTCAGTTGAGAGGGTTTCTTCCTATCATGCGTTGGAGTGAATTCTATAGGCCACGAGATTAATTGCTTTGATGTCATATTTATACAGGACCAGAAATAATTCATGATTCTTTGGAAAGAAATAAAACACACAACCATGCCTCAAAGAACATTATCTTCACTGAAATAGATTGTTTTTCTCAGATGGAAGCCCATTTAGGAGGTCATGTTTCCACATGCCCTTGGAGAGTTGTGTATGCTTTATGATAGACTTCTGTATTCCCTGAAGCAGAAGGGTAAAATACCATTTGTGAGGGAGGTAGTAGACACAAAACCATTTAGAGGATGATGATGCATGAGGCCACTAGGACTAAATTCAGTACAGCCGACCCTGTCCTGGGGTGCATGAGGCACAGCATTGGCAGCCGGGCAAGGGAGGGGATTGTCCCACTCTGCTCTAAGCTGGGACAGCCTCACCTTGAGTCCTGTGTTTAGTTTGGGGCACCACAATATAAAAAAAAGTTATTAAGCTGTTAGAAAGCATCCAAAGGAAGGCAACAAAGATAGCGAAGGGCCTTGAGGTGAAGCCATATGGGGAGTGGCTGAGGTCACTTGTTCTGTTCAGCCTGGAGGAGACTGAGGGGAGACCTCATTGCAGTCTGCAACTTCCTCAAGAGGATAAGAGATGGGGCAGACACTGATCTCTTCTCTGTGGTGCCCAGTGACAGGACCTGAGGGAACGGCCTGAAGCTGAGTTCAGAGGAGGTTTACATTGGATATTAGAAAAAGGTTTTTCACGTGGAGTGTGATCAGGAACTGACTGGAACAGGCTCTCCAGGGAAGCGGTCACAGCTTCAAGAAGCATTTGGACAGTGCTCTCAGGCACATGGTTGTGACATTTGGAGATGGTCCTGTGCAGGGTCAGGAGATGGACTCAATGATCCTTATGGATCTCTTCCAATAACTCATCATACTCTGTGGTTCTGTGACCTAACACAGTGCGATTTAATGAAGCATGCTTGGCTTGTAAGCCATTCAACTGGGATCCTTTTTTAGGTATGTACAGTGCCTGGCACAGTCCAAATAACAAATACTGGCAGATCACAGGGAGTAGAAGAAGCTCTCTTGCAATAAGCATTTATCCTTCAGGGTCTCCTGTTTCCCAAAGCAGCACAAACAGTAAAACCAGGGCCGTTGTGATGTCAAGAATTAGTAGATGAAGTAAAATGAATGAAGGATCCAAGGTTTAGCTAATGATACTAAACGTTATGACAGTCAGTCTTTCAGATAATTCCTCTGAATGTCCTGATAAAAACAGTAGAGGTCCCAGATTCTGAGTGTGTCTTCTGTTAGCTTTGTCTCACATCCCCATCTCCTCTCTTGCAACCCACCTCCCTGTACAAGTGCCCAATGCAACCTCAGGGGGTTCAGGAGTCCTTGTCACCTGCCTGGTGCTCCAACTGAATCCACTTGTTATGGAGCATTACCAAGGCTCTAAAAGGGCCATGGTCCATCCAGGTTGACATGGAGCTGAAAGAGAAATCAGTACTGCTCTGAGGCATCACAATTTGCCTGTTATGTGGCAATCTACTTGTAAGAGTAGCATGACCAGGTAGGAGTTATACTAAAGTATGTATATGCTTTTTTTGCCTTTCCTATGATTCTTTTCTTCCCTTAACACAATCCTGGAACAAATGTCACGAATCTGCAGATTGTACAAGAAGAACCTGAACGTGCCCTACACAGAAGCTCAAAACATTAAATTGCCCATTTAAAGATAATTAACAGGCCTTAGCCCATTATAAAGACTCCAGAGCAAACTTCTATTAAGATTGTTGTTTTAACATGTGGTAGGACACACATGGTTAGTCACAGTAAGTTGAAAAAATTGACTTACAAAAAAATGAGAAGGGAGTTTACAGCCTCTTATGACCTTTTGAAAAGAGATTAAACACTTTCATACATACTTATCATTGGAAAGCCTCCAATCCAACAGGTGATTCACTGGGGGGATGCTGAAGATTAAGCCATGAGGTATCTATATTCAGATCTGAGCTTTTTGTGTTTCAGCACAGGATTATCATAGCAGGATCTCTCTGTAGCTGAAATTCAGAAATATCATTGTTGTCCCAGTAGGAACGTTAGCACTTCCAAAAAATACATGGTCTTTCCCTTGCAAGGTTTTCATAGGAGAACTGCAGCAGTAACTCCTGGGTTTTTGTGAAGTATTTTAATCATTTGGAAATGAAACAGCAAAATCTAACCTATCCTTCTGATCACTGTTCAACAGCAGATCACCATGCTTGGCAAATCCCCACTTTATTTCTGGGCAACGAACATCTGCTGAAAGATAGATCTCTTCAGCTTTCTCCTTCCTTAGATAATTCCTAAAAGAAAAGGGAGAAGAGTAAAGCAAAAACCTGCCAAGCACTCTACACTCCCAGTAGTTATTATTTCCAGTAGAGCTAAGTAGCAGATAAAGGCATTTTATTGAGGATAATAGATACTTCTAATGGTGTCATCCAGTACATTTGTAGTATATGGTGCTGGGTGCACTCCTGAAAATAAATTCCCTTTTTACCTTTATAAAGATTGTAGAGAAATTGTATGTTATTGAAGTGGTTTTGCAGTCAACATGAGGTTTCTCAAACAGTAATTTTTGGAAGCAAGGGAAACCCTGGTGATACACACCATTAAATTAAAAACACAAGGCGCCATGAAAGTAACCTGGAAACAGAAACCTTAACTAGAAACAAAAAATCAAGAGAAGACAGGTTTTCCATCTCTTGCTAGGATAAGCAACTCACAGTTCTGAGCCACACACACTTTGACTTTTTTCTGCCAAGCTCTTTTCTACTGTTACTTCATCCTAGTCTCCATAGTCCCACAAAAAACCTAATATTCTGTGAGCACGAGATTCACGGATACAAGCCAGTTAACCAAATATGTCTCCAATAATGCCAGGGGTAAGTTATTTGCCAGTTATTGGGAGAGCTTCCTGGCTTGACCTAGGCAGTTGAGTTGGAGTGAAAATGTCAATGCAATTTTAATAGAGAGAGAAAAAAGTAAAAGAAAAAAAATGCATACCTAGTTGCACATATAGATACAAAATCTACAAAAATACATGTTTTTACACATATATTTAAAAGCAGGTTCCTCTTGCTAAATCTGTGAAGATGTTTTTCTTTGAACAAAAAACTAGTAACCTTGAACGTATTTTGGAAAAAAACCATATTCTCAGACTTCTGTTCATGCATATCTGAGCTATTTTCTCCCCAGATTCTAACAATAGAGCACTTCTGTACTAACCACAGCAGTCCTTTACCTGGAATAGTATTGTTAGAGGCATATGAGTCATTGGCCATTAATGCACTTGGAAACACACTGTGTGAATGGTCAGGCACTCTGTAGCCCATCAGCAAAATGTTCTGTGCTCTGCTATTTGTTCACAATTTTGAATATTACTTTTGTAGCCAAATTGTAGGTGATTTTGTTATTTGGGGTTTTTTTTAACCTCATCTATAATCTTCAACAATATGCTGTGATATAGCTGGCTGCTTTAGCAAATATCTGAAAAATCAGAACAATATCCTTGAAAACTTTTCAGATTAAAAGCCAGAATGAATAATTCTGTTTCTCAAAACAGAATTTCTAGCACCCTAATGTGATTGCATCAGTGGTCAGTGAGCTGAAAGACATAAGGAGTTGCTGGGAAGTGTAAATAATGTAGTGTCTGAAAATTGTGATGAAATATCAAGTCCACATCATCTCTAAAGACTGTGGTTAGTGACTCTCCTCCCTACAGCTTCTTGTTCTGAGCAGGAGGTAGGTGTAGTAACACTGGATACAAAACAGGCCACAGAAGGGACCTAGTCTTTGGGGAAAATTCTTATGCCTGGGCCTAAAACCAAAAGAAACCCCATTCCTTCCTGAACACACAGTTGCCCTGTTCCAGCTGGGCACATGCATATGGATCTGCCAGATGTGGAGTGCTAATAGGGGACTAATAGGGAAGGTCTGTCTGAACTTTAAAGCCTTTCGTAACACTTCAGCTCTGCAGGCTTTGGTTTGAGAGTTTTGGAGGGTTTGGATAGTAGTTTTTCTTTGTTTTATAAACACCACCTTTGAGTCATAGTAGAAAAGAGCTTTTTCTTCTGCTTTTTTTTTATCAATTTAGAGCTCAAAGTAAATGCTGGCTACTTCCCATGTGCTGTTCTACAATTCAGACTTCTTCACTCTTTTTCTCAGTGGAAGCAATTTAATATCATTTTTGTTTTGGCTGCAGGATCATTCTATACATTACTTTTCCAATATAGTTGTGTTCAGCACTTGCACTACAGTAAAATAGTTGCATCCAGTTTCAAACTGTTCCCCTCCAAGGTACTGAAATCTCATGTGAGTGGGATATTTTCTGATACAATGTTTGTAGCATCATGTACAGCTGAAGCGAAAACTGGGATGGGTAAGGCTGAGGTGGCTGTAGAAACAAGGGTCCCTTCTCCTAGCAACATGCTGTCACCCTCCTCAGCCTGGCTGGTGCAGTCATTTAGTGGCTGTGGTTGAGGAAACCTTGTTAGTTCCATTTGTAGCTTTCATTTAAGGGCTTTCCCCTTGACAGTAAGGCTGTGGCACAGCAGAGTTATTAGTGAGCCCACAGGAGCATTGTGCTGGACATGCTTCAAGCTACAGTCTGTGGCCATTAGTTTTTCATTAACCTTGGGTTATGGGGAATTGCTGAAAAGGCTCCTCAAATATTCAGAGCTTGGGTTTCTTCCCCTTAAGCCACCCCTTCCCAAAACAAAATATTTTCATGGAGGGGTGTTCCCCTCTTTTATTATTGAAGCATGGCATTGAAAGAGCCAAGGTTACCAAAATACTAGCCCCTAGGAGATAGAAGAACGAAACCCTTGCTAACACCAGCCCCATGTGTGATAAATTGAAGGGAATTCATGGTAATTTTTTTTTTTTCAGTTAGAACATCTTTTTGCCCAGGTCACTGAGAAGGTAATGAAACCATGTCCATTTCTACTATGAAAAAAATTACTGGTTTAATTTTAGAGTTGGAAAGTTGTATTACTTTGTACAGCCCAATAAACAACGAGGTTGCATTTAAAGCTAGCTGTGAAAGCCTCCTGCTGCAGTTACTGGAGGCCTTTCTTCAGGCATAGTGGTCAACCATCAGATTCAATGGTGTATATTCTTTAAACATCAGGCTTTGCTAAGGTTCTGGTAGAGTTCCCTGTAAAAGGTATGAATCTAGAAAATTTTCACATACATCCTTCTGAGATACACAAACTGCCTAATAAGTTGTTTGTTTATGTGCTCTTCAGATGACAGTCTATTGAATGAGGGCTCCTACTTGCTCTAGTTTCAATTCCCTGCAAAAGTTTTGCAGGTGGGGTCTTTTCAATCTAATACTGTGCCATATTGTATGTTCTGCTGCTTATAGTCCAGGGATGCTTATATTTCAGCCGCTCTTCTTGTATGCATCACAGGAGCATAATCTCAGGCTCTCTACCATCAATCTTTCAGTGTTGTGCATGCCTGTGAAGTTGATAGCCAGAATCTCTCCCATGGCCATTTTGAGCCTTTGCCAGAGGTTTGTAAGGTTTTTTGAAACCTTTCTGTAGAAGGGGCTGTACACTCAGAAAGTAGTTAGAAGGGTGTAGGGTTTTTCCACCAAACCTTTTTATCCACTGGGACAATATATTTAAAAGGGCATGTGAAAGTCCATTTTTATCATTTCGTTGCCTGTGTTTTACTGCATTGTATTTTAAATGACTTGCCAGGGGCCTGGAGTGTCCTTCAGGACACAGCTGGCTCCATGAGGCCAGTGCTTTACTCAGAGAGCCAAGAAGCCTTTCCTCTGCTAACACCCCAAATGAGCTCACATAAGCTGGTTCTACTGCTCCTCCAATGTTTTATCCAAAAGGAGGCTCCCAGCGACTGCAACACCGCAGGGCTGTGTCAGTGCTAACATTTCCTCTAAATTGTTCCTCAGGCTGCTGCTTGGCACAGCAGCGCTGCCAGTACGAGAGAAGCACAGAGCCACAGAAGCCCTCTGCCCCCCTCCACTGGCATTTTAACATCCAGCCTTGCTCTGAGCTTTTGGAGATTTAGTTTGGATGTAACAAGATTGTATTTTTGACAGCTTAACATTATGTGATCTATTTATTAGATGGAACATGCTCTGACAAGGAAGGATAACCTCTTTCTTGCCACTTCAGAAAGGGAATTGGCAAGCACCATGCTTGCACGCTAGGCAGTGTGGTGGACTGGCTCTGCAAAGGTGATGTTCTTCACAGGAGCAGATTTTAACAAATGTTGTTAGGGGGAATTATGTCCTGCAAAGCACAAGTTGTCAGGAGATGTAAATGTACGTCTCTTAGGAAAGACTAAAATGCAAACTGGGGTGTGAACTGCATGGTCACACATACATTTGTGACCATGCAAAGCACTGAGTTATCTGCACGACAAGAGACTTAATGTCTGCTTTTTAAGTCCTTGCATGTTTATTAGGTCCAGTGTCTCCATAAATATGGGGGTGTTCTCCCATGTCTATAAAAAAAGACATGAGTCATATTTTTCATAAAGTATGGGATATTTCAAATTTATCAGTTTTTGGGTGTCCCACACAAGACAGCTGGTAGGGCTTGATTTTCACAAAGTGGGTGCTAAAAATGAATCTTTTATGGGTAAATTAGAGTTATCCACACAAAGTAGTTACATTGCCAGTCTTCTGGCCATGAGGGTATATAATATCTGGTAAAATTAAGTAAATTCTTTCTCGGTAGTATTTTTTTTTTTTTTTGAGCCAGTGACTATGTCAATAACAAAACCCCTGTAGATTAATGCCAGCTTCATTTAATCAAGTAAAATTACTAAGCAAAGTCCCTACCCTTCTTATATATATACCCCACACATTTCTTCTTCTGAAAGAAAAGACAGCCTTTCCCTGTAGCACCTTGTTTGAGTAAGCTTTCTCCTCTGCTGTTGGTAAGGCTGATGAATACATGTCAGTGACCTTGCTTAATGTGTTTATTTCAACAGACAAATTTTGGTATTGTCGACTTTCACCTAATCACAAGGTCTTGCACTACGGAGACTTGGAAGAAAGTCCACAGGGAGAAGTCCCTCATGATTCCTTGCAAGATAAGTGTAAGTCATGCACAAATTTTGTGACTTCTGCTTCTTTTATGCTAGTTCTTCTTTATAACCTATAGCAGGTTTCTCTTAACATGGGACATTATGCACAGCTCTCTTTATGAAGATAAAGAGCAGGGTACATTTCCTCCTGCATTCAAACACCACTCTCCTGGGTTTGGCAAGTATGTGTGGGGACTGCATTAAACTTTTCAATGAGTTTATAATTTCATTCAGCTTGGAAACATCATGTATTTCCTAGGGAGGAACACAGTTTATTTTCATTGCTCATCTAACTGCGGATGTCAAATAAAAATACTTGGGCATATTCAGAAGCACTGCCTGTCCATGGAAATAGGCAGTCTCGTGACTGGAGGAGGATAAGTGCAGAGGTCTTATTAGTTATTGTGAGGAGTGGACTTAAAGGTGACAGGTCACTGTGAAGAGCATTGAGAGGACCTCACTCTTTCTGTGTAGCCAAATGGGAGAGGACACGTCTCTGTGGCAGCTCCTATCAGGGGATTTATTGGGATTTTTCCTATGGTTAAATGTAATTTTGGAGCTCTTCAGAACCATCACACTCTAATGATTTCTCCTTTGTTCTTCAACACAAGTTGTAGGGGTTTAACCTGCAATCCAGGGAAGATTTTTTATGATAGTGGAAATAATGACTATAGTTCTGTCACTGGGAGGTGACTTCAAGAAATCCATCATTGAATAAGGAATAATTTATTTTTGTTCTTTTCTGAAAATCCTTGGCATTATCAAATTAGACATGCTTATACAGGTATTTCAGCTCGTAGTTCCACTTCTTTAATGGAATGGCAGAAAGATTAATTTTTCAGAAGTTTGAAATTTTTCCAGCCTGAAAATTGGGGAATGATGTGAAATTTCCTCCCCTAACCTGTCTCCAGGCAGTGCCTTTTAAAATGTCCAAGTGCTCCCAGATGCAGTCTGAGAGGGAAAGAAGAAAAGCCTGTGTGATGCTGGAACCCTGACAGTTTGCAGTCACATTTTCTTGTTTTCCTTGCCTTACAGATTGCCTCAAGGATGTTCCACAGTCTTACTGCAGTCTTGGCAGAATGTAGGACAGGGCTTCACATTGCTTTTTTGTGGACAAGGCTTAGAGAAATAGCCATAGAATATTATAGTGTCAGAGTGACAGAAGAATGAAAGTCACACTTGATCTGCAGGCACAGTTACAAGAGCAGCAGTTCCCAGATTTGTTTGCTTGGAGCACGCTTCCATGCACAAACCCCTGACCCTGACTGTGAGCGTCATCTGGCACTTGCATTTTCTGTGCCCTCTTGAACCTACTCAGGAATGTCAGGATCCCATGGTGGCATGGATCCCATGAAGGCTCCTGCTTTAGAAACCATTGGGCCAGACCCACACGGTTGTCTCAGCATGGCTGCTAGCATAGCAGATACCAATGCAGTTCCAGAAAGAGGTGGTTATTTCATCAATATTTCAGGTTTTCAGGTTATGAAAGAGACAAGATTTACCCATGTTAGATGGACTTTCATTAAACAAAGTTGAGAATATTGCAAGTCACAAGATTATAAAGTGGCACTATTGTTTGAAACATATCAGATCAAACTGGCTTGGGCATTTTACAGAATACTTTTCATAAATATTCTGGTTTTCTCTGGACAGATTATTGATTTTTGAATTCTTGAAGTTTGAATATGATGATAACTTCTCAGCATTTGGAGCCAGATCCATAGATAAAGAGAATAGGTGGGTAAGAAAACAGAATCAAGAGAAGCAGCATCAAGCATTTTGTGTACTCCTTGCCAAGTCTGAATAATTAGTCTCATTCCCAAAAAAAAACCATGTGTGGGTTTTTAACCTTTTCACTTCTATGAGTGTCACCCCTCTCTTCAGGCTGGCAGAGTTAACAAGCCATGCAGACTCCAGCTGGGACAGAAAACAGCTGCCCTCCTTCTCAAGGCTTTATCCATTGTGAGCACATCACATCTGTGCTTACGCCCTCCAGCAACTTGTAGTCAACTTCTGTTACCTCCTGAAGTCTTTGATTCTATTTTTCTAAAGCAAGGTATAAGCCAAATTCCAGATAAATAAAGAATAGGATGTCACATCAGTCTGTGATCTTCCATAGTAACTGTATTCCAGATCACACAGATCAAGTGTATGAAACCTGGAGAAAAGCCTTCTTGGTTGAGAGCTCTGACCTCAGAAAACCTTAACTTATGCAAACAGAGAAATTGTTTTCCTGGGCTTTTTTCTAAAAATCGCAGGAACTCTTTTCTTAAGAAGACCTTTCTACCATAGTTGCAGTCAAATAGCTCCTTAATTTCCCAGTTTATTCTAGCTCACTCTCACCTCTCAAAAACAGTGTCTCTTCTTCAAAGAGGGACTGTCAGAGACATAAAAAGTCAGCAGACCCACAGCATAAAAATTCTGAGACCAAAGGCAGAAATTGAGTAGTGAGGAGTCAAATTATTTCTTTCATTCCAGTTTTCCATGCAAAGCAAGTACTTTAAGAATGTGTTTTACATCCTATGCCATCCATTTGGTGTAGGGCTGAGGTAATCTGTCATAAAATATATGGTGCTGTTGGGCCCAGTAGAAGAGTAAATGCATTTCTTCTCTTCACTATTTCCATTAGAGTTTCTAAAGAACTGGGCAGTTACAGGTTTTCATATTACTATCCTGTTCTATATATAAGATACTTTTCTGCAGCCACAAGGATAATGGATTATTTATAGATCGTAAAAATTGTCACTCAGGGACCATATTGTATTGTAGAGCATATAGATTCTTCATAATGTAATTACCTTTGGAAAATTGACTTCCGCTTGAAACTCAGAGAAATTTAGCTTTACACTTTAGTGACCTCACTCTGTGACTCTGAGTGGCATCAGATTCCAATATTTTTTTCTTACCTTTCTTTACCTCCAGTCATTTCTGATCACTTCACATTTTGAAGCAATTGGAATGGCTTGTTATAAGCCTTAGTATGCCTTGTTCCTGCTAGTACCAGAAAGCAACTAAACTGCTGATGGGACTGAAATAGAAAACTATTTTTAAAAAAATTCCTACAGGCTTTTAAAAGAAGGAAAACAGCACTGAGTGAAGGGTCCAACTTGCCCATCATCCTCTCTCCAGCAGAGACTTTACCTGGATGCCAGGAAAGAGCAACAACAGAGCAGGCACATTACACTAACAAGGAAGAAAACTATATGGTTTTGAGATCCATGAGTACACGCACTGTCCAGGCACAGGTACGCGTTTATATGAAACACTCTTACCCAAGGTAGTCTAAACAGGCAAGAAAAAGCATTTTCAGACTTTTATCTGGATGCCTGAAATTTTGTCAAGATTCACTGGTTCCTGTGTTAGTTATTTTCTTCCAGTTTTCTTTCTTACAAAAGGCTGGAAATGGCAAAGGACATGGCAATTTTAACACATGCTTCTTTTTAGACTCTGTAGCTTTTACATACCTTGCTTCTAGCTAATTTTCTGGGGTTTGATTTTCTTTTTAATGCAGTGCCAGTGGCAGATATAAAAGCTGTTGTGACTGGGAAAGACTGCCCACATATGAAGGAGAAAGGAGCTCTTAAACAAAACAAGGTATGGTTCTCAAATTGTTATGAATACATACTGTGCAGAATACAAAGCTTGTCAAATTGACCTTCCCTGAAATAATACAGGTATTTTTCTTTCCAGCCTGCAATATTTCCATGTATGTATACCCTTTGTTTTGACCTCAGACCATTTGAGTTAAGTTATTGGGACAGCTTAGCCTTCTTTACTCATATTTTATGGCAGCTGTGCATTGAGATACACCCAGGGCACAACTGGAATTGTCTTTAGTAGTGATGTTTTCTATCTCTAAAGCAAAGCAGCAATGGCTGTTGGTGCCTACTCCTATATTGTGTCTGATAAATAACTATTTTGTTCCAGCTGTGTTTTCTGATGAACCCACATTCAGTGAAAACATGCCAAAATTGCAATTAATGTCCAGCCGATGATACCTGCTGGTCCAGTCAGGTAGAAAAACCACTGCCAACAAAAGGCTGTAAGTTAAATCCTGGTCAATTAAGGAGGCGTATAAGGACGTGCTTAGCACTTCATTTGGGAAAAATGTGTAGGAGACAATATTCAGCTTAAATTAGATTTATACTACCTTTCAGAGTTTCAGAGCAAGAACTGTAAGCTGACAGTAGTACTAAAATTGTGCAGTGCCAGAATCTTGCAGAGTTTCTGTTAGTAAGAATTGTCACCACATCAAGAAGAAATAGTTACTAGCAATATCTGGCATTGTTAGGGGTGAATACCATATTCTATGAGGTATGTTAATAAATTTTCTATCGGGTTGTCTCTCTTACCTTACAAGAAGCAATGAGACTCTAATGGTGTTCAGTCTGACCTAGAAGAGCACTCTGAGAGGTCTGGGAGCCAGATCACAGCTTTCGAATCAGAATTTCTAATTACCTGAAACTGAGAAAATTTTGGATCAGACCAGGAGATTTTGATGGCCAAAATAGTGAAGTTAAGAGTTCCTGCTTCAACACTTTAGATAAAATTGAAAAAGCCATTCTGAAGGGAGCCATAAAAATTGAGAAGGTCCTGTCAAAGCTACATCACACGACTAGCTGAACCTTCACAGCTTCAACTTCTCTTTCCTTAACTGTGCACAGATGGGCAAAGCATCCTGAGTATTTTTTGCATTTGTTTTCTTATAGAGAAGTTGCCCTCCTTTCAACATAGGCTTTACATGATAGGAAAGGAAAAAGTCAAGTGAGGAAAAAAAAAATCCTAGGAGTATTTTTCCTTGTTGATTTTCTGAATCAGGACACAAACACACACACATGAGTACAATAGATTACGTATAACTCCTACCTCATGTTACAGCTGAACCATCAACACATTTGGCTGGGACATTTATATGATGCATATAAAATATTTTTAGTTCTTCCTTGCCTTAGCACTCATATGTCCACACAAAAGGGAAAGATGGAAAGCAGTGGGTGGCAGTGATGGAAATGTGTCATCATTATGGCGCAGTAATGTCTAGATAGTATTTAATGCTAAATAGAATTGCTGCAGATCAGTTTGTCCTCAGCTCTCAGCATTGCCCCATTTCCGTAGGTAAAATTGCTTTGGACTGGTATAAAATTTCTGGCTGAGAATGTGAAGATCTGGAATTCATAGGTAGCATGGCTGCATCCCTGGCTGGAGGCATTCTATTTGTGACCCAGACAATGGCAATTTTGATGGTTTTATTGTTTCTGATGTGGTGCAGGGGTTTTGGTTTGGTGGGTTTGGGTTATTTTTTTATTTCCTCATTTCCTTATTTCTTCCCCTGAGAAGCACGTCAGAATTTTTGAATTAATCTGTCACCCCAATCAAACTGTCTGGCACAATATTGCAACTATTTAACTGACATAGGAATAACATGTTGTTTGCAGCATATCAAGTTATATATGGGTTAGGCAATTAAAATTTATAAAAAGGCAGACACAGAATGCAATTCAGCTGAGTTTGGTGTATAAAACCTTTCACTTTCTGAAATTTCACAATCAGTAATATATTTTTAAGAGGTCTTTTCATTCTGAGCTTTCTTTGTACATATATAACGTCCACCTCAATTTTATTAATTGGCAGAAAAGAAAATTGAATGGCAGAATGCCATGCTATGAACATAGCTGGAATTGGCAAAATGTCCATAACAAATGCTTCAGCATCTCTTCATTTGCCAGCAAATGGCTATTGTTCTTTCAGCAGGACAATTTAGAAAGAAATAAGGGTTAAACTGAATTGGAATTTATATGCATATGAAGCTGGAAAGATGTGACAGGACCAGATCTGAATCCATTGTTGTTTGTCTTGCTTGTGTTTTTAAATTAGGTTTAATTTTTAAATCCTTATTTCTGTCTCCCAAGTAGTACCAATGATTTTCAAGGAAATGAAATACATCAGATTTTGCAGCCTTCAAAATAAAGCATGACAGAAGAATTAGGAAAAAAAACATAGCCAGATATTTTGAAGTGTTTGCCTGTCACCCTTTATCTGCTGATGTGGCAGGTTTCAGGCTTTGTGCCTTTTTAGTCAGCTAAAATGGTTCATCCCTGATGAATGAAGCTCCTCTTCTCCTCTCTTCTCCTCTCTTCTCCTCTCTTCTCCTCTCTTCTCCTCTCTTCTCCTCTCTTCTCCTCTCTTCTCCTCTCTTCTCCTCTCTTCTCCTCTCTTCTCCTCTCCTCTCCTCTCCTCTCCTCTCCTCTCCTCTCCTCTCCTCTCCTCTCCTCTCCTCTCCTCTCCTCTCCTCTCCTCTCCTCTCCTCTCCTCTCCTCTCCTCTCCTCTCCTCTCCTCTCCTCTCCTCTCCTCTCCTCTCCTCTCCTCTCCTCTCCTCTCCTCTCCTCTCCTCTCCTCTCCTCTCCTCTCCTCTCCTCTCCTCTCCTCTCCTCTCCTCTCCTCTCCTCTCCTCCGTTTCCCACTGCTGCCTGTCTAAAGAGTTCTTTGGGACAGATCTTCTGACTGGCAAGCAAGCTCAACATGGCCAGACCTCAGCCTTCAGTAAAGACATGGGTGGTTTGAGGGTGTTTAAGACAGAGAAAGCAAAAAGTAGCATGGGATCACTTCCCCATAGGCACCCAAAATGCCTGTTCATGAAAAATAGCTTGCTTCTGGCCTGTGTTGGGGACCAGTGGAGACTGGGGGAGAGAGAACCTCTGGGCATGGGAGAGCAACCTTCCCTTCATACCACCTAAGACAGCTTCCCCACAGAGGTGAATCCAAGGAGTGGGAAGTATTGGCCTGCCGTTGTCATTTCTTGTTCTCTGTTTTCAGCACAGCTCGGAAGAGAGGCACACTGTGGGTCCCAGTGCTGTTACCTTTGAGAAGCATTTGGGGAAGGGCAGAGGTCTAACACGTGGAAGGAGCTAGGAGTACCAAGGTAGTGAGTTCAGCAGCTTGAGGTGCAGAAGAAGGAAAGCAAAACAAAGAAGGAAGGAACAGGTTGGAGGGAATGTGAAATAAAAAACACCAGAGGGATAGAGAAACAAGTGGAAACAGCTTGAGTGAAAAATTACTGTGAGAAAGGTTAAGAAGTAGAACAGAAAAAAGAAGAGAAAACTACAGATGGCTGATAAAGACTGACCAGTTCTCATTTAAGAATTGCCAGCTCCTCCTTGTCAGTGATGGGACTGTAACAAAACCAGGTGGGGGTCCATGACAAATCAGCCAGCTCAACCACTGAGACCACTGTCAATGTGGAGGGCCAGTTGGCAACTCCAGCTCCTTTGGCTTCCATTTTCCTTGACAGTTTGCTGTGCAAACTGAGATGTTGGCACCTGGAAGTCATCATTCCCAAGCCTTTAGAGTCCAGGACAGCCAGCAAAGAAGCTGAGCTGTAGCCAGGGCTGCCAAAATAATGCTTTTCCCCAGAAAGAGAAGCGAGGTGCCCTTAATGTAGTCCTTTCTCATTCTCTGCCTGACTGGAAATTACTAAACCCTTGACATCCTGACACATGCCTCTTCCAAGCAGAGATTTTTTTCCTCCTTTTTTCTCTCTTTGAGGTGAAGAAGAAGGCATATTCATTGAAGTTTCCCAAAGGAAAAATTACAGGGTTCAGGCCTGTGGGATTGTTGACCTTCATTAAATTCAGAAACATCACAGTATAGCAGCACAAGCCCTTTTTTCAGAGCTACAACCTCAGTGGCATTACTTGGCGTATTCTGTCAGTAATTTATAACACTGTGGGAGGAGATAATGCCAGGTTCATGTGGGCAGAGGTAGATTTGTTTCTGTAATGAGGGACATCACTCTTAATAAGGTGTGGCTGAGAGACATTCCTACAACACAAAAGGGCCATGTGAGCCTGAACCATTGGTTTGCTGAGTGCACCAGCACTGTTTGCACTTGCAGCCTCCTTGGAGATTTAACACAATGACGACTTAACATAGCTTTGTCTCCTGTAGCCTTGGCAATTCATCAAGTCAAACCTAGTAACTAAACTCAAGGAAAACAAGAACATTCCCATGAGAAGCCTGATCTCTTATTATCCAAGATTATCCATAAGGATTGCAAGTTTTATGGTTCAGACTCTGCTCTTAATCATACAACGTCAAAACCAAAAAAGCCCTTACAGAAATCCAAATATCTATGTCTGTCTCAGACCAGGAGCTCAGGGGTAGCAATCTAGAACAATGTTTATGCTGCAGTCCCCACAGTCAATTCTTCCATTTTAAAACTTAATGTTGCAAATTTAGGAAGCTGTTCTGCTTTCACCGCTGGCAGTACAGGGACTGTTGTCAGCTGAGAGTCAGCAAAAGGCATCAGTGTGACAGGGCTGAGGAAGCCAAGAGGCAAAAGGAACAGGACATGTGATACAGATCATAGTTACAAGTCAGCACTCTGCTATGTAGCTGGGTCTCTTTTCCACAGTTACTATATCCATACCACCGAGATTGTGGTACAAATTGTGAGATCCTTGTAATGGCACTTGTAGTGATGCAGGGAGAAACCATAATATGGCAGCAGATAAGACAACATCTTTGCATGCTCACTGCTGGCCACTGAAAGATCATTGTTTATTCAGATTGCCTGGGTTTCCTCAGGGGAATGCAAGTCCAGGTGACTTTTAGAGAAGGTCAGCACTTTATGAATTCTCCTTGGTACCTTTTACAATTCCAGCTTCAGTGCTTAGGGGACAAAAAGATGATTGCTCTTTCCTTTCCTGAAATTCCTTTGGGTCTTCAGGTAACCAGCATAGTTTGGCTTGACTGAGGCTGGCAACTCTGGTTCAGATGGAAACAAAATTACAGAAATCTTCTGTGAGTGAATAATTTAATATATTTCCAGCAGTGAATAAAACATAAGTATATACCAGGATATTCATTGTCTTGACAAGATTTTTAACACAAGGAGTCAAAAGTTCTTGCAGAACTTTGTGAGTTTAATCTATACATAGTGAAAAAAACTGTGAGTCTTCATGAAGAGTTTCTTGCAAGTGTACTATTATTCATTATATAGATTTTAATCCTCACCATTGACTAGCTCAAATTTAAACTCAAATGGTAAAGTAATTCATGACCCAATGGGCCACAGTAAGCACTGAGGTGAGTGAGTTTTTTAGACTGAAGCAGCCATGGTGGTATTCTTGCTGTGCCTCTCTCTTGCAATGGTCTGGTGTTGCTGCAGCTTTGGCCAGACAGGAGACTACCATAAACTATTTTTCAACTTGTTTTGGGGAATAATGGATAGGAGAGAAAGACAGACCTTAATGTACGGATGCCTCTCTCATGCAGCATTAATATGTGTTTCTTTGTATCGTTCCAGGAGGTGCTAGAGCTTGCTTTCTCTATATTGTATGACTCAAGTGGCCAGTTGAATTTCATTGCTCCAGACAAGCATGAGGTAAGTCATGTTCAGAGTACAGAAATTTATTTGCAGTTATCTTAGTTGCCTTAAGGGACCAGATGGCTTTGTAAGAACATAAGAATAGGCATCTTGGCCCAGGGTATAGGTCCATCTAAATCAGTGTCATGTCTCAAAACAAATTGACAAATTCAAGGGATTAGTACAGGAACAAGACCTTCTGCAATTTTCTTGCATATCTGAGCCACAGAAGAAACATGCTTTTTATTCCTACATCACAGAGTACATGAAGCTCCAAATTACAGACCAGTGTTTTTAAGTCCTCCCGAAATATGAGCCATAAGAAAGAGAAATAAGAGAGCTTGGGCAGACCTCGAAGCTCTACAGACCTCGCTCACCATTTCCTGATTTCTTGTGGTCTGCTGTACTTCAGACACTAGAGAATTTTGCTGTGTGAACTTTCAACACTGAGAATTTGTACAACCAAGCTTTCAAAGAATCACTGCCAGCCTCAGTTCATTTTGACAATGTTAGGTTTTTTGGTTTTGTTTTTTTTTTGGTGAGTTTTTCTGGTTGTTTGTTTGTTTTGTTTGTTTGGGTGTTTTTTTGGTTTTTTTTTTGTTTACATAGTCAGTGGTGGTTATACCATAACTGGGTCTCAATTTCAGCCAAAGACTTGTGCTCTCCAGAATGGCATATCCCCTTTTTATTATTTTCACACTGCTTAAGACCATTCATGATAGGTGATTGTAGAAGGCCCCCTGTATTCATTCTATCGCCACATGAGAGCATTTTGCAGCAGCTTTCACTTGTATAATGACAATGTAAATACCAATAGCAAGGATGACTGATAGCCCTTTCCCTGCTCCCTTTTCTTTGTAAAAGCCACAAGGAAATAGAAGACATCATCGCCTTCTGGAATGTGATGGGATTAATTTACCTTAATTGTGTTGAATCATTGGATGTGTTTCTCTCAAAGAAATGTCAAGTAAAGGCTTAGCAGAATGCACTACATTAAAAAAATCTTTCTTGTTTCTAAAGCAAAAGAGTTGTGTTCCATTTGCACACTTATTTTTAGATATTACATTTTGTCTCAGTTCAGGACCCTGTGCTAAGATGATGAAGAAGATTGCTTTAAATTGAACTATACTGTAGTGTTAAAAAAGTGTGTGAAATTGCTGTACAAGTGAAGTGTATTAGCTATGCCACTTCAAAATTTGTTGCTCTGGACTAAAACCTTCAACTAAATGTTAATTTTAGGAGAGGAGATACAGTTATGCCCATTTGGATCTTTCTGTGGATTAATATTTGAGTGTCATTTTCACGAATGTTCATTCCAGAGAAGTATTTGCTGGTCAGTTTTCATGTAAGAGAAAAGACCGTAGTATCCCAGGCAAAATGTGCCATTAGAACTGTAGCTCTAAGCAACACATGGTTGTCATCATCCTCTGAACTGAACACAGGTTTGAGGATTTATGATATAAGTTCTCCAGAAACTGAATTCTAGACTGTTTCAGCTCAGAAGCACAAATGGTCATGAAAACCAACAATTTTTTCAGCCACTGTATCTCAAATATAGCCTATAGCTACGGGTGGATTTTAATGGTTCAAATGTTGAAAAGCTGCTGTTGCATCCCACTGACAGGCAGTAGCAGTGAGATGCACTAACCCAATTGCTCAAGATTGCGTTAACACACCTTTTATCTTCATGTCTCTTTTTGGCATTGTGCAGCTTCTTTGAAACAAAACTAATATGTTCCAAAAAAATGGCCAGAGGCAACAGTCTCTGCTGCCACTTGACAGCTCTCAAATGAAAGTTTTTAAAAGGACATCTCACATTCTCTGTATTTTTCCATGGCCTGCAGAAGAGTGAGTTATGATTAAAGTGGAAAGTACAAGTATTCAGAGGAAGCACCCACAAGGAAAGGGAAGTAGTATGTTGTGAAGCCTGTGACTCTTCATCAAAGTAGTTGGGATGCTTGTTAATAGAAGTGATAGTTTAGCAGCATTGTCAGTTTGGGAGATCTGGTGGTGACATCTCAAGATTCTGAAAGCTTTGTGTGAAGCACCAGGAATGATGTTGGTACATGACAATTTCAGGTCAGACTTGCAGGGCTTTTTTTAAGTACTTGCGCAGCCCTCGTGATTGTAGAGTGAGGCTGAAATGTGGGAGTTGAGTGTGTCCTAAAAAGAAAAATTTAACAGGGATCTTAGGATAATTCTGGCTGCAAGGAATCCTGAAGGTGTTTCAAGTCCAACCTCCTGCTCAAAACAGGTCAGCAATGAGCTCAGACCAGGTTGCTCAGGGATGCATCCAGATGGATGAAACCTGTGCAAGCTTTCTAGTTCTTGTCTCCCAAAGTAATTGTTTGATAAAATTTCATTTCTGAACCAGTATCATTGAGATTTGGACCTCATTCTAGCACACTTAAGTTTGTGAATTCCCTTAGCCATCTGTTGGAGCTTACTGCTAGCCAGAGGATTCAGTACTATGAGATCACTCCATTGTATTTGTTTTTCATTTAAATACTAATAACTGGTTTCAACTACACAGCAAAAAAGGTGGATTAATCTTATCCATGATTTTTGACAGAGAAACTGATGAGGGAGGCCATAATTAGGTTTCATTGGAGTTTTATGAAAATGAATCTCATAAATTAATTTTTCAGTGGCTCTTAGTCTCTTTTGCATATTAAAAAGAAAAAAGCTTCTGAATGAATGCCTCTGTTTTTCCACCATCTCATTAGGATGTCTCTCTGCTCAACATGTGCAGGAGTTTAATTAGGTGCATTTGCCAATATGGAGATTAGAGAGGAAGCCCCTTTTCCAGGCCATTGCACTCATCGGAATTGTGGCCAGAATTACTGTGGGCCCTGAATGAGTTATATCTGAAGAGGAGAGAACTGCAGTTCTGCTTTCTGGCTCTCTGGGATTCCTCCCCAGAGGAAGAGCTGGCCACACTCACTGTGCAGGTGATGGACGATTTCCATCCAGGGCTGCATCTGTTGAGAAGTTTCTCTGCTCTTCTGTAACCTGAGCAGAGCCTTTTGCTTTTCTGTTCCTTTCTTCATAATGAATTCAGGGAAAACTTTCCCAGAGAAAGATTTCAAGTAAATCAAAAGATTATAATCTGTTCAAATGTAATTATTTTTCGAGAATAACTTCTTTCTTTTCCTGATACTCTGCATTCACTCCAAAAAAACTGCATGCTTTAAAAGTCTTCAGTGGCACACTTTGACAGCCTAGAATAGGCAGGCTAAGTTGTTTATTTAGTACTTGTCAGCAGGACAACCTGAGCTCTAAAGTCTCTTCTATATAGCTGATCTCATATTAAAGCTGTGGCTTGGCTTGCCCACACCCTAGGTGAAAAAGCTCCCTCTTCTTCTGTTTTGTTACTGACTTAAGTGGGTTGGATTTCACTTCGGATGCTGAAGTGTGCTAACCCATCCTATTTTTGAAACATGCCCTTTTTCTGCATGAAGAGGGGGGCTTCTCTCTCTTCTTTAAAAATAATCCTCATTTCTGCTGTGGGATGAAGTCAACCATGGCTATCTTTAAATTCAGCGGCATCATGTAGCAAATGGTCAGCTAAATTTAAAACCCATTTTTTTGGCATGAAATCCAGCAGAAGTATTTGTAAGATAAAAATGCAGTTATGGTTAATTTAATTTTTCTCCTGCAAACTAGGACACAAGTTCATGATTGAAATCTTTATTTTTAGATGACAGCATTTGAGTACTTCTGTTCATAGTTGAATAAATGGCTGGTAGTAATAAATGAAAGTGACTTATTCAATAGAAGTTGACTCTAGATAACCAATCTCCCATGAATTTGTTGCTGATTTTAAATGGTTATTCAGCCCACATTTATCACAAGCTGTCAGCTGTTGGAAAAGATGGCATCTCCTGTAAGGAAAAAGCTAAGAGTAAGGAAAAGGTTTTAGAGGCCAGTTCAGCATTTGCAGCATTTAGTATTATACCCCAGCAGCTTGGTATTTAATTTTCATGAAGGACATAGCATAAACTGACTGTAGTTTTCACAATATGTTATTTTGTGTAAAACAGTGGTAAAGTAGGCATAATTATGTGAGACTATCAATTGCAACAGCTACATGTCTAGAAAAGCAAACAATTATAAAAGCAGATAGTACAGGATTTTTACACTAAGAGTCAAGAAGGATTTGGGGGTGGGATTTAGTTCACCTAACTTAACTGTCTTGGAATTAAAAGTTTAGTTAGAGTAAGATAATCTTTAGTCATTTTTAATAGGTACTGGGGGAGTAGAATGAGAGGAGTGAAGGAGATTTCTCCAGAGGTTCATTGTCCTAAGTTATTGTTTCCTTCTCCAATAATTGCAGAAGAACATTCACCAAGAAGTTTGGAGGAGATGCCAAATTGTCAAACAACTAAACACTGTCATTTTGTCCCATTTTATGGAATGTTTTTCCGTTTTCTGAGCAGCTCAGTGAAAGCCTTCTTCAAGATCGGAGCTGATAAAATGCATCAACCTAATTTTAGGTCTCTTTGTAAGTCCTCATGGGAGCAGTAACTGTAGAGGACCAGACCAGACAAGGAGTTTGTTTATGAAAAGTCTATTAATGAGAGTTTTTATCCTTTTTCTGTGCAGTATTGTGTATGGACCGATGGTTTGAACGCCCTCCTTGGAAAGGATATGTTGAGTGACCTAACACGGAACGACCTAGACACGCTGCTCAGCATGGAGATAAAGCTACGCCTCCTTGACTTGGAAAATATACAAATCCCAGATGCTCCCCCACCTATCCCAAAGGAGCCCAGCAACTATGACTTTGTTTATGACTGTAACTGAGGCAGTCACTGAAACTTGCTCTGAAACTGGAAATACATTATAGCTGAAGAGATATTAAAAAAAAAAAAAAAAAAGAAGAGTGTGAGGAAAAAAAGAAACCCACTTTTGCACCTTGTATTTTGGCTTTAGAGAGGGATGTAGAAACACTTGCATTCCTCCCTGTTCCCTGCATCCCTTCCTTCCCCATTCCCATATTCCCCATTGCTCATCCAAATCCACATTGCTTTAATTAACTTGTAATTGCAGGCCATTGGCCTTGCTTAAGGCAAAGACTGCCACTAAGAAGCACCCTCCTGAGGACTTTTTTTACATTTTTAATACTGGAATAGACATTCTTAACTAAAGGACGTTGTTATCAAACTGCATGCCTGTGAAACCCACTTGGCAGGGCAGAGGCTTTAACTGGAAGGAGGAGGGAGGTAGGGAGCAAAAGCAGCTACTGTAAGCAGAAGATTTCCCCAGACACTGACAAGAGTCTGCTCACCACTGAATCCAATGTGATGATGAAATTCATTAACTGCTTCCCAGTGCTTGCACCATCCGTCACTGTCATTATTCTCTCCACCGTCATCTCAACTCTTGCCTCCAGCCTTCACCCAACGATCGGCTCCCAGAATGGAAAGTCTGCAGGTTTTTGCTGTACCATACGCTGCAATGCTGCAACAGCTTTTAACTTCTTTTCCTCCCAGCTCTTACAATAGCCCCACACTAGCAGATCACTCGCACAAACTGTGTATGAAGCCACTAGTGTGTCCCATTCCTGTAGCGTTCCCTAAGCCTTAGTTGCCTCTGAAATTGGCTTGTTGCTATTTGAAGTGATTTTTATTTCCTTGGTCCAAAGTTCAACAGTAATTTTCAAAAATTAATTACAACTGCCAAACATCAGGTTTACATCGTTGTCATTGCTACAGTGTTAGAAATCTGCAAGGGATTTTTTTTGTACGGGTTCTAATTTTTTTATTTTATTTTGCCAAACAAATATATTTAATGAAAACTAATTTCATTGTGAGTACTTTTGGGGAACAATATTTTTACTTAATTTTAATTTGGAACATTTGCCCTGAAGGGAAAAAAACACCATTCCCTTCAACTTCACTGTTGAATAAAAATCTGAGTTGTGATGATTCTTGGGACTTTGTTTTTCTTCTGAAGTTGACTTTTATTCCTTATGATTCCTAGAAATTCTGAACTGTTTAGCAAAAAGAGGAGTGGGAAGAGTTTTCTTATCTGCATCTGATTTAACTTACTTGTTTGTTAGTGGTGACAAGGATGAAATGCATCCAGAGATCTCCATTGCCATGGTTACATGAGCCTTCCTGTGAGAAGGGCCCTTGTGAAATCCAAAATCCAAGCATACTGATGTGCTCACGGTCAGTTCAAGGCTGCTGCCTTTCCTGTGTTTTGCTGGGGCAGCTGTTTCCCTGTATTTCCATTTTCTCCATAGAGAGTGTTTATGGCTGCAGCAAATTGGTATTAGGAAGGTTTGAGCTTTGCAGGATGGATTCCCTCTATCCTCATTTTTTTTCTAGGTACTTCACTAAGTTCAATTGCAAAAGTCTGAGTCTAGAGGAACCTGCCAGCTCTTTCCCTCCCACTGCACATGCTGAAGACAGATGTTTATCTGTAAGTTTCTTTCCTGGTCAGACCCAGCTGAAAAAGATGGTTAAGGGGTTTTATCAGAACCTGTGCTAGTGAGAAACCCAGAAGGTGGTTCCAGTTCTGACAATCATAGAAGTTCTCAACTGAGGTGACCTTTGCTCCATCCAGATGGCTCTGGGGAAAACATCTTGACTGGCCTCACACCAGTAGAGGAGAGAAATTATGTCCTGCAGGTGCAACAAAAAGGAAGATGATGAGAACATTGCATGAATGCAAGCATCAAAGTCTCAAGGAAGGTGCCTTCCTGAAGCTGTGCAGTATTTTATGAATGCCATAATGTAACAGAAGATAAAAGTTAGTTTTGGTGGTAATGGATGATAAAGTAAGTTAATAAGAGAGACTGTGTTAAACTCTGGAGGGAGAAGTTATGGTGTAGTGTGAACTGAGAAGAGGTTCGGTCTTAATGAGAAGAGAGATGTACAACATGAGTTGTGTGAGTTTGAGATGGTTTATTCTCCAAATCTTTGTCAGACTATAGCAAAGGTAGTCATGGTCAGGAAATAGTAGAAGCAAAGGCACTGCCTGCACAGGGGATTTTTAAGGGGTCCCAAGGGCGAGGGATGGAGGTAGGAACATGTTTCTTTACAAGATGCTGATGCTGCCTCTTAACTTCATGCAGATAAAACCTGGAGCAGAATGGAGAGCCTGAGTTGTTTTAATTTCCCTGACCCAGCTGGATTTGCTTTTTACTTACAGATTTCATATGTGGTGCTTCAGATGGGTATTGCTCTGCTGGCAACAGAAACACCTTTCACTCCCAAGCTGTAAGAGCCAAACATACTGCCAGCTCAGTGGCACTCCAATGCTGTGGTCTCAGCAGGCAGGCATCTGCGTGACAATCAGAGAGGAGCAAACAAAACCCCTCCTCCAGGGGACATCTTGAGCAGGAGATAAAGGTTAAACTTGCCTCCTCCACTAAGGTGAGTGCCCCTAATTCCACCCCAAGAGCCCAGGGGACTGGTGGGAGGAGAGCTGGCAACCCAGCCCTCTGTTTTTACCAACAGCTTGTGCCCATTCACATGACACTGAGGCACATAAACACCACTCAGGCAGCGTGGGGTTCTTGAGCATGAACAGCTGGGAGCCCTCTCCTTTCACAGCAGGTGACATAGACCCTCTGTCCTGCCCTGGGACAGGGTAGGTGCAGCCTGACCAGGGGGATCCAGGTCCAGATGGATACCACAGCACTGCTGCATGGCTCTGCCTCACTGCTTCCTGAAGCCCTACTTTGCAGGATCCCCAGCTCCCCACATGACCTGGCTCTTTGTAGGGGTTATGCACAGTGTGGGATGGTCACATGAGCAGGAACGCTTAATTTGTATGCGCCACCCTGCCATAGGAAAGAAGAGGCTCAAGAGATGCGTTGGTGTAATAGCCCTTCCAGCTATTTTAGCAGCACTCCCACAAGCAACCTGAAAGGCTGTGGTGCAAGAGAAGAATCCTGCCTTTGGTTTCTAGAGCTGTCATACAGGCTCACTTTGTCATTATGAAATATAAAACAAAAAAAAAGTTAAATGATGAAGAAATATCCCGCTGCTTCCCATTCTTTAAAAAAAAAGAAATTGAGGATGAAAATGGCAAATTAATTTGCTCATGCTGTTGTGTTCCGGAAAAGCTTTTAAATCTTCACATTCAAGGAGATGCAGCAGGAAAAAGAACTGCTATTGAAGTTTCTTGTATAATTTCAAAACATTAAGTGGGTAATTGCTTGTAAAAGCCATAAAAGAGAGAACAAAAAAAAAAAAATCAGTCTAATTTTAGCTCCTGTTTTGGAAGTGACTTTGCTTTTGAAAGTTAATATATTCTTTTACCAGAAAACTTGAATCAAGAAAAATACATATCTTCTTAAGTCAACTGCTTGCTCTACTTGTAAGGACAAGGAGAAGAGCAGCAATTCTAAGTAATCCTGTACAAAGCAAGCTATGTGTCAGAGAAACAGGGCTTTTATTACCATTTTTCAGAAGCTGTTCTTTTTTCAGTGTGGAGAACTATTTCATTAAACCTTACATGAAGAAATAACATCCTTGCGCCAAGAGGCAGGTAGGTGCTGACTCACTCTTCAGTTGCAAAATGACAGTGCAAGATCCTAAATACTTCATTTGTGAAATCCTCTTGTGTCTTCATGCCCAACCCAGAACTGCATTTTTCTTGCCTAGGGTTCTTGTCATCAATGTCACATCAATGAGAATATGAAGGCTTGCGTGGAAGCCTGGTGAGATCCACTGCCCAGAACAAATCTCTGTCTTCTCTGGCAGACAGCTGAAATACAAGGAAGCCCTGCATCCCCTCAGGTTGGGGATGTAGGCTACCGGCTGCAATCCCTCAGCCTCTGGCCAGCTCTCAAAAGAGAGAGGGATGAAAGAAGAAAAGAAACAGGCTCCTTTCAGGAGAAGATGGAGAGAAGAGCATGGGCATGAAATGGCCCTGAATGCATCTGCTTTGGAGTTGTTTGTCATTACATTGGGCCCAGTGATGAGGTGCTTCTGATGCATCCAGCTCTATAGTGATTCAAGCTGCTAATCCTGAGCAATAACCAGCAAGGAAGATGCTGGGAGCAGGAGGACACTCTTGTACTGCCATATCCCCCCCTGCTCTCTGTTTTGTTGCTGCTTCACTGACAAGTAAATGGAATTAGCTTCACTGTCATGTGAAAGTCGTTCATTTAAGGAGTACAATAAGATTAGTGTGAGATTTTATTCCCTTCTTGCTCCATTCTTCTTCAGAGTTAAAGAAAATAATAAATCCAGCCCTTATTGACCTGGGGATGTCTTAGCTGTCTGGAATACTAAGTGTATGACAGCCCTTCCCCTTAGAGCATCTTCAAGGAAGTAAAGGTAAAATCCCTGCAAACTCTGGAAGACATAGGACAGAGTTTTTGTCACACTGCTGGCTGAGCTGTCATTGCTTTCCCCGCAGCTGGATAAATCAGGATGAGATTTGCTCAGTGCTCCCTCCCTCCCTAGATGATAATTATATTTGAATATTAAACAGCCACATGGCTTAAGCAAATTCCCTGATTAACAAAGCACTTACCTATGCAGCAGAAGACACTTGATTTCAGTTTGATAAACGGGCACCTAAATTTAGGTGAGTGCTCATGGACCAAGCTAGATCAGGGCCTGTGTATGCAGGAAGGCAATTTTACCTGTTACTGACATTTTGCTACATGCTCAGAGGCTATGCAGATAATGACTTTTCTGTCTGACGTGTAATTGGAATGTGTACCTCTGGTCACTGCAAGAGACTAAGCAGGATGCTATCTGATTATTCCACATCACTCCAGCTGCTTCATACAACTTTGGGACTTAAAACAGCAGTTAAAGAATTGAAACAGGAGCCCTTTCTGGATGAAATCAGGCTGAAACTTAAAAGGAGAGTGGCATTAAAAGCACAAGTTTTTTTAGGGCAAGATTAGGCATAAGATGGATATTGGGAGAGCCATGAATTTTGATAATAAGGTGATTTCAAAGTGCTGAGTCAGGGAGTGCTATCCTGCAACAGCCTCCTGAGGCCAAGGTTAAAAAGTACAGGAGACCATTTCATACTCATTTAGTGACATATATTTGCTCTTTATTTTCATTTCTTGCTGGGAGACCTTAAACATCACTGAAGAGCAGAGCTGGTGATGCTTAGCTTGCAGGGACACATGTAGGGCAAAGGAAACATCTCAAAAGCCATCCCTCTCCAAGTAGAGAAGTTGCTGTTGGAAGTAGAAGACTTTTCTGAACTGATGTGTTTTTTCAACAGAGAATTTCTCAGTTTTACTGTAGGCACCTCAGTGGAGGTGCTATGTGGAGAACAGCAGCTGTTGTGGTTTTATACTCTCTTGGAAGAGCAAAACAAGCCTCTTCTTGTAGGGAGGCTCTTGCAAACCCTCTCTCATCCCATTTGCCTCTTGTTTATAGGTGTTTCCTATAAGATATGACCTATGGGACAGCCACAAAGCTGGAGAACCCAGTGCTGTGTGCACCAAGCAGGATGCTGGCCTGTAGTTTCATCCCAGGGAGGGTATGGCCATAAGACAGCAGTGCATGTAGAGGAGGGAAGGGAAAAGAGATGCTTAATAAAATTTTGCCAAGGGATAAAGCTAAGGGCAGGCTTTCTTTCTTGTGACATTTAAGTATCTGTCTTGAATGACTTTATTTCAGTTGTCATTAGAGGATTCTGCAGCCTGATTGAGTGCTACAGTTAAATTTTCCCTTGATGAAACCTCATGAGTCTAATTTTAATCTTGTCAGCAACATAGTGTTCAGCCTAAACTGATTATGTTTAGGGATTCCTCTTGGTTATCATGAGGGAGAGGGAGGCTGACTGTCTTTTGTTTAATAAGAGACAGTATTTTTTTATGAGGTATGTCTGTATCTTCTTGGTTTCTCTTCAAATGCCTCCGGTTTAATATCCCCTTCCCACCCACCTTCCCTGAGGGAGAAATGCACCCTGGAGATCTTTGCTGTCCCACCAGCAGTCCGTGCACATGCGGAAGGCTGAGCCTGTGGGACTTCATTCCCTGCCAATTAACAAGGGAGTTTGTATTGTCAGGGAAGTTTTGGAAGAAGTCGAGAGCAGCCATGTAGGAATCTGCCAGGCTTCAAAACAAGTTTTCTAAATATCACCTTAAAATGAGGACAGTGGGGATACGGGTGCAGTACATTGTGCAAAGCTGCTGACTGCTTGCATCTTTCCCAGAGGAAAATGGCTCATCCACAGGGTTTTCCCAGGGCATAGCTTCCCTCTTCCCCCCCATCAAGCAACAGAAGCCTGGTGCATTTGAAAAGGCTTGGCGATGCGAGCAGAGAAACATGTGAAAGGTTTCTTTGCCAGGAGTATGACATTTAAAGAGCACCAGTAGAATTATTTTGGGTGTTTTTCACCCTCACAGGTCCCCCTGCATATGTTCCTTCTCTCACGATACCCTCTGTCAATCTCTGACATTTCTCAAAGCCCTGAGTTCCCCCTTTCTGTCTCCAGTCCAGGGGGCGTGCAGTGATACCTTACACGTGTCCACCCTTTTGTTTATCCCAAAGAGACAAAGTGCAATCCAGCCAGGTTGGTTTTTACATAAACCTTCATCTCACACTCTTGGTTCTCTTCATTCCAGCATGATCTGAGGTCCACTGAAAACTGAGGTGTTAAAATGGGCTGGTGTGCAGGTGGCTTCTCCAGCTTCTCATAAGGTTGTTTTCAGCCAGAGTTTTTCCTTCAATGAGGAATTTTACCAAGTCCTCAACAGAACTCTTCATAAAACCACTTCTGAGCCTCCAGCTTCTCATCAAATCTGGCAGCTCACAGGTGGATGCACGCACACAAACGTGAACATGCACACAAAGGAGGCAAGTGCCTCAGTTCCCTTTCCCCAGGAAACAAGCCTGAAATAAGCTCATTTACAGCTTGGCAGTGTTGGATGTTCTAGGAGGCAGCATCCAGGTGAGAGGTGATGGAGAATATCAGAGCTGATAGCAGCTGGCATGTTTGTGGGGCGGGATGGGATGGGATGGGATGGGATGTGAGGAGGGAAGGTTGGAGCAATATGCATAAGCAGCCAGCTCCCCACCAAAAATATTGTATACCTGCATCCATGCTCAGGCAAAAGATGATGGGAGGACAGCAACCTTATTTTAGATTGTTAATGTTATTATTATTTTGAACCATGGCTATTATGCCTTGTGGAAATGCCCTGTTTAGATAGATGAGCTGCATCACTGTGTTTTCATCACCTTGAGTCCACTGGAAGAAGTAGCACAGTGCCAGTGTGGGTGCTCCACCCAGCAGAAGGGCAAGGGGAGCACTGGGGTAATGCTGAGTTGGCCAGGAACGTGGCAGTGGTTCTGTTGGAAAATGCCACTGAAGGAAGGTTTAACACACACAAAAACTGTGTGAATTTAGCTGAATCACTGATTCAGTAAGGAAAACTGAGAAGCTCAAGCTCAAGTGACTGAAATTTCCTTATCAGCTGACTTTTGGATTGTCCCAACTGGGTCATGGTTCTTCTGAAAAGAATTAGTGTTTCAGACCCCTTTTTTATTTCTAAGATTTAAAGTGCTGTAAAAAGTTGGAATAAAAACAAAATATCAATTTTTATATTTTCACTTTTTATTAGCAAGTTGTTTTTTTTTTCCCCAAAGAAGAAGTCAAACTGCAGCATTCTTGATACCCTCCTTTGATCAGAAATTCTGGCCTTCATGCAGCTCCAGAACCTCCATCATGAAACTTGCATGGCCTGAGGAAAAACATCCTACCTGGCCTTGTAAATGATTCATGGCAGAAAGGGACACATAACAGCTCCATCAATTCATACAGAATGAATGTCAGTACTTTCACGTAAATACATTTCTAATATGAAAACAGCAGTCCAACCCCCTGACTATTGTGGCATACACAGGACTAGCTGCAGCTATGAATCAAAGCTGTCTTTGTGTGAGGAAAAAAAAAACAGGAAAGCAAGTAGCAATTGCCTTCATTGGTTTGGTTCAATTTTAATCAAACCCAAGTCACTTTTAAATTTCCAGAATTGAGGAGACTATACTCAGCAATGAGCTTCTGAAGACATGTTCTTGAATTAAGCTAATTAGTCAAGTGACTAGCACGTATTCCTTCAAATCACCCTGTCTGGAAGAAAAAAAAAAAAAGAAAATGTTGTGGATTTAATAAATTTGTTCATGGAGAACAAAGAAATTAAACACAGCCTGCAGCAGCGCTATGGTCAGCCTGGGCACAAATACCCTGCAGGCAGTCCTGTCTACCCCAGGATGGGCATCAATAGCCTGAACAGCAAGGCGAGCCCTTGGCAGCAGGGAATTGTCACCTGCAGTTTTCTAGTACTTCCCACTGTGTAGCTTCCTAGAGGTTTACACAATGACAGGCAAGCCTGTCAAGCAGGCAGGAGGTGTAGCAGGAGCACTGCTTTCTTCTCACGATTTGATGAGTCTAGGCATCTTGATGAGCCTTGATGCCAAGTTTTGCAGGGACTGAGCAGGGTGCTCCTACAGCACCTCTGCAGGGCCTTTCAAAACTGATCCCCCCAATCAGAGGCACTGGCAGGTATTTTGGCATGATGCCTTGCTGTTGGAGTGTTCCAGAGGAGGCAGTCTCCATGGCTTTGCACCCTCTGCCCAGCACGCAAATTGCTCCTTGAGGGCTGAAAAAAGTGGCCTTGCCTTTTGGGAGCCATCTCCAGGCACTTGATGGCTCCCCAGTGGTGCTGCTGAGTGGGGCAACTGTCTAGGAAAGTCATCTTGGAGGAGCAAGCAGTTCCTGATGTTGCCAGCATCCCTGTGGTGGGTGAGCTCTTCACAGCCCATGACAGGTCCAGGAGATTAAAGGTGGCTCCTTCACACCCCATCATTGATAGATGGGGCTGAAGCTGTGCTTTCCACACTGTGAAGAGAAGGAAGGCATGTCTGTAATTGCTTGGTTGGCCAAGTTCCTGATGGCAATTAGTACCTTAGTACTACTGACACCACCTTGTCTTACTAGCAGCAAATCAGGGCACCCAAAATGCTGTAGGAGCACAATTTTATGCTATGTATTGAAAAAGAAAAATATTATAGTATGGTGAGAAGAGAACTTTTAGATGTTCCCCATTTATTAATGGATTCATAATTCTCTTGCTGGCAGATTAGTACATTAAAAAGGCATTTTGCAGCATCTTGAACATGCTAATGAAAGGCCATTTCCATTGGCCCCCTTTATAGTTTTCCAGGTTCTGAAGCCTACCACAGACTCCTGTGGGCAGCCATCTCTGTCTCCCAGGGTAGTTTGGTAATGCTCTGTGTCTTTTTCCAGGACACACTATCTCTTTTTGGGAGACAGGTATGCTTATCTTCAAGAAAGGAACTGCATTAGCAAGGTAAGAGAGGATTGGATTCTACCGTTGGAATGAAGATAATTAATATTCATCGCTGAAAGACAGAGGTGGATGTGAGGATGATAAAACTGATGTGCAAGACTGGAGCAACTGGTGCTGAATAACTCATGAAGAGGATCGTGGGATTTAGTAATGACATTGGGAAATGTAATTTCTTGCATGAACCGTTCCCTGCAAACAGAGAATAAGGTCCCATCAATTCCCCTTGGTATGAGCACAAAGAATAGCTCCCAGCAGTCTGTCACACTTGGGACAAATGCAGGATTAATATTTGTGGTTTGTGTTGGCCTGTGCCATGCCTTCCTCATTGTCCCCTGAACCTCCAGGGGATGGGAATGTCTTATTAATTAATTCTCTTAATTCAAGGACCTGTGACTGATTTATACTCAGTCTAGGGTCTGATCCTTCAGGGCAAGAGCTGACTTTGGTGAGGTGCACCACTTTCCAAATCCCCAGCAGAGGAAAATTACTGGATTTTATGCTGAAACTTAAGCAGCGAGAGTATTTGGAAAACCTCTGCCGGCTTTTCCCCAGTGTAGCTAAGACATGGCATTTGTTACTCATTGGTGCTACAGGCTCAAAACTCAGCCAAAATTTACCTTTTAGGGATGTATGTATGCTTGGTTTCATCCATGGGTGACAGCATGATCTGGAAGAAGAGGGGAGAAAATGATGTCAGGAGGAGCAGGGGATGAATCATCCTTCTCACTGAGACGTGGTCTTTTGCCAAAGGTTTCAGCTGGTCCCCACCAGCTCTTTCAGTTTGGTGTGCTCTGTCCTCAGCTCCACTGCAGTGGCCAGCCTGCTTCTAACACAGGAAACATTTTGTCCCGGGAACAGTCCTAGCAAGTGCATGCTCGCCCACTTCAAGGGTAGGCTGACATTGTGGTCTCATGCCTCTCTTTCAGGCAGTACTACAGCATGAGGTTATACCTGGGAAGCTGAGGGGCCAAGCAGTGGACACACAAATGGAGCCAACAGCCAGGGTTTGATGGTCCCTGGACAGAGAGGTCAGTAGATGTGATGGATAGGCCATTCAATGGGTCACAACACCTTTCCCACTCGCAGCTGAATCACCAAAGAAATAAATGTACTCAAACAATCGGGCCATATTTTAAAATGAACATTTACAATAAGCCCTTGTCCTGCTGAGATATTTTTCTTTAGTCAAAGGGAAAAAGAATGTGCTTCCTTTTTTTTTAACTTTCCCCTTAAATGTGATAGAAGAAATGTCTTTCCAGGTAGGAGTCTTTTCTGCCAGGATGTATCTGGTATGCGTGCATGCATGCGTACATGTGGAATTTTCCTTTGGGAAAAAAATCAGACAGTAATTCTGCCTGTCTCACTGCCCATCTCTAAAAATGCTGAAATCAAATATTTATGTTACGGCAGGATTGCTCAGTGGTGTGTTCCAAGCAGAAGCGAGCAGCTTTAAGGAATGGTGAAAGTCTTAGCTACCTGGGAAAATTAAGCATTCGGGTAAATATAGTATATGGCTTCTGTTGGAGGTTATTCTCTCTCAGAAATGCCTTATGCAAGGGGAAGCTCTAAACAGTGTGCTCCCAGATGGCTGGAGTGGAAAGGCAGAAAGCACCACTGAAAAGGCTGAAGACCCACCACTCATGCCCTGAAGGCTAAAATTGCCATCTGAGTGACCACACTATGCCAAGAAGAGCAAAGTACAGAGTTAAGGTGAGAATGGAAAGATTATGTGACATGCTGATTTTATAAGCAGTGTCAATTAGCAGGTCAAATTTTAATAAAGTCTTGGATCATGGTATCACAGCTATTCACTATTTTAAAATTTGCCAGATCTTTTTGGGGGTATACAGCTGTAAATCATGCTGGCTTGTTCCTCCTGTAAGCAAATCCAAAACAGCACCTCAGACAGCCCATATTCACCTGTGTCCTTCTTTATCTTGTGAGAGGAAGGGACTGATTCATTCTTACCTGCATAATGTAATCTCACATCAGATAAGCTTTTCTCACACCATCAGCCTGCTTTCCTATGGCCTGTTTGCTCATCCTCTGCTCTGGGGGGGTGAAAACCACCTTGAGACAGCCTGAATGACAGCTCAACAGCAGTGTGCAGGAGACACCCACACAGCCCACATCTCTAGGGCAAAGCAATGCTCTGACTTTGTCTCCTGATGTTGTCCTGAGAGCTACAGCTAAGCATGGAGGAGCTGTAGTGGTACAAAGCATCCCCCCTCTTGCATTCTTGGTAGAATTGTTTGGCATCCTCTGAGGAAAACAGACCCACAGTGCTAGGGGAGCCCTTTAGTGAGGTGGATCCTCCTCAGGGATACTAGAGAATGCCAAGGATACCATCCCAGGTGTTGTGTACTGGCAAAGTTGGCATTTGGGAGCCCATGGACCAATTGGCACTCTTGGTGGGAGCAGGTTCAAGTCCCTTTTCTGAAAACACAAGCAGACGCCTGATAAATATGGGCAGAGAATTTTAGTTAAAAGTTACAGCTTACCTTCATCTGCAGTGACTGTAGTTATTTTTGCTAATCATCAAAAGAAACTGGATGTTGGATTAAAGCAAAGGAATGATCTACACACATGAATTATTAATTATGAATTTTGCATCATGAATTATTGCCTAAAATAGTGTGATGCACTAAATACATCTAGGGCAAGTGTTCTTTAGATTTGAAAGACTGGAAAGGACACCAACTTCAGTGAAAAGAAATAGTTTCTTTCTTTATCCTGAAAAAAAATTGGGCAACTTTCCTTTATCTATTTGGCATCTAATAGTTTCTAAACTCTTTATACAAATTTTGCCACAGTGATGTTTTGGGTCTTGGCTGCTCATCTTGAAAGGCTTCCCTGGGATTTGATTTTCAGAAGGTTGGTGGTAAGCATTTGCCAAAACTCATCTGTCATCTGGGAAATTGAGAACTAAAAACTAAGACAACAAAACCCAGATGGTTACTTTTGGGCAGAAGCATGACTCTCTGTATCTTTTCTACCTCTTCTTACTTCCTCATTGCTAAATGCCAGAAACTTGCAATGTGGCATAATCAAAATTTCTTAACCAACTTTCATGGTTTTCACATCAGAGCTTTGGGGAATTTTCTGGAGGACATTCAAGGAGTTTGGCTACAGAGGGTGAAAAGGGGAAAGGGTTGAGTAGAAGAAAAACACTGGTGAGAGCTAGATAGCCCGATCACTGGATAGCTGCATAAATAACTTTATTAGCCTGGCTTGAGGTCTGAGACTTAATGCACTTGGTGTTAACGCAGACTCACTGAAGGACATCTACTTATGCACTGTGACTCACTTCTGTCCCAGCCCAAAAGAAACTTTGGTCTACTACCATTCCAGCTCCTAATACAAAATGGAATTCCCTATCTTGCACATTATCTTTTATTTGGACATTTCCCAACACCACTATTACTGTATCACTCGGATGCAAGATTATTCAGGCTTCCTGCTGGGGATCTGCAGCATCTCTGTTGCACAGTGAAGCACACACACAGACTGCAAAAAGAGCTGATTCCAATATGCATGGACTAGATTTGGGCATACTCAGATATACAATTATTATCATTTCTACTTCCTGAAAATAATTTCTTGGCATCTGATCATTGCTGAAAGTGACTGTGAAGGTGACATGTGTTGCTTGTGTTAAATTCAGAGCTCGGAGATCTCCAGAACATATCTGCTCTCTGCTGTATGTGATGGGGATCTAGTGAAGAATGAGAGACTTGCTGCTGGGGTGCCTGTCTGCCACCTTTTTGTGAGACTGAGAGAGCTGCCTTTGGTGTTTGGTCCCCAAAATGCTTTTCCACTTACTCATTCTTCCAGAAGTGATGAAGAGGTGCCCTTTTCCTTCAGGAGATGTAGTTTGGGGGGTGAAAGTCACTTGGTCCCCACTTTGTTATCTTCCATGCATAGTGTTAGAACAAGATGTTTACTCATATATTTTCATTTTGACAAAATACTCCAGTGAGAGGAAAGAGTTTTATTGGAGGTTATTTAACACCCTCAAGCTTTGTTGCTAATTTATGTTGGTAGCTTTAAATACACCCAAACACTAAAGCTAAATGATGAATGGTGGCAAAAATGTTACACGAAGAAAAATTACACAAATACTCCAGTGTTAATTTGTTCTCCAAGCCAGGAAGATGGGGGAGATACTACTTCTGTGTCACGCTCCAGTAAAACCCTGGGTAACATTCCTGAGTCCTCTTCTTTCTTTTTATCATTTGGTTGTACAGCATTCACTCTACATTATTTAGGCAAAGAAAAGAGAATTCCTGGTGTGGTGTCCAGCAGCTTAATTTAAATACAATTAAAAAAAAAAAAACTAAAAGGAAAAGGGACAGGAAAGCCTGAACCATACTTTTTCATGGCTGTGGGCATTCCGGTGCAGAAAAAGGAGATTGGTCCATCATCAGCAGGCTTGGAGTCCTTCATAGTGGAAAACACATAGATTTGCAAGGCAGAATCTTGCCTGATCATTTTTTCTGAACAATTTAGCTGGGTAGATTTTGCTAAAGCCTATGCCTATATCCCTCATATTTAGATAACCTTGTACTGAGCATATATCAGGGTTCAAAAAGGATTCAGTAACTCATTGAAATATATTACAGCTCTTTTTTATGCATCCAGAGCAAGAGCAGAAAGACGTCAGAAAGGTATTATAAGAGACTGAACATTTCTCTGAAATGCTATTTATATTTCATTGAATTGGCTGAAAAGGACTGTGGAAGGCCAATAATGAGTGAGGGAGGCAGGCAGCCGTCCCACTATGCATGAAGGATGGTGTCTTGATGGATGATTTAATGACTCCATCGTGTGTGGAGGGGCCAGAGACCAGGCAGCTGACCAGGCAGAAATATTCTGTGTTTAAGGCACAGCTTGAGTGGAGGAAGAAGAGTGATGCAGTGCCTGCTTTCCCCCTCACTAACAGTGTGATGGTCCTTGTGCTGCTGGTTTTGATTCTCATGGGGGCATTCCTCATTGTGAAGGCAGGAGTCATTCCCGCCTTCTCCAGGTTCAAGTCTCTTCTGGGATGAATTAATGCATCAGATTTGCATTAAGCCCCAGCTGCTCACCTTTCTACAACCCTCAAGAAGGGGCCTGAACAAATGCTGCTGTGTTTAACAGAGTATTTTCTCTAATCATCTAATTTCTGGAATGGGACAGAAAAGAAATGAAAATACAGCTCTGAGTCTGAAGCTAGAGAAAAAGGGAAAGGTAGAGGGAAGGGGTAAATCTGTGGGATGCCCAGACAGGGTAAGGAAGCAGAAAGGATGAAAGGTGTTCTGAATAGAGAGCCATTTTGGAGAGGCATGTGTCTGCTTTATGGTGTGGTGGCTACGAACAGTGTTAGATAAAAACAGCTGCCCTTGTCATCTTCTTGTATATATGCAAGTCTAAACCATCAGTGTCAGATATCAGCATAAAATCTGACGCAAGTGAAAAGACAGACAAGTGCAAACAAACCCTCCATGAATTTTCAGTGATAGAGCTAGGCAAATTGTGATAGAAGAAGTTTAAACTGAGTATTAAGAAAATTTTCTTCATGGAAAAGGTTGTCAAGCATTGGAACAGGCTGCCCAGGGAAGCAGCTGAGTCACCATCCTTCAAGGTGTTTAAAGGTTGTGTAGATGTGGTGCTTGGGGACACGGTTTAGTGGTGGATTTGGCAACACTGGGGTAACAGTTGGACTTCATTATCTTAAAGGTCTTTTCCGATCTAAATGATTCTATGATTCTATGATCCAAAAGGTGAAATGTTAAGGGATGACCTCATGTCTGACTTTGGCTTGTCTGTATAAGACTAGATTATCAGTGCAACCTTTACTGCTACATCACCTTCATTTTCTTGAATTAGAGGATGTATATTCCTCCAAATGCTTTGAGTTCTTTTGTACAGCCTGATTTCTCTAAAGAGCATGAAGACTCTGTACGCAGCTGGCTGGCCAGTGACTTGCCTAATCAATATTTGAAAAATCAGCCTGCACTGCCTTTTCATATACACCTGTGTATGATGGATACTATTCCTGAAGGGCTATTTTGTAGGGAAGTTGTCCAGCACAGCTGTAGGTCATTTATTATCAAAGCAAATCAGTTAAACATCTATTTTAAAAGACAAAAAACCACAACATCTCCCACCCTGTTATTGAATGGCTAAGTGCCACCACAGTACATATGTTGTAGAGATCCCATTTCTGAGCACAGAAGTCCCAGTGCAAGCCTCAATCAATATGTTTAAATAATCTTGTGAACTTTCATATGTGCTAAAAATGCCTCCAGTGACATTCAGCACTGTTTCCTAGCCCAAACACTGGGAATAATTCTCTTTTATTGGCACCTATTCTGTGTTGAGATTAAGAGGCTGTTGAGCTGCAATTCTTTTATTTGCATTACTGGAGGAAAGATCAAATGGAACTAATATAATCAAACATTTATTTTTCGTCTTCTTTGATGCTGTGATGTTCCCCTTTTAAGTGCTTACAACCTGACAGCACCTGAGGCACCTTTTTCCCCGCCACCCTCCACCAAAGCTTCATCAGCACTAAACTGGGAGCCTGATAGGGGGTTGCATTTCTGACAAAACCCAAAGCAATAGCAATAGCGCTGCAGGGATCAATGCAGTAGACAGGATTTTGGCTTGCCCAGCGGGTTACTAGCTATTTATGGCAAGGCAATAAACACTGAGTTGGTAATGCTTGGATCTCACTTCTCCAGGATTTAAATGAGTACCCAAACTGCAGGGCAGCAGAAAGTCTGTCCCAGGCTTCCTGACTTGTATTTACAGCTGGCTCTGAGTGCCTCTCTTATCTAAGGCCTCTAACAAGTCTTTCAGTAATATTGCCACACTCTCTTGCTCCTTAATTACCAGAGTTGAGGGTTTTGGGTATTTTTGTCTAGATAATAGCAAGAAATAGGTCTTCTTTAGATTTGAAAAGGCCCACAGCTGTGCCCACCGAACTTGAACTGCAAAATCTCTGTTAGTAAGATTACTTCTGGATTTTAAGGTCATCTGCACACAATAAGAACACCACAGCCAGGTTTGTTTTTCTGCGCCAGTATCAAACAACTAAGGAAAAGTACTGCATCACCCATAATCACAGAGTCATAGAATCATTTAGGTTGGAAAAAGACTTTAAGATCATCAAGTTTAACTGTTAACCCAGCACTGTCACTTCCACCACTAAACCATGTAAATCACTATAGGGCTCCTTACAGACAGTAGTGAGAAATATACTTTGAAGATGCAGTTCATCTGATCTCTACTTTGCAAAAATCCATCTTTTGTAGAAAATCCAAAATCACCCCATTTTGTCAACCCTAACAGCCAGACCTTTCCAGAAGTGCACAACCTGCTGTGAATAAGCGTGCAAGGTGATGTAGCTGTATTTTTCATGGGTTCCCTGTTTGAAAGCCTTAAGAGGTTTGTTCTTATATTTTGTTGTATCCAAACTGAAGTTATGTCAGTGATTTACATTTCTAAGAGCCCAGATATCAACACCCTTGCAAGCTGGGACGGTTGATTTCATTAAAGGTGGAAGAATAAAGGATAAACATCTCAGCTACAGCATGGCAACAACTTGGAAAAAAATTTTGGAGATGAGTGTAAGAAAATACTGGTTTAAATGCTTTCCCTGCAGCTTTGAATGACAATGAGATGGAGAGACTCTGAAATAGATGTATAACTTGAACTGCAAGCAGCAACTGATAAGGAAACTGGGGCAGAGGGAATGACTCAGTTGGCTGTGGTGCAGCCGCAAATCCACATGGGGCTCTGGAAATGTTCATCTGTGCCAGTGATAATGCACCAACCGCAGAGATGCTTATGACAGTCAGAGAAATTTGGAGAGCAATAATGAAAAATAACCAACGCAAGAAACCACTGGGAACTTCAGAGTCAAAGGGCACAAAGGACAACGTTTTGAAAATAAAAGGAAGAAAAGGGACTGAGAGGATCTTTGATCTAAAGGCTTCTTCTTGCAGGTTTTATCTCTCCAGACATAAAAATACAAGGCTTATATATATTCCCTTAAGAATTGAACAGCACGTCAAAGAGGAAAGAAAGAGAGAGAAAACCTTCCAAGATAACATTTAATCATCATAAAAATGCATGCATGAATGTGACAAAGAGAAAAAAAAATACATATATCTTAAAAATCAATATGCAAAAAATCTAACCAAACAGGAAAAAAAATGCAGTAATGTGTGCAGTGACTTGGACAAAATAGGATAGATAAATATACACTGCCAGCTGATCTCCTTTTGTAAGATAACTACTTCATATTTCTTTTTTCTACTAAGTGGCCTCTAATCCTGACAGATGACAAATCAGTTCTTACTTGTCCTGTTTTGGGCTTCATTGAAGTATTTTCCATTCTCTTTTCTTTTCGATGGCTTTTTCCAATTTATTTGCTGTATACATAAACAGATCTTTAGGGACCCATTATAGAAAGCAGCATTGAAACTAACTTCATCCTCACATCTCATTTCACAGTTCTAGTGGCAATCACGTATTGCTCCCTAAAGGGAAGGGGTGACTCTTAAATTGTGTTTAAGACCTTACTCAGAAAATCAGAAACCCTAACTCAGTTCCATTGCATCTCTATCAGGGCAGCAAAGATGGAGGCTGAAACCGTACCTGTTCCTTAGCTGATTTGGCTCTACCACCCAAACCAAAGTACGTTAGGTGTCAGGAGCTCATATGGAAACACGAGAAATGGAGAAGTGTTATGGGTCCTTCAAACTCCAGAAACCACACTCCTGCTCTTGGGATCAGCCTAGAGGATTGTATATCTTCACCCACTATGAATGTACCCTAACACTGCTCTGCCATCATGCAAATTCAGGCTTATCTTTGCGTGTTTTGCCTGAGGTTTTTGGCAGCCATCACGTGCACAAGTTTCTTTCTGCTCTGCTTAAACTGAGAGAGACTTGAGGGTATGCCTGGAGCACTTGGGTTGGGAGTTACCGAGTGGGGCACTCCATGGGCCATTAGCCCCTGTAGCCTCTCTGGTGACCCCCAATTAAAGCCCTCCCCTACTTGCTGTGTCACATCACACTTGCTACTGGCCTGTACATGGGGATATGGTAACTGAGATTTAGCTCTGGGGACCCCCACATGTGCTAAAACTCCCAAAAAAACATAGACTGGATCAAGCTGGGTGAGCTGAGCAAGCTTTTCTGTGTGTTCTGGCATCCTGATAGCAAATACAGAGAGCTGCAGGACCTTCCTTCCGAGCAGAATTTAACCAAAACCCTGCAGAGTAATGTACATCCCTCCTGATCTGCGTGCTGAATGGAGGGAGCTGTGGGCCCTCCCATTTCCTTAGCAGGAAGCAGCAGCGGGTAGGCCAGCATATATCATGGATATACATGTGTATTCATTTATGCATATATTATCACTAGTCCAAATTCAACCTTGAAAAAATTCAGCTGACTCTGTGTCTTCTGCCTAATAGCAAGTGAATGACTGTGGAGCTGGGTTATTTCAGGGCACTGAGGGTTTCCCATCTGCAAGAGATGGTGAACTCACAGCACCTCTGGCTCTGCGCTGTCCTTGCCTCCTCTTCAAAAGCTACACGTGGAGATTCAGAGAGACAAAATGTTGACTGCGTTCTCAGCGCTATTTAGGTGGGTAATGCTGAAGGCAGGTGCCTAGTGGGGTGTCCAGTAGCATTTCTGCAGTGTTCATTCCTCCACCCACTTGGCTCTCATGGTCACCAAAGGCAAGTGTCAGGGCTCTGAGGTACTCATAGGCTATAACAACCCTGAACAGCCCCACCAGCCCTAAGAACCCACCTGAACTACACTCCTCTGCCACTTGGCCGGATCTGCTGCAAGCCTAGATTGCAAACACACTGAAAAAACAATAGAGTTGAGGAGACAAAGATGGTCAAAAGCTGTAGGGTGACCCTGCCAGACCCTTTTTGTCAGGGGACACTCCAGACATCGCCTCTCTGCACCTGGTGCTTTGCAGAGGGCAGAGCTCCCTTTGCTCCAGTTCTCATATTTTTTATTTCTAGGCAGGCAGCATCTCCTTGGTCGCCCTTGACCTAGGTCTGCTTCTTTGACTTGGGTGTTGTGCACAACCTAATGGAAGCATTTATGATCAAATCCCTTCCTCTGGGACAGGTCTAATTTTTTTTTACCTCTTATTAACATCATTTATGCACTTACTAAGATTAAAAGGCAACATCAAGTGCTTCTCCGCTCCTGTACCAAGACAGCTTTAGGTCTTAATGTGTCAGGGACTTGGAAGTAATATAAAACCTACTTGGCAAAAGGCAGGATTTGCTATCTGATTTGAGTGGGAAGAAGAAAGATTTCACACCAGTCTGGGGAGGGGCCAGTGGGAGGGGGGTTCACCTTCCCAGCTGGCCTCCAAATCTAAGTATGCAAATCCCTTATTTCTCTGACTAGACTGTATATTTTAAAAGCATTGGGAGCTTTTTTCTTCAATTGGTTTAAGAGCTTGACTAACGTGTAAGGTACAGTGCAAAGCAGCTCTGTGTTACACACAGAGTTATCTCACCGCTTGTTCTACAGGCTAAAATGAAACAAAATAACACAGCTGATTACAGGTTTTAGCTACATGCTTTGCAGGTTTACATGCCTGGGAGCAGCTTGGGATCTATCTCTGTACTTTATAAGTGCCATTGTTTTGGTTTGTGTTTTGCAATAGATATAAAGCAGAAGCCATTCCGGAGACCTCTCTGCTAGGAAGGTTTTTCTTGCCTATTATTAGCACTCTGCTTTTGCAGCAAGCGCTCATGAGCCAATATGCAGAGTTTTAAAGGACTTCAAAGTGTCATAGGGAACCAAGTGATATGTGTGTTAAAAAGGGTTTAATGGAGCTGCAATTGCTGTAGCAGTGTCTTTTTATAGCAAGTTTTTACAGCATTAAGAAAAACATCCTGCAGATTTCAGTAGGATTGGCATATGGATAAGGTACTTTGCACTATGATTTTTGTTTATCTGCTCTTAAAAAAAAATAAAGAAAACCAGCATTGCTAGCTATATGGAGAATGATAAGCAGAAACAGTTCTGTAAAAGTCAGGCAACAGCTATTACCTTCATTTTGGGTTTAATTATTTTTTATATTTTTCAAAGGAAAGCATACATTTGAAAGCAAAAGGCTTGGCTTAAAGAATGGAAATGCAGAGTGATTTGTATTCATGTTGAAGATCTTATAGTCTTACTTTTTTTCCCCAGAGCCACTGGATTATGTCATCATTAGCACAAGTCAAATTCTCCTTATCAAAGTTGAGGCAAATTTTCTGGGACCATCTTTAAAAAGTCATAGGAGAGACTCCCAAGGAAGGAAGTGGTTTGTAAAAAACTCATTAAATACTGAAGCGAATCTGATCCAAGTGTGATCATGCTGGTCTGTAGGAACTGGCTGGAAATTGCTGGTTTTAATACCTTCTCTGGTTTTTCTCTTTACAACACTATTTATAAGTCTCTTTTAATTATTCCTGGGAAGCATGTAGGGATACTTTACGAGACAGGCTCCTCATTGTCCTTTAGCAACCCATGTCACTGGCCTGCCTACTTTTGAAAGAGACAGACAAGAAACTGAAAGGAAAGACAAGTACCCATTGCCCACTGTGAGGGGAAGAGAGGTTTATACAAAAAGGCAGAGGCAGAGCAAGGACACAGCATTGTCCTTCCAGTGCTTCAGTCCTAAACTGCCTCCTTAAAGCCATCCTTGCATCCACAGAGTCTAGAATGTAGCTGTCTGGACTTGTTCCACCTCTGAATTCACATAATTTAAGCATGTTTTACTCTGCTTTTGCTTCAGGCTGGGGAATGACTGGTTTATGCCTTGTCTGAGGGATTAAGAAAAATAGAGCCAGGGAAACCTTTAGTTGTTGTGACTGACAAAGCAGGAACAGCACAGGATTTCTCAAGGCTCTCAGGCAGCTGGGGGCTGCAAGCAAATGTGCTCAAAGCTGATGGGAGCAGGGGTTCAGCTCCCATAGCTACCCTCACTCTGGCAGCTGTCTCCCATCCCTATCCCCCAGTCCCAGCAGGACTAAAGCCCTGGCAAAACCCCAGCACGGCAGCCCCGACCCTCCCAGCCCTGTGGCTCAGTCTTGAGCAGCTTCTTTCATTTTTCACACTCAGTCCTCCGGAACGGAAACCCTGGTCAGAAATTTTACAGAGGCAGCCAGAGAGATATTTTCTTTCTTTTCTGTGGAGGAGGGCAGAGCAGTGACGGCACAAGGGGAAGGGTTTGTAGAGTTGTTTTTTTTTTCTTTTTTCCTTTTTGCAACACTAGTTGTTCAGGGGAGTGTCTTGTGTTATTAATGCTGAGTGGTTCAAGGTCGTTAGTCATCCGCTGCTGCTGCAGGAGACACACAGCGCTGAGCCAGAGCTGTTCGTCCAACCCTCTTGGTCCTCCCAGGCCAGCAGGTTGGGAATAGCTGCACATGGGGCAGCGGGGTCGTGTGGGGGTGAGGAAAGCAGCCTGGGGCCAGGGCCACAGGGGCATCCTTACAGCGTGCCCAGGCCTGTGGGACCTGCTGGGTTTGATGGGTGGCAGGGCCTGAGAGGGGCTGAGGGGTCGAGAGAGCACCTGCAATGTGCGAGTGTGGGATCCTTCATGCACCCCATGAGAGGACGGATGTCTTTGTCCTCACCTGTCCCTGTGTTACTTACAGCTGCACAGGCACACCAGTCTCCTTCTCCTCAAGCTGCACCAATGCAGGATACTCCCTGAGAGTTAAGGGAACACAGGTTCACTTGCACCCTTCCCGCCTGATTTCTTCCTTTTTTACTTAGGATGAAGGAGTCCAGGCAAACATTCCTTAATTTATTCTGCATCCTCTGTCTCTTGCTGCTGCTGAAGACTGCCTCTTCCTCCCCTCTACCCCGTGGAAAAGACCCACGAGCCCCTTCGCTCCCCTTTGGGCTGTACCAAGGACACACCTGTGTTGGTATGTATCCAGGTTTTGTTTGCCTGCTGGACTAGTTCATTCCTTACTTCACTGGTGAGCTGAGAGCTGCTATTCACATCATAAATCACTCCTTTATCTATTTCAACAGCTGTACCGCAAAATACTTGTAGTCTTTGCTGAATCAGTCACTGAAGATTTTGCAAGGCCATCATGGGATCTGGAATTATTTTATGATTTTGTTTTTGACTGGCTGCTTCCCAAAGTTCATGTTTTTGCTCTGCGGGAAATGGCATCTGAAAAGTTGGCTTTAATGTCTGCAGGTCTGGGAGCTGGAAATAGGATGTTATAAGGTCCTAGTGTTTCTTAGGGTTCACAATGCATTTTTCTTAACTGACAAGAAGGCACAGTTCCCTTCAGACTTGTCCAGGGTCTCCTTATTGATTTCAGTTCCTGGAAAACTATTTTTAAGAGTGGTTGGTCCATACTTGGGCCAGAGATCTTTGTGGTCTGAATAGTCATCTCTGGATAGCTGGATTGCAAAGTCTGCTTCCTCACATTTCCTTTCCTTTTGGTGTGCACACATGTCTGCATGACCCATACTGAACTGGCAATCCCCTTTTCACATGACTTCAGTGACTGTGTGGTGATCCTCACAGTACTGATATCTGGGAGTAGGTATTCTACAGTCTCAGGTGGCTAAGCAATTCCCAGAGCAAGACTGGTAACACTGGAATCAATGTAAACTGTGGATATCTCTGCACCAGAAATGCCCTTGTCATGGCACTCCATATACCTAGGGAGATGTGGTAGTTTATATTTTTTATGTGTGCAAATGGATATGTCTTATGCATTACAATCAAATGCTTTACTTTGTCATCAGCAGGACTTGTTGATCTCACAGGCTTTTTTCAGCCTAAAAATTTCTATGATTCTTTTAGCTTCCCAAGGCACCTTTGTGCTGGAAACATAAACCCTGTCACCACTCTTCGTCCTTCAGAAGGAAATAATTCTTTCCACTGTGGCTTGGGGAATACAGTTAGAAATAATAATCCCAAACTTGATAAAAGCGGGTTTTTGCTTCACTTCTGAGCCACCCACAGTACCCCTGACAGTTTTGGTGGGGCAGGGTGAATCAAAAGGAGAATAGAGTCAGGGTGGTGATGGGGTTCAACCACCAGCCAGTACCTGAGAAAAAGAGGTGAAAAGCAGAAATGGCTGTGAGGGGCTGTCCTTGTTTGGGCTGGGAGCCATGCAAGTGGTGATGGAGCAGCTGCCAGAGCTGGGGGGAAATGGTGTTGTTTAGAGGTGAGATCTTAAGGCAGCTACAGTTTTGATGGCACAGGAAAGGCAGTGACCACACTCATCTGTGGGATTTTTATACTGGTGTTTTTTTCGATGTCAGATTGTGAGTATTGTCTTGCCATCCTGTTGACTCAGAAAAGTTCTAAATTCCACATGTTGCATTGAAGTTGCCTTGTGCAAGATAACTTGTCCTCTTTTTCCCTCCTAAAGGGAGGAGAGCAGTGCTAGCCCCATTGCTGTGACTACTCAGCATGCTCTTTGTTTTGCCTCCCACACTAGTTTATCTTTCTGAAGTGTCCCTTCAGCTAAAAATATCCTTGTGAGCTCGAGTCAGGACCCAAACAGACTGTTCCCACCTCTGTAAACCACAACATAAAAATGAAGTGTGGCTAGTGCTAAAAGGGCATGAGCCAGCCTGGCAGGGAGGGCTGGTGGCTGCTAGCCCAAATGGCTGCCTCTGGGCTTTCACTGATTAGCTGCTCATATAACTAGCTCTTGAAAATATTGTGTCCCTTCCTTTCCTCAAGCAGAAAGGGAAAGCATAGAGGAATTGATTGTGGCACTTGCCATGACTTGGAGCAGGGGTAACTCTTGCATCTGGTTCAGTGACCAGCTCTCTTAGGAGCAGATAGTAAGGCAAGGTCAGCTTGTGATTTCCTTCCAACAACTCGATCCCAGATATTTAGTTGGCTTCATTTGCCATCTGGGAAGATAATGACAAAGAGACATGAGTACTTCTTCTGTGTCTTCTTGGCTGTATAGATCAAGGCCAGGATGATTTCATAGAATCAGAGAAATGATAGAATAGTTTGGGTTGGAGGGCACCTTAAAAATGCTGTAGTTCCACCCCCCTGACATGGGCAGGGAAGCTTCCACTTGATCACCTTGCTCAGAGTCCCATCCAACCTGGCCTTGAATAGTGTCAGGGATGGGGCATCCACAGCTTTTTTCAGCAACCTGTTCCAGTGCCTTCTCACTGTCACCATGAAAAATTTCTTCCTTAAATCTTATCTAATTTTTAATGGGAGAGATTCCTATTGCTAAATGCATAGAAGATTTCCTTGAAGAATTTTTTTTTTTTTTCATGCAAGTTTGAATGTGTGGTCAGGTGTCTCATTTTTCAAAGTTATCTGCTTCACTTTTCTGAGGGAAATGAGGTGGCTGCACATTGAATTTCTGATCACTCCTGTGTACCACCTGCTTGATTGAGATTGCTATGTTAGTAGCCAAAGCCAGTCAGAAAGTGAATGCTCTTTCAGTAACAAAACCAAGAAAATATTTCCCATTAAGCCTTTCCACTGAGATTATCACACTTCTTAAAGAAGTATGTGGAAATAATATGACAGGAGAGCAAAGTGCAGCTCTGTTACCTCTGTTAAATGTGACACAACTTGGTTGCTTCCTCCTTCTGTTCCCCTTGCTTGCAGCACTCCCTGGGTAGGCACCACCATCTGCCCCAGTATATTCCAGTCGTATTGGCAAAGCATTTGGGTAATTCAAGGGGCTTCCCTGCCCTTAGCAGATCCTGGGAAATGTATTTTGGGTAGGCACCTATGTGCCAATATAGAACAGGGCTGGAGGAGAGGAGGGTGTGTCTCCAGTGAGGTTTAGATAGCGATTTTAATCACCTTTGCTAACTGTAGAAAGAGTCACGTCACTTTTTCTGCATTTTCCTGGAAAATGTAGCTGCTTCATTTAGAGAAAGGCTTTTCATAATTGCCTTGACATACAAACAAAACAACTGGAGGGTTCCCACCTGAAAAGGGGTTTAATACTGCTGCATTTTAGAGTTGCAGCAAAGAGGGGAAAAGCACCCATTAATAACCCTCCCAACCACAGGATCAGATGTAGTACACCTGAGCAATTCCTAACCATCTAAGATAACTGGGCTGAAGCAGTACCTAACCACAGCCAGATAAATGGCCTTTCTTTGGCCTTGTCATGAGAAAAAATTGCCCAGCATCTGACAGTCTTTTTTCTCCATCAGTATTTCCTGTCTCCACAGGCTGCTAAAATGCCATCATTTTTGCATTGTGTGAAATCAGCTCAGGCCCTTCCTTTGGGCCTTCTGCTCACTTTGCATGTGATCTGTATTTTCTGGTTTTTCCTTATGAGAGGTAAAAGGGCTTTTGTAAGCTTTCCTACATGCAAAAGCCTATGAAGCTGTTTTCCTCCTGCAAAGGCAGTGAGGTTCTGTTCTGTGCATGGGTTTGGGAGCTGCATGCTGAGTCTGGCTTTTCTTTCTGGGTTTGTTACTGATGGGCAGCATGGCTTAAGGGATTTACTTGGGATGAGAACTAAAAATCCTTTTGCTGAGTGCAGCCTGACTGTTTCAGTGTGGCACCCTGAGAAAGAGATGCTGTGTACTTTTCTCTCAAAAATTAGGCATGAATGAACCTGTCATATACTCAGGTCTTTACTTTCTCATCTTCCAAATGAGGAAAGTGCTGCCCATTTCAAAAGGCAAGCGAAGTTTTACTTAAGTTAATGTTAAGATACCCAAAGACAGTACAGTAACACTGGTAAACTGTTGACACTGGTGTTAAAGTTTCATCATTTTTCTACTGATTTTTAAAGCTTTTATTCAATTCCACCCTTACTTACCACAGAGCCCTTAAAGGTTTGTTGCAAATTGCTCTGCTCTCTAGCAAAGGTAACTTCATCCAGAGGTACCTGAAGCAACCTCAGGAAAGGCAGAAGCTGCTCTGGAGTATGCAGAAAGTGGGGGAGACACTGAAAGACAGATGGGAACTTCTGTATTCATCTCCCTTCAACACAGTAAGAAAAGGAATTTCGGGAATGGTAGATTAGTCACTTAAATATCAAATCCTAGAAAAATCCTTCAATAACTAATAAAACTTTTTAAAAACACCTTTCAAAATAGTGTAAGATCAATCTAATTTTCTTTGCCAATGGGATAATGCCGTGTAGACACGGAATAAAAAGCAGATGTTATAGCTGGGCTTTAGTAAGGCTTTTGGCACTACCTCAGTGCTAATCTTATACTTGAGAGATGTGTGACAGTGATTAAGCTCCTACAGGGCAGAACAAAACTGATGCATAGTCTTCTTCAGAGAGTGATTACAAGTAGCTCACTCCCAAAGCAAAAGGATGTACAAAATCAGGTCTTTCTTGGACTTCTCTTTTGAACATACTATCATTCCATATTTTCACTCGCCAGGATAATGAAATTTGTACTAATAAATTAAATCAATTCATGTAAAGCTGAAATTGTTTGCAAGTAAAATGGAGGGCAGAATTAAATTCAAAACAAGCTTGACAACTTGGAGTACTTGCGTCTGAAAAGGTAATTTCAATATGGGAATGTTGAAGGTGCTCACTTCAGCAGAAATAGTCAATGACACACACAGCAGATGAGGAACAACCAGCTGGGTAGCATCCCTAGGGAAGATCATCTGGGCTTGTAGTGGCACAATGATGGCATGCACATGTGGCACACACCGAGACATGCAAACAGAAGTCAGTTTGCAAGACATGTGAAGTAGCCTGTTACCTTTCTCAGCATTGACAAAGCCTCAGAGGAATTTCTGCCTTCCCTTTTGGGGCTGTGCATCAAGAATGATGCAGAGTGACAGGAGGTTTCAAAGAAAAACAAGCGTAAGCTATAAAAGAAGAGTGAATAAATTAGAGTTAATTAGTCTAGAGAAGAAAAATTTGAGAAAACATATATCTGTCCATGGACACTGTCCATGTCCATATGTCCATGCATCTGTCCATGCATTAAAGGCATGATCCGTTCTCCAAGAAGTAACAGAAATGGGTACTAGTGGGGACATTCAGGTTAGAAAGAGGATTTTCCTGTGACAGTGATAAGCAAGCAGAGTAAGAAGTTCCTGAGAAATATGTGGAAGACCTCATTACAAGACCCTTTACAAACTGTGTCTGCCCTGTTCCTTCAGAATGGCCTAGATGGTTTAGATCATCTGTTAGGGCAGAGGTTTTGTAAGTGGACTTACTCCAGGTCAGCATTTCTGGAGTTCTGTGCTGTGACTGCAAGAAGCATTTGCAAAAGCAGCATTTGTTTTCCCCCCCACAGCAGACTGCCCTGCTCTATTGGCGATTAACTTTGGTTGCTCTTTTCAGAATGAGGCATTTAGTCAGGGAGCCCTCAATAAGGCCAGACAGCAGTGTTCTCCATTTTCTCTGCTAGCAAGCAGAGATCCTGTGGGTCAGCAGCCAGAAAAGCAAATTTCCCCATCTTTGTGCTCGATATAATGCCATTCTCAGCAACCCAGCAACCTTTGTGGGTCACCACCTCCATTCAGCCAGGAGTACACAGTTACTAGCGTATGAAGAAGCATATTTTCGAAACGTATTTTCAGCTCTGATTGCATTAAAGAACGGGTGTTTCTGAGCTACCAGCAGAGTAAAATGCTAACCTTTACCTCTGTTGATTTGTGTGGTAGTCATTGTCCTCAACAATTTGCCTCTGTCTAGCTGTGCATGAGTGCAGGAGTGAAATATGCCCCTTGGAGTGGCAGTAGGACCAGTGGCGTTCGGAGTTCCCAATAACTTCACACAATGGAACATGCCAAATGGAGTTGGAGGCTTTTAACAACTGTGCTCAGGCAGAGTGGCTGTGCACATATTGTCTGGGGGGACACTATGACAGAATGTATAATTTACAGCTCAGTGAGTTCTGTAAAAAAGCCTAGCTCAATATCAGTGTAGCACCGCAATGTATTTTACTCTAAAAGGCTGGGAATCTACTTTGATTACAGCTAAGTCAGTTCCAAGCCATTGCAGTTCTGCCCACTTCACCAGCATTGCTCCGTTTAATCAGCAACAAAGTTTGACCTGATAACCAGCAATAAATATTAAATTTGACCCTAACATTTTCCCCTATGATTATACTTTAGCTAGCACAAACACAGGTATGAGAATAGTACAGTAGAGATACTAAAGCAGCTACTCAGCAATTTTTCAGTAACTGATGGTAAAAATTTCTTTTCCAAAATCATCCTCTTACTTATGCTTATGACCATAAAATGTAAATACAGCTATTGATCACAATGAAAAGATGTGCTCAGCATGCCAACACATCCTTATCTGTGTGTGTATAAATACACAATCACATCTATGTGCATTTGTACACATGGGTAGTCTTGTACATTCTACATTACTGATGCTTGCCTTGAGTATAATAATCATTTTATTGATTGTCTATTTGGATGCTGATTCCCACATGTGTGCCTCACACTCTTGTTCATGTGTTAACCCTACAGAGAACTACTGCTGGTGTTTAAGGCAATCATTTTTACTGCTTTTAGGAACTGTATATCTGAAAAAAAATTTCTTGCATTCAGAATCCTGAAATGGGGAAGCCTTTGCAACAAGGATAAAGTTATCAACTTACATTAACACCCCCTGCCAGCATTCTGGTTTCAGTAAATTTTCAATACCTTTTCCTGATTTGGAAAAGAAAAATATGTTAGTGTCACGCATACATACACAGGGGCTTTTTTCATATTAATTAATACAGAAAACATATCTATTGGAAATACCTGGGGTTATAGATTTTGCTAAATAGGGCTCTTTGAAGTGTAATGTAGGAAACACTAGGGATACATTTGGCTGCCAGGTATGGATACCAGAGTCTCCCACTAGATGGAAACTGAATTTTCTGTCATAGCTGTATCACAGTCCTTGTTGTATATCTAAATGAAACAAAAATTAATGACTGGAGCTCTGAAGTTAGGTGCCTGAGGTGGCCCACTGCTTTTGCATGAGCAACAGCAATAATAGTATAGCACAGTATTCCAGGTTTTTCTGGAATTTGTTACAAATGCACTCAAAATGCTGCTATTTTGATATTTATATTTTAAAAATCTCTTTAGCCACTACACTATGTGTAATTTAATGCCCAGTGACAGGTTTGTTAATAGTGTACAATTTTATATTTCCAAGATATTTCATAAGACTTAGCAAATTAAAAGTGAAAGAGTCTTGTATATGCCAACATATTTGAATATGGATACCTATAATTATGTTCCATCACCTCAGTATCTCTGTAAAATACATTAATTCTGTAAATGGGATAGGAAGCAAAGTCTGAGTTAAAAGACTGTCACTCAGATCCATTTCCAAATTACCTTTCAAAGCAACAAATCCTCTGGCTGTATATGGGAAGATAACTGTCCTTATTTTGCATATACACTTATGTCATTTGAGCTGAATATTTCACTGAGCTGGAATGAAATCTTGAGGTTATAAAGGGCTGTTCTTTGAAAGTATCAACTCAGTAATGAGAAGCAGTGCAGAAAGGCAATATGGATATTGGGCCCTGTTAGGAAAGGAATCTATAGTACGTGAGATGCTGGCACAGGTGTCCCAGAGAAGTTGTGGAAGCTGTGTTCAAGGCCAAGTTGGATGGGGCTTTGAGCAACCTGGTACAGTGGAAGTTGTCCCTGCCCATGGCCAGGGGGTTCAAGCTAGATGATCTTCAAGGTCCCTTTCAACCCAAACCATTCTATGATTATATGAAAAAGAAAACATTCCTGTATTGTAAGTTTGCATAACTATGGTCTGCCTGCACCTAGAATACTCATGTGGATGACCCCATCCCAGAGGAGAAAACCCTATTTCTTATTATCTCCCCACATGAATTTCAAAGAGAAATGTCTTGTTCCAGGTTGAACAGGAACTGGATTAGACTAATTTGGAAAGAGGTATTTTTATGCCAGATCAACAGTGTCAGCACAAGGACTAGCAATATCCTCTTTTGTAGGCAGGTTCTTGGTCTCCCCACCTGTAGGCTTTAAGAGATGCCTTGGAGCTTAGGATCATCTATAAATGGAAGAAGCTAAGACTTTAGGGAAGTCTTTTGGGAAAGTGTTTTGAAGTGTTTTGGGAAACCCTTCATTGTCTGTATCAAGCCAGCAATGTGATAAATGGCTTTATGTGTGTGGAGCCTTGCTGCAGCAGACAGATTTTTGAGGCAGGGGTTTGCCACGTCACCAAGCAAGGCTCCAGTTCCTGCTCCACTAGGAGAAAGCAGAATGGCCACAGGGTAGCCACAGCCTGGTCAGCAGGGTTTGCAGAGAGATATTTGTGTCCAAGGCCATTTTTTGGACTTAATGTCTTCCTTGTATTCTGGGGGTACATTTAATTTATGGCTGTAGAGATGAGAAAGAAATCCAGCATCCAGAAACACGAGCAAAGGATGGCAAAGGAAGATGTGCCAGGTGCCAGAAAACCCACTGAACAGAGTTTCACTCAGACAAATATACCTACATATCTGAAACTTAGAGAGGCAGCTTTCACTGTCCAGATACTTTTTGACATCCCTAGGTATAATTCTAATTATAGAGCCTTTCAAACTTGTGCAGCAGAAGTGGATTGAATTAAATAGTCTGCTCAAACTGCCAGGGGCTTCACAGCTAAACAATGAATTCCTCTAGTTCTGATTTTATTATTGGGATATGTTTTTTTTTTTTTTCCTGAGCTTATTGGAAATGGCATTTTTTTATTACACACTACCTTCAAATATATGGAAAGAAGTACTTCCTGATGTGTGAGTTTTCACCTTACTCTACTGAGCCAAATGGTTATGGTCTTGTCTTATCTCTTCAGAAATTAATAGCAGATGGGACAAGCTACTGCTAAAAGCGACAGGCATTTATTAATACCAGAGTCTAGTTTCTAATGCCTGGTAGGTATTATAATGCCAATGAATTTCATTCAGAGAAAAACATCCTTCAGCCTGTCAAGGTATTGAAACCTATTATTGAAGTGAGACAGCAGAATCAACTTACTGAAAGTTGTTTCTAAGGAAAATCATGTGCAACAGTTAAAAAATAAAAATTGAGCTTTATTTAAAGATGAAGCCTATTTACGTTGCCTTATATGTGTCCAGCTCATGATGAGAAATAAATCATATCTAAATATCTAGTGAATTAAAAGGAAGCAATAGCTGTTAATGTCTGTCCAGATCTGGATGTGCTTTTCCACTGATGCCAGAGTACTTTAGAGTTTATATTCTTGCACATGTGATAAGTAATTAAAGCAATGAGATTTTTACAGTCAAAGATGTCTGATTTCCCCCTGCCCTTTTTAGCTATATAATTATTTTCCATTTTTAGTCAGTGGAATTGAGACCCATTAAATGCTAGGATAATTGTTCAGCATTTCTGTTCCTGCCACTCAATGCAGAGGAAGATGATAAAAAGAGAGCAGGTTTGTAGTAAAAGCAAGGATAGTCTGAATTAGCTTTCATTTATAGACACTAACCTTTTGAAGTTTACCGATAGCCCAACACCAGAGATAAGTTCTCCTAAAGGATAAATCTGAATTACTGGGGAGGCATGTTTCCATTAAAAAAACAGGTAGAGCCTAGGTGGATTAAGCTCCCTCTGCTGCAGTGAGTCCCCTTAGAACATTCCTCCTCCCTTCTCACAGGGTTCAACCTTTTTCCTGAGTATTTTAGAATCTCCAGCCCAAAAACTGCTCCTGATATCATCAGCCTAAATGAAAGGCTTTGAGATCAGCAGAACCAATACATCAGCAAGCGTACCCCAGGGCACAGCTCACAAGGAGAGATCAGCCGAGGGCAACTGATAAAAGCCCAGGTAGATTGGGAGGACAGAGACCAGATCAGCCAATGGCATGTGTTGGTGGAATGTGTTCCCTGGGAGCACCTTTCTACCAGAGGGCTGGGAGACTCTTGAAATTCACTTCCAGAGACTCCAGCTGCAGTGCCTAAGGAACGGCAGATCCTTTTGAAAATCAGCCAAGACTTTCTCTATCAGCTTGTCCCATGGTGTGTGGCATTTCATGTAGAATAACTGCACTTGAGGAGGCAACATCTGGATAACCAAGGTGTGGTCTGCAGGTGCCCAAAGTGGGGAGGGTGTAATAGCACGAGCAGAAACATCCTCTCTGAATAGTGAAGATGAGTTTATGAAGCAAACATTCTGAAGTTCAGCTCTGTGGGTTTTTCCCAAGCAGTCAGGCTGTTATTATTGTTATTTATATTCATATAGCATCTAGTAGCCTGAGGTACTGCGTTAAGTACTGCTCAGGCTCAGTGTTGGCTCCGTTAATCCTCATGTGAAGCAGATTTGCCTTTGGGCCTGGTTCAATAGACACAAAGGTGTCTATCTGACTTAATCAACATGAAAAATTTTCTTTTAATTGCTGTGAGACTGCTCCTTGAGTGGGGCTACCTGCATGATTGTGTTTGTGATTATGAATTCTGTTTATTTTGCAGAGCTGAACCAAAAATAGCTTTTTTTTTTTTCTCACTCCCTCTGTGGTACTTTGACAAACACGAGAGTAACTTACATCTTCAGTGGAAACTGTCTTGTTGTATAACAGAAAATGAAAATATCAATGGTATTTTTATCCTCAGCCCAACTTCTTGGATTTTGAGCAGTTTGTCCATAATCCCTTTTTTCTGCAGCTCCTGGCTGCAGGTGCAGATGCAGGAGCACTGGGTTACACAGCACAGGCAGAAAGAGCAACACTTCTCTCTGCTGCAGTAGGTGACACTCTCAACTGCAACCTAAAAAATTCTATGATTTTGTAGAATCCTCAAGCTCATGAGGCAAAAGAATGAGAGGTAAAACAAAAAAAGCTGTGCATCTTGGAAAATATGAAAGGACTAGCTTCTCCCTTCCTCTCTGCTTGGACTCCTTTTTGTCTTTCTGACTTCTAGACAGCATGATTGATAGATGAACATCTGACCTTGGTAAGAGTAGAAAGGAAAGCACAGAAAGATTGCGCTGTTTCGTGGTTAAGTTATCATTCAGGTAATTTAATTTTTCTGAGCCTCCATCCTCATGAATAAATAGACATAGAGGTCAGGGCAAGGGTAGTCCCTGTTGTCTGCCGGTTGTTCATGTGTGTTAATAATGTAGCCTTTATGTAATGACTTTTGGATGTGCTATGGTGTGTTTTCAGGATGTGCAGTGCCATCTCAGAGCTAAAGGCTGGAGTCAGTCCAGCGAGGCTATTACCACCCTACCCTGGCAAAGGAGCCAGGGTCTGTTTTCTGTTCCTGAGGCCAGTGCAGGGCATGATTTGCACTAAAACAGCTGAAAAGTGCTCTTGCACTCTTTAACGTCCACCCCCACAAATGTAGGAGTGCTGGATGTCCTATCCCTGGAAACATTTGACATCAGGTTGAACGGGGCTCTGAGCAATCTCATCTAGGTGAAGATGGCCCTGCTCACTGCAGGGGACTCAGACTAGAAAAGGCTCTTCTAACCCAAACTATTTATGATAAGGCTGTAGTAAGGTTAAACCTGGACCAGAGGACCCTGGCCTGTTCTTTGAGACCAAGACCTGAATATGCTATACACTTCATCTTGGGCCTTCCCTTTGCTTTTAGTTTGGGTCTTTATTATTCAACTTTTTTTCTTTTTTTCCCCAGCTGTTGTGTTTTTAATTAGCTGTTAATTCCTGGGACTAGTTAGCCTCTGGCTACCTGGGGAGTTGGGGAAGGGGGCAGGAAAGAAGGAATATCTTGCTTCAGGGTTTTCCTTGGTTGTATCTGTCTCCATTTATTCTTCAATTCTTTTAGGCTGACTGGAGGTAATGGTTCTTAGCATGCTTTATAAATCATTCTGCAGAGGATCTTGAATGAGCCTTTTAATTAATAAGTATGGAGAAGTGGGCTTTTCTCCCTGCAAAAGCAGTGACAAATTCACTGTAATTTCTTCTGGATTACTGTATTTGGGATAGAAGAAGTAATAGAAGAGTCAGAAGTATTGGTCTTACAGCGAGTTCCAATTGCCCTACCTTCTCTTTTACTTGCCATAGAAGCATCAGAATTATCTACGTTAAAAAACAGCATTTTGATTTAATAGCATGTAGGTAGGGGTGCCTGGAAGGAATTTAGAAGCTCACTTTGAAGAGTTGTGCCAGTCTGAAAACCTGAACATTAATGTTCTTGAGCTTTGGAGAAAGGTGAGTCTGCAGCCACATCAGATTGCTGCAGCTCACCTCCATTTCTAGACCCTGCTAGAGCAAGTCTCAGAGATGAGATTGCTTGCACGGGAGAGGAAACAGAATTCTGTTACAGGGATATCAAACAGAAATCTTTATTCAGGCTGCTGGAAACTGACACTGGCTCCTTGTCTTCTGTCTGCCTGGGATACCTGCCTCTCTTGCACAGGCTCTGACTCTAGGCAGGGCCATCACTCTGGCTGCCAGGTCTGACTACAGTGGGCAGATTTGGCATCGCCAAAGCTGTATTTCTTATAAAATGGTGAAGCCACTGCAGAGAAAGCACAATGCTGACCTACAGCAATTTAAAATTGACTTGAAATGAATGCTCATCAATTGGATTTTGAATGACTGTTCTGTGGGGATCACATTGAATCTACTTAATCCCCAAAACAGCAGAAGGAAAAGTGCTGCACATCTCAAGAAACACTTTGCTAGCCCTGTTCACACCCACTAAGTGATGAGAAAGAACCACATTCATAGGTCATAGGAAGTGGTTTCTTTCCAACCACAGAGGCAGAGCAGAATGAACTGTGAAGACATTTTGGTTTTAACAAATGTGTAGCTGGGCTCAGCAGCCTTGTGTGTGCTGAGCATCACTGGGCTTTGCAGGAAAGTCTGTGAAAATGTGATGCCACGGATGCTCTGTCATGGTCAGCACATATGTCTGTGGTGTGACTTCTCTTCTGTAGGCAGTCATAAACATTTGGTTTCCGATTTTTGTACCTCTCTGTGCTGCTTGTGTGGAGAGGTATAAAAGTCCCGTTAAGTACAGACCTGTGCCTTTTTTCTTGTGAGATAAAATGAGAGAGCAGATGATCAAGCAGGCGGTTGTAACAATGGTTATCCCTTTGACTCCTCAATTTTCAACCTTGGAAGAATGGAGTTATTTTTCCAGGAGCACCATACAGTGCTGTAAAAGCCAGGCTGTTCTTTGTGCTCCTCTGGAATCAGCATCCTCTCTCTAATAACTTGCAGGGTTTAAATGAAGACAGGAGTTCACTGATGTTTTTTCCCCTTGAACACCTATCTGCCATGGAGCATCTCAAGAAATGAAATGCCCAAAGATGCCAGAAATACTTCTGTGGTGCAGGGCACTTCATAACATTTCACCAATAATGGTATTCCCTCTTTTTTTTGATTTTGTTTTCTTGAAGGATGTGTGCTTGTGGTGTCTGTCATTGAACAGCTTGCACAGTGGCACAACAGTACGGTAAAGGCAGCTGTGGAGAGACTGTGTGACTACATACCTGGTAAGTACCAAATAATGTGCCATATGCCACGTTGGTGCTGATGTATTTCCCTGTTAATTAAACACTCGCATGGGAAGTCTGAAAAAACTTTATCCACCTCTTGTGCAGTACCTCAAATTTGTGTAGCTGAGACATAGCAAGTTGCTATTTACAGGGAAGTCAGTGACATGGCTTCACTTAGATTCAGAGCTGGGATTTTGTCCCAAAAGTTAGAGTGAACGGGGCTATATTAAGCCCCACACACATGTGAGCACCAACACATGCAGACCAGTTCTATTCCTTTTTCTCCCCTTAGTCCCTTTGTTAGCAGCTTAAGAATAGAATCACTGTATGCCCCACCACTCCTTCTGCTTGTTGATATGGGTCTTTATAGCAACGGTGAAGATGAAAATGTTTTCAGCGGGTATGGGAACTGCTATTGTAACATTTTAAATATGAGATGAGGCTGACAGGTGCAAGATGTGAGCATTTGATGTGCACAGAAAAGCTACTGAAAAGTAATTGGTGATAAAAATTTCAAAAGCAATATCTATTGCATGTGAATATATGTAAGACTCCCCTTTTTCTGCCCCTTATTTTATCTACCCAAAGGAGGCTGGAGCTCCACAGGCACACCCCTAAATAGAGAACAGTTTCAATGCCAGAATAGCTTTGTGCCTCACACACCAATCCTATAACTATTTAAGTAGCTAGATCACACATTCATGATATCTTATTAATGTTATTAATGTAAAAAGATGGCTTAGGATTCTTCATTAAAATGTCATTTTTATATGATTTCATGAATTGTGTCTCTGAGAAACCATCTTGCTCTGCAGACCCCAGTTTCACAGAGGATATGTGTAGAATATTAATTCCCTCCTTTCCAAGGAAGGATTTCCCTAGGCAGAATGGGGCAGGGAGCTAATTGCTAGGATTCATTCATCGATAGAATGACGCTTATATGATTTCTATTCCATAAGTCATATCCTCAGTGTTGTAAATTACAGGCACATAACCATGAAGTTGCAATTAGAAGCACTGATCCTGCTATTAAAACACAATTTTCTTCTTTAAATTATGACATGCTAGCTCTGTGTTCATGATTCACTCAGTGGACCTTGTTCTTCTGACATGTCAAGATATTTCTTTTCAGCTGCCATTCTTTACACATATAAAATCCTATTATCCCTTTAGTTTAATCTGTATAATCCAGTTACCTTGTGGAGATGCATGGATATATTCAGCAGAAAAAAACCTGACCCTGAACTTGAAAGGAGTGAAAAATCCTATGGATTGTGTGGGAGCTAGAGTGTAACCTGATTTATCCTCTCCTGGGAGGTGAACACTGCAGCCCAGCAGGAATCAACAGTTTCCTCTTGCTGCTTGAAACGGTGGAAAAGCTTTGGATGCTCGTAAGGAGCAAACCTACCAAAGCAGGTCATGCATTTCAGACAGAAAAACAATTTCATTATTATGCACATGCCTACAATCCATAGAAAGAATAACAGCAGCAAATTAATGGCAGCGAGGCTTTTCCTAAGGCATAAAAAGGAGTAGGGCTCTGAAAACCTTAGAAAGTGGCATTTTTGAGGGCCTCCTATAATTCTGATTACAATCAAGTCAGGTTTGGATCAAGCCTTCTGTATAGTTATGGGATGTTCAAGAACAAAAAATGCTTAGAGAAAAAGAGAAAATTTCAGCACCTGTCAGTTCCACTCAATCTCACAGGCTGTGTCGAAAACAGAACCACAGCCTCATTTGTATGGAAATACTTGCAATGTGTGTGATTCAAGCGACATGGCAAATAGACCCATGAAAATAAGAATAGCATGTCATGAGTGAAGAAGGCTCTTGAGCAGATAGAAAGGCCAGGTCTGGGGGAAGGGGCAGTATTTACAGCATAAGTGGTGTTCTTAGCAAAAATGTGTTTACCTGGATACTGACTGTCTGCTTGATGGCACAGAGGTGTCTGATACCCAAAATGTGCTTTGAGACCCTCTGCCTCCGGCTTTGCCTCTGAGTCATGCTCTGCTTCTGTGTTGACCACTGCTGTGTAAACACCTTAGAGCTCAAGTGCAAATGGCAATGTGATAATCTCATCTTTTTTGCAAATATTTGTCCGCTGGGACTCAGCCAGGGTTTGTGTTTCCAGGACTATGAAGCTACATATGAAAACCTTCTAGACAGTTCCTAGGGGATCTAAGGGATTTTAGGGGATCTCTTTTAACTGAAGCAAGTATACTCTATATTTTCTCTGAATTTTCCAGCATTAGTTTTGTTTAAGCTCTTTTCTTGCCCCTGAACACCCACAATTATTCATCATTTTTCTCTTTCTCTCCCCCTCTTTTCTGACCTACACTGCTTCTTCCTAACAGAGATTTCTCTTTGCAATATCCTCTCCTTGTGTGTGTTAGCTCCAGAGCTGGAGATTTGTGAACACATAGATGCAGCCTGCCTCCAATGACAAGTCCTGTAAACACTGTCTGTGGCTTTGGTCTTGGTGTTTTGTTGAAAGCCAAAGCCAGAATGGCATCTGAATCTTCCAAAAGGACTTTACATGCTCATTGATAATTTAACATTATTACTATGAGAAAATCAGTGTGAACAGCAAAACACCTTTATCAGCTCCCCAGAGCTGATAGGCAGCCAAACTCTGCTCTCAGACACCAGGAGAGGTTACAGCAGCCAGCTGGCTCCTCCAGAGCCAAAAATGTTGTGGAAACCAGCTGGTTTGGGAAACTCATAAGGAGACCATCGCCTGTGATGCTCTGGGGAGGTGCTGGAGAAACCAGCCCCATTTGCCTGCAGGCAACCTTAGGGAGCCAGGTACCCCACTGGCAAGCCTCATCAGAGGGTATTCTAATCAGCAGGGAAGCCAAACACAGGTTATTGATGTCTGCGACATCTTTCATTTTAGGTGAACAAGAATAAAATCTAATTCTAATCAGGAGACCAATTTTTACTTGCAGATTGCTTCTAAAGAGCCAATAGCGAGGAGTTATGTGGCAAAGGAGGCAAAGAAATGAAGTTAATAACTTGATTGAAATAAAACACCTGTCATGAGATAAGAAAAATCAGCTACTGTAGTTACAGAAGCTGGCTGCAACACCATGAGTAGGAGGGTGTTGGGAAAATTATCTCTTCATTCCCTGATATGCCTTCCTGGTGCCAGTCTTCCTTTCTCAGGTGCAGGTTGCCAGCCAGTGTACCTGCAGTCCTGGCAGGAGAGCAGCTGTGGCTCACCCATGGCCAGCAGTGGAGTCCCTGCCACAAGGATTCGTACCCTCCACACAGCAGAACAACCCACCCTGTATGCAGCAGCCCCCCGGCCCTGGGCGTGTCCAGCCTGGCACTGGCTAAAATGGAATATTCAGCTCAAAGCTGGGGGGAAGTGACTGCTCTGGGTGTTTCTATGGCTTTTCTCTGGGAAAGATGAGAATACTCTGCACTTTCTTCCCCAGGCACAGATAGTTATCTGTCTGGGTAATTGAGGTGCAAGAGAAAACGAAAACTCTAAGGAGTTTGAGGAGCTGCAAGTTTGTTGTCACGGCACTTGTGTGAACCTGTCTCTTATGACATTTCACAGCACCACCCCAGCTGGAGCAAGGCCTGGCACCTCCTTTGCAGGATATGTGCATGGTTAACCAGCTCTAGTCTGTTCAGGCCAAGAAACAGGCAGTTTTCCTTCATGGGACTGTCAGATCAGTGGCCTGCTTGTATTCAAGCCCTCACTCTCCCTCAGTGTCTTTGCTCATGTGCATGGATCCCCTGCTATTTTACAGCAGTACCATAAAGAAATCTCTGATGAACTGTCTTATCAATGACATGCTTCACCCATATTGAGGAAACCCACCTGAGCCAGCATCCCAAAAAGGCACACGGCTGTAGACTGTGAAAGGAGGCCAAATGAAAAGTGTCAGGTATTTCTTTGAATGCAATAACTCCTGCACAACTCCCGCTCTACACAAAACATATTCTCTTAACTCCACAAGCCCCCAGAAGCTCCGAGGCAGTTCTAGGAGTAGCATCAAGCCCAATATCACTTTCTGCGCTTTGATCTATGTGTTTGTTTTCTTTCTCCTTTCAAACCTACTGAGATGTTTGTTTAAACTGCTTCGAAGATTCTGTGACATGCACAATTTCTTTTGACTTTTCCATTATGCAATACTCAGAAAAATTAACAAAAGCTAGTTATCCTTTTTAGTCTTCATCATGTGACTTACCTAAAGCCAGAAGGGTTTTGGGCAAGATTAGAAATTCAGATTTTCCCATTCTCTGGTGCTACACTGAGGTCAGAGAGTCACATGCCTTCCCCTAAGGAAAATCAGCATTCACCTTAGTGAACCAACTGCTTCTGTATTTTGACTACTATAAAACCAGTTTCACCATGTTCAATTACTTAAAAAAAAAAAATTAAAAATTATGTTTTCTAGAAAAACTGCAAGGTTTCTGTTATGTGCTTGCTGAACTTTACGGACCACACATAGCTGAACTGTAAGTATTGCTGTGTCCTCTCAGATTTTTGCTTAGTTTTTCTTTTCATGTACAGATGTGCTGTCAGGTTGAAGTGGAGGGATTTCAGTCCTAAAATCACATTATTTTTAAAGCAGAGGTGCTTCACAGTGATTCTGGTTTGGCATTTGGCACAGCTATTCCTGAGTGAATAAACACAGGGTGCCACTGGTAACCATTTTGATATTCCATTTAAATCTCAGATCAGGCCCACCTGATATAATTATCTTTTGAAATTCAGCTCATTTGGCTGAGGGAGGAATTTGAATAACCTGTGTGTGTGAGACGGGTTCTATAAAATCACACAGTTGTTGCTTGGCTCTTGCTTTCCATTCTACTTCTAATCAGGCTTTCTGATTGTCAGCCCCTACATGCTCTCAGACCTGACTTTGATATGCACTCTTGGGGAAGCCTACTATTTAATCTAAGTGATTAAAAAAATAAAATGTAGGTCATTTTATTCCTCTTTGAAAGTTCTTAGTTTAATTAACAGAGCTTTTACTAGACCTTCTTCTTCCCTAGGGCTTTTATTTTTGTTTTTAAAACTAGCCAAGGGACTGCAAAGTGCTTACAGGACTAAGAAATGCTGTAATCAAACATTTTAATTTAATTCCTAATTAGCCCAGAGGTGTGTCCCAAAAATGAAGAAACAATCCTAGCACTCATGCTTGGTGATTAAAGGTTAAGGATCTTTGAAGGATTTCTGGTTATGTTGTTGAGTTAATGATTGAACATTCATATGTGCCAAATTGCATATGCATTAACTTTAATCTTTAAATCTTTGTCAGGCTTATGATTGATTAAAAAACTAGAATAGTTATAGTGCATTTGATTCTGGTGCTGCATATAGAGCACAGTCCTTTTTCATCATCCTGGGTTCCAATTTTAAATGCTGAGTAGGATGTCGTGGCAGAAAATCGTTAGAACCCAACACTGTACTGAGCAGCGGTTATGGGCCATGGTGAAGTTAGCTGAGACTATTGTGTGGTGTGTTTGGAAGATTTAGCTTCCCATGGAAATAGCTTCTACTTTCAAGAGCCCAGAAAAACATAATAGTCTTTGTTTATGCACCATTTCATTCAGCATAGACAGGGAAATGAATGCCGATGTGGTTTGCCATTCCTTGAGGCTGTGTAAACAGGATCCAGGACAACCACTTTGTCATCTCTACTCTCCTCCAAAGGTGAGTTGGTTTCCCACTTTTCTTAAAACTACTGATTGTGGAATGTCTTTTAAGCTGGAATTAAACAGTTTGAAGACTTCCACTGCACATGCATTTTCTAGGAAATAAAGATTTAGAGCATGGACATTCCTAAAAAATATCTGTTTGAACAAAAGGTGCATAACACACATTAGCTGTGTGGACCCTCATCCAGTGGGTTGAGGGTGCATGGGAGTCACAGGGTCAAATTCTCTTGTACCAGTCTGGATCAGAGAGGAAGAGAGGGACTTTATTGTTAAGTAGTGCAATAACCCAAAGCAGATACTCAGCTGAAGTTCATCTGTGCCACCATGTTACCACGGCACAACGAGTGATCCCCACATTGCTTGATCTGCCGTGACGGCCTGCATGGGCACAAGTTACCTGCTGCAAATGCAGGGCTATTTGACTTGGATTAGTCTTCAGTGCAAGAGGTTTAAGCTAATGTGCGTTATCTTTTGCCACAGGCTGAATTCATATTTAATTACCACCACTTCTGTGATGTACAGTTACTTGCTACAACATTTGCAGGTCCTTGATTGCATGTCCTAGACCTTTGCTATACTTGCACATGTGCATATCTTCATAGGTGTCTGAGCATTACTCTTTGTTTTGGGATTCATTTGGTTGTGAGTAATTTTTTCTTTCCCAGCCATCATGCACCTCCAGTCACACTAAAACCTGTGAGTGATGGGGGCTGTTTGGTGGTGCTGAAAAGCAAGCCATTCGTTTCAGCACCTATTTTTGGAAATCTTTTTCCCTGCATCTGGATGGAGAAAGGCATGTTTGGTCTGCATGAGATGTTTCACACAGTCTAGTCCAGCAGTCATTGAAATCAGGCAATCTTTTTATGGGCTTTAATGATCTGCAGTTCATCTCCAAGATAGATTTAGTTCTGCCAATATTAAGGTCTGGGAAAACACTTGCCTTCCAAGAACGACAGTAACATTTGTTTTATCTTAGGTGTGAGCCTGTGCTCCACGATACGTCAACATAGAGATCTATGGGTGTGCAATCACACAGGGGTGAAAGAAGATGAGTGCAAGCAGCAGAGAGGGCCCACACTAACTCAACTCAACCAAAATATTGCCCAAACTTCATCAAATAGGTGCCATCAGAAATCTCCCATCCTGAACTGAGTGTCAGAAGTGCAAGGTGCCTCTTGAAGTGAAAGAGGATGCAGGAAATGAACTGCACTGAAAGAGAGGGATGGGCTCACCATGGCTGCACAGTGAGCTAGGCTAAGGAGCGTGGAGAGAGGGGCTGTTTAAATCAAGGTGGCTCCTGTGAAGAAATTAGAACACCTGTGTTGAAATCCTAGGCTGATCAGACAGAGGGGAAAGGATGCCACTCGTGGGGTTGCTGTCACATCTTTGTGAGCTCTTACCCATCTCCCAGAGCAGGTGTATGACCAAGGTGTTGTCTCCTTCCACCTCCAGCAACCACTTCAGTGAGTGCACTGTCCATGAGGAAACGAGCTGAATGTGGTGGGGTTTTGGTTTTTGTGGGTTTGTTGTTGTTGTTGTTTTGGGGTTTTGTTTGTTTGTTTGTTTTTAAACAAAATTTGGACTCTTTTTTGCATGGCCTGGGGACTATCCCTCTGAGTAAGCAGCTCAAGCAAACCTTCTTCCCTTCCAAGTGGTAGTTAAACCCCTTTCTGTCAAGGCATTTGTTTCGCAACAGGAATAAGGGAACTCTACCAACAAAACAATTTTTTTACACTGACTGTGCCCTCCTTTTTGTCTCTCCTTGTGCCCCAAGAGAGCATGAGGAGATGGGAGGAGAAAAACATTGCTTGGAATTCATGCTCAAGTGGTTGATAAATTGCCCACAGTAACTCTGTGACTAGTCAGACTGAGTAAAGATGAATTATGGGTGAAAAAATATTAATATACAATCAGAGACACAGGTGCATAAAATGCAGTTTACCTCACATTTGCTTCTTTAGTTTGTAATTTGATTGATCACTTCAGTTTCATGAGTCTGCAAATGTTGGCACAGTCCCCTGCCGAGTGTTTGAACACAATTTTAATACTAATGGCTGTTCTTTTCAACTCTATTGATTTTCAGGTACTTCATTTAGACTTTTGGATGCCCATTTTCCCAGAATTAGTATCATATTTGTGCTGGCAAAGGGAATGAAAGAAATAGTGTTACCTGTCCTTGGATGGCAGCACAATGCTCAGATTTTAATTACCTCTAGATAAAAAATTGGAAAGGGAAAGTGAAAAATATCAACATGCTTTTTCCATCATTAGTTTATTTTCTTCTGTTTGTGCACTGTTGCTTTAGTGAGGTTTTGTGTTTTGCGGAAGGAAGAGTCCCTGCTTCAGAGGCCTTTCAAACTGTCTACTTAATGGATGGCTGCAATCCATGTAAATTATATGTGCATCATTTTACATACTTCCCTGGTCTCTGACAAATTAGCCAATTTTTTTTTTTTTTTTTTTTTTTTTTTTTTTTTTTTTTTTTTTTTTTTTTTGCCAAGCTGCCTGGAGCTATTAGCACTCTGTGATAATTCTGGAAGACTTTGCTCTAATTATGAATAAAAAATATTACTCCGTTCACATGGAGCTCAGTGTTCTCAGCATGGAACTGGAAGAGAAGGGCATCCAGCCTGGGCAAGGGCAGCCCTCTGTTGCTGGGGCTTGGGCATGGTGGCTGCTCTGCTGGGAATCAGTTTCAGGGGCAGACCTCTGATGCTGGTAGGGAAGATTGGAAGGGGCCCTTGCAGTTCCTGGATCACCAGCATGACCATGTAACCAGATGTCCCTTGTAATGGATCCCGTGAGCCCCTTCTTGCCACCAGTGGCTTGTAGAGCAGAGCAAAGGTTCCCCTCTGACCTTTAGTATGAGAATGGCAACACTGGGGTCTCCTTCGGGTAAAGAGACAAACTAATAGGGCATATCAGAAGTGAAGGGTTACTAAAGGTGGCTGAAAAGTGGACAGTATCTGAAGATGCTGTAAAATGCTTTGTGGTTCAAGGTACATCTGTAATGCACGTTGTAGTTTAAGCTACATCAGCAAGAGCTATTCTAACATGGGCTGCAGCATCACTCCAAAAGATTGACAGTAGTACAGGCATCCAAGATACCTGGTTTAGGATGACTGGATAATGTTTTAGCCAAAAAAGTTTATCAGCTCATATGCTGGAGGACTTTCTGCACTAGGTTGTATAATACAGGGATGTTCCTCCAGTGAGTGAAAAGGACTGAAATAGGGTGAAGAGTTTTACACAGTGCCTACCAAGATTCCTTTCTGACCCTGGGAACAAACAGGTTTACAGGAGATTATTCTCAACTTGTCTCTAAATTGTTTTAAGCCAGCTGGCCTGTTTGGTTAAATGGCAATACTTTAATTGATTTGTTGTGGCCAGAGTAATGGCTCGACTTCAGCACTGTGGTAGTGCTCTAGCAATAAGTAAAACAGTCTGTGTTGGAAGTTTGTACTCCATCTTTCTGCCTTTCAGGGTGCCTCTTCTGCTTCCCATCACTTTTATGCTCCACATTATCAGAGACCTTTCGGACGCATATTTTGTCTTAAACTCCATCAATAGGATTTGGTTGGAAGTCATTTTTCATCAGCAAAAATATACTATTTTTCTTCTTATAATTTTCTCTTGCCAGAATAAGCATCACTGCCACAAGCACTCATGCTGGTTTGTGTACCCTCCATCAGGTCTTTCACTGACTTTCTACAAAGCCACATCCCTCGTGGGTATTACTGTGGTTAGCATGCTGTTTGACAAAGTAGGAGCCAACCAATTCTGGGTGGAAAAAAAGAAACTCTTTGGCATTTAGTAAAATGAAAAGACTTCTGCTTTTATCTCTCATTCATCTTTCTCAGTAAAAATGTGAGCTTCTTCCTTAGAGGTGAGACAGAACCAAACTCCGTGCTGGGAGTGCTTCTGCATTCCTGATTAAGAGCAGGCTGCCAGCCCAAAGTAGACCTCGTGACTGGGACCTGTTTCCTTCTTTTGAGACCACAAGCAGTAAAGCAAGCACGTAGGAGGTAGGCGAGGTCCTGTGGAGCAAGATACCTTCCTTTTAGCCTTTGTTTTTGGAAACAGGTAAAATCTGCTGAAATGTGAGTTTCTGCTGCAGCCAGAACTGAACCCTGAAGAAACTACCTATACACAGGTAATAGTTTGAGTGCTAGTTCATCCTCTTTTACTTGTTTCTCTGCATTTCCTCTGCTCCTCTTCACTGGCAGAAAATAAAATAAAATAAAATAAACCCTACCCCCACTGGAAAACCAAACAACCACAAAAAGCCAAATCATACAATCCCAACATTCCACCAAATAAATCCAAAGGAAATAGGGTGGCATGGTGTATGCAGCTGTGCCATGCCAATGTGGAAGCTGTCTCAGGTTGGACCCTAAAAAAACAAGCCTTGGACAATCCACAGGCACAGAGATAGTTGGGGTGGAAAAGTGGCAGACAAAAGTGTGAGGACAAGGAAGCGTTGCTCGTGAACAAATCCCGCTTTTAGCTGTGCTATTTGACAAGCTTTGCAGAATTTTGCTATCTTGCTACTCTTGGTGAAAGGATTATGAAAATTATTTAGAAGGAAAACTTGAAATGTTTTGTAAATATCTGGTCTCCTGGGAAAAAGCTGGCTAACAAGGATGATAAATGAGAGAGAATTAGAGTTGGTTCATGCATTTGTTTGCTATGAGAAATACATCTGTTTGCCAAAAAACAAATCATTACTGGGAACGTGTGGTCTTCGTGGAGAACACTGAAAGAAGGCAGTGAATGAAATCCCAGTGACACCCCACCCTCAGCCCCATTCAGGCTGGATATCTTGTGCACACAGGGTGGCAGGGCTGCTCCAGCTGGGGTGAATGGTGCTGGATGCTCCCCAGGACTCATCCATCAGCTGCTGAAGCCTAGGGAACCCCCTCCTTGGTGGTGTTCTCATGCCATGGGAAAGGGAGGAGGCTCCTTGCAAGCCAAGGTGCAGTAGGGGAGGTTGTATGGGTGGTATGGCCTTCAGTGGCAGGCTTGATATGCTGATGTGAGCCAGGGATTACAGGTGACCCATGAAACCAGGAGTGTTTTCTTCCTGGTGGGTATTTCAGCTGCCAGTCTTCCACAGTCCAACCTGGAGTCTTGGCTGAAGGAACTTATGAAGTGAGAGAAAGTGTCAACTTTAGTGCTTCAGAGAGAGCATTTTCTACATGCAAGGTAATTCCAGCCTTTTCCTCCCTTGTTTTCTGCTTTCTGAGTGCAATACTCCTGTAGCTTTCTGAAGCATGCATTTCTCATGTGCTGCTGCTGTGAGCAAGAAAGGGCTCTCCCACCCTGCCAAGCAGAAAAGGATTGCTAAATCCTACCTCTCTGGGAATTTTCCTTCTATTTTACTCAATTTCAAGCCATTTTTCACATCTGCCTCTCAAGTAATTTTATTGCAGAAATGACAGCAGCTGGTATTGTACAACATAACTATGGCAAACATAAGATGCATGATTGATTTTGGGGACAGCAGTTGTCCAGGGGGAAGAAACTAGAAAACAATGTCTTGGCTCTCATCTGTGACATACCCTGATTTTTAGAAGACTATACACACCATAAATTAAACATATATTAACTACATATATTAATGTGACACATATATTAAAACCCAGCAGCTTAGAAGTCTGTGTTCCTTGCTGCTTATGCTTATCCGTCCGTATCCCTTTGTGTTGTTCACCATAAATTTTTGACCCTTGAATATCATGGTTAATTAATTTGCTTTGATCACTGCCTAAATCAATTATAATGACATGCTAAATTTTATCCCCAGCACAAAAATGCTGGCAATGATTACTTTAAATACAAATTAAGTCTGCTTTAATATTCTAATCTGGCATGCTGCTGTTCCATAAGGTGCCATCACATGAGGGACATTTTCTTTTTTTCCAAATGCTGTAATAATAGCATTTGCTGAAGCATCCCTATTTTCCCCCTTGCTGAGTTCCTGTAGCTCTGTCCAGATAAATATAAACTTGTGCTGACTTTACCTCAGAGCCCTCAGACCCAGTTGATGTTAGGCTGGCACTAATGTCCTTGGGCTGGGCTGTAGGAGGGACTGATAGCAGGTCACTTTCAGACAGAACAGTTTGTCCCCAGTAATAGTTTTGAGCAGAAACCAGGTGCTAACGTGTTTGTGATATTCTGGATTTTTTTTCCATTTGAAACATTTTAAAAAATAATTGATTTTTAGCTCCTTTTTTATTTTAAGGTGGGGGGGGTTGCCAATTCTCAAATCCTACAGAACATAAGTAGTTATTCCTACTGAAAGAGCAGACAGGCAGTGTTTTCAGCCTTCATCATGCTGAATGCTGAGGAGGACGACAGAGGCCATCTCTTAGTTATGTCACATATCATATCTCACAGATATGGCTGTTTTCAAAGGTGGCCTAATAAATTCAGCACAACATATGGGAATTGTCATCACTGAGATACATTAATATTGTCCTGAATTGAAAATGGAGCAGCAGGGGAGAGCACACTGGTGTTACCTCAATCCTCCCAAACTCCTCTGACTGTCTCTTCTCTCTTTTTTTTTTTTTTTTTTTTTTTCCTTTTTTCCTAAACTGGAGTTGTGAGAACTCCTTTCTTATGGAAAGATATGGCTGAATTTAGAAAGTGCTGTTCATCGGAGTTGTTAAACAGTTGTTAAATATTTTGGATGGCATTAGCATATCTGAGGTATCCCCTCACCTCCATCACTGGGAAGATTCCTTGTGGCAGGAGAAGCAGTGTGATCTTTCTGTGCTGTGATACAAATTTCTTAAGGCCAGGTCAACTGGCCTTAAGAAACATGGCAGGGTGCAGAAACAGCAGCTACTTATTGCCCATGTCTCAACACTTAGGGTGCAAAGATGGATTTGTTGAGGTTTTTGCAATGGCAGAGCTTTGAGGAAAGCTTGGAGAGCAGGACTGTGGCAGTGTTTGGCAGTTCCTGGCCATGGCAAGCAGCTGTCAGGGTGCAATTTGACCTTGCTGCACCACACATGGCACATCTGTCCTCCTGCTGCCAGCAGAGCTGGTCCTTGGCTGTCACTCACACTCATGGATGGTGCCCCTTGCACAAAATTTCCTCTGCTCCTTCAAAGAGCTTGTGTGCAAAGGGATTTCAGGATTTATTTGTCTCTCACTAGCAGTTGACTTTTGTCACAACTATCACTAGTAGTTTGACTATTTGTAACCCATGGCCTTATGATGGCCAATCTGATGCCTCTCAATGATGTTTTCTTGGAATGATCCTCCTACTTTTTCTTTCTATGTAGATATAAGTATCCACACTGTGAAGGTATCCCAAAATGCCTCTTCAGCACAAGTTGGCATGGACCCAACAGAAAAACTATCTTGCTGCTGTCAGCAAGAACTTGCTCTCCAGGGCAGGTATTTACAGAATAAAAAGCTAACCTTCCTGGATCCTAAGCAGGGGATTTTCCTTCCAAACTCTGCTCCCTGCTCTGTACCTTTCTGCATGCCATGCTCCCCTGCCAGGAAGAACCTCAGCTGAGTATAAACCTTATCCATGCAAGAGCAAATGCTTCCTCTGTACCCTCCCACAACAAGTCAGACTGATGTTACATGAGTAACGCACTTTTAGCCTTTTAATGGATGAGTTTTCCTTCATGAGGAGTTGCTAGAGAAGTATGTCTTCTGCAGCTCATGCAGTTCAGTCAGGATATGAATTTCAGCTCTTCAGCTGATCTGGACTTTTCCTTGGGAAATAAATGATGCCCTGGAGCAAAATAAATGAACTCTTGCTACTGGAGTTTCATAGAAGGTGACTGGATAATTGATTGTTAGTCCAATAAAAAGTAACTGATGAGGAGTTTGTGGACTCATACATCATTTCTGTGCTGTGACTGATATTAAAATAGAAAAAATGGTAGGAAATGGGGAGAAAAGTTGGTAGGATACTGTGAGGCTGATCTGGTGGTTTTTCATTTCTTTCTTGCTCTCCTAGGTGGGACTGAATGTTGCAATAAGAAAAGCAAAAAGAATTATGAAGACTTCCAAGGACCTGGTAAGAAATCGATGGCATTAGGGTGTTTTACTGGCATTTTATCAGGAGTAAGTCCTTGTTTGTTTTGTCTGACTGTGAATCCTCCTGATTAGCATTGAATTGGATGCTGACTCACTCCTACTTGATACAGGATCTGCTCTATCAGGTGACACTGGAAGAAAGAGAGGGAGAAATAAAGAAAAAAATATGAAAGTATGGGGGGAGCATAAAAAATAACAAAAAATGCAGCTACCTTGTAGCTGTATGTAAGCGGGTGCCTCATGAACTGACCCATTGCCTCAGAGCAGAGCAACTGTGCTTTGGGACTTTCTGAAACTCAAGCAATGGCCTGAATACAAATTCTGTGTATTTTTCCTGTGTTTATGAGATAGAGGAGGCCTTTGCCTCTAAAATTTGAAAAATGGGGTTTGAAATCTTTCTGCCTCCAACCATTCACAGATTTGTAGAGGATCTCTAAAGGGTGGCAGAGAAGGGTAGCAGCTCTTAATCTGCTAGGTTCACTTAGGTGAGTCAGTTCAGACCTAGAGTTTGCTTCCAGTTAAGTCACTTAATGCAGAGGAAATGCTTTAACTGTTTGTGAAGAAATTATTTATATTGCTTATTCCTGAATACTTACTGTGATGTTAGTCACAAAAGTGAAAATTGAGGTGCCTAATTAGCCTTTGGGCAACTGCCAAATTACCAAGCCTGGGAAATAAACAAAGCGCTGGAGGGACGCTTGTCTGAGAGGGCCTCAGCTCCCACAGAACAGCAACCAGCAGGATCTCTTACTCATTTCCCTTCCTATTCAGTGCTGTGCTACTGATGGCCTGAAAATTCTGCTCAAATTACATGAAATTTTTATTCTTCTTTCCCTGGAGCAAGTCCCCATGTTAACACCTGTAATGAGATGCTGTGAGTCAAGCAGGTCCTCTCTGTGGGCTGGAGTTCGGGCGCAGGCACAGGGCTGGAGAGGGACCGGCATGGAGGTGCTGCCCTGTGGGATAAAATTCCTTTGCTTCCTTGCATGTGCTATACCCTTGGCATATTGGGCTGAGTCCCTCACATGGGCAGCCACATCCCACTTTCTTGGGATGGGCATGTCACATCCTTTCAGGCTGTCCTGGGTAGGGTGGCATGGTTGGCATCAATCTTTGGGTGCAATAGGCTCTCCTATTTTGCCTTTACTCTCACATATCCTCAAAACTCCATTGGCCCTCGGCCCCTTCCTGCTCCTAGCTGCCTATTTGCCAGCAGGAAGGACAAACAGACTGGAAGCAGAAAGGTCACACTTGAGTTTCAATGTATTTCCAAACCTCCTGCACAATGCAAGGTCAATTCAAATTGAAACACTTATCATATGCTTCCTCAGGCCTCTCCTGCAGTTATTCCTAGAGTGTTTCCTGTAATGACCCTGGCTGAAACTTATTTTCAACCTGAAAAATAGAAAATAACATTTCTAGAGCTATTACTTCAGCTTGCAATTTCCCATTCACCTAGACTGAAGTTATTTTCAGATCCAGAAAAACAATGCAGTAAGAAACACAAAAGAGAATCTCTAGGAGGGAGGATCACAGTGTGAATCATGCTTGCATAAGCCATGTATCCCAGAGCAGCAGCGTGTGATGAAAGAGTAAGGAAATCATCTGCACAGTCTCAAAGCGCCCAAATCATGATCCTACCTGCACAGGCAAATACACCTTAGTGAGAGCTGAAGTGCTCTGACTGCCTGGGGAGAAGATTACCTGCCTGAGTGTGTGGGTGAGGAACCAGAAACACCCCAGCTGTGGTAGGACATCCCTGCATAAACAACAGTGAGGAAAGAAAAACATTCATCTGGACTCTTTCATTCTCTGGCTCAGGCTAAGACAAAAAAGTCAAATTAGATATGTTAATTCTTCCCATATCTGCTCTTTTGGTTGCTTTTGCTGTATTGTATGTTTGGGAAAAGCCTTCTGAAGAAGTTCTTGGAAATTAACTGTCCCCATCTTGGCATGGCAGTCGTGTGTGACTGTGCATTAAAAAGAGATGTGATGATGGCTGTTGTAATGAGAATGGGAGCTCCATCTGGATCCCAGGATTTCACATTTACTTGGAATTTCTTAGGATCTTTATGAGTTAGGGGAAAAGAAAAGGTATTCAGCAGATGTAGAGATGCAGTGAAAGCAGCTAGAACTCCAAAAAATTCTAATAAATGTCTCTGTTCATTAAAAGGAGTGAGCCATCTGTAAGGCACTGGCTTAAACCAAACACCAACAAGCATTAGGGGCCCATTGTTATTCTTTTTAGTAAAACCAATTAAAATAATTACAGAAATGTCATTAGGGAATGTTAACAGGCAATGAATAGGATATTAGTGTTATCAATCACTGTGAGCACCTCTAGCATTAACTTTTCTTGTGGGTGGATAAGATATTTAGGGGCATCTTTGAGCAATAGCAATGAAAGAACGGTGGTTAGAGTTCTGTCATTTAATGAGAGCAGACACCATTTGTTCAATCCTGTCATGACTACAAGGTCCCTGCAAGTCACAGCCTAGCAGTGGGACAAGTGGGAAGCCATGGAGGGAGCCTAAAGTGAGCTGACAGGCAGAGAAGGACATAAGCTGACCTCCTGCCTGCTCACTCATGTTACACAGGAGCAAGTAGCCCATCTTCTGTCAACAATTCATTGTAGCCTTTCTCTGCTGGGAAGGACCCAATAGTGCCTGTTCACACAAAGATTCCCTCCTTTTTTATACCTGTATTCCTTGCCTTTTGAGAGTAGCCCAAGACAGCCTTAAAGATCAGATGAGCCACTCTCTTGCACAATGCCAAGCAGAGCTACAGCATTACCTCCAGATCTCACTGTCCCACCTGGTGTGGGAATACAAAGGCTGTGGAGCCAGAGGCTGCTAGGCTTCAGAATGCTGCTGCAGCTGGTCCTCAGCATCAGCATTGCCAGGTCATCATCATGCATCCACTCCCAACAAAGATGGGCAGTCTTTGGGACTGCAGAATAACCTTCCTTTGAAATCAGTGGAGAGCCAGTCAGCAAGAATTTTCAAAATATTAGCTGAGAAAAAAGGAAAGATTTTATTCTGTTTACAGCAAAGGGTAAACTTTTAGCACAGCCTGTGAGCAGAATAAAAGGAGGTTTTACTTATGTACTTATTTTTTGCAAGCCCTGTAGTTTGTCTTTCTAGTCCGGTTTTGGCTCCAGGTGCCTTAATTTCAAAAGCTTTGCATCCTGTGACTTAGGCTGAAGTGAAAAGCTGACAGCTCAGATGAAGACCCTGCAAATCTTAGCCTGATGGAAGGCTTAAAGAATCTCTGGTTCTTCTGTTGGCAGGATTAGTCCTACATGAAGAGGGGGAGGAAGTAATTCCTTTCCTCTTTCCAGGAACCATTCGTTGGTTTGTAAATCTCTTTGAAAAAAGCTGGCATCCTGTCTGTGCATCTCTCATGCTCTCTGCCCACCTGACCATACACACAGAGCAAAAAAGGAGGTCTGTGTCCCAGCCATGCTGCAGGACACAGCCCTAAGGCAGCCAATAGCTTGAATACAGAGGTGTAAAGGGATGGGGAAGTGCAGAGGGCAACTGGATGGGCAGACGTGGAACCAGGTTGGCCTTTCAGCCTAAGGAAAGGCCCCACTTCTTGGCTGCTTTTGGCTTTTTCTCCCCACTTCTTTTGTGGTTGTGTTCTGGTTTCTCCTTTCACTCCCCCAGTACCTCCTCCCCCTCCAAGCTAGTGTGACTAAACTTTGTCATTTGAGTGTGTTGGACAGAGCTGAAGAAAGTTAATGGGTGGCTTTTTTCAGGTTTCTTGTCTCCTTGGCCTTTCTTTCTTTTTTCTCCTTGATTTAACTTTGCCTTCTTCAGAAAGTGCACTGTTACAGCTCCTACTCCACTGCAGATCTCTCCTCCTCCTTTTCAGTGGTACCTGAGAAAGGTACCACTCTTCTTCATCTTCATCTTGCTGCATGGTCACTGCAGCCACCAGCACAAATGTTTGTACTGCAATCTTTGTACTACAGGCTCTGTCCCCTCTCCACTAGCCCAGTTCTCCTCCCCACCCTGAGATCCTGGCTTTGGCATATTTCTGTGCTTGACCTCATTCTCTGGGCAGTATGAGACCCTTATTTCCATTGCCCTTTGTTATCTGTCCAAGCAAACAGCTTCCCTGGAGCTGCAAGGCAATGTCCTACGCTCCTTGGCCTCACTGCCTTGATGTGCTGTCTCAAAGTTCTCCTTTGTCACTCAGATCTGTATACACGGGGGTTATAGACCCACATGGTGTGTAATAACCTTCCACTGGCCTCTACTGAGCTGTATCCAAGCTCTACCTTCTGTTTCACGATGGGCATGGGTTGTAGTATCATTAGGTTGAGGACTACCTTACTTTTTCTTTTCGGTGTATATAAAGTATGTAACACATGGCAGTTGGTCCAAGGACAGAGCTTTCAAGTACTATGTCTGCATAAACAATTACCCTTCTTTGCATAAAGTTATGAGTATGGCCATCTGCTCCATATTTACATGGTAAATGTAGCCTCAGTGAATACTGAGAACTGGGCTGTGCACCAATTAGCCCTCTGCATTTAGAGACCACTTGAGCACCCTCAGTGTTTCAAGATAAACTAAATTTAGAGTGAAGCCACATGAGCAGTGTGTTTGTGGGATTAATTGCCCATGCAACTAATTCATTAGGAAGGTCTCTTTCAGCTTCTGAAGCTTCCTGGCTACCTGGAGCATCGACTGGATTGGCCCAAGGCTATGGGCTACTAATGTTGAAGTTTTTCTAGCAGCAGCTGTCTTTTGCATCTTACAGGTTTGGCCAAGATAAAATCTAGATTTCCAGGTAAAAATCTCATTTTAAAAAAATCAAGAGTATTCTATGCACAATCTGAATCCTCTTCTAAGAGTTGTCCCTGGCCTTTGGCATGTAGAAACCAGACTCATGGCTCCAAATGTGTGGCTTTCACTAGTTTTGCACTGTGTCAGGTGCCACCATGTTTACCAAACATGAGAACGGTAATTTTTACAAAGAATGGAAAAAAAAAATTACATGAGAGAAGACAGAGAGAAGACTGGAACTTTTTATTTCCTTTTTGAGTTTTACAAGTTTTTGAAAGCAAGAATAGTTGTTTTGTAAAATGCTCAGCCTTAATCCTTGACTGCTGTGTCAGATCTAAATGCTCTGGCATGTAACATCCTTATTGGCATCATTGGAGTTTTTGGATATTTCTAGGCAGAAAATGCATGGTTTAGCTCTGTAACTTACTAACACTGAATATCCCAAGCTACACCACCTCTGTGAACTAATGCATCCATCTACTTTTATTTTTCTTCCTCTCCAGAAAAGCTTCATGGGGTTCTCAAGTGTATGCGCATTTCCTCTTCTGGCTAACCTGTGTGAGAAGATTAAATAGTATGTATACATTTTCAGTCCTTAACCAGAAGCAGAACATGGTAAATTTGCTTCTCTCAAAAGTCATCATTAGCTAACAGAGCTTCCCATATTTACCTATGTTGGCTTCCTTTATAAAACCACTGTCTAGGTAGTACAGAAGGAGCCTGCACACAGTTCAGGTCAGTAATATTCTTCACAGGGATCCTTGTGGTTGTTTTAGTGCTAAAACCATTTGCTCAATTTTAGCACATCCCAGAGCTCAAATAAGTGACACTCTCATAGATAAGGCATCTCCAAGAGGAAGCCACTTTTCTCCTGAGATTTTCTGAGCCCAAGAAACTTCTTCATTTGTTCACCCAGTTGTGGTGCCCATGTCTCAGTGCAGGAAGGCCACCAGCACCTACATAACTCTGTGAGGAACCCAAATTTAATGTCAGTTGTGAAGCACAGAACAATCCCAAGGTGTTTAAGATCACATCCAGGAAAAACAACTTATGACAGTGCTGACTTTGAGTCAGTTTCTAAGAAAGGCCAAGGACATGAGCTGGGTGATTACTCGTAAAGCATATTTGTCAATGTACTCCAATGATTTGGAGGAATACTGAAGCAGGTCTAAGAATAAATCAGGATTATCAGCTGTATATTTGACTGATTCAACTGCCAAGACTAACTTGCTTACCTATTTCTGCTCATTTAATTGAAACTGCAAATATCGGGAGTTTATTTGGAATTGGTTGATTGACATGAAAAATCTTGCAAGTGTCTTTTGAAATGTTGGTCAGAATACATAAACTGAGTTTGAGCCCTGTGAGTTGAGACAGTGGAAGGGAATGAAATTGTATATCATATGTTGGATTGCATATGTTCAACTCAGATTTTCTTATCTCTCCCTCATGCACTCTCTCTCTCTCTCTCACCATTTTTGGTTTTTTAGTTTCCTCTTTCTGTAGCTAAAAAAAAAAAAAAAGGAAAAGGAAAAAATAACAAACTAAATCCAACCAACAAAAAAAAAAAAAAAACTTTTACCACAGATTTGTGATTTGTTGTCCTAGTTTGTTTTAGAGACTGCAGGTTCAACATTGAAGCCATATAGGAGTCCATCAGCCTCACCTCCAGAGCTCAGTCAGTGGATATTGAAATACAGAATTTGCTCTTTTGGGCAGGATCACTTTGCTGAAGTACAAGCACAGAGGCACAACTGAATATAGAGCAGCGAATATCATGCCAGCTATTATCTGTTCTGTACGCTTCACTGTGTTTTTTACTTTCTTAATAGAGTCCCTTCCATATGTTAACACTATGGGTTTTGTTTTTGTTTTTTACAGTGTTCTAAGAAATAAACTGCCTTTTGAAGATTTTGATGGAGATAAATTTAGTACCTTCCCAGTAAGCAAAGCCTTTCCTTTTGTACAGTAATCCCTTGATAATGAGGATGTCTCTGGGATTCCTCCTACTTTCTGCAAAGCCTTATCCATTCATGTGAAAATAGGAATAGGAATAAAATGAATGGAAGGTTTTTTTGTCATAAAATGTTGGGTTTTTTCCTGGATGAAAAAGCAATCACTCATGTGTGCCACCTGGGGAAATGAACACATAAATCTGTGCTCCCTGCAGAAGCAAATTGCTCTACTGCTGAGTGGTTGTTTACTGGATTAATAAGAGGTGAAGTCATATTAAACAAAAAAATAAATTGCCAACTTGTCTTATTTCTGCACCAAAGCATGCTAGGTGTCACTTATTAAAGCTTAGCAAAGGAACTTTAGAATTCAACCTGTTTACTGGGTTTTATTCCTACACCTTGAGTTAGATTCTCATTTTAGATATTTTAAATTAAAAGTGTAAAAGTAATAATGGCTGTCCTATCTGCGTATTTCTCCTGGCCTTTAGACATTGAGGGGCTATCACTGGCGAGGCAGAGACTGCAACGACAAAAACACAACTGTGTACCCTGGCAGGCGGTAAAGATTTTAATTATTTTAAAGGCTTCTTATTAACTGTTTGTTTGAGAAGAATGAGCTCCAGATTTTGTTTTGACCATACTCTTAGACAGCACATCACTACCTGTTGCTTGACTTTGCTCTGAGGGACACAAGAGGGGATGATCAAGACCAGGATGGGACTTACAGGGGTGGTGCACACATTTCTTTCCTTTCTCTAAAGCATCTGCAGCTAAAATTGGTCAGACAGACCAGAGGTGGGGAGGGAAACCATGCCACTGACTAAAAGGATAAGTTTCATTCAGCAACTTCCAGTATTAACTTTAAATTAATGTTGCGTTTTGTGCTTGCATTTTGCTAGGAAAAATTGCCTCTTCTAGATCCAAAAGGGGGAAAGCCCCACCCTTCCATGCAGAAAGGAAATTCTAATTCCTTTTTAATCTTGGCGAAAAATGGCACTGGGGATCTGATCTCCCAAATTTTTTGGTGATATTTCTTATCCTTTTGTGTCTCCATTTTAGTCCTGATAATTGGGATGCAAAAGGTGACTCTAACTGCAATGGCATATGGGTAAGTAAATGAAGTTGCATCTTCCAGATTGCTGCTTCTCTTTTGTCCTCTTTAGTCTTTGATTTAGTTTACAAATGTTTGCTTTTTATTTATTCTGGTTTTATTAGCTGATATTTTGTTTATTGATGCTTATGATTGTTTAAATTATACCTTATATGATTAATTAAAATGCACATATACTTATTAAAATAATGTAATTAAATACATCATTATTATGATGCAGTGCCTCCTGCAGGCAAACATTCAAGAATAACTAAATTATCAGCCTCTGTTTTGCACTGCCATTCTTCAGGTGCTAGATAGGTACTGTTATCCACCCTTTCTCTTCTTCAACAGGGTGTGGATCCAAAAGATGGAATTCCCTATGAAGAGAAGTTCTGCAAAGGTAAATCATTAGAGTCAATACAATAAACCATGTATCTTATGTATTAATTTTATAAATATTTCAATATTTGCACATTCACAAGGCAAGGGAAAGACAACAGGCTTTTTAACATCATGAGAAAAGCAAAACTATTGAGTTTTTTTAATCTTGAGGATGGGTAAAGATGAAACTTGAAAAACATAAGCTGCTGGTAATTTCCTGGTAAAAGTCAGCTCAGTAATGAAGTTGAATACATAGATCGAGGACAGCAGCAAACTGAGATGTCAGCTCTGTATCTTCTCTGGTGCCTGGAGACTAACCCAGAGTAATGGCTTTGAGATTTAGGGAAGCGGCTTAACATTTGCATTTGTCCAGTTTTACCTCTTGCCATAAATACATGCATTTTTTTCCAGATAAGGCCTTAAAGGGGTGAAGTGATGGCATCAGCTGATCTCCCTGTCCATGGTGTGGGTGGGTGCCTGTGTGTCCACACTGCACAAATAAAACCCTCATAAACCAGCAGTGACTGTGGTTGCCACTCACCTCACCTCACATTGAAATCAGTATCCTGGGGATGAACCATTGCCTGGCAAGACTCCTCAACATTTTTAGATGAAAGGCTAATCTACAAATGTTAAGTGACATTAATTATAAACCAGACAGATTGTTCTAGCAGAAATACTCATATGAGTAGCACATCTACCACCCAGTTCTGTTATAAGGAGCTTTGAGCAATTTTCTGAGTAATCCGATTTCCCTAAATGTTTAAGTACTTTTTAATGCATATTCTATGGATAGTAAAAATAAACACTGTCTGCACAGCAGAACCTCTGCTGAAATAACACACAATTTGAATACAACCAGGATTCTTTTCCGATTAGCAAGACCTCCCCCTGTTTTTCATGCCCGGTCCCCAGTTGTTTCTCTAGGGTTTTTGGCAAATGCCTTTTAGACAGTTTCTGCTGCAGATGGAGTGAAAATCCTATTGCAGTGTCTGAACATTTAAGCCACGTGAAGGGTGGTGTAGTCAGTCACCCTTGTGACTCCATCAGCTGCTACTGCTGTTCCTCTTTAAGCACTCTCCAAGCTGGGTTTCAGTTTGCTCTTTCTGCCCATGTGACTAACAAAATGCATCCATTAGGTGCAGACTCCAGAGGGGTCGTGCTCCTGGGAGACTCGGCCGGCGCTCACTTCCACATCCCTCCCGAGTGGATGACCGTCACACAGATGTCAACGGTGAGGAATCACGTTCAGCTTGCCAAAACCACTGATTGCCATTTGCTTTCTCTACTGTGCTGCAGGTTGCCAAGGGGAAACAAGTGCAAAATGCTTCACTGCATTGGAATTTGTAGTTATGGTCTCACGTGTATCAGTCCCCTCCCGCATCTGCTCCTATGAAGATAAAAAAGCACAGCCCTGTTCTACTGCCGCTCCTCCGGCATCTGTGCAATTGGGTCAGGGAAGAGTTTGGCTGCAGTGTCCCGGTGCTGTGCCAGAGACACAAACCAGGACATCTGGCTTTCCACGCACGTGCCTGCAGCTCAAGGAGACCCGTGCTGTCTGTGGGATCAGCCCTGCCATTAGCAGCCTGGTTGGGATGGCTCCTTGCTGTGAGAGTGTTTGCAGAAGTGACTCTGCTGACAGTTGGGGAATTTCTGCTTTAGGAGTCTGGCTTTGAAATTACGTGCCCTGGATTGTTTTTCCTCATCCTGTGGCATATGTGAAATAGGTCTCATAACTCCAGTGTTCTGTTTTTGAGGATTGTTGAACAAATGCATTTGCAGGTGTTTGAGGGTCATCCAAGTCTTTATAATAGATTTGTCCTTAAGGCAAGAGATCCTGTCACCATAAAATATCACTGCCACACTGATGTCTATCCTTGGGTGGTATCCCAGCATTTCCTATTTTCAAAAACCAACAAAATGCCCCTGACTGTAAACTATACTGAGCTTGTTGCAACTCACTGGCATGTAATGAAATAATTGAGAGGAAAAGATCATTCCAGCAAACTGCAATTATGGGGTGGAGATAAATGTGCAGGTATGTTCCCGACCTTCACTGCCGTTTCCTATACTGAAGTGCTGTCAGTCCCTAGCCAGGGAGGACTGTACCTTGTCCTTCTCTGCACAAGGGTCTGTTGCACAGGGGTGAGCAGACAGATCATCACTGCCCACCCTTCCTGATGAAAACCTTCAACACATCCACTGATGTCTGTAGAATGAGGTAGCAGACATTTTCTGGAGAACAATTATTTTTCCAGACTGTTAGTAGTTGCAGTGCTATGGGAGGTCTGAGAGTTTAATGGGTTTTTTTTCCACTTTTGCTCCCAGAGCTGACTTAAATGTTGCAGATTAGCCATTGTTTTTCTTTGTTAAATGCTTATGAGCAACAATTAGACAAATGACACTGATGACAGAGCTGATGAGGAACATAATAAATTAGCACTAATGATAATTGAGATTATCTCATCTAATAAAGATGATCATAATACTGATGGCAAGGATGATTCTGACAGTAAGGCTGGTAGTAAAGCCATGTAGGCAAGACCAGTTTTAGACTATGTCAGCATTTTATTATCATTGTAATGGAGATTTAGAAATAATTTCTCTTGCTTGAATCTTGCTGATCCTCCAGCTGGATGGGTCAAGGTCTGCTAATAGCATGCCAAGGCACAAGCTTCAAGGTTGGGAGCTGGAGTGCAGACTACAAAAGTGAGTTTTGGAGGCTCTTTTTTATTGTCTGATGAGTGCAGAGCAGCTTGCATGGGGAGGGAATTGGTGCACTCTGTGTAAGGCCCAAAAAATATATGTGAGGTTTGGGATGGGAAACAACATGTTTTTTTCTAGGACTATTTCCAAGCTTTCCTACCAACCTGGCAAAAATACATCAATTAAATATTAATGCAGACATACAGAGATCTCAGTTGTATAAAAACTATTATTTGTGATTAAACTCTAGCAAGAGTAAAAGGTTTTTTAATTTGGAGCTCACCATGAATGCGAAAGCTGTCGCCTGAGCACAAAAAGCACTAGCAATACCATTTCTGAAATAATTCAGACTTTATCACTGCCTCTTCCTCTTCCTTGTCCTTTGTGTCTTGCTTTCTCTGTGGAGGATGTCAACAGCAGCAATTTAACTGCCTTGGAGTTGTGAAGGTGCAAGACTGCTGTCTCTTGTGTTGTATTAAAAGCCACTGGCAAATATCCTTCATCTCTAGGCTTAGTTAACAAATTAACTGGCATCAATAATTCTTTAGTGCAAGGCTTCCCTCAAGGAGAATTTTGAAGCACATCCAGAGATGGTTTTGTGACCAGAGAAAGTGCAGAGAGTCTATGTCCTAATCTTACAGGAAATGTCTTTAATCTGGGACCACAGCAAGAATTTGAAGTTAGGCCTTGGAGAAGAGAGGAAAAGGCATCACCTTTGTGTACCTGCTGTTCCCTTGGCTTTGATTCTGCCAAAATTTCTTTGCTAAGACACATAAAAATTACTTTATTCACAGTCAATACTAGAGTAAGTTCAAAGCTTTAATTTTCATTTCAATAGAACCTCAAACCTCTACATGGAATTTCAAATACCACTTCCTTGCCTGTTAATTTAGATTTATTCTGTGTATTATTTTATTACTTTAATATTTTTCTATATTTTTACATATTCATTTTATATGCTTTCTATATTTCACATATTTCTTATTTATCCTTTTATGTGTTTACATATACAACTGATTACATATACAGGTGTAAAGTAAAATTTACACTTGGTAACAATGCTGTGAGCCCATCTGCTAATCAGCACCACATCAGTAGCAGGTGTTAATTCCAGTTTTAAAGTTAATTAGGTGAGGAAATAAATTTTTAGGAGAGATACTGAGTATTTCATTAAGTAGCTCTGCAGAATGGTGGTTTTCCCTGATTTTGCTGCACGTAGTCCACCTTGCAAAGGAGAGAGTATGATGAGTAAGGAAAGAAAAGAGAGTGTGAATGAGAAACTCACTCAGGATGTTGTCTGGGTAGCTGGATATTCAGCACAGGGGTGACAAGATGGGTATTTAGGCTGAACAGCTTTGGAATTCATATGTCCATGCCATCGACTTGAAGAGCATTGTTGGGAAGATGCTATACACTGGATTTTGGTTTTCCTGGTTTAATTAGGAACTTACTGCCCTCTTAGCTCTGCCCTGTAAGGGTCATAACCCCCAGTGTAATCTGGTGCAGGGGGACTGCTTCGGTTATATGTCTCATGTTGTATGGGATGCATCAAGTTGCATTATTCACTTTTCCCATATCAAGTCCTCTGGCATGCTAGATATCAGAGGGGGCACTCTTGTTTTCCAGTGCTATTTCCAAAGCCTTTACCTAGGAGCCAGTCACATATACAGTTAGCATCCCTCTCAGAGTATGTTCTTCCCAGAAAGAGCACACAGGGACATTACTCGGTGTGGGGAACAGCCATTATGAGGTAGAAACATCTTTGAAAACTGCAGCTCAGGCATGCTATTTCTCAGTTGAAACAAACAATCATACAAACAAAATAACTAAAAACCCACCACTCTTTCCTATATAGGGGAAGTCATGGGTACCTTACACAAAGAGAATGATACACCTCTAAGAAGGGGTCGAATCAACTTTATTTTGGCTTTCTGGTTATCAACAGCTCTTGGGTTTGCCATACTTTTGAGAGTTTCAGCAAGAATTGAGCTGAATGTTCATCCCTTTAACCTGAAAATATGGACACTAAAAATGAAGTGTAATGCACTAGAAATGCACTTTATAAGGTTTAGCAAAGCAGAAGAAGTACTGGGTGTTTTTTTTTGAGGTAGATGTTTTTTGCAGAAAACTAATGTTGAAAACACTAGTATGTCTAGTGATGGATATTGTGCTCCTGCTGCTCTGTCCATCTGCTTACTATTGACTTCCAAATCGCTACTAATTACAGCATTTTTCTGTTGTATGTCTGGAATAGAAGCAACTTTCACATCTCATTTTAGAGACATTTTTATTTTGAGGTAAAAGCACTATATTTATAAATGTGATGGAAATAATACCCTTTCTGGAAAGATGCAATTTAAAACTGTTGTATCTCTATTTTTTTTTTTTTTTTGCTGAATAAAGAGAAGAATAAATCCTACATTTATCCATAGTCCAGTAGATACCTAGTTGCCCACAAACTCAGGGAGTTCTCAGATATCATCAAAGTAACTGTTTCATATTATTTATTTCCTATTAGCAGAATTCATCATTTCTTTAAATGTGGATTCAAGCTGTCCCAAACACTTATCCCACTGACTTCTGTTTTTTCACACCACTAGAAAAAAAACAGGAGTTTGATGTGTGCAATTCTTTTTAAAAGCATTATCTAGCATTCCTCTAGATCCAGTGAAATGTAGGCAGATTTCTCCAAGCTAGTATTGTCATGACTAAGACATTGCATTTTGTGGGAAATAAGGTAATAGTTTTGCTAATTTCAAACCTCTATCCCTTAGACCTTTACAGAGCAGAAATGCAGTTTGTGCTTTTTAAAGAGATAGGCTGTGCTTTTCTTGAGAGTTTAAGGTTTGCTTATTTGTACACTTAGAATAATAAAGTTGTCTGTGGTACTTAGTACTCTCACCAGGATTTGAACAGCATTAAAATCATTATAAAAAGAAACACACAATTTTAATTCAAATTAAGGTATAACTCAATGATTTCAGGATTTCCAGGATGGAAAGACTTATATGAGTGTTAGTTTTCCCTAGTGCCCTTTTGTATTCTGATTTTGAAAATCTCTTGCCACAGCAGCCCTGAACCTTCTTCCATTTAAGCACAGCTTGGCATTTGTGCATTTAGCATCAGCCACGGCTTTGGCTGCCCCATGCTTCAAGGTAGGGCACATCTAGGAGAGGAGGATATTCACTGGAATGAGACCTATCTAAAGCATTTGATGCTAAAATATGGCATTTGAAGCTAGGCTGGAATAATTTTCTACTGATTCTCTGCTAAAATCTGGCACGTGGGCTGAAGTAGGTTTCTCAGCCAGAATAGTCTAGAGAATGGTATTTAAACAAGGCTGTGCTCAAGAGAGTTTTATGCTAAAAGTCAACACAGTTGCACCTCTAGAGTGGGACACATTTGCATCTGAGACTAAGCAACACAGTCTGTTAGGCTGTACTTTCCAAACTACATCAATGCAGAGTTTAAGGTTCAGCATTCTTCTGAATTTTCCATTAACTACTCATCTTCATCCTTTGGATCTGAAATATCTTCAAAAGTCTGGTCCTTAAGTGCTTTGTTGGAACAGTGTCAATGCTAAATGAATATCCAGTTTTCAAATGCAACTATAATTTTGGGCTCAACTGGTCCTCTTCAAATCAATTTGCAACTCAATTAGGTTCTGGCAAATTCATATTTAAGCTAAGTTTGCAGGGGAAAAGAAACCAAACAGTTAAAAATTACTGGGACTTGTCCAATGAAGATATTGTTTTGGAGTGCCAATGGTATAGAATGAGAGAATTGTTCATAAAATGATTTGTTTAAAAAGTACTAAATAATTCTTATCTCTTTTATACTCTAATATATGTGTCACTTATAAGAGATCATATCTGCAGGGTTTTTTTCTGTCCCAGGTGACTGTTTCTCTCACCTCTAATGCAAACCTGTGAGGAGGAAAATATTGCAAGAGGCCAAGCTATGCTGTATCCCTCCACTTCTGCTCATAGCTGTGCCCTTGGATTACATGCTTGTTTGCACACAAATCTAACAGATTTGAAGAAGGCAAATTTGAAGCTCCCCTGCAGCCCTAAAAAAATGAATGTTTTTTATTTTTATATGTATGTACACATACACACAAGGACACATATATGTATGTGAGAGAGAGAAAGAGAGAACAAACTGAAAGATAATTAAGACAGGCCCCTTTTCACCTTGGTAACTAATGCAGAGGTACTGTAAGTGGGTCAAATGCGCTGTTACATGCTTAAACTGGCATCTGCTGTGCATTAGACTGCTCAGAGCATGGCTTCAGGATTTTCTGTCCCTCACAACCCCACCTTTACTTGCTTTTCCTTCCTTTTCCTTGCAGCTCCCTCCATCATCTTACAGTCAAAACCCTTAGACATATACTCAACCCATATCCTCAAGTATAGCTCCCATGCACCTAAACAATAATTTTCTTGGAATTAGAACTTGGTGGGCAGCACAAGGTTTAGCTGTACTCTAGCTCCTCAGTTACTCTGAGCCTCCTGGATAAAGAATTACCCACCTGCTTGTTGTTTATAGCAGTGAGGTCTGAAGGAAACCCCACAATTGCTTGAAGATAAAATGAAGCTAATAAATTATATGGATTAAACCAGCCTGTAGGTTCTCTGATTTTATGTTTTGACCTTCTTTTGGTTATTACCTTTTTCATCAGCAGTTTTCCTCTTTATGAGCACACTGGATTTATACATTTGTCTTTGCAAGCATACCCCAGACTAGGAGAAGCTGGAAATTTACTCCATGTTCTGTCCTTCTGAGGTGGCATAATTTATCAAGGCTGTTTTTCTAACCTTTCATGATTTTTGGGACATTGAAAACAAAGTGGGCAAGAACAGGGCAGTGTTTTGAATGTGCAACATGGCTTGCATCTGTAGAGAGACTTTCACAGGGTGTCAGTTGCTGTAAAAAAGCATTAGGGACCAATATCAGCAAAACAGAGAAGGGTATAGCATGCATGTATTTGCACAGGTAGGTTATATCAGATTATGTGTCTTTCTCCCTTGTCCCTGCCATGCTCAGAGGCCCTTCTGACCCTGTTGCTCTAGTGCCATCCCCAAAATTTAGTGAGGACTAAGCAGAGGTTTTCAGGGGATTGGATGTCCTCAGCTGATCCTGCTGTAGAGGGCAGGGGAGCTTTGAGCGAATTTGACATTATGCCTTTGCCATATTCTCTGGGGACATCACGCTGTCATCTCTTCCTGTGCCCAAGGCTGACACGCCTTTGGGCAGGACGGATGCTGGAGCAATCAGCTGCTGCCTTGGGGTCTGCACCTGCAAGCCCTGCTCACATAAAGAGGAGTTTTGGACTCTTTCAGGAAAAAAGGGCACCAAGAGCAGCAATTCAGATATGTCCTCTGCTTGTACTTCCTCCACCCCCTCATATACCTGTCCTACAAAATCCAACTTTTTAAGCATATGCATACATAATTACCACTACTAGTGGTAGTTGCGATTGCTGCTGTCTAGCTAATACTCTGGCTAGGAAGCGTTCAAATTTTCTAAGAGGATTTTATGTCTGTGAGGGTGAAACTGGATTGATTTTAAAATTTCTCTTTCAGAAATCATTTGCCAATCTCCCCATGGCTTTCAGTGATGAGTTTGACTGGCCCCAGTTCTCAGAGATCACTGGATTTCTCAATTCCACCATCGGGTAAGCCAACAGACAGGATGGCCAAGTTATAGCAAGTCTCTAGGTCTCTCAGAGCACTGCAAGGAAAAAAAACCAAAACAGTGCTTGAAAGGAAAGAGAAAAATACTGTTCTAAAACCAAGATCAACCCTGGATGCAGAATTTTAAAAGATATTTAAAATATATAAGCAAGTCTTCCTGAAATTCAGGGTAGGTTTTAGAACCAGTCAAACTGTAATTTAGAAGGAGAAAAACCCCAAAGAAATAAAAGATAAACTAGTTCTTTTACAAAATTCAGGGGAAGGAGAGCATTGCTGAAAGTAACAAAAATCAGCCTTTCTCTTTTCTTATTTTTTTTTAAATCCTCCTATCTTCCTCATGTTTCCTTTTTGCTGATGAAACAGTGAAATAAAGGGTATCCCCATGGTTATTTCATAGTGTTCCCTACTGGGGGGAAATCTTTCTTCTCCCCCTCCTATGTTTGGGGTTTTTTTAAAACACATTTAGAGGGAAATAGCAAAAGGAGAATTTGAAAGAGTCTGTGACCTAATTTACTGTGTTAGTTTGGCTCATGTGGATGGGGAAGGTTGCAGGGATAAATGGAAAAAATAAACTCCCTGCCAGAAGGGAAGGAAAAGAAAGTCCAAAACACAAAACACCTTGAAATGCCTGCAGTTGTTACTGTGAAATTAAAAAAAAAAAGAAAGAAAGAAAAAAAAAAAAAAACCCACCTTTTTATTAAATATCTCTCTGTCCAGCTTTAAAAGGCCTTTGAATCCTGCAAGAGCTGTAGGATACAATCATCAACCAGTGCCTGTCTGACCTAAGTTTCAAATAATTTTTATTTTTTATGTCTAGGATAAGTCAGGAATACTGCTGAATGCTAAACCAAGCATGGGTCAAGCCTGAAGAGGCTTTCTACCAGCAGAATTTAAAAGTTGGCAGAATAACATTTTTTTTCCAGGAAAAATATCTGTTGCACCATATACTTGGACTTTTTGTTTCCTTTTTGCTCCCTGTGCAAAATCCAGGCTCTCAGCCTCAGCTACATTCACACAGTATCTGCTTTAAGACAGTTTAGTTCTTGACAAGCCAACAGGAAAGATCTGTGCAGCCTTCTCTATCAGAGCCATAGCAAAACTGACATTTAAAAATCTGTTACAATGCCCAGTTTCTCAGTACACACTACTTGTCTGGGCTCCAAAGAATCTGAAGTTCACAAGTGATCAGAGCTAAGAACTGCCCCTGGAGTTGTCAGTGATAAGCCTTGGTCCAGTGTTCACTTTTTAATCTCTTCCACTCCTGAAATTAAAAAAAAAAAAAAAAAAAAAAAACACCATACAAACAGCTGCAGCCCAGGTAGAAATAACCATGTACTCATGGCTGGGAGCTTGGTCTTTTCATCACCCTCTGGGCTGCTATCCTTTTCTTTTTTTTTTTTTTTTCCATTTTTCTCAACAGTGCAAAATAAAGGAGAGAACTTATAACAGTCAAGCATAACCTGTTTTCAGATTAATCTGTCGAAGATTTATGATGTTGGGAAATGATTGCCCTGCCAATATTTCTTCTCTTTTACTTACTGCTCCATAACAACCAATTGAAAAGTCAATTTGTGAACAACCAACAGAATTGTTTTGATAAATGATGTATAACACAAAGGTTTTTAAATGCCTTATCTGAAAGACCAAGATAAAAGCATTGTTTCTGGATGGAACAATGTCAGAGAAACTCTTCATCAATTTATAGTTTCTGAGCAGGTATCTTTGCTTTATTTTTGGCCACCCTGTTCAAGATTAAGAAGCTTTATGGCTGCAAAAAGAAAGAGATGGTGAAATAGAAGCATATATATAACTGGGGTATTGAGTTTTTCAGAGAAAAGAACGTACTTAATTTTTAATATCAGCTGTGTTTTTGTCATTATCATATCACTTTAGCAGCTTGCATTTTCTCAATTTATTTCAGAGGGTGGACAGACTCTCTGTATCTACGTTTACGGAAGAGAAATCGCTGTAATCACAGAGACTTGCAGAACATTTCCCAAAATGGTGTGTTAACTTCTTTAAACTTCTTTTATTATTATTATTATTATTTTTGACATTACTAGTGCTGATAATTGATGCTGCATTAATGAACATCTGTCAGAAACAAAGAGAAGCCCCTTCTTAGTCGTATGTATTTTTTATGGAAAAGTAAAGAACAGCACCTATTTAACTCAGCACTTACTTAACCCAGTGGTGCTGGCATCTTAATGTGCTCTCAGAACAGATTTTTAGTAAGTAATCAAAGACATAAACAAAAATTAACCCTGTTGGGTTCTGATTAATTTATTTTGTGGGGCTGGCAGACATCATCTTTCTATTTAAAAACATATATATATATATATATATATATATATATAGATATATTATATGAGTATAAATATGCAGCAGACCTGATCTACCTAGAATTAAGGAAAGTGTCTTGCATGGTATCCTAGTGTGAAGAAGAGGAAGATTAATACAAGAAATAAGAAGTGGGTAGAGAAGCAGCTAAGCAGGGAAGAGCAGTGGGTTTGAGAGCAAAACCATGTGCCTCCTGTATCTCTCCTGAGGCTAATGCTGCTTAACACTTGGAGTGGTGACCTTAGAGCAAAGACTAAGTTACATGCTTGATGGCTTCTGTGAATGATTTGCTAAATTGCAAAGTATTAACCATCCTGGAGGGGAGCACATCATTACACAGGAATAATTTAGATGAGCTTGGTAATAGCAGTGCCAGGAGTTGCAGCAAATACATGCTGCAAAATTGTACAAAACATGCATGACAGAAGTAATGATGAGACCTCTGTAAACTAGTGGCCCATCAGCCAAAGGTGGTGGAGGGGAAGGGCCATTTGGGTGCAAAGAGAAATGCCAAGATACCGTCAAGAGTGCAGGGTAGAAGAGGAAAGAGAGTAAGAAGGTTGCAAGATGCATCATGCATGGCATTTTGTCTAGAGACAGGGAGACAGTCCTTCCCATACAAGTCCTGATAAGACCTCAGAGTTTGGTCCTATTTATCTTACGAGGACTGAACTTGATGGAGATACAGAGAAACGTTTCGGGGAGGATTAGGGCAATGGAGACTTCTGAAGGGATGACTGACATTTGAGCAAAGCATTAATTAAAAGATTTTGAATTCCTTTAAGGCATAAACACCAAAGAGGGGGAAGAATTATTTAAACTGAAGGATAGCTCTGGTACAAGAACATGGGTTTTCACTAATCTTACCTCTGTTTGGAGGGAAAATTAAAAAAAAAAAAAAAAACACAAAAAACTTCCTATCAAGGAGTGAAAACCTTAAACCAAAGGAATGAAGGCAAACAAGAAATCCTGAGTTGTCAGAGGCATTGTATGAAGGGGTGACAGTAGTCTTCCATATAAATTGAGGTTTATGATGTTAGCTTTTGTGTCTTGGATTAGCTGATGTCCCTAACAGCAGGCTTGAAAGACACTTGATTATGCTGTGATTATGCCTTTTTGTTTCTATTGTATTTAATTAATTTTCATGCTTCAGAAAACTGGCTGCAGAAGCTTGGGAAAATTTATTTTCCTTGGGTATATAATTTGGCTATATGGGATGTTCTTTCTTTCCAGCAGATGATTCATGCTGGCTACATATGAGGAGCCCTGCTGTCTCTAGAACTACTTAGAAACTTATTAAATGGTTGGAATTTCCTGAAAAAAAAAAAAAAAAAGGGATCAGAAAGGATCTGCCCCAGCCCTCCACCTCCAACAAACAGATACATATAAATATCTCTAGGTCAGGTACCAAGAGGACACTGCTGGAGTTTTTTTGGTGGTGCTCAGCAACAGGATGAGGAGCAATGGCCATAAGATAAAATCCAAGAAGTTTCATCTCAACACTAGGAGGAATTTCTTTACACTGAGGGTGGCAGAGTACTGAACAGCTGCCCAGGGAGGGGGTGGAGTCTCCCTCTCTGGCAACATTCCAACCCCACCTGGATTTGTTCCTGTGCCACCTGCTCGAGGTGACCCTGCCTTGTCAGGGGAGCTGGACCAGATGATCTCCAGAAGTTGCTTTCAAGCCTAAAAATTATCTGATTCTGTGAGTCTCTGATCTTACCAGGCAGAAGAGGTTGCACAGACAGGTATCATGATGCAGGGATCACTTCCATGCTCAGGTGGGCATTTTCATCTTAATTCTGGTGCCAGCACCAATGACACTGGCAATGCCTCTCATATGCCTTACTCCTCCCTGTGGTACTCATGGTGTTCCTGAGGCTTTGAGTCTTCTGTGAAAGTGTTTTACAATGTCTTTGGTGTCATCAAGTCAGGTGCTTCTGACTTTCTTGCCTGTAAGTTGCAGGTCTCTAGAGCTGGTGGCTCCCATCATTGCAGTCTCCCAGGTGGCCATTCTCTTTCCCCCAGGTGGGTGAAAGAGAATTTAAAAAAGGGCCAAACTAGATGGTCAAGGATGACTAGTCCAATGGTTCTTCTCATTTATATCCAGGTACCTGATACCCTAATTATCTTGTTCTACTCTTTTTACATTAATGGGAGTGGTATTTCATGTGCTCCCTTTCCCAATTCCCTTGTAGATTTTTTTATAATCTCTCACTGTGTTCATAATTCATTTTTCTCTCCACATATCCCCTTTCCACTTACACTACAGATACCTGCAGGATATAAATAGAGGTGAGCTTGTGTCAAGGCAAAAGACTGCAGAAAATTAAGAAGTGAATTTAAAAAGGCAAAAATTACTAGTAAGAGAAGAATATCAGGATATCTTCTCTGAATCATCACACTGACACTACATTGTAAAGGTTCACTTTTATTGCCTCATTTGATGTAATAGTTTCCCAGAATGGGAGGATTTAAAAAGCTACCCTCAGGGTCAATAAAGCAAACAGCTGAACAGCCTGACCTAAACCCACCCAGGACAACTAAACCTTCCTCTGAAAATGATGCTTCACAGCCCCACATGTGTGCAAGGAGAGGATGCTGATCTGCTGGAGGAGATATGCAGCCAAAAGCTAGAGCCCAGACATGGCAAGCCAAGCCAGGCACCAAGGACAATGTTCCTGTCCAGCTCCCCTACAAAAGCACCAGCACTGTGTCAGACTCAGCACAAAAGGGCATTCCCCCACTGCTCTTCTCAGGACATGCATTTTCAATGTGGAGAAAGGCTTCCCCAGCCTTCTCCAGGTAGGATTTCTGCCTTCTCTTTCTTAAAAACTCCCATTATCCTCTGGAGGGGGTGGACCCTTCCCTCACAACTGGAAGCAAACCCAACCTTGATTTCTCCACCAAAACTATAAAAAAAACCTCACCGGTCTGAGAATATTTGGAAAGAAACAAAGAGAGAGAGGCAGGAAAAATCCAAGAGTAGATTCCAGGACATTGAACAGTGTGAGGGTAACTGCTCTGTTTCATCTCCTTTTCTCTCTCAAATATTTTCATCACAGATTGCATCCTGTATATCACAAAAGCTTCCTTGAAGACTCAATTTACCCATAAAAACTCTTTTCTAAGATACCCATTCATTTTCTTGATGTTTTGATTTGTAACTGTGCTAATGCTTTCCACAGAGCTGCTTATAACTACCCATGCTTGTGGAGGTAATACATAACCAAGAACAGCTTATTGCTTTTTGTGAATACATTTTAATTTGTAGATGTCCCACTAGTTTATTTATGCTGAAACCACAGCTGCAGTCCAGGGAGCCTTGTGACAGAATGGCTTAAGAAGAGGGTGTTCAGCTCTAGCTGAAAAAAGGGCAATTAAACAGAAAAAACCCCAACTTTTGGTAGTTATGTTCCAAGCCATAGTTTCTGAGGTTTTTGTGGGGCTCTTACCCTGTTGAAAAGAGCTTTTCAATAGAAGGACTGGATTTTTGAATGGATCAGCAACCCCCAGGAGAGAAGCAGCAGATTGATACATTCATTTTCATCTCGGAAGAACTGGATTATTCAAAATATAAAGGATTCCTTGATATATGCAGTTGGCATCACTGTGAGTGATAACAACAAAGGCATCACTATTAAAATGCAAAGTGTATTATTGCTACCTTAGGGGTTTATATCTTAGATCTCTTCCCCCATACCAATCCAGCAGGGATTTAATGATGTTCTGTCCACAAGTTTCCCCTCAAGAGCTGCAGGGAGGGCAGGATTTACTCCTCAAAGCAAGCTTCAGAAGCACAATGCAGAAAAGAGAAGAGAGAGACCAGGGAAGCATTCAGCTGAGAAAAGGAGGAGGATAATAAAAGAGGAGAAAGGATGAAAAAAGAGGAGAAAGTGAAAATACTGAAAAATAAGAGCAAGTACTACCTGTAGGATCTGCTTCTCTAAAGTTTATATTTCTGTACCTTGCTATGAGGTGAGCTTCTTGCAATCATAGACCTAGTCTCATCTTGACCAAAGCATAAAGTCTTTTGGCTCCTTGTTTGTTATCCCTCTTGTACTGCAGGTGATGGAGTTTGATTTGTGTGCTGGAGATGGTTGGGATGAATATTCATAGCCTTTAAAGACCTGCTAATAAGTTTAATGTACAAAAGCTTTACTAAATGGGAATGTTTTTCAAAAGGTAAATGCAGATGCTCACAGATGTTTAGGTGTAGCCAGCTCCTTTCCTCAAGGAGGAAAGATTTTCATCCAACACTTTGGGTGAATTGCTATTGAAATGCAGAGCCTCTTGGGGGGAGTGCAGCTGGCCTAATACTACTTTTTCTAAGTCTGACACTCATGGAGAGAGCCGTGCAGGAACCCAAACACTGGTGTCTACAGCTATTTAAGGTGTTTTATGGTATCTTTCCCACCTCCAGCTGTCTCTCCAGAAGTGCACAATCTCTCATGCATCTTATGGTGTATCTGCCAGCCCTGCTGCAGGTGTCTTGGATACTCTGGGATGTCAAAAATGGCACTTGGTGCCTATGTTTAGGACCTGAATCAGTCCCAATGTGGTATAGCTGTGAGACATTTACTCTCTCAGAAGAGTGAGAACAGTTCCCTTTGCAATTTATAGGGAAAGTTAAAATAGATCAACTGTTGACAAGTCAGGTTGGCTGGTTTACAGGAGACTACTGTGTTCAACAGATGGGAAGAAGCTGCCAGATCTGGATTAAAAGCCAGATCCAAATAACCCTGCACTTGAAAGTATTTGATTTTCTACAGGCTGAAGTGTGCGACTCAGATAAGAAAGCAGCAGGTCCCTGGATATAGCTTTACTTCTTGGTGCCAACACCTAAAAAGGTTACAGAGATGAATTGTTGCTCCATTTTTACTTTTAGTGCTTCTATATTCTTGGAAACATGCGATGTAGTTTGGTTTTGCATTCAGGGGGTTTTTGTCTCTATAACAATGTTGTACTATTTCTCTTGTTCCCCTATGTGTGATCAGGTGGTTCTTCAGGAAACCTCCTCTCTTTAATAAAAAGGTGAGTGCTTAATGGGGCTCAAGAGCTAATTCGAGGTACAGGAGCACTGATGAAGTTCAACCTCTTTGAGAGAAACAAGCAAAGCACTGTGAGGATTATAATATCCATGAATGTTCTAAAAAGCACCGCTTCCCTTCACCAGTGTGCTCTAAAGTGCTGGTTCTTTCTTTTCTAGTATAAACATTAATAAACAGAAGAAAATTGGGTTTAAGTGTGGATATCATCATTTCCAGGGCTTGAACTTGGCTCTGTTAAGCCAATGGAGCCTTTCCAGTGATTTCAGGGGAGAGACTAAGCCTTTCCATAAATCTGTGTGTTGGGTCCCCTTTACTGCATGTAGCAATGTAGATAGACATGGGCAGCCCCACTGTTATTTCCATATGGATATAACTGAGTGGCTACTGAGTAGTGAGAGGCTGCAACTCTCCTTTTCAGATGAATTTGGGTGGGTTGTGGATCAGCTGGGTTTGATTTAGTTTGCTTGACACTGTTACAGTTTGTGTTCTAAAGGATTTATTTTTCTCTCCTCCAGAAAAAGAAATAATGAATTCTTGCCCTCTAGCACTGAGATTCAAACCACATCCTGATTTGATCTTGAGTTCAATTCTACACATAGATTTAGTTGTCAGCCAAACCTAGTCTTCCTCTCCCATCTCTGATTAAAAAATTCCCATCTTGATTCATGTCTTTGCCCCAAAGTAAAACGATTTGATTTGGCTTCTGAGTAACACAAAGAAAATGGAAAGCCAGCAGGAAAAACAGTGAAAAAGACAAATCCATGAGCAGCAAAAGGAAGAAGTGAAAATTATTTCATTTAAGTCACTTTACTAAAATATAAAACTAGAGTGAAAAAAAATAACCACCCAAAAAAAACCCCAAAAAAACAAAAAAAAACCCCAAAAAAACCCCAAAAAAATCCCCCCAAAAAACCAACCCTCACAACAGGAGCACAGTCATTTGGGTATTGGCCATATCCAACCAGGATACTTCCAAATGTGATCTCACAAAAACATGGTGTGTGATTCAGACATGAGAGTGTATTTCTCTGTTAATGTCCTCCATATTTATCTTTTAGTTTGGCCAGAAACCAGCTGTTGGACAATCCAGCCATAGTTATCTATGCTACAATTGGGAATGATGTCTGCAATGGGTAAGGTCTAAACTAAATGAGCATTTATAGTAGCATAAATTTGAATTCTTTACAGTACTTCTTACTGCCTGGACATTTGTGTCTCACTGCTTTGTGCTTCTCCATGATGGCATTTTTCTTTGCTATTGGTCCTTCTTTGTTAATTTTCTGCTGAAAATACTTGTTGTTTCCTTACCTGTATTTGTCATAGGCACCTACCAGTCCTCATTTGCAGCTTGCATTTCTTTCTTTCTTTTATAAGCCAGTCATAAAATGACTAATGATACGTCTGAAGTAATTATTTCTAACTTAGCAGAGGAAATGAATAATAACAACGGGGGGTGGGGGGGAGGAAGTGTTTAAAAGCATGTATATCCATCTTACCCATTGTGTCACCTCCTCTCAGGAGGGAAAGCATGACTGGTTCATCATTTCTGAGGAATGACAACATAATCCCCTATCAAGGTCCATTTTCACCCTGCCTCTGCTGCTTGTACTCTTTGCTGTGTTCTCCTGATGAGGTGTTTTGTCTTTCTGGCTTTATTCACACCATAAGCTCTGCAGGAGAATGAACTGAAGCTTTCAAAACTAACAGTTCTGGTACTACCCATTAGCAATGCTCACAGGGACACCAAGAGGTCACTAGCTGGATACTTCCCTTCCTCCTGGTAGTGGGAAGGCGGAAAACACCTTGCAACCAGGCCAGTGCACAGCACATCCATACTGCAGTTTTGGTTTTGCAGGAGGTCTGAGTGCTGTTGCTAGTGCAACATTATTTTCACCATGGTCAATCTTCAGCTATGCATGTATGTGGAAGAAATCAATCTTACTTACACAGAGACTTTCAAAACATTCACTTCAATAAATGCTGCACACTCAGTGAAGTTTCCTGCCAAAGGTTTTGAAAATTCTCACCTGCAGATTGTATAATGAAGTGAGAGCTATATGCAGGCTGTTAGATGTAGCCATGAAAATGGCAGAGGTTTGGTGTCCTAAAACTGCTTAACAGGCAGTTCAAGGGTTGAAACTTTGTTTGCCAGGTGTTGTGCTCCAGATGAGGATGTCCAAAGCCAGGCATGGCTTTCCTCGGCACTGCAGAAACTGGGAGCCCTCAGCTGTGGCAGAAATGGGGCCACAGGGTCACCTTTTAGGTCCTTTCCTGGCATGACCCTCACCCTAGCCACATGCAGGTAGCACGCAGAAATCACTTTCCAGACACCTTCACCCTCTGGTGCTCATGATCTCTCTGAGCCCCTGCCCAGGACTGCCAAATTTGCCCTCAGCACCCTGCTCCTGTTAGAGGAAAGATGCATAAACCCTCAAAAGCAATGCTACCATGTTCTGACTGAGAGGGAAAAGCAGTCACAGGTTTCCTGGTACTTGCTGACAAGACTGTCCTGGGGATTTGTTTCCTGGGAAGACTATGGAGGTATCATTGCATCCATTGCCAGGATGATAAAGGCCCTACATCCCGCTCCACAAAAAATAAAAATTCCAGCTTTGCTGAAATCCATGGCTCCTGCCATGGAGACTTTCAAGGTATCTTCTCACAGGCTTGGCCCAAGCTATGTTGTGCACATATTTCAATTCTGCTGTGTCACTGCCTTTGCTAAAAGCACCTCTTTTTCCTTTTTTTTAATTCATCATTCTGCAGGCTATTCCTTTTGCTTACCCAGTCTCTAACACTGCTTTCTACTCATCTGAAGTAAAAAGAAATTTTCCAGAAATTTAAACTGTTTTGACCTTACCTCACCCATTTGTATATTCCAAAACCTTCCAGAGCAGTATTTAATGCTTGCTTGAAACTCTGATGTCTTTTTATCCCAGCATTCACTATCTGGCAGACACACTTTTGTCTGCTCAAATTCTCACTGCTGTTTTCTGTCTGTTTTCTTCCAAAACATTCACAGCATCAAAAGAAGTATCAGGCTGTAGTGATCCCTGTGACTCCTGCAAGGAAAGATGCCACAGCTTCTGTAGCATCATGCTGTTTCCATTGAGGGGGATGGACAGCAGAGAGAGATTTTTTTCAGTGTCCAGTTACTGTGTAGTTGCCCTGGCTCTGATGTACCTACAGAGGTTACAGAGGATGCAGAGCATCCGATGGGCTTGACTTCACACCTGGGGCTTGGCAAAAATAAACCTCTTCAAGGACAGCTCTAAACTGCAGTAATACAGCCTTCCTGGCCTTATCCTGTATTTTGGCTTCAAAAGAGAGCGGTGTGCTGAGCACACTGGAGACACAAGAGCGGTGTGCTGAGCACACTGGAGACACATCTCTTCCCAAAGCACTGTTAAAATGCAGGTATTTCATCCCATGCAAAGAGCAGGGCAATGAGTAATGTGGATGTTTGTAGAGGGAAAGGATAATGAAATTGGCAGCCTGTATTACACATTCCCCATAGTCTCCACACTGTGGTGTCCAAACGGGGGGGTTAGAAAAATAAAGACAGATGGCAATGATATCTCTCAGCCCACTGAGGTGTAAATATGAGATACAGAGACCTAGAATTAAAAAAAAAAAAAATCAGACAAGAAAATAATGAGCACCAGAAGTCTCCAATGCTGTACAGTTAATGCAAATATTAGTTGCATTGCGGGTATGGCACCATTCCTCCAGCCTCTCCTTCACACATCTGCACATATGGTATCTGCAACAAACAGCAAGGTGGCAGCAGCAAAGCAGTGAGAGGACCGTGTACAAAGTGACACCAGTGCCAGCAAGAGCATAGTGCCCCTTTATTGTACAGCTATCAGCACCAAAGAGCTGCTGCACCCCTTCTGCGCTAAAAATAGAGTGAGCAGGCAGCACCTATAGCCCTCATCCCGTGGGCATACCAGCCCTGTGCAGTAAGCCCAAGGGAATGAGGTGAGGATATCACAACAGGTCCTGGTGCTCACCCAGGCACCTTGGAGTCCTTATGGCAGAGTCAAAATTGAACATGCCCACAAGGTTGCTTTCTTCTCATTCGGATTTAATTTCATAGCCTGGCACAGAAAAGAAATGTGAAGACATATTTGCATGATTTCAACACTGTACAACAAGAGAAAGTGGAATTATGAATGTCATATTAATTTTGGCTTGTGCTGACATGTTTACTGCTGGTAGAGGCCTTACATCAGACCAGTATTTTGAAATCAAGTGCTGCAACACCTGTAGGCGAAATGAAGTAATTTCAGAGCAAATCCACAGTCTTATCTCAAAAGTAGCTTGATTTGGTGGCTGTCACAAGGATAAACCTGAATCCTAATGCTGTTTTTCAGTTCTCCCTGCTAGAAAGTCTCAAACACTTCAGCAGCACATACTACATGCATTAAGATAAATTTCTGGGCCCCGGAAATTCACACAATTATTATTTTGCTGCAAAAAAAACAGCTCACTGAAGAATCCCAAATCCTTCTAAGGGAACTTGGTTCTCCCACACAGGATTCAGCATCCACTCCCCTCCTCTGAATCTAAATATTTTGAGTGCCTCAAGACAAAACAACAGTGCTTTGGAAAGCTCCTGCTTCTATGGTGTTCACTGACAAGGAATCTGACCCTATTCACCAGCAGCTTGCTCAGCACTGCAAGCATCTAGTTTGCTGTTCTCTTACCCCTGGGAAGCCAAGAAAGCGATGAAAGGACTATCCTAAGGAGAGGACCTGGATGAAGCCTTCTGGCCACTAAGGTGATTGCTTTTCTACAAGCAAAGAGCGCAAGTAAGAGGACGAAATGTGGCAACCACTAAAACAATGAGGGTGGTCATTAGTACAACCTTCTTGCTTGGAAGGACATCCCCTGTCTTTCTTCTTGACCTTTCTTTCTGAACACCTTGTTCAGCTGAGCCACACCACCAAGATGGAATGAAAACTGTCACAAGACCCTGCTTCCCAAGGTGGATGGATCCTTTCTTGATGGAATGGGACAACCTTCTCAAGGCTGTGTTCTCCCTTGCTGTCAGCCCCTGTTACGGAGACGTGAACCATGAGAGCACAGCAGTAGCTCTCGGGTGGGAGAGTGTGTGAATGCTTTTTCTGTAATAAAGTGGTTGCTATAATAACATAACTAGAGCAGTGTTCTCCAGGCAGCCTGGGGTGGTTTTGCTTGTTTGTTTTTCTTATATAAATTGAAATGTATTTCAACTTTAGGACTTAATTTCCCCTCACACTCCTGCAGCATTTACAGCTAAATACAAGAGGGGAAGGATAAGCCTGAGCTGGGGAATCTGGATTGAAGAGGTTCACACCTGACAATGAGTCACAAAATGTGGGCATTCAGTCCAAGTGGAACACAAACACAGCTCCTGTACCCCAATGGACTATTTTAATCTTAGGTATCACCTCTCTTCAGGCTCACATATTTGTCCAGAGCCCTCTCCTGCCCTCCTGGCGAGCTGTAGTAAGGGGTGTAAGACGTGTGAGAGAAAAAGCTACCTTAGATATTCCTACCTTGCATAATCAGAGAGCATGTTGAAGGTAAGGTATGCACAGGAGCCTATGGGGAAAGAAGTCCTACTTTCACCCAGCTGTGATGAGGGATTGGTTTTGCATTACTTCTTTGCTTGCTTTCTCTCTTCTTCTACATCTTCCTCACTTATTGAACAATAATTGCTTTGGTTTGTTTTTTTTATCTTGACCCCCAGGTTTTCTTGCTTTTACTCTCTCTTCTTCCCCTGTCTCACTAGGGAGGAAGTGGAGGAAGGAAAGCAGGTGAGCAGCTGTGTGACAGCTTAGCTGTCCACTGGGGTTAACCCACAACAGGAGTCCACTCTATAAAAAAGGGATTCATTTGTCTGTTTTTAGCAGGGAGATGGGGTACGCTGAGAGAGGGAGGTTTTTATATCACGTCTGATTTTGGCAATGACAAGTGAGAGACATCACAGCGTTTTCCTAATGTTTTATTCAGCTGACTTAATGTGGAAGAGCAGCAAACAGAGAAAATGACACTGTTTCAGGTGCTCTTTTGGGGACACAGTATTCCTGACACAATGTCCTATTGGCATCTTCTTCTTTAGGGAACGTGACACACTGGCCCACATGACCACACCCAAAGAAATGCTCTCCAATGTGGTGCAAGCTCTGCGATACCTGGACTCCCGTCTTCCAAATGGCAGCCATGTGATTTTAACAGGCTTGGTAGATGGCCGCTTCCTCTGGGATAACCTGCATGACAGATTCCATCCTCTAGGTAAATTTGAGGTGTTGTGGGGTTCCTCCTGGTTATCTGCCTGTTCATGTTGGCTTCTCTCCCTAAAAAATCTATGAATCCATTGATGACTTCAAGCAAACCTGACTGAGTGGAGGAGATCTGAGAAATATGAGGCAGATATTGGCTGTACTGCAGAAGTAAGAATAACAGCTCTTACCATTCCTAGTGCAGGACAGGTTAGACCCTTATTCTGCCTGGTTCCCTCACAAACCATACTCACCCAGCTCCAAGCCAGACTCAACACATGTTGTGGTGGTATAAACAAGCTGTTCTACCTGAGTCTTGGCCCAAAATTGTGGCCAGACTGCCTGCACTTCATCCTGATTTTTGTTACAGGTGGAGATGGGCATTTGGTTTACACTCACTGACTGGTGGATGTTGTGGACCAAGGCAGAAGATTAAGTCAGAGGGTTGCAAAAGACTTTTTTTTATATTAGAAAAATTAATTTTCTGCCAGTGCTGGGTGCCTGGCACCTCCTACACTAGCTATATGTGATGATTGAAACCTCATACTATGTGCAGGCATGTTTTGGGACATTCCCTCAGAGTGTAAAGTGCTTTGGGGCATTTTTTTTCAGAGATGTGGAAGCTGCCTTTGGGATCCTGACATCTCAGGGTGTGAATGGCACAGTACCTCTGACCATTAACAGACCACTCATTCCTTGGCTTTCTAGACCAAAAGCATGTACTTACTTGTATTGGAGTAAAAGAATCTTTTTTCATCTGACAAGCGGGAAGTTGTTGTCATAATAGTTCTCACCAGCAAAGAGAGAGAGAAGCTAAATCACATAATTAAAATGGTAGATTACAACTTCAGATGATTTTGGCAACCACTGGGTAACACAGCTTGCAGCTGTGTTGTGGTTTCCCCAAGATCCCCTAGTAATTACCAATGGGCTCACATCTTTCCCATTTCTATTCCTATATTTTTCTCTCATAACCACTATACTAGTACTAATAAAAAAAAAATTAAGAAAAAAAAAAAAGAGAAAAATCTTACTCCTTTCAAGGCAGGGGAAACCTGTCATAATTAATTTTTAGTCACATAAACACACTTCTTCCCATGAGTGCATGTTTATCACAGCAACAATTCCTCTGACTAGGTATCTAATTATCACAGACAACACATAGCCAAATCAGGAGTGATTAACTATAGGATCAGTTGGAAAATTTTCAGAGGGGCTGATTTGCCTTGGAGGGACCCAATTAATCCTAAGCAACATGTTTTGCAGCAAGGGATCCCTTCTGCCACATCCTTCAACAGACTGTGAGCAGTTTTCCCCATTTGGCTGCCAGTCAGCCATGACCAGACATCAGTCTGTCTTTCTGCCAAATCCCTGGTCCCCACAACAGCCCATCCCAAGGCCTGATGCTTCAAGCTACAGGAATCTGGAACATCCAAATAGCCAGAAGTGTTCCTAGATCTTTGAACTCCCCACCTTTTGCTTCCTGGGCAGCTGTGTGAAAGGCAGGAAACACATCTGTATCAGGGAGACACTGCAAGGCAACCTGAGAAGCCCATTTCACTTGGGAGAGATTATACTTTGCAGTTCCTAAAACCAACAATAAGAAATTCCTATTTCAGTACTGCAAAAGTATCAAAGCCTGATGGGATGATCAGTGTACTACAAACAATAAAACAACTAATACAAAAAAATGCGGCCATTTAATTCCCATCTTAGTTGTAGTTACCAAAGAAGCAAAAAGATTGAGAAAATGATCATTTTCTTAGCAAGCCAGGGTATTGCACAGCACAGTGAATTTTACAGAATGTTAGCTGGGTGTTTGACTTGGTGCTCGAATTTCCTCACCCACACAAGCATATCCAGTTCCCTCTATGACAGCAAAATTGTTTCTCCCTTTTAAGGCCAACCTCTGTGAAGTAAATGCGGAACTCAGGGTGTATACAGGCACCCTTCAGCTTTGCAAACCCTGCATTTCTTTGGCGGGTGAGAGACAGGTTAATGGGAAAATATCAGTCATGCGTTTTGGAGGTTGGCATAGGCTGTGATGACTAACTCCACACGTGAGACAAATCACCTATGAAAGGCAGGAGAGGGATGTGGGAAAAGCAGGTGTGGGGCGCTGCACACTGTGAGGACATGGGCACCTTAGCAGGAAGGATGCCTTGATGCTGCCACTTCTGTTGCACCCCAGCTCTGGTGGTGGGAGGGCACCCTGGGGTTGGGAGTGTGATGAGGCTCTTGGGGTGCCTCTTCCCACCCAGGGGTGTAAGGCACGGGAATGCACAGACGTGCAGAATGAATTCACATTTGGCCATCGGGCACAAAATATTTCGCTCTCTGTGCTTTGCAGGACAACTGAACAAGGATGTCACGTACAGTCAACTCTACTCTTTCCTCGACTGCCTCCAGGTAAGGTCTGCTGATGTGCCTTAGGAGCCCCCCTTTCATCTTGGTCTGCTGCTAAAGCCCCTCTCCTCACGCCTGCCCAGGTGAGCCCCTGCAGCGGCTGGCTGACCCCCAATGAGACCCTCAGGAATCTGACCTCAGAGGTAAGTCTCAATGGGGCTGCAATGGGATCACCCCAGTGCTCAGACACTGCCCTGTGTCCGTGGAGAGAAGCCAAATACCCTCAGAGTCAAGATGTCAGAACATTTTTTTTCTTCCAAAGGCAAGGAGAAGTTGTGGAAACATCCACACTTATTCTTTCAAATGCCTCTCAGGCTCTGGGAGGCAGCATGCTCAAGTTAAGGGATTTGTAAAGGTATTGCTGTTACAACCTCTCAGCTACCCAAATTTATGCTCAAGGGATGTGATCTCCCTGAGACAGAACTGTTCAGGTTCATGTTCTTTAAGAAGAAAATGTGCCTGATAAGAAAGGAAAGGCTTTTGAATCAAGTGAGCTGTTGGTATGACAAGCCAGCTGCATAGATTTTTCTGGCGGTGGGATCAGTTCCTGAGAGCAAGAGCCTTACCCTGTTTTCATTTGGGATTTGTGCTAATCATCCTCAGACACATTTCTTAATCACCAGATGGTGTGACCAGGGAGCATCCAGGCTCAGTGCAGGAATGGGAATGGACAGAACAGAGATGTCTTAAAACTCACCCTAAATATCTGGCTGCAGAAGTGAATGACACATAAAAACAGACATTTATTTTCTTATGGTACAAGCTGATTTTTAATCCCAGCAGTCCCCTGCAGCCATGTAAAGGGATTCAGTAACCACATATTATCAAAGGTGTCATCTCTATGTATGGTTGTATTAATGTTTGCATTCACTAAACAATGAAATATGACCTAAATTTCACCAAAGCTTAGATATGTATTTCATTTTATGCCCTGTCCCTCTTGACTTTGGAAGAGGCTATTAAGCACATTCCTAAACCTTTGCAGGATTGCAGCTTATATATTCATACCAACAATACAGAACATAGAGTACATGTAACTTCTGTCCATGAACAATGCACATGTCTGCAGGGTATGAATTAATCATTCTGAGCCCCTGTCTGAAACTAATTGTCTATGTTATTATCCAAACTGCACAATTTAAATATTTAGGAGATCCTGATCTCTGTTATGGCTGCAGAAATTACGCTGGATGTATAAGGCAGACGCTCAATGGTGGTAATTTACTCTTCTGAAAGTAAGGGTGGAATTTGGTCTATGTAGATAAGCATTATCACCCCCAACTTAGTAGTGGCAAGGATAATAGGAAAAGAGGACATTTCTCTTGTAGAAAATTTTGCATTTCTTTAAGAAACAGTTCCAAAAGCAAGAAACAGAATATTTATATAAGTGTAGGGGCACTACCTAAAGAGGTCTCCAGTGGAATAATCATATGCTGTAATAAACTCACGAAACCAGCTGAGGCCTCAGTGCAGTCTGTGAGGATGAATTGGGTAGGCCAAAGGCTGGTGGTGCTCATGGAAGTCCATGTTCTGATGAAGAGCCTCATTTCACCTCCGGTCCCCCAGAAGAAAGGGCAATATTAGCTTTTGAATTCCTGCCTGCACATCAGTGACAAAAGCTGAATCCATGCAAAGCAACATGAATAGTAATGAAGTCATTAAATCATTTGATTTTTGCAGAGAGCATTACAACTTTCCAATGTCCTGAAAGAAATAGCAAGATCTGAGAAATTTGCCAACTTTGATATTTTCTACATGGATTTCCCACTGAGACAAAGTAAGTTGTTTTTTACCCTGTCTTTCTCACAAAGCATTTACTTAACTTCTGGCCTGCTGATATGCTCTTCATATTTTGGCTCTGTACCAGGAGAAGGGCAGTACAGTCAGTCAGCCTAGGTGACCCTGCTGTCAGGGCTGTGGCCAAGGAAGTATCCTTAATGCCAGCTTCTCCTGGCTTCCATGGCTGGGGTAACCAGGCACCTTTCCTGCGACAAGATCCCACCACTGCCTTGGCAATCACAGCGTCCCTGATGGTCCCAGCTGCTGGCACCCACCACCCAGGGATGCACAGCACACTGGCCACTTTCTCTTGGGTAGCAAAGTGACAAGGACAAGAGATGTGCCTCTGCTAAGAAGGCCTCCTGCTTTTCCACTGCAGCTTCTCAGGCTGATGAAGAAAAAAAAAAAAAAAGAAATCTCAAACCATATTTGTCCATAAGGTTTGGTTTTATTTTTGAACATTGCTTTTATAGCGGGTTATGTTGGTTGAAGATGCATACCTGTAGTGGTCAAAGTGGTCTTCTTGAGGTGTAGTTTACTTCATCACTGCCTGGGCTTCATGCTGCATCCTCTGGGCTGAGCAGTGCCTTGGGAAGGAGATCTTTCATCAGCCATTCTCCTGCCTCAATAACACAGCCACCCTCTCACTGTTCCCAAAAGTAGAAGCACTTCTCCCAGGAATAACTGGCATATTTCCTATGTTTCTTTAAACACCTGCATACTACTGTAACTTTTGACTTGAAGAGCTTACAAAACTTGTCCTTCTGTGATCTTTAGTGACATTAGGTAAACACATTACATAAATCACTTTCTTCTGAAACTGACACTTAAAAATAAATTAAAACACCCAGGAAACTTTTGTCATTACATATGAGCGTGAGTAGACAGCGTCCCTGTGGGACTGGGGACCAACATCTGTCCCTGAATTCCTCTCAGCTCTGCTTGCCTTGCAAGATGCACAGGGATCCAGCTTGAGGCAACACCTAGCATCAGCTCAGGTTTGTCACAAGGAGAAACACACTCCTTTTTAAAAATAAGGATCAGCATGAGATGAGGGCTTGAGTTGGGCAACATATTACAAGTAGTTAGACAGTGAAGGGAAAGAGGGAAAACAGCTTTTTATTTCTATATCCAGCCTGAATCTCCCATGTTACAACTTGTCTCTCCCTCTCTCAGGGTGCACTGCTGTAAAGAGGCTGGCCCCATCCTCATTATCTTCCCACAGGCTCTTCCCTGGAATGGACCATCCCTGTTTCTCAGCCTCTGTTCACCAGACAGGAGCTCCAGCCCTTGCCACCTTGGGGCCTCTCTCAGATAGCCTGAATGTTTACATTCAAAAAGTAGTATATAATAATTAGGAAAAAAGCTTGATCTTCATTTCCTTGTTTTTATATTCACATAGAGAGGTAGTTCCATGTAGTCCTTATTGAAAAATTTTGTCTGGGGACCATATTTTACATCCCAGCATGCAAACATCTAAATCCAAAGCCACAAAGGGACAGAAGTACCCTGTCAATATTTTAAAGTGTACTTCTCTAATGCTTCTCCCCATCAGTGCTTGGCAGTCCTTGAAAGCATGAAGCAGCCACAGCACCTAAGATTATTTTAAAAAAAAATCTCCTTTTGCAGCCAAATCCTATCAAAATTCACAAACTTACTTTATCCTACATGACCCAGTTCAGGAAGCTGGTTCTGGGCCTCAGGAAGACCATATGGAGGACAAGGAGGTAAAAAAGTGAGGATGGGGGAGGCAGTCTTTCGGTCCAAAAGTTTCTGTCAGAGAAGTAGGCTCCACTGTCAAGTTCATTCTCTTAGCACAGAGTCTCAAGGGTGTCCAAGTCTCCTGGTGGCTTTTGCCTCAGCTACTTAATATTTAACAAGTCATTAGGATTTGGAATGAACTACCTGCTGGGTAGGCAAATTACTTTAATAAGTTAAATTACTAACTTTAGTTAATTTATTTGCTTTCACAAAAGGAAACATCTTAATATAATTTGCTGTTCTTGATTACATCGTGTTCAATAAATGAAGTAAACAAAATCACACATGCATATACAAACATCAGCTTTGAAAGACACTTTGTAAAATTTCCTGCAGCCCTAGAGCCAAGGATTTGAGCTTGCCATCAGGAAAGCTGTCAGATCGCGAGTGTGCTCAAAAGCCAGCTAAGACTGCTGACCTACTTTTCTGGTCTCTTTCTGAAGGAAGCAGCAAATCCTCCCCTAAACTCTCCAGATATCAAATATTTAGCAGTGATTACACACTGAGTACATAGATTTTAGGCTGGCCTGGGCATATATATGTACAAAGCAGCTCCCAGTTTTCTCCGAGTAAAATTTGAGTGTATTAGCATTATTCTAGATTTAGGTGGACACTCAAGCTCACATGTTGACCTTGACTGAAGAAACTAGTGGTTCCTTTATGAAGCAGTGCAATAAAGAGGGGGATAGGGGTTGCTTGTTATGCCTTTTCCTTGGTGTGGATGGAAGCCACACCTAGTCTAGTCCAGCCAAGGCAACAGGCATTTCTAAGACAGGCTCTGGACATACTCAGCTGGTGGGTATTTGCTTGACTGCTCTAGGATTTTTGGAGGTCAGGTATAATAGCATAAATTGACCTATCTTTATACATATCTTACTTCCTCCTCTGCTGCTTCTGGCACTGGAACAGTAGTCTCTCTACAAATGAACTACAAATGTACTAAACCACAGCACACAGCCTTGTACTCCAGGTACAATATCATATATAGGGGGTTAGGTAAATTTACTGTGAATCTGTATGTGCACTGCATAGTGGAATCTAAGATAAATATGTGTTATGCCCAACATACTGCAAATTTGAAACAAACCTACAAGCCCCATGTCTTGAAACAGCTTACATTGGGCACTGCCTCAAGCATCAAGTCGGTTTCTACAGTCAAAGCAGGAATGTCACCTTTCTGTGAATTAGAGTTAGCATGGGGACCCAGAAATCACTTTTTGACACAATAGCCAGGGTCCAAAAATCAGCAGTGAGCCCAGATCAAACTGTGGCACTTGAATGGAGAACATTTTCCTCCTGACAGGATACTTGCATAATGCTATTAAGAATTCTTAATCTGTCATTATGAAAGGAATTATTGAATTTACAGTCTGTTAATGCCATATCCACTAGTCCCATGTTTGATCACTCCACAGCCCTTTTGAAGAGAGAAAGCTTTTTACTTCTCTAATGGCTCCAGGGCTAACAGCACAGCATCATTTGCATTGAATGTCACGCTTATGTAATTCAAAAGGTTATTTTGTTGGAGTTGAAAAAGACTACTTGGAAGATAAGTAACCAAAAATGACAGTCTGTTCATACAGACTTCAGCCCATGTGAATATTCTCTTACCATCTCTTTCTCTAAAAAGTGCTGTTTTCTTTATCTCTGTTTTTTCTTTTGCACTGCTGAAGATGAAACTAACATAGGAAATGCAAAAGTATTAAATCAGTATTAAATAATTTACAGCTTTCCTTGCTACAGCATCCATCTTAGTTGGGAGGGAAAGTGAATTGTTTTACGATCATTTATGTTCAAAGCACTTCCTTGCATAAATATCGCAGAGGAAAAAAAATAACAATAAAGGCTTAAATACTGCCCCAAGGAGAGGGGATTGTACACACTATGGGCTCTGACAACTCTATATGAATTATCATAATCTTCACACAGAGCTGTCGTGTGCCTAAAAATACCAGCGATGCTTTGAGGAGGAGAGGGTTCCTCTCTGGGCGGGTGTCTCCGTGCTCACTGGTGATAAACCCCCTCTCTGCTTGTGCTCTTTGCAGCGGCCGAGGAGTGGCGCAAGATGGGAGGTGAGCCCTGGCAGCTGATCGAACCAGTCGATGGCTTCCACCCCAGCCAGGTAAAAACCCGGCCCCAGGAGATGGTGGGATATGGGATTCCAGTGCCTATTGCTGCCCCAGGCATCCAGCTGGCATGTCACAGGGATGCACATTTGGGGAATCTGTCTATTTTAAAGGAGAGAAAGTCACAGAATCATTTAGGTTGGAAAGACCTCTAAGACCATGGAGGCCAACCATTAACCTAACACTAGCAGGTCCACCAGTAAACCCTGTCCCAAAGCAGCACATGTTAAATACCTCCAGGGACAGTAGTGCACCCACTTCCTTTGGCAGCCCTTTCCCTGAAATAATTTTTCCTAATATCCAATCTAATCCCTCTCCCATGCAGTTTGAGGCCATTTCCTTATGTCCTGTTAATTGTTTCATGTGAGAAGAAACCAACACCTCATCACATCTCTTTAGGATGTAGTGAGCACTAAGATCTCCCCTCAGCCTCCTTTTCTCCAGGCTAAAAAACTTCTGTTCCCTTACTGAGCTGCTCCTGAATAAGTTTTGTACTCCAAACCCTTCTCCAGCTCTGTTGCTCTTCTCTGGACAAGCTCCAGCACTTCAACCCTCCCCTTTCTTGTTGAGAGGGGCCCAAAACTGGCCACTGGATTTGAGGTGGAGCCTCACAAGTGTTGAGTACAGGAGGACAATCACTGCCCTGGTCCTGCTGGCCACACAACTGCTGATACAAGCCAGGGTGCCTTCTTTGGCCAATCTAAATGACGGCTGCAGCCCCAGAGCTGATATCTCCGCTATTTCTGATGGCTGCACTCTGCTCTGACTCCTGCTAGGTCTTCTGCCTCTTTCCCTCACTAATCAGTATCGTGGTCAAACAGGTCTTAATGCACAAAAACTGATCCTTGCCACTTAAGTTGGCCAGCTGCCTGCCCAAACACCCATGGGAGTTTTGCAGGATCAGGACAGTAAGGCAGCACTGCAGAAACCAGACAGGCCCCTTCCAGCCCTGTTGCTGCCCTGCAGCCTCTGAGACTGAGGGTTTGCCTGTCACAGTCTGGAACAAAGATTCTTTTTGAAGTTATAAATTTAAATTGCTTCTGCTCAGCAGCTACATCTTATTACTTTTTCACTTGCTTGCTTGGCCTCCTAGGATAGGTGGAGGGAGAAGGTTTACAGTCTGTTTATTACAGAAATAAGCAAAAGGGAAGGAGAAGCAGCTGCTCCACTGTAAGTCCTTGCTTGGGTTTGATGATCTAGCGTGAGGTTGCCTGGTTCCCACCATGCTCACTTCAAACTTGTTTTTTTCTGACAAAAACACATGGAGAGACCATGTTCTACAGTCAGCTGCAAACAAAGCCAGTTGGTTTTCTATACGCTATCTGAAGGTCTCAAACACAGGTGCAGAGCAAAGCAGTAGGCTCCTTTGCAAGCAAGCCCCACCACTTGCTAGCTCCCCCTGCTCAGAATCACTGGGGAATTTTATGGGCCAGTTTTATGTTGTGGAATAATGCCCTGCACATGATGACTCCAACAACCCCATCTCCATATGACCCAACGTGATGCTGGGAAAGAGCAGTCCATGAAGAAGCACTTCCACAGAAGTGAGTTGCAAGCACTGATGGATTCCAGCATTTCAGCAGCTTCTCCATTGACTGTTCTGTCAATTAAGCTAGGGGAGACCTGCAGGGGGAAGCACAAAGGCAAAATAGATGCTTTAGGTACTATCTTTTACACCCATGTCAATCACTCAGGGCCATACAGTGCCTTGCTTAGCATTGCCAAATTACAAGATCCTCCTGTTCGAAGAGGGACATTCCTGCCTATCCACCTTACAAGTACCAGGAGACAGCTGCATGAAAATATGAACTCACAGCCTGGGGATGTGGAAAGTGTGCCTTGATTTTTTGCTGCAGGCCTTTTGCAAGGAAGCAATTAGAGAAAACCTGGCAAATGAAATGAGAGTGAAAACAGTGATGAAACAAACCCCATTCCCAACCCTGCCATCTGGGGAAACTGCAATATGAAGTCTGGAGACTTCAGCAATGGAAACTTTTGCATTATTTTCTTGTCTTTCCCTGGCCTAAGGCTGGCCTGAGGTTTCTTATGACCCCCAGCACCAGGCCACAGTTGCAGCCAGGCTTGTCATATCACAGCTTTTCATCCAGCCTCCTGCCCACATCCTGTATCCGACCAGCAGCTGCAAGGTAGCACAGAGTTGAAGTAAAAAACTATTTAACAGGATCCTTCCTATGCCACAAGAAAATTACAAAAGGACATTGAAGGGCAGCTGCAAACGTGCTTGCAGCCCCCAGAGTGCTAAGCTACAGGATGCAGTCAAGCACTGCCATATTTCACTCCCTCTGGACCCGGCTCCTGCAGTGGTTATGATCTCTCCCTCCTGCTGTTAGGATGACGTTAATGCTTTTATGGGTACATTTTCCCTTACAGTCAAGGTGCCAGCTGTAGATATGCCTTGCTTAAAGTGAGTTATTTTCCTCCTAGGTTTTATTAATTAGCCTTATCCAAACATCCACCATTGTAAATCCATTTTTCTTTTCCTGTTAGAGAAGTCTGTTATCAACATACCACTATTTGGACTGAGACGTAGCACTCTGCCCCACAAGAGTAACTCTCTTCATAAATAGAAGGGGAAGTTTGAGCAGCGATTGCTATTTTACAGTGTTCTCAAGGAACAAGATAAACAATTCACTCACTCATCATACAAGTTTTATTTATAGTTTTACTTTCTCCTGACACGACTGCCTCTGGCGAGGTATGGTTTTTGTAGCGTACAGGGGTGCCTAGCGGGAGAGGATTGATTCCATGCAGCTTGTCAAGTGAACAGAGGCTCTTGCTTCCATCCCTGCAGCTATTCCCCACACCTCACAGGCAGCTTGATAAATACAACAGATAAGATACCTAGCCAGCACATTTCTGCTGAATTTTGCCTCTGTAGATATCGAAGCACCTGACAAATATTTCCTAATTTTTGGATTGAGAAGCACTCCAAAGAAAGCATAAACACCTTAGCTCATGCTTTCAATGCAAAGAAATTTTGAAGTTTGTGATGAAGGAACCAATCTCTGAGCCCCTTTCAACACAAGGTTGAGCTGGCAAAGCGTGATCATTAGGTGATCCCTAATCACTGTGCTACAGCAATGGGCAGAATGTGGTAGCATGGCAGAAGCAGGTATCAGCACATATATCCAGGAGTCCAGAGGTCCTCCAAGCATTCTGGAGGGATATGGGAGGGAATTGAACCTTTCTAACTAAAGCTTGCATACCTTGCAAGGAGAAGGAAAAGCAAATAAGAAAAGGCCACACTTGCCCTGTCCCATCAAAGTTAGTGCAGTTTTTCATGCATTGGAGAAGGGATGAGTTAGGCACTCTGGCAGGAAAAACTAGCCCCCATGGTCCCCACTCCAGGCAATATTTTATGTGAAAAAATCATGAAAGATGGGATAAACACCAAGTACTGATTTGTTGAGCTGGGCCCAGAACCACATTCTCTTCCTGTAAATTTCTTGTGGTTAAAGGGTTTTTCCTGCATGTTTTTTTAAGTTGCAAAATGGGAAGGAGCAAACAAAACACTCATAATTGGCATAACTGCATTACATTAACGTTTCAAAGCTAAAATTTACCTCCATAAAGTTTTTTTCAAAAACACACAGCTCAGCATGGAGGTGGAGGAAATTCACACTATTTACTTTTACCCTAAAAGCCAAGTGATTCACTCAGTCCTCTCAAGTTCCCTCTAGAACTGTTTTTTGAGACACCATTCCCCAAAGTCTAGCTTGGTTGTCCTTGGAAAAAATCTGACTTTCTCTTTCCAGTGACTATAGAGGGAGCCCAGGGATTTTCTTCAGCATCTCCTCCTTACTACAAAATTTCACTGCAAATCCTTGTAAATGCCAGATGGCTTCAAGGACACCACTTCCCTCTAGAACAGTCGATTGCTTTGTTTGGATGACAGGGCCATGCATTCCAATAGGATCCTGGATAAACAGCTTCATTTCTTGCTTTTATGATGTTTCCAGGGAGAATGCAAAAACCCTGAGCATCACAAACTTGAACCAGAGATGCTTGGAAGATTCCTAGCATTTATGTACAGGCAGGAAAGCACAGCTTGAGTGTGATTAGTTTCTCCCTTTTTCTTCCTTAAGTCATAGCAAAGCATGTTCCAGCCAGAAACAAAGAAGAAAAGCTGAAGTGATGCATAGCAGATGAGTTGGGTATTTACACTTGGCTGAGAATCATGCCTATCACCTGTTTGATGCAGAAGGGGAAAACAGTTAGCCAGAAGCTGCTGAAAAACCACAGCTGCCTCCCAGTTGCAGCCACCCAGGGCTCTGTGAGGAATGGGTAATACTTCCTTTTAAAAACTTGTTTAGGGGTTGTCATCTTCACAACAACAAAAAAAATGCAAAGCTTATAAAAATTATACCACATCTCAAAGTACAACAACTCTGGAATTTAAAAAATACCTGCAAGAAAACAATTTCCAGAGTCACAAACCCTTCTCTGTGCTAAACTACTCACCCAGAATTAATTATTGAAATCATTGGAACATCAAGAAATTATGTGTGTGCAGAACCTAATCCAATTTAGGGCAGTCTAAGCACACATACCTTAAATTAGAGCCAGCATTAGTCTGAACAATGTAGAGCATACCTTCAGTGATACCTTTGCAAAGGGTGTACCATGCAAAGACAGTAGGGTTTTCTAAACTACCCATCCACCCAACCAATTAACCAACCCCACCTTTCCCACAAAAAAAAAAAAAAAAAAAAAAAAAAAAAAAAAAAAAAACCAAAAAAAACCCAAACAAACAAAAAAAACCACCCACATGGAAGGCTTAGGCCACTCTGACAGGGACTGGTCTCAGCCCCCTGGCTGCCATAGGGTGTCCTAGAATAACATTTGGTCACAATAGAAACTGCAACCAGGAGAAAACCCTCTAATGAACAAATCTCCACTATCCCTCTTCCCTGCCCCAATTCCTTCATTAGCTTAACAAGACTTTGAGTGACCAGAGTCTAAGAGCCTCCACCCCACAAATGTTATTCTTTGTACATGAGCCCTTAAATAAAAGAAAGATTTTTGGCTTCCAACCCATCATTAGTGCTTCTTTTAAAGCACAGGATTTAAAAAGTAGCATATAAAAATTCCCCACAGGCTCCAGTATCTTCCCAAACTCCAAAACAACAGTACTCAAATAGTTTGATTTCATAAACCCACCTTGGCCCTTAAAAAAAAGGCTTTGTTAGCATCATTTAAACCTCATAATTGCAATCAATATCAGTGTGTTGAAAAGTTTGGGTTGAAAATAAAGTTCCCATATAGGCCAAATATTACTGCAGGTCAGGAATATAACAAAAATGCCTTAGAAGGGTATAAAAACTTGGACAAGCAAGACTCAGGCTTTTCTCTCTGCCCCTTTCTGCAACCACTGATGTTTTTCACCCTGGAAATACAGCAGATAACATTTCTCTTTGGTACATAACTTCTAGGGGAAAAACCTCTGTGAAAGCTGGAGGGAAACTGATATTGAGGAGAAAAGCTATTCTATCATTTCTGCAGGTCTCATGGGGAAAAAACTCTAAAGACAACGCAGTAGCAGGTGCAAACTTAGAGCATCAGACACAGTTAGTTATGAAACTAGAAATAATTGGGCCTCTTTTTCCTCAACACCTGTGGTTTCCTCCCAGGAGAGCACAGAGAACATTTATTAGAAGTACCAAAGGCATTTGGGAGCATGAATTCCTTTGGACTCACAAGAGTTTTATGCATTATACCCAGGCGGTGCTTTTGACATACTTTCAAAATGTTTCACTGGAGAAAAAAAAAAAAACCCATCAGACTTCAGGGCCTTTAAATAGCAGTTTATGTACTAGACACCATAGGCATCTTGAAAAGGCTGGAGACAAACTATCATTATTAGACAAATGACAGGTCAGGGAGTTGCAGATATATGGCCCTCACCCTCTTTTTACTGTTCAGAAGGATTTAGCCCTGCTCAAGCAGCTGGAATGGCTTATTTCCTTTGGTTAGAGGTTACAGTCCATCACATGATTATACTGGGCAGTCTGCCTTATGGTGGGGGTCTTCTAAACTCTGGCACTATAGAGGCACAAGAAATTGATAGCATTTGTGGTTTGCAGATTGCTGCAGCCCTTGGAACAGGCATTACCTGGCAGAAGGCACTACACGAGTGGCCTCAAGTGCTTGGCAAGGAGAATCCATTCAACGATCAGATTGAGGCCATATTCAAAGATCAAGGTGGATACTGACTTCCCAACTGCTGGAACCCTCACGTGATTTATGGTGGCGCTTCCACGAGTCAAGATGATTAAAGACACACACAAAAAAGGGGGGAGAGGAAGTTATCAGAGCCAGTAGCAGTGGACATATACTACAAGAGCATTCTTTTCAGTTTGTATCTCACCTGCACAAGTAGGCTATGCTTTTTCTGTGGAGCTACAAAAATAAAAATCAAAGGATAGCTGCCAGCTAGACCATTTATTGTACCAGTTTGAAAATCTGTATTTTTTTTTTCCATATACAGCAAACTCCTACCCCTACTTAATTTCTTTTCCTTCTACAGAACACTTCTAAGTTTTCTATTTGTAGTGTCAACAGTTAATATGATCCCAAATGGAGACGGGGAGACCCCAAACTCATTATGTTGCTATAAATTGTATGTATGTAATTGCCTTGACTGTCAATACATTATTTAGCTGCTATTTGCTTATTAAAGTGTGCCAGGAATAACAAGGCACAATGCAAGGCACAATTTTGATGTGCCTGGCAGCATCAGCACAGACTGACTGAGCACAGGTTCTCTTCCTCCATTAATAAGATATTAAGTTGACAACTTTTCATGTATTTAAAAAACAGGTTCGTTTTTCAACCTGTAATATATCTATGCTTTTTTTGCTTCCTAAGAAAAATAAATGCCCAGTCTTGTGTCTTTTACAGGCATGGCCAAGGTAATCACTGAAAATATTGGGCAGCCCTTACTTAAAAGGCGCACTTGAAGTTGGAGAATTACTGTGTTTTTTCACCAGCTTATCCAATGCTCATAGCAAAATAAAGAAATTTAAAAATGAGAGACAGGTCTACCCTACTTGCAACCTTACTGAGGATGGAGGGATCAGAGAGCATAAAACAGCATTAACTACAGGTGGAAAAGATCCAGTAAATAGCAAGCATTAACATGACATGACTAAAGCCCACCCCAACAGCCCAAAGCTCAGGTAGAGTTGCTCTGCTCCATGTTCTGAGCACAGCCCTTACACAAGGCTGTCACATGTGAGGCAGCTCTTGGGCTGTGGTCCAAACCCAAAACCTGGCCGTAGGACATGCACCCACTCAGCATTTTGAACAGGCAGGGGATGACTTGGCTAATACTATTTTGACTGAAGCATGTATTATTGCTTTCCTAAATCCTGATCCTTTTTATAGGGTACAGTCAATGCTGGGTCTTTTATTAAGGAATTAAGATAGAAATTAAGATACAAATTCCTTTGGGATGACTGCTAACCCTTAAATAAATATTCAAGTCACCTACTTTAGGAAACCAGAAGGGAATACATTCCTTAATTGAATGATACTTGTTAATAAGGCCCCGATTCATTAAAGGCATTTAGATGTTACCAAAATATCCAGTCTCCCAAGGAATAGTTTCAACTCCAGAGAGGCACACCTGGGGAAGGTTGTTTAGCATTAGAAGGAAATGCCCTTGCTTCCTGTAGAAATTCTCTTCAAACAACATAACATTTCATGTACCCTGGCCAGGTAAAGCACCTCCTATTTTTGTATTACTTATTCAGGACTCTTATCTTTCATTAAATACAACACAAGGACAGAAACAAGCGCATCCACACATTTTTACTACAGCCCAAGTACAGCACAGGCAATAATTACAGAATATCAGATTATTTTCTCTACATCAACACACAGAAGTGTAGCAATTAAAAGGGGGAAGGGAGTCATGTTTGGAAGCCTAATTTTCAAGGCAATTTCTTTGCAAATTATTGTATTTCATTTGAGGTTGGGATTTAATAACACCAATTAGGAGTTTTACTAAGTAGTAAAACTGAAATTTCCTCAACTAAAATAAGCTACATTTCCCAGAGGAAAGCATTTTTCTCTTACAGGCTTTCTTACTTGTGAACTTACTGAATTTCTGAACAATGGGGAAAAAAAGATTTCTTATAAAATTAGAACATCTTTTCAAAGACAACCTGAAACCTCCACAGCCAAATCCCAAAGCAAAGCCCTCTCAAAGGTTTGCCCAGTACAACTGCTCCATGCTGGATACCGGGTCTCTGAGGGACCCCAAGGAAGAGGCTTGGCCCTAGCTGAAGGCACACTACCCAAAGCACATGCCCTTGTGCCTCAAGGTGAGCTCTGCACCTCCACACCGGGCTGCATGCAGAAACCTGATACGTAACTAATCATTATCTATCTTTATCAAAGAACGATGAATTTGGGACTATTAAGCCATCAGCTTTTACAACCACTATGTCTCAATTATTTCAAATGCAAAAAACAGCTGAAGAGCTGCACCCCCAAACATCAATCACTTACCCATACCACTCTAAAAATACATGTCCTATATTTAAAAAACACTGCTGAAAAAGCTTACTTATGCTAAAGCAGTGACAAACTATGAATTCTAGTCTATCCCATTAGGTTAACTGTCTCCTGGTGCTTAGATTGGTTGAAGGTGAAAAATGCATGGGGAAAAGAGAAATGGGAAAACAGTTTCTCTTGGAAAGTTTATTATAATTCCAATTCAAAGTTTATTAGCAGTATGTAGTTCTAGAAAAAAATGGTCTGTCAAGGTCTTTTTCGGGGAGAGTCAGAGCATGTGAATGAATACAGGAGGGATTATGTCACTGGCTGGGTCCAACAGACTGTACATGGGAAGGTTCTCTTGATTGAAATCAGACAGTAGGAATTCATTTTGAGGTATAGAACATCTAAACCTACCTGAAGCTATTTGAATTCACAGTCTGGCCTCTTCACAAAGAATCTGCTCCAAACATAGAAAAAACTACGTAACCATTGTTGCAAACTTTCACCTCAAAGCCTTAAAAGAGCAGAGGAACATGGGAGGGGAAGAGACAGCACCCAGCAGTGCCAGCCAGGAAGGCCATAAGCGCAGGCTTCCTGCTAAGCTTGCGTCCCATGTTTCTGCTGGCTGCAGGAGCCCATGTGCTCACCACTCATGTGCCCAGAAGTCACTACACAGGTCAGCTTTTCTAATTTAACACCACCTGTTGCACTTACACCTTTTCCTTTATGAGGAGACCTATTTTTTTGGACAATGAACAAACACAGATCAGTTTCTACAAGGGATAAAAGTACAGTTAGCCTAAAAAATGTTCCCTTAAATGTCATCCAGTTCTGTTCTAACACCTTTCTGTGGACTTATTTCATAGTTCAAAAATTAATGGTTTTTAACACTCACTTGGGAGTTTAAGAAGACAGCCTACCACACATCCACTGCTGCAATTTGCTCTTGCACTGTCCATGCTGTGTTATTCTGTTGCCATGTCTTTGTCACAAAAAAACCACCCGTCTCTCCTCTTCATATTTGATGAGCTGCTGCACACAGACAATCTGGCCTCCCACTACAAAATTCAGTTAGCTATGTCCAAGGCTTCACATTATCAAGTGGAATTCTGGGATACATGTACAGAATAGAATCCTTCCTTAAACACTGTGTGGAGTCCAGCTTTTCTTCAGCCTACAAATGGGTACCTCAAATTCCAGAGATGACATTATGAAAAAAGCAGGAAGGGTTTTACTTTTTATTTTAAAGGAATAAAATAAATCTCAATACACAGTTTGGAAATATTTAAAGACATCAGAAGAGAAAATGAGATTAAAAAACAAGTACAAAAGGGGCAGGATGAAAACAGTATAAGGTAACAGAATTTAGTGTTTCAAGTGTGAATATATAACTGCAATAGCAATCTTAAGTTTTCTGCTACTGGATTCCTAGTGAAGTAATGAGCCAGTATTTCAATAAGCTCAGTGAAAAGCTGTGAAAACTGCAAGTTTTAACTGAGAAATGTTGCCATTTTCATGATGGGTCTGAAGTACTGCTTTTATATGCATTTGTGGACATGTCTATCAAGGGGCGGAAGACCCATTCTTTAAGCCAGAGGAGTATTATTTGGTACACAGCAGCTTTGTAAAGTCTTATTATTAAACAAAAGAAAAAAAAGGGCACTTTTACTACCTATTAAGCTATTCCTGGTTCTCAAATGGAGAATTCTAGCTTGTGTAAAAACCACAAGTCCCAGGAAACACTGACGTATACAACCATAAACCTAAGATTTTCTGTCTGATTATTTTTTATATAGCAGTCCTAACAAAAATATTCGAGACCTTCCATTTCTATCAAAGTGCAATGTACTGCATACTTAATTCCCCACCTGCAAAATCACATAGTGTACATGCCATGCACTTATCCACACTAGTATGTATAAGAAATTGCAAAAGTAGTATGAATATGTTGTGCATGTCTTGTTCTGACCACAAGGATACTGGACAAGCAGAATTATCTATACTGCATGTTGTAGAATAAAATTGACTAGTTACTTTTATGCCTGATTATTACAAAAGAACCCCAACAAATGCTATGGCATTAAATCTTGTGCTTCAGCAGCATTCTTGTTAAGAGTATTTTGAACTATTGTTTCTTTCAGGGAGCTGAGCTAACTAGAAAGGTTGTCTTTCCCTAGCTAGTGCCCCCCCCTTCCTGCCCTGAAGTGTGATTTCCTGCAATAATTTAGTTGTTTAAAAGAGAATGCACCTAGCTAGAAGACTTCCAAAAAAGGAGTTATATAAATATTTAGCACATTTAGAAACAGCTAATTGCTTCCTACCGTACTCCAAACTAGGAAGTAAGAAGGTTTTAAAATTTTTAAAGTCAAATAAAAATACTGCATAACATAGTCCTGTATAATGTTAAATACTCTCTCAAAGCATAAGTGACTCAGAGGACTTCCCACATTTTCATTTAAATTCTTTTCTTGTGTAGTTCCCTTCCTGGGTTTAAAGCTTTCCAGTCGGTTTGTAGCAGGCATCAGGCTGCCACATGCGAAGGTCAATGAGGACTTGGTTGAGCTTTTGCATCCAAAGGTTACGCTCTTCTTTAGTATCAGCAGACAGCCAGTTCCTAGAAGGCAAGGAACCCTATGGATTATTCTCCACCTCCAATTATTTATTGTGACAAATGTCAAGCTGATCAACCACAGAAGCCCAGAAGAAATAGTAGGGTTAAAAATTAAGTCAAACATTCCACATTCCTGCTACCAAGCCACCTAGCGTTTCCACTTTTAGAAAGCAGATAGGACTAAAAGTGAACAAAACAGTTCAAGTGCCACCCAAAACCTCAACATTTAAATGACCTTTGCATCATTATGACAAAGCTGTAAAGCTCCTTCATTACTACAACTATCACATGAGGTAAAATACCCTCCCACAACCTCCATGATTTTATGCACTCACTTTGTAACACAGAGTGTGTCTCTGCATTGGCTGACAAGGGTCTCTCGGTCATCTTCTCTCTGAGGTCGGACAGTTATTAGTTCAAAAGTGTTGGGACGAGCACAGAACTCCCTGTTGGCAGGTTCAATCTGATGATTAGTGCAGTTAGCCAAGTTTATCCGGCCCAAAGGATGCTGAAAGTGAAATCAGTTCATCAGTCAAGAACACCGCAATCAAGAGTAATTCTGAACAAGATAGGCTTTGACAACTTTGATGATATTAAGTGAACACACCTTCCCTCAGTGAGTTACTCCATACAAAAAGTGATATATGTGCAGCTGTAAGAAATTTATTTAAAAAAACATCCCATGATTTAAAGTAATCATGGACTAATACTGATATTTCTGGATGACATCTATCTCTGCACATTGGAACAGATATAGTAGGGGTGAGGGGATGCATTTAGTAAGTTTAGTATTTTTGTAGATCACCAAAATACAGCCGACTCTAGTGAAACAAGACTAGAAGATTTTCCAGAACAGAACCTGCAAAACAAATCAAAGCTTCTTGCTTGCAGACAAAAGCAAAATAGGAATTTTCTTCTTGCTTAACTTGTTTTTTTTTTTTTTTTTTTTTACTATCTTGTCTTAGAGATTTTTCCCTCTCTCCTGGCAAGGAAAGAAAGTACATTGATGTATTTTGGCAATGTCAACTATCAGCATATGGTGTTCCTCTATTAGCAGGGAAAAAACTAAACTCGGGCATCTGGATTGGCATTGAAGTCCCAAAAGGACCAGAGTTTGCCACAGAGTTTGGGAAAGAAAATGTTCTGCCACTAAACAAGAAAGTGTTTAATGGTAAATAACTTCAGTGAATCAGAAAAACCCTCTTGAAAGCAGTCTTTAAAAGAACCTGGAAACATTTTAGTACACTGCAGGAACACACTAAGGAGACAAGAAGGTTCGCCTCAGTGACAGGAGAACCTCTGATTTGTCTCGTTAGCCAAACAAGAACTTAGTTTTCTGTGAGAACCATTTAAGAAGCACCAGTTCCAGCTACAATGTGGAGCTGCAAGAAGACAAGGACTTCAAATAAGATAGTCCACAATTACAGCTATGCTTTTGCAATATATAAGGATTACCCACTCTAATTTTTTACCGTATTAAGTGTTAGTCATCATTTTGTCTAAAACTTAAGGCAACTAGATACAGTCTGCTTATTCAGCTGTACAAGTCCCATCAATTTCCTTTAAATAATTAATGATTTGATGAGCACAATGGAAGGCCTCAAGACTAAAGGAGAAATTAAATATGGATCTTCCATCACTTTTCCCCCTTTCCTACTAGACAGGGAAGTCAGTTTCTAAGTTTGCCGTGATTTAGGTCAGCTTTATGAAGACAAATCCCCTCCATTTCCCAAGGAAGCTTTAGGAACTTGAATCCCATGCTTTACCAGTCTAAAGCCTAAACATTACTGTCCTTAAAAATGAAGAACTATTTGTGTAGGGTACTACAGAACTTCAGACTTAAGCTTTACAAAACAGCATTACCTTTCGTTTCTCATCATCTGGGTATGTCCAATAGGAGATACAATTTCCAGACAGCACACACCAGCGCCTATGCCACGCTCCAAATCCACTGACATCTTCAAACATAGTCTTAAAAACAAAAACTTAAATGGGGTAACTTTGTACCATGAGCTTGGTCTGTATTTGACTATTTTTCTACCAGAATGGTTCTGTAACTGCAACCCCTCATAGGACTAAATGAAAGAGAAGGAAGATAATTATACTGAGAGAGGCTTCTACTCAGACAGTGTATTTATTTTCCAGATGGCACAGAAAATTAGCTCACACTATCATTCTCAGGTTTGCAGCTTTTTACTAAAAGGCACCTATCATTGCTGTTTAAAATTATGAGATTTTCATGTTGATGGTGACAAGCATTCCCATTATTTTAAAGGTAAAGAACAGTTATTTATAGTATATACAGTATGAATGGTTCACAAAACATGTTCAAAAACCAATTTTTTATTAGATATTTAAGTAATTTTTGACTTACAAATCAGGATTAAAAAAACATGCAGCTATTCAAAAGGCCAGACTCAAGAGTTTAGTCAGTTCAAAGGAAATTAGAAATTGATTTTTAAATGTTTGTGTTGGCAGTTCTTTTATTGGATGCTGGATTTCATCTATTTCAAGCCCCATTTCCTTAGAACTGGAATGGAGAGTTTAGTATCTGACTTCTATTCCTGATACCTCTTGAACTTATACAGAACTTTTTTCCCAATTAAGGTGTGTATTGTGATTCTCACTCTTCACAATTCAGATTACAATTTTCAATGGTGCAGGGAGTTTCCAAACCCTTACTCTGATCAAATCCAGTATGCATGTACATCATTCTTCAGGTTTTACATATTGTATAGTAGAAGCAAATATGGACTTTCTCAAATTAACACATAGAAACATGGGACAGCAAATACCATAAGCATGCGAAATGTTTGCATCTAATGAAATCTGTTCGACTTCAGTTAAGTAAAGGGAAAGGAGACAGAAAGCAGTGTTTGAAAAGAGTCTAAAGAAATCGTGATTTCTGGAAACACCAAAATAACAGCAAATGTTAATGTTTCATTTTCATAGCACATTTACTGCCATCTTGTGGACATTTCAACAGTTCCAGCTCCTAGGCCTAAGTATCAGCTGCATTTTCTAGGTCCAATTTTAGAGAGAATTGCACAAGCTTTTTCTCAAAAACAAAAAAAATACTGTTGTTTCTTTGTCATTTAGAAAAGCTGTGAACACGGTGGAAAAAGACCCAATATTTTGTTTTTATTAGACACACACAAAGAGTCCTGTAAAATTTTCTGCCATTGAAATTAAAATCTCATCTAACATGACAGATTTTAGCAAGAGAAGGTTAACTGAAGTTCAAAAAAACAAATAATCAGGTGTTTAGAAGAGAGATACACAAACTCTTGATGTGGACATGTTTAGAAGGGAAACTAAAAACCATTTGTGGTCTGGTTCAGAGATTAAAAAAAAAAAAAATCAGGCCAGTTTTAAGCTTCAAACACAGGTGTGACATTAAAAAAATACTATATTTAATAGGACCCGTAATTTCCAAGGCAGGAGTTTGAAGTGAATACAGTAAATACCTTACCAAGAACCCTTTCTCCTCCACCAAAGAGTCCACTTGGCATCTCAACTTCAGATATATATGACCTTCCAAAGGAGACAAAAAGGGAACCTGCAAAATGTAAAACAATCATTTAATTTTGACACCTCTCAACTAAGTCTTACCAGTTCAAGCAAGCCACCTGCACCAAGATGTTAGCACTGTCTTGTTCATAGGACCTTCAGCCGGAAAGAAGCAGTCAGTCAGACTCAAGCAAGACAGTAATAATCACTTTTGATTTCAAGTTCATTTAGAAGCTTTCCAAGAATTATTTATTAGTTTGCTTATCAGGATATATATATAAACATGCACTCTAGCTATGAAAACAGGTTCTTCAAGCATGGTTAGAAACAACAGAAGGCACCAGTCCACACCTTTCAAGCTTCTGCCTCAGTTTGACACCAAATTGTTTGGAAAATACCAAAGTGAGCTTAAACAGGAATGGTACTTGGATACCATAAGCATTTTTGGCAGATACTGATATACTAGTGCCTACTCATAAATCTTTGTATAAAAGAAAACCTAGAAAGGGGAAAAGTAATGACAACAGTTCTCAACTGGCACTCCAGGTGTTAAAGACACATGTTAAGTAATTTCTAACAGAAAAGGTTCCCAGTCCTATTTTTGCCACTGGAAAAATAATAGTAGCTTCATTACTGTACCAGAGGCCAGTTAAACAGTCATTTGATAGTCAAGAGTTTTGAGGAAGAGCATGCAACAAAGGTCTGCCTTTGAGCTTTCCCCAATCCCTCAACACATAACATCTCATTACCATGACTATGCCCATGAAATCATATCTCTTCTTTTTTTTCCCCCTCATGAGGAAACTGAGGCAAACTGCTAATTCAACAAGCAAATGATGACCTGCACAGCATTCTACACACCATATTTTATTGCTAATCTGAAGAAGTAACACTGCTAAGAGCCTTGAAAAGAAATTGACAAAAAAAATCAGAAACACTCATCTTTTGTATCACTAGAAAACCAGGAAGGTTGATGCTGCCACTCAAATACAAATAAAGAACTGTTTGCCAGAGAATAGGCACAGGCATGTGTACACAGTAACAAAAAGCTTTCAGAACTATGGCATCAACACCATTCAAATGGAACTAAATTTTGGTAGTAGTTGAGATGAACAGGAGTAACCCTCAGTAGTTAAAAGTGCTCACCTGTGGGCCTCAGTGAGTGGTACAGAACACCAAAATAGGTGTTGTGGTTAGAAATTGATCACCTTTGAATTGTAGACATCCTGCAGCTTCCTCCCACATATAAGACACACATGCACAAGCAGGTGATCCAATAATTTTCATATGTCAGATCTACTTGACTAACACAGCGTGCATGGCTTGCTCCCGTACTCAGCAGGAACAGTATAGCACAGAAAAATTCTAAGCATTAGGTAGGAGTCTCCATGACCACTTGAGAAGAAAAAAATAGTGAAACACTTCCACGTAACAAAAATAAAAAATCCAGGACTGATGCAACTTATCCGCAAAGACAACTATAACCCTACGTGCTACACCAAGGAATAATGGCACACAACTCTAATAATGCACAGTAAAACCCATTTCTGAATGAGGGCTTCAAGAATATTTGGCCATTCCCCACTTCAAGTTTATGGGTTTTGCATCTCCTTTAAGATTTATGTTGGAAAAGAAAAATTCAGCTTATGAAGTTTACCAGTGAGGAACTGTGTGACAGACAAAGAAGATTGTATAACAAACACAACACAGTTTTGCAGAGCCTACAACACCATTACTAATCACTAAAGCAGGTCTCACAACACCCTCTTGTACATATAATGAGAAAATATTGAGTTCTAGTTAACAATATATCTCTTTCAAAGGGTTAAAGGATATGGAAGGAAAGCAGTTTGACAAATACCCCAGCTAGATGGAAAGAAAACTAAAGCCCATGACTAGGCTATCTTGCATTCTGGTGTGGTCACTCGCCTATTTGCCATAGGAACACAGCTTACTGTCATAGAAGATTATCTGTAACAGGTCTCAAGAACTCCAGCATTTGAAAAACTGGTTTCTTAGGAGACTTTTGATTAAAAATAGGTGATGATAGGTACTAAAATTATCACTTGCTTAATTTTGAGAGAAAACATGAAAATTCATCTAAAGCACTTTCTTCTGCAGGACTCAAGTAAACTAGTAACTAGATAAAACTACTTTCATCGGTTAAAGACAAATTGTTTCTGATAAGGATATCATTGCACATAATTTCTAAAGCCAAAGACATATACACCAAGTAAAATATTCTAAGTGCACATTTGTGTACAAATAAGGACCTCATTCATTTGACTTTATTTTCAAATCTTTTTGCTTAAAAAAACAAATGTCTTATCAGAACAAGGTTAGAATAAGCAGCAAGATTATTTAGGTCCTGAGCTATTTTAATTTTCTTCAGCAGCAACAAGTTGAGTTAAACCAACATTTAGGCTGCCAGACATTTTTCTCTGGTTCTCTTATCAGCACAGCAGCTGATTCTATGTAGTTCATCACGAAGACGGCTCAAATTTCCTGACTAAAACTCTTTAAGAAGCACATGGTTTTGCTCTGAAGCAAGAAACACCCTCCTCTAATGATCTAGGAAGAAAAACATACTAGTTAAGGAAAAACCCTAGGCAACCTAAAAAACCGAGTTCTAGCAGCATGCTTATTATTGTGAAAGACAAGGGGTAGAATTCTGCAAGTCTTAAAGGCTTCTAACATCTTGTGTTTAGTTAGTAAATCTTTGTAAGCATTTTCTTAGAAGAATTTAAAAAAAGCTGCAAAAAAGGCCAGACAGAAATAAGCAACATGCACTAGAAAGCATTTTCCTATTTTAAGTTAGAAACTAAAGGATCATAGCAACCTTGTCCTGGAACATATAGCCCAACAGTTCTTTTTCCTCCCCTTCAAAATTTATCTAGGGAAAAAAGAAACATGCTCAATGCAATTAGTGTAAAGTTATGGTCTAGAAGAAAAAAGGACACAGTTATACATGAGTATATTTTGGTCCTTTATATCCTGCATTCTAACAGTACATAGGTAAAAGAGAGGAATGACACTCAAAAAAGCCACTGTGGCATCAGTTTGTTCCATATTAAAAACACATGTAGCAAGCAACTATTTGGTACAGCCGTAGTCAAGTCAAAACTGAAATTTTACTGAGGTAGTAATTTAACAAAAAAACTGAAACAAATCATGAATAAGAATTCCCCTTTTTGCCAGTAACTATAAGACTGTGTCTGCAAAAAATTAACCAAGTGATAGTTTCCCCAGAATTCTCTTTGAACATTGTGCTTTTGTTATATTTCACTAGGCCAGTCCAGTGTCCTGTCAATACAATGCAAACCAATGAAGTCCACACCTAAACTGCTGAATATAATGCAAAAGCTGATTCCATTAACTCCGAAAACAAGAGTTTTCCAGAAAGGACGCTACACACAAAGATTTCTACATATAGTTCTGGTTAAAAGGAACATTTATGCTGAAGAACCAAAGTTGCTACTTCTGAAATTCACATCGTCAGTAAAAACAGTGCAATTTAACCATTGTTCTGCCAGCTGTTTCAGTAAAGGAATCTGCTTCTAGCTACAAAAAGTAAAACTTCTAAAATACAAGTCGGGATTATTGAGATATTTTCTTTTAAGGCTTATACACAAACACAACTAGCTCTTGTTTTCTCATCCCTCATCAGAAGCTGTAATTTTAATAACACTATCATCACCATAAGACTTGATAAGCCAAAAAAAAAAAAAAAAAAAAAGAAAATTATTCTTATGCTGCTGTTTGGGTAGCTAAAGCTGTGATTTAGTAATACCATAAACTGTAGTTTATGGTATTACTAAATAGTTTTTTGGTATTAGATATTACAAGGTTAGAGATTACAATGAATGTAAGAATGTATTTTTTAAACTTCTCCTAGCAAAAGCCAATAAATATTCTGTTTAGACAAGGAACTAATGGATAAAACTCAATAAGAGCTCTCCAAAAAAACTTAAGATAATTTGCTTCTACAAATTGAGATAGAAAAATTGGGATATGAAAGGAAAAGCTCATGCTCCTAAATATATTCAAATGGCATTTTTTAGGTCAATCAAGTGCAGAAAAATTCAAATACTTCATTATCATTAATAAACACTTAATGCCTTCTTTAGTGATAACTGCAAGACTAGGAGCAACAATTTGAAGACCATGTACAGAAATGTCAACAGTATACATCAATTTTTTGCCAGCAAAAGCAAATCAGTAATCAAATTCCTTCATTATCTTTGCACAGCCATATCTTATACTGAGCTACACAAATGAAAGAGCACCTAGCATAGTAATGAAAGTCTCCCTGTTTATCTCAAAACTACATTTAATTAATATGAAATTATATATAAGTAAAAATTACACAAAAAATTTTAATGTCTATCTGTTTCATTTCTAGGATGGTACTTCCACCTGAAAAGTAAACCCAGACTCTTATTTTTCTAGTAGCATACAATTACCCTTGGATTAGCAACCAATAATTTCCATTACCTTGTCCAGTGCAAATTTAGTATTTCCCACAGAAGCCAGTGATAACTTGTGGGAGCCAACAAGGATGAAATTCGTACTGCGTATGGCATTTGGACCACCTGGACTGGCCATGGCTGTGGAGAAAAGTTAAAGTGAAGTTGTAGCAAAACACACAATCAGGATGCTGCAGGACTTAAAAAAAGTACTTTATCTGCACTACTGTATGCATGCCCTGCTCAGTACTCCAGGAGAAGCACTCTTTGTGGTGCAGCCCAGCCCAGCAGTACATTCAGAGAGAATCTTGATACACACCATTCCTCCTCAGCAGATCTTTTCTTTCAGAAACAAGGTTTGAAAACATCCACAGAGGAGAAAACAAAGCATTTTAAGTCTCAGGGGGATGGAGTCCATGCTTGGGCACACTACAAAGCACACACACCCTGCAGTAGGAACGTAACTTTTCTCTCTTAACCTCTCCTCAAGTGACACACTGCAATCTTCCAGAACTTGTATGCCTTTCTTTTGCACTTATGAGAAACACACACTGTAGCTCAGGAATCTTACTAGTTGCAGCAGCATGATACACATTCCAGATTTAGTTCATGAGCACCTTATTGTTGCAATTTCAGCCAAAGCTAGCTCAAGTATCTCATACTTTAGTCAGATAAGTGTATAATGCTTTTAGATACTTAGAAAAACATTAAGAGGTGCTGTTTTTCCCTGTCAAGAGTCAGAAATATATAAACAAGTTTATACATATTTTTAATATATAAATATATATAAAAAACACTACACACAAAACAGTATTTCAGTATCTGTTCATATTTTCAAATTATGCTGTATTACTTTGTTGACAGCAGACTCTAGTTCTCTACTTTTAAAATTATTCAATTGATTTGAATTAATACTTTCGGGAAAAAAATGTAAACCATGGGTATCTGATACCAGATTTTAGTTCTGATTTTGTAAAGATATCTTCTGTTGAACGTAATGGTAACATAATAAGCACAGGGCCAGTTTCTGGGCTGGAAAATTTAGTGTTTATTACTCACAAATTGTCATCTGTTACAAGTATTATTTATTGATATAGTAGTTTAGAGAGCAAGTGTAGATTATTCATCCTGGCATAAGATGTTTAGACTTACCTGGAGTAAGAAGGTTGCTTTTCTAGAAAGAGAGAGAAATAAAAGCTTAGTGAAAAAGTACTTCTGACAGTTTCTACTGAAGACAAAGCCAAGGTAAAAAGAAATTAGATTTGAAGTACTTTTAAAAACCCAATCAAACAGGAAAAAAAAAAAAATCGAAAAGAACGTCCAAGTAAATGCGTATTTCCAGCATTACATACGTAACAGAGCTGTTTCTTGAGCTGATGACTTAAAAATTTGGCAGAAAACTGGACAATTTATAGAGCCTTATGTAAGGAACAGCAAGAACCTGTTATGGGCACAGTCTTCATCTGTGAGAACAAGCCCTTTGGAAGGGGTCATAGTCAGATCTTGTTACAATATTACATTCATACTTACCGAGGTAATAGATGTTAATAATCTCTTTGGAGTAATAACCTACAAAAGACAACAAGAAGATAGATGCATTTGCTACTGAATTTGTCCAGCACATTTCCATGAAAACCAGACAGTGAAACTACTGAAGTGAACTACTTATCTCAAATTTTGAATGGGTACTCATTACTATGAGTAAATTTTGGATTTTGACTGGACATAATATATCTCAGTGGAAGAAATGCTACATAGCAAAGAAATAATTGCTGCAGGAAAGTTAAAGCAGAAAACCAGTCTTAGTAGGCCTTTTTACCTATGTATTGGAATTTCAAAATTACATTTGCTTAACTAAAGGTAAGAGTTGACAATAAATGTAAGGATATGTTCAATATACTGTTGTTATACATAATTACTTTCAAATTAAAATCTCAACGTTTAAGTGAGAAACATATTGTGTATATTAAACACAAACTGGAGTTACGTACTCTTATTGTGGTTGAAAGACAAGTCTAAGCAGCTTGTTAAAAAGCAGACAGAGGATTCCCTTGGCAAACCTATAACCTCATATTAGCAACTTACCTACAGTAGCATGAAATCATTCAGTTTTAAGTAAAAATTCCTTTAAAGTACAGCACAGGAGAAAAGTAAACACTGGGACTTGAAACTTTTATTATAGAATAGGTGGAAGCTTTCACTGTGCCAAATCAAAGAATAAAGAAATTTCCTATTTCTGCTTGCAGACACAGGACTTAAGTACTCCTTCCAACTGTTCTGAAAGACATTCAAGTTTCTTGTTTTTGCCAAGTGACAGATATCGCATCAAGGAGGAAATCAGTCCTGATGCCATTAATTCACTGTGTGCACTATTAGAACAAAAAGAAAAATATACACACACACACATCCCCAAAAGGAACCCTAAATAAACAAACCACAAAAAAAAAAAAAAAAAAAAACAAACAACTACCTCCAGAAAGCTGGTTTAGGGTTACATACCTTTACATATCCTTAAAAAAGCACAAACACTTGATATGTGCACCCTTATTAAAACAATGTTTGCTTTAAAAAGTAAGCATCTAGTGCTTAAACTTCATATTGGGGAGAAAGAGTTTTTAGTTGATCAATAAAACCTTTAAGACAAATCCAACTCCAGGGTAGAGCATATTGACTGGTATAGTTAAACTAAAGTGGAGAAAAAGGGCAATAAATCACTATTTGAAAACCTCACACCTAATAAATAAAGGTCTGCAAAGCATAGCATTTTGCAGAACTAGTAAGAATTCTTCCCCAGCAATATATTTCAGACTCAACCAAGTGCTGCAGGTCCAATGTACTAATTGCTGTAGGTCTCCATAATCCATCTGTCATGGCAGATGTTCCAAGAAGGGAGTAAAAGCAAGCAACAGATTGTCTAAGACTATCAGTTTTCCTAGTGCACCTTCTGTTGAAACATAGTGATTTTCGGGTTTCATTTACCTTAGATTTATTTGTCTTTTTCCTTTTATCAGTGCCTGTAGCTTCTTTTCTCTGCACCTGTAAGGCAAGAAGGTATTGAGAAAGTACAGCACATCATTCTCCCTTACACCTCCTCTTCACAGGAACTGATACATACCCAACTGTAAACTTCTATATTTATTTCAAAGTCATTTGACACATCGTGCCTAAAAGGGAAAAAGAAAAAACAAGTTCAATAAAGTGCAGCAAAAAGGCTTTTGTTTTGGTTTATGGCAGGGTTTTGGGTTTTTTGTTTGTTTTGGTTGGTTTTGTTGGGTTTTAAGCTACTCTTTACTTCTTCCCTCCTTTTGCTCCTTATAACTGTCCAAGGAGCAAGAAGATTTTAGTGTATTACTATTTAAAAATACTTTCTGGAACTCAGAAAAGAAAAGGGGAGGGGAGGACAAGGGGCAGATAACGTGCATCTACCATTTCTCAGACTGCACCCTCCCCTGTCACAGATTGGGTTTTTTGAGTAAAAAATTTTAAGTGAAAATTCCAGTACAACTGAACTTCAAAAACAAAGTTTGTTTATTTATTTTGAAGACTTAGTAGCAAACAGCCATTTGAACTCACAATGCCTTTTTAGCTGACATGTGAGAGCTGAAGTTATAGTTGTAATAGCACTATTTTCCCAGATACCAAATCAAATAGCTATATAAAATGTTAGTTGCTGCAGAAGAGAAAAGCACATCTCAGGCACAGCAATCCATCTGTCATTGCAGGTGTTCCAGGAAGGAACAAAAGGCAGAAAATGCAAGAGATAAAATAGCTGATGGATGGTTGAATAAGTCTAGGTTGCTCTTTTGAGAGAAGTGCCTTCCAGCTATTTTTTGAAGAAAGAAATAGCTATACCACAAAATCTCTCCATACTTTGTTGCAGAATATGACATTCTTATAACTAAGGCTTTAAATGTTTTTATGCATGCTCCACCATAAGAGTTAAAACTGGTTCAAGAGTTTCTTTAGACTTACATAGTAAATGTCGTAGTAAAAGTAAGAGCATCTCCATTCAGGGAACTGGCAGTACTTGCTAATGGAGTTGCAACCATGTTTTCTGCTCCAGATCTCAATATTATTACATAGTAGTAATTTCCTGCTTCTGCAAGTACACATCAGATGGTTTGGTTAGCCAGAGGACTCCAAGTATCTAAAAAACTCCCCAAGTACTGCATTGCTATTAACCACATCTCTGTTTCACCCTACTTAAAACATTTAGTTACATTTGAGACTTGCTTATAAACTTGAAACAATTTTATTTTCTTTATGCTCTATCTACTAATAAAATAGTCTCCACAGGATTCACAGCAACTGCTTTATTGCCTGGGGCATCTCAGGCCAGAACTACACTAACCAGTGTGTGAAAGGGGACAGGAACTTTCAGTCAAATCAGCAGATAATCTTGGTTCTTTATATTCCTTAGGTCTGCCAGCTTAACCACATAGCAGCTTTCACTGAAACATTGAAAAATTTGTCAGAAGCAGATGAACTGAATGCAATAGCTAAATTTTCATTACCCCTAGATTTCTGAGAACATCAAAGCAGAAGACAAAGAAAAAAAAAACCAAAACTCAAGGAGAATGAACCAGGTTGGGAAAATGAGGAAGGAGGAGAAAAGAAATAAAGATTTTGCTAGTTTTACCTGGCTTTTGAGCTGTACCACATACAAATTCTGCTTTTAGAGGTAGACGCATTTCTGAAATGGAAACAGATCCCCTGGAGGGAGCAAATTCAGAGGATGTAGACGCGGCTTTATTTCTTTTATTATGTGGTCCCTCACTCTTCAGTTTATTTAATTCTTCCAATAAAGCAGTTCTCTTCTCAGCTGCACAAAGAAATTAATTACAGTTCTACAGAAGAAAAAGTACTGAACAATTCTTTTTTTGCCATAAGTATGTAAAATGCAACTTAAATATTACTCATTTTACAGTGTAATAGAAATATAAGGGTCAAGAAAGATACTAAAAATGTCATCTTGCCTCTAAAATGAGCTGAGACAGATACTATCCTGCTCTTTTTTCCAGGTGAAGAACTATTAATAAATGGCCACAATGTAACACAAATGTGTGGGGAAGAAATTATAAACCTTGTTGAAATGTTCATTACAAAGAATTGAACTTGAGTATAAAAACCTACTTGCAAAGAGAAGAAGTCTCTCTGCTTCTGCTTCTTCTTGTGACCCTTTTCCATGCTCCTCGTCAAAACAGCAGTTCAGAGCTTGACTGGCTTGATAAATCACTGTCTGTTGCATGTTGATCTCATTGTTCAGTTCCTAGAGTAAATCAATAGTAAAAATAATTACCAAGAAGAGAGATCTAGTGTTGCATTCAAACAAGGAAATGTGTCTAGATGAGTATTTTTGGGGGGCAAGGCTACAAAAGAAAATCACATCCTTTAGACAGCAAACTACAAAAGTTTTGCAGTTTATTGTTACTTTGGCAAAAGAACATTGCAACACATCCTTTTTTTGATCTCAGAGGTATGGTGGGGAGTGAAAGACTCCAATATTTTATGTTCCAGATTCCGTCTAGTCTTCTCTCTACCAGGGGAAGCAGCACTAACCAGAAATTCAGCAATATAGATGAACAAAGCACTAGTAAAGATCAGATTATTACCTACTGAAAGTAGGTAGTTACAAATTCTCTCTAATTCAAAGGCAGTGCTAAGACACAGATTTTCTGTCTCCTTCTTTAAAAAATGGCTTGTTCTCTCCAAACTTAATCTATAACATGATCCTTTTAAGAGAAGCATTAGCTGTTCAAATTATGCAGCATCATTCCCTACCATTAGCTATTTATGCATTATATAAATAACCTAGCCACCTAATTTTACAGTTCTAGGCAGTATGTTAATGTCCTGGACATTCATAGGGGCAATTAAATTTGGAAACAGTAGATTCGGAAAAGAATTTTAAGAAGCATATTAGGTACCTGCATTTTCTTTTTGATGTTAACTTGATCAGATGGGCCATTTCTTCTCATTTCTAGTCTGGAAGCCACATCTTCTTTGCGAACAATTATTTGCTTTATTGAAGGACGATCAGTTTCCTTAAATCTTTGGGATCTGTATGCATCGACACTTGTAAAAAAGGAAACCCCACAAAATGTTTCACAGGCATGCCAAGCTCTTTTTAATACATACATAGGCATGTATCATACATTGAAGCCTTCCAACTTGCCTAAATGGCTTTAAAGAAAGCATTCTATCATCTGATTTTAAGTTTAAGCAACATAAAAGACTACACAATCTTTGATAAAGGCAGAGATCTTGCAAAAAAAGTTTAATTTGTAGTTGGAGTAGTATGAAGAATCCTTAGAAGATTTAAAAAAAACAATGTTTTAACTTGAACACTTACAGAATCAGGTGGGGGGGGTGGGGGGGGGTTGTGTTTATTACCTGTAAGGAAGATTGCGATCTTCTGACGTAGAGCCAATACTGTCTCCAGATTCTGCCCTGGGAACTCTGGTCCTTTGGAACTTCTCAGACTTCAGACTGACATCACTGATACTGCTACCTTCCCCAGTTGACTTAGAAGGAGAACCAAAGGCCTGAGGAAAAGAAAATATTATATTACAGCTATCTGTTAACATAATAATAATAATAATAATAGGTTTTCCCCTTTACTTGTTTTAATATAAACAGTAAATTTGCTTAATACTATTTAACAGATGATATTTTACAAATATGGACATAGAGCAAGTTTATTTATTTAAGGACACTAACAGATTATTGCACTCAATGAGATGCCACCTTTAGCTTCCAAATCAGTACAGTTACCTAATCTCTTCTCTTCAGATTTTTTCATCAGAAGTCACTCCACTGAATGCCTGTATACCACTTCAAGACCAGTACTAGTAACAGGTTTGATTTCACAGACCACTTGTTTAGCAGAGCATCCAATATGCTACACTATTTTCAGAGAAAAATAACTTGGCCCCATTAAGCTTCCATTAGCAAAATACACATTTGTAACTTCTTTATTTGCCCAGATATCCTAATACTACAAAACATCACAGCTCCCAAGCCAATTGGACATCTCTGTGTAATAAAAAAGCCCTTCCCCACTCTCTGAATTCTCACCTCTGAACCAACAGATTCCACTAGAGGGGTTAACAGAGACATTGATGAAATGTTCAGTGACTCTTCCTGCTCATCCTCATCACTTTCACCTTCCAGGCTCATGCTCATTTCTTTCTTCAGCTTTTCTATGTCTGGACCATCCTCTTGAAGAATTTCAAAAATCTCATTTATCACTTTTGAGCTATTCATCTCATCATCCACATGCATTTTGCCTTCATATACTTCATCTGAAGGGTGACATTTTAAAATATATTAGTACCATCAAGGCTCTCGTTAAACAAACAGAAGCAAACTTGTTTTCCTTTTCAAGCAAGCTTGGTTAAAAAGCACTTCTTGCATATAAAACCTAAAAGTACACTTCCATGGCTATTTTAATATACTGTTTTCACATATACTGCATAGTCAAAGCAGAAAGGAAATGAAAAATGCACATTTTAGACAAATTTCAACCTTTAATTCAAATACATCTGAAACTTAACTGCAAGTCAAAAAGTAGGGCAGTCATTTCTGCCCTTTTCCAAAGCGCTTTTAATATCAGCTTTTTAATATTCCTTTAAGACTTGAATGTCAAGAGAGAAGGGTTATATATGATAATAGAAGCTTCCTAATTTGTTTTATATAAATCTCAATACAAAACACATGGAGTTCAGCAAATGGATGGTGAATTCATTGTTCAGACTTGAAGGCTATTAACACTGTCCGAGACAAGAGGCCATAGAGAGCTGAGTCATTAATGTAAGTCTACTCAATACAAACCTTTTGGTTTCTCATCAAGTTGTTCAAGTTTTGAGACAGACATTGCTTTTACAGGGCTCTTTGACTCTGCAGTCTTCAGAGGACTGGGTTTATCAGTCTCTTCACATTTAGAAGCATCTAAGGGGTTTATAAAGAAAAGTAGTATTATGTCTAGCCTTTATTTTAGTTACTGAATTTTAGAAGTCTTACTAACAAAAAGACCACTAGATTAATATTCCGGTTAGCCACATGTCAAAAAAAATCCCTTAGAGTACCCTCTACAGTCTGTACATCTAGACTTCTATCTTATCAGAAAACTGGCACCACAAGAAACAATGTTGAAACCATAGCAGAGTGCAGACACTCACGAGCAAAAAGGGAAAATTTTAAAGAGACAAAAAAAAAATCCACTACACAAACCACTGCATGCAAACCCAATTTTTCTAGGACATTTGACTTTCAAGTGAACAGTCTACCAAGAGCGTTAACTAAGTTCACACTTTTTTCACAGAGAGCTGAAGATTCTTCCACTCAGTAAGCGCCAGAAAGGATGCCAGGAGCGCCTCACAAATCTTTTCAGGTGTCCTACCATAAGAATTAATATCACAAAGGGATACTGACAAGGGAAGAGTTCCCTCCCATTAGCTTCTTGTGGAAATCTGGTTACTCAGGTACAGGATAGACTAAATATGAAACTGACTATTCTCATTCACTTCCCTGCACTTCACCTCCATTAAAGTATGAAACATAGGTACACCCATTGAAAAACAAAAAGACAGTCTTGCCTTGCCATCCTTCCAAGTGGTATAGGAGTGCAGAGTACTACTAACATACAAGAAGATTTAGATAAGATAACCACTAACCAAAGGAGAGGTCCAGTTCCACACATCAGTGTTACTGGCCTCATTCTCTGCTCACGAATATCAAGTGCAGTGCTCCTGTCCAGCACTAGTCACATGCAAACTGTGACAGTTCTCACCCGAAGACTCTATGCTAGGAGACTTTGCTGGCCTGTCACCTCTTGATGTGTCTTCTGATGATCCAAGAGCAGAGGCATCTGAAGTAGGAGGATGTTTTGGACTGGCCTGAGATTGGCTTTCCTGGCAAGAATAAAACCAGAATGCATTCAGGAGGTAATGTTAAAAGCAACTAAAAAACTACCAGAAAAAAATAAATTTTAACATCTGCTAGGAAAAAGAGGTTGCCTATCCAGTACCCTATTTATTTACCCAAGATATTTAAGTGAAGTAGTAAATATTAATTGTTTGCATGAGAAGCTCTTTCGCTTTTGTAGTTATAGAACATAAAACCCCCCACACTTATCAAAAAGTAAATACATCAGTTGGCTCAAAGCAGTATCACTTGTCTTAGTTGATTCTACAAGAGGTAAATATAATTTGTTAATAATCATACAAATCACTAGACAAGTGGTCTTGCACAGCCCAGGCACTCCCAAAGCATAGGTTTTTATCCCTTATATACATTTCCACATCTAACTCTGTATTCAGAATATAAAGCAGTTCAAAGTATCATATTTTGATTGAGAGGTAACACATTACCATTTTAGCTTCTGGAAACTTCCTCTTTGAACTGTCACTTTTCTCTGCACTCCACAGATTGCCCCTATCAAATCGGCCACGAAGGCATGCAAGTTCTCGTTCACGTTCCTAAACAAATGAATGGAAATGGGAGAAAAGCTGACAGCCTTAAGATGTCACAACACTTCATATTCCTCAGGAAAGGGCAAACAGTAATAACCTTCCCCAAGCTTATAAGCTAGCTATGAATTTAACAAGTCATACCTGTTTAAGCTGAAGTGCTAAACTGGCAGTAGAGGAATTTTCATTTTGTTTGAGAAGCCTCTCCTGGATTGTCCTTGTATTTGGGGTAATAATGGGTGTTCTGCACCCTGGAGTATTCGTAGCAGGGCTGCGTGCACTACGCTCTTGACAGCGCTCCCCAAAACGTTCCAGGAAGGGCTTAATTCCAGATCCCCCTACAAGAACAATTGTTTTGCCTTGAAAGAAACTCTCAAAATTAAAGAAATCACAGCATTTTTGTGTCCTGATGAAGGTTCCCTGTGAAGCAATTAAGCTGTCTCCTTTACAGCAGCCCTTACTCCATTATACTTTGTACAAAGTGAACCTGAAACGTAAATCATAACAGTGATGTTAATAGAAGAGTAAATCAAAGCAAGTAGATGTCTCTCTCTTACTACAGTCTTTATGTAATACACCAGTTGTTTAAACTGGTTTGCCTTTTCCAAATTTCCTCTACAACCAGTCCCACTTAGATCTTTCATAGAAATAAGTATTCTAGTACGTGAGGAGGATATGTTGTTTGGCACCCACCCTACTTGAGCTTATCTTTTCTGTCAGCATATCTAAAGTTTGCTTTTCTGGCCATCATTTTTAAGAGTTCAAGCTGTTAGTCCAGGTTTCTAACACAACAAGCAGTTGAATGTAAAACTGAGGATGTTCGCTTGTTTTGACATTAATGCTATCACTGAACATAAAGACACTGCAAAGTTAGAGCACCTATGTGGCAACAAGCTTTGATTTCTTCTAAATATGCAGGCTCTTAACATTATATCAAATGGATACATATAGTACCAAACAATCTGAAATAAATTTTGAATAATCTCAACTGCTTTTGCTCTTAAGAATTACTAAAACCATGTCCAAGGAAACATCCCCTGCAAAATACAGAAGCTGCATAACTAAAAATAATGATCACAGAACTCAACAGCATTTTAGTCAAGTTATAGGTGGAAATAGATATTATCTGGTACAGTACCTTAAATTCTTAACTAGTATGTTGTTTTCAACACAGCACACATAGGCCTAATTTGAATGAATATTTACTGAAGCTAAAAAACAGCCTACCTGGTGTTGTGGGTTTACCCTTAGGTTCAAGTTGCACATGTGTTCCTTTGACTGGCTCTGCTTTGGACTGAACTGGTTGAGGCAAAGCTGACTTCGCTGTTTGTGTACGCTCTTCAATTTTCCGAGGACTGCAGGGATTCTCTGTTGGCTGTTGTTGTACTTCAGATTCTTTAGAATGGGGAGCAGTGACTCTTGAAGATTGCGTTAAAAAATTATTTGCATCCTTAACAAGGGAAAAAGAAAAAATAAAATATGAGACTTATGTTCTTATTCTCTCAAGAGGAAAAAGAATGAAAGCACTCTGCATAGCATACTATCACCTAATACACCTGTTCCTTCAACAAAAGAAAAAGCCAAGAACAAGTGTTAAGCTTTTAGTACTTTTTCTTTTTATCCAGTATTTCAAATTGTTTCATCATTCCAGATGCTCTTGCCAGCTATTTCAAATATCATCCCACATTTCCCTAAACAAGAATGAACATGGCAGATATTGTCATTGCAGAAATTGCATAATTTGATCAATAAGTGTCTGGTACTACTTATTTCATCATTCTGATTGAGTCTTCGTACAGCAATAACATTCACAATTTCAGTCAATCAACTACACGAAGTTACAGAGTGAAACCCAGTATCTCTGTAACAAGCCCCCATTCTGATGGTCAAGAGCAGCAATCAATACATTGACATCAACAAAACACATAAGTACTCTCATCTTTAAGTCGCAGTAAAAGGAATTCTAAGCTGTTTCAGATCTGCTATTAAAAATAGGGCATGTGGGATTGCAATAAAGCAAAAGCTGTAAATACACTAAGACTGCTCGCACCAAATCTTTAAACTCAGATTAAACAGTTATGTGCTAACATTTGTCTGCCCCAAAACAATACTCAAATCAATTTTTAATCAGCAACTATATCAGACACTCACCGCTCTCTTTGAGTTTGCTGGTTTATTAATAGAAGCCTCAACAAGCCTTTGAGAACAGGATGCAGCTTCCTGCTTTACACTGCTACTATTGATTCTAGCAGATGCTCCACTTGTAGTGGACAATTTGGATAAACAAGTAGTGCCAGGCTGTTCTTGTGCATTGTTTTGCTTTGCAGATGGATGACTTAGGTCATCTTCCCAGGAACCAATTGTAGCAGCAAGGTTAGCTAAACGGCCTCTTCTCCCAATAGGGGTTTCGCTTGCCAGGGCATTGGATGTCTGCTTAGGTGGAGAAACAGACAGATCTTTTGACTGGAGAGGAGACAGAGGAACACATTCAGAGGGATCTGGAAAATAAAGCAAACACATTTATTTTGCTAATAAATTATATTGAGATACAGTTGTATCTTTCACATTATACTATATATTGAGTTTCTCAACAATTAGATGTTCCTGCCATCAACAGAATCAAACTACTAGCCCTGGAGGCTTTGACACTAAGAAAATTAAACATTTTTAATCAAGGAGTTTACTAATTTTTAGTCAGTGTTGTGAAGAGCAAGGCATGAGAGTAGTAGAGAAAAAGAAGTTTAAAATTAAGCTGTAGATAACAGCTTCAATATTTTAGGCCTGCCCTAGTATTGTCTTAGAATTCTTTAACAAAACATTTTAATCTTCCCACACACAACATTATCTTCTTCTAGCCAACATAATCATCAATGCAAACACTGAGAGACATCAATGATGCTTAGTAAGTGAAACATACCCTCACTATCCCAGCAGCGCCGCTGTTCTGCCAACTTCTGCATTCGTGTTTTGACTGAAAGGGCTGCAGGAGTTTCGGACTTGGTGTTTGGTTTTACTTTCTCAAGAGGCTGAACCAACAAAGCTCTGTTAGAAGCATATTCGTGTGATTCTGAAGTCATCTGAGGAGAATCATGGCTTGTGGAACTTGAAGGAACTGGCTGTACATTCTCTGAACTAGAAGCTGGAGTCTCTATATCATTAGGGCAGAGTCTTTTTGATGGTGATGGCTTTGTATCTGGTTTTACTGGATAGGTCAGAGTATTCAAACAAATTAGTATTCAAACAATCTAAAATATTTTCCAACAACATAAAATTGTAGTACAAATAAAGCTATGAATTATGAATACCCTGATATGCTTCCCAAAAACATGCCCTTCCCAAATATACAAAGCACAAGGCACTCTTTAAAATTACGTAATTATTTCTAAATAGCTTACTAATGACTTGGCACGTCTGCTCTCAGGTCTAGCTAAACATGAGCTAGTCCTAGTAGCCAAGTAACTGCATCCATCACTGTTTAGTTTAAGAAAAATGCTCAGTGTTTTCACTTTCCCTTTGGAAAAAAAAAAAAAAAAGGACTGGTAGCAAAACAATCTTTATTAAACATGCCACTAAATACCTTCATCACTGGGAAGAGGTGCCTGGTTACCAGTTTCTGCCAAAGGCTCTCTGGCCCTCTTGGTCTGCATTGTGGGTCTCACCCCCATCTTCGGCCGCTCTGCCATTTTCCTCTGCAGGTTCTCTCGCCTGGCACGGGTTCTTTCAAGGAGTTTCTGAGTGGTCAATAAGTCATGTGTTACCAGACATTGCAGTGTATTAACCGGTAACAGCTCAGAATAAAAGATGATGGAATTCTGTTTAGCATAGATAGCCAGTAGGTTCCAAATTTCAGTCATTAAATCAACTATTGTCTCCAACTAGCTTGGCACAGAAAGAAAATCAGGCTAAAGACATGAGCAATGGCAAAATTAAAGAAGAGGGGCTCCTATAGACCCCAAAGTCATCAGAAATGTTTGAAAGTAATTTTTTTTTAATCCCGAATCATCACGTGACAGTCTTGATCTGTCAAGTCTTGATAGCAGGGTTTTCTGACACATTGCTAAAGCATCTGGTCAAGTCACCTGACTGGCACTAGCCCTCTAACAAAATAAACAACATTGAGGTGATTGTCAAGAGGTCATAAAAAAGTTCAACAAATAAAAGCGTGGCTATCAATATTTAAAAATATATTCCTATCACACCTTCTAACTCAAAAGGTGAATTCCTGCCTCAAGCTTAAATTTTAAGAATAGACTGATATTATACCTAGCTATATTATTGTAAATAGCTTGTTTATTAACATATCTCCATAGAGAAAAACATACAAAGAGATATCAATTAAGCTGTATAACATTCTTTTTCATTTCCTTCCCATTGGAAATTTGAGTACCCCGATTACATTCCATATAAAATAGCTGTTTTAGTAAATGTTCCACACTAGTACAAAGTGATTCCTTACAGTACTCAGGTTTAAAATAGGTTGTGGTTTGTTGGTTTTAAATACAGCATTCCTAAGTCGTTATCACCCAGTTTAATCACATCTCAAGGATACTTAATGACTCTGTTGATATAGGCTTTAAGGTCGAGACAAGAAATTGCGCAATTGAACTAATAGCCTTTAAAGGGAAGCATATAAACTGCACTTGTTTGGTGGTACATAAATTATTCTGAGAACTGTGCCAGCCATTATCTGTCCTGTTGCACAGCAATTAAATACACATTTCACATTTTTAACTGTCTAAGGCTGAAGTCTTAAACAATGTTCTATTGTAGGGCAACACAGGACAAATAGAATGTCAATCTCAACAGTTTTTTTGTGAAAACAAATCTCAGCTTTGCTAACTTTCACAGAAGAGGAGGAATTTGGAAAAAAAAAAACCCAAAACCAAAATGCATGAAATACCATGAATGCCTTCAATGCAGGTTCCATGCTAGTTGCGTCCACAAGTCAACTTTCCTTATTTCCAAAATGCAAAGAGAGACATACAAAGCGCATGTAGCACCCACATTAAAAAAATCCTAAAGGCAATTTAAATTAACAGCTTCTTGAAAAAAGTTGAATATGTCTTACAACAGTATTCCTACAGTTCTATTCAAATAGAGGCACATTCCTTTCTGTTTTATTAGTTGAGCAAAATAGAGTTTCAGTTGTTAGATATGAGCTGTCACTTCCCAAGAATGCACGCCTCTGTTGTTCAGCTCCAGTTCCTATTGGCTTCTTGCATCTCAAATTTTCCATTCAACTGCCATAATTCCAACTGCCATAATTACACACGATGAGTAAGCCACACTCCACAACCTGAGGCGTACTTTCCAAGTTCATCAACAGGGTATTTGCTACAAGTACATTCTACAACTGTTCTGATGACAAAGTTTCAGAGTATCATAGAAGTTTAAAATCCTACAGTATATTGAGTTGGAAGGGACACACTAGAAGTCCAGCTCCTGACCCTGCACAGAACAGCCCCAAGAATCATACAACATGTGTGAGACCATCACCTGTTTTAGTACATCAAGGAATCTGAGAACTACAAAGTCAAAGTGGATTATTTTGTTACAAAAACACTTTCTAAAAATCAGAAAAAAACCTTCCCGCCTCAAATGTTAATGGACAGTTTTTCAAAAGTATGTTTTAAAGTACACATTAGAGAAGATACTTAGGCCCATATATAATCATATATGATTATGCTCTTAAACAAGAATTTGTTCTAACTGCTACTTTACTAGCAGAATAGACCAAAAGGAGCAATCGAAGGAACAGTTAACTTCAGACGTCATATTTGTAAATCTTCCCCAAACAACTGCATCACTTATTTCTCTTTGCTCATCCTCCATGCTAGGAAACCATCCTTGCCTCTATGAATGGTAGAAACTACTTCAGAGTACAAAATAACCTAGACTATTTATAACATCCCATAGTAACAAATATAAACCCTTTTGTGCAAGAAAGTTGAGTTATAAAATCAGCTATGAATGCAGAGTCATAAAGAGTATGTTTGTTGTGATCCTGAGAAAGTACCCACTGTACCATCTCCTCAGTGCAATCTGTATTAATAATTTGTTTGCGATTCAGAAGGTTATCACCTTTTTTTTGCAATATTAACCAAAAGAAACATTATTTCAGAACTGCTTTGAAAGCATTTCACTGAATCTTACATCAAAATTTATTTGAGCTTAAATTCATTGAGACACAGACAAAATTTGCCACTGCAAAGTGATCAGAAGACACTGAATTAACAGTAAGCTTTGTCCAGTTAAGGCTCAAATTATTACATTTTACATAATCAACACTTGCAGTGCCTCACCAGGTCCCTGCAAGTAACAGAGTATGGTAATGTGTAGACAAAGATTATTCGAAAGCAGTTAACCTAAAGGAAGGTTATATTAAAAGGGAAAAAATAGCAACACAAACCACAGAACATAAATATTTAAAAATAAGTGGTAAAATTTCTTTTCACAGAAATTTGGGAAAAGTTACTAAACTTCAATACTAGGACACTAATATCAGTCAGAACGTTACACAACAGTGGAATGTCCTCCACAGCAGAAATATTCTTGATAAGGTGACTTTTTATGCACTCTGCAATACTGGCTAACACTTGAATGAAGTTTACTCTGGGGAGTGGCCTCACAATTGGTCATTTTCAAAGCATTTCAAAGTCAGCTATGTACAAGAAGGGTGTGTACAGGTTGGAATATCTCCCAGCATGCAAAACCGTTTTAAATTTGATTCAGTAGTCTGTACTTGAAGTTTATTTAAGACGAGCTGGATCATGTCACTCACTACCAATTAAGGAAGGACGTTTTAGATGTTTACACTTAGCAAAGCTTTACATGGGGATAGGGTAGGACAGCCTTGGCATAACACATTTAGTAAATCTGTTCAGATCAACACCTTATGCTCATTTTTTAAAAATCAGATCTGTGCAGTCACCTATTCTGAGCACTCAAATTATCTAAAGGATGTCAGTTTGATAAACAGACTGTTCACGAGGGGAGGAGAGAGTATTTAATCAGTGTATCTGATTTGAATTTTTTTTTTTTCAATTAGTTCAGGTTTTATTTACACAGGCTGTGGATTGAAGGCCCTTTTTACTATGACATTTCTCAAAGCAGCCAAAAGACAGCTTTAAAACTACACCCTAACATGAAATCAGAGTACAGCATAGCATCTTTAAGAAACTTTCAACCTTCATACAGATTCAAGGTGGTCAATTCTTCATTTTATCAGTTTTGTTTCTGCAAAACTTAAGCACACAGCTAATTCACTCTAGCAACTAACAGCTTTTTTTTTTTTTTTTTTTGAAAAAATAAAAAAAAAGGAACGGGGCCTGCCAAAGAAAGTGACCAATCGCAGGTGGCAATCGTGCCAAATAGGATGCATTTTTTATCAGATGGTCTCCTCTTTGGACAGACTTATGATTCGACCTTTAGGTACGGCAGGCAGAGAGAGAGAGAGAGTGTCAGCAGCGCTCCCGTCTGCTGCCGGGGTCCCTTCCGTCCCCGCTGGAAATCTTATCTGCCAGACGCGCGTAAAGGCAAACTCCCGGCTTGGGAAAGGGCCTCTCCTCCGCAAACCCCTGCGCCAATCACCCGTGCTCTGTCCTCTCCCGGCAGGATCTGACAGAGCCCGGGCGGCTCCAGCAGCGGAGGCACCCGCAGGAGCAAGGATCCAGGGGCGGGGCAGCGAGGGTCACCCCGCTGCAGAGCTTTTAAAGAGGGTCGCTGCAAGGCCGCAAATCCCCCGGCGAGCGGGGACGAGGGTGGCTCACAGGGCTCAGCCAAGAGCAACTAACCCGTCCCAAGAGCGCGGCGCAAGGAGCAGCTCCTTCCCTTCAGACCCCAACCGGCACCTTCCCTGCCCTGGGTCCCCGACACTGACAACTCGCCGCCTCCCCGGCTGCGCCCCGTCCCCAGCTGACGAGCCGGGGCGTGCTGGGCCAGGCCGAGCCCTCACCTCGGTGAACGGGTCCATCGCTGTGCCGGTGCCGGTGCCGGTGCCGGTGCCCGCGCAGGGTCCGCTCGCCAAGGCCGCCCGCAAGCGGCCGAACCTCCGCCCCAACCGCTGCCGGGATTTGAATTTCAGCGCCCGCCGCGCGCAGGCACCACGGGAAGAGGGGGCGGCGCCCGCACGCGGGCGCTGATTGACAGGAGCGCCGCCCAATCCGGCAGCAGCGCGCCCGCCCGCCCGCCCAGGGAACTGAGGGGCCCGGCGGCGGCCCGGGAGCGCGAGCCCGCGTTGCCGGCCTTGGGATCACGGCTGGCTTCGTGGGCGGCACCGCGGGTTCTGCGCCTGACCCGGCCGCCCAGGGCTTCCTTGTGTTGTGTGCCCGGAGACCACCCCGCCATGGCTGCCCTGTCACAGAATTTGTTCGGAAAAGACCTCTGAGATGAGGGAGTCCCAACCCGTGGGGGAACAACACTGCCAGCCAGGCCATGGCACTGAGTGCCACGTCCAGTCTTTAACACCTCCAGCGATGGTGACTCTGCCACCTCCCCGGCACATTCCAATGGCTAATCACTGCTTCTGTGAAGAAATTCATCCTAATATCCAGCCTTAATCTCCCCTGGCACAGTTTAAAGGTTTTGTCCTCTTGTCCTTACCTTCCCGCTCATCCTCACTGACAGCCCCTCTGCGAATTAAGATGCTTTTACCTCCTTTACAGGCAGGTAGCGCAGTAGTGCCTGGTTGGTCACACATCTTGCTGCAGCTTCTCAGTAGGAATGTGCCCTGACCCTTTTTCACTGGAAAATTAATTCTTCACCTGGCATTGACATAACAGCAGAAAACATTATTTTGGTGACACAGTAAATGCAGAGGATACTTACCCCAATGCAGCTGTGAAACTTGTGGATCCTTGTCATGATTCTTGAGTATCTCCTCATGCTACAGCCTAGCATGAAGTGGGTCTCATGAAACCTCATCCACCACTTCCTACAGCTGTCCCCTGCACCATTTCACTTGTCTCAGTGAATGTGGAATTAGCAGAGACCCACTGGTTGCTGAGGTTCACTCCTTGCTATCCATGCACCACCACAAACACCCTTCACATACATGTTTTCAGTATAATCACAAATATAGCTTGTCCTTTTCATATCTGCCATTCCCACTGGGAGGCTGCTATAGGCTTGCCTGCCCAAATGAATAAGTCTTGTCAAATTTCCTGTCTGTCCAAACATACTGGCACCCCTTTAGACCTTTCTGCTCTCATGCAAATAGTGTTCATTACCTTGCATGAATGCCCTTCTTCACTAGTGCTGTGCTTCTTGCCTCTTAGATTATTTATAGGCAGCAGTCTTTTCTTCTTTCAGCCTTTATCTTGCCTTGCTAAACAAACCAACACTCTTCTAATTGTCCCTCATTAAAAAAAATCTTCCAGTGTCTTATTTGCAAACACTATGGCATCAGTGTGCAGCAGAATCTAAAAATACAATATCAAATAATATTTTTCTGAAGAAATGGTCAAGATTGGACACTCTGCCAAACAAACATTATCTGTTCTCAGATAAACATGGGTTGGAGAAGTCTGAGGTCCAGCATCAGAACTTGCCCACACACCAGGCAGAAAATTAGGACTTATCAGATGGGACTTGTCACTCATTCATAATCTATGAACCAGCCTGTTCAGTGGTAAAAAAGAACAGGCTGTATTTCCTCAGGAGAAACTAGGTTTAGCTATCACTGGTAAACAACAGAAAAATTCCTTTAATGGAGCAGTAGAGAATGCAGGGAAACCCCAGAAGACAAAATAGCCAATATGGAGCTCAAAGTCATTGGCAGAAAATAGAGAGAATTACCATTAAGTCCTTTCTTTCTCCTGCCATCCCAAAGGAAGAAAAGTCATGTACAATTTGAACCCTTTAAATAATACAGAATTACTGCAATCTAAACATGCTTTCTGCTTTACTTGTGGGTCTCTGAGATTTATACGGTTCAGCTCCATTTGTCCTTGGTGCATTTCCAAATGTGGCTCCATCCATTGCTGATGTCTTTCAAATGACACAGCATAGCACATGATGCTCAGCCTGGGGGCCAACAGAACGGGGGTGGCTGCACTGTTAGTGTATGTAAGGATGTGTAAATAATACTGACATATGCTAATTACTATTATTAAAAAGAGGAAAATCGTGATTCTTAATCTGTGCAATAAATTTTGTGTAAAATGTGTACTCTGAAAAACGAAATGGAGATTCCTAGGAGTGTATAAATGCTTAAATCAATGCAGTATATATGTGACAAATGTCCTTCCCTTTTGCTCTCCACAGAGCCAATAATTTCTTCATAATTTCGATCCAGACTCATCAAGATCCTGCTAGAAATAAATAGAATACTTAGTTTCTCATCTTGTCAAGGAATTATGTCTGTCTTCCAGGAACGAGTAAATATATCTTATCCTTTTACCACTCTAAGGAGCCAAATAAAGTAAATCCTTTTCAGGAAATGTGATATAAAAATGAGGCCTGTTGTCTGCATAGTGGTGGGGGTACAGCTCTTAGCAATGGAATTTTCAGTTGGAGTTATATTTTTCTTAATAAATAAGGAAAACTATTTCTACAGCAGCTTATGGGAAGAAAAATCAACTGATCTTTCACAGCGTGAAGGCACAAAGAAAAAGAGAGGGAAAAAAAGGAATGCCATGTGAAACCAGCAGAACAATGAGCCAGCTCTGCCTGTTTAACAGCTTTATATTTTATGCCAGACTTTTGCATTCAAAAATTATTAATCACAACCTTCACTGTCTCCTCCCCTCACATGATGTGGTTTAAGATGTCTTCTTGCCAGGCATAAGCTAACGAAAAGAAATTCTTTCTGTAACAATAAACAACACAATACAAAGCACTGGGGGAACAGTTTTTGCTGGCTTGCAGTTTTCATCACATTGAGAACTTAGGCACTGGAGCTAGTCATTTTTCTTCTAACATGGCAAGAAGAACATTTTTACTTTCCCAGGTATTCTTTCAAAAAGTTTTAAAGCATAATGACTGTTTTCAGGGGTGTATTTTCAGAAGGTTATAAATGCACTGGCACTTTAATAAGAATGGAGCACTTTTTAATAAGGAGAACACTTGCCAAAGTGTTTTATATCTCTGGCTTCCTTACAATATCAATACAATCAGAAATGTAAAATATTGACATTGAAAATGCTAATCCCACTGTAGTCCACTGTGTAGCTCCATTATGTAATTGTCAGAGAATATTTCCTAAAACTTTCTTTCTGCTGAGAAACTGAGTTCATAATTCTGATTCCAAAGGAAAGATGAGCAAAGTGCTTCCTTGATGCACAGAAAAATCCTGTCAATTAGAGTAAAATCACTACTTTCCATCTTGTAATTTCTTTTTATTCATTGTTTAATAACTCAAAAGTCGATGCTCACCCATCTAGCACTTGCAAGCAGATTCAATTTGTAGCATGGTAATTAGAATACAGTAGTGTAGTATTCCTTGTAGTGTAGATTTCAAAAGGTGTTTTTTACCAGAAAAAAATCCACTCTTCTACTATTCAGCTGGAGAGCTGTCATGATTCTGAAAGCCATTTCCCACCTAGAAGTAGGATTTCATGGGAATCCACAGAGAAGAGAAGCAAATGTATGGCCTAGCACATGATGGTATGCATCATAATTTCTGGGCTATAGTTCCAATTGGAATTAATTCTTCCCCATGACTTCAGACAAAGAGGGAAGAAGAACCTTGGGGAAGAGACAAGGTGACAGCCCTTGCAGAGCTTCTTGAGGTTATCTCCTTCCCCTAGCCCACCTTCTTTTTTGCCTCTCTTAGATCCTGGAGGATGCATGGCACAGGTCTGACTCTCAGTGTTTTGGTTATGTCTAAGTTGAAGTCATGCCATAGGAAATTCCCCTCTTCCCAGGCCCCCCAGCAAGGCCCCTATAATAAGGGAATCCTGCACTACACAAGAGCAACAAGAATATCATATCCATCCTTTCAGTGATTCTGAAATGAAGAACAAATTGTGCCCTCAGATCCTCTTGAATATCCTAGTATGCCAGAGAGCTGGCCTGGAAAAAGGTAATTTCACCTCCAAACAGTGAATAGAAGGGCAGATCTGTAGTCTGGCAAAACGTTGCAGTTTGGATTAATCTGTATTTTCTATTACAAATGTTACATAATCAAAAACATTTTGATGGGCAGCATTTAGGATATGTTCTCTAAGCCAAGCCAAAGGTGATTATACTGCTTTTGTCAGCTCCTATGATAATCACAGAGGCAATTTAGACTGACATTATCCAGTAAGGGAATATATTTATGTTAGGAACAAGACAGGTTTCTTGAGTGAGTAACCCAGTGTGTGACATGGATTTAAATTAGCAATGCACAGAGCACAGGTCTCTCTCCTAGTAGTCCGAATAGGAAACTAATAACCAGCTCACCCAGACTAAAACAATGAGAGACCCCATAGCCATTACAGTGTAACTTTTACCTGGGACTTTGTTTTCTGTTACCAAAAGGATTCATTCATTACTCTGCCTTGACAAGTGTAGCTGGGGGGAAAATCCTTAAAGTGGATGCTTGCTGGGGGAAAATATTACCGAAGCTCTCTTATGAGAAGCACCTGAAGGAAAAAATCTCACAGAAATCAAAGCTGGAGGGAAAAACAAAAACATTATAGGTTAATGGTTGGACTCCATGATCTTAGAGGTCTTTTTTCAACCTTAATGATTCTATGATTATGGGGATAAAGAACTAAAACAAGATGAGTGAAAAATGACAGACAGCAAGGGAGGATAACAAAGAAACAGGGGAAAAGAAAGAAGATATATTAAAATGGAGAAATAGTGAAACAAGGAATGAGATAAAAATCATATTTCATTAACATCAAAAGACAGTTGTCAAGTGCACTCAGTTTCAGAAAAAGATTTCTGGGTGGTTGAACTCTACTTTTTTACAAGGCTGTGGGAGTTAAGAAATATTTACATTTCATGCATTCTCAGAAGATTTATTGTCTTCAGTCAGTATAATATTGCATTTGTATCACTAAATCACAGAAAGTTTCTCAGGGCTGTTCATTTATGTCTCCTAACTGATTTACACAGGAGAAGGAGAATTATAATTCTTTCTTTTGTGTCTCAAGGTAAAATACCCCCTTTTCTTTCTTTATCTATATGGTACAGATGTACCATTTGCTGACATAAAAATTCTGAAATTAAGCAAAGGGCATGAGAGTACTTAAGTGCTACTATGTTAATTTAGACCAGGATATCACTCTCAGTACCTGAGACTTGCTTGCAACTACAACATAGTGCAAATGGAGTAATCACATAATCACATCAGCAATTTCATCAGCCAAATTTTATTGCATTTTATGTTTTTGAAATATTTTCTGAACAATGGAAAAATTAGGACATCTTTGTTAAGAAACCATTTTTCACTAACAAAAAAAAGTTTTCTATCAGCTCTAGCTTTTTTTTTAAACACTCAGGAGGCTTTAAGCTTTACAGGTGATAATTTTCTGACCTCTTGCCATCATATTATAAATAAGTAAATGAAACTACAGGACACACATAAAATAAATTATTTATAAGGAAGGCCAAGAATGTTACCTATAAAATCACCTGAAAGTTTTTAAAACCAGAATAGGTGCTTCAAATTAAATGTAGTCTACATGCTTTGCTAAATAGGGAAAGGATATGATAAGGATACAAAATGGGTTTTACATGAGTCCACGGTAGTTTTTTTCACTTTCTTTGTCAGTTCTTTAGAAAAAAACCAACCATACCGTGTAATGAAATCCTTTCTGCAAAAGTAGCATATTTACACTAGAGGGTGCTACTTGGACAGGATTTTAAATTGCTCACCGTCTTGCTTTGGAAATCCCTTTTTCAACATTTGGGGAAAATGCACATCTGAATTAAGGAACAGATGTTTCTTATGGGACAAATTCTACTGAAATATAAATAAACATAACTGAAATTTTATTTTACACACACATACCGAAAAGGGACACATACCGAAAAGGGACACTGGTCCCTTATGTCATCTCAGCTTCAGTACAAACTACATATATAATTACACTGAGGATGTGTTAGAGATGAGTAAATATCCTTAATATTTCAATCTGCTTCTGCTTAACAAACTGCTATGAACCAGAAAAGAAACTACCAAAAGGAATATATAAATAAGACCATGGATTTTTGTAAATGAGAAAGACAGAAGCATCTGATGGAGTAAAACCTAAATTAGCAGTGTTACTGAATGCTACTGAATGCCTGGGTGTGATATGACAAAGGCAAATGGAATGGAAATGGCCAAGAGGTTATTTTAAACAATTCTTCTTTAATTCTTCCCATAGTGATGAGAACTGTGAGAACTCTGAATGTGTCTCTCTACATCTCCAGGGCCTTTGGCTGCCTCAAGTCAGAGCCCACATGGAGATGGTGCAGATCTTGGGCCATGAAGAAAGCTGCTGCTCCCTAACAGCTGTTTGCAAGCAGGTTGGTATGGTCAGCTTATCTTCTTATATGTCTAATCCAAAAATCTCTTTTGAACTTGGCAGGTCTGTAACAAGGTAAGACAGTGTTTGCCCTGCTCTGTCCCCATCTCAGAGATGCTACAGCTCCAACTCTAGGACTCTACTAACACCATGATGAAGAGGTAGCTAGGGAATTTCCAAAACCAGCCAGGAGGTGGAGGCGAATAAAGTCTGAAAATACCTCTGGTTTGGTTTACTCTTTTCCCCAACACTACTGAACACTTTCCATTGGCTGAATTTGTCACTGATACCACTTGGAAGGTGTTATTCCTCACAGAGTAAATAAAAGAGCCTCAGCTGTTTTATAGCCCCATTTAACCTCACAAATTATGTGGGAATCTGCAAAGTAAAGCTCAGTAGCAGTGCCAGGCATGCACTTGGAAACTGGAAAAAGAGAGTGAGTTTATACTTTGGGTTCTGCCCCTCACTGAGTCAGTGTTTCTCTTTGAAAACAGGTTTTACCAGAAGACCACCTTCTCCAGGCCAGGAAAAGTCCCTTCTGCTCTACAGATCCTGTCCTAACTGTGTGATTTTGGATGTCCCATGAAATGAAATGTTTTGATGAAGAAGTACATCATCACTCTTTCCACAGCTATTCCATCACTGTCCCCTAATGTTAGCTGTGATGGGTCTCCTGCTCCCAGCACTGGAGCTCCTGCTGCAGGAGGGTGCTGGACCCAGCATATAAGTGAGAGATACCTCCAAAACTCTATGTACTCACACTTACTACTGCACAAGTAGTAAGTTTGTTTCTTGTAAAAATCTGCTAAGGAGATGTTTTGTGTTTTTTTGATATCCCCTTTCTCATTTTATAAGTCTGTTGTATAGCTTGGACTAGCAAAAAAATAGGGGATCAAATAAGCAAAGTGGAAGAGAAAAAGATAAGGAAACAAATGGCAATAGACAGAGGAACATTGGGCTTTTTTCAGGTTGGTTAAGAAATAAGTGAACTACTCACCCGAGAAGCCAAAAAGATGATACACTACTAGGAAAACTTTGGTTTTCAACTGAAATTATCCCAGCACCACAAAAGAGTTGACCAACTTCAAAAGGCACAAAGTACAATGTATAACAGATTGTCATTTTCTGTGGCCTCTGGTTTAACCCCAGCCAGCAGCCAAGACCCATGCAGCTGGTCACTCACTTCCCCAACAACGGGATCAGGGAGAGAATGGGAAATACAAAAGCTAGAAAAACTTGTGGATTGAGATAAAGGCAGCTTGATAGAAAATCCAAAAGCTGCACGCACAAGCAAAGCAAAACAAGGGATTAATTCAGTGCTTCTCATGGGCCCGCAAGTGTTCAACCATCTCCAGCAGAGCAGGGCCCCATCACACACAGAAGTGACTTGGGGAGACAAACACCATCACTCCACACATCTCCCTCTTTGTCCTTCTTCCCCCCATTTTATATACTGAGCATGATGTCAGATAGTCTGGAATGTCCCTTTGGTCAGTGTGAGTCACCTGTCCTGGTTGTGTCTCCTTCCAATCTCCCATGCACTTCCTGGCCAGCGTGGCAGTAGGAAAAGCAGAAAAGGTCTTGGCTCTGTGTGAGCCCAGCTCAGCAATAAGAAAACCACTCTATATTATCAACCACGTGTTCACCACAAATCCAAAACACAGCCCCACACCAGCCACCGTGAAGAAAATTAACTCTACCCCAGCCAGAACCTGCACAGGGCAGATTCTCTTGTGCTGCCTGACCTGGTATTTGTGTTGCCACAGCAAGGCACCAGTGATTCATCTGCTGGTGTTTGCAGTTCAGCAGGCAGCTTGTGCTTGGCTGCTTGCCAGTTCTGCCTGCCAGTCCTGCCTGCCACTGCCAAAGGCAACACCCTGCCTTTCTGAGAAGGACCCCTGTAGTGACAAGGCATTGCTGCACAAGTGGACAGATGGTTAAAGGAGGAAAGGTCAAGAGGGGTGAGTTGGTCCATCAGTCCACACTGAAGGAGGTGACTGCTTTACCGTGACTATTATATTTTTACAACCCACTTCTCTGCCATAGGAAAGCAGCTTCTTTTTCATTAGTAGGTATAAGTGCATTTGTGAGTGTACAATAGATGTCCTGGATTTCTTTCCTCATATAATGTCAGACAACAGTCATGCACTCATAGGTTCACATCACAAGGATCTTACATTGCTTTCACTTCTCTGTACTTTACTGCAAGGTTTGCCTATGTTTTGTTTGCCCTTGTTGCATTGAGTGTATGGTTTTGAGCTTCCTTAGCATAAAGTGTGTACAAATTCAGTGGATAAATCAATCTGAATACTGGAGCTGGATCAAGTTGTACATCCTAAAATAGCAGTGCCATTGAATAAGTCTATGAGTAAGCAGCTCCCATAAGCATGTGCTGCATTTGCTGGGTACTAGGAGTGTAGGACCCAGATGGAATCAGAAGGCAATGCCAGACATTTCTAAAGGAGCTTCTAGAAAGAATATGTCTGAAAGGATGGTCAGTTGGAGTCACTTGGTCAGTGAAATTGTTTGGTCAGGAGATACTCAGCCAGCTGAGAGTCATTAAGCAGGGAGAGAAGGCTGACCTTCCAAATCTGAAGGGCCTGAAGCTGTGCCAAATTATGCAGAGTTAGTTAAGGACTCTTGTTCTCAGCTTTCATAGTTCATCAGTGATTCTTTGTTGTCATAGAGAAGTGGTGGAAAGATGGTGTGAATATGAGAGAGGAACCAAATAAAACCGATGTTAAAACAAGTGTGTGTAAATATATATATACACACATATTTAAAATCCAAATGCAGATATACGCATATATATTTATATATGCATTTATATCTATGTGCATTTATATATGTGTGTATGTGTTGGAATGTGTGTAGATATATATTTATATCTACTTATATATGCATCTATATGTATGTGCATTTATATATGTGTGTATGTATTGGAATTTTGCAGTGTTAGCTTCTGACAGAGATCAATAAAATGTGTCACTGCTCTTCCAGACTGTACACATTGCAGAGCTTGTTGATGCTAATATTTTTATAAAGATACTCCTCTGTGTGCAAGACATTGCAGCATTTTTGGCCAAGTGACTATGACATTACCTCTGAAGACATGACCAGGTAAATCTGAAAGTATCTGTGAAAATAATGTTACGTTAAAGTTGAAATACAAGATGCATGTCGCCTTTAATTCTCCTAACAATGAGTATAGATCCATTTGACTGTGGAACTGTGTCATTTAAGCTGTATTCCAGAGTGTGGTTCATCTAAACATCACAATTTGTCCCTATGTTCCCTCATCTTGCTACAATGTGATCAGTGCCAGCTGCACTGATAGCCTCCAGAAATTTTTTCATGACAGAGTAGCTTGTCTTTTTCCCTGCTGTCTTTCCAGACAGACTTGCAAGCTAAGATGTCTTTAAGGTCAGAATTGCTAGAGGTACACTGTATATATATATGTTAAAATAATTATAAAATTATATATGTGTGTGTGTGTAGCATTTTGGAATGAGATATTCAGTAATGTTTTTCTCAACTGACTTTTCCATGTTATGCTTTTAATCAACAAATGTGACAAAGCTTGCTTGGTGATGAAGCAGACAGCTGGGACAGGTGGCCTTTTAGCATCCCTCCTCTGTGCCTTCTGCTGCTATTGCTTTTGGCATCCTCTTGCAACAGACAGGAGCTAGTATGACCTAAAAAAACCTTCACACCATCCTGCAAAGGAAAAGGCTAGCGGGGAAACAGAGAAAAACAAAGTGGAGGCAGCAGATTCAGGGGTGACTGACTACTGCAACACTCAGGGAAAAAGGACTCGTGGACACCAGGGAGAAGCAGGCAGGAGATGAGAGAGATGGAGAGAAGGCATCTACTGGATGGAGCAAGGAGAGGAGGTAGATGTGTAAAATACACAAAAATAACTGGATAGTTATTGATTTCATTGCTATGGCATCCAAGTATATATAAAATAGCATCTCTAGAAGGAGAATTAGGGTCTATGCAGCTAAACCCCTGGGAAGTTTCATTAAAATGGTACATTGACTTTATATTTTAGCAGTTGTCTATCATTTCTTCATCAGCTGTGCTAATTATTAGTAGTGCTTGAACAGATTCACTGGTTTTTGGGTTTTTTTCCTGTAATTGCCATGTATCAGAAGCAAACTCTAACCCATTAGGGATAGCTTTGTCTCTCTAAATTTAAAAATGTTTACTCAGTTCCTGCAATTTGAGATTTGGAGACAAGCCTGCAAGTTCCAGATGCTACATTGTTAGCAAAATAGTTTAGAGGGTATTTTAGGTTAAACTTGGACATGTTGACAAAGAATCTGTCTTTTCAGATCTTCAAAGAATTCAAGTTAAAAGGGGCATCAAATTTGTCAGCTAGGTAGAAGTGTGTTTCAGCACTGGCTTCTCATTAGCCAGCTGAGAAAAATGACACCTCAGTCTTTTCATAGCTGGTCTTAAGAGTACCTGGGTTTGACTGTGTGTGAGGCATTAGAAAAGAAAATTAAAATATTTGCTTTAAACTCTTATTTTTGTTTTTTTGGTTTTTTGGTTTTTTTTTAATATTTGCCTGTGAAGACTGCATGAAAGCAGACAGATCTCTCTGAGCAGTATATACTCAGTCTCGTGATTGCATACTTTCAAGTATGCATTCTGTCTAAGAAGGATTTGTGAAACTCAGTAAAACTTTTCCAGGTAGGAGGCAGAAAGGGATTCTCTGAAGTATCAATAAGCTGTGTTCTGTAGAATTTCCTCCACTGCTACCTGATGATACAGCCAGGTCTTATTGGACAGTACTATGGAGGGAATCTCTATGTAGAGCACATTGCAGACATGGATTTATTGATGAGATGGAACGTGGCAGATATTTAAGATACTCAACTAAAGCACCACACAACTTCCCAGCTCTCCTCTCCCTGGGAGAACATTACACTGCCATAATCTATGTTAAGCACTATTGTGCTGGTAAGTCACTTTCAATTAAATTGCTCTCTCCAATAAATGTAGACCATTTAAGAAAAGTAAACGCATTTTTAACACAGTAAAATGTATTGAGGTGTAACCTGACTTCAGCAGTCCCCTTAAGTCTGCATGAAAAGTATAAAACCTTCCTACACCATGCCTACATTAATGCGTTACACAACCGTGATTGCTAAGATAAAATAACTTGTTCCTATTTGATGTTCAATTTTAAAACGCGCAGATTGTATTTCAAGGAGTGAACGGTTTCACAAGCAAAGCAACAGATTGCACAACAAGTAAGGCGAGAGGAGGGTGTAATATAAAGTCTGTCTTCTACTTTAAATTCTATTTACTACTTATCGGTGTATGATAACCATCAGTTACGGCCCTAAACCGTTGACCTGATGCAATTCCTCCATTCTCTTTACATGGGACATTCCCAAGCACGAGACCCGTCTCTCAGGGTGGCACATATCCTGCTAAGCACCCTTGTCCCATGCAGTCCTTCCTCTGCCTGCCACAGATCCAGTAGGAAATTACCAACCCCACCAATTATTACCAATTGCAGCGATGATGGTAGCTGATGATTATCAGAGGACTGCAGCACTGGTCTCTGCGTGAGCTATGCTCGCTAGATTCCTGCAAAGGATGACACTAAAGCCTCGCCTATGCTGCTGACACCTGGGACCAGCCGTGCCGATGAGATACAGCGGGCTGATGTTCCCGGGTGGCGTCGGCGGGGTGGCACTCCGGGACACAGACTGCTGCACTACAGATCCCAGGGTGCAGCGCGCCCGCGCCCCGCCCCCTCCAGCGCTCGGGCCCCGCGAAGCCCGCCGGGACTTGTAGTCTGCAGAGGCGGGCGGGCGGGGGCTCTGCCGGCGCGGCTCCCGCCTGCCGGCCCGGGGCCAGCCGCGCTCCCCGGATCCGCCGAAGCGGCGAGGCGGGCACATCCCGCGGCGCCGGGCTCTGCCTCCCCGCCGCCTCCCCTCTGGGCTCCCCGCCCAGCAGCCGGGAGCCCGCCGCGCGGGGGGCAGCCGGCGGGGCAGAGCGGCGGCGCTGCCCGGCGGAGCACCATGCTGGAGTCCATCTGTGTCACCGGTGAGGAGCGGGAGCGGGAGCGGGGGCGGCGCGGTCCCCGCCGCGCCCGGGGCAGCCGCGGGCCGCCGGCTCTTCCCCGCCGAGCGAGGAAGCATCGCCCGGGCGGCGCCGCGGGTGTCGGCGGGGTGTCTCCTGGGGACGGGAGAAGGGGCTCCACACCTGCCTGGCTCCAGGAGCAGGAGCCCCCCCGGTGCATGGGGGGTGAGCGTGTCACCTGCGGGCCCTGCCCCGGGACACGGGGGAGTGCGGAGGTGACACCCGCTCCGCTGGAGCCAGGGACGGACCATGCAAGGAGGAATGCCAGTAAAACTACTGCTGATTATATCTGGTGTCTTGCACGTTTTGGCTCTACCCTTCGCTGTGTTCTCAGAGAAGTTAACAAATCCGTATAGTATGTGTGTGTATACAAACCTGTATTATGACTATATAACGATAATATAGACGGGTCCTCGTGCCACACAAAACTGTCTTCTTGTGCTGTGTACAATACAGTTGCTGCTTGAAAACAGATGTTTTCCTTGTTTAAATTTGACATCCTTTCATGTGTCATTACTTCAGGTGCTGAAGCCAATGTTACTTTTCCGTGGGGAATTCTATCTACAAGAAATCTGCTGGAGGTGTCTTAGTGTGCCCTCATTCAATACCCTTGCAATCATAACTAAGATCTCTTACAGCTGCTCTTTTTCTGCATAATTGATATGCTGTTCCATCTGTGCATGGATATGACTAGAGTGTTACTTATGATAATGGGAACAGAAATAAAGTTCATGGGATTGATCAGAGCATCCCTGGAGATGTGCAATAGCCACTGCAGTCTTAAAGGATGAGATTTTGTGAAAAATAGTTATTTTGAGTCCATATCCCTCCATCAAATATTCCTGACTGCACCTGTGTTGCAGTAGAAGCTAGAGACCTGCTTGGATGAGTTTCATCCTGTGCAGGTCTGCCTATAAAGCAGTGTTCTTTGATTATATCCTGAGTTTATTACATCAGTAGGAGTTTGTTGCTTGATTTCATTAGAGCCAAGTCTTCACTTTTATTGATTATTACTGTGCCCATGTAATTTAATTTGAAGGGCCCGAATTTGGAGTCAGTTACATAATACTGTATTTCAATACAGAAGTAAAAGTGCAGGAAACTGCTTGCTAGTCAGTCCATACCTTTTTTTTTTTTTCTTTTTAGGGTAGAAAGAGTATATCTCAGATATCATTGTCATTTTGAAGAAGAAAATCCAAACTGCCAATCAACCCTAAAAATGCAGGGTTACTTACGAACACTGGCAGCTAATGATCAGATATACAAGTTGGCTGATAGCTGAAACCTTCCCTTGGTTTTGAAGCTCAGAATTAAAAGCTGGATGACAGATAACACCTTTACAGGAGAAAAGTAAATAGGTGGATATTTTTTTGCGGAAAAAAAAAGAGAGTCTTAGGTTAAATGTAAGAGTTCCCAATATCATACAGGCTCTAGTTAATAACTAAGATGCTTGTGAAAATAGAAAGTAATTCAATGTCAGTGTTTTTACAGAAACTCATTGCCTAATTCTGCTCTTAAACCATGTTCAGTCATTATAGACAGAGCTTCCAGTGCATTCTAGTTCAAGTTGCCTGACAGCTTCTGTTCAAAACTGGAGTGTTTTTAAACTTTAAAGGGGTTTCAAGTGGTGAGGAAATAGAATATAGGATTGTGGTCAGAATAATGTATGCCACAAATACAAGCCTGTAGTGTTTGAGAGGCAGCGGAACATTACAGGTTCATATACAACACTCTATGTTGCCTGCTTTTTTTAAAGAATATTCTTTCTCTGCACACACTAACCATACAGTCTAGAGCCCATAAACTACAGGGTGTTGTGGATCTATTCAAATTTTCTGAATATCGGAGATAAACATTTATTTTTAATGAAATTGTACCTTTGCCCAGTGTGTCAAAGGATGAATCTTACTTGTCACATCTGTGTACTTCCTTCTCATCTCACAGTTTCAAACTTAACTATTGCTTGTAGAGAGATTACATACACTATTTGCATTCCTATAAATTTGAAAATTTAAGTCAGCCTTGAAATTATTTCTGATCTTGAGCGAAAAGAAACTCAGCCGTATTCTAACATGCTAATGGTAATCTTAAAAACAAAAGTAGTGCCTCAGACCATTACATCCCTAGGACAGGAGGAAGTGCTCCATGGATATGTTTGCTAAGCACCTTTCACACTTGCAGTTTGGAGAGGATTTGTTCATTGTGCTTATATAACCTGAGTGACAGCTGCTCAAAAACTTGCAGGAGTTCTCTACTATTTTAGAGCAAGGCTAGCCAGACAGAGATATCTGTGCCCACAAATACCTGTCATTAACCTCATTCAATCCTATGGAACAGGTATTTAAGAAGCTGCTTGGATAGTAGCTGCCCTATAGCCTAGAGGAAGGTATTGTTTATACAACACACCCAAAGGCTAGGAAAATGCTTACACCTGGATTTCACCATGCATATTATTGACTTATTAGCTCAACCCATCAGTTTCTAAAGGACAGAGACCAATAATATAAACTGGCTCCTGAACATAACATAAAATCTAACATTTTTTTAAACAAATAACCTCTGACAAGATTAGGCAGTGTCTGCAGTGGTGCAAGGTTCCAGGCTAGGGACTGGGATGCAATTTATGCATGGAACGTGTTTCATTAGTGCAGAATGGTCATGAAATTTGTGGTTCTCACATATTCTGTTAGCACTCATGGACTTCATCCCTTTTCCAGTACTGCTGTGACACTGGAATAGCTACCTGTGTATAAATGGAAGTCACAGATCCTCCTCTTTCTGCAAAATCAAGCCTATGGTGTTTTGAATTGTTCTGTGGCACATAGTACACTTGTGTCTGCAGGATGGAGCAAGTCCAGTACTGCCAGGTCCAGCTGATGTCGTGACAATGATGGGATTTTGGCTAGGACACAGCCTGCTGTCTTGTGAGATTCTTTAGACTCATGGGGTGGTTGCCTTTGGCTGGCTGGCTGCCCTGCTAGCCCAGCTTATGGGACAGCAGACGTCGAACACCATGGCACTAAAGAGGGGTAGAGCTCTACTCCGGCCCAAGTTGCCATTAACAGAAGGATTTTCTGTTCTTTGGTACCCTAAATTATGACAAAACAGGGATAGGCAGTCCTTCTGTCCCCTCCTTGCTTATCCCTTGCCATCACCTTGCGCCCCAAATGTGGCAGATTGTTGCATGTTTCACCTGTGTCACTAAGACCATGTTTTTATTAATGTGTTGGTGCAGAAAGGAACAAGATATAAATAAATGGAAGTAAACATGATGGAGAATCTTTTAGGAAGAGACTGTTTTCGTTTTGTTGTGGGTTTTGGGTTTTTTTTAATTGCTGAAGGGCTTGTGGCTTTGTGACTGTTGAGTGTTTGGAAGTGAAAACAATGAAAAGAATCCTGGTAATGTAAATCACATGAGGGAGGTTCTCAAAGGTAACTGGAGCCCTGGGTATATGTTCTTTGACAGTTTTCTACTGCGAAAATAGAAATAAGTCAAGTCAGGAAATTCAGATTTGTACTTCGCAGAACACATGTAGCACATGTGAATGAGATACAAAAGATAAAACCTATGGGATCTGTAGCATGATATCTGTATTCTGATATGCAAGGTAGCATTAGACCATAGCATGGTGGTTTTCAATTTGCCTTTTTCATATCTTTTAGAAGTAATCTGTCCAATGGTATCCATAATTTAAAAGCTGGGAATCACTGCTAAGCAATCCATGCAATTAATCTGGGTTGATAATCCATTCCTGCTGTCTACTTTATAGCAGCACAGTATCTCAGTACTTTTTGAAATACTGAAACAAGTTTTCAGGAGGCAAGCTGTGCAATTAATTTGGTTTATATTCAGAATACTAGACCTCTTTTTCAATCACCAGGTATTGCTAATAATTGAAAACTCTTGGATGTAGTAAGACAAGTTTTTTAGAAGACAGTATATTCTTAATTTGGTTGATGCTGTCTGATTTACAGATGTGAGTTTAAAATATGTTATAGCTTAAATTAATGTACTGGAGAAAGAATTTAACATTTGGTGGTTTGCCACATGATTTTGACATAGTCTGAAATATTATTTTCTAATTTATTTAATAATGATGTTTAGAAGACCTATACAAAATTTTAGAATAGCAGTTAAATTACTTCTGTTGAAAACTGCTTAGTTATCTATTATAATGTTTCAAATGTGCCAGATTACCTGTTGATTCTAGGTTTCCAGCACAAATAGGCATGGAACAGTATCCTTTAGTCAGAAGAAAATTAAGGACAGCCACACTTAGTTTGGCAGCTGAAAAATCACTTTGCTACGAGGTTACGCTTTTAAAGTAACTACAGATTGGGAACAACTATTTTTGATATCAGCCATGTGCATGTGAAACCTGCCAGTGCATGTTCAGCACTCAGCCACCATTTGTGACACTTCCAGGAGAATTCTGACTTACAGCGTTCAGCGATTGTCTACATATAAGAGCATTTATTAATGGCCAGCTGTACCTCTTAACTCTAACAGCTTGCTGTCATGAGTTTTTGGTATTAGATTGACACAAGCATTGGGGGCGGGAGGGAATGGGTGGTTTAAGGTCATTTTGAGTTGTTCCCTTGAATTAAATTTCTTGTTTTTTTCTTTTCTATTTATCACTTCTTATATACATGTGTAATAATAGTTCTATTTGTTCCATTATAGCAGCAGTTTAAGGCTTCTATATTCTTTGTGGCTTTTAAGAGCTGGTTAATAGAGAAGGTGAAGCATTAATGCCTCTAGTATCATGTTATTTCTTTGTCTATATTTTAAGAAGTAGCTGTGTGAATTCCAAGTTTAATTTGGTCTACCTAAGCAAAGTCGTGCTCTGAAATTTAATATGTGTTCAGACATTCTGGAAACCTTGGTTTTCACTTACCCTTCTTAAAAGTAAGGATTCTCATACTGTAATAGTTGATACAGGTCTGAAGTCAGTCTTAAATACCAGAAATATGAGAGTGGTCATCCTATTCTGTTGCATCCAAAAAATGCATCTCTCTTACGTATTTAGTTTGATGTTGTTCTCCTTGTGATGGGGAACTGTGGTTTCTCACCATGACAGCTCATGGGAGAGCAAGATAAGCCATGTAGGCAGGTTGTCATGTATGTGATGAGAAGGATCTGACAGAATTTGAGCAGGAATGCCAAGGAGCACGCTCCTGTGCCAAGCATGGAAAGAGGATTCACAGACTTATGATGGAAGAAAACTGAGTTTGCATAGGATACACATGCTTTAGTGAAGGGTAATAATCTAATGCTTCTACCTCTCTTCTTTTCAGTGGAGAAAACACCCTGGCTGAAGATCACCCAGCATATGTTCATGGAAATAGGACCTCTGGTCTTTTTGTTTTTTAGGACAGGATGTTCATGAGAACTGAGGAACACAGGTTGATATGGAACTGACAGAGGTCCAACAGCATGACATACGTTGTCATGGGAGCAAAACTGAATTTTCCTGTGAAAATAAAGCTGAAATTAAGCCACTGTTGATTTTTTTCTGCCTTGGAGGCATTTAATGATCTCTTGCTGCTGTTATATTCAGATTATAATTACTGTATGTGAAGTAATTACAGCTCAACTACATATAACTATGGGATGAAGCTCAAATCCCTTTTGCAGTCTTTAATCATGCCACAGCCATATCTCCTGTTCTGTGAATCTTTTTGTTTTAGGTACAGAAGTAGGAAACATTTCAACTGTAGCACAAATTATTTGTACATGTAGTTTCAGCTCACCTAATGTTCTACAGTAAACTGGTTGTTGAGAGGAGAAGATGGTTAGAACCAGTGAAGTGAGATCACTTCTCTCTAACAAGCCAGCCCAAATGTTAAATTCAGTTTTAATCCTCAGTGACTTTTCCATGCAGCTGCTCTGCACCAGGGACCAGTCTCCCCCGAAGGCTATGCCAGGGGTCAGAGCAAGAAAGGAGGGCTCACTTATTAAAAAAACTTTATTTGCTTTTTTGCACTTAGTTTGGTTTACAATGTTTCTTCTAAAATGTTTTTTTTTTTTTTATTTATTTATTTTAAGCCAGCTGTTATGCTAGAACAGCTTTGATTAGATGAAATACCCACTGTTGTCTTAAGGCATTTCAGGAGTGTAATTAGCTGATCTCTCTTGCCTCTTTAAATATAGCTTATTGCCTGTATTAAGAGTGAACACGTGAAACTGAAGTCTTTTAAACATATATTACTATCCATATGCTGTTGTAAATTGTTCACAGTGGCTGGCCCTTTCCAATGTTCTCACCCTTTTCTGGGAGTAAATTCCGTGAATCAGATTTTGCGGATGAGATCACACCAGACTGCTTGTATCGCAGCACAGATCCCTGTGGGACTTCACTGTAAACACTGCTCACATGCTCCTATACAGTTTCCTCTTTTTTAAGTTATTCTTTATCCTTACAGAAAGCCTTCCTTGCTAAAAAGCCTTCCTTCTTTATCCTTGGTAAAAGATCAATCAGCTCAAAATGATACATTTGTTAATGTAGCAGTAAATGTTCCTGAAGTCCTGCAGAGTCTTCTTTTAAACAACTAAGTTCTTAGCTGCCAGCAGTGTAGTTGTACATGGAGATGCAAGCATGAAACACTCGTTTAGCTGGATCTTACAAGTCCCAGTCTAATTGTCCAAAAGTGATATACACGCTCAGTGATACACAAAAGTGATCTACACGTTCTCCCCCATGCCTAGAAGTCAAGATGAATGTGGTGTGACTGCAGTTAAGACATTTTGTGTTTCCTTTATGTTGCAGTTTTGAGTCTTTGAGATTAGTATCACTGTGTGAAAATCAAGTTTGTCCTCATTATTTCCTTTTTTTTCCTCCCCTCTAAATGCAGAAAAACTTCACTGGCCTAAGACAGAGCTCTCTAGGAAATCAGTCCTGAGTCTGGAAGTACATAAGCTGAACATTAATAATGAAAACAGCCTCCAGCATCCGCCTTCTGGGATCCTTAAGGACATTTTCACAACGGGAACCAGTAGCTACAACGTCCTTCTGCAGAGCAAAGAGGAGAAGAAACACCACGCTCAGAAGCAGTCCTCCTCCCACCACAAGAAACACAGGAAGAGCGCCACCAAGCGCTCCTCCAGCCCGCGGGGCAGCGAGCACCGCCGGGGCAAGGCGCCGCTGCCCTTGGCGGGCGGGCGGCGCTGCGGCCCGCGGCAGCCGCCGCTCCTCGGCGCGGGCCCCGCGGCCGCCGGCCTCCGCTTCGCCAGCGGCGCCTCGGCCGCGGGCGGCGCCCCGGCACCGCCGCCGCGGCCCCGGAGCAGAGCTAAAAGGCATTCTAGTCTCGCAAAGCCAAAGCAGTCCCCGTCCTCAAGAAGCCATGGGCAGGAAGGCGATGCCGCTGGCCAGAAGCTCTGTTTACTGACTGCCATCAAGCCGTCCAACGTGGAGAAAGAGAAGGTTAAGTTTTTCAGCTCAGATTTCACGTACAATCCTCAGTTTGAGTATGAAAACCCTGCTCTGCCAAATGTGTTAGCTAAGCACAGCCACGCATCTGACAGATTTCTTAAGCAGGTATAGTTGCTTTTATTCCCCTCCATTTCCAGTGATTATTTCTTCCTATACCTACGTGGTATTGGCTTTGTTTGTAGCAAGTAATTCTCCTTATTCTCCCCTGCTGTTTGAAGAATGCATCAAAGATGAGAATGCCTTAGAGAACTGAAATGAAATCTTTTTAATTAAAATCTTTCTGAAATTTACAGGATTTTAAGGGATAAAGGCACAGTCCCTTCCAAATGGGCTTACATGAAACATAATTTAAAGCAAGAAAGCTTTTTATGCAATGAAGCAGGGTCCGGTAGAGGAAAAAATACAGTGCCTAAACAGAGAGAGGAATAAGGCAGCATAGAAATCCTGCCAATCCTCTTGGTGACACAGGGATTGGGAGGGGATAGCAATTATTTGAGGTCGTAGTTATTGGATAAGCATATGTTGATGTTCCTTGTTTTAATCAACTTTGAAAGGGTTTTGAATATACATTAGACTCAATCAAGCAGCAGCCAAATTCCATTCCAGAGGGAAATAAATTTTAAGAAGACAATTTTGGTTTTTCATAAATTGCAGCCACACTGGTAACATAGCTACAGACATTCGCATTCTGTGTAACTGCCTTGGCTTCCTACCTGAGTTGCAAAAAACCTAAACAAAAGCCCTGCTTTCAACTTTGACCTAAGTGACAAAACCCAGTGCTTATCTGTACAGTAGAAGCAGTATTCTTCCCACTTTTGCTATATATGTATTCAAGTGATAACTTGACTTGGGAAGACATCCTGCCATTCCATGAGTTTCACTTTGCGATATGAATACTTCACTTAAAACTAAAATTCCTGGTGGCAAAGATACATTAATTAAAAGGACTAGGGATTGTAAGAACTGATCCCTGACTTGTGAACAGACTGATTTTCTTTTCTTTTCTAAATCCAAGAATGTACAAAAGTGTTATTACCCATTACATCATTGTGTTGATAGTTTCCATTCTCACATTGAAAATATCCGTATATTTTAACAACTCAGTTTCTGGGTTTTCATTAAAAATTGATTTTCTTTATGAGAAAAGGGAACAGCTGTTCTAGTCTCAAAATCTTCTTCCATACTTCCAAACAACGAACTAAATCATAATGACACTAAATAAAATTGCCCCTTGACTAGAGCTTTTTAGTAGATTTTCCTTTGATTTTTTTTTAGCAATATTAGCAACATAGATGGCAGCAAATCAACAACTACTGATTTGAGAAACCGAATTTAATACAAATTATCCCTTTTAGTGTGGGCTAGTAGAGCCTTAAAAGTCCTTTTATGCATGATGATTTTCTGGAGCAAACCTGTCTTTGGTTTAACCTTCTTTTAACAAAAACCCATAAGCATAAATACTGAATATTTTAATAACTAATGTTTCCTCAATATTTTTCTGATTTGTAACTCTACCTTTTTCCTTGTCCATAAAAAGTATGGGAAAATAAAGGCCCTGTAACAGCTTTGTAAAAGGCCGTAAAGGATTTAATATTCAAGGAAGTATATTTCTGACAATTAACAAGGAATATATAAATTGATTCACAAGATTTAGTTTGAGTCTAGAAAAGCATGTATTCTAAATTCAGCTCCTAAAAATACCAAACAAAAATACCTTGCACTTAAAAATGCCCAAACCAGCAGCTTTAACATAGCTCCAAGCCCAGCAGGTGTCACTCTCTCTCTTTTATCTACAACTAGCTTTAGAAATTTTCATCTCCACGCAAATTTGAATTTAATTTCATGCAAATTTACTATCCAGAAAAAGCAGCATTCATCAAAAATTTTAATCAGGAAGTATTGTAGAAGCACTTGCTTTTCCTCATTGCTATTTTTTTTCTCGCAGATTTTACTTGTCAGAAGAAACATGTAGGTGTCTTACAGGAAGTTCAGAAAGGATGACTGCAGTTGCGAAAAAAGTACTCACAGTATCAAGAGCTGGGTCTGCAATAAAAATGCAACTGTGTGTAGTCATCCTTTTTGCTACAGGAAGGTTCAGTTCAGTTTTGTTGGGTTTGTTTGTTTGTTTGTTTGGTTTTGAAGCATATTTGGCTTCTGTTTATTGCTCCACTTATTTTAGAAAGCCTTGGTAACTGTGGAACAGTTATTCCTATTTTTTTCTACAAAAGATGCTCATGGCAACTTACACTTGCCTGCTCTTTTGTGAGTAAAAAGCTATAAACCCAGCTCTTACTGACTGAACCCACCATGTTTTTAGGGGGCTTTTAGGGTACTTAAGTGAAATGAGCTCAAAACCTGACATTTCAGAATTTTAGAGAATTTTTCAGTCATGTCAAAAATCTTTTTACCCACAGCTGTGCATATCCTGCTAGGACATTAAAACAGATTGTGTTTTCTTATTGCCCTTTCTGCATTTGTGCATGTCTATGAAATTGGTTAATATAGCATTACTGAAATATGTCTGGAAGACAAATCACACTCTGCCCCATTTATTTACTTTTTTAATGGCAGAGAGCACTGAAGGTTTGCAAACCATTAACCCAGCAATGCTGTAGTGGGGAACACAGGCTTGTGACCACCCACTTTACCCCATGCCTCTACTTATATCAGAGCTATTAAACCTTGGGCACAGCCCAACACTTTTATTGACTGACTTTTCACAGACATAGAGAGAACATTTTTGAGTTATTAAGGCATTTGAAAAATGCAAATTTTAGGGTATTCCTTCTTATACTCTGTTCTGTTTGTTTCTCTCTTCATATCTACATTATATTTTCTTCATAATAAGTTTTCTTCATGAGTCACACAATGCAGTGCCTTTAGGGAAGTAAACTGGAGAATAGAAAATAGCATGCAAATTTGCACTCTTCACAAGGATTAACATATCTGATATTACAGAAGTTAATTTTCTTACCACTGTGTTTCAAGGTCACTGCAGCAGCTTTGTGCTCTAAAAGTTTTCTGGCTCAAACTATTTATCCCTCATTGTGAAGTTTCTTAGCACTCAAAGCATTGTTATTTTTGCTTAGATGCTAGAGGTGGCAATATTTGCTTAGAAATAGTTCCCGGTGTTTGCAGAGCAGATGAACTTAACAGTTGCAATTTGCTGAACCAAAATCAGGAAGTTGCAATTTTAGCTACCCTGTTTCTTTGAATTGTACAAGGCAACAAAAATTCTATTTCTATATACATTAAAAAAGCCAACAAAAAACCCCCATCCATTTTGTCAAATGAGTGATCCTCCAGAGTTATACATCCTCTTCCCTTGTACTCATAAGAGTATAGCAGTTTTGAGTTCATAAATAAACCAGTTATACCGCATTGCAGGTGTTTGTGTGACACCTTTTAAGGCAATAATAAAAGTAGCCTACTATTAGCAAATTTATCAGATGTTGGGAAAAAAATTTAGGTGGAGATGGAAGGCTAAACAACATGGCAGTCAACACTGAGTAATCCTTTACTATGTCCAAGTGATGCCACAGCTTAGGCATGTGGAAGATTCAAGGACATGACACTGTCTGTATAAAGCACTTAATTGTTAAACACTTCATTCTGCACTAGTAACAAATTCCCTTGCTAACTAGGATTTATAGATAAGGTGTGTTAATACATAACACAAAGCATGTCAGGCTATCCAAGTGGCACAGGTTCTCAGGGTCTGGCACAAATATCTCTCTTTCCCTAGAAGGGACTAACAGATCACTTCTGGTGATACCACAGTAGGAAGATAGCTTTACTTGAGAGCAGAGTCTCACACAAGAACCCAGCGAGTATTAACTTCAAATTCTTTACAAAGTAACTTAAAAGTTTTTAATTAAATATATTTCTACCAGCTCTAAATTACTTAAATGTGACCTTTATACCACTAAGAACAAGCATGCAAAAGAAAAGCCTCTATAAACACTGAACAAAACCCCAAATACTACAGCATGAGTGGACTAGCCTCAGAAATGTATACTTACCTTCCTCCCTCCATTCCTCTAGACCCAAACAGCCACCATTCTATGGCTGTTGATTAGATTAACAAGCTCTGCCTGGTACTAAGTGTTAGCTAATGATGCACCTTGGAAGCTTTTTTTCCCCCTAGCTGATAAGTTATGCAGGAAGAAGAGCAGTGGTGTGTGTCTACCTTGTCTGTCTTACAAATCTCAGCAGAGACTACAACCCCTTTGCAGCAGAGCTGCTTCTGAATATAGGGTGAGCTGACTTAGATAGGGGGCTGACTCCTAGATCAGTGAGACACTTGTCTGACTTGCTTGCCTCACACTACTCATAAGAAGTCATACCAGTACATATTTCTACAATAACTCTCAACCACTGAGCTGAGTTGCTGGACATGGATGACTTGAGATTCAGAGACCTACTTGGCTGCAAATAATTTGTTTTAAAAAGCAACACCACCATAACCTAAACCAGTCAATAAACAGCCTTGCCTTGCTCTTGTTAGTGCTTCTGTGTCATTGCTTTCTTGAGCATCAGTAGAGTTTGCTGTGCAAGAGGGCTTGCCTTGGGATTGCTATTTCTTTTGGCACTCTTTGGTAGCGATCAGAGGGAAAAGCAGACATTTTAGCTAATATTGAAAAGAACAGGAATTATTACTCTTAACCAGTAACCTAGTACAGCCACACAGTTCTTCTTCCATTTTTTTTTTTTTACTTGTTGCTGAAGAATTTACCTTAGGAACTGCAGCAGTACCAGTGTTCTGCTGGCCCGGAGGCTGGAAAATAAGCTCATAGTTGGATGCTGCAGTAGGCAGCAGCTGGCATGCTGGTCTGGATTTTCCCCTTTTCCAGCAAGTTCTTCCAACACCTGAGTGAGTCATCTCACCTTGGACGCAGGTGCAGAATCCCAAATTAAGGGCCTGGTGTTGTAGTCAGTGCCTGGAAACCAAACATTTCCCAAACCTTTTTCCTTTAGGAACCACCCCCAGCCAGAGTGGTTGTGTCAACAAGCGTCCAAACCAGGAACATCCCTGGGGATGGGGCTCATCCCAGTGTCAGGGCCATCTGCCACTCCCCAGGGATTTGTGTGCAATGTGTCTGTGTGTGATGGCTCTCCCTGTTGTTTTGGTGCTTCCAGAGCCACACCTGCTCAGCTGAAAAGAATTTTCAGGACTTCTGTTTCACTTGGAGCAGAGTCAAGAGAGGTGATAGCGATGAGCACCCTTCTTAGTAATTTCTGAATATCTGTTCAGCAATGAGGAGGCTTAAGCATAATGACTTTCTCAGTATGCAGGAGTTCAAACTTGCAACACCTGTCTGGATGTGGATGGAATGCCAGGATGTTGGTTACCTAGCATGGCACATAAATAAGTTTCCCCTTGAAGCTGTGAACTCTATCAGGTTGAGGTAGGAGAGATTGGAGTGGGTCTGTGTTTCTGGAGGAGGATCTGTGTCTGAAAACCTGCTGTTTGTATTGTGCTGTTGATTCAAGTGTCTCACAGCATTTAGGAAAGTCTTCAACAGCCCAGGATGGTACCTGCAGGCAGGCAGGAAGAGTTAGAACTTGGGTCTCTTGACTCCCAAAACCATGCTGCCTTCTGTGGCATGGAGGTCTCAGTTCCAGGGAGTTTGCTGTTGCAGACAGCCAAGCAGGAGGTTTGATGTGTTCAGTGCTCATTTTCTCACTGTTCGTTGTCATGAGGTTGTTTTAGAAAATGCCTGCATGCCAGCTAAGGTCGGAGAATCCTCTGGGATTTCATTTCAAATGAACTTAGGCAGCCTAGAATTTAAGTGGGTACTTAGTCGTATAGATGTAATTGAAATTTAATATCAACAAGTTGTGAAGACAAATTTCATGCTAGAAGATTGATTGACAGATGACTTCTTCCAGAGTGAACAAATAAAGTTAATTAATTGCTCATAGAAACCCGATATACCAAACAATTAGTAGATGACATAAATATCTTAAGAATCCGCACCTGGCAAAGAGACTGAATAGCTGTTATCATGAATTATTCCGGCTGCTGGCTGAGAATAAACTACCTGGGAAAAGGGTGGGAATATTTAGGTCGCTTCTTTAACCAAGGATTTTGTATAAGACAGGCAAATGCCTTAGAATGTGCAGACACTTAAAAAATTATAAAACAGACAATGTTTTTAGAAGTTAAAATTCATAGGTAATTTTAAAAAAGGAAAAAATGGTTTGGAAAAATATACATGACAAAGAAATACTGAACATTAGGTGCAATATTTCTTTGGCATTCAAGTAAGTAACATTTCCTTCATCAAAGAGTTATTAGACTTTAAGGATATGTTTTTTATGGGTTTCAGTAGCAATTACCTCAGGGTTGATTAGTTTCAACTTGAAAAACATTAGGGAAGGATTGTTGATAGCTGTGAGAGATAAAAAATTAATCCAATTTTTGTGGAAAATCAGTCAACCTGCCAATGTCAGAATTACATAGCTGGAGACAAACGTGTTCATGAAGGGATATAAGTATATAATGTAAAAAGAGACTCAGTCTGCAAGATTTTCACCTTTTATTGTTAGTGGTATTTTCTTAGCAAGAGCATTAGTTTTCTAAGGTAATGCCAGGAGCTTCTGTTATCAAGTCTATGACAAAAAGCTATTCCCTGTAGCTGGACTGTTGCTGGGAAAGAAGTTATTCCATACCACATTTTCTTTTAAGGGTGTGAAACAACATGCTGGAAAGAAGACAACTAGGGACGAGAACTTCACACCCCATCAATAAAATCTTCAATATGCATAGTTCAGATCATGGTTATGAGCACTGTGCTGAGCTTTGCTCAAGGGACTTCTACTAGCAGCAATTCATAGGAGAATTGTTGATACTACTGTATTTATCTCATGAAATAGGCCTTCATTTTGGAGGGTTTTAAAGAAGTACTGTGGTTTAAATGAAAAGTTTAAATTAAAGTTCTATAAATAAAAGTTCCTGCTCTCTCTCCTCCTTTCTCAGACAGACACCCATGGTACAAGAGATTTCATTATAAGGAGACATTTTTGGTAGAAGTATTGTTAAAATTATAGTTACACATCTGCCTAATCAGTGTTCCTAAATTAGAAAATGCCAAGAAATTAAGTGAGATGACAGTAATAGTTGATCTTTTTCAAATTCTTTGGAAAAACATAAAAAGAAACATGCTGTCAAACTGCAAATGTCCTGGAGACCTGTTACATCTGTTTTACAAAGCAGTTGTACAACATTGCCAAAATAAAAGAGAAAATGGGTATTATTTCACTAGACTGATAATCATCTAATCATCACGCTGATGTATGTGGGTCTAAGATGAGTTGATCAGAATCTTTTTTCAGTACTTTGGCATTAATGCACATATCTGAAGATGGTATAAATTTATTGCAGAGCGTTTCAGCATGTATTAAATGAGTACAGCCTGTTAGTGACTGCCAGTGAGTTAAGAAAAGGAGGATTTTAAACTAAGAAAAAAGGAAAGATTGAAAGAAAGAATACAAGTGTCAGTCTGACATGGGGATCTTACTGCCCTGATATTTGCTATGCTTTTTCATTTTATAGTCCATTAATATTATGAAGCGGACGTTGCAGAAATATGGAAGCTATGAAAAATTTGAGCAGGCCACTGGAGGCAGCCTGCTGACCAAAAGTCGTATCTGGAATCACGTCAGGAAGTACATGGTGAAAGAAGGCTGTCTTGGTGAGGTAAGTCCTGCATTGATCAGGAAAGAAACACTTGTGTAGACCTTAGACATTACACATGGATGGACCCAGGAGACCATCTGGGAGGCCTTTCCTCCATAATTACAAGAATATTCCTTACATCATACTTTTCTCATGGCTAAGCCCAGTCTGATGTTTGAACAATTGAAACGACACACATTCATTGTGAAGGCTTCAGTCATCTCTCTGAGCCTGTTTCCTGATTCATATATGCTTGTTCTTGAATTCTCTTCTTTTGGGAGTACCCAAGAACGACACCCTTCCTTCCCTTTTTTTTCAGCTACTTGGAGACCAGCACATTTCCATTTATTCATCAGTTCTGCCATCTGTTATCCTGTATCAAATTATTTACACCAAAGGAAAGAGTTAAGAAAAGGCCAAGAAAAATAAGCAGCAACCCAAGAGAGTGATTTATAAGAAGCAACACAAATGAAAGTGACATAAGTGAATAAAAATGTCTGAAAGAGCTTGTTGAGTTGGTCTGAGTGCTGTTTATTCCTGGCTTTAATCATATGATTTTTAGAGCCCTGTGAAAAAACTTATTTTCTATATTCAGAATTTTAGCATTTTAGATGACCAGTTTGATGAAGTTACATGAAATTGCTTGGAAAAATCAGATGAAATTGAATGTATAAAAAAGGGATTAATCCAAATGCAATCACCAGATGACAGAGTCAAAGACTTGGATGAGATCACTGGCAGTGAGCAAGAGGAGTCTGAAATCATGAGACAAAAATTAATTTCCCAGAAACTAGGTTTAATTGGTAAACATAATATTATTAGGAGAAACTGCTAAACACACCATACATTTTTGTGAGACACTGATAACCAGATTTGACACTGAAAATCAAACTTTACCAGTGTTTCTAAGAGTGGGATTAATAAACTACAGTTTAGAGCAAGCAGAAAAAATCTGTATGTTTTGTCCTTTCCTGTGCTTTTATCTCCCTTTTCATTTTTGGCTTGGTTTGATTTCATGGCAGCTGGATCCTGCATCCTCATCCAGGAACCCATGTCCTTCTTAATAAAATGCTTCACATTTTCTGTGAAAATAGGGTAAATACATCATTCTTAGCATGATCTAAAATATGAAAATACTCTCTCCAGCTGAAGAGGTGTTAATAAAGCTAAGTGGCACCTGTCCTTTCAATCTAAGTGCTTTGGGATTTACCTATTTTTCCTGCCTCTTAAATGCAAGTTTTATGGGACCGATGGTTTGCTGTTGAACTTGAAGCTGAGGATGAGTTTTGAGTACAGGGAAGTGTTATATACACCTTTGATCCCTGGGTCCTTTTTTTGGATACTTAAAAAGTAATCTTTCTTTAAAGTAGTCTCCCTGGTACTCTTCTGAGCAGTACTGTTTCATTAGGCTTTACATGAAGAAGGAAATGTGCTTAGTCTTCAACAGAGTTTCACTTTTCCCTCCCAGTCACTTGTTTAAAAAGGCTTTTTGAAGTCAAATAATACAATATATCAATATGCATTAGTTTCCTTCTCTGCCAGTTTTTGTTTTGATTACCAGTTTTCCAAGAGAGAACAGGAAAGCAAGAACTATTTTGCTGTGTATAACAAAACAATACCAGTATTTCAATATTTCAAGTCAGCGTCAAGTAAGAGGAGAAAAAGTACACAGTACTTCCCCCTCTCATTCAAGTGACTTTAGAATTGCAACTGAAATGCTTTCAGACAGCTAATTATATAGATGCCTAGTCACTTAATATGTTCCTACCTAGTATTTTTCAGTTCTCAGTAATACTAAGATAATTCAACAGAGTTCAAAAACTGGTATTTTCTCTAATTTACTGTGCATGCAATTGCTCCCTGCCCTCTGAGTCTAGTCAGTGTTACCATACTAAATTTTTCAGTGATTGCTCTCTCAATCACCTGAGAGAGCCTTCTGAATGAGTTTATCCTACTCACCTTCTGTCAGTAGCACAGGTGAATAGGATGAACTCATTCAGAAGGCTCTCTCAGGTGATTGCTGATCCCAAGACAGAGTTGTGGAGGGCAAGGGACCAAAGAGGAATGAAATAATGGAAGAGTCAGAGGAAAAAGCAGGATCAGGAGCGAGAAGAGAGCTCTTTCAGTTCTACCTGAACTCTCTCCTCTTCAGATTGTGGTCCATCTCACGGAGGACCTGCTGTCCCGAGCCTCCATGACCGTGGTGAACGGCCGCCCCACTCTCACCATCAATGTCTCCACTGCGCGAGAGCACTGGCTGGAGGGGATGCTGAGACACGAAATTGGTATGAGCATCACATCCCTTCTGCAGGCAAAGGGGAGTACTTGCATGCATTCTTACTTAAGGCACAATGGTGGGCCAGGCACTGGACAGGTACAGAAAGAGGGAACATCCCTATCCAAAGAACCTGTGCTGGAGATGAGCTAAAGGGAAGGAGAATCCTTTTTGTTACTGCAGCATGCAGTAAAAGGAATCCTTGGGTTCATGGACATTAGTATTTTAGGTCAGATCCAGAGCAAGCTTTTGAAGTAAGCCTAACAGCTGGTCCCACTTATAGCACTGAGGTTACCATGCCAAAGGAATCTTGGAGCAGGCAAAGAGTAATCCTTTCAGATGATGCTAGCCCAGAGGCTTCACCTCGGGGCATACCTTCTGTGCTGTCACTGCTCAGGGACATTTTGGTAATTTTTTTTTAACTATTCTGGAGTTAAAAAAAAAAAAGGGAAATAAAAATAATGTGACTCTTCAACCTCGGCTCCAGCCACATCACTTTACAAACCTGTTCCTGTCACGCTGCACTGCTTGCAGATGTAGGCATGCTTTAGGTATGAAGAATTTACCCAGTGATCCCTAAACTGGTGTAAAATTGCTATGGTTTTGCATTACACGAGGTTGGCCCAGCCCTGTGGAAAATTTCTACAAAATTTTCAGTGCATCTGTTTCAACTAAGTACATGAAAATTGGATAAACTTGGCTAATGCCTGAATAGCAACTGAAGAATAAGCCTTGCAATTACCTAGAACCACTGTTACTCACATTTTAGGGGACATAGCATCTTCCAAGGCTGCAGTAGTGCTGTTTAATCATCTTCAGGAGGCAACATTTCTGCCCATTTACTTTGATTTCCCTTCCTGCTGTTCCCTACAATGCCTAGCCTATGCCAGAGACAATTCAGCTTGTAAGACTTCAGAAAATTCCTTTTCACAGATTTAGAAAGTCAAGTCCTCCTGATAGTTGCATTCCGTAAGCATTTTCAGGAATTTCACTTGCAATCAGCAGGTGAATATTTGCATGGTGTATATATCTCTGAGAAAATTCTCTGTTGTAGACAAGGCTAAAGTCATCACTTTTCCCAGTGCCCACTCCAACCAGCTCAGAGTTCTGAAATGGGTATCTCCTTATATATTTTATAACTTTTTGTTAATCATTGGATGCTACTGTTCTAAGTGCCAGATTCCTTTTTTTTTTTTCAGGAACTCATTACTTTCGGGGTTTTAACAACAACAGCCAGCCTTGGTGCAACCGCAACGGCCGTAGAAAACACGGGTTAAAACCAATCAACCCTACAGAAGAGGGGCTAGCGAGCATTCACAGTGTCCTGTTCCGTAAAGACCCTTTTCTTTGGAGAGCTGCCCTGCTCTACTACACAGTGTACCAGGCCAGCCAAATGTCCTTCAGTCAGCTTTTCCAGGATGTGGGGAAATTTGTCAAGGACCCCAATACTAGGTGGGATTACTGCGTACGGGCCAAGAGAGGGTGGACTGACACCTCACAACCAGGTGAGTTCCCTATTTTTCTCCTCTTTTTTACTTCAGGGGGGTTTACTTCAGAACATGCACAGAGCTCCTTAATCATGTCACACAGTAAAACCATTGCGAAATGCAGAAATTAGACTCCACACTTTCTGAAATGGGGTCTCAGGAATTCTGCTATGGAAAACAAGGTTGAAAATGCTCATGAGTGAGACCTTCAACCTGAATCAGTAAAGGATTTTTTTTTTTTTTGTGGAAGTGGAACATAAATGCAAAACTTTGAAAAAATTCATATTCAGAGTTTGACCTGCTTTCCACAGATGTAATGTTGCCTGTGGTTATTCACAGGCCCTATCTTCTATGTTTGATTTCTTTTTCTGGCTAGTGGGTTTTGCCTTCTAGCTAGTTTTTGGAAAGGTGTTCAAAGTCAGGGATATAAATATCTATCTTTAAAAAATAAAATTGTTCTGCTTGTAATAGCTTCTGAGAACATGCCTTGACTGAGCACTTACAGAGTGCAATGTATCTCCATTCCTTTCAGGCTGTTTCAATAAGGACCAGGTGTACTTGGATGGCATCCTCCGAATCCTGAGATACAGGGAGTCCATTGATTTCCATCTTCTGACAGCCCTTGGAAAGGTGACTGAACTCATTATTCCCAAGGGTACAGTTTTATGATTTCAGCAAGCCTGCCTGTAATGAACTATGAGTCATGGTGCTTTTACTTTGATCTAGAATTCTCTGCTCTGTACAGCACCTTCAGTTACACTGCGCAAGTTGCAAGTATTTTGAGGTCCTAAAAATTTCTACCAGCTTGTCCTCATTCTTCACTTATCAGATTAAGATTTTATGGTCATATTTCTCAGACTTTCCTCCCTTTATGGGGTGCCACCTGACTTGCAGTACAACAGACTGCCTTGGCCAAACACGACAGGTACTAGATAAGGTAGTGGTCCTAGAAGATGACAAAAGGAACCATTTGATATTAATGCACCCCCCTTCTACCACAAGGAGTATTTCATCTCAAAGTTCTCTCACTGATGGCAGGCATTTTTTAAAAAAAAATAGGGTTTTTTCCCTCCAGAAAAATGGTATTTCTATATTCACAGAATGTGAGTTTTAGGTGCATTCTAACTGTCATGGCTTGTTTGTTCTCAGCTCATCCTAAAAAGTGCAGAAATTTTGTCACATTTCCTGAACCAAATCCTTGGGTTGCTAAGCTTTCACAGTTCATTAAGCAGGGTTCATAGTCACATAAACAGGGAGTCAAATTGACTTGAGCTTGAATGTAGAGCTGGTATACCAACATTTCTGCCTACTTAGCAATCAATGTGTGATAAAGGAAAGGGGCATATTTATGACAGAGGGTTTTGGTCCACATTTGAGTTTTCTCTTTACTGTCAGAATCATCCTTATTGATAAGCAAGAGCTATTTAGGTAACTGAACCAAGTTAGGAAGCTTTGAAAATAAAATCACACTGTCACATAAGTCTGCAACTTTCTGTCTGAAATTTCCTTTTACTTTAAGCCTGCTTAACTCCACACAGCTTCTGCCTGCTAAACCACTGAACACACAGTTCCTTTACTGCTTTATGCCTGTCTCTCTTCAGGGAGTCTGCAGGTTGTGAGACCTCTTGAAAAACACACTAAGTCATTCCTCCTAAAATTACAAATTACACTATGATCCACATTGCATGGCACCCACATTAAAGGTCTACAAGCAATTTATTTCTAGCAGTGTGATAATTTATAAGTGCTTGACTTTACAACTTTTAAAATCAAGAGATCTTAAAATGTATTCTGAATGGTTTAGCTTCACACATCTGCAGTCAAGCTGGAAATTTGTGTATCAGACCAATGTCTGCTCTCAGCGTCACAGATTAGTTGAGCTCTGCAGAGATCTCTCAATATCATCTAGTCCAACTTCCATGCTTAAGCAGTGTCAGCTAGAGCAGTTTGCCCTGGACCATGTCCAGTTGGGCTTTGAATATCTCCACTGATGGTGACTCCACAACTCCTCTGGGTGGCCTGTGCCAGTGTTTTTCCACCCTCATTGTACAAAAAGGTTTTTTGTTCAGAGGAGTTTTGTGCATTTTAACTGGTGCCCACTGCCTCTTGCCCTGCCAGTGTGTGCTGGTGAGAAGAGCCCCATTCCCATGTTTAAACATGCTGATGATTCCCATGAGCTTGCTTTTCTCCAGGCTAAACAGTTCCAGCTCTCTCAGCCTTTCCTCACAGGAGAGATGCTCCAGTGCCCTAATCATCTTAGTGACCCTTCACTGGGCCCACTCCAATATATCTTCTCAGGAAAGAGAGAAGCATAAAACTTGCACTGGAATCTAGCCTAGTGGTTTATCACCACTTTAAATGGGGGATTTACTTGGTGTTTTAGGATGGAATGGGCAGATAGGTTGTTCCAAAGGGAGTATTGAGCTTGGCTGGCACATTTTCCAGGTCTTGCCTTCCTGTTGCTTCTGACATTACTTACAGTATAGAAGAGTGTGGTGTGGATACATGCAAGCTGTTCAACATACCTAGAAGTGACTAAAGGAAAACACTTGAAACCTGAGAAAAGGTGCAGTTTTAAAACTTCACAGGAAAGAATCAAATGCAGGAAGCACTGCAAAATATTCATGTGGTAATTGCATGCAAATATTGCCAAAGAGAAATAGAATGCAGATATTGGGTGTACTTGAGTATAGCATAACTACCAGAGTCTGAAAAAGTAAAAGCAGCAAAATATGACTTACTGTTATGTTTCCCAAGAAACAGATGAGCACATTACGAAGAGCATAAGTAAGCCTGTTTTAGCCTCAGTCTTTTTTCTCTAGTGCAATGACAAATAAAATGTCGTAAGGAAGACAACCTGTTTCCACCACAGGATGGGATTGTTTTTTATCTCCTTAGGATATCAGTTTTGGTAATTTTTTAGCAATTGCAAGGACTGAGGAAATGCATCCCATTCAAACCATATCTCAGATTACAGATACATGTTTCTTGTTTGCAGCAGTAACAGAAACCTCTGAACATAAATATGAGGGGGGAAGGATCCTTTATTTTTCTTTAGGCAGGAAAAGAGGTAGAAATTGATTGCATGTGGTGCTGTGTCTCCACACTGAGAGATGGTATGGTTTTGTAGAGCTCCTCTCTATCCACTTTTAAGTTAATTAGGTGTAATGCCACACAATCTTCAAACAGCAGTACCTTAATGACTTGAATAAGCCTGAGCATGGGTGTCTGTTTGTTTTTTTTAGTTGGGTGCATCTTCTCCTTGCAAGTAGAAAAGCACTCTTGTGTACTCAGGTACAAATTGATTCTCTCTGTGGGCTTTGTTCCAATTATCATCACTGAGATATGCACTTGTCCCTATGGATCAGGTGTAGCAATCTGGATTGCACTGTCCTGTCTTTCCAGAAAGCCCTTCCATGCCTCTGGCACATTGGTGAATCCTTCATCCACATTTTAATCGCTGCTGAGTAGAAACCATCACGTGCCAAGAGGGCAGGCTGCTTCCAGGGAAACCAGACTATACAGGGTTCAGCTCCTTAAAGAAAACATGAGGCAAAAAGGTTGGAAGGAGCAGGCTCCACTCAAGCCACCTGGCACAAACCTCGTGTGAAGCACAGTGAGGTGGGTGGGCTTTGCCAGAGCACATGCTGCTGTCTGCAGGGTGCCCAGAACACACAGCTTGGAGACAAAGCAACAACCACACAAATTTCATCACACTGGACAGCTGCCCAAGGAGTCCTGCTCTGTGCTTCCATGGCACCTTGTTCCCAGCCAAAGCAGTCATCCTTTCTGGACTATCATTCACAGCATCTTGAGCTACTGTTTAGAAGTCCTAGCTTTTAGAATCATAAGACTACAAAGATAGAAATATCCATTTTCCTTAGGAAAAAAAGCTGTCAGATCCTCTAATAGCTGCAAAATGAGAGTTTAACACCAATACCCAGAAGGCTCTGATGCCATGAGGCAAACCCAGTGTGCACTCTGCTATTGAATGGCGAAAACAGAAAAAACTAAAATTGGGATGCTTAGGTATTGTTCGTGCTGTAGTTAGTTACTAGAGGTGCATTTTAATTTAGTACATTTACTATCGAAAATTAAGCAGCAGATTTCAGGTCAGCTGGCACCATGACTGTCCCATATTGTTTCCTGTGCCATGCCTGTGCTGCCCTCCCTTTCTAATTCCTTAGTCTTTTGCACAGTGTTTTTTCCATTCTCATGTAAATCTTCCTGCCTTGTTGAGAAGACATTCCAGGACTCACATGTGCTCCATCCTTTCCCTTTCTATTCCTGCAGCTGCTATAGATGATTGTCATTCACATTCCTACAAGTCTGTTCACTGATTGAATCAAAACCAGAATCAGGAATTATGAAGGCATTTGCTAAATTTACACTTCTTTTGCATCTTCCACTGAAGCACACAGTTGCTCATGTTTTCAAATGGTTCTCCAAGGTTTTAAATTCTCCTGCTCTGAAATATTTTCTCACTTACAGGAGAGAATTTATAGCAACAGCAGCAGAGAGGCAATGGGACTGTACTGCTAAATTGACCCATATCTTTCCTTACAGATCTCATATGAGGATGTGGATCGCCTGAAAGGTTTAGCTGTGATTGAGAACATGAGGGTGCCACACTTCTTGCAAGACCACGCCCGGTACATGGAACACTTGAAAAAGATCATGGAAGTCAATGAGCTGACTGATGAGGAGCTCCAGGATCTCATAAATTAAAAGTATTAGACATCCATTCACTTAACTGTGTCAGGATGTAGAACTGGACTTCCCAGAGCTTGCAAAAAGGGACTTACGAGGAATGGGAGGGAAGAATGGCTAGAATATGTGGAATTCAGAAAAAGCTCCTTTATGTCCTTTTGCATTGTGATTGTATACTGATTATTTTTTAAAGGGATTGTGCATTTTTCTAAAATTTGGCTTAGAAATTCCTCTGCAGTGATCTGTCCAATCATCTACTCTGTTTTGTATGCTTGTATAGTGCTCAGTGCTGTCTCTTGTAATATATTGCCTTTTCCCACCCAGGTTTAGAGGTGGAGGAAAGGAGACAGAGGAGAAATTCCCCCTTGTTCACTTTTGTTTGCTTTATCTGTGGTCATAGCTGTCATGGTTCATAGCAATAGAACTGCTGTAAATTATGCTGCATTGCTGTCTGCATAACTTTCCCATTTAGTCGTCATTGCAATGAAAACAAAGTTTAAAAAACGTGCACAGAAGCAGGTCTTTGTGCCATGGGATCGAAGTCTATAATGTTACAAAAGGTTTCAGGGTGGTTTTTTTTTTTTAGTGAGAGGATTAAAAGAGAGAAAAGGTAGGTAATGGTTTAAGGATTGTAAGTGGGTAGCAAAGCTTTCCCCTTCATTCCCTCAAAAAGTTACACCATTCTACATCTTTATGTGTACAGTACATGTTTCAGTAAGCTGAATTCTGGGAAGGGCCTCCCTCCTTTGAGGACAAGCAGAGCATGTCTAGGAAATTCAGCATGGCAGTGTTTTGGAAGGAGGATCAAGCAAAACTGTGATTCCATGACCTATGGTTCTAAATAAATTCAGGAACACAGGGCCATGACCCAGCACAGCAGGCAACACTCACTTCTTTGGATCACCTGAGCCTACAGAGGACCAGGTCACATTTTTGACCAGTATCCTCACACTACAGGAAGCTTGAGCTTGCAGAGCTCATTTCAGAAACAAGATGTGACTGGGGGAGACAAGACGACTCTCAAGTGCCCTATTCCTGTGTTCCAACAGAAGTGCTGCACCACTCTGGAGCAACTTTACCTCTGTTTTAACTGCTGGTGCTATATCCAGGACCAAGAAAGAAAGCTCCTTGCAGCAAAGAGCTTTCTCTAGTCACATGATGAATAACTTAGATGATGCAGGAGAACTTGCTACATAAGCTACATTTTCTGATTGTGGAGTATTATGGAATTGGTGAGGCAAAGTATTCTGACAAAGGGTTTTGTTTTAGTAGACAGAATTTTACAAGGGCTCCTCTGAGCCCCTGGGAAGCAGCTGTGTCAGGGAGGCTGGGCAGAAACTAGTGGGAGCCTTGGACAGGGCTTCTGCCCTTTCTAATCCTGCTGCTTTTGCCCACTGGTAACAGGCCTGGCATGGGATAAGGAGAGTAGGTAGAGCCAAGGTTTCCTCCACACCACATTTGCATGGACCTGAGCCACAGTGTCTTATCCTAGTCTTAATGTAACAAATGCAATAACTCTCCCACCTTATTTTACACCAGGACATTACCAGGCATTACAGTAAAATCTTGAGAACATGTTTTCTGATCCATAGGAAAATTTGTGAAGAAAAGGTTACAGTTGGCTAAGAGGTCTGAAGATATATGCATAATCCCATAAAGCAGCTGCTTCTTTCAGATACTATTGCAGATTGTTTGCAGTGGCTGGCTGACTGGTGCAAAAAGAAAAATGCATTCAACAAGCATAAATTTACTAAATTTAGTTATTTTCAAGACAGGGACTTAGAACTGCTTGCAGCAGCCTTAATTTTGTGTTGTCAGTATTGTTCAGGAGCTGAAAGCCATTCAGCCTCTGTATGCTGTTTTCTCTCCTTTCCTCCTTCAGGCTGTTTAGTTTGATCACTAGTGACTTCACCTGCCCAGCTTTGTTATAGAGCTGTGCAAAGCAGACACAGAGCTGTTGCAGCAGCCTGACAGGAACCATTTGCAGTCAGTCCCGCACATGTGGTCCAGGTTTTGCTCCTTTGCCAGAAACAGCAAGAGAGCCACACATGACTGAAGTCAAGCCAAGGATTACAGTCAAAAACTGTCTTTGGAGTCAACTGGGCAGAGATCATTTGAGCTACACTGTGGAAAAATCTGGCTCACTTTGCTGACCCTGGGGTATGCAAAAGGGACATTTATTTAAGAAAAGAACAATTTTGAACTGATTTTATTCTGACAGGAGAGATCCTTGCCTTTCTCCCATGACTTTTACATAAGCAAAGTGGTTTGTATCCTCCCACAGTGGTTGCATCTTATAATCAAAGCGCATGTGCATAATGTATCCTCAAAACAAAGAGGCTGTGCTAGTCACACTTTTGCCACAAAATGCCATGCTTGCAGACCACTCTTTTACCACTCTGTAGCTCTAAACACTACCACAGGCATTTTTGCTTTACTTGAAGACCTGCATCACCTTTTTGCAAAGCAGTAGTGCCATTAAACTTCCATTCTTCATTCTAGAAATAGATTTGCCTGGTGCAAAGTTTGGAGTCTGGAAGTGGTTAGTATCAATATGTAGCAATAGGTGAAGCTGTCAGCTTCTGGTTTTGGCATCACATCATTCCTCCTTTGTAAAAGTGTTTCAAATTTTGAAATGTAGCTTTTGTAAATTTTCCTGAATTTTTGTTTTTCACTGTGAAGAGTCTGGTTACTGAGTTGTGATACTGAAGTTCTGCGATAGAGCGTGTGGACAGCAGTGAGCTCGTGTCACTGCACGGTTTCATGGTGTCAGTGTTGCATTGGCAGCCTTTCCTGGCTGTCTGGCTTGGTTGCTTTGGTGTATATCTATGTGTTGCTATGTTATTCCTATACAGAAACCTGTCTGGCATTGGAAAAGCCTCCCTGTTTCACCAGACCAATTTTGAAAGGCATTTTATACAACTTTTACAAATAAAGACAAAATAATGACAGAAAGTACTGAAGTGTTGTGTGTGGAAGAGGTGCCTTTCTGACTCTTTTTCAAAAACATCACCTAGGGTTGGAGTCACGAAGGGCCTGTTGAAGTCTTACACTGGGTATGGCTCTCCCTGCTCAGTCAGAAGGCCTGGCTGCTCATGAGGAAATTATCCTCCTATTTTCTAGGATATGGTCTGAGGCAGCATTGGAGCCTCTTTGCTGCAATGCAATTCTCAGCACCATCCATGTGGGAAGTGGCAACTCCAAATGTTCCACTTTAACACTTTGATCCAGCCCAAAACCCCCCCCTCCCCTGCTGCTTCATTCCAGCGCTCCCCATCTCCTCTCACATTAGAAAATTTGCTTACTTATCTCCAGGGAGTCCCATCATCTCCTTATGGCTCAGCTCCTTATGTGTAAGTAAGGATAACATTCAAGGGTTGTGGGCTCTTCTTCAGGGAAATATTTTAAAAGTCAATTGCTAATTTTCCTTGCAAGACTGCTAAGTATTATCACACCATATTCCCTTGCTAGAAAGTTTGGAAAACACAGCCTGAAATCTGTTCCCTTCAAAGGCTCCCAAACCACCACTGCTCTCCCTTGCCCCATGCATCCCTGACACCCCTTGTACAGCATCAGTAGGGTGAAACACAGCCCTCAGCCATCACTGGCAGGTGTATTTCAGTACTGAATAAATCTCACATTTGTTACAGGTGATCTGCAGGACCAATGCAGCTCTGAAGTTTTTTTGCAGCACTCAAGTGCCAGGACTGTGAAGCTGGATGCCCTGCCAGCAGTTTGAGAAACAACTTATGCACCAAGGTTCTCTGTGAGGAGGGAAAAATGGAAATCATTGATGCTGGAAACCGGGATGGAAATCTGGGGACCCATGAGTCAGAGTGGAACTCGACCCTGTCTAAGCCAAGAGAAAGGCAAAAGGAAATAGCTGGAACAATTATTTTGTCTGGGTTTGTTTGGGGAGATTTTTGTTATTTATTTCTTTTGTTGGTCTGTTCAGTTTGGGTATTTATAAGGGAACAGTCATTTAAAAGTGTCTTAATAACTTCTGTAATATATTAACTCAAAATTAATTTAGAGGGTTTTTTTAGTATGCAGTTTAAAATGAGTGTCTGAGATACAGAAGGGAGAACCTATTTTGGCTTTGCTGAACAATTAGAGACTTCTCACAGTCTATATTAAATCAAAAAAATCTGGATATTGAAATTTAAACCCTTTCATTTACATTGATTCCATTGCAGAAAGATGTCACCAGGATTATCTTTCAAGGCATATCCTTACTCTTCCCATTAAAGTTGTCCAAATTAATTTTTTATGCTGCTGCTGAAATGTTTTTTATCTCCCCCAATCACACAGGGCCTCTGAGACACTTTAAACATGTTTTTCTGAGGTGTCTATGGACAAGCAGAGTGAAGTACAGCATTATTTCAGTTCTTTAGAAGAAGGAAGTGAAGAAACTGAGGCTGAAGGTGGAACTACACTGGCCACAGCGTGAAGAAAGAAAGAGTAGAGGTAGGGAGCCCACAAATAGGGCTCTCATGAGTGAGCTGGGTCAGGTTGTATATACATGGTTTTGAAAAGAAAACATTCTGGAAAAAAATTCCTTAAAAAGTTGGTGGCAGGAGAAATGCAGATGGTGGCACAGGAGGGGCTGGCATGAAGCCACGGTACTCCTGCCATCCCCCAGGGTCAGAGTGGAATGGATAGCTCCCTGCAGGGACCTTCTCCACTGGATCTGCGCAATTCCACTTCACAGCTACTCCAGTACAACAGAGCTGGGCTCGTGTTCAGGCCCTGTCCCAGGAGTGCTCTGAAAAGGACACTTGGAGGGTCTCACATTTATACTTTAGGACCCAATTTCCATCCTGTGGCATGTTCTAAGCAAGAGACCTGTCAGGCTGTTTTCTCCAGCTTACTGGCTTATTTCTGTCTTGTTTGACTTTTGTCCTGGTCTCTATCACTCGTCCATCAGGCTGCTTGTAATTCAAGTCCTTCACATTCCGTTTTATCTAAGGAATATATTCACTACCATATCATGCATCTCTGAGCCTAGAAAGTAAGTAAATTCACTCTCACCCACCTAAAAATCCACAGGTGATCTGTAAGTCAACCTCTCCTTCCTCTCCTCCTAGCAGTATTTTAAAGCTAAGCTCTCCTGTATTTTTGATCTTTCCATATAACTTTCAGCCAAGAAGCTTTTGCAGGCATGGGCAAGATATGTCACCAGACACACAGGACAATGTGGAGAAGCCTCCAGTGGTGATTCACTCCTCCATCTGTTGTCTCATCTCTGTCCTTCCCCATTTCCCAGTCTCTCTAGTCCACATTCCTCCAGCTCCCAGCACCCTTGGTAGGTAAAAGAAACAACAGCTGTGCAGTTGAAGGGATCAAGTTAAGGTTCCCCCAAAGGAGGGTGTGCAAGAGTACAGAGGTGTCCAGCCAGGCACGAATGAATGGCCTTTGTGGGAGCCTGCTGAGAACTTCAGGCAATAGGAATGGGGGGAGGCAAAGTGACCACTCAGCTGCACGGCATCATCTCTTGGCTATAGACAAGGAAGTAAGGAGGTCTGAAGGAAGAGCCTCCCTCAAGGCCACTCCCTCAAATCTGGTGGGAAAGTGCTCTGAGACCCTAATGTTCCTTGCGTTTCCACATGAAGTTTGAGCAATGTTGCAGTTCAGGTCTGTGCACGTTCCGTTTTTTTCCCTTTTTAAATGAGGCTTTTCACACAGCTGATAGACATTTGGACATCCTTCAAGCTGGGAACACCTGATTGTGCAGGGTTATGAGATGGCCAGAAGGATGTGTCATCAAAGGGTCATCCAGCAACATACTTCTTAAGTGTACACCTAACCTGTAGGTACTTTAGAGTAAATCCTTTTAGCTACTTCTATTTTACAAAGGAACTTTTTTATCTACAGATATGGAGGTAAAAATCGCTTAAGGCTTAAAACCCTAAAAAACAGGTAAGCAGACAAGGGCTCTGTCTGCAATTCTGGTCTTATCCTGCTCTGTGGAATGTGGGAAGCAACCCAGAACTGCTGAATGGTGACAGTGAGAGCTGTGCAGTCTGCTGGCATGGCCCTCCAGTCACCCTGAGAGCAGCCAGCTCACAGAAACCTGCTGCTGCATCTCTTCTGGGGATGAAAAAAGCTGCTGCAGGCTGTTTCCCACAAGAACCCTGATTCCCAGTCAGTGTGACTCCTCGCTTTGCATTTTGCTTAGGAAAAACAAAGAACATAAGCCTCCTATAAAGTTTTTCCCATCTAGAAGCTCTGTATAAAAGCATTAAAGTCAGCGGCCAGGAAATGCCTACATGCCTTTGCCTTGCTTCCTGCAGCTAAGGGAAAGCTCATAACCTAAATATGGGACATTTCCACCTCATTTCTGAGCACTTAAATTTATGACGTGACGCGCTCCCAGCAAATAACAGCTGCTGACCCGGGAGCTCTGCTTACCATCGCATCTGGCTCCTGCCTGTGGCCAGTATGCTCCATCAAGACACCAGGTTTAAAACCAAAAATCAACTCGATGTTAGAAGGCAGCATTTAGATGTCTAGGAAAACTTTGAAGTCCCCTGGACTGACCTTTTTCTGTCATTTTCTAGGAACACTGAGCACTGACTCCCCTTAGGGTTTAAGAGTGCCAAGACCAAGGCTGATTAACTTGGACAGTCAAGCCTCCGCTCCGGCGTGCTGCATCAGGATTTATCAACCCACTGCTGCCACAACCTGGTTCTTGGAAGTTCATCTCCAGGACAGTTATTTCCTTGTGTTTGCTCCTCAGAGGTTTTTAACAGCTCTCCAAACCCTTCTATATCACACCTCCTTTTTTTGATGGCTTGCAACACTGCAGTGCAGCAACACTGCAAAGCCAAGTGACCAAATGGACATTAGCCAAGTTCTTTTAAAAAGCCCACAGGACAAAGCAGAGGGTTTCCCATGAAGCAAATGGGTCAGAGCAAATAGGAAAGGAGAATAATTTGGCTAAGAATAATTTAAAAGCTTTAATTGTGAGGAGCAAAGAGACCAAATACTAGAAATGGACCCCTCAGCCTTGGTGAGCTAGGTGCTGCTTTTTCCTGAAGATGCTAAAATGTAAAAACTCAAATATGTCCTTCTGGGAGCCACTTCTCCTGCCAGAAGGAGGAGTGAGCTCCCTGCAGAAGCCACCACAGGGACCACGTGCTGTGCATCAGCTGTCGCCATGCCCCTGGCCAGGGGAGGTCTGTGGCTAGCACATGTCAGCAGAAGACAGAAGGCAGCACTTTGTGGTAAGGGAATGGCCAAGGCTCCATGTGCAGTAGACAGGGAAGAGCTTCACCAACCTTCACTCTGCACAGCTGAGATAAATGGCCTTACAAAAAAATAAACCTGGACCAAATCAGTCTCTAGCCATTGGTGACATTACTAATGAAGCAGGACCCTGCCTCACAAAATTTGGGCTCCTGAGGGGACCCCAAGATGCGTAAGATGTATCCACCCTTCTGTAAGAATGGCTCACTGCTTCTGTACCCCCTCCTTAGCTGCTGCCTTCCTTGGCACTGCCTGGGCACTAAAGCCACAGCCAGCTGGGCCAGCAGAGTTTGCACTAGGGGCATCTTGAAATAAAATTGCTATTCAGGTTTGCTCCCACAGAGGCAAGAGAAACACAGCCACCACTTCAGCTTCCGAACAACTGTAGCACAACAGATGTTCTCAGGAACTCCAAAATCCATCAGACTCAAAACCACCTCATCCTCCTCCAGGGCTGTCAGAAAAAGCAAACTTTTTAAAACTGCTGAGACCACAGTGAGGCACTGTTGATTGCCAACATGAAGTAACTACACACGTACCTCATACAGATGCGCCATGCACAGCAGAATTCCACATGTAGGTATCCAATCCCTCCATCTTCCTCCCATCTTAGCCCAAGGCATCTTTTTTTCCACCAAGAAGTCACCTTTCCAGAGCTCTCCTCTTGGGCTACAGACCAGCCTCATTAACTTTCCCTACGGCTCACACATGGGTTATGAAGGGGGCTCAGCTCATTTCCCACACTGGCAGCCCCTGTTAACTCATGAGCCAAAGCAAGGGCCCCTGCAGCACCTGTGAGCACTATCACCTGCTCAGGAGGCTGCAGGGGCTTCTCTAGGCTTCAGTGCCTCTGCACTTGTTTACACCCACAGCAGAATAAATGAAATCTGGCCTTTCCAAGTTTTATTTCTAGAGCTATAAAATAATTTCAGCCTCCAAACATATTTATAGCAGGGAAACACTAGCTGGTACAAGAGAGTGAGTGTGTTTTTTGGGTATATTGCTGCCTCTCACCTCATGTAATATTCATTTGACTAAGGCAACTCTATTGCATCTTCGCCTATTATCCAGTGAGAGTTTCCTGGGGAATCTGGTGCTGCTCAAATTAAAAGAGGGCAGCAAAATTGTGCCTGATTGAAAAGGACAAAGTTGCAGCAAGGATTGAGAATGAAAGCTGGAGCCAAGGTCTTCAGCTAGTTTCTTTAATGACCAGAAATAAGTGCCTGCACCTTTCATTTTCAACAGGGAATGTTGAGCAACTAAAGGTACATTTTAGGTCTGATGTTCTGAATTCCTAGTCATTCACTTGATCTCTTGAAACATCCTTGAAATCTCCCTCAGTCTGAAAGTCACCCCCAGGCTATGCCACCTTTTTCTGGGTTTAGTTTTGCATATAGACAGAAAAGCTGTTCAACTGTGTGTGTTTGCATGGGAATTTATTTAGTTGTTAGTTATTATTAAGTCGTTAGAAATGAGGTGATATCTCAGAAAATTACGGTAATAAAAATACTGCAAGAATATTTTACTGTTTTGCTCTAAAACTCTCAGTTATAACATTTCCTTTGGTGTGGCACTGCTGTCAAGAGTAGTGAGCCATGCCAGAGAACTTTCCTCTCCTTTCAGCAGCAAAATGTGTGGTCATCTGCAGGCCAGAGCAGCAGGCACTGGGTTAGGGAGAAGCTCAGCACCTTTCACACTCAACCTATTTCTCTTGCAGATGTTGAAGTGCTGATATGTTTCCCTTCTAGGTCACTGATTATTAATTGCTGCATGAAAAATCTCATGTAGGTGGCAAATTTGACGCTCCATTCCTGGTGCTGCCGAGGCAGGGCGCTGGCTGAAGTGCCCCCACCCAGGACATGCACAGAACCCAAACCCCCTTGGAAGCAGTCCCCATCCCTGCCATAAGCACGAGGACCACACACTGTATTTGGACCCCCTGTTGTGGTGAGTGAGTGAACCAGGCTTATGCAGCAGCGAGGCTCAGAAAAGGGATGCATTACTGCCTGGTCTGCCAGAGGGAGAAACTGAAACCCCCTAAAAAAGTCAATGGGCAGAGGTCAGTGCATCATGTGGGCCAGCCCCTGCAGGGATCACATGAATATGGGCTCACCTATAGACCTCTAGGATGCATGGCCTGCAGAACATCGACTCCTAGACAAAGACCCATGGCTACATCTCACTGATGCCAGCTGCAGGCCCAGAGGACAAGGGCTGTTCCTGTGAGATCCCCAACAGGGAGCAAGGCAAATGGCACTGGAGAAGTGGACCTGGCCATGCAGAGGGACAAATTGGTGCATTCCCAGCTCCTGATAACTATTGTGCAGGAGGAAAACCCAAAACTGAATGTTGCACCAAAAAAAAAAGACAAAGTCAAGCTCCAAGAAGCTATTCTGGGCCAAAATTACCTTGCTAGGAGCATAAGGGAGAAGGAAAGAAAGGATGGGTGGTGCATACATGGGGCTGCGGAGGAACAGTGACTCTTCAGGTTGGGGCAGAGGCACCACTCGTGTCTCACTGCAGGTCACATAGGGATCAGCTCCAGCAGCTTTTGCAAGTGCTGAATGGCATTTGAGACTTGCCAAGAATGTCCATCGTGTCTCTCTTTTTGGGGCCTCTCTTATTACCTCAATTTACAAGCAGGTAAAGGAAAATAACCATCACCTGCCCTTCCCCCTCCCAGCAAAACCCTGTTCAGCTGCATTTTAGCAAAGAGCTTTTCCAATATTAAAAGTACACTTTATTTTCTGTACAATTCTCATCCAAATCTCCAGGTGTGGAAATGTCCACTGTGTCCCTGGAAAAAGTTGCAGATTGTTCTGCTGCCATGAGACTCCATCCAGAACTGTCCAGGAGGGGCACAAAGCCAGGACCACCAAAATCAAGTGCTGATGCTTTCTAGATGCAGGGAGGAGAGCAGGAAGGAGAGGGAGGGGAAGGCAGTCCTGCTCTGCTGTGAAGTCATGAGTGACCATAGTCTTCCCTGGGTGGCAGGAGAAGCACCCTCAAGTTCACGTCATCGTTCATGCTTAGTGTGGGAGTCGTTGCGTTCAACTGTCACCCCGTTCCCATTCCGCGTCACCTCCTTCCTGTTCCAGTCCTTTTCCAGGTAAAACTCAGCAAGCACGGGGCAGTGCTCTGAAGCCACCCCACCCCAGGACCAGTTATCAGGGATCCATGGGTTTGTGAGCCCTTCTCGCACGACAGCCCAGTGGCCTGCATCAAAGAGAATCACAGGGAAAACGTTAGGGGACACTGCCCAAAGCAATGGGCACGCGAGGCTAACCTAGCTAAAGGTTACATGACTTCACTCAAGCAACTCTACCTGTGAAAACCTTTTTCAAGCTCCGACTGATCCAGATGTTATCCAGCGACTTGGACCCTTGTGGGTTCTTTGTGCTGATGTTGGTGAAGGTGCTGGAAGGGACCAGGTGGTGAAACTTCTCCTTCCTCAGGATGTCATGGTCGCTGCTGTCTGGGGCCTGGTTAAAATCTCCAAGGATTATCACATCTTTTTCTCCTAGAAAACAGGAAAAATAGAAAAGAGTGGGAGGAATGGACATCCATCACTCAAGTACAAGAGGATTAATGGAAAGAGGGAAAATACAAATACTGACTAAACAAAGTGATTGTACTCTAAACTCCTGAAAGAAATGCTGTTTGAAGCCTTTTTCGCTGACTATTTACTCATGGCCATTCTCTTCATGACAATAAAACTAGCCAGTACACATCTGATGCTTGTTTTAAAATATAATCTCATTTATTATAGGGTCATAGAATCATAGAAAATGCTGAGTTGGAAGGAACTCATAAGAGTCATTGAGTCCAACTCCTGGTCCTGCACAGGACACCCCAAGTCATACCATGTGCCTGAGAGCATTGTCCAAACACTTCTTGAACTCAGGCTTTATGCTGTGATCACTTCTCTGGGGAGCCTGTTCCAGTGCCCAACCACCCTCTGGGTGAAGAACTTCTTCCTAATACCCAACCTAAACCTCCTTTGAACTCAGCTTCAGGCCATTCCCTCAAGTCCTGTCACTGGGCACAAAAGTGAAGAGATCAGTACCTGCCCCTCCTCTTCCCCTCCTGAGGATGCTCATGATCACAATGAGATCTCCCCTCAGTCTCCTCTCCTCCAGGCTGAACAGACCAAGTAACCTCAGCTGCTCCTCATACAACTTCCCCGCAAGCCCCTTCAACATCCTCGTTGCCCTCCTCTGGACACTCTCTAACAGCTTCTTGTCTTTCTTATATTGTGGCACCCCAAACTGCCCCCAGCACTGGAGATGAGGCCACCCCAGTGCAGAGCAGAGCAGGACAATCCCCTCCCTTGCCTGGCTGGCAATGCTGTCCCTAATGCCCCCCAGGACAAGGTTGGCCCTCCTGGCTGCCAGGGCACTGCTGACTCATGTTCAACTTGCCATCGACCAGGACTCCCAGGTCTTTTTTCCACAGGGCTGCTCTTCAGCCTCTCATTTCCCAGTCTGTGCACACAAGCAGGGTTGCCCCATCCCAGGTGCAGAATCTGGAACTTGTTAATCTTCATGTGGTTGGTGATTTTCCATTTCTCTAGTTTGTGGAGGTCTCTCTGCAGGTCCTGTCTGCCCTCAAGGGAATTGACAGCTCCTCACAGTGTAGTGTTGTTTTCAAACTCTTCAAATTCCTCCTTCAAGTCCTATGTCCTTACTGAAGATGCTGAAGAGAGCTGGGCCAAGGATGGAGCCCTGTGGAACCCCACTAGTGACCAGATGCCAGCCTGATATCACCCCATTCACTGTAATTTTTTGGGCCTGATCTGTGACCTGGTTGCTCACCCATCATGTAACATGGTTATCCAGCTGTGTGCTGGACGTTTTGTCCAGAAGGATACTGTGAGAGACAGGCTTTACTGAAGCCCAAAGATTAGTGTCTTTTTCTTGCTACTCCCTGTTAGTGACAAACTCAAAGACAAGCAGTTTTAGTCTCAGAGGTTTTTAGAAATCTGTGCCTTTTTGTTTAGTTTTTTTTTGTTTGGGTTTGTTTTTCTGCAAGAAATATCTTCTGTCTTTAACTTATGTAGGTATTTTTTTAATAGATTTTCTTTAAGAGTCAAGGACACTTTTGTGAGGCACCCGGGAAGATGCAGCCTTATGCTGGTATATACCACACTGCCAAAAGTGCAGTGCTCATTCTAACCTCTGCATTAAAAAAATCCCAAGGAATAGGACCAAGGAGCAGTCTGCAAGCCTGAGAGCAGAAGATGAGTTGAGAAACCACACAGACACTCCCTGACTACACCAACTTTCTTTTGCCTGGCTGACTGAAGGGATACTGCTCAACTTGGAACAGAAAATTACTTCAGTTACATTTTGTTTCCAACCCTAATGAGTGAGAATAGAAACTCCAGACTCTAATTTCATATCCATGTGTGCTCTTCTAGCCCCACAGATGTGGATGCAGACATTCCACCTGTGCCCTGGGATAAGAGGACAAAGCACACGCCTCCGTGCCCATCTCAAACCACTGGCAGAAATATCTGACAAGACAACTGAAGAATGGTGACAGCTGACCAGAGATGCTTCCGTCTCACTGCTTGCCACTGGAGAAGGATGCTGAAGGAGGCACAAATGCGCAAAAAAAAAAAATTGTGCCAAAACTGACTTCAGAGGAGAGATCTATGAATATTCTATAAGCTTTTTCTTTCCTGGGATTGAAGTGTGAGAGGGGATTGGGTGGACAGACTTTCTCTACCATACTCAGTGCTCCAGATAAACCTCCTCATTTTTTGCTGTTGCTGTAGAATTCGCTATCCAGCAGAGGGAGCACAAGCTCAACAAAATCTATTCCACTCCTGTCTTGCAGTGCAGGAAAGATGAATTGGGAAAGGGCAAGAGAGCAAGCGAAACTGAGGGCATACCACTTACAAATACTTCAAAACATGGTGCTTGCTAAGATGCAGAGGGGCAATGAATAGTTAGTGAGATTCTTTGTGGTTTCTCTACCCTTTTTAAGTCACAAATTATATTGTAAATAACATGAAGTTTAAATATTATTCTATAAATCATTCATTACAGCAATCTTCCCACCTTTGAAGGAAAAAACCCACCTGAATCTGAACCTGAGTTCCTAAGCTCCATCAGAACCCAAAAGAAAAATCAGTCTTTGTCTAATGGGATGACTGTGCCTGCTGTGAGCTGGTAGTTGTGCATCCATCTCATGACAAAGATCTCTTGCAAGATCTCTTGCTTGGCAGGACCAGGAATCCTGAAGTGTAACTTTGGTCCTCCAGTGCTAACACTTCCTTAATTGCCCAGGCAGTACTTGGCCCCTTCCATGCTTTCATCTCCACACTATATGTGAAAACGCCATTACAGAAACCTCTGGAGCACATCCTTGGTATTTAAAAATTATAAACAGGCTGGGATCTTAACAGCAGTACCTTGATTATGCACAAAATCTATTATATTCTATCCTAAACCACTCATGATTTTTTAAGCAAATCTACAAGACTACTTCCCTTAGAAGAAAAATCCATGAAAAAACCCCACTGTACTTACAAGTGAAATTTTAACTGATTGAAAATTTTAACCTTTCCATTCTGGAGAGGTTAGAAATAGCAGAGTATAAAAGACCCAGCATTTGGATGCATGCTTGGAAGGAGGTAAGAAGTCAGCCTGCAGCTGACTGCCCAGGGAGGGAATCATGATATTCTTCACCCATTTAAAATTTGCATGCAGAATAACTTATCATAAAATCATAACAAAATGTAAAGTTGACAGACAGAATAGGCTGGAGCATGTTAAGAAGCTGAAACACCATTTGCCATTGGGGAGAGAAAGAAGTACTTTTGGTTCTCCTCAGAGAGGAGATTCTGGGGCTCCTCAGACTGCAAAAGAGGGGGGAATACATCAGGCAGCCCTATGCTAAGCAAGGAAGAGCAAGCAACCAGTTTTCTAGACAACCACTGACTTCATTTCCCCTTTGTCCTGGCTCACTCTCAGCTCTGCTCCTACCTCTGCCAGCTCCTGCAACAACAACATCAAGCATGCCAGAACTGCAGTTTCGTGTCTTGTCTGCCTCCCAAGACCCTGACAGACATCCAGCCATGAGAGGGAAGGAAGTGAACCCGCCTGGATCATCCTGAGTGTGTGACTCTGTCTAACTGGACACTCCTGAGTCTCTCAGCAGAGGCAGGGAGCAGAGCTTCCCATGGCAGCTGCAGCTCTCAGGGGTCTCATGGATGAGCCCCAATGGCTCTCAGCCAAACTTAGCAACAGTTCTGGAAGAAATCAGGCCCTTGCTCATAATGAGGGATGATAACTGATCAAAAATTGCAATCATGATGCCCACAATTACAATAAGATTGAGAGAAAAATAAAAAATTAAGACAATGCTACTGGTGCTGTGCTGTGATTTTCCTCTTTTGGAGGAAATGAGTTTAAGACTGGCAGGGCTTGATTCTACTCCTCAGGAGCCAGAGGCTCCCCAGTCAATGCAATCTGGTCCTCCTCCTCCTCCAACAGACAGAGTAGCAGGAGCTCTCTTAAGAACCAATCTTCTGCTGCAAAGGTCCCTGACACAGACTGTACTGCCCACAAGGACCCAGAGCCTCCATCTGTTGGGACGTGGTGGCATAAAGCCCACAGCAGCCAGGCATGTGTCCTGTTCAATACCTCTCAGCAGTGCTCCCACATACATTCACACCCTCTGGGCCTGAAGCAACCATGCCCTTGTCAGTGGAGAACTCTTCAGGTGAAAAAATAAGTCTGGTGAGTTTGCAAAGGCATCTTCAAATTCACTAAAGCACCGGCAAATTTTGGCAGTGCCTGCGGGTGGCTCTTGGCCAGCAAAGCAAAGCAGAACCTTAACTCAGCCCTCTGCTGCAGTGGCTGAGCTCTGGTGTGCCAAGGCAATCAGCTGAGGGACTGACAGTGCCTGCAGAAGGTCTGCAGTGTTGAAATCTCTGCAGGAACTGGGAAACCCTCCTTTGCTTTATGGCAGGCCAAGGGGACATCTGTAGGACACACTTCCTGACATGCCCTTCACCATGCCCTGGATGATTTCCCTCATGAATTAAATGCTCAAATCCTTCCTAACAGAGTGACACACATATGATGAAAAGGATGTGATGTTACATTGGCTGTTAAGAAGTCTTCTCAGAAGTCTTGTAAGCCCAGTGTCTGATGCATGGGCAGCCCATGGAATATGGCCAAGCCACATGGGAGAAGATATCACAGAATCACAGCATGGTTTGTATTGGAAGGGACTTTTAAAGGTCATCTAGTTCGAACCCCCTGCCATGGGCAGGGACACATCCTACTAGATCAGGTCATTCAAAGCCCCATTCAACTTAGCCTTGAACACTGCAAAGGAGGAGCATCCACAGCTGCTCTGGGCAACTTGTGCTTCACCACCCTCACAACCACAAATTTCTTCCTAATATCTCATCTAAAACTACTCTCTTTCAGTTTAAGGCCATTCCCCCTTGTTCCATCACTATATGTCCTCATAAAAAGTCCCTCTTCAGCTCTTTCGTAGTCCCCTTTCAGGTACTGGAAGACTGCTGTACGGTATTCCCTAAGTCTTCTCTTCTTCAGACTGAACAACCCCAGATATTTCAGCCTTTTTTCACAGGAGAGGTGTTCTAGCCCTCTGATCATCTTCACAGCCCTTTTGTGGACTTGCTCCAACAGGCCCATGTCCTTCCTATGTTGGGGATCCCAAAGACGGATGCAGCTCTCCAGGTGGGGTCACATGGGAGCAGATTAGAGAGACAGAATCCCCTCCCTCGCCCTGCTGGCCATGTGATGCAATCCCCTCTGACTGCCCCCCTGAACTGTTATGCTAGCTCAGTCTTGGGGGACGGCCGAGGAGCAGAGCTTCAGAAGCCAGGAGAGAGAGGCTCAGTTTCCATGTTTATTTTCTGGGGAGAAGGAGGAAAAAGAGACCGAACAACGGCGGAGTGGGTTTTTATCTAGGTTCTGGGGGGTTGGGGCCATCTGGCCTCTGGCCAATAGGTTCCCTCTAGGGTTTATGGGTCATTCTAACATTCCTATCTGTGGGGGTCTGCTGCAGGGTGATACCATTCCTTAAAGAACTGCAACAGCCATGGTGCTTTTGATGCAGCCCAGGATAAGGCTGACTTTCTGGGCTGCAAGTGCACATGGCTGGGTCATGTCCAGCTACTCATCCACCAGCACTTGCAAGCTCTTCTCCTCAGGACTCTCACAATGCACCCAGCACCCTGGTTCCTGGGTCCAGCCACTACCAGGACATCCAAAATAACATCTGTGTGCTGCCCATGGTCACCACACCACACCACTGGAGACGAACTGGTGGAGCTCTTGAGAAAAGACAGAAGAGCTGCTACAAAGAGCAGCTAACAGCCACTGCATCTCTCCAGCACTGATGAAGGGAAGAAAAGGGGGGAAGAGGAAACAGGACCCACAAACCTAATGGGAGAAATATGGGGATGCTATGCCCTGCATTAAGGGAGGCTGTGGATAATAAACAATGTTCCTCAAATGCTCACCTGCCTCTTAGTAAGAATAAAAGATAATAGAACAGGCATCTGTTAGCAAAATGAGAACAGAAACTCAAATTTACTGCAGTACCCACATACAAATCAGTTCTTACTGCCCATATTTTGTGGACTAATTTGGAAGAAACTGAAGGATGGTGGTAATTTTAAGCATGAAATTCATTTTGGCAGGGTAATTCAGTACTTCAAAGTCACATGTGTGCACTACCATTTCCTCAGGAGACCACACCTGCATCCCACAAGTTTGGAGGAATCTGAATTTCTTCTTTTGTGAAAGACTAAGCCAAGAACAAGCATACTCCAGTAATGTGCCTGCCATATGAAAATTAAAACATGAAATAAAGGTAACACCAACAGTCTAAATACAGATGCAGTGGAAGTGCAGCTCAGTTGACTTCAGAAGAGCTACACATTTATCCCATGTTTCAGTTCAGCCTTTGGGGAGTAAACAAATGACCACACCTGCATCCCACAAGTTTGGAGGAATCTGAATTTCTTCTTTTGTGAAAGACTAAGCCAAGAACAAGCATACTCCAGTAATGTGCCTGCCATATGAAAATTAAAACATGAAATAAAGGTAACACCAACAGTCTAAATACAGATGCAGTGGAAGTGCAGCTCAGTTGACTTCAGAAGAGCTACACATTTATCCCATGTTTCAGTTCAGCCTTTGGGGAGTAAACAAATGATCCTTTTGTTTATCTTCATCCTTTCCAGTTTTAAAGTACGTGGACAAATACTTAAATCAGTAGCACTTAAAATAGCTCTGACAGGCTTCTGCAGCTCAAAAGGAGCTACGATAGAACACACAGAAAAACTGCAAATACCTCTTGAGTTATACAAGAGGGATATTTGCTGAGCTGGGCAAAGTTGAAAATCATCATGCGAATAACCTTGCAACCCTTTCACATCTTTCTTAAGCAGTAAACAAAGGGCCAGACATTTCTTTTCCAGTAACAGGATCAGCAACATTTAGAATCTAAACTGCCTTGTTCTGCTTCACAGGAAGTTAAACATAATTGCAAGCTTCAAAGTAAAAAGCAAATTCACAGAAATGAAGTAAAGAAATCCAGCTTCCTATTTCAGTGCTCAAGCTCAGGTCTAAATTCTGGTGTCATTTCATCCTGGTGTAAAACGAGAGCAACTTATTTGAAATCAACAAAATTATTCTACATATTACATCTAGGTACCAAAGCAGGATTTGGTCTCTTTTCTCATTAGCAGTCATCTGCAAATTTGCATTGGGTTTTCCAAAGAGCTTCCAATTATCCAAAAATTAAATATATAGAACCTCTTTCTCTTGGAAGAAAAAAAAAATTAAATTTTGCTCTGATAACAGGTAGGTGTCATTTCCACAAAGCACTTAAAATAGGGTCTCAACTCTAGTGACTTTACTTTCCTTTGAACTTGCTGTTACAGTAGCACAAAAACAGAAGGAACTTAATTTGAAAAAATGGTGTCAAAGCCAATAGGATCTCTTGTGCTGTTTGTATTAATTAGGAAAGACTGTAAGAAAATGAACAAGGGAAAAGCACATTTGTCACGCTATGCATCACACAAATATGGGTAAAGACAATTGTGAGGCTGATAAGGGTATTTCTGAAATGTTCGCTGAGACAAAGTTCACTCTTTAAAAAATTCCTTTGAATTAGTTAGTGTGCATGTGATAGCTGGCAGGAAAAACCCCTGCCTTACCTTTCAGAGTCTCCTGCAAATTCTGCGCACAGGCTGCCAGTTTGTGGCTGTCGTGGTTCTTCCCGGTGCTCTCTCCTGCGGAGGGTGGCAAGGCCAGGTGAAGGTTAACCACGGTCAGATCATTCATTCCAACCTGGGGGGCAAAGAGGAGAAATCGATGCCGTGCACGTGGGGAATGGAAGGTCACAACACAAAACCACGTGCCAGCTCCCAGTACTTTCAGTAGTAAATCTAGGGCAGTAGGACTCATGCTGCTGTATATGTGGTGTGTCTTGGTGTGTCTCAGTGTGGGGAGGAAGAGGACAGAGGCATTTTCATTTTGCAGCTTTGTTTGCAGTAACCTCATACCCTCTCAGTTCTGGGGAAACTGGTTTGCATTAGCAAACAGCTTCCTTTCACCACTGTGGTGAAAAAGTCAGCAGAAAGAAGTCAGCTGCTTATGAAAATCAGTTTATGCAAAATCAGTTGTTAATAAGCTACAAATAATGTCATGGTCATTACAGGGGCTAATTACAGGGGCTGTCTTGTGATTAGCCCCGGCTTGTCACAGAGACCAACCAAGAAACTTAATGTACCTTGAAAGGAGTTGTTGGCTCCCTGCAATCTCCTGTTCACCTTCTGGGAATCACTTTGACCTATTTGTATGATCAATTAATTACTAATACTTTATTTATTAATAATTATTCAATTAATGCTTCTCTCAAAGCATTGCCAGAGATGTCAAGTTCCCTAAACTGGACCCTTTCATCACAGCCTGTGTGGAGATGGGCTCTCTCTGCTCATATGTTTGCTCCAGCATATGCCCAAGAACTGGCTCTAGAAGTGATGATGCTCTTTTAGATAGGTTTAGCCCTAGTGAAAAAGCTATAAAATGGAAACTATGAAGTGTGACAGCAACATAACATAGGCCAGCCCAAGTCTCACTGGAGCACTGTGCCTTAGACACACACACACTCATATATATATATATATATATATATATATATATATATATATATATATGTATATATATAGACACACATATATATAATCCATCTCCATTCTCCCTGCACTCATCCCTCTTTGTGGCACTGACAAGAATCTCAGCTCTGTGGCCTGGCTGCTATTGAGCATCCACTGACCATCAGGCTCTCAAATATTCCCTTGCAGCAGGGTTTGCTCTCACAGGAACAAGGGAAAGGACTGACTGTGGTGAACTACCACATGTATTAAGGTGCATTAAGCACCTATTCATAATCAAGCCATGGGACCGAGATAAGAAGGGTCAGAGACTCATGCAAATTTTTATCTGTGAGAAGGCTGTGTCTCATTTCATCATAGCCAAATTATTTTTAGTAAAAGTTCTGAAAGGTTGGACTGGCATTATGGCAGTTACCTTGAAATGTGCAAGATAAGGATGAGGATATGAGTGCCTCCCATTGCCATTAGTCTGTGCAGTCTCCTGAGATGAGGCATCTTTCAGCTCAATGCCAGCTGTTGTATCCCAGAGGAAGCCAGAATATTCAACTCCCTGGAATTAAAAGGGAAAAAGAGAAATGCCAGTCACAAGATGGTAAAAACAAAACATTCTGCCCAGATGTAGCCCCATACCTACCTATCTATCTATCTATCTATCTAATCTATCTATATCTATATCCAGGCATGGTGCCTGCTGAGGGCAGGAAGCCCAATTGGCTGTGCCCAAGCATAAAAGAGAAACAGCTTCCTGGGCTATCAGTGGAAGATACAGAGGACAAATAGGCTTCTTCAGTTCACCCCTGCCAAAACCCCCACCAGACGGGGGAGGAATGCTTCCTGGGAAGCTCCACTGACTTCACTGAAGAGTGAGTGTGCCAAGCTGAAACACGCATCACTCTGCTATTCACAGCCCCTCACACCTGCACACTAGCTATTGGACATCTAGTTACTTCCAGCACTGCTCCAGTAAAGCCAAGGACTTAATAGTCTGTTTTATCTTCTACAAGCAGAGCATGGTCAGGACCACTGCAGGGGTGAAGGATGCTGCCCTTCGTGTGTGTGTTTGGGCTGATGTGTCCCCATTTCCTCCTACTCCAGGCAAGGCACTGGATACCTCTAAGCGTGATCAGTAATGAGGCAGTTTGTTACATGATTAATTGTCTAACCATGAGTTTGGTGCCCTGAGGTCTCACTGGGTGACTGCTAGGGCTTGCAGCAGACAATGCTGTGCATAGTTGTTCCTTCTCCCCAGGCTCCACACCATCTCACAGCCTTTTTTCACCCACAAGCTATAAATATCCGGGCTCCTTCACTCTCTTAGTGTGAAATCTGGTCTAGACCTCTCAGCCCTGTCAATTTCTCTGTCTCTTTTCCAGCTTGAATGTTTCATGCTCAGCTCTCTGCTCCTTTCAGCTCTGCTTCTATGATCCTGAATGGGCTTCTTTCTTGATTACTTCATGATGTGCAATTGGCATTTTCAGAAAGCTGTCACACCAGCAGCAGTTTCTAATTCAAAGACTGTCAGCCTCTTCTCCCATCACTCAGACACCATTTCCCTTGGCATCATTCAAACCCACTTCCCTTAGCAAATCACAGTTAAATCCATTGCAAGGAAGAGTTTTCTCCATTTCAGCTGCAATAAAAAAGTGTTAACAGCTCCGCTGACTTCCCAAGAGCCTTGAAAGGTTTAAGGCTGGTTCAAATTCTTTGGTTGCTCCTTTGATAAGTCACCTTTAAAATACTGACAAAATTATTCCACCGGTAAGAAGCCTAAGGTCTAAAATCTGATAGAGGAAAAGACATGAAAGAATAAAACTGCTGTCAACAGCTGTTGGCTATTTCCAGGCTCCAGACTTCGTATCAACATGGCAGTCAAAAGTAATTGCCTGGTTGAAATTCTCAGACTGTATGGAAGCACAAGCCAGAAGAACCATCCACCATTTTGTCTTATTTAGACCTACACAACATCACAAAATCAGCTGGTGCCAAAGATGCTTTGCTCTTGGGGTTACACTGTGTTACCTCACTGCATTTGTGTACATGGTGCTCAAACCTGACACACTCTCTAACTAGCCCCAGAAAAAGAAGAGACTTTTTGCTTACTAAAGGGTTCTACAGCTCAGCCAGATTCCCGTTAAAAAGAAGAGTCAAGTAGATAAAATTTCTATTTTTAGTTTGGCTGCACATTTCTCCCATAATTTTGGGAACCATTCATCCTTATATACCTATCAGTAAAAAAAGGTGGATGATAATTTTTATTTAGGCACCCTGTAGTCAAAGCTGCCATTGTTATCTTTGGAAGTACAGCTCAAGAAAGAACTGACTAAAGACTCTGAATTTAACATAGAAATTCTGAGATATTTATTAATAATTCTTGGTAAGAAAGGAAAAAGTGGAGGGAACAACTTTGACAACTTTACACAACTATTTATATTCAGTGTTTTAATGATCTGGCCTAACAAGAGATCCCAAAGATAAACTGCCCAAAGGGCATTTACATTCTGCACTGCATTTAAGTGTGAATTGTATTAAATTTTAGACACATTCAGACACTCTGTGTCTGTCTAGCTAGAGTACAATCCTTGTCCTGCTCAGGTGGTGGGTTTTGATTTGTTTGGGTTTATTTTTCCCTCATTCCTGGGTTTTTCTCAGAAGGGCAATAAAAGGAGGTGCACCTGCAAAAACATGAGTCCAAAACTAGAGAACGGTGATGCAACCTGGTTTGGAAAAGCCAAAATAAAGAAATGTGGATTCTAAGTAGCATGGCTATAGGACACAACTGCAGCCACATATTTAGTAATAACAGTGCTCAGAATAGATCATTCTGGATCAATAGATTGTTGAAGACTGCCCCATGTGCTAACAGGCACTACTTGTTATGTGACAGGTCTCAGATCCTGCTTCTACCCACAACATCCACACTGCAATAACTGCACCGTGAGAACAACCCTCTTTAGCAACAACAGTCTCCAGCCCAAAAAGGGCACTGCTCTGAAAACTCATTAGCACCCTTAAAGGTGAAAAAGAGAGACTTCCCTTGGGAGAAACTGCTTTTGGGCACAGCTAGTGATGTCCAGCCCAGTGCAGCTACACTATGAATATTGTCAAGGGTAGGCAGGTGCAGCTGTCACCACCTTAATAAGTAAGTACCACCCTGCAGTACACATTTAAACACACACACACATATATATATATAGATATATTCCCAGAGCAGAAGATGCTGCAAGGAAAAGCACAGTGCAGCATGGTGCAGATTTCAAATGGAGTCCACAGGATTTTAAACACCTGTGCTGAGGACTCTGGGGAACACAAGAAGTAAACTCTTCCAGATGAGGATGACAAGCTGCAGGGCTCCTCTGAGGACTCTTCACTTGCAAACTAGGAAAATGGGAAGCTCTTCCAAATGCCAGCCAGTGCAGCACCAGGGAGCAAGCTCAGGTGACTTGCAGAAAAAATGTCAAAAGTACTGCAGCCTGCCAGGGGAAAAACTTACCTTGTCCAAATGCATAGCTTTTCATCTATATATCTGTACTGCTCCTGTCCACCTCCCCCAAAAACACACACACCAAATACACACAAACATCTTCCTCCTTACAAGCGTGCCACAATTCTTCCAAAACAGAAATTGTACAGTCAAATTAAAAGCTATAGGAACAGCCAGCTTAAAAAACAAGAAATGCAAACCTTGCCAAAAAGGATTTGCAAAAAAGTATTGCCTTAAACAGTCAAAATATGTCCTTGGTTAGAGGGGGGAAAAAAAGCAAAGCCAAAGTTCAAAGTTAGGGATTAATGTACCTTGTGTAGCTGGCCTGAGGGTTTTTCGGAAACAACACCCTTCCAACATCCTCTAGGGCCCTTCCACTTGCGGATGTTTGGCAGCGTCGGCTGGTTCAGCTCCATACAAAACTAGAGAGAGAGGAAAGGGGAAAAAAATAACATCAGCTTAGAGAGTTTTTAAAAAAATTGCAAAATAAAGTGTGTAGTAAAGCACTGCTAAGTGGCACAGAGGAGGACAGGTTATGCTCTCTGCCTTCCCTGAAGGCTTGCAAAGGAGGTGGTCTGAGCCACATCCCAGGCCGATTCACCCCCAAATTGGAGAACAATAAAAACTAAAATAACTCAGTGCAAATGCTGCAAGTAGAACATTTATCCCTCAGACCCTTTTCTTTTCCTCCAGAGCTACTTGTTTGATTGGAAAGGGGTTTCCTCTGTGCTGCCTCGGAAGATGCTGGCTGCACCATATCCCACCCCTGCCTGGGGCTTCACAAACAGCTGCCGAACCCTCCTGGCGGCAGGAGGCCCCCATAGTTTGGCTGGCCCCACTCCAACAACACAGCCACCAGCACGACGTGAGAGGAAGGGTGTTGGCCAAGCTCAGTATCTGGAGTTTTGGGGTTAAGGCTCCTCTGACTTTATGCCAGGGATACGTGCTTGATTTCCTCCGCGCATGAAGGAAGCAGCTGCACACTTGCACGCAGTTCTAGCACGTCCTTCTCACGCTTCCCAGAGGTGTTCATTTCCTTGGTCACTGCTGAACAGCCACAGCATTACATGTCCAAGCTCATGGTCAGAGCTAGAAAAGCTGCATCCCAGTGCCCAGCAGATCAGAGATACCAGAACTGTGGACACTGTGGAGAGCCCCTGAGTCTGCCTGTGTTACATCTTGAGATTGAAATAAAAGTAACTGACTAACTAACAAAGAAAAACCACCCTGGAATTTCTGGGATCTGAAACTCCTTTGTGTAAACAATGTAGAATACTTCTTGTTAGCAGTTTTTCAAAACCAGGCTCAACAGGAGCTAGAGTCCTTTGTAAGGCTGATGTTGGCTCCACGCAGGCTCTGGCTGGAAGCTGCCAGGGATAGGCAGCAGTTGGATGCCCTGATTGTGGCAGAGGTTCTGGCTGTGGGGAAAGGGGCTGGGAAAAAGTCATCCCTGTGGAAGAGCAACAGGGACTTCCACTGTGCATCATCTTGTATCATACTGGAGAAACTGGGTTGAAATGCAGAGGCTTTCACAGCGAAGAAGGATCCTCAGACAAAGTCTTGGATCTAGAGCATCCCTCCAGATCAAGCAGCAATTTAACAAAGTATTTGCAAGGTAAAGAATAACCTTGTGTGCACAGTGACTCTTTGCAGTGGGACATGTCTAACACAGTTTGAAGAGCTACAGAGCTGCACAGATATAAGTATTTCCTACACAGATATCAGTAAAATGATGGGATAGTTATTTTCATATTTATCTTTTGATTCAGAAACTAAACTCAAACCCCGATCTTTCACTGACACCCTTGTCTGCAAGTTCAGCATCCTGCACACTGAAGCTGTATGCATTGGTTCTCAGATACACACAACCCAGGCACCTGTATTTGCCTCAGAAGACCAGGAGCTGCTTTGGTTGCACACCCGATGTGGTGTTATATTTTAGTTAAATGGTATGCTCTGTCTCACCCCTCGAAAATGTATGGTTTATTCCAAGCCTGTGATCCTCCCCTGCAGTATCCTGTGTCTGTAATCCCATTGCCCAATCTGTTCTGCGCCCACTTTGAATCTCCCTGTTAAGTGTGCCGGGGGGATGTCTCTCTCTCTCTCTCTCTCTTAGCCGGCTCTCCTGGATGGTGCCCTCTCAGCCGCTCTCTCCCCCTCCCCTTCCCCCCGTCTCCCTCAGAAACCATGCTGCCTCCCGGGGGTAGGACCCCCAATAAACCCTCATCTAAAGAGCACCCTCAGAAGCCGTGTGCAGTCTCCTTGCCTGCCGGCTGCTACCAGCGAGCTCACAGCGTAACCCACCCTCCCACCCCCCCCGAAAGGCGCCGCTACAACCCGAAGCAAAAACGCTTGGCACAGCTTTTAAAACAGTTTTCTGTGGTGCAGAGGTTGGCTGGGGATTCTTATTCGAGATGCCACAGAAACATTGTTGCCCATTATGTACCCTCAGGCAGTGCTGGGGCTGGGCTGATTTATGGAACTCAGAGGCAGGTAGGGTGTTTGCACAGCCTGGGAGCACAGCTCTGCTCTCAGCTGATCACCAGGTGCTACCCCAACTAAGACAATAAATCACGGCAGCAATAATTACTCACTCCTGATGCCATTCTGATGTCTTCAAACAGAGTGGATTTGGTCAATGAGTTTTCTAACACTTAAATAACTTGAATTAGAAAAACAAAAATATTGTTGCAATTAGGAGTTCAACTGTAACCTGACAAAAGACTTATCTCTAGGTTGCAGCTGCCTAGAAGGTCCAGCCAGCATAAAGCATATGACAGGATGGAAAAAATCCTACAGAAACCATCATTTCATTAAAAAGAGCATCTGCAGTTGACTAATTTGAATAGTTTGTTTCCTTCAGATTGATGGTTTTTTAAGGCCTTGATTTGACTTTGTAGAAACAAAAAGACAACAAATAAGATAACACAGTTTGTTCGGAAAAAAAAGCCCATTCTGGGTATGGCTGCAGCCATGGAGAACTTGGCCTACAGCAGCTGATTTCAATCTGTACTCACTTTCCAAGGCTTACAGGCACACATATTTTGAAGCTGTGACAGCATACTTGCTGAGGTCATGTTTTTTTGCTGAAGTGAGAATGGCATTTTTCAAATCATGTTGTTCTGCCCACAAAACCCAATGTCAACCAACATTACGCTTTCCCTCATGCAGCAAAAATACACAGACAAGCTCCTAGTCCACACTGGGAATGAAAAAAATGCCTTTCCTCTTTTGCTAAGCTAAGTTAGAGCTATGCCAACCCCTTTGAAAGGCAGTTCTTAAAGTGGTAAAGAAAAACCAAAAATAAAATCTCAGTCAATCAAAACAACTTCCCCCCACCCTGCCCCCTCAAAAAATCCTCCTAAGGAAAAAAGCTCTAGCTTTTTCTGTAGAGCCTTTCAAGGTGCAAGTTTCCTGAAATTCAAGTCAAAGCTCACACACACACACACTATGAGACCAACAGCACCAAGGCTTCTTTATACAGATGCCCTGTGGTCTCTCGGCCAGCTGGGTGCTGGTTTTTGAGGGATAGGCAGTGCTACCAAGGAGCAGGAAAATGGCAGCACCAGGCTCCAAAGCATACTCTAAACAAAGGGAAGCCTGTGCTCGTGAGACGTCAACATCTTTGTGCCAGGTAACTACCTGCCCATTGGATTAGATGATCTTTAAAGTTTTCTCCAACCAAAAACTAGTCTTTACTTCTATGATTGCCTCCATCTGGCATACAAGGCACCAATAAGAGCCACTGCCTCAGGAACTGGGACAAGCTCTGTTGGAATTGTTGATAAGCAACACGTCATTTTCCCAAGAAGGGAGGATCCAAAGATGCCATTGCTCTTTGTCCACCCTGATAAAAAGCTGGCACCTGTCCCTCCCTGCCTGTCCAGCAGCAGAGACAGGTGCTTATGGCTGACTTAGAAAGAGAACAGAGGGCAGCTGGAAGAAGCTGGAGAAATGCACATTTGAGGAGCGACTGGAGAAGTGAAGGCAATGGGTCTTGGACTAATTTGGGAGCAGGGGGAAAAACATATGCTGGGCTGGCACATGCTGGGGACCATAAGGCAGTTACAGTCTTCCTAACACACCTACCTGCCTCCCCAGGGCACTCCAAGCACTGCAAGAACATCTAACTTGTGCATAAAGTTCAGTCTCTTCCAGTGCAGTAACCCTGCCCACTAGTAGAGCTGCCAGCGAGCACTCTGCAATTCTGCACACAAGCAGCTCCCACCACCTCTTCTTCAGGGTGCCCTAGTTACTCTGTGTTTTATTTTGGGGTGCTATTTGTGCAGCCAACCCCATTTGTGCAGCAGGGTCATCCTTCCCAGATGATGACACCACTGCATGCTGAACATCTTAGCCTGCCAAGTGTTACTCCTGTAATGCCAGGTCTGGGGACCACCCTGAGGCAGCGACCTCCCTTGTGGTGAACATCTTTTGCTCAAAAAGAAGATGGGCTACTCCTCAACCCCGAGGAAACTAAATGTGACCCAGGAAAACAATGCCTTAGGGTTTAATAAATTGCACATTTCTTATTAGCCAGGGATTGCTCTTTGGAGGATACCTTTATTTCAGACCTGGAGTCAGAGCAGAGGCTGTGAGAAGGGCACAGGGAGAAAGAGCAGTCAAAAGGAGATTGCAGGGTGAGCCTGTTGTTGTGGCACGGTATATCTAGGTGCAGTAATCATCACCTGAACTTCAGAAAGGCACTCAGAGTAATTAAATATCCATTGTGGTTAACTAACAGGGAAGCTGTCAGGCTAAAAGGGCACTGCAGTTGAGGTAAACAACTACTTGCTTCATCAAAGAAAAGGTGATTTTTGTTCCTCTTAATTGAGAAGAGAGATGAGAATGACAGAATAAATTTTCCCATTCTAGATGTCACATATGCACAGTTACTTTTCTTTTAATAAGCACTAGAGGGAGCAACTTTAATGAGTACCAGAGATGAGTAAGAAACTTCTATAAATTCCTTATCATCTCAGCTATGTGTGTCATATTAGCAAAATTTGTCTTTCCATGGGGAAAGACACTTGCAGTTTGAGGTAAGGGCTGTTTTGTGCTACAGCGCATTTCCAGTATGACAGACTTAGTGCATCCAGAAAGAGTAAACAGAAGAGCTGTAAGATAGACCTTGTAAACTGAGCAGTGGTGCTTGAGGAGAAGGCCCACAACACTCTCCAAAAAATTCCCATCCTGAAATATGATCTAATTTATTTCTGATAGAAGATATAACAAAAATGACAGTGGCTTCATAGACCATCTGCCAATACTCATTTTTAATCCATACTTGATTTCCCTGCTCTATCCCTATGTACTTTATAAATTAAGAATTAAATACACATTATCCTTTCTTTATTCATCCAACTGGACTGTACGTTTATTTCTAATTGAAAAAGCAGACTTGAACACCCATAATCCAAATCCAATCTACCACAGGACACAGTTAGAGTTGGCTCACCCTAATGAAGCCTGATCCAGAAAGCCAGGAGCAGAAACATTACAAATATTTCCAAGAACCTGAAACCAGCACCTTTGGTTTTCAAGCAAAACTTTCTGATTTGGCTTCCAGAAGATGAGCGTTTTATTAGATCAGGTTTGTGAGGAGGAAAAGCAGAGTTGGGGGCTGAAGAGACTTGTGGGTGCTGCACTTTATTGTACTGGCTATTGAGGTAGGGCAAGGTCAGAGGCTTCAGGACTATTGCCCTGGTGTAGGCACACGTGGCAGCTCAAGGCAAGTCAAGAGGAGATCAAAGACACAGCGGGGCCAGGATGCTCAGCACACTTGTGCAGCTGGGTAACACTGTACTTCCCACAGGCTGGACCAACTCAGGAAGGGGACACAGAGGAACATCAGATATTTCAGTGACACCTGGATTCTCCTATACCCAAATGTAACAGCACGGAAGGAAGCGTTATTACAATGAAAGCCTGAAACTGAGACTCATCACTGGACCCCACTGACAAGAATAGGATTTCCCACTGACAAGGATGTTGTCTCAGGCCTTCATTGCTTGTTTGCCTTTCTCTCAAGCGTAGCCCTTTCCTGTTTGCAACACAGTCGAAAAACACACACATAAGAAAGAGATGCATTCCCTGCCGTGCGGGATGCACTCACCAGCTCTATTTCATATAAGTAACGTGGGAAAACTGGGGTGACCCTATTTTAAGTTATAACATTTTTCACATGCCCATTCAAATAGCCCCTTTCAGGAAGACTTCATTAAAGACTGCATAATCTTTACTGCTTGTGTTGTTCATGTATTGATATTACACAAAGGCAGATAGGGGTCTGATAGGCAGGTAATTATGAGTGTTTTCAAAGGAGAACAACCCCCCCTTCAGGAAATCAGTTTCAGTCTAGGCCATATGTATATATTTGTGATGGAAAAAGTTTTCTTTTTCTCAATTTTGTACAAAATTCTACAATGGCGTTAGAGCTGAGGAAATAATTTTTAAAAATGTAAAAGTTGGGAGAAAAATTCTAGGACAGAGAAAAAAATAAAAAAGGAATCAATCCACTGAACAGGCAAGGGCTGTAGATTCATGCCTGGAAAACTTATCTGTCCCTTTGGCCATACCAGCCTGTCCTATTTGTACTGGGTCATTGAGACCTGGGGCAATACCTTCCTATCCTTTCTGTACTGCTTTGTTCTTCCTAGAACTAAATCAAAACATCCAGATTCATGACCAAATAAATTCTTGCTACCCTCCACCTTCTTCAAATTATCTTATTCACCCTTCAAAAAGCTCTATACACTCATTGCAAGAGGTGAAATCAAGGCAGAGCCCTTCATCACAGCCAAATATTCACCCCTTGTCTTTCTTCAGAAATAAGATGAGGCCCATAGACACAGGCACCACTTCTGCACAGCTTTGTGTGCTATAGACATACAAAGCTCATTTGTTGGGATAATGTGCAAATTGGGGGCCAAAAGCTTGGTCCATCTCAGGGCACCTATAGCTTTTTCCTCAACTCAAGAAGGATTCATTTTTTTCCTGGAAAAGATGCTGCTTCTGCTTGTTAAAGAGCACACCAGTAATTCAGACATCCACAAAGGAAGGATTTCTTTCCTCTGAAGATCAGATTCTCGCTCAGCTCTGGAATGACAGCTCCAGGCACTATGTTATGGACCACAGAACAAACACTCACGATACCGCAGCCTCACTCCCGTTAGCCTTGTGGTGACCTGAATTCCCAGCTTTGCTGCAAAAACCACTTCTAAGCTTTATACTTTTAAAGAAGGAAACTTTCAGGACTGAGCTTCTCAGAGGAGACAGGATGAGGAAAGATCATTTTTCAAGCCAAACTATACACAGGCTAGAAACTAAGTGGTCCTGTCCCTCTGCCTGCTTCAGAGGTGGGTAATTCCATGTCTGCAGAGAGGCACTGCTCAGCAAAGCATCAGAGGAGACCAACATTTAAGGCACCCTGGGGTAAGGCAGCAGCTAAATGATGCTTGGCAGGATTGGAAGGTTTTTCAAACTGAAGGCATTGTTTCCCACATCAGATATCTGAGCCCCTTCATGAGCTTGACTCTCTTTTGAACCAGCCCATGGATGTGGGTCCAGCTGGACACGCGCCCCTCTTCTGCCTCTGCTGTGTTACTCACCCATTGTACTTTGGGAATGTGCCGGAAATAATTATGCTGATAAGCTTAACATTATCTCAGTTATCAAAATTGTGTGATCGTTTGTTTCCACATACAAACTTGTTGGAATCAGATCACTTTTCCTTCTTCCTAAGTCAGGCTTTACAGGATCCATTGGGGAGTGGTAGGAGCCTAAGTTTGCACTCCCAAGTTACTTGCTTTCCCTTTTGATTACTTACTTTGGAAAAACTTATGAGTTTTACTTACTTTGGAAAAACTTACAAGAAACAGTGAGTTTCTACACTGCCCTCCCAGATTAATTTGCTCACCATAGCCAGCCAAATACTTACTTTTCTGTACTATCTAAAAGGAAATTACTCTTGTAATCTTTGAATATATGATTAAAAAAAATATTGCTGCCCATGAACCCAGTTCTTTGCTCACCTTTAAACACTGTGTTCCCAGGACAACAATGCAGATCATTCACTGGCCTGTTCTCCTACCTTCATCCTAAACAAAGGTGATTATTTATACAAACAGTGCCTTTTTATAGATCTTCAAAAGGAAGACAAGGAAGAACCTTTGGCGCAGAGCACCAAAACAACTGAAAGAGGCAATACAATAACTCCAATAACACACTTCTAGTGCTGGGGGCACTAGTGAAGAATTATGGAATATTCAGCTGCCTCTTGTCAAAATTGAATACTCACTATCTTTCATCCAGTTTGCCATTTAATGGAAAGATGTCTTCAGAGATGCTTGGTGGAAATCTATGCTGCCCTTTCCATTTGGAGGAAGGGCAGCATAGAGGACAGCCATATCTACCAGGCCTCCATGTAGAACATTTGTGGGTTCTTAATTTTTCATGTTTCCATTCACAAGCTGAGTTATTTCCTTGTACTTTGTTGGATAAGCTCATTTGGTAGAAGACACTTCATGACTACTTTGTTTCATACTCCTAAAGAGGTTTGTTTTTTTTTTTATATTAAACATAATTCATAAATTAAGGCTCAAGAGGTCATCAAGGATGGCCACAAATTTCTTGTTGAAGTCATTTCAAGACAGAGTTTTATACTTCATAAGTAGGCACTATAATTATTAACAGCTATAATGGCATGCCAAGGAGATTCACATGATATAAAAAGGAATAAAAAGAAGTCCTGGTGACTGTGAGAATATCTTTTTTATCAAGCTGGTTATACCAAAGTTGAGTGTTTGAGTTCAAGCAGTTGTACTATGTTGTCATAAAATAGTACCCAGCCCAACTGAGTAGCTGTGCTAAAATCACAGAATCATGAAAATCATGAGCATCCATGCAGCAGTTGTCTGGAGACATAAACTATGTGTTCATTTGGACTGGATATCAGGTACTAGGCAACCAGGAGTCAATTGCTTCCTGGGAACACCTTTTTATGGTTTTGGTTTGTTTTTTGTTTGTGTGGGTTTTGGATGTTTGCTGGTTGTGTGGGGTTTTTGTGACGTTTTGTTGGGGTTTTTTTTTTTTTTTCTTAGGGAGTGGGGTTTGGTTTTTTATGCTTAATCCTGGGTCAATTATTTTCCCATGAAACCCAGGAATCAATTTCTGTGGTGTGGTATAAAATGACACCACTGTGAATACAACCTTACTCACCCAGGAACTACCAGGACCGCACAAGGTGACAATGAGTTTATCAGAGCCTAGCCCTTAATATAGAAAGCAAATAGAAAACCATCCTATGAAACATGAGATACAAAAGTGATAAGGAACAGTAGATTATTCACTGACTAAAAGCACCCCAAACAAACTGACTGGTGAGCTCTATGGATTTGCCATCATCTGAATCTCCTCATCTGCATACCACCTTCAGCCAGAGGAGAAGAGGAAAGGGGGAAAATGTACTAATGCAAAAGTAAAACAAATAAAACTGAAAGGGAACAGGGAAATTACAATATTTAAATGTTATAAATAAAAGAAAGCTGCTTAAGCATGTAAGCTTAGGACTTCCTCCAGTTATAAAACTTCACTAATATCTAGAGGTAATAGTAAGTAAGTTGGGTGTTTTGTGGCTTCATTTCTTTCCTACTGTTAGTATTACTGTTTTCCCCAACTGATTTACATCTCTGCTTAGAGTAAGCATTCTTTCCCATGGTAAGAACACAAAAACAAGGAAGAAAGATACATCTAATATGACTCACAACCATTGCCAGCCTCAAATATTTATTCTTCCTTCAGGCATTGATTACACCACCCTACAGAACACTGTGCCATCTTCTGTAAAGTTATTTTAATCTGCCTCACCTCATAATTCCTTTTATATTTTTACTGCTTATTATCTGGAGGATCTCTTGTAGGCTGCTAGCACTAGGCCATGTTATCTTACCTTTAAAAAAATAAAAGAAAAAACTCATACTACTTTCTTTTTTGTTTTTACAGCTCTAGCCCTTAATTCAAAGAGCCAAATTTGACACTGATTCCTCTCTGAAACAGCTCATTCTTTATTTATAAGTTTCCATGAGTAATAATACATGGTTTTCTGTCTGTCCTTACTAGCATGCCCTCCACAGAGTCTACAGGACTGTCCTTCAACCCTGACCAAAGTTCTGCTCCAACAGATGCCATGGATTCTGGCTTCCCATAGAGAGCATATACATTACTATCGAAAATTATTTGGGATGACATTAAAACACCCTTGCTGCTATGTCAATATTTTAAAAAAGAAAAAAAAAAAGCAACCAAACCAAAAACTACTCTTCCTCAAATTGCTGACTATTCAAAACTGTTCTTTGAACAGTTCCTGTTCTTTGAACTTGCTTTGCCTTCTACCATCTTCTAGAAGAAATCAAGGAAAAAGAACTGAGTAAGTCCCCTCTTACTTCTACTATTCACAACCAAATCTTAATACTTGCCAGCACTTAAAAACACATACTTTCTGTTCCTCCCTGCTCTGGAAGTGTAGAGAATGACTTCATTATTGGGTGAGTTTAGCTTATGTTCAGGGATAAGACCAGATGATTTAGAAAAAATGCCAAGCTATTGGAACAAGCAATCTCCATATCACCACTGCTCAGAGAGGCAGAGTGGTGCCCTAGGGAAGAAGAGGGCACCTAATAAGGGAAAGCATTTTAAGAGAATTTGTGTTCTCTGTAGCTCCCTGTGCTGTGTATAGCATAGCTTCTAGTGTTTTGTTTATTGAAGTCCACTGATCATCAGAGAAGAGATGGGCAATGCAACTACAGAGAAAAAAATCCAGCCAAGATGAAAGACACCAGAAATCCTACTAGAAGAAAGCCTGTGCTTCCAATGCTGCTGACCAAGTGATAATATTTTGCAGGTGAGGGGCCTGGAAAGTCAAAGTAGTCACAGGTCCTCCTGCAGAGAGCTACTGAAATTATCAAGGACATGGCCAGAACTGTAAGGTCCACCAATACATGTCTTTAAAGTTCCAGCCATCTAGATCCCTCCTGGAGGACAGAAAGGAGGAAAATATGAAAGGCCAGAAGGAAACACAGTATAGCTGCAGTGTTCCTACGACAATTTAGTAGATATGACAAAGCCAAAAAAGGCACCCATTTAGTAAAAAATGCTACAACATTTGCAGCTCCACTCAGCCAAAAATTATTGCTTTCCAATTACAGCTATTCTTTCCTTCACTCCAAGATTTCATGACCCCATGGGGTGCAGTCTGAAAAAAATTAATACTTTGTATTCCTGAGTACCTGCACTCAGGTAAACAAGCAAGACAACAAAGAGAGGGGGAAATACAGGGGGGGTGTGGGAAAGCAAAAGGGCAAAGTAATAGGGTATAAGGTGAGAGAAAGAATAAAAGCAAAATCAGTGGGATGATTTGGAGTAATCTCCTTTTACTCTAAGTGATCAACCATTGACTCCATGATGTCTTTTGAAGGAACATCATCTGATGAACTCTGCAGAAGCCCATCCCACAGCTCAGACACTTGACTCCAGCTATCCTCTCTAGAAATGGGAGCAGAAAAATGAGGCAGTGACAGGGCTGGAAGAAACTGATCAAATGTCTTGATTGAGTCACTGGCCAAGTTGGCATCTCCTTTTCCTGATCTCAGAAAGCAAGACTGCTGTTTCCTTATCTGGCTCTAGAGGACATCCAAATGTACTTACTTTTCAAAGGGGTCAACTGCTTTCTGGAAAGGATAGGTCTAAGAAGAGGCAGTAAATATAACTCCTTTACAGCAACTAATTCATTCATTGCAAATCGCCTTATGATCTTTTTTAACCAACAGCCCAAAGCAAGATTGCAAGATAGGGCTCACACTGTACAGAAGGATTATGGCAATTAAAATTATGCACACAAAGACTCAGTCCCAGACTAACTTCATTTCTGGGCTACATTAAAAAAAAAATCACATCAAATGCACACACAACCACATTTATATCCATGCAAGCAAGATGGGATGTGCCTATGCTTACGCCTGCAAATGAAAAACAGCACCTCTCTTTCAAACACTGAAAAGCTCCTAGGGATAACCTTTCACAAATAAACAACCTGCTCTGCTCGGAGAGGGATTTTATAAAGAACAGAGATTACAATGGGCTTAATCATGATTAAACACTGATCTGGCTCAATCTACTCAAAAGCAGACAAAAGATAAATAAAAACCTCCAGCAGATGCATTTCATACTGGAAATTCTGGAACCTCAATTGACGTCATACTTTTTATGTTCTGATAATATCTGGAGGAAACAGTACACTGGATCAAGAAAACAAAAGCAAATTTTTAGTTAAAATTCTCCATGTGCTGTGTAAAAAGAAGGTGGCTACAGCGTGGAACACACAAGGCAGCTCAGCATTTTACAAACCTCTTTTTGACTGCAGCTGAAATTGCACCAGCAGAGCAATGCTACTAAAAGTAAACAGGCACCCCTTTTTTGCCTCATCTCCCACATCTTACCCAGTAAAATTGTGCAACAGTAGTCACTGAATTTCCTCTCACACAAAAGCCACTTCTGATCAATGTCAGGCGTGTTAAATTTCTTCTAGTAAAATAATGCCACCTCCTCAGTATCACCCCAATTGTGCTTCACTGATTCCTCATGCCCAGTGTAAAAATTCTGTGTGATGCAAAGGGGCTGAATTTAGCAAATATTTCCCAGATACAGATATCTGGTCTTTCCTATAGGTGAGGAAATCCAGGAAACTGATTCCACATCATGGAAGACAACTCCAGCCAATACTATTGCTGAAGGATGTGGGAAAAGCCAAAAAATGAGCATAGATTGTAGAGGTTGTTTGTTTACAGAACTAAGTTTTCTATTTAATGCAACCAGGTAAATATGAAGAGAGAGAAATAGCTCTTTAGATGGGGTGGGGGGAATCTACCTGGAGGAAAAGGCTGATCAGAGTTTTTTTTATTCTGTCATCTCTAACAGAAATTCCCAATGGATGACTAAGTAAGATTAGACCAGCAGATAGAAGAGATCCCTTCCTGTATTGAGAAGGTGCATGGCTGCCTGTCCTCATGTCCAGAGAATGCATTCTGTGCTTCAGAGGCACCAGATGAAAGACTTTCAATCTCTCTTGATTTGTGACCTCCAAAACTTCTCACTAGAAGTGAAGGTGAAAATCCCCACACAGACAGTGCAAGCCTACTGATAATTGCTTTGTTCTTTTCACTGTCTGACCTCTTGGACATTGCTCACATAAATTTGCCATCATTGTTATAGCCAGACTTTAATAGTGAAACTTGTGTTGCTTACACTGATTTTCAAGTTGCTAGTTACTGTAAACGTCAAGAACATTATCCCTAAACAAAATCAAAATTCTCACCCCAATTCCTATTGTCCTTCAGCCCACCTAGTGTGTCTCATAGCAGTCTAAGTAGATCTCTTCCAACTCCAGGCAGAACAATCATCACTTTGCAAGTGAATTCCACACTTCACAAACTGCAGATCAGAATCACATGATTTGCATTTCCTAGATGAGAAGCCAACAAACTTCTCTGTGGAGTCAAGTGGACAGTCCTTTGTCATCTTGAGTAACTGCAAACGCATTCACATTTTAATACACAAATAGGGAAATAATGGGTTACTGTTGCTTGTTCACAAAGCAGGCTTACCTTTTAAAAAGCTATCAAGGGATTATTGAATTGCACAAATTATTTAATTTTCCTCTATAACCCACCTCTGAAGCAGGAATGAGCTCAAGAGCCCCTGTTAACACCCGAAAAATGCAGGAGGAAATGCTTAGAATGCAAAGAATATTTTTATTTTTCTTCTAAGATGGATAACTCTTCCTGCATAACTTGCTGGCATCAAGCACCAATCAGAACAATTGCTTTGGTGTACGTGTTTGCCTATGGAAAAGGGCTATGGATTTAAATGCTAAAACAGTTACCAATGAGAAATGTCACCTGGCTAGGCAGTTCAACCTAATTACTTACACAGATTTATTTTTAAACCGTAAAAACAGCATGTTGCTTGGGAGAATTATTTTTCCCCCTTCCCCAAATAAATACAATTAACATTTGGCAAGCAGAATTCTTCTTCTGCAATTAAGGACTTGCCAAAATTAGATAAAGTAAAGTACTCAAAAACACATTGGGGCAAGAGTGTCGCTAAGAGCATCTCCCAGAGCTGTGATTCTGGGAGAGGAAGAGATGTCGCATATAGGACTCGGCACCAACAAGCCTGCATGCCTGTGATACTTCTTCCTAAAGTCTGAGCAGCCTTAAACCCTTGTGGGGACGAGGCTGGCATGGCTGGAAGCCTTCCCATGGCATCTCGCCATCTGTGCTCTTCCCTGCCCTCGGCAAATGCCAGCAGCACTTCTGAAGGGAAGGCACGTAAGTAACGCAGACCCACAGCAGCAGGGCAAGCTCAGCAAGGGGGCAGGAGGACGCAAACACATCAATTTGAAGGCTCAAGGTAGGACAAAATACAGGTAAGCATGGGCTTGATTTTAAGCTGCCTGCAAGTCCACTCACATGGAGCCTGTGCTGGAATGGATCTGACAGGCTATGGCCAAAACAAACACAAACCCACCTCTGACCCAGATTTTTCTCTAGGTAAAGGCTCTTGTTCTTCTTACGTGACCTGGTTCACTGAAATAAATTATTATTTTCCCATTCCTCCTAACAACAGTAAGCATGGTGCTGGGGCTCAGCTCGACAAGCAGCACCCTGTCTGTGGTGCTTACAGGAGCCTGTGGTACCCCAGAAAAACAAACCAGCTCATGAGCAGCATCCAAGGGTCAGTCCAGCTTGTTCTAATCCAGGACAGGCTGTAATTAAACCTTGCCAATCATCCCTCCTGTTTTGGCAACACCAGGCATAAACCCCACCAGTGTGGTAGATCTTCAGCTTAAAGGGCCATTTTGGCCCAATTTGCCAAAATGTTGGGGTTTAGGAAATTAAACAAATGGAGTCTTTGCATGACACAAAGCTTCTCAAAGTGTATTAGTTTATTTTCAAGAGCCAAGGTGGGAGAAACCTTTAAAGACACTTAAGTACCTAAGACAGAATGGCACAAAATCCTTTTCCAGCAAGCCAGACCCCAACAGTTCAAGCAAGTTCTCCCAGCCTGCTCCAACTGTGAGATGAAGCTCCACTGGCTTCATGTGCCTCACCTCACAGTCTGCCTGTGTTATTCATGGCTAGAATAATTTTATGACACTGCTTTGAGGCCCTGGTTCTCAAGAGACTAGCTGCACATGCACTTAACTTCAAGGTGATTTGATTTCATAGAGCTGATCTGCAGCCCCTAAGTCTGTTCAGCAGGGGGCTTCTGCTCACTCCAGGATTCCATACACTTGTCAAACATATATAAGAGCACTTTCAAAACTGGGCAGGAAATTTTAGAAACAAGAAAGTTTCTGAAGTTCAAAAACCATCTATGACAGACTGGAAAGTGTCCTACAGAGCAAACAGTTTTAAGTTATCATGTCCATAGCGAATTTAAAGGAAACTTACCTTTGAAAACCAGAAAAACCCATCTTAGAATAAATATGAAAATATTATTATTTAATAATATTCTTTATTCCTGCAGTATAATGCTGATAAATAATGACTTAAGACTACAAAACTCAGCACAGTGTTCTCAAAACCTGACTCTGCAAGCAGGCTGGACAAGGGATTTTGTTCTATTCTGTGGGCTTCTTTCCTCTCTTGTACTTAAAAAAAATAAAGACAGCAAATTTCTTTGAACTTACATAATTCAAGCCTGTTATTTTCCATAGGCCTTTTAAATTCTTTAAGCTTGGCATTGTATGAAAGCAGAGATCAAATATTCAGAGAGCTCAATTTAGAAAGATAATTTTTCTGAGGCTGAGCCTTTCTGAAGAGCTTCCTGCAGTGCTCCAGACAATGCCCCAAACTGCCACCCCCACCATGCTGAGGTCACTTAACCTTGCCAGGCCATGTTTTTGGAGGCATCAGGCCAAAGGGAGGTATGGGTCTGTTGGAAAGGTGGGAAGGGTACAGGGTGTGAGGGGCCAGAGAATCTGACTGCTGCAAACAATGGAAATTTGCTAAGATCAACCTGCTTTGCACAATGAGTGGTTGAGAACCATGTCTTGCTCACGTGTGAAAAACGACAATGTCTCCTGCGTAGTCCTGTGTCACTGCCTTTTATCAAAATCTACCTCTTCAAGTCAAAATCAGAGTTCATGAACACCAGCGAAGAGATGACCCATGTGAATTAACTGGGTGTATGAAGAATCTTGGTGAAATGCATCTCAGTCAGTGGCAAAGCACAAGGCTGAAGCACCCACTGCTGCTGCATCTTGTTTTACTCATTATTTCTAGAGTACTCAGCAGATGCAGCCTGAACACAGCACTGCAGGACTTCTTCCTTCACACAGACCAGGATGTGTTCAAGGCAAGAGAAGGGTTGCTCCTTCCTCCCTGAGCCTTGCCACACCACTCGTAGGTACAGAGGAGCTGCTTGGATCAGGACCAGCTCAGTGCCTGCTCTAAGACAGCAGTTTTTCCAACAGGGCTCAGAATCCACTTGTTTTCTTTGCATCCTTTTCTTTGCATAAAAGGTCTCTCATCCTGCCTCATAGCTGGCTCCTTGGTCTTGCAGGTGAAGGAGTTAGTGTAGAAAGTGAAGGGAAGCCACTGGTTCCAGAATGAGCACTGGGAGTCCAGTCCCACATGCCAGGCCAGAAGAATCATAAAGCAAAAAGAAATCTGGTCTTACATCCAGAAGCAGGCCATCATAGAACAGTCTGTGTCGGAAGGACCTTAAAAGATCATCTGGTTCCAATGCCCCTGTCATGGGCAGGGACACCTTTCACCAGACCAGGTGCCTCAGGGCTCCATCCAACCTGGCCTTGAACACTTCTCAAGATGAGGCATCCACAGGCCTGAGGGACCTGTTTAAGTGCCTTCTCACCCCTACAGTAAAGAATTTCTTCCATGTATCTGATCTGAGCCTGCTGTGTTTGCAATATCCTTGGATGAAGAGCAACACTGGATTTATTAGTTACTGCTTATTATTAAGCATTGCTTACCCCAAGCTTGCTGTAAAATCAGAAAACACCAAAAGCACGTGGTCAGCTTAGACAAAACATCAACCCTCTGCCTTCATACACTATGTAGCTAGGAAGATGTCCTCTTTTATGCAGCATGGTATTCCATGAAGTTAGGAAGCACAACTAACACAGAGGGCTTTAAGAGCTTAAATCTGTTACAATAATTGCATTAGATGTATTTTTAATACCTTTTCCAATGCTTCTCTGTCAGCCAGCTCCTGCACAGCCAAAAGCTTGATACTGTAAGAAAAAACGGAGAGAAGAAGAGAATTAATCACTCTACTGCAAGAATTACAGAACTGAAGCGCTGTTTTTATCTTCTCTCTTGACAAAAGAAATACAAGAAATGCTCATGATAAAACAAAATAAAGCAAGAGAGACAATGTCACTTTGTTTGCCTTGAATTAGCTATCACAAGCAGATTTTTTTGATTTCCAAGTTACAAGTGTATCTGAATTTGCCTTACAGAGAAACTGCATCAATCGTTACATTTGTAATATCCAAATTAACACCAAAGGATCTTCTGAATGACAAGCACAGAAAAATATTCTAGACATTTCTACCAGTTGTAGTCAGCTTTGTTCCTCAGTGTGAACAGGTTTCTACGAGTCCCAGAAAGCCATTCCAGGGATTCACAATATTATATATGAGGTGCAGTAGCTAAGACAACCCAGCTCAAGAAATTTGAGGGAGAGGTCAGGGAAATGTGCACCACCATTTAAAATTAGGATAGAAAGGTAATCCTCAGTGATTATTCTTGTAATGCCCTTTGCCAATCAATCCCAAATTTCTTCTACTGAATCTTTTCTAAGTTTACCTCTAGGGGCTAAATCCTGCACACTGAATTTCATTCACTTCAACAAGGTTATGAGATTCACTCAAATAAGATTCTACACCTGTATTGCAACTCCGCAGGCTCACTTCCCTTACCCAGCCTTAAACCCAGCCACTTAATATATTATCCTTGGACTCCAGAGGATAATTTCCTTTACCCAGAGATACAAAAGCATTTGCATGGCAATAGAAGAATCAAATGATGCATATAAATATTGTTTAAGTTACTCTCACCACCCTGCACACAGACACAGTAAAAAGCCAGTATAGTTAAAAGCTCATATTCAAGAAGGTGTGAATAGTCAACATAGAAGCCTGCCAAATGATATAATACAAAAAAGTTTTATTAGCCTTTCAGAACCTCAGAGCAATATTGCATAATTCTTGAGCATCCAGTGGCACCTTATATGCTAATTATGTACATCCATCCTGCAACAGCAGCTGGCAAAGCATAGTTCTAGTCCTGTCTTTCTATGGCTTTCCACTGCAGGTATTCACAGCCTAATCCCTAAACACCAATGTGCTTTCACTTTAATGGACTTCTAGCTTTCAGTGTCTTCAGGGTATCATATAAAGCCTGTACCAAATGAATTATAAAATAGCCACAGACAATGAATTTCTAGTCTGCAGAGACTATTACTACTAAGACAAAGAGGGTGGAGATGGTTCAGAAAACAATGGGATAATCAGAAAAATGAAAAAGGTATTCCATTAAAGCCCAAACACTCTGGTAGCAGGGGGCATGTGATTTGGTGTTACTCTTTGGTAAACACACTAGGCTGCACACACACACATTCAGATGCACTGGAAGGCAGTTAGGGAAAGTACAAAACTAATACAAGGTATATTTAAACATAATTTTCCTTGCAATTCTGCCAGCATGCAAAATAAAGATGGGCTGGGCAGCAAGCAAAGAAGGCAGTTCCATTTAAAATACACTGCAGTGCTGTGTCCAACTCAGAAGCAGACTTAGCTGATGCACCTTGGAGAACAAACTCCAATAACCCAGGCAGGAACAATGCAGCCACAGTCAAGACCTGTCTCTAATTCAGGAGTCACCTGTTCATTTTGGATGACTCACCTCTGTTGTGGTGCACTTGAGAAAAACACTGGATGGGTGAGAGGGAAGTAGGCTAACACACACGTGGATGCATTCAGGGTGCTCACAGCCCCCTGGGCTGCTGCAAAGGTGGCTTAAAGTCTATGTATACATGGGTTGGGGCTATGCATATTACTGTTGTATTTCTTTTTTTGAAGCTAGACTTTTTGATTACTTAATCAAATCCATCAAGACTGTGGATGCTTCTACAAACAGACTGATTTATTTCTAGATCGTTCTATGTGAGTTAGCTGACACTCAATAGCTACAGAAGATGTAGACTGCCCTAAAAGCAAGTACCACTTTCATTAAAAATCATCATCTCACTGTAAAAACCTACCTTCCTTCCCATTTACACCTGTAAAGCCCCACAAGAACTTTTTCAACTGGTATGTATTTTTTTTTAAAAGTATCCAGTCACACAGAAGCAATTAACTAAACAGGAAGCAGGAATCTTTTTACTTTATTTCATTATATTATGGAGATGCTGTACCCTTGTTCAGAGGTGAAGAAACCATACAAAGGTTTACATCTTACAGAGATACTGCATATGCAGGGTCCGAATCAAATCTCAATTCAGAGTTGCTGCATGATTTGCAGCAACACTGGTTTGATTCCTGGAGAGAAAAAGACTTCCTCTGCTGTTACAAATTGAGACCAATGTTTGCCCATTACTTTACTCTTTTCTCCTCAGGTATTTTTTCTTGGTCAAAAGGAATCTACAAACACAAGTATCACCCCTTATACAACCAGCTGCAAGATCCTTCTTTCCTTAAAGCACCATCACAGATGCTGTCTCTGTCCATTGGATTACAGCACATTACCTGGAAAATTGCTCTTGATGACCAGTTATTTACTGCTATTTCTTCCAGCAATTCCAAGTAACATTAGTATGAGCTACCTCGATGCAATGTCAGCTTGGAAAAGCAGCTTCTTTCAAGGCTGCTGCTTTGGGCATTTGATGCTTCAAAAAGAAGTCAAGCTGCTTATTTAAGCACCACATCAGCAATCTTACAACCACTGAGAGCAGCTCATAACTTCATTTGCTGTTTGTATCTTTTTTATTCACCAAGGATTTCAAGTTACATGGGAATACAGTCAGTAACTGGGGGGAGAGAGGGGGAGGAAGTCTCCAATTAAAAAAATCTCAAATGAAATGCAAATAGTTACTAAAAGCCAATGCTGAAGCCCAAGGTCTTGCAGACTACAATACAACACTTAAGTACTACTCTGTTTATATAGATCCTTGGTATTATTTCTTTCATCCTCACCCGTGTTGTGCAAATGCTAACTCATGAATAAAGTTGTAGAAAAGTCGTATTTTCCAAAGAAACCTTAGGGCTCCTGGAGAGTCTGCTTTAACTTACCAGCATTAAAATATACTGGTTAAGAAACCTGTAATATGAGTAATTATACTGAAAATGCCTCTGCTTGAATCTGAAACTCTATTATAAATACTCACTGACTGAATTACTTACATGATCTATTTAAACAAAGCTATTGAAATTAATATCCTGGCACCCCAGGCACACTCAAAATACTTGAAAACATGCAGTGATCAGGATGAAGGACTCTCCTCCAGCACTGAAAATATGCAAACATGATGTGCTGTCAAGGAAACATGACTCCTCTTTTTTTGGCCATGGGTGACGCACGGCATTCTCCTCTACGGGAATTCCTTTTGGTTTCCAGAAGATTAGTCACAGTGCTGAGCAAATGCCTGTAGCTACAGCACATTTCTACACCTCAGGGTATCATTGCAATCCTTTCCTCAAAGTCTTCCTACTCAAAAACAAGTAGCATTGGGTTTCTCTTTTTAATCCCACATACCCAGGAGTAATTTAAGTCTTTCTGGCAGTCTTTTGCAACACTGCAAACTTGCAGATAGGTCCCTTGCCTGCTGATGAATTCCTGTTCACCCTGAGCCATCATGACCACATTTAATTTGCACTGAGCTTCACTTCCCAGCTTGAATTCACATTGCCCACAAAATCCCATCTGCTCTTGCAGTGGGGAATGTTGGGGCTTTCCCAAGAACCACTAGAGGGTCATCTGCCTGCAAACCAGTGAACCTATGGCTCTGCAGCAAGGCAGATGGGATAGACTGAGACTGCCGCACAAGGCAGATCTCAGATCCATCCATGCAAAATGCACCTCAGGTCTTCATCTGAGGAAGAGAAGGTGCTTCCTCCAAAATCAGCTTGAAGAGTGCTTTAGGGATAGAAAGGTTTTTAGAATTACAGTCAGTTTCTGGACCACCCCTGCACAGACCTAGAACTGCAGCCATTATAGACACAGGTCATGTGGTTGCCACTATCAAGAGAGAGGGTCCCCAGAGCAGATCATCGGTGAGCACAGTGACCTATTTCTGCTGAGCTGAGCACGGCATGGAGCTGAGGCTTCCATTCAGTGCAGAACATGGCAATTTTGAGGAAAGGGGAAAGAGGAGAAAGTGAGGAAAATGTGAAGCATTACATTCAGCAATCAGAGACTCAGTGAAATGTTTAAGCAAACACTTGGCCTCACAATGGTGCCCTACAAAAGCTTAATTACATACCTTTGCTCAAGGCCTGAATTTTTCCAAAGCCCTCATGCTTTCTATCAGCCAGTGCATAAGCCTAAAGTTAACAACATTGAGAAATGCCATTTGATTTCTCTTGCTTTTCTGTCACCTTCTTCAGTGTACAGCTGCACCAAATCTTGCTTCAGCTAGACTCACAGACATTATTATAAATAGCCCATGCAAAAACCATTAAATCCCAAACCATTTCGAGCAACATTAAATAATTCCTTTCTCCCGTACTTTTTGTCTACAAACTCTTCCTCTTTGATCTTGAGATAAGATCCCACAAATGTATCATGGCCCACAGTGAAGCTTTATGGAACACTTAAATATCTAAGAGTAGAGCATGAATGAAAGTAATTGAAGTGTTTACTAACAGACACATGTGTGAACTAGTTAACAAAAAAAAACAGGACAAAACCACTTGGGCCACCAAACTTGTAGGCCAGAATTGTATCTGGAAACCTATCCAAACCAGCCTTGCTCATCAATCTATTCTGCTCTAAGAGATGAGCATGAAATGTGAGAGTTGGACTAAAAAAACAACAACAACAAAAAAGCAGCTGAGCTATGCTAATGGTACCTGGTACCTGGGAGGGAGCACTCCCCATCCCTCACCTTAGTCTCCCCTTGTGCTGCTGAAAGGGCACGCTCATCACCATTCACACCACAGTCCCTGTGTTTCCTTTGACACTTGCCAGATGATGGGGTGAGTAACAATAAGGATGGGGAAGCACCCCATGCATGTACGTGTTCCCTGTGAGGGCTCTGGTGGTCCCCGCTGCCCCAGCTGTCAACAGCCTGAGGTTAACGGTTGTGATGAGATGCTTAGAGAAATACATGGAGAGCAGGGAAAGCCAACAGCCCAAAAGTAGCAAACACAGATAAACACAGATCTAGTGGCTTAAACAAATGTGGGGGAATATGGGGGGGTTGGTGTGTATAGAGGGCGTGGGGGTGGGGTTTTTTTCTGTTTGGCTGTTTGTTTTAAGTATAGACTTGCTGCTGGACCTTACTGCTAATGACTAACGGGACCCAAGTCTTCTCTTCTGACTCTGTCTGCCCCTGTGATGATTAACTTGCACAAGGGTAGGTGAAAGAACAACAGGCTCCCGCCAATAGTACTTACCAGACTAAGTTTAACACGGTGAGATGATGGGCAAGCAAGTCTGAGCACCCTGGGGCTGCAACAGGATCTGTGCCACTCCTCTTTTGGGGTTGCCCACACTGACCAGGGCAATGGGTCACCTAAGTGGGAAGCCTTTACAGTGAAGGACCAACCTTTAAGTCTTTCATCAATGCATGGACTGTAAAAATACATCTTATTTTTGCTGGCATATCCCATTTACAAAGTTGTCTTTCCCCCCAAGACCCTATTCACTCACACCCCCATAAAAACAAAAGCAGGAGGAAAGAAAAGCATGCTCAATGACTTTCAGCCTCGTACACTTCCTTCATCTACCACGTGAAGTTGGATGAGGAAAAAAAAAAACCCAGTTTCTCCTTTTTCAATAAAAGCATCTGCATCTTCTCAATAACTGCTTAAATGGAAGGAAAAACTGTGTCCACTGCCACATCTTAATGGCTGCTGGAAGCCACTAGAGAGTTTCTGAAGTAAGCTGATGGGCTTGGATGGGAATACCATGCCATATTGCTTTGGGACTAACTGCCAGCTAATGACACAACAAAATATGTTAGGAGATTCTCAGGAAAAAATATATCCACAGTAAGAAGAAATTATGATAAAATCAGGGAGCTGCATTTCCTACATATTAAATGCATTTATATCTATCTGTACTATAGATACACATAAAAAAGAACACATACATGTTATATATAATTTTTGAAACATTCATATATATATACACAACTATATATAGGTGAATTTATTTAGGGCTACTTTTTTTGAAGCTCCCTCATTGGGATGAAAGCAGATATTCTTCAATGTCTAGTCATTGCTGATTTGCCTGCAGCATGGTCTGAAACCAAAAAGCAGATCAAGACACTGCAGCTGGAAAGGGAACCAGGAGTAAATGGAAGGAGCAGAGAAGCCGAAATCCATCAAGCAAATTGGCAATGTAGTGCAGGCCACACAAACACTCCCACCCAGATGTTTGCATTCATGGATCCTATTACATTATGCAAGTGATTGAAGTACTTGTCATGGGGAGAAAGGAAACTGTAATGGAACTAGAAGAAGGAAAACATGAATTATGGATGGTTACTACTGAGAGTTGAAGGGGGAGAACAGCAGCATTACAAGGCAGGAGGCAACTGAAATAGTTCATCTCTTTCCTATTTCAGTGGTTCTCTGGGTTCAGGAATGCTCTCTACTTGTTCTCTGCTCTAAACTTGCAGCAAAGCCATCACTTTGCAGGATCTATGAACTCTGCATTGAGGATCTGATTTATGTTCAGCTGATGCTGTGGTTTCAGTGCAGCTGTATCATTGCAGGAACAGAACAATGAATCATAAACTCTGAACATTGTGTATTCCCAAGGCACAAGAGAAAACCCAAAGTCTGCAAGAACAGCAAACTTCTTCCTAGAATACTGAAAGGGAATAAAACATGCTGAGAATGACCCAAACCACAACCAACTGCAGAAAACATGTGAATGCCCACGTATAATGAGACCTGGAAGCCTTCTTGACCACCTCTTTGGAAACACCCGACCCAAGCTATTTCCATATGGATGAAATCCATGCTGCTGTGCATACAGACTTTCTCACTACATCAGTAAGCAGAGCAGATCACACTCAGCAAAATTAAGAGGGGAGCTCCTCAAAACTTAGAAAATCTCTGTGAGCCCAAAGCAACATCAGTCTTATGCATCTACCCAGAAAAGGTGTCTCCTGAGTTGTGAGGCTGTTTCAGGACATTTGTACAAATTCTAGGGGGCTCTATCAGAGAGAGTAGGTTAGGAGCAAAAAGAAGAGTCCTATTTACCTCTTTCTGCACACAGAGGATCAGATCTTGGGCCTAATTTTTTTCTTTTTTTCAGGTAAGGGGGAAGAAGACAGGACATCATTTCTACTTATATAAACTCTCTCTGAAGATTCCCTCAAACTTTTACATTACAAGAAGTCACAGAAGGGTCATCCTTTGGCTGCATGCAATGCATACTGTAATACTGTCCTTTCTTTCATTGTTAGGTCCATAAATCTGCATTTGAGGTACAGAGTACTGAAGACTCAAGCACTGTGCTAACCGTACTTTTTAGAAACACTTGACTAAGTTAGAGGACATCCTATGGCCTTTTCTCTTAATATCCTGTTATTATTCTTTCCTGTCCTCCTCCAATTCAGTCTCTGCAAACTGGTGGGATGCCAAGAGAGTGGCAGCAGTTAGAAAAGTAAAAGTCAGGGAAGACTTCCAAGGTCCTTAGAAGAAATGCTGGTTATTAAGGGCTGGGATACATTGCACTTGATTGAACAGAATCAAAGCTGATTCCTGAGAGGCAAAGGTTAATTAGGCAAATGACTCAAAAGGATCAATCTGTTCTAACCCATTATTTGTTGATTTTTTTTTAATTTTAAAAGAGAGTTTAAAATAGACTAGGCAGCTGAAAATATGTCCCAAATTCCCAAACGCATGAGATGAAACCACAAAAGGCCTGAGACTGCCAGGAACATAATGACTACAAAATAGTAACCTACAAAATATTAACCTAAAGAAACAGTACATCAAATACCTATATTAAATTATACTAAACACAGCAATCTTGTCCATACATAAATACTAACAGGAACCAAGTACATGCAGTGGCAATGCAGCTGAACTCCTAAAATCATTCAAAACTCTTGAGTGACAGTCCAGCAGGCTTCTTTGTCACCACTTCCACCTCCACCTTCACTGATTGCTCCTGTGACGAACACTTCGCTACATGATAATTCAGGCAACAGAAGAGAATACTGCTGCAAGTGGTGCATCTGTGTGTATGTGTGTTATATTTATGCATGTAAAAATATTACACCAGTTGTTGCAACTCACTTCTGACAGACAGCAAACAAAAATCAGTTGCCTGCATTACAAAAAGGGGGGGAGTCGCCTTTTAGTTTAATTCATCTAATAATAAAATGCACTTTTCCTCCTCAGTATTTAATTTCTTATTATATTTAGCTAAGAGCAATAATGCCTTTATCCAAACCATTTCACCTTATGCGCAGTTGTTTTGAAGTTGGGCACATTCCTCTGTATAATGTCCACAGTCACAGGATTTTTTTAAATTTTTCAAAAGATGCCTGTTTCCTTGTAATTCCACAGGAAGAGAAAGACTCACAGAGAATGTTGTGTCTGTGGCAACATTGATTTCTTCTGAGTCATTAAAACTGGACATGAACAGCTTATTTAACTTGCACTGAATTATTCAAATCTGTCCAACAAGGGAGGAGACCAACACTGAAAACAAAAAATTAGAAGGTCATAAAAATCAAAGGTGACTTAGAGCTTCCAAATATAGTCATTATGTTATAGTGTATGCAGTCTCTGGCATTTGGCTCTTTTTCTGGATTTTCTGAATCATTCCCTGCTGGGGTAGAGTCTTCTAGTTCCAGAAACAGCACCTTCTCCCACCCAATCCTACCCTACAGCAGCAGTGGAAAAACTGAGTAGTCTCTAGTTAAATAAATGGATATGCTTGGGAAAGGGCACACCACCACACTTCCATTCTGCCGTGAATTAAAAAGCTTCCAGCAAAATTATGGGGCTTAGGGAGGTAAAGTGGTTAATTGGGACTCTACTTTAAAAATATACCTCTGTGTCCCTGCAAAATAAAATGTGATTTGGAATAGCCTACTTCCCTTTCTCTGTTAGGTACATGAACCATATGCTACCAAGCTCTTATGTGAAAGTTTGTCATGGCCCTGTATTCAGCCTCAGAAACTTAAGGCAGTATTACTTTGCCATACATGCAGAGCCTCATCTCAGAGAAACGAGTTTACACAGTTAAAATCATTACAAAGAAATACAGTGAAAGTCAGTTTGCTTTGCAAAATACTTGCTCAAGTGCAATGGTGCATCTTTATGGTGGTACAACTACGATCAGCTGGTAACATCTGAGTGCCACTAAGATTTATCCTGGTGTTGTGCAGAAAGCATTGAAGCTTCCTGGCTGAATCTGGGTACAGAACTCTGCAGTTTTTTACAGCACACTCTTAAGAAAGAGATTGACCCTCAAGAGCTGGCTGCTACCTCGAAGAGGCTGGCAAAGCGCCACAGCCATTGTATATTTCATATGCGCATCTTTTGCAGAAGACTTCGTGCCAGACTGGAATTGTTTAAGATGGTAGAAGATGCTAAACACTGAGTATTAAAACAGAAGAATGTACACAAGAAATGCTCCAAGAGACCCTACAAAATTACTGAGGAGAGGCACTGTGATGAGGGAAAAGGAGCACTACAGAAACCAAGAGCAGTGCTTTGGTCAAGTGCACTTTTCTCCATGGCTCTTTCACGAGCAGTTTATGTTGTTTTACAAATTCAAGGACATTTTGACAAAAAGGCTAAAATGAAGTGCATCATTATAACAGGTGGGAAACAAAGCAGAAACTGTATTAGCAGATAGCCCGTATGTTTTAAGAACTTCCCACTCAGTGGCCAAAAGCCAGCTCACCTGTATTCCTACAGTGGAGCTTGGGAAGCTGGTGACAACACCCTAACACCAGTGCTCTGCAAGGGCAGGGGCAGGCATCCAAAGACTTTGTCAAGATGACTGAGACCTTGTCACCGTGAGAGGGTGGAAAGCGTGGATTTAACAAGATAACACTCATGCATTACTACTCCAACAAAAGTCTCCAGTGCAGGCCTAGCCTAACACTATCGAGTCTGCATGTAAACACAGTGGAGCGTCAGTCAGCACCATCTGCTGCTCCACACACAGGAATGGCGTCAGGACCCACTGCCAACAACTGGGGTGCTCTCTTTACAGCATCTATCCCAGATGGTGAAGGAAAGGTCACAATAGATGAGAATTCCTCAAAACTGTCACTCAACTAGCCCACACAAAGGTTACTGAAAACAGAGCAACCCAAGCTTTGAATGAATATGAATATTATCCTCCTAAAACACAGATCAATTGCGCAGTCCAAAACAAAATGTGAAGAAATGGAAAACTGTGAAGAGGAGCAGGCCAGAGGCAGCAAAGGCAGAAAACCTAAGTTCTGCATACCAGTGAAGATGACACTGCTCCATCTTGCATGCACCCAAGCCTTTAAATGTCAGAAAAGCCACAGAAAACAATCTAAGCCTTCTGTCAGTCTTCACTACTATTTACAAGTGGTGTTGATGTTAAGCCATAAAGAATTTTGTTTACACTGATGCTATGCTCTTAGGTTGCCAGAAATGCAAAGAATATTGTAGTCAGAAAACAACAGCCAGCCAATACTGAGGTTGCATCTGCAAGAGCCCACAGAAAGCACAAATTAGATAAGAAAACTACCTGTCAAATAATGGTAAGAAGTTAAAAGCCTTCTTTCCAAGAGCTAATTACAAAAGTATCCTATCAGCTTCATCTACAATATCACATGAAACTACATTAGAAAAGGGAATTTAGCTTATGGGGCATTTGAAGTGCCATTTATATAACTTTAACCCAAATAACAGACCAGACGGTCTATCAGTCCAGTTGTTTTGTACTTCAATAATGACTTTGAAGTGTGATGAGGGTTATGTGAAGCTTAAGCCTCTGGCTAGCCAAAAGCCACAACTGCATATAGCCTTTGCTCTGGTATCAGAGTAACACGAAAAGGTTTTGATTTAAACCTCCAGTGGATGCATCACATAGCTGTAACTCTAATCCGGGAGCAAATGTAATCCGTCCTCAGTTCTCAAAGTCAGAAAAACTGGCTGAGTCGACACTCTCCCAGCCAACAGCTGTCCTCAAACCAGCCTCTGCTCAGTTTGCTGGCAGAGATACACCAAGCAGAAGGGACAGACCACTCAAAAAGAAAGTAGAAGCAACGCAAACATGCAGCCAGGCAGACTATGGCCTATTTCCACAGGCTGCTACCTTTCACTTTTTCTACTGCATCTCAGAAAATTCCTTAAGACAGTGTGTGGCAAAGAGAAGAATCTTCTACCAACCAAATCCTGAGTGCCTGTCTCTAGCAGTACTACAGAGCCACAAACACAGGAACATTGGTCAAAAGAGACCATTTGATGCAGCAGTGTCCTCAACACAGGGCTATCATGAGGTCAGCTGTAGTCTTGAAAACCTCTAAAACACTAAGATACCATGACCTTGAGATAACATCTTCCAGTGCTGCACCAGCTTCTGAGTGAGGAAGCTTCTTTTAATGTCTGTTTTAAAGATCCCAAACCAACAAACTGCCCATTTGTAGTAAAGCAGGGAGTTATTTTACCTGCAGTGCTGAGCTATGGGCTTCCACTTGAGCTTTCACAGGCCTTCATTGACACAGCTGAGTTTCTTCAGGATCTTCTGGATTCAAGGGCTACCATCTGCCACAGTGGCCACTCCCTCAAATTACACACTGTTATAGAGCATAACAACTAATTAGTCATCAAAAAGGATAATTATCCTGCATGGTAAATATCTACTGCCACAAACGGTCTTTGTTGACAAAGGAAGAGGCTTATCTGACCACATACAGGGGTCAAGTAATGTATTCTTTCCCCTGCCTCAACAGTAGCCTGTGCCAGATTCTTTAGAGACGCATGGTAAGGAAGGCAAAGGGTTTTTCTGCTTTCCCTGCTGCTCTCATCTTTCATAACAGGATGCCACCACTGTCCATATAAGCATCTTAGCTGGTGGTTCCCAGGCTTTCTGGGCTGCAGCCTGCTGTCAAGATTGAAGCTGCTCTCCACAGCAGATGACATGATGTTGTGAAATATTTGACCAGAAGATACACAAGAGAGATGTCTCACCAACAACGAGACCACAGTCAAATCAGTCACACCCCAGGAATGAGGTAGGTGGAGGGCAACTAATCCTTTATTTGAGCTCCTGCTAGGAGCTAGCCTAAACTGTGTGGCATTTTCTGGCATGGGTTTATGAATGTGCCATGTTAAAAGTTTCCTTGAAGAAAGCACAGCAGAAGGTTTTTCCCCTTGTTCTATAATGTGCTTAGCAAATAGCACAGTTGAGTGACTTTACATTCACTTATCACAGCAGCCTCTTTGTTCTAGTATCTTATGACTTTGAGATCAGGACAAACTCCATCAGTTAAGGAGCCTCATTAAAGTGATCTATTTCTCCTAGAGAAGTGGAAAAATCTTAAGTTTCTGTGATGGAAGTTATCACTGAGAGTTTTAAATTGTGGAATACTTATATGTGGAAAGCAAGTTTCAAATCAAGAGTGTTATATGCGTACACACACAGAAGCTTATGCTGCCTGTGATAATTGGCACTGTTACAAAAGCAGATCTTTTGGTCAATGTCTGCAGAAACACCATGCACAGCAGCCTGCCTAGTAAATGCTTCCCTGCAGCAGAGGTCTGTGCACAGAAGCATGACAGTTTACACTTTATCCTCGGTCCTAAGGAAAAGCCATGTTCTGTGGAAGTTCAAGAGGAATGCCATCAAAGTGGAGCCTCCTGAAACTCCAGGTGAATGGGAAGAACAGCAACAAAGCCAGAACCCCATGTAATTTCTAGAGCAATTCCTACAATTTCAAGAGCATGAATCATTACTTTACAGCAAACAGAACCCCTGCATTTGTCAGGGTGTTCAAAAAAAAAGCAAAATGAGAATTAGTGTCAGTGTCCAAGTGCCCGAATTTGATAATGAATAGTACAGCACGCTGAACAAGGCCAGGCAGAGCAGCATCATGCTGAAACACAACAGCACTGCCCAGGCACGCTGCTCCCTGTGCCAGCACCATGACCATGCTGGCCACATCCACCCTCTTGGGGTGGCTGTATGGCAGGGCTCTGTCTCCCTCAATGGGCAGCAGGACTGATCAAAAGCCAGAGGTGACCACCCAGAAAACCTCTCCCCGTGCCATATTCCCAGGACACAGAAGCTCTCCTGCCTGTGTAATTTAAAGTTAATGTCTTCATACACCATTCCCTGTGGATTTCCACATGCTTTACAGAAGCAACAAGTGGTGATGTCCCAAATAGCCAGAGCGTAGTCTGGCTGTCTCTTGCAACTGCAGACAACTGAGTGGTCTGAGCAGTCACCACTCCTGCTCGCAAGCTGTATTCAGCAGCTGTTTAAGTGAAGCCAATTTACTTGGCAGACAAGAAACTCCCAGATTAACCTGGATCAGCTCTGGGTGCTAAGAAAGAGTAACAAGAAGCTAGCGGGAGATCTCAGGGACATGTGCTGCTTCTTCACTGATCAGAAAGTGCTTGAAGCCACAGAGAAGTGACGGCACTCATCCAGTATCGTGTCAGAGAGGAGGTAGGACAGACCCAGAGAGTGGCTACAGTTCCCAGCCAGTCTACTCCACTTAGACCACCTCATGTTTTAGTGCCTCATTTAGATATTTTACAGAGCAGGAATGCATACACATTATATAAGTGCTAATTATATAGTGTACAGGGCTCCTACTTCTGACTTAAGGACAGCATTAATGCATTATTCATTACTTCAGCATTTACTCTTCACTATTAGGATCACTCCTCTGATCTTTGTAGTAGACCCCCTTCCTCCTCCCCCCGCCCCCCAATTTAGTCAAATAGCTCCTAGCTATAATTTTGATTACAAATTGCAAGCCCTGTTTTTTAGATGATTAATTATGGAGGCAGAGGAAAATCCTGGTGGATAACAAGTGGTAGTTTAGAAGCACAGGACAGCAACAGGAAGTGTCAGAGTCTTCTTCTCAGCAAGGCCCTGTTAAGCAACAGATGTCCAAGACTCTCTCCTTCTCAAAGGGCATCAAATAAATCCCCAAACACTGAACAGCTGCAGCTTAATCCTAAATGGCCATGCTATTAAAAAAAAAAAAAAAAAAAGCCAAAATAAACAAAAATTCAAACCAAAATCAGAACACCTAAGAAATCATAAAGGCTGGGAGAATGGAAAGGGTCATTAACTTTATTTTAAAGCTTTTAATAAACACTGATGCCTGCAAACTGCTGCAACTGCTGCAGTGCACAGCCAGCATGCATGTGTGTATGTAACCAATTACTATACAAAGTTGTAGAAATTACTGTGACATAAATTGCAGAGGACTACATCTATGGAGGAATTCTATTTAACCAGCCTGCTAGTATCCACTAAGTAAAAAATGAAAGATTTATGGTCTTGTCATATCTTCTTTACCAGATGCATAATAGTGGGCAATAAACATGATTCAGCTGTGTCAGCTGTCACCAAATGTTTTTCTTTAGAGAGGGTACAGGTAAACTTAAAAGCAAAATTCCAAATCCTTCTAATTTTAAAAGACTTTGCGGTTGCTGGGGATTTTAAAAAAATAAATCTCTTTTTAAAGCTCTTTAAAGAGCCATGGAAAGGAGATTTTGTTAAACACATGATTCTCAGCATCTTCTTATTTGTGCTACACAGTGTGTGTAGGGCAAAGATTTAAGGCGCTTTGCTTGTGAGTGGATGCAGCCTGCCACGAGCTGCAGCAGTGTGCATTGCCTGAACTGAAATAACCCTGCACAGGCAGGGATCCAGCCAGACATCTTAGGGGTTACTAGGATTCACACTGAAAGAGGGGAAACACTGACTCTCACTCTCTCTCACTAATAAAAATTAAAATTGCCAAAGGCAGATGTCTCCACATGCTTAAATTCAGCTGGATAATATTTGGTTGGGATTGCATTGCCACAGGACTGAATAAGAGGAAGTTCTCTTATCTCCCTTGGTTAAGCAAGGGAGCAAACAGCATATCTTTTTTGCTTTACAGAGAAAGAGAAAAATAGCACACACACCACACAGCCTCTGCACTACTGTAAGGGAAAGAAGTTCCTGATGTTTTGTAAGTCCTAGCAGGGTAAGAAAGGTTAATAAAGTTTACTGAACAATTAATAGGGCATAACTCTAGCATACCTGCACAGCATCAAAATGGTGATTTCATTCCTTTTCCTGTTTATTGCTCAATGACTAAAGGCTCAGAAAGGAGAAGAGGTTTGGAGGCAGAAGCTCTTTCTCCTTTCCATTCACCTTGGCTAAGCATTCCAGTTTTTTGCACATGTGCAGCACACATCTTCAGGGTACTGAAGCTTCCAGACACATTAATCACTTCAGTGGGACTGATGTTGGTTTGCAGTCCAGGTGGGCAGGAGAGAAGGAAAACCTCCACATTCACATGTTCTCCTGATGAAGAGGTGTCCATGGAATAGCAGCTGGGAAGGCACAGTCCCCCATCAGGCTGGCTTCTCTCATACACAATGCCAATCAGGCACTTGGGGCTTCCTGAATCTTAACCTACACCTGAACTGCCTGTGGTCCCTTGGGGCTCACCAGCTTCACTAGCTTAATCAATAAAATACTAAGCAAATGATAACCCTACTGTGGCATATACATACAAGCCAGTAAGGAAAACCACAAGTGCATCCCCAATGCCTGAAACCCCAATATTCAGGAAAAGACTGGCCATGTCACAGATGATGAAAAGCAAGCAGGTACAGCAGCATTCAGTCACTTCCCTGAATAAAAAAGCCAAGTGCAAGATGGCAATTTTGGCATCTCAGTAAGGTCACCATGAAGCAGCACCATCCTTGGGGATAGGAGCATGAGGAAACAAAAAAGTGAGCCCTAATGGAGCAAAGAGGTAGGATGAGTCTCTGGGTGACACCACAGGTCATAGCCAACCTCTTACCAAGTCCACAGGATGCTCAGTAAGGCAATGATGACAAGATTGGTTGGTCTCACTTGGACAGTACCAGATGCACAAATGATCATGTAGTGACATTGGAGGATGAGGAAAGAAGCAGTACCCTTGGGGAAGAAAGGCTACAGAGGCTGCAGTCATGTCTTCCTCTTTTAGGAGAACATTGGGAGGAAATGACAACATATGTTACATATCTCATGACATAAGCACAGAGAAAAATGCTAAGGACAGCTTTCCCAGAAAAGCAGGGTAGAAGAAGGGAGCAGAAAGGAGAATTTTAAATGGCCCTTCTCTTCAGAGAAAAGCACAAATAGTTCAGGCAAAAAAAATGACACATTTTAGTAGTCAGCATGGGCAGAAAAAGAGGCTGATCTAACACTGGAACAGATCTTCAGCAGTGATGCTCCTCCCTTCATTTAAAAGGATGGCAGAGTGCTCTTCCCAGAGCCTGGGTCACTACAAAACTTCCCACCATCCCACCAGCTGAAGTTTGCTGACCACAACCAAAAGCAGAGAGACAACCTGTTCTGATGAGCAAACGGGGACAACTTGTGCGTGCACAGATACAAAGACAGCGTGCAAAGGGAGTTTCGTTACACCATGAGGCAGAACCAACACTTTGTTGGGATCAATCTACCCCTCCCTCTGGCAGGAAAACATTGCCACAAACCACCACCTCACTACCAGCTCTGCACTGAAGAAATCTCTCACGAGGCAAACCATCTGATTTCCTAAGTCAGCAAAGCCACCATGCTGGGCTTTTGATTTCTTCTCTGCCCTACCCCCATCCCAAAACACAATAATGCTTTAAAGCCTTCTTTCAAAAAGGGAAATACCCATCGTGTCTACAGGATGTGAGGTGAAAGGGATGTGGGTTAGCTGGAGGAGGTGGAGGAATGTGTCTCTGACTGCTGTGCCCTTTACATCACACCAGGATGTGACCCAAAGCTCACAGCGGCAACGGATAGAATCATAGAAATATTTAGGCTGGAAAAGACCTGCAAGATCACCAGCTCCAAACATTAACCTGACAGCACCAAGTCCACCACTAAACCCTGTCCCTAAGCACCACATCAACACATCTTTTAAGTACCTCCAGGGTTGGCAACTCAACCCCTTCCCTTGGCAGCCTATTCCAATACTTGGCAACCCTTTCAGTGAAGAAATTTTTCCTAATATCCAATCTAAGATCATGATATCATTGTGGGATTTGACTGACTACCCACCTCCCACTTTAGCTGTCCTATCTCCCAGTAACACAGCCTATTCTATAGGACATGCTCTGAGGGATGAAAGCAAAAAGTGTGAGATTACAGATCACAACAGACCTGCAAAATTGTTAAGTGAAGCTCTGAGTTAACCCTGCTATTTTTTCCGAAACTATCTTCACCATTTTTGAATATTCCTAAGAGGCAAAACTTGAAGATTAGAGCCTGACACTACAAAGGAGGCTCCAACATCTATTTAGGGAATAGATAGGACCCACCATAGAACCACCATTGATTTAGGGATCCCAGTCATGCTGGCTGGTGCTCATGGTTACAGATGTTTCCAGGTTCTCATTATTAGGAGAAACCCCAAAAAAATCCCAGCTTCAGTACCAGCTTCCCTCTCTTTAAATGTCTCCTTCAGCACTCCAAATACACACAGCTAATAACATTTGAAGGAGCAGCAGAGTGAACAGTAGCACAGCCAGATGTACCAGAATTTCTAATTTCACCTGAACTCCTGACCTGCTAGAAGGCAGGAGAAGGTGATAGAACTTAGCTGGAATAAATTTCCCTTATTCTTCTTTCCCTTTGGACCTGTGAATGCCTTGAGAGCTGTGCAGTCTTCTGGAGCCACACCTTCAGGTATCAGGTGGGTTGACCTCAAGGCCACCATCTTATAAATGACACAATCTAAACCTCCAAGGTCAAATCCCTGCACTGAAAGATGTCCTTGAAAAGACATCTGAATATATCTATTTATTCATTACCTTGTTCTCTCTCTCTGCTTGTATCTGGGTTTGGGAAAAAAAAAAAGGCCAGTTCAGTTGAAAGCACCCTCCTCCCTGTCCCATTAACCTGCTTTTATTTCCCCATGCTACCAGCACACAAAAAGAAACGGCAAACCAGGTGTGGATCAACCTCTGAGGGGCTGCAAGAAGGGGGATGGGCAGATGGCATTTCTTCCTGCTGAAACCCAGCCCCACCACTGCTGAACATTTGTGCTTCTTGTTGGCAAGCCAGCAAGCAGATAAATGGAGCACGGCCACAAGCCAGCCTGGCTAGCCAGGCATCCTCCCTAACACACCACAGAGACAAAGGCTCATCCCACCATCACACCATGCAGCCGCCCTCTGCCTTGGCTCATCGCTAATTCAGGGTTACTTTATTCCCAGGAACCGCCGCTTGTGTTCCCACATGGAAAGCCAGCAAGGGAACATGCTAGCCTTCCGAAAAACCATGCTCTGTGAGAAGGAGGGGATTAGGAGGGAACAATGTTGGAGTGTCTTCAGTGAGCTGGAAGCAATCCCAGCTTCTAGCTGCACAATGACATGCAGGAAGGAGTTTTGAAAGCTTCTCAGTCAGAGAGGACCCCTGCGTGCCAGGCTCGGAGACGTCTGGACATAAGAATGGCCTTTACAGCATAAGGATGCAAGAGGACTACAGAGCCCCCTATGCAGACCAGCCCTGGCTAAGGGGGGAATGGTGGCTCAAGCTTAACTTTTCCTTTCTTGGCATTGGGTGCTAATTGTGTAGCCCAGATCCTTAACCTTATTTAGGTCAGGGGCTTCGGCACAAAACAGTCTTAGAAACACCAGACTTCTGTGGGAATGAGAAAGTCTGCTTTATGCAGACTCAGAGCTCTCCAAATATTGGAGCTGAAGTGCAAATGTATCTTGGAAAGGGATGACAGGAGGAAATTGTGCTTGATGGGATGCACAGACTGGTACAAAATTATGTATTGTGCAGCTTTTGATATGATTTGCATGTTTTGTAACAAGCTCCAAGTGAAACAAGCTCTTAACAAACCACATGCAAGGTATGAAACAGGATTATGTGGATGCTTATAAAGATGTTCCCCCATAGGTTCTTCCTGATGCCCTGGCCACCCACTGCCATGCCACACATCTCCAGTTTGCCACTGATCTTCTCAAGCTTGAGTAGGTGGTAATACCCCAAAACCAGTGTTTTGGGGAAATGGTGAAGCTGGCAGTGCAGACACCACCAGGGAAAAGGAGCAAGAACATTGAATGCTGAGCCCTGGTGACAATTTTATTGGATTCAATAAAATTGGACATAAAACAACATAAATAGGGCACCAGTAATTCTTCTCAATGGTGTTTACGACCTGCAGGTCTACAAAGTCCATGAAGGAGAAATTGTAAACCTTTAACAATGCTGATCCCACTCCTGTTTCTTGATTATTCTGAGGAGGAAGTTACTGATTATTGTGAGGAAGAATCATTGCTCCATGGAAAGCATTCCAGATTATTTGAAGAGGTGTACCTCACACAGACTTTGTTAGCATGACTGACTGCCTTCTAAAGTTGTGCTATAAAAACAGCCTATGAAAACAACCAAACCAGTAATTTAATACCTATGGGCAATAACACAGTACTAAAATATATCTTGCCATCCATTGCACCCGTAAGGCAAAATGCCAGTATGGAAAACAAGACATAAAAATAGGGTGACAGGGAAATATGCAGAAGTGTTTGATTGGATGAAGCACTCAGGAGGATGAAAAAAGGGATAATCAAACTATCCAAAATTTAACCACCAATTCAGTGGGAAAAAACTTCTAGATATGACAGCATTTCCAAGAACATCCCAGTTTTGAGGAATAGACCTGAGAGGTGAAACTTGAGCCAAGCACAGGGAGTAATAAAAAGGGAAGCAACAATCTCTGTGCTTTATTTGGATGTTGGATTCATGCTGTTGTATGACCCTTGCTCCTTGATAACATGAAATTGGCCTGCAGCAGATAAATACACAAGGAAATCTCATCTCCAGAAGAACTGAAGTTTTTAGACCATCATAGTTACATTCCTACTGAAAAACACACTTAGGGACGAGTTAAGTGAGTACACACACTTCGTGCTGGTCTGGCTGTACACTCCAAAACAATAATCCAAAATATATCACTAAGCACTGTAAAAACTGGGGCACAGGGAATCTTGTGTGGGCAACTCAGGCTTTCTCCTACTAATACCGGGGATTAGCCAAATCAATTTGGCACTGATGATGAACGACACTGCCATGACAAAGCTGATATTCCTCCAGTACTTTCTATTTTTAAGAGATATTCTGAACAGCGTGCTGTGCTGAAGAGCTGCTAGACAAAAAGATTCTTCTGATATAAATTCATCAGTCTCTCCTCACAGAGCTGACATCTCCAACACTATCTTCAGGAAGATAGGATGCATATGGAAGAGGAACCATAAACTGTCAGTGCAGCATGCACCCGCACAGCATAATCAGATAGGAAAAAATACTGAGTACTCACACTGCCAAGTGCCTAATGTACATACAAATTCCTTTAAAACAACTGCTCTAAGAAGTTAAAAATAATACCACAACCAACACATCAGGAAGCTAACAATTTATTTCTCTGCAGAGCTTTTAGTACCTCTGAGGAACAGAAATAGAAAACATAAATACTTTTTTCCTTTAAAGCAATGGTACAAGAGCCTCCTCTAATTGCAAGAATTCCTAACACCCTCAGACATAAAAGGCGAGGCTGCAGTTCTCAGGCAGCTTTTGCCTGAAACTTGATATATCTTAAAAGGCACTGATTTTCAAACTGCCTGGCAAAAGGCCTCAGCAGAGAAAGAAATGCTGCAGCACATCTTGGAGCAAGAAGATGGCATTAGGATGATTTGGGGGAAGTATCACAGATGATCCAAGGAAACTGAAGTCCTCAGCCTTGTAGGTGAGAGATGATTTCATTCAACCATTATTTCATGGTGTGAAAGCAAAGGCTTGATCAAGCAGCATTTGAGATAACTGGAAGTGTTCAAGGTATGGCAAGACTTGAACATACCAAAAAGCCAAGTAAAACCGGTGAAAAGGCTTTAGATTCAGGAGGGGTGGAAAGAGGACACGGAAGGGGGAATCATGTTCACGTTGCAAGAGCAAACTTCAAAAATAAGGTCAAAGATAGAAGCAAGATTATGAGACAACTTCCTTTCAACCTATGGACAACCAATATACAGATATCTGCCCAGGTTTTTTTTGCCAAATTTCAGAGCTCAGCTGGGCAATATAGGTCACCATCATCCTTGCATACAGGCCCTCAAAAAATCTGCTCCACACACATAGAAAAAAAAAAAAAAAAAAAGAAAAAAAATGGATAGAGATCAAGTCAAACCTCAGCCAAGTCCAAGTGCTCTCAGTTTAAAATAGAAATGGGAAACACCACATCCTTGGAGGTGGCTTTTGCACAGGTTCCATCCATCAGCAATGCTTTCAGAACTTTTACTGACAACAGCCCAGAGTCGACATTGTTGGAATATCTATCTGTATCCATATCCATGAGCAGATGACTGAAACTGTATCTTGTCCTTTAAGCCACAACTTCCTTTGGTGCAGTGCTGCTTTGCACTAGAGAACTCAGAAGCAATTAAAACAAAACATTGTGGGGGTTTCTTGGTAACCAATGGGTAATTCACCAAGAGATCCCTCTGGGATGTGTTGGAAGTACCTCTGATCTGTCTGCCAGCAGTACCGACACCTTTGCCCTCATTCAGGCCACATGCTGCTTATTGCTCAATAACGTATTTTCGGGAGAGTGGCCAGCACGGAGGGCAGTGGGCAGCTGGTAGTCCCCATTAATTATGAAAGGGGATTGTAAACACAGCTAGAGATAATGGAAAGAGCTGTACAAAAGACTAGCAGGAAGATATAGACAGATAGCCAAAAATTGCATTGTCATTGCTGCCAGAATCATAGGAAAACTTGGGTTGGTCAGAATAAAGGTTGCAAAGGGTAGTCAGGTACCACTGCAGCATTTTCTTGATAATAGCATTTATTTTAGCTCTTAATTCACCAGCAGCTCTGATGTTTTGTGTATGGGGGCAGAATCTCTTGCAGACACAGTGTACTTCCTCTCCTATGTATTGTGGTGCTGCTATGCGCCTCATCACCATCAGCCCCACACATCACAAGAGGGGAATAACTCAAAGATTTCCCTAAGGCAATCATTACGGAAAGGGACTCCATCATTGTGTCCGGTGGAAGACCAGTATCTGCCCATATTAGCTTAAAATGGGATTACCACTGAAAATTTCCTGGCCTAATAGAAAAGCAAACTGTTTTAAACCAAGTCATATGGGTTGTTCCCAGCTAAGACTATCCTCCCCAATAGGGGCTCACATTATTCCATGTTTCTGCCTGCTTAGAGGGAGAAAAAAAGAGGAGTAAGGTAGTCATTTAACATTCTACAGGCAGAAGGTTTGACAGCAAACCCGAAGAACTTGCCTTGCGTGTATGAAAGGAAAACTTGCCTGACAGTTCATTTTTCAACACCTAATTAAGACCTGCTTTTGACACAACACCCTGCAATTCAGTGACATTGAGACGGATTGGTCTTATTTGTTTAAATAGAATAAATAAAGAAACCAAATAGAAGGTTTCTAAGTTAACATCCAGTGTGTACCCAACAGCACACTGCTTCCGGTTCGGTAAAAGGTGGCTAACCTTTACTCCAGCCAAGCCTGAGCTAGAGAGAGTGGGCACTGACCGGCAATTACCTCAAGTGAGCCTGGAGCAAGCCCTGGGCAGCTGAGCGCCTGCGCCTCCGCACCCGCAGGGCTGCGACCCACAGAGCGACACGGAAGCGGAGGAGAACAACGGAGCTATAAATACCAAGGAGTGGAAGGATAAGTCTGAAGGCAAAATCAGCAGCTTCTTTATTCCGCCCGCCTCGCGAAGCAGAGGGAACGGCGGCTCTGCAGGACTGGCGCGCAGCAAGCTCAAGGGATTTAGGGCAGGAAGGCAGCCACTGCCTCACGCAGCCAGAGCAGAGTTGATCAATTAGCTGTTCAGTAACCCATTAAAAACCCGTTCAGCTGTGAATGGCCTGGACAGCTGTTGTAGCTAAATCTGCACAGGAGATTGAGCACGTTACCTGAAACACCTATTAAAACAGGGAGAAAAATAGCCCCACAGAAGGAAAAGGAAATTTTCTGGTTCCTCCTCTTTATCCATATCTGTAAGCCTATGGTGAGAGCTGCTCCCAGGTATAGCCTTGCCCATTGGGATATTCACCACAAAGAGCAGAAGGGCTTTGCTGCACTCTCCCCCCAACTCCATGACAGACACGGGGACAGAACAGAGACAGACAGCCTGCATAGCCATAAGGCTCCCTTCCAGACGGCCTCAGTCAGAGGGATTCCAATCCATTCTGCACAAGCAGGCTGCATTAATTCCACTGCACTCACAGTGCACATCCATATCCGCAGTGTTCTCAGCCATCCCGAGCACACACAACAATATAACCCCAAATGTATTTTTCCATAGGAATTTATTATTTTTTAAATTATATTTTTATACACAGTTGAACTTCTGGAACATGCACACACATGGGGCACATGCAGGGTAAACTTTTTTCTCTTACTTACTGGCCTCTAATAATTTTACCACAGGCACTGAAAATAACAGCTTGGTGCTGACACTGAGTTCCTTCCTGCACAAGCCCCCCGCGGCAGGGAGGGAAAGGAGGTCAGCAGCACTGAGCCTCCCCGACAGTGACTGAGAGGTTTAAAACACTCATGCCATTTGAACGTGCCACATGGTCTAATCAGGACATGGATATGCTGTATATGCCAGGGGTGAAATGAAACAGTCTATTGACAGAAAATATCCTTTTTTTACCACAGCTGCATATTCCCTCCATATTTATCTACCACTGACATGATGCCCACCCTGTTCTTGGCACCTTACAAGGCATTTTGGAATCCACTATGGAGCACCCTGGCCTGAGATGAGGGAGAGGACAAACATGAGAAAGAAGGTCTCTGCCAGGTCCTCCCCTCAGCAAAGCCATCACACACTTTTACTCTCTGATAAATCAGTGGGGATCACCAGCTATTACTCAAACAAAGTACCTCTGCAAAACAATAATGAAAAAAAAAAAAATGGAAGTGAAGAAGCTATTGTCTTCCTATTTTTAAGCACTTTTATTATTAATGTGCCATGGTTCTTGTCTCCATCACCACACCATATAATAATGTTAAGAAATTACTGCAGCATATTGTAATTATTTCAGTAAGGATGCTGTGCTTCCATCTGTCAGCTTACACTTGCATTACAATGAAGAACAATGTGACTTAAAAATAAAGTTACATGCACACTGTAATCCATGACCTATCACCTCTTCTCTGCTCATCCAGACAACTCTTGAAATCATGTTCCCAAAGAAACAGTAATTAAAGACTAAAGAAGCAGGGTCCTCCTAACAATGAAGTTGTAAGAAACACACTGAAGCTCAACTCCATCAAGAAGGATGCAGCTAAATTTGAAAAAAAAAAAAAAAACTGTCCTAAATGTCCCTGTTTAACACTGCTGGACACCTGTGTTCACAGTGAGATAGACCAGCACTTGGTTGCAGAGACAGTGTTTTCCTCTAGTTAATAGTGAATGACCAAGTTTCTGCTTGCACCTTGTCAGGAACTTAGCAGTTCCTTGTTTCTTCTTTCCCAGTAAGAATGGAAATGGTCCTATTGCTCTTTTCAAAGACAGTTAGAAAACCACCCTTCCTGCAGCTGTACTGCAAGTTCCCAAACCACAGAAAAAAAATCACGAAGCATTAAATATTTCTGTTTAGAGGACGAAGCCCTATGTGTAGGTACCTAGTCTGTCTCATAAAGTCATGTGGCACAATATTTCTGAAAAGTCAAGCAGAATGAGGTTAGAGTCTTGTGGCCTGTGCTTGTGATTTGGGAACAGGCAGTACAACATCACTTAATAATTCACCAATTTATTACCATAAATCTGCCAACCCATTTAATCTTTGCCACGTGGAATAAGGCAAACTTTGCAGGATCTGCAGGAATAAGCTGGCAGCTCTGGTTTACCAAAATACCTGCAATGAGCAACATTAATCCAGTGACACAAAATAACATGTGCAAAATAGTCAAGCAGGCATGGATTGAAACTATGTGGCCATTAAGTGCTGCCAGATGTATCAATTAGACATGTTGGGAGAAAAGAATAATATATGAACCAATTCTTTTCCCACTGTTTCATTTTAGTCAAGCTTTATGGCACAAGTAACAGTGGCAGGGCATGGTTATAATTTTAAAAAGGAGAAGAATAATGTTTATTTTATATGGATAAACCAGCCTTTAACTGTATTATTTTTCCAGCCACACTCTCAACTTTAAAGCAGATAAAAATGACTGGTTGGATACAGCTCTTGAATGTTCAGGAAATACGCTGAAACTGCAGTTGTGCAAAGTTAAAACAATGCCCAGATCTCCATTTAAAACAGAAAATCCCTGGAAAGTCTACTCAGGGGTAATTTCAAGGGCCTGTCCTACATTCCTATGTCATGTCTGAGGAAGGAAAGCTGTGGGGGCTGTGACAACAGAGACCAAGCAGGATCAAGCAGCATCAAGCAGCTAGCTCAGTGCATTCACCTCTGAGACCTCCTGCAGAGCACGTGGCTCCAGATGCCTTCTCCAAGTGTCTGGACACATGGACGGCGTATGCCCTTCACGGTCTTGCTTCAAGTCCACCCCCTGCTTTTGATCTCTCCTGCAAAGACCCAGCAGCTGCAAAGTATCTCGAATAAGCAACCCACCTCCTTCAGGAGGAGCAGGTGAAGCCCTTGTACCTTGTAGAGGGGCTCAGTACTGCGTCCATACGAAGCAGAAGCTGGGAAATGGAATTCAATTAACATATTATTTTATTAATTTGAAACTGACACCACCTGTTCCCCCAGCAGCAGTCCTGAAAGGGGCTGGAATCCCTATCCAAGACAGGAGCAGTACCTTGGAGAAGCCCTAACCCCCAGGGAGAGGGCAGTGCTCTTCAGCATTAAGCTTGGCAGCCTTCATGTGATTTTACACATGCAAAGGAATGGGCCAAATCCTGAACAGGAGTAAATCAGCCGAGTTTCATTTCACTGGAAAATACATATCTCAGGGTCTGACCTGCTGGTTTCCTATGCCAGATGGTATGCAGAAGACAGTTCAAGGCTCCCACTAGTCTCCAGTAGGTAAAATATCATTGATCTTGTGCACGTGGAGGCCAAAAAAAAAACCAACAAAAAAGCCAACCCCCACAATAACAGTTCTTCCATCACCCCATTTTTTGTCCTCTGAGGTAATAGAAAGTGCAAATTAATGGTGGCTTTATATGCATCATTTTTTCTACTGCTCATTAAAATCCTTTGTGAAGTGCACATAAATGGTATCATCTAGCAATTCCTTTTTTTCTTAAGCTTTCTCTGAAGTTGCAGGAGGTAGGATTTCTTCTCTATTACATAAGGAGAAGAGGGTGTATTTGTTCTTCTGCTGTTTAAGACTTATTAGCATGGTCAGGTTACTCAAGCCAGGCCCTCTTTCCTGATCTTTTCTTGCAGGGGAGTTATTCTTGGCAAGGCTCCAGCCTAACCCAATGGAGGGAAAACCAAGTAGCGTTACAAAGAAAGAGATATAAAACAGATGCACCTTAGGGCTTTGACCGACCACTGAGAGCTTCAGCAACAGCGTAGAAACAACAAATACAAGCTGGTGATGAGCCTCTGAAGTGTGCAAGTACATCCATCACTGCTACCATGATAAATTACTATGATGTCTGTTCCGTGGGGGTGCAATGTTTTTCCATCATCTTGACGGGAAACCCAATACAATCCTGGAGGCAAGGTACCACACCATACCCCTTCCCAAGCAAATTAACAAGGCCCAGTAGCAAAGAGCTGCCCCTTGTAAAACCCCACCTCTCAGCCCAGACTAAGAGACTGGAGAGGAAAGTAAAAGATCTACCCTGTTATTTAGTGAAGGGGAACAATGGGAAAAGTGGCTCTCCTGCCTCCAGCACCTAGTGCAGGGGCCTGAGCAAGATTAAGTTTTCCTCATGTCTTAATAGGAAGAGACTGCTTCAGAGCTTGGCTCAGAAACTTCTCTTTTTATTAGGTGACTAGAGGATGTGCTTAAGGTCTCCTGGGGTAGGGAAGGCTAAGAAGAGGAACTTTCAAGCATGGTGGCACAGCAAGGATTACCCAGGGCTTGCCTGTACACCCACTGCCTCCCAGGAAGCAATTTTGGGCTGAAGTTTACCTACTGTTCCCCTGGCTGGAACACTGATTTAAGTCCCAGACACAGAAATTGAGATTAATTTCTTGCCTTTGAGAGACCTCTATGCTTCTGTCTAACCAAACTGAAAACAGCTAACCAGTTACAAACCTTGGGAAGGAAAAAGGACTGACATGTTCTGAAGGCTTGCTGTCCATGCCAAGAAAAAAAAACACCACCAGTGCTAAGTACAAACCTTATACTGTTATTTGTATTTGTTACTCTATACACATGCAAGTTATAATTTTTTAATAGTGAAAAGAGTCAACCACTGGAACAACCTCCTAGGGATGCAGAAGAACCACACTGATAGAGGTTTTCAAACCTCTAGCCTGTGTGATTGGACACAGCGATAATTTCATCCAGGCTCCCCTTCCCAGGAAAGGCTGGGTCAGATGATATTCTGAGGTCACTTTCAACCTGAGCTCTTCTGTGGTTCTGCAGTTTTTGCAACAAGTGTTAAGGCTTTATTACTTACACGTTTTGCATGTAGAAGATGTAACCACACCAAGAAGCTGCCCAGAGAAAGCAGCAGAAGGAAACAACAGCTTGAACAGCTTGATATCTGAAAGGAAATGGAGCTGGGCTCTGTAGACCTTTGCACACACCATCATCTTGACACACGGTCCCCCTCCTTTAGATAGAGTACAAGTTCTGGCCTTCAAACCCTCTATTAATTTTCATTCAGTCAACTGTAAAGTGTGCTTCCAAGGGAAAAAAAAAAAAAAGTTAAGAGGTATTCATAAACTTGCTGCTCAGTATTATAAAGCATCATGAAAACTAGTTGGAAAACCTCCACTGGAAACCATGCTGGGGAAGGTACACAACTGATCACTGCCCTTGGCTACTTGCAGACTTTGAAGCACACAGTCAAACTGGAGTTTGCACCTTTAAGGTGTCCTGTCTGTCAGGCAGTGTTGCTCATGCCTGCCCCACACTTCTTCATGGGATCATCCAGCTGGCTCCCCAACAGCCAGAGAAAGTGGTCAGAGGGTGTCACAGGAGCCACAAACTCAGTTTGTGGCAAGCAGGGACAGGCCTAAGGCAGGTATGGATAAGGAGTGGCAAAAGTACCCTTCCTTATGGACCTGGGGTATGGGACAGTTCTAGGGTGCTTCCACCATCCTTGTCCAGAGGAAATATCCTCCCTCTGGGGTTGAAATATGGGGCTATTTATTCTCCACAAAAACACGTGCTGCCTTTTACCTGAACTTGCCCTTTTAATCATGCTGCTCTTACCCTACATTTTTCTTTATTTTTTTGGTGAGAAGAAGTTGGTTCCCTCATTCCTCCTGAGAATGGGGAGGACATGGAGGTCAGATAGAGGGGATGACTTGCATCCCCAGAGACAGGCCAACTCTGACTCTTTGTCAATAAATCCCAGATTTTCGGAACAACACCTGCAAGAAACACTGTGGGTTTGGGCAAACTCACCCCAGACTTGATACTTCAATCCAATTATGTGTCATGCTCGCCTCCTCGTTCATCATGTTAAGCTCTTCTAAAATTATCCTCTAGTCCTCTGAATGAAAACACCTCGCTCCTTCACTTCAAACACTGTGATAAACATAGATCCTTGTAATATGAGAAAAGAGGGTGAGGACCTTGCTATATTTCATTATTTTTGCACTACAGCAATGAATTTCAAAATAGCTTAGCAGTAGTAGTCATGCTTACTGATTTAGTGTACATTCCCTTCACTGCTCTTCAGAAATTTAGCACTTCTGGGAACAAGCATGAGACTTTGAATTAGGATTTTTTTTCCTCTCCTCCCTTCAGCAGGTTACAATATGACATTTTCTTGCTTTTTGTTTGGTTTTAATGAAAGTCCAGCCCTCTTTCCTTCCTGCACAATTATTCCCTCAATGCAAAGGGTGGGAAGACAGGAGGAGCATAGCCTTCTAGCCTCACCTGGAAAGAGGCAGTACTTTTCCCTGTTGTTAACACCTGAAAGAACAACCCTAAGGGGTTTTAAAGCTACTTGCTGTGACCAGGTCATTAAAACACAAAAAACCCCAACCAATTTTAAAAAGCAAACCCCAAAGCAAGACTTTTAACTGGCATAAAAGTCCCCAATATGTAAAATTAAGATTCTTTGCTTCTCTTTACACAGTTTTACTAATCTTCTTGACTTGCTGTGCTTTATTTCTGGACTTAAGAAACCAGGTGAGGCAGCTCCTCCAGCTGTATGTACTGCAACAAGACAGTACTCCAGCTTCTGAGGGCATCCTGGACTACCTGAGATCAGCCCTGACTATAAGGAACCACCATGAAGGAGCACATTTATTCCTGCATATCAGGGCAGCAGCAAGCAGGTGCCCATTAGCACAGCTCACGAGAGCACCTACAGTCAAGCCAAAGGGCCTTCAGATCCACCTCCAGCTTGGGTCAAAGCTGGAAACTTGAGCAACATGTGGGACACCCACAGAGCACCTTGAAAACACATCCATGGATTTGTGAACCTGAACCGCTGGTGAGCCCCGTGCAGTGATATATTCTTGCTTGGAGAAGCAAGAGGTGAATTTCTCCAGGTGACTGTCTACTGAAGTTGATTTACCTGGGCAAAGACTGGTTTGCAAGGCATTCTGTCTCTTCCCAGAGTACACAACCTGAGCTGGGAGTGAGACCACAGAGCTCAGAAGCAGAATGAAGGCAGTTTCTGGCCTCAGCTGAGGCTGTTTTACAGCTGCAAAGCTCCACTGACCCCAGCAATGCTCACACAAGCAAGAGGAAATTCCTCCCTGAGTAGCTGAGTATGGCTTTTCCCAACGTATAATTTTTTTCCTGCATAGTGTTGCTTTTTTCTGTTCCCACATTTATTTTCCCAGGAAAGTTTTGCAGGCTTGTCTGTGGATGCACATTGCTCTCATTTCTTTCCAGCTTCTCACGTTATCACAAATTGGATCAAGTACAGAAAACAATTGCATCGTACTCACCCTGTGTGATTGATGACACAGATATGTGCAATAAAACAGAACAAAAACAAGTACTTCTACCAGGCTCCTTTGAAACTTCAAAGTATCCAGGAGACATTTTACAGCACCCAGCACAACAGCCTGTTGGTTAAGCTGTCCAGAAACTAAGCACCATGCAGTCTAAGGGCAAAAATCAAACAAATTTCTGGGGCCAAACTCTGCATACACAGCAGGCAGGAGACAAGCAGGAAGCACAGGATACCTGAACTAGTGAAGCAGAATACTGATAGATGTACAGATGTTAGGCTGAACTGAAGCTATCAGTGTAACATCTCAATAACCCTGCTGGTCTATCATCTTCATTTTGGGTATCAAACAGTGGTGGCTGTGAGATGACAGATGTTTCCTACATGGGAGCATCAGGCTCCCAAGCAGTGCACAGCAGAAGTATCCCTGGCCACAAATACTGTACTGCAGCACAGGATTTCAGGGTTTCACATCACTGTCACCATCCTGCTCGCATGCCTGACCTCTGCAACCACACCGACAAGAGCTGTTATTCAGTATATTATTGGAAAAGGACAGAGATAACAGTTCATGAGCACTTCCCCTCCCCACAACATCCCTTTCAGAAAAGGCCAAGAATCCCCTGCCCCTATTCATTTCCTGCTGGAAGTGCGAGTTGCAGCCAGAGAGAAAAGTAACTTTACCTCTGTTGTAAACTAAATGCCAGATCAGCTGGTACAGATTTGACACAAAAAGGAAAGGGTAGAGTTATTTTAAAATGCTTATTGCAATCTACATTTCTGTGTCCAGCAGAAAGTTTTGTATGACAGACATCCCCAGCACTCTTGCCCAATTACACACCAAAAACAAAACCCAAACTCTCAGCTTTTCATTAACACCAGAAGCACCATCCTGTTTGCCATACCACCAAGTGCTCAGCGCAGTCAGGGCACAAAGCCTGGCACAAGGACAGCACAGCAGGCAGGCAGGTGCTGCATGTCTCACACCCCCAAGGATGAGCAGTCCCTCCAGCTCAGAAGATGCCCCATGACCACTCATTAACAAGCTGTGTCACCCTTGCCGGACGAGCTGTGGCATTCCACACCTGTTACACAGTCCTTCTCCTGCTACTGCCCCCCAGCTTCTGGCAGGAAAGGCAGCTCTCCATGACATGTTCAAAAGGCTCTTAATGGAGAAACAATCCTTGACCAACCATTAACAGGCCTAAGGTGACTAGGTACCAGCCCAGTCTCCCCTGCACATCTGTGTGTACACACCCCCCTCCTCAGGAGCTCCACTGCCTATCGAGGGTTACAGCAGCTTTATCGAGGGACAGCCACTACAGTCCCACAGCTATGGCTCAAACAGGGTTTCATGCAAGAAGTGGGAAACATTTAGTAATCCCGAGAAGGATCACAACAAGGCTCTAGAGTGCCCAAACCTCAAAGGCATGAGCCTACAATCCTGCATGGAGCTGGGCCTGCAGGTCAGGTGCTGCCTCTTACCTGTTCTCCAGCAGCGTCATGCACACGACCTCCCGCACGCCTGGGTTGTTGGCCTTCTCGATGGAGCAGCTTTGCAGGTTCCACGTAGCCACCCTGAAGACAGGTCTGCCATCTCTCACCCCTCCAAACATCTCCACAGAGGGGCGAGTGGATATGATCTGGGTTGGACCCCCAGGAGGAAAGTCCAAGTCCTCGCTCTGGAGGCTAAGAGAGGTGGGGCTGGGGTGAGGCTTGGCCATGAAGCTGAGGCCACCATTGGTATTTGTTGAAGGGGGCCTGGAGCGCTCTGCAAAAATCTGGTGCCTGATTTTGTCCAGAAAGGAGGAATTGATGCAGTCCATCCTCACCAGGTCCTCGATACTTTTGAAAGGCCCATGTTCTTTACGGTAGTCCACGATGCTGTTGGCAATCTTCTCAGTGATGCCACGGATGCTCATGAGCTGTGCCGGGGTGGCCGTATTGATGTTGATCTTGGTGGCGGACAGATGGTGCTCAGAGGCCGGGTCCTTGCGCACGGAGCTGGGCGAGTGCTGCGCCGAGCTGCCCTTGCTGCTCACGCAGATCTCGAACTTCACCTGCTCCAGCTTGGCCGCCCCCACCCCGCTCACCAGCGCCAGGTCCTCCACTTTCTTGAAGCCGCCGATGTACTCGCGGTACTCCACGATGTTCTGGGCCACCACTCGTGTGACCCCGGGCAGGGTCATCAGCTCCTCCTCCGTGGCCGTGTTGATGTTGAGCCTCTCCTGGTTGACGAGGATGTTGCTGAAGTTGCACGCCGCGCTGAACTTGCGGCTGTGGCACAGGTCGGCCGGGTCGCGGGGGATGGAGCGGTGGCAGCCCAGGCTGCCCCCCATCTCACCGCCGCCACGGGCCGCTGCCGGAGCCGGGGGAGCGGGCGCGGGGCGCTGCCGGGGCTGCCCGCCCGCGACTCATGGACCTCCGCGGGAAGCCGGCGACGGACCGGGCGGCGGCGGGGCAGCTGCGGACAGACCCCGCGCCGCCACACACGCCCGGTCAGCGGAACCCTGCGCCCCGCCGAGGGGCCCCCGCGCCTTTCTTCTTCTTCCTCCTCCTCCTCCTCTTCCTCGCTCCTCGGCGCCGGAGGAGCCTCTGCAGCCACTGCCCGCTCCGGCTCCCGGCGCTCGCAGCCGCCGCTGCCCCACGCCCCGCCGGCGGTAGTAGTAGCTCTGCGAGAGCCCCCGCCCCTCGGCCGGGCGAGGCGGGGCCGCCGCCGCCGCCACCGCCCCCCGGGCGTCACCCGCGCCGCGCCCGCCCCCGCCCGGGCAGCGCGGGGACCGGCCCGGCGGGGCGGGGAGCGGCGCCGCCGGGACTCCCTGCGGAGGGGTCCCGGCCCCAGCGCCTGCATGGGGCGAGGAGGAGGAGGAAGGTTCACCTCCTCCTTCCCGCGTGGGCACAGGGGGACTAAGAACGTCCCCAGTGCTGTCGCCTGGCCGCTGAGGGCGGGCGTTTTCCGTCCACAAGGTCTCAGGTGTTTACACAGTCCCTGCAGCTTTAGTGTCCTAGAAGTTCCCTGGGCCCGTCTCTCTGCATCTGGTGGGGCATAGGTGTGTTTTCAGACCTCATGAAAGCCTCATCAGTAATCTCCACTTGTTTTGTGCTCCTGCAGGCACTATGCTTTTATACATCGGGGTAAAGTCTGCATTTTTTCTTTTCCTTTTTATTTTTTTTTAACATCTCAAGCGATTACGAGAGTGCTGAACAAACTGAAACTCCCAACAGAATGATGCTTTTGGACGTGTTAGGTCTGTCTCAGCCGGGGTGGTGGTCTGCAGCATGCCCACCCATTCCCTGAGAGTAACTTCATTCTGCACTGAAATCGTGGCTGTGCATTGCCCGTGTGCCTCAGCTGGCTTTAACATAGTTTGTTCGAGCACTGAAGAGTCAGAGCAGTCCACCACAGCCCATTTTGGTGAAGCCACTGAAATATTTACCCAGTTTCTACTGCATCCAGTCCCATGCTGCACTGTCTGCAATGTTATCTGTAGCCAAATTAGCTCATTTGAAACTAGCTCGACTGTGCCCACACAGGAGTGACTGCAATGTCAATGAATCGAAATATAATCAGAGGGTGTAATTGAAAGGAAGGGGGAACTGAAAGAAAGAGCAAACATTGCAGATGCCAGCTATGTGCCCTGATGCTGCCGTGTTCTGACAGTCTCTCTCTATGTATTTATTTTAGCTGCATAGAATATGGTACATATGTATTTTCAACATCAAGACTCTTGGTTGGCCCTCTAATGAAAATGAAACCGCTTGCAATAGCAGTTTGTACATGTATTTTTCATGGCAAGATAATGGAAATTATTTGCATCCACCTGAAATAAAAAGTTACATTTATTTAGCTTCTTGGCAAAGGAGAATGTGATGTGCTTAAGGGAATGCAGGCTGCACCAGGCTTTACCAGACTCTCAGACTGCACAGGGGCACGGGTGCTTTAACACTGGCTCTGGATACTCTGCTGCGCATCACACATTTCCCTTCTGTTCGCCTGAGCAGTGGAGTTAGCAAATTATCCTTATGGGAATGGTACTGGCTGCATCAGGGCACTGGCTGCATTAGGGCACTGGCTCTCTGCTGACTGCTGGAGCGGAGAAAGTGCTCGCTTAGGTGATTAAATGCTTCCACGTCTGCTGGAAAGTGCTCTGTACACTGCGATAGCAGCGGCCAATGCAGCAGAAGTCATGCTGGGCCTATTTCTGCTGGGACGATACCAGCACAGAGCTGGAAACAATTAACCATTGAAATGAGTATTCTTTGTGAGGCAGTATTATTACAGTAATAGCTCCACAAGCTGTTATCTCAATGGAGAACACACTCTTTTGCTTTCTACAGCAGGTTGTTTTGCATTGATCCAGGCTCATTAACTAAGTTTTGAAGCTGAAAAGCCCCAAAATCCATCTGAAGCATCATCTATGTTGCAGGCAGCACTAGGTATTCTATGTTTAAGAAAAAAGCAGAAGCAGCTTCAGAAAGAAAACAGATGTCCCTTTTGTCCAGCACTTTCTGTTGACAGCAACTACTCATCATTTCTTGAATCTGCAGCACCAAAATAACATGTGAGACTGGATGCAGCTGAGGGATGCAACAAGTGTCCCATCACCTAATCCTGAGTATGACCTCATGCTAATGTGAAATGTGGGCAGGGGGGGAGAATGAGTGGATTATCATTCCATTAGCACCATACCTGTATTTTCAGTTGTTGTTGACAGTTACAGGAAGCTTGCTGAGATCTGAGTCAACCTTTGGCACATTTTAAGAAAGCACCAAAAGATGTGAAAAAGTTAAACAGAAAGCAAAGGAAAAAAAGATGTCAACTGGCCTGACATCAGTGTTAGGTAATCCATTAATTAGAGGCAATCCATTAAAATGAGGTTCAGTCAGTAAATTATTGAAAAAACAATGGCAAAATTATTGACAGCCAGTGTAGGCAACAGAAAATAAATCTCGTGAAACCCAGGTAGATACTAGATTTTTATCTTTGATCCAAACCTGAGCTCAGTGTATGTAAATTTATTCAAGAAGAGATGGATTGATCATGGTCTCCTGGTGATCACTGGCTGGGAGGTAGCCTCCCTGGTCTGCTTGGCACCTATCCTGGCAAGGGGCCTTGAAACCAGCATTCCTGAATCTTCATCAGCCCCAACAGGTTTAGAGGGCTCTGAGACACCGGGGGTGGCTTATTCCTCAGGATCCGCAGCTTGCTGCCTACTGAGCAGCTGGCTGCTGGCCAGAGCTGGCTTAGAAACCTCTCAGTGACAGCAAAACTGAGTTTCACTGCTGTGAGGGTGTGACTCTGAGGAGGACCTCACAGGGCCAGGCAGGCTCCAGCAGTGAGAGGTGTGGGGGGACATCCTCAAAAGGCCCCTGGGAGCAGCAATCACACTTCCTGCAGAGTCTTTTTGTGTTTTACTGGACAGTGTTACAAAGCAAGGAGCTAGACATCAATGGTTTTGTCATTGCCCAGTGACCATTTGTTGATCTTGGACTTGCTTTGCCACTGTCTACAGCACCCCTCAACTGAGCATCTCACATACTGTCCCCCTAAACTGGTAGTGAAAGAGGTTTCTGGACAGCAGAGTGGCACCAGAGCAAGCAGCTGGCCACATGAGAAATGCAGGGGAAGGGTTGTGTCACCTGCTTGCCAGCTCTGGAGGTCTCAAACGCCTCTTCCCTGCAGGAATTCTTCAAAGAGGAAAGAACAAAACTAAACCTTTTCCATATGAAGGAGGTTCAGCAGTACTTCAGGCCTATAAATGCAATGTTTAAGGATGATATGGAAGTGCTTGAACCTGATGGAGTGGGAGCAGGTACTGGTGAACAATGTCTTTTGGCATAATTGATGCAAAAAATCAGCCTACAGGCCAACAGATTTTAAAGGCTAACTTCTTAGCATTATAAGTTGGTCTTAAAAGAACCTATTAATCTATTTTTACACTTTTTAACATTCGTCATCTATGCTGCAGAGGCTCTAAACAAATAAACTGGGTTTTATGATGAGGCATAGAAGGAGCCAGAAGATGTTACTCAACAGAAAAACACAGAGTTTGCCTTCAGTGTTCAGGCAGCAATTGCAGTTCCTACCAGCCCAGCATGCACTAGCAGCGCCTTTTCCAGCTCTCACACAGTTTTGGGGGGCTTGGCAATCATGCTTTTACACCCTGTGTTTTCAGACCTGCTGCACTGGGCTCTTAACAGGCAAGGGCTCGAAAAAGCAGCTGGTTAACTGCAGTGCCTGTATTCTTATTAAAGGGAGCTATTAAAATAATTGTTTTCTTTCTGCAAGGACATCTTCAGTAACACTTGTAACAGATGCCCGAGGGAGAAGACAGGCAGTGTTTTTATAAAGACAAGTAATAACAAGTAGGAGTGAGCAATTTCATAAGCGGTGGGACTTACAAAGTCTGATTCTTGGTGGCTCTTTCCTTTTTTGCATTTCTGATCTTTATTAATAACACTGAGTCTCCATCAGTCTCTCAGTGGGGTCACTAATGTGGATATCTCTGTTCTAAATGGCCATCAATATTTGTGGCTCTTTTAGAAACTCTGTATTTTTGAGACATTTAACTTTTATCAAATTCACTTGAAATTAACCATCTCTCTAATAAAATCCCTGGGGAAGGGATGATGGGTAAAGCAGCAGAGCACACAATCACATGAGTTTTTTCTTGGGAATCCAATGTCTATGATGTGAGCTCTTTTTCCTGTAAGGCATTCTATACAGCTGCCAAACTTGTTGCAAAAATAGTGATGTCACCAGTGCTATGTTGCCAGGTTACGGGTGTCACATCCTACAGAGAAATACAGTCAGAAGGGTGAGCAGAAGTGAGTCATCCTCATACCTTGATTAGGGCTTCACTTGGCTTGGGCTTGAGTCTTAAACGCAGACCTCTCCTTCCAGAGGAGATCTCAACCAGTGGCTCACCAGTGCTCAGCAGGACAGCTCATCCTAGAGGGAAACAAAAGGAACCCAAGCTAGAGAAGACAATCTCCAGCAGAGCATGGGATGCATTTTCCAGTTTCCATATACAGCAGGGGGGATTTGATTCTCATGCTCCAATCTGATGCGACATAGATACCCCTTGGGGCACAAGGATAGAAGACAACTAAAAAATCTAGTCCTTCCTTAACACCAGGGAGACTCATCGAGGCTATACTTACAGAAGCTTGCCTACTCCAGGCCTCCAGTGGTGGTATCTCCCGAACTTCCCAGATCAGAAACACGGGATGTGGTGGAGCTGTGACCCAGCTAATGTTTTCTTTGAAGCCTATCAAGTCCATCAAGCCTCTAGTAAAAATGCCCACAAATCACAGCTGTGTGAATCTGGCATGGAGGAGAGTCAGAACTGGTGACTTGTGAGCTAGGTGCCTAAGCTCTCACCCAAGGGCAAGCTTTCTGTGGTTCCACCCAAAGACAAGCATCAAGTGGGTTTTTGTGGAAAAGATACAGGCAATGAGATTTTAGGCACCTCAATAGCTAAGCAGGAGAAAAGGAAAATAAACCAACATGCTGGAAAGGGTTGTTCAGTATATCTTTCAGCACTTCACACAGCACTTTGGTCATCAGCAGTTGGACCACCAGCCTCTCAACTGAATAAATTACTATTTTGCATAATTTGTAATTTTGTCCTTTACCTGTAGTTACTAGGTTATCATAATTAATTTTCTTGCTAACAAATTTTAGAGAAATGTGTAAAAAATCCATTTCATGTTTACCTTTTACTTTTCAAAGTGTTTCATGATCATTAGTTAACTCATGCATACAGCTTTTTAACTCAGTGATTCTGCAGTTACTGTAGCAGCCTCTGCAATTCTGCCCAGACTTTTATATTACTTATAACTTCTGCTTTTTGGGGGGGTTTGCTTTTGGTTTGTTTTTTGAGTTTGATTGGGAGTTTTTTGTTATAAAAACATAAGGGGTTAATCTCTACTCATTGAATAATTGTGTTTCAGACCCTAAAATTATTCAGATAGGCAAAACCTGGACTCTTAGTTCTCCTGATTTTCTCAGCTATAAGGAGAGGTCAGTCAGGTCTCTGTAAGATTTACTTGTGCCATGATTGTTTCCTGTCTTTTCCCCTTCATGTATAAAATTCTGTTTGCTAAGAAGAAAATAAACCACAAAGTAGAGTCAAACTTTCCCCGAGTCCCAAATTCTCAGAGATCTGCAGAGGATAGAGCCTCATTATAAAACCAGAGCTCTGTTGAGGATCAGATCATTGGTTTATAAAACAGAAAATGTTTTGATTAAGACTTTTCACACAAAACATAGCATATTGCGTAAATTAGCATCTCTGCAATGCTCTCCTGAGAAAATCTGTCTCTCACATTTCAGGTCCTGTACCAACAATTAAAATGGTTTAATGGCTTCAGCCACTCCCAGCAGACTTTGAACTTCTCTGAGGAGCCTCCCTGACAAGCAGCACAAGTTGCCTAGTTGTTACAACACCTTCAGTGAAAGCTTGATCCAATTCCCATGAAGACAAAGGAAAATGCTCAAAAAGATTCAAAAGGCTGCTCTGCTGATTCAGGCAAGCAGGAGGGCCTGCAGTGTTGGTGGAATTGACTTGTGCGATTCTCCATCTGAGAGCCAGGTTTTATTGAAATGAAAGCGTGCTGGAGGAAGAACAGCAAGACAGTATAGAGGTCTTCCTCGAGGAACAGGTCCTGTAGGATGGCTGCTTGGAGGAGACATGTGAGCTCAGATCAGCAGCATCTGGGGAATGGGCAGCAGAGCATCTGAGCAATACTGGACCAGTGGAGGACAAGCAAGCCCCTGACCACCTGGAATTGAACAGCACTGAGCTAATTGAAACCAAACTGAAGGACCCATTAAACCTAGCTTTGAACACTGGAAAGACCCTGGCACGGGATTTTAAGTCTTTGGAAAGTCCTTGGAAGCTGTTCAAAAAACCCCACCAGCATGGCTGTACCAAACTCACTTTTTTCTTTGATGTCATGACTGACTTGAAGGATAAGACAGAAACAGCTGATTAATGACAGAGGGTGTGGAGGAGCATATACTTACAAAGCTTGTGGGTGGAGTCAGAAAGCCTGCAAGGACTTGGGTGGGTAGGATCAAAATTCAAAAGTCTACACAGGTCAGAAGGACATTCCAAAACTGACAAGATGAATTTTGGTAGAGACTTAGGGAGGAGAAATCAACATCATCCATTCAAATTGAGAATACCTGAGATGGGGCAGGAAAGGCTCAAAAACGTAAATAAGAGTCATCGGGGTGGCCCATTAAGTAGAGACCAAAGTCTGTTTCTAGCTGATCTCACGAATCCCAACACCATGATTAGGAAAATAGCTATGCACTGACACAGCTGCACTCAAGAGCATGGTGCTTAGAGCCACCACGCCAAAGTATTGGTGAATTGCTGCCAGATGTTATGCATGTTGCAAAAACCACACAGTTCTCCCAAAACAAACCCCACAGCCCTGAAGTGCTTACCAGTTCAAGGCTAGATCCTAGTCCTTGCTTATGCCAAGTGATATGTACTCTAATAATTGGAAACACAGGAACTCTGAAGTTCTGTTGGACAGGAATAAAGCTTGCATATCTTAGGGTGAGGAGTTTCCTGCCTAAATAAAGACTTAAAGTAGGTAAGATGTTATTCTTTTTACTGTGTATGAATTTTTAGCTGAGGTCACATCCACAACTCCAAACCTTGTGTCCAGCCAAATAACACATTTTGGAGAGACTTTTTCAAAGTTTGAAGAGACATGAGGAAAAATAGCTGTCACGATGTTACACAAGCTTTTGCATTTTGTCAAAGCATGAGTTCCCCACACTCTGCAGGCCGTTCATTCCTGCTCACCTGGTGTGTTCTCACCACCATGACTCACCACACAAACAACACAGCAGATATTGGTTGGCTGTCATTTCTATGTAAACACTCTTCTGGGTATTGTGGGATGTCTGTTTTTTCTGTGATGGATTCTCAGATGTTGCTGTGGTTCAGGAATGGCTCCAGCACCTCCTACTTCAAAAGTAATCTCACCAGGTGTCCTGAAATCAGGTTTTAATCCTTCTCCCAAGTGTTCCGAAGCATGCAGTTGATTAATTCTGATTCCATACCACGTATAGCCATGTCGCACACACACATTCTTGCCAGCCAGTAAACGAGCCTCATTCTTCCTGTGTTAGTCATGGAGCATGTCTCCTTTAACCTGTGCACTTGCAATTATGGCATGTGGGGTGCTCCTCCCATGACTCAGGGGATATTCTTGTCACCTGACACTGAAAGGTGCTGGGCATCCCTATCCTGATACCTACCAAATGACATCAGGGAAGGCTGGTAACCCACCAGCATGACTCCTAAGACAGGACAGAAGGAAGATGCAACACTCTGTGGGGTCAAACTTGGAGAAATGGTTGGATGAATGACTCACTTAAGCTGACTAAGGCCCATCCCAAAAGTGCCTGTTGCTGACTCTGACTGTTTCTTACTGTGCATGCAGACATGCAAACTGTGGCAATCAAACACCTTTGGGAAGACAGCTGCTGCTCCTTCAGTTTATGCACCATATTGCCACCCCAAACTGTATGAGAACTCACTGCACACTTAGGATTGACACTTAGGACTGACTGCATGGTGGTGTTCCATGGGCTTCAGAGTGTCAGGTACCTACTTTGGATGTGCCAATTCCCTTGGTCTGCCTGACACCCAGCATTGCCTTAGCAAAATCACGAGGCTGCTCACACACAGTTCACCTCTTAGACCATTAGATTTGCCAGGTATGATTTACCCTAACCAGGTAAGCAGTTGTTGTTACATGCACTGCCACCTCCATGCTGCACAGGGATGGGGAGACTGATTTTCACCAAACCAAGTCATCACTCCTACTAATTATTTTTTTCAGCTGCAACTTTTTTCATGGTGTTTCACTGCTTGCCATTGTTACGCCTACTAGCATAGGACAGTAGGGTTTTAGAAAGGCAGGTTAAAAGAGAGCTAACAGTGGTCTCCATGTATTTTAGAAAACTTCAATGCAGTAATTATCCATCACACTAGAGTTTGCAGGTTTCTAATGGTCGCTAGTGAAGCTCTGTGAGGTCTTTGATCTGAGCCTGCTGTTTGCACACTGTGCATGAGGATCTGCCATCTGCACTGCCCTTGTTGAATCCAACACTCTCTAGTGTGATTATAACTAGCTGGAGAGTGGGGGATTTCCCGCTGTGAGAAAGGGTATCAGCACGTGGCCTTCACAGGGGCTGTTTGAGACAGGCAGCCATGCACATTAAGAGTTGGCAAGGACACTAAACTGCATTCACATCAATCAATCTTGATACCACCTGGTTCTGAAAGAGCTGATTCTTCCAAAGACAAACACTCAAGGCTTCTTGCCACCTTTGCAATAGGTTGAAAAGAAATGGGGAAGGAGTTTTGCTCTGTCTGTATTCTCTTGTTCTTGATACTTTTAGATAAGGAGACACAAATTTGCAGATTCCCTTTGGATTTAAGCTAGTCATTGTTTAAGGCACAATGATAACTCTGTATCACAAGAACAAATCATGAAAGAAACATTGTTAGAGAAGAAATCCTTCGAATCAGAAAGGCACTGTGTTTTGTCCTTCATTAAGCTCTGAATTTCATTTGGTTCTGCAGGGCGGAGGCTGTGGCAGGGACAATGTCGGGTGCACTGCCCAGCAAAAACATTCCACCAACTCACTGCAGGATCTTAAGTCAAAGTGGTTACCAGAGACAAATTCTCTACAGTGTTTGCAAGTCCCTCAGCAGTGGCAGGGACATTCTTCCCCTTGGATTTCAGGAAGGGCTAGAGATCCCCAGGAGATCAAGCCAGGCGTGGTGCATGAAAACAAAAAGTCAAGACAAGAATTTGTGTTAGCAGAAACCAAATGGGGAAAAACAAAACAACAACAAAACAAACAAACACAAACAAACAAAAACTCCACCCAAAAAGAAAACTGTAAAAAACATTTGATTATATAAAGTTCAAGACGTGTTTCTTTAACATGATTCAGGAATTTCACAGTGCTTCCTCTAACTCACATTTTTAAATCAAAGTGTTCAAAAACATTGCATCAAGAAGTTTCAAATTCCAGAGCTGGAACATGCAATAAAAAGTCAACTATAATCTTGGTTTTAAATGTTAAATTAAGCTTTAAAACAAACAAACATACAAATTAGAAAATTGGAATATCCCAACAAAAATTTCTTGATTAGCATAGTTGCTCTTGCTCAAAGTTTTGGACATTTGTGATGTCAAACCATTGCTCTAAGCTCATTGTTAAAAACAAACCCCAAACCTTTAAGGACTTTTTTTTTCAAAACAGCATGAAAAGCCTGTAATATTTGACTGATTTGTGTTGTTAAAGGAATCAGCTTTAAGGGTCTTCACTCATTATAGTGTGTCACTTTGTATGGTCAGATATTTAATGTTCACATATTTTAATCTCTGGACAAAGCACAGAGACTGCTCACAGATAAGATATCCAACACTCTCCAGAATGTCTTCCCAGCTGCCTGTAACTTCATTTTACAGCTCCTTGACTCATATGGTGTCACCACAAGAGACTTTTACTCAGGTCCATTTAATATCGAGGAGTAAATTATCCAGGAGAATCCATTTACTTTGCTTCCCACCTTCTGTGCCACCAACTTACCTTTCTCTTGGCATCCACCCCTGATCCTCAGAGCTGTTTATGCCCTGGAGCTAGTAGTGGCAGAGGAGCAGCAGCAAAGCCTGAGCTGGATGAGGAAGCATGGGATGGCACAAGGATTTCTGGGCATCCCAGCATGCTCCCACTTTTATCTTCTCTTCACAGCTCTGCTCATAAGGCTGTGCCAGCTCACTGCTGAAGCGTTTTTGCTCTCCCTGACAAGGAAGAGACTCCTACCTATGCATTAAAGCTGTGTTAAGACTCAAATTCAGTGCTTGGATTGCTGAGATGGAGGAGAGTCCCTTATGCCTGGCTGCAAGAGGAGAAAATCCATTACTGCTAACCATGGCCTGGCTATTAAGAGTAATAGAACTAATTTTAATAGCATTAAACTCTTGAAATGTATTATATTTCAGCAGAAAATTCTGAGTGATCTTTCCCCTGCAAATATGCCCATGATGGTGGTGCAGCCCAAGGGCAGGAGTCTAGAGAACCTGAGAAATCACCATCCTTGGAAATATTTGACGCACAGCACTATGTGGTTCCAAGTAACTTTGACCAGCAGGTCAGACTAGATGATCTCCCTTTCAACCTAAATTATTCTACAGCTTTGTAGAAAATTATGGCCTTGGATGTGTTGCTATAATAAATAGGAGCTGGGGGAGGATTTGGTAAGCTGCAGAGAGCACAGATATTGAGAGAGAAAGAAGGGAATAGAGGAGAGGTTGTATGGCATTGATAGTTTCATATCCATTCTTTGCAGATCCATGTGGATAACTATCCCATTTTAAACTATAAAGTAGCTTACAGCTGTATGGTTTGGGTTTTTTTTAGTTAAAGAAGATATGTGATCTAAGCTGGATCAAAAAAAAAAAAAAAAAAAGAAAGGAAGAAACAAGCAAAAAATCCTCATTCATCTGCTCTCAAATAATTAAGATTTGTTTCTGATTCTGCAGGAGTGGATATAGTGATTTGTTAATATTGTAAGAATAAAATACATAAGTCCTGAACCAAAGCTCTGTTGAAATGGTCCAGCAGAGAGACTTTCTAGTCAAGGAAGTCATCTTCTGTGGGAGGAGAGGTACCTTCTCTGGGAAAGGAGAAACAAGCCAGCTTGCAACCAGCAATGTCACAGAGCTCTTATTCTGCTGTAACTCTGCATGTTATACAGGGTTAATTTTAAGAGAGAAAAAAAAACCTGCAGGGCTTCCTTAGCCAAAGAGGGAGAAGTTCGATCATTTCAGAACAATGGAAGCAAAGAGAACTCAAGGGAATTATTCATCTTGTAAATGGAATTTGATTTTCTAATGCAAAGAGCAGGCTTTAATTACAGCAAATTGAAACAATAGAACATTTCCTTACTAAAAAGTTGGAGGGCTTTTTGTTGCTATGATTACTATGTGAAGGGGATGTTTGTGCTTAGAAGCCCTAGTTATTATAGGAAGGTTTACCTTCAGCCAACTACTTTGTAGAAGTTACAATAATTGACAACGGGAATGTTTTCCCGTAACTTACTGCTCTTACAGACCAAATACAGATACCATGATGTGTGATGTACTACATTGGAACAGAAGGGGACAGAAACCTCTGGGATTGGGAAAGAAATGCTTTCTTCATTGGAGAGCATGGCCCAGAAGAGAAGCAGCACAAAATGATCTCCATCTGCCACAGCTAATGGGATTTCCCATCCCTCAGAAGAAAGATATCAAACAGTTAAGTCATATTATAGTTCTGCCCAGTACTGCATGAAACAGTCCTTGCTAGCTCATGGTCATTACATTTGTTAGCACCTAAAAAAAAAAAGTTATTTTATTGTGTTCATTATGACTAGCTGCATTACTAGGATAGCCCAGGTCTCAGTGGATATGATATGATATGACATATGATATGATGATATATAACTCTGGTCAGGTGTTTAGGTTTAAATAGTTTATTTTAAAGTTTATTTCATAGCCACACTCCCATCATGTGCTGGGGCCACATGTACTGGTTGCTGGCATGACTTCTGGAAACAGAGGTTCCAAAACTTGAGGAAACTGAAGGAAAAGAAGAAATTCCCACACTAGTGTGAGACTTTCTGAATATGACAAAAATGCATGCTGTATTTCTTAGAGGCTGCAGTCATATTAGAGCTTAATTACATTAACATTTAATGCTTAAAAATATCAGGAAAGGACTAGGGGGGGAAAATAAATCAGAACTCAGAGACAGATGAGATGCACACAAGTTTAAATGCTGGATTTGGATTCCCAATGAGGAACTGTTACCATTATTTTTGCCTCATGCCAAACTGTAAACAAAAACTTAGTGTGTTTAATCTTAAAATGCCCCCACCTCCAGCTTGCTAAGCTAGTTGAAGCTAATCAAATTGAACTACCACTTCAAAATAATTTTGTTCCCTGGAATGTTGTTTCATAATGAAAATTGTGATGGGGATAAAAGAGATCATGCTCTTCTGAGGTCTCAGGGCTATCAGCCACGCTCCATTTAACCTTAGCAGTCATCTGAGCAGGAGCTTCAATCTTTTTTGCAGGGAGTAGATGCACTCAGAGCTGACTTGGCAACTGACGCTGTGCCTGCATAACAAGGATTGAGTCTAGAGAGCTGCTGCTTGTGCTCAGCACCTTGTTTCTTGACCCATGTAGCTCAGAAACTTGTGCCTCGGTGAGACTGGTGGCCTGTCAGACCAAGGGGAGACTAAGTATACAGTCAGTGCATCCAGCTGAGAGAATACAGGAGCTGTACACGGGGACAGTCCCTGCTAATGGAAGAGGTTCTATGCTGCCATTCTTTCAGTCATTAGATGTCTCCTATCAGCAGCAGTACAGAAGACTGATCCTGGTTATCTACTTCATAAAAGCCAGATGAAGTATTTTTCAAGCTCTTATTGAGGAATAGCTTGGGATTACAGTTTTCTTAATTATCATCCCCTCAAATATTAGTGAGGATTCCTACAAAATATAAGTTGTGCAGTCCTAGAAAGTCCAGTAAAAGCCTCTGCTTTGTGTTATTCGCTGAATGATAGTCCATTGGGATCACATTGCCAAGAACTTGGGATTTCATAGCAAAGTGAAATTACACATTATAAGAGAATGCTCATAAAATATGTTCATTTTTAATGAAGATATTAAAAAACCACTCGGAGCTTTGTCTCTTCACTTCTGTGCCCAGCCTACTGCCGCTTTAATGATCCCAAGGCTGGGAACATGAAGAAGAGAGATACTTCAGTATCTCTCTGTTAGTGAGATTTCAGGGGTTTGATCTCTTCATTTAAGAAATTATTTTACAGTAATGGATAATAATGAAAGTAAAGTGCCTGAAAGATTTTAGCATAAATGTTTTTGAGTGGGGTCAAGGACTGTATGCCTAATGAATCTTCCCACCATATATAAAACCCTAAGAAGGTTCTCTCTCAGACTGTGGCAAGCAGGGCAGTGGCCAGAGCTCTCAGACAAATGAAGCAAAGGATCATAAATCTCTGAATACAGCCAGAGGGATTGTAGAGCATCACACAGAACATTTCATCTCTCCTCTCTTCTAACAGCAAGGTTCAGACATAATATGTGGGTATCCTTTATGTCCAGGATAGGACATGCAGGGAGAAACCCTTTGGGAAACCTACAGTGAAACTATTTTCCTAGAGGTTTCTGATGATCCCAAGCCATGTTAACAAACTGCTTGGAGGCACTTGCTCTGCATGATCCAAAAGGAGCAGGTCTGAAAAATTAAAAACTAACCATGTGTGATTGCAAATCATTTGCTGAGGTCCTTTCTCCAATCCTTATAATCTGTGTGCTTCAGGAACATCACAGAAATCTTTCCTCATAGCACCTTTGTTACAATGGAAGTGCCATTGAGCTCTTTTTACAACTGAAAAACTAGGAAATAAAATAAAATGCCTGAAGCCTCAGAGCTTGATCTGTCCCAGCCTTTCCCCTTGCCCCTGGAACATATGCAACATACAGACAACCCTGCGAAGTCAAGCTGAGCAGGATAGAAAATTGGAACAGCAATTTATTTTGAGAAACACCATTCAGGCACTGCATTTATCCTGCATGAGTCAAAGCAAATATTTTCTTCCTTCAGTACCCTCTCCTGCCAGCTCACCAATTTTTCAAGACCATATCCATAGAAAGGTATTTCTGTAGAGCATGTGAAAATTAAGTGTCCCTGTACTGTAATGGCTTGTGGCAGGGACATATCTTGCGTTTGAATCCTTGCTCATGATGGTTTTATTTCTGGACTGTGAAATCTTGGCCACTTGACTCTTAGATTAATATATTAACAAGATAAAATTATATACCAGAAGGCTTCTTAGATAAAAAGCTTAGCTTCTTATTATCCCTTTTATCCTTTGCTATGTCAGAATAAATTGTAGCATCTAACTTCAGCTTAACTCCCTATTCAATACTTAATGCTCAGCAGATAGGATAACATTTATTTTGTTTTGGAGTTTAACTTTAGATGAGGTGACATGCAACAGAATGGAGCACAGACACTGCAAAACAGTCTCCTGCAGTGTGACAAATTACAGAGTACAAAGGAGTAGTGCAGAGGCAATTAAAATAGGAATATACCCCTGGAAGCTGGCATGCTGCAAACCCATGATTAAGTAACCAAGCTGAGTCTTCAGCAATGTTTGTGCTCACATCTAACCATACAGTAGAACTTGAGGGGAAGAAGTCCAAACAAGGAGAATGTTGGTCTGGTTCTGTGGCAGTGGTTATTTTTCTGCAGAAGAAAAAGGGTCACCCTATACACCACCCTTCCCTTCCTGTGCCATTATTCTTGAAGCCATTCAAAATCATGCAATATAGCTGAGTAAGGTGGAAGGTCTTGCTTGTGCTGAGACCTCCCTCTCCGTGCAATAAAGTTTCCAAGCAGCTGCTCATCTTGCAGTGTGTGCATAACCCCACTGCCTTTAGTGGCCTAATGATCCTGTGTGCTTGCTGGCGTTTCTGTGGCTGGAAGAGGGCCCCTTCGCATGTCCCATTTGCCTGGCTTCTAAGAGGCTACTTAACCTCAGGAACATGACCTACAGGCTTACAGGAGCTGGGATTGTCAGCAGTGTCCTTTAAGCCTAGCAATGCATTCAGCAGTTGGTCCTGTCCTCTGGAAAACATGCTCTATGCTGCAGCTACAAAAGGCAGCGGGAGCAGGGGGACAGGTGGATTGAAATATATAAATCAAAACTTAAATTAAAACTTTTAAATGGCCGTGATAATAGAGCAGGAAAAATGTTATTCCTCCTTCTAGATAAGGATGGAGAGTGGAAAAGAAATTTGGCAAAGTCCATTTCAAAAACATGCTAAGACAACGAGTTAAGATGGGCCTAACTCCGAGTTTCACATCTGTTACCAAGGCGTTGTACAGTCTTGTTACAGCAACTAAGTTACCACACCAAGGCACTGAAATTAGTCACACAACAGAACACTGTAATTTACACTGGCAAAGCTATTTTTATTCACTTGGAGCTGTTTTTATAGACTGACATAATTGGACAACAGGTATGACAAGCCTTTACTGTGATCTTATCTTCACCGAGAAGAGATTTTGTTGCAGGAGAGGTTGAAACACAGGGCTCTGACAAACAACCCAGCACAAAGGAAGCCTACCTACCTCATCCATGGAAATCAGGGGGCCACATTTTTCTTTCTCTGAAGCTAACACTAATCCCACCAGAACTCCTTTATTGTAAGACAAGAACTGTAGTGATGTTTCATACTGGACATTTCCTGAAAATCAGTTATAAACACAAGACAGGAGCAATAGGAAGAAGAAAGAGGATAAGAAAAAAAAGAAGAGAAAAGAATAATACAATGTATTTTTTGTCTAAATATTCACCTTTCTGCAAGCTCTTGAACCAGGCAACTGCTTTTGTTTCCACATTCACCTTCAAAGTCCACCTTGCAGATCTGACCATACACAGCCACAGATCTTCAGAGCACATGTCATGTCAGCCCAACAGGATTCCTTCATTCCTTCACCTTACCACATGTATGAAGCTGGCCAGAGAAGTTGTGGATGCCCCAACCCCATTCAAGGCAGGGTTGGATGGGATTTTTGAGCAACGTGGTCTTGTGAAAAGTGTCCCTTCCCTTAGCAGGGGACTGGAATTAGATGATCTTTTAGGTCCCTTCCAACTCAAACCCTTCTCTGATTCTATGTTAGCCCACACAGCTCATCTTTACTCAGTCAAGCAATACCCAAAAGAGCAAGAATTTATCTAGACTTGATCATTATTAGTATGCTTAAATGGTAACTTTTTCACAGTGCTTCCCAACTTACAGACAGACTGACTTCTTGTATTGGCCTCATCATGGAAATTGTTAAGATTTAGCTTCATTTCACTCAATGAGCAATTCTAGCAGAGAAATTAAGTGAGAGTTCTGCAGCCACACAAGGCCGCAAACATGCTGCTTGGCACAATAGACTGTGCCTCAGCAAAGCTGCACCTACAGGGGCATAAAGTAACCAAAATGAAATTAAATATTTACTCCCTCATGATTTCAGCCTGGGCTGAAAAGCAGAAAAGGAAACCTTTGCAAACCATTCCCAGCTTTGCTCTGAGAGGCTCTGCTCAAAAGCAGCCGGCAGCTGAGGCTTAAACCCCACATTGATTAGAGCTGACCTGTGCTGAGTTAGAAAACCTGATACTTACAAAAGGCAGCAAGTAGCTGCATCCCATGTCATTAGGAGATGTTTTCCCCATAGAGCGCTAAGGAGCTGGCCCAGCTTTGGCTTTCAGTGGGAGCTCCTCGTCTTCCTCAGATTGCCTGACAAACTTCCCCAGGCACAGGCTACTTCTTTGTCATCCTTCCTGCGGTGTTTAGCCCTGGCCGGGAATAACACAGGCTGCTATAACATGAATAAGGGAAGAAAAAATCCCACTGTGCTGCTGACACCGGGAGAGCTCGCTGCCTTGTGGCGAACGAGGCGATAATAATTCTGCCAGTCCTGATGGGGATCACCGAAATGTCAAGGCTGATAGCTGCCCTTTCCCTTCTGACATGATCATTAGCCCCTGGGAAGGAAATAAATTACTGAGCTACTTAACACCTCATTAGGAGTTAAAACTATGTATTCAGCATCTCTAAGTGGAGTTTTAAAGCAGCTTGGTGTTTAACAGCCAGCTGTGAAGTTAGCTCTGACAGTATACAGCTGGCTGTGTCCTTAAGGGAAGCTTTTCCTTTAAATGTCTCCAAATTCCAGGCAAACAATTTTTTCCATTCTCCCTGCTTAGCTGAACTGGTTTGGGATGTATAGTCTGTCTGTATTTATAAATAACCCACTTTGTTTACCAATTATTGTAAGTATTTTCAGGAAAGGGAAGGAAGAACTAGGAATATTGCAATTGCCCGTCTGCCCTCATTAACCCAGTAATTATTGCACTGTAATTCAATTATTTCTTGTACTCAGTTCCAGATAAGAAGACTGCAAAGGCAATAATAGCTTAAGAAGTTTCCTCTTCTTTTTTTTTTTTTTTTCTTTTTTGCTTTGTTCTCTCAGGCTGTTTTTCTCTGCCTCTGCATCATTCCACGCTCCTCGTTATGATATACAGGGGGCTTGCTGCTGTGCATTGAATCAGAGCTAAAAATAATTATCTTCCTTTCTTTTTGTAGTTTTAGATTGTTTTAAAACCCAGATTGGTTGGCATTTGCGTGGTGCATACACTCTGAATGCTAAATAAGTTTTATCTTATTTTGTCCAAGTTAATAATGGCAAAATGTTGTGACCTATTACTGGAAACTAGGATGCTTTAATACCCAAATCTGTGATGACTCAAGACAGTGTCAGAGCAAATGCTTTGAAGTATAAACCAGCTTTTGATGCTCTTTGCTGTAGCAATGGGAGTAGGGGGGCACAAACACAGGTCCCATGTATGGAACTCTTCCTACCAGAAATATGAATGGTGCAAAATAGTCAGGTAAGGCTGGAGTTTCTAGATGGGACCAGCTTCCTTTTGCCTGGGGCAAAAATTACCTGTCAGTCTGGGCTGCTTTGTGGGGGTGCAGTGTTTTAGGCTGAACATCACCTGTCATCTTCATGGGTTTGTTGTGACCAGAGGTGCAACCACAGTGGCACCTGTGAGTGCGAGGGCATAGAGCTCTTCCTCCCTGTGGTTTCACTGCAGTGTCTCATCTTCCCTCTCCTGTAACCCCAAGGCTATGGCTTGGTTATGAAAACACAGTTGTCATCTACCACAGGGTGTTTTTTTCTGTCACCCACAGCATTCTCTGGCCCAAGAGGGTTTCATTTGTTCTCCATTCAACTTCACATGCAAGTTGGATCATATCCAAAGACTGTCACCCAGTTCATTTGCTAAAGGGTCTTCTTTTGCTGACAGATCCAATAACAGATTTGAGTTGAAGAAAAGTGACTCTAACCTGCTACTGGATAGGGGGGTGGGATGTGGTGTTTAAATACAGCTCCTCCTTTTTAAAAATCAAGGCTCAGGCTTAACTTGGTTGATGTAATTTCCTCAGTCAGTCTGTGTTGGACCAAACTGGTTTAGAATTGTATCTTTAGGCCAGCTGTAAAGCAAAAATGATTAATCCTTCCACTGCTTGACATAGAACTGCATTTCAGAGCTTAAAAGCTTTCCTTACTTGGGGAAGAGTGGTATATTCCTCCTCCTGACACACACACTCCCACATAGCTCATCAGAGCAACTGTGAGGAGCTGCTGCACCAGAATCCTGATTTCTAAACCAAATGGCAGCCACCATCCTTCCTCTGCTTGGCGTTCAAGTCTGTGCCACTTAGGTTTGGCAAGCTCCAGTGACATCTGTGTGTGCCTGATCCCACCACAACAGCCAGGTGCTGAGATTGGACCTGTGAAGGGCATGCACCAGGGCAGATGAAGCATCATGCTCCACAGATCAGCTCCAAAATGGGGAAAATAGCTCTGGTTTCACTCAGAGGACCTGCATGTAATGTCTGTGTATTTATCTTGTTCATAAGCATGGCCCTTCTCAGGGAAGCCAGGATGTTTTGGGACCTGCATTAGAAGGGGGAACTTCCTACCTGATCCCACTGATGTCTCTTGGATAGGAACAACATGCATTTGAATAGCCCATCGGGGCTTTTGGTCAGCCAAATGGCTACTACCTTACCTCTTGTGAACACTCCAGATCCAAATGGATGGAGGAAAAAGAAAAAAAATGAAGAAAAAGATTTTTTAAATCTCCAAAAATAAGCCTGGGAGAACTCTCCAGCTCCCAAGAGTGATTAAGAACTGGTTTATAACAACTGCTCTCAAAGCCAAATCTTCCATTAGCCTCCCTCTCCCCAGAGGCTTTTCTGGGGGATTATTTTTGAGTCCCACCATAGTTACAAATGAATAACCCACGTCCTTGCAAGCAGTGTTACCTGCCCCAGCAAGAGGGTATGGGGGAAGCATAACCCAGAAGAGGAAGAGGGGGTGGTGGATTGTGCTGAGCTTGACTTAAGTCAGGCTGAGTCACCAGGAGAGATGACCAAAAGCAGATGGAAATGTTTCCTCCAGAAAGTTTTTTGAAACTACCAGGATCCTCTGAGACAGGCTCAGGCCTAACTCTGTGTCTGAATCCAACATCAAGGTCTGTTTCAGCTAGTGCACATCTTTGGGTGCAATGTGAAGTTCTCCTCAGTGTCATGTTTTTCCTTAAGGGACACACAGGACCATGTTAGCATACTAATTAATGTCCTTTATCATCGTGTTTCCAGAAGGTTTTAACACCCAGCATCAGGAATGGGAATGGCTTATCTTGCAAAGGAACAAGAGGGATGGATGCCTGCTGCTGCCCTTGGGGCGGGGGCAAGTCTGTCCAGCTCCTTGCCTTCAGTCCTGCCTTGGCAACAGTGAAGGAAGTTATTCTTCATGTTCTGAAACTGCAAACACTGACTTACTTTGCAGATTTTCCTTCATGCTTGGCAGCAAGCACCAAGGCCCGGTGTGAAGAAGAGAAACTAGGTCTGGTGGCAGCAGCCTGAGCCTTTGATGTGGTGAGAGCTGCTTTTCCCAGAAAGTCACTGGTGACTTTCTAAATGACCTTGGCATGCAGCAGTGTGACAACCCAGTTGACTGGCTTGCTACAGCGATGTCATTTCCAGGTTTACTGCAAGGAAATCAGAGAAGTCCAACAGCACATTCTTCCCGAAGAGGGGATGGCCAAACAGGACTCAGGCTGATTTTCCTGTGCATGTACTGTCTCCATTTAATACACCCCCAGCTCTCTTATCAGTCCTGCAAGTGTGTCTGTAGCATTTGCAGTACATCCAGCAATGCTGTAGAGCAGCAGCATTATCCTGTAGGGATGGGTGAATTTCTCTGACCTCATTTCAGATCTCCTCAGGTATTATGGATTGGAAAGTTTGTCTTACATTCGTGCAGTTCTAGGGGTGGAATAAAAAAAAGGTAATCGGGAAGAAAATAATGCAGGGAGGGAATGGTAGTCAGCCTATGAAGCCAACAATATAAAAATTACTATGAAATTAGAAGCTGGGATGGGAAAGAGAAAGTTTAGTAAGTCCCTAGCAGGCTGTGCCTTGTAGAAAATATATTTGCTCTCAGAAGGGAGAGGGAAGATTACGTCATCCTTGGATCATCATCTGGTCCCTAGCTAGAGCACACCTTCAATCTAGATTAATGGACCACCCTAGAAACCCTAATGTAACATTTTGAAAGGTGGGTAGATTTGCAAACCTCTTCAAAAAGCATGAGCAGTCTGTAAAGCTCTGTGTTCCTCAATATCTACTTTTGGTACCAGAATTTTGGGAAACCGTAGCAAATAACACCATGCTTTCACTCACTCCTTTTTTTCCTTTCATTAATGTCATATTTTAGAGTCCTCCTGAGACTATTACTTACCAATATCTGCAGTCCTGGGCCAGCTTGCTTTCTCAAGGTGTGCTGACCCATGGCAGTGCTGCCTGCCTACCTGCTCTCAAGTCACACGTACTTTCTGGGCAGTTCTTCACCCCTTCTCCCCGAGAAGGGAGTGCAAAACTCAGGCAGATAGGTTTTTCAGGTGAAAAACTGAGTTGTGGGGAACTGAAACATCTTGCTTAAGGATATTTAGCTAGTCAGGGACAGAAGTGAATGTCAAATCCCAGGCTTTTCAAGATCAGGTCAGTGTTTTCTGCTCTGAAATGGAACTTGCTTTAGGAGAGCCAGCTGTAGTCATTCCTCTGCTTGGGACCCTTCAGCAGCACAATCCTTCCCATCTCACACCAATCCTAGGGTCACAGAGGATGGAGAGGCATCTCTGACCTGCTTCATTCTCCCAATCTCTCCTCTGGTGAGTCCCTGGCACAAAACCCCTCTCATCTACCAAAAAAAAAGAATATGTTCCTGGATAGCAGGAAATGATCATGCTGCCAAAATCACTGGTATGGTACAGCACCATCCCAGGAGGCAGCCAGCTCCTGTCAGGGGAAGTTCTCTGCAGACACAGAGGGATGTGCTGCCCAGGACTGGTGGCTTTTGGCAAGGCTGTCAATGATGGGCTTTCCAATGTGATTTCCCAAAGCTCCTCCTCTGAGGAGCGAACTGAGAAAAAACCTCTCATTCTGTTCAAAGACATCCATTAAATTCCCATTTAAAAATGTCTTTGGATGTAATTCAGTATTAATTGTAAACATGGATTCCTGACTATGTGAATATTTCATTATTTCGATTAGTCATCTATATTTTTAGAAACAGAGGGCATAAAAGATTGAAGTAATTTTGCTTCAGATCTTCCATGCTAGAGATCTTTTTCTCCAAAATACATTTTGTTAGAGCCTTGTGTTTCTGATGGAAGAAACTGAAGTTAAAAGGGAGATCTGTGCTCTAACACTTGCCTGAAATATGGGTCTACCTGGGCAGATGGCAGTGTGTAAAATTTCATTTAGGCAGGTGTGAAATTCTCCTCTCCAGGTCTCTTCCCAGCACTGACTGTCTTAAATTCCTCCCTTATCACACAGTGCATTTCCCCAGGGCTTACAACTTCCTAGATAAAAGCATACCTTTTAATTTTAAGCCACACAACATTTGTGTTCCACTATATTTAAAGACCTATGGTGGCTTTTCTAATGATCCACAGTGCTCTGATGGCTAAAGCCTGCAGAAACCCATATCCTTATGCGTGCCCAAGGGCTCCTGATGTCTTTAGCCCCAAGGATTCTAGTGAAATACAATTTATCATGCTATTAAAGATTCTCCTTTACAGAGAGTTATAAAATTTGGTGCCTTTTTGCCATCAGTGATCTGCTCAGTGGGATTTTTTAATTTCTTTACCCCCCCCCCCCCCCCCCCCCCGAGCCATTTCTCTGTAACTAGGGTTTGGTAATGCATGGCTGTACATTTTCAGTACATTCTGCTAATTTCCAGCTGGTCCCTGGGTTATAGATGAAATTTTGGAGCTGCTGTAATTCATACCATAGCTGTTCAAAAGCATGGTGCCACCACAGGCAGGCTGGAACCCATTAGGCCAGGTTTTTTTCCATGCAATATTATTTCTCACAGCTGCTAGGGGAGTACACATACTCTGACTTCTAAATATAGAGAGCCGGGTATCTTCCACCTCACTCCCATTTTTCCACAGCGTGCTTTATATCTTCCAGACATGCATTCTTCTTTGAGCTTTACATGAGTTTCTGAACCCAACTGAAAGAGTCAGCAGGTCCATGATGGAAAGTCACCACTTTTTAAGCTCAGCACATGCAAGGTAAAGGAAGACTCAAACTACTGCCAGTTATTTCCCTGCAGTGCTCCTATTCTTTTTGTTTGGCAGTGGTAGTCCAGTGAAAGTGGCTGAAAGGGAAAACGTTTAACATAGGGACAAAAGAAAATAAATTTTTGCAGGCATTGCCCAACTTGGCAGATTCTGTTCTTTTTAAAACTCTTTACAGCTCACACTGTTTTAAAGAGAACCTGATTAACAAACTGTGGGATCACAGACCTTAACCTCAGGGTGCAGCCTGAGGGGATGAAAGACAGCCCAGAGAAATGCATTGGTCAAGATTTCCAACCGTGCATTTCTCCCTCCTGCAACTCCAAGAACCAGACTCAGAAATGTGCCAAAAGGTGGAAACCTCTACACTGCTGATGTCCTTACAGCCCTTTTTTCTATGAAGCCACATCAAGTGACCTCTAAAGGCAGATATTGGTCCCTTTGTACTATTAGCAGCCAGACAAGAAAGGGGAAAGTAATTTAGTCATTGATGTCAACACTGTGGAACAGATACTGTGGGACCAATCCACAGCCCTGGGTGCCTATTTCAACTCTCTTCCTGCTCTCCCATGCACATTTTTGTAGTCACAAGGGATACAGGACAAGAGAGCTAGACTAATTTTTTTTATTTTTAATGTCCTGAGTACTTCTCCATGTAACTGTGAACTAGATTTTAAAAATTCCCTTACATCTGACAGAAACTACACAAAAAATATTCCAGTGCTTAATGAGATGCCTGAATGCTGCTTTGACAGCAGAACTGAAAAGTACCTGCTGGCTTTGCTGCACTGAAGTTTACTTCCCTAACTGGTGCACAAAGTCTAGTTTCAAGCCATTTAGGTTAGCTGGTCAAAGTCACAGGGTCAGTTCTTACAGCTTCTGTCACTCCAAATCTCTGCCAAGAAAGGTCAGTTTGATAACAGGGTTTCTCCATGTTGTCCTTTTCATCATAGTTTTACTGGTGGCCCAAAACATGTGTCAGCTTTGAATTAAAAAGAAAACACCACCAAAAAAATCACACACACCACAAACAAAACTGAGGGGCAGCCTCAGGGAAGAATTACACCAAGGGCTCATCTCTCTGAGTAAGTTTTGCCACTTCTATTAAATATGCTTAATTTTAATGATGGACATTTTGCTCCGATTACTGTGAAAGAACACTTATTTTATGTGTGTCATGGTTTATGGGCTATCCCCTTTGAGCTTATGGAGTGATCCTTCTCCCCAGACGTTTTACTCCTTGAAACACTCTTCCTAAATTACTGGAGACTAAGTTAAATGACCAAACCTGTGACATGGCAAACTGCTGCTGTTGTGAGGCTGAAAACTCAAAGATTTTCCTCCAAATCTGTTCATTGGAATATTTTGGTGTATGCTGGATGTGTCCCATGCCCAGAGCCCCCATGTACTGCATGGGATCCTGTGTCCTACCTGGCATGAGGCTCAGGAGGGAGCAGTAAGCCCTGTAACACTTGGCCCAAGGTTGTATTTTCCAGATGCACGTGATAGTCCTTTTTGTGCCTGTGGGACTGTCCTTATTCTTACCCTTTCTTTCAGTGTCTCAGAAACCTGCACAAAAGAAGCAAGAATGTAACAGAGCTGTAGATGCTTTGCTGGCTTCACTAAAACCATCTAGAGGATCCTGGTCAAAATTCATTGCCTTGTCCTGCTTAAAAGGAGAAAGTGTCAGGGAAAACACCTGTTCCCAATTCCTACATCTGCTCCACGACCTTAGTAAAGGCATTTCACCTTTTACTGCCTCTGTGTCCACATCTGTGAAGATAAATTGTGAAGAAACACATGGCATATGAGCAGGGAGAGCTGTAGGAAACTGAAATATCCCATCGGGAAGCACTAGTGATATCAATCAGCAAATAAAGGCTGAACAAGAACTGACTGTCTCTGCAGGACTGCTATATTTTGCAATCCTGCTATGTTATTTTTCTTCTATTTTCCCTCCATTTTCTCTCCCAGGCAGTTCCACTTCTACAAGGGAAGTTTGCAACTCTCCCCTCTCCTCCCCTTCCCCAGGGAGAAATTACATGTCTCCTGCCCAGAGCAGGAACAGCAGGATGCTCATATTTCACTCTGTGCCTCTGTGACCTTTAAAAATATAACCTGCCAGTGACAGGAAAAAGGTAAAGCAGGAATGTGTTCAGCTTGAAGCGCAGGTTTTCATAGCAGTACAGCCTTGTGGGACACACCTGCATGGAGGGGCTACCAAGGGAAGTGGTAAGAATAGCTGTGCTGTGTGCCCGAGCTGCAGAGACACCCTGGCACAGCCCTGCGGGTGCAGAGTGAAGCACCCTTGCTGCATTCCCCACCGTGCAGCTCGCTGGCCAGATCTGCCATGACTGATGGCCCCGCTACAAAAGAGGATCAGCAACGGGAGGGGTGGCACTGGACAGAAATTACTGAGCGGGAAGAGGGAACATTCAATCTCGTACTGAAGTGGAGCCAGCCTGGGGACCGAGATTTGCAGTTAATAACACCATACACTATTAATCCCCTGGTTGCACGGGACAGAAATCCACCACGTTGCAGGATTTTCATCCAATGGCTTCTCCTCTGTTTTCAGCAGCAGAGGATAAAAATAGGAAGGAGGTGTAAGAGATAATTAGCACTGTTAACTTCAGCTAAAATCAATTAGGATGAGCAACAAATGCTTTGTTCACTTGAAACACAGTTTTTAGGAAAGGAACTTAACTCAAAGTCTGCCCAAGGAGAAAAACAGAAGGATAAGCAGATCACAATGCTTCTGATGTTCTCCGAGCCACACTCAGGGGATTGGGATAAACAACCACATGGCCCAGTGCACAATTCCAGTGGTATCATTTATTTCAGTAAAAGAAGTTATAATACTTTTGAGAATGCCAGCAGCCACTGGGGATTTTTGGTAAGTGAAAGATCCTCAAACCTTAGAGAAGCTGTCCTACAATCACAGGTTCCTGGTTTTCTACTGTCACCATTGGGTGCCATAGGAAATAATTTGGGGAAGTATGTGCCTGGACAATGCTCAAGCTGCAAAGAGCAGGGCAGCTAGATACAGACTGGCAATTTTATTCCAATGCATCAGAGGAGAAGGATGTTAAAAAAATTAATTCTGTTTTGCTCTGTCTCAGTACATACCCATTTACACAGAAATGCTGGAGAAGTTTTATTTCAAGAACAACAACCTTTTACACAAAGCACAAAAATCCAATTTCACACTACAGGAAAAATTTTGGAAGAAAACTTAAAACAACTTGAACATTTTCACAAATTATTTTGAGGGTTTTGACTTGAAAGGAGACATTTTTTAAGAAGAAATACATTACATGAAAAATTCAAACCGCCTGTAATTGAATCCAGCAGTGGACTGATATAAAACCCTGAAAAGAGCTTGCCAAATATGTGTATCCCATTATTTTTTTCCAGTTTATTGCTAGCACATTTTAGAAATGGAAAGCAAGCAATTACAATGGTTGTATTTGACAAACAACACTTGCAAGATGTAAATTAACAATGCCTGTTTCTGGGATTCTGCATCCTTCTTATGCCATTTTATAATGGAGGGGAAGTGCTGCTTGTGCAGTGCTGGCAATGAAATATTAAGATGCACCCAGTGGAAAATCAACTTGTCTCATCTTTCAGCTTTGGCTTTGGATTAGACACTACCAGGAGAAGATAATTTTCCCAACAGGGCCAGCCTGGAGAGCAAAACTTGGTCACTGACAGCAGAAGAAAGCATTGCTTTGAAACCTGTTGAGCCACAGGACCCTTGCAGCCCCTTTGCTACCTTTTATTTTCTGTATATTAAGTGAAGGTGGCAGGTTTAAAATGAAGAAAAAGAAGCAGCCCTTCATGCAAAGCCTCATCAACCTCATGGTACCAACCCCATGAGTTCACAAGGACTGCAAGGATGGCGAGATAGCCTATAAGACAGAGCACCTGAGAGCCAGGAACCATCCAGAAAACACCAGTGAGTACCCCATCCTTATACCTGTTGACAGTCACTCACACCAGGGCAGGGTGGCACAAAAATGGGGACCATGCCGGTAGCCAGCCACTGGTGTGGGCACAAGGAGAGCAAGGCAAGCCCATCCCCAAAATGAACACAGCAAGATGTAAAGAGTTAAACACGTGCTGAAAACAGCATGCAGATCAGCTCTGAGCTTATCAGGGGACAAGGGCTGCCAGGCAGCTGTGCCTCCAGGGTCTGTCCGGGCCACAGTGACACTCTCCGAAAACACACTTGATTGAATTTTGCCTTGCTGACCTGATTACCTGGCTGCAGCCCAGCTTTTGACATCAGTCCTTCAAGCCAGAAAAGAAATGCTGACCCATGGCCAAAAAACAAAAATAGGGGAACAGACTGAGTTGGACAGGCACTAAAAACAATTTTTTAAAAATACATTCAAAGTCTTAAAGCACAGGATTACAGAGACTGTGGCCTTTCATATTTATTCGAAACTCTTACATGTTTTCCTGTGATAAACAGACAGCAGCTGGGTCAGGAGTGCCCTATGATTTCCAGTCTAATTTCAGTGTTTTACTGCTGCCTTCAGCTGGTAAAGAGATAAAAGCATAAGCCAAGCACTGGGTTCCTTCTCTACAGAAGTGGGTATTGAATAAGAACTCAGGTTTGTAATAAAACAAAACAAAACAAAAGGTCTTCAATCTGAGTGTTTCTTTGCAAAGAAAGAAAGCTGACAAAGCAAAACAATGCAATTTTTTGTGCAAACCCCACTGCAGATGATACCTTTACCTCCATACTGACTTCCCTCTCTGTAGAGGATCTTGATGTGAGCCATACCCCAAGACCCAGTCCTTGCTTCAGGCACTGCTGTGAAACCATATGGCCAGAACCAAGAATCCACCAAGTCCCCAAGACACATAATTTCTATACTCTAGAAAGCAGTACTTGAAGAAAACTTATGGAAAAATTTTCCATTTCTTACAGCATTTACTCTGCAGTTATTGGGATAAACTTCTCAGGGCGTTCACAGATCTCTGCAGGTGACATTGCATATACCAGTAAATTTTTACCCCCAGATAAGATCCTGATTTTTTTCTGCTTGCTGAGAACCCTGGCACAGTTCCAACATCCTACTGTGACGCATGCAATAAATAATAAACCCTTGAATATTTAAGGGGTAATTTAGTACTGGCTTGGGAGTTTCCTCAGATCCTATGAAAAGGACTCAAATCCTACTGAACTGGCAGTTGTTTGATTATGAATGGATGCCAGCTGCAGTGTAGCATACCCATCACATGAGGGATGCCTTTGCCTCTATTTTAGGGCCCTCTGCAAAGTCTGTGCCCTACACCAGTGTTGGGGCTCCTTGTTTCACCTTTTTCTAACATAGCTCCTTGTCAGCAAACACCAGAGAACATCTGAAAAGTATGTTCAGCTTGGCTAGCTCTTCCTTTTTTTCTATCTTTTCCTCTCCAATGATTTTAATTTCTCAATTTCAAGGGTACTAGGGATCCTCAGGTGAACAAGGTGTGCTGCTAGAGAACAGACTTCAGCAGGGAAGACTAAAGTGCCCAGCTAATGTCTCAACAAGTCCTTTCCTCAAAGTGTTTATTGCAATTAGAAACCTCATCCTCAGAATGTCCAGAGTTAAAAAGAGTTGCAAGTGTCAAGTTTCCTCTAGCACATGCCCTGGAGGACACCATTTCTCTCTCTTTCTATACAATTCATTTTACTTAACATACATTTTGCCTCCTGATCTTTGCAGACCTTATGCAGATTCAGAATAAGAGTCTATTTAGAGAACAATGGATCTGTTGTGCTGGGTTTATAGATCAGTACTGATATGAGCAATGAAGAGTACCAAATTCAGAAGCCAGTTGTTCTTAGATGATGTACACACACAGTGCTACATTTTGCTCAAATCATTTATAAACTCCTAAGAGACATTTTTATCTGTGTGCATTTGCAGGTGTGTCTATATGTAGTTCTCTGCATATATTTGTCTACTTGGCACCTCCATTAGCCTCACCTTAGAAGCATGGTATGCAGCTCCAACTTCCCCATTTTTTTTTCTTTGTTTATCCTCCTACCCACATCTCCTTCCCTTTTGCTTCACTTGCCTATCCTCATACCCCAGTTTCTCTCATTCCTGTCCTCCCTGCCTAGGCACCTCTCATACCCCTCTGAATACAACTCCCAGGGGTTCTGTGTGTCCCAAAGCAGCTCTCTACACCTGTGGCACAGGCAGCAGCCACAGAAGAAAGGGAAAATAAAGATATTGCCTCCTGCCAGCTCGCTGCAGCAGCTAACCCACTTCTCACTGCTAGGAACAAAACACAGGCTCTTCCACCTGGTTCAGAACCCTTAGGGAAAACTACATTTTGTTATTATTTCTTCTCCCTATCTACAAAGCATGTATTCACAGAAAAGCCAATAAAAGCAGACCAGGCAAGCATGAAATTTCTAACCCAAGCCAAAAACACAGCTGAGCCAAATAAACTCCCAAATATAACAACAACAACATAAGGAACAGTTTTATTTTTTTTTCAATCATTATAAGTTTGAAGTGCCTTCCATACAATTTTAATAAAAAACACAGATCAACCTGTGTGGGTGAAGTAAAGGGAAAGAACATGTCTATTATTGGCAGACAGTTTGACTTCAGTTATAGAAGAGCTTGTATCTTTTAACATCTCCCAGAAAAGTCACCGAGAGTACAGAGAAGGGGGAAGGGCAGTGAAACAGCTCTGGATTGGCTTCCACATGACTCACTTGCCGCTGAATTCCCGCCCCCCATCCTGCACGAGTGCTAGTGGGGATACATGGTGTCCCCTTCTGCCATCGCTTCCCTGAGATCCTCTTCAGACACCCCAAAAGCCACAAGCCAGGAAGAAGCAGGGTGTGTGGGAGGACACCACAGCTTCAGCCTTTGCTTCTAAAACTAAAACTTGGCAACTAAAACTTTAAATGCAACAGGCCCTTGCTGGCAGAGAGCAGCCAGAGCCAGCTGTGTGCTGGGATGAAGTCCTGGCACTTGATGGTAACTGATAGGGGTAAAACTTCCCTGCTGGGAGGCCAGCACAGCTCAGCAGGGCTGCTCAGGGGGAAAGGTCTGCCTCCTGGCTATAATTAGCATCATTCAGCATGCTAGGAATGGACCAGTGGACCAAAGCAGCTGGTGCCCTTGCGCTATAAGCAGTTCAAAGGTTTTATTTCAGAGGAGGTCTGGTCCCCCCAAGAGTGTGTCTGTCACAAGGACTTAGAATTGGTCTGGGCCACCCCAGATGGAGCCAGACCAGTTTTGATGTGCACATGAAGGCAGCTTCTGGTTTGGCTTCCTTCCTAGGCGCCTGGGTCAAATAAGCCAAAGTACCCTGCAGGTGCATCCAGCCCTCACATCCCAACACACAACTGTTCTGGGTGAGCGGGAGGCGAGCAGGCACAGACTCAGACTCTCAGACTTGCCTCTCTGCGCTGGAGGAAAAGGAGGGTCGAGTACAAGGACAACAGGCCTTGCTCTGTACTCTTGCTAATATGCAGCTTGGGCAGATAATGGTTCCTGCAGACTTGGATCTGCCCTCTCCTAGGAGCTGGTCCCTCAGTCCCATCATCTCCCAGCTAGAGCAGGTCTTGTTGGGACGGTTCTGAGGCTCTTTGCACGCCTGAGACCAGTTGGCATTGCTGGTACAGAGATGGGGATTGCTACAGACCATCACATCATTTAAGCAGAAATGGGACGAGGAAAAAGGAAAATCAAGCTGATTTCACACCATGCTACAAACTGAGGACTTGCTATTGACTTCTACCAGGGAAATGTCACAGCTCTGGATAGCCTCACACCCGAGGTGATAAATGGACACATTCATCACAGCTTGTGGCATTGCTTGACCTTTGGGGGAGGCTTCAAGGAATTTTCTTTCTTTTTTTTTTTCCCCTTTTTGCTTGGGAAGCGAGCTATCTGCATGGGAGGGTTTTAATTAGCTCAAAAATGTCATTAAGAAAAAGCAGGCCAAGTTTGTGAAGGGAGTAAGTCTCATGAAGTCAGCCATATTGTACTCTAGGGGTCAATATTCTTCCTGCATATTTTGTAACCTTGTTATGAAATATTCGAGGCAACAAATAGATGTTTTGACTGGAAATAGATTTCCCCAAAGAAACATTTCCTCATTTTCACATGCATTTCACCTAGGACTAAACCAGCAGCAGTCGTGGCTCCCCATCAGCTGCAGAGCAAATTCTTGTAGCAGTTTGCATAGCTGAGGCCCCAGATGGCCACTGCCATCCGTGGGCTATTAATAAGGACTGTTTTGGAACAAATTATCATTTCACAAGCAACCAGTCTATTTATTAGCCTTATTATCATTACTGCCAGCTGCAAGGTGTTTCGACTCAGTCATGCATTGTAGATGTGGCCTGAGCAGGAGACACGATGGTGCCAGCACAGGTGACTAGCTGGCCTCTGTGTGCTGCTTTGGGACCTGTCTGCCTGCTTGATTCTTTACAGTAATGACCTGCAGCAGCCATTCCTTGTTGCTAGAAGCAAAAGAGATGGTGCTGTTCAAATTATCTGGGTTAGTCCCCTCAGGTATTGCTCCTTCCTGGCACAGACTCTGCAAACAGAGCTTGATAACTCAGAGTGGCAGAGCTGCTCCCAGCTGAGTCAAGGCTCCAACATACTTGTTGCTTTTTATAGCTTGAGCTCTTCAAAATAATGTATTCTGCATGTTGAAGAATAAAACCACATGAAACGATTAAAAAAGAAGGGAAAGCAGGAATGTATGATGAGGCAGCATCAGCCCAATGCAGTACCTCAAGGGGATCCCTGCTTGGAACCCATCTTAAACTTTTATTGTTTCAAATTCCTATCACGTGAAAAGGCAGCAATGGATTGGGTGGGGTTTTTTTGCTATATGATTTTGGTTAAATGCTAATGCTGTCTTTAACTTCTATTCCCCATTAAGTGTCTTCTACAAAAGGCTCTTTTATCCCACCTGCCTCTCAATCCTCTTCACCAGCATTAGGAGGACAAAGGTAGGACAAAAAGGTTTGCTAGGACAGCCCAGTTTTCAGAAAGTGTTTCTGCCATCGTGGCTCTGCACAGCAAGGGGTGTAATGTGGGACAGGTAAAACCCACTCTTCATTGCAGTGACAGTAAACTCTTTCCAAGCCAAGGTGGCCAACAGCAGCTGCTCCCCATTCCAGTGGCCACCAGGAGAGCACACACCAGGAAGTGATGCTCCCAATACCCAGGCTGCTCCAGACACCCTACTTCAAAGTTTGCTGGAGAAAGTAAAGCAACTCCCTTATATCTACCCCTTCATCTTAAAGGCTTCCTACCTATGGATTTTGCATCCTTATATGAAGTCAATCACAGGCTGGGGGAGAAGCCAGAAAGCAGACTTATAATAGAAGCTCAACCGCAGTCTTTGGCATAGTTTAGCAGCTCTAATCCTGTAATAAACTCAAAGCACACGTGAGTCTGAAAAGCAGCATGGTGAATCCTCTATTCCTGTCCTCAGTATTTTTAGCAACCAGGGTAATTTTTAGCCCGTGCTTTTCTGTTGGTTTTTCCCCCCCCTCTCTTTTGGTGTAAAGATGTTGTCAAAATACAGGCATTGCTCGCAGTGCAAACTGCAGTCAGTTGATTCAGACAGACACGCCTGACATTTCAAAACACAAAATGCTCAGCAACCAAATTCCTGGCATGCTATGAAATGCAAAAATGTGAAACTGTTACCTATGGCAAACATTTCTCCATTTAATGTATCACAGGACAGTGGTGAGGAAATCAATGGAAGAAAAGAGAAAAAGTTAGAGTTTATGTTTTACAGATAGCTTAAGGGAAAGGAATCCTAAACCGTGAGCAAATGTTTGGTTTTGCATTGTGGCAAAAATCTTTGTTTCCTTAACATGGGGTGATTACAATGCAATCTGCATTTTTGTTTAAAAATACTTCTCCTGCTGTCTGGGCTTCACTGTAAACAGGATGCACTGAAATGTCAGCCCATCCGTGGGCTCTGCTGTGGCAGACGCACACAGAGATCCAACACACTCACACTCAAATCTGACCTGCTTCCCCAAAATAGATCTTCATCACCCTTACAGAGCCATCATTGTCTAATTACAGATCCCCAGGCATGGAAGAACATGGGGATGGGTAACTTGGTGGCTGTATTTAGTGTGACCAGAGGGAAAGGCTGGGGAATGAGTTGGGGGACACATCCATAGCCAAGCTGTGCAGGAGGGGGTCCTCAGCAAGGAGCCCAAACCTCACTGTCCATGCTACTTCCTCTCATCATGCCATTGGAATAAATCTATCCTGGCTGGCTACTAGCAATCGCCCACTCCTGCAAGGTTAGCTGACATGGGGCTGGATTTGTTCCTTGAACTCCCCACCACAAATGTAAGGAGGAGATCAAGATGTTTGCCTTTGACTGTTTTTCACATTCGTACAAACTTAAGATATAGAGACTGTCTTGTTTGTAAATTTTTCTCCTTTAAAAAAAGAAAAAAGTAGGACAGGAATTGGGCAAACCCTCAAAGGTCATGTCTTTTCCAGCCTCTAGGCCAGGCAAAGTTAAAGCACAAATAGTTTCCTAGAATCATGGACATTGAAATCTGCACAGAGAAAAGCTGCTAGTGCTAGAACCAGCCTTTCTTTTCTGCTCTCTCCTCCACTGAAAGTTACTCACATCTAACCTCCTTTAAAAAACATATATGTGAGATCGATAGGAAGTCTCAGCTATTAGACAATCAATATTCAACAGACTGCCTGTGACAAGGCCACTGTCCCTTAGGTGGCACCAGTGCTTGGCCTGCAAGAACTAACATTTTCCTTGCCATAACCATGATTTTCATAGAACACACATTTCTCACTGAAAGCAGCTTCCCCTCAATAGCTCCTGCAACGGTCTTCAGTAATAAAAATGTTCTTTTCTTTGTCTTTTCCTGAGCCCTGATCCAACACTACAGTTCAACACAAGGCTACCTTTAAGAATGCTTCTGATCGAGAGACTGTAACTAAGAGGACTGCAAGTGGCCTCCCTGTGACAAGGACTCTGGGTTTCCAAAGCTCCATAATCAAATTTCTTAGAAATATTTCTTGGAGTCTTGACTCTAAACACAATCTTACATATTTTGACTAATAAGACTTGGGTCTATGAGTATGCTCAAGTGCTTCAGTACTCCAAGACTTTATTCAGTGCAGGAGTTACACTCAGGCTGAAAAACCCCAAATCTTTTCCTACATCTCAAAGTTCTGACAATAGCAGTAGGTAGTTCTGATGTGTGCAACCATGTTAAACTGACTCATTATCCCACAAGCTCAAGTCTGCAGAGATTCTTAAAACCACAATGACCAAAATTCTGGTCTCCAGCAGAGGTGTTCAACAAAGCTAAAGCTGGAAAAAGGGTATGGGGAAACCCATTTCACTCAACTGCCAACTCTTCTCAAAACAAAATTCCCAGAAGACCAGCTGAGTTTTTATGGAAAAGTCATTTGCAATTTCCTTGGCTGTGGAAAAATATTTGTCAGCATATCACAACTGCAAGGGGTAAGGATGAAATTAATTGCTTAGAAAATTACTTCACAACATTATATAAAGGCATTTGTTTCAACTCAGTGAGCACAAAATGCCAATTGAACGAACCATTTTCTGTTTTCTTCTTTCTGGTTAATGACTGACCAAATTGGCTTGTTTTTCAGTATGTAGCCAACAGTTGCAATCATCATGATCCCTTGAACTAAGTCTTTACTCTCTATATTTCAGCCCAGAAATCAATGACAAATATAAGTCTATCTGATTTTCTTACAGGTGGCTGCAAATCCTTTGACAAGAGAATTATTCACTGAGATACCCTTGGTCTCTCTCTAAAGCTGCCTTGGACTCTAGTGGTACAAGGGTCTACTTAACAGATCTGTTTTATTGTCTGCTGCTTGGTTCCATATGCAAAAGTGGTTTGTAACATGCAAATGCATCTGCTAAAATACAGCAGACACTGAAGAAGGTGAAAAGATCCACACAGAAATAGTTATAACATCAAAAAAGTTTTACGTGCACGTGGGAGACATTCCATTTGGGGGTTGAGAGCCCTCCTGACTTGTCTCTGATGGCAGGGGGTGATGTATTGCTGGAAGGGGTGATGACAGACACTATTAGCAACCCTGTGCTGGGGTCACAATTTTGACCATCTACGTCTCTTCCAAATGGGGAGTGCTGCAATGCTAGACTGTTCCCAGAATTACCAAGAAACCCCTTTTCTCCCAGTGGCCAACATGGGTTTAGGGGTTTTTCCTAATAATTTTAAGGTGTGCACAGATGACCCATATAGACATAGACACCTTGTCATCAATAGAAAAAGACTTATCTGATCCAGTAAGCACTGTGTGAAAGTCGAGGAAAGCCAGCTGGGATGGCTAGGATGTTTTGGGTGGGCTGGCAAGTCAGGAAGTGCACTTGGACTTCTGCTGACAGATTTTGGCTGAGCTGACAGGTGTTAGCAACATAAGATGAGGAGGTGGCAGCACTCAGGAACAGCTGATCAAGCAGTGTTTACTGCTTAGAAACGAAATACAATAGGTTAGGTAGGCCTAAACACTTGAAAACCCCAATCCTCTTCTCCTTATCTTTCATTGAGAACAAAGGCAGATTTTAATGTAAAAACAGACCCACAATCCAGTCAGAACTTGTGTTGGTGTTACTAGCACAGGAGTGAGGCCACATTTCTCCCACACAATCCCTACTTGGAGTACATCTATACATGACAGGTGTTTTACCATGCCAGACTTTTGGGTTGGGGTCCCAAAACATCCATACAAAGTGTGAAGGATCTGGACACTGCTGGAACACATACTGCCTGAAATTTCTGCTGCCTCCACAACTGACAGGCAGCATCCCAGCAGTGGCAGCTCAGTCCCCATGACCACTGGGGGAGGGCATCAGTTCTCACTCATCAGCTCTGCATTTTTGTCCCACCTGCTTGCAGAACAGTGCTTGAAAACATGCTCTTACCCCCACCCCAAAAAAAGAGCCAGGCATTTAGTACTGTTTTCTTGCTGAGGAGATTAGGATGTTTTTATGGTGTAACAACAACTCATAGTTTCAGGCAAAAGATGGGCTGCCTCACGACTTTGAACTCCGGGAGTTGGCAAGGTGGCAAGGGTGAAGAAGCTGGCAGCTAACTCTGAGAAATCAGGCTGCCTTTTCCCCTCCCACTCATTCCCTGCACCAGATGTCAACTGCTACGTGCTGAAATGCCTGCCATCCTCCCAATTCCCTGCCTGCTGGCTTATGGCACAGCCTTACCATCTTCCCAGCACTACCTGCCAGCAGGTCCTCTCCAGAGACAGCACTCAGTGCATGCTGAAAAGGCATCTGTGCTCGTTCCTCCCTGCCTGTTATATATTGCAGAGGTGACTTTCAGATGTGATAGCAGATATGCAAAGAGCGCATTAAAAACATGCTAAATGAAAATCCTGACAGGGAGGAAAAGCCCCAGAGGAGCTATAGCAACAAGGGAATATTAATCATGTCCAATTAAATAAAGCCCAGTGAAAGCCTGCCTTCCTTGCAAAGCAGCAGGGTTTCCCCTTTTCTCCTTCCTGCTTTAAACGTTGCACAGTTGGGTTGCTTTCCTACCAATAGAAGTGCCATGCTCAAGGACACCTTCAAACCCTCCCCAGCCCACATGAAGGTGGGCATGTTCAACAACTTTACAGGGCAACCCACGATAGCCTGATGTTAATTGAAAATATTTCAGCCAAACAGTGAGCCTTCCATGCTCTTTTGGACACAGGGAGCCTCAGCAGCAGTTTTGGGCAGAGCCCATTCAGGCCCACCAGCCTTGCATCATCCAGGGCTGAGGTCTTGCCATGTTTCATGGAGAGGAACAGATAACCCACCAGCCTCAAGCGTTCCTGTACCATGGGGACCACAGGTTCCTCACTACTCTTAGACTGGGAAGGCTTGGAGGATTTTCCATGATGAACAGAGATGCCCACAACTGAGATAGTTTTAAAGGAGTGGGATTTTTCAAAACTGCTGGGCACTGGCCCAATACTGTCTCCAGAAAGGTCAGCTGGAGTTACCCACCTGACTGGAACCTGCCAATGGTTTGTGCTTTCCAAACTCTTTCCTTGAGGTTAAAAACAGGCTATTCTCCTGCCTTAACACCCCAAATATGGGGAGCCGTGCACAGCATGGCACTCAGAGGATGGGATTTATTCCCTTCCTCCAAGACAGGGAGTCGTTAAACTGCTGAATTCCTCTGGGACCAAAGCCTAGATCGAAGCTTTGGCTTGTGAACCAGCCCAAACCCAGCACCAGAAATACCAGCAAGGGAAAAGCTGAGTTTGACAGACAGTATACATGGTCTGTGGCTGAGGAAATTTAGTTCCTTTGTCCTTTTGTCTTAAGGGAACAAGCCAGTCTTAGTGCACAGTTCTGAAGGGACAAGGGGAGAAAGCAATCTGAGCATGCTTCATAACAGTGTTCTGCGCACAGGGAGTGCAAAAAAAAAAAACCCCAGCAAGCAGAGCAGGGAGAGAAAGTCCATCTCTGAGCTCACCTGAGATGGGGGTTATGCTAAGGCACCTTTCAGCATTTTGTCTAGGTTTCCTACTCACTCTGAATTAAGTTGGAAGTCCAAGCCTGCATAACAACACAGAATGAAGAAATAGCTTCCCCACCAGATGTCAGAGGGTGACAGAATTGCAGAGAAAGTCCAGCACTTTCTCTCCAGCTGTCATCGCTAGTGCCTAGAAACAAAACTTCCCTGCACTCTACAGTTTTCAGAGTTTACTGCCATACAACCTGTATCTCCACCTACAGCTTCTTCAGCCTTTCTTGCCATGCAGTTTTATACCAAGAAAATTATTTAATCATTCTTGTTAGATTGGTTTTAATCATTATATTTATTAAAGATTATAATTTCTGTAGAGAAAATAGACCAGAATGTGATTTTGAGCAGGAATCATGTTCAGTAGGAACATTTCTCCATCAGCTACTGAGGTCACCTCGGTATGCCCTATACCTGAAGGCAGCCTGAGACAAAAACATTTGTCTGGCAAATGCTTGCACAGAATGAGGAACAGCTCAATTCACTCACACATCTAAGGGGTCAAGATCTGCCAGCCACAAAACACCACCACACTGAAGGAATACCATATATACTGTTTGTTACCTAAATGCCTCACAATGGAAAAATAACAGAGAGGGAGGGAGAAGGCATCTGTGTTTTGCCATTCTGTCCAAAAAGAGGTAGCACAGCCTTGCTGGGGCTGCTTTTCCTCACAAGCAGCAACCTGTGGGCTTTGCACCTTGTGCCCAGCAAAAGCCCAGTTCTATCCATGCAGGGGTATGGGACAGGGACCTGGTGCATGGCCAGAAAGGCCTTGCATTGCAAGCTCTTCCTTTTTCCAGGAGCAAATTGTCACTTCAGAGAGTCACCCTGAGCAAGGAAAAAATATTAAATGGATCCCATCCAATTCTGCCTGCCTCCACGCCACCCTGCAGAAGTTAGTGGAGAAGAGCAAGGAGAAAGTGGGAGAAGCAGAGGGGCTCTGGAGGGAGGCTGGTACTGGTTACTGTGCCTGCTGTCTCTGCCAACTACCACAGCTTGGCCTTCATGTTTCAAAGCTGTGATTTAAGAAGATGCCATTTTGGGGGATGCCCAGCATAAACACTGCAAAAAGATCAAAGTTTCAGGGGGTTCTTAGTATTTTGAGAAAGCCTCCAGATGGCTGCCCAAATGAGAAACTGCAGAGTTTTCTCTTTTCTTACTTCATCTTCACTCCTGGCTACCCTGCAAGATCATGCAAGGAACAGATGCACAGAAAAATGAAAAACAGTTGGGAAAACACATATAAAAATAGCAGCAATGTCCATTTTGCAATGCAGAGAGCACAGCTATGTAAGGAATACATTTTGATGCCAGCAAAGAAACTCAGACAATCCTGTTAATTAAGAAACATCAATACCCAACTGCACTCCCTTGCTCCCATGACAGGCAACAGCTGCTCTGGCTCTAGAGCAGCAGCCAGCAGAGGAGCCCACCCAGCGGAGTAGAGAGACACAGGAGGCACAAGTTTAGTGGCCCTTGAGCACCAGCACTGCTGCTTGCTTCAGCTTTCCCATCTGTGAGATACTCCTCTGTGCTGCAGCACCTCTGAGCTCTGCTGCTGCAGAACTACACACAGCTAGTAACTCTGGAGGATCACCGTAGTAGCAGCGACAATGCAGGTAGGTCTGGTGAGTTCCTAGCTTATTTCTCAGACAGCATACATTTTTTGAAATAAAGACTCCTGAAACATAATCTTGCTAAACCTTGCCACAGGCATCTGGCTTCTCTCATATCTTTAAGTCAGCTCAGAAGGGCCTTTGCTTCCCTGCATCATGTTTGCAAATCCAGCATCTCACTGCTTCTGATCCAGTCTGTTGGGAAGCACAAGCTGTCCCAGCTCTGCCAGCTGTGCTCAGAAAGAAACCTCCTAAGGCAAAGCCAGCAGCTCTGTCTTTTGGGTCTGGCTGTCCCTGCACTTTTGGTTATGCCAGTCATGCACCACCTTGTGCAGGGCTGGGCTTTCCCTGCATAAATGGTAAATAATACTCTGGCCAGTCACCAAATGGCACATTTATCTCCCTAACAGTTCCTTCATCAGCTGCAGCTGAGCACTGGCAATGCTCCAGACCAAGGACAACAACCTCCCTGCAAGAGGTACTGCAAGAGCACCAGCTCTGTGTTCACTGTAGGGTACCTCAAATGTGGTTATGTCGGAGGTGGGAAGGACATCCCTGACAAGCTCTGGGGTGCTAATGATGGCTTGACCAACCATCTCCATGCTCCCTACCTCAGCCACGGATGGGGAACAAGGCCCAACACCTGGAATCTTCGGTCCTGGAGAGACGGGACAGCATAGGCCGGCTTTTGCTGCTGTCTCTGCAGGAACCAGACCCCCCAGCTGAATCATTGCACTTAACTTCTTTTATATTCTCTTAAAATCATTCAAGCTTTTCCTCTCTGAAGCAGCACTTTGGGATGCTGTTCCCTTTCCTACTCTGCAGAAGTAGTAAACCACACCATGATGCTGGCTGGACACAAGCAGCTCTGCTCATGAAGAGGGGCTGCAATACTCCCTTGAGAAATGCCTCATTCCTCTTCCCAAATAACACCATAGCTTGGGTTTGCCATATCCTTACACACAGAAAAAGGTGAAGGATGAAATGACAGTTCACTTCACCACCACGGCCACAGAGGAGGTGACAAGGGCAGCAGGTGGAAGCAAAAATAGCAAGTTTTCCTCAGCACAGCAAGCCTGGTGATGGCTGCTACTAAACCCCACACAACCAAAGCAGCCTTGCTGACAGCCCTGCCAGTGCATTGCCCCATACATCCCCCACACTCCCTGCCAGGACTGCCTGGGGGTGTGTGCGTGTCCCTGCATGGGGCTGGAGGTAGACAGGTGCGCTCCAGCTCCCTCTCTCCTTTCCTAGAAAGGTTTTTAGAAGCCCCCAAATTCAGTTTTGTCTGGAATGACTGAGGGTATGATGTGAATCAACATGAGTGCAACAAGTAAATGAGATTTGTCAAGGAAAAGACAAGCCAGGAACACAGGAACAAAGGTCTTGGTGGGAATAAAGAGAAAGCCTCAGATCAGGCAATAAATTGGTAAATGAGGCACAAAGGACAGAGGAGAACAACAACTAGCCTATTGTTGCTAATCCAGTCATAGTTTTCAAAGCAGGCTCACGAGTCACCAGCCCTGTCAAGGCTGGAACAGAAACCCCAGCTTACCGCATGCAAGAGCAGAACATCCTTTCTTTGGCAAAGCCAAGGGTACCTCATCTGTGGTCCTGTTCTTGGCATGTGGGAGGCTGAAGGTCTGGAGTTAAATGTTAAATGCATGGAGGTACATGCATATGCTATGGAGACAGCAGGAAAGCTGGCTGGACTCACTTGCAGGACCCTCACTGCATGGAGGGATGATCCGGGGAATAGGGGCTCCCCTGCCAGTTCAGTGCTGGGCAATGAGCCAGGCTGGGGCTGTGCTGTGCATGTTAGGGTTTCAGTCTTGCTAGAAAAAAATCCGGGACTTTTTCTGGGGCTTTCAGTGAGGTGAGCGTTCACGTCGCTTCCTTCTTGCCCCAGCAAGACTCAGCACAGCCTGAGCTCCCACCCAGCCAGTGGTTTGGACTCTTTCCACGAAGTCCACCAGCCCCAAGTCATGGTGGAGGCTCTGATCCTGCCACTGGTGGCATGGGGAGATCTGTGCATACCCCAGGTCTGTCAAGGCCATCCCACAGGAGCCAGCAACATCTCCCAAGTTATTCTTTGCCCATCACAGGCACTTCCAGGGAACAAAGGGGCCTGTGCTGCTTCTGTCCTGTTTTGACACTTCCTTAAGGAAGTTTTGCCCCTGCTTTTGTGTTGGACCATGTGGAAAACCTAAAAACACATAAGCCACAACACTTCAGATGGTACAAAGAGGTGCCTGCAAAGTTGCTGCCATTCCACTGCTTCATGAACCCAAAAGGAAGCTGTGAGCAAAGAGTCATGGCCAGCCAGGAGGGCTGTACAGGCTTTGGGTTTGTTTCTCCCCTGCTGTGCACTGCAGGTTTTGGGTCCCTGAACAGGACGGGGGAGCAGTGCCACCTGGCACAGTGCAAAGCAGAAATTTTGGCTTGCTCCAACAAAAGCCAGAGGTCTGTCTCCAGGCCTCAAGAGCCCAGGCTGCTGGGGCACTCGCTGCTGCAGCAGGAGATGTGTTCACATTCACGTGGAAGTGTAGGCATCTGAGAAAGCAGCCACCACAAGGAAACGAAACCATAGAGCTGCACTGAAGATAATTTTGGGAAGCCCAACATCCTCTTGTCATGCAAATCATTTGAGCAGCCTGGCAGTGCTCAGGGCAGGTAGTGTCTCACTTTTCAGCCGTGGAGCATAACTCCCAGTTTGGGCTCTGCAGTGTGGCTGGGGTGCACAGGGGCTGCCAACCTGGCAAACACCTCTTGTCAGCCAACAAGTTGTACTGCACCAGCAAAGCTGTGTGGATGGCTGCCCAGCAGAGCCTGCCAGTTTCAGGTGGATCCCTTTTCTTTTAAGCCCAGAAGTCATCATCATCAGGGCTTGGCTAGTTATAAACTGGAAGCAAACAGAAGCCTTGACTGTGTGCTCTGAGAGATGCTGTTGTACTCTTTTTGGGGTGAAACAGAAGGACAGCAGGACAACACCTCACCAGTCCTAAAGCTGCCTGACCTCTAGGAAGTAGCAAGAGCTCTCAGCAACATTATACATCTATAAAGAGTAAACACCCACCTGTTGGACATTTCCATTGCATGGACAAAGATGTTTTATTTGGTCTCTCACCCTGTGTCTCAGAAAAAGCCCTGACCTGAGTATCCCTACATGCCTGGCAGAGGTTTTATTTCTGTCCTGGAGGATGAGATTAGAGAGATTTCCTCCAGATTTTAAAGGCTGCTGAGTGAGACAAGGAGAGCCACAAGACCCAGAAGGAATCAGTCTCAGCTAGGGAACAAGGAGAGAGATCCTCCAGTCATGGTTCTGGCACAAGCCTCTCCTGCCTGCAAGTGCCCAATGGTGCTCTTTGTCACCATCTCTAAAGCAGCTTTATTTAGGATAAACGCGCCCAACTGTTACAGTGTCTCTGGAGACAGGTCACAACCACAAAACCTTGTCCTTCCCTGGCACCACGAGGCCAAATTCTCTGCCCCATTGCTGCAGGGTGGGCATGGAGGCACAGTTCCTGATGCCTGGGGAATGGGCAGGCCAGGGAGATGAGCTTTCTTTTTAGAAGTCACCCCATATGTCAGGAGAGATACAGAGTTCATTGACTCATTAAACAGGGTGAAGCTAAGCTCCTCTTGCATCACCCACAGCTGGCCAATACCCTGTGGAGGCAAAAGTGGGGAGACTGATGTTTATTCTCCAACCCCGCAGCTATTCAGCTTTGAACAAATGACCCTTCTGAGCGGCACGGCAGTAAATTGCTTAAACAAATGCAAAGTTCAGATAGTTGCAAAGAACTTGTCCCAGTTGCCAAAAAAATTACAAAACACCAGTGTTTTCTGAAAAGCAAGGCTGTGCAGCTCGCTTGTGAGAGAGGCAACAATATGCCAGGAGCCAGTGAGCAGGGCAGATGTGGAAAGACTCTGGTTCTTGCCCAGACAATACCTTTTGGAGCGGGAACTGATTTTGTGTTATTGCTCCTAACAACAGGTGCAAGGTCCCCTGTAGCCCTGCACGTGTTTGTGGGGAGCAGGGCAGCAGAAGTCCCATGGGCACAGCAGGTGTGGTAAGGTTCGACCAGAGTCTCCCTGAGCAGATTTGAGGGCAGCTCATTTCATCACCCTCTCAAGCTAGGAAGTGACTCACCTCAGCATGGGGTCTTTCAAAGTCCCTTGTCCTTAAATCAGAAGCAACTTTCCATACAGTGATCCCAAACCTCTTGAAGGAAAGGGTCAGTAACCTGGCCAGCATCTCCAAGCTGTATGAAACAACGTGTATGTGCCCTTGTTCCCCATGGACAGGCACATGAGCTTTGCCTACTGCAGCACCAAGCTTTGCCATTGCAATGTTTGAATCGAGAAGCTGCTGCTCCTTTTTCTTTCCATGAAGATTGGGAAAGAGGCATTCTTTTTTTCCCCCTCTGTACAACACCCAAGCAGCTGGTAGCTGTTGCTGTTCCAAAAGCAGCTTAAAACCATCACCCCAAGCCAGAGTCTAGAAGCTGTGCACAAGCAGCAAATGAAAACTTTGGTAGTCAAAGAGTCACAGCCATCTACTCCAGCACAACTGCTTGTGTTCAAAGGCTCAAACCAGTAAGAGAATTTCACCCCAAAATCTCACCCACCCTTCACCATTCAAACTACTATGCTGGAAGCTGTTCTTTTACTGGTTTAATGTGAGGAAGGAAATAAAGAGGGGAATAATGAAGTCTCCAGAGGCCAGAAGGCCACCAAGAGTTTGCACAGCTGCATGAATCAGCTGGGCCAGATTCAGGTGAAGCAGTGGCTTCCTGAGTTCAGCTGCACAGAATTAAGCACCCAGGTACACAGCTCTTGCACACCCCTCACTCAGGAGTGCTGTAGTCTTCAAGTCCTCCTCCAGTTAAACTGCATTCCTGGGGCTCCATACATCTCCCAAGGCTACTTTCTGAAAAATTATTTTCAGCCCCTTTTGCATGCAGAAAATTGTCACCCTTTACATATTTCTGAAATGGTTTCCAGGTGAGCCACAAAACATCTCACCACACCATCCTGCCCTTCCTCCCAATACCTGCCCAGACAAACCCTTCTAAGCCATGTGCCAGCTAACCCACAACAGGAGGGATTTAAAACCTTAACCCTCACCACTCCAATTTACCACCAGACTTCATAATCTTCTTCTTTTTTGGTTTCCAATGCAGCGATAACAACCCACAGGTATATTTAGAAGGTAAACCCTGCTGTGAGAGGAACTCTAACACAACAGCTTACAGCCCAAATATTTCACAAATAAGCACTTACAAAAAGAACATGAGCACCTAAAATTTTAGGGTTTAATCTACAGGAAACAAAAATGGGAAACAGTATGCTTTGTTTAAAACCTTACTTTTCTTTCTTCTCTGGAGCATGATTTACCTGCCATCCCTGCTCTCAGATACTGAAATGTCTTCTGAGGTCCCTGGTACAATATGGAGCAAACCAGAAACACATCCACAGCAACAAAACAACCTCAAACTCCTTACTTGGCAAACGGCCCTCAGGTCCCTATATTACTTGGCCCCACAGCTGGCAGCTGCTGGGGATTAAGCCCAGCTAAAGGAAATTAGCAGTAACTCACTATTACCACTACAGGAAGGTGCTGGGGTCTCTCTGCCAGGAGAGGATGGATGTACTGAGCCAGAAAGCAGCAGGAGAACACCCTGGCCCCATCAGGATGGAATGGGGCTGGGTTTCTCTGTGCCCTAAGTCTGTCTAGTCCCTCTGTAGCCCCTAGAGCAAAGCCCATCAGGAGGCAAGGTCAGCCTGTGTTACCTGATCAGTAAAACCAGGTAGATGGTAAAATGGCAAATCATGATTGACATCGTGATACTCTGAAAGATCTGATCTGTGTGCTAGGCTGGGAGCCTGGCTGCCCTACTGCATGGGTTGAGGAGGGATTTGAATGTCTTGTTGTGCCAGGCATGGGTGTACGTGAGTTTTCTCAGCCCTGCCAGAAAGGGAGAGGGGAAGCAGAAAGGGCTGGTAGAGGGGGAAGGCAAGGCTGGCTATTGCCTACCAGCATAGGGAAAGCAGGAGCATCATCCTGCTGCCTGGTGTGCTCCCTGCCAGCTCTTGAGTGCAAAGGCTTTGTTGAGCCCAGAAAGGTGAAGTACAAGGCTTGTGAATGCCATCTCTTTCCCACTGCTGAGCAGGTGGGCTAATTAAACAGGCTGCACTGCTAAATTATAGCAACACATTGAAGTTGCATGATTTAGATCAGCCTGACGCCCAGCAGGGCCCAACACATCATAAAATTGCAATTGCTTTTCCACTTCTGCCTGGAGAGAACATCTTCATGAAGCATCCCCTGTAGCACCTGCCACCAGTGACTGAGGGCCAGTGCATGAGCAGCTCCTGCCACCAGCACTGCTTTGGCCCGCTCCCTCTAACAGGCAGGTGGAGACAGAGACTTGGGAACATTTACAGTTCCAGAGGGATGATTTGAACTCTCAGCAATGTCTGACTTAAGGAAAGCATCATCGAGGATTAAGCCATTTGGGCTAAGGATGGGCATATAAAACATGGAAGCATCCCACACCAGTAACCATGACAGAACCTCTCATCCCACACCTCCCCATGGCCAGGCAAGGACTTGTTGAGTGCTTTGCATCTGCTTGTAGGTCACGCTGACTGAAGCTGTAACATCAGTGAGAAGGAAGTCAACAGGAACACAGAGGAAGAGGAGGAAATTCCTGTAAACACCACTGGATACTGCTGCTAAAAATAGATGGGAAGGGTGCTGGTTCCTGATTTACTATTCCTTCCTGTGACTTCCATCCACCAGGCTCATTCCTGCACTGTGAGAGCTGGGATGGGCAACTTTCCGTAGCAGCTGTTCCAAGACAGCAGCCAGCTGACATTGCACAGTCTGTAGATGTGTTTTTAAAGCTATTTGGCTTCCCCTGTCCATGCATGCTAGTCAAGATAACCAGGGCCAGCACTGCTGAGAAACCCCATATCTAAGCACAGAGCAAGGTTGTGGTGTTCTCATCCATGACGGGTATCTCAGCTGTCTCTGCTGGGCAAAGAGGCCATTTTCCTTCATGAGGAGCAGGAAGCTGGGCTCCTGAGGAGGTGATGGAGAGCAGAAGCAGCACTGCTGGGAGGTGGACATCCCACAGCAGTGCCAGCTATGTCCCCAGCTCATTGGAAGGGGAGCTGTGCACCTGCTGGGTGAGGATGAGCAGTGGAAAGCAGCTCTGGTACTTAGCCCAAAGGCAGGTGACTCAAGCTGCATCTTGCTTCACCCAGTGATTATCTAGCAATTGGTTTTCAAAGACATTTTTCACAGGCTGTTTCCTCCCTGAGGTAGTAACTCAGCATTCAGAGTTGCCAAGAAAATGGCATTCACCACATTATTCCCTTGGCTGCAGCCCTGCTGGCTAGGAAGAGGGACACACTCCTCTTCCAGGAGTTGATGAGAAGCTGCCTACTAATAGCTCAACCTTCCAATACTTCTCACTGCTCCATGCTCCCTGTCAAGCCTGGGAAGAGGCTACAGCAGGGGTTCAACAGCCATCACTGGTGTGGGGCAACACTGTCAAGAGGCACCTCTTGCCCACGTCCCAGCCACTGGGGTCTCACCTCAACCCAGCTTCTTCAGGGCTTATCTGGCTCCACGCCTTCCAAATCTGCTTGCATTTAGACTGTGGGGAAGCCCAGCTGCAGGGCTCTGAGCAGCCAGAGTCAGGGTTTGCCAGGATGTAGAGAAAAGCCCCAGCTTTTCCCCCATTATGTTATGTCCTTGAGAATTTCCCTTTGCCATGCATGGGGCAAATCTGTTCAGCCCATGTCTGACCATTACAATGCCTTTTCCCCTGTGATGTTCTAAACCAGTATGGGATGGTTCAGCTCTGCCTCTGTTCTGCTCCAGCTACCCTATGGATTTCAGGGCATCCTCCTTTTGGCCATGAAGGTCTTCTGCCAGGACGTATTAAGGCAGAAAGAAAGCTGGGAAAAGGCTGCTCCACCCATGCATCCTACAGCACGCAACCCCAGGGCAGCACTGCTTTCTTCCAGCCCTAATCCCCCACACCTCCATTTCAGTGCAAAGCCAGGAGGAAGAATAATTGCTGACAGCATTGCCAAGAAACCCAACATGCCTAAAACCATTGTGCTGTTTTTAGCATCTTCCATCCAAGAATCTCGCAAGCATGTGACTGAGGAGGTATTTTTACCTTCCTCCCTCAGCATTCCAGGCAGGACAGCTGCAGGTGCCTCTGCAGTGTGAGCCAGTCACTGGTGGCTGCTGTGAGCCAGGACCAGCAGCTGGGCCCGCTGCCAGGATTGCCAACTTCCAGCTCCCAGCAGCCCGGGACCCTGCAGCTGAACCAACCACTCCAGTTCCCCATGGGGTTTAGTCTTTGGGGTCAGAGGCACAGCAGTGTGCTTGAAATCCTCCCCCAGTGCTTCTGTAAACAACATCAAAGAAGATTAGGAACAGCAAATTTGAATTAAGGACAAAAACAGTGCAAAATTGTGTGGGGTTTTATTCAGATACAGTATTTGAAACTGGCCCAGCTCTCCTGCTGTGCAGAGTCTTTCCCATACATGCCCGACCTCCTATACCCAGAGCTGGGCTCTTATGGACCCCTCCAGATGCAGAGCTGGCCAATAAAACAGCAAATGAGAAGCAGGGGGTCAGACCTCAGCCAGCACTCAGAGCCCCAAACCCTCCAAATCCAGCCTCCCTGTGCCCATGCTGCTGCCCTTGGTGTGACAAAGAAAGTCATGTATTGCAAGGGTCCTTGCAAGGCTAATTCCTCACAGAAAAATCGGAATAGTGAGGCTGGCAGGACCAGGGCAGTGATCGCCACCTGTACTCAGCACTGGTGAGGCCACACCTTGAGCGCCGTGTCCATTTCTGGGCCTCGCACTTTAAAAAGGATACCGAGGGGCTGGAGTGTGTCCAGGGAGGGCAACAAGGCTCTGAAAGGTTTAGAAATCATGTCTGTGAGGAATAGCTGAGGGAGCTGGGCTTCTTTAGTCTCAAGAGTAGGAGGCTCTGGGGACACCTCATCGCTCTCTCCAAGCACCTGAAAGGAGGCTGTGGCCAGGTGAGGGCCGGGCCGATCTCTTCTACCGGGCCTGAAGTGAGAAGGCAAGAGGGAATGGCCTTAGGATGAGACGGGAGAGTCAGATTAGAAAAAAAAAAAGTCACTGTTGGGGTGGTCAGGCATTGAAACAGGCTGCCCAGGTGAGTGGTGGAGTCACCATCCCTGAGGTGTTTAGAGGGCATCTGGATCTGGCTCTGGATGATGTGAGTTAGGTGTTACAGTGGCAGTGCTGGGTGGACACATGGACTGGATGATCCTAAGTGTCTCTTCCAACCTTGATGATGATTCTGTGGTTCTGTGAGGGTCTCTCTGCACACCTATTCCTTGGTAGGCATTGCCCAGCCCTTGCTGGATGCTAGTTCGTTCAGACTGATATGTGGGGGAACAGAATTGGCTTTCTTGAGAGGCATCAAAATAAAGCCAAGGTCTGTGAAAACCCCTGAGGTTTCAATCGGCCCAAACCCTTCTTTGACAAAGCAATGATCCTGAGGAAAAGGATGGAGCCTCCTGACTCTCATTTGGACAAAGCCAAAGGCCAGCAAGGCTCTGGCAGGAAGGATGATGCTTGATGCAAGGATGACTGCATATTTTGCTAAAGAACAAGAACCGTTTCTGTCTTTGGGATATGTTAATGAGGGTATCTCTATTTTTAAGACATCAGCGAGAGCCACTCAAAGCACTCAGCCTGAACCAGCAGGGAGTTAATATCCCTGACAGAAATCCCTCCTCTGGGAAATCAGCCTTCAATGAAAACCCAGCACGCCATCCATCCTTTCACGGCGCGCAGCAAATCGGCTCAGGGCGCTGAAAACTAAGGCGTGTGCCCGTCCTCCGGCACTGGGCACAGCTGGCAGCGCAGCCAAGATGCTGCCGGCGGCACATCCAAGGGTGCAACAGCGGTGCCCCGGGACAAGGTGCCCTGCAGCGCCTGAACCTGCGGTGATTGCTCCTGCTCTGCAGCTGCTGCTCCGGGATGCTGGGAGATGCGCCAGCGGCCGGATCCCGAATTAGGTCAGTGGAGTTGTAACATCTGGCCCTGTAGCTGCCTCTCTGTGGGGATTAAGCACAGGCGCCACTCAGGCACTGGAACATAAATACCCCGAGATGCGGCTTGCGGGGGCCTGGACATCTGTGCTCTCCCTCTGGCCGAGGGGCTCGGGGGCTCCCTCCCAGGAGAGAGACTGCGTCCGCCCGTCCCATGGCCCTGTGCCAGCCACGGCCGCTCGGAGGGCACTGCCCTGCCCCGGGCTGGCCGCTGGGTCAGTCACCTGTGAGCCATTGCAGCACCATGGGAGGAGTTGCAAACTTGAGCAAACATTCCCGGGAAACTGGGAGAAACTGCCAGAAAGGAGGCATTGTCCGAAAGAGCTACGCAGGAACTCCGAAAAACCGACTTAGTCACGGAACAAGGCCATGGGCAGAGGGGACACCAGCTGCTGAGGGACATTCGCATTCACCATGCAAAACCAGGGCCAACTTTTTACATCCCGTATATAAACACAGTGTCTCTATATAAACCTACATAAATAAAGACATACAGGACATTGCTCTTGATTAGCATTTTAAGCAGAATCAAATTTCCTTGTTTCTCAGTCACGAGAAGGCAATTAGGTTTTCTGTGGGGGGTTTTTTGTTGTTTTTTTTTTTTTTTTGACCGCAGAGCAGCAGCAAGCAACACTGTCAGGTGGTCCCTTCTTGACATTCTGCAATGCTCTTGCCAGCTTGGGCTGCTCTGTGTGGCTGTGGATTTCAGGCCAGTTTAGTTCAGGGTTTTGTCTTTGCCGCTTCCATTGGAGCAACCTGAGGGGCACAGAGTAAGACAGGCAGAAGGATCATGACTGTATTTCAACCCCCTGCTCAAAGCTCAGAGCAAGGTACTCAGTATGCTCTATCCAGCTGGGCTGTAAAACCTCCAGGGATGGTGCCCTCGCATGCCTCCCAGCCTCCTGGGCACCTGCACAGCCACCGTGAGGCCTCCCTGAACTCACTGTAGTTCATTGACATCCATCGGTGTCAGTGAGATGTGGAATGTGGTATCCACATGTGGTCTAACAAAGTGCCAAGTGGAGGAGAGAACTCCTTCCCTCCAGCTATGGGCCGTGCTTCTGCCCACAGGGCTGGGAGGTGCTGCTCTCCATCGCTGCCAGGGCACGCTGGGAGCGCACACTCAGCTCCTGTCCCACCCCCAGGACTTTCCACAGCACTGCTCCCTGGCCAGTTCTGCCCCAGGTGTGCTGCCCTTGCAGCAAGTAGGAAGGAGCAGGTTTAACACCTGCTCCTGCCTTTTCTGAATGTGAAAATTAAATTTCTAAGTACACAAGACCACTTTTTTTGCATGCTTTCTCAATGCAACTGTATTTTTCTAGCTTCATGTGGCTAGGGATTGTCCCTGTAAATGGAAAGACAGGAAGACATATAAACCTGGAATTTAGGAAGAACAATGGTTAGAGGAGGTTTCAAAAAGGAAAAGTTTAAGGCAAATGGAAAAGAGCAGTATGAATCACACACCAGAAATACAACCACAACAAGAGCAGAAGGTGAAATAGAAAGTGGAAGCGGGTCTCTTGCCAATGCCCATAGCAATCCTCACTGCTTACAATCACTTTGTGACTTCATAAGTTGACCTCCTCACCCAGATCAAATGAAATCCCCTGAGCTTCCAGGCATTTATTGCTGATCATCTGTCTTTACAGACAGAAATATTTTAGTATCTCTTAAATCAGTGTCATGTGTGTCTCTTCTGCAATTTCCAGGAATTTCTGGGCTGCCTTTACTGTCTGCACAGTTACAGACATAATCTTTGTTGTACCACAGTCTTGTGATCTGACATAATTCTCTGGCTGCTTCTTTCTCCATAATAGACTCACTTCATTTGTTTGTTCCTCTGTGTTTAAAACAATATATAACCTTACCTCTGGCCCTCAAGATTCTCTGTCAATAAGAAGAGTTTGAGAGCAGAGACTGAATATGCTTCATAAGAGCACAGATGTAAGATGAAGACAGCATATAGAAGAAATTACTGAAGTTCTCTTTGATTCATTAGAAATCATACAATTAAACCACTTGGTCTGGACTCAGGGCCCCCCTATGCCAGGAATATCATAATTTTAGGCTTCTTCAAGCAGCTTTCATTTAAAAATTAGCTTTAGCCTTCCCCACTTAGGGATAAACCCCAAATGTCTTTCCCCATCCCACCAGACTGAGACTGAGCAAGGTGGTGGATGAAGCACACAGAAACAAACAGTGAATTAGGTCAGTGAGTCTACAGAAGCTTTTTTGAGAAGCTGAGGTTCAAAGATGCCTGAGTTGGGCGGTGGTCTTATGAGTTTGTGGTTCCAAGGATTGCAATAAAGCCACCATATCTCACAGGCCTAACCACTGTGATATCAGAGTGGTGCCAGGATATTTCAAGCTAGGGCTTGAATTCATATTTACAAGTGTTTTGTTAATGGTTCACTAAGGCCCACACAAGACTTCAGCAGCATACTGAGATTTAGCAGTGGGAGCAGAAAGAAAGCAGCAGCAACACCCTTTAAACAAGAGACTCGTTGCTTCATTAAAGGCAGTGTGAACAAGACACACAGAGTCGTGCTTTAAAACGTCATTCACGATGAGTGCCCAGCTTGTAATCAGATGCATTCCAAACACATGGGACTGCAGCTCTGCTACCCTCCCATCTCAGCTTCAGGACCTCTCCCTGCAGGCCAGAGCCAGCCTTGGGAGAGGTGAGCAGTCCCTGTGCCCAACAGCTGGAAAAAGAAGGTGGAGAGCTGGAGCGCATGAGGAGCCATGAACAGGAGCACATGAGGGCTGAGCACTGCTTGCCCAGCACTGCAGTCCACTCCCAAGTGGCTTTCCCTCATTATCTCCTTGCTCACTCGAGCAACAAAACCCTCAGTACAAGCAGCTCTTGCAGGCACAGCGAGGAGAGGAAAGATGAGGTAATAGCAGGAGAGGACAGCGGGGAGATGGTGGAGAAGAGCAGGATGTGTGGGGAGGAGGCAGCTCAGTGAGGTCTTTTTCCACAGACACATCAGTCACTATAGAAGCAGGAGAAGAGGCTGGAGCAGGAGAATCAGGGCATGACCACAGGGAAGACAGCAGGAGGCTGGGGAAACAAGGGCAGGATGAGGAAAGTCCTGGGGCTCATGAAGCTGCTCTGCAGGGAAATGCTGGGAATAGGAAAACGGAGATGTTTTTCTCAATTGCTGATTTGAGAAGCCACTACAACACACACCTGCTCACATCCTTGTATTTAGGGAAATCTTTTTGTCTGCATCTTTCCCAAACCTACTAAAGCCACCATGTAGGGAAAGCATTTGTCAGTACACATGGAGGCATTCCTGTGTGCCTTTGCATGATTTCTCCAATTACTGACTTCAAGTTACACTCAGTGAAGGCCATTCAACCCACAGGGGAAGAAACACCTTCTCTAAACAGGAACTACAGCACAAAAGTCAAGACACTTTCCTACTATGCTTCTGCAGACTTTCCTTTGGAGGTACTGGCAAGGTGCTCCCAAGAAAGGCAGAGGCTGAAAACACAGCCTGAGGTTTCTCATGTTCCAAAAAAAGGAAAAATAAACCCTTCATAAAAACCTAAGATGAATTTCATCAGGCAGAGGATGTTGCCACCTGCTGCTTAAATAAGGGCAGACATCAGTTCTCTATGGTTTGAGTCATTCCTGGGATCTGAATTTTTGTGCAGGGACTAATAGGTTATTTTTTTTTCTGCTCGTAACTCAGGTGCTCATTGTACTGCTGGCAAACACAACAGACCACAAAACATTCCTTTCTCTGCACTCTTCAGTGTAACCAGGTTTGCACATCAGGTGGGCTACCACAGCAAGCAAACATCACCTGAAAAGCCTTCAGATGAGCCCAGCTGTGTACTTAGTTGCCACTTTTTCCCTGCTGTCAACCTAGCATGAGTTGCAAACCTTTGGAGAGAGCCAAATTTTGAGCACTCAAAAACCAATTTAAGGACAGAAGGGACTTTTAGAATTATTTTCAAAGAGCTGTAAATAAGTGTATGGCCTACACACACTAGGTATAGGAGTGAAACCACTGCCCTTATTTTCAATTCAAAGAATTCGGTTGTAACGTTGAGAATTAGAGCATACATTCTTTGTGCAGGATTAAATAAAAATGCTGATGTTTCTGTGAGACAGTAGCTTGGCAGACTATGAGAAGTGAAATAAAATGAGCCCGGGTTGCTCTGCAGTCAGAGCTGATGAAACAGCAGCACTGAATTTCTATTCCCCCAGTAAAATGCCTCTGGGGGAAAATCTATTAATCACAATGATCTGGAAGGGAGCCTCAGCTGCAGATGCACTTGGGATACTGGGGACAGGGCTGAGCAGCCAGACCAGTGGCTGTGGCCAGGAAGGAACAGCAGGGACTATGCTACACCATCTGTGGGGTGAAATCTCACCAGGGTCCAGTGCACCAGAATGGAGATGCAAAGCCTTGGGAATTACGCTGATTTAATCTGAATTTAATTTCTGTAATGTTTCCAGACATGATGAAATTACTCTGCAATGTTTGTTTTCTGGGGGCTCAACCATTTCCATGCAGGGTCTAAAATCACCAACACAGCAGCAGAAACGGAAGGAAGCTCATGCCGTGCCAGGTGACCTGATACTCATTCGCTGGAGCTGGCCAAATTAGCTTCATCTACTTTGCCAAGACCCCATCACCCTGCCTACATCTGGAAGTAAAGAAAATTTTGCTTCTGCAGGGAGGCACAAATCTCTGTTTCCAGAGGGAAAACTGAGGAAAATTACAATTTTAGGTGACTTTCCAAAGTACTTAGAGACCTTTACTAATCATGTGAAGGCCTGAATGCTGTCAACACAGTTCTCAGGCATGGCACATAAAAATTAACCTTTCCTCTTCACCAGGAACTGTAGAATGGTTTGGGTTGGAAGGAAACTTAAAGCCCATCTAGCTCCACCCCCCCTTTCACAGGAAGGACCACCTTCCATTAAGCCAAGTTGCTCAGAGATCCATCCAGCCCTGCCTTGAACACTTCCAGAGATGGGGTACCCACTACTTCTCTGAGCAACCTGTGCCAGTGCCTCACCACCCTCACAGCAAAGAATTTCTTCCTAATACCTAATCTAAACTTACTGTCAGTTAAAAACCATTACTCCCCCTTGTCCTATCACTCCATGCCCTTGTTAAAAGTCCCTCTCCAGCTCTCTTATGGGTACTGGAAGGTGCTCTAAGGTCTCCCTGGAACTTTCTCTTCTCCAGGCTGAGAATCCCCAAGTCCCTCAGCCTGTCTTCACAGGAAAGGTGCTCCATCTTTGTGGCATCCTCTGGACTTCCTCCAACAGGTCCATTTCCTTCCTGTGCTAGCATCCCAGAGCTGGATGCAGCACTGCAGGTGGGGTCTCACCAAAGCAAAGGGCCAGAATCCTCTCCCTCTCCCTGCTGGCCACACTGCTTTGGATGCAGCCCAGGAAACGTTTGTTTTCTGGGTTGCAAAGGCACATTGCTGGATCACACCCAGCTTCTCATCCGTCAGCATCCCCTAATACTTCTCCTTAGGGCTCCTCCTCTGCCCAGCCTGTATTTTGCTTGGGGCTGCCTCAACACCTGCAGGACCTCAGATAAGTCAAATCTGAGGAGAAGTAATTCAGCAGTGCCCCAAGGAGAGGAAGAAATTCTTAAGGTTTCCAAATGAGAAAAACTTGAGAACAGACAAGGGATTCCTCTTGCCCCTCTGTAATCTTGCTGCACTACAAAAATCTGGTCACTGTGACATGACTGCTTTTTCCATTTCCTTTCATTGTGAAAGGCAGACTGGGGCAGGGGGTATCTGAGAAGCCAGAGGAATTATATTCCCTTAGTAAAGCAAAAGCATGAGTTTTATCTCGACCTATGTGGTCGAGCTGTCCCAGGGCAAGCTGAAATATGATCGCCTTCATTAAAAAACTGCCTTGTCTGCACAAAGCAAACATCTTGGCTGCCTCAGAAACCTCTCCAGATGACAGTGAAGAAGCGATATGTTACAGAACCAGAGCTTTTTCAACCAGGAGGGCAATGGATAAAAATTTTAACTTGTTTTTCTGTCAGTCAGCAGTTCCTTATGATACTGCTCAAAATTTTGTTCTACTGGTCATCCCCTTTTAACAGTGCAAGGGAAGAGAACAGGGTGCAGCATGCAGGAATTATTTGAAGATGCAGCTACCACAGCAGCACTGCCTGGCACCCCAGGCCACTTGCTGGGTCCCCACCTGTGGTCTCAGGTGCCCTCCTGCTTACACAGAGACACCCCAGGCAGCTGTGGATACCCAATACACCGATCAAATTCTCCAGGCTCACAGCTGGGACCACAGCAAGGGAAGGCCTTCTGTTCACTGAGATTCCTCTGCTGCCCAGAGCCAAAGACAGCCAATAACCTCCATCAAGCCAATAGGATGGGAACAGTGCTTTTTTCCAGCACCAGCAGGCATTAGATCTTGGTGGGGGGAGGAATCCCATTGGCACCCCCTGAAGGTGATCTGTGCCATTTTTACTGGGATATAACACACACTTCTAACAATGAACACTTGTGACTAGTTAGAAGCAAGGGAAGCTGCCAAGAGGAACAAGCTGAGCAGTTCCTGGGAGAAGTAACCATGTGGCAACAAGAAGGCAGGGTGGGCAAACCCACAGCATGGAGCAAAGCTCCAGAAGCACACCATTCCAGAAGGTGCTGGCAGGGGCAGCCCATTTTCAGGAAGAATAGCACAGCAGAACCTGGTGTGAGGAGCAGGCTATCCTGATGGCTGACCACCAAACCCACCAGCCACCCAGGAGAACAGAATACTCACCAGAATGTGGGATGAGGCAGATGTGGTTGTGGAGAAGGGAGCAACTGCCTTTGCTGAGCCTTAAATGGTGTAATGTCATGAAACAGATGTTGGCAGTGGAGGAACATCAACTGCATTGTAAACACCAAGGATTAGAAACCTAAGAACTGTGTGCAAAAACAACCTCATCAGGTAATTTGCAGGGAAAAGTACATCCTTCCCTTGGGCAACAACACAGCCTGCCCTCACTACCCACAGACAAATCGGCCTGACAATGCTACACAGACAGGAAAATGAACCCTTCATGTATTGGCTTGCTCCACAAATTCAGCTACACTTTCTGCTTATTGTCAAAGCATGAACCAGTGATCCAGCCCAATTCTTGACTTCTATATTGATTTATCTGTATTGAAACCTTTAAAAGCATTATTTTAAGACATTTCTATTTAAATCAGATTGAGGGGTGTTTGGCAGCCTGACCACAAGAGTACTCAGGTGAAAGTGTCACCTGACCCAAAGAGGTCCAACATGTGGCCTTTCAAGGAGTCAGGCCATCAGCAGCTCACTAGGCTCACTGCCTATCAAATGGGAAAACTGCAGTGAAAGCCAAAAGAACTACATCACTCCCTCAAAACTTTGTATTTCATGCTGGAAGCAGCAATTTCAGCATCTTGAGTATCAGGATGCTGAACCTCCATTGCGGTCAGCCAGATAAGCCACCCAATGTGGGAATGTATTTTATACCAGAAGAAAATCCTAAGTTTGCAGTCTTTACTCGCTTCTTCATATATAAAATTATACATGAATTTTCATACCTATATCTATCTAAAATGAAATATACCTAACCCCCATATTTAAGTGCAATTGCACATTCAACAGGGCTGTTTGCAGTGCCATGCTTGGCAGGAGCAGGATTATTTTATCTCCCTCACTACCTCTTTCACAAAACATACACTAAGCTGAATGGAGATCTTCAATCTCATATGAAAGCAGCAAAATTTCCAGCCCCACGGCTACCTGGGACTATGTTATTGGAGCAATTCCCGATACAGAAATGCCCCAACAGATGCACAGAACTGCTCCTTAACAGCTCTCGTTCTGTGCATCTGCAGAGCAGGTGGTGTTTCCTGCACACTTTAAAAGAAGAAACAGGAGATAAGTCCGGTACTATCCAGTGACACCTGGATGCAACAGGTTTCTGGCTGATCCGCATACACACCACAAACTTCTGCTGCATGTGCTCGGAGTTCCGACACTAATTCAGGGAAATTTTAGTATCCAAATATTAGCAAGTAAAATGAGTTTTGGCTTTGTAGAAATAACACATTTAAATTGTTTTATTCAGTGGAAGAAACAAAATACAAACCTGTGCTGTCTCACAGTGCTTATTTAGCTTACAAATTCTGTACTGGCTACACAGCTACTATTGCAGAGGTTCACACATCATTCTCAATTTTACTTTTTAATACAAAAGCCCTAGTGCAGCCCAAACTCACCATGAAAAGCCAAAAGCATTTTAAGAAAAAGTTGAGGTGACAGAAGTCTTCCCAAAAGGGCAATGCTCTATTTCAGAAGAAAACTCCAAACACATGCTCTGCATTTTCATTCAAATACAAATGCTGTGTAATAGATTATATTGCCTAAAGCTGTGGATGCTCCATCCCCGGCAGTGTTCAAGGCCAGGCTTGGATGGGCAACCTGGTATAGTGGAAGGTGTCCCTATCCACGATGTGGGAGCTGGAACTAAACTTACAGAACCCTTCCAACCCAAACCATTCCATGATTCTATGATTAATACAGAAGATCTAATGAGCTTATACGAGTTTCTGATCACCCTGAGTGTGTGTGAGAGGCTAGAGTGTAACAGTGAGGAGGAGAATGAAGACAAGCATAGTGAAACCAAGTTTCCTGATTTCTATATCAGAGCAAATGAGGATGCTAAAGTACCAGCATATACCCACATAGAGTGCATCCTCCATTTTTGATGAGTCCAAAAAGCAGTTCAGAATTCTGTCCTAGATGGTAATGGTTACCTGGTTATTAAATTATTCAATTTATTGAATTAAACTGAAACTTGAAGAGCAGATGCAGGCAATGTACATCCTCTGAGATATATCACAGACCAGATTTTACAACTCTATTTACTTGCAAGAGAAAGAAATGTCCACTTACTGACACTTGGTGTCTTCTCTGAAAAAGAGATAGGCAGAATATCTGAAATGAGTTACAAGGAGGCCTTTATGCAGGCTACTGAAAATGAAATTTCTTTGAGAAACTAGCGGAATAAATAATATTTCTGTAATCATAACTCATGTAAAAGAAAAAGGAACAGAAACAGAGTGATAACAGGGATAATACAGGAAACATCTGCAAAAAATTGAGATATTCTTCATTTTTCCATAGGTAAACAGACATAAAAAATCCCCATCAATTTTTAACAACTTACAATTGTGTTGTTTCCCACCCATCCACCAGATCCTCCTAAAAGCTTGCAGAAGACAGTAAGAACAGTGGGAAAAGCAGGACTGCCAGAAGGGGAGCTGGCGGGACACAGCACAGCGTGTGCAGGCACTTGGTGCCCTCTCCTGGAGAGAAAGATCCTTGTTTAGCCAGTTCAGAGCATGGCCATGGAAATGGGGTCTTCTACACTTTAAACTGATTCCTCAGATGAAATCAAAGACACAGGTCAATCAGAGAGAAAGTTCACACATTTCCAGAGAAGTACTCAGCTGTTCAACTCCATCACAGTTCCTGACACAGCAGCGTGTTACATCACAACATTGTTTATTATGTAACTTTTTACAATACAAACAAAAATACAGAAATGCAGTATATGAATACAGCTAAATGCAAAATGGTGATGTTTTTCTCGAGGCCATATTCCCATTTCTAGTAAAATAAAGAAAGACTGCACACAGGTAGAAACAGGTTGGTAGTTAACTCCACAATTTTGCCTAGAAATGACCTATAAATGCGTTTTCCTGCTACTTACCATAAAATGTAAAAAGGGAGTTAAAGGAAAGTTTTACTCACTGGTTCCTACCATATGAAAGAAGCTATATTCTATTTAGGAGGGCCAATATATGGAAAAATATCTAAATTAAACGTTATTACAAAAAATGAAGCAGTAATGAGATCCTTCTGGCTAAAGAAGTTACTAAATGAGAATAGCATATATTTAAAGAATCCAAAACATAAAAGGGTTGTTATAAAAAGCTTAGGTGCACTGTAAGCTTACAACTTTTGTTTTTCCATGTGTCCTTTTAAACAATGGAAGTGTCAAAAATAGGGTCAACTGTGTTAGACTAAATTACATTATTGTATATGCTGCACTGAATGGAATTTTTATTATAATAATAGAGAAGCATTGTTTGCATCATATTATGGCAATTTATCCTCACTAAAAACCGTCTAGAGTCCTGCATTTATTGATATCCTGTAAACCGTCAAACCACCAGAACATGATTGTACAACAGTAAAATGTTTTCTTTTGCATTAAAATGACACCTGTTCAAAAAAAAAAAAAGAATGAAAAAAGGTACTTAGAGCTGTTATTTTTCCAAGTACACAACACCCTAGACAATTCAAGGCATCTCATTCTCCATCAAAATTAACAAAAATTTGTCATGCTGTTAAATCCATTACTATGGATACGACTGGTGCAAAATTGGTCAAACGGATCCAACAAACACTGATGTCCAGGCTGGCATATTGGCAACTAATACATAACTGGTGGTCAAAATGATGCATTTAAAATATCTTCCCTTTCTTCTTATTCTTTTCCAAAGTTCTAAAATGACATTAAAAGAAAAGGTTTGTTAAATAATGCATACATGTTCTGATTTTTTTGAAAAATTATATACACCTTTTAAAACAGGCATTTTAATAAGGCTTTACTGGTTACAACACAATGGAGGAACTTACTAAGTACACAGTACTTGTAATGTGTGAATCAAGCAGTGCAGTTATCACCAGATTTCCCCTCCCAAGAACTGAGGGAATTAAACATTTTAATTCTCAGAACTTTAATTCCTCACACCCCAGAAGTCTGATGCAATCTATCAATATAAACATTTATTTACACAGATATATTTATGTGTGGATACCATGTTTTTGCAGGCTAAAACCCACTATAGAGGCTAATAATCTTCACACTATTGCTGAAATATGGTCATTTGTAACTAAAAGCAGTTCAAGACTTTTCTTGGTTTTTAAGTGACTCTTCCATAGTGGTCAACTACCATGGATGGACCATTACTGTCTCAGAAATTACCTTTGGGCAGAAAGCCACAGAATTTTTACCGTGAACTGCAGGACAAGACTCCAATTTACCTGGAAGAATTCTGTTGTTCCAAAATACGTTGTTGAGCCTCCCAGTTCGCTTTCTCATCCTCAAACTGACGACGCTTTTCCTCCAATTCTTTGTGTTGTGCCTCCAAATTCTTTTTCATTTGCTCATGGCGTCGCTGCAGCTGTAGAAGATTACAGAGTCAGTAGGTGCAGAAAACACAGCAACTTTTGGAACTGTACAGACATCAGCAACTGAACTTACTAATGCAACAAAATTATGCATTCTATTTTTCTTCAGAGACAGTAGCTCAGACTAGAAACTCTAAGGTGATAGGTATTGCCAGTAACTGAAACCAAAAGATTATTAATCCCATAGCTTCATTCTACAGTAAACAGAAAATGCCCCAAATGCTACCCAGTTTGCAAACAGGATTTGTAAGCAGCTATGTTTGGCAAATAAAAGGAAATTAAAAAACACTTTGGTATTCAACACAAACATTAAGCAGCAAATTGCAGAGCATTTGAGTATCACTAACGCATAAAAGAGCAGCATCTTTGACTTTCTGGGGGGGGGGGAACCCCAAAATACTGATTTCATGCTATAGCAGTAACTATATTGTGGATCTATTTGAAAAAAAAATAAGTAGATTAATTTATTCACTAATTAAATGAATTAGTATTATTGAAGAAGTGAATTGTCTACATTCCAAAACAGAACAAGAATTCTCTCCTGCAAGTTGATGGGACAGACTGATACTCAAATGTGTTGTATGTGAGGATGGAAACACTTGTCAGGAGAAGTGTTTCCTTTTGTGTGGTGTAATGTTTTTTTGAACTGAGTTAAATCATAGAATGGTTTGGGTTGGAAGGGACTTTAAAGATCATTTAATTCCATCCCACCTGCCAAGGGAAGGGACCTGGATGCTCAAAGTCCCATCCAGCCTGGTTTTGACCATGTCCAGAGTTGGGGTACCCACAACTTCTCTGGACAACCTGTTTCAGTGCCTCACCACTCTCATAATAAAGATCTTTCTCCTAATATCTGATCTAAACCTACTTTCTTTCAGTTCAGAGCCATTCCCCTTGTCCTGTCACTCCATACCCCTGTAAATAGTCCCTCTCCATCTTTCTTGTTGGGTCCCTTCAATACTGGAAGGCCACAATTAGGCCACCACAAAACCGCCTCTTTTCCAGGCTAAGTAATTCCAATTCTCTTCACTCCGTATGAGCCTTCACTCATACAAGAGCTGCTCCATCCCTCTAATTGTCTTAGTGGCCTCCTCTGGACTCACTCCAACAGTCTCATGTCCTTCTTGTGCTTGGACCCCAGAACTGGATGCAGCACTGCAGGTGGGGTTTCACCACAGCAGAGTAGAGGGGCAGAATCCTCTCCCTCGACCTCATGTCCACACTTCAGAGAAAGTGATGTAAAACTTCCTCTTTCCTTACTCTCTTGCATGACCCTGGTTTACACAGCCCTTGAAAACCTATTTCCTTCTACACATTTTTACATGGCACTCTGTTGCCTACTTTTCTACATTTAGATAAATACATCAGAAGTTTACAAAGTCATGAATTGCATGAACATAAAAAACTAGTATCACAGGATAACACTCAGTCAAAAAGTCATGAAATAGTACATGAAAACCTGAAGTATTTTTGTATTTCACATAGCAAGGAGAATGTGGGCACCAGAAGTATTAAAAGATGGTTCAAAAAGATTCAAGACAGAAATCAAAGAAAGGATAAATTTTGTAGTTTTGTGACTATAAAAACCAGGATCCAGATAAAACATATAGATTTAAAATCCTCAAATTTCTGATTGGTATATCTTACTATTCATATCCCTATCTATTCAGTTCTCAAAAAAAAAAATCTAAATCTTTTTCCTTTGATCCAGTATGCCTTAACACCTTACAGTGCCTAGACTGCCAAGCATTTCAACTACCCTTCCAAGTTTCCTCATTTTTCCTCAGATTTGGAGACAAACTTTCTTAAGGATCTTTGACAGTTCTGAACTTCTCTATTAGGCTTCTTGTGAGAAACTGTTTTCCCAAAACTTAAAAAATTACTTAATTTTTTACTTCTACTTCATAAGTTTTATTTAAACTTCCAATTATAATATTCCTTTAAAAAGAGCCCCTCGAAGCCTGTAAAAAACCAGTTTCACTGTGAGGACTTCACCTGGAGATGACAGAAATTAGAGTTAAGTATCCATAAAATTTGTTCAAATGATACCAGAACACTGACAAAATTAAATACCTGACTCTTCCTTAGCCTAGTAATTCTCAGTTAGGTGATGCCCTATAGGTATTGTGTCCAATTCCTGAAATGCTTTTTCAATACACACAACAAGTGGTCATTATTGCATTAACTTATGTAAGCCATAAAAGTCTCAAGAACTTTCAAAATCATATGGAAGAATAAACACAAAATATCCCAAAGAAAAGGGAGAAGAAGAGGGTAAGGAAGTTAAGAGTATTTTAACATGCTATGACTGAAAATAAAAATAGAACGCATGTGAACATTAAATTACATTTTAAGTTTAGACTTACACCATTTCAGCAAAGGCAACAAGCTGAGGAAGAAGAACAGTGTTGTCTTTACACATATAAACCAACTATGGAATCAATTATGTTGCTAAGTCTTGGCCAAAAGTCCCATCTCTACACTTGTTCAGCCTCAAGTTATATTGGTGTTTAAAACATTTTCATTACCTCAGCTTCGGAGTCCTTCAGTTTCTGAACTTTTTCTTTGACTTTCATCTCGAACACCTGTTCCATTTCCATTTCCATTTTTTTCATTTTGGCTACATGTTCCCTCCTTTCCTCTTCCATCTGTGCCAACGGGCTCCTGCCATAAATCCAGAAGAAGCAGTTAGCTAGTAAGAACTTTTTCCCCTGTCTGTTACATTAGGACATCTGGAAAAAGCAAGATAAAAATGCTGAAGCAGTAACAGAAACACATTGCTGTAGGCACTGCTAGCTTAAATTCAATTTACATTATTATATTAACTGTTTAAATAAGCTTTACTCAGAAAGATATTTCATACAATGTCTTTTCCTCCCCCACAATTATTTATACTACATTTAGGTTAACAGAAACTCTTGACTTTCTATATGTAGAACCACCTGGTCATGGAAAGAGAGGAAATCAATGTTAAAACAAGAAAAAGAAAATTAGCACCTTCCAAGTGATCTTCAGGCATCTTTTTCTTCCCCATAATTCAAATATATAAAAAAATTAATGTACATAATAAGAAAATTAGTAGCACTGTAGACTAAAGTCCTATTTTCTCTCTAAATCTTTATTGTTCCCAAGTGAGCCCAAGAGACACTTAACATTTCAACTGTGTTGAATGCTCTGGTCATAGTTTTAAGAGAGATCAGCTTTGAAAAAAAGGTCTGGACAACTGAACATCAGTATTTCAAAGTGTTAGTTGGAAGGTTTTCCTTTAGAAAGCTATTAATAAATGTAATATATAAAAATAATGTACATTATTTTTATACATTACATATACTTTATGGTATACTTTCCTGGATTGTACCAAAATTTTAAAGCTGTATAAGCCTGCTATCCATGTTATGGTGATATGGATTTTAAATAGTAGCTTTCACTATAAACATCTAATAAAACAGGATGATTGAGATCTAGTGATGATTGCTACAGAGTTTTGTTAGGAGTCTGCTGTTCCACAAAGAGCAATCAAACCAAATCACTGGCCTCTTATTTCAGTTTTGAGTATCTATGGCTTAAAAGGACAAAGTTTTAACTATTGTGTTGGTGAAAATGAAGAGCTGATTATATTTGGAATTGTTACAATCAATCATCAGAGGATATCTAATGTATATATTAAACTGAATCTGAATTAATAGATGCAATGCTTGGACTTGTGAGTAAAATGTTGTATAATATACAGAACTGAAATTGATCTTCAGTTTAATTTTTACTTTAGTCCTTCAAAAGGCCAACTGCTAGCAATCTTTTACAAGGAAAAAATTATTGGTTAAACACAGGTGAGGTACAATAATGCACAAAAGTACTAAGGAAGTGAAAGAAGAAGTGAGTAGCAGTACTTGTGGAAGCTAAGCAGCTGTCAAAACAATACTATTTTCTTCTAGAGATGTAAAGTTCTCAAATGCATCTGCTCTTCCAAAATTCAACTACAAAGTAGAATAAATACTGAGGAATCATTGCTTCAGTTTTAACTTGAAAGGGGTGCAGAACTGTCCTTTGATTGAAAACTTAGTAAATCCAATGGGGATGTCATGCAAGCTGTATTTGAGAAAGTAGTAAAAATCAGTCTGCACAGAAAATCTGATTAACTGACAAGTGAGCATTTACAGCTGAGAGCTTTACAGCATAGGTCACAACTACTTTTATTAGGTCCTAAGTATGTGACACAGGTAAAAGCACATCACACTGTATTTCAGGACAAAATTATATGAGGGATTTAAACAAAAACAAACAAACAAACAGCCAGACACAAACACAGAAAAAAAAATGAGCTGAAGGGAAAAAAACTCACAAACCACTAAACAAAGATGTAAAACATTTAACTAATTTCAGAGAACATGTGCTCTAATAATAGTCCTCTAAGTTATTCTGCAAAAATTAAAATTATTCTAGATATGTGCAAAGTAGAATCTCTGCAAGCAGGTAATAAGATAAAATCGTGGTCAGAAATTATTAAAGCTACTAAATCCCCAATTCAATGAAGAATTTACAGGTATGGATAAAAATTCCACTAATTCTTTATAAGCATCTATATAAAGATGACTGAGCTATGGATAGAAACTGGGGGAATTCCATAATTTATGCACTTCTACTGATTTTTGAAATTTGACCAAATTTGACTTGAATCTTAGCCAAAAGGCTTCTAAAGAGGATGGGTTTTTACAGAGGTATTTGTCACTGTAAGCATTTATAAATGCCTAAAATTTACAGTAGCACAGCTTCAGGAAAAAAAAAAAAACAAACCAGCTGCTAGTGGAAAAAACAATGCTAAGAGCGGGATACCAGGAAATTGTTTTAAATTTGAAACATCAAACAGTGAAATCCTTTTTGTCTTTATAGAATTTTTGTCTTAAGTTTTTTGGAAAAATTTAAATCACCACTTACATGCCTTCAACTGTGTCAAATCTAAAAAACAAAAAATACAGAAGCTTAGCTTAGCATGCTTAAATAAAACCACAAAACCAAAAAGCAATAATTTAAAAAAGTAAATTCAATATTATTAGATGCCTAAAGCTAATTATGTGCTCCCCCAAAAGCAAATTTTTCACACTAAAAGGAAAAATTGTTAGTTAAAGTTTGTTATAGTTATTTCAAATTCAGTTAGTTGATCACTACATCATGTCAATATTAACACAGGTTTGATGTGCAGATGCTTTCAGGAACAGTTTTCCTCCAACATCTATTCTTTTAAATAGATTTTAAATATTTTAGTGACATGAACCACCGCTTGCTCTATTCAAGTTTTTGGAAATCAATGCCACCTGGAGGCTTATCTCCTCGTTTAGAATTTGTCAGCTAGCAGAGGCCCCTGTATGAACGCCCGGGAATGTTCTGCCGCTGCAGGAAGAGCACTTGGCTCCCACGGCCACCAGAGGTCTCAGCGGCGGCTCGGCTGCAGCGTCAGCTCCCCCGGGCACCGGGATGCTGCACTCAGCGTGCCTCGGCTCAGCGGAAAACGGGCTGAAAACAAGCTCCCATCTCACCATCCTCTCACATGGGCTTCAGGGCATTAGGGCCGTTTCACAGAAGTCGCCAGGAATACAGGCAAAAGGAGCTGGAAGTGCTCCAGGCTTAGCAGTCAGAGGGACTCGAGCACAGTGTTACCCTGGATCATTGATGGATAAGACCCATCTTTAAGATGTACAATATGACTTTCAATAAAAATAAGACTTTACTTTTAAATTCACTGAAGATAGCAGCTTCGTACAGCAAACCAAACAGACTTCTCGAATTACAACATCTGAATTTCAGAGCAAATGCCAATTTTCTCACGTCACACAGTACACATGTGAAACTACATTGTTTCACGTAAAACAATTACCAAATGATTTAAAGAGCCAAGTTATCTACATATGTGAAGGCTACCTTGACATTTTATTTTTTTAATGGTTAGGATGATATTGAAAATTTTAAAGATCACACTAAACCTAAAATACGAAAAAACCCTCCATAACCTTGGAAAACACATGCTTTGGATTGCTCCTAGTTAACAAGTTACTTACAGAACAGTCATGTTTCACCAAATCAAAGGAGGCAAATCAGAGTTAAGACAGTTAACTGGACAGAAAAATGCTTCAATTCATCTGTACAGTATTATTAAAACTTGTAGCACATACTTTTGTTTTCACATTAGCATTTTTGTCTAAAGAAATATGTTAACAGCTGCATGAAAAACTGAGATCTGCTAGGATCATAAAAATACAGCTGTTTTAAAGCTACAAAAGGTCAGTCCAACAGCTCCAACAGCTGCCAGCAGGAGATACTTTTGGAAAAGTACAAGCACCACTGCATGTCTCCTGGTATGTCTGACCTCCCAGTCTCTCAAAAAACCAGCAGCTTAGGAGTTTCCAGAGCCAGGGGGTGTATCTGTGTTTAACCATATGCTTGTAATACCACCAGACAGCATCGGAGCACGTCTCCATTCTCACACAGAGATACAGATTCTGTCTCCCATGCAAGAATCAATATTGCCCCAATTTGAGACACAGACACTTGTTTCAAAAGGCCAGCAGGCAAGCATAAAATTCCTAAGGGGAGACACAGATAAACTGTTAATATCTGTTCCTCCCCCTCAGTTTCCAGGAGGCACATGGTTATTAGGAAGATTCCTTCTATGCTGTTTCAACTATACTAAATTAAAAACCCAAAAGCTACAAAAACACACTGAAGTCAAAAAAGCAGGTTAAAACTTGGGGAAAAAAAAAGCTGCAACTCAACATATGGTTAAGATAAAAACAGAAAAATAGCATCAGCTGCTTCATAACCAGCACACACATTCAAGAATTTCACGTATTTACTAAGTCACCCTGTGTTCTGGGGAATCAACTCTTACAAAATGTTCAAAATAATCTTGTAAGTTTGCAATAGATTTTACCATTTTCAGATGGCTGAATCAAACTGCAATTATTTCCTCATTCTCTTGAATAAAAAAACCCTGATAGCAAAGAGCACCAATTGTATTTATTCATCTCTGAGCTGCAGTACTGCAGTGCTCCTAGCAACAGATTTCTAAAGGAGAAAATAGTTCCAGAAGGCACATTCACCTGCAAATATTCAAGTGGGACAGCACAGTGATCTGAAGTGATGCAAAGTGAGCATGCTTCAGAAAGCAAAGTAATTCCAGACCCTCATAGTGTAGGTTCTGGCTCAAAAAGAATTATCAGGAATGCTCTCAGAAACTGAGTGGGGTGGAGGGGTGAATGAAGGTCACAAAGTGTTTTGAAACCTACTCATAGATGTATTTTTGTACAAAATAACATCTTAGTGTGTGTGCAATATGGGAATAAAAATAATTTTAAATAGTCACTCTGGTATTTTTAAGAATGCAGAATAACCAGTCCTCTTACACGGATGAGGTAACAGACTGAGTTTGTAGGTTCAGACTAACACAAATCTAAGCAGGCAAACAACAAAAATGGTGAAAGTGTTGTCACCAAAACTCAGATTTTCCAAAATCTAAGGAAAATATACTAAGATTCTGAAAGGTATATAAGAAACCCCAGTATTAAACAACACAGAGAGAAAAATGTAAACAACTTCATTTGATATTTCAAATAATAATGGGGGAAAAAGTTTCACTTTTCAGTACTGTAATAGCAAATAATAATACAGTAAAAGGCACAGTAATAGCAAGTTAGAAGTCCTGGAGAAAATGCAGAATTTTCTCTTCTGCACTCCTATTACTACATTTTCACCAGACATACTTGCTGTGTGCACTCAGAAGCCTTGAGTTACGAGTCAGGGATAACATGATGGCAAGAAACATGACAGTGAGAAGAAGCAACCACAGTGTTATGGACACATATATTTGAAAACGAGTATTTTTAAGACTTGACCTCATTAGAAACTCTATGTAAGTGCAAGTACACTTCTGAAGAGTTGCTATAACTGACACAAACTATTACATTTTTTGTCAGTGCTGAGCAGGGAAGTCTCATGTAGTCTCACACTAGATGAAACTAAATCACGTCCACTTAAATAATTCCCTCACAACTTCTACAGCATTAAGAGAGTGTAGAATAGAAATTTATTTAGTGAAAAATGGCTTTGTAGCTGTCAAATGGATGCAAATAGCAGGAATTTCCAACTAATTTCAGGGATCTTTTTCAGGAAGAAGAGCTGTAACTTTGCATACCATTAGCTGAAAAGAATAGTACTCTATATTTTGATTGAGAAATTTGTATTTAAATATAGTACAAAATAAGAGCACCATTAATTAATAATTATTTAATCACTAATTAATATTGATGCAGTTACTACATGCAGAGCAGGATGTGTGACTGTAGCTATTCTCAAATAGCATTATACAATTCAGAATACAGTAGAGCCTACTTTTCAATCTTTCAGTAACTTCATCATGTTGGCAAATAACTTCTTGTCAGAGGTAATAAAAATGACATATCAGAGTTTGAAAAAAAAAAAAAAAGCTACACAAGTCCCCAAACACTGCGCTGCAACTTCCTTCTCACAAAAGATAATGATGTTGCAATAATTCCCCTGCCATGATAAGCAGCCATATGAGTTGCTAGAGCAGCATTTTAAAGATGACAGTAGTAGGTCTGCTTTTTCAGAGTTTCAAAATAAATATTAACCCATTCTTCTCAAAAACATCCCTGACACTATAGAATTGATCATTCATCCCTGACATATAGAATTGATCATAGAACCACCAAAAATTCATAAACTAAAATAGAAACTAATGCACAAAAACTTTGCAGTACCACTGAAATAAAACTCTGAGTAAATGTAACAATTCTCTTCAAAACGGAATCTATCATTTAACACGTTCAGTGAAACTAGTGTAAACCTTAGTGAAAGAGGAAAAAAGCCCAAATTACAAGTAAACAAGAGGCATATAGTTTCAGACACAGCAAAGAGACAACTGACTGAAGGCTACATACATACAAACTCACCAGCACCCCTCCCCAAAAAACTCAAAACCAAAATACCACCACACATTCACAAAATCAGTCAACCAAAAAAAAAAAAAAAGGAGAGTAAAATGATTAAAATTAAAGTGCAATACAGCCTTAACAGGAACTTACTTTGTTAGCTGCCCTTTATTTTTGTTGTTGTCAACACCGTTGTATGTAACAGCTGCCAGTTTTCTGCTTCTGTAGTTCTCATAATGTACATTGTTAGTAACATCCTTCAGGTCCTGCATATGAGTTCTGTCAATAAGTGTAATTTATCAGCTTAGTGCACAAATACAAAATACTATCTGAAAAATCAGTCCCTGTTCATTTTGCAGATTGGCTTGAATTAAATTATATCCCTCCATTAATGTCCCATTACCCACAATGTTTTTACTCTACCATTTCCGCCGCTCTCAAGACAGCAAAGGCATAGAAATACTAAGTTATTTTGCACCAAACTATCTAAAGCTTGCAGTATTCCAAACACTAACTTACAGGACCAGTCTTTGGAAAGTTTGAGTTCTGTGGATAAACTTGCAGGTATTTGATAGGCAGATAAGAAAATTGTATATTACTACTACTGTAGTAGGTGAGTAGTACTACACCTTCTGTAGTAGGTGAGAAAAAGCAGGTCAGGCAAGAAACAACAAGCTAAAACTTCCTAGTTTCTAGTTTTTAGTTCTACAAAAGCTGAACATCAAGTTCAAGACTAAGCTAAAAGCATTCACATCTTTTCACAATTCTCCACTGGCAGCCTGGAGAAAAGCAAAGCTTAGCAATCAAACTAACAGTTTTTACAGCAGATGTCACCTAGTGGACTGCTGGGAGCACAGACCTCAGCACATAACACAGCAAAGTAGACAGTCTTGCTTCTTTCAGTGTAAAGTTTTTAGAAAATGCCTACAACTAAGTACACATCAGCACTAAGAGATAACTCAGGTTCCTATGGACTAGTAACAAGTAATCACAAAAAATTCACTACCAACACCACTGCTTGCTAAGTATGTGGTTAAGCAAGTTATCATAAAATGTAAGATAATTGTTTACAATTAAAAGTATAGGAATTAATATGAACTCACTATCTCAAATTCCTTTTTCTCCAGTATATGACTTCCCAATCTCTCAGATATACCAGAAAACTTACTGCTACCTGTCATTTACTTACCTTATCAACATGTTCCTCAGAATTGTGAAGTCACAGTGCTCACCATTTTCAACTGCAAGAAGAAGTAAGCTTTTGTTGAGATGTCAACCAAAATCTGTGCTTTACACAGAGGTAAGATGTCACCCGCCTACATTCATTCCAACAACAAATTACTCCCACAGCCTTGCCTTACTCAAACAACATGTGTGCTAACAGAAGGAAAGCATTAACATAACTATAATAATGTGTCTTACTAGCAGAGTTCCTGTGCTCCCCTAAGCCATACTGGCAAACTGTACTCTGAGTCAGTGCAGCAGAATAAGCTACCACAACAGAAGCACAGTTTTGCCAGTTTAACTGTTTGATCCTTTGGCTGTCTGATAGCACAGTTGTGTAAGGATCAGACACTAAGTGAAGAATTAAGTCGAAATCCAGTTATATCCAAAAACCTTTAAAAGACAGACTCAACCTGTTTGTCCCTGCCCAATAAGTTGCAGAAGTCTTCATTTTAATTTTAATATGGATTTAGTTCTCCATTAATGAAGCAAAGGAAGGTTGTGTACTGAATTTCATGCACCGACCTACAGATCAAGAGAGAGCTGGCAGCTGTCATTAGATGCCACCTATTCCACTGTGCCTATCACCCCACTAAAGTAGAAGAGGCTGATGCTGTGAGTGGCATTTCCCTGAGAGATCATGAAATGACACTGGAGAAAAATGCACACTCCAGAACTCTCTGATGTGCAGACAGAGAAGGCAACACACAAAGCTCTTAGCGCACACAAAAGAAAGGCATAGGGCAGGTTCCAATGTGCCTCTGAAGTAAAGACAGACATTGTCATGGCAAGGAGGGAAAAAAACAAGATGAAGGAATTAAAATAGCCCAAGTAAATTCAGTGAATCCTACAGAAAACTGCAGAACATTGCCACTTTGTGTGTTCATTCTTGTACCTGCACTCCTGCATTATTTTATTCCATGGTTTTACACAGACTGCTAAATTCCGCTCAGATGGTACATGAAGTCATACTCTCAAAAAAGCATCATCTCTGTCCTTAGCTGACAGACTGAAAGCCACTCCAAGAGGCTCCTTTTAGTTAGGCTAGCTCTTCCCTTCCAAAAGTCATATAATTGCGAACATGAAACCTTTCAGAAATTTGTTTTAAAATAAAGAAAAGCAGCACAATTTTGCATATCTCCAAATGCCAACAGAAGAGCCTGAAATAAAGCTTGATCTTCTATGATGCAGCTGGTTTTTACTTTCTGCCAAACCTCATTTCCTGCCAGACATGCACTTCAAAGTGTTACAGCATTCCTTTTTAAAGTATTGGTCCATACACTGCTTGCTGGCTGGGGTTTTTTGTCTGTTTTACACTGCATCCAATTTATAGTCCATTGCCCTTGGAAGGTAGAAATAGTGAGGGAAAAAAATTTCTCTTTATTCAATACATGCACAGCAAAGGAAAAAACTCAATGATCATGGAAAAATAGTCTAATAGCGATTGCTTTACTACAGAGCTTGGTGCAAGTCATGCCATGTGGCATTTGAAATACATGAACGGCATTAAAGCACAAGAAATGGCTGCCAGAAGAACATGCAGTTATCTTCAAGTCTCTACAGCAATAGAAAGTAAGTTTTAAATAAATTTTAAAAAAAATTTAGAAGTACTCTATTCATTACCAGGTACCTTTCAGTTGCTATACCCCAGCACTTAAGACTCAGATGTTTTGGGAAAAAATTAATTTATGACAACTGATCTGATCAAATTAATATTTATAATGTGAATGCTCTAGAAAGAAGAATTTAATATTCAAGTTTTAAATGAAGATAATGAAAGCAAAAAAAGCTAGAAAACAACTGTAATTTAAGTCACATCATTACTTGCAATAAATTACTACAGGTTTTACAATTTCTCACTGAGGCTTCAAGAGAAATCTGCTTGTAAAGTTACTTGCTGCCGAAACCTTTACCTTGCTCCAATATTGTCAGAATAACAAGATGCTATATTCAATTAATTTCCAGACCAAGGATCACTGAAATTAAGCATTTCAAACATTTCAAAATCAGACTCATGTCTAGTAAGTTTTAAATGAATTAAAAAAATCACAAGAAAGCCTTACCTTCTGCAACACCCCATGGGTACTGCCTTCCTCTAACTCTCTTGCCATTGACTTCAATGATCGTATTACTACCTACCACAGCAAGAGGCAAACGGTCCTACAAGATAAAGTATGACTTTAAAAATCAAAATCTGCTGCCAAAAGATACTGAAAGCATGCCCATGTATCAACTTGACATAAGTTAGGTCAGTGCTGCAACACTGCAATGCAGCTAACCCAAAAGTGCAGGAATAATGATGTTTATTGACCTCTGCCCAGTTTAATGACTTATATATACACACACTCCTTCTGAATTCCTTATGCTGCTGCATTCTGTAAATCTAGTTAAGGAACAGACACTACTGTTACTTAGTAAGCTATGCAAGAGGCAAACCATTTCCTATTTATTCAACTGCACAATTATTTACCAAGTCATATACCCACTGGCTACAAGGGCTGTTACTTTGACTGGATCTTGTACCCAGTTTTCAATGGTTTGACAAAGAATTACGTCAAGTTCTTGTTTTCAGCTGAACTGAGAATGCCTCCAGTGTAACAAGCAACAAAGAAGCCAAGAGCAGCTTCAAGGGGCAGAAAGGGACAGACTACTAAGCTCAGTACTTTGCACTTTTGTCTTTGCTTTTATTCTGCTCTTCTCTAGGCTTAGTCCCAGAATATCTTCCATTTTTGTCCAATTTGTGTTTATCTATCCTAGGAGATTTCCCCAGTAACAAAAAAATTTAAAAGCTCTTACAAGCTGTTACAGCTACTGAACAAACAGAAGCAAGGCTCAAGAAACATACACAACATGGACTCCAACATGAAAGAACAAACTGAAAACATGAGTAAAATAAGAAAAAGCCTTTCAATAGCCTGACAGTCCTTTTGATTTTCTTTAGTCATTTGTCTCCATTAGGGTTTCAGTGTATCAATCAGCCAGACAGCTATTAGCTGTAATGCACACACTTTATGCTACTGCACACCTCTGTTTGAAAGAAAACTCTTGCCTCCTTCAAAGCTCAGAACCAAAAAAAAAAAAAGGCTGTGGAGGGTGGAAAGAATTCAAATAACAATGAATTTTAAAAAGTGATCTTTAAGAGTTCATTAATGATCATGTGATCTAGTGTTCTCATTCTGAATTTTAGCTATTGAAGGACTTTGATGACTTAATAATGTCATTCACTGCTTCTGATAAGGAACACTGACCCTTAGGACAGCTTTACATCTGACTTCTATATTCTAAACACTTTGTGGGCTCTTCATTAATGACAGAATGCTTTTCAAACTCGACCTCCCCCCTTGCCCCTCCATAAGCACTTTTTCAAAAGAAAATTTGTTTACCTTTATCTTTTTAACAATCTTATTTTCTTCTTCATCATCTGTTTCTGGAAATTCATATATTTTAATTTTATGTTCTTGAATTTCTTTCATTATCTAGAAACAAAATTATTATTTGTTTGAGGATTTCATACTTTATAACAGCCTGATTTTTTGCTGCAGTCTCATTTTCCTCCTTTTGTTAGATATGTAAAATCCTTTAGATTACCCTGACTTAAATTACAACATAACTTGCATGTTTAACACCCTTGGGTGACCTCCAAAGTGTTAATAGTGTGACCATCTCTTCTTAGCCAAGAGAAGACACAATGAAAGATAGAGCTCCCCAGCTACCCCAATATTATTCACCAATACAAGACAGCAAAAATTAATACCAGTTTTCTATAACAAGACAAACAAGAGGTTTACTCTAATGGGAATTCTGCCTGCGTAAAATTAGGTGCAAAACCCAATACAAACTGTCAGACTAGTTTGGCAATTGGGTTCCTTAAAAAACAGATACTTGAATAAATAATCACAGGCACACTTTATCCCTTTGAGTTCCCACAACAGCTGCTGCTGTCACTCCTGTTCTTTTCTGTTTCTATCATACCTGAGCATCGCTTGTTTGAAGCAGGATCACCTACTTATTTTAATAGAGATTGTGATTGATGGCCTAACTCTAGCAGTTAGTACTGTTGAAAAACATTTGCAAGCAATAATGAAAATAAAGTGGCTGTCCTGTTTCGATGCTATATTTGTCTGAAGTGTATTTTTTAAAAACAAGCTGATTAGTTTTGCAGAATTTTAGGATGGAAAAATATTAGACCATTCAGCTGACAGCTGCACTGCAGAGCCCTGGGGAATATTTCTGGCTCTCAGGCTTGCACTCTTAGGAGAAGTTAAGTTTCCAAATCATGCAAGGACTTATTTTCAAAGTTCGGTTTGGGAAAGGTCTCCTGTATTTAACATCCACTCATTGATAAAGCTGCTTATATATTTAGAAATATTCTGTGTCCTACCATTTTTTCCTCTCATCTAATTTTTAATCTTATCTAATTAAATCAAGAGTTTTACACACAACACCTCTTAATGCCACCTTCTTTTCAGAACTCTGTGTTCTTCTAAACTAGGACTCGACAGAGTTCAATAAAACAAACTTTATGTCTTGTCTTGTTCTGGGTCCTCCTTGCCCCCTTCATACAGTACTACAAAGCTTAACTGTTCTACTCTGATAATATAATGTAGCTGAAAAGAAAACATAAACCACTTGTACCCATTCACAGCAAATACATTCTACAAAGACATTATAAAAGTTGTATCAATGTTAGAATTACCTCACCATCTTAAAAATGCATTACCACACCCAACAGCGAACAGGTTTACTGATTCTCATATAGTACCTGAGGTACCTTTAATAATTACAGTGCATCAACATGAAAGTGAATACCTCAATGCCATCAGTAAAACTGTAATACTGTTGAATACCTTATTTTTTTAACACATTTCTGTTAGGCACCTAAATCCTGAAAGCTTCTTTCCTCCCTTACTGATTTTTATCTTAGCAGTGAATTATTTTACTTGCCAAGAAACATACTATACTTGAAACCACTTCCCCTGAGGACAGAAACAAGATTATTTCACCAAGAATTATAATTAAATCTAGAGATATAAATTATTTAGCTTTGCTGTCTCAAGTTATTGCTTCAGGGTTTAAACTTTACATGTAAGTTAAATGTCACAACTTCCATAGGGACCAACTTACTAAATTATCCTATGTTGTAAATATTAATTTTTCAACTCACCTGTTTTTTAAATTGTTGGCATTCCTCAGGTGTAAGTGTATCTGCTTTGGCAATAAGTGGAATGATATTCACTTTTTCATGCAGGCGCTTCATAAACTCTATATCCAAAGGCTTAAGTCTGAAATACAGCATTAGAGCTTTGCAATTTATATTAATTTAAGCAAGATTGTACAAATGATGAGATTTGTCCTGACAACTACTCTTAAGACACTGATTTATGAATGACAGATGACTGAAAATGAAAAGGTTACCTGCAATTATTACAGCAAATTCCCTAAATTGTATAATACAAGAGGAATAAGTGGTTAAGTTAATAGTACTAGCAGTCATGAGTCTTCTGCTAGCTGAAAGTACACTCATTTAAGCAAGAGGTAAGAACTCTCCTATGAAGGTGGTAAAGTTTGTGTTATTAGCTGGAAGATAATCCCACTTAAAGCCTGACTGATAAGAGCTCAGAGTTGTGAATTATGCTCTCTTCACACATAGAGTTGCAGGTTCTGAAAGTCATGTCTCAGTATGCTTCCTCTTGAGAGTGGGCTAGGAGACTTTTTCTTTTAAGACCTTAAGATTGCTGAAGATGGTAACTTCTGTGGCCTATGTACAAATGAATTAGAAATATCTCATCTCTAAATTCGTGTGTAAAACAAAAACACATTTATGAAAGTGGATGACAGCAACAAAAACTAAAACATTATATGGGTATAGGATGGCTGTGTGGTAGTATATTCACTGTCTGTGTGGATTGAAGTCATCAGTATTTCCTGTTTCCTGAAGTAAAACTAGAGAGGTTTTGATTCATTAATGATAGCAAGTTTAGTCAGGCTTAAAGGATTCACTTAGAGATTTAACAAGATTATTCTTCATCTAAAACAAATTAGCATTAGGAACATTAAAACCAGATTCATTTGGTACTGGTATTTCTGAAAACCATACATAAAAGAATTAAGTTCATTTTAACATTTTCTACCTGTCACTAATTTCACCAGTTCTCAATCTTTCAAAAAGCTACCTGGGGCAGCAACACTGGGTTGGAGGGCAGCTGCCAAAGCAGAGTTGTTCAAAAGGTCTGATCACCTAAGGACCTGAATGTTTACAGTGAAGACTGAATCAGGAAAGCTTTACATAAAGATTCCAAAATTGCAGAAAGAGTGTGAATTCCATCATCACCCCATTCACTCACCTGGAAGGCTCCTCCTGCCCCTCCACTCTCTCCCCCTGCTTCCACAGAAACCAATTCAATCAATTTCAGGTGTTTATGGGAATACTAGCTAAAAATGTTGGGATGCATTAAATAGAAGGACCTTAACTGTTTTGTTATTAATTTCTAAATTTCTAAAGCAGGCTTTTACAAATGTATTCAAACCACAAGTATGAGTAAGTTCACCTAAAAATGCTTTAATTCAACGTAAATATAATCATGCATTAAGAGTAAAGAGGACACTACTTGGTGGGTTAGATGTGCTGCTGTCTGCACAGGAAACAGGAGTAAAGACTGCATCACCACAAAAACCAGGTAGGAAGTGAGCTCTGTCCTTTCAGTGAGGGCAGCATCTTAAAAGAGGAAATGAATGCTAAAAGCAGCACCAAATTTCTTCATTAACTTCCTTACTGAGATGACCATTTTAAGCATTTACTCCAGGTATTGAAAAACAGTAGGAAAACCTAGCATAATTTTATATCTTTTTCTCTCCTAATATTAACATTAAATACCTGTACAAGGAATATACTTTTATAGTTTTTAGCCTCACAAATTTAGCGACCAAATCTTAATTCATTGGAAACGTTACTTTTCTTTTTCCTTACAAACAATTTGTAACTCCCACTGATTTAGGAAGTTCTAACAGACGTGGGGGCGTGCAGGGAAGGCATGTTTTTTGAAGAATCTGAAAATTAGCTCAGAAACAATTGACTAACACAAGGAATCATCTTCCCTTTATTTAAATTACATTTTGTATTTTGCATACTAGTAACACAGTATGTCAAGAATTCAAGTGTTTGCATTTAAAACTGACATGCATGTTGAGCAAAACTGGCATTACAAACGTGCCTGTTGAACAACAACAAAATACTTAATAGAGGCAAGTCTACATAAAAAATCTCCACCCTCTGACATTTCTTTCCATATTTGGAAGTATCTGTACAGTTCAGAATTATTAGACTCATTCCAATGCTAGCTACAGAAGCTAAGTATAATAGTATAAAAGTATAATTTTTTAGTGCCTGAGGAATATGCTTTAAATTCCTTCATCACTCCCTTCAAGAAGTTTCACTACTTTTGACCAACACAACAGAGTAGGCTTAAACTTTTCTTCATTTCCTTCTGGTTTTGAAGGTATAACTCAAGAGTCTGACAAATTTAGTTATGATACCATGATAAAAAGATACACAACCAGTTTCAGATAGTTAATCTGTACCTAATACACCCTGGAAATGCAGTTCTCTCTGTCTACCACTAGATAGAAGTCTGATCAAGTAAAAACTATGCAGAGGTGGAAGATAACATAATAACTGAAAAAAAATCTGCAATGCCTATACTGGAATTGCCACTAGACAAAATACTACACACCAAGTGAATTATGGTATGTTTGCAAGGACGCATGAAACTTCCCATCTTCAATTTACATTAATGGGAGGGAGGAAGAATGGAAAGGAAAAATTGTTTTGCTTGACATGTGAACCACATTCTCCTAATGTGATCTAAAAATATCTAGATCACAAACAGACAAACAGACCTGGCACCTGTAAATGTCTTTGTATTTTTCATTGCTAGAATTCTATTTCTCTTGTTATGCAATTAATGTGCAATTGTATTTTCTGGTGTTTGGCTCGCTAATGTTTGACAAGCCAACGTAAACTCATATTTGAAATTAAGCATGATCTGCAGGACATTGAGAAAATCCAATCTAGAACTCAGACTGACAAATTTGGATATTTATCTAAGAGATTGAAAACATAAAATACACTAATACAAACCCATGTCCTGAAGGAGCAATGAAGTATAAACAACACTGCACTCTATTATCTGGCATCTGGCGTCTGTTCACTCGAGATTCTGCATTCAGGTAGTCCTCAAATTTACTGTCAATGTAGTCAATAACTGGCTGCCAGCTGCAGAGATTACATGAACAAAAACCTGTAAGTCACATTATTTACAGAAAGAAACCTGGTTTTGCTAAGAAATAGATGTTCACCATTTCCCCAAAGCTTGGCATAGGTTTTTTTGCTTTTCATTTGCTTTTCTTTAATTAAAGTACTTCAACACTGCAACTGACCATCTCCTCAACCTAAAATTGAGTTACATAGTTCTGAAGATACAATGTCTGTGTTCACTGAAAAAACCTTGCAAACACAATCACCTTCATTGTAAAAGCGTTAAACAGAACACTTAAGAACTGTAGCTAAAGTAATATGCTTCACTGATCGCATCTTGTGGCAGCACAGAAGATGGCTCGGCACACTGCATGTGTGGATAAAGAGCCAAATGCACCATTCAGTTTAAGGGGAAAGGCTGACAGCACTTCAGTCAAGTGATAAAGGTACTTGGAATTACAGTAGTTAGAAGTTTTCAGCTAAATGAAAACTTTAGAAGTGTTAATATTTTAACTGAATATTGAAGCCTACATTTTAAAATATGTCACAAGGTATTACATCTCACACATACACAAAACGCAATGCAGAATTATCATGGGAGAACATACAAAGAATGTCTTACCAATTACTATTATCCACAGCATCTCCAAATCCTGGTGTGTCAACTATTGTAAGTAGTAACTGAACACCACCCTCTTTGATTAAAACTTTTGACTGCTCAACCTGTAAAATGAATACAGTAAGATTAAAATTTCAGCAGTTTAGTCACCTATCTGAAACACTGGGAAAAGCATTCAATGAATAAGAAGCCTAACAAAGAACTGCTAACTTTTCTGCTTCAGAGGTACACTGTGTCTGTGCTCTGCTTATAAAATTCCAATAATTTCACAATAATGAATATTTTTTTAAAGAAAAAGGTCATTATTTAAATAAAGTCAGTGATAAAAGAACCCTCTAAGTATATGGGATATCTTAATATTTAAATTCCTGATAAACAGGAAAAACCTTAACCAGGCAATAAACTTGATAAAGTTGCAAACTTGGTCACTTCAAAGAAAATGACACTTTTCAAAACTAATCCTTCCCGCAAGCACCTTAGACACTTCTAGTCCCGTTAATGTATTTTTAAGAATACATTTATTCTTCAGCCACCATAATGGTTGGGAATGGAATCTCAAAGTGATGGTTTCCTATTACAAACAGAATTATAATGGAAAGTGATACAATCTGGCTGCAATCTGCTGAGCTAGACTTGTGTGACTGTAATGGACTGAGTTCCTGTTAGCTCAAGTCACTGATGGAAACCCGCCTCAGAAGGCAACTGCATCAGCACAAGGAATGAAGCAAGATCGAGGCGTGGGAGTTCATGTCTCCTGTTGTGACCACCCATCCACAGCACAGCTCAGGCAGCTTGCAGTGAACATGTCATGCAACAAATAGGCATGTCATGACAGAGAAGAACTAGGCTAAGCAGCACATGGACTGCTTCCTACTAATAGGAACACCCCCAGCACACCCCCTTCTTCCTACTAATATTTCAGTAATTATTGATATCACCAATGTCAGGTCCATCTGCCTGGAAAAGTGCTGTACACCACTGTACTATCAGTGAGATGCACAGCAGAATGAAATGACAAACCCATGTTGGCTTCATCCCAATTGCTTAGACATTTAATCATCCTTTTTTTCCCCTGATATTAAACTAATTCATATTAAATCACAAGTGACACCGTTTTCTAGATGTGGATTCAAGAAATCAGCCATTTAAGCCATTTATCCAGAACCACATGAGAGCCAGAAGGTGATGCCACCCTGTTGCTTAACATTCCTTAAGCATCACAAACCCTAAGTGGGGAGAGAAAAGAAAGTTCTATTTATAATAAACCCTATCTGGATGGTCTCTTGACCAGTTCAAGATTTGAGAAATATCATATTAATGCTTCTTAAGCTCTTGCACATCTCTAATTGTTGTGTAAGTGAAGTAGACTCTCACGGCCACACCTGAACATTGTTGCAAACGCTCTGCAATCACTGCTTATGTGATGCAGTGTAAACCCACAAGACAAACTAACACTGCAGAAAGTCGAACTAAATCCCTCTTGCACAACTGATTCCAATTCAGAAGAGAATATCCAGAATCACAGAAAACAGTAACTACCTACAAAGAAAGCTTCATATTTAATCTCTGAGTATGCAGGATGCTGTTTTTATCTACTCATCAGTAGGGATCCTACCCAAGTCAGATCAATCCCTTTTGCTGCTAGTTCTCAAACAGTTAATGGCTACCAGGATACTGGTCACAGAAGTATCCAGGTTGGGCTGGACTTCAAGACCACCCAATTCAAACTCCAACATGAAGATGCCTTACTGCAAGGTTAGAAAGGTGTAAAAAAACAGGAATTAAAGCCTTAAAAACACAACTGTACACACACCAGCCTAAGCCACCACCAAGTTACTCTTTCACAAACTATACAACTCATCCTTCCAAAAGTGTGCAGCTGAAAGCCATGAGAACCTAGGAATACATGCACTGCTTTAGAAACGTATGTTTTAATTATGGTGAGTGTACTTCCCCCCATCCTCTGGAGTTCTATCAAGAAATTTTATTGTACACAATTGATACCAGAACTCAAGACAGTAATCCCTTGCCATAGTCAACTCAGCCAAGATTTTACTACTCACAAGCTTTAGCACACAAGAGATTAACTTCTGATTCCTTGCATTCTTTTGGCTATCTTGCATATAGTAACCACACAGCCCTCCTATTACCACGCTGTCTGCAAGTATATGAAACCCACAGCACTAGCAAAATACTTGAGATGATAATGTTAAGAGATGTACTCTTGCCAAGAGCTGCAAGGTATCAGCTTTATTCTCCAGCAAAAACCATTAAATTATTATGGGCTCACAGTGGAATGCTTTCACAAAAGAAGCAATTAATAAAACATTATCGTGAACATATATTTATAACAAAGAAAAAGAAAGGTCAAGAGATCTCAGAAATGTCATGCCAAGCATTCTCCCTGATTCTGCATGCTTGTAAAATCTAAGTGTATCTGAATTTGTGAAGACACCTTCTGACAAATGATCTGCAGCAACTGAATCTCTGCAGACAGTGCTAATACATTACTGGGTTGTGAGGATTTAATTTTTTTTTCTTACTTTTCATAAATTCATGTAGGTATCTTGCTATCAGAGCAGGTTTTTCATAAACCTACTGATAGGAAACAGTAGATGAAGACCCTGCCACAAAGCCTCTGCAAAGTTGCATTTTTCTAACTTAAATGGATGTGTCCATACATGGTCAAAGGCACAGAAAGCAGCAACATCTGGAAAAGATCCAGAAAATCACTGTAAACTAGTGTCATTCACAGTTAAGCATCCAACTATATCCCATCATCTGATTTACAAGTATTCCCAAGGGATTCATGGAAAACATTAGTTCAAGTCTTGGAATTTAAGACTTTTTAAGAAAAGTCTCCTCCAAACAGCCATTTTCCCATGCACTCCAGTCAGCTGGGTCACACGGGTCTCCTTGGCAGTTACTACATAGTGTTCATCACTTGGTGCTTGTTACAGCTTGACTGCTTTTTATTGGATGAAACATGCCTTTGCCATCCTGCATTTAAGGCAGTCAGATAATGATCAGAGAAAACACATTTAATACCCTGTCATTTCTGAGTATGTTTCCTTTGAATTCTTCTGACACCAAATCACTTACTCTCAACCGTTTTTCTGCATTTTCTATGAGATTAATGCAAAGAGCTGCCTCACAAAACAACTCCAAACTGCAATGGTTTTCAAGCCTAAACCACAGTTTGTGTTTATCTGTGTGAGAGCCTCTTACACAATTCCTGATCAGTAAATTGTTCCCACCATATAAGAACAAGTGATTATTACAACCAAGATTTGAGGATGCTCAAGTGAGGTGTTTTCTCTCATCCCCCCACCCTACAAAACCCTTTTATCAATCGTCAACTTAAAAAGGTTTCCATGGGCAAAGAGTACAAATCCAGAGGATACAAACAGCAACTCCCACTGCTTATTCTTTAGTATTTGACAGGAAACACCTCCACATCATACACATTGCTACCACACGATTTTCAAACTTGTAAGGGGAAACAATTTTATCCTCACTTACACTGACAATGAAATAAGATAGTTTGTTTCTTTCTTAAAATGCTACACTGACTTTTCATTAATCCCAAGGAACTGAAAGCAAAACTGCATTGTAAGTATATTTTAAAAAAAAGTACTTGTTAGATAAAGTCCTAAGTAGTTTCTAGAGGGGAAGACAATCTTTAAATCTATTTCATTCCCACCATATTATTCTCTAAATCATATCAAACTCCAATTCACTATTGAAAATAGCTTTGGCAAGCTCTTGGCCTCAAGCTTTAGCCCACACAGTAGAATTAAGAAGAAAATGCAATAACTTTTAGCCTGAGCTCCGCTCAAGCCCTTTTCTTCCCCTCTCTAGCCTTACATAGGAAAAAAAAAATCATTAAGTGAGGCTTTCTGAAAAGTATGTCTTTTTCTTAAACCAGTAAATCAATACAAATCAAACCACCTCGATGGTCAGAATGAACAGCAGATCATCTAATCTTGGCCCTAACAGATGAAAGTATTTAACTCAAATTCCAGAAATTCCACACAGATCTTCATATTTTTTCTTACACTGATGCACTAGGAGGGGAGTGTGTTCTCTGAAAGATGTCGCAGTTTGGGCTTTTTTGTTAGCTTGTGCACAAATTCTTCCAAAGATTTTTTCCTAACTGAAAATACTAAAAATCTTCCAATGACAGGGAATCCATCCCACAGTTATTTAAACTAAAATTCAATGAACATAACCTGAATTGATTTAGATTCTGCTAAACTAAAATGTAATCATCAGTAATGAAATCATGCTACATCTCTCTTCGAGTAAAATATTCGCGCATCTATTAGGTTTTCCAACAGTCACTGATTGGCTCAGTAGTAAGTATATTGTATGAGAGTTTAACTCTCTGCACACCTCTTCCATCCCAGTTAACATCTCTTTGAAACAATCAAGCTGCTTCAAGGTCTTATTCAAATAATGGTCTGGTGCCCCTAAGAGCAAGTTTTCAAGTCCATTTTGTCAGTCACTATGGTTTTACATTAAACTGATAAAGCATGAACAGACATCAACAAAGCTTAGAAACTATTAATATGTTGTTAATCAAACTCTGGATGTTCAAAAGCTTTCCTCAAATAAGAAAATTTGATATTCTGCAATGAATTTCTTTTGTAATAGTATTCAAGTTTTAATGTTGAGCTAACATAAGCAATGCAATTTAAACTTCTCAATATGGACATAATAACTAACTTTTCCCTTCTGCTGTAGTAATTATTCTGTGTTCTGACAGTGGATTAAAAAACACCTTATCCAAAACCGCAAACAAAAAAAAACCCTGACGTCCCATAAAGCAATAAGGACAGTGGTTCATGGCACTGCAGCAGCTTAATTACTTGACTCCAATGAGTAAAAAAGCACTCTATTTTACAGCTTCTGTTTAGCACGTTGCATACCCTCCCCTAACTCAACATAGGGCTTAATCACTTTATCACAACTCTGCAATTGCCCAGTCCCTTCAGCCACAGTTGAATTTTGCAGCTGGAGGAACTCTGTTGGACAGTAGAAGCAATGGTGAGCACCCTTGGTCCTCACCTGTACAAAGTTAGATTATCACAAACTATCTTCACCAAAGTCTTAAGCAAGTGAGGTAAGCAGAACTCATGCATCCTCCTTATTCAGCTGCTCAGCTGTGAAGGCAGAAAGTACCTCACAAACACAGTGATTTCCTAAATGACCTATAGCATTATTATTTCTTAGCATTAGGTAACTTATTTTTAGTAATCTTTTTATAACACAGAAAACATGTTCTTTTTTTAAAGAGAAAATATAATTGATCAGTAGCAAGTTATTACACAAAACAAATGGATCAGCTTCAGTTTCCCAGTCTTTGACTTAATATTTCAGTTGCATCATGCACTTGTAGAAACATCCTCTTTGCCTAAATCTAGTGCTTAAAGTCAGGCAGGCTCACCCTAGTCCCTGATGTTTCAGAATAACAACTTCTTACAGGTCAACAAGGTACCACTAAGGATACAGTCTACAGAAGATTCACGGATACTTTTATACCCAGGTCCCTGCACTTCTGTCAGATAATGTAATACCTGGTCTCTAAAAGCCTGCCTTAGACAGATTTGCACATCTATGTATTTCTACAGATTTACTCACTATTTTAATTGATAATAAACACTACATTTTCAAAAAGTTCTGCACATATATGTGCTTTTTAATCTACAGGGAAAACCCAAAACAGTTCAGGGCTCCCACATTTCTACAGGCTACAGGTTTGAGAACCTGAAAAGTTTTGCTGTTCAGATACACTGCAAGACACTGAGTATTTCTTAGTGGTTTATATAATGACTAAATGTATCTTGAAACTCAGGTGCTTATGTGAAAACTGTACATCACCTTACATTACTGAATTGCAAGTTACAATATTCAGGCTGTACCTTTTTTTTCCCCTGTACTGTACTTACCTGTACAGTCTTTTTAATTCTGTGTGAAGGACCTGGATACTCTGGGGAATACAATTCAGTTAAGAATAATGAGTTGATTAATGTTGATTTTCCCAGTCCAGATTCACCTAGAAGAAAACAGAACAGTTTCAGTAAAACCAGGAGTATCACAACAAATACAAACATTTAGATCCACATTTCAAACACCCCTTAAACATAGTACCTGAAAACATGCACTACACTCTAAGACTTTGAGAATCTATAATCTTTTCCAATTTCAAGGAAAACCTTTCAAATCCAACTGTCACTGTTAGGCTCTACAGACATTAATTTTTCTGATCATATTAAGTATTGAGTGTGTTCAGCTTTTTTGTCCATTTCTCCCATTACAACATACAAAGATGATATTACATTGGATTTTATACACAAGCTATCTTCCTGGTATAACTCACCATAATGCCAAAGCAGATTAAGTTATCTCCTTTATTTCAAATATTATTTATTAGAGAGTCTTTATTACCAGGGAGGGGAAAAAACAGTGGGGGTAGGAGTGGGGGGGGGGGGGAGGGAAAAAGACTGAGATTAGATTGCTATAACTATTAAAGCCACAAGAGATAAAATGAAGTTTCAAACTACATGGCTTGCCTGGGAATTTTGCTGTTGTTGGGGTACAGAAGGGGGCTGGATTTTATTAGGCAGTTTTTTGATAATTTCTTCACAAGCAACAGTAAATCAGCTTTGCTGAACAATCTGGAGACACTACTGCCATGACAATGCAAGCAAATAAAGCTAAACACATGACAGCAAAGATTACCCTCCATTTACAGCTCTACAGAGACAAAAGCAAGAATTTCAGATCAACTATTTATTATTTTAAAATAAAAGTATTTTGCTTAGTTTTTGTTTTTTTTTTTTTGGTTTTTTTTTTTGTTAAGAAACTACTTCAACACCACAATTCACTCTGGCATGACAGTAAGGAAAAAGGTATAAAAAATGCTGCTTTTTTTCTGTTTAGGTTTCATATGTAGTCTGTCAGTACATGGATCTAAACAGAAACAGGCACAGAGAAATTTGCTTTCAAACTAATAAATTTGAGGGCAAACCATGTAGTTTCACTGAGGGAGGAAAATGAGCTGAACTGGGCCCATAATTGAAAGGTAATACTTAACTAAAGCACTAATCAGTCCAGCCCCAACAAACATTGTGTTGGTTTAGATAGAGACTGAACTGAGAAAACTTCCAACCCTGTCTGGAGGTAAATGTCCTGGGTTAATGCAGGAGAGTTATGTAACAGAAAGTAGTTAGGAACTGTCTCCTCTGTAACAGGTATCTGGGTTTCCTGCTCATACACAGCAGCCATCTCGATTACAGTGGTGTAGCACAGAGCGTCTGCAGCAGCGAGCGGAGCAATCTCATTAGCTACACTGTAAACGGATTAGCAGCTGATGGAACACTGCAACCAGAGCTCCTGCCGGCTGTCTGCGCTCTCAGTAGTGCTTGCTCTTCAAACACCACCCTTTCGGACAGATGAGCTAACCCGCGCCGCGAGCAGCGGCTGCCCGCAGCCAGGCTGATGGAAAGGGAGATAGATACTCGAGGTAGGTTGTCAAGATAGCAATGAACACTAACCCCACCAGGACAGGTTTATGCAAGCCAGCAGGGACATGCTTGCTGACAAGATTTCATCACTGCCCTGCAGATTTTGCCTTTTTCCGTGGTCAGATGCATGAGACACCTACAAACTATGCAGTAAACACAGCGCCTCCGAGTCTGGTTATAAAGGACACAGAATTTCTACTAGTTTGGACACAGGTTTTCTACTATGCATTTGGAAGACTTTAAGGGCAGGGGTCAGCTGCAGCCCAGAGGCCTCCCCACCAATTCTGCAACAAAAAGAAGCTTCTGAAATGCCCAACTTTCCATTCTCATAGATGCATCTTGGTTAAAGCTTAACCTCCATGTCACAACCCTGCTCAAGAGATAGACATCATTCCAGTTAAACTGAAGGTCTTTATCCACTCAAATGAAGTCTTCAAGAGGGTGGCTCTGGTTTTGAAATGGACAATTCATATCCTTTCAGTTACCTTCACTTTTTAACTTGACCTTCACTTTTTAACCTAATCTTGTAAAAGGCACCCTACTACAGTATTGAAGGAAGATTTTAGCATCAGATTCTACTTAAGTATACAAAAAGGGTTGCCCCTTCTTTCTCCCTTCTACTAGGGTTACTGCCAGTCTTAATATGCTGAAGAATTTCAGGTGAAAAGCACTGGAAATAACCACTTCGCCTGAAAATGAGTGCCTGTCAAGCTGTCATTGAAATTAAACATGTGGAAATAAGATTTTCAGCTTCAAAAGAGTGTAATGGAAAACCAGCAGTTTGCCCTAGATGGCTTGGGCATCTGTGGAACTCCATACCAAGCAGTCCCTGAACTGCTGAAGCATTACACCCTGAGAGATCTGAGGTTTGTTCCCCTCCTCACCCTTCACCACCCTCACAGCTGCAAGGAAGTGAAGACAATTTTGAGCTGAAATTAGTGAAAAGAAACTATGCTAAGGGTATTTATGCTCAATCTTGTTCCCAAAGGCACCCAGCATCCTGGATAGCCTTACCCATCATGCTAACTCTAATCAGCCAGTGCAGATTGTAACAGTTTAAACTGCTTAACTGCTAGCAGCAATCACATGTAAGAGTGATACCTCAATTCAATGCACCAATCCTGGATGCAGCTGTGCCTCAGACCATGTGTCAACATCTGCAACAGCAGTAAGAGGCTATAACATCAGATAAAACGATTGCACTGAAGCTGTAGGCAAAAAACTCTAACTGGAACATTTAATATTGTATTATAGGAAGTCATGCTGCTTCCACTGTAATAAAACAAGAGTTTCTTTGTGAAAGAAGAATTTGAGAGATCAGCTGTAAGCAAACATTCTAGCAGCCTTTCTGGACACACTAAAATATTCTAATTTTCATTAGAAATATGGTAAGTAGTAAAAAAAAAAAAAAAAATTCAAATCCCAACCAAAACAACCCCCCAAACAAACACACACAAAACACCCTTAACTCCACAGCCAAACAAAACGCTCTGTCCTTCCCAAAACTACCTAAAAGGATTGCCTACTGGAAAGCCTGGGAAATTAGCTTCCACGGATGCAACAGGCCATGAATACAACTAACAAAACCACAAGGGAGAAGGGAAAACAAGTGAAATTTAATTTGCCCTTACAGAAACAAAACGATACATCCCAAATAAAATGCATCTTCCCACTTTCATCAAGCACTTCTGATGATATTTTGCCCTTTGACCACTGCATGAACTGGCAAAAAGATGCAATGGAATAGAAACTTTTCAACAGCAATAACTCCAAATCACATAATTAATTACGTTGCGGTTAGACCTAGGTGCCTAAATTAGAGTGAGCCATTTTTAGAAATGTTTTTTAAAAGAAGAAAACAAGGAAAACATTTATTTTGTAATCTTGAATCCACAGTGTTAATTATTTCTGGTATCCAGGTTCTGCCTTTTACCTTGCCCTCTCTCTTCCACTAAATATTTCACATAGGCTTCAAATTCTTCTGAATATTGTTTTTTTTCTTCATTATTTTGTGTCCTATATTTATGAGTAACTTAGTGTTTCCAAATGCTAACATTTTAGCAAGCAGTTTTTATAGTCACATTCAAACACATGGAGCTGGCCACCCTTGTTGGTAGAAAATAAGCACATACTTTTACTAACATACTTTTGTGAAGCAATACCTTTTGTGAGCCCTCACACGACTAGCAAAAGTTCCAACTCTTCTCAAGTCCATGGATTTCTAAATGGCTGTACAAAGAGAGTGGAACTCTTCTTTTACACTTGGGTTAATGATCACCTCTTGACCATTAGCATATTTATAAAGATGGCTCATAGCACATCACTTTAAATTAACCTTGGATACCTGTGACCAAAACGCTGATCAAGTACCTTCCTTTTTTCCTACACATATATGACTAGCTGTTAACATAAGAAGAAAAACCAAGGAAAAAAAAAAAAAAAAAAAAAAAAAAAAAAAAAAAAAACAAAAAAACCAAAAACCAACACATTCAGTCTCCTGTTTAATATGTACAGCATATAGATCTCAAACATACTTCTGGGAATCAGAGGAGACCACTGGCATGTTTTGCAAACCATGTAAACAGTCTCCAGAATAGCACTAAAGCACGTAAGTAAAGGAAATGAACAACTGAAAAACTGGAACAATGGTGTGCAATCCATGTGAATGGGGGAAAGCAGTGCTCAGGTAAAAAATAAGTAACTAGCTCAACTGAGCTACATAAATCTTTCACCTTCATTTCCAAAGCCCTCCTCATAAATGAACCAGAAATCCTAATCTGTGATAATCAGCTAGAAAATCTACTCACAGCTAACTTGTTTCTATCAGTTCTTGCTATGACTTTATTGCTACAAAAAGCCTCAAATTGCCAGCATCTACTCCCTGTGATAACAGAAGTGAATTGGTACTCTTAATGATGCTTTTTCCACCATTCATTGCTGTGGCACATTAAGAATGTGGCATATTTACAACCTCCTCCAACTTTCCAGCCTCTGCCAATCACACTCAAATATCTATGAGAAAAATGGACAAGAAGTCTAGTCCAACCCAGCTTTCTTCCAGCTTTATTTGTAACTTGTGGTGGAGACCACAGTTTTCTTTTTCATGTATTGCCCCTCTCAATAATGCATCACACTACATCATCTAGATACCACATCATTCTAAAAATCCAGGATCAGTTTTCTTCTATATTTTTAGGATCTTGTTTTCTAAACTCAAGTCCCAAAGAAAGCATGACTTGCATTCTTAGATTTATGACCTCACGTGAGAGCTCATTAAACATATCAAGTGATCAAGGTGAGTAACCAATCTTGAACATTCTCAGCATGCTCTCTGCATGACTTCCTACCTCTTCATTTTAAGTTACTCTTGCAGAAATAACCAGAAGTTTTCTACTCTTCACTAACAATTACTTGGCTATCTACCAGTGAAACAGTATTTCATGCTTATGCCCTGTGACAGTCAACTGCACCACTGGGAACATGACCACAAGTGCTACGTGTATTTGGGAATTTCAAGTTGCTTTCCCAAGCTCCAGGTGGGACTACAAGACTGCCAAGGAACCACCCACCAGCAAGAAAAATGTTTTCCAGCACTGGAAGCCAAGACTTCAGTTAAACTGCTCAAAGTGATTTGCTTCATGCATCATCACCAAGAAGACGGCCCAGTCTCTCTGTCATTGTCTCTATTAACCAGACACAGAGAGAACTGCAGACTGAAAAGAAGCATTAACTGCTAATTGTGATGGCTGAGAAAAGGTAACTCATCCTAGTGGGACTTGTAGCTCATTAGAGAAAAGCTGCCAGTAAGTCCCATGATAACCAGGTTTCTACAAATTACACAGGGTTTTTGGAAACTTCCATGGCATTTTAAGTAGACATCTTTATTTCAAGTTCCTTGATACAGTCAAGCATAAGCTGCAGTTGCTTCACTGCTTTTTCAGAATGAAGATATCCAACAACACACTTCTTCTGTGATGAAGGGCAATTGATAGCACATTTGATAGCCACAAAGAGTTATTACAAGGAGATCAAATTCAACAGAAAAACGCTGTACTTCTCCACAACCTACTTATACAGAATGTTTACATCAAAGCATATTTTATTTTTAGCTGCTGAGCAAGTTTTTTCATGGAATTTTTCAATTTTATAAATTCTAATTATTGTGACAGTTTTTGCTTAAAATATAATCCCACCATTTTGATGCTGATGACTCAAAGGGTAAAAAGCTTGTCAGAAGGCATAAAAAAAATGCATTTCATCTTCTTTCATCCTTGTACAATTCACAGTTTATGTGCATGACAGCACCTGCAGCTTTATGCAAATGTGCAAAGGCTTTGATGGCACTGTAACATGCAGGCTTTTGCTTTCATGCAGAAGAGAAGCTACAGGAATAATCAGAGAGCCTGAACTATGGCGAGTGGTATGAAAGAACCATCCTCTTGCCGAGGGGAAATGATGCTCTGCCATGTCATTATAGACAACCACAAAAACGGAGACTACAAGATGCTTTTAATTTCAAGTCTGATTTTAGAAGCTTTCGTAAAGGCTAGTTCCTGCCTTCAGTGCTCTACAAAATACAAACCAACAGTCCAATAAACATGTAAGAACATCCAAATGAAACCCGTCTGGAGGAGGATGGGAGCAGGACCATGCTGCTACCACATATCTACTTTTCCATGTAGGACGGTGTCATGTGAAATCTTGCAAATTATCAACTCTTTTATAGACATTTATAAGGGGAAGAAAGTCAAAGCTCCACAATTTCATAACTTGAATGTGAAGCATAAATTATGGAAGCAACATATGTTAGAGCCACAAAGACGCTCCTAGCAAAACAGAACAGGGAAGTCTAGCAGCAATAAATCCATTTCTGCCTGTCAGCAACAGCATCAACAGCAGCATAATTTCAGCATTTAGGATACAGCAAGACAATTTAATCAATTTTCTTAGAGCAGAATTTAAAGTGCAATAACTGAGGGCAGACTCTTGGTATATCATTCTTGTCAGAGATGACATATTTAAATAATTCAGAAAAGCCATTAGCAGGGATGGGAAATATCTCAGAAGAATATTGCAACAGATTCTACACAGCATTTTCCAAGTACTATTGTTTCTCAAAGCAGAAGGAGGTCTAGCTTTCTACAACTGACAGATTAAAGCTGCCATGAAACAATGGTTTAACTTCACAGGTGAAATTTTGGCTACTCCCAAGAAAAATGGTCCCCTACTCCCAATCCAACTCTTGCACTAGAATTCACAATGCAGCATGTGAAGCAAGAAGTAATCCAGCAAACTAGGGCACATAGGGCTTCAGGGTGGGAAAACAAGGGGGAGATGACATCAGATACATTAGCTAAGTTAAATACTCTCCTACTGGAAACAAGGATAAGTGTAAAAATCTGCATTTATAAATAGACCTCTTCTCTGTCACAAAAGAATCATCGACAATTCACAAGTCAAAGAATTTGTGGCACTTCCCAAAGAAAGTCTTATTTCCTCTAATTGCATATACAGGCTGTGCTCCTGATAAACAGTGTGTCTGCAAAGTAGCCATTTAAAACAGGACATCTTAACATGAGGCATGAAAAGCAATCTTTCAGCATTTTGGACAGAAACTTGCAGCCCAGTAAAACCATGGAACCAAACCCACAAGTTTCTCTTCACTTTTAGTTCTTCAATATTACTGCAGATGACAAAAACACTGCATGGCATTGGTCCACTCATATCTACTACCAAGAACAGCTGAAATGCAACAATCTGAGCTTCAGAGTTACAAGCCCACCATTAGCAGCTGCAGTCCAGGTTCACCAAAGCTTACCTTGCTTTGTTTTCTTTGTTAGGTGAAATAAAACTCCTATGTCTGATTAAGCTGTAGTCATACTGCAATGCAGCTTTAGAGACATTACAAGCAACAAGAAGTTGTAAAAACTGACCTACATGGGCAATCTCAATGCACAAGGTCTCTGTATAATAACTGGGTTAAAGAATTCAACTGGAAATGACAGAAGCTGCAGAGCTCCAGGACAGATCTTCTATGCTGAAACTCATAACCAGGATACACCTTAAATTTTCACAGGCTTTGACAAAGCAAAAATAAAGATCCTTCACAAGAGAAGAAAAAAACCCTTATTGCTTAAAAAATCAAATCTAGAGGAACAGAAACTGTCGTGAAAAATGATAAAGCAGGATGCTCTGTTTAAGGCAAGAAAGCAAACATCTGAGACCATCATTGCTGCAGAGCTGGACTTACTCTCTGAAGGCAAATTCAGGGATAAATAGAATTGTATTCCCTGATTATATGAATTATTAAAAAAAAAAAAAAAAAGAGGGGAAGATTACAGGAACATGAAATTTGTCATCTCTACATTACTGCTGACAACTAATTGTACAGTATAACTGCTAACATTTGCTGACTAAAGAATAAAAAGTATATTAGTGAACAGAGATTGCAGATTAGTCACAGCAGGCTCTTTCATTACTTGGACAGAAACAAAACTGACACGGCTATCAAAATGCTAATGAAAAAGATGGGGTTTACTTAATCTTTAAGATTAAAACACTTGGTACAGATAAAGGGTCAACATCTGAATATGGCATGCATGCAACTCAAGAACAAGAAGCTCTTGTTGATGAGTTGAACACATCAAGTTGAGTAAAAGGAGATAAAGGTGAAGCACTTTAAGCAACATCTTCCTCAAAACACCATCCAACTGATACACCTAAGGCATGAGTATCACAGAAAATTTCAGAAGGACAAAAAGCAAAATTATTTTTATTTACATGGAGCCTAATGAGTCTCTACAGAAGAGTACAAAGATCACTTAGATTGACTTACTCAACTTTTCATCATATCTTCCCCTGAAAATTTACACTATAACAGAATAAAAGCTACTGGAAGTATATTGAGTGCTCTCAAAATATCCCAGATGGGACACTCTGCTATTAAGCAAAGCCACAAAACTTTGTCAGACAACTTAACTTAGAATATTCCTTGCAGTAGGAAAAATTTCTTTCAATACCTTATACCTTCCTTCTTGCTGCCTTCTCTCTTTAATATCCTTGGAAGCACATTTTGTAACAGGAAACTATGTTATGACAAACCCCTTAACTGGCACAAGTGGCAAGAGGAAGATACAGATAGCTAGACAGAATTCTGAAAATACACCCGAGTGATATGATTCTTGTGGCAATAAGGAATGAGAAATTAGGGCAATGTTGTTTGCAAATTATGGTAATTCTGCTTCTTTGGTCTGGTGTTAGCCAACCAAGGAGCAAGAGGATGACAGAGATGTGCTCTCCTGGACACACTGCTGCCACTTTTAAGCAACCTTGGAAAACGTGCTTTTGTTTCCCTAAGACAGCCCCCAATGTAATTGTAAAAATGGGCATTTTAGCTCTAAAAAATGGTGTGAAATAAGCTTGTGTTGTCAAGATTACACCCCTTTTAATATGGCAACAACTGTTCTGCTTAAGTGCAAAGCCTTTGTTTCCAAATTGCTGCCACCACTGTTCAGTTTTCTAATAATGACTTAGAAGAAAACTGAGCTGCTTTTGTAGCCGGCAGAAGCATCTGTTTACAAAGTGGAAAGGAAAACTGACAGGTCTGATAAGGTCATATCCTAAGACCTGTCTAGAATGCTTGCTATATTTTGCAGTGGATAAGTCTGAAGGACAGACATGGGAGTTGGACCAGGAATCCTTCTGGACTTCCTGCCAGCTACAGAGGACACAGCCCAGAGCCAAGGACACTGCATCTGGTAAGTGATAGGCTTGTCCTTTACAGAAGGTGAGAATGATACACATTAAGTTTAGTTAAAATATTTTTTCACATACATTCTTAAATCATTCAGTCAAATACAATGCAAAAGAACCCCCTAACATGTAAGCAAGTGAAAATCTGACATGCTCTTTTCTGTCTCAATGCCTGCTGAGTTGCAGCTAGTGTTTTCTGCTCTGCCTGGCACTGATGTAGCAGAAAAGTGGTGAACAGATACTTGTCAATAGTCAATTTCCTTAAAGTTAGCAACTTCACATATATTCCACACTTTTACCAGCAGTATATGTCTCCAAGACCTCAAAAAAAAAAAAAAAAAATCTTCAACTTCTTCTCCACCACAATGTAATGGTATCCCTCTAAATTAACCTTTTTATACAAAACATCACAGTTTCACCTCATCTTTTATTTCAATATTTATGCTATGCTAAGGCTGAGTTGCACTGTGGATTTCAAAGTTATTTGCCCCTATAGGGCTAGAAGGACATGAAACAATCTCATTATTTCTATATTCCTTAAATTAGAATATGATATCACCCTTACAGTACTATGCATTTTTGTTTTATCTGAACTTCAAAATCTGAATTGAAGAAGTCTAATGTTGCTCTCCCATAGCAAAAATCTTCCCACATCTTATGTGCCATCTTTAAAATTTAATTTGAGCAATTATCATATTCCTGTTCAAGTTTGTTGTCCAAAATGATACATCAGATACACATTTCTACTGACATAGTCATTTTATTAACAAGACTTAAAAAAAAAAAAAAAAGAAATTAAACTTCAGTGAGGCATGGAAGTCCAAGTGACATAGACCTGATTAACATGAAGTTATTTATTTATAGTTTGTATGTGAAAGATCCCCATTTTGGGAGCCATCTGAAATTGCATACTACTGAGATTTCTACATTCCACAAATGTTTCATCTGGAAACACATATCCTGATTTGGAAACACACAACTAATTTAAAGCTAAGACTGCACTATGCTAAAGGATGTGTCATTTAGAAACATTTAAGTTGTACTTTTAAAACCAAGAACAAATATTTGCCTTCATCCTACACCACACCGGGCAACAGCTGCAACAACCAGTGCTCAAAAGAAGTGTCAACTCAAAAGCATGTTGCCAAAGTTACGAATCCACTAACATCAGCTGACCTGATGTGTGACTTAAGCTGAGCAGTGCTACAGGTTGTGCTCTTCCCCTGAGCTCTCAAAAATTTCAGATGCATAAAGAATTCACAAAATACAGTTTTTAAACATTTACCTAGTAATATTTTTCAGTTACACCCTACAAGACTGACTTTTGCATAGCCTCATTTAGTATTTTTAGTAGGAAGTTATCCACAGGATAAGCTGCTCTTCCAATTAGAGAAGTCAAAATTCTTCAGGGAAAAATATCTCAGGCATAAACGCAGATCCTGTGTTACAACCACAACATTACATAATGCTCAAGATTTTTAGTCAAAACATTAGTTCAATGTAACCAAGGCTCAGTTTGACAACTTTCTGAAACAAATGCCTTGTGACTGTCATATCAACCAGTACTGCCACTGAAAAAAAAATTAAATCCCAGCCTCCAAACCATTCCTCCTTTGTGCTGACACAAGATTTTCCTTAGCTGTGTTGCAAGCAGACTGAAGACTAAACTTCCTTGCAGCTCCCAGAAACACTCCAGCTGGATTTACACACTAATCCAATTCGGGCCAAGTGCTATTAGCTCTTTCAAGAGCAGCACAGACTTAGGCCAGGTTAAAATCTGAACTTCATCCTAGAAGAACAGCTGCTATTGCTGGATCACAGTTTTTCTAATTAAGCCAGAAGGACACTTTATAAATGACACTGAGGATATTATGAGTTTTCCAGTACTTAAAAATTATGAAGAATCATTTCCATTCTCTTACTCATGCCACTGACACCCTCTATATCAACTAAATTTTCCCATCCAAGCATCTTTAAAGAGTTGTCCACTACATTAATAAACAGCATGAAAAGAGAATTCCAGCATCTGTAAAAAAAAAAATCAAGGATTTAAAAAAAAAAAGCTCCACAGAAAAACTAGTCAAAAGTAGGCTGACCACATATGGAATGCACAGTATAATTTTTTCACCCTTCACTTTGTTCTGTTTTTCATTAAACAAGCAAACCTTTTATGTTTTGGGGTGGTTTTATGTGGGTTGGTTTGTTTTTGTTTTGTGTGTGTTTGTATTTTTTTGTGTTTGTGTTTTGGTTTTGTAGTTCTTTTGGCAATGGAAAGTACTCAAGTCTCATCCTCCTAAAAGCCACCAAAAGCTGGTCTAGGAAAAGCAGCTGACAAGCACTCGATACTTAAATGAAAATATGCATCCAGGTTTAATAGTTTTTAAAGACTTGCAATTACTGAAAAGCTAGGAGAAAATGAGAAGAACATGGACCTTGAAATAAACAAGTCTAACACAGTGAGCCCAGTGCTACAATAAAAAAAGTAGTTTTCTTTCTTCAGTGTTTTATCCATTAACATCTGTGATGCTCATCATCCTTGCCATGTTCTGATGGGAAACCTCACAAAGGACCCAGCAGTCTCAAAGAGAGCAGCTCTGGTTATTTTCCAGTGGTAACTTTATGCTGGTCACATTACAGATCTACCAACATTGAAGTGATTGAAGGAAGCCTAGAAACAGTTTGGCACCATCCCATTAGTTGGTGGAAAAAACAGCCATGTCAAAGAAATCCACAGGTATTGACATTAAAAAGAAAAAAGCAGCCAGATGACATATAGAACTCCAAAACAGAGCTGTTTCTAAGTCATTGACTGACAAGGACTTTCCACTGAATCGAATACTTTTGAAAAGGAAGATCCAGTTCAGGAGTTTTCCTAGCCATTTCCAAATGCTATCACTAGTAGCATAACAGCCTTATAAAAAGAGTGGGGAATAGGGAGGCTTTTACCCTTTCAGTAACATCAGCTATTGTTCAAATTTACTATGATGAAAAAACCAGTGTGGTTTTTTGTACTTGAATACCTATAGTGTTACTGGGAACTCCATTCTCAAAAGTACAGGCAAAACAACAGCCAAGTCAGCATCACAAAAATGAAAATGTAACTAAGCACCCTAAAGGATAGGGAATTAAAAGGATGAAGCTAGCAGATAAAGTCATTATGCTGCAGTGTAAGGCGTCTCAAACACCAATACCCATCCGAAGATAAACCGGCATGCAGGCAAATACCACAATCAACAGAAAACCTGGGGCTGGAATGAGGAGAACGTTGGTGAGTGAGAAAGTTGGTAAGTGTCCAAAAAGTACAAGACAGTTTGAATAAAACTGAAATATAAACTGCTAACTATATCTGAAAACAGCAGTTACATATAAACAGCCCAAATCTATCTGCTTCTGAACAAGACTTCTCAACAATGAAGCTCCCAAGTCATGCACAGTGGTCAGAGAAAAAACATGTACAGAGTCCCAAATCAAATATAATACTGGGAAATCAGCACCAGTCACCCCAGCATCCAGTTATATGCTGCAGTGAGACAGTCCTGCAGAAAAAAATCAATTGGAAAGCTATGGAAAATGGTTTTAGGCAAGATTCAAACTTCAGCAAAAATATGTTGTGCTGAGCTGTGTACATCAGTGTACATCAATAAGCCCTCTGCTCCCAATAGCATTCTTTCCAAAAATAAACTCAGCATAAAAAACCACAACAAACTTCCTCTTTCTATAATGTGTTTCAGGTTAACTAGTTTTTAGTTTGATCTTAATTCTTCTATTCTGTAAAATAAAGACCAAGGTTGGCACTATCACCCCTGTAAAACATCGTCTTTTCTTCCAAATTTCCATTAGGATTTATTTTTTCCTCCTCACTCATCTGTAATAATGCTTCATTTGAATTATAGGCCTAAATTGCTCCAGAAATAATTCAGGTACTGAAGTGACAACAGAAGTTATTTGTAATTGGACCCAACTTACTACTTGTACACCAGAGTTACATTTCACAACACATTCTACCCCCTCAGTTGAAGACGCAGGGCTGTAATATCTGTCAGGATGCTGCACTGTTTCTTTCAACCATACCAGCTAATCCAAAAAGAAGAAAAAGTTATTCTTCTCTGTTAGTTGACTGCCCAATTACTGGAAAAGGAATATCCAGGGGGTCCCTAGCTCCCTGCAAAAACAATATGAGATGTGTATATTCCTGTCCTCCCCATCATGATCACAATCCTGAAGGACTGGATGCAATCTTGGCATATTCCTGAGTTAATTTTTTTCCTAAAACTTAGCCAGCTCTGATTCTGAAAGGGGCCATTTAAAAGACAAACAATGAAGATTTAAATGGAAATGGTTCTTGGAAAATAAAGTACTTCAACTACCTCTCCCTGAAGTCCTTGTACCAAGTGTACTAAAGGTACTTCAACAAAATACATTTTCCTGGGTTGGGTATTTTGGGTTTGATTTTTCTTGGTGAGAGGGGCCCACAGTGTTTTTTAACTTGAAAAGATTAATTTCAATGATTAAAAGAGATAATTACCATGACTGGGGGAAACCACAAAGTGACCTGGATGGCATCTTTAAGTTCCCAAGTGTGTATTTTTAAAACTTCTTATTTAAGTATAAATAGCCCACAAAAAGCTATATTAAGATCTCTAATGTGATAAACAGTGATGTCTGCATCACAGAAGAAACAGAAAAACCATTTTCTGCTATAGTGACTCTGATACAAGATACTCTTTTAGCATTAAATCTGTTATTTTAAATCAGGTCAGATCTGCTCCAAGCTACATTCATTTCACAGCATTTGTACAGTAGCAAAAAATAAACTGGTCACATTTTTAATACCCACTAGATTTTTAAGAGCTTTTCACTGACTTTTTTGCTGTCAGAATCAATTTCCTTATCTTAAAGATCATTATGATTATACAAATATTACTCAACAAATATTTGTAAGCTCCACAGGTCTACTGCAGACACACCACACCTATGTTCCTGCATCCGTCTTCATGCTTACTCAAGCATCTTGAAATGTCACAAATGGGAACAGCCTGGGATTAGGGGAATCATTAAAATCCCACCATCCATCTGAGGAGACTATCAACTAATTTCTTCACTAGGAAAAGCAAATGCAGCAAACCCATAGCAAACCTTGAAGTGTTAACCTGTTTTATGCTAAGGACCTTGACATTTATTGAATTAAGATGAACAAGCTTGAAGCATTTATCACTGAGAAGTTTGCAAAACTTGACAAAGTAATCTATCAATAAAATGCAGTCAGAACTTCTTTGGCTAATTCAATCTAGCTTACACCCTGCATGTTAAACATGTCATGTGCTTTTATGGTTTCTCAGAGTTTTTACACATAAAAATCCCCCAGACTTCTAAAGCTTATACTAGACACCTTATTTCCTTATATCCTTTCAAAGAAATTAGCCCCACCTAACAGAAAATACAAACTAATTCCTACATACAAGAAAAGTCAAACACTGCAAAATTTGCATAACTAGTTGTACTACAGGAACTAAGACTTTGCTACTACACCTAAGGCCACACTTATACTTTTACTGGAAACAGCTATGCCCAGAAAAATTGCCCTCATTTGTAAGCAGTTATTATGGGCTTAACTGCAAATACAGACTTATAAAAAGGTTTATAAATTCTATTATTGCACACGTTATTCCACAACTGACAAAACCAAGTTTGATTTTCTAGACACCAGTGGCCATCCCTTCCTCCCAGGCAGTTAGCACAGGTTCCTCTTTTAGCCCTCTTGACTTTCTCTTTCTGGATGAAAGCCTCAAGGCAGATGGACTGAACTCTAATCAGCAAACTGACCCTATTACCTGTAATCCTTGACAGGACCTTCTGATTTAATATTTGTTCTGAAAGAGTTGACATGCTGCCAGGCTGCCCCATGATATGAATAAAAGTCCAGTAAATGGGAACATCTGAGAGATCTACTTAAAAGATGAATTTAAATCTCAGCTAAAACTGAATTGCACATGCAACCATCTAGCACACAAGCAAGACTTGCTAGCCAGTAACACTTGTGCTAACTAGTTGTCCAACTAACACCAAAAGTAGAATCGAAAAATCTTTTTGATATTCTCTCCCAGGGAGACAAAGTCACCCAATTCTACAAAAAAAAAGTGCAGTATTAGTGTCTATCTAATTACCTGAGGTTTCTAGTCTTCAGCACCTTTTGAAATACTTGGAAAGTCATCGAGAGGTAGTAGAATAGAAAAGATCTGAGAACAGGCAGCTTGACGAGGAATAACAAGTATTCTGGTACCACACAAAAAGTATAGGGAGAAAACAGCTCCAATACTTCATACAAACATCTATAATCCTGAATTGGGTGATCAAAGCAGTAATTTTAAAACTGAATGCAGAATACTTCCCCAGTCTCAAGAAGCTCTTTCGCATAACCACTGCTGCTGGCCTTAGTGGTCTCAAAGTTTTTTTGTAGATAAAGTATCTAATTATAGGGGCATAATTTATATACAATCCAGAAAGGAAACAAACCTCCCTTCTTCTCTTTTCCTCAAAACTTTAGCATCTGTCTTCCCACATCCAGAATTGGGAGTGAGGAAGTAAGCTTTATTCAACCAAACAGGAACACACCCAAAACAGTTTTTTCCTTATATTCTATTTCATATATATCTGTATTAATGCTTTTGACTCCAGCTTCCTTACATAGAGCCTTGCTGTTGCTGTTTACTTTTTTCCCCTAGAGATGCAGAAGCATTGTTTCATCTACAGCAGAACAGCGCTTTTTAGTCTTCAACCCCTCAGACAGCCTAAATCCCACTCAAGAAAATAAACCTGAAAGAGTCTATGTAAAATTATGCAATTTTTGCAACCACACTTCTACCCTCAGAGATTTCGTAACCCACTGAATACATTTCATTTACAATTCTAACACTGGTCCATTGACCCAGGCAGCAATATGCTGCAGAATATGATTAGGCTATTTTGAGTAGTATTTTGACAAGTATACATGAATGTCTTAAAAGAAAATGAATTTAGTACCTCTGGATCTTAAAATTCTGAAAAAGAAGGATGACAGAGCATATAGCAAACATACTCCTACATGAAATGCTTCATTATGTAACAGATCTCATGAAACTTCATAATAAACAACATATTTGAGCACCCTTTGGCATACAAGTTTTACATAAAAGTAAATATATCAGTACTACTGAAAAAATAAAATAAAATAAATCCCACAACATTGCAGCTTTTAAGTCACCTATATTTTTCACTTGCTTCTTTACATAATCACTGTTGGACCTAGAGCATAGGAGAAACACTGTTTTACAACTTCAGTGCATTTAACTGAGAAGGAACAACATTAGACAGCTACTACATTTTGTATATCCTGAAACAAGAAGCGCCAAGAAAAAAATGCCTGTGACAAGGCAGAAAGTTTTTTTTCCATTCATCCTGTTCAGAGCATACACAATAGTACTTAGTTTTGATTTATGGTCAATGCTGACTACTAATTAGCAGGATTAGAACAGAGATATTAAAAAGCCTGTTCTGAAAGGCAAGCTAGTGTAGTTTTGACAAGCTTGAGTAGATAAATTATCAACATAGTACAAGTCATAGTCATTATGCATAAACTCAAATATGCCCAAGAGCAAATGGAGACATGCTGCAAAAAATCCTAAAAACTACCCAAAAGCCTTTCAAAAACAGCATTACACAACAACTTATATAAGCAAGTTAAAAAGGGAAGGTTTTACTGCATTTTAGCCAAACTTACACTTTATATCAAAAAGGTTATCAACAAAGTATTCAAAATTTTATTTGCTTTGTTAGACTCTTTAAAAACAGCCAAAACACACAACCATAATTTGCATATCCAGATTTTATTAAAAAAAATACGAAATCCAGATCCTGCTCTCAAGGTCTCTATAGCTAAATGAGATTGGGATTACATGTCTCAAGAGAGCTAATGAGGGCAAAGAGCTTCAGAATAGATTCCATATATTCTTTTGCATTCTTTTAAGCCGTCTGTAGTTTTAGACAGACTTCAGATTCAAGCACCCTTTGAAAGCAGTAAACTGAATCAACTTCTCAGAGAGTTACAAGGAAAGAAGTGAGAAAACCCTTCACAATGACAGCAGCCAGCACATCCATATAATGACTGTGAGCCAATGGATCACTACATCTGTGCAAGAAAATTCTACGCTTCTTTTTACAGTGCCTGTCTTTGTAAGACATTAATCACATGAGTCAGATGAAGAGTCACTTTGAGGATTATTGCATGGATTTAGTGGTACTTGATGACAGAAAGGGCAGGACCAAAACATCTAAGGCTTCAACAGCGACACCCACCAGCTCACATGTAACAAAAGCAGCAAAAAAATCTCCTGATAAAACAGGTAGAGAGAATTCATGCTTTCAAAAATTCCCCATGATATAATATTCAGAGCATTTCCAAAAAGCTTAAGTAGAATTCAGGGAATTGCATTTATTCTGAACAGTGCCTATGCACAATGTCCCAGGCACACCTGACTGAAGACAGGCCAGAGCCTCCCCTTACAAATCTGCTTTGTAACAACCTGTTAAGTGGCAACTCATTCATCCTAATCTTTTAGGGAAACATGGAACATACCCACCTCTACTTCACACAATTTTGTGATTCTGAAGTGATCTCATCTCAAAGTTTGATGAAAAAATGCTGTGGTATTCAGTACATTCAAGATAAGAGAAATCCTTGTGGGGCATGGGGTACCATCTGACAACCTCTTTTGGCATATTGCCAGAGGCTGAACAGAAATTCACCTGTTCGCAGATTCAGCCCAAGAAGAAGGTTCTCCATGAGCCACAGCTCTCTGCTGTTCCTGCCCACCTTATCACCAGCCAGTCACACGGTTTTCAGTTCTTCAGCAGCACCCAGTGCTAAATCTGAATCACAGGACTCAAACCAAGGGAACAGCACACAGCAGGTATATCTGTCCCAGTCACATTTTTTCACCTTTTTATCCATGGAAATTCAATTACTAATTATTTTTGCAAATCAAAATTTACATCTCAACACTAAGGACAATACAAGAAGTCTCCTTTGTCTCCTGCTTTCACCTTCCCCTTCGGTACTTTCCCACCTTCACACCCAGCATATCAAGTCCTCACTTTCTCCAAGAATAGCTCAAAGAAACACAGCTTTTGCTTGCTGCTAGAAGCAGATAACTCTGAAGCTATACATATGTTTTGACATATGCAGTTACTTTGTCAGAATATGTGGAAAAAGCTAAAAATGGTTTTTGAACAGTAAGTAGAAGTAAAAGCCTTCCGGAAAAGGTTCAAAGTGCATCAACAAAAAAAGCTGCAGCCAGAAACACCAGAAACAAGAGAAAAAGCTACAATTTACTGGGCATGAAAGAATGCTAAATACATTCAACAGTACTGTTATGACACAGCAGCTTAAACTAAACAGGTAGAAAGGCATGCAAGAGATAGCCCTTGATCTTCCATTCTCAGAAGCATAAACATATTCAAGATACAATTTAACCAAGAAGTCACATGTGTATACCTACAGAAACAAATACAGTCTTTCTAGTTATCTTAAGTCTTAGCTGGAAAATAAAAATTCCTCAGTTTTTAAGGTTTATTTTTAATAATTATTTTAATGACATTTCATTTAAAAGCTTGTCACTGCATGAAGAAAAGCCAGCTGAGTTTACATCTTTTTGCACCTCCATGTAGCAGAGTTTGTAGATGAAGTTCTATGGTAAAGAGGCTTTATACAAAGACCAAAAAAGGCACGTAAGCAAATTGAGGCTGCAGATTATTACAAGTAAGAGAAACTGCACATTTATGCTTCTTTGTAATAAATAGGTAACATTAACGGAGTTGTCCATGTCACTCAGGTAATGCTATTCATGTATGTGACAGCAATATCTGATATGAAAAATCCCAGGAGTTTTAACAGGATAGATACTTTATGGGGAAATATACGGCAATTACTGCCAATCTAAATTGGGCTTATACACCCACCTCTCTAAAAGACACCGCAATCTGCTGTATTTCTGTGTCAAAGTTGATAGACTCTCTCCTCTTACCCAAGAAGAGCCAGCCTCAAGCTTCATCTGAAGGGCATGGATAGGAGGTTTATTAGAACAGTACATTTGGGTTTTCTGCATGAACAAAAACAAGCACCTTAAGATGTGACACTTCTCCAGGATGTGACTCTACTTTACTTGCAAAGGTGTAGTTCCCAGCAGCTGGAGAATTAGGAAGCAGTATCCTGCTCCATATTAAAACCCTACAAATAGCAACATGAAAAAAGCAAAGCAAAAAAAAAAAAAAAATCCCATCACTTTATTAATGTTTGGATATGGACACTTTCTCAAGAAGGAGCACAATCCATAAGTGTTCTGTAAAGCACAAATATGAAGAGAACATAGAAGTTATGAAAAGTCTCCCCAAAACCATCAAATGCAGTAAGAAAAGAACCATCCTTACTGAGGCTAGAGCTCTAACCTGAGTACTTAGTTTTGCATTTAGCAAGTTGAGGATATCCTTAGTGACGACCTTAGTGTGATATAACTACATCAAACCACTAAGAAATATGCAAACAAGTAAAAAACACAACAAGTTTAGTGAAGTAGTGAAGCATTGCTACTGGGCTTTTTAAAATATTATTATTATTTCATTGTAATAATTTACTTATTTAAATATTTATCACATTCAACATGCATTAAACTGATTTTTTTTAAGCTGACAGCAGGAGTTTTAAGGAAACTGGTAAGTACACATATTGACAAACACAGCATTATTTAAGTAAGCAGAAAAAGTTCTCTGTATCTGCCAGCAGTTCATCTTGCTAGTAACAGGGAAGCCTTTGTCTCCCTGCTTTTCAGCAACACAAAAAAAAAATCCAAGAAAAGATGCAATAATATGCCAGTTTTAAGATGCTAGAAGAATAAGATAACCAACTATGGAATTACTCACTAACTGCATTATCTTTTCTGTAGCAGTTTATTAAAAAGACAAACATAAGAAATATCTTCACAATCTGCATATTCAAATTAGTGTAATTCAAATAAGAACTGTCATTTTATGCCATTTAATCAAATGCTAGTTTCTATTCATTTCCATCTATTTTGAGGCAACTCAATTTCATCTTTGGCTAAAATATTTTTACTTTCTCATTAACCCGATACTGTGAGTGGCCTAACTTCACCTGATTAGCAACTGCAAAGCATGTCAGGACACAAATTTAACCACAGACCAATTCTAAAAGGTATTAGATTCATAAAAACTTCAGAGTCCTATCAACATCTTGTATCTTCCTGAGCTCTGCTTCTGGTTGAAATGGTATAAAAGCAATTTTGCAGTTCAGCCTTTTTTGAGCCAAAACAAACTACCTCAATGGCAAAATGACAAAGCTGAATGGCAAAGATAGCGTTGCAGCATCTCATCCATATGATGAATCTCTACGTGACAATGCTGTCTCTGGAAAGGCTTGGACTACTGCGTCCTTAAACTGATTTGACAGAAACATTTGTCAAGTAATTTTAATAATCAGACTAGAGAGCCTACATTTCACCACAAGTTCAAGAAGGCAACTGACACCAGACCACTACCATCAAGTGTGACTCCAAAATGCGACCGTGCTTATTTTATCCAGTCCAGCATCCTCCTCCTGAGAGAGGACAAAAGCAGATGTTCAAGAGAAACCACATGAAAGTGCCTTGAACAGTGGTTGGACCAGATGACTTTTGAGAGATTCCATCCAAACAAACTATTCCATGATTCTGTAAAAAGGCATGCAAGCAAACAGTGGTGCTTCCCTGAAATATCACTTACCTCCCAAAGTTTATGGTGCTAGTTGACAGTAATCTTTATTTTGACCTCTTCACAACATGTGTGTTTGGAAAGTTATAAATAGTAAACAAGAAACTATCAACAGCCAGGCCCACACACTATTAAACTCAACATTTGTTCCTCAAAAACTAAAGGCATGGACTTGAGCAAAGCACAAACTTCAAGCACAAAATGGCTGCTTAACATTTATTTGCAGGAGGGCTATTTTGAAGCCTTTTAAAAGAGCTCTACAGATGAAGAGTCAAGAAACTGCAGGAGGCACAAAACTGGAGACCTCTTCATCCATCTCTACAGAGAGTGGTTTTCTCCAAATTAGTGACATGATTTCAGTTACTGTCATTATGATGATCCTCCTTCTGCTTTTCTACTTACCCTGCTGTCTCTATCTTTGCCTGGTCTTAGTCAGCCACTCAACACCATTTAATAGACACTAGAAATACAATTAGAGCGCTCTACACTGTGCCCTAAAAGCAAATTACTTCTTATAAATGAAGTTTCTTTATAGAAAAAAAGACCAAATAAAAAACTTCTGATGAGTGCCAAAATAGGGAAGAAGAATGAATATATATATATATATATACACACACACACACACAATGCCTAGAAGTTTGTCTGTTGATTACATAGCACAGCTGCTGCCTTGAATGGTAGGTCTCAACTCCTTTCTGATTAGACAGATATATAAAAATGTTATGCAACTAGTTGTAGAATAAATGCATTTACTGTCATTTAAAGCAGAAGCTGTTTTTGAGTAGAACCTCAAACCATCCAAGTATCTGCAAAGCTCATAAAATACTTCCTCTGAGTCACTTTTACTTTATTCAGCTATCTGAATGCTTGCCATTTGACATCAATCAACCACAGCAGATAAATTCACAGTCAAAAATCTGGACACTGTCCTCAGTTCAAACCACAGCCAAACAGTGTATAAAAATCACATTCTTTTACTTATTGTAGACTGAAATAGCTGTGATGATTCAAGCCAAACTGTTTCAATTTGACAAATATTTAAAGCTAACATCTGACCCAATCATCCAGGTCTCAACTAATTTCTCTGCATTCAGTCACTAAAAAGTATCTGACCATAAAATGACTTCACTATTAAACAACAGTGGCTAAAAGGATCAAATTGTACAGACCAAGAACAGTATTTCAGAAACAGAGCAAGTTTTTCTTCTTAAGAACATGGATTCAGTTTTTTAACCACTAGACAGTGTTAGTCTATTAAGTGGATTAGTAAGCACCGTGCATTATTGGATTAACGTCTACCTGTATTGAAGCAGAAGTGGGTATTGCAAAATCACTGATAGAAGACATTGCCTTGCAGTAGTAATTGGTTTAGTTTCTTAGTTTCTTAGTTTTAGTTACTCAGAAAGAAATAGGAGACAAGATATATCCTTGAAATAATAATTCAAATAAAAATTTTACTTACTCTAAGATAGTAATAGAATAAAAATTGAAAAATTCCGTCACAACTTCACAGAATAAGCAAATATTAAACGCTGTTTTTATTGATACAGTAACCTACATATAGGAGGATTTTTGACAGAGAAACTAAGATCACACTCTTCAAGGTTTGACTTGGGTGGAGTTTCACTCAAGTTAATCAATGTGTCACAAATGCTGCCATGGAACATAGGTGTGGGGTGTGGGATAAGTGGCTTCTTTTATCCTGCTCAAACCAACCTCTGCACCAGTTCCCTCACAGGCTTCAGAGTACATGGAAACAAGGTGGCTGTGATTTTGTTTAAAGCTACTTTTTTTCTGCATCAGAAGATTTGTACTAACAAGGTTACCGCTGGCTTTTTCAGAGCTGGGAGTGTCAATACACTGGACCTATATAAAGAGATTATATAACTACCATTGCTGAGAGCACTGAAGAATGGTTAGTCATAAACCTGTGCAAACATCAAAAATATTTTTACATTCCCCAAGTTTTTGGTCAAAAGTCTGGAGATACAAGGTTAGAATCTGGTGACCAGAATGTTCAGAAGAGACATCCCCTTAAAAATAATTACAATAAAATTGAACATTACTTTATGTTGCTAACCTACCAAGGAAAGCACCATCACACTTCATCCAAGAGCCAAGAAAACTCATCTTCAGGTCCTTAAAAATCCCCTTGTGTTATTTTTGTTATTCAGTCCTACATGAAAAGTGGGTATTTTTACTGCAGGGTATTACATTAATTGCTCAAAGGCTTCTTTGACAGACTGTGCCAACGTCATGTAAGGCATTTTCTTGGATGACACAAAGAAAACAAACCAAATAATCTTCATCAATGTCAGATGAAAATAGCTAATAAGGGAAACAGCAGAGCAAAAAATAACGAGAAACTGACAATAAACTGTCTCCATCCATCAAATCAAGGAAGAACAGATGGTAAAAGAGAATTGCTGACTTTTGAGACAAAGAAGTTGCCTCTCAAAAAACCTACAGCTCCCTTTAAACTGTGCAGTGTGGGATAGAAACTTCAGCAATATCTTGTCATCAGAAAAATCATGTAGATGTGAAGGCAAATAAATGGATCACAGTTTAACACAGAGAGAAAGTAAATATTTTACAGATTTACATCATAGGACCCAAGGAGATAGTTATAGATGAAATATCAACCAGCTCTTTACCAGATTATTACATCACAGGTGAACCACTCCTATCTTTCATGGCCAACCTTGGAATATTCCTGAGATTCCTCCCTATCATACTTGTGAATAAAACACATAATATTTCTGTCTTGAAAGACAGACGACACAGGTAATGTGCATGAAGGCAAGAACAACCGATCGAAGTGTGCAGTGAATGCCCTTTGTTACTCCATCCCATTTGATCAGATCAAGCATCAGCAACTGCTTATCTGATAATTATATACTTCAGCAGTGGTTTGTTTCACAGTTGTTCAGTTTAACACAATGCTCATGATCCTGTACTGAAAAGTGTTCCAAAGACATCCAACAACTTCTCTCCATTTCAGACCACTGAATGACTATTTTTTTCACTATCTGAGCAATAGAAAACGGACCCACCATTCTGGCTTTGTCCATGAATTCAAAATTCAATGTATAATGACCTCAGACTGCTATTTTAAAAGGCACAGCATGCTGCTTGCAGTTTGAGATGTCACCTGGGAATGCTCCAGATTCTTTTCAAAAACACAAGCTGTCACCTTATACAGAAAGCAACATCACTTCGCATATCCCAAGCAGTAAAACAGCATAGCCAGATGATGTTAGAACTGACACTTGATGCTTTTACCCAGCCCACATTTAACTGTGTCCTATCATTGCATTACTTCTCACTCCACAGAAGGCTGAGTTTAATCCCCTCAAATCACAGACCTTTTTTGCACTTCTGAGGAAGCCCCTGCCCCATGAAACACATTTGTTTAGCCTTCACAGGTGAAGTTTCATGAGAAGGACCAGAATGATGCACTTTGCATAAACTTTGACAGACACATGGTTCCAGTCTGAAGATATCAGCACAGTTCTGGCTTTAGGTTCCATCTATGACCAAAATCAAAGTTTCACTGATAAAAACCTAAAAGTGACTGTGAAATTAGGAAACCAGGACCCTCTAAAAAAACTTTCACTTCAAGTTTAACAGAGGGAAGGAACTATATCAAATGGCATTACAAACTTAACCTAGCTTAAATCAACACTGACAGAAAATTAGCACTAGTCCAAGATAGAGTGTAAGAGTTCTCAAATTTGTGCTCTTGGTAAACTACCTACAGAGAAAAATCAGGATGAAAGTAAAGGATGACAAGAACTGAAACAGAGAAAAGTAATTTGATTAAACAGCTTCAGGAGCCTTTCTCCCCTCCAGCCACTAATAAATCTAAATAATCTGCCTTAAGCATTGCATTATGGTAAAAATTAATGAAAAATACCATCAGATACACCATAAGAAGTGAGAAAAAATATTAGAAGATGCTCATTCTATTTAATAAGAAAAATTCAAGACAAGAGTATGGTATAAACTCTGATTTATCAGTAAATGTGCTCAGAACCTCAACAGAACAATATCCACACCCCAAAATGAAGCAGTTGCATATAAGAACCATACTACATAAAGAAAATACTGGAAAAGGAAGAAAAGCTAACTGTTTCAAATGGATTGACAAGGAAGATCTGAACTGACTGTTGTAAAATCAGCCAGAGGGAAAACAATCATATTGAATCACATTTAATGGATCACATGGGCTTTACTACAACTGGATCTTTAGATCACAAATACTCCATCCAAAAATATCACTTTGGTTACAATATGAACCTATTCCTTTAAAAGGTTGTCAGCATTTCTTGATAAAGGAGGCAAGACTAACACTTTCAGCCAAGAAGAAATGAGAAGCAGTTTTAAATTCATCCTGCATATTTATCTATACAAAAAACTGGCTCCTACTTTGAATCTCACTCCGGGCTTGCAGCAATGATGGTGTCAAAAATCAGTGCTGCAGTATGGTTTCACCTGATTATCCAGGGCTAAGGAACTGGAAACAGTATTAATGTGACTTCTAACACGTCACTGCTTACAAGATGTGCAACATTTAGTTCACACTCTGCTCATGCACATGACAGCTCGGGACAGAAAATCTGTTGAGTAGCATCGAAACAAGTGTTGCCACCTGATAATCAATTTAAGAAATAAAACATCCATTAGTTTGGTACTTTTTCTAAGATGTATTCAAGTTTGCACATTACTTATTACCGTTATTCTAAAATCAAAATACCAGACACATTAATTTCAGCTAAATTGTGACCGACAAACCTGCCATCAACAGAAATAAGGACCAGGTTCAAATGCTGATCTCACCATAATGAACAAGCTTACAACAAAAAAATAAGTATCAACTTATCAAAAAAAGTGTATTTGTGTGCAGGGGCGGACATGTTTGGATGTGTAAAATCAGCAAGCACCTTTTTATTTAGAAATAAAAGAAAAAAATGGTAAGGTAGGAGAAAAAAAACCACTATTTATGTAGTTAGGAATACAGCAAAGATGGCCTGAAGACAGCTAGTACTACGATAAGATTGATTATGCAGGGAACCACCAAAAAAATCCTCAAAGCTTCAGAAGAGAAGATGACACCTACACAATACAGAGCACAGTCTCTCATTAGATGGTTTTTATGAAATTTCCTGAATTAATCTATTAGAGATCCAGTAAAATAATTCACAGCATTTGTTATGACACTGACAAGAAAACAATATATGGAATAGAAAAAAAAATTGTCTGCAACAGAATCACCACGTTTTAGGAAAAATAGAAGTAATTTAGATTACAGGCAGATTTTTTCCAAATTATGGGTTCACATCTACACACTTGGAAATCTAAGTCTCTTCACATAAAAAACTTTGCCAGTAAACAAAGAATTTTAATAGATAATTTAGGATCTGACCAAAATATTGTCACATGAGAAACAGATCAGTTACATTTACAATCACGAAAGCTTTACAAAAATATATTTTTTCACAGTAATATTTTAATATACTAATACTTGGTACTTAGGGTTAGTTGTCAGAACTTGAGTCATGTAACAGCAAGCATCCAATAAGAAGTACCTTAATGCAGTTGGCTTTCATATAATCTACTCAAGAAGCTTTGCATCCAAACACTTAATAAGAAAACAAAAATCCAAAGGCTCTTTAGAAGTTATCCAGTAAGCACTACAATTCCAATTAATGTTGTAATTGCAAACAATTAAAAAATGAGAATTGAAGATCAATCCTATTAAATGCCAACTTTAGTACTGTTCATTAGAACCTTTAAGCTACTGTACAGAGAGGAAAATATTTAAAATTAGCTTAAAAAATTATTTTTTTTCCACTAAGTGATTAAAAGCCACTCTGCTATAAGCAACTTGTGTAAGTATTTGAAAAGCTATGGTTTCTAGATAAACTCAAATAGATAGATTAACTAAATTTCCCTGACAATAAGTTTCAACAATAACCCACTACAATAAGTTTCTCTTTTCCATCGGGTTGTAGACTTTGTGGAGGTTTCTTTTCCCAGTAATAGAAAAAACAAACAGCAAAATGCTACAAAAGAGGCGGGAGCAGCCTCAAGTATGTTGCCAACTGCAGTTCACTGCATTACAAAAGAAAGAGGAGGGGGAAAAATGAGAAAAAATCCATCCATAACCCAACAAAAATGTATGAGAGAAGATTTTCTAAACAGAAGCCAAGTACTCACATGAATATGTACTTTAAGGTCCCATCTGAAAGTAACTCACTGGAAAATCATGCAGGCCAGTAAACTCACTGTTAAGCTGCTGATCTTTCACATCTTGGAGAGACACTTATTTCTTCATTAAAGATTTTCAGAGTTCATCTATTCTGCCCTCTCAAAATTTTTTATCTACCTCTTTCCACAAAAAGGAGCGTCAGGTGACTGATGAGGCATTACTCCAAAACAGAGACTACTCCAGAGGAGCATGTCATCTGAGGGCATACACTGACTTCATTCTGAGTTCCACCAGTTTCCAATTTCCTTTGGTTTTACCTCTGCCAATTCTCCTACGTTCAACCTATTTTGCTTCAGCATCCCTAGCACCTATGTGTCAAAGTATTTAGCCATCAAATTCTACACTTTGTAGGCATCATCCGTGGAATACAATACATTACTTCTTTAAAGAATTCTGTAACCTTAAAAACAACCTTATCTATACCTATACTCCATGGAAACCTCATGAACAGAATCCCTGTAACTTAATTTCATTTTTTATCTGGTTTTCTGAAAGATCTATTTCCATTATATCACAACAGCTGAACCCAGACTTCCAACACTTCTTTGGAGAAGTACCTTGAGAACTGGAAAACTGCTAACCCAGCCCCAGCTGTACCAGGCAGTTGCCATGCAAGCAGCCCAAAACAGGCTGCAGCCAAAGACGTCCAATAGCACAGGGCAGTTTTCAGAGGATGAGAGAACTACAGGAATTCAGGTGTTCTGAAGAAAGGAACTTACAGGGGGAATGGAAGCAGGATACCTGCACGAAATATTGCTCATTCTTTTCCATCGCATGCTTCTTCTTTGTAAAAACAAGAAGACTCTACCCCAGTCCTGTACACAAGACTGTGCTCCCCTGACTGTATGCACAAGGCACTGCACACTCAGCAATAGCAGTGCAGGATCCTAAGCAGCCAGGTAAGGAAGGTCACACCAAAGGCCAAACACCCACTCAGATACTGTGGTAGAGACACGACTGAAACCTTAACTAGGAGCATTTCAAATCACAGCAGAGCAACAAGAATTGGCAACATCCCAAAACTCTTCCTACTTAGTTGTACTGCCCACACACAGGTTACTTTTCATTTAATTATTCTTCCTATCCTGTGATAAATGATCTTGTTCCTGGCATTAAAACTGACAGCAAGTAAAGAATAAGTATCTGTGAGTAGCTAAGTGTCTTAGTACCACTGGTTGGTTTGATAAATAAATTGCTTCAGAAAGGAAACAAGTGAAGGGCGTAATTCTAATCAGAACATGATCCATCACAAGAAGATACAAGTATTAAACCAACCCAAGCTTTCTTCAGTGAACAATAAAAGCATTTTAAAATCAGGGTGTGCTGCTTCTTTAATGTAACTTCAGGTCTTGCAAAATACAGTCCTTTTCTTTGCATCCATGCCAAAAAACCACATTTAAACCAAACCCCTTGAGTATGCATATAATTACAAATTAAGGACTCCAACAATATTGCATGGCATTTTCCTCCCAGTTGTAATCTGCAGGTGATCTACAAGGCTAAAGGAACAATTTGGAAAGAAAACAGGCAATTTACTATGGGAGAGGTTTCAAAACAGCTTTCAAAGTCAAAGCTACCAAACAGTTGCTCAAGAACTAGGAACTGTGCAGAAAGGTCCTGTGGACAGCCACTCAACTGTAAGCGTTCTGTACTTTGGAAATCAGATGACTTAAAAAAAACCCCAAACTTAAAAGTCCAACTTCTAATGTGACTCATGAAGCTTGAACACTTTGAAATACACAGCTCTAGGAAAAGTTACCACAAATACATGTTCTTAAGTACATAAGGTCTATAGGAGAAAGGAATTTTTAAGAATTATGACTTTGCATCTACTTGGGTGTTGGTTCAAATTCTGTTACCAGCGTTGTTTCAATGCAAGAACAACAAAAGAGGGATTTCCTGACTCAGTGTTCAGAAGGAAGACCCACTGAAAAATAACTATTTGTGCCACACCTCATATACACTAAAGCAAAAACACACACCCACTACTTAAGCAAGTGTAATTATATTAACAGACAGAACTACAATTCCACAATTAAGACTTTCTTTAATTGTGAGTTACTAATCACAGTGGTATTAATTTTGGAAGTTTTCTTTTCTTAAGCATCTGACTTAAACATGTACTTTCCTCCAAAAAAACCTACACAGTAGAGAAATACAGAGAATACACTTTGGATTTCAGACAGACTAAATATTTATGTCGGGTTCTCAAATGTTTCAACAACTATCTTATATTTGAAGAGATTACACAAGATTATGAAGGAAGCAGGCTACTAAGGCAAACTTGACATTTTTTCCACTGCTGTGCTTTAATTCTTCAAATGGAGAATCAGTTGCTTTAAACCCCTACTTAAATGTATTACTTTGAAAGCAATGAGAATGGAGCTCAGTTAAATGTATATTTCCACTCACTTTATGTCATATTCTCAGAGGAGATTCTTCTGAGTTTTTATACTGCAAAATCAACTTGTTGCAGAAGCAGCATTATGAAAACTACTGCTTAGCCTTTGAGAATATAACTAATATGAAACAGCCTCATGAAGATTAAAGACAAATCAATGAAAACTGATTAATAAGGAAAACAAAGGGCTATCTCAGACTTCAATTTCTCAAGAAAAGTTTATAAACACTAACAAAAGAATCAATACAATTTAGAGAAAAGAAATAGATATGTCAAAATGTTTATTATGGCTAAATATTATAGAGTAACACCAGTTTCTATTACGGTTTACTTTTCAATGATTCTTAAAACATTCAATATAAAAAAAGTATTTTGACATCCTCTTTTTATACTTGTATTTATGTAGTTCATAATCACTTCACCCACTAATTATATTTAATGTAAACACCATAACACCTGGAAATCATCAACTATACTTACAGAAAAGAGCTCGCTAACATTACAAGCCTCAAATACATCAATCCTACCAAGTCCTGACTCAGAAGAGCAAGTTACAGGACAGAAAACTGTCCACATGATTCCAAAGCAATGCCACCAATCAAGCTCAGGAGGAGAAAACCTGTCCCAGAAACCATTCTCTAGGCTATTCAACAACTACTCGGCCTTATGCATGCCCACATTTAAAAGCCCACTCTGCAACTTCACTAGCACAAAGAAGAGCAGGAAGCCACCACACACTGCTATGGGCAGCTCCATCATTCCAGGGCAATGACAATAACTGGGGAAATACGCATTTTATGTACTCACATTCACACTTTAGGCACAGGAAATGTCCTGCAAAACTAAACTACTTCCCTTCAAAAAAATTCTTACTGGAAACATCAGATCTGTTTCATGCTGTACCTACTACTTGCTCAGACACAAAAATCTTACACTGTTAAACTGAAAAGAGAATTGTTTCTACAGCTGTAGAAACACACACAATAGTACAACCATATTGGCAAATTCTCCCCAAATACTGCTCTAGTGACTTTTCATACTATACATTCCAAAGACAAAAAAGCCAGATATAACACTATGCACATCTATTAAGTTTAACTGATATTTCCAGACCAAATGTACAACAGGAAAATAGCTTCTATACAAATGCATTAGCTGCAATATCAAACCTCATGGACACCTGAAAATGGCCGGACACAGAGCCCAGATCCCAAACATTATTTTTTTTTTTTGTTATACCTGTTTAGCAACCGCAAGCATTGTTTTTCTCTTTTTGCCTTTCAGAACAAATGGGTAACACACTGACATTGACTACCTCCAAATAAAGCAGAGCCAGTAGATCAGTAGTTGTGCAATATGCAGTAAAAGGTAGCCATGCACACATGACTCTTAGTAGTAGAAAGAGCAAGAGAATATTTTAGATAATCTCCAAGAGATAATACATCCAGTATTCTTATTTTTCCAGCACTGACCATACACAGATAAACACTACATTCTAATTAAACATTACCAAAAAATTATAGATAATTCCATTTACGATTACAGATTTGTATCATTATGTCAGCTAAAGACCTCAAACCAAGTTAGAGTACACTACCTCACGGGATGAATACTGCAACAAATAATTACAATCCTGACAATCTACTTGCAGATTACATTACAGTGTTTACCAACACAAGTGATCAGTAATACACAAAATATTTCATCTTCATATTTAAAAACAAACACATTTTTTCAGGGCACACTATCACCAGGCACTTAACTTTTAAACAAAATAATTTCTCTACCCCACCCCTCCCCAAATGTTCCCAGAGTACTAAAAGATCAGCCATCATTTTGTTTGAACACTCACTTTCAAGTATCAGATTTCTATACCTGGGGGTCAATAGAAGAGAATTAGTGGCATTTTTAATTTAGGAAAATACTGCCACTTCTCCTAGTAAGCTTCCAGAGAGCGGCACAAATTTCCATGCAAACAAATGAAGTCTTAGTAGTAAGCGCAAAAATAGTAAAACTAGTCAACATCTCATTTTCAATATAACTTTAGACTAAATTTTATTCTTGAGGGTCTTACATCTTCTACAGCTTTCCTAAATGTAATTGCTTTAAACTATACTACAGGGAAACAAGAGAACACTGACATAATATTGCAGACATTCTCCAGTTCTATCACATCTCTACATCTACCACTTATGAGTTTCATCCCTTCCTCCTTTTTATTACCTGTAGATAGCAGAAAATAAAATTTTATTCTAGACTTAACAAGTTTGTACTAAATAATTATGTACTTGGATGCTAGACTATAAAGGAACCTGTCATCAAGTTCCAAAAGAAAAAAGCAACCCTCAAATTTTATAATTCTAGCTCACTTTTGTAATCAAAAGAAAAATATATATGATCTATATAATGAGTCTGCACCAATTTGCCCTTGATTTCTAACTGTCACTAGTACTATTATGTTACATCCTACATGCACATAAAGTCTGCACAAGAAATCCATTGTGTTAATGGCAAAGCACTATCAAGCTAGCCAAACTACAAAAGATAGAACTAGGTAACAAAGTGACAGATGGCTATTAGAAAACACTTTCTAAACTATTATTATTATTATGCTGATTAGCATGCCAAAACAGGGTCAAATATGCACTAGCATCAGTTACACACAAATGTACCCAACTTTACTAACAGTCTACTATCAAAAAAGTACTCAAAAGAACAAGAAAAAAGAAAGAAATGAGATTCCCTAGCAGGAAAGATGACATATTTGGGTCATCACTGAAGCCTAAATGAACTGTTCTGAATGGTATTATTCATTCAAACTAACAATAATTTCCCATTTACTGTAGTCCACAGGGAACAAACTGTTTACATTTGGTTTTCTTTGCAACCATACAAACTAGAAAGGTTCGTTTAAATTAAAGCTTTGATTTTGTAGCATAGTTTTGTGGTCACAGAAGTGCAGGAGAGACAGGATCCTCCCGCCTGGTTATAAACAAGGTTTGCCGTGTTGCACTCAACCATAAAAACGTTTCTTTTTTATTCAAATGAAAATCAAGTTCAAATTACTTCAGTCATACTTGCAAGTAGCATTTTACACCAGATCCACACCAAACTGTTTTCCTAAGACTGTATGAACGATACGGTTCTCATAATTTATTTGTCTCCTCATTAACTTGCACACCAGAAATATTCTTTTTAACCAACCTAAATTTATCAGTCTAGCAGGGGAAGATCCATGTTTTCTCCTGAGATCATGCAAAACATACTTATATCACCATCACAGATTTTAAGAACTGTATCAAAATACTTCTAACTATCAACACTCAACACAAAGAAAGGAACTTACCAACTACCATGAGCGTGAATTCAAATCCTCTTTTCACAGACTTTCGGTAAACTTGATTTGGAAGATTTGCAAACCCCACATATCCTTCAAGGTTCTTCTGTTGCTAAAGCAAGGGATATTTAGAAAAAAAAAGTTAAAAGGAAAGCAAGTAATTTCTTAATCAGCTTGTATTCTTAGTTATCGAAATGTTAACTTCATTTTCACATTTGCAGAAAAGTGCTATCTACCCAACCTCTCAACAACCCAAGGTGCCTACATTCAAGACAGTATAATGAACTGCAGCAAAAAAATACAAAAAAATTAGCACAGAAACTCAGGCATTTAGGAGTATTTTAGGCAAATGCAATTGCCATATTATGACTGTTTGTATAAACACAACAGTGAGCACGTGCAAAATTAAAACATAATCAACTTGGTACCAATGACCATTTGAAACACAGGCCAGCAGCATAAATGCACCCTTCCTATACTCCCAAGTCAGGGTGGTATTGCCTCAACATGATGGGAACCAACTTGATACCTCTGTTTCTGCGTCACTCAACTGGAGGCTTTCAAGTTAAACCCAGACTTACAGTAATGCAGCATGCCTTGCAACGAATCCTCCATACAAGCAAAACTTCAATTGTCTTGTACTCTGAAAAACTTACCCGAAATAGTGCCTACTATGAAACAAGAGAAGAATTCTGGATGCTAGCCATTACTTCTTCTCACCACATTAATGAAAATGCTGGAGGTGCTTAAAATGCCTCCTCCTCACTGTACTAGACCCAGCAATCTTTCAAAGCTCAACTGTGCTACCCTTACACCACTCTTCCAGACAATCCTACAACTGTTTGTTTATTAATACAGCAGCTCTGAGGATTGTTTTATAAGACTGGACACTTTAGATATTTTACAAATATTCTGAGAACACATTCTTGAGACAACTGTCTACTAAAAACAACACTATGACCATGCAAAGTTGAGAGGATGTCATGTGATGTTGGTACTGACTCAGTTTCAGAGTTTGAGAGCTGTACATACCCACAGAGCTGAAGTGCTATCTACAAGTTCAAATTCTACTCCCTAAAATTATGAGCATAGGGGAATTCTAAAAAATAATTTCTAAAAAGATTTTCTACTGCAGGCACTCTTGGCTCAAAACTTCTCTGTATAGGATATGGTATGGGTAATTCAAGTTTGGTATGTGGCTGACTCATTTATTTTGAAATTTTTTCTTTCTAAAACTGACAGAATAAGTTCAATGCAGTAATAACTGAATTTTGAAATTAAAAATATTTATTGAATTAAAGCAAGGCTATAAAACCACTATCACCTTTAAAGTATTGAATGCAAGAAGAACTAACCTCTTGCCAGACCAACAGCACTAGTCAATAAATGGACTCTGTTTTAAGTCACCCAACTGATTTCTCCGTTTGACAAATAAACTGTTAATCTCAAACAAAACTACACCATTGCAACGACTAAGTTAGAGGCTCAAGTTTAAATACTCATAATGCAACAAATGTTATTACTTCCCTAAATGTAGGAATCTTTGCATCATGTCATCAAGGAACTTCTTTAAAGATGCTTTTTGTTTCAGTATAGCCTTTGGTGCAGCTATAATCTCATCTGAAAGGTTTAAAGTATTTTAAAAATCAACCAGGAATTTAAAATCCAAATATTTGTTTTAGTTTTCCAATCTATTACTACATGTAAGGAATGGAATTTGTCATAATCTAAAACTCTGAGCTGGAGCCAGTGTTTTAGAGAAAGTGCATGACATGCAGGTAAGTGCTGTTTAAGATATTAAAGGACTCCTTAACAGTGCAGGTCCTTAATAACCACTAAGGACATGGAACTCCTATTCATCCTACCAGATATGAAATATCTAATCACAGTCAGACACTCCTAATAGTTCTACTTGTCAGCCACCTGCATTTTTTAGTATCTACATACCTTTTAATGTGTGTCATGTTTACAAGAAACAGCTCACCCCCTCATTAGCTAATTCTTTTGCTTAAAATAATGGGTTTCTATATAATTCTTGTTTCAAACAAAGTTATTTCTCTTCCCATTTATAAAGAGCTCCACACTTCAGACAGTTTTATCCCTATGAACTTTTAGATCACCGAGTATGAAATGCTAAAAAAGAATAAGATGGCAAATTTTGGGTTGTTTGCTTTATTAAGTGGGTCTACATTAATTACAATTTTAGATAATGAAATATAAATGGTAGTAACAAGAAAAATGAAGATGCATGAAATGTTACCCTGGGCATTAATGCTGTGTCTAATGTGAGCATTTGATGTCAATAGGAATAAGCCTTTTAAAAAACTGCAGCTGGATGCCAGATTCATATTTCTGGTATACCAATTAAAACTGAAGATTTCAACATACTGGTTTTTAAATGGTTGCCTTTGTTCATAACTTGCCACTTCTGAAGAGACCAAAACAAATTAGGAACTGAGTTTCTTTAACTCCTGCAACAGCTTTTAAAAGAACTTAGTACTTTTTTTGAAAAAGAATTGGCTTCCACTGTCTTGAACATGGTGCCAAATGAGATCTCATGTTTCTAATACTTACAATACCTTCCACTTAATTTTTATCCCTTTGTGATTTTCAACCAGCTGCTACCTAAGCTCAATTTTAGTTCAGCTACTAAAAAATCAAATGCTGCTTCTATTCCTATATTAGCTATAAAACATCTGCATCAATGTAATACTTACAGCTACTTTGTAAACAACATGTTTCCATCATTTTCACAATTGAAGATATCAAGAGAATACATCCAGAAGTAGTCCAGTAAAATGATGAATTTGAACCATTGCAGCAATAAGTCCATATAGTCGCAGCCACAATCCAGAGAGAGGAACAGGGCAGTGTGAGAAAGAAAAGAAAAGAAGAAAAAGTTACTTACATTTGATCAAAGTAACACACAGTATTTTCCAGCTAGTATGCTCAGGATGCAACATTTTAAGCAAAATCACAGAATGGTTTGGGATGGAAGGGGTATTGAGGAACATCTATTTCTAAACCCCCTGTCATGGGCATGGACACCTTCCACTAGGTCAACTTGCTCTAAGCCCCATCGAACCTTATCTTGAATACTTCCAGGGATGGGGCATCCACAACTTCTCTGGACAATCAGTTTCAGTGCCTCACCACCCTCACAATAAAGAATTTCTTCCTAACAGCTAATCTGAACCTATCCTCTGTCAGTTGAAGGCCATTTCCCCTTGTCCTCTCACTTCATACCCTTGTTAAAATTCCCTCTTCACCTTTCTTGCAGGCCTCCTTAATTTACTTTGTTAGTAACCTTAATTTAGTTTGGATTATACTTGAGACAACCTAATTTCATGGTAATATACTACATGAACTCCAGCCATTTAATGATCAATACAGGCAGCTGTACGATAGCTCTTTTTACTTGAATTATTCAGCACGTTTTTTGTTTGCCATACGCTACCTGAACCTGTAATGGGTTCAGGAGTGTTTCTTCTTCTGAGGTGTTCACGAGAATACGCCATCTCATTTCACCACACTACTGCATAGCATCTTTATTTTATTGTGGAAAAGGTACAAAGATCAAAGCCATCATCCCAGCAAATGTCTCCCAGCATTCTGTATTTCTAAGTCACTTTACACATTCAGTGAACAGTGTCAATTCACTTCATTTGCAACACTGAGCATTAGAACACTGCTGCAACCTTGGGCACAGCTGTCATGGTTCAACAGCCAGAAAATAAAGAACAAAGCAGGGAGCACAAGCTAAGTGTCTGTTCAACAGCATCTAACTCTGTGCATGACAAGAGGTCTACAACAGTTCTCCAACACACCACTTACAATACCTTAACTAAAAGCGGTATCACAAAGATCCTGTTTATCACTAAACATCTTCCCATGCTTGAGTATTTCAAGACATTGATACCAAAAAGTAAGTTAAAAAAAAAATTAATAGCAAATTCTAGGCCAGCAGTTAAAAGATGCTTTTGCACCTTAATATCTAATTTTTTATCAATTCCATAGTCCCAGAGTCTGAATTTATTTTTAGAAACTTTATACTGTGACGGAAACTGCTGTTCAAAGTTGCACTGAACTCCCCTTCTGCTTTACTACCTAATGCAATATAAGCTTTCTGTTTCCACAGCCCCCTTCATGTTCTATCAGCATCAAGAGCCATGACAGCTCAGCACATTGGGTACACTGCTGCTGTACTCTTCTGAGAGGACAAATAAGCAAAGCACTGCTGATCAATGCCAGTCCTTCTCTGTGCCTCGCAGAAAGGTGGCACAAGATGCTCTGGAAGGAAGCTCCCTTTGTTTTGGGAGGAAGGGAAATGCATATGCAGCAGAACTGGAGCAAACTGTACAGGATGGAACATAACTAATACTGCAGTTCCTGCAGCAGTCCCAGTACTCCAAGATTTTAATATCCTTAAGTACTACATGACTATCAGGTATCGTATTGCACATCACTACTTTCTACTGTGAAACAAGGTAACATCATCAAGCACTGGTTCACCAAGTGCACACAGGGTCCTCCTTCCCTGGACAAAAGCAGTACTATTTCAAATCCTATTATCCAGCAAGAACAGCCACATGGGTCACCCCAAAGTTCCGGTCTTTAACAGTAGCCGGAAACATACATCTAAGGTAGCACATACAGCAGAATAAACAGAGCAGTGTTTCTCTTAACACCTCGAAAGTCACCAAAGATCTACCTCACAAGCATTTAGGATGGAGTATTTCTTCACTTAAACAGCATTTGACCAATGTCTCTTCCATGCACACTCTTCTTATAATCACAAAAACAGCATCCACAGAAGTCCCTGTATCAAGGACTCCCTCTGTTATTTGTTAAAAGGATGACTTTATAATTTCAAAATTACCTCCTGTTAGCTTAACTGCTGCACAGCAGTATCTTCATTGGAAAACAGCCCTAATCATCTAACATACTGCATTCAAAAGAAGCCATTTCATGTATCTGATTGCTCCTGCTGCTCATACGTAACTCTACTCTAGCTCTGTACTCTTCTAAAGAAGCCAGGGCAAGAGCTACACGCAGTATCCAAGCGGCAAAACACAGATCCTATGTCTGATCCTGTGCTGTCTCTTACTCTCTGATCCTTTTACCAATTCCCAACATGTAACTTATTTGACTCCTTCCAAGCACCGGGCTGATGACACTGTGAACTGTACACAAGACCTCACTCCTGAGCCCTAAAAAATGTTCACAGCTTGTCACTGAGCAGTCCACATGTATCACTTTACATTCACCCAAGATGCATTCCAGGTATTATTTTATATCAAGTCTTCTAATATTTGCAAGTTGTTGCAGTTGTCAGCCATCTCCAATCTAACTTAGCACAAATGAAGGCAAGCCATACAATTATAAATTTGGCCTTAGATGACTTTCAGTGCATCTACTCTGCGTACTCAACGTTGCTTTAATGTACATCTCCCTCAAGCAAAATGTCACAGCCCACATAAACCAGCTGCAGAGCTGGTGTTTTTGGATCCATCATCTGAATCAATGAATTAATAGCCAGCAGCAAACTGCTCTAACTATGCAAATGAGTGAAAAGACAAACAGGGCATCAGTGGCTTCCCAAGCATCTCTAAAGGAGATCACTGATTTAAAAAAAAAAGTAGTTTCTTTTTAAATACATCTATCATCTTAGTTATTGCCCAGACACTGTAATTTACATTTCTCCTTTATTCTGGAATGACTGTGTTCAGGAATGATAAATTTAAAGCCATTCTTCAGGTATTATTATCTGGGCCAAAAGATGAGTGTCTCTGGCCTAAGGTCCAGTGCCTGACAAAGGAGCACACCTTATCCCTCTGATCAAAAGGAGATGGAAGTCCAAGGTGAGCTAAAGCCATTTTTTACCTCTATGATGTGCAACCTTAGAGTTCAGCTCACACTCAACATGGTTAAGTGCAGCTTCTGTGCACTGATAACAACCAACAGCCTGTAATATGATGTTATGAAAACTCTTTGAGGATTTATGACACAACCAAACTAGTAGCAAATATTAATGGAGACAGCTGGAGAGAAAATAAAAGACCAAACTGAAAAGCAGTGTGACATTGGGGAGTCACTGTCCTTTCCAATCAAAGTTGGCTTTAGCGCTTCTCAATCAAACTTACTCTAAGACAAATACTTATTTTTCCTCTAGTCACCTCCTAGGAAATACTGTTTTTAAAAGTACCCAGGAATATCACAGAAAACCCAAAAATTGTTGAAATCTGACCACAACACAAAGTGATATTAGAAAGGGCAGATAACCTCTGCAGTTGGCAAATGATAGCAATGTTTGTTGTCATCAACAATGAAAAGAAAAGCTGATCATTCTTCATGCATTTCACACAGCTGGAACCAGGAGCACCCTATGAACACAGTATTTTTTTCTACAATCTACATGTGCTATGGTGTCAATTTATTTTGGGAAGGTAACTAAATGCAGGGCAAGTTTTTTTTATACACAATTTACTTAGTGCTGCTAAAACAGAAGAATTTGCACCTGCTCTAACAATGATTTCAAGAATTAAAATAGTATTTTTAGAACTTTTAGCTGAATTTCTGCAAACCCTTTAGCGACAGTATTTCTATGCAATATCCTATCACCATGCTGTGAGTATGACCAGTTTGACAGTTTCTGGTTCTATGCATAATGACTGGTCTATAAGCACTGTTTACTTCTATTTCCTCCACTATCCCTGACATGGTAACTTGTTATTTTCTTCGTTATAGCACTGCTAGTTATTTGAAGTCTCCACATCAATACAGAGAAGCCTCCAAAACTGCGATAAGGCTTTACGAACATCTTCAAAACCCCTTCAAATTTTTTACAGTTTATCTAACTTTGCATTTTTTCAACCTATCAATATAGAGGCAATACATAAAGAAAACAAGTAAGACATCTCCCCATCTTGTTATCCCACATCTCAGAGACACAACTGCATATCTTGCAACTCACAGTTTTTGTTACTCTATTCTTAAAATAGAGGCTTCAGGTAGCAGTTATTTAGTGTAATAATGCTTCTACAACCCATGAGCACTTGTTAAGATAATACATAGTACTTCAGCATTGACATTTTCTCTGCAAAAACCCTTAAGATAAACACAATCATACTAAAAAAAAAAAACCATCCAACAGAAAAAAATCCAAAGAACAAAAGAACAAAGTATGGAAATAATATAAAAGGGAAACTCATCAGATCTATTTGCAAATTTAAACTTAAGTTGAGTATTTGTGAACACATTTGTCCTTTCTCTATTCAAAGTAAAGTAAAAATATTTGCTGGGTCAGTAACATCTGCTGTAATCTGCACGGCAGGAGTCTAGCACTGAAATGGAAAGGAAATGAGCACTTCTATTCCCTCAAACAGACATCAGCTGCAGCCTTTTTTTGCAAGATAACAACTTGATTTCCAAGTGTGAACTGAGGGTATGGCCTACATTAGGAAAAAAAAATTATTTTCATAAAGGATTGAAAAATACAAAATCCTTTCAGTGCACAGTCACAATTAAGAAATGAGGATCTCTTTCAGTCTCTAGTAGCAAGCTGAATAAGTCAATAGTACTAATTCCAAGCACTGATCCACTGAATGCACTAATTCTGCTGTTCCTCAAAATCACACTAGGCATAGTGAGTGAGCAGGTGAAGAATGAGCTTTAGGCATCCCTCTTTTTTCCCATACCTAACACCATCATCTGGCTTATTAAAATGGTGCTGAGATACATGTGATGTCTAAGAGCAAAAGGATTCTGCACTGTAAAGACCAGAAATAGTAGATAGCATAAGCTGTCTGTTGAGCTACAGGCAGCATGTCCAGGAGGAAAGCTGAAAACTCCAAAGAAAAACAAACAGGATGTAGTAGTCACACTACTAAACCTTAAGTTGTCTAGTAAAAAGAAATCCCAGAGACTTCAGAGCCAGTGTACAATAAATATGCACAGCAGCTACAGCCAACACAGCCGGTGCTGCACTTCTTTGAGCAGCCAAAGTTCAAGAAAGCAGACAACTACAGGAAAATGAAGCCAGTTAAGTAGTAACTAATTATAGTTATAGAAGGGGCAGAGAGAGAGGAAAGTTGTCAAACTAAAAAAGCAGGCCTATATAACTTAAACATGCAATATTAAAAAGCTCTACCCATTATTACTCTATAGAATAATTCAGGCCAGTCACATATGTTGACATTTTTTTTTGTAATAGTTCAACCGCCATTAGAATTAGCTAGGCAATTAATTCCTTGAAAATCAAGTAAACCTTTTTTGCATTTTAGATGAAATTTTAAAGTACAAGAATACTATTTTAAAGCGTCTCAAGTGTTTGTGTATTTTCCCCTTTATTCTGGCTTTAAAAAAACCCTTAGTCTGCCTGCAGAGAGCAGCACACAAACCACCATCACACGGCAACCTGCATCCAACTGAAATGACCAACTCGAAATCACAATTGACAGTGAAGTGACGATTATCTTCCACTCTATAAAGTCGAGGTCAAAATGAAATGGCAGCTGGGGACTTTCTGTGAAGAACAGCATCAACTACACATCACTTGATGCATCGATCACCACCATTAACCTCCCTAACTCTTCTTTTCCTCAGTTTTGCTGTCCTTGAATGTTTATTCCAATACAAACACTGAACCAAGGGCTGAAGATGAAAGATACAAAAGAAAAAAAAGTATTAAAAACCACCAAAAAAACCAAACCCAAGTATGGAAGAACCCTGGATACAAAACCTCCAAGGGAAAAAAAAACCACTAAACACAAACAACTCCAACAAGAATGAAAACAAACTATCTGTTATTACACTTCCTATTTAACATGTCTCATGTCTGTTTAGCTTGCAGATATTTCACAAAAGACATCTAAATAAAAGATTTTTAAATAATTTTTAATCCCCCAAAAAGCCCTACCAGCCAATACCAAAATGGTGGCATCTTTCAGAGAGTTTTATCTCCCACTACTTTGATCTCCTGTGACATCAACTAAACTACAGTTTTGAAAAGAGGCATTTTTAAGGAAATGGAAATTCTCCCCCAAGTAGGTCAGTGCCTCTACATGGAGACCCTTTTGAAAGTCTCACTTGGCACTGGAAACACAAAAGGAAAAAAGCACAGCAAGTACTAAGAAACAAGCTAACATGTCATGCTACAATGTATTATTTAGTTCCTCTGTCATATCCTTTTTCAGTTCCTTCAGGTTCACCATAACATGGCATTTTCCTTCAAAATCTGCATACAGATTGATCAGTTAACTGAAAGATTCAGCAGGGGATGATCAAAAAAAAAAAATTAAAAAGTCCAAAAAACCCCAAGAACAAACCCAAACTAACTGATTCCCACACCAAATCTCTGGGTGAAGCAGCAGCAACAGCACAGGTATCTCATGTAAGGCCAATAGTTTCCCAGGAAGAGTAGATTGCTGCAATCCAGCTGGCAGTATTTCAGCCAAAGGACCCTGAAAAAGGCATTTGCAGGTGTGCACTTTGCACTTCGTTCTGTTCAATGCCTGGAATCTCCACAGAAGTGAAGTCCCCAGCAGCGCATCCCATTCTCCCTCCTCATCAAGCAGGATAAGAAATAGCATTATTACAGTTCTAGCCCAATGGGTTACTATCAGATCTAGTAAAATTTCTTGAACATGTAGGTGCAGAAGTGCTAACGAGAGGTGACTCATTCATGCAAAAATACTCAAGTACATTCAACATCGTCTAAATGATGTGTGTTCCCCTTAAAGAGAGAAACTACAGTATTTCATCCTGATTCTGTCAACGTAGACAATTCTCATTTGAGAAGTAACTAGGGTGAAGGGCTTTCACCATACATTTCTGTACAGTGGATGCAAATCATTCCAATATGGAAGTCATCTGGTCTTCTGTATATTCATATTTTCCTATACTAGTTTCTATGCTAAACTTCTTACCATCTGATACAGAGAAGCTTTCAAAAGTCCTGCTGGTTTCACCATGACAGATATTTTGAGCTAAAGTTTTAAGGCACATGTCCCTGTTCCCCCTACAAGAGCATATTTTAATGATACCAAAACACAGAATTTAGGCTTTTTAATTCTCATTTTCATGATATGCTGAAATTGTATTTTTGTGTTTCAATACTTCTACTACGATGTTCATCAAACCTTGAGAGGGGTCCATAGGGATATTATTACATTACTAATACTTAAAGAATTTTACCTTTTAACTATTTCCACACTGAGTTCTCTATTTAGAATATAAAGAATTCTAATGAGACCAAGATGATTAAAAAAAGACCCAGGTGCTATTTCAAAGAATTATGCCAAGCCACGCATTAAAAAGCACTTCATATGTTAAATTTAGATGTTATGAAACACAGCTGGCTGGCTGCATTGTTTTTAATTATCTTTATTTTTAAGCTAGAGAGATACCACAGAAAGATAGCTCCCATTATAATTACTGTATAAGGAAGATAGTAAGTAAAAGTTAAGGCTGCTTCCCTGTGAGTTGCAATGGCAACTGATATAAAGAATGGTCCATATTTACAGTAAAATTTATCATCCAGGTTAATATTAAGACTATTACAATACATACTTGATAAAACTACCATTCATTTGTAAAATAGGTCAGCATTTTGAAATCCTAAAGTTTTATTTCATTTACTCTACATCAATGATTTAATTTTTAACTTGGTGTTTACTGCATATGTTTTTCAAAGAGAAAGGCAACACATCTGAGAGCAACCAAATCACCAGCAGTCAAACTGCTTTGTATGACAAAACTAAAGACAGTGAGGAGTGAAGCCACAGCTGGATTGCAAACCATCCCAGCGATTAACAGCACCAAAGCTGTTGGTTTCTCAACTTCCCAAATCCTTTTGTTTTTGGCTTCAGTGAGGAAGCTGGCTGTGAAGAGCATGCACTACATGGTCTGACATGTACACCAGCTGAACAGCTATCCTGCATGATTAGCCCTGCCAAATTTTCAAGTGGGAGTTAAATCCTCTCCACACCTTGCTGCCACACCAGAGTACTCAGCAGGCAAGATGCACAGCCAGAAACACAATTCACAGCAATAGGAAACCCAGGATCATTGTTGATGCCCACAGCCACAAAGAACTGAACATACCAAAAAACAGTCACATGCAGGCTGATTGCAAGGCCAGGGGCAAATGAAAATCATTCAGCGACCAGGTTAGAGGCCATCCACTGATACTTCTTTGCAGAAGCTGTATCTTAATCACTATCAAAGTCTTCTTCAAAATAACTCTTGCATGTGTTTGGACAAACAACACATCAGTGACCATTCATTACTAACATACTGACATTCAAATAACTTGGTCTGAATAAAATACTGAGTATTATTAAAATTTTAAACTCCCCAGCAGAAAATTTCCACTGTTGAAGAATTCTGAACACAACAACCCTCAAACAGCCTTTTACAGATTCCCTGTTATTAAAGATACGAAAAGGAACACCACCACCCAGCTCAAAAATTAACTTGCTAAATTTGAAACTGCTGGTAAGGAAAAACTCCCTGCTGAAATTCCCAGCTTTCCTTGCCAAATGTTTATGGGACGGGGGCTCATTACCCTTACCTTCTCCTCCCTTCTAGCATCTAGTCTTCAGCATTGTTTTGAACTTGTAACATTTAGTCATTTTTTATTTAACTAACTGAAATGGAGATTCTTTTTACTCACAATCCTAAACTGTACAATGAACAACCACATACTATGGTTTTTGCCCCAGTCGCTTTAAGGTCTTGTTCCTCATTGTTTCAGTCTCTAAGATAGAAACTGCAGGTTCTTTCCACTGCTCTGAGAACTTACTGGTTTGCAGATGCCCACAGAACTGCAAATAAGAGCACTGAAGATCAATATTTGGCACAGCTGAAGAACAGGAGGTGACTGCAAACTTCAGTACCATACTGCAGGAGTTTGCAGTCTATTCTCCTCTAAGTTCTCCCCCAATTAAATGCTACAAAAATATAGAACACAGAAGGTAATAGGATGGCTTCCCTTTACCCATCATCAAGAGATTACTCAGACCTTGATTTCACATCATATGGCAAAGCTTCCCAAGAAGAAACTAAGATACTCTTGAATCTCTTGGTTTGTTAATACACCTTTACTAACTACAATTAGGACATGTTTGTTCCCAGAAGCAAGGAATGGGAAGAAACAAGAGGATGGGTTTCTTGGCATCAGTCTACTTTGGAAATTTTCACTGTCCAAAATGTAAAAACATTAAATTACATTTAAGCCAGCATCTGGAATTTTACTACAGTGCATATTGGTAAGATCACACATTTAGAAAAGCCTCTACTGTCAGAAAGCTTCCAGAGAATTACATTTCTCCAGCAACAGTTTTTAATGCCTCAGAATTGTCTTGGGTTTTTTTGGGGTTTTTTTTTGGTTTTTTTTCCCTCTCTTTTGTAACAGGAAGTCTGTGATACTACAGAAAACAGAAAACTGTGATACCACCACAGTCAGGATCTGGTCATGACTACAAGACCCTCTGCACTGTGAGATTTCTGCAGCCATCATTAATGAGTGCCTTAGTTTTGCGTATCACTCTAGAAAAGTCTTAATGCTAATATAATATTACCATAAACGTCAATGGCAATGATTCAACAGCCTGTAATAAAAAGCCTCACCTCAGCCATTCAGTGATCAAGGAGTGAGTGACAGGAGCTGAAACAAAAGCCATTAAACTTTGCCCAATTGTGTTTATTCCCAGGTAAGTCACCAGCCCTCACCAAGGGGAGAATACTACATTCTCAACCACTAGCACTAATTCCTCCAACAGGACACAGTCTTCCTCCTTCCCTATCTCAACCACTGGCAGAGTGGAAATAAACAAGTTGTACAACTAGATCAACTACCACCTATCCCTGATGCCTTGGGCACACTGACACAGCAACTGCCAGCCTACGTTAAGATTCAGTGTTTGGGTGGGAACAGCAAATCAAGCTCTCTTCTCTTTGCAGCAGTGCCATGTTACACCAGTCTAAAGCACACACTAAACCAAGGCTGCATGTAGCTCTCTACTGCCCAAGTGGTTGACTGAAGTTCCAGCTCTTGCCTCGACCCCACTTCCATTTCTTTTTCCATGACAACACTTCTGTGATCACATGGTATGAAAGGTTCAGGGAGCTCAACTAATAGAAAGAAAAAGTATTTTGAGGAAGAAAGAACAGGCAGACCCTGTGAGCTGAGCTCCATGAACTGACTCACTATTGGGGTGGAGAGGCACCAGGGTGGGCAGAGCAGCAGAACTGCCTCCTTTCAAGCAGCTGGCCAAGATTCACCCAGGAACTGCACCACCAGGGCGAACTCAGGCCGCCCTCCTATCAGTTCTGATAACTGCACATCAAACAAGTGAGATTAGCTCACACGCCCAGCTGAAAACTACTCTACTGTAAGGTTACCTTTCCATTGCATCAGCAAGCTCATCTAATCACACCACCATATGAACACTCCAAGTTTTCCTACACTGTGCACAGAAAACACATAAAATCAAGACAGCATTTTTCAACTGCAGTGCAGTTACATATCAGTCTAGGCTATAAAATCATATGGTAAGGTTCTTACGAAAGAACAAATAGGAAAGCATAGGACACTGCTGGGCACACTAGAATTTCCTGCACACTGTAACAGAATTACACACAAATGAAAATGAAACATTGCAACTGGCCAACATTGGAAAATATTTGATTTAAGCGTTATGTTAATGTTAAGTATTCTTGGCAATTTTGACCACCTCACTAGGTCATGTTTCATTTTATTTAAAGTTCAGTATGAATTATTACATAAATGGTCTTTTAAATGTACAACATATAAAAACAGGCAATATTTAATGTATTATTATTCGAAGAATCTATCTGCCCATGATTAAGTGACAATCACTGGTAGCAGTACCAACCTTCATGCCATCTTACATTTTTCTCAGCATCAACTTCAATGATCTACAATGCTTTTTCAGACAAATGTCACTCCAGAAATTCTGCCATGAAGGACTTCAGCTGCCTTTCTGAAAGGTTTCTTTGTAATAACATCACTGTATAATAGGCTGATTTCTGCATATATTGACACTGCTTTGATTAGAATTTGATAAACTACTACTTCATAGCTCAACATTCACAACGATGTTGCAGAGCACACCTCATATACCTAGTTTGTATTTCTATTTTTCTGGTCATTCTCCCGTCATGCTTTACCCCACAGCACTGGAAAGAAGACTCATATGCGACATTCTCTGCTTTAAGAGCACACTTCTAATGACCACTTTCATCCTTTGATCTTTTTCATCAAACAAAAGAGCAGTGTAAAGTAATTTTTCTTTTCTTCAGGTCTCACATCTTTTTTGAGTATGATGAAATCTTTCAATTTAAAAAGCTCTATAGCTCTATTTTAAAAGTGTCAGACCAATACTATGTGCTGTATCTTAATATTGATCCCCCTAGAATTACAATGAGTCATGGGAGGAAGCAATCCACCTAACGTTTTAATCAGTCCTCCCCCTGTTTGTAAGTCAACACCTTAAGTATTCAGATTAAAAAATAAGAAGCACACAACTATTAAAAGCTTTAAGTGAGAAGAGCAATAATAGTAATAAGCAAAAAAAACCAAAACAAAACAACAAAAAAAAACTATTAAGAAAAGCTGTATCTGGAGATGTTATTTTCAATGTTTACCAAAAAATTCTAAATCTTCTGTGCCACTAAGAAATAATTCAGTTCTATTTTAGTTTAAGTGCTTTTGAATGTAACACCCAGAGTGATATTGTTCAGCAATACTGCTTCCAAAATTATTTTCAAATGCGTACTGAGCTATCACTGCGTTAAGTGACAGAAATGTGGCGTGAAAACAGCCACACAAAGAGCCATTTGAAAATAAGATACAGAAGTATTCTGTTCCCCATGAGTGGCTTTAAGAAGAGCTGCTGGGCAGTGACTCTGAGCAGCAGCCCTGCCAGCCCGTGAGACCAGCAGGTTCCTGTAAGGCACATCTGAAGTGTGGAATTGCACTGATGCACAAAAAGCAGAAGATTAAGTGGCTTTTGGGGGAAGGAAGTCCAGGACATACATCAGAACAGGATTTAGTCAAGCGTGTGTTTTACACTGCTCTAACTCAAACTCTGTCAAAAGGAAAGTGGATACATATCGGCTTCTGAAGTGCTTATTAACCTACTCGCTACTTTTTGATTTTTAATCTAAAGTAAGGATGCCATGGCTTACAGGAGTTTCACAGCCATGTCCACACAATGAAGCCAATATCTGGTTTTAGAGGGCTGCTGCATTAAACTAAAGTCATGAAAGTAAATACTGATCTCATTGTTTCCTATTTAAAAACCCCGCAGAACAGAAAAGAACTACCTGATGACATTACAGAGTTATCAATATGCAGCCATTAAACCAGGGCTGAAAAAAAAATTGACTCATCCCTGACATACATGAAACTCACTCTGGCAAGGTGAACAGGAAATCACTGGCTTCTGTGAGCTGAGTTCCTGGCCCTTGCAGTTGAGAAATGCCTTCACCTCGCTTGTGCCACCATCCGCACCTCTGCAAGACATCTACTCCACGAACATCAGCTCAAGACGTTCAAACCCTCCTAGGGAATAGTTTGTGACCGCCTACAGTTTAACACTACCCCAAATTTGAATTACTAATTTAAACGAGGCTTAACTAAACTACTTAAGTGGTGACTAAATGCCATTCTAATTACAGAGCACACATTTGCAATTAACTAGCTCATTTCAGGAGCTGGAGCACCAACTTACAGAAAACAGAACGTCACTCATACATACACATCTCTGGTCTAGACAGGTTAAGTGAATAGTCTGGCAATAAACCGAAGTTAAAAATGTGTCTCATACTACAGTCCTCTCTCTTACAGCTTCTCTGAGGCAAATTTTCCTTCACTGACTTTATGCTTAAAATGAGGTTTTGAAACTGCAGCCATTGTATTTTACAACTATTTGTTGTCTTAATGGGTATTTTAAGGTAGTAATAAAAAAACCACCACAGCAGCACAGAGTTACTAGAACTTAAGAAAATAAAGCCCACTAAGTATGAGCCTGCCCCATGAAAGAGACCAAATACCACTAAGTTGACAGCCAGTTAAAGGAAAAAAAAAAAACTGCTGTGCACATTTAGACATTTCTATGCAAGAAAAAAGGCAAAACCTCTTGTATTTCAGCTTACAAAGCAGACAAATCTGACCTTTAATTTCTTCACAAGATAAACAATCAAGTTTTTACCCATATACACAGAAACGCACGTGCACTGAGTACGTATCTGAAGCACTGTTTTAACTGAGACCAGTTATTTGTCCTTATGGGTAAGCAGAAGGAAATGCTGTGAGTTATTATCAGTGCAGGGATGATATGCACAGTTCTTGTTACATCTGCTTCAATTTCAAAATGACTTAAGTAACAACCCTTTCTTCCATGGCAGCAAACACAGAACAGGTGACACTCTTGGATTCCAATTGAGGTTTCAACACAGACAAGGTAGTAATTAACCTTTAAAGCAATGGCTTCTTGAAACCCACTCTTTTAAGGTAAAAAAAATGTCTATTTATTGGTTTTTGTTATTTGCGAGTCATCTCAAAAAAAAAAATGCAGTCATCCAAAGTCAAATTGAATTACTGCTCTTATGTCCACAAATCAACAGCTAAAAATGCTAGTAATCCCACAAACTAAGAAACTAAGCAGGTATCAAGTGAGAGATGCTAAACACTACAAAAAATACATCTCCCTTTATTTCCTAACATTTCAGTAGGTAAAGACTTTATTATATATACATATAGAATCATAAAGAAGAAATAGTATTAGTTTGACACCTCAGTGAAAGTTCTAGACATAAATTAAATTAGCATTTAGCACTGAGCAGCTATTACTACAAAAAGATCTCACTTCCTAAGAAGGTATGGTCTACCTTTTAAAGCCAGATAGATAGCAGTGGCCCATCTAACTTTCATGGGAACTGAACCTGCATATTTTTACACAAACTGACATTTTTTTGGTCATGATATTAATACAGACCATAGGTATTTCTGCATATAGAAGCATTTTTTCACTGAGCACAATCTAAAGCCACTGTCACTCAGAGGGAGATGACAATGGCCAGGAAAAAACATTCAGTGAATGGGATGTTCTGACAGTCTTCTGTTCAGCGATATTTCATCTGCAGGAGGTGGCACACAGATTGCACGCAGAAGATTCCTGAACACTGTCTTTTCTTGGAATTACATTCGCACATAACTGGTTCAGCGTGAAGCCAACAACTTCACGCTAAAATAAGTTTAGCTGCTTTTCCTTAAGTCGCCCATTAAAACAATCTTCGTGTATAATCGCCCCTTTTCCCAGCCACCCTCCTGAAACACTAAGCACCCCTCCAATTTATTCTGCAAGACTAGCTCGCTAGTCAAACAGATCAAACAGAAACTGCTCAAAAAGGCGTTTCATACAGACTCCCGGGGCAGCTGTTCGAAAACTGTAATTTCTACTTTCTCCTTTTTACAAACGACCGGTCCTGGACCCCTCGGGCTGCAGGGGTACGGGCTGGGCTGCGCAGGCGGGCGCCCGTACGGAGGCCAATAAAAGCCAGACCCAAGCGAGATACAGCCCTCTAAAAATGCCCTAAGGAGGAGGGAAAAAAAAAATACAAAAAAGGTGGGGAAAAAAGGCAGGAGAAGGCAGCAAACGAGGCAGGCAGGCGGCTGGCGGGCTCCCGCTGCCACACACGCTCCCACCCGCGCACGGGCGCCCCCTTCCTTCCTTCCCCCTCCTCCCGCGATCCCAGTCCCACCCGCTCCTCGCCCGCATATTTGAAAGGCTGCTTTAATTCCTGCAGCAGCAAATTCCTCCCTCCCAAATTTGGGCGCAAAAGGAGAAAAAGGGGAGGAGGGACCGGGATGGAGGGGGAAGGGGAGAAAAACGAGGGAGAAGAAATATCTCCGGCATTCTCGCCGCCCGGCTCCCCAAGCCCCGCGCAGGCATTATACAATTTCGGCGAGGCAGGAAGTGACTGAGGGGGGGTGGGGGGGAGAGGCGGCGGCGAGGGGGGCTGGAGCCGCATCTGAGGAGGAGGACGAGGAAGGCGGGGGGCGGCCAAAGGGACGGGGGGCCCCGCGGCGGGGCCGCCGGGATGGGAGCCTCGGCGGTGCCCGCTGTATCCCCCCCGCGCCGTCTCTCAGCCCACCCATCGCGGGGACCCCAGGGCCGCAGGCTCGCACTGTCACGGCCCCCCCGCCGCGCCTCGGCCCCGGGCTAGAGACTCACCCATGGCGCTGGCCGGCGGCGGTGCGGCTGCCGCTGCTGACGCTGAGCTCCGGCTGGCTGCTCGTCCTCCCGCCCTGCCTCCTTCAGCCGCGGCGGCACCGAGCGGGCCGCCTCCTCCTCCCCGAGCGCCTCCCGCCAGCCAACCCGGCGGCGATTCTCCAACGCCCCCTACGCCGATTCCGCCGAGGGGCCGCGGCCCTTCCGCACACAGCGCCTACGCGCTCCCGCGGCCGGCCGGACGGACTTAGCGGCTCCGCTCCCGCCGCCGCCTCTGCCTGCTCCTCCTCCTTCTCCCTCGCCGCCTCCGCCCAGCTCCTCACACGCTCCCCGCCCGCCTCTCCGAGCACACAGCGGCTTCCGGCTCAGCCCCTCCGCTCGGCGCTGTCCCCACGTCTCTCTCCCGCCCCTCCCAGCCCGGGGTCGGTCACGCTGTTATTTCCTCCCGCGCCGCGCCGGAGAACAGAGGGACCGCTGGGAGGCCATTTTGGAACCGGGCGCACTTAGCGGGAGCGCGAAGGCCGCACGGCGGGCGGGCCGGGCTTTGCCCGCATCAAAGATGTCCGCCGGGCTTGACGCGCGGGGCGAGGCGGTCGCGCCGCCCCCGCCTTGCGCCGGGGCCATGCCCGCACCGGCGCCGCTCCGTGCTCGCCTGGCGGGCCGGGGCCCCTGCGCCGCCTGCGGCTGCCCACGCAGGCGGCGTTGGGAGAGGCCGGCGGGAGAGCGGCAGCGGGATGGGCAGAGCGAGCGAAGCCCTCAGCCGTGCTGAGCGCCGGGGAGCCTCGAGCTGCGGCACTGCGGCGCTCGGCTCGCTGCTCCCCCACACAGTCATGACTGGGTGCCCAAGTCCCCCGTAATGAATGAGGACTCCGTGAGAAAACACCAACCAAAACACAGCCACACCATTCGAATGCAGCTTGGCAGGCACTAGATAAAATCCTTCTAGGGGACCGAGGGGATGGATGCTTGGTTGTCCTGGGAATCCCAGTGCCCTGCTGCCTGGGCTGCTCTAGTAGGTCCCTGAGACCCTGCATTGGCTCCTCGGAAAAGCTGCTGCCAGCCGAGGTAAACGTCCACTGCAGTACAGAAGTGACACGGGAAAACATGGATTCCAAGAGAGGCAGAAACTTGCCTTTTGCTTTTCCTATTCCAATAGAGCTCTCAACGTTGCATTTCTGTTTTACGTTTTGGACAGGTATCTGTCCAAAGGCTCCAAGAGCCTTTTAAAATCTGGGATATTTTATGCCCAAACTGGAGTAGTGGAGACCTGTATTTATGACGTGTGATTTGAAACTTAGCATACTTTCTTTTGTGTGAGGGATTTTCATGTATGGTTCGTTCCTGGCCTTTTCTTTCACATGAGACACAGTGCACTTCTCTAATTAGAAAAGGTGGTTAGCAAAAAGGTAAAAATACATTAATTTACTGTTTATTGTACAATTTGTTGCTGCCATTATTAAAATTGCATCTTAACATCATGCCCTGGTACTGGGAGGATGAAAATAGCAATTTTCATTTCAGCAGCCAAAGAAAATTTTTCAGTAATACCGTATTTCTGTAGGCAGTCATAGCCAGGCAGGCAGGAGCAACAATGAAGACACAAAGTCTGCCTTTGTTTCTCACAGAGTTCCATCCAATTCTTTCCTGTCTAGTGTATTTTTTTTTCTTTGTGCATTTGATAAACAAATACTTTTTATGACAAGGAAAATGCGTAATCTTTCCAGAAAGGTATGCAGCCCTTCACAATGTGATTCAGCACTCTTTAAGAACTGGAAATGTTACAATATACTGTGGTTCTTGGGTGCCCAAGGGAAAGAGATTTTTGTTATCGTTGGTCACAGGACTGCCAAATGTTATCTCGTAAATCCATGTCTTTCACAATGGATGAGGTAAGAAATAACCTTTTTTTCATTCTGGTTGGTTTAGGTGGTAATGTCCATGGCAATGAGATAGAGCTACATTGCTCTTGTGGTTATTCAAATGCCAAAGAGAGACATTTTATACCACAGAAGTTGTTCACTGAATGCAAAATATGGTCCCCACAGCTCTCCCATAAAAATACATTGTGGGAAAACAAGCAATATGAATAATACTTGTTTTCTCTCTTGTAGTAGGGGCTTCGCATTGCTTAAAAACATCTGTCTTGGTTTTCAGATGTGTAATGTTAAGAAAATAGCATGTAACTGATGGGGATATCTTCAAGTAGAAAATCATGATTTTGGGGAATTTCCTTTGAAGTAAAACATTACTTTGTGGATTGATTGTTGGAAAAAACAAAAGTGAGCTTGCACCTTTGAAACGTACTGCAAAACTGGCACGGGGTTAATGAGGAAGGAAGATGCAAGCCAATGGGTTTTATGTGAGGTTAATGTCCCATTTTTCTGGGTTGTGAATAGCAGTGTGGGGGGTGTCTCTATTCATACAGCAATTCACAGGCTTTGGAAGATTCTGCAAAATTGTGTTCATTTTGAGAAATAAAGCAAGTGCAAATGGGTCCCTGAGGTTTGAAAAATACTGTGTTCTGTGTACAATGTAATAAATCCAAACTTTTTTCATTCCCGTAGTGATCTGCTGCTCCTCTTCAAAAGCAAAGTCTTCATTAAATATGTCATTGAACTTTAAGAAACTGAACTCGATAAGTAAATTTCAGGATTCTGTAGATTGTATTTATTTGATTCAAATATAGAAGATACAATTTTGTGACTGCTTTTTGTGAAAAAAGCTTTGCAAATTAAATGCAGGACGCTACCTGCCATAACTCAACCCCCATCTCTGTCCCTCTTGTCTTCAGATACAGAAACAAAAAACACTCACCTTATTTAGAAAATCTATTAACTAGGCTTGCCTCCAGGTTGGTTCCCAACCAGCCTAGCCAGTTTCAGTTTCTCCTTGCCAGTGAGACATAGGAAGACTATTTTGTTTTTGTATTTCTCTTAATGCAAGCAGAGGTGACTCACTTGGTGAATTTGCACACAGCATTAGCTCCAGCATGAGATGTGGTGGAATAACTGCGCTTGTAGTCTCCTGACTTGCTCCTGCATGGCAACTCCAGTCCCTCCTGGGTTTGTAGGGCACATGGTGCATCTCGAGACTGAATCATGCTTGCTCAGTCAGTCCAAAGTATGCAGCATCCTTTGGAGCTGTTGTGCAAGCATGACAGATCTTTGTGTACCAAGCAATGTCTTGCCGAAACAACAGTTTTTTTTACATCAACTGGGTGAAGTCCCAAATTCCTGCTCCTATATACAGTCTACCTCTTGCAAGATAGGAGGCTGAGGATACTCAAATTTCAGATTTGTAATAATGCCTAACAGCATCTTGACCACTCTTTGATCGCTGCTTGTCATGTTGACCAGAGGTGTCTCTTGTCCTTGTGCTGCATTGCCTCTTGGATACCTGTTGCCCCTTGACACCTGTTGTTGGATGATCTCTTTGTAAATGCTGCCATTTTACTTGGTTCTCTAGCACAAGAAACAGCAGTAACACAAATGCTAACAGTAATGTGAGGCATCAGGTGTCACATCTGTCTTGTCCATCGACCCTGTCCGTTGGGGACATATCAAGTCAGTATGGTCATTTGCCTGAATAAATGTTACCAGAGTCAGGCCTGTATTTATGGCACTTTTCTGCTCTAAAAGTAGGAGGGCTATCATGAAACAAACCTTGCAAACTCACAAGGAGCACAGTAACCAGCTAGAGGGATGGAGCACCTCTCCTCTGAGGAAAGGCTGAGAGAACTGGTTTATTTCAGTCTAGAGAAGAGAAGGCTTCAGGGTGACCTGTTTGTAGCTTTCAGTACCTGAAAGGAGCCTGCAAGGAGGAAGATGGACTTTTCACTGGAGCATGTAGTGACAGGACAAGGGGGAATGGCTTCAAACTGAAAGTAGGATTAAATTAGATATATGGAAAAAATTATTTTCTGTGAGGGTGGTGAGGTACTGGAACAGGCTGCCCAGGGAAGTTGTGGCCACCCCATCCCTGGAAGTGTTCAAAGCCAGATTGGATGGGGTTCTGAGCAACCCAGTCTAGTGGAAGATGTTCCTGCTCATGGCATGCAGTTTAGAACTAGATGATCTTTAAAAGCCTCTTCAAACCCAGGCCATTCTATTATTCTACCCTAACTATCATTACTGCTGCATCATGACTGTCGTCTTTGGCTGTCACCTACAAGATTATTCTGCGGATATGCAAATGAAGCAAGAAAAATGTTCACCTCTTGCCCTCCTTTTAAGTTTTCCCATTTGCTTTTTTTAAAAATTGCTCTGCAGCAATGAGAAAGAGCCATGTTCACCAGCAAGTGAATGCTGTAAAAGTTATGAACACAGGCTTCTATTGAACAATTGCTACAGGAAAAATACAGCATCTCTTGTTTTGTAGTGTGTTTACTGTATCGTCCTGGTATACATCCATTACTTCAATTATCTAAAGAAAGAGGCTTTGATAGATTACGACCCAATGATGTGATCTTTGTGAGAGGCACACACATGCACTTATTGTTTAAGGTAGAAAATGGTTGCTTTGTGCAGTTATATTGGTGTAGCAGGGAATATAGCTCAGTAGAAGCAGGAAGGCAGCCTAACCCTTAGCCCTGCACTCACACCAACAACTATTACTGCCTTAAGTGAGGTGAGATACAGCCTTCATGGCAGTTTCCTTCATCCATGTGAAAGACTCATGTCTTGGGAGACATAGGAGGTTTCCAGTGGTGTTAAGCTATTTGAAAAATGCACCATCTAATGCATTGTTTGTGCAAGAATCACAGATGCAAGTTGGTGAGCTGACAGATTGAAAAATACATTTCCTACACCAGGGAATCAGAGCCTTGAGCAAGGGCCCCTCTCGCCCTTCCACCTCTCCACTTGCAGGCAGTAGCAGCAACTGCTACTGGCCAGCAGCAAGGCGATCGTGTGTGCCACGTGTCCTGTAATTCCAGTTCTCCGTCTGATTATTTGTTAATAAGTAAACCCCACTGGGGTTGGGCAGGTCTGGGTAGATCCTTGTGAGGCTTTCCCTATAGCCAGATGTGTAGTCGTTCACGAGCAGTGCTGCAGCTGTGCATGGCTGATGGCTGCTGTGTCTGAGCAAGGCACGAAGGGGCTGCTCAGGCTGCCACTGCTGTGAGAGCCAGGCCTTTGGGCAGCTGAGCCCGCTGCCTATTTACATTAGCAAGTGCTTCTTAGCCTACAATAAGGTACTGCTGTCATACTTTACATATTAGATTTGGGGGGAAAAATACTTAAACATGCAATGCAATGTGACATTTTATTGTCTTTTTTTTTTTTTTTTTTTTTTTTGTAATTTCAGGAAAGGAGTTATGCTTTCCCAAAGAAAAATGTTTTTTCTTAAAATGAATTAATGAGCTAAAAATGAATATCCTGCATAAATGCTAGACAGTGGGTTTGTTTTTTTTTTCTTAATTCCAGAAGGAAAATATTAGAGAATAAATCAAATATTACAGAACTAATTAAAACATCAGTTCTGTATGTACAGTAGTCAGCTCTTTATTCTCTTTACTAGTATCAGGACACTGTTTCTATAAAAGGTAAAGTGAATGACAGGTTCTGATGGGAAACAAGTACTGTGTATCCTGTGCCACTGTGTCCCCAGCAGTCTGGCTTTGAGTTTTGCAGTTGTCCTGTTTTGATTAAAGGACATCTATATCAGCCTAGGAGCATTGAATTGGGCTTTGTCTTTGCACATACTAAAGCAGCAGTACATCTAGTACTTGACATTAGACTTGAGGTAGCAGTATGCACATCAAGGCCTTGGGTAGAAATGCTGAACAGCTGAAGCCAAGTGTTGCAGATTGTGCCACTTACTGGCATTTTAATCACTTTTTCATTTCATTCTGTTTCCTTTACCTGTAAAAATGTGGCTGTAATTTCTGTTATAGTTACTGGCATGCCTATAATCTGGAATCCTCTCCAAATTCATTCCAACATGATGAGTCTCTCCCTTTGTGCCTCAGGTTGGACCAGCCTGGACTCTGTTCCCTCTGGGTAGGCAGGTCCTGAGTCCACCAGTGCACTTACCCTTGTGCCACTGTGCTTACTCAGCACGTGACTTGGCTCCCAGATCTGCCCTTGGAGGCTTCACCTGGCACTTAAATTAATTGATTAAGCAAAATTAATTGCTTAGCACGACCTTTAGGAGCAAAGGGTTTCACACAGAATAGGACTTGTTCCACCACTCCTGTCTAATCTGCCACACCACACAAACGTGTAATTTGTCCAAGGTAGTCAGACAATCCTTCCGGGTTTTTGAGTTGCTGCTCTGTATGAACAAATTTATTGGTGTCTCAGCACCAGAGCATCAACCCTACAAAACCTCCTGAAAGTCACTTTTCAGACACTCAGTTGCAAATTTCATGTACTCTTTATGCATGTGATCTCTAGGTTCCAGCCTAAACCCAGACGTTAAACCCCTGGGCTAGAATCAATGAATAGAAGCTTTTATAGTTCACTGCTTGGTTTTGTCTCCTGCTTTTGTCAGAGGATGACTTACTTATTCCTGTCTTTTGGGCTTTGCTGATAGTTTATTTAGTGGCAGTCATTAAGCTGAACACACCTATGCATATAGCTCTAGTTAATCCAGTAGAGCTACTCACTTCTCTTTTGCAACAGAAGGTGATATGGAATACTTAGCAGTAAGTAAAAAGCAAACTCTTTTTTATTTTTTACTTAAGCCAGGTGTGACAGTTGGCATCTGATTACACATAGGTCTGACTGAATGCTACTGCCATTGGTGATAGTGGGAATTTTGCAATTTAAGTGTTATTCAATCTTGAATAGTCAAAGCTCACTATTAACAGAAAAAAATCTCAAAACTATATTTTGTAAGAAAACCACAAACTACTAAAATATGAATATAACTTTCATATAAAGTATTTCACTATAGAAATACTCTAAATACATTATGGTTCAATCCGCTTAGTTAAATTATTAGTGCATAATGTGGGAAAAAGCCCTAGAAATATAGAATAAGGAAAATGCTGCAACTTAATTCAGATTACTTCTTTGTTTTTATATTCTGAATTGCAACATTCTGAACTTCAGTTTCACATAAGGAGAAAAATACTTAGTGATTTTGCTATGATGACTGAGCAATACTAGAAATAGAGCACAGTTCTGAAAGAATCAGTTACATAGACATTTGGGATTCATAATGTGAGATAATGGTCTTTTTGATGATGAATACACTATATAAGCCAAGAATATTTCAAGAGCTTTTTTCAAAGTAGATCCGTTAGCAAAATCCAAAACTTATCCTAAGTCTTCCAGATAAGGAAAGTTCTTGTGTTGTTGTAATAACAGAAAGTTAGAGTGTTAGAGAGTTTTTGAAGAAATTATGTGCTTGTTACAGAGCTAGACTTCAGACACATTCCTTACAGTGTGTAAATTTTAATGCAAAACACATAATCTGCTTGGAAGTGTGGAAAAATAAGGGTTGGGGTTATTTGCATAATATCATAAATATATTTTTTGAAACAACTTCTGGGTCATGAGCTCATTAAGTGTCCTTCTTGGATAAACTGGCAGCATGAACTCTTCCTACACAGGATGTTTCTAAACTCCTTGCCAACACTTTTGTTGTGGTTTTTTTTTTTTTTTTTTTTCCCCTAACAGTCCAATATAATGCCCAAAGTCCTGTAAAAAACATGGTAAAAAAACTGTGGTCAAATATATTGGAAGCATATACTGTTTGGTTTTACATTGATAGCACCTTTTGATAGTTAATCTTGTGCTAATGGAGTGCATGGGAACACCTCTGTTATATAATATACTAAATAAAAGATAGATAGATAGATAGATAGATAGATAGAGTGGAAATGCTTAGATGTATGACTTCATGATTTATGAATTTAGTTCTATTTGTAATGGCCATGCCTGTCTTCAGATATTACTCACTTTCACCAAAGATATTGTGATAGAAATAGTCTATTGGACTGACACTTACATGCCAGTTCCTGTGTGTTCTTTATTTCCTTGAAATACCTAGCTGGAAAATTGAATGTTATTGAAAGAGGGTTCAGTTGTGTAGGAAGCAAATCCTTGCCCACATTAGCTTTCTTTAAAAAGTGTTTTGTCTCTTTATTGCAGAAAGAATGTCGTATTGTTCTACCTGTAGAGTATTATTAAGCAGCTTGTGTGTTTACTGTTGAGTTGCCTAGCTGGTTCAAAAATGCAGTGTATTTCATTCCAGTTCATGAGCCAGTGATCTCCTAGTTTATATCAACTTATTTCTTGGTGTTTTTTCTAGTTTATTGTATTTATCTCAACTATTTAAAATGTCTGCAAATGTCCCCATGGTAATAGAATTCACTTGGCAGCACTATATCATTATATGAATCATTACAAGACAGTAAATAAATGGCTTAAGGCATAACTAAATACCAAATGGAAGTCAATCAGTTTGGTAACAGCAGAAAGAGTTTATTGTGAAGATAACACCATTACTATTTTTTCCTGGAAACTCCTGCTTCTTGAAAGAGTTGGTTTGGACAGACTTGAACGTTTGGTCCTGATGTTTTAGGGGATGTCCCCCAAAGAAAAGCTTTCTCTGCAGATGGCTGGATCACCCCATAACTCTCTTGTGCCTGAGTCCAGATAGCACAGCTGGCTGTTGGAACGTGTATGAAAGAATTCTGATCACTTAATTCTGGGGTCATGCATCTCTTAGTGCTATGGTCTGTCCATCGTGAGAAGTAATGGAGAAGTAATCCTTTGGAAAAGTTCTTTGCTTGAGCCCATGCCTCTGACAGAAAGCAGGCTAAAGCAGTATTTATGGAGTGTCAAAAGATGTAGTGTATGTGCATGAACTTCCAATGAATAAACAAGTCACTGTTTTTTGTAATGGCATGTAATGCAATAAGATGGCTGAATACTTGCAGAGCATTTTTTGCAGAGAACAGTATTCAATTTTCTTGGGCTACAACTGGCAAAGCAGCCTTTTTCAGAGTATTCATAATTACCACAGCTCTGAAAAAATTGTCCATTCAACTCAATGTCTTCGATGGACCCATTAGCTACTGTTGTCTTCTTGCATAAATGCAGTTGCAAAAGTGACAGGGTTTTAAAGTAGGATGTCTTAATCCATTGTGATAGCTACATGGCTTCTTCTTTGAATATAAAGGAAGACTGTGCAGTCAAGCGTATTTTAATTCCATATCTATAGTTCAGCAAATGGAAGAGAGAACATTGAAAGCCTTAAACCACAATGTGATAAATTATAACAAAGTATAAAATGAAAACATTCAGTTTATTTAGAGACTGTTTCAGAGAATGGAATACATCGGTCTTGAACCAAAGCATACATTTATGTAGACCGTTGTTATTTCATGGTTTATTTATAAAATGATTCCATTTTTGATAACATCTGTATATGGCAAGGTGCCTAACCTCTGGGGCACAATGGGGAGAAGTTATAAAGTTAGCATCCTCCTTCCTCTTGATGTACAAGCAAAGAAGCTGGAAGGAATCACAGTGTTACTCTGCTGACTGAACTCAGGCAGCAGCATCTGCTGGGTCTTACTACCTTCCACTCATTGGAGAAAAGACAGAACTGCTCTAAAATGGAGGCAACAGGAAATCTTGTTAGGAGGCTCTCAGAACACCCAACCAAGGCAAGGTAGATACAAGGCTGTAGACTTGTTGTGGTACAGAATGAACACTGACTTCAGTCATGGTGCAAACTAGACAAAATCACACAAAGTGACAAAAATAAATCAGAAATTACCCAACTCCAGCTGTTTACACAAAGCACAAAATCATGGCTGTTATAATTCTGCTTTTCTTTTTGGTTACTTGACTGGGAAGCTACTAAAACATAATTTCTATTTGAGCAAATTTTTGAAATAGCAGTGAATACTTTTGAATAATGCACTTATTAGGTAAAGTACTGATCTGGATGGAAACAAAGGTCCTAAACTACATCTTTGTGTACAGAAATTCCACTTGCTGTACATCACTGAAAAATTAAGTGTGTCAGAAAAAATAAATCTGATTGACCATAAAATGTTTTATTCTGTAACAGTTATGACCCAAAATGTATTTTTAATGTTGGAAAAAATAACATATTGTTCATTTTGTCTGATGGATTTTACCACTTCCTGCCTGATTATTGAGGAATTCAGAATGTTTTGGCCAACAAGAAGTGTGTCCACACTAGGGAATTTCTTGCTCTCTTTTCAGGAAACACAGCTACATTACTGCTATTAGTGCAGGCTTTCTCACCACCATTTATCTCATGCTGTCTGGCCTCTGTCATTTTTCTAAATCTCTCTTATCTGTTCCGCAGTGGGCCTCAATCCTGCAATTAATTCCACTTGGTGCAGAGGTTGGCAGTGCAGTCCCAGCCATTACAAATACCTGTAGTAAACACAGAGGAGATTGCAGTACATGTGCTGGCAAATACCAAGCCAGCAACTTTCTCACATCACATTTCCTTTCCATTGCCTGCTCCCATCTCCTCTCAGCTTGAACTCTATACCCTCACTTGCTTGTTTCCTTTTTTTAAATGATGCCTAAATATTCTAAAACAAACAAAAAATCTATTTAATGAGAAAAATACATTAGCAAATGGAAGGGTGTTTTTAAGACTTTTCTCCTCAGCAAACTGGCTTTCATTGAGCATTACATGTATCTCTGGTAAATAAATTAGAAGATAAATAGCATTAAACTCATAAAACAATTGCTGTATTTTGCTGATGGTTGGCATCTCTGCAGTACAGCTGCTTCTCCCAGCCTCCTGGGAGTAGAAAAAGGGACAATAGTGAGTTATGCAGTGTGACTGACATCTCTTCCAATCTAAAGGCGCGCGCACACACACACACACACACACACACACACACACACACACATATTTACCCATACTCACCATCAAATCAGAGTAATTTCTATAGGTTTAGTAGCATCTTGAAAGGCTTTCTGTCACCCAACCAGGAGCCAGCAAATGGTCAATGCAGGAGGTCACACAGGGTGGTCTTAACAAACTCTTTTACCCATGCAATCCACAACGAGTCAGACAATGCCTTTGTATCTCTCAGAACACATCTCTTTTCTAAGCATCTATTCTAGCAGGTGCAGCTCTGCATGTCAGCCACCCCAAACAGCCAGCTGTGCTTGCAGTGAAACATTACACTCTGCAGCCATCAGAGGAGAGGAGTCATCACCAAAGGCTGTAAATAAAAGGGGAAGAATGTAGTGGCTTTGGGACTTCTGCCCAAACAGATAAACTTTGACTGCTGTTGTGCCTTTGCTTTCTTAAGAAGCCCCAAGTGCTGTTTCTGATCAGAGAAGAAAGAAGTCTGCTGCCATGACCCTCATCAGGGTCAACTGTTCCAAGCTGGAGTTCACACTCCAGCATTGCCAGGACTGTGTTGTTCAACTCTAAGTGCAATCCTCCATGCTGTATTCCACATGGATCCACCGATTCCTCTTGTGGGTCCTACATGTTTCTACCTCCTCTGCTGATTTATGGAAGTTTTTCATTAGTTCTCTGTTCCCCACTGCCTGTGTCCAATGAGGAGTCCTCTACATTAAAGCAGGTCTTGAAAACACAAGGGGGAACAGGAAGGCTATAAGTAACTGGGTAATGGGTAATTCAGTTAGTCTTCCAGAGACTAAGAGACAAGAAGACTTACTCTAAGGAGAAGTCACTCCTCAGGAAATCCTTATGGATCATTGTTCCTATGGAGCAGGAAAACAAGCCTCTCACAATAGAAAATATCTTCCCATCAGCAGCATTAGAAAATGATAGAGCAACCAAGCTCTGGTAGAGTGAGTCATCACTCAGCAATTTTTCTTCAGTGCTTTCCCACTGATTGCTAGCAAAGGTCATGGGTTGCTAAGCCAGAGTCTGGAGGCTGTAAGATGGGAAGGGCCATCAGGAAGCCCTGATGCTGACAAAGATGTTTACCTCTAAATTTCAGTCAAGCTCAGAATTAGAGTATCGGGGTAAGATCCATCTTCTTGCTTCTAAATTCAAGATTTGCATTTTAGTAAATCTGAGGGAAGTGTTGTTGTTGCTATGGATAAGATATATGTAGGGTCCAAAACTCAGAATTCATTCTTTTAGTAGACAGAGAGCAAAGAAGACAGGAGAAATTAAATGGTGTCATGTCCCCTGCTGAGACATCCAGTTCAGGGTTAGCTCCAGATTATGACACAGAAAGTAGCTTTGACTGCAGTGTACCCCTGCCTGTTGTGACAGAAGTCACTCACATCTGAAAGGTCTTCAATCCATCATTCAGCTCCTTCTCCATTCCTTATTTGTACTGCCCAAGTAATTAACTTACTGCCTGTAAATCTGTGATAGGAGGAGGAGTTGCATTGGAAAAAGGAAAATCATTGCTTTCTGCTTCATTTATCTTAAAACTAAATCCCTAACGAGGTGTCACATTCCCTTCCTTCCTGCACATGTAAGCTTGTCTAAAATAGCCACCCTTCCCTAACATTCAGTTATCTCTAGTGTAGCATCATTGCCTGTAGCAACACTGAGAATAGTTAAGATAAGACATCAGTGTTTTATCACTGTTTGGTCTAACCTTACTTAATGCAAGTCTGGATGATAGAATAATAATAAAAATACCAACACCTTAAAGGACCTTTCCTGCCCTAAAGCTATTATTTCTATCAACAATGCAGCCAGAGGAGAAGTCCCAGCAATGGAAGACATGGAGGAAGGACCAAAGTTTTAGGGTTACATTGGGAAGCAGGTATAAAGAGAGGTAAAAACCTGGAGCCAGATTTTCATGTCCATTTTATTCTCATATTTCTGCAATATCACTGTGAAAAATGAGAGAAAAGTGCTTCAGTAGTGTTAATTAACCATTAGTGACCTCCTGAGCTCTACAAAATTTATGGCCTTCATGGAGGTCTCTGGCTCTTTTTTTCAAGACTGCAGGGAGACTGTTTAATTTTTGCATTTCATGGTCATTTGGTTCCCTGTGATTTCCCCTTGCAAAGGTAAAGTGACAGGCTGTGCTTGGGTAGAGCTTCTATCCTGAGAATGTCCAGACGTGCCCCATTCCCCTAATGAGATTATTTTTACTCTGTCTTAAGGGTATTTTAGGTCATCACAGAAGTCAAGTTTTAGCTGCATACCTTACATGCATATATATATAAAGACTGGTGTTGGTTGCATACAGTACTGCTCAAAGTACGTCAGAAATATGTAATGTATGATAAACAGAAAGATGGGTTTGGGGTTTCAATCATCTTTCTTCTAAGTGAGGTATTTCAGGACTTCAGCGAAATGCACATGTCTTACATTAGAGAAGCTTAGCAGGCTCAGAATATGTATATCCCCATTTCCCTTCAGCCTGTGAAGCTGCCTTACTACCAAAGCTGAGTAAAGTATCTTTATTGAGTTAGTGTAAACAGCTCCTATTCAGCTCTCAGCCCTGCAATCATATACTGGCTGATTTTTTTTTTCTCTGCTGCCACATTTTTCTTTTTCGGAAATAAGAACTTTCTCATGCCTGTTGATTTCATCATACAGGAATTTAATTCAGCAGTCACCTTAAAAGGCCATTCATTTAGATTTAGGGAGGAGCACATTTGCTTCCTTTGCAAAATATGATGTCAAGGCTTGTATTTTTTCCCCCTCAATTCATCTTTGAATAGGAAATGCAGAAAGAGAAGGGTACACAGTAGAGCACAGCACACATTTATATGGTCATCTAAATGAACAGAGCTGAAAGACTCATAAGCAATGCCTCTTTCACTGAACGTGAGTACACTGGTTGTTCTTTCTGAGGGTCACAGGTATGGAAAAAAGGCACAACCTATTTTGGCAGGATGCTGATTCAAGCTTCTTAATTAGCCAGCTAAGAGATCAAAGAGCAGAAAGAAGTCAGATGAAAGCTAGGTGCTGGTGTGGCTGCAATTCCTTTTCTAACTATCTGTTTCCCAGATTACAATGATGTCAGGCTGTATCTGTCACAATTAACATGGGGAGGAGGAAGATAAAACAAATGCTTGTTTACTGTAGGCTGTACCAAAACAGTTTTTGTATAGATTTCTCCAAATGAAATCAGTTATTGTAGGTGAGTCTGGTGGCTCCAGGTATTATTAAAATTGTCTGCACACCTCACAAAGCCCTGTTTACAGCCAGTTATAATTTCTTCTGAATTCAGCTCCCAGAATTGAGCTGTTCAGAGCCGTCTGGCTCTACTAGGTACACCTACGTACGCGTGGCTGTAATTTTCAGACACAGCCTAAAAGGCTTGGTCAGGTCAAAGGCGTTTAGAGTGGAGATTTGGCCTTTGCTGTCAGGAGGGCTGGGGGGAGGAGGGAGAAGTGGTCTTGCTGAAAGAGCTCTCTCTTTTACACTCCTTCAGCAAACGCAGCTACAGTTCGCTCAGTCAGAGGGAGGCCCTTGAAGGCTTGTCACTCACAAGTGTTCAACAGAAACCTTCACAGTTTTAGCAGCTTACCTCCCAGATGACTTGTCTTCCCTGAGCACACTCCAATCCAAATTTAAGATAACTTTTCCCCCAGTACAGTTGTTACAAGGCTGGCTCCGTGGCAGGTCACACCTAATGCTGAGATCTGAACTGAGAGAGGGGCACAGCCTGGTTTTCAGCCAGCTTTCCCTGGCTAGCACTATGGAGGAAAGGGGAAGCTACTGCACAGCAGAAGCCTCAGAATAGTGGAAAGTGATCCTGGAGGTGGCAGGAGGAAGGATGAAAGTTTTAAACCAGAATCAGAGAAGGGGGAGAACACTGGTGATGAAGTAAAGTAGAAGGCAGAAGCTGGAAGGGACCATCAGAGCTTCGGAATACCCACAAAGAGAACTTGTGGTTGAACCTGGCTGAGTTGACACAGAAGAAAGGGAGAAAGGCAATGGGAACACTGATGCTGAGACAAGGAGAGGGGTCCAAGTGCTGGTCCAAGAAACAAGCTGTACATGGGGCTGATGTATGTGGTCCATTAATCTTGGATTTACTAAGGCCTAGGTTTTGCTGTGCAAGAAGATTTGGACTGGGTGGAGAGTGGAGGTAAGGACTGGATCAATCAGAAGTACAGGACTTGAAGCAGAGGGCAAATAGAAGATATGGTATGGATAAATGGCCCCTGGGGTTTAAATGCTGCCTTGGATTCTGTCCCACTGCTCAGAACTCCGTGCATTCCAGGCAAACTTTGTATATGTTTGCCCGGAAGCTCCTAATTTCCCTGGTGGTCAATGTGACTCCTAAAGTGAGAAAGTTCTGTGTTCAGAGTTGTGACCAAAGTCAATGGAGGCTGTGTTTTTTGTATATGGAAAAAAAAAAATCCCAAACATTAAGTGCTTAAAAGGATCAGGTTTTAATATCTCACATTGGTTGCCAAGATTATTTTATTTCCCCCCCATTTTTTTATCCACTCACATCACAGGTTTTCTTAAAAAATATTTGTGAAATACTCAGATTTTATACTGTTAAATGCCAATAAACAAGCATCTTGGGAAACAAAAAATCCTTCCTTCATTACAAAAGAATACAGCAAAGTAAAGTCTGAAGCCCCATTAAACAACCAGTAGAAGACAAATCATTAAAGAGCTGCTAATTCCATAATCAGGTCTTGTTCTGTGTACTGGCTGAAGCAAAGATACTCTGAAAATATAGTTGTGTATCATGCTAGTAGGAGCTGAGCCATCCATGGAAGTACTAGTTGGAAAAATATCATCCATTTCTTCTCATGTAATAGTAATAGTGTAAATGCAAAGATTTTAAGCTTTCTTCACCTGTAGACCCCTGTAAACTTTACTGGAGATATGCAGATCCTTGAATAGTGACTAAACAACATCTTGTTCTTTAGTTATTTCTGCTGCAGCCCTTGGAAGTCATCTGTGGAACCTTGGGAGTCTGCAGACCACATGTTTTGGACTGTTGTCTATGACTGTATAGCTCACAAAGGCCAAAAAAAAAGTGTTAAACCAAGAATCATTTTTTCAGTCTGTCCAGTAACATGCTCTGTGTCATAAGAAAGCGTATGAAATATTCAACGCCCTTGCTGCTAGCAGTCATTTTGAAAGAAGGGAACAAGTTTGTTCTGATTATGCCATATCAGATGTTCTGCCTAAGACTTGTCTGCTGTTTTTCTTTTTTTCTCCCTCTCCAGAGCCACTGACAAGTCTTGCATTTCTCTAGTTGACCATTGTTATTGTACCCAAGCCCAAGTTAAGACCCCAGCACAATAACTCACCTCTGCCAATCTAGTCCAGCTCCTAACATGCATCATGTAGGGCTGAAATCCAGTTTTAAGGCTCCCATACTTGAATGTTTCCATTCCACTGCAAACTTAGAATGATATTTGATTCTGTAAAAACAAACATTATGAAGGTGTTTTCCCTTGAAGTTTAGTAACTTCTGTCACTGGTGTGCAAGGATCTGTAATTACAGTAGTGTTCCCTTCCATCCACCACAGCTGTCTCCGCCACTGTTCCCCCTCATTAGGAAGCTATCCTATAATTTAAGATTAGACCTTGAGCATAAGGCAGTAATTGCCCCTTTCTGTTTGAATCCTTACAGAATTTACATTGTCAAGCTGAGGCATCTGTTGTGCTTAGACCTTTCCACCTTTTAGAAACAGGTCTTTACTTGAACTTCATTTTGCTTTGCCTAGTTTGCAACAGCAGTTCCCCCAGTGTAAATGCTGTGAGAACTGGTTGTAGATAGCCCTCGCTTCAGGAAAGCCAAGCCTCTGATCCTCTTGATACTGTTAAAACCACTGAGGATTTTTTCTCACTATCTGACTTTCAGCTTTTTATTACATCAGTGACCTGTGTCACTTTCCCATTAAGTTATTCTGGCTGTGAAAATTATGGTAGAAGAATTGAAAGTGACATGAAATGATAGGTTTATTCAGTTCCCCATTCTGAATAGCTGCTCATTTCTGGAGTATGGAGTATCTTTATTCATTACCCTTTAAAATGACACATATTTTAAAATTTCGTTAGTTCCATCAATGTGATATATGAGATCTTCCTGAGCTCATAATTTGTCACTGCTGCCTTTGTATAACTTAATAATAAAAATCTTAGTAATGGATGCTGGGATGGTAGCAAAGGATGTAGCTCCTTGTTCCCTTGTTTCTGCTTTTTAATCTTTTAAGCCATGAGACCCGGATCTTTTCCTCTGAAAAACTTGGTGTTTGCTAGCTGAATTATAACAACAGAGAGATAAAATTAATTTGCCAGAAAGCTACTTTTAGCTATTTATTTATTTTTAATTCAATTTGCAAAACAAAAAAGGATGAATTCTGAGCTGCAATCACATTTAACAAAGGATTTAAAAAGCAGACCAACCCATAAGAGCTTTAGCAAACCACTAGCTTTTTCCCACATGCCAGGGCTCTTCGTCACATTTTTCAAGACTACCAAAGTGAACAAAAAGGGCTCAATGTGGGTGGGCTTGGGACAGAGGTCTAACACATGTGAACATGGGCTCAGAGTACTTAAGCTGTTTTCTGCTTCAGTCTTTTGGCCTCTTGCTCCAGTGTCTGCATGGCAAAGGTGTACATGTGCACCAGGTATGTGTGTAACATCCACATATTGTAAATTATGCTTTGAGTAGCTACTCACTGCCTTCACTTTTCCTGATATTTCCTGTTCCAGCTTTTTTCCTGAACTGCCAGCATTAACTTACTTTCACTTTACTGCCAGAACATGACACAATGCAAGAGATAAATTTCAAAGTTCCACAGATAATTTATAATGATTCCTTTTCAATTACCCCCAGTTAGTGTGGATAAACATTTCCCCAGAAGACAAAACCCTAAACCACATTCTGGTATTCACATTGACTTTTTGGAGGGACTGACTTTTACAAAGTGATATGCTGTTTCATGGGAAGAAGAAAATTCCATTTCTGAAAATCAAGCCTTTGTTTTCAGAGAAACCCATACAGATTGCATTTGCTGACTCTCTTCATGTGTTGCCAGTGAGTGGGTATGGCCTGAGCCTGACTTTTCCTTCCTCATTATACGTGGTGCATGTTTGCTTCTTTCGTGGGCTGTGTTTTCAGTGTTTGCTTAGTTTCTCACTGTCTGCCATACTGACTTCTTTATTCTTTCACTTCTGAGTTTGCTGCATATTTTATTTCTGTCTTGCATCTGGCCTCTTCTTGTTTTGCTCAGCTGGATTTAGCATCCTGATTGTAAAAGGATGTGTCTTTTTTGTCATTTTAACCTCTTCTGCCTTAATGCTCTGTTGGAGAGACTGAAGAGGACACGTAAAATAATTAAAACCCTAAAATAAAGTTCTACTACAGCAAGAAGAAAATTTAAAAGCAAAAAACCAGTCTTTGCAAGGTTAAAATTATCAGAACACACACAAAGTTTTAAAATATGTATAATTTCTTCCCTTATACATGATCCAGATGTTACTCAATGAAAGAATCACGTTTAAATATAAAAGAGTCTAATTATTGTGTTGCATAATCACTGTATTAAGTTCAAGAAACATATGAAAAAGCCAGGTTCAGTAATTCGCAGCTTTCACAGGAATGCAAACCTTTCTTAGCATGGTTTATGGCCATCACAGAATATGATCCTCTTATCTCTGGTAAAAGTCTGCAAGGTTTATCATCAGCTCCCAACACAAATGAACTTCAGATCTGGCTGCTTTTCTACAGAAGCTATCTGGGATCAGTGGGGTCATGCTATATCTGCACTCCCTGCAGAAATATCTGAGAGAATCATATTGGTTATCTTCTTGCTTCACATCCCCTCATGGAAAACTGGTTGTCAACATTTGTGTCAATGGGATGTCACTTGATGAGATACCTCAGATTTCTAAAGTGAACAGCTGTATGTATCTCATAATCTGTAACTGAACATAACAATCAACCAGCTATAGCCAAGCCTGGGAATAGAGAATGTCAGAAGGAGAAAAGAAGCTATCTCAAAATAAGTTTGAAGAGAAGATGAGTAGAGCTGACAGATGGTACAGCACTTCAAGGAAATCACGACTTTCCCCTTCTTCCATCAGTTGCTAAGGAGAGATTATATATAAGAGAGTATCAAGAATACCAGCACCCAGGTAATACTTCATTCTGATAAGGGTTTGAACACCCATGAAACCATCTTACACCCCTTCCATCTTAATCCAACCTGCTTCTTGGGGCTGGGACATTTATCCCTGTATCTATGTCTAAAATGGAAGATGGGAATGCTCTGTCTTTTGAAATGTCCAGAAAGCTGTTCAGAAGCATTAGCCAGTCTACTGTGCAGCTATGTATCTCTTGAGCTGCAAAGGGAAAAACATACAGCTCAGAAAGTATCTCCCTGCAGCTTAGTGATTCCCCATTCAGTCACTGCTTTAAACCAGAACAATGATCTTTTTCTTTTTGGCTTTCTGTAGGATAGGGTTTAACCCCATCCTGCATGGGGTTAAACTGTATATATATACAGTTTAACCCCATAAATACAAGGACTGTATTTCCCTCCTTACCACTCCAGGGATACTTGCCTCAAATATCCTGAAATATCCTGAAATACCCTGAAACGGCATAAATACCCTGAAATACAAGGACTGTATTTCCCTCCTTACCACTCCAGGGATACTTGGCTCAAAAGGGATGATGTAATTGTCTTGACTGAAATGAAACTCAGATCAGTTGAGGGGACTAGTGTGAGGAACACACATTTACTGCAGAAATTCATCTGGAAAAAAATGCAGATCATTGCTTGCTTTTTTAAAAAAGATGGCAAGGTGCATATTTTTTACTCAAGCTTTAACTGACTGGAGGGTAAAACTGAGAGTGTTGTAGGGAATGAGACTACGTCTGGATAGAGATCAGTCACCATCAGTGCTCCTCAGGGCCTAATCCTGGGAACAGTTATGTTCAATATGTTTATCAATTATTTGGGTGCAGGAGTTGAATGCACCATTAGCAATTTTGCTGATGATACTGAACTGGGAAGTGTTGTTGACTGTTTTGAAGGACAAGTGGCCTTGAAGAGAGATATGGATAGACAAGAACATTGGGTTATGATTAGTGGGATGAAATTTAGCCACCTGAAATACCAGATTCTGCACCTGGGAGGGAATACTTCTGAGTATAAGTGTAAACTAGGAGAGGAGTGGCTGGAGAGCAGCCCCATGGAAAGGGGCCTGGGGCTGTCAATTGACTGGAGGCTCAAAAGGAGTCAGCAGTGTGTGCCCTGGCAGCCAGGAAGGCAAACCTCATCCTGGAGTGCATCAAACTAGTAGCCAAGAGGGATAATTATCCCACTATATTGAGCTGCTGCAACCTAATTTTGAGTATATTGTGTATTTCTAGGCTCCAAAACTTAAAAACTATGTGAAGATCCTTAGGAAGGCATATCCTTTGAGTTGCTTATCTCTTCTCCTTGGGATGCAGTGATAGGATGCATGGGAATGGTTCAAAGTTGCACCAGGGAAGGTTTAGTCTGGACATTGGAAAGCAGTTCTTTACCAAGAAGGTGGTCAAACACTGGAATATGCTTTCTAGAGAGATGGTTGATGTGCCACAGTTGTCACTGTTCAAGAGGCATTTATTTGGACTAAGTCCTTAATACCACACTTTAACTTGGTCAGCCCTGAAGTGGTCAGGTAGTTGGACAAGATGATCATTTTAGGTTCCATCCAGTTGAACTATTCTATTCTATCTTCTGTATATTCTATATCAAATATTCTGTATTCTATTCTAAACCTTCCTTCAACAGAAGCAGGCTAAATTATCTCCCTTGTCTCTTAACTACCTTATATCTACTAATTTCTCAAAACACAAAAGCTATTGGAAAGATGCTCCAGCTGAGGATGAGCCAACATAATTCTTGGATGTAAGAGAAGTCACGTTTACAACATCTTCCTCGTAAACAACATGCAGAACCCTAAAAAATGGCCCACTTGTTTCAGTAAAGCAGACTGTTTTATGTGGTGGCCATCCATAATCATGGCAATTATGAGGGAATTCATATGAGTTAATGAGAAGCACTCTTACTTGAGAACTGAGACCCACTAATGGAACAGGATCTGCAGGTGTACAGGATGCAGAAACTCACTATCTCAGAGAAGGAAATTTGTATTTCATGAAGGGCCTTCAGGGAAAGGAAAAGAACCAGGCTTCTACTTTTTTGAAATGAAAAGCAGAAAAGAGAGCCCAAAGCACCCTTAAGTGTTAGTGGGAGAATCCTTTGGGCTGTAGCGTGGGTCAGGTTTGAGTAACTGGCAGCAAAATGTTCTGCAGATTAAGTGTACATGATGGTAATATCCAGAATGGGAGGCACAGAAAAAACAAGGGACTGGTAAAGCTAGTAAGGGGACGGAGCCAATGGTGGTATCTGGGGGAAATTCATAAATTTCATGGCTGGAAATGAAGATGATGAGAAGCAAGGCTATAAAAGTGACTAATATGATTTAAGGTCAGTAGGAGAGAGACAAAACAGTCGCTGGAGGCAAGTTTTTTTGGTCAGAGCACAGCAGTGGGGGTGAGGATAGCCAAATCACTCAGGTTCATTTCCCAGACCTTTCTGTATCTCTTATTCCACATAACAAAGACTTAACAACCTCCTTAAGACTCTTTTTTGGCTTGACTTTGACTTGACTTTAATGAACTATCTTCCATACTGGTGGTCTTCAGAATTGGTCTTTCCCTCGTTTTTTGCTGTGTGGTCTGTAACTATCTCAGTCAGACTGCAGGCTCCATAGTAAATGATTATAGTGCTAAAGTATAAATCACAGAGAAATGCAGCACCTGTACAGTAGCTAAATTGCACTTATGGTGTTCTATAAAATAAAAAACCACCCAGGAGTTAAAATCACAAAAGGGTAAGATCCAGAACTTGAACTAGTTGTGCTATAGCTCTGGTCAAATTAGGATGCGGTCAAGAATTTTAAACATTACGCTACATATTTTATCCAAAGCATTAGGTAGTACACAGAAAACCTCTTCACTTGGGAAGAAGCTGTGATGTATTTCTAACCCAAGAAATATCACAGAGTGATCACCAGTGAAAATCACTTTGGACTCAAGTGAAAGAAAGGGTAAAAAATGACAATAGGAAGCCATTATAGGACACTGGGGGAGGATGAGAAAGCAGAACAGGAAATGTTTATGTAGATAAAGGAAGCCTGCAAAATAGCTACAACAGGAATCATAGGAATTTCAATTGTCCTGTCACTGAGTGGAATCGTAATTAGGAAATATCAAATAAGCGTGAAAAGCTGAAGACTAACATAGCTCTGAATTGTCTTTAGAAAGTTTGTGAACACGCTCTACATGTAGAAGCAACAGCCTCAGAAATCTCACATCCTGGCTTTTATCTCCAAATCCAAAATAGTGCAGATTTGAAAGAATCAGTTTATTGACCTTCTGGGTTATACTACTAGCTCTATTTTCTCAGGCCTTCTGCAGATGGTTGGGGGCTGGTATATTCACAGAGGATGTGGTTCATTTAACTTCTGGGGATTGACTCTTGTCATGTTTGTGGAGAGCGTGAGCAAAAAATTGTTGAGAAGACAACTTTGCAAGCTATGAGATGGTAAAGTGGCTATAGGTTTTTACTACCTGAGTTATTCTTAATTAAAGTTGGTATAAAAGATAGGCAATTTCTGGAAATCTAGTCATTTCTGGAAATCACAGTATACACTAAAAAGTTTAGTCAAATTTGTATTTAAAAAAAAATGTGCAAAATCCAGTCTTCTGCCAACAGTACCATATTGGCTTCTGTGAGGTTTAAATTCTCTGCTGCAAAAGTGCAGTTAAGAATGGGAGGCATTGGCAAAGCTTCTTTGTGTTGCAGTTGTAAGAAAGAGCTGTTAAATGAAAAATTACTTTCAGCTACTCAGGTGATGTTAAAGCATCTGGTAGCATTTGTCCTCTGTCCATCCCAAGCTTTTTTGCTTGCCTTCTACTCAGGTTCTTTGTGTCTGCTGCACCACTGCAGGCTTCCCTTTGCCCAGGGTTTCCACCTGGTACTTCCAGTTGACATTCAAATGCCCTTGATGCTTGCCCCATCCAAAACCAGTTTGTTCCACCACGGGGCCAGCATAAAACAGGTGGCAGTTCCCTCTGATACTGGACTTCAAGAGACTCGAGGAACATTGTCTCATACTAACAGGACTGCACTCAGGAAATAAGAAGAGTCGCAAGAGTAACCACCAAATATTTATGAGGAGTAATTAAAAGTGTGTTCTTCTGAGAAGCTGAAGCTCTGAAATTTATTGCACTAGACTCAATTTTTGCAAAGATTTATCTGAACAATCATCTGGTATGTTCCAATTCATAGCACATACGTCTGCCATTGTATCATTCTGCACAGCAATAATCACTTTAGTATTTATCTCTGACTTAATTCAGTATTGCTACTATAACACAGAATTTTCCTTGACATCTGCAAAAAAGGACAACATAATTTCACAGTATTTTATCTTTCTGGCCTTTATTTGCTCTGGTGAAAGATGATATAGCCTGATATTTCTCAAGACATAACTGTTGTGTCTGGAGTCATCTTTGTTTGTGTAACAAGGATAGCACTTGTGAGACTTGCAGGGGATTAAAATGAGCATTTATTTTATAACGTGATTGTAATGTAATTCACTAAGGTTTTGATGAAACTGTGGGAGAAAGTGCATAGTTAATTCTACTTTTCTCTGGCTCCATGTACATTCTGGCCTCCAAAAGTTGCACAGAGTTTCTCAAGAGTAAACTCTAATCAAACCTTTTCACAGGAATTTTTTGTTAGCAGCCTGCAGAAATGCCTGCTTTATTTTAATGAGCATTTTCAGTAGTATCACACAACTGTTTTCATAATCTTAACACTCTTATTTAAAAAACTGTGACAATCAGGCCAATTATGCTCCCATAGACCAATTTTTAGTTATCTTTGGTCAGCTTCCACTAAAAACATATTTGTGCCTCCTTGCTGTCAGCTGAAATTTTTTTTGGAAATCAGTATTATTTGTCTCACTAATTAGTCTTTAACTTGCTTTTGCTTATTTTTACAAATTTTCTTTTTTTTTCCCTCTACTAGATTATTTGCTTTTTTAAGGCTTACTACTTATTGTTTCTCCTGACCTTTGGATCCCTGAGCCTATGAGGCTCTGGGATATATTTTCCTATTTAAAATACAAAAAGGGACATTTTAGTTTCCTTTCCTTTTCTTTTTTTTTTTTTTCCCAAATATTTTCTGCCAGCAATTCCCTTTCATATGACTGCTTGATTTAGTTTCCCCAACTCATAGAAATTCAGGTTAAACTAGGAGTGGAAGAGATTCTTTTGGCAGCCTGCCTGCTGAACTCCAGAAATGCCACTTCATATAGTCCATGCTATGGATGGTTGAGTGAGCTCCAGAAGATATAGCTGGGAAGAAAAACCTGCGGCCTGAAGCCTGTTAGTCTGAGGAGAGGGGAAGGTATCCTGTAAAGTGCTTCTTCTCGAACATCACGTCTGTTTTATTCTGAGCACTTCACGTTGGCAAAGCAATTCATTCTCTTCACTGCTCCATTAGTCGGTCACAGTGAGAACTCAGCCAGCAGGCACTAGGTGCTGCCCGTGAATTTTGTGCCACTGACACCCATTTATTAATAAGCCATTAAGATATGGCAGACAGACAACCATACAGTTATTAGATAGCAATGACTTCAGACCTGTGCTTACCTGAGCATCCTTTAGGACAGGAATCTAGCAGGGAAAGGATGGCTCTGTTGTCACTTCACGGTCATCCTCCAAACACAACATTCCTAATTATATAATTGGGAAGCCCTAAAAGCATCTTGGTCCTTCATAAGTGAAATTAAGCTGCCAGTTTAAACATCTTTGCATGGAAACATCTTTGCATTAAACACTCCATCTTTGCATGGAAAACGTTAAAATTCACAGCAGATTTCCAGACGTCTGCTTCCCAACTGTTTTTAAAATCTAGGTCATTATATATAGGTGGCATCAGATATGTCTCCATGGAAGTCTCAGAATATTTTAAACAGCAAAATGGGTCAGCCTTCTTTAAAGCTTGTAACCATCTAACACAAATTTTTGTATGTGTACAGTCCAAGAAAGGTTAAATATCTCCCTTGACCCCTCATTGAATACGGATTTTTAATGTTCCATGTTCTCATAGCTCTGTGAGGCAGCATTTTCTAGATAAATGCCTCTGCTATTTCAATTTGTATGATGTTGTTTTGCCATCCAGTATGAAATCTATGGCAATATAAATCCTATCTTGTTCCACACATTGATCATTCATTTCCACATGTTGTGCAGTCATTCCTTGACTGCAGGCATTTTCCACAAGCTGAAAATTTGTTTCTTTGATTTTGTGATTATTATTGTACTCATTACATTGCCCCAGACTGGGACTGAAACAGTGATTCCAAAAGATGCCAGGCTCCCTGTGTGCAATTTTACACATGCTTGCAAATAATTTTCAGATTAGCAGGCAACACACATTACTTTAAGCAGTGTAGAGCAGAGGTATGGGGTAGTACAGTGCTGGAGAGGGCTACTAGATGGATGCTGCTGGGAAGTAGAAGGGATTAATGGGAAAAGATGGTCACCAAGCAGGAGGGAAGCACAGAGAACATCAGACCCATGTGGTTCCAGTGCAAAAGGATGATGAATGAGTAAGACATTGCTGGGTGAGAAAATCAGTCACTGCTCTGACTTGGCCTTTCCAGAGGTAGAAGCTACTTTACCTGTAGAGCAAAATGTTGGGGATCCTGCTATCACTGACAATAGATGTGTCAGCTTTGGAACCTTTATCCTGGTACCCTTGTCTTGGATCTGGTCCACTGCTTAGGGCCATACTCTGGTTACAGAGAGGTCATGATTACACAGGAGTAAAGCCATGGGGGTCCCTAACAGTCCAAAGAAAGAACTACAAGCCAAAAGCCTGACACATTTTCCCACTGCCAGCCTGAGTGCCTGAGAAACCAGCTGAAAGCCAGGCCAGCGTGAGAAGGTCCTCACTGGCCTGAGTGAAATGCACGACATTTGGCAGCTCTATGGGCTATTGAAACCCATAAAAACATTCCCAGTGCTTCCAGAGGACTGCAGATCCTGCCTACAGAACCTGCTTTCCTTGCTCCAGGAGCTCAGATAATATTACCACCTTCTGCACATTAATCCACCTGCATCTGAAAGTGTTAACTATTTCTTCCTGAACTTTTTACCTCTGCTACTAGTTTTGCTGTATCTTCCCACAACTGCCAAAGAATGAACTTGTCTCTTTTTAAATTTCTTTCCATTGCAGCCAATATAATCTCCTTGTGCCCATTGCAAATTCTGCCACCACTGAGCTCTTCTGGCATCATGCTGGCTTGTGTTTTTAGGACAGAGGGGAAGAGGGTTTTGTGTGGTCATTTAATGCATGAGAAAACTCATTAATAGATTTTCTGGGTAACTGAAATGTTGTTTTTATCTGCAGAATAGAAGGAGCCTAACACTCCAAGTTTCCTCCTGATGCCCTGGCAGTCTCCTGCAATTCCAATTTGGTGTGACTGTTTCTTTGGAAGGGAAGAGTAGCTTGAACTCTGTATTTATTCATTCTCTCTGCTGGAGCTAATCAATGAAACAATTGTAACTTTTTGGTGATGTGAGTGTTGCCATGTTTTAAGGCGACAGGAAGCCCATTACTTGCACAATTGCTAGGCCACAAGGTAAGAATGAGATGGAAACAGGACAGTGACTTAGAATACACAACTGAAGAAACTCACAGTGCACTTCTAAACACAGTTGAAATAACCTGTTCCTTCCCAGTGGGGCATTTGTAACCTGTTGCTGTGAAATTATGGTAATGTCAAGAGCAGATAATTACTTAAGCTAAGCTGTATGAAACAGCAACGCATAGATGGCTCAGCCAGAGAGTTACAAAGATTTTGTCCAACTAACAAACACCTTCAAAAAAATAAATAGATGAACAATACTGTGTGCAAATTGAACCATTTGGAAACAACGAAGTGAAAAGTCTGTGAACACTGTCTCCTTGTATGCCTGGGGAAGAGCACTCTCCTTGGCCATGGCAATGCAGTGTTGTTCCCTGAAGGTGGCTAGAAGCAACAGAGCCATCTACTGACTGACAAGGTTAACCACAGCATCTCTGTGTTAACTTGCCACTTCCATCCTAAAATTGTGGCCTGTGGAGAACTGGTTTTCAGCGGAAGCTAATTACTGAAGCACACAGTTAATAGCTGATTAGCAGCTTGCTGATTCTCCCTATTACTCACCGCTTTGACATCTGGTTAGGTACCTGTGTGGATAAGCACTCCTAAGAATGTGCCATTTATTTTCTCAAGCATGAGATGGCAACACGTCTCGTGGTTGAGAAGCAAGCTTGGTATTTGCCAAACACTGATTACTTTGTAGAAAGCAGAGAAACACTCTGGACATCAACACAATGTTATTGGAGCAACCTGGCAAAATAAGAGGATGGATATCTTTGACTTGAGACTTATTGAGGGTCCTTACTTGTGTTTAGGAGCTGTTTGTAGGCTGTGTGCTGATGCAGGTGTTTGAAAATGGAGCCTGACAGGCAACACTCTTTGTGCTATGTGACCTGAGGGCTCGCATGTCCTAGGACCACGAAGTCTTGCAGGAAGTCCATGTCTTGCCAGAGATTCTCATTAAAGCAAAAAAAAAAAAAAACAAACAAAGAACCTTTCAAGTTCATGCAATTTAAAATGACAGATGTGAAAATGGAGTGAAAGTGCTTGAAATATTGATTTTAAAGACCATTTGTGTTACAGTAACATCTAGATCCTGGATAGATGTCAAGAAGCTCCCTCTTACCAACCTTCTGTTGGTTAATAATCATATAAGGTTCAGCAGGAACAATGTCTGTGCCAGCAAACTGAGAAAATACCTGGCATACTTACTGCACAAGTAGCTGGCTGAACAGTCCAAAAGGCACTCAGACAAACGCAGTCAAACAGCAGACTGTCAATAGAAGAAGTCTGGCATTGTTATGAAATGACTGTAGGGATCAAGACTGGCCAGAGCAACTGACCCTGCCCAAGCACTCTCATAACAGCTTGTAGAACCTGGTCTTCACAAATGGTGCATAAAGTCCCACGATCCCCCTTGGGTATAGGAGGAGGCGTGTAACCTGAAGTGCTCTTGAGGAAGCTCTATGTGCTCTGCTAGGAAGAAGGCTGATTACAAATACACATAGGATTCCTTGCTAGAACTGGAGCACCCAGATTTACACGGCTATGACTTCTCTTTGAAGTGTCACTATGAGGAAATTGTGTCTTTCTTCCTCTTGCAACCACTTCAGCATGGCTTGAATTAAATTATAACTAGGTTTAATCCCTATTGCGTACACAACCTATAGGCTGAATTCACCCTTTGCAATTTTTAGAAAATACAAAGGCCAAGACTTCAAGAACTGCAGGCAAAATACTTCTCCTAGGTTATTTAATTGTATCTTGCTATTGTAAATGGGATGTGAATATAGATTCTCAGAACACAGTGTAAAGCTCCACATATATGAGCAAGGAGCTTTTGAAACTTTAAACTGAGACTCAAGACTCTTCTTATGATATTCAAGAACTTGTAAAATCTTTCTTTAAATAAGAGTGTGATGTTTAGTGAACAGAGATAAATGTTATTATAAAATCTTCTAGCTGCAAGAACAGCATTTCAGACTGAGAAGGTTATATTTTTCAGAGTACAGATGTCAGGATGACACCTAAAAAGACAAACAAGAATAGAAAAGCATTTGGAAACAAAATATTTGGAAGCAAAATCTAAACCAGCTTGTTTCCACTCAAAAATATATGAGTGTCATTACAACAGGCATGAGACAATGGCTCAGATATAACAAAATATAAATATACAAAACATATGGATTTCCAGGACAACTGGATCTTGTTTCTGTAAATACCTATGCACTGAAATGGATGCATGAAGTTTCTTGGGACTGCTCATGAGTAAAGTTATTAGTTAGAGTCTGTAAGTCTCCAGTCATGTGCTGTGACATCTGCAAACCTGTAAGACTGGAACTTCAAAAATGATAAACCGTTCTGAAGAACGATGGTTTCTTTTCTGTGGACTGGATAAAACTCAGCAAGCATTTGATAATTCTTGTTATAAATAAAAACAAGGCATAAAAAGACAAGAATTAGGGAAGGTAGATACTTTATAATCATTAGACTGCCCCTTCTCAAAGACACAATCTCAGCATTTCACATTCTTCTGCCAATTAATGAATTACTTGTGTGGCTATTTTCACCTGTGTAGCACTGACACACAGAGTGTATGGCACAGGGGGAGAGAGAAATCCCGAGGGCATTGCTGCGAGGGATACTGCCAGGAGGTAATGGCTACACCAGAGTTGCAAGCAGGGAGGAGCTGCCTTGCTAATTCCAAGCATTTTCATCACTGAGCCTGCCACACCTTGTTCTCATCATGACAATTCTGCCATAACCACACTCCTAATTCTATTCCTTGTCCCACAGGTGCCACTGAAAGAACATGCTGGGCCATACCATGCATGAAGCATGGTGAAGAAGGCTTGGAACTGGCAGTGCTGCACTGCTCTGCCCTTATAATTCCCTTGAGTGTTCTGCGAGCTGGGGAGGCTCTCGGCGACAAACACCTCTGTAGTGGTTAGTGGAGGAGCAATCCCTTCTTTCATGAAAAGCTGGATATTCACCTACATATCTTAATTCTTTCCATGCATGTCCTTTCTTGCCCTCACCCCCGAAATCTTGTTAACACAGAAAACCAGGAGTTTGGTCTTAAGTCTGGAATTTCTGGATAGATACCAACCTGAGTGGATGTGCAGTAGTGCAGATCAAGTGATGTCTGTCCTGATAACTGGCCAGCACACATACAAAGATCAGCTGTACTTGAAGTGAATAAAAATCCAAGGTATCTGGAGCATGTCACACTTACTGTGCAGGTGCCAGTTATCTGAGCATTTGCCAGGAGATGCCTGCATCCCTTTTTCTGCCTGTGTTGTCCTGAGCTGAAATTATACATGCTGACACAAACTTTACACAAGAAAAGGTAAAACAATTATAAAATATCTGATAGAGCTTCTATAATGTAGATCAGGAACCTATCAGGTTTCAGAGAAAATTCTCCTTTGAGCATGAACAATTCTGGCTACTACAAGTCTCTTGATTTTTTTCCCTTAGGTTTTTAGCCCTGAACACACTCAAAGAAAAAAATAAGACTATAGGAAGGAGTGATCTTTTCAGTGGCAGTAAATTTTATATTGCTGTTGATTCAGATGAGTCCATTACTGCTTCCTGGAGGTGAAAGGGATGATACTCTTATTGGCAATGCTTCAACATAGCTTGTATGCTATGGAGAATTAAAAAGGCACCTTTTCAGGCTGCACTTGTTCTGTTCTTAGCTGGGGGCCAAATTACTCCTTTCCTACCATGAATTATGCCCTTCCCTAATCAAATGCTTCCTGACACTGCCCTCAAAACTGGGGTTTGGGAGTATCTTTAGATATCAAGTTCACAGACTAATTATACACTTTCGTAAAAAGAACTATGAAAAAAAGGGTCACACTTTGTTTCTTATTTTAGTTAAGTATCGCTTTGTTCTCAAATTATGAGAAATCCTTTCGAGTTTATTGCTTCTATGGTTATGGACCCAGAACTGTGGGGCTGCATGGGCTGTGCCCTGATGCACAAAGAAGCCCCAGTTCCTGCAGACAGTTATGCACCTCCCATGTTTCATACATGTCCATAAAGCACAACCAGCTTGTTGCTTGGTCTACAGCCAGGCACTGTGGAGAATAGTCTCTGCTCCAAAGGGCTTATAAACCTCAAAAGGAAGTCGAGCAAGTAGCAGAAAACAAGGAAACATTTAGAGTGAGAAACACTTTTTCAGCTCTCAGTGTCATTTTATCATATACTACCATATCAGTGTCTTTGTGGGAGCTGCCTGCAATTTCTTTCATGTGGGCAGACTGACAGGTCTCTTAATGTTAATGGGGCGTCACATGAGTAAAGAATGCTTCTAATGGAAGCAGAAGCTGGATCACAGCACTGATCTCATCAGTAGCCTCTTGTGGGCAGTAAGGTCAGAGGCTTTTTCAAAGTTAAAAATCAATTGTATCAGTAGACTTTCCTGTACTTACTGCCTTGCAAGAGATCATTCTTTGCAGAAATGCTGATTTGTCTCCAATTTTTCTTTGTAGAGTCTTAGAATTATTTGAAATTTAAAAAGACAAGGAATTTGCTAAATGTATTTTTTACAAGAAGAAATGCTCTTCTAAAAAACCCCATGATAATAGCCAGTTTTGATAGATTTCCAATGGTCATTTTAGCAATGTTTTAAATTAAGTATTTGAAATAATTTTTCTTTTTCTTTCAGAAGCCCATTTCCATGTTGCCAAATATTCATCTGCCACCCCTTGCAGACTCGTGGGGCCTTAAACTGTCTCATTCTTTACATGATTTGCAAGTGAAAACAAGTAATTCTGTATTTCCCTCTCAGTCTGCTCTATTTGAATTCTCTGGTGGCTAGAAAGGAGAAAGATTATTAGCTTTCTTATCAGTGAATATGTTTATAAAGTCTCTCTCTCTCTCTCTCCTAATAGCCCTGTAGTTCTTGCGGCCTTCAAGTAATTTCTGACTGCTACCCCTTGTGATGTTTGATGGAAATTTGCCACTGAGTTAAAAGTTTAGAGGAAGGATCAGCTGGTGCATTAAGTCCTAACAAAAAAACGTGAAAGCCCATTATTATACTTAAAAACATATGCATTTCAGCTTGTTTGCTTACAGAAATATCAGAAATACCACTGACAAATCGCATACTTCTTGTCAAAAGACATGTAGTCAAACCTGTTTGTCAGTGCTGTTAATATGGCAACAAAAAGGCTTACAGAGACATTTTTCCTGATGGAAATCCATTATGGAAATTCCTATAGTACTGTTGGGAATTGTAATATTTCTAGTACTGAGAAGATGATACACACTTCCAGAGTGAGAAAATCCATGTGAACATGACCTTTCCCTTAGTTTTCTTAAGGAATAAACCACTCTGGCTGCATGTATACAACTGAACGGAGCAAAAACAGCACAAACCCACTCTTTCTTCCCCATCAATCAAGTTTTCCAAATCACTAACTGAAATGTAAATTCTGTGATTTATGAGAAAAAATCTTGGCAAGGACTGAAATACTGATTTTCTCAGTCATTTGTTCTGGAGAACAAATGTGGGAATCCTTGTGATTGTTTCATGGTAAGGCAGAGTTTTTAAAAAGTCTTGGAGAGAACTGATGTGTCTGAGCATAGAGATTCTCAAGTTCCTTCTGGTTGTCATCCCACATACAGGTCAGACATTTCACATGACCCCTACTATTAGTATAAATAACAGAAGAGGCTGAATTTGTTAGTTGCAACTCAGCTTGTAACTCAGCTTGCAACTGCTGTGATTTTACTTCATGTTACAGTGCCTAAATTGTGCCCTGCTGGCTTCTGCAGAGGAATGAAAGAAAGAAATGATTCAAGTTTTTAGACTGTATACTACCTTATCAGTCAATAAATAAATTAATAAAAATGATCGAGAAACAGAGATGGTATTTTACTGCCAATAACTTGAGATTTTCATCTATTCCAGCATGATCAGTGGATATCAGCATGGACTGGAATCACAGAATCACAGAATATCCTGAATTGGAAGGGACCCACAAGGATCCAACTCCTGCCCCTGCACAGAACACCCCAGGAGTCACACCATGTGCCTGAGAGCATTGTCCAAGCACTTCTTGAACTGTGTCAGGCTTGGTGCTGTAACCACTTCCCTGGGGAGCCTGTTCTGGCAACCAACCACCCTCTGGTGGTTGCCCAGCCTAAACCTCCCCTGCTATAGCTTCATGCTGTTCCTTCAACCCCTATCATTGGTCAGGGAAGAGACCAGTGCCTGCCCCTCTGCTTCCTCTTGTGAGGAAGCTGCTGGCTACAATCAGGGCTCCCCTCAGTCTCCTCCAGGCTGAACAAGTCAAGTGACCTCAGCCACTCTCTGTATGAATTCCCCCTCTAGACTGGTCGCCATCATCATGGCCCCCTTTAGATGTTCTCTAGAAATTTTATCATATATGTATATTCTGTGCCTTAGTTAAGAGCTTGGAGATGCAGGATCTTGTAGGCTATGAATTTCCTTGTGGATCGGCTAGTGGCTGTATAAGAAAGCCCAACTCTCAAATCAGGTACCTGCTTCAGACATTTCAAGAGTCAGAAGATGACCCCTCAGTCTTTTATAACATTTTAATGCATGAATTCCTTTACAAAAAAGAAAATTTTTGGCATTCTTAAAGATTTGCCATAATTTTTTTCCTCTGAACTACAGAAATGTCACAGATGATACGAATATGCAAAAAGATTACAGTGGATGTGTCAAGATAGGTCAAGCCAGACAAGTATTAAAAATAGCAACATAATTTCTTGCATGTTAAAATATCAAATGAACTCTTGGTGTCATATGATACTTCACAGTGTATATTCATAAGACATTTATGCCCCCATGGCAGGGGTTTGGAATGATCTTTAAGGTTCCTTCCAACCCAAATCATTCTATAATTCTAGGAGTCTCATTTTCTGGAGCATAAATTAATGCTGAACCATTTTTACAAGGTTTTAACTTTTAGTCCTAAAATGAGATTGTTGCAAGTGTCATGCTGTCCCCCGAGGGCCTGTGCACAGTGCAGGGATCTGCTCACAGAGCTGGCACACCATGCATCTTCTAAAATGCCACCACCAAAGAGATCTTACTGTTCTCAGGTTCTAACTCAGGAGATTTCTCAGTCATCCCAAGTCTGAAATTTTGTATAGTAGTTAAAATGTCCGCTGTAGAAATACTGTGTGTATTTACAGACCACCAAGTTGTCAAGCTATAAAATTTCAACCACTCTGAATGAAAAATTCTGTGGACTATTTGCCTTGATTTTTGCATATTAATCTTTCCAACTCCCCTAATCAGCTAGCTGATCCTTATGTACAAATATCTGCCAAGTGTTTAGAAATTGTAGTTTATTCTTGGAGAGTCCCAGGAATTCCAAGTAACATGCTCTGGTAGTGACAGCATGATCAGAATTTCAAGAGCAAACAATTGCTCTTAAATAACAAGGGAGGGAACTGGGAAGCTGGTATGAGCATGTCAAGCGTTGTCACTGAAGGTGCTGTCAAGTACCAGTTGTCCACATTTACAATTTGATAAACCATCTCAAAGACAACAGGTGCTGTAGGAACACACCTGAGGTCTCATGCTCCGTCTCAGATATAAGGCATACAGAAAGGTAATTAAAGGCATACAGAAAAGTAATTAAAAGACAATGAACATAAAAATAAGGACTGTTTCCTCTGCTTCTGCAAATTCTAACATTAGCTGTCTGCATCCGTGTTTTATTTAAACAGGAGAATTAGGTCCTGGGGGCTAATGATATTCCTTCATGCTTTTCTTTTTATCTTTCCCTTCAGAAGCTGGAGTTCTTTATGGTCCTCTCTTCATTAGCAAACTTCTTCATGCCTCTCTCCAGCTTAATTAAAGGTCTGAATCTTTGGCATTAAAGGGACACTATCTACTGGAAAAATCAAACCTGTCTGAAACCCTTGAGCCTTCTGTAGCTACATACAGTGTTTGATGACAGAAGGGAATAGAAGGAAACATTGTTTGTTCAAGAGACAAATTGGGGTTTTATAAGCATTTTTAATTTTTTGTCAAGTGAGTGAGGCCAACTTTTATTGCAAAGATTCATTAGAAGTATCATGAACTGAACTTTTCCCTTATTCATTGTCATTTTATCCATCCACTTTGATGGTTATCCTTTAAAGTATTTTCTTCCCAACAACTGAAAAACCACATTCATGATTAAATGTTTGCAGTGCTAACCTGGAAATTCAGAAGCTCATTTTATGGTTTTAGACAGAATTCTTGAGCAACATTTGGGGTCCATATTGAGACAAGTGTCTCAATATCACTATGTCTATCAATATGTCTTTAATATCTCCATTAATTATATAAATAAAGGGACTGAGTGCAGTCTCAGCAAATGTGCAGATGACACCAAGCTGAGTGATGCCGAGATGCCATCCAGAGGGACCTGGACAAGCTCAAGAAGTGGGCCCATAGGAATCTAGTGAGATTCAGTAAGACCAAGTGCAAGATTCTGCACTTGGGTTGGGGCAACCCTCGGTATCAGCACAAGTTGGGGGATGAACTGATAGAGAACAGCCCTGGGGAGAAGGACTTTGGGGAGCTCATGGATGAGAGGCTGGACATGACCCAGCAAAGTGCATCTGCAGCACAGAAAGCCAAACGTGTCCTGGACTGCATCCAAAGCTGCGTGGCCAGCAGGGTAAGGGAAGGGATTCTGTCCATCTGTTCTGCTTTGGTGAGACCCCACCTGCAGTGCTGCATCCAGCTCTGGGGTCCCAGCACAGGAAGGACATGGACCTGTTGGAGTGAGTCCAGAGGAGGCCACCAAGACAATTAGAGGGATGGAGCAGCTCTCCTAGAAAAAATGGCTGATAGTGGGGTTGGTTCAGCATGAAGAAGAGACAGCTCAATCTAGGGTCACTGAGTTGCAGCCTTCCAGTATCTGAAGGGAGCCTACAAGAAAGACGGAGAGGGACTATTTACAAGGGCATGTAGTGACAGGACAAGGGGGAACGGATTCAAACAAAAAGATAGTAGGTTCAGATTAAATACACGAGGAGGAAAACTTTTACTGTGAAGGTGGTGAGGCACTGGCACAAGTTGCCCAGGAAAGCTGTGGATGCCACATCCTGGGTACTGCTCAAGGCCGGGCTGGATGGGGCTTGGAGCAACCTGGCCCTACTGCAAGATGTCCCTGCCCATGGCAAGGGGCTTGGAACCAGATGATCTTTAAGATCCTTTCCAACCCAAACAATTCTGTGATTTGGTGATTCTTTGTGATTCAGTGGCCTCCGATCTGGTTATAAAATAGCATTTCCTGACCTCACAAGGACATTTGGGATAACTACACTGCGGCGTTCCCACGCAACGGTGATGGAGACAAGACACACAAGCAGCAAAGCTTTAATTGCCATGCTGAGAAGCATTTGAGCTTTCCAGTGGCCGAGACCTTCTTGTGAATGAGCACAGCGACCCGAGCAGCCGGCGAACACCCACACCCCGTAGCGCGGCCCGCAGCCACAGCCACAGCCCCCGCCCGCCACTGCGGCCCGCGCGCGCCCCCGGGTGCCGCTCGGCGGGAGCGGCGCGGGGCGGGGGCAGCGGCGGCGCCGCCGCTTCCGGCCTCCATTTTACGTGGTGGCGGCGGCCGCAGGCCGAGGCGGTGCCGAGGGTGCAGGGGTTTGGCCCGGACGGGCGTGTTCCGGGTGCCGCGTTGTTTCTTCTTCTTTGGGCGTGGTGGACGAGGTTGTGATCTCCTGTGGCTGCGGTTCCCGGAGTGCCAGCACGGGGATGGGCTCCCCCAGCTCCCCCGGGAAGTTCGCCCCCGGCCGCTGAAACCGCCCGGAGGCTCCCCCAGAGGTTGGAGCGGCGTCGTGTCCCCGGGAGGAGGAGAGCGGGGCAGGGCCGGGCCCCGCGGGCAGCATGGACCAGAGCGTGGTGGAGCACCCGGTGACCCTCATCATCAAGGCCCCCAACCAGAAATACACCGACCAGACCATCAGCTGCTTTCTGGAGTGGACTGTGGGCAAGCTGAAGTCCCACCTCTCCAAGGTGTACCCCAGTAAGCCGGTGAGTTGTTGGCCAGCCCTTTTCCCTCGCCTTGTCGGTAAGGCTGGCACTGCGGCGACTTGGGGACAGGCGGTCAAGACTTCCCTTAAGCCTTGTTAAATAAACAAACAAGAGCCCTGCTGCCGAAGAGTGTGACCTGCGTGAAGGCGATGGCCGGCCCTTTGCTTTCAGGGAAGTTGGCAGTGTAACAAATATGAAGCTGCTCTTCTACATCGTGTGAGAAGATCGCAGTGTAGCATCCAGAAAGGCGATATCGCTAAAGATGCTTACTAATGCTTCACTTATCTTTTTTTTTTTCGGGAACTGAGATTTAGGTATCACAGTTAACTGAATTTGAGACTGAATTTCGTAAATCTAAGAGCACTGGCTAAGAGTTCTGTCTGTTCTCAAGTACAAGCAATATACTTAAGGTTAACACGATGTAGGGAGTTAACTGAGATGTGAAGCAGATAGATGTTTATTCATAAAATTACTTGAAATTACGTAGTTGAACGACCTCCAAAATTATTTCCTCTTTGAGAAGCCATTTTTCTTGAGATTGTGCTGAAAATTCTTCTGTCAGGTGTTATACAAACTTGTATGACAGCTGTGACTGTATTTTGAAACTTAATACCTATAGCTTTTTGTGTTTCTGAGGGGAATACGGTTTATTTCGGAATTCCTCTTAAATTGTAAATGTGGCAATTAAAAAGGGCTATGAAAAAGCATAGGCAATAGGTGATAATACTGTATATGTGTAGAATAGCAGTCATGCAGAACAGTATATTTAAAAATTTGTTCCAGAGAACTGCAGCAGCATGTGGGGCCTACAACCAGGCTTTAGAAAACATCAGAAGAAGGTGGCATTTATATTTTAAATTATTTTTCACCTAGTTCAATAGAAGAATTACTGTCATTGTTGATTTTTTGACATAGGAAAATAAAATGATTGCTTTGTCTCAAAAAGGTTTCTGCCTTTTGGAGAAAGAAGAAGAAAAGCAGCCAACAACTTGGGCTGTGTCACTGGTACATTGACATCTGTTAAACAGTTGTGAGAGTTTGTAAATATAGTTACTGCTGTGGGTAATTCTCTGAAAGAGCCTGTCTTCTATGGAAAACAAAAATTCCACTCCGGCTGATTGCTACTTTGTCCTCACTAGAATTTCCTCCAGTGAGTGTTTGTGTTTAAACACTAGTTTTCTTACTTGTCCTATGAATGATCCTGCTAAATTGAGCCCCTGAAAGGAAAGAACCTTAATGAACAAGAGGTATTCGTGTTGCATTGTAGGCTTGAAACAGTACTATAGTGCTAAATTTCATCCTGAAACATCTTTCTTCTGTTGAAAATAGATTCCTCAACATACCTCTCAGTATTACATGACCAGTTCAGCATACTCAAGTCTGTTCTGGGTTAAAGAATGGGGAGTTTCTTTAATGAGAACTCTCAGTAATTTTAATTTGGATTTACTGCACTTGCAGTGAAACTAATAACTGAACACAGTATTTTTATTTCACAGGACCTTTCAAATTAAAGTAATAACATGGGAGAGGAGAAGGATGTTTAATAGGATATCTTTGTCTTGATATATTTTGAGTGCTACTGCATTTTTCAAATGTAAGTCCTTTTGCTTTTAGGAGCTCCCCTCCCCCTCCCTTTTTTTTCCCTTTTTTTTTCCTTTTTAACCAGATCAGTGTTAAAAGTATGATTTCTCTGTTCCCTCAATATGATAGGTCCTGGAAATAATTTCTATTACAATGCTATTTTAAGGTGGTGGGAATACACCAGAACACAGAGACTACAGGCCTTGCAGTGTTCTTGAAGTTAAGAGTGTAAAATAGAAATCAGTTGCTGTCATTGCTATACATAGTATTTCAAGTTTTCTGTGTGACTTGAACCTCATTCCTGTATGTGCATCTGCAAATTAATCAGTAAATTATGATAACTGTAAGTGTCCTAATTAAATTTACAATTTATTAAGAGTATGTTTTTAGAAAGTGAGGTGGTTAGAATAGGCAAATGAGAAGTTAGGTCTTGAGGCAGTGTTGTTTGGGATTTTTCCAGATTTTGTGTAAATTAATTGCCTGAATACATACAGATTTCAAATACAGGCAGATTTAGATTGGTTTAGTTGTTATTAAAGTTGATATACTTCGCAAAGTAAGTACTTGAATAAGCTAAATAGGCTCAGAAGAGTGTTAAATTAGTTTGTGAGTCTTTGCTAAGATTCACATTTGTCAATACTTATGCTCCCTGTCTGAACCAGTTTTCACAGCTAGAGTACTGCAGTTACAATGTCCCTAAATGAAATACTTATGTGGAATAACACAAGGCTGTTGTAAAATCAGCCTGGGTGTCTCAGTCTGGCAGACCCTACCTTCAGTGCATTAGCTGCTGCATTGATTACACCCATAAAGAGTAATTTAAAACTGCTGTTTCTCTTTTCCCACAGTACTTGTCATCTAGCATTTGCCTGCAGTTCTTACTAGATGTGGTTGTCTGGATTTTTATTAGCTATGGAAGAATGAGAGAGAGGCTTGGTGAACTAAAATAATACCTGTCTGGTAGCTGTAACTGTATAGCTGAGAGATTGCCTGCGTTCCTACAGAATATTGCTACACTGACTTAGGTTTGGTGTTTTGTAATGTGCTGGGCATAGCTAGTTTGGACTAAGCATTGCAAAAGAAGTCTTGCGTGAAAAATGGAGGAAAAAATTCCAAACCAGTAGCTCTGGAGTTCTTAGTTTTGAATACATATATTTTGGATTTTGAGCTGCAAACTGTCTTCCATCTCACTCTAGGTTCTAGAATAAATTTTTTTCTTATGCCATTTGCTTTCTTCTGAAAATGGGGCTACTCTAATTATGTGGTTTGAGGTGTTTTTTCATCACAGTTCAGTGTTTCAGCTAGCAGTGAGCATCCTGTTCTTGAAGCAGGAGGTGTGGTAGTGAAATTTCCTCTGGCAGAGGATGAGTTGAATGCCTTTTCCATTTACTTTGGCATATATGTGAGGTACTGTGTTTCCACATTTATTACCTCTTCTTCCATCTGCATTAAAAAAATAAATGTCCATTTCAGAGTTGCAGGCTTTCAACCTGAGAATTGCAAGTGATAATCCTTTAGTTCTCAGGTAGGTGTTTAATTTATGAAGGGAGGAGCATGGGGTTTAAGGCCTCATCTTCCCCATTAAAGTACTCAACATATGTTTAACCTTTTCTTCTGTGGTTTTGTAGGAAGTTGAAATGCATTACTGAAGGCCGTGTAGTCAGCTTTGAGGGGCTGTTCTAATTTTGCCAGTTTCACTTCTGTAAAATACTCATATTTAAAAATGACTTGTATCCTGTTTGAGAAGATCCTTTAATTAGAGGGGATGGAAGAGGGACTGGTTCATGAGGTACTGAAGAGAACAATTGAAAGTAACCATGTAGAAAGCTCCTTTATGAATGAGGCAGGCAAAACAACACTCTAGTGCTATGCTGGATGGTGATTTAAAGATTTGGAGCTGGCGGGGTTTTTGCTGTTGGGCTTTCCTTGTTTTAAGTGCTTATCTGTTCTTATTAATCTCCAGATAATCTGTCTCAGGACCCAGAAACAAGGATTCTTAAAATTTTTCTTCTGATTGCACTGGTCAGTCTAAAGCAACAAGTTTCCAATTAAAAAAAAATCCAATTTAAAAAATTCAAGTTTTCTTTAATCTTGATGCTTAAATTCAGATTTTTCAGTCCTTTCCCAAACAAAGAATGCAGGCTTGCATTCTGCTGGTAACCTGCTCCAGCTTGAAGGGAGCAACAAAATAGTATAGCTCAAAAGAAGTTACTGACATGAGTCAGGCATTTTTTGTTGTTTTAAATGTAAATAGAAATAGTACAGCATTGTTGACTATATTGCAGTATTTTATCCATTTGAGCTACAAATAACTAGTTCCTTGTGTTGGGAGACATAAAAATACCGTCCAAGGCCACTAATTAAAAATTCAGAAAAGTGCAGAAGAGTAGAGAAAATTACTCTTAAATAGAAGTGATAAACAGTTCTGCGCAGTATGTGGCAGGTTATTAAAAAAACCAAAACAAAACAAAAAACAAACAAACAAACAAAACCCAAACATGTATTTAATCATGAATGGCTAGTATGGTTTGGGAAAAAAGTTAAGGCTTCAGATTTCCTGAGTACGTATTAGCATTATTTGCTTTGAGTATCTCAGTTTTATTCTAATGATATGACCATTCTTTCCAGGTTAAAAAAGCCCCAAACAGTTTTGTAACATTTCTGTGTTCTGCTAAATTATTTGGGATCTGTAGAAGGCTATTGAAAGAAAAAGTCAAAACTTCTGTGAAAGCGTTGCTGAATCACAGAGATCTGGGGCTCAGCTATTTATTTGTCTTAGTATTAGCATGAGCAAGACTGTAGAATGGGCTGGGAAAGGAAGAGGAGAGGTGTAAGGCTTGGTATTCCCGTGATGGGGAAATTCTTCAAATAGTTCATGCTGATAATGCATGTCTGTGTTGCTGTTAGGCTAGATTTCTTTGTTTAAGCATTTGTTTGTTTTTCTTTATCTTGTTTGTCTGAGTAAACTCCTTGATTTAGCATACTGGACATCTTACTTCCAGATAGGGATGTTAGTTTCCTTTAAAATAATTGTTATTTCTATTGTGTGGAGTAGTCCAAAGTTACTAAAATATGAACAGGATATAATTTGTTAAAAAAAGAAATAAAATCTTTGTTTATAAAATTAGATTATTTTAAACTGGGAAACTTTAAAAATAGGAAAAAAAAAACTTAGCCAGGTTGGAAGGCTACCTTAAAAAATGCTTTTGTTGCTTTTTGCTTTTTAATGATGCCCTTCTTGTTTTTTTGTAACGCTGTTGGCTGTTGGTTTTAGTTTTTTGGGTTGGGTTTTTTTTTTTTTTGTGCAGGGGGTTTGAAGGTGGGGGAAAGGACTAATAACAGAAGTCCTTTGTTGAAAATGACTGCAATTTGTGCTCCTCTATGTATTTTAATTGGCATTCCATTGTTCTGCTAACTTTCTTTGCCCCAGCCACTTGTCCATCTATATTTTCAGAAGGTGCCTGGGACGAGGAGCAGGGTATAGAACAAATCACTAAAAGACAGGAATTATTGAATGTACTCAAAAGTTTTCTTGAAAAGCATTTACCCTTGTAGATTGTTATGGCACTCTTGCTGAGTGCTTAATAGCATAATTCTTTTTCAGAAGTAATTTGTGAGTTGGACTTGAAACCTCTGAAATGTTCTTAAGTATGTCTGTTGGTGATTTGATTTAGCATTTGCAGATGAGAAAATTCTTTTTATCTCCACCTATATACCTGTGCAGCAGGAGAAAAGCTAAATTCCTTTCTTTGTCCCCATCTCCTAGTCTACAAAGGATCAGAGACTGGTGTATTCTGGCAGACTGCTTCCGGATCATTTGCAGCTGAAAGATGTTCTCAGAAAAGTAAGCTTTCTATCAATACCACACAATATTTGATCAAAGCCCATTTTTGGGAAAGAGGAATTTATATTTGTTGTTTAACTTAAAATTTTCATTGTTATATTGAGAGATGTAACCATATAATGTTGATAGGTTCTGGAACACTATTTTCAAGTATGCCTTGTGTGTGGGATTATGATACTTGTGGATTGAGGAGGCATGTTTCCAAATGGTGGGAGAGCAAGTAGGCTATGCTAAGTCCCAAGCAAGTGATATGTTGTGTATCACAGAATCATGGAATGATTTGTGTTGGAAGGGACCTTTATAGATATTCTAGTTACAACCCTCCTGCTTTGGGCAGGGGCACCTTCCACTAGACCAGGTTGCTTAGAGCTCCAACCTGGCCTTGTCTTCTTTGGACAGTTACCACTGTTGCATAAATGGAGTAATACAACATGTTTATGTTGATTTGGGACATCATTTAAATTCTCAGAGGTTCAAATCCAGAACTTTAGTCAAAAGTGTAAGCACTTGTGTAACCAGATAAAGACTATTCTATTAATTATGGAGAACCAAGAATTCTCAATTCCTGAATAATTTCCTGGGAAGGCTGTTGTCTTGGTTTTGATTTGGCAGCTGTTAACCATTCCTGATGATGTTTGAAACTTTGTTAGTTTTTGCTCTTTTCATGTCATACTTTTTAAAAAATTCTATTGATTCCTGTTGTAACAAATAATTCTTTAATCTGATTTTGGATTCTTCAGTCAACATCTAGATCCCAGTTCTGAATATGTGTGACATCTCATGAAGAAGTCTTGGATTACATGCAGTTGGTTTTCAAACTGGCTCGAATAGCTTGGATTGATACCAAGTAATAAGGACTTTGAGTTAGCAAAGTTCCTAAAAATGTGTAGAACAAGACATTTAGGGTAGATTATAAAGAGCTTTTGTTTCAGTTTTGATAGTGGCAGGAAACATGGTGCATTATGTTGAGTTGTCTAAATTCTTTGTGAACAGCTCAGGATGAACCAATAGCTGTTACTGGGGAAATACCTTAGGTCCTTGCACAGTTTTTAGTCCTATGAAATAGATGAACTCTGTAATACAGTAACTGGTAAGGATACTTTTTTGTACTGTATTGAGGCAAAAATTAATCTACAGGCTGCAAGAATGTGAGGGTCACATTTTAAAACCTCCTGTGGAGGAAAGTCTCCAAACGTGGATGGTGCTTTAGTGAAAGTGGCCACCTGAATTTCCATATTAAGATGGAGAAACAGATACAGAGGAGTCTTGAGTATTGCTTCAGCAGACTAACACTTTATAATCTTTATTCTGAAATAGATTTTATTAAATGGGATTAAAGTTCTTACCAAAGAAAATGTTTGCAGTTTACTATGTATAGGTTTACTAGAAAACTGAAGCTGGGCTATTGCAAACCAGTGTATGCCCTGTACCGTTTAAAAGTTCAAGGAAATGGTTTTTGAACTTATCTCCAAGCTTAGTTTTGCTTGCTAAGGACAAAATTAAATCTGAATTCCTTAAATTGACTTGGCCTACTTGCTGCACACTGGCTTTAGAAAACAAGCCAGAAAAACTTTACGTACTGGAGGACAAACTTTGTAATTGAAGTCTTACTTCACCGTACAGAGGCTGTGCTTGACTCTAAAGCCTTGGTATAATGCTTTAATGTCATAATGGCAGTTATAGGCCTTGGGTGTAGTTAAAGAAATTTAGCGAATGTGGAAACACACCAGTCTTAAGCACAAAGTTAGAAATTTGTATTGGAAGAAGAGGAGTTTTTGTGCTAAAGCTTTTGAGAGCTTTTGGAAAAATATGATTAAACTTAAATTCAGTCTCATTCTGTGCCAAAATCTTCCTACTGGATTATCTATAAACTCCTAATATTATCTGAGGACTTATTAAATTGCTAAGTCTAGCTTTGTGATACTTGCTTCTTGGTACTAACCAGTGTCATTTCACTGATACAAAATGCCTCAAGGCTGGAAGTTGTGACACTCTTCTAGCACAGTGGTGTCCAACACATTACATATGAATAGAGGTATGTTACAATAAACTGCCACATTTAATAAAGGTGTATGCTGCAGGCTAACCAGCGTTATGCCTACCTTCCCTTGCCTTTCCCTGGGGCATACATTCTTATCTAGGAAAAAGGTCATTAGTTAGTTTCAAGGCTTTTGACATGGTCAAAGCTCTGATCACCTGTGTTCAGTGCTTTCTGATCCTTGCTATCAGTGACTGGTAAGAAATTACACTTAATGTAGCAGTGAGGCTTGTGCTTGGGGTTAGAGGCCAGTACTTGGGGAGGAGTTTAAATGGCTGAGTGTGCATTGCCTGTGCTAGCAGTAATGCACAGTGATGTATAAAAACATTTATCTAGTTTTCTCTATTCCTAATGATCAAAACCATAAAAATGGGTAAATGGCTGTTATAGCACATTTATATATAGTTTTAAAAAAACCCTCCAAATGCAGATTTTCTGAATGTCATCTCATTAAAAATGGCAGCTTGCCTGCACCATGCTGATTTCAGAAGAGGATAGAGGGATGTTTTTGTTGCTCCTCTTGTTTAAAATTTACTTACTGAGGAAGCTGCAGTGTGCAGTTTAAATATGCAGCCATGGCTGTTGTGTTGCTATGGCCATGTAAGGGGGTGTTTTAATTTGGTACAGTGAAATAGCTTCAGATTCAAGTTATGGCCTCCAGACTGGGGGTGAGCATGCTCCTGCAGAATTGGCATGGCCTTGCTACATGGCTTCAAGTGGTGGCATGCATTTGCTTCCTCACTTTCAAATATTTAGGAATACTCAAGTCCCACCTAGCACTTTGAACAGCATTCCCGGAGCATGGAATATCTGCAGGTGCCCTTCAGTTGCATGTCAAGTTTGGCTCAAGCCTGAATGCAATGGCTGGCACATTGTTCCTATCTTGGTCTGCTTGTGGATTTCCAGTGCCTACGTTTTTCATGTACCCCGATGTCTCTGTTCAATAACCTTCTTCATAGATTTCAGTGCAAATGTAAGCATTCTTAACTTCAGGTAAACTGAGCCCTGTAAAAGGTGTGAGATTTTTCCAAAATAAAACTTAAAGCTTGTGATATGCTTCCTCATGCTTCTCCTGAAGCCCTGCCATTGGTTCTGCTGTACTACAGTTTTAGGGAAAACTGGGATAAAGTCAATGTTCCATAGGTTATTGTGGACAGCTTCTAAGAAGACATTAGTTGTGAAACAGTAGGATTCTCTTGTGCTGGTCTCAAGTGTTGCTTTATGGTCTTTTTTGTATAATATTTCTTTAGTGCTTGCAACTTTGAATTTTTAAGAACTGTTTTTTTACTTGTAAGTTTCTCCAATATTGTTGCTTTAGCTCTTCAATTTCTTTAATTTTTAGCAAGATGAATATCATATGGTTCACCTGGTATGTACATCTCGGACACCCCCAAGTTCTCCAAAACCCAGCACCAGTAGAGAAGGTCACGGAACGTCCACTTCCAGCAGTAGCTCAGTGAGTTTTTTTCATATACAGGACATGAATTCCTGCTACGCTAAGGGAACTTGCCATTAATTTATCTTTTAACTTTTTATATTTGTCTGTAAAATGGTGTGTTGAAAGTAGAGCATGCCATATGAATTTGTACAATTAGACTTTATTATTTAAGGATGTCATTTTATTTAAACAAAGATGACGTTTTTCAAATTGTAATAGTTATGTTTATTAGATTATAAAGCACTAGTTTTCCTAAGCTATTCTTTCTTTTTAACACTGTATTGACAAGTACACTTTCCTTTCTCTCCATATCCCTGTATCTTTGGCAGAAATTGCACAGTGTATTCAGAATTTTAGGAAAACTAAGTTGAGATTTGTTTTGTGAAAATTTAAGAGTGACTAGTCATAGTATTGCTGTTGTCATGAGACACAGGTGGACCTTGGCCAGTTTTTTTTCTGTTTGATAGGAATTGGCCAGTATTTATGTATGAACTTGGAGCTAGTCATAGCATTTGTAAGACAGTCAAAAGTAGGAAGTGTTCTTACCACTTTTATTAGTTAAATTGTTTACAGAACATGTCTGTTTATGGTGTTTTGAACCTTCCCCTCCTCAAACCCTCTGAAAATGATGGTCATCTTTGGTTATCTTGTGTTTTAAAAGCAGTTATGATTTCTGTTGAGAACTTGGTAGTTCTTTTTTTCCCAGAATTGGCAGTATCACTAAGTAACCCTTGAAGGTTAGTCTGAAAGGGATATATACAATGCCAGTGTGGGCACATTTCATCTGAGATGTGTGGATTGTCAGCATATGGGAAAGAGCCTTTGAAGCTGTCTGTCTTCATTCTGCAGTTGATAGGGCCTGTGTCAGGCTGCTGTGTGACAGTCAGAAACACAAGCAGTTTAAGCAGTGGTAGAGAGGGGACTGTGGCTGCAACATCTTTTCAAAGGCTTTATTTATATTTCTGTCTACAGGCAGGACACAGGCAGCCAGCTTGGCAAGTGTTTTATTGCTGTGTACATTAGTCATCAGTGCTGTATTTGAATGACTGTATTAAAGACTTCTTAAAGCAGGCAGTATGCAAAATTCCTAATACTTGGGAGAAAACAGCCTAAACTCAAATCTTGAAAGGCCTTTGTCCTTCTATTTGATTTTTGTTTTTATTCCTCCCCACCCCCACTGTCTAACAGTAAATTTTACTTGTGTTCATTGTAGGGCAGATGTGATATGGGTGTCTTAAGTAATTGCACCTCCTCACTTCCTGAGTTGTCAAAGTTAAAGAGGATGTTTTACTAAGTAAATATTATAGTAATTCTTAGCAACAGGATTTGGGGATTTATTAAAACTGAAATAATGCAACTCAATCGCCCCATTGTAATCTTATTATGGTGATGGTTTAGAAGCCAGGTATCAGAGGTCTGACACTAGTTTCAGGTGTGTTCTTAGAGCCTAAATAGTTCCTAGCTGTTTCCCGATTCCCATTGATAGCCCGCCTTGTAAGCTAAACAATTTGGATTGGGCAGGTGGCACAGCTGAAGTGGGTGAAGAGTAGAAGGCGTAACTAAAGATAAGGCTAGAGGAATGGTATTTTAAGCCACTGTCTCTGAAAACAGTCATATCCTGAAGTTGTAATTACTTCTGTTAACAATAGCCACTAGAATTTTTGTTCCTGCTAAATATTCTTTCAATTAAGTTTTAGTTTGCTTCAGCTTTTTGAAACTGATTCCCAGTGACTTGTGGTTTTCTCTGGAAACTATCAAGCGTTGGGTCTTTCTGAAAAATATTTTTTTTCCCCTCTTGCACCTGAGTGCAATTTTGAATTTCTGTTTTTACTAAGGCTTGCCAGAACCAATAAAACCACAAAAGACTTACCCAGTGTTTACACTCTTAATAAAACTTGTGACAAAACATTAAAGCAAGTAGTTTTTTTAAGACACGGTAGTAAATCTTGTAACTGTGGCAAAAGATCCATGACCTTGATTTTATTTATTTTTAAGAATTTAGACTGTTCTGGGTCAACTGCTGCCTCACCCACAAACCAAGAAGCTTCTTCTACGTCTTTGAACACTAGTGCAGATGGAGTGAGGCATCGTAATCTTCTACAAGCACACAGCAATCCCACGCCAAGCCACCAGTTCCCTTATTTAATGCAAGGGTAAGTGAGACTGAAGCAATCCCCACTCTTTGATATTCTTTACAGTGCTTTAAATGTTCAGTTGCAATTAAGTTTCTTTCACAGTCTGGAAAGCCATTTGGCTAGTTCACCTTGAAGCATAAGCCACATTAGAAAAGTTTTCATATGAAAATTAATGTTTTTAGCCAGGAGTCAGTCAAAAAGGAAGCACTCTTGGTGCTCTCCTTCAGGCTGATTTTTTTAATATTTTTCTTTATGATTCCTACCATCAATTTTCTTGGACAAGTGCAGCTTTAATATGTCTTGTACATGTAGTTAGTAATGTAACTGATAGAATTGTTACTTCTGGTTGTCTTTTCTGTCCTTTATTTTAGCAGTCAACACTAAATTGTTAGCAGAATACGATGGTTTCTATTTTTTTTACACATAAGAAATGTAATTGTTCATTTCTCCATATTTGATTCAACTGTAGAAATGCTATGCAGGTGTTTTGGGTACTTGTGTATCTACAACAGAATGTTTAAGGATTTTCATACATACCAGTGAAAGGTAACCAGACCTAGATCAGGTCAGTTATTACATAAATATTAAAATTGTGTCTTTTCTTTTTGTGCTTAAGAAGCAGCTTTAGGAATTTTAAGCCATGTGACCTTAGCAGCTGCTTAAACATGTTTTTGTTTTTAGTAGCAGTACTAGTAGCTTCTTCCAAGGGGAAAACAGGAGGATGTTGTGTTCTGAGATGATAGCTGTCATTTCTTCAGGGAGTGCTTTCAAGTTTCCTTTCTGACAAGGTGTTCTCCCAGTACTGTATAGATTCTAGAAACCTACTTTGGAGAATGTTGAAACCAAATCCTCTAAAATATGAATGTGCTAACAGTAACATTGTTTCAGTTGCTGGAAAGAAAGCAGATGCCAAGAGCTGCTGAAACTTGAAAAAAGTTTTGGTTTAATTTACATGCTCTCATTAGAGTTAACTGAGTCTTTACTGTTCTTGCTAGTTTTCATCTTGAATTTGTTAAATTATTTTTATTATCTGAAATGTACTATCTGCTGGCAAGAGTGGGTGGAGGCTTGCGTTATTCTTATTGAATGCATCTTCACAGACGTGGACGTGGTCATACTTGCCCTTCTGACAAAGCTAGGTGACACCAGGTTGACTGTCAAGACTGCTTGGTGTAATGTGAATTAATTCCAGAAGCAATTTATTATGTGTTGTGTGAATGACTAATCTGTAAGATGTTTGAACGTTGTTCTAATTAGCTTTTCACATAGACATTCTGAGTGAGTTTTTGTTAAGTGTGGTGAACTGAATAGGCTGTGGACTTCAAAAAGGCAGCAGAACCATTATTTAGTCTTTGGGCTGAATTAATCTGTGTCAGTTTGGGAGATACTGCTGTCTTGGAAGGAAAGAATAACTTATATTAAAAATACTAAGTCTGTGACTTGCTATGTCTAGCATGTAATGTGGATTGAGAGGAGTGGATTTGCGGGCTGAAAGAAGTGCTGAGAACCTGACATGACTGTACATATTTTAAGGGTTTCAGTCCTACTTGGACTATTTCTAGCTTGATTACCTGGAATAGGGTCCTGCTTGCATTTGTGGTGCATTAGCAGTGCACCCAAATCACATATTTCAATTTTGTGTAATGCAGAAGGAATCCAGATGGTATTCCAAGAGCATTCTGTGGTGCAAACAGAACTGTAGTAAGAGCAAGTGACTGGAGGTTTCCAGGAGTGCATTCCTAATCTGCACAGAAATGCCAAAATAAACGAATGCTAAATAATGCTAGGCATTTTCCTTTTTTTGGAAAGTATTTTAATGGAATGCTGTCAGAACTTGAAGTAGATCTTTGTAGACTGTTGGGTACTGGCTCTGCTCAACTTGAAATAATCTGTGCCCAATGCCTGCTGGAGCCTGCTTGCTTCTTTAAGAACCCTTTTTAATGCTTCAGTAATCTTTTCAGATGCATCTGCTTTTGATTTTAGGCACTGCTGCTTGTATTCCAGCAGTAAGAAATGCCCTCTCTTTTTTTTAGCTGTCACTGAAACATAATTTGGGACAATGGGATCTAGTTCTAATGTAATTTATATGCAGATCAAGACTTGTTAGGAAAATGAGGATTCATAGCTGAAACTGGTGTTACTTTGTTGATTTTTCTTTTAATTTTCATGACCAAACAATTTTTATTCTAGTTGCATGATGAAATACAGGCACTACTGATAGGGAAAGATGCCCAGGTGTTTGATAATTTATGTAAGGGTCAGTTTCCTTGGGTATTTTGCAATACTTGATTGATTTGTACAAATAAGTAGTGTGGATGTTAGATGATTAAATTACAGTTTCGATGTTTCTTCAGCTCCTGGATTAAAGTTGCAGTGTGAGAGTTGAACATACTTTGGGAAAACAGCATTTAGTTCAGATTGTTGAAGTATTACAAGGGAAAAAATTAAAACCTTCTGTTACTTTTAAGCTTTTGCAAATGCTGTTTTTAAGAAATCCAAATTTGAGGTGGGACTGGACAAGTAGTTTATGTATGTACCAGGTGAATCTTTAGCTGTGAGGAGCAAGCACAGCATTGTCTGCTCCCGTGGACTTTGTTGGGATCAGGGCCTGTGCTGCACAGGTACCAACAGAACACATGGGCTCAGCCCTGACAGGGTTCACATTTCAGACTGGAGAGCGCTTGGAAGCAGTAAACAGACAAGAGACATCAAGGCAGTGAAATCATTTCTCAAGTGTGGGTGGCCCGTCTAGTGAAATGTTTTTGTATTGTGCACACAGTAATGTTTGAAAGCTAACAACAAAATGACATACTGACAGCATGCAGTATACTCTAGCACATAAAAACATTGCTGCATCAGTCACCTTTGCTCTGTATTTTCTTCTAAGTAGCAGATATCATAACGGAGGATGCTGAAATACCACCTGAAGTTGATATCCCAAGCTTTTAAGTCTGAATAAAAAATATTCTTTTTTTACTAGTGGTGAACAGTATCTTTGTGATAGCCTTACCTTCAAATTCAGTGTAGGTTAGTTCATTTGGGTGTCTTGCATAGACCAAAAGAAGTAGTTTTGTACTTTTTAGCCATCCTGAGGAGCACTGTGTGTCTTTTCAGAATATTCTGAAGCTACCTCTACCATTTGAACGGTTTTCTGGCTTATCCAACTATTCTTCTATTGTCTGCTCTGCTTTGTTCTCCAGTCTTGGAATGCCTGTACAGATCCTGTCTGCTTCTTTGTTCTTATGCTGTTGCTGCCATTCTTTTGAAATACTCTGCTTCCTACCTCTTTCTCCTCCTTTTGGAAAAAGATGAGGAGAAAGTATAGTGCTACTTTACTTTTTCCTTGAACAGCAAGCTGCCTTGCTTTGCTGAGAAGATCTTCTTCCTCCGTGGAGGTTCTTCTCGCTGAAATACATTGTTACGGTGTAAAGTGATGTTTCTGAATTTCATAAGCTTACTTAATATCATGGTAGCTGTAATAGCTGTATAATTGACAACATCTACCTATATTTGATTTTTGATGAGCAAACAAAATACTGCTGTACTAGTTGGCATTCGAAGCCAGAAGCCAGTTGCAAGCCAGTCTGCTTTTGCTCAATTAACGGAGCCAAGTCTTGAAAAATTAAGTCTTGCTTCTCAAAAAGTCACGTCTTCTAGAAAAGCTATTGGGAAAAAAATTAAAAACCCACCACAATATTTGAATGTGAAAGAAATCATGTGAAAGAAAACATGACACAACTGAACTTCTGTGGTTTGTCTTGTTTGACTGGCTACTTAATCTACTATGAAGTTTTGAGACATCAAGAAAGCAGCTTTCAAAAGAGTTTGAAAGAAAGGCGAGGTTCAAATCCGGTAATATTTCTAAAAGACTTATCTGTGAGGGTAAGCTGTTAGATTAAGGCCTCTCAACTTTTTTTGAGGTCAACATAGCAGTTACAAGGAAGAACCCTAAAATCTGTATCTGATGAGAAAAGGAAGTGGCAAATTCCTTCAGAACTCACCCAGGCAAGTTGAGTAGTATTGCATTTTGGTGAGGTAGAAGTGAGTTATCCTGCCCGTTCAAAACCCCACCTGATGCTCTACTTGCTTGAAATTGAGACACTGCTCAGTGATTGGTCTCAGCACAGTACTTAATGACACTCATGTAGAATATATACACGATCTTTACATTTTGAGGTCAAATGTTTTGTGAATTTTGGAGAAGTCTTCCCTCTCCAAGTGTTTCCCAGTTCCACGGATAGAAAAACACATTCTTATAGCTTGCAATTGTAAATCATGATTAATGTTTTTCAACAGTAGTTTCGTGGCATTGTTGTTTCAACATGTTAATCATGCATAAATAATAGCATCAGCAGGGCTGCTAGTTAACCCTTTCAACATTTAAAATAAACCTTGAATTTAAAATGCCTGTGAGTGTCTCAGTTTGTGTTTGGTATCAGGAAAGTACTTTTGCTTTTTTTTTTTTTTTTTTTTTTTTTCCTAAACTGCTGTCAAAACAGATTATGGCAAAATGCAAACATAAGTTTTAGCACAGGTCATGGAGTTGCATAGCAGGTTCTTGTCGAGAAGTACAGTGAAATACTTACTCATGTGTAACATGGAAAAAAGATTTTAATGTCTTCCTCCCATCTTTCTTTCTGGGCATGTCGTGTATATCTGAATGCCTGGTAGACTAATGAAATCTCTTGGTGATATCTTTGCAGGGAGTGCCTTACTTAGGGAACAGGTGTAGTCTGCAGTACAATTACAGCAGTCTCAGCTTTTGCTGCGTGCAGTCTGAATAAACTTTTCTTCATGCTTTATACTCTCATGCTGTCCTGAAAGATGTCCTGGTTTACTACAGTTCACTACATCAAAATCTTTTGGGAAAGAGTTGGAAATCTTGCCAAAACATGCTATATGCTCTAGGAGGTAAGAGAGGATAAGAAGTCTAATAGCAGACAAAACCAAACATAAAACTTAATGTGCAGGACTTTTATCTCTCTTGCATGTGAATCAGAATCACATATGCTCAAAATATTGAAGGGGGGAAGTAAATCCATTACAATGTTCTTAGTTGCAGTCTTCAGAAGCTGTATCTGAAAGATTAGTTGGTTGTTTTTGCTTATGTTATTTCTTCACATCTCTGATCACAGTGATATTTCAGGTATTGCTTTTAAAAGAAAGCTATAGAAGATAGTAAGTTTTCCCTTTAGAGCTCCTGTAGACCTTTAAGGATGACCTCTGAATTTAAAAGGAATTGTATGAAATAATTTCTGCAGTTAGCATAGTCTTGAAAAATTTCTAGCATTGTTTTGTCCCAGAGATGCAGCTTGTGACATACTAAGTACAGAACCAAATATTCTTCCTATGGAAATAACTTTGCTTATTCATTTCTTTTATGATAATGTAATGCTTTTTCTGGAATGGGTTGGATGATGTCACTGTTATTTCAGTGTGTTATTTTAGGGGAACAAATGAGAGGAGAAATGCTACTTTAATTTTTTTTGATACTAGCACTTTTTTTAAATGTCACAATTCAGAGCTGAATGTTTTTCTTTAAATCATTTTCTAGCAACATAGGCAGCCAATTTCCAGGCCAAGGTGTTCCTGCTGGATTTTCTGTGTATCCTGCATTCAGTCCCTTACAGATGATATGGTGGCAACAGATGTATGTACGTCAGTACTACATGCAATAGTAAGTCTGCATTACCTTAGTACTGAGCTACATTAGTGAAAAGAATATATTAAATGTTTTTTTCAGGATCAAAATGTCTGTGTTTATTTTGTCTAGCTCTGCTTTATACTTAGTTTTGTCCAGCAAATTATGAAATCTAGTCTTGGATTAGAATTAAATTAATGTCTTAGTAAATAAAACTCTAAGGGAAAATACAGTTTGTTTTGACATGTATTGCATCTGGAACTGTAGCAAAAAAGACGGGCTTAGTAATTACGGTGCATGTTTTTTGACAAACCAGGTTTATGTTTAAATTTTTAGCCAAGCTGCTGTTTCAGCCCAAGTGACTTCCAGTGCTGAGTCAGCGAGATCTGCAGTTGCCCAGGCTGTAAATTCAGAACATGCTCCTGCAAATGAGCCTGCAGCAGTGCCAAATGTAGCCGTCCAGGAAAACAGGCCTGTAAACCAAAATGTTCAGATGAATGCACAGGGTGGCCCAGTAGTGAATGAAGAGGACTTCAACCGGGACTGGCTGGACTGGATGTACACGTTCTCTAGAGCAGCAATTCTTCTGAGCATTGTATACTTCTATTCTTCTTTTAGTCGGTTTGTCATGGTAATGGGAGCCATGCTGCTGGTTTATTTGTGAGTACAACAGTTGAGTATAGCTGCAGATCTGAGATGTGGAGTATGGTGCTAATGTTTATTCCATTTAAAATAAAAAATTATCCATATGCAAAAATTTACACACTGCTCCTCTACAGTAGGGTGTGTCTGTTAAAAAATAAAGTTAAACAAGTAGAGAAACTGATGTGAAGAAAGAAGTAATTATCAAAATGTTTTTACAGTGAGTTGGATACCTCTTATATCTGAAACACAATGTTCTTACATATTGGTGATATTAATAGATCACTATTGTTGAAATGTAGCATTTTGGGATGAAAATTTAGAAATCAGGGGTGTGAGGGGAGGGAAGCTCATATAGGTCAAGCATATACTTGCATAAACTTAAGCTTACTACTTGGATATGAAATTGCAGAGCAAAACTCATGTATTTTTCCAAAATAACTTATGGGATGTATGCAGTAAATTTTCTTAGGCAAAGTTAAGGTAGTGGTGCTATAATGGTGGTGTCCTACATCTGGTAGAATTACAGAGACAAACAATTTTTTTAACTACGCATCATAACAACCTAAGCACATTCTGTGTTTAGTTAAGAAATACCAGTACTGTTGTCATCATTTCCTTTTGTATATGAAGGTGCCTTAATGATGTAAATAGAAGTGGAAAACAGAAGTAATGCTTGGTATTTTGGACTGATGTCAGTCACTGAGAGTTTTCTTACATTGTAGTCTCAGTCCTAATTGGGACTGTTCTTTCATACAGGCAGGGTAGTTGAAATCAGAATATAGATGCTTGGAAACATGGGAGAGACTTATTTTATTTACAGTGGACATGTGGTTCAAGCATTAGCTGAAATTTAAATTGCTTTTTTTTTTCCACAGAAAATTAAATTTAAACTGAGAAAATTAAGATTGGCTTTGAAAACTTATTTAACTTCAGTACTTAAAAATGAGAAGGAGACCCATATTCTACATATTTAATCACCTAATTGTGGTACATTATTTGTCTTCTGGGGAACTTGAGGGCTGTGAACAGCAAGACCTTAATGCAAACATTGAAGAATAGCCATTCAGTCTAGAAGGATGAATTACAGAAAAATAGATGTAACCTCATTCATTTGAAAATACTTACAGAATTTGCTGCAGTAGTTAGTGTAGAAGAAAAATCTTTTTGTTCCTTTCAAAAGAGAGGTTTTCAACTGTTCCGCTTTCTTACGTAGACACCAAGCTGGATGGTTTCCCTTTAGGCAAGAGGGAGGCCAACAACAGGCAGCCAATAATGCAGAAGTGAACCGTGATGGGCAACATGCAAATAATCCTGATCTTGAAGAGATGGTAAGTAAAGGCAGACATGTCTTTTGAGACTCCTGTGTATTTTATTGTAAAGTATGCTGTGGTGCCTGGACAGAAAGCCAGTTTTTGTGGAATGGAGTTGGTTTAACCAGAAGGCTTTCAGCATTGTCCTCAGGTTGTGCCTGCTGCTTAAATTCTGTATTTCTCCAGTCTGACAATTACTGATTGTCTCTACTTCAATCACAGACTTTCTTCATGCTAGTTACTTCAGGAGGTTGTTCTGAGAGAAGTCACTTAATGTAGGAAGGTACTGTTGGTTACCTTATGTCAGAATTCTGAAAAGAAGCAGTTGAATTGCTTCAATTTCTGTTTTTAAAGGAACGACTTATGGATGATGGGATTGATGAAGACAATGGAGAAGATGCAGGTGAAGATGGCAATACAGAGCAGCAGCCTGGATTCATGGCTTCTGCTTGGTCCTTTATCACAACCTTCTTCACATCACTGATACCTGAAGGGCCTCCACAGGTTGGCAATTAAAGTGGAAAAGGAACTGTGTCAGGCAGCCTCAGTAGCCATACGTAGAAGTGGAGCAGATTCTAGAGAGTGTTCTAAACTCAGTGCAATTTCTGAAAATTTATAATGTTATCTTTTTGATCATGGTGTACAAAAATGTGTATTTTTCTTTTGGCTTTCTCATGCATTGACTATTTTAAGCACAAGTGGACTACTAAATGCTTTCTTTAAGATTCTTCTTTTTCTGAAGAATAAAATGTAAAGATATTGGTCTTCCATGTTTTGTTTTAATTTCAAATGTGTGTTACTCTGAGGCAAAGAGCTTGTATGTAATCTGCACCATTACCTCTTTAAAGAGCTGTTAAAAGTATGAATGTTGACAGACGTTTCCAATGCTCTCTATTTACCTGAATAACAAATCTTGTGTTTAATGCAGGGTATGAATTTTCCCATGGGATTTGGAATTTATATAATTCCTGAGAGAATGCAGTAACACAAGGGTTACTTGTTAATGGCATGTTGTCTTCATGTCAGAACATAGTAATCTTCTTCATTTAAAAAGCTGAGAGCTTTTTCTTGAGACTGTACTGACATTGATTAAAGTTGGAGGTATTTGACAGCTCTTCAAAGACAATTGGCAGTGATGGGATAAACCTTAAATGTTTGATACATACAGTACTTTTTAAGGAAAATATAGCTGTGCTGGGGCAAAACATGTACATTAGGTTTTTTAATAAAAACTGTTATGGTAACTCTTTTGGATGTTTATATGCATATTTGAATGCAAATGGCTAAATTTTGCCTCCTTAAGGACAAGGATATGATTAATTTGAGAGTGTAATAAAGTTATCATGGTGGCATTACTGACATTGACCAAAGTGATGTGTTTGTAGCAGCATCTATACAGTTACGAATGTGATCTCAACAGCAGACTATCTGTATTCTTTAACTTCATTAACCTAATTAAAACTGAGAAAAAGAAAATGGTACATGAAAGAGTAGCAGAGTGCTATGTCAAGTTTTTGGTTGCTTTCCTTAATCATAGTCAAGAAGGTACATTTGCATTTGTTCTTAATTCTGAAGTTATCGCATGCTCTCTAACTTAAAAATGTCTGCAAAGATTCTCTTACACTACCATCAAAGTAAAGCCCGTTTGATTTCCAAGTACAGGGCAAAGCTCCTGAATATTCTGAATGAGTGATAAATAGGAATTTATTTTTCACTTGCTTATGTTAAACTGCTATGCAGCAAAGTTTTAAACCCAAAGAAAACCTTTTAAGTTTCACAAGTTTGTCAGAGGAGAAATAGGGATGCAAGTCTTAAAAGCATCAATTATGTTACTTGCTCTATAGGTAGCAATGATGAATAAGTAATTTTTAATCATGATGTTTTCTTCCCATTTTTACTACGGAAAGCTGCTCTCAGTTTTAAGTTCTTTACTAGATATACGTAAAATGTGTAGACCTTGTCCATGAAACATTACCTTTTTAGTTTGGCAGATGGATCTAACTTGACTAATATTTAAGAGCTGCTACAAAAACTTATTTTTAAAGGAGTGTCACAAGTGTCTTGTATTCATAGGCCTTACTTCTGAAATACATTGAAGAAGTTTCATCTGTTTAACCTGTGTGTTCTCCCTCTCACTTTTACCAAAGTTTTTCTTTTACTATTTTTCTTTTTGTCCTTGTGTTAGCATGACTGTAAGCTGTGCAGTTATGACCTGACAGTATGCAGCTATCAGCACCCATTTGTTGCTTCTTTCCAGTGTTACTCAGGTTGGTTTGTTTTCCATGCTGCTGTAAGCAGTTGGTGGCAGCTCTAGACTAGATTAAAAAAGCTACTCTCATGCTGCTAGCCATGGTTTGGTTAAAAGGTATAGAATTGTCACTGCTGATTTGTATTTAGACAAGGATAAATTTGACAGGTTTCACAAGGTTGAAATAGGGAAATGAGAGATTCTGGTAGTTGGTTGGACGTTGAGGGAGATGTTTTGCGAGCTTTAACCAGAACACAGAGCTGAAATGGTGCATCAGAGTGGCCACACTTTCGTGAGATCATTAAATCTCCCAGCTTCCACAACTTACCAAGATACAAGCAAGGAAAAGCAAAAATATGGTTACTGAGGAAAGTGAGTGAGAAATAACAATGAGATAGGAAGCATTACCAAAGTGTTTGAGGCAGAGGAAAGCAACTGGCAGAAGCAAAAATAAGACAAGGTTGTGATCATTATTAAATACAAAGCAAGCATTGAAAAGCAGATTGAGGTAAGAAATGTACAGTTTTTAGAAAAGGAAAGAACATGGTGAAAATTAGACAAGGTTGTTGTTGCATGTTTTTCTGAGCAATTTGCGTGTAGAATTGAATAGCATATGAAGTCACAGTTCAAGATGGGAGAGAAATTAAAACCCTAGGAAAACTGTTGATTTTTCTTAGTATATCCTTACAGGAACTGTTTAGTAGCATAAAACAAAACACAGTTATGTAGTGCATGGTTCTAAGCAAAGCTGGATGCAGAACTGTATTAAATCTGTGGCATGAAATGTATCAAAAGGTGTGAGGATTAAAGCACCGTAGAATGTGTCCCAGTTGACCTGTAAGTCATGCACTCTTACAATTTTGCATTTAGAAAAAGTGATTAAAAATGATTCTTTCCTTTACTTTGCAGGAAGACGTGAAATGACAGATGCATTTAGGTTCCTCTAAATGTAGGTTAACAGTGAATCTGTGGCATTATGTGCAATACCTTCATAGTGTGTTAATGTAAGAGACTCGTATCAGAAACAAGACACAAGTGTAGCACATTCCCTCCATAATACTTCTGCTGTGAAGACACAGGTCAGCAGTGCTCATGGAGCAGGTGTATGAAAAGAGCAACAAAGAGCTACTCCTTAGCATGATTTCTTAATACTGCACTTTGCAACTCCTGTGTATCCATACATACACGTGCATTGACTTCTACAGCCCAGCTTACATTGAGTTTACCAGTGCCACTGTTGGCTTAACAAGCTGTCATAGTTTAATCCCAGTGGGCAACTGTACTATGCAGCTGCTTGTTTCCTTCCCCCTTTCTTCCCTCCCTCATGGAATGGAGAGGAGAATCAGGAAAAAAAAGTAAAACTCATGGGGTAAGATAAGAGCAATCTAATAATTGAGATAAATTGAAAAACAATGGTAATACTAATAATTGTAGTAAAAAGGGTACAGAGAAAACCCAGGAAAAATGAGGCACAATACAGTTGCTCACCACCTGCTGATGAATGCCCAACCTCTCCCTGAGCTGCATATGGCACCATTTGGGATGGCTTCCCCCAGTTTATATCCTGGACATGATATTCTTTGCTTGAAATATTCATTTGACCAGTTCAGGTCTGCTGTCTTGGCCATGTTTCCTCACAGCCTCTTGTGTGCCTGCTCCTGGCAGAGCATGGGAAACTAAGGAGACCTTGGTTTAGAGTAAGCACTGCTTGGCAACAAGAGAAGCATCTGCATGTTATCAGCATTGTTCTCACACTCTGTCAAAAACACAGCACTTCTTAATACTGGCTACTAAAAAGAAAATTAATTCTATCCCAGCTGAAACTGGGACACAAGTGCAACATAAAGTCAAGCTGGAGAATTCTTGGATACAAAATAGTGGACAAAAGGATCTTTTTTTCTCCTGTTGTGAGCTTGCCATCTCTTACTTATGCTACTGCTTGGTTAGGAGACCTTGAGAGGCAAAATTGGCTTTCCAGTTGTTCCCTGTTGCCCTTAAATTCAGGTGACTCATAGAGACGTTAACCACCTAATAGTCCAGGAAAAGTTTGCTTCAGTCTAAGACAATACTGCCTTCTTACTATTGTTGTAGCAAAGAAAGAAGGAAAAAAATCCCAAACCATTGCCAGTGATGTTTGTAATCTTAATAGCTTATGCAAAATGACTGACACTCCATCAGATGGTATGATTAGTCATGTTTCTGCTGCTTGTTTCCTGTACATACTGAACATTTTCTAGCGTAATTCATATTTAGCAGCCTTTGCTGTTGACAGGAAGCTGTTCAGAATTTATCCCAGTGAGTATGGACTCTGGCATATTTTTGGTTATGTTTGGGTGGGTGGTTGCAGACCCAACTGCAGCCCAGCTGGATGCACCCTGGTTAGTAAGGTTGGGGGCCTGCCTTTACTCTGGTGCCAGCCAGCTGCCAAAGCCTCCAGGGTACAATGGGAAAGCTTTGATGCTGCTGGAATTCAATTTAAGGGGCTTAATGCCAGTGTGGCTGTTCCTGTGGGTGAGGGACTCTTCTTTCAGATTACCGTGTTAGCGTAGGTGGGACGATGCGAACTGGGAATGAGTTACTTCATCCATCACTCCCAGCCTTCGTTTGTTTCAAATCTGCTGCTTGTCCAACTAACAAGGTAATACAAAGTTTCCTTTGTAATTCCCACCCTCCAAAAAAAAGACTATCTGACCATTCTGCATGGTGGTGGCTCTGCGAGAATGCTGTGTCTGGAGTACCTGTTCAGCTGCAGCTTCTGGGCTGGATTTATTCACTTGCAGCTGTCTATGCAGGCTCTTGCTTTTGAAGGAAGCCAGGTGACTAATGTGAACACTTACCAGTTTAGACTTATTGAAAGGACAATCAACCCAGTAGCACTGATTGGAGAGGAGGGAGGCAGATACTGCACCTGAAGGGACTGTCCATAAAGAGGCTTGGACTGCCTGACTTCTTTTGCGTTTGCAGAGGCAAGCAGTGTCCAGTGGGAGAATTCCCATGGAGCAGCATTTTCATTTCTTTACCAGGACAATTTTTCTCCTTTTTATCAGGATTAATTTGTGCTTGTTTTAGACTTCATTAAAACATGAGGAAATGTTGCTATATAACAATAAATATTTAATTTTTTTTTCCTTTTATGCATGTCAGTGATATTGGTGGATGATTCTTGCAGAGTTTTAGCTGTCCTAGGAATAAACTGCAAAATCACTGGTAATTTTTTGAGTAGGGAGTTTATACCAGGGCAGCTGCAACTGGAATTTGCTCACACAGTGGTGAGGTGTGTTTAAGCAGGGGAAAACTTACAGAGACTGTTGACATCTTTTTCCCTAGCCTTGCAGAAATCTAGAGAGGGAGAAGCTAGGTGTGAGGAGCTCATGAGACAAATGTAAATTGGGTAGTGGATACCTTCAGTTTTGAAAGGTGAGGGGCTTTTTTGTGCAAACTATGCACACATAGTTTCTTTATGACTTTAGAAAGACTGCTTGGAAAGCCAAAACCTGGTCTTTGTGTCAAAATTATGGTATTTGGGTCGCTTTCTTGGAGTGTTTTGTTTAGTAACTTGGTGCAAGGTCAAACCGTAGCTATGAAATAACCGCAACAATGTGAAAATACGCTGCTGTAAAAATAAATGAGCCGCTTGTCTAGCCGGTGAGCCACTTGACGCTTTAATTTGCCAGCCTGAGATAATTAAGGAAATGAGTAATCGACAAAACAAGAGCACGTCATTGGTGACGGGGTAACCGGGGGTGCTTGAGGGCAGGGCCGGAGCCTGCGTGGGGCGGCGGCGCCAACAAGCTCCAATGAGCCGCTAGATGGCGCTGCCGCCCGGGCTGAGGGGGCTCGGGCGGCCGGGCCCGGGAGACCGCGGCTCCGGCTGTCGCGGCTCCGGCTGCCGCGGCTCGGCTGCGGGTCGGCCCTTCGCTGCGCTGCTGCAGGCAGCACGGGGCTGCAAGTGCGGCTTGGGCCGCGGACGGCGCTCCTGGGTTCACTTCGTGTGTAGGAAAGCCCGTTGTGTGCTCGTCCCGCGGCAGCAGGTCACTGTGGTTAGTGAACGGGCAGAGCAGAGGTTCTGTGCTTATAAAGGTTTCTTTTCACTGTTACCAAGACTCCTTGCTAGCAGAAGTGTGGCAGTCACCTTCAGGAGGCAGCTGATGCTGCCAGGGAAAGGTTGGTAGCTTTCCCTTCAAAAAAATTGCATCCCTAGCGCAAACCCTCCTGCGGTACCCTCAGCAGAGGTGAGTTCCTGCAGCTGGAATGAGAGCTTGCTCACTCCATGAGTCCTGCTTGAGATAAGTGGATGAAGTATTGCGGGGGAGCTGCCAAATTGCTCCCATTGTTGTAGCTTTTCTCTGGCTCGAGGGCATCATATTCCAAACATGCCTCCAAACAGCCGTGTCTGTAGCTTGCCTGTTCCCGAGCCGCTAGATTCTCCCATTCAGGTGCTTGTGGTAATGCTGCTTGTGTAGTGAAGCGGTGCTGTAACAACCTAGGCACTCTGCTGTCTTCATCTGGCTGAAAATACCCAGCCTCCAGATTATGTGACACAGAATAGGGTATGGGAAATGTGGAATCATCAGTTTATTGAGTTGTAGGCTAGTTTTCCAATGCTGTTGATTTAAAAGAATTTTTTGCCCTGTGGCCAGAAGGATGCAGTGCAATACATAAGTTACAGCCTGAATACTGTTAATTAAAATGATTATACAAGACTTGGCTTTGATATATCTTAAATTAATTTTCCTAGCAGCTAGATGTAATGCAAAAGACATTGTGGGTCTTCCTAGCAAATAAGCTCTGATGTATGGATCCATTTCCACTTTATAATAAGTTTTTTTTTAATTGCTGAAGCAAACATTTGTCTTAACTCATCTGAATCATTCCCAGCCGCTGCTATGGAGGACAACTGATACCTTCTTACTGCTGCTTTGCCAACTGCATTTCTCTAAGTGTGGGCTGGAATTTCTATGGCCTCGGCCCAAGGGCTTTTGCGGCCCTTTACTAAGTCAGGTGACAGGATCTGCAGAGATCCAGTACTGCAATACCGGTGACATTACCCAGTGACATCACAGCACGGCACTAGGCGGGAGCTGAAGCCTGTAGAGGTTGTCAGCTCATAAGGGGTTTCGGAGGCTGGATCAGTTCTCTGGTCTCATTCCCAGCACGGGCACATGGGAAGCTCAGCTGGTGCAATGGAGGGGGCAGCATGATGTGTCATGAGAACACTATTCAACAGCAATATATTAAGGGGATGTTGCTGTCAAAAATTCTGTCTCATGGGACCAGAGTTAGTGTTCCAAAGTCCTCTTCAGGAGCTGTGAATGCACATTTTAAATGCACTTAATTAGCTGGGACAGCATGTTGGGTTTGAATTTCTCGGGAAACATGTAAGAGTAAAATGTAGGCAGAACCCTAAAACAGTTGTCCCTCTCCTTCATCTGGTGTTTGCACATCATATGAAGCCATTTAATAAGCTGGGTAGATTTGGGCCTGTTTGCACTGCACAAAGATCTGGCCCCAAAGTTAACTGAGCTGTTACAGATATGCATCATTTTACTTGTATATTAAATATATAATATCATATATGCTTCAGTTTCTCTCTTCCTTGGCTTGTGTGTGTACAGTGATCCCAATTTCCTTTCATTTTTCTCTGTAATGACTTCACTCCCCTTTTTGTGATTGCACTTTAAGGAGCTTCCATGTGTAAAAGGTGAAGCATAGATTAGTGTGATAACCATTCACCTAAAGTTTGCTTTTCTTGTTTTGACATTTCTTTGCTTCTGTGAGAGTGGTGTAGCATGAAGATGGGCAGTAGTGAAAAACAGATGGTGAAGCTCAGGGAATACATTGTGAGGGAAAACTGTTGTGAAGATCTCTTCCTCTTTTCTGTGTGTTTGTAAACATTCTGAAATGCCTTATATTTGTTAAAGAAGGAGGTAGAATTTTAATATTTATTGAAGGGAAATAATATCAGATTTTTTTTGCTAGCCAAGCTAACTTTCACTTCAAGTGGTATAATTGTCCATCACTGAGGGTCTGCAGTGTCCCAACAGTACAAACAATAGTAAGTAAGACAAGTGAGTTTTCAGATCAGATACTTGAGAGCACAACTAGCATAATTGAAACAGGTTTCAAAGAGCTTTGTTGATGCCATGAGATTTTACTTTGTTCTTAAGCTGAGAGAGAGCCTGTTGCCTTGCTATCCACAATGCAGATGATACCACTTTACATTCTCTAGCCCTTGTGATGCCAGAAGATAAAGAAATTAGGTCAAAGAACATCAAGGGTGAATTATCCTGATTTTCCAAGTTTTCTATAGAGTTTAGTGCACTGCCCTTCTGCCTGTGTAGAATTTTCCATTCTTAAGAGCAAAAATTGGAACTGCATACATGGATAATGGTCATCTCAAAAATCAATTTGATTTTGATTTTAATGGCTACACTAATGTTTTTGTCCATTGTAATTTAATAGCTATAGTGATCTTCCTTGTATGGATAACAGACTGACTCACTCTGTATATTCACACAGACATGCAAGCACCTTCAGTCACATGTATATCCAAGGAACTACTGCTCAGTTTGGTACAGTGTGTTCACATACACCTGCAGAATCTGCTGCAAGATGGTTTATGTGTAGAAGAGGAATTATAGGTCCTAGACTGTCAGATTTCCCCCCAGGGCATATGTATATGCAGTATAATGTATAAACATACAAACCTTTCAGGTTTTTTTTTTAAAGACAACCATCATGTCAAGGTCAGCAGGGTATTAATACAATAAAGTCATATGAACTACCGGTGAAGGACCTCAGTGGGATTGCAAGGAAGCCGGGTTGGCACTTTGGGAACAGAGATCATAAAAGAAAATCTGATTTTCAAAGAGGTGCACTATTCAGGACAGATTAATAAAGCTACAGGTGATGGTAATTCTCTTTTCGCAGTATGACAAAGAAGGAAAAAGGCATAACACTAGTCAGATGAACACACTTTGGATTAAAAATTTATGGGAAGAATGGTGAAATAAAAAATCTGCTAGTATAATGCTTTGAGTCCTGCTTGCAGATACTCAGATTTACAAACAGGTGGGTTTCTATAATTAAATTTCATCTGTAAAATCTAGGTGGGAAAACAGTATCTAGGACTAGTAGGATCCAGATAGTCTTGTGCCCAGTAATTTGCAGATTTCTTTGCTAGTCGTAATGGGAGTCTGATATTGGTGCTACAGATTCCAGCAGCAAAGAAGTGATTGTCAGAATCAAACCAAACTGCTTGTTTTGACTGAATGCCCATGGAGTTCTTTTAAATCAAAAGGTTGTTAAATAAAACTAAGGTGCTTTATTTCAGGAGACCAAACTTTATGAGTAGGAATGAACGGATCAAGGGGAAGTAACGAGCTCAAGGATTTGTTGTAAGAGGTGTCTCAGAGCTGCTGATATCAGAAGTACAGAACTTGCCTTGACTTTGAATAAAGACAAAATCTTTTTAAGAAAGTGCTGGATAGACAATTGGAACATGAAAGGTTGTGTCTGGCAGACCAGATTTTATGGTCCTTTGAGACAATTTATTAGTTTAGATGGTTAAGATAGGGATGAATACAAAAGCTAGATAAAGAAGAGATAATGGGAAGCTTTGCTGACAGGGGGATTACAGGACTGGAGACATGTTTTAAGCATAGCCCTGAGGAGAAGAATTCATACTGAATAGTTCAGTTAATGATCTTGCATAAAAACTAGCAGCATTTCTAAGGACAGATTACCGTGGGCAGTGAGATGGTAATCGGGTAACATCCCTTCCTCCTGGAGTTTTGCAGTGGTAGGTTATGTGTCGTGGTCACAGTCCTTCTAGCCAGGGCACGTCTGTGACTGGGCTCTGGAGTGGCAGTTAAACTTGGTACTGACATGAAGTTATGAGGCACCAGCAATATGAAGAGGATGGTAATAAGAAGAATTACTCTTACAAACCAAAAGCATAGCACTTGGAGACAGCAAAGGAGAATATGTAGAACATGGTCCATGATCAGATGTTTACAGGGAGTTATAGGTACAAAGTAATGAGGAAAAAAAAATCTACAATCCTGATGTCTTAAGGTACCTCAAATGAGGAATTGGCAGAAGGGTAGGAGTTACTAACTCCACTGTTCAAGGGGTTAATGTACACTTCTGTGTGTAGTTCCACTCTCTCATTTTCACCACAGATAATCTCCACAGTGGAGTGGTGTGGAGGAAAGAGACACCTGAATGACCAGGACAATTTAAATTATCTAAGAAGATGAAAAGTGAGAAATGATGAATGTTGCCTATGAACACATCAAGGAGATAAACTCTGTCAGGAAGAGCAGCTCTTTGGCATGAAGGACAAAACTGGCCTAAAGAGAAATGGTTGTAATTTCCAAGAGTAAATTTGGGCCAGAATATAATTACTAATCATGGAAGTGGTATCTTCCCAAGAAGAGTGATGGGGGTGAAGACCATGGGTAGGTGTAAGGTGGTGCTCAAGGAATCCTGTTACAGGGGAGTTCCCTTTCAGTTCTCTGATCCAGCACCCTGTTACAAGCATGTTCTTTCAGAGTTTGCATTTTGTGAGGAAGCATCCAAAGTAGTGGAACAATAATGTATTGATGCAGCAATGTTGTAGATGTCGGCGAACTCAATGGGAAGAATGATGATGTTTGATTTATTTCAGAAGGCTGAATGATTTCTTTATTATAATTATGCTAGGATACATTAATATATTATATAAAAGAGGATATTAAAAACTACATGCTACTCTCTCTAACTATCATATCTAACTCACTCACAACTTGTGACTGTGTTCGCCAGGGTCCAGACACAGGTGGATCCGATTAGCCATCAGGCCCAAACAATCCACCGTGTTCTAACCAGGCATTCGCTCTAGGTAAACAATTCTCCAAACACATTCTACATGAGAAAAACAAGGAGTAGAAATAGAAATTGTTTTCTCTTTCACTTCTCTCTGTGCACCTTTATAAAAATCCTGAGAGAGAGAGAAATGTGCTTGCCACACAGCAGTGCCATACAAGACCAGCAGGTCCAGAGATGTGATACTTCTTATCTGCTCTGCTCTTGTGAGAGCCCACCTGGAGTACGGACTCTGGCTCTGGGGTCCTCAGCACAGGAATGTCATGGATCTTTTGGAATAGGTCCAGAGGAAGGCTACAGAGATGATCAGAGGACTGGAGCACCTCTCCTATGATGACAGGCAGGGAGAGCTGTGGTTTTTCAGCCTGGAGAAGAAAAGGCTCTGGGGAGCCTTTGAGCAACTTTCCAGTATCTAAAAGGGGCCAACAAGAGAACTGGAGAGGGAATTTTTACAGGAATATGTAGCAATGGGACATAGAGTTTTGATTAGATATGAGAAGGAAATTCTTTGCTGCGAGACACTGGAACAGGCTGTCTGGAGAAGTTGTAGATGGATGCCCCATCCCTGGCTGTATTCAAAGTCAGGTTGGATGGAGCTATGAGCAACATGGTCTAGTGGAAGGTGTCCCTGCCCATGGCAGGGGGCTGGAACTAGATGATCTTTGAGGTCGCTTCCAATCCGAACCATTTTATGATTCCAAATCCCACTGAACTCTCAGAGCGCATGTAAGAGATTAAGTGTAGTTTTCAAACTTGGAATTTGTCCTCAGCACTGAAAGTAATGCTTGCCTCTGTGAAAAATAAAATGAGATTCCTGAAGACTCTTGGTGAGCTGGACTTTATTTTTATACCTCTTCCAAATAATTAATAATGGTTGCTTTGAAGACTTCAGGGAGCTCTCATTCCTTATGCTATCATCACTTTCAAAAGAAGAAAATTCCACTGGATGAGTCTGGACTCTCAGATGCTTAAGAAAAAAACATATTGGATGCCAGCAGTTTAAATTGGGTCATGTCTGATCAGAAGATTTATTCCTTGTGGCAAAGGCTATTACTAAGGATACTGTGAATGACTCCTATTATACTTTAAAATAATTTCCTTGGTCTTTGAATAAATGCAGCTCTCAATGTCTTGGAAGTTTTATCCTATCAAAATGTTCATAGACAAATCTCTTCTTATGTGCAATGCTTATGATCCTCTATCCTTAATTCACCCATTAGCCTTAATAATCTGAATAGAAAGCTGGGTAGAAAAAGGTGGATACCTGGTTATTAATATCAGAATTGCAATGCTCTTTAACCTCCTGTATCTTAAAACACTGAGAATAACTTTAACAAAGATTTCACACTAAACTTGAACCATACAGCTTAAATTGTTCAAAGTTTAGAGCTTTTAGCAGAGAGGGGTAAACCTTTCAAATAATCTTTGGATCCACTGGGCTGCACATGAGTTGCAGACGGGGCTCTCAAACTTCTGCCACCATGTGCCTGGTTGTATAAGAGCTCTCTTCCCTGGGTAGTGGAATGTTGCTTTGGAGGCTACCGAGGCGATGGAGTCTTGTGTCTCAGACACAAATAAGAAAAGACACAGATAAGGAAAGCCAAAGAAACGTAAGAGGCAAGAAGGATGTAAAAATGCCATAATGAACTCGTGTGTCTTGAGAAAACCTCTAATCTAATGAGAATGGATTTTGTTTGAGAGATTGTACTGGTACAATTAATTATTCATGGCAGCGACATCGTTAGGATTTCATTTTATTTAAAGGCCTCTAAGTGACTTGGAAAATTGGGTTAAGCTAAAAAGGAGTTTGAGGAGAGAGACGGGAAAGCTTTTCCTTTTATTGTCTTTGTCTAATATTTTTTTACATAGCTATTAGAAGTACAAACACAAATTACACTCAATCTCTAGCATTCCTGCATTAAACGTGGGCATAAATTTGAACCACATAAATACAATATCTGGGCCAAATGGGAACCTAGATGGCTTTTTGTGGGAAAAGTTAAGATACCATTAAAGTGACCTACTGTCACTTGTTGGGAACTTGCTATGTTTCAGCACTGTACATTAACACCAGCCTGTGATTGATGGCTGCAAACTTGGGCTTCTGGTGGAGAGAGGGTCTACATGGACTTTCTGTTTGTTCTGCAGCAGCATAAGTGTGGACACAAACAGAGGTTCATGGGGCCATTTTCCTAAAACTGGAATGGCTTTAACTGAGGTACATACATACAAAAGACACAAGTCTTTCCCTTGGCTGCAGTAGAAAGCAAAGGCAGAAATGGTCCTAAAAACCGGTAGTAACCAGACCTCCCCTTCATGTACAGTATCTAAAGCTCTTTACACTTGACCACACCACCAGGTGTATTGCCCCTGTTGTCAGACAAAAGCACTTTTCAGGGTGGTTTCTCACCTCTCTGGAGAGGACAACCTGTACGCCAGCCCACGTGTAGTGGGTGGTGTGCCTACAGACAGCCCTGTTTTATGGCCTGAGACCACGTGCCCTGCAAGGCACAGGTCACGGGAACAAGTCAGGGTTCTCCTCTCTCCCTCCTCTCACCCCTGTAAATCCATACCTGATTCCCAGATAGGTTACACAGCCTCAAAGCTGCTAGATCTTGTGCACTGTTGAGAAGATTGGGGTTTTTTCTTAACACGTGAATGCTTAGCCTGGGAACTATGCAGGCGTCTGAGTGTTTAAAAAGTCTGGTTTTCTTTTTCTTTTCATAATGTTTATTTGTTCCTTCCCTTGTAATTCTCCCTGTGAACTCATGGACATCATTCAGGGACAGATTTAAATCAAAGCAGACAGACTCCAGTTCTGCTCCGTCCCTGAAACAGTGGAGATTTGTTTAAAAGTGCTATTGGGAGCACACTTGGTATGACTGGAATGCTCAGGGCTTTATTTTTCATTTCACATCACTTGCAAAGTAATACAGCTATAGCTTGAGATGTTCATGTGGCCCTGGTGGTGCCATCTCAGCCTTGGTTGGCTGAGGGTTGTGTAAATTATTTACAGCAGCTTTACTGAGGATGCTCACAAACAATGGACTGGCCACTGGGAGGAATGTGAAAGCCATTGGGCAATGGGTCTTAAAAATGAAAAAGTGTGTCTGCAAGTACTGGTCTGGATCCAGTTTCAGGCTTGCTCTGAAACCCAGAAGCAATCACTCTTGCTTAGATGTCTGGAAGGATTTGTTTCACAACATTTATATCTAATTGACACTAGAAGGGAAAACTCCTATTGAAATTTTTTAATTAAGAAGGAACTTCAATAAGAAAAATGCCATTTGTTCTACAATGCCCAAGTGTCATCTTACACAAAAATCCACAACAGCTCTAAGCTCCCAAGCTCTCATTCACCTGAAACCTAAGCTAGGTTGTACCAAAGTTTTGGCTGGCATGAGTGGTACCACCTAGGTCATCTTGAATCACAAGAAAATGTGGCAGTTGTTGTTTTGCCAAAGCTGTGGCTTGCCAGCAGCATCTCCCAGGTGATGTCCTGGGCACCTTGGACCTGCAGCCCAGCCAGGCTGGGAAGTCACAGCCCTGAAGTCCTCCCCATTCTCCTGTACTTCGCTGTTGGTGCTCACTGCTCCTCTGAAGCTGGATGTGCAAACACTTATTAGAAGGGCTAGAGGCCAATCCTTCTGAATTTTGGAGCGCCTCTAATTGTTGCTGCAATAAAAAGAGACAGAGAGTGAAATCTACACCTCACAGATGGAGACTTTGCAGAACCATGTGGCTGCCTAAAGCATGTGTAGGCAAACATTTTGTACTGGTGGTTAATTGATTTCCAGTGAAGAGCTTGAGATGCCTCAGCTAAAGGAATTTCAGGTGGTATTCCCTTGGACACTGTTATCTTGTGTTCTGTGGTGCATATCATGCAAAGGTGGAGGTCTCTGCTCCTTTTGGCAGTGTACTTATGACTACTTGCTTTCCTCTGGCTGCATCTGGAGAGCATTGGAAACAGCTTCCCACAGTGTCTCATCTTAATCAGTCTGAATGGGTGATTATGTTGGGCTGTGAAGCCTCTCCCTCAATTCCTTAGGACCCTACTCTTGCTGCTTACCAAGAGAAAAACTTAGTTTCTCTTTTAACACCAGGGTCTGCCACCTCCCCAACTTCCAAGAGATGAAATATGGCCGCAGCCCAAGTGTTTATTTAGACTGAAAGAAGAAAGAACCACAGAAGGAAAAAATCTATTCAAATAATAAAACCTTTTCTCCTGATGGCTTTTTGATGACATTATTTTGGTAGCTAGATACTTGACTTTACAGTATATAAATATTCATTTGCCTTCCCATATGAGACGAAAATACAAGTCAAATAAATTCAAGTCAATTTGATACTCTCATTTCTCTCATTTTAAAAAGTTCTTTATTGTTTTTGCAACTAAGTAATATGTATTTGACTAACCATTAATTTTTCCCACAAGTAACCTTGGATAAATAAAATAATTTTTAAAACAGAGGTGAAAAGTAACTTCTCGGTACAGAGAATTTCTTCTATCAGTCATTATCCACCATGGCAAATGTAAAGCTTCATACTGTATGTGAAAGCTGACTGGTCAGTCCTTAACTCATGAACATAGTTTTCCTTTGGTAGTGGTTCACACAAACTTGAATTGCTCTCCCTGGGATTTTAGTGGCTCTATTCAAACTGTTGAAATGCAGCAATGCTTTTCTAATCATCCATTATTAAATCCCAGTCATCCAGATCCTTGCTAAGCAAAACTTCTGATGATGTCCTTTAGCTGTAGCCCAATTTTTATCCAAGCAAATTTCAAAACCCCTCTTCAGTTTATTAGAGCACTGTGTTGGCAGCTGCATAACAGCCTTGTGGCTGGGCAGTGCTCAGGGCAGTGTAAGTATGTGCTGCTTTACAAACATAGATCCAAACTCTACCACCAGGCTTTCAAGGGTTTGTGTTTCTGGGCTCAGTCATCCTGTTAGTCAACTTCAGAGAAATTTGCACCCTTAGATCCTGCTGCCGACTTCAGTGAGAAACGAATACCTGCCTTGGTGTAGATTTAACTTTTTTCCTTCATTTGGGATGGATTTTGAATATCCTTACCTCTGAGTGGTTGTTTAAGAAGACAACCCTTTCTTTTGGGAAAAAAGGAGTCTTTGGGATCTTTTGTCTTAGTGCTTTGTAAGGAAAAACAGTAGTTCCTTCCACATGGTGCTCCCATTAAAGGGGAACACCATGTTGTCCTAGGGGGAGAACTGGTGCTTGCTTTGGTTCCCTTCAAGGGTCCCCATACTGCAGGAGTTTTAATCTTTTTTCCCTAGCAAATCAGGAAAAAGCCCTTCTAAGGTTGACACCATGTGTTTTTCCTCAGAAGAAGGAACATACTGGTCAGAAAAACTAACGTCATATACTCGGTTCTGTTGTCTCAGTATGAGCTGACTTGAAGCAGCATCAGCTGGGAGAAAGCTGGTTCCAAGCTACAGCTGCTGTGAATTAGCACAGGCCCAGCAGGATCCTAGGGAAGGGCTGTGAGCCTTGGGGGGATGGTGGGAGAAGGTTTAGTATTCTTAAGTTTGCAGTGGCTGTTGGGTCAGTTTGGTCTGAGTTGGTGTGTGAATAGTGAGTAGCTAGGAAGATCCTTGTCCTTAAGAACTGTGTTGGTAAATACAAATTTTGAGCTTGTTGAAGCTCCCTGAACCAGCAGTAAATACAGGAGTGCTGTGTAAGAAAGGATAGATGGGAATAGCTAGATGCATCTTTTAATAGATGCTGTTCCTGTGTTTTGGGTGGACTGGTATGACTACAAGGCAAGTGATCTGTGGCTAAAAGGTAAGTGAAAAACTGATTTGCCTTCATGGATGGTGATAGGAGAGAGAGGAGTGAAAGTTTCAGTAAAGAGAAGCAGCAAAACACCTTTGAAGCTGAGAAAGGAGAAAAGAGATGTCAGCACCCCTAAGACACAATTGCTTGCTGAGACCTCTTGAAGGCATCTGGATATCTACCTCCCATCCCATCTTGATGCCTTGAGTAGCTAGTGAAAACTTCATACTTCAGAAAGAGCAGCTTACAAAGCTGTGCTGGGGGCCATTCACTTTGCTTCAGTAGAGCTAGCTGCTAAAATATGTCTTTAGTGAGCTCTGTTTGGGCTGCCTCCTCTCCTGGGAATTGTGTTGCCTGTGCTGCACTGGTTGAATGGTTCCCTCCTTCCTTTCCCTTGACTTTTGCAGGCTTGGGCCTTCCCACAGAGCTGGCTGGTGTTTGTTTGACATCACACCCCTGCAGTGATAAGCATGTATCTGGTTGTTTTGTTTTTTAACTGGAGGTTGTTTAAATACATCAGTGAAACACTCTGTACTGTGGAACAGGAATAACAAACTTCTGAAAGCTCCAGACTCCTGCCTGGTGCCAGGAGAATGAGCGATGAAGATTTCTGCTGGCAAATCCCAGCACTAACAGGGCCTCTTGATTTGGTCCAGTAAGTCTCTGTATGTGGGTGTTTGGTAAGGTAGCATAATTTTAGAGGTGTGAATTGATTTGTCCTATTTTCCCACTACATGTCCCAGGACACTGGGAGAGGAAATCTTAGCTATTTGAAGGAGGGTGGGAAGAAAAAAATTAAGTGGCTAGATTTAATGAAAGCACAAGGCTCATTACATTTTCTCCGTCCTTAATTATTTTTTCTGCTTGTTCAACTCAATTAACACATAGGAAAGGCAATGCAATTTGGTGCCTGACTCTCAAAACGTTTCAATGTAGGCTTCCTCAGTAGATGTTCTAAAGCTTTACTGTACAGATGGGTAGCCTATGTTGCTTCCTGATGTTGGATGTTGTTCTCCTAGTTCAGCACATAGATCTGTGTAGATTACTGTACATTTTGTACTCTTAGCAGCTACACGTTTCGTCCTCAGAAATAATCCTTCTTCTCAGAGCCAATTCTTTTCCCAGTTGGATCTCAAAGCTAGACTTCAAAGCTTCATAGAATTGGGTTGATATCCATCTATGTTATTCTTAGATTGTAACAGCTGCCATATTTGAAGTAGATGGCAGCTGTTCTTGAACTGTAAGCTGCCTATCCAGGAACCAGCTGAGTTTAGGTCAGAGCTCAGCAAAGTCCAAATGCTGAAATTCTGTTACTCAGCTGAATTTTATGTTGAAGTACCGCTGCACTAAGCTGTGGTTACAGTGGTGACTGTAGTGTAGGCATAACACAGACATTCTTGAGTATCCTATTAGGCATCTAATACCATCCAAATTTTGGGTTTCTATCATCTGGGCACTTTTTGTGTTAGAGCCATGGTGCTTTGAAGTTACAAGAAAGCCTCACAAGGTTAATGTAAGTCTTCAAACTCATTGTATATTTTGCTTCTAATGTGAAAAGGCTGGGGAAAGGGGAATTTAATGTTTTGGCATGGCTTTTCTTTGTTGGTTTGTTTTTTTGGTTTTTTTTTTCTCCCCAGTAACAGGGTCATGTGCAAGAATAATCAGTATGTTGCTCTAGGTTTGTGTGAGGGAGAGGATCTGGCTGTCCATAGCTGTGTGGCCCTAAGGATCAGTGTACCTTTGCATAGCAATGCTGTGGAAGTACCACATGTTCTTTTTTAGGCGATCTTATCTGGATGCTGAAGAATGGGGTCCCAGCTTTGGTTTTGAAGCAGTAGCATTAAATTGGATCTCTTTGAATATAGCTTATATCTGGCCAAAATTTGGTGACTGTTTCATAAAGTCAGTGTGAATTTGTGCATATGTGCACCACAGTTTGTTGTTCCACAGCAAACCGCTGCCCAGAAGGATAGCTGCCCAGATGGATTTGGGTTATGTACCCAGACAAAGGTAAATAAATGCATATACACTTCATCAGATCTGAATTATTCTGTTAAAATATGAGCTGCCTCTTTTTAGAATACCACCAAATTGCTGCTCCTCTTCTAACTTACTTAAGAAAACCATTATGTTATATATACAGAGAGAAATTGTGTGTTATTTCCCTAGTTGACTTCTGGCTAAATTCCTTTGCTTGGTTTGTACCCTAAACAGCTAAATGCTTAGTCCTTAAAAATAATCCTCCCTCTTGGAGGCAAATGCTTTCCTTTCAACACTGTTTCCTTCATAACAAGGCAAGGGTGGGATTCTCAGCCTCAGGCTGATCTGCAGCTCTAGACTGAAACTAAATACAATGCCCTGGGACCAAGTCCCATCATCTGCAGAAACTGGGCAAGAGGAAATGTTTCTTGTATTAGCTCAGCTTGTGGCCACACTGGGAGAATTTGTTTTCACACCAAACAGCTGGCTGACTTCTCTGTTGGGGGAAAGGAGAATCAAGGACTGATCTCTGAAAGAAAAGGTTTGGCCTTAGCAGGAGTACTTTCCAGAGGCATGCTGTTATTTTTCTGTTGGTGTGTGTATACAGGACTTGCCTCCCTGAAACACAAGCGTAAATGTTTTGCTGGTGGTGCACTTCTGTGTGCAACATCAGGGTTCAGGAGAGCTGTTTGTATGTGCTGCTTGTTGTCTTTAAATCATTGCACAAGTAGAGTGGTACTTGCCTAGCTCTTATTCCCAGAACATCAAATTTGATGGCCTTGGTTGACAGGGTTTGTGTAACTTATGAATCTCAGCCTGTTTGCAGACTGTCGCTCAGCATGTACTTTTGTTTAAGGTTGACTTCCAGGTTCAAAGAACAACATTTAAAATGCTGGTTTGAAAACACCATACATACACTTGATGATTATTCTTTATAACCTATTTCCCCTGTGTAGTTCAGTGCTTTCTTGCCAGGAACAGCCTCTATTTGGTTCAGGTTTCGACCTCCCATTGTGCAGGGAACTGAAAGTCCTCTTGAAGCCTTGGAGCTCAGCCTGGCACAAGCCTAAACACAGAGCCTGTCTCTATGTGAGGTAAAGAGACTGTCACTCTGGGCTTGTAAATCGCCACCCATCAGGAGCAGAAGGTGAATGCTCTTCTTGTTGTTGTAGCAAATATTTTGAGTGAAGTTTTCACATGCCCTTCTTGAGTGATGAGAGGGGACATTAGAGATGCTTGGTTGAATTCTGTGTGTATGGGGATTTTGGATGCCTGCCGGTTTGCTAAGCATGTTCTTTAGCCTTTATTTTTTAAATGATATTGCATCTATGCCAGATAGAAAGTACTAATTTGTGCATCATCATTTGGAGTACCAGCAATTCCTGGTTATTTGTGTAACAGACAAAGCATTTGGGGATGGAAAAGTATCTTCTTCAGATGAACAAGATACTTTGTAATAACTGGCTCCCTATGAAAAAAAGCAATAGGATGACTGGAAATTGTGACAAAATATTTTCATTACAATGCATAATGCCTTCCTGAAACTACAGCAGTGGTTTTCACTGGTTTTGTTTAAAACATTGCTGTTAAATCTTATCCATTGGGTTAGATAACAAAGCTGTGTAGTCTGTAGAGATTTCTAATTTTTCAGACTATATCATAATTATTGCTGTCTTGTTAGAATGTAAATCACTGAGAATTTGCTGGGTCTAGTAATGACAAATAATTTCCAGTAGCTACTTTCTACTTTTTGATAACAATTTTAGATTATTCTTTTGACCAACAGACAGCATAGCCACTTCCTAACTCTAAATGGTACAGTTAAAGAAGAAAATAATCTTGCACAGCCTTGTAAAAGCTACCCTAACTTGGACATGGCTCTTGAGGTCTGGAATACTGAGCCACAGCTCAATGTCAAAGTCCTGGCATTTGGCATACTGACTTATAAGAAAAAGGTACTTAGTTAAAAGTAAACAGGAGACACATATATGTGGAAGCTGGCAAATGTCTACTGCCATTCCACTCCTTGCTGGCAGTGAGTGAGAGTGCCTGTAAATGGTAAACAAGAATGGCATGTTGAATATAGGTTCTGCAGTCACATCCAGTTTCTGGTTTTTTTAAGCTTTTAGGGATGTATTATTTTTTTCTAGTTGGTATGTATTCAATTTCTTCTATTTCTCTTCTAAAGTCTGCTCAATAAGACCACAAACTACTGCTGAAAGAAAAGGAAGACTGAGTCAGTTGTTAACATTGTCTGCTGTTTGATATCCTTAAGCTTATTGCCTAATGGCATGTATGTGTGTTTTAGAGGACAAGAGGGATTGTGAGGGGAATAAAATGGAAACCTCCATGGAAATAAGATTTAACTTTAGCATTCTGGCTGAGGAAAGAAGAAGTGATCGTATTAAAACTTTTGCTCTTTAATCTCTGTCTTGATCTATCATATCCACCACTTTCTTTGCAATGATACCACCTGAAACAAGTGTTTTCTGAGTAAATCCATGTAATGTCAATGGTAGAATAGAGCAGAGCCCAGTGTGATGCTGGTTCTTTGGCCACACCACCTGTCAGTTGTCTAGGCTCCACTGGGTTCAGTGGTCAGGTCTGTGAAGTGCTCCCTATCAGCACCTGCAGGTTTGGCCTCATTAGGGCATCTAGAAAGTTCGTCAGTCTAACCATATAACTTGTGTAGGATTTTGGAGAGCTGACCCTTCTTGAGACCAAATCTTTCTGGGGTGGCAAGATAAACAAGCGCAGCTACAATCAAGACATCTGTAACAGAAATAGCACTCCCTTGCAAATTTATCTGGGAAAAACACTGAAGTAAAAAGCAAAGTATCACTCTAGTAAATCTATGCCAGTTGATTTCACTAGGCTTTTACCAAGAGTGGATTTTGTTAGGGCTTTGCTGTAGCAAGTAATAGTGCTCTCAGACTGAACAGTAAATTAGCCGACCATTGCAAATATGCAGGTGTATTAACTGTCTCATCTGGGGAATAACTTCTGATTGTCTTGGGAAAAGTATATGTGTTGATTGCTTCAAACAGTGAGTATTTGCAGAGCAGTTATCAGCCTCCTGCAGTTAAAGCAGAACAGGTTGCTGAGATGCTTGGATATTGTCACATGATCTGTACCACCTACACCTGGTGCTTTAAGATGGGAAGTGTGGTGTTTCAGAACAGGATAAGAATAGTCTAATTCTAGCATGAACTCTGTCTTTCACTTTCTTTTGTGTAAGAGGAAGTGAGATTTGGAGGAATTAGAACAGAATCTTCCTCCCCAGTGTATTCTGGCAAGCTCATGCAGGCAGGATAACTCATAGTTTGGCTTTCCTGGGAGCTGAGCTGAAGGCAAGTACCATGGTAGACCATACGTTGTCTTAGGCAGTGGCTGGCTGATGCCCTTTCTCAGGATTTCAGCACAGACTTGCCAAGATGGACTTCTGCCGTATGAAGAAGTAGCTGTGTATTTGATCCGTGGGGAAATAAGTTGCTAGCTCCTCTTTTGCTTTGAGGTTCAAGCCATAACCAATCGATAAAGTCAAGGAATGAATTAGCTTTAAAGAACCTCTAGTGAATGCAATGCTCAAAAGCACATACAGTTGAAGAAACTCACACTTAATGCAAGCCTTCCTTCTAAACATAAGAATTTAGGAGGTGCCCATGGTTCTGATATGCAATTATAAATGAATAGGTAGACACATGTTTGAAAATGACATTTGGGTTAATCTGAAATTAAGCTTTTATAGAGATATGGAGTCACATTTTACATCTTGCTTTAGTTTCTACAAATATGTTGAATATTTAGTGCAGCCAAGCAGCAGAAGCACTAGCCATTAAATATAACTCCTTCTAACTTGTAGTTAATTTAGTTAAGCACAATTCTTTCCATCACTTTCCTTTTTGTTTTGCTGCAGGGAGAGGCTATACTGGTAGTTAGTAGTGAAATGGGTCACATGTGCTAGCCATTAAATAGTTCAGTGTCAAGGATCATAAGTATTAGAAACCTAGACTTGGGTTCTGATGAATTTTGTCAGGCTCTTCTACAGGAGTTAGTGCACTCTTCTGCCAAGTGTAGTGTGGGCACATGTTAGGCTTGAAGCTTCCAGGAGCACACCACAGCATTTCTCTGAAAGCTTCTGCTTTTGTAAAAACACAGCAATCCTTTAGGGATGTGTAGGAAGAGTCTATGTTTAAGCTAGCACTTAACACTGGAGTAGCCCTACTTTGAGTTTTCAGTGTGTTTAGGGACCTACTGTTCCTGCAGGCTCAATAGCTATGAAACTTAGTCTAGAGTGTCTTGAACTCTGTCCTAGGTAGGAAAGCCAAAGGTGGCACTGAAATGTTCATTTTCTGTATATTTCTAAACTTAACAGAATAAACTTCAACCTAGATAGATCGTTGGCTCTGTGGCTTGCAGCAAAATGTAATAAAATGAATAATCGTAGGCTTTAATATCATCTCACACAATTGTATTACTGCCCAATTACTTTTTTGACCTCTTTGGAAACATGCTTCCCTTAAAACACACTCAGTCTGCAGTTCTCACTGTCCTCTCTGTGTCTTTTGTGTCAAGCAAATTGATAACTCAGTATTACATCATGCCTTGGCTCCAGTTTGTAGGAGCACAGCAAAGTGAAAGGTGCTGTGTGTCTTGAACAAAGTGTCTGCTCAGTGGCTGCTTGCTCAGTTTCTCAGACTTGAGAGGGCTCAAGACAGCTATTTATTCTTCTGAAATTATTGTGCAAATATGACAATTCTCTTCTGTCTGTGGCTGAGTTTTTGAAGTCAATAGGTTGTTCTTGTGATAAATTAGGCCTTCCGATCTAATTCTGCCACCTCCTTCATTAAGTAGTCCATCCAGTCAATAGTGCTAACAGATACCCTTCACTGACTTTAAACAAGTATGATGAGATACTCCCTGGCTCTGATTTAGGAAGTAATTCCATCGTCTTCCTGGTTGTTTTCAGTCATGAAAATATTTTACATAAACTGATACTTGGCAGAGAAAGATGTTGACAACAGCAACTGCTTCTGGATAGTCTAGAAAGGGCACCAGAGAGGGTAGTTTTTTTTTCTACAGTTGTTTTGAAATGTGTTGTAGGATTTTTGTTAGTCCACAGTGGGTGCAGGACTGTTAATTTTGTCCTTGTGTGATACTGGACAAAATATACACCCATATTTTGTGTGGCTGCACAAGGGGCCAATAAAGAAGAATTGCAGGTTGTTTATATGGACTAAATAATCCTGGACATCTTATTTTATCATCCTAGGGTTAAAGGCTCAAACAAGATCTTTAAGGTCTGGAGGATCAGATTTATGTGCTGAACATCCACAAATCATCCTAGGCTTATTGTACAATGGAAAAGTACAGCTTGGCACTCACTTGTTCAGACCTGGAAAAACTTAACCCATAACTGTATTAAGGAGTAGAAGTTACATATTGAAGTCTTGGAAAGGGAGATTTGCCATTCAGTCTGAGAGCAAATGTATCTCACAGGTGGTATTTTAAATGAAAACTTCTTTCCAAATGCCAAGTCCCATAACATTCTAGGCGTTTCTAAAAATAATGAGGGAGAACTCTGTTAAGAAGTATTTATTTTGTGCAAGACATCAATGGAATATATAATGCATTTTGTGGTATGTGTAATATTACTTTTCAACTTTTAGTAGAGAGCTTGAGTGCTATGACACCCTCCATTAAGTCTGATTACTGTCTCTGAAGCTGTCCAGCTAAGAACCAATCACCATAACCAGAAAGTCTTTTCCATGTTGATAGGCAGAGATGCCTGTGCTGATACAAAATGTACTCCTGGATATCCAAACTCTCTGGCAGGTTTCAGGTTCACAATTTTATGTATGTCTCAGTCCAGTCTTCCGTGTTATTTCAAAATATGGTCCTGTCAGACACCTCCTAATGGGAAGAGCGCACCCTGAAGGTGGCAAGACCACTGGTAATGAATGTCTGCCTCAGCTCAGTAGCCTCCTTACAGATAAAGAATGTAGGCTTAATAGGGGGCACTGGTGTCTTACTGGACAAATGCTATCTAGTGTTCTAGCTCATTTAACTGCTTAAATAAAATGTTTCAGAACCCTCTAGTTAATAGAGATACTATTACCTTTGCAGTTAGTAGTCTTTTTTTATAAATAATAATTCATTTACAGATAGAAGGGGCAAATTGGAATGTCAGCATTCAGTGGGTTTTATCCCTAGATATGAAGGGAGAGGCTAGACCAGGTGAAGTAGCAATGGACATGGACTTCTCGATTAATGTTGTTTGTAACTGAGATTTTGAAGCCAGCTGTAAGGCATTGAGGACAGGGAATATCTCTTCCAGCTTTAGCACTTTTGCCTCAGTGAATAATAGAAAGGGCAAGATTTGGTGTGTGTAGATGCTTCAGGTCTCTTAAGACAGCACATCTCAAAACTTGCTCACTTTTTCCCAGCTGTGAGAGTTGATCTCTTATATTACAGTGAAGGAAAAAAAAAAGGTTTAAAAAGAAAGCAGCAGGGATGATTGCAGTGAAAGAGAAATATTAAATGTAGTTTAGAGCTGGGGGCAACCTTTGTTTTGCAGATTATTTTCTGGCATTCAGCCTGATCCAGGAAACCACTTCTATCAAGAGAATGAAAGATTAAAGTCAGAAATTTAATTGCTTAAGAAAAAAGATTTACTACCCATGAGGTTCATTGGCATCCAAAATAAGGCCTGGTCTGTAGCGTACACTACATCTCAACCACACAGAAAGCTATCACAGAGAAATAGAAATCCTTGCAGCTCCAAGAACAGACTTCTAGTTCCACCACAAGAAAGTGATTGCTCAATACCACTGGAATGTGGTTTCTAGTACAGAATTTCTGCTTACAGTATTCTTCTGTCATCTGGTGAATTTAAAGAATGAAATTATAAAGCAGGAAATATTTTGTTATTATAGATCAAATAAATTAAGGCCCAGTTAGATGAATAGCTTGTTGAGTTATCCATAAGACGATTTATTTTTCTTCATGTCTCATTCATATAAAGTAGTATAAATGTTGCTCTTCTGGCTATTAGCTTGTGATGCAACACATACTATGTCTTTGTGCTGTCTAGGCCATTGCCAAGAAGATAGCTCCTCTAGTGCAAAATGGAGCAGCCAAGAGGCTTTAGAAATGCCAATTCAGTATTTTCTGAGCTGTGCTCTTATTACAGTGATTATTATGAAAAAGAAAAATAATAGTGTGGATTTAGCCTTTCCAAAAAAAGAAAGCCCCCCAAAAATCCAGCAAAAAAAAAAAATCCTCGTCACCCAAAACCCCCAAACTCATGCTCTAACCACATGTGTTAGCACTTTGTATTCTTAGGTACCTTGCTGTGGATTACCTGGCTAGAGGGATAAGGGCTTTCCTTCCTCAAAGGACAGTAAGAGAGGTAATGGAAAAAAAATCCTGAAACTTTCCTGGGTTTTATTCTTTCTCATTATTGTTGTTGGTTTTTGGTTTGAATTTTTTTTTTCAGCTTGGTTTGGTTTTTTATTTTTTGTTTTTTCATTACCAGAGCATATAGAACCTCTAGCAGGAACTGCGATCCCTCAAGGAGTAAAGGGCTCAGATAAAAGGAGGGAAGGAAAACTGTGGGATAGAGCAGTAATTTGAGTATCTTGGGTATTCAGTAGCTATAAGATCAATCGATCAACACTGATAAGGGAGGTTCTGGACTCCCAGTCCGAAAGCATACACCCTCAGCTGTGCAGTGTCTGTCTCCCTCCATGCACTGGGAGGGAAGGCAGGGACTGGACTCTGGAGGAGATCTGGCTCCAGCATGTTTCCATCAGGAAGGATTGTGCTGGAGTGGAGCACAATCTCTTTTTCTTGAAAGAGAAAAGAAAAGGGGGAGACTCTGTGCTCAGCTTCTGTACCCATGGTTCAGTTGTGACAGAAATGGATCTGAAGCAACACTGAGGTGAACCTACAGCTTCAGACAGTGGAGAAGGTTGTCCTAAAGAGGTTTCTGTATTTTTGAGTGTAGTTCGCTTCTCTCGTGCTTGTCACGGTAAGATCACCAACACCCTTTTGGTAACAACCTTTACTAGAAATGGGCAACTTGGGGAAAAACCTGAACCTGGAGCTAAGCCAAGGCATCTGGTTTACTTCCACATGTCCAAACACCAGTAATACCGCTAAAGCTATCTTCAGGCATATACCATACAAAAATGTGCAAAATTATATACATTGGAAAGTGGTTGCCAAGAAATAATGACAGTAATTATTTTAACTGACTCTTTATTTTTTTTGGCTTGTCCACATCTGTGAGCCAAGAAATAAGTCAAACCCAGGCAATGTGCTGGAATATGAATTTCAGATTAACCACCTTCTCACCATCCCTCTGGCAACACGTTTGCCTCAATGGCTGATAGACACTGTGGTTCCTCTGTAGAACACACCAGCTGGGAACTGTGGCAAAACTTACCTTACCAGAATTAACTTGGGGACAGGATTTTCTTTGGATGGGAGGATGGAGGACTGGAATCCAATTTAGAGGTCAAGCACAGAAGGAAAAAATATTGTCAAGCACTTCTACCTTCTGAATCTTCTATTTCAGTATTCTTTAGCATGAGCGGTTGCTCCCCATGTTTCCCAGCTCAGCCAGACAAGCCTATCTGCTTTGTAATTAACAGGCTGGTGTCTGGTGTCTGAAAAACACTACCCATCTCACTGGCTTAGTGCTTCAGAAAGGCTTAAATTTGAAAAAATCATAAACATCTGGGTTGCATTCCTTAAGTATCCTTGCATATCCAGAGTTGAGAAGACCAGAATGGTATGTTGGATAAGCTGGCGTCTGAAGGTTTAAAGACTTCTGGTTAGTGCTTTGTAAGATATAACTTGGCATTTTGTGGTACTTCTCACTTCTGGACTGTATTTTCCTTACTCTCTTTGAAATTTGTTTTAAGGTTTTTGATGTTATTGTGATTTAACTAGAAAACTGGTCTTATTTTTGAATGTACTGACTTCTTCTTTGGTTTTATGCCTACAAGTAGGTACTAGGCATATAAGTTAAAGGATCAAGAATTGCTGAGATGTTTTCCTGCAGCCTGTTAGCTCATTCATCAAGAATTCAGTGGTATCTGAAGCAACTTTTTTCTTTCTAAAGCTCGAATAAGGACCAGTACGTTTGCAAGGCTTTATCCCTTGTGCTTTGCAAATAGCTTTGCTTTTTACATCGCAGAGTTGTAGCAGGGGTCCCTTGTTCTGTGTGAAGGTGCTGATTTCAACAGGATTCACAGTAAAATGTCAAGAGTTTGTGAGGCTCATGTGATACTGTAAACAAGAGAAAGGAGTGTGTTAAAATGCCTCTACATTCAAGGCACATACAAAACTTTCCAGAATTTGCAAAGGGTGATTTTAGCATAGTAGAAGAGTCGGAATCTGGTCTCCTAGTTGGACCGCATCAATACTTGCTGCTTTGCAGCCTGCCTGTGCTGGGACACATGACTTGTTGACATGTGCACGAATAGCATTTTTCCAATCCCTCTTCCTTGTGCCTAACCGTTTGTTCCCCAGCCATAGGTAAGCATAACCTTGGTATCCATTGTTTGTAGCAAAATTCTTCCTGTGTGAAAAAGCTCTTGCTGGTGTCCTCCAGCAACACCTCACTGGATTTGTAGACACTGTGAAGTTAGTATTCTGAGCATGGAATAATGGACCTTTCCTGGCACAGAGAATGAGATAATTGATTTAGCAGGAGGAAAACATCAGCATAGAGCAGGTTGTGGGGCAGGACGAAGGATGAGCCAAGTCTATGGGTGTTTACTCCTGTAATGTGAATGCTGTGACTGATGACAGAAGTGCAAGGATAGACAGCTGAGATCAATGACAGGCCAAAGATGAATCTCCTCTGTTGTATGCTGCTCTGCCATAGGGCTCTTTTGAATTGCCTATCTCTGTCAAACAAAAGATGAAATATGTATGTAGAGCTTGCTTTGGAAAGACTTCCTCTATGTTTCCAGTACTTGCTCAGCATATTTTTATTACAATGAAAAAATACATTCCAGTTAGTCAGCTAAAGGATCCTTATTTGTTTATTCCATTTAACTGAACCATAGAGGTCTAGGGGGAAAGTTCAGTGCTATGGGAAACAGTCCTTGATTCTGCTAACAGGAGACTGGTACTTGATCTATCTGTCCTGCCACTAGTGTCAAAAATAAGATTTAAATTGACCCCAAAATATATGAAGTGGCTGCTGAAAAAAAAGTCATAATTTCTTAAGAATTACAATAGTATGTGGCTGACAGCTTCAATTTAGCCCTCATGCACTGAGCCAGTTTGACATTGGCTGAATTCCCCCTGCCCTAACATATTTTTAACAGTCATCATCCAATCTGTTGCTGAAAAGAAAGTTACTATCTCCTTGTTAGCACCAGTGGGATGCAAAGCCTGACAGAAAATTACAGAGAGGTGAAAGCTGTGCTGCAGGTGCAGCCCTATGGAACAAATTCCAGTTGCTGTTGAAACACAAGGGGAGAAATACAGAGATACCTTTTGAGTCCTTTCATATGTCCATAAGGACTGAACCAGCAATGCAGCCTGTGTCTCCCAAAGAAGAAAGTTTGTTCTCGTGGACAAGCAGTTTTGAGGTCCTATTTTCTATTACTGTATGAGTCCTTGGGTATCATTTCTGTGTGGGGTGAAGCAGAAACATCCCATGGCAGCCCTTGCCCTCTGTGTCCCCGAATCAGCAGGATATGAACACTCCTCTGCTGTGCTCTTGAAACCTCTCTGGAATGTCAGAAAGCCACAGGACCCTCCATCCTTTGGGCTGAACTGTTTACTATGTGGAAACTTGTATGGATTCTCTAGACTGGAAAAACTGCTCTTCAAGACCCCTGTTCACAGTAGGGCATAGGGTGGCACGCTTGTGGGGTGCCTGCTCTGGGGCAGGGATTGCTATGCTGCTCACATGCAACCCCTCTAGCTTTGAGGGGTTGCATGTGAGCAGCTGGGGTATTGCAGGATTTCCTGAGGTGTTTGGGAGCTCATGGAGTCATGGTAGGATTCTGACTCATGGGGAAATAAAATTAAAATGTTTCTCACATGAAAAAGAAGCAGTCTCTTCCTCTGGCATAGTATATCAAAGTCTTTTGTTTTCACCCCAGAGGAAGAAACCACCCTCAGAATGTCAGTGTTTGCAAGGAACAGAAATATTGAGTGATCTGTGGTGCCTCTCTTTTTAGGGCAATGATGCCACAAAGGCATGAGCCAGCTATGTGCTTGCACTTTCCTTTGGAAACAATATTACTTTCTTAAGCTATCTCAGACTAAAGCTTTCAAGGCTTTCTCAGGGACTGCAGACCTCCCTGTAACTGGGCTCTTACAAGAGGTTCCTTGAGGCTGAAGGATACAAAGAGGGCCATAATATTTCTTAGTCGTCTTGAAAAGGACTTGCATCCTCATCAACAATCCTCTCTGAAAAAGTTTGGAACAGGGATGACAGATGTTGTGAAATATGCCTGTGGTGGCTGTCCAGCTGTTAGCACCTGCAAGGTTCATGGATAGGAGATACTAGGGGAAGGGTATGAAGAATTTGAGGCATGAAGAAAAGATATCCTAAGAGCAGATAGAATTGAGGGGTTTGACTTCAGAGACCCATATGTGTAAAATATGTAAATATTTCTTTGTAAAGATTGAATTGAATAAACAATGATCAAGTCAAGAAGGAAACAGGCTTGGTATATGAACTAGAGCGATGTAAAGGAAGCTGCTTTTAGGTACATTATTTATGATACCTAGCACAGTATCATGAGGTTGAATATAATGGATACTTATTCATGAGCAGTGCTCATCTGGTACCTGTGATGCTGCTTCTGGCTTGAGTGTAACCCATTGGGTGCATTTATTTGCCACTTATGGTTCTTTTAGTGAGGGTCAAGGGTCAGACGATAGAAAAAACAAGTATTCTTCCCACTCTTTAGTTATGTGTTATCTGGTGTTCAATGACAACCCCAAAATGGATGTCACTTCCCGCGCTGATGGTGGGCAGCAGAGAAGTTCTCACAAATCTAAATGCAATAGTGGAAACTGGAGCAGTCTCTGCTATGAAGAGAAGCATTTTTTGTTCACAAAAATCATTACTGGCTCAGCGTGAACTAGAAAAAGCTGTCCTCTGGACTGCGATGTGTTAAACACTTGCAGTCCAAGGCTCTCTGGTAGTATCTAGCTGATGTTACCCACAAAGGCCCCTTTTAGCTGCAGGACAGCACCCAAGAGATAAATGGATCATGAGGGGTCTTTCCTGTGCAAAGCTCTTGATGTCAATGCCTTGCAGATGCTATGTAAGAACAAAGCATGCAGCTGTAAATAGAAAAGGAAGAAGATCATGATATACATATTGCTGGAGTGGAAAGCCTTATCTATAAAGAAATAAAAAACGTTCAGCCAGCTTTGCACTAGACAGCTCTTGCAGCACAGGAGAGCTGTGAAATGAACACCTGGCTGGAAGAAAACTTCTTGGATATGAAGTCCATTGGCCAAGCTCCAGGGTTGGAATGAAGAGTGTAAATCAGAAAATTTCTCACTGGTATTGGTGGCTGTGTAGGGTCTCAGAAGCTGCATCACCCTGTTTGTGCAGGCATTGCTCTTTGCAGTGTAGGTGGTCTGAGGCTCTCAGTATTCCTCTAATTTCAGTTGCCTTCCTCCTGACAAGCAAGTTAGGGATTTATGATGGGTGAACAGTCCAAGAAATGCTGCTAAACCATCATGGGAAGCTTTCCTCAAGGCATGATCTTCAAAGCAGCACAACAGAGACTGGATGGTGAGAAGACCTGGCTGCAGCTTAGGAAGCAGCTGTCCCCTTTTCTCAGCTCATACCCACCACATGCTGGGTCCCTGCTCATCCTGTCTCAGTGGCAATGTGTTACAGACCTGATCCCTTATGGAATAGTATTTTAAAATAAATATTTTTACCTATGCTGATTGCAGAATAGGTTTATACAAGGTTGACCATGCTTTAGTTTCAGACAATCAGTGTGGGTTTTTCCTTATGAAGTAAATAATTGCCAACTCCACTACAGCAGCAGTGTTTTGTGCTTCAGAGATGGAACCAATCAAATTTATAGAGGGGAACAGCTAAGAGAATTATTCCATTCCTCCTGAATCTTAATGGAAATTTTACTGGATTCAGTAAGACCAGGTCAAAATTTTTTTATATTGAAGACTTTTTATCTGTAGTATGCAATTTAAACTTTGCCTAAAATGTCATCATACCACTTTCACTTCTTGTTCTTAAAGAAATATTTTGAAATTTATAAATAGCATTTCTATGACTTACTGTCTGTCTATAAGTTATGTTGTGCAATTTACAACTTCAGTTTTCATTGTCACCTTGGCTACTAAAATGTAGTTAAAATGGTGGCTTTGAAATACTAACTTTTCAAGTATGCCAAAGGCCAGGTGAGGATTTGTCCTTCTTCGTGTCAAAAATTGAGTTATAAAGGTTATATAGGTAACTTTAGTTCTGGAAAAATTATTGGTATAATTTTCTTTACCAGAACAGTTCCCAACCATTTTATTTAAAAATAAAAAAAAAAGAAAAAAGAGACCTTGGTGATTAATTCACAAACAGGATAAGAACAATCTGCATTGTTTCCATGCATTAGTCCGCTAAAATACTCCTGGCAAATCCTATCTCTTTATCACCCTAATCCTCCAAGTCTGGAAGGAAAATGCAAAAGCATGTTTCAAATGGGAAAGCACCCTCAGCCCCTCTCCCTGTTAAGAACTTGCTTTTCAACCTCATGCCATCTTGGGGCATTATTTGACTTAACACTGAGTTCCTATTAGTATATGCAGAACAGAAAATTCAATTTACCATCTCTAGGGTCTCTGCTGACAACTGTTCATCTGACACAAAACAAATTGTTTGGCTTTGTGTATGTGACCAAGATGCTTCCTACCACTGCACTTTCTCTCAGAGAATTGCTCTCTTGATCTTTGTTTTGGAAAGACAAACTTCTGAATTTGGGAATTCAAACCACCAAGGCAACGCATTGTCTCAGAAGTCATGGCTGCACATCTGCAACACACTGCTCTCCTGCTAGAGATGTTAGCAGTGTAAACTGTATTATTGATTGCTTTTTTAGTTGTGTGTAGTCACTGTTCTTGCTAAAAAAAAAAGGCACAAGAGTAAAAGTCATGGATATTTTTTTCCAGCAAAAAACATTTTGATGGTTTTACCTTAGGACACAAAACTCCATATCTTCACCTGGCAAAATCCAGCACTGCAGCCCCGTGCTTTGTGCATCATTGAGTCCTGTCTCTGTTGCACAGGAATGGGGAAGCAGCTGAGAGGAGCAAGTGCCAGGGTAGAGGCTCCTTCAAGCAAAACTTCAGCCTGGGATCTCTGAGGAGCATAAACAAAGAGAAGCAAGACCTGGTGCACTGGAGGGGGGGCTTGCAGAGAGTTATCAGTCAACAGCTGTAAGCTCAGACTCCTTGCAGCTGATAACAGATGTGCTCATTCAGCCTGGCCGCTTGTGCATGGAAAATCAAAGAAGACTGAAATCTGTCAGTCAGGGCAGGGGGAGGGGAATTACCCAGCCTTCAGTAAATGCCAGACTACCACAAAACTGTTGTCAAGACAGCAAGTGTAGTAGGGGAAGATTCACTTAGCACTACTGCTTTTAAAGATGCCTCTGCTGGTGATTGATCTGTGACATAGACAGTCCACTCATCCCTTGTAGCAGGAAATTAGGAATATCTGTATTTGGGGTTTGTGGTTTGAATTCTTGGTCAGTAGCAGTTGATAGAAATATTGATGTTTCTCAAACTATAGTTATTTACAAGCCCATGTTGCCCTCAAGAAAACTAGGGATGAATGAAGTTCCAAGCTACTATTAACTGGCTAACAATACTTCCAGTTTTTTACTCTACCAGATGCTAAAGGGCTATCCTGTCTATAAGGCTGCATGTAGCAATACAGAATAGTGAACACCGAATAGTGCTTATAATGTTTTTAAAAACCCAAATTTCTATAATTTTTATAATTTATTTTAAATTTTTAAATTCATTAAAATTGTTATAAAACATATGCTTCTCGCAGCCTTTAGGCTAGATGCTTCCATGCTTGGAGGTACATTGGGCTGCAACCACTTGTGTAGAGCAAGGATCCCCTCTCCACCCTGGTTTTTTAATAGGAAGGAAACCTAAGGACATCCCAGAAGCCAGAGCTGCTGCATTCTCTGAAAACTTCTTGCTCTTCAATGATGGAGGGGACCAGGAGCCTGAAGAAATAGCAGCACATCCCAGTAAGAGTGCAGCCATTGAGCCTATGATTGCCCTGGAGCAGGGGCACAGTGGAGAAATTTCTGTAGTACCTCCCATGAATGTGTAGGTGGGAACAATGTGCAACAAGCTCCTGAGTGAAAAAAATACCTCTGTTCACCTGGGATGGGCCAGTGTCAGAGAGGCAGTAATAAAACTGTACATCCAGGACAATGACTAGAACCTGGAAAATGGGCCTCTTTATGATGAGGGTGCTTTACAGGAGTCCAAAGGAATAGGGCTTTTGGGAGGAAGATTTGCTGCTATGTCTGAAAGACTGATCTTACACAACCTACCCAATTAACTCATTAGAGAGGTCTCAAAATCTACTGGTGCTCATCATCCTTCTGCACCTCCAAGGCTTGCAGTTTATAAAGTTCAGAGAGCACTGTCTGGCTGAAAGGCACTAACTATGCAAATGCAATGGGAGTTATTATCATTATGGTGCTTTCATGTTCTTACTCAAATCACTGATGCACCTTCTGTGTCCAGCTGACCAAGCAGTATTTCTTGCATTATAGGATTCTGATTCCACTTCCATTGTTAATGTTCATTACTTTCTTAGAGAGCTACAATTTCATTATTAATACATCAGTGTAACAGAGCACAGGTTACATAAATGCATTTCTGAGCATTAGCCAAATATTAGTTTTAAGAAAAAAATACGCTTCCTATGCCAGCAATATGTTCTTTCTTATACAAATACTTTATGGCTACAATTGCAAAAGTACTTGGAAAAGGCTTTTATTGTCTTAGAAGGATATAGCAAAATAAACCTTTGCTTATCCTCTCCTTCTAAGGAAAATCAAGATATGGGTTTGAAAGGTGGTTACCATGAATGTTTGAATCTGTTCAATGATAGTATCAGTAAATTTTAAACCTCTTATCTCTATGAGAATCAGAGGGTGAATTGCTCATGTCTGATCTGTTTCAGTGGTACAAACGTCAGCTGTGGTGTGGTTATCTCTAACTTTGGTGGTCTCCCTACCCCTGGCTAGTCAGCTCATGATGTTTGAGCTGAGGAGAGTTCCACAGCTGAGCAATGGGAGGCGAGCAAGAGTGATGACATACTCTAGTGTCACAAATTTTGGAGCTGAAGCTGGTTGAAAAGCTGATTTAGCTGCAAACAGGTTTTTGGAGCGTGGATGTGATGTATCCAAAGTATTTCTTTGCTGTGGTCAAACCTGGGCTGTAGCTGTCTGTGGGACTAGGGAGACTCAGAGCTGGGTTTGGTTGATCCTATTACAATAGCAATTGAGTGCTTGGAGTAACTCCATGTGTTGACCCTCTTGGGAGAGCTGGGACTAAACTGTAACACCTACCTCCTGTTCCTGGGCAGCAGCAGGTGCCTCATCACATGCCAGGGGGGATGTCTCCCTCCTGCTAGCCTCGCACAGACAGACATTATGGCCACAGGTGGTTGCACCAGGGATCTTCTGTCCTGCATGGATTCCTGCTATTGTTTTGGTCCATTACTGAGACAATCTTCACTTCATGTCTCATTTTTTGAAAAATAGCAGAAGAACTGGGCTGCTTTATAAGAAAGTTCTGTGCTTTAGTGATCCCTTCTCACCCCATGCTTCCATATTTTAGCCTTAAAACTAAACTTGGGAATCATTTGGAGATCCTGTGAGCTGGACTCTTCTCATTCTGTTCAGGGAAGCCTCAATGCTTACACTGCTGAACTCATCCATTTTAGCACATCATTTTGGAACCTCTTTAAAATGCAAGCTAGTTGTGTTATCTTCTCCAGAGATATTCACAGGACTGATGCTCTGGTGGATTAAGTTATTTTATGCATTGTAAACAATAGGCTGATGGAGCTGAAGTGCTGAGGTCCTTTTTTAATCAGAGGCACCAGATTAACTTGCTTTTAGTCTTTCAGAAACTCACTTACTCTTAATGAGTTTACCATGATATAGGTCCACAAATTTCCTGTCTGGCTTCTTTTGGCACTCTTAGATAAAAATGCCATCTGGAAAGGAGATTTATTGGTTTTGAGATGATGTCCCTTCCTTATCACCTTGTTTTGCTGGCCCTGAGCTCATCCAAGATAGCAGTACTTACCTAGACAGCATCAGTTTGTCAAACACAAATTGTGGAAAAATTAATTTAAAATACCTTGACCTTTCTACCCCACTAAGATAGGATTTCTTTTTTTCTATAGCAAAACCTCTTGCTAATGTAAACTGCTTACATATATATGTATATGAATACATGTATGCATACAAATAAATAAAAGCTTTAGCCTTTTTCTAGTATTCTGCTCTGCTTCCACTGTAAACACTACCTCAGTTTTGTCATGGAAGCATTTCTATTTTACATTTGTATTTATTTTTGCATATTTGTATTTATTGTGAGCTTGGAACTTCAAATGTTATCTCTTGTGTGCTAAGATGCCAATGCCAGCCAGGGGGAGTTCTGTGGCACAGTTTTATTTAGAGACCCTTCAGCTCAACAGAGTTTTCACTATTTAACTCTATGTATATGGCTGCCCTAGACAGAGGGATGGGTGCAGCCACTGGGTGAAGCTTGGCTGAAGCACCACAGATGTTTTCTATGATATCTAGGTGATAAGAACTGCCTCACTTTCCATTTCTGGGGCCTCAGAAAACTATAAAACATCATCTAATCAAGGTGACACTAGAAAAATGAGCACAAATACTCACTGCTGCAAGTGTCTAGGGCTCTTCCTCGTAGGCAAAAACCAAGCAAAGAAAAACTTGGAAAAAATTGTTACTGACTATAGAAGTTGCTAGGGCGTGTGATGTGTACGTGCTCACATGTGTTATGGTAAGGTAATGTGGAGGACAAAACTCCTGTTAACTCTTTGCACTTGAGCTCTAGCAATAGCACTTAACATCCGTTCAAGACATTTAAAATAAAACAATCCTGTGTCTTCTTGTAAATTTTCCATAGAAAATGCCTTATCCAGAAATTACATAGAAAACAGACAAATGTTTCTAGTTCTGTGTTCCTTTACACTCAATCTTCAGTGTTGAGGGATGAGTGTATCCTTTTTTTGTCTCCCTGAATTGCGTTTCTGGACAGATCCCGGCTGTCACTACTGAGGTGCTGCTTCTTCAGTGATTAAAGAAGCATTGTAGAAAAATGAGTTTGTGTTTTCCAAATTATGTGGGAAAAGACTTACGCAAGAATTGGAGAAGGGCATAGAAATTTGCAGTGATGGTCATAGCAACATTTATTAATCCCAATAATAACAAATTATTATAAGTTCTCTATAGTTTAGATAACTTTACTCCAGTGCTCATGAATGGCTAAACTTGCAGGGACTCCTGAGCATAAAAAACAAGCTCTGCTGGAATTACTTTTAAATTAACCTAAGCATTTAAAAGGCTGTTTACTTTTAACTGGTGAAATTTATCTTGTGACAATGCAGCCGTGTGCTACATGGGAGTAGAGGGCTGCCTCAAGAAATGTATGTGTTGTGCAAGGAGGGGATATTTCAAGTGTGTTTCAAAAGCATTGCTTTCTTTTCCTTGCACTTGTGCTTTATTCCCATATATTTGTTTTGCTCCAAGTTCCTAAGAGCGAAATGTTCCTCTGATGTAGGACACTGACAGTTAATTGATTTCAAGGGATAACTTTACAATGAATTTTCTTTCCTGTGAATCTTTATAGCTAGAGAGAAGGAAGTTGACACATAAGCAAAATTTATTTTTGCTTCTACTTCTCTGTAAAATTTGTGCTTAATGATCTTGCCTCTTCCTCAGTGCTGTGTTTGTTACTGCAATGTCCTAATCCAAGCTCTGATCTCACTTTCACTTAGCGTCTGAGCTCTGATGAGCTGTCAGCACTTGACGCTGTCCCTTTCACTCCTTAGTCTCTCATTTAAGAGTGGAGTATTTGACTCTCTCGGTGGCTCTAGACAGCAGCTAAATTTTTACAGGACTCTCTTAAAGGAATATTTTGTATTTGTTGCCCTGCTAATGGAAGATGTGACAGCCACATTTGCTCTATCCCAGCACACACAAGGGAAATTATCATCATGTCAAATTACAGCTGCTGACTCCTGCCAGACAATCCTCTGCCTTATCTTATCTATCTACATTTTTTAATGCCATGCTCATCATCATGGCATCTAAGTGCCTTAAAAGTTTTCCATTGCTTCAGAGGAAAGATGCATTTATGGGTGTGTTAGTGGAAAACTTTCCCTGGTTCTGGCTATTTGGTTGACCTGTGTGTGAACAGGGGGGATAAAGGTTAAAGTGAATTAACACTGAAAAAGTGACCAACCAGTGCAACAACCTTTGACTTGACAAACCTGATCCTTGTTGGTATTTTGTCTAAAATACATCGTGTGGCTTTTACTTCTGGTTATGTTTGGGGATTAGTTGGATTCTGCAATGCTCCTGGCACTGGTGGTGGAGTGAGGGATCAAGCACTGACACAAGCTCTTGCTCTGTTTTCATGCTCTCACAGTGATATTGGGTCTGGTATTGAAGTATTTGAGCCTTTTTGGTTCCCATGTAGGTGACATATTCATTGGAAATAAATCAGCTTAATTTCTGCATTTGAGTTTTATTTTGTACTTCACATTGTAAGGAAACCTGGTGCAAGGGCTGTTGGATGTTAAATAAAACAATTTAAACTAGAAATTGCTGATATGGGAAGAAGCCCACAAAGGATTTCTTCCTCATTAATCACATTTCTGAGCAAAACCATAATTTATGTTTCATAAATGTTCTGCGTGCCAGTTGTATACAGCTGCTGTTTATTTTTCAACTTGCACCCAAGAGCATAAGAATTGAATATAAGGATTGAAACCTAAGTGTCTATATAAGCATGTGCTTCTGCATGTTGAGTGCTGCTGGCACCCTTCACAGGGCAGATCTGTGTCTCTAGCTCTTTTACTGTTCTCCACTGACTCTAGTTCTGCAGTCTCCAGAGGTCTGGTCTGAAGGCATCCACCTGACTGATGCTAGAGACAAAAGTGTCACTTGCCTAATACTGCCTTTGTCCCTGAGACATGTCACATATGGCTCCTGGAATATCAGATTTTGCCCGTGCACTGACTGTGGTTGCTACTGTGCCTTTCCTAGAGGTTTGTGTTGGTGCGATGCACTGTGCACTGCTGTGCTCAATGCTAGACAGCAGGCCGTGAGCTCTTTGATCCTCTCCTCAAGTCACAGCTGATCCATGGAGATCCCTGACAGCTCTCTATGTTTTCACCCCTTGACCGAGAGCAGTGCTGGAAAAATTGGCAGGCCAAAAGAAAGCGCATATTATTTTATTAGTTGCAGCCATCTACAGTAGAGTGTGACTGTGATGTTATTTCCAGGGTTTCTCTATCAACTGGGGGAGTGATGTTTGTACACTTTGGTGATAGTTTAGATTGGGGGCAGGCCAAGGGTCGATACATTTCAGAAAGATTTTACTATTCTTTCCTACTGATGTAGAGATTTCAAGGCAAACAACAGTAGTAAATGCAGATTCTCAAGTTAAAAGGAGTAGCTGTCTGGCAGTTAGTTCTTCCATCTTGCTAAATCATGCATAAGGGGAACACAGAGGTGTGTCTTGGTGCCAATGAAAACATTTAAAATTGCTTAACATCTTCCTTATATGTACTGCAGGTTGTTCTCTTTTTTCTGTATTTTAGCATAACAGCAGCTTGCAAACAATGGCAGAGTTTTGTCTGCACATCTCTGCACTGTCAGAGATCAACTTGTTCAGCTGACATGCTAAAAAAGAAAAAAAAAAATCACAAAGAAACACAAGAAGTAGAGAGCTTCATTTGGGCTGCAGACTGTACTTCAGCCCACTCAAACCGGGTCAGTGTAAAGCAAATAAACTACAGCCGTGTGGGTTCTACTGTGGGAACTGTTGTGCTGCCTTTGATCTTGGAGAAAGTATGAAACTCCTGGATCTGACTCATCAAAGTTCTCCTTCATGCATCTAATAAAAAACATGCAAGCCATCATGTTGAAGTCGGTGACCCACCCATATGTCTAAACTTGAGCCCACACCCCAATGTAGGGAGATTTCCATCTCTCTTGGACAACGTTGCTTGGACTTCCACTGAGCTGCTCTACAAGAAGAGCAGAAGTTGAGAGGACACAGAGGGGAAGAGAAAGATTTAATCCAGGTCCTCCTTCAGCAGATTTTTTTGCTACTTCAGGTACAGTTGCTAAAGTGTGCGTGATTGGCTTTGCTGCGTGCTGAAAGATTGCTTCCTCTAAGCTTGTGCTCTAATTTCCTGCCTTGTAATTAGCTCTTCCACATGGTTACCCCAATGTGCACAGCATGCAGTCATATGATGAGCTTATGGCACTGGACATCCTCAGCCGGCTGAATCACAAGGCAGCGCATTAAATCCTGCCCACCAGATCTGCCAGCCTGTAACACAGGCTGACGGGCAGAGGGGTAGGCTGTGGAGAAGCGACCCCTGAGGGCAGGGACTTGGCTGCATTTGGGCAGCAAGGGATTACTCTGGTGTTTTGAGAAGCACAGTGCCTCGTGTGTGCCGGGAGGGTCACAGCAGATGCACCAGCCTGCTGTGCAGGTCCCACTTGGAGATGCCTGCTGTCCTGGCACCTGTGGCACCACTGTAGCATGGGGGTTTCTGTAGAGGGCTGGGTTGAGATGTCTTTTCCCTCTAATCTCAAGGCAGGAAAAAGAGGAAAGGAGAGGGATACAGTGCTCGGGAACACTGTCTGAGCACCTTACACCGGGAAATCGGATTTTAGCCATGATGGTTTGCTCTCTGTAGAAGCGTAGCAATGTTGCTCCATCTTTACAGGCAGCTCCAGCCTTGGGTGGACACCACCATCACCAGGTATCCCCTTGGCTGTTCACTTCTTATTCTCCCTGATGGTGAGGCTGGCCCTGGGGTTTGGGGGAAGCTGCAATTCCCTCCCTACTCATGAAGGTCATTGGGCAGCACTAACTTTTGTTTTCTACTCCAGTATGCCTCAAAGGCCAAGCTTTCATATGGAGCAAATTTGCACCTCTCTATTGACTGTAGTGAAAGGCTCTTGAGAAGCCTAGGAGAAAAAAAATGAGGGGAAATGCTGTGATTTTGTCAAATCTGGCTTGGGCTGAGTTACACTGCTTTCTCTGCACAGAGAGACACCAGACCGAAACAGACAGTTTGACTCCAGGTTTCACAATAAAGATTTACCCTTTGTTTGAGTACCTTCAGTTCCCAATTAAAATCTTAACTTGAAGAGACAGATGTCATTTAATTGGATCTGACTCTTCAAATCCTTTTGTGCTATTTTCTGGTTTATAAGGTTTTATTTTAAAGCCTGTTTTCTAAGGTGGTGCTTGGTGTCTTGTTGCTGTCATGTCAAAACAACTGGGAGCAAGGTGAACTGAACTCCTTCCTAGAGCAATGGCAACAGAGAAGCTCATAAACACAAACAAGGTCAATCCCAAACTTTTGAATTATGTCAGATAAGTTTCCTCATGAGAAAAATGAAGAAGAGAGAAGAATCTACTTGAAAATACCAAAGTAGATGTAGTAAGCACCTCATAGTGTTATTTTAATGTATTTCAAATGTTTCCAATATATTTTACAAAAGACTGCTTGAGGGTTAGGTACTTGTAGAAGGATGAATGTTATCTATAAGGGTTTTTCAGTGGCAGGAGACTTGTACCACAACAGGCAGCTCTTATGGCGATTGAAAGGAACCCATGATCTGTCCAAGTAATGATTAATCAAGAGGCATCCATGATCAAATATGATACATCCTATCAATTCCTTGTTTTTGCCCGGTTGATTGTTGAGGGACTGAGCAATGAGTTGTGTCCATCTGGCTCATGCTGTGTGTTGTGGTGCCACCAGGAGCTGCTCAAGGTGTCTGCTGTCCTGGGGACCAGCTGTGAACTACCAGCTCTTGGAAACACCACACAGTGCTGCAAGCCCTGGTGGAGTCAGGATGTCTGTCAGGGCTGGGGCTTGTAGCTCCCCTGGCTGGGAATGGCTTTGTGAGTCTCATGGCTGCTGAGGCCAGGGGCTCGAATGGGCATCTCTTGGGGGTGTTGTTGGGTGACTCAGTGTAGCTCGGGCCAAGTAATTTCTTTTTCTTGTGAATATGGTGATCCTTGTCTTTTCCTGAGCATGCCACATGCCCTATCTAACGGGTCATTTTAAGTCCCGGGTAATGTGTTTTAGAGCCATATTATGATACAGAATAATTGCGACTCCTTGTAGTAAACAGCAACAGTCTTCCTCTTGCCTTGCTCCAGTCACAGGAACTACAACCAGAGTGTGAGGACAACTTCATGCCTATGTTTCCAGCCCTGGTTGCCTTGTTCTGTGCATATCTCACCCGTTCAAGTATGACACATCTCTGACAACAACCCCCATGGAGGAAACAGCCCCCCCCACCCTTTGCTGCCCGTTTTGTGTTGCCTGCACCGAGTATTTATTTGCAGAGAGCTTGCATCAACTCTCCTTACTGCCTTAGACTAAGCAGGCTAATAGACTCTTTCAACACCTCTGTGGCGCTGCCCGCTGTCGTAATCATTCAGCGGTCATGGCTCTCTGCAAACAGCAGCACTGAACTCGCCGTTCAATTACCAGTTTATTATTCTAAGACATCTAGGGAGCGGAGTGGTGATAGCCATATGCCAATATGGCTGTGGGCTGCTTGTGAAGTTCCTTGTGGGACATGGAGAGCCAAGCCAGGGGTCTGAGCAGTTCTCTTAGGCTGGTGACTGACAGCATCTGACATAGGCTTAAAATAACCCACCCCAGAAAAGAAAACATGTCCGTCTCCAAATGAATTTTTAGTATATGAAAGCAGCTCAGAGGTGGGTGCTTGTGTTTGGGGGTCAAGGCTATGTTGACTTGCCTTGCTGACCTACTTTGTCAAGGTGTGCTGACCTGTCAGGACTCCCTGTCTTTAGCGGTGCTGGTTCAGCAAGCTTGCAGGCAAGTCCTTCCAGTACTGAAGAACTTGGTTGCTTTGGGATTTGGTGAAGCCACCATTTTTTGCTGAAATTTACAAATGAAGCAAGAACTGATCCTCACTTTGGATCGATGAAAACCAAGTCTTTCCTGGTGCTGACACAATGGCCTCTGGCTAGAGAGGGTCTCACGCTGTAACACTTGTTCTGGGCTGGTTCCTGCAGTGATCCTTGGAGGAAAGCTGGGGCACATCGACTGAAATAACAAGAACCAATCATCATGAAAACACATCTGCTGGGTTCAGACTGTGTATGCTTTGTAAAGTGTGGCTGCTATTAGACAGCTCAAACTGTTCCATGGCGCTAGAAAACTGAGCTTCCTTGAAATACTCGGTTATGCCAAGAAAAAAATAAAAACATAGTGGATTTCTCTGTGGCCCCAGAAATCTGAGGAAGCCTCTCAAAACTTAATATCCACTCACGAAACATCCATATAAAATAATTTATCTTCATTGACTGGCTTGTCAAACAAGAATCACTTCCAAAATTCTTCCATTCACTAATTTCCTCAACTATATATTTTTTTTTCCTTTTGTCTCCAATCCCTAATCTCCCTCTGAAGTTCAGTATAGTCTAAATGCATGCTGAGGGTATCCATGACAGCTTAGCATGAGGAAGCATTTGTTGGAAGCTGTCTTCTGAGGTGGTGGAATTCAAAGCAAAACATTGCCATTTCTATTTGCCAAGATGCAGACTCATTCCTCCTCTTAGCAGGAAGGCACCCAAGAGATAAGGAAGTTAAATCAGATGAGCATATATATTTTAACATGTCTAAAATCCTGCTTATGTTATTATGCCTCATTCCTTGTTATTGTTGACTTGTGAAAAAGATAAATCTACCAACAGTAAAATCCTTCTGGTAGCTTGCTTATTCCAAATTTCTCCCTTGTGCTGTAGCTTAAGCATTAGAAACAATTTTCTCATGAGACAGATTATTTTGTGTGATGGGGGTTGCTGCTGGTCCCTGTGGGCAGCAAGCTGGTTGGTAAATTGTCTATGTTTTATCTGTCAACAACCAGAGTGCTAGTGGAAAACAAAGACAAGTAGGCATTTCAGAATCTGATTAGGGAAGTGCCACTTAATTCCTTCATATTCCAAAAGCATCTAATGCCAATATTTTGGTTTGGGAGCAGGGTTGACTTTAGCAGCACAGCACTACAGAGCCACCCAACAGGGTGGAGGTGGAAGAGTGAGTTTTGTCAGGAGGAGAGAGCTGTTGAGGAATGACTTCTCTCATGGGAGATTAGGGATAATGCGGGTTCTGTTGATTTCAGGAGTCCAGTGATTTAGGGACTTCATCAAGAGGATGAAGGAAAGAAGGTAAAAGAAAAGCCTATGGAGAGATTTAGTTAATGTTGTCTAATAAAAAGAGAAAAAAAAAAAAAAACACACAAAAACACATAGCCAGAATAGATAACGATGCAGATAAGTAGGAAAAAATACCTATATATATATTTATATACTTCCATGGTATGCAGAATCCAAGTTTCTTTGGTGTTTTCTGACCCCAGTACTTTCCCATACATCTTGGAAGATACTGAGGATTAAGCTGGAGTTTTCACAGCTCTGTTGCCCACTGGTGGATAGGGTAAGATCCCATCTCCCAGGGAGTGGGGGGCCAGTAGGTTTACCTGACATGATCTTTGCTCTGAGTGTCTAGGTATAAACCAAGCAACATGATAGCAATTTACTGATTTCCCACCTAAACTAAAGCATTGCTGCATTTCAACTTTTAGTAGCATGGCTCTGTAAGAATACAGATGTACCTCAGATGTTCCTACACACAAATTTTAGAAGTTTTATGAGGAAAAAATCCTCAGGATACTTGGGAAATCTAAAACTCCCAACCTTTGATTCAGACCTATGTAAAAAAGAGCTACTGAAAACTATGCTGTTGTTAACCATCCTGCTCTCATTAAGCATCAGTGGAACCTTGCTTTCTGAGTAGGTTTGCAGATGTCAGGTAGATGAAGTGAGAAAGTAGCATTTTCTACCTCAAAAAATTGAATAAATGTTAATAGAATGAATGTTTTGCCAGGCAAATGTTGAAAAGTCTTCCTTGCTACGCAATGAGGCTGAATTAATGGGTGTGAAAATATACATTAATATTTTCAATAAATGTATGATTATGCACCTGTATCTATTTATGTGCCCTAATGTTAACAAGAGGACACACAAAAACATAAGTACTGTGTGATGTTAATGCACAAAAATACTTCTAGAGACCTCAGTAAGAGGAGCTGCAGTGTTGATCCTACTTTTTACTCCATGAACAGAAATATTAACTGGAAAGAGTTTCCCTGGCATGGCTCACTTTGCAGAGCCTGGATGCAACTCTCTCTTCTGAGCTGTGAATGTCATCAAAATGCAGGGCTGCATTTATTCAGCAGTACCATTTAATAGCACAGTGTGCTTTTAAGGAACATGTCTTCCCTTCAAGGCCCTGGTAGGGAATCGATACTTTGTGCACGGCACATCTGACTCCTGATGTTATTATTTTACATGGAAACAGGGCTGGAGTCCCAGGTTACTCGTGGCATGGCAGTGAAGCCAAGCACTTGCACAAAGACAGAGGTTTGGGTCATATTCAGAACACGTAGGATGCAACATATGACGTTATCCCCTTCATTTGTATTTCACTGTGGTGAGGAAGGTTGAAAGCAACAAGTTTCCTTCACATATTACAGAGGTACCTCTGGCTTAGTTGCAGAAAAATTTAATTGCTTTTTCACCTTGCATCATTTGAGGAAGCTGCAGATTGCATCCCTGAAACCAGATGTGAGCATCCAACCTCCATTCTCTCTTGCTCCTCCCCATTTAGCCATTCCTGTTTAGAAGGAAGTAACCAGCAAAGTGCATCTGTGCGTGCAAATCCCTCTTCTTTGGTGGAATTACATTGGGGATGAATTTGGCTCATTGTGCTTGCTTGGAAGGACCCAAAGGGTGGCTCCTATCACATCTCGTGGCTACCACCTTCGACCAATATTAAACATGATTCCTACACAGTCAGCAAATTCTTTGGGAGGAAAGAATCCGCCCTTACTTCCCATGCATATTACAAAGGGTGTTTTCGGCAGCGTGCAACTGTAATCAGTGGAGCTCAGCTTGGCAGTTTTAATCCCCTGCTGTCTAGTTTGGGGCTGCTTGTTATGCAGCCAGCATTCACTCAACATAATGGTTGCTACCTGCCAATGTGCTTTGAGGGATATTGTTAGCATTAAATTTGCCATTTACATTTTCATGTTTGACATAATTGAGGAATGAATGCTCTTATGAAAATTAAACTTGTGGTCCTCCTGGACTACTGTAACCCTGTTAAAATGTAATGCGATTCTTGATGCGTCTTCTTTAGGTTTTTATTAAATAGAATATCCGTATGACTAATTCCCCTGGCCTAAATGTAGGCTGGGAAGGAACATTATTGATAGGGCTGAGCACAAATGGCCCTCTATACTCAGCCTCTAATGGCCTAATAATGCATTATACTTGAATCAGAAATACTTTGAGTTGTAGTGCTTATTGCCATTATTGAAAACACCTGGATGCTCCATTCATCAAGGTTACATCAAAATGGGCCCATTTGTTTATTAGTCTGTCAGTAAACATCTTTATTTAGTTTCATGTTCCTCTCCTCTCAGTAACATCAGAGAGGACAAGACCATGTAGTGTATCTTTCTGTGGTTTGCCATTATTAGTTTTCCCTGAAAAAGAAAGATAATTAAAAGTTTGGATGGCTTCATGAAATAAACATTTTTCTTGGGGATTGTTCTTTTTTCCTTTCCCTTTTCAAAAATCAGGTTAAAGAAAAGCCATTGGGTATGTAGTCAGGATGACCAAATTGCAAAACAAGCAGATTTGCCAGACTAAGATTTTAATGCATGTTTTATGGCAGGCAGCCTCTGGAATATTTTTGTCCCACTGCTACAGCTCTGCTCTGTCGGGAGGAGTTTGCTGTACTGGGAGGATGCTAAGGGACAGACAGGTGCAGCTGCTGGGTGTCACTGGTGCTCACAGCCAGGCATCTTGCACAGAGGAACCTGTGCCCAGGCAGGCATTTTGGGTTTGGAGCTGTGATGTTTCTCTGTAGTTCTATCAACAGACACCCTAGTTCATTGCAAGCGTGGCCCTTTAGAGCTTTTGCCGTCTTCTTTCCCCCACTAGCAAAAGGATGAATTAATTTAGGTTTGCCAAGTGCTTTTAGGCTGGCTAGGGCTGAGGAAGGAGGCCTCATTTTCCATCCAAAGAGGAAAGGGTGTTCAAATATTTTGGCCCTGTAAAACCCCATCTCTTTCACGCTAGCTGAAATATTTTTTCTTTGTCAGAAAATGTTAGCTTTGACTATTTATACAGGTTTTCTTCTGAAAGGAGAAACTTTAAATATGACATTTTTGACTTCCATTGCAAAACAGAGAAAAGATCAACACTTGAAAGTCAAAAGTTTCTTTTTTTTTTTTTAACAATGTTTTGCTTTGACATTTCCCAATCAAAATTCTCCACATTCTGCAATTTTGAAGAGATTGTAGCTGGAAATCTGATGCAGAGCAGACAGTTCCAGCACCACTTTGGATGTGAACCAAGCTCCAACTGAACCAGAGATTTCCTTAGTTCAAGCTGATATTATTCTTGAGAGTACTGAATTATCCAGTGTTTGATGCCATCCATGAGGCATTTTTACCTTGGCTGTAAAGACAGGCACTCTCGTGAGTGTGTTTGGCATTTTTATTTATGAATTTTATTATACCTCCTCAGCCCTGCTCCTTGTTGCTTAAGTAATCTGTCCTTTATGCTCTATCTCATGAGACCTAGTCTGTCCCCAGATCTGTGGTTGTGCTGTGGCTTCTGCTACCTTGCTGCAGTGCTGGTGATCAGACCCACAAGGCAAAACTTCCACAGGAGGGGGGCATGGAAAAGCTACACTGTGTGTGTCAGTCAGTGGATTACATGACACATTAGAAGAGAGAGGTCCTTCTAGCTTATCTGGTCCATTTTCCAAACAACTTGAAGAATATGACTGACCCAAATGGGGGTCACACTATGGACTGGCTAGAAAACAACTGAGTTTTAACTTCTGAATTTTTTTCCTTGCCATCCTGGACAGGCAGCAAGGAAAAGAGTTAATATTTCTGTGGTCTGCTTGCAGAGGGTTGGTTGCTATTATGGCTCAGTGTGTGATTGCACTGATTTCAGATTGTGTTCCTGCTGCTGGTAGTAATGAATTGCTATAGTTGGTGTTTGAGGTATTCCAAAATATCAGGGCAGGTCAATGGCTGCTTTTGATGTTTAAAAACCATCAGTTTTGTGCTATCAAGGACAGCTTTCCTGCCCTTTCCACCTGTGGACCCTTCAGACATAGACAAGAGGCAGCACTAAACCTGAATCTCAGCTTCAGGTTGCTGCCTGTGGTGCATTCCCCAGTGGATCACTCTCCAGTGACAGAACAGGAATCAGAATTGCAGGGGCACGATAGCTGCAGTTTAAAGGGATTAGCACCGAAATGTGCAATGTTATGGTCTGCTGATGGCTTGGGTCATGGCTGGAATAGGATACTGTCAGTTAGCAGAACTATTTGGCAATTTTGGCAATATCTCCTCGAATTTATTCCCTTCCTGGATTCAAAAGAAAACAAAGAAAGGATTAATATCCTTTTCCTCCCTCATCAGGGAAATACCAATATGCTCATGACAGCAAATAAAGAGAATGCTGAGCAAGGAAAGGCCAGTGCTGAGTTTCATATAGGGTTTGGAATTGCATGTGAGCTAAGGCCCTGGTCCACACTTCAGATCAAGAAAGAAACATGGGGTTGGCATATGATCTGGAGCCATGGAACCCAGATTATGTCATATATGGATACAGGGTGATTTCAGTCTGAGAGAAATGGGAAATACTTTCAATGTGGAAGGTGTTACCAAAATTAATAGTTGCTCCTTCTTACACCCTCTTGATCTTGCTACACAGAGCTTCTGGAGGACTGTTTCAGACCTAATTCCTCTCTTCAGACTCATGCTTCATGTCCATCCAACTTGAATCCTGGCAAGATACATTTCCTGCATGATCTTACTCTTTTGTTGCTGTATGCTTTATTTTTCCCTAGGTATAGGAGGATACAGCACACAGCAAGCAGAGCAGCCAGACAGCTTATACAGTGTGGAATAATTCTGACAATCTACAACAGATCTGAGTACATTTGGGCTATTATTTTATTTTTGCAATATGTGTAATTTTGTTCAGAGCATGGGAAGAGAATTAGAAATTGAGACACTAAAATCCTTAAAATTTCTTTAACTAAAAACCTTGCTCTGAACCCAAGTAAGAAAAAATTATATTAGTATTGGCTTCCTCAATGCTCACATCTATTGAGTTTCTTCAATTATTAGGAGAAGTGATGAATACTTGCAAACTAATCCATCTCTAAATCAATCTTGTACAGTCATTCAGGATCAGGGAGCATAAGTTCATAATGTTGGAAGAGAGAATGATATGGCAAGATATGAGGCAAGTGGTGCCACAGAGCAGTAAACACATCTGAAACACCTGCTATCAATTACTGCTATTTTTGCAGTGATCAGTTTCTCGGGAAGGATTTGGAGACAGGAGCAAGGGAGATTAGATGTCTTCAACCACAAGTGGGAGAACAGAGAGTAAATTGGCATTTGTATTTAAAGAGAGACAGGCTGGATATGAATACAAAAGTGGAACACAGATCTTAGAATTAGAGCCAGCCTTGCAAAAATTGTGTGAGTATGTGAGCCAGAATTCTTATGTCCTACTGTAGGTTTGATTTTTACAGCAAGGCTCTGCTTAATCACTGAGGCAAGAAAAATGAGTTGAATCTCTCCATATGCAGAAACCTGTTATCTTCTCTTCTAATTTGAAGGTATTGCAAATCTGTAAGAGCCTCAGATTTTAATCCAGAAGTTCACAGATACCTAGAAATTGTTTCTGGGTAGGTGGAAATACCCATTAATTTGAGAGGCAGAAACAGCCTAAACCTAAACAGATCATGTAAGTTATTTTACCTTCATATGTGCACACAAACTGGGCAGAGTGCTGATAGCTAACTGGTCTTTCAAGATGTAAACACCAGAGAATCTGGTCTCTTTCTTGTTTGTATTCAAGCTGATAGTAAAAGTATTCACCCAGAAAATAGGAGGTCAGAGGTTCCTGGCCCAGGGCTGCGGGGAGGTCTGCTTTCCAGCTGGATTCTCAGCCTGATGCTGCCTCCTCTGAGTCAGTACCTGTGAGTTGGGTGTGTTGCTTTCCTCCAGCCTAGCTGGATGGTCTGGCTGGTGATGAAGCTCCAGCCTACTGCAGTGCTTCCCGAGCAGCAGGGCCCTGAGCCTCCTCTCACCTTCCCTGCCCAATTCACATCCATGTGTCAGGAGAGGGTCAGAACATGAAGCTTACAAGGTTACTAGGGGCAGTCATCCTCTGCTTTTGGTTTGTGGAGGAGCACAGTGCATCCACTGATCTGGAGGTAAACCAAGTCCATGACCTGGTTCTCAGAGACTTAATCCTGGCCTGTGCTGTCTATGAAGGCCTCCTTAGGTTAAACAAGCCCTGGATAAAAATCAGACACTGTGCAACCACCTTCCTACTGGTTCCATCCTTCAAGAAAGCAGTGGACTGGGTTGTTTCTGCCCAAAGCCTCATCTGGGAGACCCGGGCTAGTGAAAAACTTGCAAGGCATCCTTGGGTTTTGCTGCAGCTGAGGATGGGGAATCAAATCCCCTTTCCCCAGCAGAAGCGAAGCAGAAGTGAGTCTTGATGCTCAGGTTTTGGCCAGAAGTGAGTTAGGTATGTCTTGATGCTCAGGTTTTGGCCAGAAGTGAGTTAGGTATGTCTTGATGCTCAGGTTTTGGCCAGAAGTGAGTTAGGTATGTCTTGATGCTCTAAATCTAAGAGGAACGTGAGGCAAGCATTCTGACTTCAGTCTTGGCCATGGAGTTTAGTTAAAGCCGATGGATGTTTTACCTCCTGTTTGTGATGGGCTCTGAAGCCACCTTTGATCGATGACCTCGACTCAGGCAGTGTGAGATGATGACGAAAGGGGTCTCCGAGGAGGCGAAGGTGCGGCTCGGATGTGCCGATTTTGGTGGTACCCAGGTTCTGCAGAGCCCTGGGGATTCAGATAGCTGATGCCAGGAGACTCCCGCGGGATGGGGGCGGCGGTTCCCGCCGTCAGCGCTAGGTGGCGATAACCCCCCGGCGGAGGCCGGTCCTCGAGCGCCGAAGTCTGCGGGGATGCGGGATCCGGGATGCAGGATGCTCTCTCCGCCAGGCCGGGGGGATGCGGCGGCTGGGGCAGCCCGCATCTCCTGACAGAAAAAAAAAAAAAAAAAAAAAAAATCAAAACCAAACAACCCAACCTCCTGTGTCACTACTACTCGATCAGACCAATCACTACTACTCGATCAGACCAAACGTGAGGGGTTTAAAAATTGTTTTTCCTTCACTTACCTCGGGCTAGAAGGCATCTGGTTTGGCACAGGCAACTGTAGCGAATAAAATTAAAATTGATTGAGTGCAAATGTTTTAATTGTATGATGTTTTGTCATTGATAATCTCAATAAACTAATTTAATTAAGGATAATGGGAACATGTTTGGGGACATTTAGAACCCATTCAGACATAATGGGTTCAAAATGTCTCAGCAGAGCCAAATCACAGGGGTTCATAGTGCTTTCCCTGTGTCCGGAGTGACCATAAGCCATACTGTGCTTACTGCTGGGTTCATGCCATGGGAAAGAGGTTTCCCAATTCGTGTGACAATAACTGTGTGTGGGGATACCCGCATGTGTCTGTACTTACAGGGCAGCAGCCTCTCTCCCAGTTCCCTCAAAACTTCGTTGAGTTTCAGCTGTGTTCTGCCCCTTACCAATTCACTTTACAGCCTCCCATCATTGTTGACCCAACCAAGTACTGGCACTTTCTGCCCACACTGCTCCTGCCCAGGATGTCCACAGCACAGGGGAAGAGCCAGGTGGGGGCTGTTCTGGCAACCATGGGACTAATTTCTATCCCCTTATCTGAATATGATCTTAGTGGGAAAAAACTGACACTTCATTCATATGGTCTCTCACCTTCTATTTTCAGCTCACATTTTTCAGGGAAGTTTTTTGTTTTGGTTTGATTTTGGTTTGATTTTCTTTTCTTAATTTTTAAATTGGCTGATGTATCTGTGTATTGAATCATATTCAGTGGAGTTTTTTCCCCAGTACACACAAGGATGAAATCATTATATCTCAATAATTTTCAGGACAAGTATTTCCATATTTCAATGTGAGAAATCTGTGATGGATTCAACCCTCTTCAAGACCAAATGAAGGTGGGCAAAGAAAAAGAAGGCATTTCAGGAAGGCATTGAGTCCCCTCTCTAGGGATTTTGTATGACTTTACTAATAATATTATTCTGGATCCTAGTAGCAAAATTTTGCATAATGTTCTCCTCATGCAGCAGTTCATTTTGCAGCCCTCAGTTTCTTTTAAATGCCCCTTTCTGGTCCCACACTGGCTGTAGTCCTAGACTTTCTGTTAGCCCAAACCCAAATCCTAGGCTAATTCACAAGCCAGGACACTAACTCACTGAGACAAATGAGACTGCCAGCATGAACTCGTGATTATTTTTTGAGATACTTTTGCAGGCACCACTGTTGCTGGTAGTTTATTCACTAGGAGCCCTAATCCTTAGCTTCAGCTGTCTGTAGGCCAGTTTGCCCCACTTCATGCCCTTCATCCCAAGCCTTCCCTATGTCTCAGATGAAGATCCTAACCTCAGCTCATCCTTTCTTTTGTATGTCTCTTACATTCCATCCCTTCTCAGGCTACAGTTGCAGATTTTATCATTCTAACATTAACCCATTCCTATGTCAGTCTATTTTGAAATATTCAATGAAGATCTCTTCAAATATACTGGGACCTTTTTGTCCTAGGAAAGAGTAATGAAAGTTCAATGATTATCCAGTTTAGAGACATCTTGCTAAGCAGTGTCTTGCTACGTAATGTTTTGGTGAAGACCCTGCCTTTTCTTAACAGATCATTTGTTCAGATGCAGCATATTTTATGTAACAGTTAAGTTAAAATTTCATTAGAGTGGGGAGGAAGTGAATTAGCTAGTTAGCAAATATGGGAAGAATAATCCAAGCTTTCCCACACAAGGAGCAAAATATCCAGTGGAGCTTTTGGTGTGGCTTGAAGTGTTCAGGGAGATGTGTGTGACCCAGTGTTGGTCAGCAGCAGGTGGCCTCTAGCCATGGTGATTCAGCGGCCTGGTTTCATGTCTTTGGGATCAGCCATAAATCTCAGTGACCTGTGAGGAGAAAACTAGATAGAAGTGCACCACATTAGCAGCTGAGGACAGAAAATCAATATAAAGTCCTAGTATACTGGCAAACGAGTAACTGTTTAGAAATACAGTACTTTTTCCTTGGTGCTTTCTGGAAATGTTGATGTTTTAATAAACTCTGAGAACAAACTACAAAAAAAAATGGAGGAGGGAAGCTCTGGCCTGAAGTCTCAACAGACAAAAGTGGTGCTGTGATTTGAATGTATCAACTGTGATTTGAATTAATTTCATTATATAGTCTGATCTAAATATAATTTATGTATCTGATCAACAATTAGCTTTCTGTATACATTAAGACTATACTCACTGGAGGAGAACACATAAAGCCTGAGTTGCCTTCAGGGAGCTCCTCAAACTTGTATGTTTTCCTTAGAGAACAATATGACTCATTGAATGAGATCTAGTGTTTAAGAATTACATTGTTCATAGATCGTCAAAGTCCATGATTTGCACTGGAATTTTTTTCTTTTTCTCTTATACCCTGAGCAGAAACCTCTAAGTATTGGAACAAAAAATGTGGCTTTTTGATAGGCCTATACAGTATATTAGGACACAAGGTGGATCTCTACGCATGACACCAAAAAAAATTTCAGGAAATTTCTTTGATCAGGAAGACAGACCAGTCAAAACAGATCAAGAATTATTGCTTGCATACACAGGCACTGGTGTTATTTAATTTGGCTCTTAGGAATTGTTGTAACTTAATCACAGAAGTGGCATTTAGGTGTCCCATGCAGACCCATTTGACACCAATAGGTGACTAATTCTCCCATTTTGCCTGAAATGAGTATTTGATTCAAGGCACCAGGGAAATACAAAGAAAACCCTAAATGGAATGTTGTGCCATAAACTGCTATTGAAGCAACAAACCTTGAAGTTAATGTGAGGTTCCCATCCTGGCTAGCAGGTACTACTTGAGTGTGAAATAAGTGCTGAATTGCTGCTGCTCTCCCAGCTGTTCAGTGGGACAAAGCGGTAGAGAAATACATCTCCCCATCCCAAAATCTGCCTGAGCTGTAGCACTAAAATTATAAAGTGCTGCATCTAGACAGACTCACATACTTTGTGAAAGCTGTACTCATTCATCCCAGCTGAGTTTCTGTCCTTTTAAGTATGCTTAGCAATCAGCATTTGTCCCTATGGTACTTGGCTTTGTGGATGCCCACTGAGCACAGTGACTGGTGTGGCAAGGAAAGTTCCTGGTAGGCAAACATTGTATGTCTAGATCCTTACTGTGCTACTTTGCGTTAACATACTGGGAAGAGGGGAATCCAGTTGAGAGAACTCATGGAGAAACCTCCTCTCATGCCTTTATGACATCTCTTCCTCTCTTTGCCCCACAGAAGGCCAATGAGGATCTGTGGCAGTCCTGCCGAGCTTGCAACAAATTTGGTGTATGGAGCCAGACATGAGCTCAGGCTGCAATGTAGAGGTGTCTCCTCAGGGCTGTGCAGTGGAATTTCCAGCAATGAAAGTTAGATTTGTACGTCAGACTGAAGAGCTCACTGGGTGTTTTGAAAAACCTGAGACTCTGAGCCAGAGCGAGCCATTATGTGGGCCACTCACGGAGAAGCAGAAAATGTTGTCTCCCAGTTTCTTCCCCCAGCACTGACAATCTTCCTTAGGTACATTGTGAGTTAATTTCCCCTCCTGCTTTTACACAAAGCATGAATGTGGAGAGCACGACTTGGGCTTGCAGACCTCAGGACAGAAGGAAGAATGGAGGTTTAAGGTAGAAGATGGGAAGCCCTGCAGATCTCTTCCCCACAGATTCCTTCATCTACTTCTACTCTGACTGGAAGAGCCTGGGAGAAAATTTTATATGAGGTAAACACATTTTTGCCCTATCTGTGGGCTCCACTATGTTTTCTTGGAGATGAGCTGTTAATAGGCATGGGAGTTTATCCAAGAGCTTTTATCTGGTGCAGATAATCCCTTAGATTACTTCTTTCCTCTCCTCCTCTTACTAGAAAGTATCTTTGAGACAAGTCCCTTTCCTGCACTTATCCTGAATGTACACTTATGTTCTTAGGAAGACAATGTGCCTTGTAATTTACTTCTACTTTTATGTTTTTTCTTTTCTATTTTCTAATTTAGCTGATTAACCACATACTTGTTTTATCTTCCCATTACCTGAAGGAGTTACGTATTCTTCTCATAGAAATTTAGAGTCAAGTATCAAGCCTGTCTGCTGTGAGTTTCTCCCTACATAAATATTTTACAATCAGCTGAAAATGGCACAGCATCCTATGAAAATGAGAAATTTAAGTTAGGTTTATATTTATCCCTTTAGGAAAAAAGTAACAGTAAAGGGAAGTTGAATGCTTTAACCAAGTTTAGATACTGAGTGAAACAGCTGTTGGTATTTAATATTGCTTTATTGACTTCTTTCACTCATTTGTGCCTTTGAAGCCAACTGACCTTTTCTCCAGTGGAGATTTCTGGCCATGAAATAATATTGTGGTGACTAAAATAGCTGCTGCTTGCTTTTATCAGAGAACAGGACCAAAAGGACTTAAATGCCTATGTAAAAAGCTCAGTGATTAACCAATTTGCCAGACTTTACACAAGTGCTCTTCTTTCAGCCATGGCTTTTTATTAGATCTGATTTTGCACCATATTTCCACAAAATATCTCCTTCTTTTCCAGGAACCATTTCTCTTTTAGAGATGCTTGTCTTCTAACATCTGTATCTTTCTTGCTTGTAGTGTTCTTCCTCCACAACTCGCTCCCCTTTTTGTTAGTCCCAGAGGCTCTCTTCCCACTTCACTCTTTCCCCTCTTCCATTTTCAGGAGAACTGATTTTAACCAAGAAGGGTAATAGCAGGAATGCAAGAGTGCCATCCTGACAGGGGAGATCCTCTGCCCTCCACCTACCGAGACTGCATGACTAGGGCTGAGTGGGCGGCAAAGCAAGGAGATGGAGCTAAAACTGTACTTTTAGTTGTATGACGAAAGGAATAAATGTGCGTCAAAGCAAAACTTTTCCATAATCTTAAAGGATGTGTCATCAAAGATCGATGGGGTGGATTGCTGAACAAGGACACTCTGCAAAGAGTTCAGCAGATGCCTGGGCAACTGTTTTAGAGTAGACACAGGTCCTAGATAGTTAAAATTAACAGAAACATATCTCACTCTGTATGTATACACAAAAAGAACAGCCCTTGTCTGGGAGAGCTTACAGTCCGTGCCTAATTGATTGCCATGTGTTTTTCATTTAAACTTATTGTTAAAACAGAAGAAAGAGCAATGAAATATTTTCAAAAATGTTTCAAAATATCTTGCATTAGTTTTGTCTTCAGATATAATTGGCCTGGGAGAGTGGTAGGCCCAAGTTGTCCTGCACTAGCAGGGCTCCAGACAACTCATATGCATGATACTCCTTTCTTACCCTCCCACACCATCCAGCTCCCACTAAAGTCAACAGCCACCTCCTGAGGGGTCATTGCTTGGTATCTCCGTGTGTGATATCTGAACCAGATGGAAGCTGTAAAGTACAAGGCACAACCATTGTTCTTTTTGACACAGAAATGAGATTATCTAGGCCAAAGGAAATCTTTTCTACCCACAAAAGTCCTAGTTTCCTATATCATGACCTATATCAACAATATTAAAACTCAAAGCTATACTGTTACACTGATGACTTTGTTCCATTGACTGTACAGCTCAGTCAGTACCTATAAAATTGCAGGATGCATTTAAAGTAATTCAATTATATTTAATTGAATTAAAACTATTATTAAATTCTGTCAAAGGTAAGTCTGTATAATTTTTTTCTAATAACTCAAAAAGCTCAAGTCTGGATGAGTTTAAAATAATAATCCTACAAGAGAATGATTGAATAAGTAAGAACATACAAACATTTAGAAGTCCAACTAGATATAAAACTGGACTTTATATATCACATAAATCAGTCATTACAGAAATGGAAATCAATTAGGGAGGTTTGCCCAACCTAATTTTTGCTATGCTTTTAAGTATTTAAAGAAAGATTGATTTCGTACCATTTAATTGCCTTAATCCACCTAAGTGTGGAGGTTCCTGTGTTAACATTAAAAACCCCATTTTTTATCATCTGGCCATGGGGAAATTCTTAGAGCTCTTTCCCAAAGTTGTAGCAATCCCTGACACTGAAGACCTTGCATTTCGTAGTTAGCATTTTAAGTAGCTGCTCTGCTACAGATTTTTAAGGCTTCCAGATACCCTGAGCCAGTCATGCACTATTTCCAGCCAAGTCTTCTTTTCCTTCCCTTCTGTCTCTCTGGTTGCAGACATGTAGTGGTCCATTCAAACAATAGGAAAATCAATTAAGAAGATTTCTGCCCCAAGATCTTTTTCCATGGAGGCAAAAAGGCAATAAGGAGCCATTCTCTGTGGTGTTGGTGAGACTTCAAATTTGTAGCTACTGGTTGCTTTTGTCACAAGCAGGGAACTGAACACACACCATTAATACCAAAAAGTGCCAGTCATTTCTGTTTTCCATTGTACTGCAGGAAGGATAAGTTGTTTTACATCTTCTGTAGCCAACTATGTTAGGTACAGCTTGGATGACTCTGATATAGCAAAGGCAAGTTCAGGTAACTGAGGGGCAGAGTACTGATAGAAAGGAGCTGGGAATCAAAAGATGGTGTGGGACTGCAGCCTCAGATGTTGCACTAGTTTTCTCTAGTAGCCTGCTTTGTCTTGTAGCCTGTCTCCTGGGCAGGTGTGCAAGATGTGTACCAGTAAAAGGCTCTTCCAGCCATTACTAGTAACTGGAATGTGAAGAGCTAGTCACTGGGAAACTAAGTTAGGTGTAACCTTGCTTGGATGTTCATGGAGATGATTTGCTAAAAAAACTATGAAAGAAGGGGGCCTGAGAGGTTTGATTCAAAAAAAGTTCTATTATACAGAATATATTTCTGTACCCTTTGTCACTCTGCTGGCAACACAGCGTTTGTCTGGTCCTGCCTTTGTGCTGCCTGCACAGGGTCATGCGTTGCTTCATCAGATCTCTCTTCTTGCCAAACAAGAGCAGTTTCCCCTGTAGATGGCTCTGTTTTCCTACACAAATTCGGGAGTGCTCTCACTTTAGAAACATCACGCAAGTGAGATTGAGCTATTTTTTATTTTCTTTATTTTCTTTATTTTTCTTTATTTTGTTCCAGTGGGTGTTGTGTTCAGAAAGCAGTCGTTGGGATCACATGCTCTTTAACGTGCCAGGTCTGAAGACAGATGGATTGTGAATAGTCAGTCACTTTCCACAAACTATGTTTTTTGGTGCTTGATTTAGGACTTATATTTAAGAGCAAAGGCTCAATGTGAGTGCCTAATAATTACTGCTTGAGCTGCCCTGGGCTGCAGCAGCTGATGTCAAGGTACTGTTCAGAAGGATGAGGGTCTGTCATACTTTCTGTGTTGCATCTCCCAAACTGCCATGGGTTTTGCCACTACCTATGGCATTGACAGTGATATTAGGGTGCCTGGTGTTAAGTAACTAAAGTAAAACCAGACTTTCAGCTTTTTTGTGTGAGGCCTTTCTGGGGTGCAGAATGAATGCTGTCTAAATGCAGACAAGGGGTTATAATACCTGGTGTTAATTCCTCCTAATGCCACTATTGAACTACATCAGAGAACACCTTTGTTTTGTTCTGCTGTGTGCTGGTGGTAGAAATTATTCTGCAGTGGAGCTAGCAACTCACCTACTCTGCCTGCCTGCTAAAAATGATACTGTGAACCACACAATATTTGGAAGAGATGAGAAAGCTCTGACAACTCTCAAGCTCCTGAATTGCACATGGCATTTTGTCACTGATGATATACTGAGACATCCATTCAGTGCTTGCACAAATTTCTATCTGTTTAGCAAATGTGATTGCTCAGAGATATTGAAACTGGAGATTATCTCTTATAGTTTCCATCAACAGCAGGAACCTGAGCTGGGAGTGCAGGGTCAGTTGCTTGTGCTGAGTGCTGGAACTTCCCATTGCAAGCTGCTGGCTGGGGCTTACCTCCACGAAGAGGAAATGCAATCACCAGCCTGCACTCATTGAGAAGAAACTTGGCAGAAGGTGCTACATGAAGGTCTGGTAAGGTCACCTGAAGTACACTCTGGGCGTTGACGTTGCAGGGGTGCGTGTGGGATGGATTTGACTATGCTCTCAAACTAATTGTGAATGTAAAACCAGACCTGAGCTGGACTACACCCTGAAGTATTGCCCCAAATACATAAACCATTTGAGGTTGAGCTTAGTCTCTCATGTTTGCAAATATTGCTGCCAACAAAGACCATTCCTAAAGGCATTGTTTTCCTGATAAATCTGCAGAAAGGATAGAAGGAACCTAGTTGTGTAAACAGTGTAAGACTTACTAAAGATTAAATTATTGTAAATTATATGTTACTTTTAAATTATTACCTAGAGAGATCTGAATATCCAAGAACTTTTCATAAAGGGCAAAGCAAATGATTACAGGTTGGAAAGTATCATAAAATAGGAGAGATTAAAAAGATTCCAGCTATTTAGTTTAGTAAAGAGACTAATAAGAAGTGACATGACAAAGGTATATAAAATAATGTATGGCATAAAGAAGGTCAGCAGGTGCTTCTATTTATCCTGTCTTATGAAAGAGACACAGGAGAATACCTAATTAAATTAAAAGGCAATAAATTTAAAAATGGTAGAGAAAATGCCCTTTTATGTCACATATAGTTAATCTGTGGAACTCACTGCCACAATAAGTAAAGACTTTTAGTTGAATTAAAAAATCTTTTAAGTAGCTAAAAAAAGACAGAATTGTCAAAAACATTCAAGTTCTGCTTTCAGGAGTAATTTGGGATCATATGTACAAAGAAATGTAAGCACTATGCCGAACTGCTTGCTGGATAATACACAGATCATCCTTATTGCTGGGGCCATGTTTCGGTCTTGCAGTTTTCAGTTGAAGAATTAGGATTTTTTATTGAACTGAACATCTGAAGAAAGAAAATGTCCCCTTTTGTGCTACCTGGGAAGCTCTGGTATGAGGTATGCTGTGGTGGGGCACAAATATTGCCTCAGTCAGAGGAGGGATTTGAGTTTAGGTCTGTAATATTTATACTGTGTCCTTGGATTGTCATCCTGATTATTGTAACCCCTAGGCCGCCATGGAAATTCTTTATTTCTTTGACAGCCTCATATTGCTGGTGTGTATATAGGTGTGATCTGGGCATCTCAGTCTTCCCCACCTCAAGGAGGGGGTCAAATACTTAATTTTTGAAGCCCAGATGAGCGTAGGGATGTGGCAGACATCAAGCCAATATTGTGATGTTCCAGATTTTGTACATGAAACTGAGAAACCTGAAAATCGACCACAGGTACCCAGGGAAGGTAGGTAGAGACTGAACAGGGAGAGCAGTGTTTGGTTCTGTGTTTATATTGCATTTTTTCATTTTATATTATATTTAGGTTATAATTAATGTCTTCAGTATCTTCACTGGATCAAGCCATATATGCCTTACTTCTCAAAATAATGTTTGAACTTACATAGGCTTTTTAGAAAATGCTGTCCTAAATGATGCTTTCATTATAATAGTTATTTTATTCTAATGGAATAATGAGACAACTGAGGAATAGCAGGAAAAATGGGGAATACAGGATGCAACTTCCTCAGGGCTGTTCTTGTTTTCTATGTCTGCTTTATGCAACAGAGGTTGACTACCTTGGAGCCAAGTGGTTTCAGATCTAAATGGAAAATGTGTTTCCTGATTCAGTCTCCTCTGACTCACTCAACAGTGGATGCACTACACAGGAAAGGAGATGTTCACACAAATTAGGCCTTACAGGGAGGATTGGGAGTGTTGAGATCTGTTTCTGGCTTTTGCAACTCTGCAGAATTTCAACTATCTATTTTCTTCTAATATCTCAGTGTTTAAAACATAGATAGTCCTTTTTTTGTCTGACTTTCTGTCATGCTCATTCAGTGTACAAATGTCAGGAAACAAGAACTTTCTATGTGAATGTAGCTCTGTAGCTAATACTGGAAATAGAAATAAGTGTAATTAAAAAAGCATCTTGAGACTTCTATAGGGGCTTAAGGGACTTAGGTACTCTTCTTCTTGCTTTTCAAAATTCTTCCTAAAATGCTATTGGCATGTGAGTGATTAGCTAGAGATTTTCAGTGACTTTATGGTATATTGTATTTAGTAATTCTGGACTTGGGATAGGGAAAGTCCTCACGGATCATGAGGTCCAGACTCCTGATATTTCAGGCAGTCACATCACATAGTCCTCTTCATTTATCAGGCTGAATTTTAAAACTAGTTAGGATTTTTGCTTCCCACCCCATTGTAGGAGTTGAGTCTGTTCCAGAATTTGGCTTTCCTGGTGCCTGAAAACTCTATTGGAACATGATGCTGAGAACAAATAATAGTGACAATTAATGACAGACAGGATTACTTATGAATACTCATGTGGTAATCTGTGAAAACATAAAATACAGGGAAGTACAGCTTATGTTCACACTAGGTGATCCATTTCCAGCAGAGGAAGTAAAAGCAATATCCTGGGCAAAGCATCAGTGCAACTTCATATGAAATATTGCATATGGCCCTAGACACCCATGAGCACAGAAGGACAGGACAGATAGTGTGCCCAGACAAATAAAAACCTTTGGAGAGGGGACTGCAAGAACAGCATTTACAGGGTCTTGCAAAAAGTCATCTGTGAAGAGGCTGGAATTACTGTCTGTGTACATGAGAGAAGCAAAGAGCAATGAGGAAATATTGTTGTTTAGCCTAAAATAAAATTGAGAACAACTTACCATAAAAGAGTTTGTCTGGAAATTGGATATTGAAGGTAGGGGTGTTATGGCATGGCTTTCCAATGGCAGCAGGGACAGCAGCAAACCTACCTGCTCTCTGGATTTCCCTTGGTCATGTCTCTGAAAGGCCAAATTTGCAACATTCAACTATGACAGTGCCAGTGATCCAGAAATTCTCTACTCACATTGCTTAAGTAAATGTATATAAATCTCACTGCAACTTTACAAAGCTGGGTTTTGTATATTAACCCAACAGATATACCTCAGCTTCCTCTCTTCTAGCACATACTGTTCTTCAGTCATTACATTATCTCCTCTCTTAGTCCTGCCAACCTAAAATACAAGAAGCACTATTTATAAGACAGGTTCACTCAATCCAAAACATCTGATGATGTGATGTGAACCTGGCTAGTTTGAACAGATATTTCTTGAGAATATGAATAGCCAGAACAAATTTCCCCTGTCTTTAGAGCTATTTTTTCTAGTTTTGTTTGTATTCACCATAATTTCAACTCTGTTCATTTGAGTATGTTGAGATAAAATTCAGTTAAGAAAATAATTAGTGTACATGTGTTGATACATTCTGTGCTAGAGCTGGCTTCAATACAAAGTACATAACAGCCTAATTCAAGTTTATTTTAAGTACTCTGGTTTGTAATGGAAGTGACTGACATCTGGCAGTGCTGATGGGTATTCTAGCAGTACATATTTCACCAATTATCTCTTTAAGATAAGAAACTTTCTTATTGAGACTCTTCTCATATTATATGGAGAATTGCCCTTTGATCCAATATATGTCTGTTTTTTTGGAGGCAAATAAATGTATATAGGATTTGAATACAGCCGATGGAAAAAAAAAACCCAAATCTGCTTTGATAAAGTTTGGTTCCTCTCATAGACTGGTGGCTTCTGTGACCCACAGCATGCAGGTGATATGACCCAGGCAGTCACAACAATGGTACAGTGGGTCAGCTTAGGGAGAGGAGTGGAAAGACTGCCAAGAAGATTTCCACACCTCAGTGGGGCACAATGCTGAGTTTTGGGCCCTCATCACCAAAGTTTGGAAAGCATGCATGAAACAGGATAACAAATCTGGGGGACCTAAGTCCTGACACAGGTCCTTATTTCTGAGATCAAAGATGTAAAACTTGAAATTTCTCCTTCACACAGACTCAAGTTCTGAAAGGATATGTAATAGAAATAAGTGTTTTCCTGTGCCAAAGGAGGAAAAGAACTATTAAAGTGCAAGGGGAAAATAAAGTAAAGAGCAGAAAACAATCCAGAACTTCATTCCAAGCAGACCTCACCATAACATCTTGGTCTCTGCATCTCTATGGAGTTTATACAGAGGGAACAATCACGTTTTTTTTCTTTCTGATATCACCACAATGAAATAAATGTTTATGGTATAAATGACCTTTTTTACGTGGTCTGAACGTACACACCAATTTTAGCATCAATGTACAAAATGAGAAGAATAATATTACTCCTTACTCTTTCACTACCCAAAATGCTAAATCCTAAAGGGAAAGGAGATTTACCAGGATTTTAGATAAGATCTGAGAATCTTCCCACAAAGTGAGATAAGCAAATTGGATGAAGGGCTTTGGGCTCTTCAGGAGGGATAGACAGCACACATGAGGTGTAGGAGTTGCAACATCTTAAAGGGAGAGATTTGACTGAACAGCCCTTTATGTTAGGGATGATGTGATTGAGAGCTTCTGGGTGAGGATCAGAGACACAGAAGGCAAAGCAGACATCATGGTGCCTATTATCTATTGCTCAGCCAAGATCCTTGTTGAAGATGGGCACCTGACTAATAGGCATAAAGAAAAAGCAAAGACAATCAATGCTTTCAATTGTGTCAGTCTCTAATAATACTGATATACCTTGGGCTGTCTGGTCCCCTGAGCCAGTGGACTGTCAGTATGGAAGCAGTGACTTTGCTTGCGTAGATAATGAACTTGTAAGAAACCAGCAATATCAGCTGAATGTTTACAAGTCCATGGAGTTTTGATTGGCTTCATTTTGGAGTAATGGAGTTTGTGGATGTTATTGCAGGAACCTCTCAATCATCTACCAAATGTCTTAGGAGTCTGGGAAGATTCCTGCTGGCAGGAATCTAGCCAGTGTTAATACAACCTAGAAAAAGGGTATGAGGAAAGAATCAGGAAACTGCAGACTGTTAGTCTAACCTCAGTACCTGGAAAAATTATCATAATGGGTGCTGCTGGAAGACATTTAAAGAAAAAAATGTAATCATCAGACACAGCCAACATTAGTTCACAAGGGGAAAGTCTTGTTTAATTAATTTAATATCCTTCTGTGATTAGGTCACCTGCCTAGTGGATGAAGTGACAGCAGTGGATGTAGTTTTCTGGATTTTAAGTAACTCGTTTTATACTGTCCGCTACAGCATCCTTCCGGACAACTTGTCCATACATTGTGCAAGATGAACAGGGAGACATTACACTGGGTGAAGAACTGACTGGAGGGCTGAACTCTCAAAGGGCTGAAATGACTGGGCTATAAATGTCTGGCAGGAAGTCACCAGAGTGTTGACTCTCTCGAGGGACAAGAGCCCCTGCAGAGGGATCTAGATGGATTGGAGCATTGGCAGATCATTAGTGGCATAAACCTGTACAAGAACAAATACAGTCGGAGTAACACTGGACCAAAGTCCAAATTTGGTGAAGAGTGGCTGGAAAGCAACCCCACAGAAAGAGGACTGGGGGTGCTGGCTGACAGGAGCCTCAATAGGAGCCAGCAGTGTGTGCCCTCGCAGCCAGGAGGGCAAACCTCACCCCGGAGTGCATCAAACATTACACAACCAGCTGGTCAAAAGAGATGATTATCCCACTGTGTTTGATACTGATGCAGCCTCACCTTAGGTATTGTGTGCAGTTCCAAGCCCCAAAACTTAAAAAGGATGTGAAGGTCTTTGAATGGATTCAGAAGAGGGTACCAAAGACATGAGAGGGCTGGAAGACATGCACTGTGAAGAGTGGCTGAGAACGGCATTTGTCTAATTTGGTGAGAAGAAGGCTGAGGGACAACCTCAGGTTCAAATCTGCTTCCATCAGGGAAGATTTGTAGTTGACATGAGGAAACATATCTATTGAGAGGGTGCCAAACCCTAGTGCAAGCTTCCTGGAGAGACTGTCAATGCCCCAAACCTGTTGGTGTTTAAGAGGCAGTTGGATTATGCCCTCAACTTGCGGTCAGGCACTTGGACTAAGTGACTGGTGTATGTCCCATCCAGCTGAACTCTGCTCTCCCTTTCCTCAGCAAAAGGTCGGTGGCACAAGTGAGCTGAGGAAAGTTAACCCTTTGGCTGAAATGCATTTTGAATCCCATATAAACACAACAAATTGGTGTGTTTAACAGAAGATCTATGCAACTTGGTTTCAGTGGGGAAATGGAGTATGACAGTGATAGCAGAAGTGGGCTTTTTTTTGCCATTTGGAAGAGTTGTTGCTTGCCTGGCTCTGCTTTGGGCACAGATCTGAATTTTCTAGATCTGAGAATGACCAACCTTTCCACCACACCAGTGTAACCTCCACTTTTCAAAGCCTGTGTTTCCATGCTGGTCCTTTGGCACTGGCCAGCCCAGCTTGTGGCTCTGGTTACTCTTTGGCTTTTATCCAGGCTGTGGCTGCAGAAACCACCCCTTGTATCCCCACAAAACTGAGTTTGTGTCCCCAGTCCTCACTGCACGGCCTCATGAAAATTATCCCTGGTTTGCAGAGAGGGAACAGTTAATGGGGATGGTCCCTGGGCTGCAGGGTTGGTTTCTGCCATGGCCTAAGTAGAGAGGAGTACCATGAGGTTAGTCCCTGGGAACTGAATGGCAGAAGAGGAATGAGGAATGCCCAGCTGTACCTAGTGCATCAGTGTGTCTGCCTTGATGTGCACTTCAAGGAAAAGGAGGAAATACTAGGAAGAATGGCATAGAATAGAATAGTATAGTATAATCCAGGCAAAAGGGACCTGTAATGACCATCTAGTCCAACTGTTTGACAGCTTCAGGGCTGACAAAAAGTTAATGGTTTCCAGTGCCTTGTCTTAAAACATCCTAAATTCTGCCAGGACTGGGGCATTCCTTATATAGCTTTTATGGAAAATGTATGTTTGGCCTGGTGGGATTATGTCTGCTGAGGTCTGTTGCTATTCAGTGTGTGGCAAGTCTTGGTGTAGTTTGGTGACTGCCATCAGCATTGCTCAAATTAGACACATGATGGATGGTTGGTGGATGAAGGTTGGAAATGGGTCATTTTGCACAGTGCAGTTGTGAGCTCTCCATAGATCTCCATGTGGTCATGGCCTTTTGATCATATGGTTTGGTTTTCAGGTCTACAGATTGGGTGAAAAGACAGAGAAGAAGGCAAAGAAAAGTCGAACAAAAGAGTTTGGGAATCTTATATTTCTCTTGCATGCAGGAGAGAGCATGGATGTTTCTGCATTCTGACAGGATTTCTCCAAAACTAACTGAGTACAAGGTAAGAACTGTACTCTCAGGGAAATCTATCCCCAAATCACCCTATGTGTTTGTATGCCTGGTAGGAATTTCCTGCAAACCTCTTAGATTGTATGGTGGCACCCTAAGTTCATTGCTAGTACCATCAGAATTTCTCATAGTGTGACTGTTCTGATGAAGACGTAGGTATGAAAAAGTCATGTAAAGCAAGAAATGGGCACACTTAAAACGCCTAATATTTTAGAGGGGAGATAAAATGCTGTTCTCCCTTACAGAGTTTTCCCAGAGCCCATTTTCAGAGAAGAAAGGGTGGCTCAAGAGGATGAGAGAAGAAAGAGTTCGGTCCTTCAGCTTGGGAAGGAGCAGATTGTCCAGAATTATATGTTAACCAATGTTTACCCATAAAAGCGAGAGCTATAGATCTACAGATTTTCAGGAAGAAAGTGGGAATTCACCATCCCTGGAAGTGTTCAAAAATGAGTATAAGTGTCATTTTGTGATATGGTTTAGTGGGCATGGTGATATTCAAATGTTGGACTGGATATTGCAGGTCTTTTCCAAACCTAATGGTTCTAATTTTCCTCCTTTGAAAGTCTCTATGGAAAACCTGCTTGAAAGAAATCAGACTATATTAATTTGGTTAGTTGTGCCTTTGATGCACAGAGGTTTGGAGTTTGTTTTTATATACTTAGCAAAGATGCAAAATGTCTTCTTCACCATATGCCTTCTCAAGAATAAGGTGAACAGAGTGATGGAGCTGAGGATAGTGGGAACCCAACAGCACAGGAGAAGTGTGTCCCAGAGACAGGACTCCCATGAAGGCACAGCAGACTTACAGCTGCCCACAAGGAAAAACTTCAGGCCTGCTTCCCTGACAGGGATTAGAGAAATCTTCCCTACTTTTCCAGCCCACATAGAGGTTTTCAGCCCACAAGTGTTCCCGCTGACAGCCCTAAAGGCACTACAGACCGACAGCGAAATTATAGTTCTGTAGCCTTTTGCCATGTGATTTCTGTTTCCTTTTTCTTGCTGACTTGCTCTGACTGGGAAGATTTTTTTCCCCATAGTTTTGAAAGGTGATATTTCTTCTTAAAGGATCATGAGACCACAGGGTCAAATCCTTCCCTTGTTTTTGTTTTCTCCTTTGTATGCTGGATGCATTCGCTGACTTGTGTTCCAGAGCTGTGATTGGCATCAAAGCTGGCAGTGACAATTGTCTCTACTGATCTCTAGACTTCATTAAATTAGATAGTTAACATTCAGAAAAAAGCTTTGCTAGTTTCTGCCAAAGTGAATTTCCTTGATTTCCTCTCCAGGCTTTTTCCTCCCCTGCCTGGCCCTGTTGCGGTTTTCTGAGCTGACACAACACAGTAATGGCTTTTTGTGAGTTTCCTGCAGGTCACCTTCCAGCTCAGGGCTGGGGCAGAAAATTGAGATAGGCAGGACTTGGAAGCATGCCCCAGCCCTGGGGGGCTTCACAGCCCTCTGAGGTAGCCCCTCATTTTGCAAAGGGGTCAGGGCATACTACAAGCCTTTGTTTTCAGTTTGACTCCTGCACCTAGAGAAGTGATGTTCTTTGCATCCTACACTCCCTGGAAATCCTGCAGGTAACCACATAGCAGGTGATGCCTACCATTAGTAGGGAGTGAGAGGCAAGGATCTTTTTCTCTGTGCAGACAGGAATTTGCTGCTTTTGTGAAAAAATTACTTTTAAGGACCCATGACAGTAATTTTTCTATAGCATCCCATTAAGTTTTCACTGGTTTTAAGACAGTCATAATGCAGCACTGAGGTCCTGGTGGGCAGTGGGTTTCCTTTGATGCAGGGATGTGATCTATTCATTCTGCTAACTCTCTAGAGCTGGTGATGATCTGGAGGCTTTCACTTTTGTCACCCCAAAACAAGTTCATGCAGCTGACCCGCAGGAAAATTGTTTTAGCACTTTATAATTGTGTATGTCTGAGAATTCACGGAGAAGTAAGCACACAACGTCATTATGAAAGCAAGGTGTTGCACTACTCCTATTGAAGCACGTGGAAAGTCTATCAAAAGAAAACTGACATTCAAAACTCCTCCAGCAGAAATATTGCATGGACAGAATAGAGGCTAGGTTGGGTCTCAGCCTAGTGCGAATCAGAATAACAAGTACGAAAAACATTTCTTGAAATACATGCAAGGTTCATGGCATGTAATACCCTAACTAAAAATATCTGGGTTTCTTGATATGCTCTTTCGGATATTGATAATAAGTGATGGAAGTGCTTGCACATAGGGTAACAGCAGATATGACTCTTCCAGTCAGAAAATCTTCACATCTACCAACATCTACTTCAGTTTGCAAAGCTGTAGTTGTTCATGCTTATAATGGGGAGGTTTTAAAAATTATTGATCAGTGTTTAATGTTAATTAGCCTTTGTAAGAACATGTTTTTTTACTTACTACCTATCTTTTCTTGAACAGATCCCACTCAGTAAGGTATGCATTGAGAAAGTGCTCATCCTTCATCCCAATTAAAAACACTGCATGAACTCTGCCATCCTGACCACTGTTTTTTGGCAGGCTTTCGTGGGTTTTTTTTACTCACTCTGCTCACACGCTGTAAGTGCACAGCAGAGGCATATGCACGTATTAACTGGGTAATGTAAGAATGGCCTCCAAATTATAGGTGCTCTGTCTGGGTTTCCAAAATGTGGGTTGGTCTTTATATGCAGTTGGACACCTTGGATATGGTTGTGGTTTTTGAGAGTTGTGCTAGTAGCTTGTAATATGTTAGACAAAGAATATCTTTAGTGCAGTTGTGCTGGAGGGTTAAAATGTGTGTGAAACAGGAACTGAGAAATTGAATTAAGATTTATGATTATTTTAATCTAATTTCATATGGAAATAAGGTTGAAGACATCCCACTTATTTGGGTATATGTGCATGTGTGTCTTCCTTTTCCTTGGGTGCTTTCTGAACCATAGGTCTGATAGTGAGTATGGATTATTGGATTATCTCCTGGTTAATTAATGAATGTTATTAATAGACATGGTAGGAGAGAAAGGAGGAGAATAGTACTGGTGCCTTCTCTTAGAAGAGAGACTTCAAAGTGAATGCAGTTCTTGCTAGAGGTGGGATAAGCCACATTGGAGCATGGTGCTTTGGGAAACCATCCATGTGAACTCCTGCTGCTCCCTCCTCTGTGCCCATTCTCACATTCAGAGGCCCTGAAAACCCATGGTGGTGGCTGGAGACTGGTTCTCATGCAGATTTGTAGATCTTATTGCTATTGCCACAGGTTTCATGGGTGCATCTTCAATACTACAGCACATATGCAACCAGGACAGTGTAATTTACTAAGTGTTTTGAGATCTATGTGTTTGATGATTTTATTCCAGGACAGGGAAAAGGCACACTGAGACCAGTTTGATTTCAAAGGAGGATGGTCTGGGTGTTGCTGGTATTGAATTTGGTGGCAGCAAGGCTGTGATAGACATATTGCTTCAAAAATATAAAACTCTGTGCTCAGGCTGGAAAGCAATGATGAGTGATGCTGTAGCAACATAATTTATTGTATTCAACATAATTCACATATTCATTATAACTGCTGAATTGTCAGTGCGGTGTTACCCAATGCAAGGTGCAGTTTCTAATTACAAACACTTATTCTGGTGATTTTGGACCGTATTTGTTGAATGTGAAATATTTGTGATATTTTTCTTTCTGTCAAAGAAATGGAAGGGGTTTCTTTACCTAAAAAGAAAAAAAAATGTCCCCAGGAGAGTATCAGAGAATCAATTTTTCAGCATGGGATTATACAATTTGGCTGTATAGGCTTAAGGCTTTTAATTTGCTTACACATAGATAGACTTACTTGAGCTCTATACATCACCAGATCAATGCAAATCTATTTAATAGAAACTTGGGTCAATATTAAAAGAATTCCATTAACCAGCAATAAGGACCCTGGAATAATATGATTACTATAGGCTTCCAAAGCACACATAAAGAATCAAGGATTTTCTTCATACTAAGCTGAAACAATACCATGGTAGAAATCCCTCTTCTGCTCCCTGCCTCCTCAAAAGTAAGAATGAGAAAGGATAGAAGAGGCTGTACAGGGTTTTTTATGTCATGAATATTGTCTCTTTAGGTTAGCACCTCTGAGACACGCTAATAGTGAATGTTTCTTCAGCTTGTGGCAGAGAAAGTGTAGATGGGCAGAAAAGGTCTGGGCAATTACTCCAGGGGAAGACGAGAGAAATCAATGAATTCTGAAGGACACAAAGCAAATCTGACATTTCCAGAAGATAATGTTGATTTCTTTTCTTTCTTTTTTTTTTTTTTTTTTTAATTCTTTACTTTAGCCATGGTAAGTAAGGAAAAGAATAAATGTTCTCTTCCTATTGTTTTGAACAGCAAGTCCCATATTGCGGTCCTACTGAATTAACTTTTGAAGGATAAGTTTCCTGTGACTGCAGGCCACAAATATGAAATCTGCAGTGCAGAATATAATTCTGAGACCCATAGTTTGGTAGTAGAAAATCAAGATTGTCCAGAAAAAAGTTACCACTTTGCCTGAATGGAGACTACTCTTGAAAACCCCCACTGTTTTATTTTCTGTGATAGATTTCTTATAAATGGCAAAGAGACCTAAAGAGGCTAAAATGACACCTTCTTGTTAGATTAAGCCTGGCAATTTGCAAGCAAATCGCAAGCAGTGTGCATTAGCAGCCTAAAACTGAGACTTGGATGCCTAACTCTCTTTAACTAATCTTGGGCATCCCCTCTGCTGGGAAGACCAAAATAAGAATTGGTCAAACCAGATACTGGGAGGAAATGGATACGTTATCTTAGCCATCTGCATTGAACTGGCCACAAAATGGTGCAATCTGCCTGTACAAGGTTTCTATTAGAAACTCAAAATTAGAGGCCATGTGGAAAAAAATGTAAAGTTTTTAAGGTGCAGAATCAGGTGAGGAATTTTGCTTTAGGTCAGTATTCTGCAAGCATTTGTTGTATCTTCTTTGCAATGAGTTAAAAAAAGGATTTGGAATGGAGTTTGGGGAAGTATTGGAGATAGAGGTGCAGATTTGAAAAGTGTAAAATCATGAGACTGCTTTGCAGAGATAGCCACTTCATTCCAAATGTGCTGAGCCAGCTGGGCAAGAGGATTTTGGAAGGGCTTAAGGCATTGGATCCGTGCTCAAAATTTGTATATGAGTTACAGTGTATGTGAGTTAGGGAAGGATGAGGAGTGGAAACAGTAATTTGCACCTGGACCTTCTAGAGAGAGGGTTTTAAACTCTTCCATGTGAAGGCACAGAAGGCTACAGCCTCTACTATCCCCTATTTCCCAGGATCTCTGTCTCCCCCTGAGTATTTTGCATTTAATAAATTTTCTCCTCAGCTTCAAGTAAAGATTTTCTCTCTCTCTCTCTCTCTCTTTTAAGTGTGTTTTTTTGTTTTGTTTTGATTTTTTTTTTAGTGTTTTTTTTTTTTTTTTAAGAGGGTGTATAGAAATCAGATGCTGCCATGCAGGACATTGTATTGTTTTGAAATGCAATCTATGAAACAGTACTGCCTCCCCAGGCTGTGCAAAAATGCCAAGGATAGCTCTAAATACCAATATATTAACCATTACCAGCAAGTCAACACCATTCTCCATCAGGATGCAGGTGCAGGCAAATGGTTCAGCAGAAGCTGAATCCTTTCTCCTGCTTGACTTACTTGCTTGAAGGAACTTTATAGGGCTATAGCAGCCAAAAATCTCCTTTTTCCTAATATAAGGTTGTGCTTCCAAGTAGGGCAACTTACTGGTAATTTTACAGTTTTCCATTTTCCAGCAAGCCCTGTCTAATATATGCAAGGCTTAGATAAATAGACTTCCCCAGGCTAATTTAAGCATTTTTGTCTTCTTGCACTTTAATTTTCAGTCTATATTTTGCTACTTGGTCTGCATTTCTTTAAAGAGAAACCTACTACTTTAGCTTTGTCCTCAACCACTGCTTACTCAGAGCATCTTGGACTTGAAATTTAGAGATAAAATAGCCTCCTTCATGTTAACCCTTTCATTTTTAAAGAAAGTATTTTTATTTTAAAGCATCTTCATCTGCTTTCTTCTCTTTACCCACTCTTTTGCAAATAAAGTCCATAGAATGAAAATATTGAGTAAGTAGGTATTTTTCTTTTCTGTTTTTCAAACCAGCTGAATGAATCATATTTTATGTGGATTTATGGAATAGGCTGTGTGAGGAGCAAAGCTGTGTTCCTAAGAAAAAGAACTTTTCAGTAGAAGTTTTAAGGATTGTCTGTGTAACCTGTGAGCAGCAACTCATTCCTTTGAATTATAATATGGGCTATTAAGTCCTGGGTGACATGACAGTCTTTGGGTTTCATGGCAAGTTATCTGTCAGGCTGTGAGAAAGCATATTCTGGAGGTTTTTCACACTCCCCTAGCCCCATTGGCGCTGGGACTCTGGGTCTCCTTGTGAGAAGTGCTAATGCAAAAAGCATTGGCACTTGCTGGCGAGAGAGTTGGGCCTCTTGGTACGTGGGTCACTTGTCCCTTTTCAGTCCATGCAATACAGGTCAAACCTCTCATTACAGGAGGAGAGAAGGGCAATAATCCCCTGACAGTGGTGCTGCACAACAACGGTATTGTTTTAAGATGTTTCTCTGTTGATTTCCCCATTTTTCACTTGTCAGCACCTCTGTGGTCTTGAGGTGGAAATTGATGAATAAATAAAAGCTGGAAAATTGGTTTCTGTGCAGCATTATTAAAGTCTTAGTATTTAAGAATGATGTCTATCAATAATGTTAGTTATTAAGATTTGGACAGCATTTGGGCAGCAAGGACTGTCCCTAATATATTCTGGCCCACACTGAGAATTAAGGTTTTTCTCTTTCCCTATAACATGTTACAAACAGTTAAAAATGCTGATTTGGTTATTCTTTCCATCCATGATTCCTAAGCTGTGAGTCCTAAGCAGTCTTTTCACTGTGAGGGTCTGATATTTATGTGTTTTTTTCATAAATGAATCTGCTTTCATATTCCTCAGCATGGATCTAGAAAGCTCAGTGGGTATTTTTGTGTGCCTTATTCTCCCTGTCCTGTGCTCTCTTACTGAACCACAGTCTCCCAAACTCTGCTCTCGGTGGCCTGTACTGCAGCAGCATTCTCAAACAGCCTCCAAGATGGGGCAGATATAAATAATTAATCATAAGGCCTAAGCTCTAAATACAAAAGGGTAACATTGTTCCAAAGTGCCTAAGATAACACCTGCTGAATAATGCTGCTTTCATACAGTCTAATTCTTTTGCATTGCTCTCCAAGAGTTAGCCTAAACAAGCCAGAGACCTAAAGGCATTTTTGAAACTTTGCTGCCCAGCAGAGTATCTGTCATTTCACTCTGTTGCAGAAATCAGACCATTTGGAAACTTTTCCTTCCAAGTTGTAGCACGGCCTGCTTTATCTAGCATAACTTTAATGGAGCGCCCATTGATTCCTTAAGGACACTTCCTTATGTCAGCTGTGTCTCATTGCTGGGGAATTTGTTCTGATAAACCCTGCAAATGTTACTGTGTTAAATTTTATTCCTTTGCTTGTAATTGTGTCCCTTTGGACCACCTACACCCTTTCCATAGAGCTCTGGAGGGCTGTGGAAGATGAACACCATTTTGTGAGCACGTTATTCCAGATGTACTGTGTACCCTCACAGGGTGAGAGCAGTGCAATACAGTTCTTTGGATATTTTCCTCCTGCTTTAGATTCTCAGGCAGCTCTGGAAAGATAATTACCACTTTGACATCACCTATCTGGGAATGTTGATTACTTAAACACTGTCCTTGTTGACTTTATTCTTTTTAGCTGTTTTCGATCTAGACATGCTTTGCTTTTTATTTGTGTGTGTTTCTCAGAGACAGGGTGTGTTTCTATTAAATATGCATTTTCACATTTATTAAAACCTCATATTGTGGCAAGATACATATCTGGTAAAAAGATCTCAAGTCTTTAAGAACACAGGGTAGATAATGTATGGAATTGATTCTTTATGGTGTAAGGTTTTCTGGGTTGATGTAAAGTCCTTTTCTTACCTGAGAAAATCAGAACTATCACCCTAAAACAGAATTTATAGCCATGCAAGTAATTAATTCATAAAAGGAAATATTGTTTGGATTTCAAAGAAAAGTCATGCAAGAATAGCAGAGTGAGAAAAGTACCATTGTTAGTTGAAAGCTGTGGTTTAAGATGCAGCTAGAGAGGTATACCTGCCTGCACAAGGCTTTGTGGGGTTGCCTCTGCAGAGGGTTGAGATGTAAAAGATCCTCTTGTTGCTATTGGAGCTGGCAATTCTTGCCGTATTTGCTTTGGTTGGGTTTTTCCCCCCACTGAAAATAGATTACTGTTTCCCTCAAGTACTTTGTTAACACTGGAATAATAAACAGTATGTCTTTTATGAGACAGGGTACCTGTAGGACTTAACCATACAGACAATAAAAGGGCTAAGATGTGCTTGAGCTGAACATAAACACTGGCAAGGATAATGTTTTTCACTAAGTGCTTTGTGCTTCTGGCTAAGCAGAGTGGGTACCATAAGCCACTTGCAGAGATGTTCAGGGCCAATGAGTCTTTCATAAGCAGTTAAATTAAGCCTATAAATCTTGCAGGAATGAAAGATATGCTCATGTTCAGAGATGCAACAGGTGAAAGCCTATTAAAAAATAACCGCATGCTTTAAATATCCTGAGAAATTCAGTCTCTTATACTCATTTTTCACTGCATTTATAATTCTGTTTTCTTGTCTTCATCTTATCTCATGGGGAAAATCTGTTTCATTGCTGATGTCCCAATGCAGCTTCATCCTTTCAGTTGTTTGTCCTCTATAATCAACAGATGCAGCAGAGCTCTTTGTGGGGCTGGTGTCTCCCAGGAACCTCAGGCAGCCCTCTGATACTCTTTTTCTTTTACAAGCAGGCTTTGATAGTGAGTTACCTGCTTGTGGAAAGCAGTGATTCTCAAGTAGGAAGATACCTCCACCACTAGCAATATCTTTGCATCAATTTAATCACAACATACAGCTCTCCCCACCCCCAGTATTTTCCTAAATTTTCTGCATAATGGTTGGAATAAACTAAAGAGACACCATAAGGGCAAAGTGTGCTTATGAGCCTACTGATTTAAATCTAGTCCAACTTAATTGAAGCCAGTCTTGTTCCAGGCATGCCAAGGGCAGAACTGTGTGTTACTGATATTTAGAGTCTGGAATGAAAGCGCAATAGACCTCCTTACTGTGTGCAAATTAATACATACTGATAAAGTCTGCTAAAAAAAAGTAAAAATTTATGGAGGTGGTTGATTTCTCATCACAATACTGGATACTGCAAGTTTATGCTGGATGGGTAAACCATTATGAGAATGGCTGAGAGCAGTAGTTAGTTAATAAAGGGAGTCAAGTGAAAACTTCTGCAGGAAAACAAGATCACTGACAGCATATAAGCAGATGGCTGCACATTTTGTCCACAGAAAAAGCAGGGTCCAATGGATACACAGCCGGGATGAGCTGGTAGAGCCCCATTTTCTTGAGAGGAACCATGACCCCTGCATTTGAGCCAAAGGTTCAGTGTTAGAATCCTATTGGAACAGAGCAAATGGGTAGATGTGTTTACCCAGCTGTGCCAGCTTCCCAGCATTCTTCTGGGGAATCATTGTGTGAGGGCAGGTTTTTGGAACTGTTTCTTCAGCTCTGACCCAGAACAGGTGCAACCTCTGCCGGGACTCTCCTGCTCTAGGGAGGCTGATGATGATGGTGTATTTCCTGCGAGTGCAAACCTCAGTGCTGAGGTGGACTGGGAAAGAAAAACCAAACTCTTCCATTAAAATATTCTTTTTCAGCCTAGTGCTAACAAGAGCAAGTTTATTTTCTTCTACCTTTCCCCAATGCCAGCAATCTCTGTGCATAATCTCAGGTCTTCCTTTGTTAAAATTTTGTCACCCAGCCAGTTTTCCACTTTAACATTTTTCACATTTTATAAAATTTCTGCCTTCTTGATTGCTGGCTCTTCTGCCTTGCAAGGCCTCCTCATGCAACCTCTGCAAATGAACACAGACTTCACTGCACCACATCTAGGTTGATGTGCCAGCTGGCCCTCTTCAAGGCACACGTGGTCACTGCAGCAGATTCAACACCCTAAATAACTTTCTAGGTAAGACGTTCAGGCTCCCAGGTTAAAAACTCAGTGAAGGGAGACTTTGGCATCTGCAAAACACTCCTGTTCTCATGCTGCACAGGTCAGCAACATCCATTAAAGCCATCTGTGCATTGTGAGCCTCTGTGCTGGTTGGTGGGTCCCGATTCCCTTGCAGTACCCGCATGTGTGCGTGCACTTGTGCTGCTTCTGAGGCCATGATTTCTTCTCTGTTTGATGACATTCTTACCTGCCTGCACAGAGTTGCTGGATTTCTGTGTGGCTTGTACACACTCAGCTTTTTAAATCCGGGTGGTCTCACCAGCCCCATATCAGCAAGATAATATAGTGGGAGAATGGTTTCCTACCTCTCCGCTAATTCCATCACCCTTCTCATTCCCTGTGGAGTTAGTTAATATGAAATGCTTGCCAGATTTTAAAGTGAGCTATTTTAGGGAGAAGGACCTCAGCAGATTGGAGAGATAGGAAGAGAAGACAGTCTGAAATGCAAAAAAGGTAAATGCACCTGGGGAAAAGTAACCCCATTAGGCTGAGGCCTAATCTTCTGGAAAGCAGGTCTGCGGAGAAAAGCTGATAGTCCTGGTGGTCCCAGTGGGCAACAGGGTATCCCTGATCCGGCAGGTCCCTTGTGGCCAAGAAGCACAGTGGTATTCTGGGGTACATTATGAAGACCATTGCCAGAAGGTTGAGGTAAATGACCCTGACCCTCTACTCAGCCCTGGAGTGCTGTGTCCAGTGCTGGGCTCCTCAGTGCAAGAGAGACTTGGAGCTCATGGGGCAGGTCCATGGGAGGGCAGCAAGGATCATCGGGTGACTGGAGCATCTCTCTTATGAGGAAAAGCTGAGGGGGTTTGGCATGTTCAGCCTCGAGAAGAGCTGACTGAGAGGGACCCTCATCAATATCTATCAATATCTGAAAGAAAAGTACCAAGAGGATGTTTCCAGGCTTTTCTCAGTGGTGCCAAGCACTCGGATAAGAGGCAGTGAACAGAAATGGATGTACAGGAAGCTCTACCTGACCATGAGGAAGAACTTCACTGAGCAGTGACCATGCATTATTACAAGTTGTCCAGAGAGGTTGTGGAGTGTCCTCCACTGGAGATATTCAACAACTATCTAGACACAATCCTGTGCAATGTGCTCTAGGATGATCCTGCTTGAGCAGGGAGGTTGGACCAGATAACCCACTGTGGTGTCTTCCAACCTTACCTATTTTGTGATTGTGTGAACCTTCTTTTTTTATTTTTTACCACCTACTGTTCCAACATTAAGGTTTTCTAAGACATCTGTAAAAGCTCATGCCCATAAGATCAAGTAGCAGGTATGCCCTTGTGTCTCCTTTCCGCCACAGAGGGAGGCAAGGAGCCACAGGCTAGGCACAAAAAAAAGTCTCTCTTTCTCCTCCTCCCCACACTCCCTCCCTCCCCACACTTCTCTTGATCTGCTGGTGGCTCCTAAAAGGATTAATTAGAAAGATGTGAGCAGGGGTTGGGACGTCAAAAAACAATCGTCACTTTCATATCTGACCCCTATCACCAGCTGCAGAATTAACAAATTGAATGTCGTCAGCAAACAGGAGTTGCAGATGATATGAAGTTCATTACTAGCAGCACAGGGCTTGTTTTCAAAGCCCAGTTTAAACAACTCTTGCTGATTAAATTCCTTGCTGGGGCTCCTGCCAGACACATTTAGAAAATACGGATGTCTAACAACTCTGTCCTTCTCTGCCTGTCTTTTCTTTTTTTTTTTTTCCACTTTTTTTTTCTTTTCTCTTTTTTTTTCTTTTCTTTTTTTTTTTTTTTTTCTTTTCTTAACATGTGCCAATTATTTGTCTCCTATCTGCAGGTACTGGCAAGTATCAGCGCTCTGGTCCCACTGTCTACAGCCTTATCCATTTGGCGCCTGCTTCAGCCCTCTCACATTACCAGCAGTGGGGTCTGTTTTCAGCTGTGAAAAGCTGTGAGCATGACTCCATTCTTCCCCTCCTCCCACTGCAGACTCTCTCCCCCTTTCCTTCTTTCCCTCTCATCCTTTTGCTCCCAGGACTCCCTTCAAGAGCTGTGAAGCAAAAAACCCAAACAATGGTAACCTGCTAGACAGTGGCACTGGGGATTTGTAACCTCCCTTGAATTGTGTGGTTGTGTCTCCCCTGCATGTGAGCACCCAGAGCAGCCAAAAGCCCACTTTAGGCAGGTTGCATGACGGATCATCTTCTGGCTGGGCTGGACTGGGATGGAGAGACAGGAGCTGTAAGCAAGCAGATGGGAGAGCCATGGGGATAAAATTCAGAGCTACTACCTCAGCTTCTCTCTAATTCAGGAGCCCAAACACTCTTTGAATAGTTCTTCCCCTTCCTAAAACATCTTTTTGTCCTCTTTACTTTGATCATTTCATGTTTGTTTTGCTCATCATACATTTGTAATTTTTCTCCACCATTTCTTTAGGAAGTGAGGATGGAAGGATGGAGGAAGGGAGGATGGATGTCTGCTCCTTCTCACACTCACAGTAACTCCAGGACTTGGCAGGATGGGTGGCTACTCAGCTAGAAAAAGCTATAGATCTCAGAGGTAGGTTGTTCCTGCAAGTTTGGTGAAAACAGGCAGTCCCCAAAGAGGAGAGACATCATCAGGGATCTCCTTTGGAGAAGATGACCAGCTCTCTCTATAGAGAGGTGATATGAAGGTCCCAGCCCTGGAAAAGCCTTGTCCAGGCACAGAATACGGTACCTAGGAATCAGACTATGAGACAGAGCTGGTGTTTGCTCTATTGATGCTTTCTTTTAAGTTGAATATCACAGCTAAAAATGTTGAGCCAAATTGGTAGAATTTTCAGAGATGCCCAGGAGATGGTGTGGAAGATGACTGTCCTTTGGGGGCCAAATAGAACTGGGGCCCTGCTGCTTAAGTACCTTTTTTTTTTGGCAAACTCACCCAGAAGAAAAATACCACGGATTAACAAAGAAAAGTACTATTTAGCTATCCTTTTGACAGCAAATTTGTGGTATTAAGGGTAAGAATACAACACAAATTTCAAATAATTTTGTAACAAAATTGGGTTTTTCTGTATCATTATTTTTCTGTTGTAGGAAGTACCTTGTTTTCCACCATGGCAGCTTGGTCCCTGAAGGATTTCAGAAATTTTTAAATGTGGATGAAACAGTCACAGAGACTTGCACACAGGTATCAAGTTTTTTTTTATTATCTCTTGGGGTTTTTTGGGTTTTTTTGTGGTTTGTTTTTTTTTTTTTTTTTTCTGTTTACCAGCCATCTTTCTGCCTCAGTGTAGTATTGACAGTTACAGGATATAAAACTACCTTACATCTTTATCTACCCATTTTTTCCTCATTTCCTCTCTCTGACCACCTTTGAGAGAGTGTTGTTATAGAAAATGACTGATTCAGAGCAGCATGTCTAATTTGTACATTCCTCATTCCTAGGCCTCTTGCATTCCTTACACTATGTTTTACTGGTTTTGATTTTAAAAAAGAAAAAGAAGTGAATTAATTGGGTTTGGCACTTTTTTTCCGTCCCGCTTTTTTTTTAATGTAATTGAATGCACTGAATTATAAAAAAAATGACTGGAGTGAAAGAGCACTCCACCACTCTTCACTTTGACACTTCACCAGCGTTTTTCATTTCCAGGGCTCCTACTGGTATATTTTTTTGCTTCTACCTGTAAAAACCATGGAGTTTTGTAGCTATCTCTTAGTGGCCAGGTCTCATTTTGGCCTTGAAACCCATTACATACCTGCAAAGCATTCATCCAAAGTCCACATTTGAAGTTGACTGCTGTACACAGGTTGAATTCCTCTTGTACATATGCTTGCACTGATTACTACTCAGCAGCTGGACATGCAAGTGCACAAAGCACCTCTAGCAAGCAGGAAGTTATTTTTGGAGGAGTTTGCCAGAGCATGAGTTTGCTGTGCTGTCTGTCCTGCATGAGAAGAAATCCACTATTAATGCAGTGTTCTTGCCAAATAATTGCAGAATGAGCCTATGGAAAGACTTGTTCTCAAATCTAGCTAAACCTACAGGGCAGTATATGTCCGCAATACTGGCTGTCATTCTCAGCTAATTGGCAGACACTGACCCAATATTTTGTGCCAGCATTCATTCAATTCCAGCAAAATGAGAGGGCTAGCTAGGTGCAGGAATCATAGGATTAGAGAAGTCCCTGATGAAGTTCAGTTGGTAGTGCAGGGGCTGCAGAAACTTCCAGCAAGGATTACCCCTGCAGTGCACAGATAGTCCCCAGCTCAGCCCAGCTGGATCCACAAGATTCAATGTCTTTCTAGTACCAAGTGGCTGGTTTTCGTTCTTTCATCCATCCCATTATTGTTTGGACAAAGCCTTTTGTGTCATGCCAACTGCAGGCTGTGGTGGTTTGCCTGCACAAATCCCTGTTCTCTCAGTAGAGCCCATTTCAGATGCTTTGAAAAGAGGCTTAGATTTTTCAAGCTACCTTATCCATGTTGTGGACCAGCTCAAATATTTGGCTTGCTTTTTCTTTCCTGAAGCAGCTCATACACTCTTCCTTATGCCCAGAACCTCCATGGGTTAATTGATCTCTAGCCTATTAGAGGCTCACTCAGCTTTTGGTGAGGAAGAGATTTGCAGCCACTCAGTGCCAAAGTAACTTTTGGGCACCTTGATGTCTCTGTTAAAACACTTGCTTTGATGTAGCTTTTCTGTCTCCTTCTGGTTTGTTTGCATCTTGCCATTGAGCACTTGCTTGGTATCTCTATCACACCTTTTTCCTCAGGTACAGTAGTGCTTAGGGTGTTTGTAAGATATTTTGTTTGGAGAGGGGAAATATGATGCAATTTAATTTGTGTTGGCCAAGCTGTGCTGTCCTGAGCGAAGGAGGGATCTAATTGCTATGAGGTTCTTGTCCATGGTGTGAAGCCTTTATGTGATAGCGGCTGGACTAAATTCTTTCTTGTGGTTTTACCTAAGCCTGACTAATCATATTTTTCTTGCCCTCTCATCTTCCTTTCTATTTTTTCTTTCTGTTTCTCTGACATTTATTGCTTCCAACAAAACCCCAGCAATGTTGCTCCAGCTCTGAACCTCTGCTGTTGTCCATTGCTACCTGAGCCCATGGAAGACATTACTTGTCTCTCAGGAATCCAGCACAGGGAAGAACTAACTTCTGTCACTTTTCTGAATGCAGGCTGAGGGTTATGCCCCACAGATATTCTCAGATTTGTGCTCCAAAGTGTTATGCTGGAGGATAAATCAGCACAAGTCATCTGAGTAGTCATGACACCCTGCCCCATTGGTGTTGGCAGTACTTTTCCAGTCCTGCAAGAGAGGTCTAGCTGGGATGTCTGGGACAAGAATTTCACATCTCATTTGGAGCTCATGTTAAAGGACCTCACACTAAATAATGAAAATCCTGCTCCTCCCCATTCCTCTAAGCTGGTAAAGTCGTAAAGAAATCTACTTGCAAGGAAGTGCATTAAGCAGCCTTTATGGGCAGTGACACAGAGCACAGTAAACCCTATGGCTGGGCCCCTGCAAGGACAGCTCTTTATTAGGAGGGACACTACAGAAATACTGTCTTCTGTGTCCATACACAATAATGTAATAGGGTTAGCTCACAGTAAAAGTGTAATTAATGTCATGTAATATAAAGATTTGCCATTTTCTCAGAGGACTTCACCCCCAGGCAGTTTTGGTGCATCATCCAGTAATCTAAATTAAAATGACTCTGCCCATTCTCCAGTTTTTACCACTTTTCTGCCTGTATGTTTGTTCCCAGAAATGTTTTTTGCTGGATGCCACTTCACCAAATGTGAAGGAGGGCTTAGGAAGATATTATGTGACAATAGTGGTGATGCCTTTGCCTGTTGGGTGAGAAAGGAAATAATACGTAACTTGCTTGGAGTTATGCTTTCTCTCTCTTTAAATCTTCCACTATGCATTTTCTTACCATACTGTCATGTCTCCCACATTCCTTATCACTTGCTCTTGGAGATTACTGAGGAAACATATATCCATGTCTCCTTGATTTATTCCACAGCACTTCTACCTGAAGGAAGAATGTTAAGATAGTTCTATTGACCAGTTTGCATGTGTACCTTCTAAAGAGTCTGTGCTGGAGCTATGTCTTATTCTTGTAGAAATCCTGATTGTAGGTGGTGTTTATAATTGCAGAAAAGTAGACAGCACCACAGTGCCTAGGTCACAACCTGCCACTTCCATCCCTCCTCTCTCTCCTCTCTCACCTTGACCATACAAGTGTATTGCTGAATTATTTGTGCCCCTCTAATGAGTACTCTCTGCAAATCTTGCTGCAGTCAGCAAGAGACCTCAATGGTTTTCTTTTGCGACCAATCCTGCTATGACCTGAATGTTGACCTGACTCAGCTAAATTAGCTGAAGAGGATAAGAGTCTGCTTTTCCCAGAAGGTTATTAGACCACCCTTGCTTTATGTCAAAGGTAGAAATGCTCCTTGTGATGTCCATGTGTTGAAATCCCAGAATCCCAGGCTGAGCCTTCTCTTTTGAAGCCTTAACCCAGGCCAAAGCCATCCACACCACAATGCACAGAAATCAGCATGTGCTTCCTTCCACTCTCAGGACCATCATTCTTGATATCAGGCTTTGCTGCAGGTAGGTCTCCTTTACAGCTGCTTCCCCACATTTCCTCACTTTTTTCTGACATTTGCCAACCAGTAAAAGTGCTTCCAGACCAAAAGTACTTCTCTTTCTTTGGACTGACCAGTGCTACAGAGAACATGTTTTGCTATAGTGTAACTGGAGAACAAGGAAAGGCTGGTTTGTGCCATCAGCCTTGTGTAAGGCACTCCAGCTCAAATGTAGCTGATTAAAATGCGACAAGGCTTTCTTTTTTTTCTTTTAACCTTGTTTTCCCCCATCTGCTGTCTCAGTCCTGGCAGTCTCGGTGCTCACCTCTGTGACTTGCAGGGATTTTTGTTCTGACCCTCCAGTTGCAGTCACATGAATACCAGTCATCTGGGTGATTTAATGGAGTGTGTGATCCCCTTGTTATCACGTACTATAAAATCCCAAAGTGGCAGATCACCTGGGCACATGGCAGGCCCAGAAATATTATCTGGCAATGCTGTTGCTCAATTAGTATACAGTTTGATTTTCTTCATCTCACAGTCTATTCCCTAACACTGACCCAGTGAGAGGCAGCTGCAAATGGCTATTTGCATCAAAAGCTCCCCAGTCACTCCAGATTAGAGCGACCACATCTTTTCCCAGCTAATGAATTGCTCCCATCTGTGAAATTACAGCTACTCACTTTTGTTTTGTTTAAATCAAAACTGCAGGCCTCATGTGGCAGGCTGTCTGCTGCCTCCAGGTATCCAGCTCTCACACCATGATGCCGAGTCGAAGGCGAGAGGGATCACTGAGGCTGCTGTTTTGTCACAGGTTGTTTGTCTGTACTTTGACATGAAGCATACACAGAGCAGCCCTGGCCTTGCATGAACCATCTGAGTAGAGAGGGGAATGGCTTTAGGGACCTCTTGAAGACCTGTGTCTTGCTGGCCCGTCATGAGTCAATGGAGACGCTTTCTGTGTAATGCTCTCCGTGAGTCTGACCTATTGATTGTCAGGAGTCTCAATAAATTTAGATCGCTGGTTTGTGTCTGCACTCTCTAAGCAGGGGTAGGACAATGATTAGCTGCAAAGATCAATAGGGAGGAGTCTTTTAATCGACCATGTAAAATGTATCCTTCGTCACTGATGGTGTGTTAATTGGGATTTAATTCTTGATGGGGCATTCTCCTGTCCCTCCCAGTTTTCTTTCTCCTCCTGAAGACCTTGTTGAAAAATCCAGGGTAGCTTGAAAGTTAGAAAGATGAAGTATCAAGATTTTATTATTTTTTAAATGTTATTTCCACTGTATCTTGTCCATCTCCACCGTATCTTGTCCATCTCCACCCTGAAATAGCCATCTGCAACTTTCTAAAAAAGTTCTCTTTCAGCGGCATTCACCAACAAGAGTATGTTTAGCATTCTGTTGAATGTTGACACATTTCTCAGCCAAGGACTGAGAAATGACCAAGTGCCTGACTGCTTGCTGGCAGCCACCAGAGACACACAGGTCTCTGAGATGCTGCTGGATGCCCAGAGAGATAACAACCAGTTGTCCCAGAAACCTGGAACATAGAAGGCACTTGTATCCTGCAAAAAGCCATCCCCACAGTTTGTCTGCTGTCTTTTGATGATGCAGCTCCCCTTTACACGCTTAGTTTTCACCTGTGGCTCAGATTTTGGGCAAGGAAGGGGTGACAAACCCTTAGCCTGCCACTGTGGTTTGGCCTCAGAGAGGTTTAGGGACAAGCCACCTTGATCAGTAAGACAGCCTAAAAGGAGTAGTGTCTTTCCTTACTTCCTCAAGGTGTACAGTGCCTTCCTCAAAACACAGAGGTCTGAAAGGAATAGAACTTTTTTTTTTTTTTTTTTTTTTTTTTTTTTAAATAAGCATGTAAGATGCATGGTTTGCTGGTATTTCTTTTTACATTGATTTTTCTCTTTGTGAACAAATCAATTTCTTTCTAGGTAGATTTTCAGAGCAGTGGCTTATCCCAGCAATAAAACATCTATTTCAGAATAAATCTTGTTGAGTCTGTGCAATAAGAAGACCAAAGCCAAATGTAAGAAGATAAGGATATGATGTGAACTTTACCATAGATCCTACCATGCTATAATAGCTGTTTTGCTATTTTAGCCACTCCAGCAGAGTCTGTCACTGTGTCAGTCTGCTCCTTGTGAACAAATTCAGGAGTAGTGCCTGTCCTCACAGGTCTCACCTCCATAGCAAAAAATCTTTTAATTCTTTAGTTTCTTTTGTGACTTTCCAGTTCCAGTCTTGATGAAACAAATCCTGTCTCTGGCTGGAAGATGGAATCAGCAGCATCCCAGCTCCAAGCATTGCCATTTCTTCTTCTTGTAAATTCTTTAATGTCTTTTAACAGATGACCTCTCTAGGGCTATTGTATTACCTTCCTGCTAGACTCCTGACAGATCTTCTATATAACTAAACCAATAAATATGCATATCTGCAACATATATTTCAGTTATCCAGAATAACTGTACAGGATATTTGTTACTCAGTAACTAGCTTACAATTAATATTGAAAATTATTACAGGCAGTGTGATTGTGTGGAGAGATAAGATTCTTGGATAAAGCATCCATGAAATTTCCTTTTTGTAGTTAAGTTGAATAATTAGCAAATATTCATACAGAGATCCTGAATTCCTTCCTGCTACAAAGTATCTTGGGGAATGGATGAGTAAAGCAAAGCAGCGAAAGGAGTCTCTGTCACTCCAAACACAGTCAACTTCCACGTCTTAAAGGAGGACCTATGGTGGGAACCAAACTCAGCTCTGTGCCCCATCTCCATGGTTAAGCTGCCTTTCTTAGCACCGTGTGCTCTCCTCTGGCTTGTGAAAGAGCTGGTTGCAGTTTGACAGTGTGAGGGACAGTGGGGGCAGAGACTGTACCAGTGGTCCCATTAGCAGTGCCAAATCTGTGCAAGGGACCAGAAGCTTAGGGTGAAACCTAAGCTTCCTAACCTGCTGATTCCTGGCACAGGGCAGCTCTGTGTGGAGGCTTCTTGATGTTGTCATTGTATCCTCTCATTTGAAGGGAGGCATGGTGGTGAGTTCCTCAGATCTGTCTTTTCACTGCACAGCTATTGCATGTCAGTCACCAGAGAAGTTTCTCTTCAATACCCTTTTCCTAAGGGAAGGGCTTGGGAGGGAGCAGTTTAGATTTTTCTAATGCTTTCTTCTGTGATGGGATTAAGTGGGACCTGCTCCTTTAAAAAGTGTCCCCTTCCCCATCATCCTCCCTCCTTCCAATTACAGCACTAATTTCAGTAATGGAGCATTAATGGAGTAATGGACTGCTGAAGCTGGCCTGAAGGAACTGTAGTGCTCAGCACAAATTGAGTAAATAAACCATATATTAGATTTCTAAACAATACTTTTAGTCTAGTCCCCAGGGAAAGAGAGTTGTCAAGACTTACTTAAGTCAACCCAGCAAAACGTATGCAAAAGATCCACCCATTCATACCCTGGAAAATGGCACCCGTGGCCTGAAGCATCAGAGAATCTCTCACATAAATCTCTCCTATCCGGACAGACAGAGCTTTGTGTTGTTTCCTTCTCCCAATTCCTCTTCTGTGATTTATTTACCAATAAGCAGCTTTGTGCCTGTTTCCATTTGTGTCTTGCTAGAGAGCTGTCCGTGTATGTTGATAGAGAATGACTTGCAATTTTAAGGAGACTTATCACGGAGCCATACAAAGTGATGGATGAGAGTAGTGCCCTAAACCATTTTCAGTCTGGGAAAGTCCTGATTATTTTTTTCTTCCAAAAGCAGAAGCCCTCTGTCAACATTTTTATTACTTTATTTTAAAAATAGGCTTTGCACTACCTTAGCCAAATAAATAGGAATGAGTAATGAAATACTGACTACCCAGATTTACCCCACTGGCATCAGGGTGACTAATTGTAATTTAGCTACCTTTGAATGTGTAGGCTGCAGTCAACGTTTCCCTAGGCAGCGTGCAAACAGTGTGAGAGCCAAACACCGTGAGTTTGTTTGTCTCAACTTGAAGTGAGACATAGGCACAAAGTAGCGAAATGACCTTTCTCTCCCCAGGTCAGTGGGAGAACCAGGGAAAAATCAGGGACACAGACCAATGCCAAGTCTTCAGCAAATTTTGCATCTTGATGGAGCAGTCATGAGAAGCCATGATTCCTACAGGGCAGCATCTTGTGGGTGTTCAACATCCTACAAGATGATTATTTACTTTCTATGAGCTTCAGTGTGATCTGAGAGCAATCCTTTGAGCCTTTGTGGCAGAAACAAGCAGGGGTTTTTCTGCTTTTATTTAGTCTTAACCCTGAGGCAGTCAAGAGAGAGTGAAGAGGGCTCTAGATCTAGTTTATAATTTTATTCAGACTTCCTTTGCTAAGAATAAGATAAACAATGGCGGCTTAAGCTTGATTTGAAATACAGAAGATTGGTTTAGTCCTGTAATCAGACAGGAGATGGGGTCTGAACTGCAGCATTTTATCAGGGGCAGTTTTACGCAGACATCATTAATCTGCTTCAGATGTCTGACACTTAGAGCTTGAGTATGTTAAAATCACTCCCTCACTTAACCTCCGGATATAGCACGTGAAAGAATCAAAATCCACTGATGTACACCAGACCAAGATGATGTAGAGTCTCTCAGGGTATAACACAGTGTCACTTGTGTTCTTTATTTTTTATTTGGGGTAATTTTATATTATAGGTATAAGAAAAGGTATGCACACTGTGCTGGTAATAATAATCTAGCAAACTTAGCCATAAATCCTGAATTCTGCTTTTACAACTGACCATGATAGGTACTTTGAGCATGCTCTGAGAATTCAAAGGAGCAGCACTTTTTTTTTTTTTTTTTTTTTTTTGTCTGTGTGGGAGGATTAACATATTACTCTATGAGTAATTTGTTAGGCACAAAACCAAGCAAGTCTTCAGAGTGATGAGTTTATCACTGAACACTCACACCCAGGAATATGGATTGAAGAGCTTGTAAGGTGTCTGTTCAACATTTGAAATGGCATGCAAGTCTCACGTTTTAGGAAATAGATTTTATAATTATTCATTTGAACTCCTGGGCTTAGTGTTTTCACAACATTAGTGATCTTGAATCCAGTCAGACTGCTGAGCTCCTCCTTCAGTACCATCCTCTTCCAAGAGGAACAGCTCTAGCTCATCCAGCTTGACAAACTGCTAAACCTGTAAACTTGAGATCCTCATTTTACAAGGCCTGCATTTCTCTCCTTCCTCAGCATGAATTCCTGGAGAATGCTGGTAGTGCACAGCCCTTCATCCATGCTTGATACATTTCTCACTCCTCCCTTGCAATTCCTCCCATCTCTTTTCCTTGCTACTCCAAAGTGTGAGAAATCCAATTCCCTTTTCTACCACTTCCACAACTGAGTCCAGCTACTTCTCTGCTGCTCTTTGTCACATCCCACCACTTTCTACAGTAACCTGCAAGCCTTACTCTTATGAGTCTCTGCCCTGGATGCCACTTGATCTTACCTTGGTTTTCTTCATTTCAGCTTTGACCTCACCTAAAGCACTATTTGCAAACCTGCTTGCAGTTTCCTTCTACCAAAATTTCAAGCTGCTTCTTGAAAGCTTGCAGGCACTAAAGCAGCACTCTACATGCAAAGGTGCAACATATACAGCATACTTCTTCTCTGAAGGAGCAAGGACCACCTTGATGGGAATTTTCAGCAAATATGTGCTTAGCCTCAGACATCTGCCATAGAAACTTCATCCTGAAGTTTTGCAAGGCAGATGAAAATAAAATTTTGTGATGAAAAGAGTCCGGGAGCTTAAATAGCAGACTGTTGCTTCGTGGTTAATTCCTTGGCAACTGGAGCTCATGGAACTGCCAGCTTTTCAGTCTCATGCACAGAAATCAGAGTATCTGTATAACAACCTGATTAAATGAATATGAATGAACTTTTTCAATGAAAGGGATTCCAGAAAAACTATCCTAATTACCTGTAAATTCTGAGCTATTAAATTGCTGCTCTTGTTTTCAAAACCTTTGTGATGTGGCTACACACATTGGTGAGATGACAATATAAAGCCTAGAGATCCCAGCTTTTCTACTCTGTCTCCTAAGCTCAGGAAGGGAAGGCAACGGGGTTGTTAAGAAGAACTAGTTGCAGAGGATGTTTTTTGACATGGCAATTTGTTTGGTGGACCTGATCTAGAGCTGTCTGACATAGCTGGGATGTGAGAAAAGACAGCCTTCTATCTCTTCCCTGTCAAGCACTGTTTGCATTCAGATGGTGACTTGGAAAGTTACTCTGTTATGTTTTCATTTTGCTTTGTGATATGGGGCCTTTAGTAATTGCCAGGAAAAATACAGTTGTATCTAAAGGGTGGCTGACAGGTTTTTAGGGTGTTTTCCTTGTTTTGGTTTGGTTTGGGTTTTTTCCTGAGATTTCCTAGGTGTTTTGTGAAACACAAAACTATTTTTTGGGTGCTATTGGAGTTTTCCTTTACACCACTCTATTGCTAAATATTGTTAGAGACTTAATTCCTGTTAGCCTATCTAAATTCTGTTTCATATAATCCTTGTTTTCCTATCCAAAGCTGTGTTGTCCTGTCACCTGCACTGAAATACTCCTGTTGTCAAAGATAAAAACAACTGCGATATCAAAGAATTTTTTCTTCCTTCTGCTGAGAGTTTCTCTCCAGTGGAGAAAGTGGAAAACATCTAAAAGATTTTTATGGAAGATGAGTGGGTGTTTTTTTGGGTTTGTTTGTTTTGTTTTGTTGTCTTCTAGCATGTCAGGAAGAGGATACCAGGAGCAAGATACTCAGTAAGGGGAATAATCTTTCAGACACCTTGTGGGAGCCATTTAGCTTGATATCTTGGATGCTTTATATCATTCCTGTGGGGGAAGTTTGGATGGAACAAAAGCCGTTGCATGTGTGTGTATTCATTTTCATCCTTCTTCTACTCCTAAAATGGAAAATTTGGCCAGAAACAGATATTCCCCTAGAAGAAATCCATTGGAATACAAGAAAATTCCTGCAAAAAATTGCAGTAAAACTTTAACCGATTTGTAGCAAACCTAGCTTTACCACTGTGACTAGAACTTGTGCCTGAGGTTGTCTCCCTCTGAGCCTTAGTCTGGCCTTAGATTTCTGTTGGGTTTATTTCACTTGTTCCAGCAGCAATTTAGGACGCACAGGATAATTGTTTTTCCAAGACTAGATGGCCAATGTTAAAGGAAGTGGAAGAAAAGAGAGGGTATGGGTTTTAATCTGGGGCAGTATCTTCTCTGCCACCCTGGCCTGAGTGGTGGCCGCTATCAGGAGAACACCTCCCAAATAGACACCCTGTATTAATGCTGGCTGCCAACCTGAGAAAAACCATGGTGCTGGCCAGCTTTGCCTGCTGCTCCCCTTGTTCCTCTGGTCCCTGCCAACCAGGTTGTTAAGACCAGGAAAAGCCACTGGGTAGGTGACAAGAGCCAAAGAATTTGCTGAATGTGTTGGGCTTGATAGCAGCTGCTTCTTGCCAATTGCATTCCTCTGCTGTAGGATGGATGCACAGAGTACATCTCAGACCTTCCTCCCAGCAGCAGATAAGCTCTGGAGCCCTCCACGGAGTGGAGCTGCATGTGTCCTTTTCCCCACATGGTATGGAATTGGTTTTTCTGGTCTAGTGGCTATGGGCAGCTGGTAGAATTTTTATTTTTCATTATTCAAGAAATTTTGATAAGCTTGCATTTAGGCTTGGTTACCTTGTAGGCAGCAGAGACTTGTGGGGTTGTAATTACTGGATATGGCTCCATCACTGAGGTATGGAACAGAAATCTAGGTTGTGGCAAAGAGAATGGAGGGCATTAAGGCACACAGTTCCACAAAAGGTGCAGTGCAGTTTTTCCCCACCCCAGATGGCTGTGTGGCACTGGGCCATGGTAGGTGCAAGCCCAGGAGGGGAAAGACGATGCTGAAGAATGTGCCGTTATGTATTTCCTTAGGTTTTCCCTCCTTGGCAGAGCTGCACGAGGACCGCAGACTTGGCAGGCGTAATGCAGAGCTGTCTTCCCCTGCAGCTCTCCAGGGACCTTCCCTGGCACTTTGCCCAGCTCTGGGCACCAGGTGCTGTGGTGGGGAGAAGAGCTCTTCCAAAGAAACTTAGGGTGTATCTGTGCAGTCCCATGGAGTGCAATTCAAAGGTCCCCAAGTGACCCTTTGCACACTGGGAGACTGAGATAATTCATCCTCCTCTTACAAGCCCTAATTAGTGAGGTACAGCGTTGCACCTGCAGAAACATCATTGCTTCCAGGACTGGACTGAGAGCCCCTGCACTATGTGGAGTGTCCAAATAGGTGGACACCTTTGCCTTATGCTGCAGAGATTCTCTAACTACGCACAAATTGGGCAGGCTTGAGACCCAAAGTAAAGGCACAGCAAGGTCCTGCCATCGTAAGAACAGTGTTTATGGACTTCAGATTCTCAAGTCTCACAGAAATTTTTGGGCATTTATTTTTATTTTTTTTTAATATCCCAATGTCTGCATAGGATAAATTTAAAAAATACAACAAGCTAATAGAAATTTGAAAATCTTCCCTAGCTGCTGTTATGCTTCCTTATGCAAAACCCATTTAAGCCCAAATCCCAAAGGAGTAGTGTGGTACATGGAGTCTCATGGTGCACATTGCATAGTCTGTGTGTATGGCTACCTCTGTCCCAAAAATAGTTTTTAAAATCACTGGACATCAGGAAGTAAACAGTTCAGAGATGTTTAATCCTTATAGGTTTCATGGCAGTAAATATCTGGTTAGAGGATAGACAAGCTATTCATGCCCCAGCTGAGGAAAATGTAGAAGTCAACGCATCCTAAACACCAGAGTTTTTGAAAATGCTCACATCCCTGGCTTTAAGAACCATTTCAGTTAACACTTTCTGTATATTAAACACCAAAAATTTTAACTGCAAGATGCAAACTTTTGAAAGTCAGTTTTCTTTTGTCCCAGTGTTTGCAGGACTAGAACTTCCTAAGACACTGGCTCCCAGAAAACCCCATGCACTTTGATCCATCAGTAATGCCTATGAATTTCCATCTCCTTTTTGGAATCTGTTATGGATGAGGCTGTGGCCATGCATTGAAAAAGGCAGAAAGGTCCCTCTTACGTTATGTTTCCATTTCTTTTTCCTCCTGAGTGAAATGTTAGCTACTGATTAAGACCACTCTTCAGTCACAGTGCTTGTTTGCCTGAAATCCCTTCTGAAACTGATGCCTTTTGTTCTATATTGTTACTGAGTTTCTTCTGTGACATATAAAGTACTTTCCATCCTTCTGCTCAGGCAATGGGGAGAAATTAACAGTTAGTGGAAGACGTTTATTGTCAGTGCTGTTTTCTGTGGTTTGGGATGGGGGAAGGAGCCAACAACACCAGAGATCTCAGCGGTAATGTCATGGGGAGACAGCACAAGCCCTCACTTTTCTTGACCTTTCTCACTTTGTTTCCCTATTTCTTCTCTAGTTGCACTATCCAGCACATCTAATCTCTTCCTCTTCCATCAGTATTTCTTCTGGCTCTTGCCCTGCTTTTGAAAGTTGTTTTGGGAACCTCTATTTTGCCTGGTGTATCTGTTGTGCTCTAATGTTGCAGGGTGCTGTTGAATTGCTAACACTTCCATGCACTGCCACAGATGCAGGGAGACCTAACATCTTTCAGAACAGGACCATACCCCCAGCATACTGCTAACCAGAAGAGCTGGGTGAGTTAGGTACTTTTAAATCTCATTTGCCAAGGTTTTTCTTTCCCCATTGAGGATCCAGACAAGAACTTGTTTTTGAAGGAATTACACTATTTTATGAAGTTGTCTTTTGTGGGTATCTGTGGACCATGATGGTAGACATAAATTGTTTTCTTGATTTATCACCCTTCTGCATCACACAAGTAGAAATGTCTGTGATTTTTCTATCATATATATCTTTTTATAGATGTCCATGTGTTGATCACATGTTGAATATATTTTAGATGTTTGGATCTTTGCAGTCTGGAAAAAAAAGGCCAACATTTAGCTGGAAAAGTCAGGCACTTGGGAAGAAGGAATGGAAAGGCTCATAGGGAGGGGAGAGGAGGTAACTGAGGCAAGGGGGAGCCTTTGGAGAGTGGTCCTCAAACCACAACGTGTATTTGTCTTTGATGTTGGCAGAGCTGTACAGGCTCTACAGGAAGCTCCGCACTGCTGGAGGACTGCTTTCAGCTGAGACACTGGACCCAGGTCCTATTTTTCCTGGCTCTGGTGACTGTCCAGGAGGAAGTGAGAGATCCTATGACACTTTTTGGAAGAAAAGGACATGATCCCAGTGCTGCGGATAAAGTTTCCTGTCTGGCAATAAAATCTATTCAGCTCTGTGGATGGTATTAACAGGTGCCAACATCAGGTTCTACAGACTGTTTGTGAAAGCTGCAATAGTCCTCAGCTGGCCTAAGTCAGGAGACCTGCTTAGATGGTGTCACTGAAGGAATTTTTCTCTCTTCCTTTGCTTGGAAATGATTTCTTTCCTCTTTGGTTCTAACATTAGTTTGCCCGAGCATAAAAAATCAATTATATAATTCAAACCTGCTTTTTAAGAGTCATGATATGAATCTAGTTTGGTACAAAAAAAACATTGTATGCAAGCAAATGAACATAGCCTATCTAGTGACGTACATTTCTAGAAAGGTAACGTAGAACACATAAAGCTAAGAGATTTTCTGGTGCATAAACAGAAAAAGTCTTCCAGACTGACAGAAATAAATACTTTGAGAATCCAATTACCAATGTCTATCCTTGAAAGAGGCATCATGATGAAGGGGGGGGGGGGGGGGCAGAGGTAGGAGTGTTTGTGTCTGTGCAAGTTGATTTGTTAATTAGCATTTAAAGCATTTTGGTATCTCAGGTGAAGGTCAGTCCATTGTTGTGTTTTTCCTTTCTGCAATTAGCTGTAGGCAATTTGTATGGAGCACAAAACATGAATAGCATCTCTTGAAATTAATACTGAGGTGAGTGGAAAGGAAGAACAAGAGAAACAAGCAGAAACTTATTTAACAGGCTGGTTGCTGAACAGTGGCAACGTGGCTTGACTCAAAGCATTACTGCTTTTAGCACATGATTTATTGCTAATGCCCCTTCCCATGACTGGCCTTCAGCCTTTGATGTCAGTCAGCTCTGAATTAATTACTTCATAATTCAAAGTGAAAGTGCAGTAGGTTTGGTTTATTCCCCGTTGCTTCCTGAAGTTGTTGTGTTAACTTCAGTTAGCCTCGTCGGTGTTTGCTCGCTCTCTTACCCTCCTGCAAAGCACCTTCTCATTTGTAAATCCAAAAAGCTGGCAGGGGTGTGTGCACCCGTTGTGTTGCCTCGTAATAAATGGATCCTTTTAGCCAGGGCAAGCAAGGCTGATGTAGGAATGCAGGAGATCATATCTTGGGGGGAAAATCAATATTAAGATGTACAATTGCTCCCATGGTATTGAAAGAATTAGTTGATCTACATGCCAAATGACAGCCCCCTTGATAACAGGGATTATATGTCCTGTCTTTCCAGGCTGTGCTCCGTTGGGGCTGCCCTCCGGGTCCCTCAGGCAGAGATAATCTAATTAGTACAACAAAGACCAGGTCGATTTAAAAAAATAAAGGGCGGGAGTGGGAGGTGGGAGGGGGGTATGTCAGCGAGAAGCAGTCTTTGGAAAAAGTTGCTGAGGAGGAGTGGAAAACTGGGAATACAAGTTAACCGTCAGTTTGGCTCCACAGACACTGGAAATTCAGACCCACCGGACTATTACCAGACTAACCCCGAATTAGCAACTGCTTACAGCCTTTAAAATCACTCATTTAATCATGCTGAGAAAAAGAGGAGGTGTTGGGCTGAGCAGAAGGGTGGTGGCTTGGACCCAGAGCTGCTTATCCACTGCGGAGTCATAGACACCTGCTGCAAAAGCGGCTTGTGGAAAAATGCTTTACCACAGAAAAACCCAACAACCCAGGAACAAACAAAGAATCCAACACTTTTTCCCTTCACTAAATTATGCTTATGTGTAGACCCTTTTTTAGCTTTTTGGCTGAGGCTTGGGCAATGAGTCTGCACTGCCCATGCTAAGCACGAGGTGAATCATTTTGCAGAGGACAAGGAGAGGTTTCGAGAGGCCTGAGTGGAACACTGGTCTCCATCTGCCACAGTCACACCAAGGCAGATGCACCCCACTGCCAGCTGTGCACAGATGAGTGATTCTGAGACTCTGTAAGTTTCAGAGTTGTTTTAAACTTAATGGTTAAGTGTCAGCAGTCCACTCTAAACCCAGTATCCAGCTAACTTAGTTTGAATAAGAGCTGGGTTTTCCCTCCTGGGTGCAACTGTGATGTTGACTTTTGCAAGTGCTGTATCTGTTCTGTTAGTGCATCCTATCATCCCCTCAGCACAAAGATCCCCTGGCAGCTTTTGGTGAGACACAGATGGATGGATGTGGGAGTGGGTAGGTCCTCGGTGGGTGTAAACTGAACTGGATTCAGAATGAGTGGTGGTGGTGTAGAAGACAGTTACTCATGCCTGACACTGGGCTTGCACATGACATTTTTTTGGGTGACTTTTTGACAACGGGTGTTAGTACCTGAATATTTCAGTCTTGGTTTTGCTTTTGGACAGAAAGTCTTGATCTCTGCATAGAGTTCATGCAAGACAGACACCACATCCCTGGGCTTTTGCAGTTCATTCCCAACCTTGTCTTAAGGGTATATATCCTGTCTTTTATGACCATGTTCCTGAAGTTTAATTTAACTCTAATTCATTTCCAACACACTTGAAGTGCTTTAGTGGTTGGATCTAGGATTTTGATGCAGTTCTCCCTCCAAGGCAAATATTGCAATTGCTCAGCCATGCAAATAGGTGCAGGCATCTTCAGGCTGTATAATCTGATACACTTAGGGGACTGGATGGCTGAAGGAAGGCTTGCTCACATCTGGAAGTTGCTTTTTTCCTAAGGATCATGAGCACAAGGAGTTCAGGCATTCTTGCACAGCTCCCCACTGACCCTTGAGTTCATGTCATCAGACCCAATCTTGTTGTCTTGGCAAATATTCACACAAATAAGAGAACTCTAACAATGGGATCTTTATTTTCTTAGCTTCCCTCTCCCTCTCCTCTTGTCCCTTGCTGCCTCCCTCTCCTACACTGGAGATTGAAAATTTGGAGGCAGCAAGGATGAGATCACTGCTTTGTGAGGAGTGACAAGAAAACTGGCTGCATGATTTGGGACTCTGCATAGTGTTTTCCCAGGAGCAGATCTGATATTATTTCCCTATCCACAACTGCACGGAGACATCAGCACTTTGGAGACGGTGCTTGCCAGCTGCTTGGGGTAAGACTGTAGATAAGGCCCAGAGATGAGGAGCCATCAAAACATGAATGTCTAGCACAGACTTTGCATTCCTGGCTTTGCTGTATTTACTTACTTAAATCACCCAAGCTTATAAACCATAGTTAGCAAGGCATAGAGTCATTACCCATTCCAGGGAAAGGAGCAGTCTGAGTCATGTGGGGGATGCTGTGTGGGTCCACATTGGACTTTGCTTGAGCTGTGAGTATAGATATATGATTTTAAAAACAGTTTTTAGAATTGTAAGATTCTTTAGTAAAGAGTTATACTGAAACACTGGGACTGGGGGCTCCAGATTCCTATGAATTCCTGCATCATTGCTGCTTCAAAGCCTAACTCCAGGTTACTCCCCACATACATTTGCTAGGATATTCCCTTTTCCAGCACAGTACTTTTGTGTTCACCTGAACCATCGGGAAAAAGCCCACATCACCACACCTGAGCTCTTGCCAGCTGGCAGGCTGACCTGTCTGTGTGCTCATGGATGGCAGGGCAGCCCCAAAACAGCCAGGTGTCTCTTGGATTCATGTTATAGCTCATCATCCTTCAGCAGAGGTGCTGAGTATATGCCCCCCCCCTTGTTCCTCCAGTCACAGTTTTCACCAGAACTGCAGGAATTTCCTGCACTGACCGTCTGGACTCAGACATGTTTTTGCAAGTGTGTGATCTTTATTTTCACAGAAATAGAATAAAAAACAAACCAGAAGAAGGAAATTCAATAAAAATTACATTTGGTAGACCCAGAAAAAAATAGATTTTTTTAAAGAAAGACTACCATTTAAAAGCCCAGATGCAGACATTCCTTACTATCCCACTCCCACTGAAAGTTAAAATTGAAATCACCTAGGACTCAGTTCCTCATATGTGTGTGGTTTGTTTTCCTTTATTAAAATAAATGACAAGAAGTCTGTTGGGGATTTTCTCAAGCACCTCTTACAATAATCTACAATAAATTTTTCACAATATACTTTCTAGTACTCTGTTAACATTTTGGTTTCTAAGGCATTGGGAGGTCTTGGGACCACTTTTTGTTTGATTTTTGGCCTGTCATGCACACCACATGTCTAGCTGGGAATCCAATGCACTATTGCTAAATAACAAGAAGTCATGCCTTGTTATGGGGTGCTATGGCATTCATATCTCTTGGAGAGGCACCTTCTTTTGCATAATCATCAGGGCAAAATGTGGGCTGCTACATATTCTAGTAAGCACCTGTATCAGCAGAGGGCAAAATACTTCACACGTTTCTCTTTCTATAAAACCTTGCACTTTGATGTGTGATGCTTTCTTCTGAAGGATCCTGCATCAACATACTGTACAACTGCTCCTTTGCATGTTCCAAGTTTAGTCCCTTGCTCTGGCAGACAGTGTAACTCTGATACAAGCTGTAGTAAATTACCATGTCATTTAACAATTACTTACAATGCATTCCCTGATCATTTGGTGCCTTGGGATATTGTGCCTAATTGGAGGTTTAACAAAAACATATTGTGGTCATTATGTCATTATGTTATGAGAGTATAAAGAGCAAAATAGAGCAAATCAGATAAAGTTGAGTGAGTCTTAGCTGTTTGTATGGGAATGTTAGGGACAGTGTCTCTCACCCTTGCAGGCCACAAAGATAATTTCATGACTACTAAGTAGTAGTTGGTTTTAAAAAAAAATCTATTAGGCAGCATGTCCACTCTCAGGGGAAATGTCTATCAGCAAAACTGATTAGAGACAAGGGTAAGCAGATGTCAAAACAGAAGACCACCAAAGAACTGAGGTCCTAAAGTGAATGGGGAGAGATCTAGCAAGTATTAAATGCAGGGTGGATTACTGTACTGTGAGTGGGGGGCAATCCTGCTCTTCTTTCAGCTCCAGGGAGAGTTTTGCTGAAAAAAAATTTGCATTTTTTATCTTATATGGGAGAAATCTGTTTTTACAATCATTTTTTCTGGGTGAATTTGTATGTGTGCATGTGGTTTGTTGTTTTAGTTCTTTTTCTTCCCACAAATTGCTTTTTAACCTTAGGAGTGAATGAAAATTAGAAATGTTAGGGAGAGCAAAGAACTGTGAGAGGATGTGCTACAGAATTTCTCATTTTTTCTGTAATCATGGAAGAGCCAAATTTAAGTGATCTCTTTCTGTAGAAAGTACTTCTCCATAATACTCAGTTTTGCCACAGTTTTCGCCTGAATTAATTCTTCAGTTATGGGACTACATAAAGGTTAAAAAAAGCCAGTAAAAAAAGTTTTATTGAAACTTCCATTATGGGAACAGATATGTGAATTTCAATTGTTAGTGATAGAAAGAGGTAAGAAAATATAGGCTTTCAGGAGGGAATTTATGGGAATAGATAATTTTATAGGATAATTTTTATATGTCAAATTATTTGTGTGGATTGACATGAAATTATTAATAGTGTTTCACACCCACCCTGCTTATCCTTAACTTCATACGTTTAACTTTGTGCTGGCTTCTCTTCCCTTGTCCTTCTCTGCCAGCCAGAGAGGACACAAAGCACTGCTCTGCCACTCCTTTTTCAGACATGCCCACATGCACTGAACGGGGCTTCAGGCAATCTTTGCCAGCTAATGGAAAAGCCACTTCTACGTCGTCATGCAAGGCCTGTGGGAGAGTTTTTCATAGAGTCACAGAATGATTTGGGTTGGAAGGCACCTTGCAGATCACTTTGATCCAACCCCCTCTGCCTTGGGCAGGGACACCTTCCACCAGACCAGATTGCACAGAGCCCAGTCCAACCTGGCCATTTACCACTCAGCTTTGCTTCTCTATCAAAGAAATGAGAGTTTTATGTCAGTCTTCTCATTTCTAAAGCACTCAGGAATGCTCCTCTCAGCCAAACTGTCAGCAAGACAGGCCCCCAGCCAAAAGCTGGCATTGCTTAGGGCTGGGTCCAGTCTTATTTGTGCATATTTGAATACACTGAGCTTTTTATTTTCCTATTATTAGAGCAGCTCATTTTATGTTTGGGTCTCCCAGCCATCTGTGGGGTATTATACCTGACATCTCCAAGGCCTCCTGCACTGGCCAGACTGGCAGTGCTGGGGCTAGAGGAGAGCCTGCCACATGCCAGGCTGCCCTTGATGCAGACACTGGACTGACTGCATGTTCTTGCTGAGAAAGGACAAACGTTGTGCACACACAGGATCTGCTGGGAGGCAAGCAAGGAGAAGGATACATGTAGGGAAAACTGGAAGCAGGGGAGGCCCAGATTAAAAAGATGCTACATGATAAGTTTGTTGTGGGACTGACAGTTCAGGGAGATCTTTCCCCGTGCCATTTGCAAATGACTTATAGCTGCATCGCTGTCCCCAGGCAGGAGGGGTTTTGCACAGTTGGCCTCCATGCCTGGGTCCCTCCACTCCTCTTTGTGCCCAGCACTGAAACGGGACTTCATTATCTGATTTGTGGGATGTTGGAGGAACTGGGACTTGTTTGGTGGTCCTTCTCCCCTCCCATGTGAGCCTCTGCCTGCTTCCCACCAGCACTGCCTGCAGAGGGTGTGTTATCCTTACCCACCTGGCCTGGCACATGTCTGCCATCCTGTTCCTTCCGAAGAACACCAGGAAGATGAGCAACAGGCCAGGCAAGTCCCCACCATCAGAGGTAACCATATATATACAGCCTTTTCCCTTTAGCCTTACCATGAAAGGAGCTGGCAAAAGCTAGGCAAATTCTAGGCAGATGATCTGTGCACTTCGACAGCAGCTTCAAACCTTCCAGAAGGAATATCTGCCTTGTTTTGCTGAAAGAAGGGCTAAATCAAAACAGGATGTTATTTATGCTGAAGCACATTTTGCCTCTTCTGACAGTGTTTGCAATAAGTCAGGGTGAATTACAGTGGCTGCCCTTCCCAGATCAGTCTGTACCTCACTTCTGCAACAGCTGTGCCTGCAAAGCAATTGTTCGATGCTCTGAGATGTCTCAGGTCTTTTTTGAACTGCTAACTTGGGTTTGTTCAGCTTCTTGTTGTCTAAGAGCTGGACCTGAGAGAGGGCATGCCTCTACCAGCCAGATTCCTCCAGCCTTCCAATATCCACGCTTCCAGAGCGATGCTCCCACAAGGGAAGGTGTAACCTGTCTCCACAACCACTTCTAAGAAACTGGTTTTCAAAACACAAGTTATCCCTATCCCTCTGTGTCTGATGCCAAGACAAGGAGAAGCTGTCCTATTCCTAAGGCATGATCCTTGGGTATTTCTGGTCCTCTGGAGGAAAAATGCAACAAAAATAGCCGGGGAAAAAATGTGCAAGCTATAATTGTTTTTTCATTTGTTGATATTTTTCTACACAAAAATTCAGAGTTTCATCCCTGCTGCTGTTTGTACTAAAAGAGAAAGTGATGAAAGCCACAGTAGATTTGCTTCATTGGATACCGCAATACATCATTCAAAAGGTGAGTTGCAAACAGTGGCTCTAATCTTATAACATTAACCTCTGACACTCCTCTCCCCATAATCACAGCCACTTAAGAAAAATCTATCTTCTTGTCAAATACATGATTTTTTTTATTGACATCATATATCCAGCAGTGAAATGGATTTCCATTTTTACAACTTATGACAACTTTTGCCATGAAATATTTCCATTACAGGAGGGTTTGATTGATTTGGGAAGTATCTTAGATAGTAACAGGCTGGTCAAGAATAAATTTGCCTAAATATTTAGGTAGAGTGCTGTTTCTAAGTGGGCTAATGCTGTTCCTAATAAGATTGTGCAATGTTTGGAAAAGTCGCTTATTGTAAAACAACTACAATATTATATCATTTTTATATCCTTCAATTTGGCAAATACTCATGTTTTTCACTTTTCCTTCTGGGACAAGTTGTCCATATGACCTGAAAAACTTTGGTCTTTCTTAATGACTCAAGTTGAAAGCAAACAGTAGTGGCCTGTGCCAAATATTGATCTGATCCTGGAAAAGGCCAGCAGCTGTGGGCTGCTCTGAGTGGAAGCTGTACATGGTTCAAACCGCCCTTTGATCAGGCTTCATCACTTCCTGTCTTATTTGAGAGTCAAAAATCAGAGAGCTGCCTTCCGTGGGGAAAGCTGAACTGTGTTGCTCTGCTTCTCTTCCATGTGTTTTGTCCTGAATAATTCCCTATGTACCTGCTCCTTCAGCAGTTGCTGGATAACAAATACGTTGCTTATTGCAACTTTTTTGCACAAGTGGGGAAAAATGCACTACTGAAGTGAGTTCCTCTGACGATGCTGTACAGGGTGTTTCACCCACAGATGTGACTTTTGTGAGGTATCCTTTTTTTGAGTAATGCTCACTCTGGTGGAGAGCAGACTCAGTGGAGTGGGAATGCAGGACAAGTCACCACAAAGACATGCCCTCAAAGACTCTCTGTGGAGAGTGCTGCTCACTCATAAACTTTAGAGGGTTTTCTTCTGTCTAGTGCTGGCACTAGAGAGCCAGTCATCTTTCTCCCACCTTTCTCCCTCTGGTTTTGCCCAAAATGAACGACTATGGCTTCTCCATCACATGCACTGCTGCCATAGTATTTTCAATTTGTCTCTAGAGGCAAGTCCCATGCAAAGAAGTTGTAGATCTTCAGGTCCAGTCCAAAATGTGGAATGGCAGTGGCATTTCTTGAGACACTCTATGATGTGTCCATGACACCCACATCAGTTTTCCCATTTTGCCCAGGGAGACAGACCCACTGTGAGCAGGATTGACGCCTGGCCCCTAAGCCAATCTCCCCTCCCCTGCCTGTTTGACCCTGCTCAACAGAGCTTGGGAGAATCCAAACCAACCACCTCTTGGTGCCACTGGGACTCATCACCTCCTCTGTGTTTTGGATGAACAGCCCTGTGTGCATGTAGCTCATGAGTGATGGGTGTGGTGATGTGGGTGCAGCCGCAGTGGCTCTGCCTCAGGCCCCTTGCTGCCATCCATCCGTGCCATGACCACAGGCTGGGACCAGCACCAGTTTGGAATCACTGTTCTTAATTACAGCTATTTTAGCGGAGACTACATCTTCCATGGGAGAAATTATCAGGATTTGAGAAATGCCAGACAGAATCAACTGGAAAAGCAGTTTTTTTTTCTTTTTGTTGGCATTCCAACACCACAATTTTAAAGTTTAAAAAGTTTTTTTCCCCTCACTCACACAAAAAGACAGTTGATGCAAAAAAAGCACAGCTTTAGCCCAAAACGGTCGGTTCTGGATTTGCATAGGACTGTTATTTTTAAGAGAAGCTGGCTTACCTCCAAACGCATACGCCAGAGGCTGAATGAGCTAAATTTAAATACCAAAGTATTTCAAATGAATATTTTACATTAACAGCAATCTCATTTATTTTAGTTTAGTGTTTTCACATAGTTTTTCAAAGTTAAGCTAAACCTACTCTATAAGAATAAGTGTTTCATTAATTTTTATAAGAGTTATAAGAAGCATATGTTTTAAAGCTTCCTTTTGTAACATAGCAAAGTATACTGTAGACATATTTATTTACATAATAGCTGCATTAGAATAGATTTTCATATGGAAAAATGCAGCAATACAAAGTAATAGTTACCACAAAGTTAAAAAAAAATAATGATATGGGGTGACAAGAAGCAGAAATAATTTAAAAATTAAATGACAGGATGTGATTTTTTTTAAGTACTCATAGTGAGCACATTCCCACTCCTATCACAAAGCCAATGGAAGCACAGCATTCTACAGGAAATTTTCATGAGGAATTGAAAAAAAATGTTATGTGAAAGAATTGAAATGTTTAACTAGAAAACCAGATCCTCATCTTAAAAAGGTCAGAAATATTGGTTTTAACTTTATTAATCTAGTCTATTTGCTGTTCTTTTGTGTTCACTTTTGGTTCAGGTTGCATTTTTTAAGATGTATGCACTGTGTATATAACATACATAAATCATACGCTTTACTATGATACAGCAATAAATGAAAAACACACAAATGCAAATGTTTTTACAACAGCAAAACAAGAATTGACACAAAATAATCAAACTTCTTCTGATAAGAAAATTTGTGATATATCTCAAGTGATGGAAAAAAAATATTTTTCCTGTAAGAAAAAAACCCTGCCAGCAGCTTATCAACTCAAAGTTACCACAAAAATTATTGAAAAGGGTTACAGCCAATAAATTACATCAGCACATCATCTTACTAGAATCAAGTCAGAAGCTACTGTAACCTCCTTTTGTTTAAGGAAAGATTTGAAAGGAACCTCAAAATGTAATTTGTTTTTATAGGCTTTCAAGCCTTAATAACTGTAAGCCTGACCTTAACAGGAATTTGAATTACCAGCTAAAATAATTTATAGAAGATGCACTAAAGAGGTTTTGTATATATAAAAGACATATGTTTTCTTCTTTGACTTGACTGAAGAGCTGTTGTTTTTGTAGGCATGTGTACTTACATTTTGTGGGTAGTTTCATAATCTAAGGCTTTCAGCAAAAGGGCAGGTTTTTTCATCAGGTATATATTTTGAGGAAAGCACAAGTCTTTAATTTTTTTTTCTGAATAGTGGAAGAATATCACCAAGATTTTGCTTTCAAAAAGCCTCTAGGATTGGAGCTATTGTGTCCAAGACCAATTGGTCCTACTACAAAACCTGAACCTGTTGTAAGCCATTAAGCTGCAGTTAAACCCCAGATAATCTAGTGAGTATATCAGGAAAGCAGCAAAATCAACATTGCCCCACCATTCCAGGGATTTGGTTTGACGTTGAGTAACAACTCTCTTGACTTCTCTCTGCAGAAAGTTGTGTAATGTTCTGCTCAGTGAAGGCATGCATTCCTGGAAGAGCGGAGGTCCTGAGAATGTCAAAAGCTCTTGAAAACAGGTCCAGTTTCCACTTTGCCAGACGCTATGGCAAAGACTGCTCTGAGAGCTAATTTTGGATAATGAGCAATCAGCAGGGGCAGAACATCCTGTAAGTATCTACAGCTGAACACTCTTCAACAAGATTGGGATCACCCAGAGCTTTTCTCCTGGGTGTTAATATGGTGATTAAAGTTTACAAGAGGCCCATGGTTTTATTTTGGTCTTGTCACATCCAATGGCATCTAGGCGGGAAATCTGCTTTAATGCATCAATGTTTTTGGTCACTTATGTGCAGAATGCCTGACATGCTTGTGTAGAATAACTGCTATATAAATTTAGTCATGATTGCTGTGTTAGGCAAAGGTGTGACAGGATACTCAAAAATATTGTTTGGATAAATACACCTTTACTGGAACATCTGCTTTAGTCTGCCAGGGTGTCCTGAAGTACAAATCTTGTGTTGTATGTAAAATAGGCACACTCACAGATGTTTGTAATGCACAAATGTGTGCTCTGTCACTGTGACAAGTACCTCCTCCAAGCTGGTAATATCTGCTGACAGCACCGTGTACTAGCAGATCCTGTCATCTATTCTTTTGTATGCTTTTCTCAACAAAAGTCAACATGAGACCTCCTACTTGCATATTTTCATGTAAATTTCTTTGTCAGTGTACAGAGACGAACTGACAACTTTTGGAAGGTGACCTACTCAATAAAATATTGAGGATTGTTTCTTCCACTTTCTGTTTCTGTTCTTTCTCACCTTTGTATTTAAAAGACTGTCTTCAACAGATAGGATCCTAAGTGAGTCTTATCAAGGTCAGAGCTCGTTGCTCTGCCACAGATTTGAATACAAAACTTTGTAGATATCTGATTCCCAAACATCTTTGGAAGCCATATTTACCACCAATAGCTTGCCCGTAATTGTGGTCAAATTTTTGCTTTCTTTGTTTCATTGCCATTTTTAGATGGATTCATCCAATTTAGTTAAATCAGAAGTTGATTTAATTTAATTTAATTTAATCTGCATTTAAATGGGATCTGGGAACAATTTTCTTTGTTTTGTTTAGGGTAATGATTTTTGACTATTGAGTACAAAGCTGAGGACAACTTAAGTTTCATGAGGATGAGCTTTTACATATTCATTTTTCTCTCTTAAAAATGCTTCAAACTTATTTTTGAAGAGAGTAGTCACTTTTTTTTTTCCTTTTTCTTTTTCAGTAAGAAGAAACTGAAATCTCATGTCAATAGTGGAATGTCATGGTATTTTTTATCTCAGAGTGGTTAGTATGGTCACTGTCACCAGAAGGGATGTAGGCATGCAGAGCAGTTGCCCCAGCTGCAGGGCTAGGATGTGCTTAGGGAAAGTTTTCTCTGGTTGGGTCCCTGTTCCACTATGTACAAAGCACCTGGATTTTTTGGGAACTGGCACTCACCTACATGTGGAATAGTTTTATTTGGTGCCTCTCTCATACACACTATAACTCTTTCATACAGAGTGGAAAGCAACTGTAGAAACTACTGAAACACAATCTCCTACATTGACCCACAATGTGGCGGTTTGAACTTAAATCCTTTAAATGTGCTCAAGTAACTTGATGAGTACCTACGAGCACTTTCTGTAAGACCCCTCTTGGACCTGAGGGGATAAATTCCTTGCCTGGCTCGAGGTGGTTGGGGGATGGCCAGCCCTGACTCATTTGTTCACCTGTAGGTGTGTATGTGCTCTTTGATATGTTCCCAGGGCAACACATCTGGGTTTTATTTGCTGGTTGCTTAGCCTGGGTCTCCTGTTCTTTTCTGTAGTATCTGCCAGCCTTGTGCCAATGTCCCAGGTGTCATGGGACATGTCTGTTGGTTGTCTATACAGGGGAAATTGAGTTGGGTCACATCTATCTCCTGGGTTTTGAAGACGACTGTCTTTAAAAGTTGATGATTAGGGCTTGATTACCTCTTTTTCTTTCTCATCCTACTTTATCTTGAGCAATGCAACAAAAAATAGTTGTCTAAGTTATTTTCACTAGTATGTATGCATGCATAATATAAGCAAAGGGATGACACTACATCTTTGTGGAAAGGTTTCTGTGGGCAGAATTGCAAATAGGTAAGAAAACAACAAATTGGAAAGCATTTGTTATGCCATTTGTCCCAATTTGATTTAGAGTTGTAAATGTGTAGGTTTTCTATATTAACTGCTGATTTTTTTTGTGTAAACATAGATGGGTGTGGGAAAAAAACACAATCAAGATACTTATCTTGGTAAACAGTTTCAACAGATGTTCTAGAAAAACTGCTAAGACAGGATTTACGCTCAGATCTGGGCTGAATCACCAGCATGTGAATATGTTCACCTGGATGGGTGATACATTTGGATGTGCTGTTAAGATCAGAGAGAACAGAAACCAAAGGAGAAGAAGGTTATTTGTTTATCACAGAAAAGCTAGCAAACATTTATGGGATGTCAGGTCAAATACTGAACTAGCTTGATGATATGGTAGTAAGACTTCAGGGCACAGATGGAGTTTCTCCAATTTTGTGTCTGCAGTGCCAACCCACATCTTGGTTCTCAGGTGATCTCAGGTTTAAAGACCATATCCACTTTAAGAATATTGCAGAGTGAGATTTTTATCTGTATTTGTTCTTTTGCTTCTCTACACTGAAGATGAAGCCATCATGAGAGTCTGGTTTCCAGAACAGAGTTACTTTTGATAAAATTCTGGTATCCATAAGCAGGATCTTGTCTGCTGTGTTCAGTGTGGAGAAGGTCAGCTCTCTCTGTGGTACCTCTCTCTACATTTTCCTCAGTGATGAGTCAGCTTGAGGGTTGACTCATAAATACCTGGCAGGAAGAAATGAAGAAGACAGGGACAGGCTCTTTCCAGTGGTACCCAGTGACAGGACCAGAGGCAATGGGCATCCATTGAAACACAGGAGGCTTTGTCTAAACATCAGGAAATACTTTTTCACAGTGAGGGTGACCAAGCACTGGCATGAATTGACCAGGGAGGTGGTAGAGTCTCCATGCTTGGAGATATTCAAAACCCTGCTAAATACAATCCTGGACAGCTTTCTGTCACAGGGTGACAGGACAATCCTGGACAGGACAATCCTGGACAGCTTGCTGTCACAGCAGGTGACCCTGTTTCAGCTGCAAGGGCAGACCTGAGTGATTCTGATTTTGAAAGAGCTCTATTATCACAGATTCTGGATATATTTGTCTCAAAAGTTCAGAAACATCCAGAAATCTCCAGCAATTCTTGAAAAAGAAGGTTCATAGCACCATCTAAACATGAGAGTGTTTTTATAATATAAAAAGCTTTGCTGTGAGGCACTTATTTTAGCCCTTTACTATGAACACACTTTTGGTCTGCAACTCTGAACCATGAAGAATGGTCATATGTTTCTTGGTCCTTGTGCAATAGCCACAAACACCGATAGTTATTAATGGTCTAGTATGGCATATAGTAAAAACATGAAAAGTGAACCCAGAGGGAAGTCAACCATTAACTTCAGAAGCAAAAAAGCTTTTGAAGTCGGAAATTTGCTAGCTGTGGAAGCTTCATCAACTGCTTATTATTTACAGTTTGCTCTCCAAATGTAATGCTGGTAAAAGGACAGAGCAGCTGGAAAGGGAGTGATTTTCTTGCCAGGTCCATGGAGCTCTGATTATAAACACATGACTGCATGACATACAAAAGTGACAGGGTTAGCAAGCATGTTATGCTGAAGGCATATCACCAGTTGTACAGTTCTGTGGGATGAAAACACTTGCAAATATCTAGCGCTACAGCAAAATTTTAAAAGTCGGTATTTGCAGCTTATTTTACACAGAAGGAAATAGAACATCACATCCTTCCTTGGTTTCCTAAATTTTTCTAATAGTGCAAATTAAAATAGATGATGCATGGGAGTCAGTGTGTATATGCATATAGCATGTGTGTAGAAAAATACAGGTATATATGCACACACCTGCACGTATTTCTATGGAACCAGTACATGAAGAAGGCTAGTTATGATCTCTCGGCAGTGTACAGGACTTGGCCCAAACTGTCCTCCCTGTGGGAAAGAAATAGTTTAGAATATATCAAAGGAATAAAGAAAAAAGACAAACTGCCCAGTAAGTGAAATCCCAGCAACTGTGGCAGGATTCATGCACTTCATTCCTAGGGTACCTGCATTGCTTTTCAGAATGCTGAGAGTTAATATTCATTCCCTAGCCATAAATTTTTAATATATAAAATCAAACCCCATATGATTTAGACGACATTGTTTTCCTGCATATCTTTCAAAAACACGCAAATATTAACAACAAAATAATAATTTCCTGTGTGACACAGTAAGAAATACTGTGTTAGTGGTTTGTGTTGCATCAAGGTGTGCAGTGAGGTACACAGCATCTGCTCTCCAGTTGTCACACTACCATACCAGCAAAAACCACACAGAAGTGTGTGGTTATAAAGACTGCACTGCAATATTTTTGCAACTGCTCTGCTGGACAGAATGATATGTATTTTTCAGTAATTTTATATGTCTCAAAGAATAACAGCAACTACAGATTTGCACACACTCCATTAATTATAAATTTTGGATTTTGAAGGCAGATATGTTACTGCTTGATTTTCATTCCAAATATTTTGCCATTCAGATACGCTTCTCTTAAACATCATTATGTCATTTTCACTTTCATGTTACAGATTGATATTTGTAAGTTAACCGTACTGGAGTTAGAGTTGGTGTTGAATTATAGCCTAAAACTAAATTGGAATCACCTATGCCCAAAGTTATCTTCAATGCATATCACAGTTAATAAAGCTATTTTAATGAATTGCTGCTTACTTAAAAGGTAATTTTCACAGCAGCATGAAGTTCCTTTTTAGGTGCTCTTTGGTTGAAGAACAAATGGCATCAGAGAAATTGCCTCTTCAGAGCATAAATAAATGTAGCAAAATCACAGGCCATTGGGAAAGAAATAAGCCATCAAGAGTCTGTGAAATCAGATATGGAAAATCCTACTTTTTTCTCCCCCAACTGCTAGTCACTGCTCTCCATCTTTCTACCTTCCCTGCACATTCAACAAGTGCCAGATCAACATTAGCTGAAGGATTTTTCCACTTACATCTATTCTAGCCGACAGGGATGACGACAGCCCGTTATCTGCTGCTGCAGCTCCGAGGAGCCTCAGTCAGGGATCCTGTGGCGCTGGGTTGATACGAAATGTAGAGTCTCTTGGTCTGCCTCAGAGCAGCTGCAGCCTAAATACATGTCACGTATCTCACTCCCCAGGCAGCTGCAGAAAATGGATCATGCCAGTGCTCATCCACCATCGGCACCAGTAATGAATGCCCTTGGCAGTGGGGTGCAACAGGTTGCAATGGGACACCTGCCCCAACAGACACTGATTTCTCAGTCCTAAAGCAACACTGGTGGCACTCTGCTGCTGGTGCTACCTTTTAGCTAATATTTGAGTTGAACTACCAAATAAATTAGTAGGCTGATTTTAGCATCAGATGTACCTGAGAAGAACTGAGGTAACATTACCCATCTCATCTGTTATATCTAATCCTAGATGCATGTTGCTAATGAATACCTGTATTTCCTTACTGATATCCGTATTGGTATTTCAAGGAAAATAACAATCACCACAAGCTCTGCTGTCTGTTTGAGGATTTTTGAGTTCTAGTGGTGCTTTCTCAGTTGTTTTCATTTTTGAGTTTGTGGTTTATATTGCCACATCCTCAAAAAATGTATACAATAAGCAAAACACCCTCCCCTTGGAAGCCATTTATTTTCCTTCCATATGCACATCCCCATGCTTACATATATTTAATGTAAATAGAGTAGGTTGGGAGATAGACGTGAGGGAGAATGCTGTGTTTTAAACTCATTGGAGACAGAAAAGTTATCCTCCCTCTCTTTAGTAATAACAAAACAGTGCTTATAACTCTTATCGAGCAGTCTGCGCAACATCTACATCCTTTCACTAATTTCAACAAACTGTCCCAAGGAGTGGGAAGATTAGCTGTAGGGTTGTTTATTCTTGGTGGAGTTATGGACATTTTCTCCATGAGTGAGAGAGAGAGGAGGAAAATAAAATCTTGTTTGTAGCTATCTGATCTGTCCTGAGTTCTTTCAGTGGGAGAGAATAATGCCAAAGGATTTAGGATGCAAGCAGATGCAGTGCTCTTCCTGATGGCACGTTCATATTCAGGAGCTTCACAGCCCTTCATTTCCTGCAGCCAGAAAAATGGCAGGATGAGGAATGTTATGGCAACTGAACAACCCCTTCTTTGAACATGCCACAAAAGCCCACAGTGTCCTGTATTAAGTGTGTGACAATTAGTGCTGGTAGTTAATGCATGGACATTAATTACATAATCTACATTAACAGAAGAAATCCTCTGTTACTATCCTTTCTTTTTTGCTTTTAGGCTCAAAAATTTACAATATCCTGTCATTCATAAATACTGATTTAGACTTCAGAGCCTAGATGCCCTTTGTGGGGTTTTCACCATGGGAGGAATAAAGGATATTGTATGTAAGCATTAGGAGTTAGTAGTTGATCTCTGTATCTTTTGTTTGATGTCTGAACTGAGAAACAAGGACAGAAAAATTTTCAGGATTACCTTTAACTTAAATTAATGGGAGATAATGTTCTCTGTGAGTTCTAATTTTCTGTGTCTCTCTCTGCTTTTATGTGTGTGTGGGCACGTGCACACAAGCACAGATACAGGTTCTTTTGGTGATCTTTGCATGATTTTGAGGGGCATTCTTTTATAATTGAAAGAGACACTTTGAAACAAAATTGTATTTTGAATTGGAACAATTTTTAAAAAACACTTAAAATTACTTTTGTAAAATACATAATTCAGATAATATTTCAGATCTTTGGATCCATTTTTTCTGATCTTATTTGCTAATTTCCACAGGGTTTTATAGATAATTTTGGTCAATGTATGATTGCAAGTTTCAGCAATTCCATTCATGTGAAAACTTTGCTAAGACCCACCATGGTTAAGGATGATAAGAATGATAGGGAATTAACAGCTGTCTTTTCCATGACAGATCCATAGACTAGGTAGTGAAGGTTAACTGAATACAGCTTTCAGGTCACAGGGGAGATCACACAACAAAGACATTGTAGACTATATACTGAGGAGACAATGTTGAGAGGCAATCTCAAATTAGAAGCTACTAACAAAAAAATAAGAAAATGGCTCTTTTGCTGCTATACCTACTTGCATAGATTTTCCCCTATGCACAGCTTAGTTTTCCAGTTCTGCATTAGGTGTACTTCTGAGTAAATAAAACTCAATGCAAACGTAGCTACAGCCCCGCCAACTGTGTTATGCCTGATTTTTGCCAATGAGCCCGACCCCATGGAAATTCCACCTATGCATGTGCACTTGTATAAGTTAGAGTAGTTTTGGTATTCATGTCTGGAAGTTATAGCAGAAACTTTTGCATTTCTTAGTCTTTTCCCTCTCTGGATTTTGCCAGCAAACAGCAGTAGGCTAGAGGCCGCTAAGATAGGCTACACATGTGATCCCATGGCTAGCAGCCCTCACCAGGAATGGAGGCCCAGGGCAGGAGCTTCAGAAAGGTTAGGAGTTATTTTATTTTTTTTTCTCCTTGTGTTGCTGAGGGAGTTTGTCTCAGCCGTGTTTATCTGGTGTGGAAGAGGAAGCTTGCAGGCAGCATGATGCATGGGCGGTGAGTGCCGGCATGAGGTCATGGCGAAAGGGAACAGAGCCCGGCTGTGTCGCATGAGCTGGGGAGGGAGCTGCTGTGGCGTGGGACGGCCACTTTATCAATTAGGTAATGTCTGGGGGAGATTGGGGGGGAATTTCATTACATTGTGCTGGGCCATGCTGCTGATGTGTTACCAAACATCTGCAAGGGACCCTGCAGTTTCTTGGGCAGCATGGGCTCGAGCCGAATCTTGCTGAGCTGAATCAGCCCTGACTGAGAAGAGGGAAGGGGTGGAGAAGGGGAAGAGTGATAACTTACCTCCAAAACAAACTCTAGGAGGCTTTGCCCTTGATGGACTTCTCACTGAAGTCAGGGGGAGATGCTGATCTGTGCACTGTGTGATGGAGATGGTGGGATGCAGTGTTCATGTGTGCTCAGCTATCCCAGCCTGTTGCACATAGCCTTGTTGAGCAGGTATCTTTGGAAAGCCTTTGTAAAGTCTTGGAGATCTTTTCCCCCACATTTACCCTTTGAGAAAGACCAAAATGCCAAGAGATGTGTGAGAAGCAACATGGAAACAGTGGTACCAACCTTCCCTTTTAAAATGAAAAGCTAGGGATTTGAAAGTAAACTTACTGCGAAGGACCAGCTCATTCTGATATCTCAGAGCCACCATAAATAAACTACTAGTTCTGCCAGTACTCCCATCAGGAAGGCCTGTAAGCAGTCCTCCACTCACTCACAAGACGTGCATCTCTCAGGGATGGTGTAGTCACGATGAGGCGCCCCACTGACAGAAAGTATCAGGTGTCCACTCACTGAAGAATGTGCCCTGTAGATATTTCTAGCTTTGAAATCACAGCTGATTTTTCTAATCCAGCCTCAGGGGAAGCAGCAGAGCAGCAGAGCCTACCCCCCTGGTTCCCAGTCTCAGTGAGCACTCTTAAACAGTGTTAAACAATGCTTCACAAACATGTGCAAAGCAATGTGCCACTGCCCAAGAAGCTAGAAAATTGCTTAAGTTATGTATTTTGTTTCTGCCAGCACAAGGAGGATGCGTTTTCCTTCCTCCTGAGTGCCAGTGGGCGCCCAGGCAGCGCCTGGGGGCTATAAAGGGGCTGGTTCTGCACCCGCTTAAATTTAGCATAAATCAGGATTAGTGCTGGGGAGCTGCGCCAGCAGGGAGCTGACACGAGAGGGAAATCAGGCCCCGTGGAGCAGACTCCCCAAGTGACATGTTTATTCCTGCCAAGCTCCCATCTTTTATCCCCTAAACAGAGCAGCCTGGTAAGCCCCTCTAAGTCTCTGGTATGCTAAACTGATATGGGAGCCCTGCTCTCACTCTGCTGGAAGGCAATGTGTTGGAAAGGGACAAGAACTACAGGTTTTGGCATTGCCAGCCAAGGCTTTCCCTGCCCATTCAAGCACCCAGAGGTACCCTGCCATGGGGTCAGCTTTTTTTTAGACCCCAGATGCTATCTGCAACCTGCTGATAGAGACAGAAGGAAGGAGGGAAGGGCAATAGAAAACTGCTGATCAGGAGAAATGTGGCCTTCCTCGTCCTCCCTCCTCCCCTTCTTGCCTGGGAGCAATTGATTTAGGAGCTTTTCTTAAGTAAAAATTTCATCACGAAAGAGCTTTCTTCAGAGAGCAGCTGAGAAATTGTCTCTCCCCCCTCTCTCTTATTTATGTACATATACGTGTATGTTTCTGTTTAGGAAGAAGCACCTATCCTGACCTAGGTGGCAGGAACTCAAACTAAGGGGTTTATTTGCTATCCTTCCCTGGAAAACAATAGGCAATTTTCAGGCTTAAGGTGTCATGGAAAATTACTAAACCACCACTGCCGATATCTGAAAATTTCTCGTGATGGATTATAAGGAATAATAACCTTTACCTTTCCTCTGAGCTTGGAAGGAGTGCTTAGGAGATGGCAAGTAGGATTCCTAATGTTTTCAGCATTAGAATTCCAATAAAAATCAAGTAAATCCACAGGATAACGGCTACCCTTAAAATCCATGGTATTACTGAGATAAGTTTTGCATTGCTTCTGAATCCATGCTCATCTTTCTAGACTTCAAACACAGGATGCAAGAGCTGTGTCCTGATTTTTGCTCTTGTGAGTGGACACCTGGGCAGGGCCATTCTGAAGAGCACAGATGTTCCTCCAAGATATTGAGGGATTCTGCATCCTCTCCCATGGAGTGTTTCATGTGGTCTCAAAGGCCTCAATGCTCTGTGTTGCACCATGATAATTAAAATATATTTCTAAAAATTCCTTAGGAAAAAAGTGACTCCTGTATGAAAAAAAATCACATCAAACTCAAACCGATGAGTCCAGGTCTACAGAATGTGAAGACATTCAGACCTTCTTCAGTAATTAGGGAGGTCTTGCCACACATAGAGAACTACACACTGGGTCACTTCTGGAGGCTTTCAGTATTCAACATGGTAATAATGAGATACAGAGACCCTCCCCTGAACTAGACATAGTAGAGCTTACAATTTTCATTAGAAAAATCCCCCTATAGAATATTTGCTGTTTTTTTCCTTTATCCCCACAGTAAAATGAAGAATATTTAGACTGTGCTATGATCTTCCTTCCCTTACCTTCTTGTAGCATTAGTCTAGGAGAGAAGAGTAAAAAAGCATGAAAACAATTTTTTCCCCATTTCATTTTATTTGTTGTTCTTTTTTTTTTTTTTCCTTGAAAGAAGTCTCAGGGTATTAATTATGATTCCCTGAAGAGAAAACATTTTAACTGTTCAAAGAAGATGTTAAAACTGGAAATGTTAATTTCTTTGTTGAAACCTTATGTGAGAACTTTATGTAATTATCTGCATTTCTAGATTAAAAATAATAATAAAAGCAAAGACCTGCAGAAAGGCACAAGTGTCTTTAATTAATACCATGGAAAAAACATCTTTCAAAATACCAAATAATTTCAAAGCTTTTGGAAGAGGAACAGTTTAACTGAACAAAGAATGTTTCCTGAAAGAATTCATTGTCACTTAAAGCCAGATTTGTAAGGAAAGCATGCTACTGAGAATGGCTTAACTCCAAGATTTGTGTACAAAACACAGACAAAAAATGCACCACTTTGTCAGTAACTGCTATTTTAAGAAAAAAACAGTATTACCTAGTTTATACAAATCATTCTGCCTTTGTAGATAATCATGTAAATGTATTCTACTTTTTATGAGAGTTTAAAGGAAGATGAGGTTTAAATATCTAACCTGTAGGTTTCCTAGATATTAACTATTTATCAGCTCTTAACTAATGCCTGGATCTTAATACCAGAAGATATCTGTAACTATTGCAGAGCACCCCATAATAACAGTCAGGGATTTCCAAAAGCTTGGAGCCCTCCTTTCCCTTGTGTAGCACAGAAATAGTGACAATGGCTGTAGTGACACCCCTGCACAGCCCTTTGGCTGTAGCCTGCTGGGATGAGCACATGCAGGTTTGGAGTGCACTTAGTCACTACTTACTTACTGTGTATTTATTTAAAATGATATTCTTTTGTAAACTTTCCTGGCAGTAAATTCATTATTTGAACTAATTGAGAAGATTAAACATGGAAGGACCATGATACAGCAGTTCACTAATGAAGAATCATGTTAAGGGAAGAGTTTGATCTTCTTTCATGACGAAGTATCAACTCGGTGGGATATCAGCTCCCAGAAAAAAAGCCAAAAGGCACTGCAGGGCTGCTCACCCAGCCAGATATTGACTGAGACCCCAGGGACCAGGAGGACCGAAAAGAGACATGTTAGAGGGAAGTAATAGCATTTGGGAATGGCAGTTCAGGAGATATCTCAGAAGAGATGGATGATGGTCTAAAAGTCTGCCTGAAAACCATCCAGGAGTAGATACACATATCTCTGGCATGGCTGCATGGGCAGGGAAAGGAATTTGTCAAGGTGAAAACTAATGATTTTTAAAAAATAGTTATCTTTCTTACCAAATTAAAAATTAATATCTGGGTTCAAATACTATATTCAAAATTTGAAATTAATGGGGGTTTCTAAAGTTGTAGAGAGAAAAGAAATCATAAAGTGGAGAAATTTGGGGATTTGTACATTTTTTCAAGACATGGGCTGAGAGTCCCTGTGCTTGACAATAAATTTGGTTTTATTTTAAACTTTCTTCTCTATAAACTTTGTCAGTAGACCAGAATCAGTGATATTTTCCTTATTTCTATCTTTCTGGAACCTAGGTTTCCTGAAGAACATCTTTCACTTGCAATACTCCTATGTTCCACTGCAAGCTCTTATATTTGATCTTTCCTTGAAGATTACAGGTACGATGTGGACTTCAGAAATACAGCTCATAATGATGAAGCTGAGTAACAGAAAGGTTTTCAGAACTTGGATCACAATTAGCTGTGCTCTGGGCTTAAGAACAGTTAATCTACACATCTCAGAATAAATATTTATTCATCTTATTGCACAACACTATAATTCAATATGCAGTTTGCATACACAGAAAGAAAGAAAGTGATACAGAAGCAGTTGATAAACAGTTATAAGGGAAGAGCTTAAACGAGCCCAAAGAGCATCCCATCATTTCTTTCTTGACATGAGTGCTTCTTCTCCCAGCCTGGTGGTGCTTATTAGGAAGCAAGTAGAGATTCCTCTGTGTCTGAGGACAACAACTGTGAGCTAGAATATACCAAAATGCCATGCCAAACCTGTGTCCCACCTGACCTAGGAGAAGGAATATCTTCTCCAGGTGTTTGCATCAACAGCCATCACCTGTAGGAAATCTCCCATCCAAAAAGATGGAGAAGGCCTCCCCTGCACAAGTACTGGCCCAGAAGCAAGCAAGGCAATAATAAGCTTATAGTGAGCAGCCTTTGTCTTGGCCTTTGCTGAGAACAACTTTTGGTACTCTGTGGAGCTGGATAGCGAGGTGACTGTCACTTGCTGTGCACGAGGAATGGGTGTGGTGGGTTCGTTTGCTCCTTTTGGGTATGAGCACCATAGGTGACAGCAGTATGTTTGTTTGCTGGGCCCCTGTTTGCACAGGACACTCTGGTATATTGTGTGCATTCCTGGTGTACGTTATCCTCCTGTGTTCTTACCATAGCTGAATGGAAATGGTAAGAGCAGTGTGTTATTTTCCTTGGCCCAAACTTGGTGCAAGTGTTAATGGCTAAGTTTAGAAAAGTAATAAATGGGCCTTGAAATGTCACTTGCCTGCTATCCTCAGAGATGGGAAGCTCTCTTGCCTACAGCCCTTTAATTTGTGTGCTATTGAATACTCAGGTTATGTTGGGCCTTTGTCAACCTTACTTCAGTCAAATTAAGTCTTCTTAATTTAAGTAATAGTTTATACAACGGAGGCCTGAAACTTCTGCTGGCCACTTGCAATCTGTGTGAAACTTGCTGGTGGTAGGTAGGACAACTGTGAAGTTAGTTATTTTTTCCATTGAGGTTTTGATTTTTTTAACCCTTTAAATAAAGCTAAATTTCAAGAAGAAGATAATATATTCCACTCTTTCCAGAATTTCATGAAGTCCTTTGCTTTCCTGGCCATATCTGCCCCATGCCTTGAAATGCTTTTGCCTATTGGCTTGTGTGTGTGCGTGCACATATGCCTGCTGCAAATTTTTGTGTGTGCATATTTATATCTTGGTGGCTGTGTTGCCAAGGAGCTCTGAAAGAAAGCAGAGCTGAGATAACTTCTAATCCACCTTTCTGTGATAATGTGGCGCAAGTGAAAAAAGCCAGGGGTCTTTCTCTTCTCTAGGTTTGGTAGACTGGGGCCTTTAACAGGCACTTGGGACTTGGCTCTTTCTGTCTCAGGGTTAGTGCTTGGCAGGGGAGAAAGCAAATATCTGGGCAAATGGAAACTGTAGGCCTTTGCTCAAGGAAGACTTAGAAATGGAATGAATGTTTCTGATTGGGCCTGGGCAGATGGCAACTGTCCTGTTATCTGTGCCTTCTATCAGAGTGCTCTGTTTAGTTTTCCTTGTCCCTTTTGGAAAAGGGGTCACAGAGTTGAAGTTGTGTGAGTCCTGCCTGGGATGCTGTTGCTTTCCTGGTTAAGAAGAGGGATGGACATGAAATGATTGTATCATCCCTCAGTAGTTTTTCAGATGTGGATGTCCCTGTCCTTGTTTCCTGTTGCCCTGGATTGTTTGCAGAGGCAGCAGGAATCCAAAACAGGCAATGACCTCCTGGTCCTTTCTTTCAGCACAGAATTTTGTTGCTTTTACTCAAAGCAGAGCCCCAACTTTCCCTATCTGGCGGAATGTCCATGCTGTTGGACCGTCCTACAGTTTTGTGATGATCCTTTCTGCTTCTCAGAAATTCTTTCGAGTTGAGGCAGCCGTGCTCCAACTGCAATGCCTGGTGCTTATCCAATACCCTGCTAAAAACAGGTTTGTTTTTGGAGTAGGTATTGTCTGAAGAAAGTGTTCTTCATCGCAGAATTCCTGACTTGGCTCCTGCCTTTGTTACTTTTTTATAATATAATATACTTCTTGCTAGCATGGACTCGCAGAGCTGTTTTGTACAGCAAATAGAAAGATATTACCCTTGTACAGCAAATAGAAAGAGACAGTTTGACAGAGAATCTTTGGGGGATGATTAATTTTTCATTTTGAGAAGGGTTTCAATTAAGTGTGATACTCCTCTTCATCTTCTGGATATTATGAATAATGGGCCAAATGTTCCCATGGTGTAACTGCATTAATGACCTCAAATAAATGTAAACATATGCACCATCATTTAAAGTTTTGCCATCCATAGGCTTTTTAGGATGTTCAGTGCTTTTGCCTTTTCCATCTCCATTCGTTGTCTGGCTTGGCTTTTCAGAGTCTTATTAGACTATAAAGATAGATCTAGAATATGGAATGCACACTTGGCATCTATCTTGTAGTGTTGCTGATAGGATGACATGTTCTGTAATGTAATGCTTTTGAATGGATGGATGCCAATAGAAAGGCAAGGCATCCACACCGGTCACTTTATTCTCAATAAAAATTTAATGCAAATAGCAAGCACAGGTGACAGTTTTGTTGTACAAGCTTAGATTAAAAGACATCAGTTACTAACTCTGCCACTTTCTGACATTAGGGTATTTCATTTTGCAGCCTTTCCTTTCCACTACTATGACATTTGGGTTGTAATTTCCTACCCATGTAACATTTGCAACGTATTGAGAATAGTAAAATGGGATCATGGTTCTTGCAATAGGTAAGCTCAAGATGTAACTTATAAGAGGTTAGAGTTCTGTTTTTACTATTAGACTGCAAAGGGCGTCCTCTGTGCTGACTCCAGGCTCCAGAAGGCCAGTGTGTCTTTCTTTTCACCTCCTGTTCCAAAATTGCTCTTCCCAGCTGCTGCTCTTCCTGACGATGTGTCTACATCTGCTTTTGTATCTCTTTTCCTATGTGCTTTCCTCATTCATCCGAGCTTCATCTTCTCATCTCCTTTCTCGTCTCTGCTTATTCACCCCTTTGCAGCTTTGTCAGGCTGCTCTCATTCTTCTCTGCCAGAACATTATCAAGGGAAGCAGAGGGCACAACACGGGCAGCTGCTGTCAGTTCTCCTGTCTGGCTCCACGGAGACCCCAGATAGACAGGAGAAAAGAATAATTGCAACAAGCATTTCACTTGGCCCTTTAGCCTTGGGATGTTCTGTGGAGACAGGCTAATCCAGTTGAATGCAAGAACTAAGGGAGGTTAGAGCAAGGGACCATCAGGGATCTTTGCAGACAAGCTAATATGTTCCAGCTGAATGTTTGTGAGCATTAATTTATTTTTGCAGAGGCTTTGAATATGGGCAGAGGCAGAAAGCACATTCTTGATGAGATGACAATCAACTTCCCAAATGCTAAGCCTCCACTCTTGAGCACAGGAGACCACAGAGCTCTGGACATAGCAGAGAGATATCCCTTCACCAACTCTTTATCACCAAATTATTGTTAGGGGAAGTCTTACCTGAGGCAAGTGCACCAAAATATTTCAGGATGGCAAATGAGTCAAGATTGCTAGCAATGTTAGATTCCTGCTAAAAAGCAGCCTGTGTGCAACTTCTGATATTGCTTATGGGAGAATAGGAGGGTATTTATTACCATTTTTGTTTTAATTCTCTCTGCTTCTTTGTGGTTTCGACAATATCATATCTCTATCATATACACTCTTTGGTTCTGCTGCTTTTCTCCTTTAGAAGCACCTTTGAGATATCCCAAAACCAGTCCCATGTTTCACACCTTCAGACACTAAGGAAATGATGCAACTGTTTTATGCCCTTTCACAAGACTCTGGTGCTGTTTACCTGAGCAATGTTGGGTTCCCTTTCTCCTGTGACTGATGCACAACTCTTGGGACACCAACAACTCCCGCCTGGTCATCTCTGAGACCATGCCTGTCCTGCTACTCTCAGGTGAGAGTGGTGGTGGCAACTTGATTCCTACCTTGCTAGTACTTCAGACTCAAGTTTGATACTCAAAATTTTCACTTCATTATGCTCTGCCAGTTGGTGTGCTCATTGGATGAGAGTGAATTTTTGTGGTGGATATTACAGGGTGATGAGAAAAGGTGGTGTTATGTGTCACTTGAGCCGAGTTCTTTGCTAACGTTTGTGTTGCCTTGGAGGTACAATGAGGGGCTGGCAGAATAGTATCTTTGTACTTGAGAAGCCCCTGTCTCTGAAAAAATGTATCCTTCTGAGGGATTCCCATGGATAGCTACAGTCATCATGATCTTTGTAGGACTGTGAAACATATTGGTGTCACCCTACTATCCAAGTCAAGGATGTTGTGATACTTCAGGGTCAGATGTTGAATCAGGGTTCTCCCTTAGCATCTTTCTCCAAATATGCTTGCTTTGCTCATGGGATGAATTCTAGACCACAAAAGTTTTCTAAATGGAAATCCTGAGTGCATGAATATCTCTTGTGTTGTGTTATGGGCCTTTTGTATTTGTTGTATTTTGTACTGGTGTTTTTGATTGGTGTCTAAGCCTGTTCTGTACCTGTTCATGAGAGAATGGTTTTTTGTTAAATAATTTTCCTCAGGATCTGACTTAAGTGAGTAGAAATAAATATGTGCAGAGTCAGTAGGTGTTGTGAGAGGAAGAATAGAGCCTACAGAATTGTCACAGCTCCACTGGCTTCCTTCAGGGTCATGTTCTGGTGATACAAAAAAGTAAAGATTAACTGAATGGGCAAGGTGTTCAAACTTTAGGAAAACCATAGTGACAAAGTGCTTTTGGACTGTCATAACTGTATTATGAAGTGAATCAAGTAAAACCTGCATGCTTGAGGAGAGGACTTTAATGTGAAGTGATACATGCCTTTACCAGAGTGATTATCAAGTCCATTCAAGAAGACAAAATGCTCAGATGTGGAAGAATGAAAAATATAGTGTGCATGTGGCTATAGAAAATATTTTTGTTGCAGCTGAGTAACTGTAATAGAGTATAATAAAGTAGAAAATACAGAAAGTATTACATACTTTAGATCCAGATGGGAGAACAGTGCAATATCTATTAGAGGCTTGATGCTGGATCTCTTTAGAAAAAAAAAAGAAAAGCTCTCCTTGGAATTTGACATCTGCCTGGTAGCTGGATCCATTCCTGCTTTAACAGCCCACACAGAGTGACACTCTGCAAACACAACATTGTCACCTGAACAATTCACTCAACAGCTCGCTATGCTGTCAATCACAGCAGACTCATTTCTCATTTAAAAAAAAAAAATTATACCCCCTCATTTTTTTTCTTTTGTCTCCAAGTCTTTGTTGATGTTGACAGCTCATCCTTTGGCCATCATTCATCCTGGCTACTGCAAACTTTGGAGAAAATAAAAACCCTGCTCCCCTAATCAGATTAGAGGGCCTGCAAATTGAATTCAGCCCCTCTCAGTGTCCCTTCAGCTGGCTGTCATTAGGAGCAAAGGCTGGCCCTTGGCAGAGGTCCAAACACCAGCTAACTGAATTTGAGATGCTGGAGTCTTGACAGGCCAACGAAGGTAATTGAAGAGCTGTGGGGATCTTGTAAAATTTCAGGCAGTAGGGATTACACTGGGGGGATCTTTGGGACCCATCTGTAAAGAGGGACAGAGCACTGGAAAGCAGCTCTCCTCATTGTTAAGATTGACTCAGATGAATAGAGGAAAAATATTGAAATGCAAAAATTAGGTTTTCGACTTACTGACTTCTTTGCCCCCCTTCTCTGCCTCTGTCTTGACTGAATGCGCAAATCCAAGCATCATTGATTGGTTGTAGCTCAGAAATGTCCGGAGGCCTTAGCTGTTCTGTAAACATGCTGAATTAGTAAATGCTGTGTTTGAATAATATTAGTTCTTTAAATATTAAGAACAGAAAAGTAAAACTACAAACTTATGCTTAGATTTATTTTCTGAAGTATCTTATCCTGGAGCCTATTAAGTCTTTGCTTCATATAACTTTGCCTTCCAGTTCAAGTTGTCTTGCTTTAGCTGAGACAAGCTATTTCACAGCATAACACCATGTCTGGTCACTGCTGCCTCTCCTACCATTAGAATTTGCTAAATATACCAAGGCAGAGGGTATATTAGCCAGTGTTCCAGCACTTGTAAGTACTTATCGTGGCAAAAATCTTTTGGATTTTATCCACATGTAGAAAGGTTTTGATAGGGAAAACATTATTGTTCTGCTCTGTCAGTATTTGTGGATTTGGGATGACTTTAGCAAATTGTTGCACCAGAGGATAGGCACCATAGATCCCATAGATATACCAGAGACTGAAGTTAAGAGTAACTTCAAAAGATAATAGCTGCATCTAACTGGGCTCCTTGAAGTGCAGTATGCAGACCATAGAAGAGAAGAATTCCACTGTAAAAATGTCATGTCTTTTAAAGATATCTGAATTCCTGCTGAGGCATATAGGTGAATCTGTCCTGGGAACAAGAAAGTACCACAAAATGTGCAGATGCCCTCCCTATCTATGCACCTTCCCCTTTCAGAGAGGAGCAAGCTGTTCCCAACATCCTGTACCCTTGATTTGTTTGGTATTACAGTTGTTGGTATATTGATTGTATCCTTGATTAGAAACCTTCATGGCTTTTAAAAGTTACACTCTTCCCTCTGCACCATCCCCCAAGAGAAAGAAGTTTTGCAAAGGAAAACCACATTTCAAGGACTCCAGGACTGACACACTCTCAGGACACTTCATCTGTTTCTCAACCCAAGCCCAGCTCTATGCCAGCTACACAATTTTAGCTGAGCTACTGGTGCATATTTGGTCTCTCACCATTTAGCATTGTTATCAGCTGCCTCAGGCTCCCATCCATCATTCAAAGTACAGTTTAGGAAACCAGAATAACACAACATACATTAGAGGCAGTCTTCAGCTTCTGTAGACTTGCATAGCCCTAGGGAAGGCAAAGGAACTGTTCTCATTTAAAAGCAAAAAATAAAATTGATTTCTAAGATCTTGTTCTGTTCATGCAGTGTTATAAGTAGGACCAGAAGTGTAACCTGCTGCGGAAATTGTTGACCAAGGTCCAGCTGCCCATAACTTCACCAGGATATATCCCTTTCCAGTACTAAATGTTTGCTTTGGACTGGCTTAATATGATAATAGGGGATTTAAGAATTTTAGCTCTTCTGATTATTTATGTGGAAGACCACATGATGCCACACGATATTCCCAGTGTGTGCCTTCTTGGGTCTTCCTGTGATTTGTAAGAATTTTTCATTGGTTTTCTACTGATGGCTGCTGCATAGCTAGGGCACGTTTCTTGTGTATTGAATGGGATCTGTGCAAGGTAGCAGGGTTAAACACACTGTAACATGTTCACCACCCATGGGCTGATTTAGGGGTCACAGCGTAGCCATGGTTTTGGCACTTTCCAACTTGTGAGGGCTTAACTCCATGACCTGGTTTTTATGTCTGTTCCTTTCTATTTTTCACTTTGGGATGTGGGATAATCTTCTGTAGAGCGGAGATGAAAGGAGGAAAGAAACATGCAGGCTTATCAGTTGGAGAAGGTAACTCTAAAAGCAATTAAAAGTATGAAGCGTGTTCTCTTTCAATAGGGAAAATGACTGGAACATCTCCATCTATTATAGGACATCTGAATTTTCTAGGGAAAAGAAAAGAATTCTAGGGAAAAGAAAAGAAAAAAATTCTTGTTGGATTTTTATTTTATTTTAAATGTTGAATTAATTTTCTGTCCAAGTAATTAAAAACAAAGTCCAGCTTGCTTTTTTGTTGTTTGGTTTTGGGGTTTTTTTTGGGGGGGGGGTGGGGGAGAGTGGGAAGGGCAGGAATGGTGTGCATAACTGACTCTTTGCCATGGGTTTTGGGAGGAACATATTTCACATAGTAGGTGCAGAAGCCATATGACCTTCTTAATTACTAGAAACCAACAAGGTACATTTTGGGCAGCTTTTAATTTTCTGGAAATGGCAGAGAAGACAAGTCTTCATAGCTTAATCATCTGCCACCAAGAAGTGCTGGGTTACATTAAAGCTGAATTCTGCTGAAGATTTACAATATAGATGCAGAGGCTTCTAGATAGTCCCAGGGGCTCAGTGACGCCTCTTCATTCTGATAGATCTGAAATCACTTCATGATGGTCACAAAGGCCTCAAAGTTAGTTCAGGTAATCTCCTCTGTTGAGCAACAGCCATGCCCTTAAATTTACCAAGTTTGAAAGCCTGAGATAAAGCATTGCACTGAGTGCCTTTCAGTACTTAAATATGAGTATTTGCTCCCAAACAGCAACATGGAATAATATCCCAGAGCTTATCACTGGACTTGAATGCATTGCATTAAAAAAAAAAAAATAAAAGAAAAAGAACCCACGGTTTTTAAATCCTCTGGTATTCAAACTCCAGTGAGAGACTCCTGATAAACTAAATATGGGTAGAGGACCCTTTTGTCTTGTCCAGGCCAGACTGTGTGACTTCAGACTACCAAACTGATGACCTCCATGCTGCCTTCTGTAGGTCATATTCTCCATCTAGATGAGTATGTAATTCATATTCCTTAGAATAAAATATTTCAGTGACTACTACATTTTATGTAATAGGCTGCTATATAACTGAAGTATTACTTGGGAAGATCAGTACTCACAGGATAGCACAAAAGAGCATTTTTTCTTTTCCTAAATATCAGTATTTTTCTCTTCCAGCCTTCTCCTCCTACCTACATTTCAGTTTGCAAAGAGCAACAGCCCTTTGTATGATAGGAAACTGTATCCACCCAATCCATTACTACAAAAAAACCTTTAGAAACAGTTGGTCAGCAGGGGCCAAAGTTGAAAAGGGTGCACTGTATGTAAAGAAACTGTATGTAGAGGATTATGGCTTGAGTGGAGTTGCAGTACCCCTATGGAGCAGGGCTTCAGCTAAACAGAATGGAAATGTGATACCTATCACTCCCTCTTCCTCTTGGGCAATTGGCATATGTGCACACCAACTGGTGTATATTCAGCTTGCTTTTAATCCTTGCTCCGGTTGTGATGTGTGAGATCTCTAGCTCAGGTGGGTGAGTGCAGAGGGTGTGGGGATGTTTGTGATTCTGACTCTGCTTGTGAAGTTTGTTATTGTCCTGCAGTGTTTATTCTAGAAGATGTATTTCAAAAGGAGACTTGTCAGAAATCTGCCATGAAACCACTTCAGCAAAAACCGCCCTAAAGAAGAAAACAAAATTCACTTCAAGGGTTGTCCTTGTTTTCTAACATCTCTTTTAAGTTTGCATCTTCTGCCAGCACTTTTCATCTTCTAAAACTTGACAGGTACCTCCTCTTACTATACTACATTTCTAATAGGCAACCTCTCCAAAGTGGCCTTGTGTGTGTTGGCTGTACAGCTGAGAGTGAGGCCTCACTTTGTGTAATGGCTTAATTATAATGTCAATGTGGATTCATTAGCATGACAGCTGTCACTGTAAATGGGTGAGCAGGGAGGCTTTTGGACCCCCTGAGGTCAGGGTAATTGATGTAGTGAACAGAATACTGTATTCACTGAACAATGGGATGGGTTTCCATTCTGACCCGGGAAGGGCAATCAGTGTAAGCGGAGAATCGATAGCAGCTGAATTTTCATCCATGATCAGATTGATTCAACCACGTTAACCTCCATGTGCAGATTATATTCTGCTGGAGCCTGGGTGACTCTAGCACACCCCGAAGCAGGACAGGCAAATGCTGATGCTTTCATTTTTAATATAAATCTTGAACAGACACAAGAGCAGCTGCAGTTTCACTCCACCACTCTGATCAGAGGAAAAGGGGATCTGCCTGAACATCTGGAGGCAGTTCTTTATGTTTGTTTTGCCATTGCTTCCCCAGTTCTTACTCTTCTTGACATTTATTCTGCAGTTTGTCTTCCTTTGCCAAGTATGCCTTTGGAAAATGAGCAATACTGTTCTATTAGCTAACAGTGCAATATTGCTCATTTTCTTAAAGGAATTTGCCCCATGGAATAGCAAATATTCGAACACCATATTTGTGTTTCCTTTATGGGAGTCTTGGTGAAGGTTTGTGATATTTGATATCTACTACAGGTTTGTTTCTCTGCAGGTCCATCACAGATCTTCTGTTCCTATTTCTCCAAATGGAGTTTATTTCATACTGACAATTGCTTCCTCTAGTATTTTCTCATTTGATTTTTTTTATATTTTCAATGTTACTTGTAAATTTGATCAAACATGTAGACAAAAGAAATATACCTGGAAAGTGCAAGAGTTAAAAAATAAGGTGTTACTGTACAATTTTTAGGTGTCTTCTGTAATACTTGTAAGGTAACCTGAATAGTAAATGCATTCCTCTAAGCGTTGAGATAGGTAAAAATAAATTGAAGTAAAGAAACTGAGTAAATTATACTTAAAGGTGGCAGTGGCACCACTGTTCTGAGGTATCTTTTATTTCTTCCTTGACAGGGCAAAATGCGCTCCTTAATCCTTTCATTGATGACAGAGAGAGGTGTATAGAGACTTCCTTTCATCTTACAAAATAAAAAGAAATTCCATAATTCCCCATGAAAACAGAATATTCTTGTTTGAAATCATACTGAGTAATAAAAGTTAGCAGATGTGTGGCAAGACTTCTAAACTGCTGACAGCCTCCTTTGTCCTCTGCAGCCGTGGTTCTTTCTGCAGCAGAGGAGCTGCATGCATTTTGGGGAAAAGCACACTTCAGTAAAAGTGATTCATCACCATGGCTCTCTGCCGGCTCTGCTTATAGTCAAACTTGAGTTTTGGTCTCCTAAGGCTGACCCTTCCACATAAGGCTGATGTTAGGAGAAGCCTGGCCTTTGCTGGACACTGCCTCCTCCAGTGCTCTAGAGCTCGGGAGATTCAGATGTGTTTCAAGGCAGGTCAGGGGATGTGTCTGGAAATACAGAACACAGATGATGGGTGTAGAACTGTCTGCAGGGAGAGAGGAAGTTCAAATACTTGGGAATTCAAATGGACAATTAACACCAGTACTGGGGAGATCTGGCTGAAGTAGAAACTCTGAGGCCAGCAAAGCAGAGTACAACGGGACTTTCTAACACTAAATGGACATTAAAATGCACAATGAGATGGGCGGGAGGGTGTGCTGAATGACCACTGTGTCACCGTTCTTCTCTCACTTAAGTGAGAGTCACCTTAAGTTACTGCAACTACCAAAATGCCCAAGGTCCTGGCTCTTGGAGAAACATCACTCCCTTGGTGAGGCTCACACACTCCAGGCAGTGCAAGGCTACAAAGCCAAGGGGAGAGATTTGGTTTTGGGGGCTTCTGTACAGCTTTTCAGCAACTTGCTTCTGAACACGTGAGAACAGGAATGAGGAATCAGTATACTTAAATAAACATTTTTTTTCCTCTCTAACACTCCAACATAATCCTAATTTTGTACCTCTGGCATTTTCAGGCATTTTTTTTTAGTTTCTGAGTCTGAAAAAGCTCAAATATTACTGGATGCTAAGACATTGCCAGCCCTTTCTTTTCCGTCTTTGTCACCATGGGCAGAAATCTTTCTGCTCTGCAGGGACTGATGGAGTTATGATTAGGAGATGTTGACATTTGGAGAGAGGACATCAAAATTCTTCCTCCCCATAGCTAACCAGGCAAAGGTGATTTGTTGAATAACAAACTTTCCCTTTCCACCTGTCACACTATTCTTGTTTAGCTGTACATTGAAGTGCAACTCTTTAAAACAGATGAAAGGCTGTACGAATAATTTCTGTCCCAAAAAGGGATTATTTGTTGCTCAACAAAAGTTACCGAGAAGGGTAAATAAATAAAACTCCAAAGCCTCTCCTGCCTTGGTCTGCTTAACTTTTGAGGGGAGGAGAGTGAAAATGGATTGTCTGAGATAACCAAGTATTGAAATGGGAATACTGTATCTGATTGTCTTAGTCCAGACCATCTGATAGGCTGCCCTGGTTCCTTGTTTTGGGGGTGTTTCACTGTGTTTATGTCAACATTGTCTTTAGCTGCTTATTATGCTGGTTTTTAGGTATATGTAATGAGGGTAAATGCTTTTTTTAGTTGGCGTGTATCATTGGGAGCAGATTTCAGAAAAGTGAAATTAATGGACAATAAAATAGATATTTTCAGTAGCAAGCAAATTATGTGAGGGATTCTAAATTTGAACCAAAACTTGACAAACATGTTTTCCAAACATTGGGAAAAAGTGACACTGCAGTTGGTTTGCTTTAGAGTAAGGGAAAGCACTGCAATAAATGAAGATCCCTAAGCACACGTAGGGGCTGGTGGTGGTTAGAATTAACCTACTGGTCAGGAGACAATTGTTAAAATCCTCTGTTAAAAGGAAGCAACTTCCATGATTAAAATGGACTTGTATAATTCATCAAAAAGGCATTCTCTGTGCCTTTTCTACCAAATGTAGCAACTTGGTTTTAACACTGTACATTGGAAGCTCATTTTAGATAGATACAGTGGATATCAAGCTGTACCTGGTTAAAATTTAAGAAAAATTATTAATATTGATAAAGGCTAGAGAAAGGAGAAAGTAGGGAGAGAGCACAATCATATTGACTCCTGAGGAGGCTTGTGTATGCACACACACATGGTGTTGCCTCTGTTGGTTGCATAAGTGCTTTTAAAATAATGAAATTACTTCCATCAGAAGGAGGAGAGAGATTCTTGCGTGATATGGCTTTTGGGGAGGAGGGAGGGGGAGTGGGAAGGTTTGCTTTTGTGATTTAAAAATATCTATGGCTGTATTTATACCAGCCAGGGAAGTTGTGTTGCCAAGTCTTTTAAAGCTTACAGAGGAAACGCAACACAAAGCAAGAAAAATATCTGTGGAAGTACTTTAGAATGAGCTCCAGAGGGAAAAAAAAAAGAAAAGAAAATTCCAAATGCTGCATACTGTGTGGTCTTTAGAGGACTACTTTGAGAGAAGGAAGAAGAAAGGCTGCTGTATAAAATACAAATGTACATACATACGCCTCCTGGCAAACTGGCCTGATGGTTGTGACCAAAAACAAGAGGCTTTTGAACTTTTCATTTTATTTGTTTCTGAAAAGAAGGAAGAGGCCCTACTGCAATAACCATCTTCCTAAGTTTCTATTCTGAATAGTGTCAGAATTAAAGAGAGTGTGTATAGCAGGAAGAGATGTTTCATTTGGAGGAGGAAGGGAGAACCCTCCTGTGAAGAATTTCCAATTAGATTAGTATTGGCTGAAGTAGGTACTAAGAAATCAGGGGACATGTGCAGTGGGTTTGGTGTCAAATGGCTCAGCCAGAGCCATCATATACGTTGAGGTCATAGAAGCAGCACAGACTTGCACTGTGGAGAGCATCAGTCTGGGAAGTAGGGGGGTCCACACAGCCAGGTAAGGACCCATATGCTCTGTGTGACAGGGTCTGTGCACCATGACAGGGGACAGTCCTTCCAACAGCCCCTCTGCCTTTTCCTTCTCCACCAAACCATGATTCATAACCACTTTCATCTGCTATTTTTGGTACCAATCCAGGGAATAGTCTGGCTATAGTTGAGCAGTATTGTATTTCTTTGGGTACCCCTGACAGTAGTTGAATGTTTTTGAGAACAACCACCCTCTCAACCAGTCAAGAACAGCTGGGCAAGTGAAACTTCTGTGCTTCCTTACTAAAATATTTTTTCCTCCATGATGGAACAAGGTAGCATTTCTATATAACTAGATTTGGGTGCGAAGTATTTTGGAGTCTCCTGAGAAACTGCAACAGAAAAATTATTTCTTTAATGACAAATGCTTGTATATGAATTTACACTTCAGAAAAGAAATAATACCAAGGGAGTTTTTCCCTAGCTTATAACTGTTTATGGACTAGCACCTTTCCTCTCCTCCCCGCTAGCTAGCCATAAGAAATAGAGCCTGCCACAGCTGACAGCAAAAGCAGATGCTGCAGGTCTGCAGTGCTCACATTTGGCTCTTTGCTCTCCAGGGTTCTGCCATGCTGCCAATGTGTTGAAGAGTTTAATGTGAGCCTCAGAAGCATGCCTAGGAAACCAGTCCTAGTACTGACCACCTCGTTTTGACTGCTTCCCTGTTTAAACACTAAGTGGAATGTATAGCTGTGATCCATTGTTTCCTTGACAGAAGCTGTAAATTCAATGTAGTACATGATTTTTTTTTCCACATGAAGTGTTAAGGAAAATGTGTTTCCAGGGGTAAGATGGCTCATTTATTTCCCTATGGGAAATAGGCAGATTAGGCAGAAATTCTAATTTAAAAAAGGATGTTATTCAAGTAACTACTGAACAGTGCAAAGAATAAACTGAATTTCTTTTTTATTCAGACCTCTTCTGACAATGAGACTCTTATGTAAGGCATTGATGCAACAACAAAATCTATGTTACATCACTATGTTGCAGTCTTCCTGCTCAAGGATGATGGCATACACAAACATATATAACCTCAGAGCTGACGTAGACTCTGTTAAAAATAAAGCTAAGACCTTCTTTCCTAAAGCCCTTCATTCTTCCTTAAGAGTCCTGTTTTCATTTCCCTCTTTCTCCTGTGACTGTTAGGCATTCTCCCTGAGATCCTGGGGACTGTCAAGAGAAACGATGACATGTCTTCTCTTGCAAGTAGACCAGAAGTCTGCAGTGGCAGAGTCAGAGCTGATTGCCTATCTTATCTCAAGTCACTGGTCTCTAATTCAGGCTTTGGCAAACAACTACTAGTCTGTTTTTTTCTGAAGCTGCAGGTTAGTGTTTAATGTATTACTTTTCTTGGACTTTGCCTATCAAGAATGAGAAAAAAACCTTTTGCCTTTTTTGATACCATCTGGGAAGGGACTCAAATCAAAATTTCAAGTCCAGAGAGCCCAGAAGGTGAGAGGGTGAAGGACAGGGGATGTTGTCTGTCACTGAGGACCTATTTTTCCTGCAGCTGCCCCTGAAGGATGACAGGCCATGATTTATCAAATAGTAGATAAACTTCAAATCAAACAGAATTATGTCAAATTGACTTGAGAGATTCACTTTGTCATTGATCAGTGGTGATCATTTTAAAATGTGTTTATTGAAGTGAGATCCTTGCCAAGAAGGAACCATAATACAAAGGAAAGTCTTCCTTTGTCATTAACCAAACTTCCTTCATCACTATGTTATGACAGAGGTTTCAGAGCAGTCCAGTATCAATACGTACCTATCCTCTATGACCCATAGACCACCCCCTAAGCATGACAGACAAATAGTGTCTGTCTGCAGGACAAAATACCACGTTACCTGAGACATCCAATTTACTTTAGTTCAGTATTACATCTTTTCTATGCCCCTGGATGAGCAAGTTGCTCTTAAACTTGCAAGAGAACTAAGTCTAGCTTGCAAGGTCTTATTTTCAGAAATTCTGTGAAGTTAGACTTCTTGGTGTGTCACAATCTGGCTGTTTAGAGAAAATGGTGTGACCATACACCTTTTTTGATAGCATCTACCTGAACCATAGAAGTTGGTATGAAACAGCAGGCTGTATGGTTATCCACAAACCATGAGCCCGTGGGCTACAAGGCTAAATTTGACTCAATGCATCTTGTATCTACGAGTTACTCAGAAGGAACAATCTGTCTTCAGAAAAAGATCGAGAGAGGAACTGTTGGCAGAGGGTAGAATAACTTTGCATACTTGGAGGTGATCACAAATATTTCCTGCTGCTGGTCCTAGATTATTTCATTGTGTGGTAGTTCAAAGATGCCATGGAAATGGTAAACTAGCATGAGCTGTCTGGTTAGCGTAATGAGCAAACTTTGCTTTGCATGTTGGTAGAAAGAATGCTCTAACATTTCTGGGTGCTGAATCTCAGACATGTGCATCCATGTTGTTGTATTCAGCACAGTGTTACAGCAGCCGGTCCTGTCCTACCTTACAGGAGTCCAGTCCATGCACCAGTCCATCTCTCAGACATGCTGAAGTCAAATGGTTCACTGAAGGTTTTTTCCTGAGAAAGACAAAATGATACAAATCTGCTGTCACCGCATTATTAGAGTTAGGCATGGTAATGAAGCCTAGGATAAAATATTTTCTGTTGAAAATTATCTTCAGTGATCCCAGGTGAAGTATAACAGCCTGGTCATTTCAGGAATGACTTAAAGTTAAAGCACATGGCATGACATTTAACATCATGCTAATTTTTTTTTTTTTTTTGGTGGTAGTAGTTGCTGTAGAATACTGCAATCAATACACTCCCTAAAAGAAATTCCATAACAGAATGAAAAATATCATGTAAAAAAAAATGAATAGAAAATTTCTGCAATGCAGATATACTTTTACATAAGCAGGGCTCCACCCTGTGTTAGTGTATCACTGTAGGGCAGGAGTGTTTTTGAAGTCTGTCTTCCACGTGTCCCCACTTAACGTGCTTTGGTTTGTGTTGTGACGCAGTCCTGGGGGTCACAAACCTTGTTTCTTCTGTGTGGACTGGAAGTGGATGTGTGATCAATGCGCTCCTGCTAATGGGTTCTAAGTCTACAGTAACTGGGCAAGTGCCAGGCTGAAGGACCCCTTCAGCTGAGTGCAGTGTGTGAAGCTGGGCTCTCTCCACCGTTTTCTTAGCTCTGCAGATCCCTTCCTACTGCAGCGGAACTGCTTGCGAGGGCTTACCTGCCCTTCATTTTTCCTAAGATTTTAACTTGTGACACATGTTGTTTTCACTTGCTTTCTTTTTATTGCTTCAGTAATTTCATGGATTATTGAAACTTGACTAACTCAATCCATGGGTTGTTTTTGGTTGGTTGGTTTAAGCTTTCAGTGGCTTCTGAGGTTTGGCTGTTTTGTTTCTACCGTACTTTTACCAGAAACTGGACATCATCTACAGCTTGTTTTGGAAGCTGATCAATCTGCTGCTCCTGCCACATTCCAAACACCTCAATAGTTGCTTCTATATTGTAGTATGTTTTAATCAGTCAAGTCTGGTCTCCCTGTCTAGCATGACACTTTTGTCTGCAGGTCTATCATGAGCCCAACTGTGCAGGAAACTTGCTCAAGGCAAAATCTCTGGTCAGACAAAGCCACAAAGTAACTTAATGGTACATTATCTGCTGATTTCTTATTTTTTTTATTAGTCCATATAGAAAAAGCAAGGCCCGGTGGCTCTTATGAAGAGCCTGGTTTTGTAACACTAATATTACCCATTTTGTGGCTTCTGAACAATTCTGTACTGTGGTCTCTCAATTAAAATACCTCTTCTGTTTATAATGATGTGTAACAGCAGATTTATTGTTGTGTTTGCATCATTATTTGAATGACTGGGATTCTACCATGTTGCTCTCTAACTCAGCATTGGTATATGCATAATGGGTGGGATTTTCAGTAGGGACTGCTATTACTTGAAGCCTTTTCCTGTTGAAGCTTGTGCAGTCTTAAATCTGTTCTTAATAAAGTGGATGAGTCTCACTTCTGATGACGAGGAAAGAGTTTTATCAACAGTTATAATTTCCTCAAAATCTTTCATGTTATAAGTATAGAGTCATCCTGTTCTCAGCCCCAAATAAAATAGCCTTCTGTGAAGTACTGACCTACTTCTTAGCTATCACCTGTGTGTTCTGTTGTGGTACAAATAATTAACACTTCATGTGTATGTAGTCCTAGATGTTTTATTTCAAGCCAACAAGCCAAAGCCTATAACATTTGGCTTGAATTCTCTTTTACCAGTGCTGGAGTATGTGCGATATTTTACAAGCATGCTCCTAATCAACTTGCTGTCTGATTTATGTTTCACTATTGAAAGAGCTGAAACTGTTTAGATAATTCACGGGCAAGATACTGATGCTTTCTGTTAGTGAAATTTAAAAAAAAAAGTAAGAACTATCAGCATGTAATATGACCATAAAATTAAGCACAGCCACAGCATCCCAAACCAGACTGGTTGAATCATTGCAAAAATGCATTTGAAACCAGGCTTTTACTTCCAATTCTTGCAGTACTTTAGGGAAACTTTCAACTGCTCCCTGGTAACAATAGCCTTGACTCCTGACAAACTAGTGGGAGGGAGGAGAGGAAGCCTTTGCATTTTTAGTGTTGAGACAAAAGAAACATGACTTCTTGTAAGTGGAATTAGCCTTGAGCATCTTGAGGTGGATTTTGCCTGGATTCTCTTGCTGATATAGCACACCATCCGTACCACATGCTGCCATGTGACTGCTGTGCGAAGCACTTCCCACCATGACACCTAATTTTGTGGTTTATGATAGCACCATACTAAGCTCAGAGAGGCAGCAACTTGTGCCTGAAGCACAGCAGCAGATTTCTTGGCCTTCACAGTGAACCTAAGCTAATATGTGCCTTGAACAAGCCATCCCTGGTGCAGGAGGATGACTGATGACAGATGCCTGTCACTCAAATGCACAGCAGATAATGTGCTGGGGATGACATCTCTGTCCCTCTTCTGACTCAGTGGCACCCTGGAGGCCGGATGTATGGTGTCTCCCAGCCCTGTCCACTCTGGCACAGCCATTAGGAGAGGCTGCCAAGCCCCACTGTGGGATCAGAGAACTGGGGCATTTCCCTTCTCCTTTCAGGTCAAATTGTTTGGTCAGATCGAAAATGTTGCTCTTACTGTTAGGATCCTCAATTGACCTTGTTATCTTTACAATGACTTTGTTGGTCAGACAACACAATGTGCTTACAAAAGGACCTAAGCTAGTTCATATTTTGGAATACTAGTCTTGATCCAGCCCTTCACAGTTAAAGGAGTATTGATATTTTCAGACCAAGACCTCGAGAAATATGATTTTTGTAGCAGAGTGACACAAGCCATCCTCATTGCACTTTCCCTCTTCAAAAAGCCCCAAACTCTGCAATTTTCTCTGTTCTGTTTACCAGAATATCTGAATGGTTCTTCATGGTCTCAACTGTCATCTTACATATGCTAATACAATAGTTATTCAAAGAATTTCACTGGTTCATTCATTAAAATTAAGGATTTTTTGGATAGAGTACAGAAAAGCCAGTTTGCCTTGGATGCTGAATGTGACTGAAATAGGCCGATGTTTGTTATGCTACATTAAACCTTTAAATAAGCTTGGGCTGGAGAACATGGTACATGGACCATGCATGGAATGCAGACCCTTCTTTTTTGCAGCATATCAAGGTGTATACACCATTTTAATGGCTGGTGTCAATCTTGACAACCACTCTTCAAATTCCTACAAGTTAAATAATCAAGAATATCTCCAAATGCAAAACAATCTGAGGACAAATCATCTTAGAAATTGCTGTGATCAAGAAATCTCAGAGCATGTAATACAGTCAAGAGATGAAGAAAAGCCAATGCCCAATACATGCTTAAATAACTCTGCGGATGATAAGCCAGCCAAGCTGCCTGATGTAGTTTGAGGTGAAGATCCAGAAAAGTGCATGACTTTGAACCTGAGTGTGGAGGGGCCCCTGGGATCTAGCGTTTTGCTATCCAGCTTGGCTGTGGGAGACAAGGTTTTGAAGGTGAGTGCAAGGGTCAACAGGTCACAGCCTGTTGCTTCTCATGGTGGAGTCAGTTACTGTGATGTGGGTGATGTGGCATAGACTCCTCGTGCAGCACAAGAAAAATTCAGGCTGCTCTAGCAACACAGGTCATAGTTCCAGGTACTGCACTTTCAACTAGCTGAGGTCTGCAGATTTCTAGCCCACAACACATAGCTCCTTCCAGTGCTTGGCCCATTATGATCCTTCTGAGTTTACCAGCCCCTGCAGTCCCTTAAGTGAGTGTGCTTGTATTTTCCTTTCCTTTTCTCTCAGCTAAAAATGACTTCAAAATATTTTGGCACTTTCTCCTCTACGGTGAGAATTTGGCCGGGGTCTCTCTGGGAATAACTATCAGCCACTTGCAAAAGAGCCCAACATCTCTGAGCCTGCCTGTGAGCCAAAGCTTTTATCAGGGAAAGTTTAATTCTCTGTAGCTCTGCCATGACTCTTTTTCTCTCTCTGCTGGGTTAGATGGTGTGATTTAGGACTGACGCCTGGGAAGGTCGGGGTGAAGGCATCTTCCCTGAGGGAGGTGGGCAAGGGACAGCCTGGGTTTTCTTCCTCTTCACACGCTGAGTGAATGTGCTGGAGAAATACAGCTAGGAAATTGAAAGGGGAGAGGAGTACCTTCACCTCTGTGTTCCCAGCTGTTGAGGAGGATGTCTGTCACTCTGTTGGGGCTGTGTGGGTACCTGCCCCTTTTTCCCCAGACTTTGGCTCCCTCCTCCCCAAAAGTCATCTTCAAAGTCCTTTGTCCAGTTACACCGAGAAAGCCGTAAATCTGTACCCTTCTTTAGTGTGGCATGTACTCTGCCTCTAATCCAATTTCCCTTCTGTTTGTTCTTTGTACAGCCTCATTTGCCCTGACAGCTATTTAATAAACCTATTTGCTTTTCTTTGACATGAGGCAGAAGTGGTGGGTGTTGAAGAGCCATAAGGCCTTAGCAGACAATGAAACCCTTTCCCACTCAACACTCTTCCAGCTCAGCACAGATAAATTGTGTAGAACTGGGAAATTAACTCATCCTATCCTAAAAAAAAAAAAAAAAAAAAAAAATAAACAGAAAGAAAAAGAAGAAAGCATTCACAGGCTGGTCCACAATCAATTCAAGTTCCTTTCTTATTCCTAAATGAGAATTCCTCTCTGTCAGTACAGATCCACCAGGCTGTATGATGTTTGAAGATGATTATTTATGCACCTTCATCTTTGTCACCTATAAGAAAGCAAAAAATTCAGAGACACTGGCATTTATTAAAAAAAATCCTGCCTAAGATATGAAGGAACAACATTAACCTGGTAAGTAGAGAGAAACTAGCCTGGTAATTTCCACACCACAGAGATATTTTACAAAATGTCCAGCTTAGAGACATTTCCATTTGGTTTTCATGTATTGTTTCTTTGCTCACCTTTCTCTGTACACTCTTCCCTCAAACTAATGTTGACTTCTGGAGCACTGGATCGGGTATTTTTCAGGCAGACTCCATTTTCATTTACATCCTTTTATGGCTCTGATGGAAGACACAGACTCTGCAGTGGTGAAGAGGGTAAAAGATCAATATTTAAATATATAACTTCATACAGGAATGAGAAAGATTTTTCTTTTGATGAAATGAAAATAGAAAATAAGCTTTACAAAAGTTTTACTTCCTAGCACTCTGCAAATTAAGAAAGAGGCTTTCTTGGTCTTTGTCTCTTTTAATGATCTGGCATATATACATATATGTGTAAAATTTAAATACCAACTACCTACATTCCAGGGTAGCAGAAAAAAACAAATGTGAATTTTGAGGCTGCTTTTCTTTTGAATCTGGAATATTATGTACACTTAGTGATAACTGAATGACAGATTAAGCAAGTAGAATATTTCCTGCCAATTATTCCAGTGATTTAATACTGGGTAATTGTTTCTTAAGTGGGCTTCTGTATTGCTGCCTGTAGACTTTCCTTTTGGAGCAGAGCCTTACTGATTTAGGTGCTGTATAGAGAAAAAGTGAAAAGAGGTCTTTTCCAAAGAAGCAATACAGAACATCCCCAAGGAGCCATTCATTTGACGGCCCAACCTGAACCTGATCTGTGTTATAGTCCCAAGCTTATTAGATACATCAAGGATGGATGGACTCAGTTATCCTCCTCCTAATTTTGTTTCTTATATATTTCTGATAGGGAATAAGCAAATTAAATATCACTTCCCCATATCTCTTTCAAATAACACAGTAGATATTTTGATTTTTTTTTGATCTTTCCTTCAAAGCCACATTTTCTATGATACCATAGATACGTGTTCAAAGCATCACCTTTCCTCTTCAATGGCACTGTCCCCAAATCTTACTTTAAAAAACTATTCTCAGTCATAAAGATTTGAAAAGGAATCTGAGAAATATTCACTTACAAATACACAAATCCGACTACTCCAGTATAGCATTCTTCTTTGAAGTTCCTTGCTTCCTTTTTGCTACAAAGGAGGAAGGTCAGCTCCAGCAGGAAGAGGTAGTCCTGCTCCCTGATGTCATGTGGAGCTATATCAGCTGTGGCAGCACCTATCCACAGTGAAAGGCCAAGTGGCAAGCTGAAATATGTTAGAGAAAAGACTTGCTGGCAGATTGATGGAGAACGCTGACATATTTCTGTAAACCACAATACAAAGGGAGTTAATCAAGATCAGAAGGAGTGTCTGTCTTCTTGAGAAGTCATTTCCCACCTCAATTAGCTGGAAGTTTAGGCAAACATAGGCAGTGGTTAGCCCCCATCAGTCTGAGTGATGCTTTCTTGAGCAGCTCTTACACTTCTGCCTTCACTGAATCTCTGTGACAATGCCGCTGGCCACTGGCAGACTTTGTCAGCAAGGCAATAAATCTTTATTGACAGCCTTAGCTTCACATTTGGCTCAACTAATGCCCCCTCTTAAAGCAGAGAGGAAGAGGAGGAAATATCTAGGCTCAGCATGCACAACGTCTGTCAGAGGTCTGGCAAGGATTTAATTTGTTTGTGATAGTGATTGTCACGTTTTACAAGCCTGTGTATGTCTCTGTTGCTGGACTGCTCTCTTTTGGGATGTGTTTTTTTCTCTCTCCTTGTTTGTATGCTTGTTTGGTGTTTCCTCTTCTGGAGTGACCAAAGTCCTAATTCCGCACTGTAGTCTATGTAAGCTCTTTGAAGAAAAACAACTTCTTGTACAAAATGATGACAAAAAAATCCCTAAGACTAGTAATCAAGAGGGAAAAAGGAGCCTTCAGGCATGTAAGCCTAAACAAAGGCAGGCAATAAACATGTGGTAGAAAGGGATGACTTCTTTTAACCTTTTTACTGTAGCCTCTGATATTATCCAGAATAGGTTATAGCCCTTTTGTTTTTCACTCTCTGGATTTGGCAGACCTCTGTTCCCAAGCTGCAGTAATACTGGTTTTTGTCCAGTTTTTGGTGTCCATTGGCATAATGAAATTCTGTGAATTTTCCTTCCTGCCTGACAAACACCCTGTTATTGTTTTGGACCACACTGGAGGCTCTTTACAGTGAAAGCTCTCAGGAGTAATATGCGATACACTGGCAAATTATGTAGTAAATCTCCAGGTCTAGTTTCCTAGTCTCCTACCTTGCAAAGAGTCAATTGAACTATTTTTTTCCTTACTTTGGGCCACCCTTTGATGTTCTAGATTTTAGAGAAAAATAATATTTTTCCTTTCTTGTCCATTCACAATGAGAATTCCTCTAGCTGTGCTAGGTAAATATTCTGGGTGAATGCTGCGGGTGCACAGAAAGATTGAACTGGGTCCCAGCAGCGGGCACTGAGACTCATCCACTGACTCACCCATGTAGAAAGCTTGTCTGAATGGCTCTCATCACCCAAGGTAAACTGGGCTGCTTTAATAGCTCCAAGTCTAATTCAGGCAGCTATGGCAAGTAACTTATGCAACTACTTTTTTAATTGATAGACAGTCATCTAATGAAGAACTACAGAATGCAGCATGAACTCAGTCAAAAGCTTCCTCTTTCCTACACCCTATATTTGGAGGTATTTCATTATCAGGAATAAGTCAGGAATTAGTAAAATGTCCAAATGTCCCTGGTAGAAAATTAGTTTGTATGAAAATAAAAGTTTATTCTGGGGAAGGGGTTTGCAAGACCTGTTGCAGGAGAAGCAGGTACTGATCTCTTATCTCTGTGTCATTGGGAAATGCTGCACAAGGATAACATCCAGGTATTGCAAGGAACAAGTGGTTTGTAAATGGGAGTGTAGGAAAACCACTGCTGCGGCTGTGACAGTACATTTGTCCGTGTGACATGGATGGCTCTCTAAGGGATGTCCTTGTGCAAGTGTGCGGCTCCATTGAGTATCTGGGAGTAAAGGGGCCAAAAAGCCACAAAGACAATCTCATCTATCCTGCACATGGTGCTTCTTAGTTGCAGACCATAAAATAGGAATGCTGTCTTCTGGTGTTGGACCCTTCTGAATGATGGATTTATACTTCAGTGCTAAGCCTTCTTGGTAGCACCAAGGATGTTTTGTCCAGGGCTTCTGTGGCTGCTGACAGACAAAGGGGTCATGGAGGTGGTCTTGCAGTGAACAACTCAGCCATAGTGGTGCCTCATTAATTGCTGCTGCTAAATAGGATTGGGGGCCCAGTTTTCATGCTTGACTCTTCTGTCCTTTGCACCAGAGTGGTCAGGAGCCACTGCATTGCAATTACTGGTGTCACCAAAATAAAAGTTTCCCTGAGGGAGAACCAAGCCTTGAGTTTATTTTTTCCTAGCAAATTTTTGATTGTTAGGTCAGGAAATATTCTTCACCCCCAGTGCTGGGGTGGTACGTAGCAGATGGAGCATGTCCCTTCACCTGATCCTCCACCTGAAGGAAGACACCAAAAAAACCCCAAACTATTTCTGCCTGCCTGGAAAAGCAGCTCCCTGCCAATGAGATTAAAATATCACTGGCACTAGACATTAGTCTAAAGCATATTTATTTTCTGACAGCAAAATATTCCCCTCTTGCCCTTTCTTATCTCCTAGCTTCCCCTCGTTCCAGCCTCAGTGCCTTGTTAGTCCTGGGAGCATGGCTGCCCTGACTGAGACACGTCTGTATCATCCCATCCCACCTCTCCCCTCTTTTTGGCAGGTCTTGGCACTAATTAGAAGTGTTAACACTTTGTGAAGGAGTAGCAAGGGACTGCAAGCCATCTGGCATGGTGCAGGGTGAAGCTGCCAGGCCTTGGTGAGTGCCAGCCATGGAGGATGCTGGCAGCTCCCTGACACACCTGTGTGCATAGTAGAAGCCCTACTTGGGTCTGCAAGGCTGTGTGGAAAACACATAAAATTCCAAATAAGTCTCTTTTCCTCTCCCTTTGTGGGCTAGAGGGAGGTGAACTGTGGCTACCTTGTGCCTGGTGCTGCATGGTCCAGCTGTGAATGCATTTTGGGGACAGCCTCTGCACATGAACAGGACAAAATTGTCACGATAGCTTGCAGGAGAATCTTGTCTGAGGGGTTTTTGATTTGTGCGAGCAAGAGGTTGGAGATGTTGATGCCTTCATGAAACAGAAAAGATGGCAGCACACGGACATTTTTCACAATTCAGGCCTCAAACTCCAGAGAGAGTTTCAGCTGGGAATTAAGCTTTTGAAATCTTTTTTTCCCCTTCAGCCATTTCCACTTTAACATGTTGACCCCAAAACACTGGCAGTGCTCGAAAGGGTTGGCACATCAGCGCTCAAACACAAGACTCTCTATTATTTCAAATTTATGCCTTAGAGCAGAAAAGATTCAGCTAAGCCTTTGAAGCATCACGTAGCATTTTTCTAAAATCTCTTTCTTCTGTTGGGAGTCTCTTTGGTGGGAGGCAATAACAAAAAAGATTCACTTGGGTGTCTAGAGGGGCTGATGCAATGTTGCAGTTGTCAGAGTTCCTCTCTGCTGTAAAACTCCCCACTCAATGCATCACCACAGTCCTTCAGAACAGCAGATTTACAGTGATTGTGTATGTTATGTCCTAACAGTGTTATCCCAAGGGGAGTGTTTAACAAAAAGTCATGCAGTAACTTGAGATGGCTCTTGTCATCATCAGAAGTTGAGAGTAAAACATTTTAACCTGCTAGTGTAAGTCTGCAATCCTGGAAAGCAGCGACCAGGGTAATGCTTGGGTCTGCTTCTAACAGTTGCAAGGAGGGTGTCAAACATTGAGAACAAGTTTGAAAGATGAAGATACAACAACCTCAGACATCAGCTTAAGCCCCCCCATGGAGAATCCTACTGTTATCTACCCTAAATGCTAACCTCGGATATTTGCATATTTGCATTTCCCACTGTATCTGGAGAAGCATCCTGGAAAGGAAAGGATGAGGCTGCTCTGTCCTGGAGCTGCTTCCCAGTGATGCCATCCTGTTCTGTCTCACCCTTATTTTGGTGCCTGATCCAAAAAGAGTCTCTTGAAATGCAGCAAAAGTGAATTCTGCAAGAACCCCTTTCCTCTGAGAGGGTTGAAAAGGTTTTATCGTTTGGTTTAACCAAGGCTTTTGCTATCAGCTGGCAGAACTTGCAGCCTTTTCCTGCCTGGCAGTTGTAGACAGGGAATTGCTGATAGCCTGTCTGAAATCTGTCTCTTGCTCTGAGTTGACTCCAGAGCTACCTTGTCTGGCGCAGTTATAAGCTCTGGGAGATTTATATATTTAAAAAGGGGTGGGAAGAAAAAAATCTGACATAACCTCAGAGTCCCATGGGACTGCAAGAGGAAACAAACTGGAACCCATTTTCCTATTTCTTCCTTGGCCTTATCCAAGAACAGCCAGCATATCTGTAAGTGGCAACTGTGGAAAATGTGCTCTGGCCACTTGGTGTGAAAGATAGGCAAGACTCCTAAAAAATCTTCTCCGCAGCTTATCACCTTTCTGCTGGCTCCACAGCAAACTAGTGCCCTGGTGCAGAAGGAAACTGGCTGTCTGTAAGGCTGGACAGGGCCTCATCAACAACTGATAAGCTCCCCTGTGAACATTCAGGCTCTTCAGGGTTTACTGTCCTTTCAAATACCACAGAAGCTCTAGCTGGGCAGATTCATATACATGTACATCAGTGCAGTTGGTATTTAACTCCAGGCATCGTGTTCTCCCTCACTCTTTTTGCTGTTTTGGGGATGTTGGTCCTGTATCATTTGGATGTAAGTGTAATAGGCCTGTGCAGCATGTTTTATAAAGTTGTGTAGAGGTATTTAAAGATAATTCTCCTACCATTTCCCTGGTCATAGTGCAAAACTGTGACAATTCATCTTGCCACTAAAATAGTGGTAAGAATAGAAGAATTGAGGGAGCTCCCATTGTGTTTTTGGGAAACACAAAAAAGTTTACATGTGAAAGTTGTTCAGGTCTGGGTTATTTTAAACTGGGCCAGGGAAAGTGTGACAAGCCATTGTTCATGTTTCATTTTCTGCTATGATTTCAGTAAAAACAGAGAAGTAGCACTACAAAACACCCCTCTTGAATGGAACAAACCAGTTTGGGGAAAGAAGTTATATAGCCAGTTGGCTAAAAGCAATTAAAATATGCTTGTACATGAAAGGAGCAGAGGGATGCAAGGAGACAGTAAAAAGGGATCCCACATGCTGAAGTTCTGCTTTATATTTTGAAGAGTAATTTTGTAAGAGAAGGCTTGATTTGGTCATGCAGAAGCTTAAAGTGAGGTAAAAAGCAGCTTGGTTGCTTTGACAACAGTTTAGATTCCCAATCTTTGGAGTTACCACTTTCAAACCAAGGTTCTCTTCACACTAAATGCTTGCACAGACATGAACACTTAGTGGACAAGTTTAAGTTATGGTTGATATAGATGACCAGAACTCCTGTAGAAAACTGCAGCAGACTGAAGCAAGATGGATGGATGTCTCTGGGGGAGTCTGCTGAAAGCACTTCGACTTGATTGCTTTAAAAGAGTTGATACACAATGGATCTAATCTCACCAAAACCCAGAGCCTCAGGGTTTCTCTCTGCCACTTGGCTAGGGAATTGTTTAGATCAATGTAATTTATAAATCTGAATAGCTAACAATTAAACCAACTCAGTTCAATAAACAAGTAAACAAAGCCACAGTAAAACACATCCGTTCCCCACTGGGCATTTTCAATGTTAGATTGCCATTGCAACTGCAAAGCATCAGACCTCAGGAGCCTGATGCATTCAGATCCAGAAAATCCAAGCTGGGATAATCAGGTATATGACTTTGTACTGAAATAAGAGTATTTCTGTGCTTGAGAGATTATAAACACTGTGTATTATTAGTTGTTAATGAACAGAACAAAAATATGGAAAAGGGGAAGAGAAGATAATTAGGTGAGATGGAAACCCTATTGGGCAAAGTTTAGTCTCAAAGACAACAGTGTTTGCATACCAAGAAGAACACTGTAAAGGAAAATGACAAAGAATTGCTGATGCCAACACTCCTTGTATGGCTCTGGTTAAATAAAGCATGTGTTGATCCTCTCCTGGATTTTGGTTTTTGTTTAAGATTCACCAGCAAGAGGGATTAAAATATAAATGGCAATGTATTTATCCAACAGGACATGTACTAAAGAAGCTGGAGGAAACACACTGTAATCACTGGATAAAATGGGTCTGAAGCAGTACCATTAAAGCAAAACTGCTGTTACTGCCCCCCAGAAACTCTTGCTATTAGAAAGGGTTTCCAGGCTTCCACTGTAACAGAATCTAACATGTTTTTATATATATATATGTATATACGTATGGAATGCATTAATGAGAAATAAGGAAATTTAAGAAGGAATAGGAAGCTTAAGCTGAAGGGAATATACATGTCCATCTGTATTATGCACAAAAGGAATATTGCTGCTGTGCCCACCCTGAAGCCCCCTGGCTTCGCCTTCCCGACCGAGGCACGGTCAGCAGCGGGGGACACTTCCCTGTTTCTCGAGAAGATTCGGGGAGCGACTAAGAGCGCTGTGCTGTCTGCCGTGTAAGGAGGAGAGGGGGCATCCAAGGAGGTAATAAGGGAGTTGACTCAAGGCCGGGGAAAAAGTCTCAGGTTTAATCCAAGCTCCAAGGAGCTCCGAATGCCATTGTATCCGACAGCCAAAAGCCCCTTCAGGCTTTCGCAATCATCTTAAGTACCGGGGCGGTAACCAGGGGGAAGGGACGCCCATTCACCAATGGGGGGATTTGGGGGAGTGGAAGGCAGAGGGACAGACAGACACACAAACCAATGGGGGAAGTCCAAGGGAGGGACCCCTGGTCCTCGTCCACTCACTCGATGCCAAAGGTGGAAGATTCTGGGAGAGTGGGATGGGGAGCCGAGTGATGGACAGGGTGCCAGGGAGGGGACAGGGGAATGACTGAGCATTTTCAGGGAGATTGGCATTGAGGGAAAGGCGGGAAAGCTCGGGGTGGAACCACCAGGAGAAAATGGGGAGTGAAGGGGCAAACCATTACAGAACTGTTACAGAGATATAAAAACACAATACAACAGAATATAATGTACTTATATTACAAATTAGATTAGTTGGTTTTAACAGGTGATCTTTTCAGACTTTTAGAAAGAATTGGACTGCTTTGGCTGTATAAAGAAGTAGAATAACAGCTGTAGCTGTGTGAGCATATTGTGTTTTTAATATGTTGGGGTCTTTTTTACTTAACACAAGGTCTCTAGCTCTCTGGGTCTACAGGTGCTCCTGTATCACATGAATGTAAAATATTGTCATACTGAACACCTTTATTTTACCTGGGGCTTTATAGGTTTAATTCAGAAAAAGGCATGGCATCCTAGCATGCATTCATTCCTTCAGATGACAAAATTAGTCATACAGTGACATCAGTGATGGGAAAAATATAAATTCAATGAGGCTAGAACAAGAAACCCCTTTTAATGCCATGTTAAATAATCACCATACATACATTTTCTAGCTGCCAAAGGGTCAAAAGTTGGTCCTTGTCTCCATGATTTCAATGGTGTATTTGTTTCCCTTGGTCACTACAAAAACTACCTGATGGGATCTGTTACCCGTTGTAATTACCTGGTGGTGGGAGCTTGGGTTCCGCCCCTTCAGACTTATATTTAGTCGGAGTCTCATCGGAAACCTCTGAGAAAACATTGGGAGAAAGACAGTCTGTGTTTGAGGGTTGTAAAATTGGCTTGCTGTTGGAGTGCTCTGTAATGCAGAGTCTTGGTGGATACTCACTGGCAAGCACCATTTCCTAAAAATGCGTGGTCCCTCCATCCTCTTGGGACAAGGGAAAATCTCTCCTGACAAACCTCCCATGGTCTCAGCCCCTGCTAAGTGAGGGAGCTGCTCACCCCGCAATGCACACCATACACACCATGTGGGTACATGGTCATGCTGTGGGGCAACACAGGAGGAAAAGGGAAAACACTGCCATAGTTGTATGTCCCTCCCTCCAAGACTTACTCTTCTAATTATTTTATGTGCATGGTCATGTGCAATTCCTCAGCAATTGTTTTGCTGGTTTTAATGCTAGAGGAATTATGTGGTGTTTTTCAGGTCATCCTTTTCTCCCTGTTGCGAAAAGCTCCAGCTTTGCATCTCTTCTCATTTTTCTCCCATGCATTCCCTACCTGGCATCTCTTTGGCCTACTTCATATAGAACAATAAAGTAGGGAAGGCAATTTAGGTTCCAGGCAGCTTTGAGGCTGCTTGTTAATACATCTGTTTAGATTTTCTTGCAGATGTAGGGAAGCATATTGCTATTCAATATAAATACCAAGAAACACACCCTACTCACTCTCAGAGACACACCCATCAAATCAATTCCTATGAAGATTTTTAGGGACAGTGAATTTTAAGAGCCAAGGGCCTTGGCTATGGATGTTTTGGATGAGCCTGGAAAGCAAGCTAAACTGTTATGTTTGGTCCAGCTGCTGGGAGGAAAGCTGTCTGTCTAGTGATCCACTGCCCCACAATGAGAGCAGGTCTCTCTAAACTAAAGAAGAAAGGACAAAAAAGCGAAGTTCAGCATTGCAAGTTCCCCCTTCCATATTAATCCCCCCCCCCCCCCAAGTTGAGCAACAGCAATGGGTAGAAGCTGTGAATTTGTCCTCAAGCTACCAAACTACTCTACTTCTCCCTTTGGACCAGTTACAACATTTATGAAGGCTGGAGTTTTATAGAAGAAAACCATCCTGTTTCCTTAATGAGAGTGATCACTGTGTCTGCTGCTTTTTAAGAAGACAATAACTTATTATGTTAAGCCTGAGAGATGTTTTTTTGGCTAGGGAGATGTTGTATACTGCAGACATCTGACTGGTTTCTGTGGTGTCCTGCCTGGTGTCAGGAATGATGGGGTTCTGCTGTTTCAGGGAGAAAAGCACTGCTGAAAGCGGACGGATCTGTCAGCATAGAAACCTTGTAAAGCAGGGCTTTAACCAGGGTCCACTGAGCAGTCCCACTGGTTTTAATCACACTCAGGGGATTATATCTAATGTCCTTTGAATCAGATGACTCTTCCTACTTAAATGAATTCATGCATAGTTGTATTTGTGTGAGACTAACACAGGCCTACAGGATATAAAGTGAAGCAAAAGTTCACAGAGATCTCCATTGCCCCTCAAAAGCAGATGTAGTGATAGGAATAAAAACCTCTAATATCTAAACTGTATTAGGAGCAGGGTCTATCATTTCCTTGGTGTCCGCACAGCCTATTCTGTGATGAGTGCCCCAATGGGCAGGCATATGTGACAGTGCTCTGCCAGGAGTGTCAGGACTGTAAATAACAAGAACCAAGGGTTCTTGTTATTCTTCTTCCATTGCCTCTCTGTTTTCCCACCAGCCATGTCAGGAGAAACTCGAGGGCTTTGATTGCTGGGTATATTCCATTTTCATTATTATGGGAATGTGGGATTATATGTAGAAGTGTTTAAGGTTGTTTGGTGTCACCGCTTCATTTCTCCAGAAAAATGTGGAATCCTTGAAAGAACAGGACAAAATGTTGGAGGGATTCAGAGAAGCCAGGTGACCCTCAGCTTGCTGCCTCTTGGCAGATATTTTCCCTGGGGTGCAACAGGTCATTGCAGTATTTTGCTGCTGCTTGGCTCTGCTTTAACATACTCCGAATGCTTTTTTTTATGTAGAATAATGCCAGTGAAAGGTAATGGTTCATTTTTCAGTGTTTCACCATAGACAACATCCAGCTGAAACCAGCTTGATAATGGACAGAGGGAAAGTAGTTGGTCAAGGTGTGTGGTGAACCAAAATTTTTGACATCATTGCTTTCAAGAAGTTCATGTGTTCACAGAGCTGGAAGGCATGAATTTAGGAGTACTGCATCATACTGCATCATCCTGGCTGAGCATGGGCAGATGACCCCCACTTACTGGCCCAGCTTCACTGGGGTGAAGGTATCTATTCATCAAAGCTGGGTCGGGCTGCCTGTAGCTAACCTGCACTGTAGTCATATGCAGTGGCTTGCTACTCCCTTAAGTACCTATGGCTCCCAGAAAGAAGATGCAGGGTAGGAATAGAACATGCGTGGAGATGCAGAGCAAGTCAGTGACATTAGGATATAGGTATATCATGTGTGGAGATGCAGAGCAGTCACAGGGTAAGTGACCAAATGGACAGCATACTTAGAGATTTAGGAAAGTCCGACATTTTACTCCAGCTGCTGCCACTCTCCTGCTACAGTCCTGTGAGAAGCTCAGCTGTTTCCTCCCTCTTCCCATCCTTCCTCTCTCTCTCTTTTTTTTTTTTTTTTTTTTTTTTTTTTTTGCTACTTCAGAGCAAGAGGCAGGGACCAGAATAAACAAGTCTTGACCTTACCAGTGCTAATAATAATAATAACAGAAATGATAGGTCAGGTCAGCTGACACTGTACCTGATTTAAAGTATGTGTGAAGTTTTTCTATGTAGGAGTTGGACTGGGAGAGGCATCCTCCCTTGAGGATATGTCTTTTTAAAATACCTGGTCCTAGAAGGAATGTGGTGTGCTCTGAAGGCAACATGCTTTGGCTGCTCTGAAACATTTTTATGAGGCCTGGGATAAATCAGCTCTGGAAAGTATGAGTTAGCAGTAATCAGAAAAGGGAGGGAGTTTTATCCAGGATGTGGGAATCACAGACTGCAGTCTTACTAATGCAGCAATAATGTGCCAAAGGAGATTTCTGTGGGTCCTACAGCAGTGGTACTTTTCACCCTCTGCAGAGGAAAGGCAGCATATGGCCTTGGCATCATCAGGGCTTTATGGAAGTGCTGGAGCTGCCTGTGCCTGGCAGCTGCCTCATTGAGGAGGAGAGCTCCTCTGGCTTTGGTTGAAGACTATGGGGCTGATGCGCTGGACTCACTCATTCCTGGAAGAGTCAATGGGGGCAGTAGCAAAGGTCAGACAGAAGGGAGGGGGAAGGAGGGACAGGAAGAGGAAAGGAGTGGTGGCAGTTGTCTAAATTCCAACTCTAAAATCAGTATTCACACAACCCCCCAAATTGTTTTGTTCTTAGTATATTGTGCAAATATTCAAAATATAATGATGCTGTCTTGGCTCTGTTGGAATATTGAGTGCCAAGGATGAAATGTTTGGGGTATACAAGGCACCTTGGTTTATGTTTTTGAAGAATGTATGGGTGCTGCCCAGCCAGAAAAAGCCCACAGGCTCTTTGGGGCACCTTGGCCCTTTTGTGTCATGGAATACACATTGTTTGCACTTTTAGGAGGGCATGGCTGATGATGAGGGTGCTTTCTGCAGAGGGCAGAGACCTGTCTGGAGGTGTCTCCATTAGCGTCTGTTATGTCTGATGTGCCAGGTTTTACTGAGAGAGCAAGAGCTGCCTTTCTAGAGTAGTCCAGGCCTTGATGCCAGGGATTTCAGTCTAGCTTACTGCCCATGCCACTCTCCTACTGCCCATGGAGGGTCTAGCAGGGACTGATGGTCCTTGGGCTTCCACTTCCTTAGGCATCTTCCTTCTCCAAACTTCTCACAGAAGTTTGCTCTCCAAACTGGCAGTTCCTGGTGCCTGAAATTTTAGTGGTCTGGGTCATCTTGCCCTACAAAGCCCTGAAATTAGTGGGTTCAGAAAGGTATGCACCTAGGAAATGTAAAAGAGCTCCAGCTGCAGCCAGCTGAAGGCTTCCATATGCATTCGTAGCCAGCCATGCTGAAATGCAGCCTGGACCTCTGAGAAACAGGGTGATCACGAAGCCAGGGAGCTATCAGGGAAAGCAAGCTGTGACAATAATGTTTGGAAAACACTCCAGGATGAAAGACATGCTGCAGATAGGTATCTAATCAATCTATGTTTCTACACTGAGTCCATCATCTCAGGCCCCATTTTTTTACAAGCTAAAAGATCAATGCATGTTTCAGGTAAATCCCCAGCCTCTTTGCTATAACCGTATGGACTTTAATTTTATTTCCTTACTTGTTAGTGGCAAGCAAAGCCACATTAATGCTATGTACATGATGCTGAACCAGATTCCTGGTGAGATAAACCCCTGTGGTTTCAGTGATGCGGGCCAGCTGAGGATTTGGTCTGCCATTTAGCAAGTTTTTATGTGAAAGTATTATTTGGAAACATCCTTTGATATTTCCCCTGGTGCTGAGCATATTACATAGCAGGAGTTATCTGAAGATTACAGTTGAAGTCAGGATTTCTGTGCAATGCTTACAGCTGTCCTGTTTCTTGCACAGTACAAAATGTATCTACAACATTTTAGGTTTGGAGCAAATGTAGGCTTTATTGGAATATGTTGTCCATGCTGGAGGGGAAGCCTTTGGGGACAAGGAGATTTCTGCTTGTTCTATTGACTATTTTGACATGTCAGAATTTCAACTCTATCACTTTTGGTGAGCATGACTCTGATTGGCGGTGGCTGGAAGTGGAACATGATAATTGTAAGGAAAAGGCCTGCAACACAACAAAATACAGGCAGGGGTGACAGGCAGCCATATGGGATAGAGAGGGATGGGGACATGGACAGACTCCCTGCCAGCATGTGGGATTTAACAGGAAGAAGAATTGACAGGTTAGCTGCAGCTCCAGCACTCAGGGCTGCCAGTGTCAGAATGAATGGCAAAATAAATATTTCGGCCAGGAAAAAGCCCACAGGGGATTTACATTTAAGTGAAGTTAATACAATTTTTTGAACATACAGACTCTGAGGCACAAATAACATTTTCAGGTATAAGCACAGTTGCATTTACTCAGTAGCCATCTCTCATGTAAAATAACTGAAGTGATTGGTATTAGTCATACAGCATCACCTCTGATGGTATATGTCCTCTGGTTTTGGTTCCTTTGGCTTTTAAAGAGCACATTTTAAGATCTTTCTTGCTAAAGACCCATAAATTACTTAAGCAAGGTCACATGAATGTGGTTCTTTGCATGTTAAAGTGGTTGCAAAATAGGCATCTTCAGACCATAAATATGTGAGTTTAGGCTCATCTTGTCTGAATCTTAGACCACACAAAACCTAAGACATGCTCTAAAACTACCAATATTTACATATTTAATAGACAGTCAGTAGCCACAAAGAGTAAGTGGGATAACTTGAACCAGTGAGACAAACATCAGGCTCAGTCAAAATAAAGAATTAATTTCTACAAGGCTCTGCTAGTCAAATATTCAAGGACAGAAACAGAATTAAAATCTGTTCTTAGATCAAAGCTGATGCCTTCCTCTTCTGGAATTGGAAACTTTATTACTAAATGAAGTTTTGGAAGGTATTTATCACACTACCTTCTGCATGCCAGCATTATAGGTTACTAACAAAGCATGGACTAAACTTTGAAGGAGTTGTAAGTAAAAGAGGAATTTTAATTGGATGTGGATTTTTCTTGTTTGATTCAGTGGCAATACATATGTAACCTGGCAGTTCAACATCTTTATCTGTGAGTTGAAGTAAAACCATGATCTGGAGATACGGCAAGGACTACCCGAATGGTAAAAGTCAGGATGACTAAGCAGTGATATATATATATATAAACTGTTTTGAGTGACTTGGTAAGCATAGCCCTGTGAAACAAAGTGGTGCAGTTAAAATACCAGTTTGTATACCTTAGATCAAAAAGTACAGCCCTCATCTACAAGACAGGAGCCTGTATTCTTAAAACCAAGAGGCTATGCTGGCTGTAATGGACCAGAAGAAAAGCAGGGGATTGCAGCACAGTACTCCAGTTCTCTTTGCAGTAATGCTTGCACAAATAAAGAGGTTACTGAGTTCTGTGTTTGTCTGCAGCTGAAACTGGTGAGAATGATGCTGGAATACTGCAGTTTCAGCAAGTTCCGCTTGTGAGGTGTATACCTAGAGAGCACAATAACAGCTATAAAACAGAGCCAAAGGTTGGAGAGAAATCACTGAGATAGAGCTTCTTATGCATGTTTACCCTCCATAAATGTCCTCCAGAGAGGCATCTTCACTGGAAGAGAAGGCTGAACACCAAAGAGCTTTACAGTCCAGTGAAGCAAAATATAACCTTAATCTGTAGCTGGAAGCTGAAGCTGGACAAATTAAGCTGAAAATAACACACATTTTTTATTAGAGTGAGTCTAATCACTGGAATACTCTAGTGGAGTAGGGCGGATTCTCTGGCTCCTAAAGACTTTGCATCCAGACAGATGCCTTTCTGGGGATAGTTTTTAGCAAAACACGATTTATTGGACTTGATGCAAAGGTAACTTGGTGAAATGTAATGACCTGTGATATATAGCAGGTCAGACTGGATAACAGAGTGGTTCCTCCTAACTTGGGGCATTACAAATCTATGAACACTTAAACTTCAGGAAATTATGACAGCAAGCTGTAATATTTTTCTCTGCCGAGATTTCTCCAAAGCACCTACATAAATCACTACATACAAAACTTGCTAACCAGCGCTGATTTTTTTTTTTTTTTTTTTTTGAGCTATGTTGGGGATTTTTAAATCTTGTTTTTAGAATGATTTATAAGATTTTCTTTTTCTTTTTTAAGTACTGTTAGGAGGCTCTAACACTAAACCGTTCCAAGAATAGAGAGAATTACAATGTTGTACCTGGAACTTCACCAAGCTATGTAACTTTATTGTGTTTGGCTTTTCAAAACCTTTCCCATATCAATTTGCACTTTCCACGTGCCCTGATATCAGCTTTAATGTCAACTCTACCACACTGTTGGCTGCCCATCCCCTATCACAAAATTTATACAAAATATAAAGTTTTGACAAAGCAGGCTGACACAAGAACCCTTTTCTCATAGGAGGGAGCTGTTAATCTACACACTTCTCACAACAGGAACTGGGCTCAGGAATTGTCCTTCATGTGCTTTAGTTCCTCATTTGAAGGGGATAGTTTTGCATTATCAGCAGAGCCATCTCTGAAGCAGCTCTTTACACAGCCTCTCCTTTGAAAATTCTGTGGTGAAGAAGGGAGACTGGGTATAACTTAAGAAGAAGGTATTTGAGTCCCTTGTTGAGGAAGCAAGTGCTTAACTTTAACCAGGTGCTGAAGTCCATCAGTGCAAAATAAATAAATGATCTGTGGAAACATTGCAGCATATACTTAAACACAGCCCTGTGCTGCCAGTTCTAATGAGTTACAGCTTCAGTCTACAGTAGCACTTGAGGAGCTGTGTCATCCAAAGTGCAGGAGGAGTCCCTTGAATTTAATGGGATGGTTTGTGTACTCAAAGCCATCCACCTCCTAAGTTTAGAACTGGAATAAAGTGCTCTGAAAAGCAAAAGGAAGCAAACTGGGACAATGTGGTGAGCACACACCACGTAATTTGTTAGTGTTTGCTAGTCACAGCAAATAGACCCACGGATCTTGGGAAGGATGGAATGATATGAGGCCTTCAGGTGTGATTTTCTTTGGGGAAGGTTTGGGGCATTTTTAGAAGAGGAAAAAAAGAAAACCAACTCAAATTTAAATACTTCCCAGCAGTTCGGGAGTAAACAAAAACCTAAATCTTAACCTGGTAGAAACTAAAAGGAGTTTGCCTGAGATACTGAATGATTTAACTGTAAGTAGGGAATGAGCTGTCTCCTAACTCCTTAGGCAATGGATTGATGGCTGTTTGGTTTGTTGCTAATGAGGCAACTGTTGTTGATTCAATTCTTGTAATTCTTCCCTTGTTTCTCCCCTCTCAACCCTATACTTAATGCAATTATTTAAAAAGAAAAAAAGAGTAAGAGAAAGTTTAGCTTTGTTTTCTTTAGGTTTTTTTTTCTCTTTTTTTTTTCAGAGATTATTACTCCTAACAGTGCCTTAACATAATCTCACAGCTGACTGAACACTACCCTCTGACCTTTCTTTCCTTGGGGACAAACTCAGGTTTAATTGACATTTGTGTCTGTGAGCTCTGCTAAAGAGAGAGATTAGCAGTGGCTTAGCTAATTAGTATTTAAATGTTCACTAATGTTCCAATGGATTTGTCAATTACAATCTTATTAAAAATTGATGCAAAGATTTCAATTTTTTTTTAAAAAAGCAGCAATGTCAGAGCTGATTCAATTTCTCCAGAGGATTAAAGAAAAAATCAAATCTGCTATTATGATCTTTTCAGTCATGCTAGAACACAAGGAAAATATTTTGAATTGTAAATGGCCCATATGTTTCTCAATGTGCAAATATGTTCAATGCTTGTTGCTGGGTTGAAAAATTTGAGGATGCACAAGCTCTCATTAGGACAATTTGGAAATATTCACACTGTATATAGATGTGTTGATGTTTTACTCTCCCAACAAAACCTTTGCAGTTTGAAATACTAGAAGGATTTTCCAGACAAATTTAACACATGACATTAGGATAACTCCACTGGTAATACAGAATATCAATCTCTTTAGAGTTGCCCATTGTGTACATGGTACACATTTCACCCAGTGCATTGACTGTGATACGTAACAGTTTTTAGCCAAAGAGTTTCCATTTCAAATTAAATCCACAGTTTATACAGTAAATGATGAAGGTAGCTTCTGGCTGTGGTAGATCTTTAACTGATCAAAACAGGGGCACTTCGTTATGAGCTGAAAGCTTTCTTCTGACCTGGTGAATGAGGGAAGATAGCATAATAATATAGCAACTTTCTTAGAACCAACCTTCTTTCAACCCCTTTCCACTAATGTATTTCAGTACACAGAGCAAGTACACAAATATATTAGATTTGGATCAAAGTTTGAAATTTGATGCCTTAAAGACAGTTTTCAAAGAGATTTCATAAGCCATCTATATAACCTAAATATGCTTGACGTGACTTTTTTTTTTTTCCCCAAAGATGCCAAGGTATTACAACAACCCAGCAAGTTTGGTTTATTAGGAGTTTCAGCCACTTAGGGGTTACACACCTTCTGTAAATGAAGCTAGTTTATTTGGAAATGTAACTGAATGTAACTGTGCATTTGGGTACTCAGGAAATATAAGGAAATATTTTCATGCTCATCAAAAATACTGGCATGATGGGGCAGCCCAAGATGATTGACCTTCCATGACAGCTCTAATTTGAGCAGCAAGAATGTATTTTGGGGTGGGGTTTTTGCCTTCATGATTTAAAAATTAATCTATATTAGCACAAAATTACTTTGTTTCTTGTCTAATGAACAGAAACAAAGAAAAGATGCTTTGGATTGAAGTAGTGAAAAGAGTGTTTTTAGGTTTGCCTGAAAAAAGTTACATTTCATTTTCCGATGCTTTATTTAAACTTAAGAAAACAAGAGGTAGTCCAAAGTTTCAGAACAGCACACATACTTTTAGTGTTCTTTTTTCTAAAGCACAGAGAAACTAATATCAGTCTCAGAATTGTTGTAATTTACCCAGCTGCTTTTCTTCTGGTATTTTTCTTTGATGAACTCTTTTTCTGGGAACCTGTGTCTCTTTTGCAAAGACGCTGTAAATTCAAAAGTGCCTACGTGATTTCTAGTCATCCCTATCATCCCCAAGCTTGATGCCATGGTGCTGACATATAAACTCATTTGGATCCTAAGGGTCAGTAGGTAGTTTTCCAATGAATCTCATGGGAGCACTCATTAGAATAGAGGTGTTTTCACTGAATATATTAGGGGAAATTCTGGGACTACAGCAAAGGAAGTAGGAATAACATCAGCTCCTCTTCTCACATCTAAGCAACAGCATTATCTCTTTCCATCTCTTCTCCCACCCACCACCTTTTGGGTGTCCTCTCCCCCCACTCCTCTTTATCCCTATCTCATGGCCTCCTTCAGGAAGGGCAGCATGCTCAGGTCCAGGGGATGCATCAGCAGGGGTGTCAGCAGCACATGGTGGGTGCAGACCTGGGCAGACCCAACTCTGCAATACTGAAAATCTCTGTGGTCCCTGACTGCAAAGATACTAGGCTCTGTCCTTCCTAAAACATCCCCTTGCAGCCCAAGAGCCATTAGTTACAGTTATCAGGGAAAGAGTTTTGGTGCTGAGTTTGAGATATTGAACTGGAGACATGGGGTGAGCAAATTCACCTCTGCATCCTACAGGGCTGTCTGGCTTCAAAAGGTCCCAGCCCTTCTGCTGGAAAATGGATGTCTGAGGTAGTCCCAGGACATTGCCCTGCCTCCCCCAAACTCTGATACCGTGGGTGTTAGGAAAAAGCCTTGATAGGGGGAAACATAAACAGATAAAGACATCTGGGGACTGTAGCCAACAACTGTGTTCTGGCACCATGAGCCAAACCGCAGCCTTGACACTGCGAGGAAGATATTTGCTGGGGTCACTGCTCACCAGGAGGAACCCAAGGGGGGCAAGAACGTCCCATCTCCACCAGCTGCTGGAGGATGGGAGCGGGGCGAGTGGCAGTGGCAGCACTTAGCAGCCCAACTAGGTTTTGGGGAGAGAGAAGACACCAACACCAGGTTGTGGCTCCAATCAGAGTCATCAAAGGGACATGACCCACCCTCAAATTCACATGCTGATACTGTGAGTGCCAGGGAAGAGAGCCCAAATCACTGCTACCACATCCCCCTAGTAACTGTGGGGTTGGTGGGACGTCCCATTGCACCCAGAGCCTGCTGCTGGCAGGGGAGAGACGGCAGGATAGAGCAGGGGATCCTGACCCCCTGCCAGAAACCCATCTCAGCTTATCAAGGCACCATATGGTACGGCAAATATGGTGTCAGTTGATGGGGAGAAACTCTGTGTGGCCAAAATGGAAATAAATGGAAATAGAATTATTTCCTGTAGCAAACTGCCATCCCTTGAAAATGGGTAAGAAAGAAGAAAGCAGACTGATTTTGATTTGTTACTCTTTTTGTAAACGTGTTTGCTGACAGTAGCAAGGTATGTAATGTCTGTCTCTACTTGATTGGCATATCTGTTTTGCTCATTGTTTTATGAAATAAAACATACTCATTGTAATTCCTTTTATCTTGACATTTTTTTTAATTGATAGGCCAAAACGGTGTTGCTGAAAATATAGGTTACAGCCATTTTTGTTAAAACTGTAAGCTGAGGAAAATGAACAATGAAAGTAGTGTCCCAGTTGTTAAACACCAGACAGATTTTATATTGTTTTGTCATCTTCATTCCCCAGAATATTTGTATATAGGGAGAGTCAGCCCACTTCCTGGCTTCTTGCATAATGTAATATGTTGCCTCTAAAGCTTTGTTGATAAGAGATGATTGGCCAGGCTTCATAACAGTCCTCTAAGACATGGGTCACTTTATCCCAAGATTGGACAGGAGAGGGATGACAGCTGCATGAGGCAGCTCATCTGCACTTCCAGAGGAAATGCATAAAGCCAAATTTTTAACTAAGGAATAAAACCAGTAAGTATCTATGTAACCTAAATCTGAGATAATAAAATACTAGATTAAAAAAAATACAGTAAGACTCTATTAAACTAAGTGGCAAATTGTGTGTAGTATTTATTTGCTAATTTAACTGTCACATTTTTAAATGTCCTACCCAATCCTTTTTAACAGCTGAAAGTTTTGATTTTTTGGATCTACCAGGACATGATGTGGAAACATATTGCCCAGGTCAATCTATTTCTGTCAGCTATCAGGTAACACATGCAGTCAAAAAATAAACATTGTCCTGGTACATGGAATTAAATGGAAAAGATGGAAAGATGAAATATTCCTCCCTGCATTTCAATGAAACACAATATATGTTTAATCAGCTTCTTTTAGATACAAAAGCAAGCACATTTCATTTTGTGAAGGCAAAGGGAAAGGAGAAAGCAAGTAAGCTAGTGAAATGATAACTGACAGATAGGCATCAGCATCCTCTTAATTTCTGAACAATTAAGAATTGTAAATTACATTGAAGCAAACCTGAAGTCACTTCTATTCCCTGAAAGCCTAGCCTAAAGTACATTGAAGTTGTAAACACCCCTTCAATGAAATTGACTCTCAGTTGAAGCAGGCTTCCTACTTTAAATGAAAGTTATAAAATCATCCTGAAATAGAAACTTGACATGGGAGATTTGGGTGCACTGAAATGTGTGAGTGCCCCAGCAGTGGGCTCCTGTGCATGGAAGGTGAGCAGCCCCATCCCTGACACACAGCTGCCTGTGCACGTGTGCTCCAAGTGCAGGGTGCTGCATGGAAAGAGCCCCAGCTGACTGCAACCAGATGGTGAGGGGATGAAAGCTCATAAAGGATGCCAGTATTTTAGATAATTTCACAGAGGGTTTCTGCTTGGCTGAAGGCACAAGGAAACTCTCTCGCTCAGTGTTTTGCACAGCCAAGTGTTAAATCACTTTATATCAGAGCTGAACCTCAACCTTATCGCCGTTAATCTTCTTGATTGGTTACGTCTTTGCTTTCTGTCAGAAAATCTGAAATCTGGGTATCAATGGTCAGCACATGAAGCCTTTCTGGCAGGGCTCCCCCTTTTCCACCCCTTTTCCTTTGCTGCTCAAGGGAGAGAGCATCCTCTCTCTTTCTTGCACTCACTGTTTGCTGGCTGTACAGCCAGCCTGAGCTGCAGGTATATCCTTCTCATACTCACCCCCAGCCCTATGAGACTTTTTACTCATGTACTCATTATTCACCTGTACAAAGTAATAGTGGCTGGGAAAATCACAGACTTCCCTGTGTATTTGAATGTATCAGCTCTGAGAATGTGGTATCCTTGTTAAATGAGAACAGTGCTATGAGGAGAAATCAATCTTCAATCACAAAAGGTCAAATGCAATTCCAGCTTCTATTTGTAAGTCACTGACAGTATTTACCATTTCACCAAAGGCTAAACCCCATTCTTCCACGAACAGGACCTGGTTTGGGCTCCTAGGTGAATGTACACCCTTGGCATTAAGAGATATCCTCCCTAGACTGTGTAGTCACTGCTGCAACCACCCTAGGAGTCATACTGTGGGTGAAAGTCTCCTCCCTGCCCACCATGCACTGGCTAATGCTTCACTCATCCTCAAGGCAATCCATGCAGGGCACCCAGTTTTCCTTCCAGAGAACATAACCCATAGCAAACACCTGCCTATTTTGTGATTCTTGCTTCCCAACAATTCACTGATATTCAATGAATTACAAAAATGTTTTTTTCTCATGTCTGAATTCATGCCTGCTTGTCCATCAAACCTCATAGCCAGCCCCTTGGTAACTTAAGTATGATGTCTGACTGGCCCCTCAGTCACATGGTATTATTTCAGTTCTCTAATTGAATCACAAAACGATTTATCAAATTAATTAAGAATAACAAAAAAAAAAAAAAGGCAGGGTGATGCATGAACAGGCAAATTAATATGGACATTAGGAAGATTAATAGACGTCTCAACTACTCATATCAACAAAACTTTGGTGGTGTAAACAGACCATTAGCAAATAAAAGCAGGATGCTAAAAAGGTTAAGGAGGGCAGCCTCTCAGAAATCAAATGAATGTTTGGAAGCAAGGTTTGCCAACCTGGCCAAAGAGGCCATGGAAAAGAAGCATCAACTCCCAGCACACAGCAAGTATCTCTAGGACTCGTGATGTGCAGATCACTGCGTGAGATTCACTCAATGCAGAAATTCATCTCTGTGATCACTGTCTAGTGATGATCCTAGTTTGAACCACAGTCACTTCACCAGGTGCCTCAGTGAATAAGGCTGCCAGAAAACTTGCTCACAGTGTGCACACAGCATGTGCCACGGTGGACCCTTCCTTGCAGCTTGTCCCCTTGGATCTGACAGAACGACAGCAGAGATTTTGCAGACCAGCTTCACCCAAATTTGGAAGGCATGCTTCTGGTTAAAGCTGGGCTATCTCATGCAGAGGATAATGTTTGCACTGAATGTCAATGTGCATTTTGGTTTGGTCAGGATAATGTCTAGCCAGTGACCTTATTCAGCCCCAATTAGCTGATAACTGCCAGCCAATCGCGTTCCTCATTGTTAGGAGTGAAAAAGGCAATCATGGGAGAAAGGTAGTAATAATAGGAGCAGCTAATTAGACTGTGAGTGGTGCACAAGGCAGAGAAAGGAGGAAGAGGGATGTGGGAGTTTCTAGATGGTCTGGCTGCCAGCTGAAGATGAAGTGAGGATCTGGAGTCCAGTTCACATGCGTAAGGCTTAGATCAAGGTTCAAGTCCCTCTGCTTCTACAGCCTTCTCTCCCAAGCCCTTTGAGCACATTTATGCCTTGCAGCACAGCACCCTCGCAGCTCTGCTCAGATAGGCACCGTCCTCATGACACCACAGACGTGACACACAGGTGACAGCTCCAGTTCCAAAAGGACAATGGATGGGTGATTGCAGTGCCCTTCCTGAGCCCACTGCTCCATGCCTGGAGAAGGCACTGTATTGCCAGCAACAACCCAGTGCTCTCAAACCCGTTCCCTTTTCCCTGAGCAGTGGTGGAATCCAAGGAACACAGGACGATATGGACCTCAGGTGCTTTAGGGAGATAATAGGAAAATGGCATGTTCTTTGGGAGCACCTTCAAGAAATCACAGAATCATTGACATTGGAAAAAAACTTAAGATCACTGAGTCTAGCTGCTAACTTAGCACTGCCAAGATCACCACTAAACCATGTTTCTGTGTGCCAGAGCTCTCTTGGGGACTTTGTGCCCACAGGATTTTAGTATCAGCAGCATTGATATTCATCAGATTGGAAAAACTTTCTTTCTGAAACACACTTTTTGAGGTACATTTCTCTAATTAATATAGGATCTGTAGAAGAGCAAAGCATCATTTGTAGAACCCAAGGGACTTCCTCATATACTGCCAAGATTTCCAGATGAGGGGAAATATTATCCTTTAATCCTATTGCCACATTCAGGTCTTATACTTCCTGCACAGTCACTCCAATTCCAGTTTGTGATATGTCACTTGGGAGAAAAATGTATACTTACTCCAACTTAATTGTGCCTACAAAAATACTCAATCACAGTAGAATAATCCTACTGAAGCTGTGAGATTACCAATATTTCCTTACCTACAGTCTTTTTTTTGTGTGCCATCAGAAAAGCCATTAATATGGCATTTTAAAAAAGTTTTTGTGGTGGACTATACCCTGCTTTCACTAATCCTCCTAAAAATCTGGCAATTTCTATCAAAGTTGCTAGAGTTGACGTGAACTTGCATCTGGGCTGAATAATGAAAATTGACGCTCTGCATCTGTAGGAAATGTGGTTTTCCTTGTGCTGTTTCAGGGGAACTGTTTTTTCTGACTTGGATGGTGGGTATTCCAGGCAAAAATGATTGATTTGAGCAGGTACAAATCAGTGCATCATGAGAGGGTGGGGATGGAGCCTAGAAAGCTCTGATGTTTTGAATTGCAGGGAGGCAGGGAAGTTAGGTAAGCCTGCAGAGTCTGTCATTGGAGGGGATCCCTGATTTTAGCAGGGAACTCGGGGCATTACTGTGAGACAGATACAATAAAGTGTAAGTCGTTAGGCAGAGAAGATAAAGCACCACTTAAGGGAACCACTGACAGATGGGAGTGTGGCTCTGCAGCTCCGAGCAGGGAGAGACTTGGGTGCTTGCCCCTTCTGCTGCTGAACCTCCTCACAATGCCTGGAGAATAAAAGCCTCATGGCATAATGGTGGTGGTGATGACAAGGGTAATAAGGCTCATGATAATAAGGACAAGCAGGGTTTCCATTTCCATTACCAGAGCAATCGATTGGAGCTTAAGGTTTTTTCTGCTTTTTTTTTTTTTTTTTTTTGTCTAAAGCAAGTTCTGTAAGGGCCATGAGATAAAACCCTGAAAAAGGCCTTTAAAAGAGTCTTTGGGAACAGTGTGGAATTTTAAAATCTAATCTGTAATTTAAAGAATGAAAACTAATGTAATTGGTGTAGAGTCTGTTTCCATTAGGAGCAGGATACTGCGGGGTGCTGGGTTCTTTCTGCTCAGCGTAGGATGGATCGGATGGATCAAACAAACAGGTGAACTCTTTTTTTTTTTTTTTTTTTTTTGGAGTTCCACGCATCTGCAGGGTAAAAGATACAGCTTTTTGTCCATTATATACACACACACAGTTTGCTCCCCATCGTGGAAAGAAAAGCAGCTGGCATTTAAAACAGAGGTAGTTTCAAAATTATGGTAATCTCAAACCTGCCTACATGCTTGAGTGTGGTGGCACCTTGCTGCTCACAAGAGATACAGGCTGCAGCACTGGGTGGCCCCTTGGCACAGAGGGGTGGTGTGATGCCCCTGAATCCCCACCACAGGCCTTTGCCAACACCTGCCACAAGTGACCACTGCAAACAGATAAATCAGCCTGGGCTGGCCTCAGCTGGAGTCTATGCCAGCAAAGTGAGGTAGAGACTGTGAGGGGAAGAGGTGCTGCACGATGCCTGGGGTCTTGGAAGCACACAGGGGTTATCCTGAAGGGGCTGCAGGCAGGGAAGTTGGTGTGAGATGAGGGTGAGGGAATAACCTGGCTTCTGCTCAAGGTAAAACCACCTCTTTCCTCACCAGGAGCTTGGAGCCAAGGCTGAAACTGAAGTGCTAAAGAAATAATCCTTGCCCAGAGGAGTTGGCTATGTTTCAGGATTGAAACTGTGAGTCAAAGATGTTTTTATGTCAAGACTTGCTTGAAATCTCTCACTGTGGTCCATTTATTTTAGTCTGTGACTGGTGGGGATGCAGTTCAGATGGGTAATGATATATGGGAGCTTGAGGATGAATTTCACTTCCAAATCAAAATGTCTTCTCTGTACTCTGCTGCCTCTTGCTCACAACTGTGAGATGCCTCAGATGATGCTTGCATACATTGTGATGTTTTGAGTGTCACACAAAAAGCAGTTGTAAGCTGTATCTTGTGGGAGTTGTTAATGATGCAGCTTTTCTCAAAAACATGACATACATGGCCATCAGTCAGATGTCCATGCAGACAGCATGCTATCTGGAGGAGAAAATTAGTAACTATTACGTATTTTAACTCGCTCAACTGACCAGATTGTATCTGGAACAGTAAACCTCAAGCAGATGAAACAAAGGAGAAGGAGCAACTTATTTGCTAAGTAAGTATCACATTTAATTTAAGGTCTGTAGTTCAAGCAGGACTGGGCAGATCGTAGCATGGGATTTTTCCAAGGTACCAAGAACAGCGAGTGCTTAGTACATGAGAGGCCAAGAGCAAAGAAGGGTACTGTAGCAATCTAACATAGACAAATAGAAATTTTGTCCCCTAAAAAAAAATCTGATATTAAATTTGAACCTTTGCTTCCATTAAAATTCAAAAGTATAGTCATTCTTTCATCAATTGGATGTCCCTAGAAATCTCAAGCTGCAGTGTTTTATTGAAACCACTTATACACATCAACAATATTTTTTTTGCAGTGGTCATTACGCCTCTACTTTTGCAACATGTTATTTTTCCCCCCTTTGTGAAACCATGACTTAATGCAAAGTAATGGCATGTCAAAGGCAAAGTTACAGACCCTGTCTTGAATGCAATGCTGAGTCTCCTGTCATGCGTGGAATGTAATTACCATTAAGGCTGAAAAATGAGGGAGATGAACAGTAGTGGCAGTTTTTCTCAAGTTTACATAAACACTGGCTGCAAGAAGAGGGCAGGAACATTAAAATCAAAGAGCTCCTGTCACATCAGCGCTTTAAATCTCTAAGCGGCTCCTTGAAAATCATCTGCCCTCGGTGAACACAAACAACCGATAAAAGCTTCAGTTAAGGTCTGCTCTTATCAGCTAATTTCAGGGCCGTCTTGCCCTTTACCCACTGTCCCTAGGAAAGTAGCGGATTTGGCACTTTCTTTGGGCTTGCTAAACTCTCTGCCATAGCAATAATATTAACTAGCTGGACAAGAAGTAAAAATGGGGTTGAAGGTGTTTGAAAAGGAAATCCCTGTATCACTCACTCAGTAGCTGTGGGGAAAAACTCTGTGTGCTTTGCCTGTGCATCCTTACCGTTAAAGACTGGCTGATGGAGAGTACCACTCCTCTTGTTCCTGGGGCTGGATGTTATCTCCTGGGCACAGGGCAAGCCCTAAGCCTGACCCAAAATCTCTCAGAAATGTGCGCAGCATGTCTCTCCCATCCATTACCACTGAATCTGCAAGGTTTGTCTCCTACTGGCAGTGCCAAGAAGCAGGAATGCCTTGGAAAGAAGGAGAAGGCAAAGGTGTTCTAAGCGATTTCTCCACCCCTGCCTAGTTGTAGGGGTAGTTCTTTCCCTGACTTGTGCTGAGTTAACAGCCAAAGCACAAGCCCACAAGTTTCGGGTTTCATTAGGGACCTGAAGCTCTCATCAGGTTTGCCAGAGGATGTTTCAAAGGTAACTTGTCTGCACGAAACTGGGCAGATTTATTGTCTCTGTGGTTTTATTGAACGTTTTTGGCTTCTGTTTTCTCTTTTTAGTTTTTTCATGTGAAACCCGATGGCTTAAGGCAGGATTTGTTTTGTGGATTTGATGGATTGGAGTCTCCTCATCCTGCCGCTCTTAATGAAGCAGAGCTGTAAAGCACTTCAGGTTCAAAAAATTCAGTGCTGGTAGGAAACACAGGTTTCTCATGTCTCTGTCTCCTGGGTTTTCTGTGTTGCCCTACCTCTCCTTTCTCTGAGGCTGGCTCTGGGCATTGTGCTGGAGCCACTGGCAGGCAGCCATCCAAGCAAACAGCCTGTGCCCTAGCATGGCCCTTTTGGTCCCCTACTTCCCTTTGGCTACTCCCCATACCCAGCAAGGATGGGAGCCATGCCATGGAGATGCCCCTGTCAGTGTCTCATCATGCTGCAATGGAGAGGAAGAGAGAAGGAAGCAGGCAGGAAAAAGACAGGAAAAGGGACACTCTGCTGGCAGTCTGTGTACCAGAAATGTCTTCATGAAAGAAGGCAAAATGCTGGTCTTCTCTCTGGCAGTCTTTTCCTGCTGCCATTGCAGTCACCAGCTCTGGTGCTTCTGAGGTGTTATGAAAATGGTCCTCTTGAGTCCAAATGGGCTCTTCTCATCTTCCAAACTGCAGACTGCGTGGAAATTGTAAACAGCTGCAAGTGGTTTACCTAACAGCAGCAGAGAAATGACAAGAAAAGCAAAGAATAGGAAAGTCTAAGGCAATCCTGCTTATAGGTTTTGAGACTGGTACTGATTTGCCACAAAATAATCATGTGTTTTCAATAAATATCTTATTTTTCAATAAAACATTGGTTTTTGTGGCAAGCATTTTTCTTGGCAAAACCTTCTCCCCACCAGTGTTTTGCTCAGCATTTGTTTCTGAGCCGATAGAAATTTGTAAGCTCCAAATATCCTGGGGAGAAAAGAGGGTTTCACACCCCAAATTTTCCAGGTTGAAGGTTCCAGGTGAAGCCAAACTTAAGATCTTATAATGCAGCTAAGACTTAAAATCACAGAATCATAGAATTGTTGAGGTTGAAAAAACCTTTAAGATCATCAAGTCCAGGTGTGAACACAGAATTCCCCACCATGTTCACCATTAAACAAATATTTCCATGCTTTTTGCAGAATTTGGATCTCCAGATGGGCTGGAGAAGTCTCCAGATGCTTGCAGAAGTCATCTCCACAAAGCACAGGTTGAGTGCTGTGGCTCATACCATATGATAAAAATAGTTCTAAGCCCATAACTGCTGAATCTTTTGGGATCTGTCCCATAGTATTCAAAAGTTACAAGCAGAGCATGTCTGGGGATGGTTGCCAGGCTGAGATAAGAGGAGCCCAGGTGACTGAAGGAGCCCATGGTGATAAAGCCAATCCACAGCCAAGCCAAGACGTCTAGTCCAGGGGTCAGGGATGTTGATATATGAGACTGAGCACTGGTGATATAGCTCAGGCAGAGACTGGGGTGGAAGCCTGAGCTTCAGTGTAGATCAGGACAGAAGTGGAGATTTGCAGAGACTTCTCATGGCCAGATCCCTAGGATGAAGCAATCCTCCCAGGGTCCTGACACAGATATGCTCACCCTTCAAAGTTGTGTGGACAGGTATTTGCTGTCCTAAACCCTGGAGAGTACTCTCAGTACTATAAATCATACATCGTTCTGATATTAATGTTCCTCAGCAACAGGAATCAATATCAACAACTTCAATGTTCATTGCTAGTGCTCAGGCAGCAGGACTTCATCTAACTTTAACCCCAGTCAGGTGGGGGGAAATGCCATCCGTTAAATATTATATTAATGATGTAGTTGGAATAAATGTATAAATGCAAACACCACAGCACTCAAGTAGAGTTGAAAACACCCCAAGGGACAAGTATTCTTCTGTACAAGTGAGACAAAAATTGGATACTTCAGAACTGGTGAGAATGTTCTTGAGAGTACAATCCTTTTTGCAGTGTCACACAACTATGATGGACTTTTATCAAACCACTATGGTGATAAAAGCCCAGAATTGAGACAATCAAATGGAAAAACTAAAAGTGGGAGGAGGGTGTCAGTAAAGTCTAATGTGTCATGTGCCATGTATTAGTTTTTAATCAGGTTCTATATGTGGCCACAGTAAAGAAATATGACAAGATTCCTCTGCTTATATTTCACATTTTAGCTGGTGGTGTATTTATTCATACATTGTTTTTCTGAATAAAAGCACTGGGGGTGGACAAGAAGAGGTGGGAAAAGCAGAGAGAAAAAAGCAAAGACCATGCTGGAAAAAAGAAAACCCCTCTGAGTATTCGTCCTTTACATAACACATCCTGCATTCCATTCCATGTGTGAAAACAAAATGCAGTTCTCCTGTTCCCCAAAGTACCAGTGGACCAAATGGGTTTGATTCCTTTAATATAATGGAGTAGGATCATTCGGGGCTTGGGGTTTTTTTCTATTACACTGAATTTTCTGCTTTGCTTGTACTCAGATTAATTTATGCCTCTATTTAGTCCTAGACAATATGTCCATTCAGATTTGTTCATTTTATAAATCTTTGACCCTTGATCTGTTTTGATATGTGTAAAGGGATATAGTTTAGCAGCTAGAGAAGGTTTTAGTTTAATTAACAGCTATATAAAAAGTTTTGAACTTTCCTAGCACTAGAGCGGCAGTTCTTGGACCACTGCCTCCTGGTTTGTCCCACCAACCAGAGGGCAACACATGCAGCAGAATGCATTTCACTGGCTAGCTGAGCAGAAAGGGATAAGCTCCAGTCTAAGAGGAAATCATCATGCTGGGGATGACTTTTATGATCTTAAGGATTGCAGATGAGACAATTTGCAAGTAGCATTTCTGCAGTTAGGGCCTGCAGCTTTGATCAGGCACACAGACACAGACAATGGGTCCCAAAAGAAATTTTACACATTCATGTGTTTCTCTGAGTGAATTCTCTGCTGCCATGTTAGGTTTTTTCTGGATAGCTTCTTGCAAAGGTTTGAGTGATGGAGCTTCATTGGTATGTATATTCAAAGGAGGCAGTTTAGGAATTACTTCAACATGACTAAAAGGAAAATCTCCTTATGAAATTCTAGAGATGGTTGCATGTTCATTATTTTAATAAGCAGAGGTGGTACCGTGTGGCTTGTCTGAACAAATTAATCTAAAAATTTGTAATTTTTTTCCATTTATATTTGCTGCTCTGCTCAAGGATAATGTCTCTTCCTGTGAGGATTGTCAAATTAGTACAGTTCAGACACTGAATATCAAACCTTGGCAAAGGACTTTGTGTGAACAGAGAAATATTTGGAAATAAAGGCAACAACACAACAGGTTTTTAGATTTTTTAAAGGACAGATATTTTGAGGAACATTTTAAATTACCACCAAAACTAAACAGGGTTTTTTCCCATATTTGCTTCATATTTGTTTATTTATTAATCTGTATGACATTTTAAAGAAAGGACATCAAAGAATAGAGTGGTCCTTTATACTGCCTATAGATAAAACCAAAGAACAGCCCTTTTGCTGCTCTGTGACCCTGCTTCAGCCCAGACTATTGTCCAGAATGTGAAATGCCATGTCATGTGCATGAGATCACTTGTGGCAGTGGGTTTTTTTGGGTTTTTTTTCTCACGTACCGTTTTTATAATTATTGTTTTTCATTTGGGTATAGCATTGCACATGTAAGATACTTCATCACTCACAAACAGCCAGAAGTTACTATTAAAAGGTCCAAGTACGCATTATTTATGATTTGATCTAAGGGTGAGTGAAATATAAATTATACAGAAACTTAGAGAAGATTCCCTCTCTCCCTAAAAGCGGTTTGCACAAATATCTATATCTCCTCAGTTTTTTCTGGCAGTCACCCATAGCTCACCATTTGAAGACATGAAATAAGTGCAGCTCCTTTAGAAGGAAGAAATAAAATCAGATTTTTTTTTTTTTTTGGTTCCAGGGACAAGTGTCCTCAATTAACACTGGCAGCTATTTAATTTCATTTAAAGTAGGTTGGTTTAAAATATGATTCTTATCTCGCTACCGCAGGATGGACTAAGTCTCTCTTTTAGAGCCACCCAGCAGTGGGGATTAAGGGAACTCAGTTACATTTCTTTCTACAGAAACCTGAGCTCCATTAGCAAAATACAGATTTGAGCAGATATGGACCCAGCATCTGGCCCCTTAGAAATAAGATAAAACTGTGAGGAGGAAATTAGAGAAGATCCAAAGGCCATTTAAATCAATAGAGAGGGTCCATAACCTTCAGCAGATTTTGGATCCCACTCTCAGAGAACAGAAGTACTTGTTTACCATAAAGAACGAAATCATTATCAGTTCATTAAGACCTTGATTTTGTTTTACTCTGAAATCTCTTATGTCTTTCTCTAACAGTAACTGCCTCTCTTAAAACGGGCAACCTATGCCATGGTGGAGGGGAGTATATATTGTCCCTTGCTAAGAGGGTTGTTCCTAATCTTCTAATGTATTGATCCCATCTCAAATACTGCTCAAATTATAATTAAGCGATGTGCTGGTTTATGTGCTGGCCTAGAGTTGGTAGAGTAATAAAACCAACTACTGTAATGTTTTGAAAATGTCTTTTCATAGTAACAGATACTGATATGCAGTGCTTTGGTCAGTTCGGGTTTATGGGCTTCTTATTTCTCATACAGGTTTTTTTCCTTTCAAAAATCACTGATCCTATTGGTAGAGACTTTTTGTTAAAACACAAAAAAAAAAAACCTCCCAAAAAAGCACAGGGAGGCAAGAATGAGAAATACCTCTCTTACCCAGCCCTTCAAAAAGAATTTAGTGAAGTCAGAAGGACTGATGCTGAACTTGTTGCTAAGAAGGAGTAATGTATCTCATTGCATTTTATAAACTCATTGTTTGAGGTGATTACAAAATAGCTTCTTATCTCTGGGACTGTTTAACTCCTGAAACACAAGGCTTGAGGGCACAGCTACTAAATTAGTATTTGCTGGGCCAAGGTCAGCCAGAAGAAATACCCAGGAACCAGGACAGCTATCACATGTGATGGCTTCACAACAGCCTCCTGACACACCAGGAAAGCTGTGAGTAGCACAGTCTCCATTTCTACCAAGATGTGAAGACTACTGGCAAGGGTTCCAGCAGGCAAAATTGCCACTACTGGTCTTAATTCAGATCACAGCTTGCTATTTAAGTAGTCTAGTCCTAGGTGTCAGTGAGGCTGTTTTCTCTGTCACCAATGAAGATGCAGAAGAGTTTCAGTACTGCTCTAGATAAGTGAACATGGTGAAGTTCTCTGTCAGCACTCACAAATAGCATCTACATGGCACTTAAAATCAGTAACTAGCATCCCTCTACCAGGTGTGGAGCTACAACACCTGCATACAAAGATATGATTCCCTGCGTGGGAGAGCATATCTGGGCTAAGGAACGTGTTAAGTGCTCTCAAGTGCTTATGGTTTCATTCTAGGTACCCTTAGGCAGGTGTTGGCCTTGCCACAACCAACTAGGAAGAGTACAGACGTTGTGATATGCCTATTTCCTGCTTAGCAAGCAAGTGGACTGATTTGCTTCTGTCCATCTGGAGGCCTTAGGGCTGAAAAACATCTGTATTTTCTGTGGGATTAATGGTGCCAAAGGTGGAAGTCCCATGGAAAGCTACCACTTTCTTTCTGGGACTTGGAATGGTGAGGAGATTTCTGAAATAATAGGGAAGGGGATATCAATGTAGCACTAAAAATTTCCATAAAATATCTTTTATGTGAGGAGACCTCTACTTCTACATTCACGCTTCCTGTATGCAACTGAGAATTGTACCCACAGAGTAAATCCAAGGACAGCTGTACACAGATAACTCTTCTTGCTATGCCATTTTTTTTCAAGTTGGTGCTATGTTGGTTCTCCCTTACTAAAATTGTCCTTTTTTGACCTGAGGTGCTTGCAAGCAGTGATGTTACAGCTTCTACAGCTGTGGTTAACAGGCTGTCTGGTGCTCCTGAGAAATGCCTTTTGAAACTCAAGTTGATGCTGCATGTTTTAACATAGTTCTTTTTAACTAATGGGAGATTGAGTGAAGCATGGAGGTATAGGAAGAAGTTGTCATCATCTGGAAAAATAATAAATTAGAATTTTTTATTGTATTACAGTGATAAAACCATGCATTAAGTGAAGTCTCTCTGCTTTCTAGTTAGGGTGTTGGTCTCCTCCAACCTACATCCCATATTCCTTCTTTGCACATTTTTAGGATATGTTTTTGGGTGAAAGAAATGCTTCTGAGTATACTTTTAAAAATAGATCACTCTTGGGGTTTGATCTGATTTTCTTAGTTATTAAATCTTAGTATAAAATTTTAAAACACAAAGCTACTATTAGGATTAAATTATTTTTAAACTACAATATTGAAAGATGCAGTAACAAACATAGACTCTAGAATACTGAATTGATATACCATAGAATTACACTAGGTCCCTAGTTTTAAAGGTTATGTTTTTTCTTATAATCTCTTTTATACCTGTTTTTCAAATATTTGCTAATTATTAATATAGGCAGGAGAACAAAACCAGCAGGCTTTCATGTTGAAAGCAGTATTATGTTGAAACAGATAGGTGGGAATAAAGAAATGGAAAAAATATATTGGTGAACAAGGGGTATAAAAGATTTTTACTTTTATTTTTCATTTCCTTAAGTGCTGCTACAGTGAACCAGACCAAAAGATCCATACAAGCCAATACTCTGTTAGTTGTTTTCCTACAAGCTGGCTGAACAAACAGAGAGGGATCCCTTTTATGGCATATTTTTCTAGCTTAAAAGCATTCATTTTGAAGATATAAGGACCACTATTTCTTCAATACACACCGAGGTATGGATTTATCCTCTACAGGATGCCTAATTTTTCTCTCAATATCTTTATGCTCCTGACCTTCACAGCCATCTGTGGCAATAAGTCCCAGAATTTAACTATTTATATTAAAAAGTACTGCTTTTCCTTTAGGATTGCTGCAGGGTAATTTCATCAGCTACATCTTCAAGTGCTTTGTGAGAGGCAAATACCATCACCTCACTAGTTTTTGGTGAGGCATCCACCATTTTTAGGAACAGTTACTCTTAAATATTGTTTAAAATTCCTACTTTACTAAAGAAAACATTTCTTGATGCCTCTCTGATGAGCTACTTCGTAGGACTTAGTTTTATCTATCTTTTTATGTGCTGAAAGTCAAATTGTAGCTACACTCTTCTTCCATTACATTCTCTCTAGATTGTCCTCAGTAACATTGCCGTTATTTCAGTCCTTTTTCAGTTGATGTTGTGCTCTTCTTCCTAACACATCCTTTTAAATTTATCTTTGTATTAATTTTTCACACTTGTGAAAAATTGTGTCAGGGAGACAGTGTCATTTACCTTAGGACACTACTTTATAACCGTGAGAGGTCTGATTCAATAAGGATGGAGTTTTAAACTTTTGTAGATCACAGAAGCAAATAAACCATCTCCCAGAACTTCATTTTTGGGTGAGGAGGTGGGGGCAAGAACTCACGAAATTTAGTTTTTGCACTTACAAAGGTGAAATATATTAGCTACCTCAAAGTAAATTATTCTACTTGTCCCTTATTTGGGCCCCAATATGAATAACATTGAATGAATACCTATTTTTCTGTGAGGCAGTGACACATTCAGGGGGTATGTGGTGAGTTGTAGCTGAAATGAAGTTTTTTCAATCGCTCATTTGGACCAATTTGCCATGTGGTACAGAGATTGAATAACTCAGTGATGTTGGGTTTTAAGGTGAACAGAGACCCAAGCTCTGCCTGTCTGAACTCCCTCCAGCTGCTCCATTGCCACCTCCAAAACTGGGCATGGCCCAAGTTAACCCACAGCTGTTAGTTAGCACAGATCATGCTAAACCGCCTCCATCAGCTCTTTCCAGCATGTGTGCCCCAGGGTGGACATGGGGATGTGAGGCTAATGGTTGGACTTGAGCACCTCAGAGGTCTTTTCTAACCTAAATTGTTCTTGGATCCTATGGAATAAGTGATTTTGTACTTCAATGAGTTACTTCATCTTTTCCTACATGGAGATGTTCAGGAGGTCTTAAGGGCTTTAAGCATATCATAACAGGACTGGGAGACTGACTTTTCCAATGTCACAGTAGTTTGTGTTAGTGAAAGGTGAGGACGAAAAGAAACAAAGAGAAAACTAAATAAGACCCCTAAAGTACTCAAAAAATAAATTATTTTAATGGTACTCGGCACCATGTTCAGGATTAATTCATCGCTCCTTGATATGAAATTTTATCAATTTTTATTTTTAAAAAATGGTAATCTGTCAAAAAACTGTAAAGATTCATATGAAAAGAGTCTATTCACTGCTTTTACAACATTTTGAAAGGATTTAAACATAAGAGACTACTCACAACCCAGATTTCCGTTTGCAGCTATCAGGAGTGAGGGGTGTTTGTTGTGAGCATCATGACTTTGGTTTTCTTGGAGTATTAGTTAAGGGGATGTTATTTGTTTTGGGTTCTTTGGCAAACTGTTTGGCTACAACTGGAACAAATGCATCATCTCACTAATGACATGTTAGAATTTCTTGCCTATTGGAAAGAAGCTTTTTTAGAAGACAGAGCACAACACGAAAGATATCCAAAACTGCTTAGAAAATTCTGGCAGACCTACCCTATGGCCAAGAGAGGTCGGAAAGGCTAGGACACTTCCAGCTTGTTAGAAAGGGAGCATCCTGATAATCCAGTGCAAGCAAAAAAATTAGGTGGCGTTCTCTATGTCCTAGATTCATAAAGAGTCTGCTTATCTCTAGCTAAAGATAATCCCATCTTCTTCTGATTTAGCATGAGAGGCTGGGTGATGGGAACATAATCTTCTACTTCTCAGTCCTCCTGTCCTAGAGTTCAAGTACCCCAGTGCTTCCAAGTTCTTTGACATTCTTCCAGCACATCACTCCCATTCTTCAAGCTCTTTCCCCATTCCCAAACTGTTCCCACACAGAGTTTTCTGTTTTTCTCCAACAGACTATGACATTTCACCACCATCTATCGCCCTTTCCTCACCTTATCCATTTCATATTGTGGCAACCTTTGAATAAAACTGTTGGTAGCACAGTGTTTGGTGAGCTGTCCTAGACTCTCCCTCTGTCTCCTACAGCAATTATAGCAGATGAACTATGAGCAGGTTTTCAAATATTCACTCCCAGCTGTCTACAATGGGAGCTGTTAGATGTTGAAACATTCATATAAACCTAGTTCAAATAGGACCCTGTTATAATGAACAAAGGAAAATGGTGTAAATTTCCTCCTAAGAGACAAGAGATTGTGAGTTTGGGTGTGCATAGTCGTGAACATCTGGTAAAATGCTATTTGGTGATGAAAGCTTCCTTCACATGCTCAAGTCCTGACAATATCACATGCTGTTTAGTCTAAACTTTTATTTCAACAAGTGCTACAGTTTTGCTGTCAGTGACCTTGTACATCAGTCAGAGGGCATGCCACACACTCTGTTATTTCCACTCTGAATGGGGAGGCTGAGGTTGAAAATTGCAGGTTGGAAACTCTACCACCCCAATACTCAGTCCCCATTGTTACTGCTAAGCTTGTTATTGTGGAATAATTATTGTTATGTCGACAAACCAAGCACTGGGCTGGTGACCTCTGCCATATTAAGGGTGCTGTTTTCATGAGACTCATTTCAATAGACATTTACTTCTGACCTTGAACTGCAGCAAAGATGCCCTGCTGTTCTTTTGTGATTTGGATGGCCTACATGGCACAGGCATGATGCTGAAATAGATTCCTTCCACAACAATCTCTAGAAATCCTTGACTGTTGGTTGCATTCTGATGTAGCCCTAATGATGGGACCTAAACTGTTATCAAAGCTGTGTTACCATTTTGCTTTATGCCCCTTTGGCTTATTTAATTTTCTATATGTGAAAGAGAAGAGAGTGGCAGGGGGGAAATACTGTGCCATCCATACTCTGGTGTTCTTGTTATAACCATTATCTGGAACTCTGGTATGTGGAGAGTTTTCAATACAGATGTAGGAACTCTACCATAAGAGGATAGCATCTCTGTCTTTTTGCATTTGTATTTCTGATTACTTGATGCAACAGGAGATTTTAGAGCTGTGGCTCTACCCAAGTTATCTGTATTACTCAATCCATGTTGCTGGAATATTATCCAAACATGCAGGAATAGGATGTAAGTAACCAGTTCTTTCAGAGATGGGAAGATTGCTGCTAACTCCTCTGACTGCATCAGAAGCCTAAGAGAAACCATTATTTTTTATTTGAGAGGAAAAGTTGAAGGGTCAAAACGTAACACCTGATCCAAGGCTTTGTAATGGCTCCCCATGACAGGATTTTGAATAAAGGCTTTGATCTGAATGCAAACTTAATGTAGGATAGTGCCTTCTAGCCATTTTCAGGTCCCCTCTTTTCTTAGCAGTTAATGTGGACATGAAGGGACAGACATCATGGCTGAACAGAGGAGCCCATTACTTAAGACTTTGTGCTCAGAGGGAATAGGTACACCAGGTATGACACTTTGTGACTTCTCTTTTGCATGCTTTATTTTTTAAAAAAGCATGTAAACATGCAACAGAAACAACAACAGAAAGCTGTTTTCTGGCATGTTTTGCTAATACACCTATTGATAGAGTTCTACAGGAAAGTTTCCTGCAAGTCTTTGCTGATGTGAATGTGGAGAACAGTGCTGAGGAGATAGTATTCCCCTATATAGACAAAGTCGAGACCACCAAAGGTTGAAAAGCCATCATTTAAATGAAAATAGGGCCTACTGCAGATGCATTCAGTGACAGGGAAGTTGTTTTGCTGCTGAAGTGCTAAAATAGAGAACCTGTGCTTTCAAAGTGTGAACCAAGGAAGTTTTGTTATTTCCCATGTCATGAGTGAAAGATACCGGAGATGAATTTTTGCCTGCTCTATCCCTTTTATTCCAGAGAAAGTAGCAGGAGAAAGATTGTATAGTCTGTTTTATGGCAGCTCTTAATACATGTATGCTTGTAATAAGTTTGAAAAAGTCTGCTTTCACCTTGAACCCCCAGAAGTTGAAAGACTGAGGCGAAATTTTTCTCTTGAGGTATTGTAAGAAAGCAGTACTGGAGTAGTCTTATTCCGACTGGTAGGCTACTAAAACAGCAGTGCAAAACTCTTTTCAACTGATCTAAATACATATTATGAAAAGTGTAGTGGGGGGGGTGTATTCATTGATTTTTGTGGGTTTTTTTAAATACACATTAGCTCCTACCTGTGTCAGAGATTTAAGATTGTTTGGACAGTGCTTTGCTTCTCTGGACTCTCCTTTTGCTGGTTTCTCCTACCTGTTTATGGAGTGCAGTCTCTCACTTGTTCGGACAATCTCACTGAAAAGGGAATCATATCCTAAGCAGAATTTTTTTTTAAATGTCAGGTCTTGAAAGAAAATTTGAAAATCACATTACAAGTGCTGTGTAAAGCCCTTGTAATTTAGTAGTGACTTTTAAGAGAAAGCTGATGTTTCTCATTCTGTACTGATTAATACGTGTTCTTAGCATATCTCAAAGACATTTCAAAGGCTGGAATTTCATAGATATTCAATAATTGCATAGTTCTTGTCCAGCCAGTTGAACTTCTGAAGAAATAATTTATTTGGAGCTTGAAACATTCTATCTGTATCCATCCCACTAGCTTATGCTTCCATGCACTAAGGTGGACAGGAACATATCTGCACTGTGTCTAAAAATAGGCTTTCTGGTTGTCCAAATTCTACTGAGCAGAAGATTAAGAACTGAAAGATATATAGGCATGTGCAATATGTACCTGTGTAGAACTCATTTAGTTGAAGGATGTTGGATGAAAGGAGCAGATCAGTTGATGATCATTACTTTATCCAATAGAGTTCAAACAGAGATTTCTGGTAGAGGTCATTGCTTGGGGTTTCTTTTCTTCTTGCTGCTAATTGTCACCCTTGTTCCAAGTATGACACAAGAACAGACGAAAGACCAAATTGCAAGAGGAAAAAAGAAAGCTTTAATGCAAAGGATTCTCCAGCTTACATAGACCAATACGATACATTCTACTTGATTGGCTAGTTAATAAAAACATCTTTCTCACACACCGTCCTTGACAAGAACAGAAAAACAAGGTGGAACAACATCAGTTTATACTAATAAGTTATCACATTCCTACAACTCCCTAAAAATTCTCACAAGCCACTGTGAGAAATGATTGCCATTTCTCTCTCCCTGACCAGGCAGGCATCCACAGTTAATGTCACAGAATTGGGTCTTGTTCACTCTTTACCTGCAAGATATGTTGAACTCTTCCTGAGACCAGCATGTCTGAAATCAGTCCAAGAGAGATCTCACTTGGCTGAAAACTTCTGTTTCCCTTGGATTTCTATGCTCAGTGGGGTAGAAAGTCTGTTAAAGATGCACAATGCCCTCTTTTTCAAGTCAGGCTCTGAGGAGGCTCATGGACATACAGTGATTTCCAAGCACTTTTCCCTCAAAATCAGAAAGCTATGCCTTCCCACTCCTGAACCATTTTACTAAAATTAAAAGCATCAAAAAGAATAGGGGAAAAACCCAACCAACAAAATTGAAATCTTTCTTCCCTCTTTTGCAGAGTTGTCATGCCTTGATTGTAAATTAGAATTTTAGGACTTTAATGGGGAGCAGAGCATTTGGCTGCCTCATTTCATCCTAAATCAGAAATAGCATAATAGACCAGTTATTTCACAAAGAAAAGGACAGGAATTACTGCCCAGAAAACTGCCAGTTTTCTCCTGTCTTTGCAGCCAAGCCCTTGGGCCCCTTTCATCTCAGCCCCTGCTATAATTGTAACACCTGCTCTGGAGTTACATGGAGAGCTGAGCCGATAAAGGTGGTGGTTTGCAGACCTGAGCACACTGGAGTGCCTGAGCTTTTTGGAAGGCCCTGCTTTCCCTGGCCCAAATCCAATACACCACTTAGACATCTGCTTAACTTTAAGCATGTGAGTATCCCCTTTGAAGTCCTATGTATATTGTTTTGCTGGACTGAGGTCAATGAGCTCAGTACCTTGCAGGATTGAGCTCCTGAATGTCAGATTTGATTAAATGCTCCCCTTTTCTTCCCCCCTCCTCCTCTCCGACCATGAAAGCCTGACCAGAGCTAAAACAGCCTCAGCAAAAAAAAAAAAAAAAAAAAAAAAAAAAAAAAAAAAAAAAAAAAAATAGAAAAGAAAAGGCAGCTTTTGGGAATTGAGCCTGCCTCAGCTGTGGTAGCTTGGTTTTAAACTGTTGCAGATCTAACCAGAATAAAAGCAGAGCCAAAAATTCGATTTGAGATCTGGTTAAAAATTAAACCATCTACACTTTCCAAAGGGAGCTGGAGAATCCCAGCTAGGAGTGACAGTGATCATGATCGTGCTGCCTTTTTCTCCTTAAACTCTTGGTGCTCTTGCTTCACAGGTACGACTGTCTGTTTTATCTAAGTGTCCCCTGTTAATTGTCATCCTGTTTCTGTTTTTTTCCCGTGTGGCTCCAAACCGCGCCGTCCACAAGTGGAAAGGACCGTGCTCTCTCTCCCCCAGTCTGTTCCTTGTCAATTCGCATCACTTTAAGGTCAGGAAAGCTAACGGGGAACAAGGCACTGCAGCATTTGAACTCAACCTTGCCTTCCCAAGGAACAAACTGACAATTAGTACAGGGATCAGCATCAAAAAAGAGCAACCCAGCGTGAAGCCTGTCTAATTAGTCATATGAACAGAGGGCTTCCCCTCCACTTCCTCAGGAACACATGCCTGTCAGATCTGATACAAAGAGACTTCTCTCCCTAACATAATACTGAAATTAGGTTGAGGACAGGTAGCCCTGCTTGTTTAAGCAACAGGAGGCTTAGCCGCGGGATCGATTTGCACACCCGTATCCCCTGTTTCAACGTGCTTATGACCATGTGCTTTGCAAGTGATTGCAGGATGTTTCCTTCCTTGCAAAACTCAGGGAAAAAAAGAAAGAGTTGATCATGTTGCTAATCTTCTCGATTTAATAACACTTCTTGTTTAGATGGAAAAATGAGCAAGGGGAAAAATTAGAGATGAAAGCTGAATGACAGTCTCCTAATCTCAAAGAATTGTGCTGGTTGAGAGACTCCATGTGTCTGACTTTTTTTTTCTTTATGAACCAAGCATACCTTGATCCCCTACAATATCAAATAAGTATAACTTAAAACTTTGATTACTGCTAATTTTGCTGTAGGATTTGGATAGTGGATAAAAGCTTGAAATTAAGATCCTTTTGCATTTAGTTTCTGATGAAGGTGGTAACCAAAGCTCAGGCAGAATAACAGCTTGTCTAGACAGAGACACAAAGAAAAGGAACAAGGTAAATTAACTAAAAGTGTATTTTCTATGATTAGTTGTTTAAATTCCCAAGTCAAACTCCTAACTCAGAGTCGAAAAGTCCTTTATCTTACTCTGTGATTCTGCTGAATTTACTTTGTAAATGAAGCAAATTAGATTAAATAAAACTGCTTTTACCATGTCTTGAAACTTTTCTGATGTGGGCTACAGAATGTATGTGGCATGCTAGCAATCCTGAATTTTCATTTTTTTCTTGAACATAAGGTATGTTTTATAGTGCTTTGGCTTATTTCTGAAAAGAAAAAGGAGTAAGCTACTTGGACATCAAGGTAAAGAAACATCTGCATAGGTGCTGCATGTACAGAATAAGGAAAGAAAACACACACCTCCACCACTTCCACACTTCAGTCAGTGCATCTGCTGTGATTTTATGATGGTGACGTGTTGCAACAAGTCCCTCAGCAGTGGTTTCCATACAGACCATAGCCTAGACTGAGCTTGCTTCTCTCTTTCTCTCTTTCTCTCTCCCTTTCCTTTCTCCAAAGTGCTTTATGCCTCAGTTTCACTGATACATCTGTCCTTTCAGACAAACACTCTGCTCCTTCTGTAGGGGTGCCAAACAGCCATCAGGAAGCTTTGCTCCCACAGGGTACATAAGTCTGCCTGTTTCTGACAGGAGGCTGACAGCTGCATGTCCAGGTTTGGATTCCTGGCATGGCAGGAGAACACCAGTACCAGTCCAGGCATCTGTATTCAGGTTGCTCTTTTGTTTATATACCAAAAAAGGAACACAGATGTTTTTTATTTCATATAATGCTGGGCTGAGTCTTGGGAGACATGCATACACTTCCTACCATGCCATTTACCCTCTGCTGCTTCAGGGGACAAAGCTGGAACAGTTTATGTAGTTCTTCCTGTCCTATCTATCATGATCATACACTTATTTGCAAAGAACTTCAGCTGTCCCACTGAAAAGTGTGAAAGAAGGTCTTTTCATCATTAGTTATTGTTATTCATGCAGAAGCATAGGCACCCCTAGCTTGGGCTAAGTGTGGGCTTATGAGGAGAAATGCCTAGGATCTGACTCCCTAATTCAGTTCTTTGTTTCCCCATGCACCAGGGTGTGCATGCATGCATGTCGATTCCTCTGATATACTGCTTCAGAAATAATGCCACATGCCTGCCAGGGGAGCTGCATCTCCCCAGTATTCAAAAACTGCTCTCTGCTTTGTTCATGCAGATGTTCCATGTATTAATTAACTGAAATCAGATACTTGTTGCTTTTAGGAGCTTGTATTTAAATAGACACTTGGTGGCACACTTTCTCTGAACAGTGCTGTGGGAATACTTAGCTCTTTTGCTAGAGACCCTTTTTGTTATCTTTCCTTGTCCTTGGCATAGTGTATTCATACAGGCTGCCAGCCTTGTCCTCTGACTTTTGCAGCTTACCTGGAGAGGATGAGCAGGTGCTTTTACGAAACAAACAAACAAATCATTTCCCCACAGATTCCTTTCCAGTTTCCCAGAAAGAGAAGAATATTGACAGAGTTTTCTGCAAGCTTTGATGACCACCTGTGTGGCTTCAGTTCATATGAATTTCACTGTAGTCTTTGAGTGGTGGAAACACAAAGTCCTGCTCTCATGGATTTCCTGGGCATTCCTTCCTGCTCCTGCATTGCTGCTTTCTAGAGGGTACAGTACTCTTCAGTATTCGCATATACTCAACAAAACACCAGCATTTGCTTTAGCTAGTCTTAGTGACACTTATTTCTGTTGCACTCACACATAAGAAAGAATCTCACTGTATTAAAAAAAATAGTATTTGTACAGGTAATAAGAAGATAAGTGCTTTTTGATTATTCCTCATAAAAATATTTGTGACTCATAATTAGTATTTACCCTGCTGCCCATCTCATATGAATACTTGCCTAATACTATTGCTCAGCCATAAAGCTGACTTTTGCTTCCAGCAGAGTTCAGTGCTGTGAGCTGGCTAATACTGGTGTCTTCTCTCTGTGAATATGCATTACTGGATCACTAAAAGAAGAATTGTGCGTACATTGCCCTGAAATTTTGCAGTTTTACATGGTGCACTGTTGCCTTCCTGTGCTTGGTGAAACATTGGTTGAAATGTGGAAAAAGTATAGGCAGTACCCAATGTCTGTTGAACTTACAGCTCTGATCATCTTTCCTTTGGGCTGCTTCAGGGATGCAATGGACTGCACAGCACTGGGCCTGGGGGCCACTAATGAACCAGTAGTAAAGAACTCTGGCAAAATCCACTGCCATTAGAGCACAAATGTAGAGAAATGGCCATACTGTAAAATATTTCATGTATTTAGCCATGGACAAGAACTGAAGGGGAAGAGAAAGAACAGAGGGACAGAAGTATGTTACATATCAAAAATGTCTGTCATATAATGAACAGGTAATTAGTTGCCTGGTGTTTTATCTACAGTTTCCCCCAGCCTTGCAAGTAGTATTTTAATTAACAGGATAGTTGTCCAAAGCAGTCTTTGTTTATCTGCTCACTCTTGTTACTTGGCATATTTTACAGCATTTACTGTTCTGCAAAGTTCTGAGGACTTCTGTGAGGAAGAAAAGAAACAGCAGATTTGGTTCCCAAATGCTCTAAAGCTCCATTTAAAACCAGAGAGTGAGTAAAGGCTTCCCATCACTCACATGGGAAGGTTTCAGATGATATAATAGTGTATTTTTCATCCTTTACAGCTCTGGTTCAGGTCTGTTAGCCATTTCAGCAGTGTCCCTCCCAGGGAACGTTAGCGATTCTGCTCCTGCTGACTCACAAAAGGCTCCACTTCCTTGACACATCACAGTGACTGCAAAGAAAGCCCTTCTCCATGTGAGCCATGCAGCAGCCCAGCCTGGTTCTTGTTACGTTCCACTCCATACCACTATACTTCTGCATAGAAGCAGTACCCACCCAACTGGGGTCACGTCTGCTGCTAACAATCTGCCGACATATTAGATAATTTATATGGGTTTCTTTGCTGCTGCCAAGGGCAAAATATTCCCACATATACTGGTTTTTGTTATCTTTTTTCTTTTTTAAACCAGATGCAGGTCAAGCTGCAAAAGCAGGGAAAGTTCCTGAAGTATTGTGTGTTTAACACTGCCTTGTCTGCTCCCCAGAGGTCTAGGATATGAAACAACTGGGAGGGAACAGTCAGAATTTTTCCTCTTGGCATGTCTGATGGGTCTTTCACTTCTTTGTTTCTTCCTGTACTCATCTAATGTGAATGCTGTGCAATTTACTGTCGCTCTCTTTTAATTGAGGCAGGTCTAATCTAAGGATTCACCTGCAGGATCTTCATCTTCAAGACTGAACACACAGACAGTTTGCAAGACATCTTAATGTCTCCCACAGAGTTTTTGACCCCAAAGCACTGTCTTTGTTTATGTAACACAAAACAGATATGGGTCATTGTTGTGATATTACCATGAGGGAGCTATGTTTCTTTCCTATTTCTCAAAACTGTTCTCCTTTAGGAAACTTGATTGAAACAATTCTGCCTATCCCACCCCTTCTCCAATAACACTTCTGAACTACTTGGGTAATTTCAATTCAATTTGGAAACAAGGACAGGATGTCAACAAATTTCAGTGTCTACTTGTTTTGTGACTATAGACAGAATTCTATATATATATATATATGAGGCCAGAATTCTCTTCATACTTCCATTCATGGAAGAATTACAGCATGGCCTGATTCTCTTATTAGAAAATTATTGACATAGCAAACTTTATCACAAGACATAAATTCATGGGTGACCAGCCTTCATAGGTTCTACTACTTTCTATTACTAATCAAAAATATTTCTTTATGTCCCCTTCAATACATGCAATGGAGAAACTGTACCTAAATTTGCACATACTGCTTCTCCACTGCATCACAGAGGAATAGCCTGGTTCCCAGAAAACTGAGCGTGGGGTAGATGTACCAGCAATCTTGCTTCTTGAGCCTCAGCAACTGGTCTTGTTTCCCAACACATGGGGTTTTACGAGCTTTGACATGTTCTTCCTTGCTTTGATTACACAGGTTTCATTTGCTATAAACTTCTGTTAATAAAAACAAACCAAGCAAAAAAAAAAAAAAAAAAAAAAAAAAAAGTAAATTCAAATTATACCAGAGAAGGCAAAATTAACCTTAGTTGTTTGGCATCTTTGGCTACGATCTCTTATATAATAGTAGATACCTTTTCCAGTCCCTAGCATGTGGATGACTAAACAAGCTTGTTAGGAGCTTCACTGTAAGCCTTTAAAAAGGACCTCACCTAGACTTGTCTTAAGCTATTTGGTATCAGTGGGGCACATGAATATCAAATCTGCTGAACAGATAGTAAATCTGTTTTCTGTCTTTTGTCTTAAGAAGGGAACCCAGCTTTTGTAAAATCTGGGTTCCATATGCAGAGCCAGCAATGAAGTCTTTCCTTTCACAGGAAAAGCCTGCACCCGTGTCCTCAAAGTCTCATCAGCTCTGTTATGCCTCTCATGTCCCTTCCTTCCCCCCCAGGAGATTCAAAGTACCAGTGCTTTGGTCAGGCATGCCTTTTCTTTACTAGAGACATATGGTAATAAGTAGGTTTCATGTCCCCATTACCTGTTAATAAAGAGGCACATTGAAGGACCAAGGTGAAGAGCCTAGCAAGGAACTGCAGATTCCAGTGTCAGTTGCATGAGTCAACAAAGATGATGTGAACAGGTTATAAACAGCCTACTAACATAATTCATGCTGAGTTTGGCTGCAAAAGTTTGTTACAATACTTCCCCCCTGATTTATGGCTTTGAGGGGAGGTTATTTTGAGATATCAAGAACTAAGTTCAGGAATATGGTTAACTGATGAAATTACTCCATCTTTGCTAGATGGTGCATGGCATGTTTCCTGTGGATAGCTGGGCCAAGATCGCCAGCAACTGTGTGTTAGCAAAGATCCATCTAAATAGTGGCTTAAGAATGTATAACAGTGACACACCACAGGAGGAACACTGCAGGATGATCACTGTTTATTAACTCCTCTAGGTCTGGGGCTGAATGTGACAATGTTTCAGCTTTACATCAACATTTATATGCTCTGAAAGAGCTGGCATTTCACAGCAAAAACCACTTTTCTTTAAAATAAAATTTAAAAAATCTAAAGTAAAATGAGACCCAAAGTGAGTTACAGATGTCAAGGACTGTAGGCTGCCAGTGATGACATGAGATAGCACTCAGATGACTTAGGCAGTGCGTGAATAAACTGAAAATTCTTTTGTTGAAAAAAAGACAGGAAAAAGAAAAGATGGTTTTCACTTCCTCTCTTTCTCTAATGTACAACCTTCCTTCTCTACCTCTGTAGCCCATGCATCTCTCCGTTACGTGTTTCAGATGCACTCAAAAGTTGGTTCTTTTTGGTTCTCAATTTCCCATGAAAGCCCTGTCATTTCATGACAGTTGGTTCTCTGGATTTCAACATGGTGCATCTTGAAGAATGCACATTTGTGTTAACAGAACAAAACCAGGATAAGTGACATGGATACATTTGGGATCCCATTCTGTGCTAAGTGGCTGCATCTCCAGTCCCACCATCGCTACCATCTACACCACCACTGGTAGGACAAGTGCATGCTCCTCCTTCCACCGCCACCACCATGGAAAGCACAACAGACACAAATTTTAAGGCAAAAGAGCAAGGTCCAGAAATAGATAATAAATTATAAGGTTATAATGTTATTCAAAACTGTACATACTTTGTTTTTAGTGGAGAAAACCAGCAAAGTGAAGGTGACCATTGTGTTGTGCTTGTGACTGGTCTGCACCCATTCAGTTTTCCAGTGCGCAGGTCACACATTAGAGAAGGATCAGTCACTGTAGATTAGCAGATGTCATCCATTTTATTGACAGCAGAACTAAGTAATACTCCTTTTTCTGCAGCAGTCGGTAGTTTCTCTAAAGACATTTCTAAATTCAATTGCTGTTGGGTTAATTCCTCTTCTCTTATATCATACTGCAGACTGGACAGCTGCCTCAGCTGGTGTCTGAATCCTCAACAAAGAAGAGGTCAGCAAAACTATTTTTCAACATTTAGCAGAAATCTACTGAAACTGTCAATTTTAGAAAGCTGATGGCAAGTTGTTTGACAGATGCCAAGTGGTAAGAGCCCAAATATACTATTGGGAATGTTTATTTGTGGGCATAATCTCCCCTGTCAAACTGAAGAAAAGGAAACCATGCGGGTTTCAGATATTAAGTGACAGTTTTCATGTAGTCTTTCTTTCACTGGAAATGTGAGTGCATGTTAAACATAGAAGTGCTCTTCCCAATCCCTAGGAACACATCAGTGCAAAAGGCACACAACCCTTTGAAACTGAACTGAGAAAGTATAGGGTTCAAGTATTGGTTGTTTTGCTAACAAAAATATTTTAAAACCTCTCTGAAAACTGACCTAATTGAATATGATTGTGTCATTGGCTGTTGGTGGGTGGGAAGGTCAGGTTTAAAAATAGACTCTCATTTCTTTGTGAGAGCTCAGAGAGAGTCTACAAATCAAGGCGCCTTCCCAAGTGCCCTGTTTTATAGGCAGTACTGACACCTACCTCTAGGTGGTACTTTCAATCAGCAAACTCTGATGCCTTTTTTGCAGCAGGCTGGTATCACTCCACTTGGGTTTGGGCAAGGCAAAGCAGGAACACAGAGAGTTGCAGTTCTGGGCTAGAGTCTAAGACTAGTTAATTCTGGCCTTGTGTTCCAGTTACCACATGGTACTGATCAAAATCAACTGTGGCATTGCCAAGGAAGGGTGGAGGCATCACCTGAGGTACAAAGCTGTCATTACAGCTGTAAAAGTTTAGCTGTGCTTAAGTCACTCTTCCTTCTTAGCATTTCCATCCCTGGAACTTAGCACTACATTTTTTCTCTCTCACTCTTAGACCGTTGGTCTTAGGTTTTTTTCCCAGTACCAAATATCCGATATGTCTATGCATCTGTTTATTTTGCCAGAATTAACCTTGGGTTTCCCTTTTTGACATAAAACATCTATTATAAAGTACTCACTAAATTATGTCCCAACATTCCCCCTCTTATCCCTTCTATAGCCTTACTGTACACCATTATCTTTCTTTTATGGTGCCACCCTTCGTTTTACTATCTGCTTAGTAAATCCACATAATTTATTCTAGTAGGATAAAGGGAATTTTCTCTTTAATTCTCATTTTTTCTAGGCCTTGTTAGGGGATCCATGCTAATCACAGTTAACAGTTTTAGTATTTTGTACACTCTATAAAGGTGAATATCACTTTCCACAAGATTACTTACATCTAAGTGTTTCAAACCTGAGAGACAAGGTTTGTCTTGGCACGGGCACCCAAAGCATTCCTGGTGTTAGAAAGAAAAAAACTTTAAAATTCTTGTACTGTACTTTGGTGGCTGTCTTTGAAGTTGAAAGATGCAGAGTTCTGTATTCCATACCTACTTGAGAGTTTCTGTAACAGAAAGAGGGATGTGAACTCAGGTATATGAAAAGGGGTGATGCCATAGAATTTTAAAGTGAACCCACTCATTTCAGCTTGTGCAAGACCTAAGCTCTTGATCAAATCCTTAATTTGCCAGAAAGTGACAATGTAAAATATATTCCTTAACTTGAAATATACTATTTTAACCTGTTTAAAATAATAATTTCCATTACTGGAAAAATGTTTCAGTTAATGAAATGGGTTTTTTTAATTTGATTTTTTTTTCCTTTGAAATCCATGTACAGATGGAATTAAAGCCTATGACTTCAGCTGATTTTCATCACAAAAATATCTCTTAAAGAGAAAAAGACAAAATGTTCAGCCTTAAATTTAAGAGACAATCATGGAGGCAAAATAGGTTGCCCCCAGTCCTCAGCAGTGTTTATGGGGGAACACAAGGAGGCTAATCAACCTCTAGTGTAACACAGGGCTACCTTGGCTACTAATCATCAGCTATGTTGTGGCAGGATTTGGGTATACTGGGTAACTATGGATAGAGAGAAAGGCCAAATCCTGGTCCAAAGTCCTTGCAGTATCCTAGCAGGCAGACTCGGAGCAGTGGTGAATGGAGGAGTGAGCTGTCTTTTTCCACTGATGGTCACCTTGCACAAAAAGAATCTCTCCTGCCCAGCAGTCACTGGTGGGGTTCCCTAAGGCCCAGTACTGGGGCCAGTCATGTTTAATATCTCTATTGATGATGTGGACAAGGTCTTGAGTGCACCCTCAGTAAGTTGGCAGATAACAAGAGGTTGGGCAGGAGAGTTGATCTGCTGGAGGGTAGGAAGGTTCTGCAGAGGGATCTAAACAGACTGGATCAGTGGGCTGAGGCTCAATAATGCAAAGTGCTGGGTCCTGCGCTTGGTTCACAACAAAAGCCCCCGCAGCACTACAAATCTGGGGAGGAGTGGCTGGAAAGCTGCCCAGCAGAAAAGGAACTGGGGGTACTGGTCAACAGCCAGCTGAACATGAGCCAGCAGAGCACCCAGTTATCCTGGCTTGTATAAAAAACTGTGTGACCATCAGGACCAGAGGAGTGATTTTCCCTCTGTACTCGCCACTGGTGAGGCCACACCTTGAGTACTGTGGCCAGTTCTGGGCCCCACACTACAACAAAAACATTGGCGTGCTGGAGCCTCTCCAGAGAAAGGCAACAAAGCTGGTGCAGATTCTACAGAGATTAAATCATATGAGACAAGTGGAGGCTCAGGGGGGACTTTATCACTCTCTCCAACTGTCTGACAGGAGGTTGTAGCAAGGTGTCTCTTCTCCCAGGCAGCCAGTGACAGGACAAGGGGACATAGTGTCAAGCTGCACCAGAAGAGATTCAGTTTGGGCATTGGGAGGAATTTTTCTCATGGAAGGGGTTTTCAAGCATTGGAGTGGACTGACAGGTAGTGGAGTCACCATCCCTGAAAGTGTTTGATAAATGACTGGAAATGGGACATACTGCTAGGGTTTAGGTGGCAAGGTGGTGATCAGTCAAAGGTTGGACTTGATGATTTTGGAGGTCTTTTCCAACCTAAATGATTCTATTTTTTTTTAAGCTCCCCATTTATGTCCCTAATGCTGGGACAAAAGAACACACTGGAATGCAAATGTAGTTCAGTCCTGGTGTAACCAAAGATCATCTAACTAAAAGCCCAGGAAACCTGATTTTTCTGCTATGGAAAAAAATAAGATGCATGATAGATAGTAAGTGTTGTCTCTCTTTTGTTAGAAAGGAGCTGTTCTCACACTTTTAAATTCCCCTTGATTTTATCCCTAAGATATCCAATGTACATGACTTATACCTATTTATGAACTATATCTATGATTGTATTTCTTCAGCACAAATAGCAAAGTATTATCTGATTAGTTAAGTTTCATTTGTTTTATAGTAACAGCAGAAACAATTCTATCAAATCTTGTTAACCTTTCCTGTATCTTGAAAAACCCAGCCCAACCTGGTACCCTGCAAGAATGCTTGAGGTTAATACATCTTACTCTTGTCTGGCTATATTTTAAACTGCCAGATTTGAGCACTACAAGATCATAAAGGTTCTTCATTAGCAAAAACTACACACTTAATTATATTAAATATAAGCTGTTATAATCTCATGTCTGTCATAGGGCAATGCTAGTTTCTATGTCCCCAGAAGCCGAATTAATTTGTATTTTCATTACTGCACTCATTATTGGTGAAGGTTTTAAGATCAACCATGAATACTGTACCATGGTCAACAATAAGTTAAGCTCTAAAACCAGCCAAAAATTCCTGGTAAGGCTGAACTGAAATATTGGTTCAAGCTCTTCTCTGATCCATGCTAAATGAACTGTTAACTTTAAAGGGGCCATAATTTCACCTCTGATCACCTGAAAGCTGATGGCAACCTACTTGGCTTGTAGCCACTCTTCATGGTGCAAATTCCAGGTTGATTGGTTTCCTCACTTTGATATAACTAATGGAAGCAAGCTGGCTTCTCCTGCAAACCCGTGCAGGCAAGGCAGGAAGTGCTTACCTCGTAGGGTTGTCTTCATGCTGCTGAAATGAAAACCCTCTCAGTGTCAGTCTTCCAGCAAAGTGTATGCTGGGAGTTACACAAACTTGTGAACTGTTTTCCCCCACTGTTATTTATGACCACATTATTTCAAATAAGCTTAGTTTTGCTCTGCAAGCTTAGCTGTTGCCAGATAAATCAGTGGTATGTTATGGGTCTGAAATATGTTATTCAAGCCCTAATCCCGAATGCTTTCGAAACTGCAGGCTTTAAAAAAAAAAAAAAAATCCTTTTTATGCCAGAACACCCCCTGTCCTGTTCCCCATACTGTTAAAATAAGCAAAAGCAATGCCTTTCACCATGCCACAGTGTGGGAATGCTTCTCCCTCCATCCTTACCACGTGGATATAAGCCAGAAATATCTGGCATTTGTGGTGCCTGGTGGGTCCAGCAGCAAGACTCTCTCTTCACCCACTGGGTTTCTGTGATCATGGCTGAGACTTCATGCAGCAGAAGGCTGCTGCTGGAGCAGCTCTTCAGTGACAGCAGTGCTGCTCCCAGACCATATCACACAATCTGTTACAAGCTCTGCATGAGCTGGGAGACTTGTAAAGCACAGTGCTTCTTTTCACTTTCCAAGCTCACTAGGCCAGAAGTTAAACCTTCTTTGTTCTATGTTCACCTTATTCCTCCTTGTTTTCTATCTTTTAATTTTCTTTTTCTTTTCCTTTATTTTTTATAGCTATCATTTTTTTACACCTACCAGGAGAGGTGGACACAAATTACATACACATCACTGAGCAAAAATGGAAAAACTACCTCTACTGAAGTTTTTGGGAAGTGGCTGATAGCCTTCTTTTAATGCTTTCTACCACTGGCCTTCAAAGCAAAAGTCGTTTTCTTTACTCATTGTCTTAGGGCGTATTCTACTGCTGTATGTTCACAGAGGGAAAATATGCAGAGATCAGCAGTTTCAAAGGCAGTCTCTAATTTTAGGTCCTTAGCTTTGGATATTTTGGGACAGAACTTTGGACACAACAAAAAAAAAATTGCAAGGAACTATAAATCTAGATGAAGTAAGTATCACCCAAGACATCTCGAACTGGAGACCCCAAACTAGACTCTTCTATTTAAAAAAAAAAAAAAAAAAAAAAAAAGTTTTAACATAGGTCAGAAAGGTTTTTTCTTAGTTGTTGAGGCTTCTATTCTTTTCAGCACTTTTCACTACTCCTATTTTCATAGTGCCACTACAGGCAACACTGAAACTCTCCTACCAATCCAAGGGCTGCAAAAGTCAAGAGAAAAATTTGCCCTTTCTCATAAATGTGCACATGATCATCTTTAGGGCTGTGTAAAGTCTGATGACTTTTTTAACCAAAAAATGCTCCTTGAGACTTTTTTTACTTAGCTGAAATTGTTCTAAATACTTCTAAATTGTCAATTGATTGTTCATTAGTATTCCTTAAATGAGCAATTTCCAACAAACAGCAAATAAATTAGCTATTTAAATCCCGCTTGCTTAATAAAGCTCAAAAGTTCTGATTTATTACTTTTTAATGAAAAATAAAAATGAAATGAGGAAAAAGACAAATAGGCCTTAAAGAAAATGAAAAAAAAAAAGAGGTTCACTTAAAATATCTTTCACAGATAAAAGAAAAAAGAAGAAATAAATATTGTTTCATGAGCTTGAGGAACATTTTCCAAAGGTGTTCAACTGAACAATCAAGTCACACACTAGCCAGAGATTTACTTTAACCAACAAACAAAGTGAGTGGCCGCTTTCCTGAAGACTGCAAGCCCAAAATTTCAGGTGGACCATTGTACCTGACCAAAGGAGAGTGAGCCATCATGTCCTTGCAGCCTGCCAGGAATTGCATCTTGACTTCCATCATCAAGGTAAAAGTCAAGAAGCTCTGTCCTATCTCAAGGACAAATAGACAGACATACATATGCCTGTCAGGATATCTCAACTCCAGTGAGACTTCAAAAGTCAGGAACTAGAAGAGATTTTTCCAGTGCTCCAGCGAACTGCTTCCATATCATTGGCATGAATTTTCATGTCTTTAAAGTGAGCACTGAAATAAAGAAGTCTTGTTTTCCACAAAAGTTTTGGTCCAAAGCAGTAGTTTCATCTTACAGTAAACCTTGTGCTATGGCAGATCATGGGTTTCTTGTATTGGTTCATGGAAGGCAACTAAGAAAAGCACCACTGGGCAAGTTTAAGTGTATGGTACAGCAGATGTATGTATGTGTATAGAAAAGTGTACACACAAGCACATTTTGTTCATTTTGAATAGCATTCCCATCTGCTACTAAACAAGTCACACTTTATGATTTATAAAATTTTGAAGTGTTCTGAAATGCTTTGTGAGTAAAGAAATTAATAATAGTTTTTGTGTAAAGAAACCAGACAAACAGATTCTGTTCCAAGCCATTGAAAAGTAGTTCTCTCCAATGAAGAAGTGGGACAGACAATTCTGTGTTCTCTGTTGTCTTTCTTAAGACCTGTGAAGGAGCTTTTCTAAACTTATCTTTCATTTCTAACATGTCAGCCTTTCTGCTTAATTCTGCCAGTTAATTAATATTTCCTCTAACTCTGCAAAACAGGTGGAAGGGATCCTAAGGACTTTGATTTGGAATTGAGCATAAAATGGTTGTATAAAAATACAGTGTTAAAGAAGTGGCTTTTCATCACACTTCTGACTATTGATTTAAGCCCCAAAGTCCAAAGCTGGTGCTTGGTCCCTTCAAGCTTGGTGTGCATTGCATAGGTCCTGGCAGTTAGGGGTGTTTGGGAGGATGATTCGTTTTGCTTTGGTTTTCAGTTAAGTGATGTTGGGAAAGACGAACAATATAAACTTGTGTGTTAATTTTTTATATGTGTATACCTTTAAAAAACCACAACGGCTCATGATTTTTGGTAGGTGTGACATGAAAGGAGGCAGAGGTTCCCTCAATGAATAGAGTCGGGAAGGCCCTGCTGCCTCTGCCTAGCCCATCCCGCCATGGGGAGCCCAGCCTTGCCCTCCACCACCCGCCGGTCCAGGACAGACTCTTCTGGGGCACGATGTGGTGCTGCCCGGCCGCCGTGGAGCATCGTCTCCCGGGAGTGCAAGAGCTGTCCCCGCCGCGGGAAGGGAGGCTTACAGTCCCCACGCCCCCCGGGGCAGGCACGGCACCGGCGGCTGCGAGCCCGCTCACCCCATGACAAAGATTTTGCAATATTGGAATTAAGAGATCGCATACAAAGTCCTGTATTGCTTGGTTGTGCTTCAAATTATAGCTGCAGAACGTTAGGAGTTTCAGCCCTTAGTGAAAATTTCGTCAGCTTTCAGTGACAGTTTTAAAGCGAAAAAAATAATCTGTGGAGTACCAAAACTCAGATATTTATTTTTAGTAAAAATGTCATCACAGTCATTAAATAAAAACTTTAGGTTTATACGGAAAATAGTGTATTTTCTGCACGTGAAAGGACATTCAAATCTAATTGTGTCCAGCTGATGCGGCGATATGTGAGAGCTAGATGATCTTCCAAGCTATGCTGAACACAAACCACGCTATACACACACAGATGGCACGTTGGAATAGGTGCCTCTGGATGCGCTTATCCTTGCGCTTTTGCAGCGGCTGTGCGTGCGCTCGTCCGCTTGTACCACAAACAGATTTACCACACGGCTCTGGGTCGGGAAGGATGTGTTTAATGACCCTCCTGGCTGCGAGACCTCCTGCGTGTGCATCTGTCCGTGCGTCCGTGTGTCTGTGTGTGTCTGGGTTGTTGTACCCGGCTGTTCGCGCTCTCCGCGGACAAAGACGTCTCTCGTTCAGGAGCGCGGCTGCCTGCAAAGTGTGAATAATTTTCAGCGAGGAGTTACACTAAATGGGAAAGCTTTTAGCACATTATCCACTGGCAATTGGACTATAATCTAATTGTCAGCCCTCGGGTCTTAATAGAGCCTTTCTCTTTCCACCATTGTATTTGCATCTGGGAGATGCCTAATAGGTTTAAAACGCCTCGCATTTTGCTCCAATAAGCCACCTTCTCGCTGTAGGTGACATTGAGCTGTTTTTGGTGTGAAATTGGATCTCAGGTGCCTGGGCTTCTGCCTTGCTGGCGCGGCTCTTTCCGTGAAGGGGAGAGCACGGAGCGGCGGCAGGGGAGCGACGTCCCCGCCGCAGCAAGAGCGCTGGGAGCGGGGGCTGCTCCGAAATCGGGGAGCGCAAAGAGAGTGGGAATCCGGCGGACAGAGCAATAGAATTACGTGCAGCGAAGGACAAAAAAGCTCTTGAAAGCAGGGCTGATGATCTCGTGAGGTTGCAGGGGAGTAGAGCCAGAGCCAGAGCCGGGTAGCGCTGTAGCCATGGCTTTGTAAAGTAGCGGTGCTTTCACAAGGCACAAACGGGCGAGCCGGAGACCCTGCCCGAGCGAATAAACCCCAGTCTTTATGCTGGAGAAACTGGTTTTTATCTACAAGGGTGAAAAATAAGAAAGAGCAAAAGATTTTAACTCTTCCTCCTGAGGCAGGAGTAAACTCAATCCCAAAAGCAGCGCTGTAGGTTACCTTGGAGAGGGGTTGCGGGCTGGAGGGTCAGACACACGGCCCGGGCAGCACCGGGCCAGCAGCGGTCAGGGTGGGACGGCGGCAGGGAGGGTCTCGGCAGCGGCACCCTGCACCCGTAGGCTCCTAAGTAAACGTGGTCCTTGCCCTCCGCACAGGCTACGGATCCGGAGGGGAGACGGGGAAGTGACGGAGGCAAATGCCAGGTTATCCCAAGGGACACCGTGAGAAAAGCGGGTGTCAGCTCGGCTCGGTGCCGGGCCCATTTCGGGGCGCAGCCCCGCGGGTGCCGCAGCCCAAGTTTGCCTCTGTGGCGTGAAGCGTGCGGCGTGGGGGCTTTTGAGGGAACAAAAAAAGCCTAAAAGGGCAACGGTCCCTCATCACTACGCGAAAGAATTGCTTAAAACTGAGCGTGGTTCCCCGCCCGGTGTGCGCCCCTCTCCGCGCACCCCACCCGCCCGCGGGCCTGCGCGGCCGCGCGGAAACGCGCAGCATCGGAGCTCTTGTCACACAAGCGAAGGAGCACCTGACATCATCCCTCTGGACCCTAGGCTGCTTGGCGGATTTCTGCGGGTTTTCTGTCCCTCGTGTGTCGCTCCTGTCGTGATTTTGTCTAGGTGAGGAATGGGCCGGGAAGAAGCGGTGCTCATGGCTTTCACGGGATCGAGCTTTCTCCTTGGCTCTTCAGGGATCAGAGAGGTGATTTAGAGGCGGGCTGCAAGCTCCCTGTTTGAAACCCGACGGCGAAACTGAGACCTAGTCCTGATTAAAGCTGGGAACCGAACGAGCGCGATGAGGTGTGCAGCGATTACCGCACTCTGTTTTTTGCTGGTGCACAAGAGAGTAAGGAGCTTTTTAGGCAAAGGAAAGTGGGGAGAAAAAAGTATTTTGAAAGAATAATGAAGCTTAATGAAATGTCTCTGTCACAGCAGGCTGACACCAGCGACAAACACATGGATTTGCTAGATTAAAAACAAACTGCAGTGTAGATTGCGTGTTCTTCTTATAAGGATAAACAATAACGAAGGATTTAATTGAAACGGGTTCAAGCGAGGCAACCGCCCTGTTGGGGAGCAGCAGGGTTGGTAACTCTGCTCTCGGGAGGGGGTCGGTACAGTGGTGACAGCCGCTCTGTGCCTGGGCGCGGCGGGGACTGGCAGCTCCGGTTCGCATCCCCTGGGAAGAGCGCGCCGACATTTCTGAATACATCCACTTGGTTGGGAAAGCAGAGAGGCATCAAGAGCTTTAGGGTAGTAGTGTGTTCCCCTGCCACCCCCTGGTATCTGGAAGCCGGCCCGTCGCCGGAGAGGGCCGTGGGCAGGGACGTCAAAGCAGCCCAGGGAAGCCGGGCTCTCACCCTTTCCTCACTCGGGTTGCCTGATCTCTGTCTCCCCACTTCGGCCCCGGCGGGGGTGGGAGCCGTAGCGAGGATTAGACGGCCGGAGTTGAGACCCATTCCCTGCCCACGGGGAAGGAGGGGGTGCTCTGGGCGTCTAGACAACGCTCATTTCCTTATCGGAGGCGGAGCGAGGGAAAAAAAACCCTAAAAAATATACAGATTCTCGTCGGAGAGAGCGAAAAATTGCATGGCTTAACCAAAGAAAAGCCATCCCGTGTGGACGGACCCGTTTAAAATAAAATAAAACGAAGCTCCTGGTTTCTTTCCACCCCGGTTTTTTTACCTCCAAGGTATGAACAGAGATATGCAAGCCCCCAAAGCTCGTTCCTCTCACCGGGGGAAACCTCCTACCCGGAGGTGAGCAGCAGCCCCGTCCCAGCTCCACGGCCGCGCCGCGGCCTCGGTTCCCCCTCGCCCGCCGCTCCGCTCCCCTCCCCTCCGCGGCCAGGTGCGCCGTGCCCCGCTCACCGCGCAGCGCTTCCCCCCGCCGCGGCCGAGTCCTCCTCCCCCAGGCCAAGGCAATGACCGGTCACCCCGCGGGACTGGAAATCCCGCGGCGAGGGAGAGCAGAAATCGGTCCGGAGCTGCCTCAGCTGCCGGGGCTGAGCCGGTGTTTCTCAGACGGACGCACAGAAATATCCACAGTCACCCACCGCCCCTCTCCCCTCAGCTCCAATGGACCGGGGGCAGCCCCTGCTAGGGACAGGTATGTTACGACCTCACTGCTGGGGGACGGAAATAAGCAAGGGAATAAGAGAGGTTGTTTTTGGGGTTTTGGTTTGGTTGTTTGGGATTTTTTCTTTTCGGCTTTGTTTGGGTTTGTTTTTTTGTTTTTGTTTTGGTTTTTTTTTTTTTTTTTTTTTTTTTTTTTTTTGGGGGGGGGTTTGGGGTTTTTTGGTTGGTTGGCTGGTTTGTGGGGGTTTTTTTGGGTTTCTTTTGTGGTTTTTTTTTTGGGTTTTTTTTTTTTGTTTTTTTTTTTTTTTTTTTTTTTTTTTTTTAGGATGTGTGCTGTTACTTTGACAGGAACCTCTGGGTTTTATTATCCTTACTTGTGCGGCGGGGACAGTAGGTAGGAAACCAAAGGAGACTTAGGCATCCCTGTTACCACCAGAAGAAAGGTGAAGAGGGTAACTTCCCCGGCTGTTTGTACCCTCCTTTGCCTTTCTTTTCAGGCAGGCCGGACCCTGCTTTTCAGGTAGGGCCAAAGGAGCGCAGGACCGAGAGCTCGGGACCTGTCCCAGAGGGGTCCCAGGAGCGGAGCTGTCGCGCAGGGAAAATATACCCATAGTTGGCGGGATAAAGTGGTAAAGTGTTGGGGGGACTTTTTGTTTGTTTTTTTTAAAGATTTTTGTCGGCAGAACCTCTCGTCTCTCTTTCCCTGTGTCAAGCAAGAGGCGATGTTTCGTGAGCTGACCCTCCCGGCTCGCCAGCCGCGGGGCTGGCTGGGCTCTCCCTTTTCGCCCCTCTCCTCCCGCTAATGCCTGAGGCGAGACCGGGCCCCCAGACCGCTGTGGGCCACGCCGATATTCTCTGCCAGACGCTTTAGGCGCTTCTAAATATGCACGTCCCGTTTGCGATAGATATTCTATCAGCAAATTCAGGTAACAAAAGGGCAAACTGCAGTTGGTTCTCGCTGATCTCAAAGCGATAAAGCACTATTTCGTCTTCCCCGCTCCACTGGCTGGGAAGGGTGACCCAAATGATTCTTTCTCCATAATAATTAAGTATAGTAGGAACGGGATCGACACCGGGTATGTATGCTTCTGGCACGAGCCTGCATAATAAAAGTCCTTGGGTTCTGTTCTAGGTTTAAAAGGTGGAACTTCATTGATAAAGTTGCATGTCCTCTTGTGAGTCGTTCTAGCGAGTAAATATCTTCACTGATATTTTTATTTAAAGGAATTTATTGAAACGCACAGCTTTTTTTTTTATTTAATTTATTCATGAGAGTATGTTTACACTGTATGTGTGAAAGAGTACTGGTGAGAAACTTACTTAAATCACCGCCTTGGAATAAGCTACTCGTTGGTACCATCAGCCCGTCCCGACTTTCTCTGTCTTATGTGCTTGATCGATGCCATCTATATCGCCGCAGACGATGAAACGGATTTGAAGAAAACTGTGCGATCAGCGGCCCACGCACTGCTTTGGCTGCAAGGGTCTCACCTGGAGTCGGCGGAGTACATCTCGCCGGGATGACAATATTTGGGATCCGGTGCAGCAAAACCAAGGGTACGATCAGCCTTAAGGAACATTCTGTCCCAACAGAAAGCACACAACGACGAAGACGGCTGCTTTGAAAGCTGCGGTCTTTTAATATTTCAGTGTAAAAGAGAAAACTGACACTCACACACACGCACCAGAAAAATTCACAATTACATTTCATCCTTTCAAGCGCCTCTCCGCCGTTTCTTGCCTCGGCAAAGTGAATAGCCTAGGGACCTTCTCGGGAGCATCCCTGGCCGCGAGGCCTGCCCCCTCCTTCCCCCCGCGGCGCTCAGAGGAGCGGATGGCGCTTCCCGAACCGCAGCCGGGGCCCCGGCGGGGAGCGGGGCTGGGGTGCCCAAAAGGGGAGCGCTGCAGGGAGCTGTCCCGAGGGCCGCCCCCCCCCCATCCCCACCCTGCGGGCGGGCAGAGGCGAGCCCTCCCCTCCCCTCTTCTCCCTCCCCTCTCCTCCGTCCGTCCGTCCGTCCGTCCGTCCGTCCGTCCCTCCCTCCCTCCCTTCCTCCTCCTCCTCCTCCTCCTCCTCCTCCTCCTCCTCCTCCTCCTCCTCCTCCTCCTCCTGCTGCTGCTGCTGCTGCTGCTGCCCGCCTCCGCCCCCTCCCCCGCGGCCGGGCCGGGCCGGGCCGGGGCCCTTGACGTGTCCCGGCGCCGATTGGCCGCTGGCCGATAGGATCTCTGCGGCCCCGCGTTAAGGCGGGGGAGCGCGCGGCGCCGGGAGCAGAGCGCTCCCGGTATCCCGGCTCCGCCACCCCCGGCCGGTCCTTCCCCACCCCCCCCCCCCGCCCCGTCCGGGCAGCGCCGCACCGAGCCGCGTCGCGTCCCCGCACAGTGGCCATGGAGTACACGCCGCCCCCCAAGCCGCAGCTCTCATCCCGGGCCAACGCCTTCTCCATCGCCGCCCTCATGTCGAGCGGCAGCTCCAAGGACAAGGAGTCCCCCGAGAGCACCATCAAGCCTCTGGGTGAGTGGGGACGGGGGTGACCGCTGGTGTCCGTGGGGTCCGTCCCTCTGTCCTGTCCGCCCTGGCTCACCCGTCTCACCGCTCCGGCAGCCGGGCCGGGCAGCGGCGCGTCCCCCCTGCCCGAAGGTTTCCCCTGCAGAGAGGAAAGCAGCACCACCTAAGCTTGAAGGTTGAGCGCCTTCATCACCCAGGGCTGTTTTTAGGCGAGGCTGTTTATAGCATGAAGAGTTTCCTAAATTCCTCTAGTTTCAGTTATGCCTCTTATTCATCCAGCTTCGCCATTTGCAGAATAATCCCACACTCTAAGGTAGTTCAATTTCTCTTTGCTGACATGAAATGAATCTCTTAAATATATATCGCAAATCCACTCTGGTTCTGAAGTCAAAATAGAGACTCTTCGTTGTCGTGCCTAGGCTTACAAGGGGTAGTAAAACTTGTGTGTAGAACTGAAAACCCCTTCACTCCACAGTTCTTCGATGTAGGTTCATATAGGCTGTTTTGCTCTACATAGACCGGGAGGAATTTTTTGTAAGCATTTGCGATTTTCGGATAAGCGATTTCTCTCTATTCCGTTGCCTTGATTCAGAATCCTGAAAGCTTTTAAGAAACATGAACATCTTCCCCTCCTCCCTCCCCCTCCAAGTTTCTGCGGTTTGTCATCCTTGCGTGTATCCAGGAGTTCGCAGAAAACTACAAAATATGTGTTAAGCTTTCAGGGCGCCAATGAACAGGATTACACTCAATCTTAAAAGAATTCAGAAAAGGCAGTTCCTCAGTGTGTGCTCACCTAATCAACTGTCTCAAAAGATTTCGCATAGTCTACGGATTCATTGTGAACTTCAGTTTTAAGTCTGGGCGCTAATGTAGGCCGGGAACGTTGTAGTATTCCATGTCGGCGTATTTACACGGGTTTGCGTTAAACTTAGTGCGGTTGTGTTTTTTGGGTTTTTTTTTGTTTTTTTTTTTTTTTTTTTGTTTTTTTTTTTGGGGGGGGGGGTTTGTTTGTTTGTTTTTGTTTTCTTTTTTTCCCCTGAAAATGCTTATTTAATTTAACTTTTCAAAATTTTTAACCCCTTCCCTCATATCGTTCAACTAAAACTCGAAGGGAAACGACTGTCTTTGACTCGGTTTTTATTAACTGGAGCTTTAGGTAAAACCTTTCCCTGGAGGGGCAGGGCGCGTTCGTGCTCCTCCCGTTCTTTGGCGCGGGGCGGCGGATCCGTCGCCGCATCCCGGTGCCGCATCTCGGGGTCGGGCAGAGCCTTCGCAGCCCTGCTCCCTCATGGCCTCGCCTCCGGCGGAAACTGCCAACGGAGCTGCTGAAGCGCCCGAAGCCTCCCGGGGCTTGCGGGGGTGGGCGGCAGCGCCGGCGGGAGCCAGACGTGGCGGGCGGCCCGCGTCGGCAGCAGCTACTGCACCCGCGTAGGTTGCGCGGCCGCACGCAGCTCCCCCGGAGCCTGTTTCTCCAAAGGAGCGGGTTCAGTGTCAGCAAACCGGCTGGGAGAAAGGCAGACCCAGCTTTCCCGGGAGAGTGAGCCCGTGCCCGCTGTTTAATTAGTATTTGGGGTTCGCTTCCCCGCGAAGGAAGCGCGGACCCTGCGCGGCCGCGCTCGGGCTCCTTCTGCGTTGCGCTCTCTGCCAGCGGTGCAATCCAGGAGCAGCGTCCCGTGCTCCCCCAGCGTGACCTTGGCCCTCAGCAGCCCCTCGGCGCTCAACGCTCCCGTTTTAATAAGAATTAGTGACCTTTCCGTGGAACCCCTCGGTTAGCGTAGGGGCAGCGCGCAGGGCTGGCTCTGCCCCGCCGTGCCCCGCGGAGCAGATCACAGCCGGGCGGCGGAGAGGCCGGGGCCGTGCTGCTCCCGCCGACCCCCGGGCGTCTCTCCCGGTGCGTCTCTGGGGAGTGGCGCCGCTGCGGGCTCTTCCCGGAGCTCATCTCACCGAAAATCACCACCGCTGCCCTCAAATTATGAGGGGACGCCTAAAGAATCGGCCAGGTCTGCGGGTGTGCTGGGGCAGAGCGCGGGCAGTTGAACGATAAATGCCTTTTTAATATATATATATATATATATTTTTTTTAAATTTTTTAATAGTTTATCTCGGCGGTCGCATTGTCCTGGCTGAATCCTCTCTATCTCTCTCTCTCTCTCTCTCTTTCTCCCTCTCTCTCTCTCTTTTTCTTCAAACCCTGCAGAACAATTTGTTGAGAAATCCTCCTGCGCCCAGCCTTTAAGTGATTTATCCAGCCTGGACCCTCACGGGGATTTTAGCAGCAGCCCTTCTTCCCTGTGCACCGAGCCCCTCATCCCCACCACCCCCATCATCCCCAGCGAGGAGATGGCCAAAATCTCCTGCAGCCTGGAGACCAAAGAGCTCTGGGACAAGTTTCATGAACTGGGTACCGAGATGATCATCACCAAATCCGGGAGGTAAGGCTGGGCAGCCCCTGAGTTTCCCTCTGGGCATCTTTCAAAAAGCGGCTTTGGACAGGGGAAAAAAAAGGCAAAGTTACCGAAACCCCGCAGTTTTTCTGTATCGGGAGAACAGCACGGCTGGGGGGAGGAGGAGGAGGATGAAGCCCCACATTTGCCGCAGCCCTTGGTGGGCCCAGCCCGGCGCTGCGCTGCGCGGTGCGGTGCTCGGAGCCCCTCTGGGGCAGAGGGAGACGCAGCCGGGGCCGGCAGCGAGGTGCGGGGCCGGCTGAAATCCATCCGAGGCGTCGTGGCGGCAGGGAAGAAATGTTGATTCCCTAATAATAAAGTTTGTGACTAAAATCCTGCGGTGATTTTTGAGGCGCTGGGTTGGTACAGACCGAGGGAAACGCGGGGTCGTGGGGAAGTGATTCTGTCAGAGCTTGCTTTGGTTTGCTCTTTTCTCTCGGTTGCAAAAATGCGCAAAAGAATTTCAGGCTTTCTTTTTACCTCAAGCTATGCCGTTTCTTCAGTAAAGTTTGTGGGGTTTGGGTTAGTCAAACGCAGTTCAGAGGAGCCAAGTGTCTTTTTGGGTTTCTTAATCTCCAAAGTTACTTTTTATTTATGTAGTTGCCTGAAGATTTTTTTCTAACTGGTGAGCTCTATCGGTATATGTTGTTGGTTTTTTTTTTTTTTAATAGGTATAAAACATGCAATTTACAGTTCAGTATTTTAAACTGACAAAAATAATTTAACTTTATTTCTAGTCTATAGGATAACCTTACATTTTAAAATTGTGTTTTGTCAAAAGTTTAGTATAGAAAATAAATGTTTTAGTTTTGAAAATTCCGTTCAAAAACATTCTGAGCAGACTTAAGAAAACACTCATGTAAAGTATGCGAGAATAACAACGGAAATCATGTCTAGAATATTTCCCTTACAGTAGTACAGATCCCATAAAATATAAATAATTAAAAGAAAATCCAAGTTCCTAAGTATCTATGTACCTTAGCTACAAGTATTTTCTGAAATCGTTGTGTACTTTTAACTAACAGGCAAATACTATATTTCTCCTTTCCTTATTCTCTTTTTACCATGATTTTCTTTTTGCTTCCCAAATATAATTTCGATTTTAAGCTGATTTTTGTCTCATTAGAGAGACATAAGACTTAGCTCCCATCATGTGGAAGCAAAATCGATACATGCTTTAAGTTTTTTTCAGGGCATTTAAATACAATTCTTACTTTTAGCAGCTTTTCAGATGCTATCTTATTTCTGTTGTCTGCCTAAATATTTATTTTCTGATTTGCCTTTTTTTAGGAGAATGTTTCCTACGATCAGGGTTTCCTTCTCGGGAGTGGATCCTGAGGCCAAGTATATTGTGTTAATGGATATAGTTCCTGTGGACAATAAAAGATATAGATATGCCTACCACAGGTCTTCCTGGTTAGTGGCTGGAAAAGCTGACCCTCCTCTCCCTGCAAGGTTTGTAGATTTTATTGCCGGTCTTTTATTTCTCTTTACTTTTTTTTTTTCTTTTTTTCCCCCTTTATGAAATATCTTGTATTAATGTTTGAATTCTGTTTGCAAACAGTGAGATTTTGAGTCCATGTTCAACAAAGCTGGTTACAAAAATCTGATTACAATTTTTGTGTTGCAAAATCTGGCCTCAAATCTCTGCTTGAGACTTGATTTATATTGAGTATTCCAAGACATGCAGAATTTGGTTAAGAGTTCTTTTACACATACTGGGGTTTTAAAACAAATTTTTATTTAAGTTTGTCATGATTCAGATAAGAAAAATCGAAAAAAACCTGCTGCGTCTTTTGGATTTCCCCCCCAATATTTGACCTCATAATTTAAAGCCATCCAGGCGCCACCAGCCAAGCCAAAGTAGAAATAAATTGCAGTTCATTGCTGTTTATGCTTGAAATTATATTATTTCTGTAACATACCCAGCATTTGCTAACCAACAATTTTATTCTTGATTTTAATCATCTCTTAGGCAGCAGGCAAAGTACAGAACAGTTCCTCGGCACAGTTACTTTCCTTTTCGTTAAAAGATCATGACATATTCTGAGACATCAGGAAAAAACCCTCTGTAAAATAAACTCTCTAAAATAAATTCCCCTTTCTCTACAGAAACAAATGCTTTAGAAATTTAATTTCTAAAGTCATTCCATTAATGTAATTAATGACTGATTCCTTTAAGCACTGGGCAACTGAGGCTGCAGCGCTTGGCTGTACAGTGGGAGGGCACTTCAGAGGAGACCCACACTTCATCGTATTCAGCCTAGCACTTCTGTACCTACTTCAGTCCCCAGGTCCTGTGAGACTGCAGCACATGTCGAAAGGCTTTGCTGAGTCAGAGCCTGAGATATGGAAATAACACGGATGCCTCTCTGGCTTCAAAGAAACTTTTTGCAGAGGACTCTGCTGAGGAGCACAGATCTGCTCCAGGTGGCTTAGCCTGGGGTTAAGAACTTGCTTATTACAGAGGCAGAAATTATAAGCGAAACACAAGAAATGGAAACAATTTTTTTTTTTTTGGTCTGTGAGTATAGGCACCAAATTCTGCGCGATTTCCTTATATAAATAGTTGAACTGAAATCTTGGTGACTGGTGATCTCTGGAAGGCTGTTCAGGGAAGTAAACAAACAAAAAGCGCAAGCAGAGAAGCTGTGATTAAAGACAGCAACCTAGGAGTTATGTCTGCTTTGTTTTCATGGCCAAAAACTCCTTCTTGCAGTGTGGTTAACGTCTGAGGGCTTCATTTGACGTATTGTAATGGGCACTGATCAAAACCCAAAGAAAAAACACAGATCCTGCTCCAAAGGAATCAGTATCAAAAGAAGAAATAACAGAAAAACAGAAATAATTTTAAGGCAGGATATCCCCCTTCTTATTTTTCTGTTCACACCCCTTTTGGGATACCCTTAAATAGATTTCTAATTCACACTCTCTCTGGCATGGACTTGCTCAGCAAGGAAATACTAGAACATAATACAAGAGACTGAAATAATTAGCAATTGCCCTACTGAGTATTGGATAAATCCTCCTTGAAATTTAACAGTTTTTTTTATTGTACTGTGGTGACTTTTTGGGAGTCCTTAGCAGATCAGTGTCCCTGTGCACAAATCTGTGCTGTTCCATTTTCAGGATGCTTTGCTCCCTGTGCACAAATCTGTGCTGTTCCATTTTCAGGATGCTTTGCCCCCATGTGTGAATGTACACCTTCCCTGCTTCATTTTCAGGATGCTTAGTTAAACAGACTATTGATCAGAGCACAGGCAGAGATAGTTTTTTCTTTGTGCAGATGGTACTTACATATACATATTTATGCACTTTGTCCTCCTTATATGTCCCTTAGGTGAAAAAAAAGGATGTCAAGAGGTTCAGTTCCGGTGTTTGCATTACCAGTGCTTCTTCTAGAGAGTTAACGCATCTTTTCAGTCTTGCTTGAAAAGATTAAAAGTAATTCTCCTCCCATCTTGAAACGAGTTTGGTCCTGCTCCAGTAACAAAACCCTTAAGGAAGTTATGATTTCTTGTCCTCCAAACACAGGGTTTTAGCTCTCTCTGCTTGAGGAGTGTCAGTGAGAGGTGTGTGTGTTTAGTGTCTGGGAACTGGTAACAAGGTACTTACTCCCCACACACACATCACTGCTTGCATCTGCCCGGGCATAGTGACATCAGGGGAATATTTCAGGAGTTGCATTGTGCCTGGGTGTAAGACTTTGCAGGATTGAACCAGTTTGATGGTTTTACTCTTTCCATTATAAAAATAACTTTCAACACTATGGCAGTTTTGTAGGGTTTTTTTGGGTTTTTGGTTTTTTTTCAAATTAGTGAGTATTCTGTGACTCTGTTTGAAAGATTAGCCCTTCAGGGAACTTTCTATTAAAACCACTTTTATCCTTGTCTTCCTGCTGTCAATGTTGAAGACAAGTTTATGTTGCAATGAACAAGTTTGTGTTGCAACGAGCACTTAAATAAAAATACTTTTCAGAAAGTCTTTTGTAAATCTTCTAAAGTGGTATCTGGGGATAGAGTTCCTATGTGATATTTTGTGTTTGTCTTCCACATTGTTAAGACTGTGTGAAACATCAGTTTAGTAAGTTTTAGCATGTACCTTTATTTAATCTTCCTTTTTTGCCTCATTTCTTTCACTCAAAAGTTTGTTCCTATATTTTTTTAAACTGTATTTATCTACAATAATTTGTTCAATGAACTTAGTGTTTACAGACTTATGAAGAAATCCAGGCAGGAAACCTTTAAAAGGTATTATATTTGAAAATTATTTGAGACATTATGGTAAATAAAAGTAGCATGCAGGGGGCTTGTGGGACCAGACCATGTGTTAAAGTAAATAGAGGGCGTGCAGTGTTGCATTCCAAAATACGCAAGAAAGAAGCAGTACCCAAACCTTGTGTATATCCTAAAACCTATACTGTGGAGCAAATTCACACCCAAATATGGCTCCTAAATCCTTTGTGAATCGAAGTGAGGAGCCCCTCACATCTGGCTGGCCTTGGGCAGCAGATCCCAGGCAAACTTTGGGGAGAGCCTCGTGTGCCACGCTGGTCTGTGCACATTTATCTCACTGACCTGCTTGCTCATGCACACTCCTGGTCTTGCCAACAACCTCTGCTTCAGAAATTGCTGTGTCAAGTGTTCAACACTCTTCCCTGAGGGGTGCAAGCTCAGGCTGTGGGAGAAGTGTGAGAAATAGGTGTAGCTCACCAGGTGGAACCCTGTGTTGAATTGGGATTGTAGGGGTGTAGTAAATGAGCAAAGAAAAGTAAGGTCTGTTATTGTATTGTATACCAGTAATTGATATTCTGGTGCCCATTCTTCAGTGACTTTCCTGTTAGCACTCTGCTTACAGGCACTTGGTAACTTTAAAGCAGTGCCAAGCATTAACCATGATGGTGTAAAACAATTGTGCTCAGCTTTTCAGCACAGGGAGGTCTTTACTCATTCCCTGCACATATTTGAAATACTTTGGCTTCTTGGTCCCAATTAGCCAAACCTTGCTCTGTCTGACACTCTGATCACAGTAAACATTATTAGCTGTCCAGACACTCAAAATTAGGAGGCAGGCTCAAAAAAAAAAAAAAAAAAAAAATCGCAACTCTGGCTGAAAATTTGCAGGGCATGTTTGACACTCTTTTTGTTTTGCCTTCCCTAATTCAGGGCTCTAAATATTGAAATTTTCACAGTTTTTTAGAGGAAGGTAAAGTTAGTTTTCATGAGAGCTAAGATTCTTTTGACATAACATAATTCCAGGTCTTGGTATTTCAGAATACATCAATATTTTTTATGAGCTTTGCAGGGCAATCAGCAGAGTCAATAGCAGTAAGGATGCCTGCATGCTAGGAATATTTTATTGTGACAGGAATCCTGGCTCAGCATCCCTCCCATGGACAGAGCTAGAGCAGCCAAGCTGTGCTTTGGATCAATGTAAGGAAAACATCCTGCACATCTGAGGCGAGCTGTGCTGGTAAAACTTTAGTTTCACTGAGTCTTGGGGATTCTGCTGGCAAAAACAGAATACAGGATCAAATCTCCCTCCTCTTTGAGCAACAGGGCTGCTCTCCCCAGTGTCTTTAGTATGGGCATTCCTTGATTAGGGATCAGTGTGCTCTATTGGAGAGTTACGCCTCACCGTTTAGTGGTTTTTCCATTCTAAAATCGTAGCTCAACAACAAGGACAAATGTTTATCTTCCTAACCTGGCAGCTCAGTTCTGCCCCACCCACCTAATGGAAGAAAGTAATTTGTGAGGCCAAAGACATCACCCAAAATGAGAGTCAGGCCCTCAGTGAGTGATAACCAATGCAGGCAGTAGCAAAACAGGGCTGGCTTGCACTAGCTGAAGATCTAGTCCAGTTCTTAATTTGCCACCACAAAAGAACAGTTGAGTTAATAATTTTCAGCAATACATTTTTCCTATAAAATCATTGCTCTTAAATAGCATGGCACTTGTAATTAGTGTAGTCATAATGTATATATCATTGTATCTGCATGTCTTCTTGCTTCCTTTTCTTCTGCTTAATTTCCCAAGTGTAGGATTGTTAATAGCAGAGCTGCAACTAATTTTTCATGTCAGACCACTGTGCTGGACTGCAGCCTTCAACCTCTTATAAACAGACGTCACCACAGCAAATGTGTGATCGAATGCAGGTTAAAATCATTATCACGGCTTAATGTTACATATAAAGAAAAATGCATTTTTATCTGCATTCCCCCATTATCTCTGTAATGACACTATGTTTTTTCTCTTGGAGTTGTAGTCATTGTTATTTTAAGTGCTTGTTAGTACAGCTGTGGGGAAAGACATGATCAATTTTTCATTTGGGAAAAGACACAACAGGGAATGTTAATGTCTCCATTTTAGATAGCGGGGTAAAATAATAGTTATGGTAAGGAGTAGTCTAGAACTCAGACACAGGATTCTCAATTATATTCCAGTGAATTAAATAAGTCATCTGCTTTACTGTCCTTCATGAATTGCTTTATTTCAGGAATTCATTTATTTGGGGGAGATGGTATCATGTTCTAGCAGCAGATTTGTATTACCCTAAGTTCTCAGGAACTTTGTATTCCCCTAAGGTCTCAGGTTATGCCCATGAAAGCACTGCATATCCCAAAAGCAAAATGATATGTGCATTTTGACTTCCTACAGAGGTGGTGCCCACACACAAGCCCAGAGGTGAGATTTTATTTTGAACAGGCATTTCCCCTGTGTTTTTTAGGTTGTATGTGCACCCTGACTCCCCGTTCACAGGAGAGCAACTACTGAAGCAGATGGTGTCCTTCGAAAAAGTCAAACTCACCAACAATGAGCTGGATCAGCATGGCCATGTGAGTACCTCTAGGGGTGGGAAAGGGAAAAGAAATCACCAAGGAATTGCTTGCTTGTGCCACAGGGCTAAATGGGAGAGAGACGGCCATGGGGAAAGGCTGCCATTGTCCCCATGTTACACCTCGTTTAGCCAGCCCTTCATACCACAGGGGTGGAAGATGTTATGTGAAGCTGGAATGTGTTTCGTTTAACATGTTTAAGGGTCCTTTTGGGTTCCTTTGCTCTTGAGGAACAGGCAACTTTCAAAGTCAGGGTTTTCTGTAATATTTCATAATGTGGAGCCTGGATCAATGGTTCAAATCATGCTCCTACTTCCATTAGAGGCAAAACATCCATCAGGGACAAGTTTAGGGTGAAGCTGAACATCAGAGGAAGGGATAGAAGGAAGGCAGATGAGCCTTTTGTTGTGCTTCTGCTTGCATTTTGCTGTGACTTGGCAGTATGCTCTGCCACGTGCCATGGCCAGCAAGCCCACGTGCTTTTATATGTGTGCTTGGAAGCTCCCTGCAGGTCACTTCAGGCCACCTGTTAGGGTTGGGTCTGTCAATAAGAGCTTTTTTACTTCCAGACTCATCGCAGCACAGGCTCAGAGTCAGAAGAAAATACTGACCTGACACCAAAGCAGGGTCTATAGAATTATAAAACATAAGTGTGCCTCAATTGCCCTTGAAATAACTGTAGGCTAACTGCAAGTCAAGGTGCCACAAGGTGGGCTTGGGCCTCTGAAGGAGACAAGTCCCAGCTCTGATTGGTGCCAGTTTGTTGTTCCAAGTCCTGAAGCTGTAAGATGGTGAATAGAATTCAGAGCTGCTTGCCATGGGTTCCTGCTATGCTCCATCAGTGAGGACAACTACTGTAGTTATCTGAGTGCCTAGTGGTAGGTGGTAAGAATAGGTATTGTCTGTCCTGTTCTCTCCTGTAGAGTGCCTGTAAAACGCAGGAACGACTAGGTAGTGCTTCCAAATTGCAAAGAGCTAAAATTGTTGCCTCTGGCTTGGTGATTTTCTCAGGGAAGGCAGAAGGAGCAAGGGGACAGATTTGAAAGAATCTTTGGCTGAGAACAGGGCAGTTCAGTTCAGAAGAACGAGCATAAAGGCAGGATTAGTAAATGAGGTGTTGGGAAGAGAGGAATGATTTTGAATTCTAAAGCATGTGCAGGGGTAACTAATTCGTTCAGCTGAATAATTGCAGAATACAATGTATCAGAAATCCCTTCTCTAGCGTGGTATTTATTGCCTGGACTGTGGGAGACAGTGGCCATTTGTCTCAGCTGTGCTCTGTACAAATGTTTCTCATCCAAAAGAGAATTTTCACTAATTTCAAGAACTGAGAACTGAATCACAGCCATGATGATTTAAAATACATCCTGGAAATAACAGCATCAAAAATAGCTAAAAACCCCAAACAAATAAACAAAAAGAAAGCCCAGATAGATGCCTCTGTGTTGTTCTTTTGTAGAGCTCCATCTGTGGGTATATTGTTCTTGAACCCAGTTCCCACTGTTGTTCCCGTCAGGACTAGTGGAGAATGGTTTTGCTTTTTTCCTCTCTTTTATTTCATAATCTGTAGAAGGGCAAAGCTGAAGATTTGTGGGCTCTATCACCGAGTGATGATAGAGCAGTATACGTGAGCACTTAAAAAGAAGCATTTTTCATCATAACAGGGGCCATGTGTGCCTCTAATAAAGGGCTTGCAGCAGTATATTGCAAGCTAGTTAGGAGAGCTGCAGTTCCCAGAAGCCCAGAGGAGTAGGAAGAAGTAGGTCTGAGGAGCTGTCGGGAACAGAGACATGTGGCAGAGCAAGAAGATGTAATCGTCTCAAATACAGGCAGCAGGAGAAAATGATCCATAGTGTTTGAGACACAGCCTTCCCTTTAATTTCTGGAGAAGAAGAGGTTGATCCCATTATTTACACAAAGGCTCTGGACAGCCAACGACAATGGAAAGTTTTGTGTGCTCAGTTAAGGATAAGCCCTGAAGGCTTGATTCTGTGTTGACATTTGAGTGACAGGTGTTACCCCTTCACAGAGCACTCTCTTTTTAATATTTTCTGGGGGTTTATGTTCCAAATTAGGATGTCAGGTTTTATGTGCTGCCTTACTGAAGCTATGCAAATGCCATCATTGGATGATCAGTAGAATTAAGGAAGAAATCAGTTCTCTGGAGCCTTTAAGGAGGGTGCACTGTGCTATGGCCCATGGCATTTCTGAACTCCTGTGTATGAAGAGAAGAGGAGAATTGAAACACCTCCTGAAATCTCTCCCTTCAGTTTGAAAGAGCCAGTCTTCACTTTTTAATTATGTTTGATAAGGCATGTTGGCTCCCGAGGAAGTTTGGTTGACCCAAAAGATGCTAGTTACAGGTAGGGAAAATGGATCCAGCCTGATTCCAGTTTGTTCTATTTGCTTGCTTTCTTCACCATCCAGAAGACAGTTTTGGGTGTTAAGGTAATTGTGGTTTATTTGTAGGGTGGTTCCCTTTCTGAAAAGGAAGAAGTAGAGAAGAGAGGCATTTGTTTGTTCTAGCATATGTTTGTTTTCTCTTATTCTGAGACTTTTGGGATTGGCAAGCATTTCTGATTGTGTACCTTCAGCAGCATGTGTAACCCCAGAGTTATGCACATATTCTCCCCAAGCCTCAGGCAGAAGTCTTACCTCTGTGTTCATGGCATACAGCTCACTGCATGGAAACACTTTCAGATATCCTTACCAGAGGAAGGAAATGGCTCCTATCTCTAGATTTTTACAGCCATGCAAGAAATTGCCATTTTTCTGACTGTGAAATATTTATGAATGTGACATTTCCTCCCATTTTTTTAGTGATACTTTTCACACACAGTACTTTCTTTAGGACTTTTCATTGCCCTTCATTGGAGAGCCATCATTTCTGGTTTATGGTGAGGTGAGCCATGAGTGTATACATTATTCTAATAATGTACTTGGCATTATTTTTGGCATTTACTCAAACACATGAATCTATGCAAAAGCAAACTCAAAGCTGTGAACATATTTAATAAATAACTGTGAAAACTGAAAAGGGGTCATGGAATAGCCACAGGGAGTTATGCCCAAGTTTTTTTAGTCACAAGTTAGGAACCTTTGTGCTTTCAGAAAGTAAACTTTACATGGTAATGCTATTATTTGGTGAATATGGAAGAGGCACTCACAACACAGTTCCTGAATTCAAACCCACCTTGGAATTTTGCAGCTGGCATCCAGATTGCCTCTGGTGACTGGTCTGTAGCCAGTGGGAGCCAGATGCCTACAAACCTGCCTGACCTTACAGCAATCAGGAACCTGTAAGGAGGTATCCTGGTCATCTCCCCTGACTCAGGCTGTCAGCACAAAGGTAGATGGGGTAGCTGGGGGCCTGTGGCTGCCAGCAAGTGTGTGCAGGGGGGCTGCCATGAATATATGGGCACCTGATGTACCTCTTGGGACATGCCAGCAGGATTGTCACTGAGTTGGCATAAGGGATTTTCTGATAGCTACACCATGCAGGAGGGGACTGCATGGACTTTGAGGCCACTCTCTTCCTACTCTGTGAGGAACAGCCTGTGGATCTAACTCCTTTGGGCTGTTTTTATAAGGTCCTAACACAAGAAGTTGCACAAATATTAAGGAGTATCTTTGTGTGTCATCAGCAGCTTGTGTGGCGGTGCAGGTGGAGAACTACACATACAGACCCTCACATGAAGGAAATGGTGACATTTACCTTGGTCACGGGTGTTTTGGGGCCTGGCTGCATTCAGTACTTGTTTTGTACGTGAATGACGAGACTTGTCTCTGGTGGGAATGAGAAGTGCAGAGTACCATGGCAAGGGAAGTTATCCGTGTGCATTCTATTTTAACGAAAAATTTCATACATGGTCTTGTTTGAGAAATGTAGCTCCTTTATCACAATTTGCATTGAGGGAGGAGTGAAAGGAAAGGGCATGTGTAGGAGCGGCTCTCAACTTTTTCCTCCTTCCGCCTGACTGCTGCTCAGGTGTAATGCTTTGGTGTGGATATCATGGCCATGAAAGGCAATGGAAAGCACCAAGGTCTGTGGGCTAACCCCTCAGTAAGCTCATCACCATCCACACACCCTGCTTTAAAATATCTTTTCCATCTGCTTAGAGCACGCCAACTAACTAGGATGGCAAGACAAAATTTTCCAAAGAGAGGGAAAAATGCTAAGGATATTAAAGGCAAGGTCGATGGCCACTGAGTATATTCCTATATAAAATGGTGAAGTGCTTTGAAAAAGGACTTGAGCTGGTTAAAGCAAACATGCAACACTTTCAGGATGATGGTTCACTGTCATTGCAATGTCTTTCTTGTTGCTCTGTTCCTCCCACAAAGTCCCAGTGTGAGTCTTGGCAATATTGGCCCCAAAGGAGCAGCAAAGAAAAACACTGATGGAAATTGTAGCCATGATAGAGCTGTCCCTAAGCTCTCCACTCCATTGCAATGTGCAACCTTTCTCATTGACTTAGGATGAAATACTGCACTGCTCCTGCTATGTTTCAGCTGAAGTTAACGCTTCCTGAGGAATGCACATTAGCTATTCCAGATGTACGGAGCTGACTGTAATGTCGTTATGGTCCCTGCAAAATAGAACCACCCACACCATTGCCAATTTTGTCTTGTGACTGTGATTATATCCAAAACAAGGGCTGGTGTGAGCTGAGCTCTGTATTTAATTCTTATATTGTAATACTGTGGTTAGAGACTGCCAAACAGGCCTCCAGCCAGTGGTAACTAAAGCAAGGGGGACTCTTGGTTTGACTCCAGTGAACGTTGAAATTGATTGGTTGGTACCTTAGGTTTAGAATTGTTTTGGGAGCTCGTAAACAATTATTAATGAGGGTAAAATAGCAAAACCCAGTCATTTGGGGCTTCTGTACTGGTTTCCCTCCTTGCTCTCATTTTTGGTAGTCTGCGGTGAAGAGCACCCCTGACGGAGTTTGTTTTAAAGGTTTGCCACAGTGAAAGGCTACGTGGAGTTTTACTTTTGGTCAGATGGTTTGTGCTGCTGTAGGTAGGTTTTTGGATGGGTCTAATTTTTTCCGTCATTTTTTTTTCTGAGGGATTTGTGACTGTTTTCATTCTGCACATGTGCGTTTTTGCAAGTGGGGGCTCTTGGCCATTAGCTTTCAGGAGTTACATATTCACACCTGCCAACCAGGGCACACTCTGGCAGTGACTAATTCTGTATGTAAAACACCTCACCTGTAGGAACAGGTATTTATGCCTCAAGAAATGCATGCTCACCCGTGGCGTAGGAGTGAGAGGAGACTAGCTCCTGGGATGCCTGCTTTTCCACCTTCATTTCCTGGAACTGCCCAAAGGAACTGGAGAATTTGCTCTGAAAACCAGCCCCTGGCTGGGTGGATTACAGATGCTTCCCCTGTAGATCTTCCCCCCCATCCCCCTCTTCCCACCCCCCTCCATGGTTTTATAGCCTTTAAGGGCTCTGTCAACCTTCCTCTCAGGACAGTGCTCCGTCATTCTTCCTTGCAGATAATTTTGAACTCCATGCACAAGTACCAGCCAAGGGTGCACATCATTAAGAAGAAGGATCACACAGCTTCTTTGCTAAATCTGAAATCAGAAGAGTTCAGAACATTCATCTTTCCAGAGACAGTTTTTACTGCTGTTACTGCCTACCAGAATCAATTGGTGAGTAGAGTTGCTAATTTCCACAGATATAACTAGATCCCACCCTGCTGAAAACTCCCTTCTGCCCAATCTAAACTAGGACAATTTCTGCTATAACCTACCTTTCCATGCCAATCTTATTCACATTCATGAGTAATTCCTGAAGATACAGTAGTAGTACAGACTTCAAAGAGCAGTAAGGATTATTCATGAGAGTGAAACTGGCAAGTAAGAGGCTTTCTTTTGTCTTCCGCTCTGTCTATACAAAGCTGCTTGCATATTAACATTTAGTCATTTTCTAATTATAGCTCATTAAAGAACTGTTCTTATTTGCAGTGATCTTTCATGCCACAAGCTATGAGTTGAGAGAGATTCTGGTTTGCACATGATGATTTCATGGGCTTAGAAAGTTGACTAATTAAGCTGTAAAGCTCAAACGTAGGGAAAATCACTAAGAGATATGCTTTTCAGAGGCTGCCCAGATTACATCCAGATGTCAGAATTTCAATTTGCATGCCAGTGAATAATATATACAAAATGGAGGAGATCATAACAATGGATTGCTAATGAGTTATTTTAGGAAGTCTATAAACAATCAGAGAACAGAGGCTCTGCTTGATGGTCGATTGGCCTTTAATATTTAAGTCAGAAATATATTATTGCCTTCAGTGTGATTCAGAGCGTGCTTTAAGGACTTACTGATTGTGGTACTTCAAAAAAACCCACCTATTTTTCTCCTTAGTTCCTTCAAGTTAAGAAAAATATAGGCACTGCCCAAATATGTGGGCAGGCAGCATCAGAGAGTTCATGTACCTGCTGGATTATTTAAAGAAGTAGGCATTTCCTAATATGAAGCAAAAGCAATTTTGAAATCCTATGAATAAAATGAAACTAATGCATAGGGTGCCATGGAAGCTCTGAAGAGAATATTAGTAATATTAAATGAGACCTTATGACAGACTCCACATCCTGCTTTAAGGCTTTAATGTATTGATTTAGACTTAGATGTGTATCTGAATGCTGTAGAAAACATACTCAACACCTGGTAATCCCAAGAAAATAATGTTTGGACAGGCAGTTAGATTTTTCCATGTAACTTTCTTTAGAAACCAGCAAAATAGTAACAGGCACAAAACCAGCTAAACCCAGAATTTATTTCTGTAGGATGGATTTTTGTCTACTGATGATATTTACACTTGAGATGTTTCTAAACTAAAAGCACATACATTGAGTCCTGGAAAATTTCTCAATGGAACATCTCCGGAACCCCTAGAGGTTGATCTTGTCATTTTATTTATGACTAATGAAAATGGAGCCTTTTTTCATTTTTGCCATTTCTTTCAGAACTGTTTTAAGAAGGGATTGATTACATTTCTGGAGGTTATTAGATAAAAGCTAAATACATTACACTTTCAACAAACTATCTCATAATTTAAGATTTAAAGGACATGCATTTATTTAAACAGTCAAACCACTGCCACAGAGTTGAATTGTAGGTCAGATTTCATTTTAAAATGCTTTCTAGCAGATGTTCTCTGATTGTTTGTGAGACAGTCTCTCAGGAAAAATATGGCCATAAATGATTGTGAGTCTCATCTGGCTTTGGTGGATACAAAAAGTTTCTTCTGTGATGTCATACCAAAACTTTAATATCAGGAAGATGGAAGTTTGATTGGTGAAAATATACTCAAGAGATGAATAGACATCCTTATTGTTCTGTAGTGCAGTTGGCTTGGTGTGTCGGTGATCTCAGTCAATGGAACTAGTTAGAGCTTGCCTTTTTTCAAGGTGATTTTCAAAACGCTGCCATAAAAATCTTCACTGGATGTGAGGCACTAACTTGCCACTCTGCAACATCACCATAAGCTGAGGGCTTATGGATGTCTTGGAAGTAGAATGAGCCTATAACTAATTTTCTGAGCTGTTTCAAGTCCTTGTGACAAGGCTTCAAGGTTGCTTCCACCAGCTGTATATGAGTGATGAGACAGCCTCAGACCCTCCACCAGCACTCAGGTCCATGGCGTTCGACCACTGACAGACTGTTAATTAAAAACTCAGATTTCCCATTGTCAGCATGTCCCTTCCTCTCTGTGTTTTCCTCAGAAGACCTCTTTCTCAGAATTAAAAGTTGGTTCCAGTTGTCCTCTTTATTTTTTTACATTTTATGTAAGTATATATTTATCCTCTTTTTTTTTTTTTTTTTTTTGCGGGAGAAGCCACCCCATTTTGAAATATATTTGTTTGATGAGAGTGTTTCATTGTCTGAGGATTTGGAAAAGATCCTATTTCTTTTTTCCTGAGTCTTGAGGCCCAGTTATTAAAAATGATGTTGTAGCCTCTTTGATACAGGTTTCTTTTTGAGGGAAGTCAGGCTGACAAAGCCCCTTAATATGAAATGTTGAGAGCTGTTGATTTTCATGGGCTTACGCTGGAGCTGGTGGCATTCACTGCCCTGCAGGATGGGTCCTGTGTTTTCTCTCATCAAGCTCTAACTCCCACTTACAATTTTATTTTTAGCTTTTGCAAGAAATATGGCTGGAAAATCCAAATATTACAATGATGTCTCAGGTTTTATTCAGCAAATCTAAATTGATTGGATAGATAGAAAATTTCACAAGAACAATGGTGCATTTTTTTCCCTGGTTCTCAAAAAAACATACTGAAAGCCATCACCATATGCTTGAAAAGTTTCACCACAAATGGGAGCTCCTATGTTTTGGGGAAGGAGGGATTCCTGGTCAGTGGGTTGCTCAGTCAGAATGGAAAAGGTGACTGAATGAGTGGACAGATTTATAGTTACCTTTGAAGAAGTTTATATTCATGATCTGTGGTTTTTCAAGACTGTGATAGTTTCAGTGGGGTTACTCCTTCAATCCAAGCTCTGTCACTTTAAATCTGAGCTCTCCCCACATTTTTCCTTCCCTTCCTCTGCCTCTTTTCATACAAAACCAGTTGAACTGCCCCTGTCTGGTGGCTGAAAAAAGGTGGTGGTGAAGTGGCTGACTCCTGAAACCACGGAGTCAGGTCACTGGGGCTTGTGTTGGTTGATGTGCAGCTCCACCAAGCAGGCTCAGCTGTTAGCAGGGTGATTTATGCTGCTTGTGGAAAAGACGACCTGATTGATGCTGGTAAAGTATTTGGAAACTGTAATGCTGTCCATGGGTGGGTTCCTCCTGCTCTGGGCCACAGGAAGGCTGAGCCTGCCTTGCCCTTTGGTCTTTCCACTGCCACAATGTGCAGTGCACCCTGGTTTGCCTTCTCAGCTTTGCAATGTCTCAGGAGCAGCACATGCATGGGGCAGGCGGATAAAATGAGCAGTGGAGTCACAGGGGATGGATTGGTTAACACTTTGTACGCTGCAGTACCCTGACACTGTATTCGTGTAACGTTGCTCTTTTTTGTGTTCCCAGATAACCAAGTTGAAAATTGACAGCAACCCTTTTGCTAAAGGATTCCGTGACTCTTCCAGACTCACTGATATCGAGAGGTAATGGGGACTTTCTGTTTACTTTCCATGCAGATAAGATAAAGAGAAGAGAGAGTTTGTAGGAAAAGCATCCTTTCAACTCCTGAGAACCTGTGCATTTTAATGTTATCTTGCTGCATATAGTAAGACTCCTCCACATCCTTTAAAAATACTTATAAACTTTATGAAGAAAGAGCTGTTTTGAGTTTTGACATCTGTTTCAGTTGGGGCCTATATATTCGTCTTCCTCAGGGGGCTTCTTGAAGGGGAAAGAGGGTCAGTTTTACAACTTCAGAATGAAAAGCTTTTTTCTTATCATGCCATTTAATCCTGTTGAGAGCTGTGAACTGGGTCAATGGGAAACAAGGGCAGTGGTCCTGTGAAAAACATCTTTACAGCTCCCCTCTGCTCAGCATAGTGGAAAAGAGAGAGGAGAGCTCCCAAAATTCACTTCAGCAATCCCAGACACCAAATTGGCAATTACTGCCATGAGGATGACTCCCATAACTCCCACTCTGACAACAAAGATGCCATTTTTGTTTCACCAAAGTTGTATTGCAAGCTGCATCAGGGGAAAGCTTTATCTGGAAACTGTTTTGTGTGCGTACAGCTCATTACAAGCAACTGCTGCCATAGGGACAGAAGCATTAACCCACAGCTGAGTTAGGAAATAAACTTCAATCTCTTGGTAGCTTTCCAACACGTCACATTTTTATGGTATCGTGTCAAATAACTTGGCAAATGAAGCAAATTAAGCTGCTTGTGTCCTTTAAGCTGGAAGAGAACTCGATGGAGATGGATATAGCACATCCAATTTTTCCTATGAGCACACAATCATGAAAGAAAGTTTGGAGAGGCCAAAACCCTCCAGGCTCCTATGTGGAGATATCCAGATGTATCTGTGAATCATTTTTCACAGGTGCATGCAGGGGACAAACTGCTTAGTGAAGTCATAGCCACAGAACTAGAGAAAGTCTTTACATCAGTTCAAAAGTATGTCTATCTAAGCAGGACCAATGAATGGGAAATAGTGGTACCCTTCACACCTCACTAGTGACTGGATCATAAGTGGTCTGTTCAGTATATGGGTAAAAGAACAGTAATTTGGGGAAAGAAAGCTTGTAGGCTGCAGTGCACACTTACAAAGTTGTTGAAAATAGTTTCTTAAGTGAAAGCCTTCATTGAAAATGAAAACAAAACAAAAAAAAGGCAAATTTATTAAAATAGCATGGCCTGCTGTATTGAGAGAATACTGAAGTAAACAACATCCAAAGCTCAGGTTAGTATGCAATAAATAGTCAAGGAAGGGAAGGACCTGTCAGAAGAGGTTTCCTTGTTTTACAGACAAGAGACATCTAATAACACAGCTTTGCAAGGGCGGAAAGAGTCTGAACAGATAAGCTGGGAGAAAAACTTAGTTACCTCTGTGCAGATGAACTGACTATCATGGTGCTGGATATGAAGGGAATTTTTCCAGAGGACATCTTATTATAACAGCACACGGCATGGAGTCAGAAATGCTGAGCATAAGCTGCAGTGCCCTTTTGTTTATTGATAAGTGTAAGAATAGAGCCTGAGACAGGCAGTCGAGCCCAGTAACAAATGTTGCCATGAAAGATAAGGCAGACAAATGTGAAGCCTACAATAAATACCAGAAAAGAGATGTGATAAGTATTAAACTTACATTAAAACTCTGGATCTGAGAGCCCAGGTTTGGGTCAGGTCTGATTTTGACTTAAGTTACAAAGCTTAGCCCTGATTACTATTACAATATTATTTAAAAATTCAAAACCTGCTGCACAACACATCAAGTCATGAGATAATAGAAGTGTAACAGGCACTGGCTGGTAAGAGATTGTTTGAGAATTGCCTAAGTTATACAAATGGTGCAGAAATATCAAGGGGTTTATTTGTTTCTTCCATTAAAACACTCAGGCACATGAAGACATAATTCTCTAAGTGCCCACTGGTTCTAGAGATTTCATCTTAGCACCAGCAAAATCACTTAAAGAAATCTGAAACAAAGCAAAGGAAATAGCAAAGTGAGATATGACAACAGGAAAAATTTCTTATTTGATGTCCATTGCAACATTATTTGCAAATAGGTGAATCTTGAATAGCACAGCATGCCTCTTGCTCAGTCTAATTGGAAACTCTAAGACCACTGCTGGAGAAAAAGACTTATTTTTGAGGGAAAAGACTGTGAAGGCCAAAACACACTTGCACAGCTCTTGAAAATTGAATAGTTCTCTAGAAGCTGTGAAATTACTTTCCCTGCACTGCTCCCTAAGCAGGCGTGCACTCAGCATGTGCATGTGTAATCTACAGTGTGGCGTGGTGATCCTAATGGCCTCCCGTAAAGCATCTCATGATGCTGGGGCCAAGACAGCACTCATTTATCCCGAGTTCTAGCTTTTCCAAATGACCTAAGTAGTGTGAAAGCACACAGGGCTTTGTATTTCATTTCCAAGTATTTAAGCCTGCTTTTTCCTAAACAGCCTTTGGGGAGGGAAACAAATCAGATCAATTGATCTTTAGAGACCTAAAGAAATTAAATTAGTCTGGAGTCAGTTACTGCACTAAACCATCCAGTAATTGGATTGCTTCTTGTAACTGATTGAAAACAGCCTCTATCTGTAACAATATAGGGAGCTTTTCTTTATAGTAGATCTGAGAGAAAAACACATCTTTTTATGACATGATGACAGAAATTGCACTTTTTTAACCTAATTGAATATGATTTTATAAATATGTGACTTTAACGATTTCAGGCTTCCCATTCTAGATTTACGATCCTTATGTAAGAAATTCAAGCTGCAAATGCCTTTAGGATTAAATCTGTTGGCATTGTATGTGTTGGAGTTGAAATAATATATATAAAGGTAGTGAAATTTGCACAGCAAAAGAGGAGGTAGGCAACAGCAATGCTTTTGAAATGCCCCGTGTTTTCTTTTGTTCCTGTCTAAATACCATAGAATGGTTTCCTTGTACTCATAGCTATATGCAAGTCTTTTAACTATTGAAAAAATTATTTGGTGAGTTTGATATAGACTGAACTTTTTATAGGATGCAAGGTTCCCGTCACAATCAACCCTCTCCCTACATTACTTGTGGTAATGTATTTATAGCAATGGGGCAGACTTTATCTGGGGCTACTGGGATTTAGATAAGTTTCTGACTCACCTTTTGATCTTTTTACATGGTATTTACATCTCCTCTACTATAAAACGGCTCCCACTGTGGTTGTGAATGAAAAAATTGAACATTTAGAGCAATTACCAGAATGTGGAGCTTAGCACACTGTGGTGTTGACTATGGGATGCCAGATCAAGTAATGAGGCATTTCTGCTGAAGAAAAAACTGCCACAGGCATAAAGGATGCAGAGGCAGAACCCAAAAGATGATTTTTTTTGTCATCTTGAGTCTGAATTTATCTTTTGAGTTGTTGTGAAGAATTAGCCTGTTAAAAATAAATAGATAAATAAAACCATCATAATTACACACTATTCAAAAAAATCCAGTGAAAAAGGTGATATTTTCAAGAGCAGGAGCCAAGTATGTGATAGGCAAGTTCAGGGTGTGGATTTTTAATATTTAAGGAGAGAGTTGAATGAGTATACCCATCTGCATAAGTCCAATAATGCTTCTAGGGTACTTCAAGAGGAAATATGGAAAAGTATGGTTGCACACCTAAGTAATTTTTAGGCAGAGAAGGGAAGTATGGGGGGATGGGGAAGTTAGGGAGCAGCATCCCAACTGGATTTGCATGGTAATAAAATTCCAGATTTTCCCCTGAGGAGCTTCATCTCTGAGATGTAGAAATACATCATGCTGGCTTACAAGGCTGTAAGCAAAGTTCATGCTAATGCCTGGATAGGGGCACTTCCCTGCTGAAGGATCAGTCAAAGGCACATGTTCAGGGATGGGCTGAGCACAGCCATCATCTCTCCCAGCCCTTCCCTGCTCACCCCACTGAGCTGCTTTCTTCCCCATTCCTGTTGTCTTCTGCTGGTCTAGAAGAACTTCTCAGACTCTTGAAAGCTCCCTGCCAGCAGCCAGAAACATATAGAGCCTCTATGACCTACCCCCACATCCATGGTTAAATAGGGCTTTGTCATACTACTCCAATAAGTCAAACTGCTGGCTGATCCTTTATTCTCAGCCAGCTGTCAGTCTGTGAATGTCAGCAACCAGCCATGAGATATCATCTCTGATATTTAGCTTCAGAGGAGAAAAGAAGTCCTGAATTTAGGGAGAAATACCAAGGACTCTGGCATATAAATGCCTAGTATCTAGTGCCAGTATTCCAGATGTTGCTGAGGTTATTCCGGCCTTCAGCTGCTGCTCCAGATGGGTGGCTGGATTGTCTGTATTTTCTACATCATCCCTTCCAGAACACTGCAGGTGGCTTGGATGCCTTAGCAAATCTTGAAAGCACTACCTGACTATGTTTAAACACCTGAATTATTTCCTTCAAATCTGGTTCCTCTGACTCTGCTTGTTGTTAGCCAGGCAACTGTTCCTTTTCACCCAGCAGCAAGCCCCCCTGCGCCACTTAAATCCTCTTTAGTTCCCAAGTTTTTAAGCACTCATACTCTAGCTCATTTTCCACTTAGGTTTTCTATCTTCTTACTTGTTCAAAATGGCATAAAAATATTATTCTAGTTGTTTCCATTCACCTCATGCAGATGTAGTGTGGGCATAACAGGTGGGGATGATGTCAACTAAGATCTATGGTTTCCACCCCAGAGAAAGTTTTCCAGGGACTTCCCCCTACAACTTCACAGGACATCTCTGTATTCACCTCTCATAATTTGGTTGCAGTCAGAAAGAAACTGTTGCTCCACTGGGTGAAGTGGAGCTCCATGGCGCTGGCTATGTAAGATAGTTTTCTAATTTTTATTTGCAATTGAGAGAAGTGGTGTGAGTGTGTTGATAACTGATAACTTCATGCCCCTTCTTCATAAATGTCATTACTTTTCCCATGCCATGGCTTCAGCTAGGCTTTGTCACATCCATGCATATTACAGATCATCTACAAGTGCTGGATTTTTACAGAGAGGGTGACAGTAAACATCATCAAGGAGGCACACTTGTTCTTCTACAGTCATCAACCTCTAGATTTTCCCTAATTTAAGACTCATTTCCCTTCTTTCTTGTATAAATTCTTGCAGTAATGCATCCATCCAACACTTGCCCAGCAATTTTGACTCTGTGTGAAAGTGTTCTGAAGCTTTGGATTAGTTTTTGGGCCAGGTCACATGAGCTACTGTAGCCTGTAGGCTTTGTTTTGTCCCTGATTGGTTCAGCTCTAAACTTAGCAGTGGAACAGAACTACTTTGTTCTGCTCAAGGATTTGGTCCATACCATGGACCATCCACAACATGAACTATATTCCTGTGGTCAGCCTCTATCTACCAGCTGGAGCAAGTATATGTAGAAAATTAATATGTCTGTATGTTTGTGCATATGTAAAGCCATAAATAAAAGCCACGGAAATATAAAGGCTGAGTGATATCTGAAGAGTGGCTCTGACAGCATAAGTTGTTCACTCATAGCTGCTCTTACAGAAATCTATTTGCTCTTCCTGCTGTGTCGTTTTGGTTTTTCAGGAGGTAAGTGTTTTTTGTTGGTTTTTGGGGGGGGGAGTTTTATTCATTGGTTGGGTTATTTTGTTGGGGTTTTTTTTGTTCTTAAGAGACTTGTTTTTAGCACTTGTGTCTTGGACAAATTAGTCATCTTTTCCCTTAAAAAAAGTCCTACTACAGTGCGACTTCCGACAAGTTTATTTTTGTGCCTCCTCAGCCCATTTATTCCATCTGTCTTCACCTCACCTCACTTCTGACATCTTCTGTTATCTGGGCTTTCTTCCAAACATACTAACTGGCAGCTACAAAAAAAGGAAACCTTTGAAATGCAGAACTAAAGAAGTCATTCAGGCTGAAAACTGATAATTCATACACTTTATATGCAGTTCTGTTCTGTATTTTTCTTTTTTTTGGAATGGTCAAGCAAAACACGATTGTCAGATTTACTATTTTTTTTCTTCTCATTTTTAATTTTTTTTTTTAAATTGACATTGCCTTTCCTTGCAAAGAACAAGAAAAAAAAAGTAGAAAAAAGCAAACCCCATACCACCAGGAACAGGGAGCAGATTCTGGGAATATCCTTACCTTTCCACATACCTGGCCCTTGGATAGCAAGGGGTAAAAAAAGAGAAGTTAATAATAAGAAGCTTCTCAGCTCTGCTCTGAATTTTTTACCTCTTGTAGCCATTTCTGACACAGTAACTTGTGCAGAAGACATAAATTCAGAGTACCTAGCTCAGGGTTGTGGTGATCACCAGGCTGCTATGCATGCACAGCTGAAGTAGAGAAATAGCAAAAGGAGCAGAAAAAATTACAGCAGAGATGCCTGCTCCCACCTACAAAGAAGCCCTGTTCTTTCATCTTGATTAAAGATCCTGCTCAGGGTAATCGGGACTTTATCATCTCCTGAGAGAATTTCTGTAATCTGGGTTGATAGCAAAAGAAAGTGAGCACCCTCATACAGAGCCTCAGCTACTTACCAAGCCAACTCTGTTTTCTGCCCTCTCCTAGCTCAAATCCATGGCAAATCTTGGGTTTGGTCTGTAAAGTGTTAGTGAATCATTTGTCAGTAACATCAGGATTTTTCCATCTTCTTTTGGTCCTTCGAGGCTACTCTGTACATAAAGGGCACTGTACATACACCATACAGGGCACTGTTAGCTACACAAGGCGAAAGACTCAGCTTGGAACTCTATGAAATAAAGCATCCCTAGCCAGAAGTTTCGTTTTGGAATCGGTTGCCAGCAGGGGCAAGAGTGAAATGTTTAATCAAAAGGTTAGAACCTGCAGAATAGCAAGATGCTCCCTGTGCACCCTAAACCCTTTCTAATTTTTGAATTCTTTCAGACTTTCTCATGCTTTGATTTCAGGTTCAAATTTTGCTGTTTTATTTCTTGCACAAAGGAGACAAGTGCTTCATTCATAATAAGGTTTATTGACAGGGCTGTGCTCAACGTGCACTTCTGTTGGAATGCAGATTATTTGGATCAGCCTGAGCTCCTTTTCCTATTATCTCTCTTCACATTTGTCCTTCCTCAGCATCTTCTCTATGGGTGTGCTTGCCAATACGAGCTTTGTTTTTTCCTTTCCATTTGGCACATGGATCCTTTTTCTCAAGCAGCTTCAGTCTCTAACTTGCTCTTCTCCAGCCTGTCGTCTCCTCCTGTTATCCAGTTGTACACATTGCACAACTTAATCATAGTAATATACTGTGTGTATTTGCATGCTTTTCCCCTCCTCTGGGTATTTCCAGAATATCTGTGAGTTGAAGAACAGCATGGAAGACTGAATTTGCTGGTAGACCACACAAAAACATTTGACAGAAAGAAGACATCTTTCCTTTATTCAATTGGCAGCTCGTGATCTCTCTCAGAACAAAGTTTAATGCTAATTTCTTGCTAATAGAAGAAACTGTGGAGTTCTTAGACACATTGAAAGGTAAAAATTGTTAGGTCCCAGTATTAAATAACAAGTCTCTGATCTCCAGCAAAGAAATAGGACAGAAGTTGAGTATTTAAGTTACTGGAAGTCACTTTGTTCTTCAGACAACATGTTTACTGTGGAATACTGCTGAAAAATAAGCAAAGACAGCTTTTAAAAAACCTCCACCATATTCTTCACTTGCTATTTTTTTAAAATTAAGCGTAGAATCATAAAGTGGCAAATATTAATTTATGATTCAGTAATTTATAAAATTATTTCCATAAATCCTTGGAAGCACATTGAAATATCTGATGTTGCATACAGAACTATAAAGCCAGAGGTAATTATGTATTTCTCTTTTAGTAGTGTTAGTGTAATATTTTGGGACTTGTAAAAAATGTATTTTATTAATCCACTCTCCAGAGCACCATATTTGGGATAATCTAAAGGGTTCATAATTCCATAAGGAGAATTTTCAGAAAGATTTTGAGATTTAAGTCCTTTTGTACCCAGTGGAACATGGATTTAAGAAGGAATCTGTGTTCCAGATTGCCAGCTTTGGTCCTGCATTTTGAACTAGATTTCACAGGCACTTAAGTCTTGTTAAAGTTTTGCTTCCTCCTACGTATCTGTGTTGGAGTAAGTCCTAAAGCGCCTTTGTCTTTAGAGAGTGGAGTAGGTTAGTCTCCTCTTTCCAACCTATGTGGGAAAATCCAAATGTTTTTATAGGTTAAATGAATTGCAACTGCTGTTTTCTCTATCCAGACTCCACGTGGTGTTCTCTGAGGATGGAATATTGCAGCATGGTGCACAGGCCACCACGCCCTTTTCCTTTGAAACTCAAGGGGAAGGAAAGACTTCTGCTCTTGTTTTTCTAAGTAGAAGAAACAGTGCTTAGAGGATAAATCAGAGATATGCCATTTGAGTTGAGAAAATACACCGCTTCTTTTCTTTTCTCCTGTTTCCTCTTGCACATTTAGGTGTGCTCAGCCTTTTGCATTTTGTAGGTCTGCTTGGAGGTTTATATGCAGTATGTGTTGTATGTAGAAAGAAGAGGAGACTGTGGGGGCAGGTGCCTAAATGCTGGTGTGAATCTCAATGCTTTGCACTCATGATGAGAGTCACAGCCTCAACCTCTAAAATGAAAATTCAGTAGGTGTTTTGTGATTCTAGCATAAACAACCAATGTGGTTAGTCAAGATAAGTTCATACAGTTTTGAATATTAAATCTCAGCTGCACAAAAGGAACTGTTTCTGTGAGATTAGTTGCTTTCCGTGATCCAAGTTTCCACATTCCCTCTGCCATAAAAATCTTTGCCTCTTGTGCCGATGAATGAGATTAATCTTCCAAAACCTTTTGCATACTATCTGCAACACTACATCATAAAATAAATAAATAAACCTACCACATAGTTCCCTGGTTTCAAACTTTGCAGATTCAGGGTTCACTAAGAAGTCATCTCTCTTCTTCCTTTAAAAGAAGACAACCATATAGAATAATAGAGTTCTCTGTCTAGCATACAAACCCATCTGGAAAGAATTTAGTCTGCAATAATTGTGGGCATTTGATTTAGCTTTAAATCCCTGTAGGTAATTCAAATGTAAATTTATTGGGGTGAGTTTATCCCCAGGCCGCCATTGGATCCAATGTTTTAGAGGTGAAATTGGCCCACTGTGCTAAAACTACAGCCTGCATTGTTTCTGGCTATTATTACATGCTGTAATATCTGCAGTTACAAGCAGACCCTTACTATAAATAAAGTCAATAGAGACAATACTGACAATCACCTGTATTAAATTTATTTTTCAGACCTTGATAGCCTAGTAATTCTTGGATTATGAATATGTTTATATACCAGTATCTAAATCACTCAGGCAACGCTGGTCTAATTTGTTATTTTGTTATGCTGTATTCATATGAAATAGTCCTTTTGGTCAAGTAAAATTCTATGCATTTCACATTCTGCTTCAGAAAAAAGTCTAATGTTTCAAGAGGCATTCAGCACATAATGTAAACAATGCCATCTGTCTTTTTCTTTGGAAAATCTTCTTCAAGATAACCCTGATATGCCTACTGTTTTCAATCACTTAAAAGGCAGTAATCCAATTATATCATCCTCTATGTAGGAACTGCCATTGCTTTCAGTCCACTTCCAATCCTGACACAAGTAAATCACTTTGATAAGATCCTCTTTTTATTTATTTTTTTCTGCGAAGACTAGCATAAGTAATGATGCCAGTGATAGACCAAGGACAAAATGACCATAATGGACTTTCTGTAGGAAAGGAAATCATGTGCCACTGTGATTTATCATGTTACTTGAAAAATATTTTTCCTTGGAATTTCTGGAACAGGCGCACTCTCTAAGCAAAGGGAGTTAGCAAGTATGAATGGACAAATGGCAAATTCAGACAAAACATTCATCAAGTAGCAGATTTAAACAACTATTGCTACTTAGATTTCTTAAACAGGAACAGAAGGTCAAAGCCATTTTGGAAATGTGCCTAGGTCTCATTTTCATCTTTGGTATAATGTCACCTACTTACATGGAAATACGCTTGGAATGTGTAAGGTTAGATCTTCCTTACAAACTACTAAGGCTTATCATGCAGATATGCCTTCCTTCTATTTAAAAATGGTTTGGGTGACTTCAGTGATTTGTGCTACCAGCGAGGCAGGGGCCTGGCAGACACGTCTAACCTCCCAGAATAGACGTGGCACGAGATCAGTAGTATCTGCAGACTTCCTGCTAAGAACTGCCCTCCACTCTGATGCTGAGAGAACATAGTCAGAGCTGAGTTGTCTCTGGATACACCTATCTTTGCCCCTGCTTTCAGAAAAAGGGGAAGGCAGCAAATGAGGTGGTCATGTGCAATGCAAAATCTTGTTTGAAAGGAGCTGGACCACAGGTGTCTCTTTGAACACAGACTCGTCACTCAGCACAAATAACTGCAGAGTTTGCATTTTCAAATTTATGAAGAGTGCTGGTCTGATATTCACTGTCTGAGACCACATCCAGGAAGCACAGTAGGAAGTTCATTCTGCTGAAGAAGCTGGTAAGTGGTGATTTGCAATATTAAAAAAATGCAGGCCAAATCTGGCCTTTCCAATGCCATGCTATGAAGTAAGTCTTTTGTTAAGTAATTTTGGAGAGCCTGTGTGAGAAAGCTGTGATATGGACAGGAAAAGGCATCGTATTTACCTTAATAAAATAGGATGCTGCTTAGGATGGTATTGATATATTAGGTTGTTTCCTTTTACAGAGAAAGTGTGGAGAGCCTTATCCAAAAGCATTCCTATGCTCGATCCCCCATTCGTACTTACGGAGGAGAAGATGATCTCGGAGATGACAGCCAGGCAACACAAAGCAGAGGTAGGAAAACATGCTCATGGTGTAAACTGTGGTGACTCAATTATGCTTGAGAAAAGCAGGACCACAGGCAGTACTGTGGTACTCTAAAGCATTTCTCTGGTGTGTCTCTCTGACACAAAGTCATATAATGAAGAAGAATACTTGTTACCTTTTGGTTCTTTGGGACATCTGATATGCCCACAGCACTGGTGTGGGTGGTTCAATTCAGGAGGCAGTTCTGTAGACAACCATATAATCTTTGCCATCAGGAGAGAATTAATTCTGCTTCCTCTTCAAGATGTCTGCAAACCAGAAAACTTCATTACTGTGGTGCCGAGAACAAGTTAACACTCCCCATCTCTTGGCAGGACTTACTAGCTGGGTCCACACCACTTGTGAAGTACCATGTAGACGTGCCACTTGCTGCCCACCCAGCCCTCTGTGAACAGAGGACTTAGTTCTAACCATCTTCAACCAGCATGTGGTTAACCTGCTTTGCCTCCTCTGGAAGAAAATTTGGTAGCTTCCTGAAAAACTGATGTTTAATTGTTAGCTGTTACTCTCTTAAAGGTGCTGTTCCTGCTGCAGCAATTAGCCCCAACTTGCTTTATCAAACAATTTGTCTGTGTTAGCAGTAGCAAAAGAAGCAGCAAGACAGACTTGTTCTTTGTGAGCATACTTACTGGAGAAATTGTATCTGTCATAATTTACCACTGGAAATAGAACTCAAACCCTTCCTGTAGGATTGCTGACTAGCATAAACTTGTGTTGCATTATACTTTGCATATTGACTTTGTGACCTGTCTGATATGCCACAGCCACTTGAGGTAAAGCAGTTCTATCTGTCTTCCGACTGGCAGTGCCCTTGTCTTGTCCTCTAACTTCATACAGTGCTGCTAAGATAACAGCATTCTTTCTGGTCATGAGCTCTTTGGACTTGTGCAGGGAAAACACACTTATTTTTAACCATGAGTTGCTCTTCAGCAAAATGTGATTAGGTGGGCTTGTTTTTACACGTCTATTCTAAGAGCAGGTCCTTAGATTATGGAGTTTCTGAAGCAACTTCACCTGCTATGATGCCATCCTTCCACATAGTTCTAGGGAATTACCTTGCTGCATGTCAACTTAGATCCTAGGCCAGCTATTGTTGAAGACAGTATTAAATTTTCCATTGCTGGAAGTGCTCAGAGCAAAACACCTTCTCTTCAAGAATTAAATTTCTCCCTAGTATGATGTCCTTCCTTGGGAGTGATAAAATGAACCAGGTGAACCTCAGTGTGACAGCTGGCCATTAAATCTCTTCAGAAGAGAGTCCTTAGAAAGGTGTTATGGGGGATATACTACTTTATTGCAATTAATTTTATGTGTAATAAAAGGGTACTGTTCTGCATTTGCTCGCAATATGGCAAATGAGTAAGTGAGGAAAATTGTGAATCATGGCAAAGAAGTTTTTTCTAATCTGGGAGCCATATGCTACATGGGACGTGAGTGATCTGGGCAACCAGAGACATGCACAGAAGGTAAATCAAACTGCTCTTACACGTGAGTAACTGGTACTGCCTTTGCTCTTTCTTTAGGTCTAATGTCCTTAAATAAGGAAAACTCCTTCAAGATACAAGGAGAGAAAACAATGTTCTTATTGAAATTCCATAGATATTTTCATTTTTGCCAATGAATTTTAAAATTACCTTGCATGCAAATCTGATGGGTGTTCCCCTACAAAAATAAGAGTTGAGAGCCAAATACATATGCATTGCTGGGTGGTGTATGCTATAAGCTCTTTGAGGCCTTGATTGCCTCAGAAGTACTAATTCCTTTGGTGGTGGCAAAAGTGGTATGTGGAGTACTAAGCTGCAGTTAGAGACCAAATCAGCTGGAGCAGGAAAGGATGCCTGAGGAAGTTCCTCATGAAAATCATAGGATAGTTAGTGTTGGAAGGGACTGTTAAAAGTCATGTAGTGCAAACCCCCTTCAGTGAGCAGGGTCATCAACTAGATCAGGATGCTTAGAGCCCCATCCAGCTCGACCTCACATATTTCCTGGGATGGGGCTCTGGCCCCTCTCTGGGCAACCTGTGTTTCACCAACCGGTGTTTCACCACCCTCACAGTAAAAAATTTTTTTCCTATATCTAGTATAAATCTATCCACTTTTAGTTTAAAGCCCGCACTTGGTGACAGATCATGGTAAAAAATTTGTTCCCAGCTTTCTCATAGGCCTGCTTTAAGCACTGACAGGCTGCAATTAGGTGTCCCAAAAGTCTGCTCTTCTCAAGGCTCCACAAGCCTAATTCTCTAAGCCTTTCCTTATAGGAGAAGTGTTCCAGCCCTACAATCATTTCACAGTCATTCATGAAAAAGAATCACATACCTTATTCTGCATAAAACAAATAAATAAATAGCAGTGATAGACTTGGTAATTACCTCAGCACCCTCCCAGAGCATTCTCTGCTCAGCAAATTTCAGCCATCTAAAGATGGAAGCAGCTAACCTACAGTACAAGATGTCTGATTCCAAAGGAGCTAACAAATAGTAAATATATAAATTCAATGGAAACTCTTTAATGCTTAATTTCTCTGTGCCTACATCCACACACATCCACAGGATTCATAGTAGCCACCTGGAACAGAGCCAAACGAAAACCTTCTGGGCAAATACAGATTTGCACCCTGCTTTCCCTGTAGTGCAGTAATGTTCAGATACCCTCTGATTTGTCAAGGGTTTTGGTGTGGTCTGTAAATAATGTGTCATCCTTAGAATTTGGCTCTGGATCCTAATTTCCCAGCAGTTAGGATCTGGTTCAGCGGTAGGACTAGGATTTTGTTCAAGTTTATCTCCACTGCTAAATCGGCACAATTCATTTTTCCTGTTACTGAGCTGTTTTACTTGTTTCATTAAGCAGAGGAAAAATAATTCATTGTTTGAGAATATAACCCATAAGAGATTTATGATTTAAAAAAAAACACACCCCAACAATATACAATTTTTTTTCTGTTGTATTTTGCTTATAGTTTTCTTTTGAGCATGTGGCCATGATTGGTTACTTTACTTAATTCCAGTAAGTTTTCCTTGATGCATAGAAGTCTTCGTATGTTTTCATTCTACAGTTTGGATGAACCTCCCTTCTTGAATTAGATTTATGAAACTAGCACCTGTTAAAAATTTGTTGTCTCAGAATGTTTTGCAATACTGAATTGAAATTATATTTTGTCAAATAGTCTTTCAAAAAAATTTATTTTCTAAAGTAAGAAAGTTGGTCAAGTAAGAAAATACATAAGAGACAAGAGTTTAATTATTGTTTAAAGAGGAATACAATGAGTTTATTTATAGCATTTTGTTGCTTTCCTAGAAATCAGACATATGATGATGACCAGATGCATATAGGAACTACAGAGATGAAGGACAACACAGTCATCAGATTATTTGAAAATGACCATGTGTAATTATCCAAATGAATTATTGTTTCCCCAAAATTTTACTGTCAACATAAGTAATTAGTTCTAATTTTAAGAAACCATTTTTCTTTTTTTTTATGATTCTTCAATCTTCAGGAAACAAAAAGTATTTTAAAGAGTTGAAAGACTTGTGGGAATAGGTTTTGAAACTTTTGAAATTAAACAAACCCAAAACAAAATGACAAACAGAACACTTCCATTTGATCAAAAGTAGATAATTACCTTCAGAGCAAGTTCTGCACCTCTTACTATGAATTAGCACTGGTGTTGTTTATTAGAGTACTGTACACGGTTGGAAAAACAACAAATACTTAAACATGTATGTTTTTAGGATTTTTTCTCCAAATTATGGAAAGAATCAGAATGACTGGAAAGATGTTGTGTTGACAGGTTTTACTGCGATTTAAAAAAAAAGGAAAACTTGTAGAGTAAATTACATTTTTCTGCATTTTTGCCACACTGAACTTTTGGGTAAAAACCCAAAGCAACAGTTCTACTAAGGATCTGATGTAATAATCTACAAGTATGTCTTCAAAACAGGGATGTAATACATTGAGCTTCCATGTGAAAGTAGATATTTCAGTGTTTAGTAGCAGCATTACAATGTGCTTCAGTGTTTAATATCTAAAATGTTCAATGTGCAAAGCTGATTTTACTGTTGAAACCACTGCAACCAGCTTCTGAAAATGGAAGTTTGTCCAAGACGTAGCGATAAAGGACAGCAACCAGCAAATAACATTTTCAAGACAGGAGTATTTGGGAAGTATTTCCAATGACAACTGGTCATTGCAACCAGGCTTGCTGTGAAGGACTAATTTTCTCCCTTTTCTCTACTTTACCAGCTTTGTGTACCAATATTAAGTATTCTTTCTCTTTGCTTGCAGGGTCAGCCTTTACAACATCTGATAACCTGTCCCTCAGTTCTTGGGTTTCCTCTTCAACCAGTTTCCCAGGATTTCAGCATCCACAGTCTTTGAGTGCCCTGGGTACCAGCACTGCATCCATCGCTACACCCATTCCTCATCCGATCCAAGGATCTCTGCCTCCGTACAGCCGCCTGGGAATGCCTCTTACACCCTCTGCTATAGCCAGCTCCATGCAAGGTAGCGGCCCCACTTTCCCATCCTTCCACATGCCAAGGTACCACCATTATTTTCAGCAGGGTCCTTATGCAGCTATCCAAGGACTGCGTCACTCTTCCGCAGTGATGACACCATTTGTATGAGTGACGTAAGACAAGAGGAACACAAGATTTAAAATGTGCAAGTTCGCTGTGAAAAATACAAGGGACCTTCCTGAAAGACCTGTGGCAGGAGGGATGAACTCATGACAAACCAGCTAAGAAAATGCATTGTGGATATAGATTCCTCTTTTGAGGGATCACAAGAAGAAAGCATGCAGCTTGGAGCTGCTCACAGATCTATGTGTAACACAACCAAAATGGATCCCAAAGTCCCCAGGATCTTTGGTCGCGCGCAGCTTGTTCCAAAGGTGCATTATACCTAGTGGAAAGAAATTATCTTTAAGCAGCAGTGTACAAACTAATTGTCTATAGGTCTTTTTTCATATGCTAGATGAATCCTAAAAAAGGCAATACTCTTACTCATCTTCATCTCTTCTTGTGACTGATGAGCATCTAAACAGAAAAATGTATTGCTATAACTTTGAGCATGTTTTAGGCTATCTCAGCATACATTTGCTGAAAACAGGACAAAGTGGAGAAGACCACTGTCCTTTTTAAGACTGGCATATATGCACCAAAACCAGTATTTCTTAGTTGCTACTATAATCACAAAGAGAACCTTATTAACAAGTCTTTCTTTCTTTGTTTGTTTCTTTCACAAAACACTTATCGGTTCCAAAAAAAGAACTGTGTTACAGGACTGTAGTAGTAGTAATGTATTCTGTCCTTCAGTCTAAAAGGAATCTTGTTCTTTATCTGAGGAAGAACAATTTAACTGTCGGCTAAGGTATAATGAAGAAAAATTTTGATTTGGAAAAATCTGTTACTTAAATTTAGAAACCCAAGATTTCCATTTTTAAAGCAGTGCTTGTTTGCTGCTGTGCATGCCACTGAAGACCTGTTTCCAGCTGCACAGGTGTACCAAGTTAACCCAATTTCAGACTAGATCAGTCTATTGACTCTCTAGATCAAACTATAAGTAATGGACTGGTATGAGTGGCATTGGAGTATCTTTCCATTTGTTCTGATTTTGTTGGTTTTGGTTATGGCTGTTGTTATAAAAGGCATCAGCTTGGCCAGGAAAACCAGTTTTTTCATGTTCCAATATAATGGTGGAGTTTCCTTTGAAAAATATCAGTACAGAACTTCACACAAAAGTTTTTTTTAAATTCATGTCTGACTTTTTTTCAGTTAGTATTTGGGGCTCTCATTCAAAGTCCCCTTTTTCTAGTATGTTGTGTCTGATGCAATGGAGGAGCTACAGAGGCATAAGAAAATAATGACCTTGTCTGCAGAGAGCTAGCACAAATTCTTTGCACTACTGGAAACAGTACCAGTGTGATGTTGGTTTTCTGTGTGGCAAGAGCTGGGATTCCACTGTAAAAAATAAGTTGACACCGAGTTTCTGTGTCAAGTTGCATCCAAGCTATAGATGATGATACATCTACTGACAAAAAAAGAACTATCATATATAATCTCATATATTACAGGTCTATGTAGAGCTGGAACACAAAACAGACTTTTTGTCCTCTGCTTTTCACCATTCTTTATTGGTGTCATATGGTAAAAAGCGGAGTGCAGTACACTGAGTCACCTACTCCCATCTTTGCGAAGTGCAAGGCAAGGCGTATGCATCCCACAGAAAAAAAACACCATTATGTATTTTCTAGTAGCTGAATTCAAAATCTTCTCAAGTTGGCCATTTCAATCTGAGAGCACTAATATTTGGCATGCAGAAATGCCCCTTATTCTGTTTCAGAGAAAATTCTCCAGGCTCTTCCTGGAGAATGAAACTGGATTTTGACAACTTCATCTACAAAAAAAAAAATTAAAGAAAAGGGCTTTCCACTACAAATGAAGTGTGATTCATATCTGAAATAATATGGCAGTAGGCTGTCACAATATAAAAATATGATAAAGCCAACTCATCTTCCAAATTCACTCTGATGAATTTTGTATTACAGACAGCATAGAATGATCTGTCAAAATCCACAGCTTGATTTTTCCAGTCAGACCAAGTCTCTCTCAGTGGGCTCATCCCTCCCTGTGTTTCTCTGTGATGGTTTAGTTCCTTTGCAGCAGAAACCCATTGGGTTGCCCACTAATGCAGAATCATAGACAGGTCCCAAGCAAGGGAATGAAGGCAGTTTCTGACAGATTTCCCCAGGAATGAGATCAATAGGTATGTCTATTCCTCACTTCCTCTTGTTTGCCCTCACAGTCCTACCTACAAAACCTGTTGCAGAGATTTGATGTTAAAGGGATTAAGTTCACGGAGGCCACAGGACATCCAGTGAAGAGGTCTTGCCACCTCACAATGTTTCTGCTCCATGTCCCTCTCACCTTCCTGTAGGCCTGGGGAAGCATGGGAGTGATTCCAGGAATAAAATTTCTACCTAACTGAAATCAAGTGGAAATTTATTGACTGCAATGGAAGAAGGATTTCATTCCACATTGTCATCTAAAAATAAAGTCTGGCAGTAGGGACAGTGACTTAAATGACAGCAACAATATAAGAATAGTATAGGAAAGAGTAAAACCCAAGTACAAATCAGCTTTAGCACTGAACTCACAACTGGAAGAAAATGAATGTGAATTTGTAATTAATTGGTTAAAGAGTGAAATCAGTTTTGCTAAAAAAAAAAAAAAAAAAATTTTCTCCACCACTTTGACAATAGCCCAGTAATTTATTTAAGGACTTGCTGTACTGCTGTCAAAATTGTATCACTTTCAGGACAGAACATCTGTTGTTGGTAGATGGGCTAGGAATGCCAAATATAATCTAAAATTTATTTTCCAAATACAATTCATGTTTTATATCCCATGAGAAGTGCTCTTCACCTTTATGAGCTTTTCTCTTGGCTCAGAAAAATGGAGCTGGTTTATGTTGTTTGATTTTGTTTGGGTTTTTTTGGGGGGAGAGAGTTGTTTGCCTTTTTTTAAGAAGAGTGGTGAGTACATGCCTGAATATGCTTTTCAAAGAGAATGATAAGATTTTACTTGGAAGTGTTCCAAGTATTTTTGTGTTTTTCCTGAATTACCATTTTATCCATAGATTGTCAACACCCTCCAGTCTTTAATCCAACAAAAGCATCTGATATATTAACAAAACTAATTTGGATGCATTTGTCTGAGTATTTTTTCTTCTACTTTTGGAACCCTGATAATTTAAACATAAACCCTCCCATTTTAAATTTATCTCTTTGGTTTGCAGCATTGCTTTATATGGCCAGAGGCACTGTCAAAGATAGCAAATCAATACCACTGGGTTTCAGTTGTACTCTTCTGGGTGCAAATGGAAGAACAAGCATAGACCAAGTAGATAGAGTTCCTAATGCAAATGCTTCTTTCTTTATGCGTCCAAGGATGATAAGTTGTATGGTAGCTAACATGCTTGGTACCACAACCTTCAGAATGCAATTGCGGAATTTCTCGCAGACAGTTTTACCCATGGAGGCCGGGACACTGCCTCAGCATGTACACATGTAAGATGTTGCCATTTCCAATATCCAGCAAACACTAACTGGCACTTAAAAAGGAACCTTTTTTTAACTGAAAAGCATTTGGGCTGGCAACTTGATTATGTAGTACATCCTCTTTATATTTGTGTACTATACAGAAAGAGATATATCAATGAAAACTTTTGCAAAAACTTGGAAGAATTTCCAAAAGTGTAAGTCAATATAAATTGTGGTAATTTACTCCTAGATAAGGGGGAAAGCAACAGGGAGATCAGTGTCACACTTATGGCTTCTTGTCTTGAGGAAGTTGTGGCCACAGTGCATATACTCATCACCTGCAGGGGGATGACACTCACTGTAAAATTAATTTTGGTTTTAGTGAGATTTTATTCTCACTATTCTTTACAGAGCATTTCTGCTGCAGGATATGTGGTTTCTTTACTAACTGCCTACTTACTGGCCAGAGGATTTATGTATTACTCTGTAATCAAATGTCCTTGCATATAATCTCTAGATTATCAGATGACAACTTCTTTTTCTTTTTTTATCTTTTTAAGAGAAAATTAAGCAGTGAATTAAATAAGTTTTGAAGTAACTTTTTATGATAGTTTAAGGACAAAAAATACAGTTTGCTGTATTTTACCTTTAGCACATTTAAACAATCTTTTTCTTTTTAATTATACCTTCAGAAAAATGAGGAAAGATTTGGTTTAAAAATAAGGTAAAAAAACTGGATGTAGCCTCTTTAACAGAATGTACCACAGTTCTTCTGTTTGCTGTGTTGACTTTTTTGTTTATATTGCATTGCGTGAGCACATTCACCATGTACTGAAGTGTGTGTTTGTGTGTATGGGGTGGGGGTAGAGGGAAATCTTTTTATGGAAAAAAAATTTGTGAACATAAACTATGAAGCAACATCTAATGAAAAGTTTCTTTTTAAGTGCAATATATTTATTTCTGCTAGAAATATAATATCAACATTATGTAATATTTGAAGCATTAAATGTTATTTGTAAACAGCTTAAAATTATATATATATCACAAAAACTGTACAGAAGTGCAAATGTGTGGATATTCAGTTTCTTTCATTAAAATATTGGGTGTTTTGATATATCATTCTTATTTAGCCAAATCTTTCTGCTTCTATTTTTTTTTCCTCTAACCAAGTCACTGAGGGCAGCGGAACCAGCCACAGATGTTTCTGAGAGTAAACAAAATATGTTAGGGCTGCTCATCTATAATGGTGATTTACGTCTTGGATTCATATGGAGTGATAGTTGTACTGTAGTTAAATACAATTGTAGCTTGCAGGGAATTACACAAATTATTTATTTTTCAAAATGCTTTGCAAGCATATTCATAAAAACTCCTAGGTTTGCCAGCAGAACTCAAATAAATGGCTGAAATATGGGGCTCTCAGGGTGCCCAAGATAGTAAAACATAGACCTAGGAAACACAGTATAAGAAGAGAGTGGAACTAGGTTTGTTACGTCAGGAGAAATGAAGAATGTAAAGAAGTGAGGAGTAAATTCCTCTCCATAAATGCTGCAGGCTTTTTATTTAAAAGGTTTTTTTTTCAATTATAATAGAATATATTAAAGCAAGAGAGAGTTACCTGAGACTTTATCTAAGGTATTTAAAGAGGAAAGATAGTGATGCATAGTATAGGATTACCAAGAGAGTATAAGGAGCAATACCTATCCTTCAAGGTCTTTAAGAACAGGTTGAACATGCACTTCTCAAAAATGATGTGATTAAAGCTAATCTTGCCTTAGGACAATCAAATGATCTCTTGAGGTGCTTCCAAGCTTCCTACAAGAGCCATCCCTTAGAGCAGCTTCTGACAAAATTCTCATGTTGCTCCAAAAGGTTTTGTTATGCACCCATGGTTTATCTTGTCCCCAAACTGAGATCAGCTGCTGGGTCTTTTGCAACTAGGTCACAAGATCCCTGGTTTGCAAAGAAGCTCAGTAAGATGGAAGAGCTGTGAGGTTCCAAGGAGCAGTAGCAGCAGCATCGTCTTGGTTTGCGAATGTAAGCAAGGAGATAACAGCCTCAGGTAATTCAAATCTACCTTGAACTATGCTAAACTGCAACCATGCATTAATGTATCTCATTAACGTTTGGAATGAATGAAAATGAGGACAGATCGCTGAGTTGGCAACTCCGTATGATGCCTTTTGTCTCTGTATTATATTTTTATGGCATCTTGGTAGCAAAACACCTGCATTCTCTCATGGATATTCAATGTTGTGAAAGTCTTTTGCTTAACCTCAGGCTAAGGGGGCTTTCTTGATTACAAGTAACACCAAGCACGTGCACTGGCACTTTCCTGAATCAGAACTGTTGGCTGTATGCTGGTTCAAGACATGGTTGTGCCAATGGTCCCATTGAAATCAGCAGGCTTGCTTGCGTAAAGTTAAATCAGTGCTCAAGCGTTGCTCAAGCATTGGCTCTGCAACAGCAAAACTCCTCGTGCTTTGCAGAATCAAGACCTTTGGGAACAAGCTGTCTGTGCAACAAACACCTCTATAATTGGAGCATTTATTTGCTATTTTCCAAAGAGAAACCAGGGGTTTAAACAAAAATGAAGATTCTGAACTGTCTCCTGGTAGGGTTACTTTGAAGACACTGATGAGTAGTCAAGATGACTGTAGGCTGCTTTGTGTATCACATTTAGAAAACAGATTTATGTCCAAATTATCTATCTTGGAGATAAGCAGTGCAGAAAACAAATTACTTGGAGAATACTATTTTCTAACTTCCTGTGCAGGAGCACAATGAGTGCACAATTTAATGGTATACTTGAAATACAGAGCAATAAATAATATTTTGAATCACAATAATTTCAAATACACATAAAATATTTAGATTATACTGGTGTATACAGTTCAATATATAAAAACTAACAATAATCAGTAATAATAACTCTAAAAATTAAACTGACAGTGGTATAATGTTCAAGATCTTTATTGAAGTTAGTCATTGATATCAGGGCTGGTCAGTGAGGCTCTAGGGACTTTTGCAGGCAGTACAGGTTCTTGTTCTCCAACGTAATAACCAGAGGAACCAAGAAAAATGGGGATGCCAATGAGAAAAGTTGGACTGAGAGGTTTTTTTGAGGAGTAGGATAATAATTTCTCCCAATGCAGAGAGTATTAGATATATCACCACTGTAGCATTTTTAGCTCTGTTAATATAAAATATAATTTGGCAGGCAGACACATCAAAATCCAGTATTTTTAAGGCTTTTCAGGATGGAAAAATTGTCTATTGCAGGAACTGCATTGACTAACTAATTTGATAAATTAAAATCAAGCAACCATTCTCAAGCAACAATTTTTGCCTCTTGCTTGACTTTGAATTGTTTTTATTTCCATTGTGAAGCCTACCAGGAATATATGCAGTAATTTTTAGCGGTTTTAGGGTGTTGTGTCCTAGAGAATCTCCTGGGTTTGAGTCATATTTTCACAAACTCCATGAGCACCCCTTTCAAAGGTCTGTGCTCTCCTGTGCTTGGGGAAGGGTAGTTGCAGAAATGGTTGTGAGCTGAATGGCTGTCCTTCAGATATGCAAGGGGCACTCAGCTAACACTTTGTCTAAGTTACCAACAATTGCAGAATAGCTCAAAGAGTAAGATGAATTAAAAAATGGAAAATGCTTGCAGCTGAGTCTGTAATTGATGATATTTAGAACAAATAATGTCCCAAAAGGTGGAGGTGATAACAGTTCCTTGAACAGCCGTGGCTCTTCTCTATTTAGATGCTTAACTTTGGTCAGCTGTTCTGAGAGAGTCAGAGAAGAAACAAAGTATATACCAAAAAAAACCTGTGTCTGTCACCTGTGTCAGAAGTCACCAATTCCAAAGAATTCCTTTCACATCATTTCAGATGCCTTAAGACAGAGACACAGGTAAAAAGCACAGAAATCGTTCTAGTTTGATGTGACAAAGTCTAGAATGATTTTGTGTGTCTTTTTACCTGTGTCTCTGTCTTAAGGCATCTGAAATGATGTGAAAGGAATTATGTGGAATTGGGGAAGTTCATGCTGTCGTTCCTTCTAGTCTGCACTGTCTTCCAGTCAGCTTCTAGGGACAATGCCTACATAATTTTAAGTATAAATACTAAATCATTTAGGTATTTGGTGTCATCAGAAACCATCCTCTCTTTGAGTTCTCACATAGGTGGAGTAAATTGTGATGTTTAAACTGGCAGTCTGTGCTTCATAGGGGTCACTGAAATTGGACTACTTTCAATCAGGGTTTTTCTATTGAAAATCCCACCTGATTTTCTGAAACAAGAACTCTGTGATCTTCACTCTGGTATAAAAGTTGAGTATGGGAGAGCAGTTTCTGTTTATCTTAAAGACATGGTTGCTACATCATCACAAATCAATTATTATTTCTTCCTGTGCTCTCTCATGAATTGATCCTAGGGCAGCCAAAGGGGGAATTACTTTTTATCTTGATGCAAATTGTTGGCTTTAAGATTTGCATTGATATTATCTGAACATGTACCGAGGGCTTTGCAGTGGCAGGCTTCAATTACCTTCCCTCTGAATGTCATAGCTTTCTGACTTGAGACACCAGTCATACTACTCATCTCCAATGATATTACAAATAAGTTAGTAGTACTCAGGGGATTTATCAGCCTGACTTTATTTAATCTCTCCATTTTCAGTTAACGTAGTCACCTCAAACAGTGCATTTCCAGAGGATGATTAGATTGATTCAGATGGTTAAAGACTTTGGCCTTCCTTGCTCCTTCATTTTACAATGCACTAGGAATCTTGTACATTTTTGACTGAACATATACAAAACCTAATACTTGCGCCCCCGTAATTTCCTTTACAAGGCTTTAAATACCTCCAACTTGTTCTTAAATGAATTTGTGTTGCAGAGCCTATCTAGCACTTAAGACAACTTGGCATGGTTTCCAGTAGTTCTGGACAGACAACTACTTGTGTTTTCATCACAGAAAATGTTTTCTTTCCTATATAGCTGATGAGGGCAAAGACTAACAAGGAATAATAGAGGCTGAGATTTCAAAGCCATTACAAAGGTAGATGCACAGCTCACACTAATTTTAGCAAGACTCATGTCTCTGAGTCCAGTACAGAAAGTCTTTGCTACAGTGTTTGTTATTTTAAAAGGTTTATGGGTTTTTTCAGAGACCAGCCTAAACATTTTAACATTTGTTCCTGAATTATTTTAAAGCCTCTTTTGCTCCATGCCATAATATCATGCTTTTGTTCTTCTGTTCTTTCAACCTTGGCCAAACTGTTAGAGAACACATGGATACTTCCTTTCCATTTGCTAATTCAATAATAAGAGAACTCATGTGAGCTGAAGAGGTTAATTTACTTTTTTCTTTGTGGAGTTTTAGATGTGTTCTTGTGGTTTGTTTTTTTTTTTGGTTTTTTTTTTTTTTTTTTTTTGTGAGTCCTATTCTTCAGAGCTTAGTTCTTTTTTGCTTTGCTTATAGAAGAAAAATCTATATATTTATCTCAAAGGCAGAGTTGCCATCATGATAATATACCCAAAATTGAATTTTTCTGTCCAAAATTTGAGGGATGGGCTCGAGCTGTCTTGACATAAAAGAAATCAGAATGTAAAATGACAGAGAGAAGCATCCGATCAGCACACTTTTACCACTGCCAGGAACTTCCACCCTGCTCCTGAGCAGCTGCTGCCATTCTGCATGCAAAATTTCCCCAAGAGCAAAAGCAAAATGTTTTCCTCTTCAGGGCTTTGGTATAGGCAGCAAAGCAGGCATCAAGTTTGGGACTGGTTTGTCCCCATCTTGCCCACAAACACATAAACATGCAGAGTATTTGATGCTGAGGAAGCGCCTCGTCAGCTTGTGCCTAGAGCTGCTCAAGGCTGTGGATTTCCCGAGTGATCTAAGAGCCCACAACCTAAGATCTGCAATGTACAAGTCTCTCCTTCACACACGCAAAAAATTATGGCTTAGAATATTTTTAACATTTGTATTATTCTGGAAATGTGAATCCGCAGTGCAGCTGCAATGAGATGGACATTTTCACCAGAATGGAGACACTGGAAAATCCAGAAAGATGTAAATAGCAACTGTCCGGATGCAACAGCAGAAATAAATTGGAAGCTGATCATAAGATCCAAGTGGATATTTAGAGTTAGTGTAAATAGAAATACCAAATTAAGCAAATAACATGTAATTTTGAGATGAATTGCCCTATGTGCCAAGCACAAAACTTTGCACTGACTATGCACAGCATGATAACATGAGAATAGGGCAGACATTTTAAAACCTAAAATCACATGAGAAACTGCAAACCACAAAAAAGAATACTAAAAGTCACACGTGCAATGTGACCATAAACAAAACTGCAGTATGGTTAAAGACAACTCTAGCTTAGAAAGAAGGTTTCCGTAACACGTAACCTGAAGGAAAACCAGATCATGCATCCAAATTTCAGCTATACCATATTCTAACTGAAAAAATTTTAAAAATTACCAGTGTAAGCATGCTTAAACACAGGAAATATGAATGCTTATTCTAATTTTTGTGTTAGAATACACTGCTAATTCCCTGTTTACTGCTTTGATTCTGGAGCATGTCCACATAAAATAAGTTGTTCAACTGTGGCTTAAACCAGTTATCCAAACACAAAAAGACAACAAATGGGATGGCAATAATGGATTTCTGCTTTATCTGGGATTCATAGCAAGTGCTGAACATGCATCCAGATGGAGAAATTATTTAGGGAAGACGAAAAAGACCCCAGAAAAGGAAACAGAGAACAGTGTATCATCTTCATTTAACTAATGAAAGCCATAAGAATTAATAAGTGCACCAATCGGTTGGAATAAAATTGAGAAAAGAAAGAGAGGTCTGCAAAATTTCCCCCACCACTGAATATGACATATATAATTTCACAATGAACAATGACTTCATTTCTGTTTCTCTCCACACTTCACTGATGTTGAATTAATCAATGCCTTAAAATAGATTTCTCCATGTGAAGTCACTTTGAAAATTAGCTTTTGAATGAAATGTTTCAAGCTAGTGAGGAAATCACAAGTTAAAAAAAAAAGCAAGCCTTTGAAAAAATGTTACATAATGCTCTGCACTTTTGCTAGTAAAGAGAACCATAATTCCTAAACATAAAAAAGTTCAGGCATAAACCTGATTCTGTAGGTACTGTGCATCTCTGTGATGGAAAGGACCACAGCAGGGAGCTTGTTTATTTAACACAAGTGTGGTTTCAGCTGTTTTAACTGGATTTCCCTATTTGTATGCACAAGACATTACAAACTAGTTGTTCTTCTTGCTCCACCCAAACCCACATGTATTGGATATCCACACATAGAGCTATAAGGTATAAGAGTACTTTTAAATTTTAATATGGGATGGCTATTCCCCATAATCTAATTTTAAGACTAAAACATTTCAATTCAGCATTAGGGAAACCAACCTTTTCCACTTCAAGGCATCCTCTGATTTTTCTTTGGTAATTTTACTGTGAATTTTTTTGTTGTTTTACCTTGTGTTGCTATTAAAATGGACACGAGAAACGGAATTTCATGAGAACCCCACCTTCCATTAAAAAGAAAAAAGGTGGGAGGAAACCAAGGTGGAATAAATGTTTCAAAATTTAGGATACTAATAAATAAACCATCTTATAATTCTTGTTTGGACACTTTTACTTTTAATCTTTGGGACTGGGAACAGAACAATTTTTGCTGTTGTTGCTATGTCAGAAAATACATTTATTTATAACATAATTTATTCCAGGTACATAACCAAAAAAAAACAGTAATGGCAAAGTGACTTTTTACTGTAACTCTTTACACACCCTTTAGGACTCTAAATGAAAAGGGCTTGAGGATGGTTTTTGGTTGGCTGATGAACTGGAAAAATAGGCGAAAATGAATTCAGAATCAAATGAAAATGCAAAAATCAAATTTGGAGGAGTATGAAGGGCTGATTTAAATGAAGAGCAAGAAGACCCACACATTTTGGGTAAACGCACAATGTTGTATTCACAGAAAATATTTGACTGTGTCCTCAAGTTAATCGCAACTCCTTGTAAACTTACTAATTTACATCAGTTTCATCTGAAATACTAAAACACTTTATCACTTATCAAATAACTTTTTATTTTCAACTTCTGATATAGTTTCCTCTTTTTATTTCCAGCTGAAAATCATTTGGTCTGAATTAGAAACTCATTTCCGCTTCCAGGAACCAGACCTTTCTTTTGACAAACGCACTTATCACTAAAATTCTTGGCTATGTGGGGTCCTAAGACACTCCTCCACGTGACTATTTAATCTACTGCATTATTCACTGCCACTCCATCATAGCTTTTATTGTTGGATTAAAAAAAAAAAATTAAAAGGGAAAAAAAAAGGAGAGCAGTCACCTTCATGATTTCTTGTCAGGCATCAGTGAGTTTCAGTGAGTTTCTCACCCGTGCCCTAACACTCAGCCTACTCTGAAGGTACACAGACACAGGAGCATTTCAGTTTGTTTGCTCCTAATCGAAAGCTGCTGGTCTTTGGGTTACACACCTGTGAGGCAGGGGCCGCCCGGACGGGCAGCGCGGAGGGGAGCGCAGCCGCGCGTCCCGCGGGCGCCCTGTGCCCTCTGCCGGCGGCACCTCCGGGAGAAGGCAGGCGGCAGAGGAACCAGCGAGAGGGAAAAACCAGAAGAAAGAAAAAGAGGGATTTGTGCACGCAATATTTTCCGTGCGCCCCATGTGCCGCCTCAATTTAGGTATTGCCTAAATTCCCGCTGCCTCCCCTCTCCTCTGACCTCGATCCCCTGTGACACAGCGGTGACTCAGTTCTCTGCCCGGGAACCTCTTGTGCCACTGCTGCGCAATTTCACCGGAATGCCTCGGACGTTTTTCAGGCAGCGATGCCCTTTTTTTTCCCCCCATACACAGTATGTAGCACAGTCTGCCTCGGGCATGTTTTCCCAGATTTTCTACCAGGTCCTCAGGTACAAAATCCACATGGTGAGTGAAAGCGTGCTAGCCTGCATCGGATAGCTATTTATGTTTCTTAAGTTGATTAGGCTTTACCCTGTTTGTTTTTATCTCAGTAGTTTTGTTTGTTTGTTATCTACTTTCTGGTTGGATGGCATCCAGGCAAGTCATAAATGTCTTTTTGGATTATGAATGGTAAGATAAAATTTTTTTACTCTCTTATTTTAAGCAAATATTACTGTTGTCTGCAATAAATGAGCCTGAGCAAGAGAAAAGAATTAGCTTGTATCTACATGTACTACTTCTAATTTCTTCCAGGTTGACAAAACAATTATTTTGCTCTGTATCTTAACAAAGAAGTAATCTTTAAATACTTTTGGAACATGCACTCAACACCATACCAGGCAGAAAATACACAGCCTGATTTTCATTTACACAAAAGCTAATTTACAAAGCTCAGGAAGCCTTGCAAGGATTAAAGGAGATGTCTGCACCCACTTAGAGCTTTCTTTCCGCACCAGAGTTGTGTAACTGAATAGTTGCTCAGGACTTGCTGCTGCTGAACCGGGTAATCATGCCACACCTAACACCTTACTCAGGGCAAAACTATGTAGATTGCATGTTTGCATAAAGACGCATATATTTTCTTTTGTGGCAATCATTTTCATACATTTGCAGCCCTTCACTTCAGGTCTCAGAAAGCATGCTGATGGTCTCAGCATTTTGTCCCCTTTTACTTCCACTGATCGTGTTGACCTAAACTGTCATTAATACAGAAGCCATCAAATTACAAAGCCACACCCCACCATTTTAAAGTGTAATGTTGAATTAAGTTGAAATTGGCTCTATAGTAAAAAAATATTTCATATAATTAGACAAATTCATATATCCAAACATCTTTTCCTGTAGTAAACTGAGTAAAAATAATGACCATAAGGACTCATTTTCCTCTTTAGTTTTCATGATTCTGGATTTTGCATTCAAGTGGACACAATGAAAGAAATGGAATCAGACACTGGAAAGGATGAATACAGTCTCTGTGAAAGGATCAGGTTGTCTCAGCTGATCTCCCTAGCTGAACTCCCTAGTGAAATGGGAAGTCCAAAGCATGTGTCTGCCATAACCCTGCCATCTCTGAGGAATAAAGACATATGACTGGTCTTGAGTTTGAATTCCTCCTTCTTCTTCCAAGCCATATTTGGAGAGCTTTTTTAGAAACAGGAGGGCTAAACCCCAGAAAAAAAAAATCCAATTCCATCAGTGCTAAAATTACAGGGACTTTAAGACACGGATAGGGCAACTCCAAAGAGTAGAGCAGGGATAGGACAGAAACCTGACAGCGTTTATTAAGGACCTTGCAACAGGAGAAGTGTAAGAAAAACTTGAAGGTGCAAACTTTCTTTTTGCAAGGTGGGTGTGAACTTCTTTGCCTTCTTTGGATTTCCTTTTCTTCTTGCACAAGGGGTGCAGTTCTTCCATGAAATTTAACAAGGGCAAGTACCAAATTCTGCACCCGGGACAGGGTAACTTCAGTTGTGTGCACAGGGAATGAGAGGCTGGAGAGCAGTGCTGTGGAAGGACCTGGGAGTCCTGGTTGACAGTAAGCTGAACATGAATCAGCAGTGCCCTGGCAGCCAGGAGGGCCAATCCTGCCCTGGGGGGCATCAGGCACAACGTCTCCAGCCAAGCAAGGGACTCACCTTGAATTCTGTGCGCAGTTTTGGGCACCATAATATAAGAAAGACATGAAGCTGTTAGAGAGCATCCAAAGGAGAGCAATGAGGATGGTGAAAGGCCTTGAGGGGAAGCAGCTGAGGTCACTTAGTCTGTTCAGCCTGGAGAAGACTGAGGGGAGACCTCACTGCAGCCCTCCCTTCCTTGTGAGGGAAAGAGGAGCGACAGACACTGATCTCCTCACTTTCATAACCAGTGACAGAACTTGAGGAAACATCATGGAGCTGAGTCAGGTGAGATTTAGATTGGATATCAGGAAAAGGCTGCTCAGCCAGAGGGGGACTGGGCACTGGAACAGGCTCCCCAGGGAAGTGGTCACAGCACCAAGCCTTGTCTGATTTCAAGAAGTGTTTGGACAATGCTCTCAGGCACATGGTGTGATTCTCAGGGTGTCCTGTGCGGGACCAGGAGCTGGACTCGATGATCCTGATGGGGCACTTCCAACTCAGCATTTTCTATCCTTCTATGATTCTATTGCAGGTAGCAGTGACAATGAGGAGCGAGGACAAGAAGCAGGCTCTTCACAAGACCTTCAAGGGACTTATTTGTGGAAATCCTGAGTAGGAAGAAACCTCGAGTCAGTTCAAAAGAAGACTAGCAAAAATCTATCACAGAAGAGACAGCTAGACCCACTCTTGAACGAGGGCAATAGAGTGGATATGATGCCATGAGAAAGCAACATTTATTGTATCCTGAGGTAGAGAAGGTACATACAAGGATGCCTTCTCAGTCTCTTGGATTACATGAGAAATTTAACCACAGCTGACTGCTTTTTACATGTCTTTGGGAGTGCGATGTTTTGGGGTGTCTGATCTACTATAAGCAGCAGGTCAGGTGATGCAGGTTCCAGGGCCAAGATTCACTGCAGCACTTAAGATTTTTTTTTCTACTTGTAGCACTCCTTTAAAAACATATGAAACACTGAAAAGCACAGAATCTTTGTTGGAGTTAGGCCTCTGTTTCACTTGCACTTTTAAAGTTATTTTCTAATATGACTTTTCTTTCCTCTTTCTTTCTTTGTCCTCTGACTTTTCATTTTCTTCCTCATTTATTGCCTACTCCTCTTCATTCTCATGCTGCATACACATCCTCTATTCTCAATGCTACTAATCAATTATTGTCACAGCTCTCTTCCTTCCTTGTTATCACCTAATTTTAGACCATCCACTGTACTTAGAAAGTAGATCTGTGGCAGACCTAGTAGTGAAACCTGTGTGCCTCTTTAAGACCCAGGGCTGTTTTCAACTGCAAACTCAGTGTTACTTCTTCCTTCTTTTCTTCTTCTGCTCTCCCACTTCAAAACAGGGGCCCAAGCAAATATTACAGGTTTGTCCCTGCTCTTCTGTTTTCAGAGTTCTTTCTCTTTTCTTATTTGTTTGTTTTTTTTTTCTTTTTTTTTTTTTTTCTTTTTTCTTTTTCAGGTAGTGGCAACATTTGAAGCTGTTACCCATGTAGTTTACTGTTGAAGATTGATAATCTCCAAGTTACATAGAGCCTTTTTGATAAACAGCATGGTATCTCAGGGCAAAAGTAGCATTTTCCTCAGTATATTAAGAGCTGGGTGGTCTCAAGCTCAAAGCTGGGTCAGGGGATACTTGGGATGAATTTTTTTCATACTCACTGAGGGATTAGCTGGTATATAATAATAATAGGTAGGGCAGGAAGGGGTCTTCAGAGATCATCTTGACTCAAGCCAAGATCAGTTTATAATTAAACCACCTCTGGAAGATGTTTATCTTTTTTGTTTTTAAGTGACCCCCAACAATGGAGACTCCACAGGTCCTTTAGAGATTCTGATGCTTAACTATTCTTTCTTTAGAAATTGGCCCTAATATCTAACCTGACCCAGACTGAAATTTTAGCCCTTCAATCCTTATCCATGCTTCTGTCACTTCTTGTAGCAACCTTTTGCCTATTTGAAAACTGATATTACATTCCTTGTGATTACTCTTCTCCAGGCTACTTTTTGCATCTTCTTTGTGTAGACCTCAAGGGTGTTTTCTGCTGTGTGTATGTGCTTGGTGGAGGGGGAAATCTGCTTTGCAACTACCATGGCTGATGTAAAATAAGGATGACAGCAAGGGATAAAGGAGATTAGGAAAAGTCCCTGTCTTTCAGTGGGTCTACACTACTGAAGTGCTGTGTTCACTATCTGACACATTCCTTCAGCTGAGATCTCCCCAGTATTAACTAAAGTTAATAGATGACTGCAAAGTAAGACTGTCATAACCCATTTTGTATTCTTTCTTCTGCAGTTTTTCTGACAATGCTGGCAATAAGGCTTACAATATCAGCTGAAATGTGGAGGTTCCATGCTGCCTGTAAAATGGAATTCCGCATATGGTGTGCACACATGAAACTACTTCAAACCTGGTACAGGCAGTTTTGAGTTGTTAGTGGTCTGTTTGAAAGGCAGACAATTTTTCCAAGTACTACCTCAACATATCAGAAAGTTTTCTCTGAAGAGGAAATACCTTTTAAAACTTTATCATCTTTTTCTGACAGTCATTCTGCTCTTTGACATCCTTTTCTCCTTCCATTAAGTGGCAATTTTAAAAGCATCCTTCCCATGAAATATTCCTGCAGCAAAACCCAGTATTACTAGTGGGCCGTACTATCCTTGCAGTGCAGCCCTGGGACTCATTCTGGAACCACAACTCTACTCAATGAAATTCTCTGTGACTTTATGATGTGACAGCTGCATGGGCAAAAGACAGATCTGTCTTGTGAAATATGCCTTCCATGCCCAGCAGTGCAAGATTTTTAGCATTTTATAGATGCTTTTTATAGATACATGCATGCAAACACATGTATATGCACACTTGAAAGGTCATTATTTAGTGAATTCTCCTCATTTTGCTGCGGGGCTAGCAGGAGAAAATGAATGCCATCCTGTATTCAGGCTTCAGTCCATCATCAACATATACCTTGATATATATAATCAATGCAATCTCTCTGGAAGAGAAATCCTCTGAACTCCCACGTGTCATGCCACGGGGAGCCATGCCACAAGATCCCTTACTGGGAAACAAGTTGTAGCACATTGAGGAACTGGAGTGGTTGCACCTGCCCTGTGAAACAATAAGTCAGCTGCTGCTGTCTGAGCATAATGAGTTATTTTGTTAAACTAAAAATAAATTGAGAATATTAAGCAAACAGTATATTTTAGGAGTTTTCCCCCTCTCCTCACATAATCTCTTCAGCGCTGACAGCTGCATGTTGTGAGGCTAGAGATTTTTGTCGCCTATAGATACTTCTTTTGAATTGTTTTTGGTAACATCAAAAGTTCTAATGATAGGGATGGAATGGGAAGAGCAGTCCATACCTTGTGTAAATGTAAAATGGGGCTTTTGGGGTGAGAGAAGGAGTGCCAGCAAGGGTCTGTGGTTACTTGTGAGCAATGGTTGGTGGGCAAGCAGGAATGGTCCCAGGCATTCTCACAGGACAGTCTGTGGTGCTCCAGGCAGCACTCACAGGGACATGAAACTACCTACATTGCCACACATCACTCATGGAGAGAGCAAAGGCAAACCAAATTGAAGAGGAGCTTGTAAAGAACACCTCTGTAAGTAACAGGTAATTTGTATCTGCAGAGCTGGAATGATCACCTGGAGCAATACAAATCTGTGGCAAAGGTATTTACAATTTGTACTCGAAACACAGGCCTGATTCTTCGTACTTTGCATGCATCTCCAAGTGCTTCCTTATGCAGACTTACTCAACATTTACAAATCAGGTGTGATTCAAGATCTGCATAGACCAGTGGTTTAATTTAAATTATCAGCAACTCCGACAAAGCGGCATTAGTCAGCAAGAAATGATAATGGCCCAGCCAATCTGTTTTCTTTTCAGTCACTCAAACAACCCCAGACTTGGCCTCCTAGCCTAGATGAAAGAGCATATTGAAACACAAATGAACGCGTTATTTCACCTGTTGTTTTTAATTATGATTCAACAGCAGAGAGGATGAATTGGACAGTAGAGGGCACTGTGACCTCAAAAATAAGCTTCAAACTGGGCTGTAATTGAGCCTTTTTGTGAACACAGCTGATCACAGATAAATGCCCTATTCCAACAGAAAAAAGCTCTTTTTGATTCTTAGTAGTTCTGGAGACTAGAGAAATAATGTCACAAAACAAGGAGGGGGACTTCGAGATAGTGTAAGGGCATGATCACTACAAATTTCCACAGGAACAAATTGAAAAAAAGGGATGAATTCCATCATGCTCAACACTTTGGCACATTTTAATGTTTTCTGAACACAGACTTCAAAGCCTGAGTTGAGTGCTATTCTTAACGAAGTTTAAGAACGTATAATGAAGTATTTAGGATCATGCTTGGAGACAGATTGTCAAAAAGTTGAAAAGGTGAGGAAGGAGATGAGAAGATGCAACTACTATTTTTAGTCACCAAGAGGGACTCCAAGTACCATTTTCAAAATTTTTCTGTGTAAAATTTGTATCACATTTTTAGTCTTGTATGGGTATAGATTAAAGGGTTTGTAGCCTCAGTATCTCTTTTTTCCTCCTCTTCATAAGATATCTAGCAAAAAGACCAGATTTACCAAGAAAATGCCCTGCAACCCTCAAAGTGACTGTGTTAGTCACCTCAGTTTCTCATAAAGAATTCACCCTTTCTCAGTCATATACAGGAAGCAAGCAGCATTCCCAAGCAAAGTCTTTATTTGTTATTTAAGGGGTATTTGATGTGTAGAATTATCTTGCCTTCAGTCTTGTCTGCCATGTTTCTCAGTTTGCCAGAGGTACTTTCTGTCAGTCTTAATGTGCCTCTTCTTGACCTCCAGTAACCAGGGCAGAAAAGCACATTCTGGAATTCCCACCAAAATGAAAATCAGGTTAAGCAAAGAGTGAAACAGAAATAAACTTGCTAACATCTGAACAAGCAAGCTTAGACCCAGCAGTGGTTTCTGATACAGCTGTTTGTATTTCACAGTGGTCCACAAGCTTCTCTTGCCAAAACAGATTTGCCAGTAAATCTCCACCAATGCAGATATACTGACTTCAATATGGCAACATATTTCAAGAGCCCAACCGTCTCTCACATCTGGCTGCTCTGCCAGTTGTTCACTGAAAAGTTATTCTGTGAGCACTTCCAGATCATTGCTTTCCTCCTGTTTCTAAGTCCATTGCTGATCTTCCTGTATTTCCACCATAAGTGGTGTCTGTATTCTCAATCTCACACAGTGAGCATCTGCTATGAAATATAGTAGTAGCTCAGCCCATGTTCGTATGGTCCTGTTCTGTTGTTATCACTTAGCTTCTGCTTGTCACTGCAAGCTGTTTCCTCTGTGTTCGCTGATGCATCTTTTGGCAGCTCCTACTTAGAGACATAGCAGATAAACACCAACTCAATAAAAAATTAAGTAAAACCACCGTGGCTAGTAAATCAGGTTAGGGGAAGCCGGATCCATCACTTCCGCTTGTAAATACTGACTTCTGTGGTCCTCAGATAATTTACTCTATAATTTGCTCCTCCAAATAGAAGCATAATGAGATGCAGTTGCTGTGGCTGTGAATCATGGCATCTATGCCAAATTAGCATGACTACTCACAGTGGCCAAATGCCACGCAATGAGAATGTGGCATGTACCGCAAGAGATCTTCATTTTGAAATCTGTAAGGAGATTATGTCATGCAGAGGAGTTAAAAGTCCTCAGAACAGTGAAGAATTACAGAAACATTCCAGGCCTCAGTTGGGAGGAGATGATCACACTCCATGACTTAGGAAGGGGTATTGCCAAATCTTCCCAGTCAGCTGGTCAATAGGGCAATTGAATGCCTGCACTGCTTTCATTGTTCTGTTTGCAGCAAGGGAAGTAGGGTAACTGGAAATATGTTAGAACTACCTAAAAGGTTCTCAGAATTTCTTTTCTGAAGTCATAGTATTTAGCGGCCCCTTTTTTTAACTTTTTTTTTTTCTTCTGAGCTGCAGGGAAGCACTTACGGTGGCACGAATATATGGTACTGGAAACTGAAAGCAAAGAAATAACGAGAACTCTGATGGAAACTAATTAGGTTTTCTGAGTCACTAATGTTCTTCAGTGTTATTCTGGCAGCAGGAAGTTTGAGGCTTATAATCAACCTTATAAAAACAAAGGAAGTCATTTCCATGTCAAAGATAGAAGGGCTTTCAGGACCTCTCATTCAAAATGCGTGATTTTTTGTTTCTTTTGTTGTTGTTGCCAGGGTAGGCAAGCTAGGTAAATTGTTCTTATTTGTTTCTAGTAGAAACAAGGTTTTGGTTGCATGAGCAGTTAGCCATACACAGATAATCCAGTTTTACATGGGTTTTTATATGTATAAAAAATAAAGTCAATGCAACTGCAACTTTAAAAGTGAGAGAAGATACATATGAGCAGACATGTGCAAGCAGAGATCAGATTATTAACCTACCAGGAGCACACTTCCCCCTCCTCAGAATACAGGTAATGTATGTTTAAAGGTGTTAGCTCAAGGGGGAATATTTGTATCCTGCAGAAAGTGAACTGGTCCCACAAAGCTGTTAGAAAGGACAAGGTACACACTATAATAGTTTGCCACTGCATTCTGCTGTTTTTGTTTTTCCCTAGCAAATTCCTCCATGTACAAACTCCAGTGGCAATCCCACATCTTTATTTCTGCCTTACAAGACTCCTTTGTCTTCTGCACTTTTATTCAGCCTGGTCTTCACAAGAAGAGGTCCCAAATATTTCTGTTTTCATAAAGATCTTTCTGTAAGTAAGAATTTGTCTGCTCTGTGACTGAAGCTCAAGTAGTATAAATAATGAGTTAAGTCAGACATGGCCATATGGCATGGACCTCAAAATGCTCTAACGTCCTGGTTAGTTACCTGAGGCTCTGAGCGCCACATTGCTGCAGCTCTCTTGCTGTCAGCACTCAAAATGGCTCATTTAATGCTAGGTTGAGTACATCTAACCAGTCACACAGTGGTTTTCTGAAGAGACATACTTTCTAAAACATGCCTACCTTGCATGCTAACCTTGGATTAAATGAACCAAGGAAAGGGAGCCTGAAGTTCCCTAACTTGCTACAATGCAGTCCTGCTATTATTGTCTGCTGCTGAATGTGTGAAAGTGTGGGGGATCAACAGAAACTTCACAGAAGCAAAGCCCTGTGGTAGGTGGAAACGGCAGCCTTGTCACAAAATCTGCAGAAGACGCTCTGAGGCAGTGCCACTGGAACAAAGCACAGCAGTACAAGAAACATCATTACAGACTGAAAAAAGGAATCTCTACAGGCATCCTTATTCAGACCACCTTGAAGGTGACTGGAGAGAGAAAGGGTTGGTATTGGTAAAAGACTAGAAAGCGAAGGTCTCACTTGAGGCAAGAGAAAAAAAGAGAACTTTTTTGTAATGGAACAATACAGAAGATGAGAATGAGTGGGGGAGAGGAATGCAAGCTCTGGACTGTTTGGTAATGAGGTGTGCCCATCCAGTGTCCTGAGGAACAAATGCTGTTAGAGAATGTATAGGAACTGCCAAGGCCAATGTGCTTCACTAGCAGGGCTTATTCCTGAGGACTATGAATTATTTCCACTGACAGTGTGTCACAACCACTATGCAGCTGAGATTGCTGATATCTGTATCAGAGTGATTTGGAAATATGAAGGGACAGTCCGGTGATCATAGAAGATGTGTGAGCAAAGAGATAGAGAAGACCTAGTAGAAACAGAAATATTGTGTTCCAGAATGTGCCTTGTTCTGGGACAGCAGAAAGCTGTGGAACAAACTCTTACTGATTTTGCTTTCCCTGGACAAAAGAAGTTAGGACAATCTGATTAAGATGATGTCTCCTCTATGCACTTGTATATGTCCATCAGCACCCTTGAGAGTTGAGAAAAATCTAATTGCTTTTCAGAGATATATTTCTTTCCTTCCCTTCCTTTTTTGTTATAAACAGAAAGATTTATTGGAATCACTCCTTTTGCTGTAGCGTGCAGGATTAGTAATGAGCCACACTGTCTGAAACGTGATGCTGGATATTAAACATAGCACTTCTCAAAAAATATGCAATTCCTGTGATGATATAAACCCAAGCTTTATTTCTTACTACTTGTATCTTACAGATTGAAACAAATGTTATTTTATTTTTAGAGGTGTACTGCTCTACTGCAGCTCTTCTGAAGTAGTATTGGAGGTTTTCCATAGCAATTCATGGTCGCTGAACATGGGCACCTTTACATTTAAGAATGTGATGTTCCATTTTTGTACACTTATAGTAACTTTTAAAACCTTTAGAATTGTTTAGTAGTATGTGCCTTTGTAGCCAGGTTCTGTTCGTGGCACCTGTTGAAATAAATTGCCTGAAGAGTTTTATTAAGAGAAAACAGCCTGAAGGTAATTGATCTGCTGCAGGCTGGATCAGGCCCAGTTAATCTCAACGGTTGAGCCATCCCACAGCAATTTTATGAACCTTAATAATATCAACCCTTCAAGTTTCTAAGTGTTCCATGACTCTATTGATTTTGGCAAAAATTGAAATATAGGTTACAGGAGTTAAAAATCAGCAGAACATACCATATTTCTCTTTTTCTATGCTGGTTATGTACAAAACTCTATCTGGAGTCTGTACCCTTCAATCATTCAGACAGCAACAACAGACTCCTTTGGTTACTGAATTTATAACAAAGCTACTCAATTAAAATCAAATACAAAGAAAAGCAGATTGTGGGACTTTTTCTCCTGAAAAGCAGGTGGGGAAAATAGTTAGTAGTCTTCAAACACTTGAAAGGTGTTCCTTTTATGCCTTCATTTATATTTAGTGTGTAATAAGCACAGATAAATGTTTCTTGCAATATGAAACTGCCACATATAATTCATGGTGGAAGAAGAGCCCGGGTACTCAGGAGACTGTCTGTCTTCTATGAAAAATTGTACTTCTTCCTTGCTTGTTTTTTTGAGATCAGTGTAATACACGTCCTTTGCAATTATCTCCCCAAAACAGCTAGTGGTAGAAGGGTGATTCTCCCCCAGCAAGGAGAGAAATATGAGCCAGGAGGACATGGACACACAGGATTTCTGTCAGTCCCACAGGCTGGTTTGTTTAGTACCAGTTTTATCTTCACAACCTTATTGGGGTGTAAATGGCCTTACTACTACGACAAAGACAGCAAAAGCCACCCTGTTCTTACACTTCCATTGCCTCAGTAGCTGAATCTGAACCAAAATTACTTTCCTGTGCTAACAGTGTGACCGTTATCTGTTTAATATTTTTTTAAAATACTTAGTATGGTATTTGCCACATTAGACTCAAACCTGGTGTTTCACAGGATAGGATTCATAAAAATAATTAGGAAAAGGAGATGGACATAAAGAGGTTGTAAACATTTTAGGAGAAACCTACATATGTTATGTCAGAGGAAAAAAGTGGAAAGGCTAGGAAAAGTAAAGAGAGTTAAATGGAAAACTCAAACATAGAAAACTTGTTTGACTAAGAACATAAAATGAAGAGTGCAGAGGGATAAAGAAAAGCCTGAAGACAGCAATGAGGAGCACCTGGGAGGCAAGGAATAGCTACAGTCAAGAAAGAGAAAAAGAAGAGGTAAGGGAGGTAAGAGCGAAATGGATCTGTTTGGAGAGGCTGCATTTACTGAAGAGGTTATACTCTGCTATATTTAATCAACACTACCAAAAAGTGGTATTTAAATTAATATATCCCTATCGGATGAGCCACTGCCTGAGCGCTGTTCTATGCGGAGTAGCAGAGCCCAAGGAGGAGGAGGAACAGCGGCTTTCTATAGCTGGGTCTTGTTCCACAGTTGTGCTGTATATTCGCCACTCTTCAAAGAGGAGTAATTAGAGTAGGAGCTTCAGGGATTGTGACTGGGAGCTCCTGAAGCTCTGGAAAAGTCATGAAACACCTCATGTCCAAAGGGTTTATGTGCAACGGGGCCTTTTAACCTCTGAACCCCAGGGAAGGGTTTGGCTGGATCTGCAGGGTGCTCATGAGCAAAGTGACCGCATTGCAAAGGCAAACCCACAATAAAATTCCAGAACAAGGAGTAGGAGGAGGGGTGTTTTCTGCGGTGTGGAAGCCCTATCGGACGTAGCAACAAAATTGACAAGTTACCATCTGGGGGTTAAAATTTTGGTAATTTGGGCGGGGACAGGGGTGCCGGGCACTTCTAGGGTGGACTCAGTTTAAGCAGACGGTATTACAGAGCTGAACGGCCCGGGAACAACGGGAAAGGCAAACACCCAGAGGCGTCGGAGGACGAGGCCGCAGCAGCGCGGGGGACAGGCCCGCCCGCCCGCACGGGCACCGACGGGAGAACCGCGGCCGTCCCCTGGGAAGGAGTGAGCGGGAACAGCTCCGCTCTTGCCTCCTCCTTCTCCTCCCCCTCTTCGCCGGGCTCCGGGGCGGCGCGTCCGTGAGCGGCGGGGCGGAGCGGGGGCCGCGGGGGCCGCTCCCCGCTCCGCCGGCAGCGCCGCCCCCGCCCCCACGTGTCCAGCCGGGCGGAGCGGGCGGCGGCGGCGGCGGAGCGAGGACCGGCCGCCCCTCGCCCCGTTACTACGAGCCCGCCGGCTGCGGCTCCGCCCCGTGGCCTCCGGGCCCTGCCAGGGGGTGGGGGAAGCTCCTCGCTGAGCACCGCCCCCCCTCGGCTCGGCTCCCCTCCCCTCCGGCGCGGCGCCCCGGCCCCGGCGGGGACTATGCGGAGATGGTCGTCCCGAGCCGAGGCAGGAACAAAGAGTCGCCGCCGCTCAAGCCCGGGCAGCAGCAGCACCAGCAGCAGTCGCCGGGCGCCAGCCCCAGCCGCGGCCGCCGGCCGCACTCGCCCGGGAGGCAGGGCTCCGGCGGGGCCCGCGCCATGCGGAAGGGAGGCGGCGGCCGGCGGGGAGCCAGGGGCGACCCCCGGGGACCCTACCGGGAGGGGCCCGCGGCGGACGGGGAGCGGGACCTGCTGGGCCGCGGCCCCCTGAGTCTCCTGCGCCTCTGCGGAGACCGGCTCCGAGGTGAGGTTCCTGCCCCGAACCCTGCCCCCTCTCTTCTCCGCTCCCTCTGCCCCCGCGGGGATGGGAGCCGGCCCTTCCGCGCGGGAGAAGTGCGGTGGGGCTGAGCGCCGCTTCCCGTCCCTCTTTCCGGCAAGTGGCAGTACCCTTGCCCCGTGGCACGGGGTGGCTTTTGCCGGGGAAGGGAGTGCCGGGACGTCTTTTCCCGGGAAGCAGCAATCGGGGTCCGGCGGGCGGGAAGGTCCCTCCCGCGGGAGGGAAGGAGGAAGGGAGGCGGCGGGCGGTGTCTGGCACTGCCCGGGGCAGCGGCGGCGAGGTCGCGCTCCCGCTCTGCCGGGCCCGTGCTTCTGCCTGTCACAGCGCGGGGACGGTAAAGAGAGAGAAAAGCTGACAAAACCCACACAGGGATCGGCGAGAAATGGGGGCGAGGGAAGGGGTAAGGGCTTTTTACCACTTCAGCATCCTTTGGGGGAAAAGTGGGGAAACGTGCTGTTTGTGTAAGTAACTCTTGTTAAAACAGTCTGTCTGGTGGTGTTGACTATCGCAGCTTGCGGTGACCAGCTTATTTCTTCTGGAAAGCATGGAGGTTTCAGTATTCTTTAGAAGTCTGACTTCGTGCTTGAGCAAATTTGCCAGTAACATAGCTGTGTAGAAATTCCCTTTTGACAAGTTATTCTGTAAAAGTTAGTTCAGAAATAAAAACCTGATGATTTATGTTGTCACCTTAGCAGTCTATCTGTGATGTTTAAAGCTTTTATGTGTAGTTATGAACTTGCAGAGTGAAGTTTCTTTCAACATTTTTGGGGTCCAGTCGAGATTTTTACATAAAACTAATGTTGCAGAGCTCAGATTTCTTTTTATAGACACTGTGCTTAAGTGATGCTTAAGGTGCTTGTGTTCTTTTGGCAGTATTTGTTGTCGACAGAAAGGCCTTCATCACAAAAGCTGATAGCAACATTTGGCTCACGTTGCTTCTGGGTAAGTACAAGGAATACATCGTGGGGGGGAAATACTGATCTTTTTACCTTTCTCTGTAATTGTAAATTGTGTCAAAATATATTTGGAAATACAGCTTTGAAAAAGTAAAAAACATAGCTGATGTTGAAAAGGGACAGGAAACAACTTCCTACATGGTAACTTTTGGAAAGCTGTCACTGTAGCAGTTGATGTGGTATCACAATATTTCTAGGAAATAAATAGGAAAAAAAAATTCCAGATATTTACGTATTTCTCCTATCTAGTCATTAATTTGTAGGGGGCAAAAAAAAAGGCAGCAACTCTTATTAAGTAATGCAATCACAACATCTTGTTCAGTGGAAGAACATACAGTTGTAGAGGGATGTAAATTCAGATGTTATTGTCTTTGGGAATATTTATGAATAAATAATGGAATGGTTAATGACCAAAGTCTTGAAAAAAACACCCAAAGTATTTGCAAAGAGACGCATTCCGAAAGTTAACAAACGTTAGGTAATAGCATATTTGTCACATGCACCATTAGATATACCCTAAAAGATATTCTAATAAATATTTTCAGGGTATTCCAAAGATGCTGGTACTTTTAATCACATCACCAGTAGTCCTAGTTGCCAGAGGGAGTTTCTTCAGTTTGATGAATTACATTGCAAAGTAGTAGCAGGGAAACAGCCCTTAGCTTACAAACTAATTAATGAATAAAGTGTTCCTGAATTGCTTTACTTACATCTGTTTATTCAGCATTTCCTAGACTCGTAGTTACTTAAATGACACAGAAATGCTAAAATGATGGTCAGAATTGAAAAATGCTTTCCTCTGATTGAAATTTGAGAGCAGATTAGGGAGAGAACTTTATAATTTCTGTAATTTGAATTTGTCCGTGAAACCCAGATAACCTATTAAATATTTCAGGGAGATTTTTCAATTGGAGTAATAGCAAAGTATGTACTAGCATAGAGTATTTGCAGTAGCAAAGAATGTACATATACTAAATATGAAATAGTGATTTTTAATTAAGCTTAGTGGGATTTGAATTTTTGTTGTTGCTTTGCTTGAGATCTAAGGCCCATATTTTAAAAACAGAGGCTCCCACAGCTGGAGCTAGTTTAATTATAGAGTGTGAATTTTTTTCCTCTTACAAATTATCTCCCAGTTTATCTCTCCAGTGCAGCAGTATAGTTGTCAGACTTTCAAGGATGTTCTTATACAACACTTCACCCTATTATGTTTTTGTTTTTTTTTTTCATGATGATCATTGACTTGAGGCCTTATTCCTGAAGACATCCTTATTATATTGCACAGAATTTCAGAATGTGACAACTTGACTAAGCTGCAGAAGTAGTCAATGCTTGCAGGTTCCTCATTGTTTCCAGTTCTGCTGTATTCATACCTGGTCACTTTGGATATTTGCAAAATATGAATCAGTTTACTGTACCCTTCACATCCTCTTGGATTACAGGGTCTCAGCATTTGTTGTTCTCTTGGTAAATAAAGCCAAATAATAGCTCTATTCTTCAGTATTTAATTTCCAGAATTAGAGTCCTTTTTACATGCCATTCATACTGCTTTTCTTAGAATAACACACAGGCAAAAATAGGAAATCTATCAGATTTTACATAATAGCCCTAGTCTGCAAAAATCTTATCATATGCTTTGGTTTTAGGGCTTCTTAGGCTGGGTGAGAAAATGGCATCTGCAAGTTCAAGTACATAGTAGCTGTGTGTCTATAGCATTAGGACTATAGTACTCCCTTCCTGTCCCCTCCTTCTTTCCCTCTCCAGTAAGGACATTAATGAGATCAAAGGGTGGTAATTTGACAGAGCTGAGCTGCATGATTTCCATCAGAAACTGGCTTAATGCAGTCTGTTGAAAAATGCTGATTTGGACTTAGAGTGGAAGTCTATGAATTAAGCCCATTGTCTCTTGAAATATGAGTAATTAACATTAATTGCTGTGTGATTATGAAAGGTCTTCACTTCGTACTTATAATAGAATGATATTGTGAAAATGTATATGTAATTCTTCAAAATAACTGTGAATGTATTTACATTTACTGCATTGACTTTCAGTAAAACATTTACTGAAGGGAAGAATCAGATTTAAAGACATTGTTTCCTCCATAAAATAAGTGGTATGTCTGGATGTGAAATGTAATTTCCATAATAATAGATAATTTATTTGTATCTATAAAATACTGCATATTTGCCTTATTTGGAACCATGTGAATTTGAGTTAATGAACAGTACTGGTAACTAATATTCATTGGACTTTACTGTATATTCTTACCTAACGTGTGATCAGTCTTAATTTTTTTTTTCTAGCTGGCGTGTGTGTATTTGCAAAAGTATTTCAGTATCTAATCTTACTGGGAATCTTGTGAATGTTGCTGAGAAATAAAATAATGCCTTGTGTACATGTGTAATTATTACTCAATAAGCAATAACTGAGAGGTATGGGCTGCTGTTTCTTTCCATACAATTGCTGCAGAATATGGGGGTTTTTTTATGGAATAGGGTTTGCTGCATTGCTGATAGAGCTAATGTGCTTACCTGGAAATCCATGTCATATCAATGCCTCTCTTCTGAAAGACATTTGCAGCTTTCCATGAGAACTAATGTAAATGTCCTTAGTATAAAAATAACCCCTGCTGCTCCTGAACCTTTCCTAAAACATGAAGTTCTGCTTACATTAAGCAATTTTGGTGATTTTTTTTTTTTTAGAAAGTATGCAAAAAGGTGAAGTTTTAAGTGAAAGATAGAGGTCCTCATTTTCTAACTGGAACTTTATTTTCTAACTGTAAAACTCTGAGGGAAGTTTCATTGTGGTATAAGTACCACCTCACTTTCTGTATGAAGTGTTTACCATGAGGTTGACGTTGTTAAATTGCACCAGCAGCCAGTTTAGAAATTTTTTTAGGTAATTTTTTTAGTGTTTTTCTTCATTTTTTGTGGTTGTGATTTTTTTGTCTTACCCAGCTTTACCTTGGATTTCTTCACATACAAAACTTAAATTTTAAAATGAGGTCATAATGCAACACGCTCCAGTTAGGAACCTTGTTGTGACCATCATAACAAGTACTGGCAGTAGTAGCAGCACTTTCAGGCTCTGTGTTGGAGGAATATGTGAAATACATATATATATATATGGAATATATATATTGGGTATATATACTCGGGCATGAAGTGTACATTAAGTCCATTCCCATTCCACATAAATTTAGTGGGTTTGCGAAGGTGTTTTTCTTTCTCTTATCCCTGCTGCTTTCCAGAAACAGACAACCCTAGTCTTGTAACATGCAGCCTGAACAAATGTACATCCCCTAACTCTCAGGCTATATTCTGCATCAGCATGCAGGCATTGCTGTGTGTTTTACCAATGTCCAAGCAACCTGACTCATTCCATGTCTTCAGAGAGGCAGCAGCAGTATCTGGGTGCCAGAAGGAGGGAAGGTGTGTGCTGGTCAGCACCCTGGAGAGGGACACGGTGCTCAGCACCTTTCTGGCTGCAGCTGGGTCTAAGCAGGGAGGGTGGTTGTCCTCTCCATTTTCTCTCTCCTCCATACAGCCTATGTGAATAAGAGAGTTCTGCATTAACAATAAAGATTTTTGTGGATTAAAGACAGCTAGTTTGCCAGATCTTTCTATGGCAGAAAGCCTAGAGGGTAACTGAGACACCTTCAGTCTAGGAGGAGCACTGTGGTCCCCCTAAATGCCTTCCCATTATCCCTCACTCAGGCAAGGCTTTGCTTCCATGGTGGGCTGCATTTGTTGTCAGCACTGCCCAAGTGAAATGGAGTGGTTCCTGCTCTCTCTGGATCTTGTCATGCTCAAGGTCAGAGACCTAGACTGTTAACTCACTGCTTTATCAGCATTTGTCTCTTCCCTTTGTCCCTCAGACTGCTTCCCTTGTTCTGTATCTATATGGCAGCAGTGCAGATAGTCTTCAAATGGACACATGGAACCTAATTGTGTGCAGAGTCTATAATTTTTTAGCAATTACCGTCTCAATTAGATTTGTGTTGGTTGTCATGGTCCATTTGGATTTCTCATATTTACAGCACAGTGTGCTCTGTAAATGAAAATTTATTTTATGAGTCCATTAGGAAAGAAAACAAACAAACATGGCAAACAAGGACCAGTCCACTTTGTACAGGCTAGTCTAACATAGGAATTCACAGAATCGTCATTTAAGGCATGAGATTTTGAACTCACAAGTTCTCTAGTTTATAGCTCAACTTAAAACTTCTAACTTGTGCACCTCTCAGCAAAATAATTCCCTAGATGATGGTGGGAGTGTTCATCCTTCCTTTTTCATCGTATTAGTTTATCACCTGGGAAGCACGAAAGCCTCAGGGATCCAGCTGCTGCTGGATCTGCTTCAGAAACTTTTTTTGCTAAGCTTGTGTTTTCACCTTAAAGCTTGAAAGTTTGGTCTGTAGCATTTCTATGAGTTAGCAGATTCTGAAGAAGCTGTCAGACAGTCAATACACCAGGAGGTGCAGGAGATAGCTGCAGAAGGCTGCAGGTGATAATGGCTGCAGAGTGACCTTAAGCCCTTTCAGGCCACCAGGTTCTGCCTGTTAGTTGCCCTTGCTTTGACCTAGCAGCGCTGCTTGTAGTGTGCTTCAGGCCTTAGCATGAGGTAGTGAAAATCTGAGCAGGAGTTGAGTGAACATTCACAGTAGGCGTCATAAAAATTCTAAAAATATTTATGCTTATTAAAAAAAAAGCTTTTAATTCAGTTTTGTTGTTGATAACTGAAATGTGTTCATTAGATGCTGGTGGGTCAGCTTGAGTGATGCAAGATGTAGGTGGAAACATTGCCTAGTGCTGAATACCACAGAAAATTTTCAAAGACCTGGCTGTGGAGGTTAATTCAGATATTCCTATTCTTCTGTTTGCTGGGGTATTGGGTACCTTCTGTGCAGCTCTGAAGTAGTACTGCAATTACTGCAGTGAACATGAGTTCATGTTCAGTTATTTAAATATTTTAGTAACTTTGCACATTTTGTTTCCTTTACAGCTGTTTTTGCCGGAGTCCTACATTGGTAAGGTTAAATTTCTTGCTTCAGAGTAATATGGAATTTTAAAATAATAAAAATATAATTTTTAGATATTTTTAGAGAAGATGCTGGGATAATTTATATTTAGAACTTTCCTCTCAAGACCAAATTATCTTTCAACTGAATAATTCTGTTCTTGTGAAGATGACGTGAAAGGTTTCTTAAGCCTGTTCAGAGACGAATGAAGCCTGCTTTTCAGGTGAAAAATTGCTGCTTAATCTTTCCGTGTCTCCACTTTAATTAAAATAATTACAGTTTTATGTATAATGTATAATGTTATAGTATTGTTACTAATGCCATAGAATTGAAAATAAATACTCTTTGTTCATACTTTTTCAATTTAAAGTTATTTGAATAGATGAGGATATTGGTATAATATATGAATAAATTACAATAGCAGTTTGTAAGTAAACTTTGGGTATTTATCGAATGATCTTTGCCATCAATGACTTAGTACGTATTCTAAACCTCTTTATTCCATTTTAATTGTTATTATTTTTTGGCAGGTGTCACATAACAACTCTTTTTGAAAACGACCGTCATTTTTCTCACCTGTCGACACTAGAAAGAGAAATGGCTTTTCGCACGGAAATGGTTAGATTATGTTTCAATGTTTGGAAAACTGATCACGGGCTTTCCAAAATTTATTAATACATTCTGCATAAGTATACATATGGATCTCTTACAACTACTGTGCATTTACACTTTTACGTGCAGAGTATTTGTGTGACTTGCAGCTGATCCTTATGAATGTATCACTTCACAGTTCACTTAAAATATAATCTAAAATTATGGTTCTGGCAGACCCAAAATACAAAACTGCAAGTATCTTAGACTTTGCTTTCAGTTATAGTCTTCTTATGCAGCCTTTTTTGTCTAAATATTTTTTCAATTAATATATGTTGGCATATATACACACTCACACCCCTTTTGTCTGCTTTTATTTTGAGAATTGTGAAACACTATTTAATGCATAGTTACCACCCCAAATGAGAGATTGCCAGGTATGCTATGAAACAAAGTGGAAGGAAACCCACATCACTTGTTTTGATGGTAGTAATAGAAGAAATTTGGAAAACTGGATAGTCATCTTTAATAAACCTGTCCTGTTTGTTACGTTACCAAATTTGTTTAAAAATGAAGCTTGTATGTAGTGGTTCCTGAAGCAGAAGTGACATCTTTAATTGTAAATAATTAATCTTTTCTTCTGTAGGGTCTTTATTATTCCTACTTCAAGATCATTATTGAGGCACCATCATTTTGGAATGGAGTATGCGCCATTATGAATGACAAACTAACTGAATATCCTTTAGTGATTAACACCTTACAAAGGTTCAATCTTTACCCAGAGGTGAGTTATATTTTAAATATAATACCTTCTGCAAATCTTTGGTTGTTTTAGCTTTGACTACAAATTTGTAAAAGTTAGTCTGGAAAATGTGTTTGTAAAGGTACAGTGACTTATGAATTGTTGCTTAAATACTGTATTTCAGTTCCAGATTTCAAATGAGAAAGTTACTTCATACATTTTGATCAATTTCCAAACTTCAAGTATTTTCAATCGACTGTGAAAGCTTTCTAGATCTTAGCATTTTGTGCCCAAAAGTTGCAGACCAATTCTACACTTGCCTTTTTTTGTTCTTTTCCCTGAAAGCAGGTAGGTTGCTGATGTTATGTACTTCAGGAAATAAGATGTATGAAGTATCAGTAGTATGTGACAATAATGACTGAAGTGATACAGGCTGCAAGAGGTTATTTTGTTTTCCATTTTGTGTAGGACACACAAAACTCACAGAACCAAGCACATCACAGTTCCTAGTGGCTGTGAAATCCATGAGTGGTAATACATAGATGTTGCAGAGGAAATGCCTCTGTGGAGGACTGGCTGCTGTTGATTTGTTGCATACTTAATGTTTCACTTGTTACCTGGTTAGATCACTTTGTTACTCTGCTTTTTTGTCAGTAAAAAGAACATGTGTTCAAAGTACAGAAATGTTGAGGTTTCTGTCTCTTAAGGTTTTGCCAGTGTGTCTCAAACATTTTGCAAAGGGAAGATTCCTTTGGTTAATGTTAATTACAATTCTGTAATTTCTTTTGTCAGCAGCTGTTTGTTTTTATGAGATCCAGCCAATAATGGCTGTGATTGTTGGGTCCTAGCTTTTATACTTATTCTCCTTCTCTATTGGAGCAGAGCTGCTTTCAGGAACTGTATGTGTAAGAGTTCTTGGTGTACATCTCTTTCTACAAGTTGCACGTAGTGGTTTCATTTGCTTCTTAAGTCCTTGCTCTGGAAGAACTAAATGCTGTATAGGTGACCACTTTTTGTTGCCCTCTCACTTGTTTAGGGTTTGCTTGGAATTTTTTTCTAAGTCCAGATGGATTGCAATTCAGTTCTAGAAATGCCCCATTGTGAACATCATATGAATACTAAAGAGTTATTTCCTTTAGCTGAAAAAGATTTCTTGAATTCAGCTATTGTCTGACTTTCGAAAAGCAAGGATTACTGGTCAAATGAACTTGTACTTAAAGACTTACCAGTATCATCCTGAAAGATGACTAAATAAATTAGAAGATGAAATCAGATATAGTGGCTGACATGGTATAAGAACACTGGGTTGATTGCAGTGCAAAATGTGTAGGTTTGTCTGTTCATTCAGATTTCTAGGATTATACTTGCTCTTAGAAATTGGTGATAAGGTATGAATTCATTTCATCTTTTTTGTGCCTGTGTGGGCATGCAAAGCAGACAAATAGTCTCCTCTACTCCTTTCAGTCATTTACTGCTTAATGTCTAGACTTCCTGCAAATAGTGCTTTGGGGGGTTTTTAAGTGTATTTCTTGAGTACTCCTGTTTCCACATAACTGTATTTATAAAACTGTCAATAGATGTAATTTGACATTTGAAATACGTTGTCTGAATTTATAGAATTTTCTTATTATTATAATGGGACTGGGTGGTGAGAAGATGCTTGTGGATTTATTTGTTGGCAGTAAAATTTTTCCTTCAGATGCTCAGTATCCAGTCATGCTTCCTGAAAGCATTTCATTTTCTGCTTGATATTTTGGGATCTTTCCAGCTCTTTCTGCCCGTTAGTAGCACTAAGGCTGAATTCTAACAAAATATTTGATTGTTTAATGGATATTAAAATTAAATTAATCAAAACCAATCATGAAGTCCGATTGCTAAATACGATGTTAAGTTGATTAAGAAAAGTAAAACAATTCGCTTACATGTACAGCCAGTACTAGCCTTAAAAACTTTAAAAAAGGAAAAAAAGTCAAATGAGTGTGTAGCAATCAGTACATAATTTATGTAAATTATACATATAAGCAGTAAAAAAACTGTCAAAAGCTACAAGGTTGTCCTTGTAGCTGTACAATGTTAAAATCCAAAAAAAGTTGTTTTTCCAAGTATTTGCTCCATAGTCAGGTTGTTCTAGTAATTGTAGTGTTTTCATTTCTGATGAAAAATGGTAGAGAGATAATGTGTTAGTTTCTGTGGTGGAGAGATAATGTGTTAATTTTGTCTCTGGATGTTCATTGTTATGGAACAGTTGATATTTCTGTGTGTGGTGGTGATAATGAAGATGTGAGTTGAAATGAGGAGTGTGTTGCAAAGATCCATGTAGTTGGCTTTAAAGTGGACACTCAAAGGCAACTAGTGAAAGGGCTTGACTTTTCTTCATGTTCTTTTGCAGCAAGGACTGGCCTTGTCCACAGAGCATTCCTGGGTCTGAAAGCTAGGCTTTTGTTTTCCAGGTTCTGCATTTACTGCCTTATCTGATACAGAACAATAGAAATTCCAGAAACATCACTGTGCTCCAACTGACCTAGCAATTTTGTGCTGCTTACTGATTTGTTTCCATTTTTATGCCCGTGTTAACTGTTTAATGTAAAGTAGCTTTTGGCAAAAAATAGGTTTTTTTGCTTGAAATACCTAGCCTGATACCTTTTTAGGGAGTATTCCTGTGTAAAATCTGCAGCAGACGCAGGCACTTGTGACATAAACAGGTTAAATGGTTAAGTTGATAAATTAGTCATTGGATTTTTTTTTTTTTTTGTGCAGCATTGGTTTGGCAAGAATGCTTTATATGCTTGACTAATGTCACTTTCAGGGCTGGTGATGCAAATGTGCCATACAGATGTCCTTAACAAAGCACATTCAGGTGATAAGAAGACACTGATTTGTTTCTCCAGACCTGTTGATATCTGTCTGGAGTTGGGGCAGGTGTGTGGCTCATGTATGCACATGTGCATTGCCAGAAGCACCAGAGCACAGATGTTCAGAAAGCTTCCAGGAATTCAGGATACTGTACTTTGTAAGGCACAATGTTGAGGCTCAGAGTCTTGGTCTAGGAAGACGTAGTTATATTTTAAATATACAGGATTTACACTGCGAGGGTGTGAAGGCCACAGATGAAGTGAGCCATGAAGATTGGAGCCTTTATATTAAAAATTAATGAATTTTAGAATCCCAGAACAACTGAGGTTGGAAGGGCTGTCTGAAGGTCTTCTAGTACACTGCTCAAACCAGGGTGAAGTAGAGCAGATTGCTGAGGGTCATCTCCAGTTTCAATTTGAATATACTCCACCTCTGTGCAGGTTGTTCCAATGTTTATAACTCCCAAATAACCACTTGGTTTATAATTGGTTTATAACTCCCAATAACCACTCCCAAATTAAAAAAGTTTTTTTCGTATGTATAAGTGGAATTTCTTGTATTCGAATTTCTGCTTATTGTCTCATCTCTTGTCAACCAAAGAGTCTGTCTTGATCATCTTTATTCTATGTCCTTCTTGTCTTGGGCAGCCCAGAACTGAACTCAGCACTGCAAATAAGAGTCTTAGCAATGCTGAGTGGAGGGGAAGAGTTGCCTTTCTTGTCCTGGTGGCATACAGCTGATGATATATTTGTCTTTTTTGCATCAAGGGCTTGTTGCTGGCTCAAGTATAAATTGTCCACGAGAACTCAAAGGTCCTTTTCTGCAAAACTGCTTTCTAGGTGGTCAGCTTCCAACTGTATTGGTACATGATGGTTTTCATCCCCAGTGCAGGACTTTGCATTTCCCTGTTGGGAAGATTCCTATTGGCCCATTTCTCCTGCCTTTTGATGTCCCTCTGAATGGCAGCACAAGGATCAGTCACTCCTTCCAGTGTTTATCCTGCAGATTTGCTAGGGATGTTCCCTTGTGCCATCATCTAGTCTTAAGATGTAGAACAGATTGGCACCAGATTAAAAAAATATCTGCAGTTGTCTCCTTATCTATGAAGACAGTCGTCTCAGAAAGTTACAAAGCCAGGCAGGTGTGATATCACCTTTATAAATCCGTGCTGATTGCTTCAAATCACTTTTTTGTCCTTTGTACATTGGGAAGTAGTTTCCAGGAGGATTTACTCCATCACATTCTCACACCCGTTGTCTGTTTTTCCTTCTTGCCCTTCTTGAAGTTAGAAGTGACGTAAAGAGTTTTATTAATTGTATGGGGAATGAGAAGAGAGAATCATCTTTCTTATATATGTTCTCTGTGACACAGGGCAGAGGCAGCTAATACTGCAGTGGTGAAACATATTGTCAGTCTGGGAACCCCTGGGTTATAACTTTCAAAGCAGCTCAACTGGAATGGCCACATTACTCATTTATGAACTCTATAAAGTCAGTTATATCCTGAAAGAATAGCTTGGTAATGTTATTAACTAATGACTTTGCTGTGAGATGAGTTCTCATTTTTGCTGTGTGTAAAGTACTGATGTTTTCTGTGTCAGGTGTTGAGATTTAGTTGAGTTGTTGTTATAAGAACATTACAGCATTTGCATGGAACATGGAAATGCTCTCTTACATTGCATCTGGAAGGCCTTTGAATGCATGCTTAAAATCAACCTATCAAAATTTAACAGACTAAAAATCCTAAAGATTTGGTCCACTAATATTCTTGTGAGGTAGAGGAAAATTAATTGGCTTGAATGAGTTCAGTTTAGTCAACTGTCCTCTGTCAACAACATCTGTGATTTTAATATCTGATAAACAAAAATACTCAAATGAGGAACCTTCCAGACAATGCAGTACATAGGGGTTTTTTTCCTAAATATTGCAGCTTGATGCATGAAATTATTTCTGTTATAAAGCATCTAAGTATCAATAGGCATAATTTTAGTCTGTTAATGAAGTCTTTTAGATGCCTCTAGGAAATTGTGGTCAAAAGTACTGAGATAAATCCGGAGTTTGAAAATGAGCCTGGATGAAGGCCAGCTGTCATGAGAGGTTATTCTGGGCAGAAACTTCTAATCCTGTTTTCCCCTAGGTGGTCCTTGCCAGCTGGTACCGCATCTATACCACCATTATGGATTTCCTTGGTGTACCAACAAAGACATGTTGGACTGTAAACAGAGGAAAAGGGCTTAGTCCTGTTGAAAGCTGTGAAGGTAAATTCTGGTTTATGATGGTTTCTCCTTGGAAGCATGCACTTGTGGCTTTATGTATTTCAGAAATAATAAATACTCCTGTGTTACCAAAGGTGAAAAATGTGGGTTTTGCTTATTGGATAACTCCTCCAGCCTCCATTGAATTCCTATCCTGGACTTCAAAACTTCACAGTTATGGTCTGAGCCTTCATAATGTTGAATTGTTACAAAGAATAAGATGTCCTAAATGTAAGAGCCTACTGTACATGTATTAATTTGTGTAACTTCTGAAGGATTCCAAATACATTCCAACTTCCTGCATTTCAAAATCTCCTCCCTCAATTTTGGAGATTTTTTAGAAAAATCTTACCTAGTGATGCTGCTGAGAAGAATGCTCTTCCTCTCATGAGCTGCTATTCAGCATAAGAATTTCAGCCTTAAACCTTGATTTGAGGTTCCAAAGCAAGGACACTGCCCCCTTTTTTTTTTCTCCACGTTTGAAATACTGGCTTGTCAAGTACGTATTAAACAATAAAAGTACCTTACCAAGAAGTGCTTTCGAGGTGTTCTACAGTCAGTTCAAGCTGAACAATAGATGATAGTTTGTGAAGTTTCATTTTATCATTTAGAATGCCTTTGTGTGATGACAGGGTAGTATTTTTCCTTTGCACAAAGGCTGTAAGAACTTCAGAGCTTGAATGGTTCACTTTCTCTAATTTTGTAAGAAGTAATAAACAGTGTAGAACCTTTCATTCCTGTTTTTCATGAAAACAAAACCAACAGAAGCACCAGCTATTGAGACTACTGTGTTTTGTGAGCATATCATCATCTTACTTTAGAAAACTGTCTTGCTGTGTTTTCAGCAGTGGGGAATAATCAGTTTTGCATATGAAACTGAAGTTTTGCTGGCATTCACTTTAATGAATAAGGCTTTTTATGCTGTATTGCTGAAATGATTAGAGCCAGGAGGGTTTAAAGAAATAGTGGGAAAGAGACTAACGACAAGAAGAGCGAGCACAGAAGTGTCTGTTAATGAATAAATTGAAAGACTTGCATTACTGGAAAATACCTTGGCTTATAATGAAACAAAGCAAGCAAAGAGAACTGTGTGTGATATGTTTCAAGATGGATTTATTCCTGCCAGAGATGGGAAGTGAGAGTCTAGGATCAACTAACCTGTTCTAAAAAGCTCTGTGAAATAAAAATGTATTCTAGAGAATATTCTTAGCAGTATTTCTACCTTCTAAACCTCACAGGTTTTTCTCTGCAGTTAATGCATCCCTCTTGGCTTATTCTGTCACTGACTGCTGCAATGTTATATCTACCCTTACTCTTCCTGGTTTTTTTCAAAGCTGTGGTCTCCTGATTAAATTTTCACAATAGTCCTAATGACATCTACTTTATTCTTTTAATTGTCTCTTTCTGTAGATACACTGAAATTCTATACTGATAGTTTATATATAATATAGATATATTAAGATAGTATACTGATTGTATGGTGCTTTATAACCAATATGGCCTTTCTTCTGTATTTGACAACATATATTAACTGTTTTTTGTTAGGGTTGGGAGACCCTGCTTCCTTTTATGTTGCTGTGATTTTTCTGTTGAATGGATTCATGATGTCACTGTTCTTCATATATGGTACATACCTCAGGTAAGGCAGTTGAGACTGGGCTATTTAGTTGGTATTAACTGTTTGTTTTTGGACAAAATTTGAAAAAGTGAATGTAAAATTATTTTTATGGGATATTGATTATTTGTTTGTACAGCAGTAGTGCTTTTATTTACATGCACGTTGTCACTAAAAAAAAATTGTCGAAAATTTTATTGAGGTTGTATCTCATTGATACGACTGGGTTGTGAATAAAGCTAGATATTTGTATGTGTTTTAAACAGCTTGTGACATATTTCTGCTCTTAAAATTATCACTGTAACTCATTTTTAAACACAAGTTGAATGATGGTGTACTTTTAACCAAGACTGGGGTTTTCCCAGTGCTTTGCTTCAAGTCATACTTGCATGTATTTCCATTTTAACGTAACTGAGAAGGCAAAATATGTTTTGACATAATACATTCTTTTGGACAAATTGTTTGCACTTCCCTTTTTCTAGAAATTCTTGTTTTCAGTATCCGTCCTTACATTTTCATATAAAAATGGATTCCACATTCAGCAGAAAAGCAGAAGTGGAAGTACTTCTGGAAAAAGAGAAGTGTTCTGTTTACATCTGTTTTCACTTGTTGGTTTTGCCAAAAAGTGAAAGGCAGCTATAGTTTCCTCTGAGAGATGTGATTGGTTTCCCCCTCACTCATTTTCTGGCTTCATTGTCATGGGTTTTCTTCTTTTTCTCTCTCAAGCATGTGCTGATAGTTAAAATTAGGAATAGCTCAGTGCAGACACTGTCAGTAAAAAACAGGAGGTTGCCTAGTGCATGTTTTGAGGAAGTAGGTAAACTTTGAATATTTGTGTTGTTAACTTGTAATATTTCTCTTAAGGGAGTCATACAGAAATTTACATTTTATATATGAATGTCATTAAAAAATCAGTGCACTCTTTATTTCTCACTACTTTCTTTAGAAAGCATAGACCTTGAGTTTTGTTTCTGGTTTGGGTGGTTTTTGGCAAATTTTTATTTTGTTTCTAGGGCTAACATTTTTAATGTTAGCTTTCCAAATTTATGGGATGTAAAGTTGAGTTTTACATGCAAGAATGCACAATTCCTGGAGATTGTTTTAGCACTTGGTGTCTTTAATCCTCAGATTTTGTACCCAGAACCTACTGATTCTGTTTGACTTGTATATTAGTGATGAGTGAAGGATCTGAGAGGGTTTGAAAGGGTTTTTTTGGTTGGCTTTTTTTGTGTATGGTTAATTTTTTTTTCCTGTTGTTTTGTTTGGGTTTTTTTTTAAGAATCCTAACAGCTGGCTGCTAGTTTTGTTTAGTAGCAAAAATGGTATTATCTGTCATTCAGAGTAGTAGTGAACTTGTGTGCACAAAAATGTTCTTTGCTTTATATCACATAACTTGAGCAATTACAAATATGTTCAAACAAATATGAACCTTTTCTACTTCTCTTTTGAAATGGGAAAAATATAAGTAATATCTTTGGGTTTACTTTTGCTGTTTATTCAATAGATGAATTTGATTGATATGGAAATATAAAAAATATTTAAGTCAAGGGTTTACAAAGCTTCCTCATGTTAACATTGCAGTATTTCACATAAAAATTATATTGTATCTTGCATTGGCCATATAATGAGTTTATTTTAAATATGTTTTTTTAATGTGCTTGATTTGATTACCCTAAATTAATCTTTAGATCCAGACCAAAATTTCGTGTTGGGTGATTGAACATGCTGATTCTGAAATTTATTGCTCAACATCTTAGGGAAGAAGTACTGCATTTATGTTGCCCGGTTTTTAAAAGCACCGGATGTAATGATCTAAACCAAAATTTGTGAGCAGTGGAATAACTGTTTTCCAAGTTATTAACATTAAAATTGGTGTTCTGCGAAAAGGAGTTGATGTATGAATGACTGGTGTGCTCTGAAATAAACACTGTCTAACTAGTATTTTAATATTGTGTGTACTCTATTGATTGCCTTCCCTTGATGTTTGAAAGCTTTCCTCCCTTACCCCCAGTAAACTTAGCTATACGCAAGTGCTGCTTCATATTTTTTAAGCAACATTGACCATGATAAGATTCTCTTGTACCTATTTTTCTTCTTTTCACAGTGGGAGTCGTCTAGGAGGCCTTGTTACTGTGTTGTGCTTCTTTTTCAATCATGGAGAGGTAGGTTTCCCTCTCCCACCACTCCTTTTTTTTTAAATTATTATTGAAGTTTAAGTTAATTCTGATTTCATTAAATGTAGTGATGTTGCTTATTTATTTGAGATTGAATTTAAATAACTTAAATTCAATTAAAATAATAAGACAATTGAAAGCAAAATAGACTATGACTGAAAAATACATAGCACAGTCCAATGTCCCTTCAATGCTTAAAATAAAAAATCAGAAAGGAAATATAATGTAAATTGGTCCTGAGATCGAAACTTAGTAGCACAATGGCTTCAAGTTTCAAAGCATCAAAATGTTCTATTTTCATGCCCATACCATGCATAACTGGGCTACATGTACCATATGAGTAAGCTTCAGAAGCTTCTTTAAATTGCTATATATTTTACTGGCAATTCATCAATACAAAGAAAAGTACAAAGAAACCTCTGTATTACTTATATACTATACCCAGGATACACAGAATTTAGAAATAGTGTATGTATGTAAAGGATTCCAGTGCTAAACTTAAGTAAGCTGCATCACAGGAAAGAAGAAATAGAGGAGCTGTCACTTACATCATCTCCTGGTTTTTCCAGTTAATGCTGTTCATGTCATTGTTTCATATTTTGGAAGAAAAATCATAGCTTTCATTCTTATTCCCTTGAGCTATTTTTTTTTCTTTTTTTTCTTAGTGCTCATTTTATGAATGGAAATTTGTAAAGAACTTCTAAATGGAAACTAAATACCTTATAAATTAGTTTAGGGATGAATTTGTTTTGTTTTCGTACTTTACTGAGCTGAACTTGGTAGAGAACACTGAGTTGTAAGAATATGTATTGTACATAACAGAACTAGAGATGCTTCCATTCACAGTAAGCTTTGACAGATTTCTTATAAAACAAAAATCTGTATGATAAAATAACTATTTAAATAACTATTCATTTGAAATGTCTTTTGTTTAAATATCACCCATGTATGCATGGGGGATATTTAAAGAATTTAGGCATTCAAGAACTTAAGCATGTTAAAGCATTGTCACCTATGGATTTTGAAGTGCCTGTTTGAGAACAGATAAACATTAGAGTTGCTAAACTTATTTTGTCTTCTGCGACTGTAAATACGGCATTTTATGTGGATTTCTGTTCTTAATGGCATCCAGAAGTGAAATGATGTTTGATCCTTTGCTAGTGAATACTAATAGAATAGGTCCTGTTGTGCCAAGTCTGTGAAGGTGGTAAGTGTAACTTCAGAAAGAAATGTGTTGAAAACTTACAGGTAGTGGTGGCAAAAAACCATTTATTTCACTGTGGTACAGTGCAGTTCTTTCCATAGATGACTGTAGGAGAGCTTCTCTCTCTCTGTGAGTGACTTGACTTGGGGAAAAAAAGCACAGATAATGTATTTTGGAGAATGGTGTGAAATCAGATCTGCATAGCCCTACACAGATGTTGTCTGGGCTTAGGTAGGGCTTAAGGAAGGCGACCCTAATTCAAGCTCAACTGTATGGATTTCTGGAGAACAATAGGAAATACTTGCAGAGGTGCAGCGTTGGATCCCAGTGGCACTTCATGTTTGGACTGTAGCTGAATGGAATAACTCAGACTTATTTGATATTGTGTATATGACTATGGGAGTACCTCTAGTTCCAGGTGCACAGGGGGGTCTCTCCTCACTGGGTGCTCTGTTGAATACCGTGCTGTGCGTGTGCCTGTGTGTGTGTGTAAGAGATGCCCAGCTGTTTGACAGGCTTGTGATTATGTGCAAATCATCTTGTGTGGGTCGACAGTGGGTGCAGTCGAGCTAGACCAGCTGCCAAAAACTTCCTTTCCTATTTGGGAAGGATAGGACTGAGCTACACGAGTAAGTCTGCTGCAAGCCTTGGTATCTCAGCTCTAATGCTATGTAAAAATGGTATGTAAAAATGCTCTCTGACTTTGAGCTAGTGACCCTAAGGCTGTATGTTTTGGTTTGTGCTGTGCTTGTGCTACTGTATTTTAAAGATTTCAAACTTAGACAAATCTGATATATTTCTACCTGCAGCTGAGTGAGTTTATAGCCTTGATAAATCATCCACAGATGATTGAGTTTAGCATTACATTCCAAATATGGAAAAGTAGCGTAGCCCATGCTAGTCAATCCACTTCTGAGGATGCGTCCTTTTTATGGTTGTGTATGTTCATCATTTTTTTCCTCTCTTATCTTCTCCAGTATCATAAAATTTGGTGAACCAAATGTTGCTGTAGTCTTGAAAATATGCAAAATGACTACACTGCTTTAGAATAATCATGATTATATTTATTGCTTATTAAAAAAAATTAACTCATCAGATCTGTGCAGTCAGCTGAGGACAGCATATTAACACATATATTTATGAAAGGTTTATTTTAATGGTAATTGGTGCAGCTTTTACAAAGAGTGATTCTAGATGTCAGAGACTGTGATTAATGTGATGGGTTTCTGTTCTTTGCTTTTATTTTGCACTGTTAATTTATCGTACTTGGGAAATAGCAAGACAATAAGCAAGGAATTATATAATGTTGATTTTAGTGACTTGTTTGGTAAGACAATATTTTTAAAAAGTGGTTTAAAGATTCTTGGAAGCAAAGGAGAAGGAACATCCTGGCAGCAGTATCCTACAGTATTTTCGTAGATTTATTATTGTCCATGTTAAGATGAATTACATTTTTCTCTTGTAGTTGTAAAGAACTTACTTCTAATTTTTAATGCAAATCTCTTGATAGCAAATTTGAACCTTTTTGTTTTGTATGTCAAAGTGCTCCTGTAAAGTTGTATTTGTTCTTTTTTTTAAGGTCAGTGCAAGCACTTTATAAAAAGCTGAATATAAACAGTCAACAGTTGTAGCTGAGCCATTTGCGATGAGGCCTATTATTTATTTGTCATGAACCCATTAATTAGGAAATTAATGAAAAAACTATTCAGTTGACTTCAGTGTAATATGCTTTGCTTTATTAGGGATAAAGAGTGGAATACATAAGTTATGTATAAGTAGTATAGGGTCTGTATGAGCTTAATTTCATGAGTTTAGTGTACTGGCCTGTTTCTCAGACAGCTTCAGATTTTATACTTAATGTGCTGATACTAATAGAAATGTGAAATATTTATAACTTAAAGAACTCTAGCATAATGAGGAATATATTGCTTTATCCTTCAGATCATCTTCCAACACACTGTCTGTAAGTGTGGCAAGTCACTGCATGAATTTGAGTATTATTTACCTAGAAGAGTTTATTATTTCAGCAAAATCAGGGACAAGTAGCTGCTGCTCTGCTTTTTTCTTGGATATTCTCTAGCTGCCACATTTCATTTTGGAAAAGCAGTGATCTATTTTAATTAAACAGTGTATATTAGGCCCCAAGTGTGGAAGCCACTTCGTTTTCCTTCCTCTTTTCTGCTTCCTGGCTTGTTTTTTAACATTCTGACTAAAACCTCATATAGCTTGGTTTTTGCTTTATTGGAGTATCTGTAGTTGTTCATTTTTAAATACAAATGCATGGTTTTATGGAAGTGTATCAGTGAATGTTGCCATCTAACCCAGTTCTTATTTTCAGTGCACTCGTGTCATGTGGACTCCACCTCTTCGTGAAAGTTTCTCGTACCCTTTCCTTGTGATGCAGATGTTGCTTTTGACCTATATTCTCAGGTACCTCTCAGTTTATACTGAGTCTTTACAATGCTTTAAAAAAACTGAATGTCATAGAGAATTTATTTAAGTGCCATTATTTAAATATTTATTTAAATGCCTCCATGTGCCGTAACAATGGTATCATTAACAGAGAAACTTTCCTCTGGCTGTTACATTGCAGACGCTGCACCAGTAGAACTGCAGTCATATTACTCACTTATTAAAAGGAAAAACTTTGCAACTTGAAGACATGATTAACATAAAAATCAGAATTACTGTGTTGGCAAATACGTGTCTAAAGTAAAAATCAGAATTTTTGGTTGATGTCCCTTCCTTCCCATGAGAAACAAGCTGATACTTCATCAATTGGTTTTGTCCCTCTTGGAGAGTGGTATGTTGGTTGAACGTAGAGTAAGCCTATGCTTTGTAACAGAGAATGCTATAGGCACCCATAAACTAGTATGTTCTTGCAGTTTTCTATGACTAATTAACTAGTCTCATTAACTAGTTCAATTATTTAGAGCAGTCTAATTACATTAATGCAGGGATACTCTTGAGTTCATTAGCCCTGCTTTTTCTGGTGATTATTTCTGGCTTGTAACATGATTATGTTCCTGTCTTGCCTCTGTTTTAGAAAATAAGCATGACCATTCATACTTAAGGGCTTCTCCACCAACTCCATTGCATCAGATTTACAATGTATTTATGATTTAGCTGAACTTAGTACTTATAACCACCAATTTTCTTTTATTAGGTCATACTGATTTGTAGTTATTGATATTTAAAGCAAAAGTATTTCATGCTTGTCACTATTTTGTGTTTTTTATATGAGGAAAAGATATGTACTGTCTAGAATTTAGTGAAACTTGAAACATGACATGTTTCAGAATTGAACTTGCACTTGAATCAACACAGGATTAAGTATTTTAAATAGCATTTATTTCAGGACATGGAGAATAGATTGGGGTTTCAGTTACAGATGAGTTTCATACTTGTCATTGTCTCCTTCCCTGAAACATCACTCAGGATTGCTAGCAGAAAGTTGAAGAAAGTAAATATGCTAGAAATGTGAAAGAGAGGAGTTAAATCACTTTCAAATGCAGACTATTCTGAAACCATTGTAATTTCAGCTGAAATGGAAATGATTGTGACCTGACTGTAGAGTTGTCACAAGAAGGTGAAGCACTTGCAAATGTCGTACTTTGGCCTGCTCTACTGCATACTGCCAGGAGAAGACTTGTTTGGTAATCAGTGACTCATCAAATACTTAGGGAACATTAAACATCAGAGCTGTTGTCATGGAAACCCAAGGGAAAAAATACTAAATTTATTTAAGCAGTGTTATTTGTAGTTGATCAATATTGCTAGCTATCTCCCAAGGTAACTGTGTTTTCATTGCATTTTCTATTGTGCTTTTCAATTATGTGCAAGCATCTGTGTAATTGTACTTACTGATGCCTATTCTGTCTCTTTTTCCCAAGGATTCCGAGTATTAATACAGGAAGCTTGATTGCACTGTGTGTTTCTAATATCTTTTTCATGCTTCCCTGGCAGTTTGCTCAGTTTGTTCTTCTAACTCAGGTGAGCCCATATTTACCTCTAAATAGCCTCTTTGTCTAACCTGGACAAATTGACTGCTCTGTATAGACGGCCATTGAATTCACAACTATACTTTCTTTTTAGCCAGATTTCATTCTTGCTGTCAGGAAAGATTCTCACCATTTACCACATCAATCTTGCTAGTCTTGAGTTTAAAAGTTGACTATTTACACCACTTACCATTCTGTCTCCAGGACTGAAAATATTTACTTTTCCAATATAAACAGCCTCTAGCCTGAGATGAGTACGTTAAAACAAGAAAAAAAACTTTGTCTTTTGAAGCACAAAAATAAAAAAAAAAAAGCATTGATCAGGCTGTTAAAAATTTTAAATGTACCAGTGTTTGCATGGCATGTAATATCTGGCATGATTTTGCATGATTTTCTATATAATTTTGATGAGTCTGTGAGTAGTGCTGTAGTCTTGAGATTCTGGATAGTTGAGGTAACTGTAGTTAGCACTGAAATCTAGTGAATGCTGACTGGAACTGTAGGATACTATCACACAGCAACTTTCTTTGTGTTTGAGGTGGTTGAAACGTAGTCTGTTGACTGAAATCCATCTGTGTCTCCAGACCTTTTCACTTATCTGCCTTACTTGAAGCAGATGATGCCTGGTTTGAGTTGATAGCTTTAAACAATCAATATAAGCTGTGGTATGCAAGGTTTCTAACTGCATAAGAGGAAACCAATAAATTCTGTAAAATATTGAGAAAAAGTCGTCACTATAACTTGTTCGAGATGCTGAGCCTGAAATTTGAAAATTTCAGGTTTACTTCATAATTTCATTAATTTCCCATATGACTTTTAAGAGGCTGTCTAATCCATAAGTCAACAAGCTTTATTTTCCTCAGCAGCAAATTGTGAATGTTTCCATACTTGGCTGAAAACTTAAAATTAATGAGTAATTCTTTTGTGGTTTTGACTGATATATTTTGGGTTTCTTGGTTTTGGTTCGTTTGGGGTTTTTTGTTTGTTGGGGTATTTTTCCATTTTTGTTTGGTTTGGTTTATTTGGCTTGGTTTTTGTTTGTTTGGTTTGGGTGTTTTTGTGTTTGGGTTTTTTTAAAATTTTGTTTTAAATTTAAAGGTGAAAAGTAATGTGTTAGTGCTTTATTTTGACGACTTGGATTTTTATAAAGTTGAATACTTATTTAGTAAATATTCAACTGTATTTGATAATGCTTACTTAGAGCATCACAACAGGTTTTTTGAAATAAATAATTATGAAACACCTAAGTACTCAGCAAAAAGTAGCAATAAAAGTTAATGATTGTTTGAATAATCTTTTCTTTTGCATGAAGGAGTACACCAGTGCAAATTGTTTTAACTTCCTTTTCTCACTTTTGATTTTAGATAGCTTCATTATTTGCGGTGTGTATTATGGGTTACATTGACTCCAGCAAATTGCAGAAGATACTATCTGCTCATATGGTAATGCTTTTTTAAATAAACCTTAAGTCTCCTCAAACAGGTCATAGCATGAAAACAGACCATTTGTCTGAAGTGTTTTCCTTAGTTGCACAAAGGTTGAAAACATGCAGTGATAAGGGAGGGAGGGGTCTGGATTGAAACTAAAATTGGGTTTTGAAAACTACTGTAGTCTTGACCATGCAAAGATCTTGTGGTTTAAATATTTGGGGAGATACTTAGAAAGGAGGACAAGAAAATAAACTGTTAAGTTGAAAACCAATTTTTTTTTTCAAAACTATATGAAAAAGTCAAGAAAGAAGAGAAAGATAAGTAAAAGATGTGTAAGTCTCTGCATAATACCTGATTTTCATTTTTAAAGTTGAGAACGTGATCAAGTTTTGCTTTTTGAAGTGAGATTACAGTTTTAAATACAAAGGAAGATGTAGACAAGTTTTTTTAAGAAATGTGATGGTGTTTAAATTTTTTTTTTGCTAAAACTGTGTTATGCTAACTCAGTGGGTGAAAAGAGAATATTTCCCCAGAAAAGTAACTAAATCCTATTTCATATGTTTTAAAACATTTTTTTAAAATACTGTAAATGATAAACTAAAGGCAGTGGTAAGTTTTATGTGATTCATTTCTCATGTAAAGCAGGGACAAAATAAGCAGATTTGTTTGGTAGCTTTTTGACAGAAGCAGGATGACATACTTAAGCTTTCTGGCTTATGTCAATAGCTATATCATAATTTAGGTGCTGAAGTGCCATAAATAGCCTATTTTCAGATAGATAAACAGTCATGTTATGTTACAGAGACAGCTTATTGAATCTGGCTAAACTGCCAGTCTGTTTCATGGTGTTTTCATTTTTTGCCTCCCTCCTACCCTCCTCCTTCTGTGGAAAATGAAAGTCATAACTATGTGAAGAGGGGAGTAGAAAAGTCTGAAAATTACTGTGTTATTTTTCCTTATTCCTGTGTATAAAAGAAAACAGACCTTGCTTATTGATTTTTGCCCTCCAAGTTGGAAAATGTAATTCAGATTGCTTTCTGTTAAAAAAGAGAGCACAGTAGGTCAGGATGGTGGATAAAAGTTGTATTTCAGCCTTGAATTAGGTACATATGATTGAACAGTCACAGTTCTGCTTCCTTGACTTTGATGATGATGGTATTTTAAATAAATATTTGTCAGTTAGGAAGAAAGAGGACATGAAACATTCTATATAATTTTTATGTTTGTCCAGAATTCTAAAAGGTAACAAACAGGATGGAGCGAACTCATACAATAATTTAGAAAAAAATGAATATGTTAGTTTAATTTCTAAAGTTATTTCTATTGTAGTACATAAATTTATCCTTGTGACCAGGATTTATTATTTTAATAAATAAATTAAATTTAATAAAATAAATTAAATTTAATAAAATAAATTAAAACAATTATCTGCACTTGGCTACCTGCTGCCATTAGGTCCTTACAATCCGTATTTTCAGAACAAATCTGCAATTATATCAGGATTGCACTATGCTGTAGAATAGGTGTTTTTAAAATTAAAGCTGTTAACACATTAGGTAATCCTTAGCTTTTCTATTCTAAATTGAATCATTTTTATTCTTTCAGGTATCTCTTCTGGTGTGTTTTATTCTGATGTTCGGTAATTCAATGTTACTGACATCATATTATGCTGCATCTTTAGTAGTTATCTCGGTAAGTTGCTTAAGAGGAATCATATGCTGTGCTGAGACTGCAGTGCTCTACTGTTATATATGTATTGATATAAAATGTGCAACTGCTGCACTACCAGACAGATGAGAAACATGAGAAGCAGAATTAGACTATAAAGATATCTTGTGAAAGGGTAAATGCTAATTCAAGAAGTTATGGATTTACACCAAAACCTATTTGTAAGAGAAACTCAGTTAAGACTCAGCTCTTCTACTTTTATAGTTCTCTTCCCTTTATAAAAATATAAAATTTACCATGTATGTAATTTTGTCCAAAGTAACTGTAACACAAGAAGCATGAGCAAAGAGGAGCTTCATTTAAATGCTTTTTATTGATAGTAAATCCTCTAGTGCAGAACAAATGACTAAGCCATATATAGCAGTGTTTAAGACTGTTTGAAACTGCTGCGTCATACCACTGTGTTAGCGAATTTATTCACTGAAGATTCATCATCTCACCATTCATTATCTTAATTTTTCTTTAAATCGGTAAAAACCCCACAACCTCTTTCAGTTTTGTATTGTTCCTCATAAAGGATTTATATATGTAAGAAATAGGAGATAAAGTGTTCTGAACAGATCCTATTTAGCTTACTGCAAATCATCTTGATTTCTGATTCTTTTTTGTCTGTTTATTTATATTTTGTCAACCAGCAGGAGTGTGGCAATTTCTCACTTATGCTAGTAGAAAACTGCCTTGGCTGCATATTTGCTGTAGTATAGTTTGCTTGTTATGAATCTATTCTAGTTTCTTGTAGCAGCTTTTGTAATTATATATTAAATACAGGTTGAGTTGAGCTCTCAACCTGTTGAGTTCCTTGCCTGTTTTCTGCTTTGATAAAAGTATTTGTTGTTTGTGTGTTACTTGGATGCTTATATTGGCCTCAGTCTCACATATGGACTGGATTTCTGGAAGCTTTTAATTACATTGTTCATCTAATTAGCCTAAAATGAGTCTTCCTTGTGTCATAAAATGAACATATTGTGAAACAGAAAGGAGTGACTCCTACTGCCCTCCATGCTCTGTTGCTGTACTTGAAAATTGTTTGTATTGTGCTGCCAGTAATTTATTTCTTGCTTCAGTGTCTTGTCGTTCACAGAAGCACACAGAGCTCGGTTTCCCACTGGTTTTGATTTAAAGAAGCTTAGAACTGAATAATACAGAATCTCCTTATTTGTTCAGGAGAAAAGTAGTCTTCCATTAATTGTACTCGAATTGCAGAAGTGTTTTTATGTTGGCACATTTTGCCAGTGCAGGGTGAAATCATACTATATATATTCGTATCTCAGGTTGTATTTATTATGGAAGATTTTTTAATAAATGAATATATGATGCAATAGGCTTACCAAAAGGAAAAACTGCGGTACTGGAATAGATTGTTATTATTACATTACCTGAAAATGTGCATTAATTTTTTTTATTAGGGAATTCTTGAATGGAGTCCAAAAGTCTTGAAAAGGCGCAAAAGAGAAGTCTATGTATGGGTAAGGAATTTTGAATATTTTGTATTTCAGAGAAAAACTATGACATTTTGGTTTTGTCAAATACAGAAACAACTGCTCGTTTCGTTTCTAATAATTGAAAATCAAAGAATATTGCTGAACTACTGTCTTTAATAAATTGTCAGTTGTCAGCAATTAGTATTAAATTCCTAAAGAAATAAAGAGAGCATAAACACACATTTATATCAGAAAGCTGAAATAGCTTTTAAATGGCAACATGTTTCATTTCACATTGCCAACTTTACATGTTTACAAAACCCAAGAACTGTATGGAAATCCTTTTAAAATAAATGCCAATTTAGAAGAGGCAAGTAAAAGGCTAACAGTGCTTGCAGAAATGGAGATTAAGGTACTTCATTAGGTAATCATTAAAATGTGTATATCTATATAATTTTTTAGGATATTTTTATGACAACAGCAAACATCTTAAAATTGCATAGGGAAGCAAGTCAAAGTAAAATGCTGTAGAGTGTGTGGGTGAGGTTGGAGGGTAGTAGAAGTCATGTCCAAACAGGGAGAACACTCCCAAAACTCTGATGAATAAAATGTAACTCTGTAGGAAACGTGAGAATTGACTTGCTGCTTAAGTCATAATGTTAACATGGGAATGGGAGCCTACCAAGACTATGCCTGACTTAAGACCATCATTCTTACTAAATGAAGGGTAAGCTGATAGCAAAACTGGATGAAATTCATACAGTTATTATAAAGGAATTAGACTAGGAAGGAATTAAAATATTTATAGCAAACTGCAGTGCATGTATACATGCCTAGCTGTAGTACCAGGGAAGATCAGACTGTAGGCAAATTTCATGTCAGGTTTCTGCAATGGAGATCCAAGGCACTTGTGGAATGGCAGACTAATAAATTTGGGTTTTGTAAAAGAACAAAAACATGTACAATGAGGAAGGTGTTAGGCTGTATGTATGTGCAGCATAATGAGAGACATCCAATGCAGCCTTTGTCGAAGGAAGTCATGCTTTGCAAAAGTGTTTGACTCCTCTGAAGGCTGTAGATAAGGGTGTGTGGGTGAATGTCACGTACATAAATTTCAGCAACTTTTTGGAGAAGCTGTCTAACTGGAACTATAAAAGAAGTTAAACTCCATGAGATAAGGTATGAATGTTAGAAGGTCAGAAACAAAGGGTTGGGATTACATGCTAGGTTTTCCAAAGACCACCATGACTCTAAAAACATATGTAAAATAATTGAACCTAAATAAGGTGCTATCATTCAGCAGAGAAATCTCAGTATTCTTATGCAAAGTTCTCTGAACACACCAATTCATTACTGCGCTGGCACCAAAAAGGGGAATACTTGATGGAAATCACAGAGAAGGACCTGTAGAGAAAACAGAATTTCTTTTTTTTATTTTATTTTGTAAATTCATATGTAACATTGTAAATATTGCATGTAGTCTCAGTCAATATGTCTTACATAAAAAAAATTAAAAACTATAATGCGTTCCCCCAAAATCTATTGACATTGAGTATGAAAATAATTATTAATGTAGATTTACCAAATAGCTGAGATTTTAAAATACATTAGAATTGTACATCTTCTAAAATAAAGGTAAATATAACAAAACTAGTGTAGAAAAGTAGAATGTAATTATAGTTTTTTTAGTGCCCCATATGGTAGCAGCAATAAGCTTATAAGGAATAAGAAAGTTATTGTGGAAGAAAAACAGCCAGAGGCATTCAGTAAAGGATTAGGATATCTCCTAGGTATTTAGGTTTCTTAGCAGCCAATAAATGAGATGATTGAATGCAGCCCATCGTCACTTAAAAACCCTGGTTACATTCGGGCAAAGATCAGGTTTTCTTTGCATTCTCTCTGAAACCATCTGCTGCGAGTCCCAAGTACAAGATACTGAGACAGGTTGTTCTATTTAGTTGATCCACTTTTATAAGGAATTAGCTAGATTAAACTACACTGCTAAGAATTTAACCTTCTTGTTACAGGAATAAACTTTATACATAACTAAAAGTAGTAACTGGACATACTTTGTTTATATTTCTATCAACTTCTAACCTCAGATCATCTTAAGACAGTGCTATAAATCAGCAAATTCCTCCAAAGATTTGAATTACCAGGCTAGCACAACCTGATAATATGGAGCTGCTCTTACCCTAAAACAATCCCTACACACTGATAGGCACAAAACAGATGGAATAGACAAAGAGGCTGCTCCTGTTTAAAGATAACTTTTCTACCCCCTCTTCTGCAATGTTGTATGCAGTGGTACAGCTGTAGTGTAAATCAGTGGTGCAAAATTCTTTCAGCTGTAACAACATAGGAGAGTTTATAAGTAGTAGCTAAATTCAAGAAGCCTTTTAAAAAAGAAAAAAATTTGTAGAAGATAAAGACATCCATTTCATTATAAATATATTTTTCAAGGTCATTGAAGGATTTGCCTGGTTATTTGGAACAGTCACCTTGAAATACCTGACTTCTCTTGTGTTTGGAATAGCTGATGATGTAAGTTCTTTTATCAGAGTATCTGGTTGGTATCTTTTAAAAATTTTGTCATTCCTAATATTTGATTTTGACATCTTACTGATATACTTCCCTAAATTTCCAGAATTTGTTTTCAGAAGTGCAAGAGAGATTGTATGTTTGCTTTTTCTATCATTATGTATTATCACTTTGAGATGTTATTACCAAAATTTGCGAAAACACAAATATCTTTACTTTTGTCTACGTGAATGCTCTACATGTTTGTTTTTAAATGTGGATTTATAGGGCTTTGTTTGTCTTGGGTATCTTCTACCTGCACCTTTATTTACTCAGTTTGTCAATTCACTCTTCTCCTAAACTAATTTTCAGGACACTTTTGAAATGCTTCTTGTAACAGGTACAGCCTTTGCTATATTTCAGCCCCTTTATTCTGTTGTTAAAAACCTGTCTGCAGATGTGTATCAAGGGGTAAAAGATAGGAAGGTAGAGTCTTAAAATATGACTACACAAAACTATACTCTTGTTGAATACGATCACTTTTTTTTGCTGTTTCCTGCTTTTTATTTAACACTGTACAATCTGTGTTAGACCCAAAGATGTTATTTTATACACTGGAAGTAGATTTTTGATGCTCTTGTAACAACACTGTAACTGATATAAATTTCTGTTCTAATTAAAAATATTTCTCAATACAATATAATTTCTCATATTTATAATACTTTGTTGTGGAAAACAGGACAGTTTTTGCTTACTACAGTTCGGTATTTCTTTTTTTTACCAGGCTCATATAGGAAATATATTGAAATCTAAATTTATTGGCTACAAAGATTTTGATACGTTAATGTATACCTGCGCTGCTGAGTTTGACTTCATGGAAAAAGAGGTAATTTGGTCAAAATATGTGATTTTGGAAGAGGGAACTTCTTGCTTTAGCTTTATTTGTAACTCAAACATTTGAGAACTGCATCTCCTACAGCCATCATAAGTTCAAATACATACTTGAAAAGAGAAATTAATGAACTAAACGTAAATTTAATTGGGTTTATTGCATTTAAGTGAATTTCAACCAAAGCAGTGTTTTGATTTTAGATCTAAGAAATATGCTTGCTTGAATGAAAGAAATGCTTCCTCAGGAATAAATGAAAGGTTACAGTTCTGCAAACAAGATTTTGTGGGGTTCTCAGTACTTGTTTTTGAGTGTATGGAAAATGTACTGAGAGCTGCAAGGGCCTTATGTAGTAGTTTTAGACTATAGAACAGCATTGAAGCTTCATAATGTGGCATTAATAGACTTCTTTTAATTTATCAGTGCCTAGATATGCATTTAGAATGTTTATAGATGAGTCAACCTATAGTACTCAAATTCAGATGAGATAGAATCTATGTCTTATCTTTGGATGGCTTGCCAAAGAACTGGAAATAATTTACTGATGACTCTAATATTAGGTCTTTAGTATGATTCCTGGGTGGAGTTTACATTTACATTTTACTCTAGAAATATCTCCTTATATTAATTTCTTTAAAATGGTGATTGAAATAATTACAGACGAAAGAAAGCAATTAATGAACTTGATTTCCATTTTAGACTCCAGTAAGATACACAAAGACTCTGCTATTACCAGTTGTTCTGGTGGTTTTTGGGGTAATCATCAAAAGGGTAAGTGATTGATTTACTGAGTCACTTTTACCTTGAACTTACATTTCAGTTTTTTTGAAGGGATTGCTATTTATTTATTTATTTATTTATTTATTTATTTGAGATGGAAAGAAATTGATGTGGTGGGTTAACCTTTGCTGACTGCCAGGTGCCTGCCAAGCCATGCTGCCATTCTCTACCCTCAGTATGATGGGGAAGGAAGAGTAGGAAAATCTCATGGGTCAAGATAAGTACAGGGGCCTCACTCTCTGATTCACTGTCATGAGCAAAACAGACTTGAATTGAGGGAGACCAAATTAAATTTTTTGTGAATTAAAAATAAAATGCAAGAAGCAAACCAAAAACTAAAACCATCTTCTACTCATCCCCAGGCTCAATAGGTCCCTTCCATCAGCTGCAGTTGTTTTAAGAATGGGGTTGGCACAGGTCCTTTCCATGGGGTACAGTTCTTCCGAAACAGACTGCTCCAGCTTGTGTCCCCCACAGCTTGCAGCTCCTGCCAGAAAACCTGCTCCTTTGTGGGTTCTTGTCCACAAGCTGCAGTTCCTGCCAGGAGCTGTTTCCTTTGTGGGCTCTCTGTGGGTTGCAGCATCCTTCAAGGCATGTGCACCTGCTCTGGCATGGGGTCCTGCACAGGTCTCAGGTGAATTTCTGTCTGTTCCACCATAATCCTTCATGGGCCTCCAGGGAAAAAAAAAAAAAAAACACATCACCATGGTGTTTTCCAAAAGCTGCAATCTCATGGTTCTCATGGAGCACCTCCTCCCGCTCCTTCACTGACCTCTGTGACTTGAGGGTTATTTCACTCCCAATTTTCTTACTGCTCTCTCTGAAACATGCTGCAGAGTTATCTTTTTATAAGCATATTATCAATAAGGGCCCCACTAGTGTTGCTGATGAGTTCAGCTTTGGCCAGTGGTAGATCTGATTTTGAAGCTGTCTGGAACTGGCTCTCTCTGACATGAGGGAAGCCCCTGTTCTTTTCCCACAGAAGCCACCCCTGCAATGCTCCTGCTACTGAAACCTTGACATGTAATACAATCAGAAAAAATACAGGTTTTCAGAAACAGGTATTTAAAATTCTGTATTCTCTTTACAAAGATTTTTGCAAAGGTCCAGTCTGGAGTCAGTGATAAAACTTGATTTGAAAAGAAATTTCTGTTATTTAGCTGATGAATACTAAAACTGGAGTTTATAACTGTTTTTGTAAATTTGATTATGTATAGTTTGTGTAAAAACAACTTACAGTTTGCACAGGAACAGATGGGATAACTGCTAACTGCCTGGCTAATTAAACATCCTCTAAAAGAAGTTTTAGCTAAAACATTGCATGTCTTTTATCTTAGCATTATCTCAAAAAGAGATTAACCAGGTGTAGTTTAATTTAGCAAATTTTGAAAATGTTTCAAAATGCTTTTGAAAGTATGTTCATACTTTTTGTTGTCTCTTGTTTTCTTCAGGCAATTAAATATATTCTGTGGTCCTTATCTCACACAGGCCGTTATGAAAAGTAAGTATTGTCTTCTGTTTCAATGTAAAACTGAATTTTGTGCTGAAAGTTCATTTGATTTGCTATATGCTACAAAATTCAGAATTCTACATTATGTAAGTCCTTTTTGAAAGGTTAGTTATGTGCAATTCAGTAACTGAATGGATGCATTACAAACGCTATTTTTATATTATAACTAAAACTAAGGTTATCTGCTAAACCTGTTTTAGACATCTTAACCCATTTATGCCTAGATTTTATATCTAATGATTTACTTTTCTGCTCTGTTCCTAAAGCAGTATTTATGTGCCTTTTTTTTCTTTTTTTACTATAAATAGTGAATGCAAATTCTTTTTACCCCATTATTTTATTCCAGGTTATAAAGATACCTGAGTTTCATCTCATGGAAATAATTTTTAAAAATCAATACTCAAGATTTCCAAATAGATACAGGGATTGAGGAAGATAGTTATGATTGGCCATTTATTTCAAAACTTGTATAGAGGGGTAGAAAATTCTGACACTTGATTCATGCTTACTAGATCAGTTGCATTGTCTAATGCTGTTAGAAATTATTTTAAAATAAAACCATTTATTCTGTAGTACATAAATAATGATGGGTTTTGGGTTGTTATTTTTTTCAGAGAAGAACGTTTTAACCATGGTGAGGTAAGATTCTTTTTCTGCACAATTTTATTCCTATGTTAATGCAAATACTCAGAATTGAAATGGAGGTTGCAATGGGCTGATGCTCATACACGTGGTTTATTTGAAGCTAAGTACTTGCATCGTTATTTCCCTCAGCTGAAGTTGGGCCTGGTATGTCACCAAAATAACTATGAAATGTTGAATAAAGGAATATACTGGCCAATGGGGGTTTGTGCTAGAGAGGCATCTTGGGTTTTTACTGTAGCTGTTCCTAAAGACATTGAAATTAGGCTGGACTTCCCGTTTTCCACATGGAGACTGAGAAGGAGATTGGTTCCTTTACTGGGGTTTCACATGATGTATAATGTTGAAATTCTATTTTGAGATAAGCCATAATGAATGTTGTAGTACACATGGTTCTTTTTAGTAAAACTGTGCAAGGCAACGTAGTGTGTCCCCCTCTGGAGCCCTTGGCACAGGAAGAGCATGGACCTGTTAGAGCAGGTCCAGAGGAAGTCCACAAAAACAGAGGGATGGAACACCTCTCCTATGAAGACAGGCTGAGAGAGTTGGGGTTGTTCAGCCTGGAGAAGAGAAGGCTGCAGGGAGACTTTAATGGGGCCTTTCATTGCATAAAGGGGACTTAAAAGAAAGATAAGGACAACTTTTAGCAGGGTCTGGTCCAATAGGACAAGGGATAATGACTTAGAACTGGAATTGGGTAGATTTAGGCAAGCTATAGGGAAGAAATCTTAATAACAATGAGGGTGGTGAAACACTGGGATCACGTGGCCCAGAGAGTTGGTAGATGTCTGTCATGGTTTAACCTCAAGTTGCCTTAGAGGAGGTTTAGATTAGATGTTAGGAAAAATACCCAAAAGTATTGTCGAGCAGTGGGATAGGCTGCCCAGGGGAGGAGTTTAGTCACCATCCCTAAAGGCATTTAAGTACATGTAAATGTGGCACTGAGGTCATGGTTTAGCAGTGGACTTGGCAGTGTTAGATTAATGACTGGACTTGACCTTAGAGGTTATTTCAAACCTAAATTATTCTATGATAGTCAATCAGATAAAAGCACTGATTGCAAAAATGCCTTCGATTTAGCACAGCACTTTGGCAAGTAACATAGATTAATGATAGGAGTAATGAGTGCCATAGCTGATGCTTTTTAGAATACTAAGGCAAGGTGCCTCTGATTGTGTCATTATCAAGGATGATCTTATTTGCTTCTCTTAATCCATACTTGTGTATTTTGGGCACTAAAAAGCAGGGTCTCTTAACTTCTATAAAGAGGTTATACAAGAAATTTTACATATTCTGTTGTTGTCTAAGTTAAGCCTGTTAATGTTGAAGGATTTTTTAAATAGCTAGCTGTTTCTCTAGCTCCATTTTCTTTTATTGTTAATCCTTCTCCTTCATGTTATTCCATGTATTAGCATACTATATGCACTTTAGATACAAGATAACAGTAAGTCATTATCGCCATCTGAAATATTAATATCTTTACTTTGACTTGGACTCTTTCAGACAAGCTCATCATTTAAGCTATACTGAAAATGAAGTTGTGTGTTTAAGGCAGAAATGAAAAGGATGCAAATTTACTTCTGTGTCTTGTGGGTTTTTTTTTTTCTTTTCAGCTGGTATTCCATGCATTGCAGCTGTTGGCATACAGTGTCCTAGCGATTTTAATCATGAGACTAAAGCTGTTTTTAACACCACATCTATGTATTATGGCTTCCTTGGTGTGTTCAAAACAGGTAAGATTTTGTCCTGTAGCTATCTTAGTATTTAAAGTATTACACAGATATTTGTCCTAAAGCAGATTTATCTCTGTGTAATTGCTGAATCTGAGGGTACCAGATAAAAATAAACCAGATTATATTGCCTGTCAAAAATGGTTCCATTCTTCCCTCTTGTCAAATAAAGCAAAAGTCTTGCTTTATGCAACTTGTCCAACTGCATTATTATACAAGTTAACATGCTGTGTATCAAGCTTGAGCACAGGGAGACATATCTTAGATTTTACTGTGTTTGCACACCTCTATGTCACTACAAGTTTTTATTGACTATTAATTTTATCCAGTGTTTGTTTACACTGTGTTTTCACAGCTCTTCAGAGCTTATTGCCTTGCATATTTCTTGTCTATTAATTCTTTCCAGAAGTCTCGTTTGAAGTCTTGCATGTTGAAAACATTTCAGTTGTAAAAATCAAAACTCATATGCCTAAATCAGACTTAATCATGCTACTTTGAATATCTGTAACATCAAATGTTACTAGATTTCCTCCAGATATAAAGGTCTTAGAACAGGCTTTCCATGTTTCATTATCTGTGTTTCTGAGAAGTGAACGTGATTAAATCTCTATTTCAATAGCTTTAGAACATGCAGCAAAAGTAGGGTAAGTAGTCCTTTGTCTGGGAAGCAGGCAAGAAGGTAGATTGAAAAGTGTCTGAACAGCTGGGCCCAGAGATCAGTGGTGCCAAGTCTGATTGAAGGCCAGTAACCTGATGGGCCAGTGTTGGGTCCAAGACTGTTCAATGTCTTTGTTAATGGACTGAATGGTGGGGCAGAGTGTACCCTCAGCAAGTTTGCTGATGGTACAAAACTGGGGGAAAGGCAGGGTCTTTGACGTGGTGCCCAGTGACAGCATCAGAGGTGATGGGCACACGCTGCAACGCAGGCAGCTCCCTCTGAACATGGAGAAACTTCTTCACTGGGAGGGTGAAAAGCATTGGCACAGATTGTCCAGGAACTTGGTGGAGTGTCCATCATTGGAGGTATTCGGAAGCTGTCTGGACGTGGACCAGGGACACTTGGCTCTGGGTGACCATGCTCAAGCCGGCCTTCCGAGGTTCCCTGCACTGCACTGTGGTTTTGTAAAAAGTCTAAAGAAGAATTAGGGTGCTATGGTGAAGGCAGGTCCTCTCTGTGGAGCAGCTGATACCTGTGTCAGACGACTAGAAGATGAGCGAATGAGACAGATTTATGCGGAGAAGAGAAAGCTATCTCATGTTAGGCCAGCTGAAGAAATAATTGTTTTCTAGAAAACTGAACTGCTCCCTAAATGATCTTTAGAGCAGAGTAGTTCTTTATAACACTGGACAGATTACACAGTATCGGTCAGCTTAAATGTGCTCATCCCTTTCTTGATGCCTGATGTACTTGGCATAGGTGAAAGTGTCAAGTGTTTGCCAGCATCCAATTAATCTCTACAGTTAAAATATAAAATGCTAAGAAATTATCGAAACGTCTTTCTTTCACCACCTTGTAATTGAGTATTTGGACTTAGGAATTTCCTCTACATGGTTGCTATTCTGGAAGATTCACAGGTGTTCAGTTTTGCAGCTCTTAGTTGTTCTTGAAATGCTGGCATCCACTTAGGTGGTCTGGTTGTTCAAGCAATAGCAGTTGCACTGGTTATTTTTCTAAGTTAACTTTCATAAGGTGTTTCTGAGCAATTTGTAATGAAGCTGCTTTTCAAAAGCCAGAAAAACAAAATGAAAAAATTGTTCTTTTAACATGCAATTTCTAGATAACAATTATGATTTAAATTAAAGCTGTCCAAAGTTGATTTGTTCTTAGTTCTTTTTTAAACTCTATATTTCTTGATGGGCTTTTCTGCCCTGTTGGTTGTAGTGGTGGTATTTTTGTAGAGTTTTGTAGTGAAGTTTAGAACTAAAAGTATTTATATATTTTGTGCCACAGTAAAGTCTGTGCTGACTTTTTTTAGCTGCGTGGTGACTTTTTTTTTAAGTACCTGTCTGATAGCATTTCAGTAATTTTTCCTGGATTGTTGTGGGTGTTTAGTACTGCAGCTGAGGTCTTTGGGCCAGTTAGTGAATGCTGGTGCTTTTCATAATTGTTGCATGTTGGATCTTAGAGGATGCCACGTGTCATAAGTGTGTAAATATTGGAAGGGAGGACATTATTTTGTCAATATTTTTTAATCTGCTGCTTCCAACTGCATTTTGGCCCTTTGATTGTTCTGCTGTTTCCTATTGTAGAGTGAGGGTAAGCTTCTCAGGGAGCTGCAATTGCAGATGATAACCTGTTTTGGGAGCTGCCCTTATTGGATCAGGTGACTCTGGTCCAGTCAGTTTTCTTTCGTTCGCTGCAGCATCATGCAGACATAGTTGGCTTGGAAGAGACAGGTCATGAGTGCTAGGGAAGGGCTTTAGATTGCTGCAGGTCAGACATTAATTTTGTGCAGAAAGGGATAAATGACCAGCAGTGCTACATGATACAGCCGGGGAATATCCTGGCCCTGGCTTAGGCCTGAGAAGAAGTGTTCAAAGAAGTGAATCTGAACTTTAAGTGAACAGCATAAGGAAAAATAAAATAGATTTCCTTGTCCTATTATTAGTAAAGGTTCTTTTGCCTGTTCAGCTGTTCCCCGGGTCGATGTTGATTGATACTCGTAGAAGACAAGCTGGATTTTTTTTCTGGTCTGACAGATGTGTGCTTGCTTTAGTAGAGAGAGGCTGATAATCCTCCAAGCAACACAGGACTGGCTTCAGCATGGTAGACAGACACTGGCCCATAAAGCTGTTGAGCCACCATTGAGCAGATCACTTCTAAGACTTAAGCTGTTCTTGTTTTGGTTGGTTTGCTTGTTTTTGTAGGTCCAGGAGAATATCAAGTGGTTTTTAATGAGCTTATTCTATCCTACTGGCAGCTGAGAAGAAGTAAAAAAACTTGATGCTGAAAAATCTGATTGTATGTGCAATACTGATCCAGAATTTCTTGTATGGAGGAAGATGGGACTTGTGACAAAATGATGGATTAACACTCAGTACACTTTATCATTGGATAAAGTTTTAGATGTTTGAGTGGACATAAGTTAATAAGTGACAATTTGGTTTTACAGATGCAAGAAAAATTTAAGCCAAATTTAAGACAGGCAGTTATTGTAATTGAGGCCAACACTGTCCTTTTATCTAGCAGTCCATGAAAGCTTATCTGCAGTGGTATATTAGTATATGTAATTTCTTTTGAGGCCAAGAGTTACTATTTGTACATAGAAAAAAAAAATTGTATGTTGTGTTCTTTCAGCACATTGCATGAATTACTGCACTTACCATTTTACCATTACCAGCAGCTTGTGGCAGCTAATGGGCAATAAAAATGATAATGTTCTTTTTCAAATAAAGAATATTTTCATTGTCTGGAATGCTTTCTGCTGAAAAGAAGTGACCTAATGTTGATTTTCACTGGAAAGTAATTCACTTCATAACACATTTTCAATAAAGGATTTTTAATGAAATAAAAATATAAAGTAGCTGCATCTTTGCAAAGGGAGAAACTCCCTTCTTCTGTACAGCTGCATTTAAAGTATGAGAAACCTGTGATTAGAGCCTTTACTTCTCTTAGGCTGAACAAAGAGGAGTGATTAAATCAGGGATCAGTTCAGTTTTGTCATTTAATTTATTGTTTGTGCTTCAAATTTGCCCCAAATCTGCTGTTGTTACTGTTCAGACTTTTGACCATTTGCTGCATCCACACATTTCTTCTTTCTGTTAGGGAAAATGATACTATCCTGAGTGGAAATTTTTAAAACAAAATAAAATAGCTGGAGAAAGACTTATAATATTCATTTGGGTAAAATAATCAAAAAAGTAAAAACAGCCCAAAACCTTGAATTGATAAGGAAATAACCACATAAGGAACAGCATTTGATGAAAGAAACACTTCTTTTATATTGCATAGTTATTCAATCATTCTGGTCTCCTTGTGTAAACAAAATAGTGCTAAATTCAGAGACTTTGAACATCAATGAAGCTTTATAAAAGCATGACAGTAATGTAATTTTCTTTGATTTTAAACACTGTGGAAATGTCAAAGCTCTAACATGTCAATGAAGTGACATTTTTGCAGCTGTTGGTGAAAAGGAGGTTTGCTCATGTAGAGCAGCCTACAAATGAATTCATTTCACTTCATCCTTCCAGATCCACACAGTGGTCAGGCCTGTTTGGGATATTAACTTTCCCTGGATAATATTGCTGTTCTTCTCAGAGTGTTTAGTGAGTCTTTAGGGATGAGAGTAGAGTATACTGTATATTTGGAGAGGTGACTGGAGAATTTTAATAATCTGAGGTAGTTTGTGGTTAGTTTATAAGAACGATAACACACACTACCTAATTGGTGTAATCAGCCTTATGGGAGCTTCCACTGAGAGACTTTCTTTTATTGTTTCATGCTTTAATTAAAAAAAAAAAAAAACAGGTAACAGTACTATGAATGAAATGTATATATTTAGCATGGGTTTGATATTTTTGATGTGTGGAGACTTATATTTGGGAAAAAATGTAGTTTATACTTTCAAATTTAAGGTTTAGTTCAAATATGGATGTGGTAAAGTGTTACTGCTAAAACTAAGGTTCAACACAGCAAACTTAGTACTACTTTTTTAATTACTCATTTTCATGTATTTATGAATATTTGCTTAGAGCCTCCAGCAAATAGTCTTCAGGAAACAATGCAAGCCCCAGTTCAAGAAAGGAAAGAGTGATTTATAAAGCAGCATTAAGCTTACTATCCTCAAAGTCTGTCTTTCTAGTAAGTTTGAAAAGTTTGCAGTACAATCTCTAATCTGTATACTACAGATAAAAACTCTAGATGGAAACAGGAGATAAAATATTGTAAAAGTCCAGGTAGCTTTATTGAGTCATCTTTACTTGCAGATTTTGACGTTTGAGATTTGACATACAACTTTAAAAGTTTACATTAACATGAATTTTAAAGTTCTCATATTTATTTAGAATTGCAAATGAAATGTGCAATATTTGTTAAACATGAGTAGTTCTTAGGAATTATATTCTGAAATACAATATGTACTGTATATAATACTGTGTTCTGAACTATATTATAATACTATGAATTTTAATCTGAATTTCAGTGGAGAAGAAATAACAGAGATGTTTCATAGTGCAATATATATTAAGTTCCTAATATGGAAATAAAAATGAATTGTTCTGCATACAGCATTACAGAATTGTTGTCTACGAATTAATTGATTCTTGCATTTCAGTTGTTTGGATGGCTCTTCTATAAAGTCCAGCCCAAAACATTGGTCTTTGCTATTTTAGCATTGATGACAATAGAGGGATCTGCAAACCTTCGAACTCAGTGGAACATCATGGGAGAATTTAGCAATTTGCCACAGGAAGAACTTCTAGAGTGGATACAAGTCAATACCAGACAAGGTAAACTATTTAATGATGTAGGATGTCTCCATTTATTGTGCGGTTGAGCCATGGAACCTGTCACAAATGACTGCAGAGGTGTTGCTGCTATCTGTGGCTCTGGCCAGTCCACTTGTCCACATAAAAGCTATGTCCAGTGAAAAAAAAGCACCAAAAGCTGTCTTTGTTAGACTCCTGGCTACTGATCTGGAGGTTCTAACCACTGGTGGAGTATTTTCAACAAGAGTGTCTTTGCCAAGTCCAGTTAAAATAGGTTTTTACTTAAATAAGTATGTGGGTTCTGTATGTGAGTACATGATCAGCATTTTACTAGAAGAGAATTAAAAATGTCTATATGTGTTGTGGTTGCACCCCTCCTTTTCCTAAATTCTGTCAAAACACTGGTTGGAAACAAGGTAGTTGCCTTTCTAGAGGGAATACATGTTAAAGCCGTAGTGGACTGAGATTTTACTGCCCGTTTAACACTGATGGAAGAGTTGTTATAATGAGTATATTTTTCTACCCATTTGAGAAAAATAAGATGTATTAATTAAATCTCCATTCTTAGATGCTTAGTTATCTAATTGCTTATATTGAGCTCAAGGTTACAAAAAACCCGAACGAAAGCACTGATTTTGTGCATTTCCTGTTGGTGTTACATACAGCCTTTTAAAAAGGAGTACCCTACCCTTGTCATGTTTTTTCTACAGGATTACTGGTCAGATTGCTTCTCTAATTGTTTGATTCCTCATTTCAAAAATGCCTTTGATTGTGTATTTCAGATGCTGTTTTTGCAGGAGCAATGCCTACAATGGCAAGTGTTAAATTGTCTACACTTCGTCCTATTGTAAATCATCCTCACTATGAAGATGCAGGATTAAGGTAAATTTTGAGGTTGAGGTTTTATTTGTGTCTGCTATTGATTCTTGTAATGTCTGTAATACACCGTAGGAATATCATTGTGTTATGTTGTAAAATTTGTTAAAATCTCGTAGAACTGGATTTGTTATTTCAGTCAGATTGAAAATGCGTTATTTATTGAGGATTTGTGTTCATCAGAAAGGATACTCTCTAGGGACAGATATGGCTTCAAACTTACATACAAGAAAATCAGAATTAAGTTAAGGAATTGGATTTCATCAGTGCATTTATATCCTTTCTTCATTCTAGTTTCTCCTGACATTGTAGACAGATATATATATATTTTTTTCCAAGATAGCCAGTATATTTATTTCTAGTAGCTTTCTATGATGGGCTGTCATTTTTTGTGATAACTGGTTAATTATTGAAGCTGAAATTTTGTAGTGGAGTTACTAAGATTTGTACTCTTGTTGTTTTCAAAATCAGGATATTTGCCTAAATTGAAATTGATTTATCTGAAAAGGTCATGAATTTCTTTTACTAAATTTAATAGTGTAGCATCATTTTTTTGTTAATTTGGTGAAACTGCTTAAAAGAAATCCAACACAACAAAAAAGCGGCAAGATAGAGAGGGATAAAAGAGAAAGGGCAGAGATTTATTTTACATGCCTTATGTCCTTAATTCTCTGCCTGGCATTAACTGGCTTTAACTTTTGGTCAGCCCTGAATTGGTCAGACAGTGGGACTTGGATGATCAGTGTAGGTCCCTTTCAACTGAAATGTTCTGTCCTAGTTACAAAATCACGGGACAGGACATGTTTGGGAAAAATAAGGTATAGGCAATACCTGTATTAAGTGTCAGAAAATAGATGGGCTTTAACAGCATCATGCTTTGCACATTCAGAGGGGGATATTACTGGATGTGATATGGACTGGAGGGACCTTAAAGGTCTTCTAGTTCCAAAACAGGCTCATGGTGTCCAAGGGCTGATTTTGCTTGATGACTATAGGTGGACTTCAGGATTTGTGCTCTGCATTTCAAAATGTCCCAGCAAGGGCAGTGTGACCATAGTGACACATAGAGACAGGGATCTTTTGTGGGGAGACTTGGCAGAGGATTGATTCCTCCTGATCACCCCAGTCCAAGCAAGGTCGTTTCTAGCCTTGAGTATTATATGGTGAATACATTGCTTTGATGGTGAATACATTTGCATCTTTACACTTCCAGTTCACAGTAACCATAGATCTTGTTACACATTATGTCCTGCTACAGAAAAACCGATGGGCTATCTGCTTTGTTCTTGGAATCACTATATTTCTGAAGACGTAATCATACTTAAGCAAATGGCACTATTAATGTAAACTTTGCTTCAGCATAGTTATCTTGTGAAATAGAAAAGCCTTTCTCTCCAGCCTAAGGTTAAAGCTTACATTTTCATGCTCTATTGCAGCTAACCCTTAGATTTTTCTTTTTGAAGGGCCAGAACTAAAGTAGTGTATTCCATGTACAGTCGAAAACCTGCAAGTCAAGTAAAAAGAGATTTGATGAAACTAGGAGTGAATTACTACATCCTTGAAGAGTCATTGTGTGTAAGCAGAAAAAAGTAAGTAACCTCCCTCTTTCTCACAAGAATAATGTACCCCTCAAATATGTAGTCTAAGATTCATATAAAGTTTTGGAATGTTGATTTATGATTTATTTATTAAAAGTGTCCAAAATAAATTTTTGTCCAGCATCTGTAGATAGTAACTGATATAACTGAGTTTACCCTCATTAGCAGCCTTGTGTTCTTTGTGTGAACCTGGAAAGCTGTGTTGTATGTGTTTTTAAATTTACTGTAAAACTGAAGGAAAGAAGTCATTAAAGTCATTACAAAGGAAATAAGCAGTTATTCTCTGATGGCAAGAACAGATGTGTGTGTATATTGAAAGCCTAGTATTAATAAAAGGTGCAGAGTAAAAGACAATTGGATCACAAAAATGTTATGACCACTAATAGTCACTAAAACTTTTGTGACATCTAAGATGTTCTTCAGACAGAGCTATGCATTTACTTCCCCCCTCACCCCACCTTGGTTTCTCTTTCTGGCCTCCAGAGCACAATTAGTTCAGGTTTTTGATTTTATTTTCTTTTCATTTAGAATGAAATCAAATGTATCTGTTCAATTTCTTTTCTATTATCTTTGATAAAATTAGAATATTCTCAGTTATTGTAACTTTGAAAGGCAGTTGTACAAGGAATTGATGTTGGCTGTGGTCTTTTATAAAAAGCAAGGAATTACTACTTTTCTAAGGTGTTTTATTTCCTGAATTTTCTTTAGAAATGTTAGCAATATGTATATCACCCTCCATTTTATAGGAAGATTTAAGGGTCCCTGGTAATGTGTAATGTGTTGCATAGTTTGCGTTGTTTTATGTGCTTCCTCCTCCAAATACATTCTTCATTAATTGCATAACCACAAAAGCCAGATGCATTTTACACATTCTCAATACTATTTTTAAATTACTACTATATTTATTGATTTTGTAATCTGATCATTTTTCTAATATAAAGACAAACTTAAAAAAATACAGATGGCACAATCAAGTATTCATGGGGCACTATGAAGCAAACTTCATGGATTTTTTTATGGCATTTCTTCATTTCTCTTTTCGTATTCCTATTTTTTAGGCCTGGCTGCAGTATGCCTGAAATTTGGGATGTTGAAGATCCTGCTAATAGAGGAAAAATTCCTTTATGTACCCTTATGAGCAAGGATTCCAGGCCATATTTCATCACAGTATTTGAAAATAGTAATTACAGAGTCCTGAAGATTCCAAAGGAATAACATTTCAATGCAATGAAGCATCAGTCTTTCAAATCTTTAAACTAGTAACTGTAAGAATTCTAAATCAGAAATACCTTTTTTACTAGACTTAAAATGGAAAAATGTATATTTTATTTTTTACCATTTTAAGTGAATTCTGATTATAGAAATATCTTAAACCTAACAGTTTGGATTTCTATTTCAGGGTCAGTCCCTTGAGATTTGCTATGCAAATGATTAAATGTTTGCACATTTTATTTAACACTGATCCAAAAAGATCTAAAAGTAGCTATGGAAAAGTTCGTAGGTGGACTTGAAACTACATTTTTTTTGTGCATGTTATTGGAATCCTATTGATATTAAAAAAGAAGACTAATAAGGGTAATATTTGCAGTAAGCAATAGTTTAGCTTCTCAGTGTCCAAGGGTTTTTAGCATTCTTATGCATCCAGAATAAGCTGGCGTAATATACATGAAATTTTTAAGGGAAAATGCTTTATTCAGGAAAAATCTGTCATAGCCTTAGAAAGATACTAAAATAAATCCTTCACTGCCTTAACTAGACCTTCAGCGCCTAACTTGATAAGAAATTACTTTCAAAATTTAATGCCCTTTTTCCTTTCCCTATATATTAGATCCTGCCTGGACTTTTTCATCAGCATTAAAGAAAAATGAAATTTATCCCAGCTGTGCTATGGGTGTAGTCAGTTGTGTGGGTATAATTGCTCCAGCATTGTTAGACTGGTTCTGCTGTTTTTCTGTCATCTTGATGTCACACCAGTATTATAATTAGATAATAGAGAGCTCACTTTCCGAGATACCCAGTCCGAGGACACCCTTTAGTCATTTAACTGACTTGGTAGAATTTTTGTATGTTTATTGCCATTGGGAGCTATCACAGTAATTGTGATTCTACAGCATCATAAGAGTGCTAAGGTCTGATGTTTCGCCGTGTGTCTTTCATGGTTTCGATTTGTTTCAACTAGTTTTTTTTTGTTCACACCAGTCTGTTGGTATGACTGGTCTTTTTAGCCCTAATAACATCTGGTGATCCTGGATGTTATAGGGACGCCATCCATCACGCCTGTAACAGTGTCAATTAAATGGGAACCCTGTGATAAAGTAGTAGTATAACAACTGATCAGTATTCTAAAATGTCTTATTTTTTTATAATCTGTTTTATTGAGAGGGTGAGGGAGAATGGCTGAAAATGCATTAGCTTTTTAACTTTTACAGAGTAGATTTTGGAAAAATTTCTATAAGGAAACTCATAAAAAAAGGGCTTTTGGGAAGTCTCTTTGTAAAATGTTAATTGAATTCAAGGAAGCAGGAAAAAGTCTTTATATAAACATTGTGACTAGTGTTTCGGCACAAAAAGGTACTGTATTTTTATGAAGTTTATGCCAACTGTTGACATGTACTTATGTGGTTAAATAAAAAAGAGAAAGATGGAAATTGTGCTCATGTTTCTGGTAGGTGTTACACTTCTCTTATGTCTGTTAAACTGAAGTTTAAAACAGTTACCACAGCAAATACAATTGAAGCCGAACTTTCAACTAAAAATGCACAGAAGGGCTGCAGATGATTAAACCAAAATCACACACCTCTTTCTGGCTTCCTTTTTATTCAAAATATCAGTGCAGAAATATGTGAAAAGACTGTTGGAATGAAGAAACATTTGAAAGTTAAGGTTCAAAGATGTGCTTTAGTAACAATGTCCGTCATTTGTTGAGGAGGTGACTGTTACTCAGCACATGGCCAGATGCTGCAAATTTTCATCTCCAGGGATATTATGCTGTTCCTCTCTTTAAACTGCTCTGAAACCCAAATAATTATTTTCATCTGTTTGATATTAATGTCATAAAATTTAGTAATGAAAAAATATGGAGTAAAAAATGCAACATATGATTGTGATTAAGAAATCTGTGAATTCTTGAATCAGGTGTCTTATGTTATGAATTTCCTGTCATCTCAGTAATTTGCTCTCAGTTTCAAAGGAAAGAATTTTTATTTAAACAACACAACATTTAACACATAGGAACACCATATTAACATTATGCTTTTCGCTGCAACTTCAGCCAGAAAACACAAGTTGGAATCTTCTTAGCTCTCATTGAAGTTGCTTTTCTCTTTGCAAGATCCGAATCGATAAGTGTGTAACACAAGTAAGTTTGGCTTTAAATATATGCAGGCCTTAAAGTAATTTAGGTACAAAGTGGGAATACTTCCATACTTGAAGACAGTTTCCATTACATTTTATTAATATTGGCTAATTGTGCCGGGTTTGGCTGTGGGCCTGTGTTTTGGCAGAGCCAAGGTGTACTGCCACTTGATGGGAAGTTGGAGGTGCGTGGGAGAGGGGGACGAGACACAGCCAGGACAGATGACCCTAACTGAACAAAGGGACATCATGCTCAGTGTATAACAAAGTGGGGAGAGGGAGGAAGAAGGGAGGGATGTTTGGAGTGATGATGTTTGTATTCCCAAGTCACTGCTGTGGGTGGTGGGGTCCTGCTCTCCCAGAGATGGATGAGCACTTGCCTGTCAATGAGAAGCACTAAATTAATTCCTTTTTTTTCTTGCTCGTGTGTGCAGTTTTTGTTTTCTCTCTTAAACTGTCTCTATCTCAGCCCATGAGTTTTCTGGCTTTTGCTCTCCTCATTCTCCCCTTGAGCCTGCTGGTGGAGGAGTGAGCAAGTGCCTGTGTGGGGCTTGGCTGCTTGCTTAGGTTAAACTATGACAATCTGCCTGAAATATCTGTTGGAATCTGAAATACTGCTTGCTTTGCGTTACGTTTCTTCAGTACAATGGGCACAGTTACAATTTGGTCTGATAATTGTGCACGCTTAATATTCAGTATGGAATCCAAGTGAAGCACCTTTGTGAAATGAAGGTGCTAAGTCCTATTCAATACTGCCCTGCACTTCATTCTATTAATATACCATTTAAAAAAATGCTCTTTTGACTTCCTTTGTAGTTCAGTTGAAACAGTGAACTTGAATCAATCTCTTGAATTTTTATGATTAAGACATGGAGTTCCAAAACACAGGACTTGCTCCGAGTGAAGAAAACTCCTTTACCAAAAGCAGATATGTAAGGAAGGGTATAAATATAGGGTTGTCAGAAATCAGCATTGTTTTTCTGCATGGCATGCAGAAGTTCTAAATATGAGAGCTGGTCAGCTGTGCAGAATTTGCTTGAGTAGTGAAACCTGTCAGTGCTACAATAAGTTCTCAGCTGTAGCTGTACAGTATAAGCACTTTTATTTCAGTACAAAATCAAAGTCAAGTGTTGTGATGAACTGTTTGTAGTGGAGCTTTAAGCTGACCTTTTAGGTTGCAACAGAGTAATAGCGAGGGTAGGCAGAATCTCCTTCTCAGCAAACTGGCTTGTTCCTGATCCCATGCTATAATTTTCTGTTATTGATGTAATTCATATAATGTCTGAAAGCATGGGTTGTTTGAGTGGGTTCATCATGTAATAGTTCAACAACTTTATTACTTCCTGTTACAGCATATATAGAACACTTATTGCCAATAGATCAAGAGATACAGATAGAAAACACAGAGTGAATGAATAATACTGATTTCATATCTGGCTGAGGACTCAGGGAGGATCCCTGTGGCCAGTCTTCCACCCTGTCAAGGTTATTAATGTTTAAAGTGAGTCTTGAATGCAAGCAGCATTTGTTTTGCCTGTTTGGTAGGAAGGATGAGGTCCAGTTTTTAGCCTGAAGAATATGAAAACACTGACTAGATTGCATTTAAAGGTGATACTGAGCCTGCAACAGGAAAACCTCTCTCCTTTAAATGTTTACTTGAAAGGAGACAAATCACTGGTTCATTCTTTAGGCTTGACCAAGCTTATTTTCAAAGCCAGTGCGCCAAATTCTTACTTCCATTACCAATAATCCCTGTGTTTGAGCACCTGAACAGTATCATCTGCATGTTACTGAGCAACCCGTTGCTCAGCTTCTCTGACTACAAGTCCCTGGAGTGTCTTGAGATGCTGTCAGCAAACATTATTTGCAGGCAGTTAGTGTTTTGGTGTTGGTATCTCTGTCTGAGCTCTGCAAAATAAATCCTAACCTCTTCTGAAATATTGGCTTTTATAGTTTACCTGTTTCTGAAAATCCTGCTTTTTTCTTGGCTTAAGCAAGGTAGCAAAGCCTGAAAATAGCCCAGAGTAGGATGGTGCCTATTTTTTTTTCCTAAATTAGCTTTATGATGGTGTATGATCTGTTGTCTTGCTTTTATTTGGAATGTTAAAATGTAATGTATCTATAGTTGGAGAAGTTTATCTTCCACTGCTTACTAAAAATTTTTTGAAAAAGCTAAAGTTAGAATCAAGCTTTGTAAATGCATTGAGTAGAAACTTTTACATTCCTGGAATATTTCAAAGGCCATTCGACTCAAAACACAAATTGTATAAAAGCAGTAGGTGTAGATGTTTTCCTTAACCTTAATTTTCCTTGTTCTAGATCCTTGCTGGATTTAGTTGCAGTTAATCATGTACTGGCTGCTGTATTTCAGAATCTTTGATTTTATACACTTCGGCTATTTTTGTGTTACTATATGATTTGATCATAAAATGGTTTGTGTTGGAATGGTCCTTAAAGATCATCTAGTTCCAACCCCCTGCCATGAGCAGGGATACCTCCCACTAGTCCAGGTTGCTCAAAGCCTCATCCAGCCTGACCTTGAAAAATAAAAGAAACAATTATTTTGAGAAAGAATAGATGGTAACAAGATGATCAAAAGAAATTGTATTCCACAACTTCTTTATTGAGAACTTTAAATTTAGAATTTACTACCTTCAATGCTTAAAACCAATGAAACTTTACTTAGGAAGTGGTGCTTACAGAATCTGTAACTAATTTTAAGCTAATGACATCTTGCCTATTTACTTGAAGAACTACAGGTTTGTTTCATCCATGAAGATTTGCTTGAAATAAAAATATATTGTAAAAAAGCTTTTGAATTAGGAGCTTGTGACATGTATTGTTTTATTGTCTTTCTTTGAAACCTCGATGTGCAACTGAATTAATACTTGAATTTAAAAGGAAACCTGTCAGCACTGATGGCTTGTTTTGTAAAGTTGCCCTTGTACATAAGGAAGTAGTGAAACAATAAAGTTCCAATTGAAATAAATTGAAAAGCATAAATATTTGCAATGTTAAGGGGCAGCCTGACTGTCGAAAGGAAACATGGTTTCAATAAAGTCAGACTTCATTTGGAATGTCTCTTTCTGGGTTTTTTTTTTTTTTTTCCTTTTCCCTGTGTTCCATTTTGTTTTATTCTGTTTCTCTTCGGTGCTGGGAAATGGGATAAAACTGAACAGAATAGACTTGAGAAAAATTTTATAGCTGAAAATGAGAAGATGTTAGTGTTTTCCAAAAGTGACTGGTTTTAGTAAATCTCGTCAAAATGCCAATGATCCAAACATGTGGTCTTGAACCGGTGAGTTGTTAGGAGCTGGATTTGTTCTTAGGGAGGACTACATTGCTAGTACCCTAAGCAGCACATCCAAACATAGGTTTTACTGAGGAATTTCTTCAGGCTGCTGGAAATATGCATGATAACTTTTTTTAGGTCATAGTGGAAACTAAGTTTCTCAAGGACTTTGATTTCATCTTAAGAGCACTTTGAAAAAATGTTACATGCTGTGTCATGGTGCAGTCCTTTGAAAGGAATATAACTTGGTCTGACATACAGAGGAGGCACTCTGGACAAAATGAGGGATTGTTGGGATTCTTAATCAGTGGGAACATAATGAACAAAGCTCAGTACAAAAGAGGTGAAGGAATGGCTTTTCCAAAGTCGTGAATTATTTTATGTGCCTTCATTCTAGGGTGTGCAGTCCTGGCCCAACTTCCAGAAATAAGGTATTGGTCAAGTCAGTCACTCAGAACTGGCTACTTAAACTGAAACTTTCACCCCAGGAGGAAGGGAGAGAAGCTGATATCCTACAAGTAGCTTACTCTGGGCTATGTGTGTAATAGTTGTTATAAAGAGTAGTAATAGTAGTAATAGCAGTAAATCTTGAAAGCTTTTCAAGAAAGAAATAAGTTTTTATTTTAAAAAGATTGCCTGATCCTCAATGACCACTGCTTCAAGCTGCCCTTTTGCTTTGGATGTAGGACTAGAGTTTGTACATTGGTTTTTGCTGCCACATGAAGAGTTGCGGAGTCTTCCACTCCAAGGCTCCTTTTTTTGTTCTCTTTCCAAGACTGATGTTAAAACACATTAAGACAAGTCACTGAAGAAGCAACAGGAGGATGTTGTTCTGCTGTGCTAAGTATTTCAGTTGGAAAGCTTTTGTGAAGAGTTGTGCTTAAAGAACATGTGAACTGTACAATGCCCACTCCTGCTGTCAGAGTTTTTGAAACAAGAGGATATGTCCAGTGTGTTTAAAACCACAAAATTTGAATGGCCTGTGGTTGGTGATGTCACTCCATAGCACTATTGTTTACCAGCTTAACTGCTTGGTTTGTCTTTATTCAGGTGGGTTTTCTGAATTGTTTCAAATCATCTAGACTCTCTTAGGCAGCACATGGCTGCTGTCACCTTTGCTATCAGTGAAGTAAGACACAGGACCTCTGTTCCCTGTTGTCTCACTGTGCTTTCCCCTTCTTCCCCCATCTTTATATCACATTTTTACCCTTATTACCACTGTGCTTCACCTAATGCATTTGTGTTAAAAGTAATACTCCACTCAGTGACTAAAGGGATTTAAATGCTGTCTGTGCAGAGCAGGCAACTACAATGGAGAGTTACCTGTTTCTGCGCTCCACTGTTTAAATTCCACAAGTTACAACAGTGATGAACCTTTTGATGTTGCTACCACTCTATAGATGCTTACAGTTCCTTATGGGACTTTCTTCTGCAAATTTGTGACAGGAAATTACAGTAAATACACATGAAAATTGTACTGTTCATTTTATAAATCAGTGCAATTTCCTCTGATAAAGTGACCAAAATGTCAGAAGATATTCTCTGACTGTGTTTCAGATCACACTGATCTGTTCTGGTGGGTCAGGTTACATTTGTTAAGAACCAAGGATGAAGGAAGTGCACAATTTTGAAATACAATTGAGGGTGAACAGTACAGACACATTTAATCAGCTTCTGGTCTCCTGATAGCCCTTCGTACTTTCTCATGTGAAGTGACTGTGTGACTGTGGGCAGCCTTCTCTGTTGCCATCTGAGCTGATAGCAGAGGGTATGTGAGCAGAGAGACAATTTCAAGGTAAAAAGCAAAGGAGCCAAAACCTCTTGCTGTCCCAGCTTATTGAGTTCTCTGTATCTGTTGTTTCTGCCACAGTCAGTGGCAGAGGTCCATTGCAGGGAATCTTTCTGGACATTACTTACACCCTTGGACGCAGACCCTGTAAATGAATTTCATTGACTCCTTTGTGAGTGCCTAAATCACAGCTGTGAGAACAAGATGGGTGGCAGCGAGTGACCAGCAAGGTCTGTGTAGGAGATGTACTCAGAGCTGGGAAGGTCACATTCTGTGCCATGGGCTGTCACCATGGAGCATGCTGACCTGTACAGCTGGCATGTCAGAGTTCCGGCCGGTTTCATCTGTAGCAGGTATCTCCGCCAGGTGAGATGCCATTCAAGTGCTACTCCAGCTACTTTAGGGAGGTTGCCCTTGGTTTTAGTCTACATTTCCAGTATCCAGGAACTCATTTAGTCAGGCTTTGCTTCATGAGTGGTTGGGTTCAGTCTCAACACTGGATGAAACTTCCTTATCCATTTACTAGCATGTGTGTTTGATTTTGGAAGGATTTAGAGAAGGATAAACTAAACTTTCCCTGAGGCAGAGATTTTCTACTTCTTCAGGATTACTGAAGTCTAAGCACACAATTTGTACAAGCTGTAATACCACCTCCCAGAACTATTCTGTGACTGAGAAAGATTGAAAGGCTGAGGGGAGACACAGCCATCACATTCAATTAGAGAAAAACATCGATAAATTATTCTTTTTCATTGAATTAAATATAAAATGAAGGATGAACATTTGAAGAAATGAAAAGCTGATTTGACTTTGAAAGAATGGTTAATGCAAAATACAGTTATGAGAATGTTAAATACAATCTTTCTCTAAACCTTTCTAAGGTAAGTGATATTAAAATGGTGGTAAGTTTAGTCTGGCTAAAGCTGTATTTCCACATATGTGACAACATAAACACAAGTGCCACTGATGAATTCATTGTCCCCCAGCCAGCATTCATGCCAGTATGAAATTTCATGTAGTCAGGGCCATAAACCAGATCAGGAATTGGTCCAGATGAAACTCATCTGGGAAAATATTTTATTTTTTTTTTTACATTAGCTGAGTTTGTAGTCTCATTCATCACTCAGCTACAGGAACCTTCAAATGACCAAGGAGAAAAAAGCATCATGGAGAAATACACGGACAGTCAACCAGCTTTTTCAGTGTCTAGGTCAAACAAGACTCATAGGAGCCTGGGATGCTGGACCTTCAGAACAGCCCTGATCAGTCAGGCCCTACCAAAAAACTTCTGAACTCTTACCTAACTTCAGTGAAATTTCATGGGGAGGTAGAGCTCTAATTGGATGTTTCGTACAGGTTTTGGTGAAACTGGTACACAGGAGGAAGGCAAGAGAAGTCAGTGTTTCCTTCTGCACTGCAAAAGCAGCAGAATGCAGCTGCCCAAGCACCTCTGCCCCAAAACACTGTTGTCTCTGTGCAGGTATAGTGAGGACATGGGAAAAGGGGGTTATTATGGTAAAGGAGGGAAAGCTAAGGAGAGCAGGCTTTACTGTTCTTAGGGCTATTAGTTAGGGGTTTTTTTCCTTTGGAAAGTGCTTATATTTCAGAGCTTTTTCCCACAGCTCTGCGCATAAGAGCAAGAGAGAGACCATTCACTAGAAGGATTGAGATGCCTACAAGGTATCTATAAGGCATACTGGTTGCATCAGCCTTATTTGAAGATATTATTTCCATCCTCATACTCCAGACAGAAAAGACCCTCTCCTGCCTCATATCTGCAGATTGTGCTTAAGGAGTGTATGCACATCCCTGCCCCTTTCCTGGCAGCCCCATTGCTCAAGGGCTTGGAAGCAGAGGCTCCAGCTGCCGTGCCCTTCCTGAGTCAGCACAAGTGGGACCAGCACCTGCTGCAGGGAGAACCAAGAAAGAGAAGCTGTCTGAATGTTTTTTGGAGTGTTGTGGATACTCCAGCAAATCACCCATGTGGCCTACAGGGACTACAGTCCTGTTTCCAAGGGCACAACAAAAAGCCAGAGGGGGCTGCAGGTAGGTCCAACCCAAGGTCTTGTAGGCTTGCAGGCATAAACATCAGCGCAGGCTTGGAGAGCAAGCTGTGGAGCTGAGGCATTTCTGTGGGTCTTGTGAAGTGCACAGGTTCAAGGGGACTGGCTTGGGGACAGCAAGGAGTGGAGTGTGTTTGTCTGCATTTGACCTGCAGACTCCCACAGCTCTGGAGGAGACAGTGATGTGTGCTTCTCTAATATAGTGGGTTATTTCCTAAGGCATGGTTGAGTCATATTTATTCCCTTTATTATCTGCTGATAGCTTAACCAAGTCAACCAAACTTAAGGGTGAACAAGGCTTCCTAGTTTGGGCCTCTTCACCAATGCAAGTGGAATCTGCTGCAAAGGGCTGAGCACTTGCAGCTGTCCATGAAGCCGCTAGGAAATTTGACTGGAAAGTATCAGTTTAGACCAGGTGATGCAAGGCTCCTGTGTCCATGGAGATGGAAGGAATGGGCTTCCTCACAGGGGTGTTGGGTACATCATTTCATTGATGTGTCTAATGCAAACTTGTGGTGTGATAATGGCTGTGAAATAGAAATCTAAGGCAGCACATCTGAAAAGTGTGGAGTAAAGGAGGTGTGTGGCCATGCACTGAACATTTGAGATAGGGTAAACTAATGAAATAGAATTAATCAGGGTAGCCTATTTCATGTGCAGTATAAATCAAATATACTTTGGGGCAGTAATTCTGTTCTATAATGTATGTCCACATGTAGAAAAAATAAAAAATAAATAATAAAAATAATCAAAGAATAAATTAACTGTCACACCCAACCTTAATTTTAGCTTGTGCTAGTTATGGAGGGATTAACTTTGACACATCTATGGCTTTTCCAGGGTCTAGGCATGCACACGTGTGCTGTGCGGTCCAAGGGCGTGCGAATAGTGGATTTCTGTTAGGCAGAATGCAGGATCAGAGTTTTCATCCATGGTACCCTTACAGTGCTTTGTCCTCAGAGTACATTTTACCAGTTTTGGAAAGCTTTGACAGCTCAAAAGGCTGCCTGCTTTCTGAGTACAAAGCCAATATCAGCAGCTCCACAAACGGCTGTTGCTGCCAGAAAGCATGGTCTGCTCACTCTCCATCTCCACCCTCTCCTTTAGTTAGCTGAGACCTTCCTGCAGCTTTATGAGTAACAGGATATAGGAAACAGGTCAAGGTATGAGTTGGTGTTGCTGAAATTAAAGCTGATTTAAAGCACTTGTGCAAATTGTGTGTAGACATGTGTAGCCAATAGCTGAGAGATGAAGGTGAAGGAGACATGCACACTGGAAAACCTTTAGCAAGCCCTCTATGACACTTGCTGTATGTTACAAAATCACACCCTAAAGCCTGTAATTGTGAAAAGTGGGTACTGGTTTTGATGTCAAAGTTGAGTATCTGTGAAGATGAGCATTGTGAGGTTGTGAATGTGTCCTGGGTAGAGAAATGACCACATCTGAATACCTCCCCAGCTCTGCTTGAGAGCTCTTCTGTTGCAAGGGAACTCCATACTAAAGCTGCAGATAGTTTTTTCCATAATTTATAAAATTTTGGATGTTTCATGACAATTGTTCAAGCTTATATTCAGATTGTTTTGATTAGACAGAGAGGTGCATGATAAATAAGGTACATAGCAGTTATCACCTGAGCTGTCACCAGCCTGAGTGTGTATGCACAGGTGGAGGGCATGAGCTTTAATTGTAGGGTAGAGCTGTACCTGAGATACCCTGTCTAAGGTAAAGGTTTTGTTATTTTTATTTAGCATACCCCCTACTCTTCCTCAGGTATAAAGAAAAGAAAACAACTATGTGATATGTAAAGGAAAGCCTCAGGCTGCAGAAAAGGCTAAAAAGGGGGAGAACAACATTATGCCATCTCACGCATTGTCAACAGCCAACACTGACGTAGGTATGAAAATCCAGATCAAAATGTAAAGTGATTGAACTGCACCAAATTGAACAGCCAGAGATTTAGAGAGAGGTCAGGAGATAATTGCTAGGAAGCATGGGAATAAGTCTTTTGGTTTTGGTACGTGGTTGTATTGAACAAAGCAAGTAGGCTTTGTAGTGCTGTAGATAGGTGCCACCTGTGTACCCAGAAGGACAGGTACTGGATACAGACTGCCCACCCTGGCACTAGCCTATCCTGGGGCAAAAGTGTTTTAGAATCATAGAATCATTTTTAGGTTGAAAAAGAACTTTCATATCATTGAGTTCAGCCACTAATCCAGCACTGCCAGGTCCATCTCTAAAGCATGTCCTTAAGCACCACACCTATGCCTTTTCTAAATATCTCTGGGGATGGTGACTCAACCACTCCCTTGGGCCACCTCTTCCAGCACTTGACACCCCTTTTTGTGGAGAAATTTTCATAGTATCCAAGCTAAACCTCCCTAGTACGTAGCTGTAAGATTTTAGCACTTGTTGTCCCAGACACTGAAGTGCTGAATAAATAATGACTGATGTGTTGAACATGACTCAGTACCCACTAGCAGCCCATATGGAGTGGGACAGATCCAGTGCCTTCCTATTATGCAAAGGCCTGAAGGAGTTTCTGGAATCTTGCACATCGAGGATACCTGGCACCTATAAGACCTGAATTACAGTTGTCTGGCTGAAAAACTGTTTATTTGATAACTGAGATCAGTTTGTTACCTGACAGCACAGTGTAGCATCTGCTAATTGATTGGGAATGAAGCTCAGTGGTAACAAGGAATTTAGAAACACTGAACTGAAGGAATACACATCATCAACTTCAATCCAAGGGTACTTAGTCACGGTCCAAAGTGGCTGAGGTTTGCTTTCAGTTCAACGTTTCATATGCTGTTATCTGTATAAATTCAGTATGTCAGAGCTCTAGAAAATTGCTTTTCTTGCCTTTTCATATTCTCCATATGTTTTTGCTCAGGTAACTGCAGAAAGATAGCTCATTTCAGTGTAAAATTTCTTATGTCAATATTTTATCCTTTGTAAGCTGTATAACTAGATGAGATGCTAATACATAACCCAGAAAAGAATTCTCACTTTAAATGGAAATGCAAAAATAATGGAATTTTGGCATTCTGGAAATAGTTGTTTTCCTTTGGATTTAGGTTGATTTAAACACTCGTTTTTCAAGCGCTGGCTTACAGCTAAGAACAAGGAGTGAGCCTGAACCTGATGCTTCTTGACATGGTGTTGCTCCCTGTGTACAAATAAGGACGGGATGGATAAAGGGCTGGGAGCATATCGACTCTGCAGGCAGGGATTTAAAGATTGTAGCTGGTATAAAAGCAGAGGTGTAAAGCTTTCATATCGGTACCTCAAACTACAAAGGCAAAGTAGCTGCAGCAGTGCTGGCCCTGAATGTTTAGGCAGAAATGCGTCTGAGTTGCAGCCGCCTTGGTATCCTGCCCAGTCAGATGAAAACCCACCTTGTGTGCCTCTGTACAGCAGTGTTTGCGTCCCTAACGCTGCTCTGCCAGTGTGAGGGAGAGCAGAGATCCCAATTATTGCTCTGCCAGTGTGAGGGAGAGCAGAGAGATGCCCAGGCATCGCTGAGGGATCCTCACCTCCTGCAGCCCAGAGAACAGCTGGAGACATTGCAGGAGCGTGGGGCTCTTGTCTGAACTGCAGTGGGGCTGAGAAGCACAACCCTGGTTCCTACCTCCAGACAAGTATATTTCAAAGAAGGTAAAGAAACAGCCTCAGAGCCTTGCAGCAAGCTCAGTGTGGTGTAAATTCTTGAGACAATGCAAGTAACAAGGAATTCAAAGTGTAGTTAAAGGTCATGAACTTCGCTTTCAGTACTACAGCAAAATAGAATTTAAAAGAGACATATAAATAACAAATATGTGTGTCTTGATGAATATATCGGCATTTTGAAAAGGACAAAGGATTCCCCTGAATCATATTTAAAATTTCATGTTGCAAATTGCTGGAATGAATAATAATTATGTTTTTAGAAGGTCAAAAATTGCTTCATAAAGGTATCTAATCTTTAGAGTTCAGGAAAGAAATCTACTTCTTACAGCCATGCTTCTGCTCATGTTGCTCTAGACTCACTTCCAGCTGAGGAATCTGAGCTCTGGCGGAACTGACCCTCTTTGTCCGTGGATTAAGGTGTATCAGTCTGGACAGTGGCCCTTTCTGGATGCTTTTCATTGCCAGTGACTATGCAAGCTCAATAAATCTCTAGCTAAAGTCCATCCCTGTCCCAGAGAAAGCTGAGGGGGAAATTCTGAGTATTCCATGCAAATCGCAGTTTACGTGGCAAAGCAAAAATAGCAGGCAGAGGAGGCTGATAGGATTTTCTGTAGATGTGTGGTTGGCACCATTTTCTTTCAGCCCTGCATGGAGATTCTTTATGAGCTGCCTGAAGTGTCCCTGCTCTTGCTTTTCTGCTTCTGCTCTCAGATTAGCAAGCTAAGGGGCTTCCTTACTTTCTGGGAGATGTTTAGCCATGGGCATAGAGTGTGGATGGGGGGGGCAGAAGGGTGAGGGAAAAGTAGGGTCTATCCCAGTATAGGCAACTCAATGTCCAATACCTGGAAACAATGGACTGAACTTGCATTTTGGTGCTCAGCCTGTCTCCATTCAAATACACACCTAAATGTGTTTTTTTGGCATCAGTGGTGTTACAGACAACACAGTTAATTTCATACCACCATATCAAAGGATTGTCCCTACTCTTAAACCTTATCCCCCTGAGGCAAATGTCCCAGGGAATGCAGGATGATGGGGTTGGAGAGATGGTAGCATGACCTTTTGTAGAAAGGGTAATCAGTGGGATAAAGTTGCTTATTTAAGTACCCATCTGAATTAGAGTTCTGCTGTTGCTACATTGATCTAATGTATGGAAGTGCAGTGTCTGACTTGCTTTGAAAAATGCAGCCAGTAAGGAACAATGTTGTCCTCTAGGAAATGTGCTCATGATCCTTCCTCCTCTCCCTCCTCACCTGGCAAATGAGGAGAGCAGTTGAGCAGGGGATAAACCACATTGCCATCATTTGTACTGGGTTAAACAAGGGTTGTGGGAATTTTGAGCTACCAAACTCATCCCCATCTGGGAGGGAAATGTGTCACAGATCCAAATCTTCCAGGGTCTGACCTCCTCATGGCAAATTCTCTTTCTTGACCTGTATTGTTAGTCTTTTACATAGTAACTGACTGTACCTCACCTGGAAACGGCATGTGTTGTTGTGTCACTTTATTTGTTGTTTTCTTTCTATCAATTTTGTGCAATTCCAAGGCACAGTTACAGTGTGGGCTGAGTAATTATGTTGCTGCTTTACATGCCTCTTATGTAATTATAGTTACAAAGACAATATCAGCCTCCTTCTCTCTAAAGTTGTACCATGGTAAGGCTCTTTTATCACTATTGCGTTTTGGGTAATTCATTTGGTCTGCTTAGTCTAGCACTGACTTGTAAAAAGGATTTTTCTGTGCTATCACCAAAGGGTAACAGACATTATATACTTGTTCTTGGAGAGTCCCAAGGGTACAGGGGTGGATGGCACAAGCTACAGCAATATGTGTGGTTAGCATTAGATCAAGGAACAGAAAGAATAGGAAGGCTTGGCCTGATCTCATCAGCAAATTAGATTAAATAGACTTGGCAGGCTGATTGAAGCTCTAGTTGTCAGAGTGTCAGTGAACCCTTGTTCGTGAGCTGATTGGAAAATTGCTGTTTTCCTTCTGGTAACTTTGAATGCCTTCGTTCCCTTCATCCTGCTACTGTTTCACTCTGATATTTCAGAGCTTGCTCATTGTGGTTGATATTTCCAAATAAAACAAAGTCACATCCCATAGCAAAAGAAATATTGTTTGGGATTTTGCTGTATGTACAGTTGTGAGAATTGAGTTTTTCTGATAAACGTGTAAATAACTGAAACTTGGAGTTTGACCATCTGCCCGCATCTGTTTCAGGCCAGCTTACTTGAGTTCACCTTTGGATGGATGCTGACATGTTGGGAAGGCAACTTCATTTCATCTTTCCTGCCACTCTGTACTGACTGATGAAGTCAGCTCAAGGTCACTGTGTACCCTGGTAGGTCTGACTCTTTTCTTGCGATGGTGATGACCTGCTGTTGTTGGACTGCTGAAGATGTACTGTGGCAAGCATAAATGGCTGAATTGTGGGGATCAGCGGTTTCACAGGTCTTTGGACCAAACCTTCCCATCTTCAGAGTGGGCTTGTTAGGAATCAATTCATTCTTCAGGAGTTGTGGTGGGAAGCTCTGGTTGGGTCAGAGCAATACACCCACCCAGCCAGTGACAGATGCACCCTGCACAAAGTGAGAGGCTCACTTTGGGGAAGACTGAAGTGGCACCGAGGCCTGACTCTGCCTTTGTCTTGCAATGTTAGAGAAATTTTGTCACCAAGCTCTCATGTCCACTAGATACTTTTTTGAAACAGACCAATCACAGTCTCTGGTAGCTCGAGGCAGGTGCCTCTAAAGATGGACCCCAAACAGAGAAACCCCTGGGCTATTACAGCCTTACAATTTGAACTTCTCATCCTTCATGTGACAGTATGAACAATCAGACAAATTGATGGGGTGTTATCACTCTGCATTGGTTCCTGTTTTGTTAACAAATGTTGCAATGTTGTTGTTTTCAAACTCTCTTAGGTCAGATTTGGTGAGAGCTTCAACTGATTCTTCAGTCAATGTTGCAATGTGTCTGTTCTAGTTCATATACCATGACCTAGGAGCTCTCCACTCTAGCTATTAATTTTAAGCAATATTTAAGCTGCTAGCTTTGTCTATTCTAATCATTATTAATGTCCAGTCGTTAGCTCCAGATTTCACTTTAATCCATCTTTGACTTACACAACATAACCATAGAGTTCAGGTAAAGTTCAACTTGCAGCCTAAAAAAATCTAGATATTGATGTCTACTTTCAAATAATATAAAAATATCAATGTGCAGGCTAGCCAGAGACAGGTCTTACCTGGAGCACCATATCTTTGTTCATTTAGTGTGTCTACAGGGTTAAGACCTTTGCAGGACCACCCTGTGTGGGAGTGAGACAGGAATCTGTGTAGAGTGAAGAGTTTGCTACTGGTGCCTCCAGTTTTCTGTCAGTTAAAGGTGTCTCATCAGGCTTGACAGTGTGCAGGCAATTTTCCACATAGATATGTGCACCTTTTTAGTGATCCTGGTGCAGATTTGATCTGTCAGGGCTGCTGCAGTTTGACCTCCAACTATCCTCCACAAGCATGTCCCCACCACCTCCCAGCACGCTAGTGGTTCTCAGAAATGGTCTGGCTAAAAACAACCCTAACAAGAATAAAGCTTTCTTTCAGACAGCCGGATGGACATGACACCTTAGATTCAGACTGGTTTCAACAGCTGTGAGAAAACCCATTGGCTTCAAACCCCCCCCACCCCCGGAGAGTTGCTGCCCTAAGGCCTAACAAGCTGTCAGCCTAAATGCTGCTACAGGATGCCCATCCCTTCTTTCTCAGGACCCTTGTCTGTAAGTGCATGGAGATGTAGGTGGAACTGTCTGCCCTGTTATCATCTTCTGTGGAAATCATGAAGAAGAAACCCAAGGAAAACCAGGAAGTGGGATTTATTCCATCACAACCAAGGGTTCTGCTCATGCTTCTAGATGTCTGCAGTTTGCAGAGACTGCGGCCCAAAGAATTTTTAAGTGAATAATTTGCTAAGAGTTTGTTGTGGTGGAGGGTGGAAAAGAAATTAGATCAATTTTATCAGTCAGAGTTAGGTGACATTTGAGATATGCTAAATTAACCTTCAAAATGTCTCCAAATGTCTTGTTTAGGAAAAAAAAAAAAAAAGACATTCAGTCTGGGTAAAACAGACAATGAATGAGTGCATGTAAACAAATTTCCTAAAGCATTCATAACTGCATTTCCTCAGCCTCCAGTATTACATCAGGTAATGAATTATTTTCACATCTGTCTTATTGAACAAAAAATACCACCATCTGAACTTGAAGGGGAAGAGGGAGCAATATATTTAAACTAAACCTGGATGCAGTTGAACACAGAGAGATTATTAAAAAAACCCTGAACATTCACAATATTGCTTCCCCATTCCAATTTAAAAAAATGAAAACAGGCTTAATTCTGTATTTTGTTGTTACTATAACTTTGCCATTAGTTTATGTGATTCCAGTTTCAGACCTTAAAAAATCTGTGATGAAAGCTGAATGAAATATTAATATAGGTTAACTCTTGCGAAGATCCTTACCAGGCTTGCCCGGTGCTCGTAGGCCCTGTGCTTGCACTGCCACACGTGAGATGCTGACAAATATACATGTCCTTTCAAAGAGAACCTGTCTTTTGAGGATAGCTCAAGCACGCTGGAACCCCAGTATTGTTTCTGGAGGGAATAGATTCTGCTGGTCTAGGTGCCAGGTTCTCTCAAGGGGAAGCCTGGCCCATTGCTGCTTGCCTACAAGCATCCTGGCACTTAGACAAGGCCAGTTGTCAAGTTTTTCTGAGGCAGTACATCTCAATAGTCACAGTGGACCACACTCCCCATGGGGATCAGCAGAATACACTGCCTTCAGGAAGGATTAATGCCCACTAATCCTCCATTCAAGAGAAAAAGACTCAGGTGTTTGCCAAGCACCAATGAGCCAGTTTAGTCCTTTCCAGTCTCCCTGCACTTATTTTTTTTCTTTTTTAAATAAATCCTTCTCAAAATTACAAAAGCAGATCCAAGCAGTCACAGTGACTCAGCTGTAGAGCCATAAGCAGTCCACATTGCAGATTAAATTTGCAATTGGTAATATCATTGTGCAGCTCTGTGAAAATGTAAAATCACTCTTTTCCTACTTGCTACATGCAAAGTACCACATGCAAAGATTTACATCAATCCAGAACAGTTGCTAGAAGAGGAAAAGGAGGAACTAACATCCTCAAAGTGGTTAGAAACCATCTCCCCCAGTGCCCTGTTTTACCAGTACTGTAAATACAGGGTTTATCTGAAAGGAAGAAAGGAGACAGACTCAAAAGCAATATATGACAGAGCACTCATTCAGATGAATGTTGCAGGGAGTGGTATTTCACCACTTTTCTGTGATATTTTTTAATTCCAAAGATAGCAATCATGATATTTTTAATCTGAAATCCACCCAGAGCTACTGCAGGTGCTGCTCATTTCAGTCAAGCATTTAAGAGTTTACAAAGATTTAAACTGATTAAGTGTTAGAGAGGAGTGATGAATTCCAAATACTGATGTGCTAATTACTATAATGCATTTGTAGTGATTGCTTACAAGTGTAATAGCCTTTCTTATTGAATCCAGCTCTCTTTGTTCCTTGGTCATGGGGCAAAATAGATAGGAGTGTCACCAAATCTCCAAAAACTGGAACAAGACTCCTTAGCACCGATTTAGTGTTAAGAAGGGCATAATTTATTCAGGCACCTGGTTTCACAGTCTGTTCTTTATCTCTCTTTTTTACATCGTATTCCTGTTCTCATAAGGTAACTGTACCAACAGTGCATAAATAGTATCATGTTATTGTCCAAACTCTGGCTTTCTCCCAGATAAACTAAACAATGTTTGTGTGTTCCTTTTGATTTCAATATCAGAATTTCAATTGACAACATTAGGAACAGGAAATCTCCTTCATAATCCTGTGAATTTCTTCCTGCTACCCAACCATGGTCTTGCTTATCCCTTCTGTTAAGATGCTCAGTTTACTCTGTGTCCTGCTGGGATGAGCTTAGGAGTTTGCTTTACCCAGATTTCACCTAGACACTGTTTTTCCTGTGCCACTTCAACATGTCCTAGAAGATACTGGGGCACTTGATTGATTTTGATTCTATATTAATAATCATTATTTTGTTTCTATCCCAAACTAAGGATGCAAAAATAATATTAGAAGCTGGACAACCATTTTACCTTTGTTCCTTCCATTACCCATTATGGCTAATTATTGTTTGAAGGGAAGAGGCAAAACCATGCAGAATATAACTCTGCTTTACAAATCCCATAAACTGAAGAAGGCTTGCTGAACTGTGCTTATAAAAGAGAAGCTCTTCAGCTTTGATAAGAAAACAACCAAGATGAGGAATCCAGTATTTCTTCCGCATGGTAGTTCCCTCCAGTAGTTAAAAACACCCAAAATCTGTAAAAGCTTTTTGAAAAAGGTGTGATTTTTATGTCTGTCCTTCCCATTGTGTGTGGAAAGGTATTGAATGACCCCTTGTTTCTTTTCCCTGATCTCCTTTGATCTCCTGATAACACTGGGAGCTCATGCTTTGTTGTTCATCATTATTATCGTCTTGTCTCTATCCCTTTCTAGTCTTGGGCTTTGCATCCACAGCACCACTTTCTTTAGATAGAGGGGACATTCTTTTCCCTTTGATGCATAGTTTGGTGCTTGATTGTACTCATGCACCTTTCATATAGGACTAATTTGCTGAATGTCCTTGCCCTGCTTTTGTGAACACTCAGCCCCCTTCAGTGTTTATCTGTTTGACATCTGCATAGCTTAGCAGAAGTGATTTCCTTTATATTTTCAAATCACTGATAAGTATACTGAATCAGATCCATATGATATTTCTCCACATCCTTTTTTGATCTGCCTACAGGGTTCACACTGCATAACACTTGGTAGCAAAGCAATTGCAAGAGCCCTGGGGAAAGGACTTTCAGTGGAAGGTGATTCATCAATGCCCTCTTTGCCAGTACAATCCTGGCAGAGGGCACCTGCAGCCAGCTCTGCCTGTCCCCCACTAGTCCCCTGCATTTCCTCCTGTCCCTTTTCTGTATAGCAAGTGGAGCTGGAAGATTAGATGGAAAGGAGACCCCTGCCATCAGGGATTGTGTGGGGATTGCTCTGGGTTTCAACACACCGCAACATGGTGACAGCAGAATTTCTGATGCACTGTAAGGGATTTATGAAGCTGCAGTAGGGTGGCAGGAGAAAGCCCGAAATGAGGAGGGTTGGTATGCCAAAATGTCATGCTGCAGTTCTGATTGTTGTCTGTTGTCTGCTGCAGTTCAGCTGTGGGTTGTAGTAAACAAGCTTTTCTGATAGTCACTCTACTTGAAAAGCCTTTTTTTTTCCTCTGCTTTTCAGCAATGCTTTAAAAATCTTAAAAGCAGCTTTAGAGCAGAAGTGCTACTTCTGTCTCTGCTTGCAGGTATGACACCTGAAATAGTATGAACCATAAATTACTTTAATAGATAACAGCAGAATCTTCAAAAATCTTTGTGATTCAAACTTCAGAGGCAGCTAATGTAGCAATTCAGAAGAGGAAAACTGGGAAACTGCAGTCATATTTTGTGCTGCTGGCTGAAAAGATCATGAAATGACTTCAGCTAATCACATAAAGATTGTCAGTCAATAGAGCAGTGGTTCTGTGTTTAAATGGTTTAATGACTCCACTGGTGAATGTCCTATAGCTTGATAATCATTTGTCTTTGAGTTAATTATCTGAGTCATATTAGCTTTGTGAAGCAGAAATGGAGTGGTGGGCGGCTTTTATTACACCATAGAAATATTAAAATCAGAGTGCTATACTTTAAATCTTAAACGAGAATGTCTTGGCAGAGACAAGCACTTAGGGCACTTTTGCCCTGAAGCTCACCTTCTTCTTGAACAAACAGCAAAGCAATCAAGCATGCTGAGTCTTTTATCCAAAAGCTTTTACTTGACTAAAAAGACATATGTCAGAGTTGGTGTGACTGTCTCCTAGACAGAAGGGTGGTGAATATGCAGAGGCAGTGTCTAAGGATGCGGCTGGGTGCAGCAGCATGCAGAGGTATCCAAACTGGCTCTGAATATGGGTACAATGACCAGGGTACTATGGCCCCAGACGTTTTGCCTGTAACCTCATGCATGCACAAGAGTGCCATACAGAGGGCTACTCAAATGATGGGCTTGGACATGGCTTTTGACCATGAGTAAACATTTCCTGGGCTTTTTCCAGTCTGATTCCTTCTCTCTGCAGTCTGGTGTTCAGGCTGCAGATGCAAGTGCATGGCACAAGTTACCCCACAGAAACCAGGGTTTCCCCAGGGTGAGAAGATGAGAAAGAAGATAAGAGAGAAGATAACAATGAATCCCCAAACTCTCCATGAAGAGAGTGACACCCATGAAATACTCCAAGCCCACTTTTAAAAGCCTATCTATGACTTTTTGCCACAGTCTGAGGGCAGGGTAGCACATTTTATTGAGTTTAAGACATTTTGTCAATTGGGACCTTTAAAGCATGGATTTTATGCTGCTTAATCCCAGTTTGCAGTAGGAAGAAGTAAATCCATGAGAATTCTGATCTTGTGTAGGGAGAGGGTTGTATTTTCCCTGAGATTGCCTTTAGTTCCTATAGATGTGACTCTGAGCATACTTGGTGATCCAGGAATTATGTTATACCACTGCTAAACCCATAAAAATGTCAAGAAGATGTCTGAGGTTTGTGCAAAAATCCTGGAAAGATTTGTGTCCCATAGTGTCATCAAATACATGTTGTTTTAAGACTACCGGTATTCTATGATATTGCTGTCTCTCCTGTCTGTGGTGTAATTTGAATCCAATGAATTTCAGCAGGGTATCAGGGCATTCTTTCAAGAAATAGGAATGATCTGTAAAATAGGAAGCAAGCATTACTTGTTTCACCACTCTGTCACCATTTCAGTGGTTCCTCCCATCCCATTTCTTAGGTGTTTTGTTAGATAATTCTATGTCACTGTGCACTATTTTTCTCCTAGCATTTTGCTCAGCCGACCTGAAGAAAAGTCTCTGCAACCTGTTTTTTAAATGTCAGTTTATTTTGAGGTGGCAGTTAAATCAGTTCAGTCCTGCCTGAAATAGTAAATGTAAACACATTAAACAGGTCTTGTGGTCTTCCTGAACAGAGCCTGATCAACTCCTACTGAAACCAACAAAAAGAATCTTCCTGACTTGTGATAGGGCTGGGTTAATCTACCAGAAATATTTATTCATCACCCAACAGGCCTCCTCCAACAATGGCAAACTGAAGTTCATGCTGCTTTATCTAAGAGAAGAAATTAAAATGATTAGATACTTTCAAAAGATAGCAGCTTAATTGCCTTCAGGCTTTTGCAAAGTCTCCAGCTGGCTAGACTACTAATCTTTTACATTTATTCTCATAATTATAAAATTAAAATTATGCCTGTTTTCTGATGATTGATCATGGTTCAGAATGGCTCACACTTGAGTTCCTCGATATATGGATGTAGGCCTGATTTAATGAACCTACCATGTCTTCAATGAAAGGTGATAGAGACCTGCTGAGATACGTAAACAGAGAACCTGGCTCCACATATTAAACAAGTTCAATTGTGTAATGCTGAATTCCCACCAGGCCCTTTCTGATATCGGAGTCCCTGTGTGAGCCATATCAACAGCTTGCCTCCATATATTGTTAATTAGGTATCTCACCCACGGCTTTGGAATTTGAAATGAGTGTTTACTGTAGGCATGCAGTATAGTGTGTTGCAGTGATTCTTCCTGGCCAAGCACTGCTCTTTAAGAAAACTGAGACAGAGCCATTTGCTCCCTCTTGAATCAGGTTAGACTCATTTGCATGAAATTTCTCTCTTTATTTCCTTTTTCATAAGAATGCAGACATTTTTCCAGACTCGACAAGAAACCCCAAGCCACATGAAAATATTGGTGTAGGAGGGAAGATAGGCTAAAAATGTGGGGAGGAGCTGCAGAGGGGTGTGAAAGCAGAGGCAGCTTGTCCTGGTTTTGCCTGAGATAAAGTTAATTTCTTCTAAGTAGCTGGTAGAGTGATGTGGTTTGGATTTAGTATAAGAATAGTGTTGATAACATACTGATGTTTTGGCTGTTGATGAGCAGTGCTTACCCTGAGACTTCTCAGTGTCTCATGCTTGACCACTGAGCAGGTGCACAAGAAGCTAGGAGGGAGCATGGCCAGGGCAGCTGACCCTAGCTGGCCAAAGAGATGCTCTGTACCATAAAATATCATGTCCAGTATTTAAACAGGACAGGATTACTGGTTGTGGGGATGAGGTTTGACATTGGTCAGCACATGGTGATCAACTCTATTGTGCATCACTTGTTTTTCTTGGGCATCCTGTCTTCCTCACTCTCTTTTTCAATTTACTGCTGTTATTATTATATTTTACTTTGTTTCAAATATTGAGCCATTGTTAGCCTACAAGTTTTTGTGGCAGGGGAGTGAGCAAGCTGCTGTGTAGTGTTTAGTTGCCAGCTGGGCTTAAATTGCAACACAGTTCCAGGGTGCTCCTCTGTGAGGGTCTTTTCCCTAGAATGGGAAGTCATGAGATGAGTCTGAGGGGTTCAATACCACAGAGTGGAAGCTGGACACCATGGGGGAGTGGAAGTCAGGAAATGTCTTTTTTATTTCTAGCCCTGGGAATTTTGGATCTGAGAAGCTATGTGAAGACCTTGCTTAAGCATGTTGCTTAACCCTGTAGCCAAGGCCATGGTGTTGCTGAAGTGCCTCTCTTTACCATTTGATTCAGAAAATGTTCTCTGCATGCAAAAATAATAATATAATAATAATTTGCTACAAGAACTTGATTGACAAAAACTATCTCCAGATGACCCCACACCTTGTCCCACATTACCAGCCCATTCTTTGGGGAATGTTCTGGGAATTGCCAAGTGTTTGATGACATTTGACTTTCTACTATGAGCTATCTGACACCCACAGCATCTCATAAACTCCATAATGCTGAGTCACCTTTAAAGTGCTATTTTGGTGCCATATTAAAACTGAGCATGCTTTTTCCACCTACATTACATATATACAAATCTGTACTTCCCCTGTTTAGGTTTTAAAAAGCTCTCTTGGAATAATCCTCCCAAGGAGAAGATTAAGCCAGGAGGTCCAAATGGGACTTGGTGATATTTTGCTACTTGATCACTTTAAAATCTCCTTTCACTCCCTAGAAGCTACGTGAAGTGCCTTTTAGCTTTTAGCATGATCAAGGGAGTCTGACTTATCTTTAATTTTCTGTGTAAAGCATTTAAGGGACCCAAATCCTTTAAGTTAAGGACAATTTATCAATTTATAGTTGCAAGAATTTTTCCCTTATGCATTAGTCTTTCCTGCCCAGGAGGCTGTTCTGCTGTCACTCCATATATAACTTATGCAATTACAGGCTTTTAGTCACTTCTTTGTAAAACCATGAGCACATGTGGAGGTAGTAGAGTGGGAACACAGACAGTGGTGAGTGGATCCAGGTTATTTGCAAGCCACCAGTGCAGCTGTGGGCTGCTGCTCCAGCACAAGGTTGTTGTGTGAGAAGAGTGTGAGTGTCTTGAGCAAAGAAGACAGAGGATTGAGCTTCAAAGAGCACTGCTTGTGTAACTCTGCTCTCATCAGTATTGATCTCAGCCTGAAAGCCTGAACACAATCAAAAAGGCCAGATGCTACCTTGTACTTTCCTGAAATCTGTGATGTGAGTTGGCAGGGCAGCAATGGGGAGAGCGTGGTAATTCCTGAAAGTTCATTGGCTTTTCCAGCTCTCTCAGCTTGACTTAAGAGGATATTATCTCTCCAAATAGAAGTTCCCTTTGATGCTATTCATATTAGGTCACCTTGCTGCACCATTAGAGAGGCATGGCCATTAGCAAGATCCAAAATGAGAGAAACAACTCCTGGTCCCCTTGAAAAGCTTGTAGAGAAACCTTTACCTTGCCTTGCCTTGCCTTGCTGTGGATTTAGATCTCAATAAACAGCCATAGCAGAAACTAGAAGGGCTCTCTTATAACCCAAAAGCTTGTTTCCAACGCATTCATCAAGGTCTGGGTAGTCTGATCATTGTATTATATGAATTGATTCAAATTTATTCATTGTGAGATTATTCCAGGGGGCAGGGTTTGTTGCAGACATATGTTTTTAAGTAGTTTTTTTCTTTTTCCGCCTTTTCCCACTGACATGATTGTCTTAACAGGCACCAGAAATACCCCTTTTCAGCTTTCCATTTTACCAGCCTCAACAAACCAAAAGCTCAGATTGTTGTTTTGCATGTTCCCTCTTTCTCTTGTTCAACACCTAGTGGTCTCATTGGAGAGCAACAGTGACACTCACACAGTCTTAGAGATCTTCTGACAAATGCTTCACCAGATACCTGTGGAGTTCATATTAGGCCCCCTGACCCCACTGGCTATGGTGGTGTCAGGAACCAGACGTCCTCTGGCTGAGGATGCTCAACGCTTTCTTCTCTTCAGACATTTCCAGCTGAAGAGCTCACAATTTACAACAGAATTTCTCATAATTGTTAACATAGTGTTGTACTTATCACATTTCTGCTGTCTGGGTCCTGAAGCCGTCATTTGGGTCATCTTTCTATGTGATGCCTCAGACTCTGTTCATTTTTTACTGAGTTTATTAAAGTTGCTGAATTTTAACCCATTTTCATTTGCCTTGCTTGAGACTAAATCAACAGCTAAAATTCTAATTATGTACCAGTGTAACCAACTCAGCCCAAGGAATCAGCAAAATCTATTTGTAAATTCATGCATGTGTTTGTATACCTAACCCTCTACCCCCATATTTTATGCATGCTCAGAATAAGATGCCATCAAAAATGACAAAAGATTATCTAATGAGCCATTCAGCTATAATGCTTATCTAAATTAAGCACTGTGTAAAATAAATTAGTTTGATAAAGAAAATGAAGCATATTTTACCTTTCACTAAATATTGCATTTACTCCACAAATTAATCACATTTCTCAAGGTTGATGAATAAAGTAAAATCCCTTCTCCTGTAAGCACCAAGGCTCTGTGTTGGAAGGTACACACAGATAGCTTCTACATCAGTTTATTTTCATTTGTGGAATGATTTCTCTCTTGATGACAAAAGGCACTTGTGCCCACAGCATATATGTATACAGATTGGGGTTTTTTTTGTGTGTGTGCTTTCTGCAATTTCTTTCTTTCATTGTTCTTTTTCCATCAAGTGTTTATGAAAAGTACATGCAGTCCTCGTGAAGGGTAAAGTGAAGTGGCAGGTAGCGTGATGCCTTCTGTGTTCTTGTTTGAAACATATCTGCACAATCAGAGAATTAGGACTTCTGAAGGGACACTGAATTTGAGGCCTCTTATCAACAAGCATATTCATTTTAAAGAGAGCCAAGAGACTATTCTCAGTTATCTTGGCTCATAGTTACCCCGAAGTGCTCATATCTTGAGAAATTCTTTGCCAGTGTTGTGTGGGGTTCAGTTGGGTTATTTTTCTTTTGTTTTTCACAGGGTCCTATGGTTTGAGAGAGGATTTTCTTAATTTCCTGCATCTTGTATTGTCAAGAAAATACGTAATCTGAATAGACATAAAGATTTCTGTTATTCAAATGTCAGGGCTTGAACTAAAATAAGTATTAGAATTGCTTTTACTTCTGCTTTTGTGTCTTTAGAGACTGCTATTAGGAGGGGTCTGGTGCTTGCAATACCTTATACTCCAAAAGCATGCTTCCATAATGACATGTGCTTGATTCCCATTAAAACAATTAATATTTAAATGCTTAGGTAACTTGTAGAGTATGGACCTGCATTCATTTATGCCTCATAAAAATTGAAGATGTGTAAGAATATTTTTTTTTTGTTACTCTGTGGAAGTCAAATCATCCTGTGTCATCTCAAAATTGTAATTATTTTTCCATGAAAAAAATCTTTCAAAAAGACCCCCAAACCTACAAACAACAAAGTAATGGCTACATTTTTATTTTCTTGCACTGATAATGTCTGCACCTCTAAGCACTGGGTTGGCAGTGTGCAGGAGGGTGAAACGTGTTTCTGGGTAAAGTTTTGCTTTGATGTTCTTCAATGGTCACAATGGGCAATGTTGAATTTTGCTGCTTTGTATTAGATTTTAAAGTAAAAACACAAAAAGGAGACAGAAATTTCCGAGGTAAAACCAAACTGAAAGACACTTTACATTTTTAGCAAGAGATGGAAATCTGGTCCAAGAGAATTGAACTTTAAATTACATCAAAAATACCCAAAAGAGAATTAAATAGCTTTCTCATTCAGATTTTATTTGAAACTTGCACTGATAGCATACATGTTTTCTTGTATTAGTGTTAATTTGCAAAGTATCCTAGTCCTATGCTGTTTGATGTGACTTCTCTGAGAGACGAATATCTGATTTTTCATGCTGCTCAGGAATTTACAGTCAAACAGGACTTTACATACTCATCATACAAGGCTTCATGTCCTAGCAGTCATGCATATGAATATTTCTGTTCACTGTGGGAATGTCAGAAGGATCTCACAGATGCCTCTTGAAGCGTTAAAGATGTTGAAAACCAGAGCTCCTCCTGGGCTGTCATGGACAAGCCAGCTGAGTGCCCTTTTTTTGTTGTGCTCAGTTCCCCTCTCTGGGCAATCAGACCTCAACACTGGCTTTTGCTGCCTCCTCCTAAGTGCGGGGTCTGTCAGAGCAACTCTGGCACCTTTAAGCAACTAAATGTTCAACAGATGTGGAGCGAGTTGCAGACAAGGAATAAGAAACCTACTGGAGACAGATGAAATTGCCTAAATCTCTCTCCCCAGAGACAAAGGAGGACCATGCAAGTGTTTTTCAGACTAATGGAAAAACTCAGCTTTACAACTGAAGATGTGGAGAATAGAAAAAGGTACAAAAATGCCATCTTTTGCACAGTAAGAAAGCGGCATGGAAAATAAGATGAATTATTTATTTCTGTATTTAAGCACTTGGAAGGGATGCAGACAAAAGCAGTATGAGCCCATTTCTGCATATGAGAATCCTATGAGGAAAGGCATCACAATCATATCCAGCGGAAAAATGATAAGAACAACTTGTAAATGATACATAGTACAATAATGAATGAAACAAAAAGCTGTTTCTTTGAAAATAAATGCATAATGACTTCATTTCAGTCCAGAGTCCTACATTAACTCATGCGTATTCCTAATTTAGATGGATGGGATAATTCATGTGGTGACCCCAGTGAACATTATGTAAATTTTGGTGGGATTGAGTCATACTAAATTTGCAAATCAAAGTACTGCTCAGAAATGTAATCTGATTTCCAGGTATTAAGTCTAAAAACTCCATTAATTGTTCAAAAGTAGGTAGTGAGCGTACATTTATTAGATGAAAAAGCTAAAATCTACAATCTATGAAGCTTAAAAAAACAGTCCAATTTTAGGAAAGTTATTACATGCTCATGGGAAGAAAATATTTTCTTGTTCTTATATACAGTCTATCCAAGGTCGCTGCAGTAAAGGCTGCTGCAGATTCATAGTTTTAATTAAGCAGTAGCAAAATTTAGACATAGAATCTAAATAACAGAACTTCATGGTAATAAAAAGAGATACCTTATTTGTTTTCCTGAAAACATAAAGCCCCATGATTTTATATTTCTCCTACTTAGGAAAATGTATTTTTGTAATATAGGCAATTATAAATACATTTTATTCAGTTCTTGCTTTACAGGGAACAAACTCATTGCAAAAGATCATAATAATAAAAACCCCTTTTTAAACTGAGTCCACTTAAGTAAGAATAGTTTTTTCACTGAGACGAAACAAACTCAGTTGCCATACAGCTGGTCAGAGTGCATTTTTAATACAAACACTTTAAGCTGCCTTGTAGTAAAGTTAACATTGAAGTTAATATCACTCCCCCTCCCCACACCTGCATGAGAAATTTTTCCTTACATTTGAGAACAGTGTGGTGGGAAGATGCCCAGAGGGCTGGGGAAAGGGGATGCCCAGGTGCTTGGGCCCTCAGCAGCAAGGTTCTGTGTGACCATTGGTCCTCTGTGAAATCTACAATGAGTTCACAAGACTGAACCATCAACAGATTATTTTTTCTAAATGAATTCAAGTTTTGTGGTTTTGCTTGGGTCTTTTTCCAGCTCTGAGTTTGTGCAAAGGTGTGTGTGGCTCCCTGCATGATATAAGTGACAGGGATGATTTACAGTGGTACGGGATAGGAAAATGCTGGCATGTGGGTGGTGAGAAAGATCTGCACTGGCTAAGTGCCCTGCATGGCAGCTCCCCATAGGATCCTGAAGAGGCTGCTCAGGGCCTCTGCCACAAAAGTGTGGAAGGATCTGCATGGCGTGCACTATGGGTTCTGGGAAGTTCTTGTGAACCATTCGCCAGTAGCCCAGAAATAAATGGCTGTCCAGATGTGTCATGTGTGAGTCCTGCTGGAACACTGGGTTGCCACTGATGTGCCAAGGTAGGACAGCAGGGAAATATCACACTGGAAGGGGAGGAAGAGATACAGGGACAGTGCTGCTGGTGTGAGCTGAGAAGCTGGGTGAGGTGATGTGGCAGGTAGTATCCCAGCCATCCATTCCTGTCTTCTCTGGCTATGACTTTGTAAGTGGTTCTGTATGAAACCCAGGTATAATTACATAGAGTGACAATGGTGTTTTCTCATTGGAAAAGTGCCTTTGTTTTCATTTTAGCTGGAGTCCTTGCTCTGTAATTGCTTGTAAACACTCTATCAGTTATAAGAGCCAGATGGTGCAGTAGATGGCTTTTAGTGACTCCTGAAAAATAGAGAAGACTCTGACTAGACATCATTTACAATTATTTTTTATGTTTGGAGCACATAGATTACAGCTTGCTTTAAACAGAGGGTCAAGATGAAGCCTCACAACAGAGGCATGCAAACCCCTCATACTGAGCTTGGCACTGGTAGTGTGCAATTGATGAGGCTGCAGTGCCCACCCAAAACACGTGTGCTAAAAGGTGCACAAGATCACAAGGTGTAGGCTCTTGCCAATCAGTGTCCATCCACTTCACAGTGCACAGGGCTTGTGGGGGACCTCTGTTTTCCTCTGTACATGTGCCAGTGTGGCTTTGCAGAACATTGTCTGTGCTAGATGTATTCTGGTTTTGACAGGACCTGCATCTCCTGCCCTCCATTACTCCTTTCCCGGAAAGTCCCCTCCAGCCTTTGAGTTCTTCTTTCCCTACAAAAAAAAAAAAAAAAAAAAAGTCAGAATTAAAGGAGTCAAAAAGTCAAAAATAGTGACTCATTTTAGGGACTGTGTTTATGTGTCCCCTCCCTTCTTAGGTGTAGCCAGAGTGACAGTAAAGGAGCAATACTCAGAAGGGGGGCAGAGGCTGTTGCTGAAGAAACAGTAGACGAGGGGGTTGACAGCACTGTTCAAGGCTGGCAGGTTCTGAATAATCACAGATGCGTAGAAGCGCTCTTTGGTCTCAGGGAGTATGTTGAAGTTGTCCAGGATATCAAAAAGAAAGTAAGGGCTCCAGCAGAGAATAAATGCTGCAGACGAGACAGAGAGAAGAAGAGCTTGACATTGGATAGTTCAGCAATTTAGGGAGGTAATTACACACTCATGGAGCAATTGTCATAACACATAAATATTTGTTCATGCAAAAAAAAAACCCTCTCCCCATTCAGGATCTTATTTAAGAGAATAGTTATTAGATTGTGCTTTTATTTGTCTTTATTTTTATTTTAATGCCTATAAAATATATTACGTGTGTTTCTGTAAGTGTTTAGAGTGCTCCCTCTAGACATATTGAGACACTTCTGAACACTACACAACACATAAAGGGTAAATAGGTAGCCAGTTAAAGCATCATCAGTTATAGTGAAGTGCTCTTTTAATGGTCCCCAGAGTGAGCAGCCAATCTAAATGTACACACAGCCAAAATGCTGCTCTGTGACAGCACTGCCTGTCACAGCCACCTATTAAAATAAGGTTCTTAGACACCCAGGAGCAAGGAATGACACTCTTTCACACTGCATTATGGCAAACCAACATGTCACTTGGCATGCCGGATGGAGATGCTGTGTACATGGAGTGTGCAGGAAGATTCTCCTAATTTCCTGTACTGCCATTTGAGAGATGAATTTGAGGAGGGGAAAAGAGGACTGTACTGCTCATGGCCTCTGCTTTTATTCAGATGTGGCAGGGAAAAAACATTAGCCAGAGATCTGGCTTTATTTGCAGGCATAGGGAATAAATCTGTTTCTCACAAATTTCTATGCCATCTCTTCTCACAAAGGCTTTTGATTCAGGATTTGTGTAGAAATGCTGGGACAGGCAGTTCACTCAACTGAGTTATAAGTACCTGGGTTGCAAATATACAGGTAATTATGAAATCAGACACATGATCACATCCTGACCCAGATGAGACAGTAGGGTAACCTTGTGCCTGTCTTCTTGTCACATTAATCAGAATTTCTTTGCTGGCAGTTAGCTGAGTGCTCATTAAAAGTGCAAGGAAGAGGTAAGCTCCCTTCCTGTTTTCTAGAACAATCAAACAGGAGGTGTCTATGCACACGTATATGCAAAATAGCAATACACAGTGCCAGAGTGTGGATCATGGCACTCACTATGCAGAACTTTAAGTGGTTTTAAAAAAATCCATGGATGTTAGGTGTCAATCTGTTTGGCACATCAAGAGGTGCTTGGGTGCCTATTATCAAGGTCTGCTGAAATACTTGACCATCCATCCATGTGAGCTCTCAACATCTGGTGGCCTTGCAATAGTAGTTGTGTCTGCCAAAAGCTTTCTCTGATTGCCACACAGAAAGGTTCAGACACAGAGAAGCTGTTCTTGGGCTTATGAAAAGTATGAATCACACTGGCCTCTCTCATGTCTGAAGATGCTGCCACTAGACAGTGAGCTAAGCTACTCAAGTGGCTGTTATCATAATATTCTTCAATCTGAATTTTGCACAGTGATGGAAAGAGAAGCAATCTCTTTTTCAGTGTCAAGGGATGACTGTCAGACCTTTGTCTGACTCCTTTGGTTCCTTTCCTACATGTGTCTGGCAGCTAATCACAAGCTCTGTGCGATGTTGTCTTTATTTATTGAGATAGAATATCAGCCTCCTAATTGCATCAGAATAATGTCATTTCCCTGGGAGACAGAGAAGTCATCTGCTGCCCAGTTGGGAAAGGAGAGCTCATTCTTTCCATCTCAGCAGGCAACACCACTGTGACATCAAATACAATTGCTGCACATCTCACCTTTCTTCCCTCCTTGCACCACTCTAGCAGCTCACAGGCCATACAGTGTCTCTAAGCCTAAAAGACAACTCAGTTGCCAAATCTTTGGCAGTCTGGATAGGAAAGAGATTACCTCTTCCTTTGTTCCTTTTAGACATGGTCTCTATTCTTTCTTTATGCACACGAGGAGCTGCACATCTGATTTAATTTAAGGGTTATGTCAGGAACCTAAAATAGAAACATATCAGCCAGAAAAGAGGGAAAGAACAAGATCAGAAAGCAAGTCAGGTGTCTGAGTAAAGCTCCTTCTCCAAGCCATCTACTTAGCCTGCTGATGATAGAGGTTGCTGAGGAAAAGCAGCTTCCTAATGTCAGCATCCTCCCTAGCTACCAGCTCTGGGGCTTTTCACTTACCAAGGATGATTACAATGCTGTACTTGATCGCTTTCACCTTCGCTCTGGATATGAACCCACGACTGGTGTAGCCACGGGAGGTTTTGCCACCTGGGAAAAGAACAGTTCAGCTAGTGAAAGAATAGTGAAAGGTGTGTGGATGTGTCAGCGTGTACCTTGACAGGCAGGACAGGAACACACAATCTCATTTTTCCTTGGTGTCAGTTAGGACATCAGTAGTTCCTGAAATTTGGACACTTGCAAGTCTGCTCAAGCTGGACAATCAAAACCTGAGCCACCCAAAATAAAAAGGGAAAAAGTAAGCAGAGTAGGTCCCCCCCGAAGCATTGAGGCATGTGTAGTCTTGGGATGGAAAATACTCTGATCATTTTATAGCTTTCTGTGGCCAGGAATTTCTGATCTTGAGCAAAATTCAGACTTGCGAGGACATGTGAAGACACAGAAAAAGTGTTGCCGAGTATATCCTAGAAAAAAAATCTATTCTGGAAATGGTCAAAGTTCTAGGAACAGGAATTCTAACTTCTAGAATAAGTAGTTTTTGCTTTTTATTAATTTTCTCACAGATGTTTCCTATTATGTCTCTAAAGAGAATGTAGTGTCAAAAGAAAGAAGGTAAATAATGTAGAAATGAATTATGAATGAACAAATACAGAAACCTCATTCCCACTGCAGTGGTGGGGACCCAACATCACATGTGCATGTGCAAGCACTCCCAGATTTGTGAGGATCAGCTGGAATTGAATCACAAAGCTGGAGTCACGGGTATGCCGAGACTCACCAGGACAGCTGGATATGATGACAGCCTGAGCTTTGCTCTTCATCCAGATCGTTCGAATCACAATTGAGTATATAATGCTGCAGAAGGGGAAAAGTTGCTGGTATTAGGCACTATAAATTTAACAGACATCCTTGTCATTTGTGCTCTAAGAATACACTTGTCTATGTGTAAGGAGTTCACAGAGGCGGTGGGACTGCATAGGAATAATAATAGTAAATGACAATAATAATAATAAATATGACATGAGTCTCCCACAGTATTTTTCAGAAGGAGATCTGAATATTTTTCATCATGAAAGTCCTTATGCTTGTCCTGGCTTTGTGGATGTCAAATCTGAGGCTTAGAGGAATGCAGTGATTCAGCCAAAAATCTTTCAGGAAAGAGCTCATTGGTGATTTTGAGTCAGCCAATGCCAAATCCTTCTGAGTATCAGCCCTGGAAAACTATCTCTTATGAGGGAAGCAAGCGAGGGACTTGGTTTTACTCTATGTACACTTCAATTTTGCTACTTTTTGGGTATGAAGCTGGTGAATAAAATTTCACCCTGGGGAATTTGATAAGGGCAAGATCCATGAGAAATGCAAATAAATACAGCAGTGCTCAGTTTTGGGTCTCAGGGTCCTGTGGTGGAAATCAAGGAGGACTGAAGTATCAGATAAATGGGAAGAGTTAGATGATTCAAAACGAGATCCATCACAATTTGCATATTTAGAGAGGTTTATATACTTTCAATAGGAAAGATGGAAAGTGCCCTCGTACACAGTGACCTTGGATAGCTATGGAATTTCCTTGTGCAAAAGCCTATCTGGACTTCTACTGATTTAATATAGAATGAATAAAAATAATTCCTTCAAGAAGAAGTGTTGTTTAAACCCATGTCCTGCTTGAGGATGTTAATTGTCAGAAACCTTAGTGGTCCTTATGTGAAAAAGTTGCAATGAAGGACATAACTTCAGGGTGTTTTATAGAGGCAAAAATGTGTCTTACTGTTATGTGGTTATTTTTGTTATCAGAAGTGGCATTATATTTAGTCCTTTCAGACTGATATACGAGCCTTTCCTACAGCACTCTCAATTGCTAGACATGCTTGCAAAGGCAGAATTTGTGCTCAAAAAATTATGAAGGTTTGGAGGTTTCCCTTTCTGTGGAAGTTTGAGCCATCTGGTTTCCAGGCATAATAGGTAAGAGCTGTAAATTCAAGGTGCAGTCTGGGCTGCGCAGAGGAGCAGTAGCGTCCTTGCCCAGTGAGGGGTTTGCTCGCATCTGTGGACTACAACTTGCTCTCTTTAATCCCTTCAAAAGTCCAGCTTGGCTCCCAGCTGATTTGAACATTTTCCTTTTATCTCCTGGCTTTTCAAGAGCCTGTTTATTTAACAGCTCATACACTTGAAACTTGAGAGTTTCTTTGTACTTTTACAGACAATGATGGAAAATTCACGTACCATTTCTCCTTTGATTGTTCCAATGAATCAGAATGTATTATAATGATAATTGTTGTAATCTCAAAAATTTTACCAGCTCACTCTTAAAAGTCCTGTTTCTATTTTCTTCCTAGCCTGCTGTCTCTAGCCTGACCTCTTTATTTGCAATTGAGACTATGTCCTCTCTGATGCAGATTTTCCTTTGTCCAGCACATAACATCCAGGGTTTCGTAAGCATCAGGGCAAAGGAGTCTAACTCTGTAGTCAAAATATTCAGACTCCCTACTTTTGGCCAAATGTCATAAGGATTGAATTATGAACCCAGGCTTCTCACTTGCTTTCCCTTTGACCCCAGAATTCCTGCCCTCTTGGCTGCAGAGTCTGGTAGGGGCATGTCTTTTGCCAGAAACAGTTACATCATCTGTCTTCTCATTGGCATTTCACCTATGAGTGAAATGTAATCACTCATACATGCTGATTCATTTGAATCCTTAATTTTTAGAACTCCAGAGGAAAGTTGAATTCTTTTTTTTCATCCAGCAGCTTATAAAGTGCTGCCAACATAGTGGATCTGTGTCGGTGTTTTTGCTTCTGTTTATCTTTCTTTTTTCTGTAGCTGAAGCCAGTGGAGCATTCCTTATCAGGAGTGAACCAGAGGTGGCATAAAACTGGTCAGAGTGGGTGTCAGGAAAGTTTACATGCTAGGTAAACTTCTGAGCAACTCTTGTGCCAGCCACAGTTATTCTTTTACAATTTTATCTCTCTGAGACTCCAGTTCATAGTAGTGTCTAACCCCTTTTCTTTTTTTTTTATTTTTTCTCAGCAATGTTGACATGGAGCTGAGAAGCTGGACTTTCCAGAAATGTGTTACCTAAAGCATAGGATCACAACAGGCAAGTGCATGTGTGTTTCAAAGCCACAGAAGTAAAAAGAGGGCTCTTATGGAAGAGAAGTATTTTTCTTATGAGAGAAAATCAGCTTTTTTCAGAATACATTTGTAGTTCCTTTCTTTCTTGTAAAAGGCAGCTGGAGGAGGATGCAGAGGTTGGTCAAATCTCAAAGAAATTCTCACTTGGAAAATGAAGTGGCAGATGAGCCAAGAGTAGCAGGAAACAGATGACAAACTGGTATTCAGAGGAGTGTTTGGAAATAGTCTGCAGCATCCAACCATATCCTAATTTCTGTTCCCTTCCTCTGGACGCTGAACTGCTCAGCCTTCACTGCCAAGACGTAAAAGCACGAGGTACACCTTGCCACAAAGCTCTTTTTTTAACCCATGTAACACGCCTGCACGCTGCTTGCCTTTGTCTCCACTGAAAGCACTGGGAGATGTGATGTGCAGCTCTTGATGTCCAGGTGTTGTCAGGCTTCTTTGTGTCTGTCTAAGTGCACAGCACACTAGTCTTTCAGCCCAGGTTGTAGGTGAGAGACTAATGAAAAGGTATTAAGGTGGAAAAGTCAAACCTGGATGGAAAATTCATCCAAGCCATTCTGAAAAGTAGCTGCTCAGGGTTTGAAGACTATAGGATAGAAAGGACATGCTATTGATCTGAAAATGTGATTTTTCTAACCCTGATGAAATGCATATCTCGAGAGGTGGGAGGAAAATACAAAAATATGGCTTACATTATGGGTGTATCTCAGAAATGAAATTCTTCGCATCTCCAAAAACAATTTAGCTTGATCTAAATTCTAAAGGATTAAGAGGCATGTTCATCATAGCCTGCTATTAGTTAATGGTGTTGTTCAATATGCCTCATTGGTAATTACAGCATTTTTTTATCCATGTAAATACGTAACTTTGGTTAGTAATACAAATACAACTGTGAATAATTGCACCCCATCTGTATTTTTAATTTATAGACCACTTTTTTTTTTTTTTAATAAAATGTCTTCTGGTAAAGCTGTGTACTGATATTAACAATCATAAGTGTTATTGATCTGCCCACTCTTTAAATGCAGATTTTTTAAGAAATAATTGCACTATGATGGTGTCCCACACAGCCTCAGTATTTTCTAGTAAAATGAGCCTTTACCATGGCAAAAGTGCGCTTAAGCTCCCTGTTAAATACTTCTATTTATCATCCAGTATTGCCTATTTTTCCTTATAAGTTATTTGTGCAAAGTGATGTGTCTCCTTTGTTTTACGGCAGCTAATTTACAGCGCTATTTGTCTAGAGAATAAAGTAACCTCATCTGAAAAAAACATTGCAGGCACATGTAATGGGTAAGTGAAGAGATGGACAGATATTAGAATGTATGCACAAGATCCAGAGTTTTTATTTAAAAATGGAAATTGCAGGCAAAAAAAAATAGCCTCACTGAATCAAGTTCAAGAAATGACCTTTGGTATTTTTATTAATGGCATTTCCACTCCCTTTATTTGATTTAATTCAGAGAAATACCTTTTATTTAATCTATTTTTTATTTCTTTGCAATGCCTTGGGTTTAATTCCATATTTTTCCTTTTAGCTGATTTTGAGGTTTTTTTCTCTTCTAATTATTTTTCAGCTGCTCCAAAGCAAATGTTGTCTTTGGAGTTCAGATTTTAAATAACAGATGGGTATCTTTTTCCTCTGTGCTTCAAGAGGAGTTTTAGCAATTTTTTTTTAAAATATGAGTTTGCAATTATATAAAGTAAATGTCTATGTATTATATTTATAATATTAAAATAAAAAAAAAAATATTTATCAATCATGAATAACAGCTAAAATGTCTGAATTTCTGGATACTCAAGTGCCAGAACATAATTATGTTTTGGCACAGAGTAGCAATGCAAAGTAGAAACAAAGTAGCTCTTCTGTTTCTCCATCACAGGTTCTGAGGGGGCCAGGTGCAAATATTTCCTGGAGAGCAGTGTGTAATCTTGATTTGAGCCATATTTAACCTCTCTTCAACAGTGCCCCAGAGGTTTTCAACTACCACAGATACAATTTGAGCTGTGCTTACTGTGTTTCAGAATAGGAGAAAAGGCTTTGGTTATAGCTGATGACACTTGTCTCAGAAGAGGAGAGAACTAATTACTGCAGGTTGCCTAATTACTTTTTTTGAATTTTCTGGGGTTTCCTAGGTTGATAATATCAACTGCAGAAAAGGTGGTAGAATAATGTAAATAAGAGGGAACAGGCCAAATTTTTAAGCACTGTATAGAAATATCTGACTCAGGATCTGTGTCTCTTCCTGTACAACACTGAGACAGTGGGGATAAGGGAAGTTTTAATATGAAAAGAACAAATATTCTCCACTTTTTTCAGCTCTCAAAGATATCCACACACTTGGATTAAAAATACCAATCATAGCTTTTCATTTTCTTTTCATTATTCAGGTCTTGTTCATTGGTATTATAATCAGATTAAAAAAAAAAAAACTTGCTGAAAAACCACAAGCTCTTTGATAACTGATTGCTGATTCTCTAGTTGTGAAGAAGTGGTAGGAATAGACTTCAGAAATATTAAGAGCTTTCAGGCTGTTGTAGTTTTCTTCATAAATTACCTTTCTATATATACATTTTTTTAAAAAGCAGGGGGCGAGGAGGAGAGAATGCTGTGTTCTTTTGGTTCATGTTTTGCTTTGGAATCTGTAGAGTCTGCTCACACCACATCTGGGGGTTTAGCTTGTCAGTGGAAGGGTTTTCCATGGTGAGCATAAGGTTATCAGCTAAATAATTCATTCCATGGGCTGCAGCATTATGAATAACACAACTCCTGTGAGTTAGGTGAAGGCTGTCAGGAACATGTGAGATCAGCTCTACAGAGAGAGCTGAGAGCTGCATGAGAGAAGCTTAAAAGATGATGGTGTCTGAACAGTAACAAGTGAAAACAGCTCAGCCAAAGCAGCATATCTAGTGTGGAATTAAGTCCTGCACCTGAAAAGTAAGATTTTATCCTTTGTATGCACTTCAGATGAATAGCACCAGAAAAAGTGCTGTCATCAGTGAACTGCTTTGCTCTAGAGGTTAGGTTTTCAGCAGATTCAGGCAGCAGAACTAATTAAGAATTAACTCTGCCAGCCAGTGTCCCACATTGCATCAGACACCTGCCATGCAGCTAAATCAGAGTGCTTCAGCAGAGAAAATGAAGCAGCTGCGCAAACAATATGAATTCTTGCAGAAAAGGTTTTTTTTTTTTTTCTCTGTATGACCCTGCCTTGCTTCCTCACTAAGTGTAGTGTACTTAGCTTCTGGCTTATATGTATTCATGGCTTCTTCTACTGATCCTTGACCTTTCAGCTACACATTTATAGATCTTCTCTCCATTTTTATGTTGTGGCCTTTTTTAAGTAACATCTTCGGCTAAAGGTCATAAATTAAAAAAAAAGCCTTCCTAAATTTATTAAATAACACCTTTCATTTTATAAATAATCTGTTGTCAGAGTAACACACAACTGGAACATATGTGATCTCTCTCACTCTTATAAAGCAGCATCTCGTTTATCATCAAACCTGTACATCTGAAAGTATTGGGTGGAGCAAAACTTTTACAGAGAAACCGAGTCCCTGGGGGTGTTAATAGCCATTCCTGCTGTTCTTGAGCCACAAACTGCTTACCAGAGTATTTGTATGCTGCAGCCACATCAGGTGGATTAGCTTTAAACTCCTGGACTGCCAATGATTTTTAAAGAAATAGATGTCACACCTTCAGGCTATATTGCCAGATGTTTTACAGATACATCAGCTGGGAAGTTGCAACCTTCACTTTTATGCTTGAGAATTAAAAAAGTGTTCTAAAAATAGCCATTTTCCTTCCAAATTGCATAGAATTTTTTCATAATGTCTCTGCTGACCTTGCCCTAATGCTAATCCTCTTTTTCTGTGGTTTTAGACAATCCTCTCTGTTCTGAAGCAAATAGTATCACTGACAACTAGAAATAAATAAGCAGAAAATAAATCCTTCCCTGCACCACTCCCCTTCCTTCCTTCCTTCCTTCCTTCCTTCCTTCCTTCCTTCCCTTCCTTCCTTTCCTTCCCTTCCTTTCCTTCCTTTCCTTCCTTTCCTTCCCTTCCTTTCCTTCCTTTCCTTCCCTTCCTTTCCTTCCTTCCTTTCCTTCTTTTCCTTCCTTTCTTCCTGTGCCAGACACCACTTTGGACCTGTCAAAAATCTGACTTCTGCTAGCAAGGACACAGGAGCATTTGTGTTAATAAACACTGAGACCAGGAATGTTTCTGGCACATGATGGACACTGCGCTACCCCTGGCTCCAAAACCAGTGGTTTTAGTTCCTGTCCTGCCATAAACTTCTTGTGTGAATGTTGCTTAAGGTTAAAGCCACAAAAATTTTATGATATTTTATTCATGTCTCAGCTGTCAAGGCAATCTCATGAAATGCCAGTTTCACTGCCTTTCTCTTTCCCCTCATGTCTTCATCACCTTCGTACTTCTGGGGATTTACTGTAAAGCAAGTCACAGAGCTGATCTGGTTTGAATATCTTTCTTTGGCAGGGAGGAGGGGAGCATAATGTCAACAGCTCTGAAACATTTATTGCTCTGTAGCTTGCCTTTTCTTGCCAAACAAGTATAGATGGCGTGTAAAAGGAGTGGCTGGTCTGTAACAGAAACCATGCAAATCTGTATGTTAGAGTGTGAAGGAGATGTTTCACACACCTGTGGAATGACTGGTAACTGAGCAGGCTGTGGGGTTTTTTTCCTGAAACACTTAAGATGCTGGCTAGAATTTCCCAACTGCTACCTATTTGAGAAAACTCATAAAAGAGCCCCTTTCACAGTAACAGCCAGACTCAAAATTTTCTAGTGCCTTTCTTTTCACTGTTAAATTGCTTTTTGTCTGTGCAGTATATGTTTATTGTTTTTGCTCCTACTGCTGAGCTGCAGATCTACCCACATTTTTATTTACATATTCCCAAGAATATTCTTTGTATATTGAAAACTAGGCTAGCTTTCAGAGAGCGGAAAACATGAAGAGAAATTATCCCACCTAGGAAGGATAACTTGGGAGTAGTTTTTCCTTTCTTCTCATCCTGTCCTTTCTTTAAGAAGAAATTTCTTGATTTTTTTTTTTTATTATACCTATGCAATCTGGTACAAAAAATGGAAGGTTTAGTGAACTGATATGTTATGAGCAATGTATAAAAATAATCCCTTTTCTCTAGGGAGCAACACTGGTCCATTTTGAATCCATATCAAAAAGTCAGCTAGATGAGTTCAAGCACCACATGGTTTTGATTCTATCAGAGAATTTGATTCTATCAGAGAATGACTTGTTGCCATTAAAAGCTGCAGAACTTAATCTCTGTGATAAAACAGTAAAAAACTTCAAGGTTATGTAGTCAGTCCTGTCATCATCTAGAAGAGATCAGCCTCTGCCCACCCCACTCTCACCCAGGATACTAATGAGCAGGGAGCTAAGGGAGACTCATGGCACATCAGTTGTTGGAAACGCAGATGGACCAAGAGATAAGGGTCCATAAGAGATGGACCAAGGGACATAGCAAAAATAGTTCTTCTCTCAGAGTCCAAGCAGCACCAAATTATGGGGGGAACAAAGGAGTCCCAGCAAGTCTTTCTTGCTGCTGACAAAGAGAGATGGACACCAAGAAATATGATTGTAACCTTGCTAGTGAAAGAAAGAAAAATAATGGCTCTGAGAACTGCCACTGATACTGGCAGCATTTTGAGGCAGTTAGGAAGCCTCAGTCCCCTTCCACATCTGATTTTGACTGCTCTTTTGCGTTGGTGGCTCCTCATGGCTAGTTACCTTCTGTTTAATGGCAGCTAATGGCAGTGCTCTAGAGGGAGGCTGATCACTAAGCACAGTCTGCGATATTGATTGACTTCAGTTTAATACAATTTCTGCAGATTGTCTTTGTGATTTGAGGCAAATCAGTCTCAAATATCTGCAGCTTAGGTTTCCTATTACAAAACATGAAGAATTACATTTGTTAATATTTTAGGAGTAGCTGGCAACTTCAGTGCTTGGAGATTTCTTTCCAATCCTGGTGAAGGAACCCTTGTCGAGTACTGTGAAGCTTAAGAGCACTTCAAGTTAATTTTAGTTTAATTAGTGTTAAGTGCAGTTTCCTGTTCTATTAAAATTATCTTTTGTAATAATGGATAAATATTCATACTGGGTTTATAAAGATATCTTTCAAGCCTGAAGCTGTGGAGATAAGTGGACACACTTAGAGTTTCGTTCCTTTTTTCAGAGAAAATGTTTCTGGCTGTTAATACCACACAGAGAACACCCATGGCAAGTACAATGACCTGTGTATTATGTGATAAAAACTAAAACAGCTATGCAGCAGGTATGGAAATGAAATTGTAATGAATGAGTAGAAATTAAAGCATTAAGCTGATTGCACACTTGACAGCTTTCACCACACATTTGCTGACTGGGCTTCTGACTTACCTGATGATGATCAGAGGAATGAAATACACCAGGAAAGCCACAACTGTCATGTAGGGGATCCAGTAGGAGTCATCAGGCCAGAGAGCCCAGCACTGCACTTCCCCATTGGAGAGCTGCCGTTTCCCAAAAATAATCAGAGTTGGTATGGAAAACAGGAAAGAGAGACTCCAGGCCACTCCAATGAGCACTTTTGCCTGCCTTTCTGTGTAACAGAGTCAAACAGACAGTGTCAGTGGGGTTGCTGGTGTGAGAGAACCCTTGCAGCACTATTGACAGAAAGGGGGGGAGAAGGAGGAAATTCTGTGAAGAAAGAGAATTTTAGGCTGCAGCTGGCTGGTGCTGAAAAGACTTCAAAGGAGAAAAAGGATTTCATCTCTTTCTCATGATAAACTGTCATGCCATTAGGAGCTTGTATTTTCAAGTTTTATTTAAGGATGCTTAGGGCCTGTTGAATCTGAAACACTGTGAGAAAGGCACTGGTCAGGGTCAGCAAGTCAGAAACATGAAATGCAAATGGTACCTCTATGCCACCAAAAGAACATCACTTATGGATGTAAAGGACCCCAGACCTGCCCTACTGCATGCCTAGTGATGCACCTTGAAAAGAAAAGAGAGAGAAAGATTGCAAAACATTTCCTATGAGGAAAAAGAAAATGTGTCAGTTCAGGATCAGAGCAAGACTGCACAACCAGCTGCCTTTAACTCCATCTGCAACTTCACTGTCCCAGAGGAACATGGACCTGAAGAGCCTGGGCATCTCCTGCACTTCTCTATATGATGATGGGGATCAAATTTAGCTCCTGCTGATGAACCCAAGCCATGCCAGGAGTGGACTGCTAACCACAAGACAGGGCAGATGTTGGTGCTCAAGTACCCAGCCCTGTTTTATCTGCTGCAAAATACAGGAATTGGGAGATCCTGCAGGACTTCATGGTGAAGGAACTAAAGGACCCCAAAACCTCCATCAGGTTTGGATTACTGCATCCTTTTGACTTCTGGCCACTGCCAAGTGAGGAAAAGGAAGTGGGAAATGAAATTATGTCTGGTGTCACCCATAAGATTTTGTAAATATCAATGGGTTGGAGCAAAAAGTTTCAAGGCTTTAATTTTCAAAAACCTTCATCTTCTGGCTAAAATCCAGTTAGCTCTAGCTGAAAAGTGTGGGGAAAAAGGGTTTATCTGTGGAGTACCCATGATTATCAGTGACACTTATTCCTCCTCAGCCAGATTGCAAGAGGAACACATATGGGGACAGATATATATATTTTTTTTTAATCTGGGAGATTTAGTGTTCAAATATTTTATTGTCCTAAAAAATACCCAAGGTTGTGTGTGAAATAGACAACCACTTTAAATTATGCATGTCAAGAAAAATGTCTTTCCTCCTTGAAGCTCAAAGAGCAATACAAAAGCATGTGGGTGAAACATTCAAAAAGTAATTTTATGCTTTATAAAACATCAGTTGCAAATACTCAGTTATCCTGCTCATTTTTAAATGCTACCCATGTTCAGGAAAGTATGGTCTTGCTAATCTAGGGCTTAAGGGAACTCTGATGACATCTGCGTAAGTGAGAGGGTTAGATTAAGGCTATAAATATTGTACAGGCAAAAAAAGAACTGTGAAATTTCCCAAAGCATAACAGAATAAACTTAGCAAAAGGAATATTAAGAATAAATTTAAAAAAATATTTCCTCACAGAAAGGACATTTCAAATGTAGCTAACTACTTAAATTACAATCATGCAAGCCTTAGTGTTTTTCTAACTATAAAAGATGAGAGCTGGAAAAGAAACTTTATTTTTTCTTTTTTTTTTTGTACAGTATATTGAACAGAACTGGGCAATTTGGGTTGGGCAATAGTGGCGTTTCTTTGTGTTTCATTACCCTTTTCCTGCAATGTTCATTTATTTTTGTATTTAAATGTCCCTTGCATTTGGTAGAATATGGCCTTGCTATTCTAAAGGGCTTTACAGGACACTGATAGGTAAACAGATTTTTGTTTTGTTGGAATAATGATAATTTTCTGCCTCACCAGCAGGGCTTTTTTTATGCTGCATTTTTAATTGTTGCTCTAATATGCTCAAAATGCCAGCAAATCACATAATTAGAACTGTATCAGTTATAAATGAAATCAAACAAATAACTTTTGAAATACAATATTCTGTTGAACCAGTCTGGGCATTTTCCTTTAGAGCTTTTCAAACTGGGGTGGCCAAGACTAACTCCCAGGGTTGGAGTGGGAATCTCAGCTGTGAGCTCTGGCTCTGACTCTCCTAAAAGATGTTTCCTTGTGACTGTGTCCCCCTTGCTCTGCTCCCACCATCCCTGCACTGTGACAATGGGTTTGAGTACATCTCTCTGCTCCCAGCAATATAGGAAAGGGATCACCTCTTGGAAGGAACTTGATGCTTCCTGCCATCAAGAATGTCAATGCTATGCAATCCTTTGATTAATTGAGTGCCACCTTAAAATTAGGTTTTAAATCCAGAGAGAGCAGAGCTGTTCCAGAATCGCAGTGACAGCACTGTTTTCAGCCCAAAGCCACGCCATCAGTTTTACACCTTTTTGAGTTTTGTCATTTTCTTGAGCAGTTCTTTTTCCACCTGTTGTTTAGTTTGCATATATCTTTCCAACAAATACTTCATCATGTTTTCTGCTATAACTTCTCAGTTTTTTTTTTTTATCTTAATTTTACAATTTTTTCTTAGTACCCTTTTGGTTGTAGAATTAGGTGTATCATAGTAAAAGATTTAGGATTTAAAGGCATATTTCTTTCCCATACTGCACGTTCTCTGGTCATTTATGTATTTGAAAAGTATAAAATATTCAGCTGTTGAAGTTTGTTTTCTTAAAAACCATACAAAGAACAGCTCATTGCAAATACTTTCTAACAGGACTTGAGGCAAGTAACTAAATCACAATTTTAAGAAATTGTTTGACATTTTCAATGTGGAATGTTTGATTTTTTTTTTTTTAATTCTAAAATGATATTTCAAGGCCACATGGAAACATAATTTTTCAAATCAGTAAGAAGAAAGAACTCTTTTGTTTCTTGATTGAAGGATTTTGGGGGGATGAGTGTTTCATTTTGCAAAGAAATTTGCCACAGGTTGACTCAGAACTATTCATGAAGTTCCTCTGTGTCATCACCAATGACAAAGATTTGTAAATCTCTTTGTTCTCCATCTGTAGAATAGCTAAGAGGGCATTTCAAAAGCGTCCCACACAGCACCTCTGCAAGGAATACCTGGGTGCAAAAGGTGATTATTTTATGTATATTCCAGAAAGCTGCTATGAGCCTTCTTTTGGATTTACAGCTCTCTTTTTTCCTTTGAACATGCTCTTTGCTTGTCCATCAGTGTGTAGCCAGACCTTACAAGATGCAGATGGTTTTTGTCAGTGTTCTCTCTGCTTGTGACCTTTTTCCCCAACCAGAGCTGCACCCAGCTGATGATTTTGCTACTCTCGACTGGGGACAATGTCTGCTTTTCTCCAGTTTAAAAAAAAAAAAAAAAAAAAAAAAAAAAAAAAAAAAAAAAAAAAAAAGACCCTTCATGGTCTAGGTATAGGAAATGGGATTTTAAAAAGGCTTTTATGAAGATTTGAAGAGATTTTTCATGGGTTCTTTTTCAACTTCAAAGTGCTTTTCAAAGATTACCCATCAAATTCTTTACTATACCCAGGCAGTAATTTAACAAGCACTGCTTCTCCTGTACCATGCATGAAGAAGAAATGCCAGCGGGTCTGTCCCACAGCTCATCCTGCTCAGCCAGCAGGTTTATGAGCCCCCACCCTGCCTGGTTTATGAGCTCTCCTGAAGGAGCTGTAAAGCAATGCCACCCATCCCAAAGCCTGCTGGGAAAACCTTGATATCCATATCCCTGTTCTGAAAGAGTTGATCTGCACTCTGGGGAATGTAAAGCTAAATTTCACACAAGTTTTTGAAGCTTTCAGACCTTAACATCTGCCAAAGCTGTGCCACTGTCTCAGCTGTGATTGACTCACACATTTTTAAGGCCAGGAAGAACCATTAATCTGATCCCCTGAATAGAGCTGTCTGGCAAAAGCCATCATTACTCCAAAACAAGAATGATATTTGCATCTGATTAAAGCACATATCCAGACCTCATGGTTCTTGTAACCGTTCTTCTTCCTCCCCACCTGCTATTTCTGTTTCTTCATTCAGTGCAACATACTTGATGCCCCACTTTGCCTCCGTGGGGAAGAAATAATTTTGTTTAAACTGTACTGCTAAGAGGCCAGGGTATATCTGAATATTGTAAAAAAAAAAAAAACAACTGAAGCCAAACAGACAGAGGAAATTATAAGAAACAATAAATATCCAAACTTATATGCTATCTCTTTTGAAGATACATCAAACTATTGTGTGAATTCTCAGTACCACACCCTCCATCCGAGTTATTTTTTAATGTGAATAAATAGACAGTGTAGATGTTGCAGCTTGTACAGTCAGTAGAGTGGAACAAGGGATAGCTTTTGCCCATTAAAACCTTCTGAACTTGCAGGAATATAATGAATACCATTATACTTTTTAAAATGTCATTTCATTCTTTGCTAACACAATAGTTATAAAAACTGCTGAGGGCTAAGTGGAGTTCAATAAATCTTGAAACCACAGCTACTTCTTCCTTTGGAAAACTGTAACAGAGTTCAAATGTGGCTAGAGCAGGAATGAATAATTCATAGCGACAAGGTTAAGAATTTTGAGAACTAAAAACTATTTAATAATGTCTATAGCAATAACAAGGTACCAAAATTCTCCTACCTCCTTGCAAGAACTTCATGGGGTAAACTATGGCATGATACCGGTCTATGCTTAGTGACACGAGGACGTAAGTTGAGGCATAGAGAAGGACCACCTGGGGCAGAAAGTATAATGAGACAACAGTTGAGACACATCTATTGCAGAAGGTGATGTCAACAAGAACTCTGAACTAGGAATGTTTCAAAATTGACTGGGGGAAAAAGAAAAAAGGAAGCCCCCCCCCCCTTGCATATTTACCCAGGTATTTTTCCTTTTTCCAGTCCACAAAATTTAAAATATTTAATATGCTTTAACATGCTTGACCTTTAAATGAACATTTTCAACATTTAGCACTTCTGTTGCTAGAAAAAATTCTACACAGTGTTTTTGTCAGAGTTTACTGCTATGGGGGCACAAAGCATGAGGTTTTTATACCTGGAAGTAGCGAACGATCCTGCAAACGATATCAGGGGCCATAAAATCTCCCGTGTAGCGCCAAATGATGTCAGTCATTATGTTGATGAGTCCTGTGAACAAATCTACAAAGAAATTAAGTGAAGAAGCATTGGAAGAAGCAAATACACGACTTCAGGTGAACCACAGAGGCAGGTAGGACCCTTGGGATGTATCAGCTCCCAAGTCCTAGGGGCAGTCAAGCCATGACCATTCAGCCCAGTATGCTAGAGGAGCTGGGAAAGCCTCAGAAAACACCCCATAATTAGTGTCTAAGCTTGATTACAGCTGTGACAAACACTGAACCACTAAGCATCCTTTATTCTTTATCTGTTATTTCACTTTAAAAATTCTCCTGCAAAATCACCTGAAGTGGAAACCAAATGCTGCTAAAGTTAGTGGAAATTTTGTCAGGAGTTAATTTGCGAACTTAATTAATTAATGACTAACCATGCCTTGTCAGCTTGAAGTTAACCTCCTTATGCCTGTACTTTTATATTTGCCAAATAAAATACACCTCAGGCTATTTTTGCTTTTTTACTTCTTCTTTTTTTTTTCCTCCTGCAAGAAAAGCTAAAGAGATATTCCAGCCTTTGTTCTTTTTTTTACTGAACAAGTGAGTGCTCACAGAGATGCACATTTTACAAATGAATCACAAGAACTGGTACTCCTGTTTGACATATGGTTGATACTAAGTTTTGTCTTTAAAACCAGCTTCTCTCACTTGGACAAGATAAATATTTTCAGTGCAGTCCATGGAAGAAAATGTGTACCAGTCCAATGTCCTGCCACTTCAAGTAACGTGTCATGTTGCACTTCTTGCACAGGTTATCACAAAGGGAGAAAACAGGTTAGGAAAACTTTTCATGCAATTTTTCAGGACAAAATCAATCAATATGAAGAAACAGTTTTGGTCTATATTACAAAAAAAAAAAAAAAAAAAGTGGTGAGGTAAAGTGTTTCATTTTGCTACCACCATTTTACATTTAAAAATCATCTCTAAAGTTTAGTGTGATAAAGATATTTTAACCTCCCTATCAGAAGATTTTGTTTTGAAATGTATGCCTTTGGAAACAAGATATTTCAACAATTAAAAAAAATGTTTTGAGAAATAAACAGTTTGGGTCATTATTTCCAAGCAAATAGGCATGTGTTTCGCAAAATAGGTTTCTTCTAAGCCCTTTGAAATTACAGAAATTCCAGATATTTCTAGTTGGAAATTGAGATTTCAGCTTAATGCTTCAGAAAAAGCAACGTGTTTAGCTTCACTGGAAAATCAGCATTATTTTTTCTGTATCAGTAATCCTTTGTCTCCTCATTTTCTTCTTTCATTTATCTTCTGCTTCAAGGCTCAGTTCAAAATTAAATTAGTGTAACTACATTGCCTCCCTCCTTATGACTACTGTTCAATTAATACTGGTTTGCTCTTTGGTTTTGCAGCGTTTCCCAGCCCCATTTTCTCTCTCTTCTCTCTTCCCCTGCCTCCAGAGAGAGGCTGGATTGCAGAAAATCTCCAGAAGGAAGTCTGTGGTTTGAAACATTATGTTAAATATCGTTCATTGATTACGGTGATGAGGTAAGGAATGATTGTTCCTCTGATGAGTACAGTGGCTTTAAGACTTTACTGAAAAGACTGCAGGTATGTAATTAAGGCGGTCTTTGAAAAAACCACACAGTTTAAGTGTTTCAAAAAGTGAAATGCATCCTCCAGCAGTGGTTCCAACCGATCCCTTTCCCTTTCTTTGCTCCTGAATTATTGATTCATGTTCTCTCTCTCTACAGTAATGAAATATATATTGGTTCAAAGTATTACACATCAATAGAGCTTCACCTCAGGGCATCCTCCGGCTTTTGATGGTCTGGGCATCTGCCAAGCAGGTGCTAAATCAGGGTTCAGCTCCCCTCAGGAGGGGGAGGGCACAGAGGCTGCCCTCCCTGCTGCCAATCTCAGTGCTCTGAAGAGGAAAGGGAGGAAGAAGGGACACTACCTCAGCTAGCTCCTCATTTCTCTTCACAGCCATCTTCCTATCTCTTTTCAATGCATCGGAGAGTGCTTTAGAGGTGCGTCCTGCAGCTGTGGTGGGAGATGGGACAGCATCCTGGTGATTTCCTTCAGGTGAGCAATTTGGCAGTCCCAGACAACACACTTTCAGCTTACATCCACGTCAGCTTTTTAGTTTGCATCAGGAGTGTGATTTTTAACCTGTGGATGGCCCCCACTTCACTGGCTCATGTGATGGAGATCCCCAGGAGAATGGGCCTTTGTTCAGCTGATGCTTGGCCCAAAATACTCTCCAGGGTTGCCCTCCATGCATCCTACACCATGCAGCTACCAGCCAGTGCTCAGGCTCAGGAATCATGGCAAAGTTTATGCAGCAGAAGCAGATCCCTCTCCAGAAATACAGAATGTGGATATCAGCTCTGTCTTTTCCATGCTAGAGGCCTCTACTCACTGTGTGTCATTACCTACAAATATATCTATAGCCTTAAGTACTCCAGGAGCTTGAAAGACAACTCAGAATTGTCTTTCCCTTGAGAGCTGTTGAGTGAGGTTTTCAGGTGACTGCAGAGGCTTTTAAATGAGACTTAAACGTCACAGCTTTTTTGTGCTGGCAGCCTCAGCTCCTCTCCCCCAGCAGTATGTTTTAAGAGCTCCCTGTGCTGAATTTCAGAATTGTGGAGGGCTCGGCATGAGCCTCCAAGCACGTGCCCCTGAACACAGCACACACGTGTGTACCAAAGCCAATGCACCCAGCTGCCTGTGTGGCCCAAATTTAGTCGGATTTCTCAATGCCTTTAATTATAGAAACATTCTCCCACTCAATGTCCTCATGCCCTCCTCAGGTTTTAGAAATATCTCTTGTCGTTTCAATTCTGAAAGTACCAGACTAACTTTTCTCAGAGGATCCTTCAGTCCTCTGCTGCCTGCTCCAGAGGGTGTTTCTTATCCCATCTCTGCAAAGGACCAGGTTCTCTCAGTATGCCCACACATGTCTCGAGGGTTTGTCCTGCAGACTTTACATAGGGCCACCAAGTAAATAATGTGCTTTGTGCTGGTGATCAGACTATATGAAGGCAAAATGCAGCAAACCTACAAATTATGACAAAGGATTGCTATATCCTCTCCAGAGACACAAGTACCTAGTGCAAAGCTTTATTAGTGATTTAGACACTAAATGTGCTGCTCATTAATTTGTTCTCTTATGTTCATCACACCTTCAATAACTAGACTTTATATTTTTCACACCTTCACAGCTGTTTTTCTTACAAGCCTCTTTTTGCACAAAACCCTAACATGCCAGCACTATAAACCTGGTGGAGAGATAATGAATTGCCAGCAGACCTTTTGCCGAATTAATGTCTGCCTTTACAAAGCTGTCAGTATTTTAAAATGCAGCATTTTTAGGCAGCATTTATCAAAAAGGCCAAAAAATGCCCGAGAAGGAGAAGCACCCTGTAGTTCCCAGAGGAGACTGAAACATGCTGAATATAGAGCTTCCAGCATCTGTTGTTGGGAAATATGTCGGGTATTGAAACAGCTTGTGAAAATCCTGGGTCCTAAAGGTCAACATAACCCAGGTTTTCATCTTTTTAGCAAAATGCCTTTGGATTTTTTTACGGGCATGAGTGAGCGCAGGCATTGCCTCTACACTTTTGAATCCAGGAATCACTTGGTTCAGGAGGTGATTGAAGTAGCTTGGGTGGTGGGTGCTACCTCATATGACTGATCTGAGAAATATAAAAAAGAAATAACTGCCCCTGGAGGGACAAATCTGAATGTCAGCTTGCTGTTGGTGTGAGTGAAACAAATTTTTGTGTCAAAAAGCCCTCCACAGAGAAAGAAGTTCATTATAGAAAGCAAATTAGCAATCTGGTTTGGGAATAGACAGGTTACAACTGTCTCAGATAATATGTTCACAGAAATTCATTGATTTGATGGTATTGCCAAAGGGATGTACCTGTGCAGACTTCAGGATATTCCTTTCGTTACAACTAAGGAAGTTCAGACAAAAATCTGCACTAGCAAGTCTACAAGAAAATATCTCTATCATTTGATTATTACTACTGACACCAGTCTTCCCTCAAGGTACTTACCCTGAGCATGAAAGTCTTTTCTGTCAGAAGTGGAGAGCAGATTGCTGGTAAGCTGCGATGGGTTAAAAAGCTCCACATGTCATCTCAGCTGCAGTTTCAACTTCCCCTGATGAGAACAGTTCTATTAAGTTGGATGTGGTGATCCATGACTTCTTGGTGAAGCTGTGTCTCTTACTAAGATACCCTCTCTCTTTTCATGTCTCTTACAGAGTGATTCCATTTTAACAAGGTATATTTTGTTCTGCTTTGTAAACAGCACCAAGCTGCACAAGGCAACACAATATTTTGTAAAGCAAGATAAAGGGTGCAAGCACCTGGTCAGGGCTGAGCATTTCATATGGCTCATTTTTTTTGGACCTCGTGATGTACATTCCTATCATCCACCACTCCCCAAAGAGTGTATCTCTGGAATCAGAAGCAGCAGTTCACTAACACCTGCCTGCAACAGTGATAGACTCTTAAAACCAAAAGTGGCTTCATTGCCCTATGACAAAAATAAGGTCCTGTCCATGATTTCTGAACTGATGAGGCAGCCACTGCTCTCTGACCTTGCTGCTGTGTATCACGCTTTATGTGCTGTCAGCTAACCAGAGTCAGTGCTGTAAACTTGCTTTGCGAGTTAGCAAAACCCATATCTGATATTTCTACAGGCCTGTGTGTGCGAGAAATTTAAATTAGGTGTTTTTAGGGGTCCTGGAGGCTGGCTTTAGTACAGGCACAGGGCAGAGAGAGCAGGAGAAGCTGCCCTACCTCCTGCAGACACCCCTGCTACTCATTTTTTCCCACTCTTCCCATGGTCTGTACTCTCCACTGAAAATTTCACAGGTGGCTTTGCAAGTATTCACTGCACTAGAAATAATTTTGTAACCACATTTCCTAAAAAAATATGCCTAGCTCTCTGCTCTCATTCAGGACCTGACAGTGAAATAGGTTGTGTCCCTGCTCTGGGCATCTGTAAGACAAGACACTTATAATATGCCTTTTCAAATTATGACATTTTAGCTCTTTAGACACTGAGCCACGAGAGCCTGGTGTGTGGCCTCTCCATGCAGTCACGGTGCAGCAAGGGGCTGTGTGTGGATGCAGGGGGCCTGGGTGCAAGAGTTGCCCTCATGCTTTGACAACTTATTCCTCCGCTTCACAACCCCTCCAGGTGCATTTATCTGAGTTTATGGTGGTTTGCAGCCCCTTGCTCCAGCACTGCAGAGCATCTGGGCACCATGCTGGAGACGGGGCCAATAGGGAGGATGGTTGACAACCCCAGGAGCTGCCATGAATCTGCCAATCCTCATTTTAACTATTTTAGAAGTGTTGATATGAAGCAGATGTGGTTGTTCTTATGCAGTGCAAGGATTCCAGCTCTCTGCCAGAGAATCTCAGGCAAAGGGACAGAAAGTGTGAGGCAAAAATTTGGAGTGCCCTAAGCTTTTGTGGGGAATCATCAAGGACACCCAGAAGAGCTTTCTTCCATTGTGATGCCTGCATTGGAGAACACATTTTGCATTGGAGGAACAGTTTTTCCACAGGTACCAACAACGTGTACTGTGCTGCTCTTGGGCATTTTCCAAGCCTGGCAGCCTGGAACAGAACACCAAACATAATATATGAAGCAAAACCTGCTTGAAAATTGTCAAAAGAAAACCTGCGCAATTGACCTGTTAAAGCTATGTGGATTTTTTTTGTGGCAGAAGTGATGTTTTCTTTCTCTTTCAGGCTCATTGGAAGTGACAGGAAATTTTGTTGAACTGTGTAAGCACCTAATTTATTTGTTGCATTTCTTATATTTCTGCTCTGAGACCCACTTTCTCATGAGATGAGGCGGGCCCTGTTAGGCTAGATGTAAAGGATGGATGCAGCGATGCCCCAGCCTCACTCCATAGTTCATCCAGGTTGAAAGATGAAGGGCTGAGAAAAGCATATACTGCACAGTATCAACCTCTTAAGAAACAGCACTTACAAGAGACCTGGAGATCAGGTCTCTAGGAATTAAAATTCTACATGCCCTGCCATTGTGAAAAGCATTTAGGTTTTGTTTAATATGCCTTTATTAATACATCTCTTCCTACTACACCATTGCTCTGGGGATAGAGCTGGAGGGGGCTGGACTAATCCAGCAGTTCTGCCAAGAAGGAGCATGGCCACCACCAAAACATGGCAGGATAATGGGAACAGTAGCCGCACATCAAATACAGTGGCGGGGGGTGGGCAAAATGGAGGGCTTTGTCTCATTATTCAGAAAAACTGGTTCCTCCCACAAAGTTGAACGAATTACTGGAGAATGGTTTTCTTGTAAAACCAGGATGTATTATGAAACTGTCAGAACAGTAAAGGCAAATAATTTTCATTCAGATGCCCCCTTCTTCCGACCTCTGCAGATACTGTTATTTGGGATTGGCAGTTGCCCTTAGAGGGAATATACAGGGGCAGATGAATTTGGTGATAATTCTGAACCCTAGTACAAAGTTTCCTCTTCCCATCTTGTGTTACTTCCACTAAATGAAATATTATTTTGTTGCATGCGGTTGTTCAGTGGTTCATTCTGTGTAAAGAGAACGTGTCTCAGTGTAAATGCAAAAGACACACTCTTGTGGATCAATTTGTCTTACTTAAACACAGAAAAGCAAGGATATGCCTCCTTAAACGACAAAGAAATCACACTGTAATTCATTGCTGCTGTATATATTTTAAGTGGTGCCTGTACCTGTAGTGTTTTCCAGAAAAAAAATTACCTTCTGAGATACCAAGTACCAAACAGTTCCATTTTAAATTTCCTTCCCCAACATCTTGTATATAGATGCTTCTGCTATTTCTACTGAATCCTCCGTACTAATCCTTTTGCCAACTCTTTACCTCAAGTATGTGAGGGTCTGCAGATTTATATCTTGGTCACAACAGAAACTGCATGATTATTCTCATCTAAAAATGTGGACTATCCTAGGAGTATTTTCTGTTGGTGTAGTTCAGGCATCCAGGTCACTATAGTCATTGATTACCCACACTTCTTCCAACACTGCCTTAGTTGGCTCAGATATTGTTGATGCAGATACTTTAGTCTAAGTAGGAGTGGTAAGGGTAAAGCCTTCTTTCTTCCCTCACGGCAAACTGTAAATCAGACTCCCATGGTGCTCAAGCAGTGACATAGCATGCTGCAGCTCAATTTTTGTTGAAGCTTAGGCTTTCCATTACAGAGTAGTAGATAGTGCTCATTCCCATTTTTGTATCTGCTTTGTCCCCCTGGTGTTTGCTCATAGCATGAACAAAAGCACACTGGTTAGTTTCATTGGCAAATTCCCATGTAAAATCATGTGGAAAAGGCAGATCAGGCAAGTGCACACTGAGCTGTTTTCTATTAAATATGCTGCAGTGCCAGAACAGGCTGAAAATTCATTACATGTGGTCTGGATCTCAGTCCTGTAATTGAGCTGAACATGGCCAAAATGGACTTCTAAGCAATTGGTCTTAATAGAGCAACTAGGTCTCTGTAGCACCACATGATATCTTTGACCTGAATTCCATAAATCCTGTTAATCATTTGTAAACATTTGGTAACCCACTAGGCAATAGAGTTAAAGGGAGTGACTCTCCAGAGAAAACCTGTAAAGCACGTGAACGTGAGTTGAACATATTGGCAGGTGATCAAGTGTGGATATTCTCAGTTCAGTCAGAGAGAAAAAGAGAAGGTTTTCTAACCAGGCAAAGAGCCTGAGAGTCAGTTGGGAAAGAATGTACATAATTCTCTAATCTATCTTGTTGTTCACATTGTTTATAGATAGGTTCTTCCACCGTGCGTCATTCACTGCGCACCAATGGTGTGAGATGTTTTTACTCTAAGACCAATGAAATTAGTCTGCACGATGTTCCCTATAAATAGAGTGGTGCATTTGAAATAAATCAGAGTTCATTCTCTAGCCTTCGACTTGGAGTCTTCTCATTACCATCCTGCTCTACAGTGACAATCAACTACCACATGAAAATGCTGTGTCGTCCTTCAGCCCTTTGCAAAGATGGGTAAAAGGAAATGTGTCAGTGTTATTGTTAGTGACACAAAGACAATCTAAGTAAATAAATATTGCTGCTTTAATATGCAAGAGGGGAATAGAAAAACCCTGATCTTCTTAATGTAACTTCCGTGCATGCAAAGGCTATTTCCAGAATAATTTCTGTTCGTTTGCAACTAGATTTGCTGCAGTACAGATGATGGACTAAAAGGTGCTAATGATGTATTTGTACTTTTGATGTCAAGAGTTTAAAGTCATGTCTTTTAATGGGAGCTAATGAGATCCTAAGTGATGATTCCAGGTAAAGCATAGTCATTATGGCCATGCTCTTGGCAGAACCACACTCGTGCAATCCTATTTCTCAGCATTTACTGCTGGTACATGAAGAAAGACAGGTAGCAAGCTCCACACACCTACCTATATTAAACAATAGAAGTCAAATTCTCATGTAGAGTAGCTGTAAAATAAATGTCCTCTATGTCAGGTGACAATCCTGCCTGGATATCCACCAGGGAATCAAACGGGAATCCATACAATTTAGAGGTGATATTTTCCAAGTAATTCAGAAAGAAATCCATTTCCCCCCTTAATGCTGAAATGTTGGACCCAAGGGATTATACAATTTATCTGCCAAGCACCTTTTATTAAAAACAAAACCAAAAACAAACATAACACAACTGTCATTAGGATTTGAATGTCTGAAACAGGCTGAAGATAGGAAAACCATAATCAGTCCTTCAGGACCACATAACAATTCTGCAGCTGTCAAAACAAGAATTAAGGCTTCCTATAAACTGACATAAATTGGCACAGCAAAAGCTGACTGCTGCTGATGTAGAAAATGCATGGTTCATTTCGTTGACTGTCAAGTGTATCTACAAAACATATTCAGGGCCACCATAGGGCCACAGGAAAAGCTACCAAAAAAAACCTTCCTAAGGTTATCAAAATAACCTTCCTAAACCATGCTCATGTCTGGTTTTGCTCTGGAGCCCCATAGAAAACCCCGAATTCCCCTCTTGCCCTTCATGTTTCCCTGTGCCTCACTACATGCAACAAGAATAAAACCCCACCTGCATAGAAAACCCCGAATTCCCCTCTTGCCCTTCATGTTTCCCTGTGCCTCACTACATGCAACAAGAATAAAACCCCACCTGTTCTTGCACTCTGCCTTGTTCGAAAAATGTGGTGTTTTGAAGAAAGTAATTTATGAAAAGAGACATTAAATGGGACCATTGTTTTTGCAGCCAGACTTAGAGATGCTGCTGCTCCACTTTCCAAAACTATGTTACTGATATGAATAAAGGCTGTGCCTATGCCCCCCATGCACCACGTCTGAACTGTGGCACTGCATGGAGCTGGTGCATCAGATGTTGTCAGTGTGGCCAAGCCAGACCTCTCTGACTCCTTCCCTGGGCTCCCAAAGGGTTCAACCTGAGACCGATGTGAGGGCACAAAAAACCTCCCAAGACCTAGACAGAGCTTTGCTACAATGGAGTCAAAGTCCCCCACCATTGTCAAAAGTATTTGGATTGCATCTGAATTTTAGCTTAAGGGATAAGCCAGCCAGCCAGAAGCTGTGTCAAGGTTGCAATTGCAGCCCAAAATTGAAACTCCAGCATGCTAAAATCATAAGACATTAGTTTTTTCAAAATGCTTTGCTTCTTTTCCTGGCCAAAAATGCATGAGAATCTTTGAGATTAATAACCAGATATTTGGATTTTCCCTGCAGGTAATTCACTGAGATTGATTGACTATAAAGAGTGTAAACAACAACTCTAATTTGAAAGTTAAAATCAATTGACTTGTACCTTTTCCACATCCTGTCAGTCAACATCCTAGCAAAGTACTTCTGAAATTGGAATGTCTTCCCAAATGATGAATGAAGTTTTCTGTTTATTTAAAATTCACACTGAAAATGTAACTGTGGGAAAAAATTAATGAAGATCCAAGCATGTTTATCTACATCTGAAGCAATGAATGGTCAAGAAAAGGATGCGAGGATTTTTACAAACATCTTAGAACCATAGAATTATTTATGTTGGAAATTATCTTTGTGATGAATAAATTACATAATCAACAGACCTCAAAAAATCAGCAATATGAAGAATTTATAACCACTATCATTTCAAGAACATTTTCCACAAGGCACAAAAAATGTATTGTGGAAATATTGTTAGCTGGAAACAATGCTAACCTACCAAAGCACTTGTACTGAAAATGTATTTGGTATACCAATGAGTGAGCATTTAAGGATTTGGAAATAGAATTGAAAATGCAAAACTCTATCTTGCAGGAGTCCATTCATTTGTGAGATTTCAGAATGATCAAATTAGTCTTGAGCAAGAGCAAAATATTTTGTTTGTGGTAGTATCTGCACACAAAGAGGTCCAATAGAAGAACTCAAAACCATTTCCTTTCACACATCCTTTCAAATTCACATTGACATTATAAACCTTGTAAGCGGAGCACAGAGTTATTTAAAAGTATACCTTCAAGGGGCATGGTTTTGGAAGCACAGCTTTGTTTTTCAAATCTTGTTGAATTGATTTTTTCCAGTCTATTTGTATTAGCTGGGTAGAGGATTCACAGAAATGCATTTGTGTATTGTAATTTGCCTTTGATCACAGTAATTTTCTTTCTTGTGTCTCCCAAGCAGTCTTCTAGAAACTGCAGCAGTAATGGTATGCAGCAGTGGATATTGAACTACTTGCAAGCCACTCAGGCAGCTCATAAAAAACATTATTAAAAGGCAAATGCCCTTTGTGCTCATAACTTCTAAAGTACACAAGCTGAAGTGCTTTAATACTTCTAATGCATTTTAATATATTGAGATGTGCTCTCTTGGAATTGCTGTCATGGCTTTCCAGCTGACAGCTTGTGCTCTCCTGCCAGTCACTGTGGTCTGGTTTGACTCTGACTCTCCCTCCAGTTCAAGAAGTCAGGAGTCTGAGCATGGTTTGCTGGGAAGCTCAGTGACTGGCATGTGCCACATACATTCTTTCTGGGGTAATCTCATCTCCTATAGTTGGAACCTTTACAGAGTATCCTGAACCATTGCCCTTCTACTGATGAGTGTTCTCCCAAACCATAGAGGCTCTGGAGAGGTCCAGTCCTGCAAAGGTGCTTTGGCTCACCTGCTAATGTGAATCTGCTCCTAAGGTTCTGGAGATCTGCAAAGGCCACAGAGGACAAGAGCATTTTCTGTGCCCACGTGCTGTGTGTGCTTTGCTGGGTAGAATAATAAAGGAACAATTTTAAAGATAATCCTGATGTTCACTGAGAAAGTGTCATAGTGCTTTATTTTCTGGCTGTATTAAACAGCAATCTTCCTATCCCCTAAGGTCATCCCTTGCCCGGCAACATCTATGAATATTATGTTCAGACATACATAACATTCAGACATATGAGTTTTCTCCTTTACCTGAAGAATTGGGTGCACATCTGAGGATGTGCTTTCTCTCAAAATTACAACCTGTGCAGGTGACCTGGAGCTTTCCCCAGAAAGAGAAGAGCAACAAGACTTATTGTAGAATCCAACTGCTGATTAAGTATTGCTAATACTTATAGTGTGATTGGGAATTCTTCTATCATTTTGTTATTTTCTGTAAATTTTGGTGTTATTGTCTTCATCTTTTTTTCCTATCTTAACTAGTTCTTTTGTAAACTAAGCATTAACTCTATACTGTCTACAGGGTCCAGGTTTTATGGCTTTAAGAAATATTTCTGCAAAGTGCAGTCAAAAAGGATGCAGGATATGTTGGAACATCTAAAACCTTCACACAGACAATAGGCACCATTCTAGTCAGTATCAAATTGTCCACATATGATTTATTTTTTCAGTTGGCCTCAAGATCTTTATCCCAAATAACAATTTCTCTATTGGCTCATGACTTGCCCTAAAATGGAAATTACTTTCCTTTCTGATGTATTTTGGTGTATTAGTGACTTCTCTTTAATAGTGAGTAAACTGTACTGCCTTCATTTTCTCCTCTCCACTGCTCCCCTCCCCATTCTCCACTTCCAGCTCTGAATGTAGATACTTGATTTGGATAACTTTGGTCTATATAGGAGTGTGAGTGCTGCTGCCAAAAAAAGCACTTAGAAGTTACTTTCAGTGGTGGAGTTTATGCCTCCACTGTAACCAAAAGAAGTTAGTAGGCAGAGGGCTGAAATTCAGTTTTAAGTATACAAGTTTTTTCATGCTCCATGCCTTTGGACATGGTATGCACTTACAGTAAGGTAACTTCAGAGTGCAAAACATGCTTTTAATGCCATAGCTGACAGAAAATTCATACTTGAGGCAATATACACACACTTTACCCTGCCCCAGACACAGTGCAAAACAATTCCATGCTGATTTCCATCAACCCTCCATTTTCTCCAAGGCCTCAGAAGACGGCCAACACTGAATCTTGTCTCACTTGTTCTACAACCAGGTCCCAGTAAGCTGGGGTGCTACATGCCCACACTACTCAAAAACGTCTGGTTTAACAAGCATTTGGTAGACATGTGACTGCCTTTGAGAAATACCTGAGGAGAGCAAAAAGTGCTCTATATTGAACAAACCCAGTTGATTTATTTACTGCAGGAAGGCAAACTGGGAATTTAGGAGGCACTTGACGAGTACCATGTTGTGGTGTCCCATTGAACCTGGCAAGCTCTAAGTACCAGCATACCCATGCAGGGAGACTTAGAGATGGTCTTCACTTACAGCCAGAGTGCAAAGGCACAGGATACATCACTGATTTGTTTGTTGAAAAAGTTTCAGTGTTTGAGAGAGAAGATTTTACAGCATATTATGAGAGGATGCTTCAGAGAAACTAGGTTGATGTGCAACTGATGTGGTTGTCACTTATTAATATTAGATTAGACACCTTGGCAAAGCAAAGATTTCAGGTGGGTAGTTTTATCACTGTGCTGTCTTTTATGCATTAAAATTTCATTAGAGTTTCTGTCTTAGAGCAATGAGATTTGCTACTAATAACTGTTTGACACAAATAAACTTACTTGATATTTGAGTAATACAGCACTATAAAACCTCATCAGAGCAGATCATCAGAGATTGGAGATGCATGGATTCCATGAGTGGATTGGTACTGTGGTAGAGTCTTCATGGGTCTCATGCTCCCAGTACTGTGAGGATTATTCAAATGGAGTGTGCCATCTAACAAGCTCAGTACTTAAAATGTGTCAGGCTTTCTGTGTGCCTGCGTGAGCTTCTGACAGGGATAAGATTGATTCTCTGAATGAAAAATGGAGGAAGTGTTCATGGTATCTTCCTTTCAAAAAGATGAACAAAATACTGAAAGACCCTTTCTTTACCAGGGTTATGTACAAAGCTGTCCTCAGGAGTGGTGACACGGGATTCCATGCTAAGGATGAGGAAAAAAAACCTCTACTTTTCAGGCCTTTTAGAGGGAATCTGCTACCGACTTCCATGAGTGACCTTGCAGTTCTTAAGAAAAAGCTTTAAATAAGTATGTCTTATATAAAAAAAGAAATGAAGAAATTAAGAAATGAAGAATGTCTTGATTTCTGAAAGTTTTGCATGTTTCATTAAACAAAGATGACTGAGTAGCAAATGGCATTTCTTGTATTTCAGCTGGCTTATCAGATATCACTGGAAAGGCAGTTTCATAACAAGCATTGAAATCACCATATTTAATATACCTTAAATTTTTTCTCTGGACTTACTAGTAATATAGCAGTAACTCCAGCACTGCCATAACACATTAGAAAAACAGTGATTATTATACAGTCCCTATCTCTGCAACATGGAAGAGCCATTTTCTAAGAGGGCTCTCCATCCTTTCCACGTGTGACATCAGCTCCTGATTTTCTCTCTGCCTATGGGAGCTGGAAATGAAAATGTGTAGAAATCATTCTTCCATTCAAGACTAGAAAATGTCTATCAAAAAGACCAATACCATCTCAACATGTATATGGGTTTTTGTTTGTGGGTTTTGGTTTTTTTTTTTTTTTTTTTTTTGGAAACAAATAAACATTTCTTTTTTGCCAGGTATCTTCAAGTTCCCATAATTTTAAAACAAACTGTCTCCTCATGCAGACAACTCCTTATTCCTCACTTCTAGTGTGCAAGTTTCTGGCATATTTGAATAATGTTTTGCCTATTACTCTATTTTGCCAGTTTGCAATGAAAGTAAAAATATCTTGCAAGAAAAATTTCCTTTTGTTTGTTATCAGTAACCTCTAAGAAACTGGCATAATCAACCACTTCTGCTTTTCAGTGCTGTTATCCTTGTTCCTTAAGAAATAGCAAAAAGTTTGAATTGTGAATGAAATGTTTCAAGATTTTTCCAGATGTAATTTCTATGCTATTTGACTGATCATGTTCTTGTTAAGCAGGTCTTCACTCTTCTTTCTTGCTTGCTACTGTCTGCAACATAACATAATAGGAGTGGAAAAACATGTGACTTACCTGCAAGTTTTTTTTTTTATTTATTTCAGGGCTGTGGTGTGTGGGTGGGTGGATGTGGGTGTGTATTACATGTGTGCAAAAACAGAATCAGATCACCATTGCATCCTTCAGTAATTGTAGGTGGTTCTTTCCACCAACACAGTGGGACACAGCACTTATAGGCACTGAACTCAACAATCTTAAGTTCTTTCCTAACCTAATCTATTCTGTGATCCTAAAGATTCTCCTTTAAGGCTAATGATGCTGCTGTAGTGTTAATGCACAGGTTTGGAGTAATATTTTGTCACTTAAACTACACTTTTGTTCCATATCCCATTTAGGTCTCTGCAACTACCTGAAAGGACATTGTAGAAAGTTGGGGGGCAGTCTATTCTCCCTAGTATCAAGCAATAGATTGAGAAAATGGCCTGTGGTTGTGCCAGGGGAAAATTAGTTTGGATATTAGGAAAGACTTCTTCACATAAAAGGTGGCCAAGCATTGGAACAGGCTGCCTAGGGAAGGGGGTTAATCATCATGCCTAGATGTATTTAAAAGAGATGTAGATGTGATATGCAGACATGATTTAGTGATGGAGTCGGCAGTGTTAGGTTGGACTCGGTCCTTTCCAACCTTAACGATTCTGTGATTCTATGAACAAATTGTCTTTTGGGCAGTGCCTAGAAAATATTGGACAAGTTCCAGATGGCAATTAAGAAACAAATCTGAGCACAAAAGAAGTAATCCTGCACTTTCCGTCAGGTAACTTTGCTATGCCTTGCTGTGCTTAAAAATAAACAAACGGAAAGGTTCTGAGAAACACCTTCTCTGTAAAACTTTGTGTTTGGGGATGGGATTTGAGTCAGAGCCTTCTGAGGTCTGATTGAAAAGGAGGAAGATTAGGTTCTTAGTTGTCAAAAATGAATAGTAATTCTGACATATTTGGTGATGTATGAACACTGGAGGGATTTATATAGTCAACTTTAGAGATCTAAATTAGAAATTGAATCCTTCTGTGCAAGTCAGTGAAACTTAAGCCCAAGTATAGAGCTACTTGGAGTGTTTTGCTCTGTTGGCTATAAATTGAGCATGGGGAGGGTGACTTTGTATCTTACACACCTACAGTGAGGTGCCTAAAATAGGTGGCATGAATAATCCCTAAAATGAATACCAGTGTGCAAGAATGCAGTCATGAGATTTAATCCAATTATCTCTGTGACACTTATGTCCCATTTTTCTTCCCAGGACTGATGTCAAGATGTGGGCTTTCTTCAGACCTACTTCTGTACACATAGCAAGAGGCTAACAGGGCATCTGCCCTCCACCCTCCCTGCTATTACACAGAATCACAGACTATTCTAAGTTGGAAGGCATTCTCAAGGATCACCAAAATCCATCTCTTAAGTGAATGGCCCATATGGAGATCAAACCCACAACCTTGGCATTATTAGCACCAAACTCTCACCAGCTGAGCTAATCTCAGTATTAATGATGTTGTATAAAGCAAAAGGTGTAATTTTCCAAATAACAGTAACTTCCTCAGGTGGAGAAGGTCACAGATTAAAATTGCTTTGGTCAAAGACCTGCAATTGTAAATTGCCACCTATGTAGCCAACCACCCAGCTGTAAAACAAGGAATGTATCTGAAGATACTTGCCTAATCTGCATTTCACTTGGCTGACTAGAAAAGTTACCAAGATTAGAATTTTGTTATTCTTTTTTCTGTTTCTTTCAAATACCACATGGCTGCTCTAGCATATGAGACCAGACCATACTGCATTTTTGTCTTGCAGCCCTCAAAGTGCTGTAGATGCCCATACCAACCTTTATAATCTCCACACAACCCTGCTGGTATCAGCAGAGCTGTGACAGTTCAGTAACTTAGCTGCACAGTGCAACGGTAGCACAGGGTTAGAGAAATTATATTGCAGATGAAAGTGGAGGAGTAAAAAGCTACTGGCAAAAAAACCAAACCAAAACAAAACAAAACAAAAAAAAACCCAGCTGAAAGGAAATGCTTTCATTTTAGTCACACAGATGTCTAGTGAGGAAAACCATTTGTATGCAAAGATCTGAAGGAATGACAGCTTGTTTTGAAATAATAGAAATGGTAAATGTGGACCTCCTATGCAGAAATCTGTAGGTGGGTAAGTGGATCAAGTTTAGGTTGTGTGTGTTTGTTGAAATAAGAAAACAATGCCTTTGATAAAGATAGGGCATAGAAGATCCATTCATCACTTTTAATCCTTTCAGAAATGACTTATTAGCCAGGAAAAGCAAACAGAGCAACTGATTCCATCTTAGTTTAAAACTGCATGATCTGGGGTGAATTTGAGGAGATAGGATTGTCTCTAAGATGTTACACTGATATTTCTTATTTCCTTTCTGGGTATGTCCAGGGGCCCAAACCTTAGGGATGGCATTCAGAAACACTCCCAGATGACTTAGGAATGGAAGTCTTGTGCCTGCTTGTGATTTTAAACATACACATACACTACAAAGGAATAATCATTGCACACTGTATTGCATACTTATAGGCATGTTGCAGTTAGATTTTCCCCTGCTTTAGAAGCAAGAGAATTTATGATCTAAAGCCTGTTAAGTCCCTGAAGGCCATATAAGGAAATACTCAATGTCTTTGTACAAGAATCAACACATCTACAGAAAATACTTCATAACTCAAAAAGAAACCAAATTAAAAAAGGATATATCTGGCTTCAGAGTGTTAAAGTGATTGAGATACAGATGAAATGAGGGCATATCATCTTTTTTGCTAAATTCTCAGGTCCCAGGTGGTCCACTGGAATGTGAAAAAACAACACATGACCATATCCTACACTAAACGTGGTACTGGAACTACTGACAAGCAGAGAGAGTGTGTCTGCTGTTTTGCATTTGCAGAGGAAGACACAGTTTCTATCCCTAGGCACTCTGAAAATTCCACACTGAGTCCTTATGTAAAATGAACACATAAACTGTCCCCTTCCAGAACAATTTAGTGCAGCATTAAGGTACTGTACTTTGAGGAAAGAAAATACTTTTTTCATGAGTTCTCCTTGCCTGTGTGAACCTCAGCTCTGTGCTTGGGTTTAAGCTGCAGAGTGATTTTTGCTACCTGAAAGGAATCTGAAGATCACTGTTCACAGAAAATAGACAGAAAACCACTGGTTTAAGGATGTCTGCCTAGTGGGTTGTGATTGCATTAATTACAAGTCATGAATCATGGACATCTTGTTCCTGCATTTGTAAGATTAAAGTGGGCTATTTAAATAAAATTATTACAGGGTTTTTAAGGGGATGATCATGCTTGCTTCCAGTAGCAAATTACTTTGATATTGCCACTAATGGGAGGGACATTGCATTCTACTCCTATACTCCTGTAGCAACTGCACATCAATCAGCTTTTTTTTTTTTTTTTTTTTTTTTTTTTTTTTTTTTTTTTTTTTTTTTTGTGCTAGTGCTGTTCTTTCCTACTGCAGTGAGCTCCAGTGGATAGAATCTAAGCAAACACAAATACTGTGTCCATCCCTGACGTTTCCAGTGATCCCCTGAGAAAGTATTTAATTATCTAAAACTACATTAAAATTACATGAGCATTAAGAAAAATATAACAAACTTCCATCTGTGGGCTGGTTAAAAACACTTAGGATTTGGTTTGGAATTGAAATCTAAAGCAGAAGTTGTTGTCAGCAAACCTACAGCTCATTTCTGCACTCTCCAAATGTCCCATCTCTACAATAGCTCCCAGCCAGCTTTTTGGAATACCTGATTCTGGCCTAAAACTCTCTGGTTACTGCATCAAGATTTGATCCATTGCTGTTTCTTTGTCTTTCCTCATAAACTTGCTTGACTCCAATCCTTTTGGGCACAAACAATAAAGGCAAAGGTCATCCAACTGCCTTAGACCCCAGGATTACTGCCAAGTCTCCAAGGCTACCTTTTTTTCTTCCAGTCCCAGTCTTGTGGTATGATAATTTTACCTTTTCAAGGAGGTAAATATTGCACTAAAAGAAGTTTGTTTTGCTTTAGACCTCACAGGGAAGTAGCGTAACTCAATGGATTGTTTGAGTACTAGTCCCAAATTCAGTGTTGCTACACTACTAGACTGGACCGAAACAAAGTATTTTCAGGATACCAAGTTTTCTGTGTCAGACCTCTTGCTTCATGATTTCACCTCTAAATCATAAAATCTACTTTTTTCTGTAAGCATTTTCCTTTGACTGGCTGACCAAACACTGTGAAATAGAGGCCCTGATACCCCTAAAGAGAAGAAATCTCCTTCACATAAAGCTTCCTTCTGTCTCTCTGTTTTGATGCTGAAGTTCACTTCTGGTTTCCTTTCCTACCTTCTGAGGGTATTCCACTTTTTACCCCATCTACTTTTACCCCATTCTGCTTGGTATGGGAGAAAATGCATTTTAAGAGGGATGCATGTATTGGATATTTTCCTTGGGAAAACAGAAACTATGTTTTGACTAACCATTTATGCAGAGAGAAATGAATACATACAGACATGCAGAAATACTCATGGCTCTTTACATAAGAAATCTTAGAGTATAGTAAAAGATGATTCATAATATCAAGCTGGAACTGTACAGCACCAGTGTCCAAGATGCGTATTACAAACCAGGGAACTATGACTCATCTTCAAATCAGAGTAAAAGTTCAAAGGAGAATTTGAGTCTCTCCTAGATGTTATTAAATTGCCAGGAATGGCAATGTGTAGCAAATCTGTTTTACCTCGTGCTGCCACAGGGTATTGCAGACTGTGATCACATTTATCTTATCCTGCATTATGTTTCAGTTTGTGGGGGCACATTAATACATACCTAACTTAAAGTCCCATGTTGCTTTCCTCTTACTGAATTTGTCTTCTTGACAGAATCAGCATGGAAAAATGATTGCTTCTTTTCCAGGCGGCTAATGCAGCCATGAAACAATTTTTTTTTATTCACATAGTTTCATGGGGTGTATTGAATAAGCAATACTAATATTGCTGTGTTTACTCCCAGAGACCAGTTTTGCTCTTGGTAAATTGAAGCACATTTATTTTGTAAATGCAAAATCAAAGTTGTACTAAATGCTATCGTTTCCATAGCCTACAGAGGACAGGTGGATGTAATCTATTTCTTTCTCTATTTATCAAGCTGCGTGTGCAGTCAGGTGATTTGCAGAGTTCTTAGACTTCCAGATATGTGTTTGGGAATCAGGCTGCTTGCAAAAGTGGGGAATTTGAGGCCATTGGGTACTCTGTAAAATTTCAGTGTCTCTGCCTGAGGGAATATTAACAAATGGCACTCTTTCTTCCCAATCTTGACAAACCTTTTTCAGCAGTGATGGGAGTATGCAGTGCAGAACACAGATGATACATTAGCAGAGACAGTTTCCTTACATTAATTACACTTTCAAGAGGTTTTAGGACATAATGAATATAAGAAATGCACATGTCCTTCTCTCAATTTTAGCAATGATTTCTGCAGTATGATGGTAACTTCCTCTAAGTTTTCTTTTCTGCAGGTAGGATGATGAAACTCTCACCTTTCTTCAGCCTTCATATTTTTCCTACAAATAGGAGACAATTAGTGTGGAAAGAGGAGGAAGACAGATTTCTGGGAATTAGTTCAGTTTTGTGCATTAAGTTTCTGTGTCTTAGGTGAACAATTGTGTAAATCATATTGGCAGGTTCCAGCCAAGACCCAGCTGGCAAGATAGGCAAGTTTTCCAGTATAACTGGGAACTCTATGGACTTTTTGGCTGCCAACAGTCCACCTCCATTAAGGTGACTTGCTGATTTAGCTGCTAATTGGCTCTGTGCAATTAACTTCCAATGCTCATAATCACTGTGATGTCTAAAGTACTTGTAAAACTGATGAATTTGTATGTATGATTTCTCTAAAGTGCAGAAATATTCCAAGTATCATTTTCCTGTTGAAAAGCTAGAACAGAGACCATTATCTGTTAATAATGTTCTACATGTTAATTTTGGTAATGGTATTATAATATTAAGCTTTTTTACACATCATGGAGTAACAAGTCATCTTCATTCCTTCAAGTCATATAGAACAATAAAGAAAATTATTGAAGGACAAGCCCAGTACATTAAAACAGTCAGTACCCAGTACCCTACTGGTTTTGGTGCAGGGGAAAAAAGAAGAAGAAAAGAAGGACAAAATTTGTTCATGTTTAGCTCTTGTAGCTGCACAGTTAGATGCACTCATTTAGTGCATTTAACTGGAAAATTAGTTGGTAGTCTCTGCCTTCGGTCATCTAATCCAAAGTCCCCCTAGAAGTCACTGATTGGGTCCAGTTGGTTCAAGTCTCACAGTCATGCTCTCTCTGGGCAGAAGAAGCACAGAAATAAAGCAGCACTCTGCTTTAGCAGGGTCCATTTCCACCTATATGCTTGCGTTGCCCTCTCATAGCAGGTTCCCAGTATATTGGCTTTTTACCAAACACTAAACAAAATGATTGCAGCTGGTGAGGACCAAGACCTTCAACTTTCTGGGAACAACTGAGGAAAGTAATGATACAAATATCTTTATATCACTTTTTAAGTTACCTCCTTGTCTTTTTAATGTAATTCTCAAGTCATCCCTTAGGATGTGGTCTTTATACCATAATATGGACTGTACAGCTGCATATGTTTACAGAAAATATCTTGGTTTCCTGTTTATATGTAAGCTACCATAGAAGTTAGGTGATGTCCTTTCCGTTTTCTCTCTTCATTACAGCCACAGCAATACCTATGTGAACACATATTTCCAAACAAGACTGTCAGATTATAGCTTAAAATCTGGCATACAGTGAAATGCCTTTATGTATTTATACTCCAACAATGGAAAAAATGTAACACGGTTCCTAAATTACTGATCTCTGCTAAATGGTGGAATAGAAACACACTGAGCTAAAGGTCATAACATTTCAAGTTCCAAATTTCCGGATGGTAATGTTGGAGAAAACTACCTACTTCTCGTCAATAAAAGGAACTTAAATACATCCCTCTGTCAGTAGTAGTTAAAGTTGAATGGAAAATTATGAGAAGAAAATTCTTTCTTTTCATTCATTCTCTTCATTTTTTTTCATTCAAATTTAGATTTTTTTAATGTATTGCATGATTGGTTTTAGAATTGGTCAAATAATAGCAGTTCTTCCTGTTACAAAGTACTAACTCTTTGGCCTATAAATTACATTTCTTATCCACTACTTCTCAAATGATTTGATATATGCCTCATGTCCACTGCTTTTACATTTTGAGAGTAAACATAAGAAGGACTTCATTTGGTAGAGCTGGGTAAACTGACCTATACAGATATAAATGTGTGGACAAACCATCTTTTCTGAAAACAATATTTCACTTCAATACTTCCAGCTTTATACAGTGCCTGTGAACTCATCCCACTCTTTGATCTTGGACCACTTGGTGATTTCAGTCGGAGGCAAACATCTTAAATACACTAAGACTCTGAAGTTATGTGAAATGGCATCGGGTAGGGGAAGATGTAAGAGATTTCCTGCCAGGAGAGATAGCTATGCCATGAGCATAACTTGTGCTAAGCTCAGAAGAAAAGTGTTTAGGGAAAAGTGCTTAGAAATACCCTCCTCACAGGGTAATCTTCAGAGCTTGCTCTTTCTGAGAAACTAAATTACCTTGGAGATAGAAATCTGTAGGAAACCTAGCTTTAGTTTCAGTCTGTGCAGACAAACTTCTTTCTAAGAACATTTTTACAGAAGAGGAATATGCCCAAAGGCAAACTGAAAACTGAACACAAGGCAAATACGGCAATATTCCTCTTTGCTAAATTAGCTGATGCTGAGTGATTAGTACTATTGTTGAGCTCAGCTGTTAACTCTTAGCTGATTTCCTACTGCTTAATTCCCAGATAATTTCAAAGAGATTTAGCATGAACTGAGAGTTAGACATAGACTTAAATGAGGTACTGACACAAGCATTGTATAAGTGTATATTTAATGTGAAATATTGTGAATCCAGGCTTCAGCAACATCCTTAAGCATTCTGAAGTTGAAGGGATTACTCACATTCCTACAGATCCCTGCAACCTTGAGCACCACGTTGAATTATGATGTAGCAAAGGATCAGTAAGAATCTTCTCTAGATTTGCAGAGCGGGTTGAACCACTGAATTCTGTTGGTGTTGAAAGAAGCCTCAATCAGTTAGTTACTTCTCATCTGCATCTGGCTTGGCAACCAGTCAAGAAGAACAATAGCACTCACTTCGTATTCATGTATTATGCACAATTTTGATTTGAATCCTTGTTTATTCTAACACAAAGGCTACATTTTAATTTCATTTTTGATACTACATCAGTGGGAAAATGTGAGAATTGAGAGCGCAACTCAACTATTGAGCCACAGATCAATAGACAAAATTTTTAAAATGGCTTTGCAATGCCTGCATTGATAAAGCTATATCCATTATTCTTCTTTCTGCTACTGGACAGAAATAATAAATATTTTAAGGACCTCAAAATAGATGGAAGTAGTAATATTGACTAAGCAGAAACTGTTTGCCAGGAGATTAGGCCTTAGTTGGTAGGATTTAAATATGCTTGGCATGTCAAAGCAATGTGACAGGTCAGTGTTTTCATAATGTTCTGTGTCTACCTCATAACTTGTTGTGAAAGGATGATGACTGTTGCCAGCTTGCTTTGTTTTTAATAATATTTTTAAAGATAAGAAAGTGAAATGGCTCAATTTCAGGAATTAAGTCATTTCCTTCTGCCAAAATACTGACAAGCAGTCTTGGTGCGGGAAGATAAATTAGAGTTCTGACTCCTGCATCACAAAAAAGAAATCGACACTTCTTGAAAGGAGCCTTGCTGTTTAAACTGAAGTTACTTCTTTGAACGTTGCAGATGTGAATGTCAAGTGAGTTTTCTATGTGAATTTTTGTAATATGAAATGGAACAGACTGTTGAACTTAGGCAATTTTAAAAGTTAAGGATAATTTTAGGGAAGGGGAAGTTGAAGAATCAGCAAGTGGAACACACAAATCTCTGTCAAATTATACCATCAGCTGTGTAGCCCTATTTGCTGCCCACATCTAATGGTATATTTGCCTTGTTGTCTTTGCCACTGTCATTGATTCTTTTAGCTCCCTCAAAAGTACACTTGCAATACCTTCTTCTCCCTTCATGCTGACAGTATTTAAACCCCTAGTGAATAGTTCTCCATGAGCCATTCTAATACAAAAAGTCCTTTTTCCTATAGGTACAAAATGGAAAAATTCCCACTCAGACACTTACCCAGCACAGCTACAGCAGTAGACTCCTCCCAGAACACCTGACAGTAAGTATGAAATGGATGATCTCCATCTGGGGCTTCCTCTGCTCTTCTTTCTTTGCCTGTACTTCTGCTTGGCTGCCTGAGTACATTCCATTCATCTGGAATTGGGAACTTTTTGAGCAGAAACTGTTTATTTTGAAACTCCTGTGAACACTGTAGTGCTTGATCTGTGTTTGATGCTTCCAAGCTGTGGGGTGAGGCTGTATTGACCTGCCTTACCTGATGGACAATACTGCTGGCTCATGAAGGAAGCAGCATAAAGGTCACGACTGAGATAAGAAGTAAAAGCGTTTGTTACAGGTGACTCAGGCAAATAGGAAAACCAGCTGTCAGCACTTCAGAAGAGGAGTCACTGCAAGCCTTCACCTCTTCACCTTGCAAGGATTCTCACATCACCTCTTACAGGCCTGCCTTTTTGCATCAATTTGTACACCCTGGTCTGTTTCAGCTAAGAGTAGTTCTTCAAACAGAACATGCTCCTGAGTAGACATGGTTGAGATGATGGAGTTCATTTATTTACAAAAATGCATATTGAAAATTGGGCAGTGTAGTGCTTTGTTTTTCCAGTTTAGACGCAGGTACAACAGACACCAAAGGAGGATGCAGTATTGTTGGAAAATCATATATTAAATGGTTCTTTAGTGAAAAAGTGCTCTAAATCCTATCATAGCTTGGGGGGGGGGGGAAGGGAAGCAATAGAAGCATATAAATATATCCTATATACACAAACAGTACAACACAGATGTCTTGTAAGCAGGGATCAGTAGCAGGACACTGTTGTAGAAACAGCACATATTTTCCCCTGGGAAACTTAAACCCCCACAAATGTAGTCCATTCAAGACCACAGAGAAACAATGTGCTGCTTATGCTCATTTCCTTTCCTTCTTGCTGAGACTGACATTTTATGAACCAGGCTTCTGTACATTTCACATTCTGTTTAAAAACTACAAAGTCCTTGGATCAGCATCCTTTTGTCTGTTAAAAAAAAAATCTAAATGCATTCCTCTCCACCTTTATATTATTATATTTCCCTTACTTCGTTAAACCGGACAACATGAAGTTATTTTCACTCTTCACTGCAGGAACATAATTGATGGAGTCATTTTAGTAGAAGAACACAAGAGATTCATCTTAAACTAGTTTAATTTAAGCAGTTCCATGACAACAGCTGGAGACATAGCTTCTGGGAAATGCAGATGCAAACTCAGACTGGATGATAAGATTTAGTGACATCAATGAGTTGCAGCTGCTGCATACTACTACATCTAGCAGCATCTTTTTAGACCAGAGTCAGACTGAGCCCTAAGATAAGTAGCCATCTATTTGCTTTATGGCAAACTGTACCTGGACATTAGGTAGCAACTGAATTCTTCACCACTCAACTCGCATTTTCTTATTTGTCCTTTTAATAGTGATTCCAGTGCAGGCCAGGTGCCCTTTCCCCTCCCATACACTACCTGTGATTGCCAGCTGAGTAGCAAAGTAGGTCATTCGAGATTTTCGCTTCCTCCTCCAGGTAGAGAAAAGCACGATGGCATTTCCAGCAATTGTGACAATAAAGAGAATCCAAAGAGTCACCAGCTGCTCTGTCTGCAATGGAAAGAAGGGGAAAAAGCATATTGATGAGTGGATGGACAGTCACTTTTCCTCAGACAAATCAGATGAGAATGAAAAACAGGAGTGAAATTTGAGTTTTGCCAATTGATTTCAACTTTTTAGTCTAAAAGACATTCTTGGTTTTTTTCAGAAAATACTTAACACGCATCATTGCTAGTGATGTTCATTCCAGTTTGGTTTGCAGTGGCTGTATATTACTTTTCTCTTCACAAAACCACTAGCAGTGTCTGTATTCTGCACTTCGTGCTAAAATGAGAGTCAGCTCTCAGCTTTCTTGTGCTGCTCCAGCAAACTGTGAAATAACCAGCTGCCTCACTTCATAAGGAATATTGATAGATGGGCTCCTTTGGAGAAATGGGGGAAATAAATACTTCTCTCTTTCCCAACTTCAGTTAAGTCTGAGTCATTCACAAGTCCTATGAAATTCAGACATCCACTCCATGATCTAGATGTGCACCAAGACTGAAAAGGAAGCATGACCCAATAAAGTATACTTGTGTAGCGACTGAAACGTGATGACAAAACGTCCCCTAGTGGTGTGTGTACAAAGAAAACAAGGGAAGAAAGCTATTCGTGCTCTCAAAGCTTCAGGATGCTCTGGCTGCAGGATCAACACCGTATGTGTCCACGTTTGCTTGTTTGGTGAGTGCACACCCAATCTTTACATCCTAGCAACTGTTTTAGGTTTTGTCAATGCAGTCGTTTGGGAACTTTCAGTTCAAGACAGCAAACCCACAACATCGGAGTTAGAGGAAGATGGAGGAGGCAAGTGAGGACTGCAGCTGAGGAGAGGTGCCAGGTGCTGGCCCTACAGACGTGGCCTCAAGGACCTGTCCTGAGCAGGCTGGGGGCAGGATGCTGCCAGTAAGACCCCACCTACCTGACTGGGCTGATAGTAGAGCAGAAGCCAGTGAGAACATTCATTAAAAGCATTTGTAAGCCACTGTGGTGAGCAGAAACCAGAGCTCCTTCTGCTTGGAAATAAATAGCTCACTGTTAGCATGGGGAGGGAAGGAGGAATGAAAGGACTGGAGCAGGGACATGGAATTAGCCTTAGCGCATAGCCTCATTCCTGGCCAGCAGTCATTGTCTCTCCTAGTCCCTCCCATCGCCCCCCTCCCCGAGCAGCCTCTCCTGGGAAGCAGCCTCGGCTTTGCTCCACCTAAGGAGCCACACTACCTTGTGGATCACGCAGTCGTGCAGGGAAGGCAAGACCTGATGAGGGGCAATTTGATGTGGCACTCTGTGCTTGAGCCCAGAGATTAGTTTAAGCAAACAATGAAGGCTGTGTAGAGAGGATTTCACTTCTCCCAGCATGATGATTTTCATCAACATAATCTACCATTCATGTCATCTCACCTAACTTTAAAGTTCTAAAGAGACACAACTATTCTGAATTGTCTTAGAATTGTCTAGGTAATAGCAGTGGCTCAGAGATGAGTCACCACTCATCTCACCTACCTTGGGATGGGTTGTCTCCACTGAATATAGAGTGACCTAGATGAGACAACCTGTGTGGGCTAGATACTTTGCTTTTAGATTAAAAAAAATCCATCTTTTTGGGGTATCTGCAAATCTCTTGAATTTCTTGGAGACAAATTTCCTTAAAAATGTGTGCAGAGATATGGTGGAAACTATTTTTATGGGGATGCTTTTCTTAGTACAGGAATTGGAAGGAAACGTCTTTTTGGAAGACAATAAAATCATAAAAGATAAGATTTCACATCACTTTTGTCCTTGAAATCAATGGTTTCTCCTCAGGGCTTGTTTTGCTTTTTCCATTTCAGAAAACATATTTCTCACATGAAGAAAACTAAGGGACTAGACTTGTTCCCATTTTTTTGGTATAAAATCAGAAGAGCATTTTCTTAAAAGGAATTATATTCCTGTATTATACTGATATAGATAGGAACAGAAGAAGGATCTGACACTCAAATCTTCTTATGATTCCACAGAAGAAATAGCTATGGAGCATCAGAGGCTGTGTTAGAAGGATAAGAGCACAGTACGAATGGTCAGATTAAATCCCTTCTGCCAATTTAATAGCAATGCCTAATAATTAAGCAATGTTAGACTCCAGAAATTAAACCAGACTGCAAAGACAACTTAAAAATGCAAACACTGAAAATAGAGGTAAGTCTGGAAGGGCCACAGACAAAGAAATAAAGCCAAAATTTCTATTAATCTATTTGTGGGAGCTGCCATTCTGACAAAAAGGAAAAAGATCTCATTCCTGAGGATTAAGGAGCCATAACAATAGGCAACTTAAATCACTGCAGCCTCTCTCAGTCTGTGTTAACTTGCAGAATGAAAACTTCCATGGTTATTAATGGGATGCCCACTGTGATAAAGGCCTTTGCAGAGGGTAGGATTGGAATTCAAAATTATCTTCATGAATTGGAAACGTGTACTGGGAAAAAAGCAACATGCTGTCCAACAAGGAGAAGTGCAGTGTAGTGAGTGTAATCACACTTGGTTGGATCAGCCAGCAAAACATCAACCCTCACATGCAGCACATGTGCAAAGTACCCCAGAACATTATGGAATCACCCTACCATGACAGCAACAGCCACCACCACATTGGTATCAACACCAGGCTCATGTGCCTCTGCTTTGATCTTTCCACTGCACCGTGCCCACTCCTGGGCACAGTGCTTCAAGAGAGACACACAAACGAGTTAACATAAAGGATATAGTCAGGCAAAATGACTGAATGAATGAAGTTGCTAAATCCAGGAAAAGCCGACTTCAGGAAAAGATGAACATAGCCTTGAGGACACAAAAAGACTAATGTAAAAAAGTAAAAAACTAATCTCTTCTTTAGATCCACTGTGGGCTGGACAAAAATCAAAACTAGGGTACAGAATTCAGGATGAAAATTTAAAAAGAAGAGAAGGCTTTAAAATATATCATAGATAGAGAGATTGACTGAGCCAGGAAAACTTCCATCTGTGAAGGCCTTAAAAATAGTTATTAGATTAGACAGACAGCTGATGGATCTTTGAATTCCACTCCAGCTGAATTTTCTCTAGTTTTATTCATCATCTTCAGGTTGTTTAGACATAGAAGTGTTTAGTTTCATGTCTTGCTCATTCATCAAACAAAAATCCTTTCTTAATAACAATCCTGGACAAAGTAATTTACAAAAAATAATCCTCAATAATATGATGTGCAAACATCAGAAGCATTCTGATAAAAAGGAAGATAATAATATCTCCCAAACTTCTTTTGACAAGGGCTTCTTTTGAAATGGGCATTAATAACTACACTAGATGAAAATGCCATGAGAGACTAGTGTCATACGGCAGTTATTTCAGGTTAGAAAAGCTAGAGATGCTGTTGACATTATTAATGTCACCAACAAATGAAAGTCAAGAGGATTTTCTTGGCTTGACTCGAGCCATTGCACATGCTGCTGTTCCATAAGGCTGCTGTGTTTGGAGCATGGAAGTGCTCAACATCCAGAGAGCATATTCAGGTTTTGCTATGTTGCTCCAAGATTAAAACCAGGTTTAGCCAATGAAGAAAATGCCTATTCATGGGTGAAATGTAAGCCGGAAAACCTGTCTGAAGATTGTGTGCATTTTCCTTTGGCTGTAAAAAAGGCTTGTCATTTTCTTTCTCTAATGAAATTTCTGAATCCAGAGGCTGGAATAAGTCTAACAAGAGCTGTATTCTGCTTTATATTTGAGGCAGAGATCACCCCTGCAAACCCCTTTAATCAAGACCATAGTTAAATCCTTCTGGAGATGTTGGGTGGCATTTTGGTACCACAATGCCATTCCTCCTTCCAGTTCAACCCAGCCAACTTCCTTCCTCTGTCATATCTCAGGATTTGTATCCCCTTTGTGGGGGAGCACCAGCTGTGACTGTGGAAGGGGGATATACCTGATAGCCCATTCCAACAGAGGTGCTGTTCCTCATGTCTTGAGGTGCAAAAGCCTTTGTCTGATATTAGAGAAGTTGCCTAATAGAAAGAGAGGTTCAACTATCAATGGACAAAGATTATTTGTACTTGAACAGGGACACAATCTAAAACAGTTTAGCGCTAGCTGCTGAGGCTGCTGGGGAAACAAGCTGGAAAAAAATAGGTTTCATATAAGAAATGAGCAAATAGAAAAAGAGAGGAAGAGATACTCCATGCCTGGAGTGGCTGACTGGCCTCTTAATATGAGGACTGCAGGCCTGTGGTAACTTCTTTGTCCTGCTGACCTGGTATCTTTCCGCACCATCTTCTTGGTCTCCTGAGTGAAGAAGAGGCATGATCCCTCATATCTCAAGCCAGTAGCAGCTTAAGTCTCTGAACAGCTTTTTCTTGACAGTTGATAAACTCTGGGAATACACAAATGATCTTGCCTTTGGTATATTTTAAAAATTACGGGATTAGTGTAGCAGCAATTGAGATTGTAAGAGAGCTGCAATCATGAAGCAAGCCAAGCAATTTTGCAAGAGTGCTCTTAACACATAAGAAGAATATATAAATCCCCTTGTTAAATTGGGTAACTGTCATGCTCATGGTCAAGTTCACCACTAGTAGATTGAATTGCACTTTAAGGAGGGAAAAAAAGAGAAAAATCTTTTCTCATTCTCTAAAATAATCACATTAATTGCAGACCATGTAGAAAAATGGAGCAGTCTAGATTAGCAATTTTTTTTGATCCTACTGTAGAAGATCTGGAATCTTGAACATTAAAAACTGAAAATGTTCAGGATGGATTTGCTTTTTTAACATTCCCCATTTAGGATGGAAACTTAAAAACTTTAAAAAAAAAAAAAAAAAACACACAAGAAAAACCAACGACCCCCCCAAAAAGAACCCCAAAAACCAGGAGAATTAATTTCCATAGGCAGAAAGGTGCCATGCAGTTTGACTGATTTCTGTCAGGGATTTATAATCAGCTTATCTATAAGGCAAATTGCACTTTGGACTCTAACACTGAAGAGAATAAAAGAAATACACCCAGTAACCCAGTTAGGGAGTTTTAAAGTACTGGATAAACCTCTGATATAAGTAATTGAATTTTTAAATAAATAAATAAAGCAAAAATAATAAAACACCTCTTCTCCATACTGCCAGATTCCTACACAGCAGAAATCCTAGAGGAGCCTTCTGGGGTCTAAGTGCTGACTACAATTATCTGGCAGGAGGGTTCAGAAAAGATGGAGCTAGATTCTTCTCAGATGTGCATCATTAAAGGGCAAGAGTCCACAAACAAGGGTTGCAACACAGGTCATCTTGGTATGACATTAAGAGAAAATTGTTCTTCATGAGGGTGCTTAAGCACCAGGATGGGAACCCAGAAAGGTTGTGAGATTTCCATCCGTAAAGATATTCAGAACTTAAATAGACACTGTCCTCCTGAGGAATCTGGCATAATTTGGATTTGCTTTCAAGTGGTTGGTTCAGGTGACCTCCAGAAGTCCTTCCCTACTTGAATTGTTATGCACACACATAAGTATGCATAAGACCTATTTTCTTAACAAATATTCTTAAAACGAAAAGATACTTACACAGATATAATCAGATGAGTGCTTTGCACACATTGCATATTATTTATTGTATCAAACAAACATGAACTGCTCAGATCTTTCTGGGAATCTTCATGTAAATTAAAATTTGCTCTGCAAGTAAAGAGTATGGGTGTAAAGGCTACTGACATGGAAATGGTAAAAACATAATTGTCTTAAGAAAAACAACGTTAAAATTATAAGATGGCTTTTTTCTTATATTTATTTAAAGTCCTGAGATGAAGAATTTCTGCCAGGTGTGATCAGCTTAAACTGTGGGCTTTCAGAAATGAAGTGTCATACCACTGAAGGGGTCATGAATATGGTTATGCTTGCCACCTCCAAAATAAAGGTTCTTTAATACAAAAAAACCCACACTTGGTTAAACTTCCAAGGAAACATCCATATTTCTTCCTGTGCTGAAACTTTCTACACAAGTTGGGTTGTGAAAAAAACCCACAACATAACAACAATCTGCTTGAAGAAAAGCTGTAGGTACATTGCATATACTTTAATTGCAGACAACAGTTCTGACTGTCAAGAAGGAAAAAAGTAAGGGGCACCAAATATCTTACAAGAAGAGGCACAACAAACAGAATATTTGGGCTAGAAATAAGCTTCACACAGCAAATACTAATGACCTGAATGTGAAGATTCAGATTATTAATTCAAGTCACCTCCTAATGCTCAAGAAAAGAAAAGCTGAAAAAAAAAAATGGCTGAAAAGTTCTTGATTCATTTGCTGATAGGCCTTGTCTCAATAAGAAAGAAACATGCTCAAACAACTGGGCAGGTCAGTGAAATCGTCAGCCTTAGCTGTCACAAGCAGCAGGAAGTTGTACTGTCCACCCTTGTAATACAATTATGTTTCAAAAGAAGGATCTCCATCCAGCAAGGCAAAACTGAGAAGATGTTTCTACACAGATTTCACACAAGATATTCCTAAAAATTCTGGGAAAACAATTTGATTGACACTTAAAAACCCAGGGAAAACTCATGTGAAGTTACGAAAGACTGGGAGAAAAGAAAGTAAAAAGCTAAGTTTTATATTTTGTCATTGAAAGTGCTTCCATTATGATTGAATTTGTGAGAAACACATTTCAGCAGGCAACAAGCCCTCTAGGAGTTGTTTTTTTTTTTTTTTTTTTTTTTAATTAGTGTGGCCTGGAATGGAGCCTGATTCAAAGTTCCTAAATACCAGTTCAGCCCCAGGTTTGACTCTGGGACTGCTGCTTTCTCATTTAAATGCTACTGGTTGTGTTTGATAGCCCTCCTATCCCTTGTGCAAAGGCTGCCTCACTGAGCTGCTTTCTAACTGATTGCCTGGGTTATCCTCCCAGCCCAAGGTTATGGAACATTCTGGCAAAACTGGAATGCATTGCCATATGAAACCTTCACCAACATATCAAATATGCTGGCAACAGTCACTTCCCAAAGAGTCCTTATCGTTGGGAAAAACACACAGCTGGAAGGAACACGATTTTTTCTGTTCTGTTGAACTTGAGAAGCGGTTTTGTATGAGTTTGTGTCGATATGGTATTCCACTCATATGTTATGTTTATGTGTTACATAGAGGAAAGATCTACAATATTTTCTTCCTTTTAGACCTAGGAAAACAGAAAAGCTGAGAAAGTGTATTCACTAAATCGGGACACATCCTCATTGAAAGGGGCAATTTTGTTATCCAGATTACTTTTTCATCTTTTTGAAATCTAGCTTTTTTTTTTTTTTTTTTTTTTTTTTTGTGAACCTCTGCTTTTTTAACAAACCTATTTCTTAGCTCTGACTTCATCACCATGGATGAGCAGGGTCCCTTCAGTGCACACAATCTAATGCATGCTAATTGCAACGATCTTTCCAACCTCAACAGCTGAACAAGCCCCCACTCTGTCCCAAAATTCTCTATCGGTGTGATGGTGACAGTCAGTAACAAATGTGATTAATTCAATTCAATTCTATCACCAAATAGTTCTTATTTCCCATTCTGCTGTGATGGCAAATAAGAAAGCCCTGTCTTTGATACAAGACAGATAACAAATGCGGGCAGTACTGCTCAGTTATTGCAGGACGTTTTACCTATTGCACTCTAGGAAAATTCCACAGAATTAGACAGATATTCCTGATTTAAATGTCATTAGAAAACATAAATTTTAATAGTGTATCTATTTTTTGTAGAATATTTTTAATGTAGAAAGATAATATTAGATCACTCAAAGGTCCATCCATAATTGTATGATTTTTGACAGCCCTATTTAAAACTCCAAAGTGTTTTTTTCCTTAGTTACTTAAAATTATTATGTATGCTTAATTGGTAAAATTAAAATATCACAAAAAATGTAAAATATTTATACTTTCTAGGCATAGTTATATAGAAGAGGCAGACAGGTGCAAACCATGTGCCTGTGTGGAGCACAGGGACAGTAGTATGAGGGTTGCTATTGTAGAACAGCCCAAATCAGTTGGCTCAGAGCAGCTGCTCCCTGTTGGGCTGTCATACTGCCAGATCCGTTCTGTGCTGCATTTAAGCCACTGGATGAGGCCAGCCTGGCCAACAGCACTGCAGCAGCAGTTTCCCAAGGAGATTGTTCTCAGCACAGCATCTCAGGAATAGCAACAGTCATTACAGCATATTGCAGAGGCTGTGTTCAGGAGTCCCTGACACCTTATTTGTGTAAACTTAATCCTCCTCCTCTCCCCCACTAAAAGATTGCAAAGTTACCTCTGAATTATTTGATATGTCTATTTTCTAAAATGTGTGATTGCATTTACAGAGATTACTCCAGAAATTTGACAGCACCCATTATTATTTTCCTATTATGTATTCAATGATGGGATGCTCTGTGATATTTGCTTGAAAATCAGAATGAGCAATAGCATAAGCAAATACTTTTCAGGAGATAAAGTGACTCCTACATTTGGATGAAAGGATAGAGACATCAGACTGTGACTTCAGCAGTCTCTGAGAACACCTGGAGCCAAATCCATGTAATTGGACAGTCCTACAAAACCTCTTGACATGTTGGTCTCCTCAGCTCTTTGCTGGTGATGGCAAAAACCCCAACCTTTGTAAAGAGCACTAGCTCCATGGATAAGCAGATCATGTTTTTAGAGTTGTGCTTACTTGTGCTAGATTGTGCTGACCTGTTTGATATGTGAGCTACGTGGGCTAAAACACACAGGTACAGGGAATGCTGCAATGTTGCGGGAGTTCAGTCAAAGACATATGTTTAGAATAATTTGTGATGGCTTTGACAGGCACACAGTTCCTCCCGAAAGCTGTAACACTTCAGTGTCACTGCTGTGCTATTGCTGCATGGCACAGGGACCAGGGCTCATGGGGCCAGAGGCAGGGGTGCGTGAACATTTGGACCAGTGATTGGGGTTCCCACTTGGCAGGGAGGACACTGGGGTTCCCAGCAATCTTGGATGTAAACAACAAAACCTTTGTGTCCTGCTGCACAGGTGAGGATTCTACATAGCAGGAAACATAAAGAACGACTTGATGGATTCCCAGCTCTGCTGGGAGGTAGGAAATGATGGTGGGGACACAGTCCCACTGAGAAAACTCACAGTTGCTGTTCCTTTCTCTTTTGAGCACTCCAAACTTTACTTTCCTGCATAAAAGCAGGGCATCTTCTTTCTCAGCAGAGCTCTTAAAACAGAGATGATCCCTAATCAATCTTTCTGAGGACAAGCACATGCTCCTACCATTGTGAAAGCTTCTGGGATGTTTAGTATCTGGCAGGAGGAGATGCTTCCTCCAGCCCTGACAAAGCCTCCCCAGCCTTGCGCAAAATCGGGCCAAACCTATTCTGGAATTCTGAAATTCCAGCTTTTCTCCAGGCAGGTTTCTGGTTTATACCTTGTCAGGTTTGCAGAGTTAAGAAGGCCCTAAAGTAGAGGAAGGCTACTGGTATTTAGAGGATTTCTGCTCTTTCTGGACTACTGTATTTGACAGGTGTTATTGATGCTTACTTAGAGCCCTTTTACACATGGATTAAGCACATATGGAGGAGATTGTAAAGGGATGTAATGAACTCTCCTTTGGCTTGGGAGGCTGGAGCTGTAATTAATACCAATTTGCACATCTGTTCTGAATTAGGTGCCGAAGCAACCAGCAGAATTCCTTGTAGTTTAAGTCAGTAACCTACCTGGATATCCCACAGAAAGGCACCCAGGAAGAAAGATGGTCTGGGTTTTCAGGGACAATTTGCCATAACACAGCAGCAAGACGTAAATAGCAGTGGGAATGAGGCAGTGTCTTTGCCATGAAAAGCACCAGCTCATCTTGCATGCTGAGTGGTGCATGGATACACCCAGTCCTGCCCCAAAAGCTGCCATTCTGTATGCCAAGAGTCAGTTTAGTTAGCCCACATGGCCCCAAATTAGACTTCATTAGCAAAGCTTTGATGAGCAGCTGGCCTTTCTGTAGTAATGACTACCAGAAGAAAATCTGCATTCCTCTAAGTGGAGGAAATGCTCCATTTTGGAGCTAAAATAAATTAATAAAATCCCCCTTCAGCCTTCCTCCCAAAAAGACAACAAAAACCTGAACTGGCAAAACATTCTCTAATCTGAAACTGTGCAGGGTTTAGTTGTTATGCAGAGGAATAGACAGAAGTGCAAATTTTTCTAGAAGAGAAGCATTCACAGCTCAGCCTTTCTGGCACTGAAATACTCTAATGAACATTATTTTACTTTTGTCATGTTGCCACCACAGTATAACACAGACACTACCTGGGGTGTGTACCAGCCATCCTCTTGCAGCTTGGGAGGAAAAGAAGACACCAGCACATGCTCATGTAGTTTGAGCAGCATGTGAGATACCCTGGCAGCTGTCATTGGGTAAAATCATTAAAAAGTCATCAACACAGGTACAGGGTGCCATTCTCTAGTCTCCTTTTATCAGTTTAGATCATGTTTTCCTATGACTGCTTTGATGAGGTAGGTTACATCTGCATTTTCCAAGCAGAAATAGTTTGTGTTCTCTGTCTGCACCCAGGCTCTGGGGTCAACCTGTGCAGTGACCACCCACCCACCCTGCCTTCACAGTCAGCCACAGGCTACAGTGTGTTTGAAAATCCAAACCAAATTTGTAATCTACATTTTGAACACTGAACTCTGTTTTTCAAATTCATTCAGCCTGTTCCAAACTGAAACTTAAATTATTTTAGCTGCTGAATTATTTTAGCATTGTAAAGAGGAAGACGATGCTGCTTGGCTTGCTGAAGTGGGCAAGGACACAGCCACAACATAGGCAGAGCTCGTGGAGGATGGCCAGCAGAGTCAACAGGTATCAGCAGCACCTTCAACATGTGGGTTTTACAGAGTGCTGAAATTGCTGGCAGGGAGCCCTGTCTTCCCTGCACTATAGTCATCAGAGCAGGTGCTTTCTCCTTCCTTTCCTACAGCTGCACCAGCTGTCACTTGTCTCTAGCGTCAAAATATTTCCATGCCTATCAACAGCTAGTAACTGATGTGAAATCAGTGAGTCTCCTTGGAAAGTTCATGCTACATGTGCCAGAACCAGGCAACCGGCAGAGACTCAAGAGCAAGTCTAATAAGAAGCCCTCAGCTACAGAATCGTTTCCTTTAGCAATGGATGAGCATGCATGACTATCCTTGGTTTCCTAATTATTGTAATTTACTCAATCTCTCCTATTAACGAGCATTTTTCTGCCTTGGGACTTTCTAATCATGGAATTAATTGTCACTTTTACCATTATAAAATACTGCTTCCATGACATTGTTCAGATTTACAGCCCCGTGAAAAGAAGACAGGAGATAAAGAGAGAGTTGTTAAAATATTTTTCTTGTCCCTTGTGATTTTTTTTTCCCAGAGCATTTTAGGAGACTAACATGGAGAGGAAAAAAAAAGGAACAAAAAATCATTTTCACCCTTGAAATCCTAGGTAGGAAGTATTACCTTAGCAATGATAAGCAGTGCGTTAAAAGAGACCCTCACTGATTAAGACTGGCTCTATGGATCATCTCTTTCTTAATCAGAGCTGGGAACCTGCTGTAATTCCACCAATTCCACTAGGATTGTGTCAGAGCATTACCAATCTCACAGATAGAAAAATTGCTTCTGAATATATCCCCTTTTACCTCACATGTTGTCAAATTATATAAATGCCTGGATCATTCCAGCTGAAATTGATCACTTTGGTGCTGAGGTCCAGAAGGAACGGCAAGGCACTCCTAGCCAGACTTTTTAATGACTTGAACTTGTACAACGTACCATAAAAATAAAGAGACGTGTGGCATTCAGAACAAAATTAAGCAGTAGCAACAGGCATAGAAATCTGAAGGAAATATGAACTTCAGAACTTCTCCAATCTTTTCCCTCCATTTACATATTGCTAGGGTGATGTTTAGTTTTGTAATGACTGAATACACTTCCCATTCAATTCAACAGCATTCACTACTGAATGACTCATCTGATGCATTCTTAACAACAGATTTCAAGAGACACTGCAACCCCCACTCAACTCACAAACAAACAAACAAACAACAAATTAGAACCTGTCTCTCATGATTAAAAAAACTCCAAACAACAAAAACCCCATCTCACTTGTGTACAATGTTTGTTACAGCTGGAAAATTGAAAAGAAATCCCTTATGTCAAGATGATGCATCTAAGAAATTACATGAAAAATGTATTAAAATAATGTGAGATTTTGACTAAAGATGCATGTATAATTACAATACCTCTACAGAAAATCAGTACTGTCCTCTCTTAGAAGGGGATAGAGTTAGCTAAGACATGTAAATCTGAAGTCCAATTTATACAAGTATTTTGCTTTTCAGTAAATGCCTCACACATGCTGTCAGCTGTCTTTGCAGGGAAAAAACCCCACCAATATCTGGAAAAAAAAGTTAAAGAGTTGCCTCCCCACATATGTGCTGAAAATGCTCCAAAGCTGCAAGCATTTGAGAAAAGTTATGCACCCCTTAAAGTAATACCTTAAAGGAATAGTAAAAGGATCCCCATTCCTCTTCTGCCACCACTTCTGTAAAAGTCACTGTTTCAGTGAAGGTGACAAGGGTAAGATCCAGACAGCCGGTGCCTCCCTGGGAGCTGCTGCTGGCTTCTGTGGAGTTGACCTCCATCACTGGATTCTGCTTAAGTTGTCGGAGTGCTGGTTTTAGTAAGAGTTAATGCAGCCAGGCTTCTCCCGTAAAAGCACAGCACAAAACCAGCTTCTCACTGGCTACCAGAGGTGTCGGGCTTCAGTGCAGCTGAGTGATAGGAAAAAAAAAAAAAAAAGCCACGCTGGCATTCCTTTGAGCTTTCTTTTGGTACAGCTCTGACAACAGCCATCCACATGCTCTTTCCAACAGCAACAGCCAGTAACAAAGTCAGCACACATGTGCCATGTGTGCCATGTGCTTTGTCGACTCTGGATTACCTTGCACCCCAAACTTTTAGCTGTAGAGTCAGGCACACCTGTAAAAGCATGGTGCTTCTCCCTGCACTAAGCCCAGGAGCCTGGGTTTTCCACTCAGCAGCATTGCTTACTTACCTTAGCTGAGCTCATTATGATTTTGATTACCTTTAGTCTTATGGTATATCCATAAACAAATACCAACACACTCTCCCATATTAAAAAAACCCTATTAAGTTTGTAGGCTTAAGGTACCTGTCAATATCTACCTGACTTCATAAATACACCTCTCCCTCTCCTCTGCAAAGAGCTAGAGTCTGCTGTATACCCAGGAAGGCAGTACTTTCTTCACCATATGGAAAACCTGTCTGGAAAGGCACATCTCCTAGATACTTAGAGGCTCAAGACTCTTCAGAACAAGGTAATCAATTATCTCTCTATTCACAGATTTTCTGGCCACATACCCTCTGTTTATTCAGATGTTTTTACCCATCTCCAGTGGCGTCACCCTAGGTTTACACCAAGGGGATAGATCAGAGTGCACTCACCTTCCCTGACCAGAGCTCAAAGTCACTTGTTAATACAGCACTTGTTCAGCTTTGTGAGGATGCTCTGCCCAATGACACTGCAATCCTAAGCAGAACTTGATGTGTTTCACACTCACACCCCACCAATTCAATCTCTCCTTACCTGCTCATGGCAAAACCCAGTCCTGCATTTATGTAGGCACAGATGGCCATGAGAGAGCTCAGGAGTCTTTAAACTCCTCTCTCTTGCTAGCACAGCACACCTTTTCCCCAGGTGCTGGAGCAGGGGTCTCCACAACATGCCCACATCATCCATGTCCCCAGTCTTCTAGGGACTGTGCCCATCCCTGCCTACATGACAGTAAGAGACGGGCTACTATAGGGCCCTCCAGCTCCCAGGGCCAGTATTAGCAGGGGTAATTCAGGTCCAAATTTTGACTCTGAACTCTTCCAAGTTAGGACATGCCTGGATCTAGGGCTTTGGACCAGGCTGTTCTAGAGATTGCAGAAACCTCTGAGTGTCTGAGCAATAATCAGACACTCCAGAAGATGCTGGAGTCATCAGAGTCATTCAGTGGAATCAATTAGATGAGGGAATCAGTCTAGATCAATACAGATAATCAGTACGAGTCACGAGGCAATCAACTCTGACTAATACGCACCAGTGATCAATATTTTATGGTGACAAATGATTCATGGGTTGGAACATGACATAGATAAAAAAGAAATCTTATAAAGAAAAAGGATAAAAAGAAATATTATAGAGCCACAATATTTTGCTGAAAACCACCAGGGAAATGCTCATATATATATATATATATATAGATATATAGATATATAATATAAAAGAGAGGGGAAATATTTTTGCATTTTTTTCTGACAGATTGTACAGGTTGACTTTGAAATTCTGCTAAGAAATATTTAGGTAGCATCCAAGCTTTTTGAAAATATTTTACCATTTTTTTACCCCTCTTCTTCCTTTTCTTATCTTTCTTTCTTGTATTTACAGAATTCTCTTAGCTAGAGTTAAAATTTATTACATTGAACTTTTGGGTTTGATGGGTTTTTTGCACTTTCATTCCTACAGACCTGTTAAGCTCAAGCATATTACAGGCACTAAGAGGCTTCTCAGTATCTACCCCACACGCCAGATCATGTGCAGCTCTCAGGGCTAACCTAGAGTGACTTGTGGCTTTGCCAGCTACTTTCTCTAAGTAGTGCTGATGGTGCTGCAAAAGGTTATACCGTGCCCTGCTCCAGCACTCTCCAGTCTACACAGGGCTAATTCAGATTTTCCATCACTATTAGCTTTTCTGCCGGTGAGTATTTCTCATTGCCATGTTTTGTTGAGGGCTGGTTTTGTCAAAATGCTGTTTAGTCACAGAATTTGAAGCCATGGGCTGTCTGTGGTACGACATCTAGAATTAAGCTAATTCTCTAGAATAAAATACTTTGTTTTTAAGCCACTACAAGTCATTGCAACTCTTGAAATTTGGTGTTCAGAATTTTTTCCCCACTCTCCATGGTGATATTAAGCAAATTCTGAAATGAATGGCAAAATAAAATATTTTATGATTGAATCTTAAAAACTTACAAAAGGCAAGATCAAATCCTAGAAACTCCTCTGTGCTAAAAGAATAGCTGATTGATTCTGGTAACTCACTTTGTTTTTTCCTCAGCTGGGAACTTGAAAAGTCTCTGAGAACTTTCAATGTTTTAAGAGACTGAGACAGTTTTACAGGGAGAGAAATTCAGTCTTCTCTCTGCTTTAATGTAAAATGCTGCTCAAGTATTATTGCAAGATGGTTTTTTATCTAATGTATAATAAAATATGCTTCTTTCTTCTTAACCTTTAGAGTGGCTTTTTTAAAAGTCACTGTATTGTAGTACTGCACCACTGCACACTTCATAAATTGGAAAGATATTTTAAAAATCCATAAGCAATAAGAATGGATTATTTGAAAGAAGAATAGAGACAACTTGCTTTAGAGGTCTCTTCTTTTGTCGTTGCCTTTATCTCAGCCTCAGAAGCTAAACACATTTAGTTTTCTTAAATAAAACCTTGAACCAAAGGACCAGAAAACCTAAGAGTATAAATGGTTCCACTGAAAGGTGAAAAGAGTATTCTGTGGTTGCTGTGTACAGCAAAACTGATATCCTGAGTGTGCAGAAACTTGGGGGCAGATGTGCAATGCCCATCTTTTCTCTCCCCATAGTGGCATTGCACTCACTCCCCTCTGGAAAGAAGAGGAAGCCCTGTGCAACTGCAGAAAATGAAACCAGGAGATTGATGTTATATGATGTTGTGATGTGATGTGATGTAGGTAGATGTAGGTAGGTAACTCTGGAAAGAAAAGGTTAAAAAAAAAAAAAGAAGGAAAAACAAGAAGCAATGAATCAAAGTTTTTAAAGATCAGGTTAAAAATTAGTGATTTTGATTATTTAAGCCTGAAATTCCTCATGCAAAAACTCTGGCCTTTCCTGCATAACAGCTGTGAAATGCAATAGATGGAGATGGGTCATTTGTGCACCACACTGTGGATGCTCCATGGCAGGCAGAGGTGCCATCACAGAGGATGTTACACTCCAAAATTCAGCAGCAGTAGGAGGGACTATGCAGGCATATTTGGTTCCTCCTATGCTATCCATTTCTGTATCTTGACTTCCCTTGCAGAAACTGTTGTGTGGCAGTATTTTTGTGCATGATGCAGACAACCTGCCAAAAGTCAATCAGTGTATATATTCTAATGTGTCAAATTGTTAAAAAGATCAGGCACATCTGAAATGGGTAGAAAAAAATCTGCTGAAGTGTATAATATTTTTTACTGAGACTTTATGGTAGATTTATTTTTGTTGTATTTAGGCATCATTCAGAGTAAAATTGAAAAAATATTTGGTTTTTTGCTCTTTGGAGCTTTGGCACCCTGGAGTAGTTAGGCATAATCATATTAAATGCAAAGAACAAATAATGGTATCTGACTGTAGGAAGAAAGAGAATGAGATATTTCTTACCCCTAAAAGAGCAGCAAGTTAATTGCTTCTCTGCAAAAAAAAAAAAAAAACATGCTTATCCAAATCTTTATATGCCAGGTTTGGAAGAGGAAATTTAGCCTGCTCTTCCCAATGCACAGCTCCTCCCCAAAAGCTGAACATCTGGGGCAATTCAGAGGGATTCAGCTGCTGGCCCTGGCAGCATAGCACCACTTTACAGCTGTGTGCTCTTATCCCCACTGCACAGGAGAGCAGAACTGACACATTAGTGACACAATTCCTGTTGTCTGTCAGAAAACCGTTCTCCTTTGACTTAACAAGCAGCTTAGCATGCACGTTGGGTTCCTTTGGCACCATGGCTCCAGAGGGATGCAGACTTGGGCATCCCAGGTAGGCTGGATTGATTGCCTCAAATCTGGAACCAAAAAATCTCAGTGTGGTCCCAGTGCCTGGGATGTGGCTGGGAAGGGATGCCCAAGTTTCTGGACTCTTGTAGGTCATTGCTGTGTGTGAAACAGAGGGTTTCATGTGTGCCTTACTTAGGATGCAAGTATTCCACCACACATTTGCACTCACATTTACATAATTTTTGAGCCCCTCCAGGTGGAGATGACATCAGATTTCTAACACTTGAAACAGCAATGGTATTTTATAGGCTAAAAAAACAGTTATTGGATTTTCTTGACAGAAACCCCTAACATCCATTCTCCACCCTCCAGAATGAAGTGGCTGTTATTAGGATTTAAACATTTGGGAGTCAAAGTAAGCTTTCTGAAGCTGGTTTTAACCTCCTCCCAAGCATTTAGTTTCAGGATCTGCATCCCAAAGCAAAACCTGGTAGCAGCATGTTGACACTGCCAAACTTAGCCATTCCCAGGATGCTCTTTGTGAAGTGTGAATTTCAGCTACACTCTGCAGAGACTCCAGGGTTGTGACTCTGTTCCATCTGCACCACATGGATCACCCTGGGCCACAGGGCCAGCTCACTGCATTCTCTACATCCCCAAATTTCTTGGTTGTGGAGTTAGAGGCTAGCAACTATAGCTGAAAAGCCCTTCTCTTTGATGGAAAAAATTGAGTTTGATTTTCATCCAGAATCTGTATAAACTTAATTTTGAAATATTAAAAGCATTGCAGAATGAGATAACTGTTCTCTGCTGGGCTCCAGGCTGATCTGTCTCACCTGTTAAGTCTCTATCCAGCTTTGAATCAGATCCCCAAACTGACGGAAAGTTGAATTTTCCGCTTAATGTCAGTTTCTAATCAGGTCTTTTGCAAATGTTTAGATTTTACCCATAGTAAAACACTAGAGCTGCAAAAATCACAGAACATTTTTAGAATAAATAATAAAATGCAAGTTGGTTGTTTCTTTTTCTTATATAATTTAAACAATTTTTTTTAAAGAGGACATTTTTCCTCATCTTTATTACCGTTTGTCATCTTATTCCAGATTGGTTCATTTTGCAAAAGGGATACACAGCCATTTCTCATGTCTTGTTAAGAAACTTTTGCAAAAGAATGAGGAATCCTTAAGGGATTTTCTTTGAAAAGAAGCAAGCAGATAAAGAAAACATGGAGATGAATGTCATTAAATATGAATATTGTGTTAGTGGAACTGTCAGACACCCTGAGATTTCAAATCCCTTCACTCTGTTCCCCTCAATATTACCATCAAGGAAATCATCTATTTTGCAAGGGCCTGATTCTCTATTCATTTAGTGTGTTGCAGAGCGGAATTTCTTCCTGTTCTGTGACTAGAATGGCAAGTAGCTTCCATAAAAAAGGAGCCAAGCCCCATGAACTGAAACAGATGCCTGATGAATGTGCATTCCTATAAAATTTTGAGACAGTCAACATAGTCACTTGGAGTGTTCTAACTTTTAAGGAGCTGAGCAGGTGGCCAAAATGTATGGCATCCATCAGGTGCTGGCATGTATTTATGTGTACAGATGCCAGTAAGTAGGTAGAATAGATTCACAGCTTGCATCACCACCAGAAAGATTTTTCCTTCAAAATCTTCTACTTCCAATTGCCAAGGTACCATCTGCCCTTCTCAAAGCACTGCAGCTGGAAAGGGAAAAGAGCACAGAAATAAAGCCAAGCTGCCAAAAGGGAAAGGTGGCTTCAGGTGAGCCCAGGCCAGCTCCCAGCACAGCCGGCAGGAATGCAGCCAACTCTTCCGACTGCATCGCCCAGCACACAGTATGCTCATTAACAAGGGAACTGCAGGGAACAAAACACCAACCATATGCTTGTCCTGCCCCGCTCCTCCCTCTGCTTAAGGTCCCATTTAACTACAATGAGCACCAATGTATCTTGAGCGAAGGGCCAAGAGGCTGTGCAGTTACAGGTACTAGATCCTATTTTGTCTACAGCTGGCATCAGCAGCTGCTTGTAAAATTTCCTGAGCCACATGCCAGATCCTCAGCAGTCCAAAGCTCTGTATTCCACAGTACAGAAAGGCCATTGGAGGAAAATTGGGTTCAGGATTTCCACAAGCCAACTTCTTAGCCACTTCTCACACGTAATGCATTTAATATCTATAAATAGGAATCCTTTTCAATTCTGTTTTCATTCACATGGTTGCTTAGAAGCAATTTTCTTTCCTTTTCCTGTGTTTAATTGAACCAAAACCAATTTAACAGGCTGTTGACAAGATGATCATTGTAAGTCCCTTCCAACTGAAAATAGTCTAGTCTAGTCTAAGCTAGTCTAGTCACTTCTATACCAATTCTTAATTCATCTTACTCTACAGAGTATGGATAACCATATTGTATCTGCTTTGGGAGAGAAATACTCCTCTCCTCCCACTCCTTACCCTTCTTTCTGCTACCTCTGGTGAGTGCACCAAGAGGTCATTTCCATTATTCCCATTCAAACCTGTATTGATATAGGAATTACTCCCCTGTTAGATTTCAGAGGATGCCCAGATCTTTTGCACATTCCCATTCTGACCCTGACCAAGAGATCTCCCGTCCCATGAGAAAGAGTTTTGGAAAGCAAACTTCTAACAGGAACTCAGGCCCTTCTGGATGTCATTCCCCATTCACCTGGATGCTCCTGCTGCATGGTTATCCCCAGCTCTGGGTACATGTCACAGCTGGTCTGTGGCTGGGCAATTAATTCAGTAATAAATAAGAAACCCAGCCCAGTTCCATAAAGCAGCCCCTGGGCTGAGCTATGATAGGATGGATTTGAATACATACAGGCACTTCACCCAGTCACGTTCCACCCTGGGCTGCAGACATCTCACTGCGCTGGAGCTGAGCGGTGTTTAAGCCAGACCAATGAGCTGTCTGGACTGAGAGATTCAAATCCTCCCTGTCCCAGACTGAAAGGCAAGATGTATTCAATTACTGTCTGTTAGAGGTGTGGCAGTTATCTTCTCTTAATTGGGCAGTTGTCTTTATCTCTTCCACAAACCAATCCTCCCTCCGGGGAGACATCTGCTGATAATGGGCTATTGAATATCAATATGCAGTGGCATGACTGATAAGAACTATAACATCTCATTGTGAGATGCTCTGCCCAGAGGGAGGAGCCAAGCATTTCTACCTAGATATAATCTTGAGTTTCTGGAACACCAGCAAGGCTTTTTCTGCACTGGATTTCCCAGAGGAGCAGCTGCTTCTTCCACTGCATCTTCAGAGGAAGACTACACCCTTTTCTACAGGATCACTGCTCCAACAGAACCACACCTGACATTCCAGGAGGACTGCAGCCATAATTCCCAACTGGACTGCTGCCAACACCCTGACTAACAGGGTGTCAGGTTGTATTCTGACTCTGTCAGTGTTGTTTTGGTTCACTGCATTGTTTATTTTATCTTTTTATTTTCTTCCCTAATAAAGAACTGTTATTCCTGCTCCCATATTTTTGCCTAAAAGCCCCCCTTAATTTCAAATTTATAACAATTCAGATGGAGGGGGTCCACTTTTTTTTTTCCATTTCAGGGGAGGCTCCTGCCTTCTTTAGCAGACACCTATTTTTACAAATCAAGACACTCCTATTAAGGAGGGTGTGGACAATAAAACAGGCTGCTGTCACATGAGAATCCTGGGGTGTTTGTCGTCTCTGTCTCCAACCACTGACTCCATGTAACACGTGGTGCCCCATGTGAGGATCCGAATCAGCCATTTACAACAAGCAACTCTGAGGTGTGTCACACCAAACTGATATTCCCTATGTAGCAACTGGACAGGCCATTGTAGAAAGGGCACATGACACTTTAAAATGTATCTTAGATAAACAAAAAAGGGGAATGTGTGATGAAACCCCACAGAGCAGAGTAGAAAAAACTGTTTACACTTTGAAGCATTTAACAATATTAGAAAAATCCCAGAACCCAGTTATTTTAAATCCCTTGTTATCACTACAATCATCCTGTGATGTTCAGCTTGCCCAAGGCAATGTTGAAAGATCTCCTCATCAATACATGGGGGTGGTCCTTGGGATCTTATTACCTGGGGATGGAGATAAGTGTGCATTTCAATGGACTTTGGAACACACTGGATACCTGCCAGATGTGTCCAGCCTAAACTACATCCGCCTTGGCACTACAGGCAGCATCCTCCTGATAACCCCTCAACAGACATCACAGAGCTGTGTATGGAGCAGTAACCAGAACAATTGTTCACCTACCTCATGGAAATCTGGGACTCTTGAAGTGACAGTTCATATAAGGACTTCATTTGTTTACAATTTTTTTTCCTGTTTACAAGCTGCTTTTTCTGTTTACCGATTGTTTTTCTAGTAGTTGGGTTTTTCTCTTACAGTTCTAAAGGTTAAATGGTTTCTTGTTTTTAGAGTTAAGTTCTAACTTTTAACTATGGGTAGACTAACAACCTGTGGCATGTTAGCCTGAAGGATGGTGATCTCGCCTAACAGCTCCTGGAAGTGAGTACTGAAACTTCAAGTGGTACATAGAACATATCACTAGCTGGGGAAGCTAGGCTTGTCAAATTAAGTTAAAGACCTCATTCACATTTTGGACCCACACCATTGCTCCTGAAGTGCCAAACTGGAGCCAGTGAAATCAGCACTAACTAAAACTGTGCTGAGCAGGAGCAAAAGGTTTTAAAAAACTGCAAGTCTAGGTGAAGTTTAAAATTAAAGTTCCAAACATAGCAAAAAGATTGTAATTAATACAGAAGAACATGTTTTCAGACTACACTGCCATCTTTAATCTCTGATCAAATAGTACTACAGATGCTACAGAGATAGAAAAGGGCACAAAACAGCAATTAGTCTAGTCCATCAACACTAAAAGCTTGGGAAAAGACCAGCACAAACCACAATGCGGGTCAAAAAATATGCCCATATAGAAGCAGTGGGAAGAAAAGCAGGTATGGAAAGAAAAAATTTTAAATGCCTACATCCCTGCTCTTTCTTTCTATAGAAGAAGATGTACCTGAAGTAATGAATACACTCTGTCTTGTGGCAATGAGCATTACAGATTTACAACAGAGGTAGAAAGCAATTAAATGAATTGCAGGACCTTTTATTACCAATTGCAGGACCTTTTATTACCAATTGCAATTTCATGGCAGGGTTATTATTTATTAAATACAGAAGCAGCCAGCTGAATTCTTACTGCTCTTTGGTTTAATTCCACTTATCAAAAGGCTGAAGAAATTACACAGAGCAGACTAAAAGTGCTCTCTGCAGTAGCAGGCTTCTTTCTCACTGCCTTCATATGGATGCACATACACACACACAGAGAGAAGTAAAAAAAGTCATTGTATGGAAGGGCAACAAGTTACACCCAATTTCCCTTTAAAAAGCCTAAGGTAGAGTAAAATAAATGCACTGTACTGCTATCGTTACTGCACCTGAAGAGAAGTCTGGACAATGTAACACCCTCAAGTACTGAAGTTCAATTTTTTACCACCTCCAGAAAAATATACACTTTGCCACCTGCTCTCACATACAAAACCAGTGTGCAAACAGAACATAAACACATGAAATGACATGACCCAGGTCAGAATTACTATGTGGGTGGAGGGAAAAAGATAATATTTGCCATAATATAAAATTGCATCCCAGGTCATCTCCATGAAAAAAGATTATGGATATTTTCAGGCAGCAAAAGGGATGAGCTATACAAACCCCAGCAGCTTTGTGCCAGCACTTATTTTGAATTCACTGAACTGCAGAGCAGTGGAAAGGAAGAGGAGCCAGAAAGAAGTGAAGAAATACCCACCAAAGAAACTGTCTCAGCATGGCTCAAATCTCTAAGGGGTTGTTCATGCTTATCTGTCACTGCACATTGGAACAAGCAGAGTGTTTAATAACTTAGTTTGCCAGAAAAACAAGTGCCATAAAAAAATTTATTTTTGAAATTTTTTTTCATTAGTGTTTGGCAAATAATAATAATTAAAAAAAAGATTCAGCAGGAGCATAAAATATGTATAAAATTTCTGTAAAATATATTTTGTATATAAAAAAGTAGTCTTCTGCAAGCCAGCTATTTTTAGAATATAATGTAGATATAGATTAGTCTGGTGTGATACAAACCTTCATTTCCAAAATAACATATTATTTTGCTAATATATTTTTCAGGCATACTTCTTTGTATATTATCTGACATTCCTTAGCAGTACATTGATGTTCCTGATCACACTATGAAATATATTTTCATTAAAAATGTGGACATGAAATGCTATCATTTCCATTTCTGCACTGTTCAAATGAAACTGTTCAATTATGGTTTCAATCCAATGAAGAAGTGAAACAGGACTGCCTCATATGCTGTCTTGAACACAGAAAGCATAGTTCAAAGAAACAAGACTATCTAAAGAAAAATACAAAATTTAGCAGCCAGTTTAAGGTTGTGGATACAGTTGATGTAAGTGACCAAACAGGCAGCAAATTCTAACTAGGCAAATAAACTCAAACCAGTATTTTTATGTCCCCACGTTTTGAGACTACTGTGTCTCTTAGATCATCCACATTTGATTAAGGTGACAATGATGTGGATCTCTCATGCTAATGATTCTTTGCTCACCATTGTAAATGCGAGTATTATGATACAAATGCTTGGAGAAATGCGAGCTAGGGTGTTGTTTTTGGAATGGGCATGATTACCCTCATGATGGCATTGCACACAGGCAGCCCTCACGAGCTAGCTGAGGACAGCTGCTTTATGCGCAGTAGTCCAGCAACACCAGATCTTCATGCAAATAAATTGCCTCAGCCCTTTTCAGCTCACAGGTTGTGCCCAAGCATTTGAACAGCTGATCTGGCTTGCTACTTTTGGGAGGTAAGCTGTGGATTCTTTTCACATATGCGTATATGTATAAGCAGAGATGATTTTCTGTCTATACAGATAAAATAACATCTCCTTTAGTTAGCTGAGAAATTTCCAGTGCTTGTCCAAACATACCTCTGAAACAGGTAATATTGTTCTTGTACTAAAGGAATACAGGATAAAATAATAAGTATCATCTAGGAAGCAGGAGTGCGAAAAGTTTCAAGTGCATAACAGTGGTGTGGGCGGAATATATGAAGTAACAAATTAGTAGCTAATTTGCTAAAATCATTAGAAGCAAACCAGAAATCAGTGTGGGAGACATTCGTTGCACCTGCTGCTCAGAGCTAAGTTTTCAGAACTTTTAAAAAGGCCAAAATTGTTGAAGTGTTCCTTAGGTTTTATCTTTGGAACAGAAAGAAAATTGGAAGGGAAAAAAATTATTGTTATGCATCCACATGTATCAAGCCAGTAAGAGATTAAATGAAGGAAAAGGGAAATGTCTTTACACTCAAAGCGTTCAAAGCTTTTTAGCACAATTTGCTTCAGGAGAAAATATTGTTTTCTGTGGTTACGAACATGCAAAAAAGATTCCAGACATTATATGAGCTGCTGCTCGGGGATTACATGAGGATTTAATATCTTTCTCAGAGAAAGGATTAATTAAAATCTGTCTTCTTTAGGAAGGTGATGAGAAAAATAATTTCATATGCATATAGAGCTTTTGAATTTTTTCTCTACAGAAATGAAATGTATTTGTTGACTTCTCATTTCATATCTTTTTCTTCTAAAAAAGGAATAATTTTATATTTTTATTCATAGGACTAGCTGAAGGGATTTTAACATGCTTTCAAAATGTCAAAAAAAATAGAATAATGGGAGTCTCCTTTAGAAAACTGAAAATCTACTGTTAGGAGCTGAGGAAATACTGCTTAAACATCACTAAGAATCTGTCATTTTGCTACATATTTCACCACACTTAACAGTGAAATTGGTTAGAAAGTCTACTGGCTAGTGATAAACCTAACTGCATTTTTAATTTCATGATCATATTGTGAAAAGTTTTACTTCTCTTTCCACAAAAGGCCTCAATTGTCATCAAAAAGCTGAAGCGTGCACACACAAAATTGGTTTTTGTTTATTTGCAGACCTTAGCAGTTGGTGTTTTAGAGAACTTGGATAAAAATCCAAGTAATCTGGGCCTCCCTCAGGGTGTGAAAGTTTGGAAATGTCTTTCACCACCTTGAGAAAGGAATGACACAAATTAGAGCATCTCATAGGATACCTGCTGGTGCCTGGCCCCCTCCATTCTTTCTCTCTATAAAGCTGCAATCCATGACAGTTTCAGAAAAAAAAAAAATTAAAAATCTTCCATTATTTGTTTCCTTATAGAAATGCTAGTAGACATGTCTGAATTCCCTCCAGCACTGATGTGAAAGAAATATTTTACCAAAAAAATGTAATTTTAAAAAATGCAAAAAATACTATTTTTGAGCCATCAAGAGTGAAAAAGCTATGATTCTTAACTTTTTAATCAAAACTAGCCTTCCCTTTTATGAGGAGTTTGACACCTGTGATCCTTTAACTGAACCATTTTTTAAAATGAAATGTTTGGCAAATTTACATAAATTTATACATACATATGTATATATATATATATATGTATATAGTATAAATTTAAATTACTCAGGCTAAATTTCAGTGCTTCCTGTACTGAAAATCGCTGACACACAATGAATGGATAGTTAGTTAAAAAAAAAAAACTACAAACAAACAAACAAACAACCCCCCCCCCAAAAAAAAAGAAACCTAAACACAACCAAGCAAACAAACAAAAAACCCAAACCAAAATAAAACCAGAAAAACCCTGAACACACAAAAATCTGTGTAATATGTGCATAACCCATACCAGAAGTGTAGGAAAGTAAGAAGCAACGAGTGACAAACTGAAAGTAAGATCTAAAGAAGCAAACAAAAACAAAGGCTCTACTGGAGAAATTGCATATTTTCTTATACATCTTCTGTCCTTAAAAGTCTGGGACCTCAACTGGACATTTTTGTCTTTCATCTCATCTTTCATGAAATCCAATTTTGATCTTATCTTTCACAAAATCCAGTCACTTCTTCAGTCCCAACACGCACGAAGTCTGAGGCAAAGGCTTGTCCGCTTCCGCTGCCCTGTTTGATGAGCATCAGTGTCCCTTGCTCAGGTGGTCAAGGTCCATGCCCTGCATCAGAGCATGGGTAAGGCCGAAAAAAGCACGTGATCCTCCTCCTGATGAGCACACTCCAATAATTACCAAATAGTACAACATCTCTTGGATGGAGCAGGGAACAGACTTGGATGATCTGGTATACTGATTTAAACATGGCTCAACTTCAAGGAGTGTTTGCTTGTACTTTTTAAGGCAGTCTTAGCCCATATGTTTATCACAGATTCAAGGAGCTCAAGAAAGGATTGATGGCCTGCAGTTTTGCAGTCTCTGCATGGTCCTGTAAGATTAGTATGGATTAACTGTCTGAGCATTAAATATTTAATGTAATAAAAAGTTTTCTTAAAGGTATGGAAGTGTGACTTGGTTCTGCATTTTAATTATGCTTTAAAAAAGTCCAGTCAACATTTAATTTGTTCTGTTCAAATCCCAACATGGTCCAAAGATAAATCTCTTCTGTTTGGAGAAGAAGAGAGAGTCAAAGGAGAAGATAAAATAATTAAGCATAGCTGAATTTAAAATCACTGTTCCAGACTATCAAATAGATTAGACTTTAAAGACAGAACAGTAAATTATACATATGTATAATATATATGTACAAGTTCTCATTCCATTTTTGTAATTGAAAAAAAAATGTATGTTTTATTAATTCATCCCTGACTCTCTAGATTCTCAATACTGGGTCAGCAATTACATTAAATAAGTTATAGAGAAATCTTTGTGGTACCTGCCTAAAATCAACCTGAGCCCGTACCATATCATATCCTTAGCCCTGTCTTGCTGAGACTGGGTATGCATTTCACCTTCTGTACCTTTTCTCCTACACTACCTTTTGGAACAGTGCTAATAAATTATGAGGACAGGAGGTATGAGCTCACTCATAGTGAAATGAAAATAGAAAATTTCAGCTGTGTTGCATTAGGTCAGGTAAAAGCTTTTTTTAGTTTAATTACAAGTAGATGAAGGCATAATATTTCAAAACTTGTAAAATGAAGAAAAATAAATATTCCACAGAGAAAGTGCTGAAGTTGAAATTTCTCTGACCTGTTATTTTAGCTGAAAGTCTTTGCTAATTTGAACACTGCTTGTGAAAACAAAAACACTATTAACATTTTATCACATTGGCCTCTTACTGGTTCTTAGTAGTTTGCCTGCAGACAAACCCAGATCTTATCTGCATGTCATCACTTAAGAGCAGCACCCTTCAGTTCAGGTCAGAGGCAGAATATTTTTCCTCCTCTCCTGTGTTCCTTGTATCAAACAAGCTGGTGGGTAAGAAGAGCTGGGTAACAGAGAGGGACCATCCTCCTGCCTTTCTCACCTGGAGTCACCCCCTTTGCCCAGGTGTAACACAGCTCACCTCCAGTCCTGGGTGTTTCCCAGCTGAGGGAACAGAGTCATGCAAAGTTAGGGATATAGTTCCAATGGCATGTAGGTTAAGGTTTTTGGCCACTACCTGCAGCATCAACGTAGTGACTGAGTTTTTAAATACTTTTTTATAGCAGAGACCATTAAACCACAGAATGTCCCTCCTGAACACTATAAAATGGATAAATAATGAGTTCAGCTATCAGTGGTTTCTTCACCTTCACTGCTGCCTTGCAAATGGAAGAATGAACTTAGCAATTTGACACCAGCAATTAAAAGGAAAGAGGTGAGCAACAGTTAATTTTACAGCACAGAGCAACCTGAAAGCCACCCAAGGTAATACCTGCTAGTGGAGCCAGGTTATAAAGTGACCACACTGCCTGAGTGCCCACATTCTGGTAATATACTTCACTTCTTAAAGACTCCTCATTAATTAACACATTTGCATTTGATTTCTGATGGCAGGGTTTCAGCTACAGCAGGACAGACTCTCTGGGGATAGGGGACGTGCTTGCCGGAGCAAACAAACCAAATCCACTGAAGGAGGTGAATTGTCAAACTTGCCCTGGTGTATCCCCTACACCTGTGCAGTGGGAAAAAGGCTGCTTGTGACTAGCATGATTTTAAAATGAAGCTTCACACCTCTTGACACCTACATTTCTTCTGGAGACCAAAGCAAGCAAATGTGATTTTTTTTCCCCATTTCACTGTGAAAGCTTAATTTGTTCCTCAACCTGAAGAAACAAGATGAAATTTAATTTGTGCACAATCATTGTGCCATGATTATATTTAAAAAATCAATAGACACAGCTGTCCTATGACCTGCCTTTATTGTGAAGTACATTGATGCTACCAAAACCAACTTTCCGAGAAGCCCACTATCACAATACAGCTGATCAGTTTCTGGCATTTTACAGTACCATGACACTTTTTTCCCTCCAGATGGCTTTCCAAAGACCACTTTAACTCCATGCATTCTCTGAAAATTAAGCATATGCTACAGGGTCTGCATTTTATAAGGCAGAAATGAGCTGCTCCCTATGTGTGAGGCATCATGATTATTTTCAAACTCAGGTGGAATTTTGAGGACAAATCCAGCATATAAAAACTAGCTAAACATTGATGGGTTGTTTTGAAAAGCTAATAGAGGCTTGACAGACCATCAGTGACAGCAGGAAGAGCAGGTACTCCATAGTTTTACCTGTGAAAAAGATGAAGGACAACTATCTCTGCTGATGTTTAAAAGTCAGCAACAGCACTCATCCTCAGTATCTTCAACAGAAGCTCTACATGCTGCCCATTGGAACCAGAAGAAAATACCCCAGAGATGCAGAAGACAGCAGGGTGGGTTTCTCAAAGTGATTACAGGTTACTGACACAGCGACCCTGGTGATTCCAGATGGTTCCAGCCAAAAGTTGAAAGAAGGACACAGCTGACAAATTACATAAAGCTCACCACAGTATGTCACACCACTGCAAACCTAGTCCTCCCATATCATTGAATTCTCCACTGTCTTGTATCCATGGGCATACCTACACCTTCAAGTATTTCCAGCTGCTGCACAGACATGTTTCATTCTCCTAGTTAGAAATGGAGGAAAATAAAAAGCAGGATTTCTAGCTCACGGAAACTTTCTTCCCTTCACTCCCCAAGTGCCTATTCTTCCACTTCCTGTCTCCAAACTCTTTTACAAATTGACAAACCAAAGATCTGACAAGGCTCTTCAGTGAGCAGCTGTCTGTTGAGAGCCAAAAGTTAATGAGCTTTCGATTTCCTGAACTCAAACAGAGACACTGCAAGCTCTGGTGTAGTTCTGCTGGAAGTGCCTGGGATTCAGAAAACACACACTAAGCCTGATGCGTTCTGAGATCCAGAACTTCAAATAAATCACTGTCTTTTAATAAAAGAGAATCGTACCTCCTACTTTACTAGCAGCTGTTTTGTCAAGTTCTACCTGTCAGTCAGTAATGATCCTTTTTACTGTCCATAAGACGTCAATGCCATAAAAGGCAATGTCTCCTAAATCAGGGGTTTGCTGGAAACATATTCTCATCTATAGATCCTACTCAGTGCGGTAAATAAACCAGCTTTGTCAGAGCAATTACGAACTCACAAGAGGACTTTGCACGGCTGTTCTCCATCAGCCCATGTGACACCCAGCTAGGAGAGCAGAGAGCACCGATTTCAGCAGGTAAGATCCACATGTATTGTGACAAAAGACATTGGTGCTTAGAGCAAAGATCTTAAAAGTCAGCAAACAAAATGATGGAAAACTTGAGCTAACTGAGCGCTTTTTCATGCTGCTTAAACCTCATCTACATTTACGTATTCTCAGCTGCAAGAAACTTAAAACTTGCAGCCCCTCCTTTAGGTGTAGGTAAGCATCAGAGCATTAGCACACTACAAGATGAATTCTCCATCCAGAAAATCTATGTAATAGACAGGAGCAAAGTAGACAAGCCTATCATCTCTTCAGTAAATGGTCCAAACTTTAAAGGTCTGAATCATTTGCAGCTATAAAACAACTGTTCAGTGTTTTCAAATAGCTATTGCAACCATCATTATTCAATAACACATCTTCCCTTAGCAGAAGAGGAAAAAATAGAAGCATAGAAGATATAGGATATATAATGTTCATAGAAGATATATGATATATAATGTGAACATTATTAAGTACCTTATTTAAGCATTAATCTTTAACCTTCACAAACTTTGTGACAGCATACAATGATAGTTGCTGGAGGAAACTCTTTTTTCATATTCACACAACGGCATTATTTATAGCAGCAATGCACATCTGAACAACAAAGGAGCAGGAAAGGTAGTGATGAAAGATGCATTGTAACAAGCAATAAATCATACAGCACTGAATCATTGAATGCTAAAGAAAGTGAAACTACCTGAAAATAACACTGTGATTTAGCAAAAGTCCTTTAATATGTGCTTAGTGCTAAGTACATATTTGTTTCTTACTGAAGTAGTGAACTTTTATTCAGAATTAAGTATGTTCCTAAATGTTCTGCAGAGTCAGGATCTAAAGGAGGATGACATTTTTGGTGATTTCCATCCAAGTCTACTGGATAAACAATGTTTTCAGGGAAATTCATAAAGCCATCAAACACATAGGTACATCTCAGTTGATAACAACAAATATCACTGACAAAATAAACTCTATTAGCATTCCTTTCAGATTGCATAAGTGGTATTCCTGTAAGCATTCATCTTTCACCTTCCAGTAAAGTGCTTTTGCTCATGAAAAACTGCTTTAGGAGACTTAAATATATCTAAAAGCTGTTGCAGATAAGCCATTCTTCTTTACCCATCATTTTCATGCCTTTCTAGGGCAACAATTCAAGACAGTCAGGAATGAAACATTGAATTTATATATTTGGTCTCTATCTTTGCAGACTGCCTGTGATTTTCATATGTGTGGAATTCTTTATGTGTATTTTGTGTGTGCATTACATTTGTTTTGCTTTAAATAACATTTAAGCATCAATCTTAGATTCTCTAAAAATTCTCCATAATCATCACTTTCATTAAAAAATCTTTGTTCATCAAACCACAACGATCTGGTCTTTACAATATTTGGTACAGTTATTTTATACAAATAATTACTTTTTCACTAATTTAAGGCAAAAACTTATAATAATAAAAATGATCACAATCTTAGGGCATGTGGCCTATGCAAAGACAAAAAAGAACATTTTAATCAGGAGAGGAAGTGAGTGAAGAAAGACACGGAACCAGTCTTCAAATCCATCAGTGTGGGAAGGGATATGACATGAGGGACACAAATTGCAGCAAGGATTAAGGTGGACATTAGGGACAAAAAAAATGTCTCTAGTTATAAAGCAATGGAAATCTCTGAGACAGGTTGCCTGGGGAGGTAATGTAAGCCCATCCCAGGGGTTTTTCTAGTTCAGTTAATGAAACATCCATAAGGAAGAGTTTAGGAATAATTTTTTCCTGCCATGACGATAGGAGACGTGTCTCTTGACATGTGGTTCATCCATTTTTTGTAGGTTTTTTTCTAATTCCAGAGTAAAATTTAAGTAGAAATTAATAGAGAAAGGAAAATGGAGGAAAAATCATGCTAATTTCTTTATGCCAGACTGAAGAGACAGATGCTACTTTGTTCTTGGGGAGTTGTGGCTCATCAGTGTACCCCTTAGTGATGCATACATTTTTATCACCTCAGCAGTACAAATCAGCTACCTAGATGTCCTGGAGTCTACAAAACACCCCACAGGGCTGGCACAGGCTGAGATATTTCCCACAGATAACTTGACAGGCCTCCACAGTCACTAGGTAATTTCCATTTATTAAGATAAATGCAAAAACACTTCCTGGGTGTTACTGGAGGCCTGCTCTCTGCTCAAAAGAGACCATAGGGGTTTCCTTGCCATTTTCACATACATACACATATATATATAAGCTTTAGCTTAGCAAAACTAGCAGCTGCTGCTGGTCTTTGGTGATGTAAGGTGATATATCTGACTGTGGGAAGCAGTCTTTGATAGAGAGAGCATCCTCACTCATTAAATTAGTTTCAGCTTGAGTCTGTAATAGTATGACAGCATCTTTGCAATGAAAGCCTTTTGACTCATACTCCCTCTTTAAATGCTGAGAATCCAAGCAGCTGCAGAGGTCAGCATCAAAGTGTGAGTCATAAAATGAGTTTCAGACTCAGTTATATAATGAATCTGAGCACACAGCCTCCTTTGCGCAGAAATAAAGCAGAACTCTATGAATCAAATGAGAAATGGCCAGAAGGAGAAAATGTTTTTTTGGTCTTTGATGTAAGTCACTGGTATTTTTCAGTTTGAAGACCCCATAAAAGTTTCCCAGTGAAGCTGTGTACTGTCTTTAGTGAATTTCAGCCTCTGCTGATAGCTTTGCTTTGTTTAGTACTCCCACAGATCCCTTAGAAGTAAAAGAACACAGATATATGTGAATTCCTTAAACTCAGTGAAGTTTAAAAGGGAACAAAAATTACGTTCTTCACAAGCCTGCCTGAAAATGTTTGCAATTACCTTGCTGTTCTGGTTGCAATTAAGTAAAGCGCATCCTGCTCCACGTAAGTAATATGAAATGAACAACCTTTTCCCCTCAAAGACACAACACCTAAGGATGCAAGAATGGGTGTATTTCAGAGCAGAATTAGGGTCTAAGTAAGATTTCTGTTGGCAACATTTCCTATAGTTTTATATTAAATTCATTTCAGAAGGTTTTTAGGCTACTATTCCAATATCAGCTGAAATCAGCGATCTTGATATTGATGTTAAAGAACAATAAAGACCAAGTAGTTGCAGGATTAGCATGTTTTCAGTTTTCTGTGAACAATTAGCTAAAGACCAACACATTCAGGGCAATTTTGCACATCTCCTCTATGCTAGGTACTTCTGTAGTTAACTCATTCCAGCTGCAATTACAACAAGCCAAATTTTAAAATTATTTCAGCAAAATTTGCTTCATTCAGTGTGCAAATCTATAGGACTTCAGCCACCAAAGCCTACAGCCTTGTCCACAACCCTAGAAAGAACCCAGAGCAGCATTCTGAAGAGCTTTTGTGATGAATAGAAAGGTTCACACTTCAACTATCAGACATTACCTCTCCACCAGTTGGTGCTTTGATCAGCCCATTACAGCGACACAACAGAAGTGATGTACAACACAACACGGCATGGTAGCTATTTTTACGTGCTCTGAACAGCTGCACAAAATAACACAGTGCAATGAGAAGACAATGAGATTTCCTGTGCCCTCATCTGGGGCTTTTTACCACCCATTTATTATTCATACCGAGCTGTAAAACTAGTCTGTGCTTGGCAGTCCTAACAGGATTGAAATTATCTAGGTGAAGTGACACTGTTCTCAGCAGTTGACCTTCCTGCAAGGATATACGTTGTGCATCTGATTTTAATTTAATAAATAGTGTTTTATTTTCCAATATGAAGAACATTATTGTAATTTTCTTCAGCTATACCTCAGGATACATTTTAAATGCGGTGCCATTTTATTTAAATGTTGCAAGCTATGTACATATTTGACAGTTTTCACCCAGAAGGAGCACAGAAATATTAAGAGATCATTATAGAACTGTTTGATTTTTAGAGGGAATGTTGCTGATAGCAAAAATAAGACAGGCTAGTAATGCTTATTTATTGAATTTCTCTGTCTTGCACTGAAAGGGAGGTGCTTTCCTAATTCCTCTTCTGTCTTTAGCAATTCACTTCATATTTACTAAATTTAGAGTTTTCCATTCACATACTGGGTCAAAATCTAAATAGACCAAACTTCCAGGTTCATATCCAAGCTGTAAATTCTATTTGAAAATCCTCCATGTTTCAACATGTGTTTTATTCTACCCAAAACCACTTTCATAATGACTTCGTCTCCTCCTTTAAAAAAAAAGCATATTTAAACCCATGACACCATCTAGGTCTTCTCTCTTTACGCAAACTGCCTCATCCTTCTTCTGGATCTTTTCATGGGTAAAGATTTGGATATTTTTCTTTTTGCTATTTTTTTTTAACTGCATCTCATAGGAGAGCTAGAATTAAAATATAAATTACCTTTTAACAACAAAAAAAAGCTAAAGGGCCTTCTGAAATATATAGAAAACTTCCCAATAAATTCAGTAGGGTGACAATTCCATCCTGCAAAAAACAGCATATTTTCTAGTGCTGGTCCATGTATATGGTTTTAGACATACATGGATACATTTTTTCACTAGGTTTTACACATATATATCTTCCCTAATGTCTCCATCTACAATCAACACACTATTTGAATTTAAAACAGTAATAGGCACTGTAGAGAGAGAGAGATTAATTAACCATTCAAGAAATCCAACAAAACCCCACTGAAGTAAATAGAAGCACCTTTTAATGCCACTTCATGTACTCTTAACAGATAAAACTGTGCCTGTCATAGATTCCCTCCTCTACCTCCACTCAGTCCATTTACTGCACATTTCTGACATAACACTTCCTCTGATGAGACAGGGAATCCTTTCTGTACTTGGACAGCTGTGAAAGGCATCTCAGCTGTGAAACTGTGAAGCATCTCAGCATGGATATCAGAAAGTCCTACCTCTTAACCTTTGCCCTGCTACCATGCCACTGTTATACAGTTGGAAGTGGCCAAAGAGAGGTTTCCACAAAGGCACTGCAAGTAGGTAGGTACAGGGTTTTGAGCAGGGAAAGTCATATTCAGTATGATTTTGCTTTCCCAGAACACACACCAATTGCATAAGCTGCAGAGCTCTACATCAAGGACCTTTAATTTGCCCAGAAATACAACAACAGCACTGTTACTTCACCAGCACATTATGTTGCTTTCTCTTGGTGCCCAATTGTCACCATAATAAATAATTTTCCAATTACAAACTATTACCTAGCAAAAATTAAAAAAAAAATATACATAAAAGGTTTGAGTAATTTTATAACATTTCTAAATGTTTTAATTTTGCTGTAGATTTTTGCATAATCCTGACAATTTTTCTCTCCCTATCCTCGTGGCTAGACTAAAACTGTTCATTCACTGATCTTTCCCAAAGAACAAGATGTACTGTTATTCAGCTTCCATTCTCCTATTCTGATCTCTTCCTTTCTGAGAGTCAGACAGAGAGTAAGAAAGAGCACAGTGAAAACAGTATTGTCAGAAAAAGGCAGTATATTTTAAAAATAGATTGGCATTTTTTCCATTAATTTAAAAGCTATCTAGTCATAAGTTCAAAATTGAATCGAAATTTAATATCATGAAGCATCATCTTTCCAGTAGTTTTTCTAACCAGTTTTTTTATTTAGAAGTTTCAAACTCGAGATCATTTTAAGGTAATGTAAACTTACAGAGCAATACCCTTCTGCAGAAAAGAAGCAAAAAATACCCACATGGAATCTGTCTAATCACATCATATTTGCAATATTTTTTCAAACAGTTTTTTTCACTACCTGTGTTAGCTTGAGAATATATTAAGAAGCACCTTTTACTATCAGGTTTTTACTATTATATTTATTTTTACTATTATATTTAAACCTTTTGGTTTTTACCTCTTTTCTTTTTTTCACTGTGTTCCTGGTTAACTCAAGGTTGGAATGCTTTTTAAACTAGTGTGTCACAGCAGTCGTCTTTCTCCTATTATTTTATTTGCTGAGATTCTTCATAAGATCAAGCACCCAGACTAAAACTGCAAATATTTCTTCTTTATTTGAAAAAAAAAAGTAAAAAGAGTTGATTTTCTAAACTAAACTGACTTTTGTTGAGATAATACAAGCAAAGTTCGAGAAATTATGATACTTTGATCCCTCAGATTGAATCATCAGATTTCTGGTTTTTAAAGTGCTTTGCTCAATCCTGCTTCTAATGAAAGCCAATGCTTTTTAGTAATAGGAATGACATTCAGAAAACTTCCACTGAGTAGCCTTGGCAATGTAACTTTGGTTCAGTGTAACTGTAGAGCTTTACACCTTAGCTGATTAAAAGCTGAACTTCTCATGAAATCTTTAGGATATACGCAGAGTATTCAAGCTGCACTGTATTGTAATGCAAATGAAGCTTAGTTAATTATAATGGAAACTGTGTTTTATTAAACTGCTACATAGTTTTCTCATTTTGCAAAGCAAATGCAAAATAAATGCTTTGTCACGATTCTCTCCTTTTCCATTTCCTCTAAATCCACTGCTATAAGCCAATCTGTCAGAATGTAGTTTATTTGTATGTTTGTTCAATCAATGGCACAAGAGAGAATTGTTAATGCTCTGCACTCCTTGCTCCATTTCAATGGCAGTTCTCCTCCTCTTTTAGGTTGCAACTCTACTAAATAGTTTTCAAGTGTTTTCAAATGAGGTTTGTCTGAGACGTGAGATACCCCTTCTCTTCCACGTGTGGAAGTTTTTTTGGTATTTATTTTCTCTGCTCACTCATTTTAAATCTCTGACGTGGATACACTCAGCTGCTGCTTTTTATATAGCTCTAAATGCCACACTAAACCAATCTGAAGTGTCAGATGCAACTTATTTGTCCTTCCAGGCAGCTCTTTTCCACCAATGGCAGGGAGCCAGAAGGGTGCATGGCTGCAACACCTCTCCCAGGACTTCTTCTAAAGGCTGCTCAGAGACCATTCTGGCAGGACCCACCACACTGGAGCAGTCCATTCCCAAAGAACAGAGCATCTAGAAATGCTCCATGCTAGAGAACCTCTTGAAGCACTGCAGCCTGTGGGAAGAACCCACGGTGATGAAGGTTTGTCACCCATAGGTGGAACCTTATATGAAATAGGGACAATATTAGAGGAGGAAGGTGTCAACAGACCACAATTCCCATTCCCCACTCCCATGTGACACTTGGGGAGTGAAGGGGAGGTGGAAAAGTCAGGACTGAAGTTGAGCCTGGGAGGCCTGAGGTGGGGAGTGGGGGGAAGGTGATTATGTTTAATTTCTCATTATCCTTCTTTGTTATTAACTGGCAGTAAATTAAATTGCTATTCCCCAAGGTGAGTCACCCATGAGAGTGATTGATAAGTGACATCCTTGTCCTTATATCAACCCAGGACTTTTTTTCACCTTATTTTCTCCTTCTGTTCTGCTGAGCATGGGGAACAAGTGTGCAGCTTGGTGGGCAAATGACAGCCAACCAAGGTCAACCCATCACAGGCAGAGAGATAAGTGGAGAGGGGGTGGAGGGGTCCTGCGCTACCTCCTTTCATCTAGAGATGCATGGGACTCATTTTCTCCTTTCTGCTCTGAGCAGTACCTGCTAATCGTCGGTGTTCTAAAGCTTAGCTTGCTTGCTGTTAGTTACTTTGGGCAACAAATTAAAAAATATAGGACCTAAGCAAATTGGTCCAACATAAAAATAGGAAAATTCATTGAACAAACTGGTATACATCAGCTATTCTAAATTAGAGTTATTTTTCTTTTTTTATGTTACTTTCTTTATACATCTATGAGTGTCCCTTAACACTATAAGAAATATTTCCCTCCTCAGCTGCACTGGAAAGGACAAATTCCTCTAATGTGGAGAAAGCACATGAAAGGTCAGCTGAATCCTGAGAGTTTGGGTTGCTCAGTGCCTTGTGCCCTGCAGAGAGACATTATAAGCTCAGATGTGCTAAGCATTTCATGTCCTTGAAAGAAAAGTAAGGGTCTTCTCTGTGTTATGACAAGTATTTTTGGACCATAAATATAGTTAAAATAACCTTTAATTTTGTGAGAGGCAGCTGCACTTAAATTTTACTAGGAATTTGGCAGAAGCCACAGATCCAACCTGTCTCACATGCTGGTGTGCATGATTAAGGGATGCAGGCTGGCCCAGCCAAGGAGGTGTGCTGCATTCCTACTTAATGTGTGTTACCGTTGCCAAGTAACATAAATTCAGTGCCGCAGTCAAATACTGCCATAAGTCAACAGTTACCCTCCAGCTAGGCATCAATCTTGAAATGAGTTGCTAAGATGCAAACATAACCTTTTCATCATTTCTCTGCAATGGAACATTGTTTTGTCCTTCCTATGTTCCTCTAGTTCTTTCTCTTCCTACCAAGGTATGGGCAAAAAAATGTGACAAAAATATTTGCTATCTGTCAGCAACTTTTAACACTAAGTGGTCTGTCATCATTTCTTTAACACTAAGTCAACAGTTATTACACTCAGTTCAAAGTTTTGGCATCTTGCTTTATAATCAGCTGGTTGAACCCGGAGTCAGGAATTCCAATAATTTCCTTCCTTCTCCAGTCAACCAAACTGGCTGGGCTTACATGATACAAGGCTGTGCAAGTTTTGAGTCTCAGATGTTCAGTGAGAAAACATCTCTATAGTTCTCAGTGTACAATGAAGCTCAAGGGAAGCAGACAGAATGCTCTCTTTTCACCCTAAGCAAGCACAAGGTCACAAGCAAACCCAGATTTTTTTTTTTTTTTTTTTTTTTTTTTTTACGTAAAAAAAGGGAAAACCAAACCCCTTTTATGCCGTGCTGGTTCTGGCTGGGGTAGTTAATTTTCTTCACAGTGGCTGTTATAAGGCTGTGTTTTGGATTTGTGCTGAACACAGGGTTGATAATATAGACAGGTTTTTAAATTGCTGTTATTGCAGGGACTATACAGAGCCTTCTCTGCTTTCCATATTGCCTCATTGGTTGGGAAGCTGAGGGTGCATGGGAGGCTGGGAGCCAGGACAGCCGGGTGACCCAAACTGACCAAAGGGATATTCCAGACCATGTGACTTCATGCTCAGTACATAAAGTAGAGGGAAGAAGGAGGAAGAGGGGGACATTTGGATTGACGGTGTTTGCATTCCCAAGTCACCATTACTTGCGATGGGGCCCTGCTCTGCTGGAGATGGATGAACACCTGCCTGCCCATGGGAAGCTCTGAATTAATTCCTTGTTTTGCTTTGGTTGTGCATGCAGCTTTTACTTTCTTTGTCAAGCTGCCTTTATGTCGCGGTGTCTCGCTGTGTTTTCCCTGTCCCCGGGCAGCTCCGGCACCTAGAACGTTACCGCCTCTCTCCGGGACCCAGGATCGCCACAAGTTTCCAGACATGGCTCCGTGCCGCAGTCCGGGCGGGGGTGGCAGCGGAGTCTTGCCACTACGAGAAAGAGACACCAGTAAAGAGTGAAGGAACATCCTGATTCCCCACGCGTGGAAGGCTGAAAGTCCTTTATTGTCGCGGGGAGCTGTGCCGAGGCACCGCGACCCGCTCCCAAGTGGCACATGAGGAAAACGGCCGCAAGCACTCTGAGGCACAGGATTATATCGGAGGCAGGGCGAGGAGAGCAGGAGCCCTCCCACACAATGGGGGGCAGGCGCCGTGGCGATGATGTGGACCACAGCACCCAACGGGGACACGACCGGGGCGGACCCCGGGCTCTGGGGCGATCGGGGTTGAGAGATTGCAGTGACGGGCACCAAACCCTCCGGGCAGGACAGGGAGTGGTCACAGGAGTGACGGTGGAAGCTCCAACAGTCAGGGACCCAGAGCGAACAGCCACAGGGCGGGGGGGAGGGGGGGGAAACAGACACAGGGGGTGCGCAGGGGTACACAGAACACGGCTAGCTAACAGATCAGAACCCCTAACCTAAACCCCAAACCGCGATGCAACATTATCTCAACCAACCCCCAAGTTTTTCTAGTTTTTACATTTCCCATTTTCTCCCTGATCCCACTGGTGTGGGAGTGAGTGACCAGCTGCATGGGGCTTGGCTGCTGGCTGGGGTTAAACCACAGCACATAACACACATACCCTTTTGGGTATGATAAAGCAAAGGACTTACAGACGTGGAATCTCAAAATACACAAAGTTAATTTGGCTTCAATGAAAAGGTAAAGACATGTTTACTCTGTTAACTCTGTGAAAGTTGTGCAAGGTTTGTTAAACGCTCTGAGAGCTTTGCATGGTGGAACTGCATAAGTGAAGGCCACAGGAGCCATCTTACCTCTACCAAAGTAAAGGATGCAAACAGTTTCCACTGGAGAGCAATAAATGCCAGGATATCTTGAGCCAGGATATCCAGAGGCTGGGATCATAAATAAGGGAGGAAAGAGTTCAGGTTTAGGTTTATTTAGGTTTAACAGAGATTTTAGTTAATTCATATTTAATGGATTCAGGTTCAGACCCCATTCAACTAACAGATGGAAATTAAAATGGAAATATTACAGGGTTTTGACTATTTTTAAACTTCACAAGAAACAGACTTCAGCAACTGAAAATGTACCTGAGAAAAGAGAAAAATTAAGGAGTCTGATACAACATATTTTTTATTTGCTCAGTTGTTTTACCCCTCAAAAAGACTCATAATACTGAATGGCAGCAACATATGTATATATAGCTGAACTAGACAGAATAATTTTTGGTAGTTGATATATCCAAGTTGCATCCTTCCAGCAGCAGCATCAGAGACCTAGTGTTGCTTCTTGCTTATTGAGATTTGGTTCATCTGCAATGCATTGGCTGGATTTTTTTTTCAGAGCATCGAGGTCTCTGTATAAAGCTCATGAAATCTTAAAACTGAAAGAAATTTCAGTTCTTAAACTGTACTTTCATGCTATGTTTAACATTGATTATGTGATGTCATTATTTTTGTTCTATGAGCAAAGGATGTCTCTCTTTCATTTATGTGTGTGTTAGACAAAAATTTGTGCTACCATTGCTCAAATTTTAGAGTACGACTACTATCTGTGACCACTATACACATATGATAAAATGCATATGTTCAGACAGTTTTTGCTCTTTATCTTTTTTTTCCAATGACATTTATAAAGCTTCAGGAGAAGAAACAACCCGATGGTTACAGCTGACCTTTTAATAAAATACCATGGGGTTCCTCATAGCAGTGTTCACATCAGAGAGTCTTTGTTGTTGTCCTAGCAGGCTTCATCACTTATTCCTTAGGTGCTATCCTATGCGCATTTCTGTTTCAGGATGTGTACTTCAGATCACTTTATGTTGCAGTCAGGTGTTTTATAACATGGCAGGAATTCATGGGCTCAAAATGTTGCTTAAAAATACTTTAATTTAAATGTTACTTGTAAGACAAACTAAGAGGGTTTTTAGCTTGATTTTCTTAAGAAAAAAAAAAAAAAAGAAAGCCAAAACCTGTAATCACACTGTACATCTTTCCAATTTTTACCTTTTGAGTGCAGCTACCTGCAGTCACAGAGTGCTGGATGTGTCCAAGATATAAAGATCTGCAACTTCATGAACAGCAGCTACAGAAAATACTGGTGTCTTCACAGAAGACCCACAAAGGAGAATCCTTTTTTTTCTGCTAGGAGGATTTTCTGTTTTCCTAAGCAACAAAAGGCCACCCAGGATATACACAGATGAGTACATACAGAAGCTACCAAAATGTGTGGTACAGCCACCAAACTTCATGAACAGTTTATTGCATGTGGTGGCTTCTCCCCTGCAAAAGACAGAAGGGAATATAGGAGAACAGTGTGGTGAATACAGTATGATATTTAAGGAGACATGCATATCATGCCATAAGAATTTTATGAGAGATTGCATTAATTTTAACTTCGAAACATAGAGGGAAAACACCCCCCTCTGTTTTAAAGTACATAATTTTTTATGCTCAGAGAACATTCTGTTCTGCAACAGCACACTTATTTTTTCAGTCTTGAGGCAAAATGCTCAATCGGTAAAATCTGTCTTCCCTTTATTTTTGTTGATGATAATGACCATTGTCACTATTCTTATAAATTTCAAGCTTCGTAATTTCAGCACTTGTTCAAAGTTTCAAGTCCTAATAGCACTGAGTCAATTATTTTGCAGGATAATGATTTGTAAACACTTAGAGTGACTGAATCAAGTAGAGGATGCAGGAAGCAATTTGCTGCACTTTTTGTAGTAGCAACTATGAAATACAAAGAGGTGACCATGACAAACAAAGCTTGTGTTGCAGTATCCTTCTTGGATATGGATTTAACTGAGAATATGTTGTTGAGGGAAGAAGATACTTAGGATTTGAAAGAAAGTGCAGCAGTTTTCTCAGGATGATGTATTTGAGTGAGCTTTCACAGACGGGTTCCCGCATTTAACTACTAATTTTGCTTTTTTACTTAATCACTGTTATGCTTCTTAGGTACATGCTTGGGAAATGGGGTTTTTTTGCCACTCTCTCCCTTACTGCAGCTCAACTGATGCTATAACTTATGCTGCAAGCACCATTTTATGAATTAACCAGAGGCTGGAGAGGTGTCTGTTTACATTTGCACAGAATGGAATTAAGGATAGCAATGTGGCTTTTTAATAACAAAAGGGGTCTGAGATGCTGCAGAATGATCTCCATAAATGGTCCTTCCACTTCAAATCCCAATTCTGTACACAAGATTTCTCCTACCCTTACATGGCCAAGGGAGAATAGTGAGTAAAAGTGCACCTCAAGTGGCAAATGGGGGCCCTGTACTTTTCTATATTGCCTCAATTGCATCTGTCATTCCTACCATAACTGAAGAAAGCAGCCTTTCCTAGATGGCATTAAAGGAAAAAAATCCCATCTAACAAACAAAACCAAAAAAAGGCAAACAAAGCAAAAAAAAAAAAAAAACTCAAACAAAATAAAAACCAAAAAAACTACAAAGCAAAACAAAAAAACCAACCAAACAAAAGAAACCACGAACCCAAACTACCAAAACCATTACTAAAACTGACTTTCCCACTTTCAAGCACCAGATAGTTTTGAGGTTGGATTTTTTTTAATGCATCTGAGATGTTATTCCCTATACACGCACACATTTTCTTTCTGGTTTGGATTTGGTAGATATACTGTGGTCCAACACAAAAGCTGCATCCCCTTTGATTTTCTGTTTTAACTCCTTGCTGAACTGTAAGCTGAGGAGTATTTGATAACAACTTCAAAAGCTGTGACTCACTGAACCCTGGATAAAGTGTTGGTCTTTGATCCCAACAGCCTTACCAAGGTTATCTCAGGTGAGTAACTGCCTCTTCCCCCAGCACGTGGGACCCAGCAAACCTGGGCCTCCAAACTCACCTCTTAATGAGCTAGGCAGCATCCTACTTGCTGTGTATATATCCAGGTAGTATATATCCAGGTTTGCTGCCTAAACAGCCCTTGTTTTCACTTTCCTCAGAGGACAGTCTAGACATGCAGAAGCCTCATCAGGCAATTCACTTGACAGCTCTTCTACAATATAGGATGGTACTGGATGGGGCTTTGAGCAACCTGGTCCAGTGAAAGGTGTCCCTGCCCATGGCAGGGGGCTTGGAACTAGATGGTCTTTAGGTCCCTTTCAACCCAAACCATTCTATGATTCTATGAATATTCCTCCTGGCCAAGAGTCTCTTGGCACAGCTCCACATATTCTCAGCTGAATTTTTACCCAGCTGCTCTCTCCTGACTGGCTCCTCCAGCAACCTTCTGGGAACACTCTCCCTAACGGAACTTGTGCCACTCTGCCTCATGGAACAAGACACAAGGCCACTGCAGTATAATAATGTCCAAGTTCAACAGCTGCCTTGTCCCTACTGGGACAGTGCTGCTGCATTCAAACTTGTATCTGTTGAGGTGCTGCACTAGACTCATCTGTAGCTAACATGAGACAAAATCTTTTCATCTTTTCATTTACTTTTTACAAGCCATGTTGCCCATTAAGATCTCCACATGACCATTTTACTGAGCAATTTAAATCAGAGGAGTGCTTTCATTAACAAGTTTGATGAGTTGATTTGTGTTGGGCTCCAATCATTAGAATACTATCTGTGCACAATGTAACATGCTAGACATGTATTTCCTCTAGTGTCAGAGGTAAAGGTTATTATCCTACTTTAAATATTTGGTTTTTAACTCTTTCCACTGTACTGATCATGGAAAGATGTCTTCAACATAGATTCATTTTGTACAACCTTCTCTGAGCTCTATGTGTGTTTTGAGCTTCAAGACACCAAGAGTGCAAGAACTGCAGGTATCCTGAGAGACAACAAAAGCCGTCTTTTACAGCAATCCACTCGTATTAAACAAAATGTGCCTCAAGGTCTGCTTTTGATGGATATGCCACTTCCACAGTCTCTTGGTGCTTAGCTCTGTAACAGTGGTTTTTTCACAAGTGCATACTCACTAGCCACAATTGGTAGATCAATTATCTGTCTCTCTCACTGACAAGAGATAGTTCCTACATCCTCCGTCCCATTTAACTACAGTCTTCCCTCAACACCACCTTCACCTGAAAGACTTTGTCTGTTCAACATATAGCATGTGACCAGCAGGTCAAGAGAGTTATTTCTGCCCCTCAGCCCTAGTGAAACCCAACCTGGCGTGCTTCATCCAGCTCTGCAGCCCCAAACATAGGAGGGATGTAGACCTGTAGGTGTGAGTCCAGAGGAGGGTCAGGAACACGAGCAGAGGTCTGCAGCATGTCTCCTATGAGGACTGCCTGAGAGAGTTTGGATTGTTCAGTCTGGAGAAGAGACTTTATGGCATCTTTACAGTACCTGAAGGGGGCCTTCCAGAGAGCTGGAGAGGGACTATTTACATGTAGTGATAGTACAAGGGGGAATGGCTTCAAAATGACAGGAGGCAGATTTAGATTAGATAGTAGGAAAAAAAAATTTTTACTGTGAGGGTGATGAGGCACTGGAACAGGTTGTTCTGAGAAACAGTGGATGCCCCATCCCTCGCAGTGACCAAAGCCAGGATGGATAGGACTTTGAACCAACTGGTCTGCTAGAGGTTGTCTCTGTCTATGACAGGGATGTTGCAACTAAATGGCCTTTAAGGTTACTTCCAACCCAAACCATTCTGTGACTCTGTTTGATCAAACAGCATGTAGGAAGGTCCGAATGTAGCTACCCAAGAAAGCAGCCAGATCATAGCTCCTGTCTGCATATATTTAATCAAATCTTCAAACACTGCATCCTGTACTTTCCCATTATTTAAAATGCTTCATTTCATTAAGCACACAATTGAGCCTCAGTCATCACCAGCAGTATGTGTTCACCTTAAACCATGTGTCTTCAATTGCTGTGTTTGGCCACTTCCAGCCTCCATATCCCCAGTACACAATACTGCAGGCATCTCACACAGATCTCTCATTTTTCTGACGAGGTCTCGGTCATTAGCCTGTTATCTACCTGCTCACTGGTATCACTCCTGACAGTCACACTCCATTACCTCATCCATATTGCTGTAATAATTAGCCTTCCTGTTTACAGGCATGAACAGCATTGCTACAACGTGTACACATCTCAAGAAAAACTCCAGGCAAGTAAAACCAGAATATACCCCAACCTAATGCACAAGAAAGAATACAATAATCATTTGACCTCTTGTACTGGATAATGAACCTCTATCAGCAAAGATAACAACACCGCCTTTACTTTGATTGTGTTTCACATTCACTACATGATCCTAAGGAAACACATTTATTGACTTTTTATTCATAAAAATATCTGCTTTTGCATTAGTTGAATTTTCCCTTTGTTTTCTTCACTGTGTTCTAACAGCTCTGTATCAGAATACAGAACTTGAAGGAACATCCTGAAGGATCATTGTACCCTCTTGCAGGTACAGCCTCATACTATTCCTTTCACAAAGTATTATCCAGCTCAGTCTTAGACATGGATTTTTTTCCCCCAGTACTATGGAGGGGCTTTCAAAGAAAGCTGGTTCAGAACCTCACACTTCTGATGGTTCGGAATCCAGTTTGCATCTTCACTTTATGTATGGCTTTTTCATAACCATTTGTTCACATGTCTCTGTTGTCACTTCTCTCAGATTTGTTCTTCTTGTTGGGAACTTAACATTCTTGACTATTGACATGATAATGTTCTACTATGTTTTTATTTTGTTTGGCTAAAGAAGTAATGTCTTTTTTTGACATTGTTTAAGAAAAAATGTCTTTTATGTCCTCTACATTGGCATTAGACTCCTCGTTCCACTCATCATCCCATCTGTGATTGTCCCAGTATTGTTTAGTCTTCCCAGAGGAAAAACTGCAAGTTTACACATTTGTCCTGATAATATCTTGAAGTGTTTTGTCACATGATCCAAGATCCTTCCCCGTCTTTGTTGAAAATCTACCCCTGAAACTGGATTACTTATCTCTATTCCTCTTTTTTTTTCCCCAGCTGACTTCACCTTTTTCAAGCCGCCATACCACAGCTGAGCTGTCCAAATATTCATCATGAGATCCTGGCTTTCAGGGCTCATTAGCAAAACCCTTCTGAACTTACAGAAGGGAAACAATTTTACATTCTGAATTTTGATCAGTGGCTTCAGCTTCCTCCCACCACCCAGACCATGACACACATAAAATAACATTCTGTAATCATGCACAACTCCAGCAGGTTCAGGACATAAACATTAATTCATCCTCGCACCCCATTCACCTCCCTAAGCTCTTACATGTTTGAAAGACTTCTTCAAATCTTTTCACCTTCAGTTGGTAAAAAAAACCCTGCAGCATAAAACAGATGAAAGCTTCAGTCAAGAAACACTGGTGGGTGTTTCAGCTTGTGCTTCTTCCCCACAGGAAAACACAATTAAAACTGATCCATTTGCTTCTGGATTACAGTTCCATAAGAATCCCCTTGGAAATTCATTGCAGAAACAGTGCCACAGAAAACATAAACCAGAATTTTCTTCCTCTGGCAAATTCATTTAATGCAGATTCTCCGCTCCCTGTGTCTTAAGAAATTCCTTCAGTTTTCACTTGTCCTTAATGATACTTGAATAAAACCAGTAATTTGGCTTTCAAGCAAACAGGCTGTGTGGGCTGTTAGATTGCAGCAAATTGGCCTTCCTAAAAACCCCAACACACAGAGTGGGTTTTATCACCAATTAAATAAAGTACTTGAGCCATAACTGGACATTTAGCTTGGAAAAAACAGTACCTTTGCCAGCACTGTGAGAAGAAATAAAAGGGAGATCTCTGTAGAGCTTTCAGATTTGTGCAGCAGTTTCCTACACTACCTTCTAGAAATTGTGACAGACAGGGAAAGATTACAGGTCCATCTGTGTTAGCCTTTTAGTTCAGATCAAGAGTGCCCTTTTGAAATGAACTTCCCAATTTTTCCCATTTACCACATTTTTGTTCACATGGCTGAGCAGTCCTGTAGAATACAAACTGGGTGTCTTTTAAATAAAACTTACCTGTAAGAATCTTTCCCCAACTGTGGAAATGTGAAACGTGTATCTTTCCTGCTGAGTCTGCAGTGTCAGCTCTTTTGCTCTGCAGATCCACCACTACTATTCCACTGTACTTACTGATGCAGGTGGTCAGCCCAGGTCAACCCAGATGTCTACTGCTTAGCTTCATTGCTGTGAACTTTCAGAAATTTCAGGCCTGGAATTCAGCTATGCCTCAAAATGTTTGGGTTTTTCTTCAAATGCATCTATGCCTGTTAAGGCAGCAAAACAGGACTAAAAGTGCTGTATGTATTTACCCACTTGACAGAAATGTGGCATTTCTGCTGGATGTAACATGAAGCAGACACTTCTGAAGTTTGAGCAATTCGCCTTGCACACCTGGAAAAGGAATAAACACAAAGCAATAAACCAGAAATAACTAACATCCCTCAATCTGTTTGGTTAGAAAGAATCATAATACGTGGTGAAGTTGTAGATGCATAAGCCTGCTCATCTTCTGGCCCCAGCTGAAAAATATATGGCCATGCAGTGCTTAAGATCAGCCTGAAGCCTTCAAATGTTAAGACTGTGTGTATTCAAGTCAACCAAGTCCCTTATGGACATCTCTGAGCACCCATTTGTTTTGTGCTGTGTTACTTTTTTTACCACAAGGCTCAGAGGGATGAATGTACATTCTGATGGGTGTAACACCACAGCAGGGACACTTCTATCAGAGCTCAGGGAGCAGCAATTTCTGGGGTGAAGCACTTGAGCAGCTTAGAAGTGTACAGCAGAAAGCAACAGCTGGGCACAAGCCACATAGTCTGATGAGCCTTACAAGAAAGACTCAGAAAGGCAGCATTATAAGGCACTTTTAATACCACCAATATGCCAAACTCAAAGCAGAAGGGCTTACTCATTTAAGTAAGGGAATACAAATATAACCACATATAAGCAGCTCACCACTATTATTTCATCCCATCCTGTCACACACACAGAGAAACTAGAGCTACATGCATCTATCCCCTGCCAAGAACAGTCTCTAAGGAGAGATTACCATGTGTTATCATCCTGAAATGCATTAATTTGATCAAGGGAAGTTATTAATAGTGGCCAACTTCTTTAGCAAATTTAACCTCATTTGCTGTCAGTATATTATCTACAAACATCTATAAATCCCAAACTACTGATGGCTCTGTAGCTCTTGATAACATTAGAGCAGCAGACAGGGTCCTGAGGGTATGAACAGCCCTTTTGGTATGGTTCTGACCTCTCCTGGCGACACTCCTACCTCTGCCTATGGCCCAGGACCCCATTTTACCCCATGTCCTAATGTGCAGCAATGGCATCTTCAGCTCCACACAGCCCTGAACTGCCTAGCCATGGGACCTGCTGATCCTGTCCCCAACATGTGGTGTGGGCTGATGTCCCAGACTGGGCTCAGCCCATCCCCATCTCCATCCCCATGGAGGTGCCTGATGCCCCAGACTGGAGCCCCCATGATGCCCTGGTCCCAGCAAGCAGCTGCTGCATCCAGCACTGGTCACTCAGGATCAGGGACTTGCTCCAGATGCTTCATACAGATGACTTCTGCACCCTCTCAGCCCTCCATGAGTACCACTGCTATAAATGCATTTGCTAATAGATCTTTGCAAGATTACTTGCACAGCAGGGACAGGTGTCCCTTTGTGCGACATGCGACCAGCTTTCTTAAAATAGCTCCATTAAGAATAAATGAATAAATTTATTTACAAAGCATTGAAAATGCAAAGGAAAATATGATGAGTAAAATTCAGGGCAATGAGTCAAATCAAATATCATCCAGCTGAAAATAAGTATCGATAAAAATGAAAAAATAAAATGTCTCCTTCACCTCTCAAAAGCCACTGTATAAGGACAAGGGAGAGAGGAAGGCTTTCCACAAATGAAATTTGAATGTCATTCTGAGAAACCTGTAGAAAACTGGATACTTCTATTTTCCCTGTTCAGCCTGAGCAACGTGGAAACAGTCTAACAGTTCAAGAAGTGCTGCCAGACATTGAGAATTAATTCCTTTTAAATTGTCATCCTAAAGTCAACACACGTAATTTAGAAAGCACCCATCAGTTCTGAAAATCTTGTTTTTCATCTGAGAACTTAACAGTAGTGAGACATAGGGGACACAAGCAAAGTTAACATCTTGGTGGCAGAATCATTAATACAGTGATTTTTTTTTTTTTAATGGATGCCTAACCTTTTTTCTGCTAATATAACATGAGGGTTGCCACGTGCAATTCCAGGACTTGGTGAGACTCGGGCAGGGACACCAGGTAATGTTACTAAGAAGATGGCTCAGTAAAGGTTGTAAATTTGCATTTATTTGGAATAAAAGGCAAGATGTCTGCCAGAGAGCTGCACATGAGCTTTGTGACAAAGCAAAGATATCTACAAAGTCTGCAGTAGGATGAACTCCAAGAAAACATATAGCTTAGGATAAAATTATCAGGTACGGTAAGTGGTGAAACAGATGAACACATTAAAAGACTTTTTGGGAATCTAAGCTCAGCTGGGAGCTGTATTTAATCCCCTTCCATAATTTATATTTAGCCAATGTTCTTCACAATTCTGCTGCTGTAATTAGTGCATGCAATCGGGGAAAAAATTATTGAAGATAGGTGTTCATGAGAAGACACTTATAAACGCCTGAGTATCAAAGCAACAGTGAAAGAAACAGCACAGAGGTAGCCAAGTGCCCATGGACAGCTAGGAATTATTGGGAGACACCATCTTCAATGGGTCACTTGGCTTTCTTTTCCACCACCACCCCTCTCCTCTTGTTTTTCTTAGGTTGTTTCTATCAGTAACCCCAAAGAATATATCTGTCAGCCTGTTCAGAAGGTGAAAAAATAAGTTGTCCTCTGAACTGCCAGCTGGGAGGATTATAGTAGCCAGAAAAGAGTCTTTAATGGAAAGAGGAGAAACATTCCATGAAAGAGATATTTCCAAATTAATAATGTCTGCACTAAAAAGCATAAAAGAAAGTTAGCTTAAACCAGAACTAATATCATACAGAAAGAGTAATAGTCGCTGTTTTAACAATTCCATGCAATCACAGAATTGAAAAATGTTCTGAGCTGCAAGGGACCTGTAAGGATCATCAATATCCAGCTTCTGGCCCACCACGGAACAGCCCATGTGCCAAAAAGTCACACCATGTACCTGAGAGCATTGTCCAAAGGCTTCTTGAACTCTGTCAGGCTTGGTGCTGTGACCACTTCCCTGGGGAGCCTGTTCCAGTGCCCAACCACCCTCTGGGTCAAAAACCTTCTCCTGCTATCCAACCTAAAACTCCCCTGACTCAGTTTCAGGCCATTCCCTTGGGTCCTGTCACTGGTCCTGACAGTGGAGAGATCAGTGCCTGCCCCTCTACTTCCCCTCATGATGAAGCTGCTGACTGTGATGAGGTCTCCCCTCAGTCTCCTCTTCTCCAGGCTGAACAGACCAAGTTCCTTGTATAGCTTCCCTTCAAGGCCCTTCACCCTGCACTGCAGCCTCTGCAAAAGCATTCTCAACTGGATAAGGACCAGGCAAAGGTGACTGGAGAAAAATTTCTTTTCCTACATCCCCTTTTCCTTCCTTGTCCAACCTCAAAGCCAACGCACGAAAGTGCAGAGACCCGCAGAGCCCCCACCAGTCTGGCCTCCTCCTGTCCTGGGGATGAGAAGGGAACAGGTTCACACCAGTGCCCTCTTCCTTTGCCTTCCCTTGGCAGTGAGAGAGCAGTGAGGCTGTCTTGCTCTGAGTGGCTCCCCAAGTCAGCACTGCTGTTCCTATGGGGCCCATCCTGCGGGCTCTGAGTGCCCATGAGTTGTACAAACCAATTCTCAGGGAGGAGTCTGTCATCCAAGAAGAGTCCTTTTCCTACAGCATTCAGTGCATTGACATTCACATCAAATTTTACAAATAATTCAGTTTTACAGAAGATGAAGCCACTCACCAAAGGCAAAATGCCACCAATCCCATATCTAAGTTTTGGATCAGGAAGTGAAAAGAAATAGTTATTCAGAGATTAACAATGAGATTTTATATGTTTAATTCATTACTTTTTAAACTGATTTTGAGGAGAGCTCTTCAAAATATGTATCTCAGTCTTTGTCACAAGCCCCTGCAATGAAGATGACAAGAGAATGAGAGTATTTGCTCTTCCTCTTCAAAGTGCTATTAACACTGAAATAAAATCTACAAAGATTTAGTGTGCCAAACACAACATACTCCAAGAACAGAGTATAAAGTCTAAAATTTAAACATGATGTTACCTTGAGCAATGCTCATAACTAGGATATTTTATAGAGAGTCATGCTTATGTTCTCTGCATTCAAGAATAAATTACTTTAGCAGAAGTTACACGAACAAGGATATACATGGAGGTATACAACTTACTTGTTCATATCCTGCATAATCACTCATTCCCATCTCATAACCCAGTCCACAAACTTAATAAACTAAAAGAAAGAAGAACTGATATTACAATTTTGCAGACAGCCAACAAAGTACTGCGCTTAGGGTTCATTTTCATTGGAAGTGGTGGTCATTCCACAGTGAAGCGATGTTAAGAGAAGTATAAAAAGTTATTGCTTCAGGCTTGTCTTCACTGCTGTGTCAACACCAGGAACAATCCTGTTATTGCTGCCACAGGAATACCAACTCCTGCCCACACACAGAGATCTCAAATCTCCATTTAAACTATATCACAAATCCTTCAGGCAGGAGAGAAAAAGCAAACTGATAAACTTGCAGGACTAGAGCCACAGGCCATGGCTTGTCTTAGACTAATTAATCAGCTGTTAATAAAAGCATTCTGTCTTGCGAACATTCCTTTAGCCATTCTGAAGTCCTTCTTTTTCAAGTCAGAGTACATTAATGCAGAACCAGGTCCTGAGCACTGCAGTCAGGCAAGCCCTGTTCTGCATATCACCAAATGAAGGGACTACAAGAACAGCTCCTCTTGAATGAGATGGAAAACCATCATAAATTACCTGTTGCTACTCCATGCTCTGGTAAATGCACCTGACTAAAACACAGATTACCAGTTTGTTATTCTTTCTGCTAAAAGAGCATTTTTAAGCTAATAAGGAAAACTTAAAGACAAGTCTTTATGCTTTCAGCACCAAAGGAAGAAAAGTTAATATATGCAAATGCAGGGTTTAAATCTGTCATATTAACTCAAGCCTTTAAATATTAATCTACCTCAGTGTTTTAGTAGTACAGTTGTCTTCTTTATCCTCAAATTGCTATTTATGAGTCCGTATGTTACCAAGGGATACCATCCAAAGGAATCTGTTTCAAGGAGGTGAATGTGTTGCTGGATCCTAATCTTGATTACCAGTGATGTGTTTCTGTAAGACTGCATTCATGCATGGCAGGAATAGCTGGTTTGCATTCCTCTGACAGTTTCATCTGCTTGCCTGAAAGAAGGATAATCCCTGTAGCAAGTTATAAGTGATAAAGATTGATGGAAAGAAGGGCAAAAAAACCTACATGCAGGTATGAGCTACCTATACCACCCATCAGAGACCCAGGAAACAGGCAGAAGGCTGACCCCACATTTGCAACAGCGAGGAATGTGACCCATGGAGGTGAGCCTGTAGAGTGAAACACTTGATGCTGAGGACCTGACTTCCCAACTCTGCTGTGCTTGGGTTTACTTTCAGATTATTTCTAGTCTGGCCTCCTGGCCAGGATGTCCATTTTGGCTGAAGTGTTGCACTCCAGCACATATTCAACCTTCATTTCTTCTTGAAACAGCACAGCTCATGAGCTCTAAGGCCACCCCATGGTACAAAATTAGGTGCAGGAAGTGTGGGAAACCAGGAGGTTGATTTAAAACTTCACTCTGATCCAAAAAAAAGACCATTAATCTAAGCAGACCCTTAGTAGCTAATTGATGCTAGCAAAATGCAGCTTTAGTCCATGATACAAAATGTACCAGGGAGAAAGGGTACAGGAGAGAGAGGCTGGAATAGAGGAATCCACTTGGAAGTCTGGCCAACTTGGAAATCTTTCTGCCAAGAAGTGAAGAACTAATCAAACAGGTCATAATGGCATCATATATCTTCTTCTACTGAGCTGCCCAGCTTTTTTTTTTTCTTGTCATTTATTGCATTGACTACTGATTGTTCTTTGTATAGAAAAATCACACTCAATATTGAGCATTTGAATACTGTTGGGATACAGGTGAGAGGGAATAAGATTACTTTCAATAATCACACTAGAGGAAAGGGGCATCTAATTCTCCACCAGAAAGAAGAGCTTTTAAATTAAAAGATGTCATCGGAATCAGAACAAAAGGACACAAAATGGCAACTAGTAAACAGTCTGGAAAAAACAAGAGATTTATAATCATGGGAGAACTGGAAGTGCAGAACTAGTTTCTAGCAGAATCCAGGATAAATTTTTCAGGTGAAATTCAATAATTTGCTAGAGGAATTTGCCAGACATCACTGTCTACAATGCTGGAGTACCCTCATAAAGTCCCTCCTAGTTCCGTAAGACCTGCATCAGTCCAAAATCAGCAAATGACAAGAGGCACAACTCACCCCCACACAAAAGAAAGTCATCTTTCTGCTCTCAAAGTGGAAGAGTGTTGTAGATTTCAGCGAACCCAATGGGAAGAATGAGGATGTCTGACTTATTTCAGAAGGCTGAATGATTTCTTTATTATAATTATGCTATGATACATTAATATACTATATAAAAGAGGATACTAAAAACTACATACTACTCTCTTTAACTATCATATCTAACTCTCTCACAACTCGTGACCCTGTTCGCCAGAGTCCAGACACAGGTGGATCCAATTGGCCATCAGGCCCAAACAATCCACCGTGATCCAACCAGGCATTCACTCTAGGTAAACAATTCTCCAAACACATTCCACAAGAGAAAAACAAGGAGCAGAAATAGAAATTGTTTTCTCTTTCACTTCTTTCTGTGCACCTTTATAAAAATCCTGAGAGAGAGAGAGAAATGTGCTTGCCACAGAAGAGTGGTGGGTTTGCATCTTGTCTGGATCGAGTGCTATGGACAGTCAAAGCACAGCATTAGACAGAACTCTTCACATCTCAGAAGTCATTGCCTGCCCCCTTCTTTGGCATACAGCTAGATGTTCATGGGCTTAGCTCCAATTTTGGATATAGATCTCTTGCTACAGAGTTTATTGCTCCAGCTTGCCAAGAAGCAGATTACTGTCTTTGGGAATAACACTACTATCTTGGGAACATGCAAATGCCTTTCCTTGTAAACTGTAAACTGCCATATATCTGTTAAGATTTAGACCAGACTCCCAGCAATGTCAGTACCTACCAGATCAATGATCTGCACTATCTCAGAGGCCTTTCAAGCAGTGCTGCCTGAAGAGTAACTCAGCTCCAATGTCCTACTTGCTTGCAAATGCCCACAATCTCAGACTATGTGCACAGAAAACTACCAACGACTGCTTATGGATATACAAAAATCCCCAGCCCTTCACTAATGATATGTTACAGTGTTCCTATGGAAATGGAAAGAGATCTGTCCTTGTGCTTGGAATTAGAGAGATGCACAGGACTGTTGTTATGGAAATGTTTTGCATTTTTTGTAAATGCCAATTATATGAAAACAAAAACCAGGCTGAAAAAACATAAAGGTATTTTCTGCACTGTAATATTTCAAAGGGATGTATTGACAGTGCCTCTGAGATAATAGACAAAAGAAAAAAAAGCAAATCAGGAATGGCTAATTGCTAGGTTCGGTCTGAAGTTAATGTCAAAAAGGAATCAAAACACAAAAGGCATCAACTATAGCCATCATAAGTTTCTACTCTTGCTGTCTTCCTTTTCTAAGCATTGCTTTTTATTAACTGGGTTTAATTCAGTTGTTGCATACACACACACACTGGCACACAGAACCATTATTTCTGTGCTTTGGTCAAGATAGAAAATTGTAAACAGTATGTGAATATTACTCATTGATTTTTCATACAAAATCAAATAGTTTCACTAATGACAGGAGAGTCTCACACTGTTTTTCAGGGGCACACTAGTGCAGGTTGTGAAGAATGCAATTTTGACACATCATATTGCAATGCTTTTATTTAAAAACAGCCATAGTTCTTCTGCTTTCAGTTTTATCTTTACTTATAGATAAAACTATTCACTGATTTCTGCACAAACTCTTTCATCTAGTCTGAAAACACACATCTTTTAAAACTAGAAGGCAATTTGATCCACATATTCACCAAACTCCATACAGGCACACGCAGTGCTAGTACTCCAATACCACAGCCCTTGCCACCCCATTGCAAGCACATCTTGCACCCATGGCAACCTCGTGACTAAGTAATTAAATGTAGTAATACAATATTACAGTCACTATTTTAGGGAGAAAGATTTTTTTAGATCAAAGTGTGGCAGGCAGCTTCAGAGTCACATCAAAATTAAGTCAGTAACGAAAGAAATCCTCACCATCATGATTTTGATCTCATTAATTACCATTACCAACCTGATTTTTGTAACAATTTCTGTTATTATTCAACTGCATATTGACGGTTGTCTCGGTTTGGGATTTCAGTGCTTTCTTTTTCAGTATCCTCTTCTTCCAAAAGAATTAGAATCAAATCCAAGCACATATTTCCTGTGTAGGTTCATGCTTTAATATTCAACCAGCACAATTTGCTTTTAACCATGTTTCCTCCTCACCTCCATCACTGCTTTTCATTTATCATTTGAAAAAAACATGCTTTTGAGAAGCCATAGCATTTAATGGCATCATTATCAGCACAGCTCTCTTCTAGCATTAAAATTCATATTTACACTGGTAAATATGCGAGGGAGCATGCTGGGGTGAAAAGAGGATGTATGCATATCTGTATGTGTGTGTGAGTGTAAAATGATGGGGATGGGTGAGCACAGGCCAGCTTCTCACAGTCCCTGCTTGTGGGGACATCCAGACCTTCTTGGCCTCTTTGGCTGATGATGTGCCTATTTCACTGACTATTTCTGCCACATGAAGGTGACTCTTTGCAAGAAGCTTCATGCACCAGGAGATCTCAAAACAGCTTCCAAGGGAGGTGATGTTGGACCAGCAAGGGGTATCTGTGATCAGGCAGAATCCTGGTTCCCCTGGGGCCAAGTCTATGCCCCATGTGCTGCACAGTGTTACCAAGTGTTACCTTCAGGCCACTGAAAGGAGATCCTTCAAACCTGAGATCCACTTCTCTTTAGACAGCAGCAGAAAAGTAGCACCACAAAAGTACCATGGCTCCCTGCAGCACTCACAGAACAAAATCTCATGTGTTATGATACACATGCCCCTTCCTCCTCCCCCACATTTTGCAGTTGCATAGCTTCAGGCCATAATTGTTTATTCATCTGAGGAACTGGAGCACATTATTTTTTTCCAGTTTGGCTACTCAGTGTTGGATGGCATAAGCCCTCCAAAACGTTAAAGGCATCAGTACAATCTGCAGATTGTTTTAATGGCAAATCAGACTTGTAATGCTTAAATAATGAAGTCTCATTTACAATAGTGTAGCAGATTTGTAAAGACCCTCCAGTGCTTTAGCCCTCACACATGTTCCTATCAGACATCTTTGAAATAAGGAGGCATAATAGTCTCATTAAAAATAATTGGAGTTGAACATATAGTTACTTTGGAAAAATCTTCCAAGTACCTACCTGTATCTTTAAGCATCTAAATACTTTTTAAATCTGGGCTGAAGGGAATACAAGTCATTAGCATTTCCTGCCAAGCACCAGTTTTATTTTTTAATTAAAATGATGCTATTTCTGTTGATCCCATTGGTCCTTTCAGTGACCAAATGCCAGAAACAGCAAATTCTAAATTAGTGCTGTGAAGGTGCAATGGAGCAGTACCAAAAACTTATTTAATGAAACCTTGCCCCTTCCTAATGCCCTTGGGACATGCAGCAATCAGCAAAGAAGGCAGAGAGGTCACACTTTTCCTCCTATCTAATTACCCTGCCTGCCATAGTCCTGCAGTATTCTGGGGTGTCATTTAAACCCTAAGACATGGTTCAGAGTTTTATAATCTGCTGGTGGTCTACTTGGGATGTCTGTAGTGGTACAGATAGCCTGGACTCCACTGGTGTATGGTACCCATGTATCTAATTATCAGCACTGATACGTACCTTCAGGTTTTTGGATCAAATCACAGACGACTTGAGAAAGGTAGTTTACTTCTAATTCGCTTAAGTTCAATTACAGCAACATATACATCCTTGACAAAGGACAAAGAAAATATTTGCCAATGGGCATAATGGTATTTATTTCTGATGAACAACAAACACCGTGATGCCAGAAAGTTTCAGTTTTGTAACACCTCAGTGTTGGTAACACACCTTGTCACCAGGACTGTACCAATTTCTGGAGGCCCATTTTTCTAGGTTGACCCAGAAGAAGGCAAATAGAGCACAATGCTTGTATTACCTTATTTTTAAAGACCCTGAGACATATTCATCAAGAGAAAGAAATGCTAATAGGCTGTTTGATGCTAGTAGGTGAATCACATTGCTTAGAAAGGGAAGTTTTAATCTTTCTTTAAGAAGGAGCCAAGAACTCAGTTGGCAGCGTTGCTGCCCATGGTAGCTACTGTCCTGGGAGTGCAATGTACAGCCTCTCGCAGTACTTCCAGCAATGCCATAATGACCTATAGGCACTGTAAATTTTTAGGGAGCTGGTCTTGGAAGAACACCAGCTTAGCTTCTCTCACTATTGCCAAAGAGCCATCCCTATCCTCCCTGCCCTTGACATCAAAGAACACTACCACTATTCATAACCAAAGAGTTCAGCACCAAACACTTCCATGTGGCTCAAAAACTCAGCAAATGCAAGTACAGATGACATAAATGGCCACACTATTTTTTCTTCAGAACAGTAACCACCAACACGCTGCTGTGATGGTTCAGTGCACATATCCAGATTAAAGCTTTGTCTCTGCAGAATTGTTGATCATCTAGTTGGTAAGGAATCAGTCCATTGAATTCTGCCTAAAAGCATTAAGTGCGTCCAATATTTGCACAGCTCTACAACCTTAAACAAAAAGCTTTGAGACTGAACTCTTAAAATTCACCTCAGCCTTTTGAAATGGATTTGCTAATAAGTAGGCTCAGATTTGTTCCCTGAACTTCCCAATCAACTTAATCTTGCAGTTAATTTAAAATTAACTTGGATATCTGTCCTTTCATTCCAGTTTTCTTACCTTTGCTGTAAATATCTTTCCTCTGTTAGGTAATGTATTTTGCAGGCTCAGCTTGCTGCAATCAGTAAAGCATATGCCACAATGTAAGCTGCAATACAAAACAAAGCATGAATTCAATATATTCAGGGGAAAAAAACGAATACATAAAAAGAACATATGTTTCCTCTCAGAGACTTAGCAGCTTACTTGACTACTTCTGCACTTACCTTGGCTTTTAAAAACAATCCACCCAAGACATTCCAGTGCACATAGCTCACGGCCTTCAGAGAGTCCAAATTCACACCTTGGGGATGGATAAACTAAACTATCTCCCATTAACAAGTGGGAGACCAACATATAGACAGATTAATTATTCTTGTGCTGCACACTTGGGAACTGAGAGCGCTATGCAACTACTCCTTACTCATCTGTGCTTCTGCTTGTACAGATTTCCAGCTGACCTGTACATAAAAACTCCAAGTGTTTTTTTTTACCCTACGGGTCTCCTGACGTGACTCCTTCCATGGCTAACACTCCTGCTTTATCAGTGCCAGCCATGTCTGCAGTGTTCCTGCCAAAAGCAAATTATTCCCAAAGCAACTTCTTCTCCAATAGTTTAGATTAAAATTTGTGGCCTCATCGAGTGGAGGTCTGCTGATTTGACTCAACTACTTCTTTTGTGTCTTCACAGTCAAGGCTTTCGTGTATCAAGATGAAATTACCTCGAGAGACCTGTAAAACAGCCTATCAGATTTACTATTTCTGTCTTTTATGCTTCGTTGTTTAGCATTTTCTCAGCCTCAAACAATCGATCCCCTTTCTTGCAGGCATCCCAGTAAGGAAATCCAATCCTTACACTGTATTAAAGTAGCACTTTAACACATCAGTATTGCCTGGAATTGTTTTTATTGTGCAATAACAAATCTTCTAGAAAAACTAAAATCTTGCCCAGCAGATTTATTATCTCTAGTGTCTGTGTTTGAAACTACAAGCAGTGTTGAAGCATATTAATGCCAAAATATAGTGATAAAATTTAAATACTATTACCTCCACTTAGATAAGAAGAGGGCAAGGCTAAAGAGCTCTGACATGCAAGGATTTTTGTGATGCTGTTGCTGATGCGTTCATAGAAATTGTTATATTGATTGCACTGATGAATGTAGTGGTGCAAGTTCAGGGGAAGTCTGAACTGAAAATCTTAAACATTCTTTTGTTCTATCACTCTGATGTAAACTTTATATTTCCACTAATGTGGTAAACAAAATAGTTTCCCTTGTTCCTCTTTTGCTTTCAGCTATGACATATCTATCCTAGCAAGGTTTTATTTGGGGACTGAAGGAACTGAACATCTCCATTTCCAGCAGATGTTGGCTACAAACATCCATCCTGCTAATGCAACCCTGGTAGGAAATGCAACCTCCAGACTTAAAACAAAAACAAAACAAAACAAAACAAAAATTCAGGAAAGAGAAAGTTTTATAGAAAAATTTCCCTCCTCTTCAATGTGTTAAATCACCTTGGAAATTGCCTTTCTCTGCCTAGCCAGTGCTGGAAAAACCAGTCGTGGAACTATGTACTAAAAGGAAGGCCTCTTGACAGCTTGGTTGTTCCCTGTTTATTCTGTGACAACAAAGAGAGGGCAAAAGAAAACAAAAATATGGTGATCTTCTAAGCTGGAGAAAGAGCAGGTATTTTACTGTTGTCAAAAGAAGAACATGAAGTAAAGAGACTGCTGAAATGACAGGAATCTCATGACAACATGCAAGCAGGGTTCATAAAATACCCATTTTAAACCCAAAAACTAAATTTAAACATTAAATATGTGTACTTTTCTGTTAACCTTTCTTTTACTTGAAATAAGGCAGCTGTTTCACTGAAGCAAATCATCTGCCAAAGGAAATACTGTGGAAACCTTCCCCAAAAGGCAGGTTTAAAATCAGAAAAAAAGAGCTGATGTGCAGCTACAGTCTCTGATTACAAGTATGCTTCCTAGTTTGAAGCAGCTGTGGAAATCCAAGTGCTAAGCCCAGACACAAAGGCTGTCAGGATCCCTGAACTGCTCTGACACCACAACCCCTTTTTTCCTCGCATGAATACAAAGAACAACTGCCACCAGAGAAGAGCTCTGCTGGAAAAAGTACTGACTTGACTGCTTCACTCACCTCCTCCTGTGATTTTAATCTCACATTTCCACAAATTAAGAAGAATCCTCTTGATTTCAGCAGGGACCAGATGAAGCCCATCCACGAGAGCAGTATCTGAGTGTTAAATATCTACCTTTCCCAAGTCAGCCTGATAAAATATCAAAGAGCATACAGACCATTTATTTAAGTAAAGAGTGTTTCTTTGGTTATAGATGTTGCAGCTGCCTTGAGACTACCTAGAAATTAACTGTTCAGAATTTGGATGACTTTAATTAGCCCTCCAGAAAGGAAATGTGTAATCTACCACTATGACCATGAATGGGAGAATTCGAGAAACAGCAATTTACACAGGGCTGCAGCTGCAGACATAAAAGAATGAGTGTATGCACAACACATGCATATTCCTACAACAAACAAACACTTGGGATCCATATTTTAAGTCTTTAAACTTTGTGAAGACACAGAAGAAGCTGAGAGTGATATCAAAACACCTTAGCTCAAATTGCTGCAGCCACTTAAAATTATTTCAAATGTCTGTTAAGTTTGTTCTGAAATTATCTAATAATACATTGCATATATAAAAATCTCAGCTGAAAATGGGAAATCTCTTTCTCCCAGTGAACATGGAATCACTCCAGGGCATTGAGGTATGTTTAAAAACTCTCATGAACTTTCAGAAGAGCCTTATAGTAGAAACAGACAGGGAAGAGCAGGAAAAGAGCTCCCAGGGACCATGGAACAGCTGGGCCATGGATAAGTTTGTTCCACAGTTTTGTTTCCTTTTGGAGGTTCAGTGTTTCTGAGCCTTTTGGCAGGTGGACATTTTAGTGAAATTATCTTTGTGCCACAATAAAAAAAAGGCAGGGATGGGTTAATATAACTCTACATATGTTCAGGAGCAAGAACTCTGCCAAGTGTGATTTGGATGAAATAAAATTGGTAGTACTGCTAAGTTCTCATTTTTAAAATTATCTTGATTTTTTAAAAAAAATTTCATAAAATTTGACAGAGCTCTGGAAAGTGTGAACTGTAGAAAATGGTAAATTCTTGGAAAGGAGTGCAATTTTAGTCTTTGGTTCAGGTAATGATTTTAGGTCTCATTTTCAGACTTCAAGTTTTATAATAATTTTTAAAATAGGCATTTTACTTCTTCTGTGACTGAGATTTTCAAATAATAACATTAATTAAGCTGCTAGAAGTTTAAAAATAACACCATGAAATATTACACCAAATACCGCAGGACTAAAGATTTTTAAAAAGAGATCACCACAGATTACACTGCTTGGATTCCTGACACAGCACTGCTACTACAAGAGGAGACCCCTCTGCCCTTCAGTCCCCAATCCCCGCTGAGTGGAGAATCTTCTTGGTAAGAATGTGCCAGATGAAAATTCCTCCTCAAAATGTTTCTGCTGAATATTAGCAACCTTTTCATCACCAATCCACTGGGAAAAAACTGTTTAATTAAGTTACTGTGCCCGCCTCTGAATAGTTATCTAGTCCTTGAAGGATACTAAGATTGCATTATAATTAGATGCCACAAAATTCTTTTTCTTGAAACCAAAACCTCCTGGCAGTTCTAGATCTTAAATTTAGTTTTACAAGAGTTTTAGAACACTCATATTTGAGTTAGCCTGTTCAACACGCAAAACTGGATTGTCAAATAAATTTAATGTAAAAATTAATGAAATGCGGCACCTTTATCTTGTTCACATAGAAGCCAATCCAAGGAAGTTATTTAAAATCAGCCTGAATATAAGGCAGTTTAGGACTGATCTTTCCAGCAGTAATAATTATGTTATTATTGCACTAAGGCAAACTGTTGGACTTTAGCAGGGTTAAATTATTCTATGACTTAACAATGTAAATTCCTTTCCGAAATCTCCTAATACAAAATTCTGCCTTCATACTCCCTACAGGTCTTGGTCATTCCTAATCAAGGATTGCTACCTGAATTTCTTTCCTGCTAGGATTCAAGGTCCAGAGCAATAACACTGAGTACAGACAGGTATGCAAAACACATAAAATCTACCTGGGAGCTGAGCATTTGACTCCTGTTAGTTCTTCTGCTTCCTCAGACATTCAGGGCTGCATTTCTTTCTTTTCAGAGTTCAAGGCAGAAGTTAATTTAGTAAGAAATCATAGCATTACATTGCCTACCTGCTACAAGATGGGGTCGTCCCAAGGCTGCTCTGCCTTGCTCTGGGGCGAGCAGGCAGTGGCCACCCCGAGCAGCAGGGAGATTGCTGAAGGTGTAGAGAGACACTTCTGCATTGCTGCTCATCAACAGGCAACTTGTGCATGCTCGTGTGTCTCCATCACACTCCCTGGGTGATCCTACAGTGATTATTGCTCAGCCAGGTGCCAAAGATTCCCAAATCATGTTTTCGGTCAAAAGTGATTCAAGAGGAGGGAGTCTTGCTCCTGCCGTGTATTACCCTGTGAGGTAGCAAAGGCTGTTTTCATTTTCATGTCATCTGGAAAAGGATTCTGGAGGCAGAGTACAACCTTGCCCATTAATGATGGCTTGTAAGAATCCCAAACTGTGAAGTGTAAAAATCAAATACACATGTACCCAAAACATGACTGCACTTCAGGTTTCAAAAGGATGGACAGCATTTAGTCATTAATAGAGGAAGCTTCTAAGATTAAACTGCATTTTTTAAAAGAATTGCCAAAAGAAGGAAATGACAGCTAATAAGCAGCTAAATGTTTCCAACTGTCTGATTGGTCTCCAGCATCCTGTCTTTGCACAACATTGTACAGTCCGGTATTTGCAAACCCTTCCAAAAACCTGGAGACACAGTCTTTCCTGCATTGAACCTGGGAACAGTAACAAACTCTGTTGACTTCTCATTTCCCCCCTGGTTCATTCTGCTTATTTTTCTGATTACCAAAGCCTCATTTGGCCTTGATGCATTTTGCATGCACAGACAGTCCCTCTGGAGATGGAAGCATGTTCACTTAATTGAATCTGCCTGACAGATGTGACGCAGCGAGATAATGAATATGCAGTTGACAGATGTCTATGCTATGTACATACACATATTAGGAAGCAGGGACACAGATTTCCTGTGATGGAAAACAGAGAGAGCTGCTTATTGGAGTTGAGCTAAGAGTTGCTGCAGATCTGTTTCATTTAAGAGAATGACATAGTTGGAGCCTAGGGACAATTTAGGGTGAGTTCAAGACCACCAGCTAAATGAATTGAGACTGTTTGACACTTGCTGCTGCTGGAAAGGGCCTTCCCTCCCCACTCGGGCTCCACAGCCCTCCTATCTGCTTTGCAGAGATTCAGGCGTTCACTGCATGCTCTCAGGCCAAGGCTCAGCAGGCAGCAGAGTCAGGACAGGGGTTCCCTGCTGGTAGAAGAGAATTAAGCTGCATCCACATTTTTTGGCACATCATTTCCTGTTCCTGCCCATATGATCCAGCTTCCTCCCCAGCTTCATCTTTGGCACTCTTCAGGTCCTTCCGGGGAGAAATCTATCTCTTCAAAATGGCATAGCTTTGCCATTGTTATGGCATAGGGAACATGTCAGTCTGGCTGCAAAGAGCGGTGTTCATTTTATTGTTTATTCTGTGCCAGTGAGCACTGGTGGGATGTTCTGCAATTTACACCAGAGACACAGAACAGCAAGGAGAGGCTGACAGGGAGCATCATTACAGGTGATGGCGGCAACGGGATTTTGACTGGCAAGTGTCAAACCCAGCATTCCAGTGCCATATGTTGTTGTGCAAAATCAAATGCTGTAGAAAAGAGGCTCAGCAAGGACTACAGATGAAGGTAGTATTTTAAACATCACCAGCAATGTGGTAGGGTCACCGCTAGATTCATACCGAATTAAAAGTTTACATGAAAACTACCAAAGGGAGTGTGATTTATCACAGTATCTGGTAATGACTTTCCCACAAGATTTTTAACAGTGGTGTTTTGATACTTGCTGTGCAAAAATTAGGTCCACAGACTGGCAGTCCCTACATCCTTTGGCTGTGTGTCAGTATAGAATTTCCTCTGGGACTCTTCACAGGATTCAGAGCCTATGCCAGTTGATTGTGCCAATGCCAAAGGCATGAGAAACTTGGAGCTTCTCCTGAACTACTGATTTTCAGTGAAAATTGGAAAGTAGTATGAAATCCAAAGCGAAAAAAAAATCAGATCTGTATCTGTGGCAATCAAAGCTGAAGGTTATGTGAACAGAGCTGTGGTGGGCTGGTCTCTTTCTCATGCACTTCATTAAGTGCCAGCCATGTCTCAACGCTCTCAAGTGCTCACAGCTTCCATCAGCCTCATGAGGATGAGAAGGTGGTCAGCAGCTTGCAGGACTGCACAGCCCCTGTTCCAGGAGACAGCGAGCAAACGGGTGGCAGGTTTTTCTTCATCCCAGATGGGATGCTTGTCATGTGCCGTGCCATGCAGAAAGCCATGCAGAAAGCACACGAAATTTTGGTCCATTTGCCATGTAGCTGGAAGTCCCCCAGCAGTGAAGGCAGTGAGGTGTATGTGGTGCAAGCATGGAACAGCAAAACTGGGACTTCAGGGATTTCTCCTGAATCATATAACTAACTCCACCACATTCAGGAGGCAGCTGTTTGTTTCTCAGATAAGTAAAATCAGTCACATACTTCCTTAAGGATATATAGTTCCCCCTAAATCAAGTAAATAATAAAAGAGCAAAAGGAAATCTTGTTTTTTTTTTTTTTTTCAAATAGGGGAACTGCAGCAGAAAGGTATTAGACCTGGACCAGGCCTTTCTGTCTTCAAAACTACACTGGTATCTCAGCCTCCTAGACAACACAGATCTTCCTCACACCTGTCTGCTTTGGAACCCATGAATCCAAAGAAAAGCAACACTGACCGAAGGAGGGAACTGTTGGTAGGTGAGCAAGAGGTATAGGAGGAGTGCATGGATATCACTGCTTTCCCCATCTGGAGTGCAAGTGGACATGGCTATTACATGAGAGGCAGGTGAGAAAAGCAGCCTGTCCTTGATAACCTTCCTTACACCTGGCATCTATGTCTTTTTGTCCTAGTGGGATTATGACTGTAGAAGATCCCTCTCTGTGAGATATTCTTGTGGGACACCATGTTGTCTGAAGCACCTGCCACACTAAGCAGGCATGGAGAAGGATATACTTAGTTCACAGTATCACGGGAGGACACAAGAGTAAGGTCTAGGAAAAGGTGGGATACAGGCATCTGTATCTACAATTACACACAGGTTTGTGCCTTCACAGATAGACATATTTCTGTGACAAATTTATCTAACCCACAATGCTTAGAAGTTTATCCTGAGTCTCCATCATAATCTCAATCATGGATCATCAATTATTTGGTCATTAACACCCTCAGCTGCCATCTCTTTTTCTATGGTTTTCTAGTGGAAACTGCTACAAAAATCTGTATCAAAAGATTGATCAAAGCTTGCTCATGTTTGACCAAGAATGGTTCTGTGTCAAGTTCAAGTTTTGTCAAACTTACTGCAAGACACAGATCCAATGCAGGTTTCCACCCAGAATGTTTTCCTGGTTCACTAAAGTAATTAAAATAGTATAGCAGGAGGGACAGGAGGTCAAGCAAACTGGTACATTCAGTTAGATCAAATGAAAGAAATGCTGACTTACCCAAGCCCAGATTTATCTATCAAATGTCTGCATAGCATCACTTTGTGTTGTTCAATGACAGCATCACAGAGCAGTTTCATGAAGATCAAGGAGTTTCCTCATCTATTCCCCAAAACCTCAGTTTAGTTTTTTGGGCACTTTAACATTTTAAATGTGAGTAAGACAATAACAACAGTAAAATGCACAGTAAACTGTAGCAATTCATCAACATTTGCATACATAACTGTCATCTAAAATGTTTTTGGATGTGTTCTTAGATCAGTACAATGGAAAGATATAAACTTCTACTTTGTGTAATTGTTTTCAAAGCTTGGTAGCATCAGAAATCAACATTCTGCAAAACTGCATGTTATGAAAAGCTTCCCAAATCAAAATTTTATGGTAAAACAATATTATATGTTGAAATATAGATACCATAATAAAACACAGTGGGGCTTTCCCTGTTGTGTTTCCAGGAGGGACTTCAATCACGTTGTCATATTTGCATAGCGTAATAGCTTTTCCTTTAATTTGACAAGGATCATTAGAATTCTTTCTGTGACCAAGGGATTTGCACTAAAACAGTTCTAATTAAACGTTTGGTGAATGTGTGCACTGTTAGAGTAGTTGCTGAGTATCAAAAGCCTTATAATTAGTATTTTGCAGGTGTTAAGCAGACACGCCTTAGGGCTTTCCGAAAAAGTCAAATGATAGCAAAGCATAGACAGATGACATTTTCTCTCTCTCAGAACAGTCCCATTCTGACAAGAACCTGAGTCTTAAAAAGGCTTAGCTTAACTCAACTCCCATTTGACAGGAAATAGGCAATCAAGACACCACTGCAGAGCAGAAAAAAGTGAAGTTGGCAGTAGTCAGACTTAGAAACAGCAAGATGCCACCCAGAAGTTGACTCTACTGGCTAGCAGAAAATAATGAGTGGGCTCAAAAACACATATTTCCAAAAGCACTTGTCCCCATCTGGTTTTGCACATGCAGCACAGTAACAGCAGGTACCTTCCAGCTGTATTTCTTGGCAACCATTCAACTTGTCAACTAGAGGCTGTGCACCTGGTGCTAGAAGACCAATTTAAAATGCCAGCGTACTGTCAACTGCCAAATTTCTGTTGTCAGTTTTGGGGGGGAAATCCACCCAGTATAATTGTTTTTTTTTTCCCATTTAAAATTACATTAAATAAACCCAAAGACTACAGTAGCAGTGAATGGAAGTGAAGGAAATGTAGTTCAACAGCTACAGCATCTTTCCTCCTCTCTCAATGCCTATGTTTCCAATAGACACAGACTTTCTACAGTTTGGAGTTTCTTATATTTCAGATTAAATATCCACTTACAGAAATTACAGATCCATGAAAGCAATAATTATAGTTACAGTTTTTCTCCACAGAGTATATGTTTATGTGTGCTGATCACCCACTTCATAGATAATAATATAAAACACTCAAGTAGATGATTGCTGGATACCACTTCTGTGTAAAGCCAGATGCTGCTGGGCTTGCTGCTCCCACAGCCCAGGAGATGTTCCGAGGCACTTGCTTATTCCAACTGCTCTGAATGGCCTCATGTATTTGTGGACACACAGGAAAATGACCCCACCCATCACCTTTGGCACGGAACCCTTCCAGTACCATGAGTTACACCCTTGGCATGTTGCACTAAAGGTACGACAGGGATCCCATTTCTAATCAACAGAGGAAGGAATATATGCACTTTTTTGGGATGGCAAAAGAGTTTACCTGAGTTTATGGATGTGAGGAAAAGTCAGGAATAGGAAATTCATAGGAAGCTCTCACAATAAGGAGAGCTGTAGGTAAAAATGCTCTTGCTATGAAAGTTCGATACGTGGTATTTTCCCACCTAAAAAGATGCATTCAACACATATATTCTTTTGCCTGGATATTGTAATTATTTCTTTCTGTCTCTGACATAACTTTTAGATTGCACAAAAGCGAAAAGACATGGAAACTAGGTAAGAATATTACATCATACATTGTGTGAAGGGATTCTACAATTCTAAAATATTACATCATACATTGTGGGAAGGGACTCTACAATCTACAATGTTCACAAATATCAGAAGAAGATGAAACAAACAAACAAAAAAAATTGCTTGAAGAGTAAAGAAATGGCTGACAGAATGAAGAATTCACTGAGAAGTCAAAAGGAAATCCAATCAGAATTTCTTTTTTGTGACTTCTATTAAATTGATTTCTGGATATGAAAAGTTGGTACATTACAGACAGTTTGGCTACTGAAAGTTTAACAAAACACACAATCTTTCAATATCTAGAAAACCAAGAGATGCTTAAGCTGATCAGAGTTTCCGATCACCTAGATCTCTTTCAACCAATCTTTTACCTGCTGAATAAAAAAACAGGAAAAAAAAAAGAGAGGTATTTACTGCAATAATTCAGAAGTATACAGAAAGGGCACATCACTGACATCTCTTGTCTGCAGAAGCACTGAATGAAGCCTTGACAACAAAATCATGGAAAAAACACACTGAGAAAGATCAAGGGCAAAAGTAGTCAAAGTCTGCGCTTCAGGACCCTGATGTTTCAAATCACATTCACAATCTCTGTTAACAAATATAAAATTCAACACTGGTTCTTGCAGAGGAATTGCTTAACCCTGTGAAACCAGATGTCTGGGAATGGGGCAACAAGCAACTCACCGGCAGCAAAACTATTTCCTGATAAGATACATTTTTTTACCCCATTTATTGCGATATTTTGTGCCACAAGGCAGTATTTCAATAAGCTGCTTGAGGGTAGGAATTCCCTGCAGTGTGCATTGCAGGTGTAATGTCAGAACAAATAAATGAGCAAATTAATTTAATCTGGTTCGTGGTTACAAATGGCATTTCTTGAAGCATTTCTTATGTGTAAGGGGAAAAATGGATGAATTATAATGTAATGGAAATTTACGTTATGGCTCATTCTTATTGCTTTAGAATAATTATAATGATATTAAAAATAATAGTAGTACCAGCAGCAGCAGTAGTAGGTATTTAATGTTAGTATTAGTACTAGTATTATCCAAGATAAAAGTGAACATACATTTGGCAGGAAGTTTTAAAATACTATTTGGTCTAATAGTGTTTTAAAACCAGCTTGTCTAATGTGCAAAGGAGCACCTGCATTTATACTCTGGATCTCTCCCACCCTCCAAAGCAAGACAGTGCCATCTAAACTGTCTACTGAGAGTGGCCCCTGGCCCAAGCTGGCCTCTGGACTTGCTCAGGAATTGTTTGGGAGAGCTCTCCCTGCCACTTACAGCTGTCAAAGGCCTTCCTACGAATTCAGCTGTACCACAGTCCATCTACAGTGCCCAGGACTAATCCCTGGCACTATGCACTGGCAACCATCCTCCTTCCTGTGTAATCAGTGTCTGATTATGAAATAAATCTGCAGCTTTCAGGTTATAAGAGATGACCAGCAGTTCTAGAAGTATTAGCATAGACTCTGACACAGCTAACACTGCAGGTGTCTTTCAATTAACTTATGCCTCCAAAATTCTCATTCATGATACCTTTGAATAGAGGATAAAAGGTTTTCTATAGGCATTTAGTCAATATTTTATAAAATATACTTTACCTTGTTTTATTTTTTCCCGTAAGATTTGAGAACAGAGATCAAGCTTCAGCCCCTCTTCTTAGAGCAGGTTTCCAAATTTGTTTTGTTAAAAAGGAATCAACTAAGCTGACATGAAATTGACACTATGCTCTGGAGAGAGGCTCTCCTATGTTTTGATGGCTACACTGAGCAAACTATTCAAGTGGTGAAGGGGGCCATCCAACCTGTAAACGCTTTTTAAAGTCCCATCACAATATTATAATTGTTCCTAATAGAAACCTCAGGAGCTATAAAGACCTGGGATAGTACGTGGCCCTCACACTGAAAACTTTCCTTCCATATCCAGCAGATTTCTGTGATTCTCATCCAGTTTTCTACATAGGGAACAAACAGCTGTGTTCCCATACAGCAGAACACAGCAGCTCTTCCACGTGATATTTAACAGACATCTTATGGAAACCCAAACTTCACAAGGGAGAGAGGATTCAGTCTGAGGCATGTCTTCACTTTCTATGAAAGGAGGTATGTCACTCCTTTAATTGCCAAAGGTCCATATTAAAATAAATCATCTCCTGATCTACCTGCTAACATCTTTCTCATCTCAAAGGTGTCTAACAAAACCCACAGCATGTAGTACTTTAATATTTTTTTCCCTTCTTTAATAGTGAGTTCATTTATTCAAGACACTATTATGGGAAGATGACAATAATGGATGACTTTAGTGAACACAGATGAGATTTTTGTGTTTCCAATCAGTACATGGCAATATCCCAGTTTAATTGTAGGTAGTCTATTAAGTATCTGGAAAGCCACTTAGTCTTTTGGACAGACTCCAGAATTCCTCTGCACCTCACATTTAAAACTACACAAATCAAAAGTCTTTATTTTCTATTCCCTCTTAGACTGAGCTCGTTAACAACATTATAGGATTCATCTCTCCCCACTCCTGTGACGAGCCAAGGAAGCCCTAAGAATGATAAAATGCACACCCTCCACATCCAGACTAAACTGATCTAGCCCTGTGTGCAACCAGCAAACTCCTCCTAGGTTCTTGAATTTGACATTGCAGCCATGTTATCCATCATAAACCAAATGAGCTGGGGGCAGCGTGGTGCTGCACAATTCAGTTGTGCTTTCTAATCAGTGCTAATTGTACCTTAAGTCCTCACAAGGGGTGGTTGTGAGTCAGACATCCTGGTGCTTCGGACAAACCTGTTTTCAAGTGAAGTGCAGAAAGCCAGACAATCTGCTTCCTCTTCTATTTGCATATGAGTTTGTTTCACTAGATCATGGAAAACCTTGAGCAGGAACTGTGGTATAAACTATCCTCTAATCAACACACCTATCAGGGGTAACTACCAAATCCCCTTAAGTCAAACATGACAAATTTTGCATTTAATAAAAGGTAGGTATTCTTGTTTAGCTTTTGAGGGTGTACAGAGGCATCAATTTGTGAATAACATGACCTGCAAAATCCTGTATTAAAATTCTATTGTGCACTTTAAAAAGTCAGGGACATTTTCCTTTCAGTATGATTGCTTATACTGCCTTTCAGGGGCTTTGCCAGTCTATTACTCTCACCAAAAGAAATGAAAAATCAACAAACATCTAGACCCGACCAGACATAAATCCTGTTTATAAGGCACTGCCTTTATTCTGGTTAGTGTTCTATGAAGCAGCAAAGACTGAGCACAGGGGCTATAAGTACAGAGAAAAACTGTCTACCTTGTGTTATGTATTATTATTTGTTGCAAGAGGATCAGGCAGAAAAGAAAGACTGTAGGACCCCTCATTCTCATCTCTTTGAAAGTACATATACATAAGTAAAGAAAAAATTCACAACTGCAAACAGTATCACAATTACTTTACCTTTTGAGACTGGGAGATTATGACTTTGTGACCATTAAAGCCTTTCTGGTTAAAAATCCATTCTTCTGCATAAACATTTTCTTTTTACTAGGGCTGAGAGATGAGACAATACTTTTTCTCTCAATACCCTTTGCAATGGCCTTCTCAGTGTTGCTCAGGCCATGTCACTCATCTGTGGAAGCTGCAGTACTGTACAAGACTTATAACCCCAGCACAGACAACCCTGCCATCACCTTCTTCCTCCACCAGAAACAAGGAAAGCTGCTTGAAAAGTAGCATTGAGAGATGTGCTCCTTCAGCATACCCGTTCATATTCTTCAGAGTTATCTTCTTAGAGATTTGTTCTTTCAGTATGAAAGGCAATGGCAATTTGACAGATCTGGAGATATATTTAGTACTTCTCTGGGAAAATTCTTTTTTGACACCTTGTTACAATTATTTAAAGTTCTGTTGAAGACAGAGACAGAGAAAAAGATCCAGCATGTAGATAAGATACACTTACCACCCATCTTATCAACATACTCATCACAGTTTATGCCTTTCACTACTGCCTAAGTTAAGAATAGGCCTTAAAAATGGTCTATTCTTAAATTAAAATAGCTGATACATGTCATCTAGTATTAAAAGAATTTTACTCTTGTGTTCTATAAATCAAAACTCCAGTGTCATCGCATAACAGATAGATATCAGTGCCCTTAAACCTGTTAGCTCATATGAGGTGAGAAGCAGGCCCATGATGTTCCTCTAAAAACAAAATGCAGTGTAGTGGAGAACACATTTCCAAGCAGAGATGCCACAGTGCATCTGTGCCACATAGGTCCTCCGGCTGGGCAGAAGGCTGCTCTGGCAGGAACACTTTGGGAAGTCTTGACAATCATCCAGCCAATGGAGAGAAACATTCTGAAGAGCTGCAGAGAAATCTGGGGCAGAAAAAAAAGCAGTAACTTGTGTGTCTGTGAGGGTGAATGGAAAAAATATTACAAGCTGCTGGATTGTTTGAGCAATCACTAATAACACTCAAAAATTCAGACTGTGTTTTTTGTTTATCAAAATTATTACATTTAGCAAGAGTTTTTAATCTCATACCAGCTTCAAATCTACTTCTATCCAAAGGCATTCAAAACTTCAAGGAGACCATGACTAACAAATTATTGTTAGAACTGCAAGTCTCTCAAAGCAACCAAAAACCTTTACAACATTTGTCCATAAAGAAAAGTAGAAAACAGCAATGAAATCTGCTGGCGAAGAAGAAAGCAACAACAGCAGGAATTTTTAGTTTAAGCACAAAGCATCAGTGTTAAACATTTGATAAGTCTCATGGTTTTGTTCTGAAAATAGATGAGAGGGAGTGTTTTCGTGCATGACTAGTCACACAGCAAATAAATTCATGCTTAAAAATATAGCTTATGCACAGATGGCTGCAGAACAATTACTATGTATTAGTGTTTTTCATTCCATATAAACTTGTGATGTACTAGAAACTCCCTCTTCTCCCACTATGAAGATTTCTCTGAGAGATTTTAATGCATCATTACTTCAATAATTATGACATGGCCATATTGCTTTTAACCTTGTTTTATTCCTCCAAATGCTTAATAATTATCTTTCTTTTTAACCGGTTCCTTTCATTTAACAAAGTTACAGTCTTCTTGTTGTGATAAGGAAGTAGGCAGTCAGATACCATCTGGCAATACAACAGCCTGCTTGCTGTCCACACACATCATCCAGAGTTTAAAAAAAAAAAAAAAAGAGAATAGCCAGGCTATCTGCAATTTTAACAGTAAATATTTCAAGATGCCATGCATTAACTGGAGCCTGTGGTTTTGGTACATGTACCATTCATTCATCTGGACACTCAGACACTCAGCCTGTAATGAGGACGCACCAGACACACTCCAAGGATTCCAAAAACAGATACAGCAATTCTGACAAAATGCAGACCTGACACTCAGATTACAGCTCTTTCAGATCAGATTGAATTTGCAATAAGAAAACAATTAGTGACAAAAGCAGGCTTTAATATATAGACTCATTTTTTCTTGTCTCTTCTAGAAGAATGTGAAAAGTAACCCCTAATGCTATTATTCCTATTATGCTAGTTACTCTAGAATGCTTCACTTTTTGTGCAAAGATTTAGATTGAGTTGCAAAAACATATGCTTGGTTATGGGATCTTTTTTTTTTTAAATTCAGCTTTCACTTATTTGGTCTATGCTGGGCACACAGTCTATTCATATTGGTGATTCTTTTTTTTGTCTTCAAACTATAACTTGCCCAAGTGCTGTTTTCCCCATCTATCATGTTCTCTCTTTTTATGATTAGAAGTCTTTGACAGCAGATTGATGTTATGTACATTTACAAAGGCAGCTGAAAAATTGCATACTTTTTTTTTTTTGAAAGCTACACTAATATAGACAGCACTATCAAGCAGTACTTCGGTTTTGCAAAATTGAGTCACTTTACGTCAGATTTGAAAATAAAAACCTATTTGGCTATTTATGCTTTTATCAAAATGCTCTCTTCCTTCTCCCAGTTCTCTCAGTTCTCAGGGAAGCTGAGCATTAAGCTCACACTTGAGTACCACATGATACAGCTCTGACCCAACTGGGTATTGCCTGTCCACTCAGACAACTGAACAAAGCTTTACCTGTAGCATCCCAGAGCCCCTCCTGCCAGCATACACGTTCATATATCAGACTGTGATGCACAAAGTGCACAAATGACACCACACTGGGAGAGGAGGCAGATCTGCTCCTCATAAAGAGCCTCCTCATAGACACACCTTGACAGTGTGAAAAACAAGCAAGCCAACAAGGTCTGCATGAAGTTTAACAAAGATAAATGCTAAATGCTGTACCTGGGATCCTGGGATGCAGCAATCCCACACAGCAGTTGAAGGCACAGCTTGGGTGGTCCTGATTGATGGCAACCTGGATGTGTTTCAGCAGGGTACCCTAGCAGCAGTGAAAGCAAACCTTGCCACAGGTTGCATTAACAAGAGGACAATCAGCTAATTGAAAGTTGTGATTATTCCAGTCCATTTGGCACTTGTTAGGGGACACCTGTAACACCAGGTCAAAGTTTGGACTCCTCACTTCAAGAAAGCCACTAAAAACTTGGAGAGGGAAGGGCCACCAATATGATGAGAGGGTAGTAGGACTTAACAGAGGAAATAAATTTGAAGGCATGGGGTGGGTTCAATCTAGAGAAGTCTTGAGAGAGTCTAATCACATTTTTCCAATACCTGAAATGTAATTTACAGAGGAAAGGCAGAAATTCCTTCCACGGGGATGCACAGGAACAAAAAAACAAGCAATGGATGCAAATTATTTTGGAAGAAAAGCCATATGATAAGGAAAAATTGTGCAACACGAGGAAAAAAACTCCAAAAAAACCCAAACATTAGAATGGGTTGTCCTATAGGATCTCCCTTGCTGGAAATGACAAGATTTGACAGGAACCTGCATAATCCAATTAAAGGCCCAGCTTTCAAAAAAGGTTGGACTCCACAATCTCCAGAGGTCCCTGTCAGCCTCAGCTATTACTTGGCTCTGCTGTGCTATGTAGGTCTGTCGCCTGGTCCATGTTCAAAGGTGACAGACAGAAAACGGAGAGAATAAATCTCTGCAAAGAAACAAGAGTCAAAAGCAAGAAGATGCTGCTCCCATCTCTAAGCAGGAAGGTGAAGCTCCTTGGCATGAAGAAATAGTTATTGTTGTTATCTACAGAATTCCATACCAGGTCAAAAATAGACCAGTAACTATGTAAAAGTTGTTCCATATCTCAGAATAAAATATTTTATTAATTTAAGTATAAAAAATTCAGGACTAACACTTTATTGTTTTCCATCTTTCACTGCCTATGAAAATCTGTGTCATGTTTACTTCTAATTTCCTGACTCCTGTCTTCAAATTTCAGGGGGTTGGGATTGCCCTGAACCCAGTGTATGGTAAGGAGCTTTGGGCCCCCTCTCCAACTGTGACAGAATGCCCACCTTGTCTGCCAGGCTGAGCACAGCTCAAGTAACACCACATCCCCTTCTCCCTGTCTGCACACTGCCAGAGACAGAAATCCTAAGACAGGAAGAGAGCCTGGGAAGGGAGAAAGGGAAATCAAGCAGGTTAAAGAGCTAGTTCCATGGTAGTAAATCACTAGATTACACTGTTCCCCCGTCTGCTAGCTAGAGAAGAGTGTCCAAAAAATGCAGAAGTCTGGTGAAATTTATTGTTATCACACTTATTGCTCAGCATTATACTAATAAAATTGTATTTCATAGGGTTGGTATTATAAAAGAAGAGAAAAAGAAAGAAGACACTCAAATTATAGCTGTGGGCATATAAGTCACATTTCACATAACTACCAAAGGATGGAGGGATGGGAAAGTGCAGGAGTGAAATAAAAATTGATTCACATAAGTAGCTCTTCCCAAAGATGTTAAAGGTTTTCAACCTTCATCCAAGTTAAAAAAGGAATTATTGTGACAGCTACTCATGTGCATTCCCACCAGCACTGTGCAGATGACAACCTGTGCTAACTGGTTCCTACTCACTGCCCAAATTTTTACAGCTCCAGTTTGACTGCATCACTGCTTCCCCTATCTGTATGCCGAGTGTAGGTATCCCACGTTGGATTGTCAGCTTTCCCACTGGGGGCTGGATGCACACATAACAAACATAAATACTCAGGCATTGCAGTCCCCAAGTCCCCTCAGCATCTAGGAGCTCTTCAGAAGCCTTGCTTTTTCACCCACAGCACATTAATATTAAGCTATTTGCTTAAAAAAAAACAGTTTAAAAGAAAATAAATATTTCATTTATTTTCTCTTTTCCAGCTAGAAATTTCAACCACAGAGAGAAAAAACCCCAAACATCTAACCGCCAACATAGTTTTAAATTCTAAATTTAGCTTTAAAAATTGCTTCTGGAGATCAGAAGGGCTAAGCTCTGACATACAAATATTACCCATGAAGAAAAAAGCCTTTATATTCCACCCCTAAGTCATTCCTGATGGCAATTAAAGCTCGTTTTATCATTGAAAATGCTCTTCAGTGCAGTCTTTCAACAATGCAGATATGTGAGTTAGAAAGGAAACATCAGCCTTGCTTCAAAACCATTTTATCCAGAGTGTTTCCAGAGCATTGAGAAACCCTCTAAATCCTGATTTAGTATGTAACAGCGCTTTCAAGAGAGGCAGAAATCCAAATCTTTACTTAGTGCCCCAGATTTACACAAATGCTACTAATGCAATTTAAATGTCTTCAACGTTAAAACATTGCCAGTACTCCCTCTAGTGGGTGTCCTAAGTGAAGCAAACATTCCCTGCTGACTTCCGAGGAGAACATTTTGTTATCTGTAAAGTTTCTCTGAAATTAAACATCAGAATCGCAGCTGTCAGAAAACAGGGCTGTTACCGAGCATCTCAGAACTTTTTGTTTCCGTAGAAGGTGCAGGAGGCTGGCAGCAACCAGCACCACACTTTTCATGGAACTGGTAGGAGCAAACCAGAGAGAGAAGAAACCTGGTTCTAAAGAAGCTTCTACTTGAAGACACTGGTTTCCTTTGGATGTGCATCCTGCATCCCTGCACAGACCTTGACAAATCCATCAGTACCCAACATCCTCACACACACGCACACACAAAGTCTTGTTCCTGCCTTGGTCCCTCGCACCTGGGCCAGAGGGAGCACATGCTTTGCCTTGCCTTTTTTTGTTTATTTTCTATTCCACCGGCTGAACGGAGAAAACAGAGAGAAGGATGGAAAATGTTAGAAGATCTCCATTGCTAAAATCTGAAGGGGGAAGATTTCCGGGGAAAAAAGGTCCCTGTCGGCCAGCACCCTCCCCCCCACCCCCCCCCCCCCAGAGGAAGAGCAAGCACTATCATTTCAGCAGATTTACTGTCCCAGTATGAAATTCTGACTGGTTTGAATGACCAAAGTAAATAACAAAACTCATGTTGAAATCCTTGCTTTTTCATTAAGAGAAAATGATGACAAAAGTGATGCAAAATTAGAAAGAGTAATTGGAAGCACTGCATTGATTTGTGTGATTATTTGATATACTTTCTGAGTCAAAATTTAGCTTCTTTTTCTGCCTCTAATAGAAAAAGAATTGGAAACACACACCATGATCAGAGAGAAACCTTCTGCATGTAAATCACTACCAGATTAAGCAATGGCAGCAAGTTATTTATGAATACATTGCATTGTTCCTGTGTTTTAAACCACAAGTTCTGTTGAAAACAACTTTCTAGCTGATTGAATAGTTTAAAATGTCATCTTAAAAGATGTTCAGTTTTGAAGGGTTTAATACATGCTTTTGGATTAGGAAAAAATTATGTGCTACTTTATAAAAATAGCTGTATCAAGAGCATATTCATGTTCTGCATTTCAGAGCTAGCACACCATTATCTCATCATAGAGAATCTACTTAAGACTAAAGCAGCTTGTTTAAGAAGCTCAGATGTTTGTGTGATCTCCTTCAAATTTTTTTTTTAAATAAAAATATCTCTAAATATACTGATTAGGAAACAGTCTTGTTTTCTCTGGGCTGCTTACTAGTCCCTTTTTTTTTTTTTACTTTGCACCCATCTCCTCACCTTCAAGGACTCTGCATTCTATATTATTGTTTGCACAGCCATAGACCCACCATAGATCAGCCCCTACAAAAGCAATGGTACTGGAACCTCCCTTACACTCCCTTTTTCTAAATATGAGATGGAAAGAATAGTCCAGTTATTCATTATATGCGTATTCCAGGTGAGTTGCTAATGTAGCTGTCTCAGCCACAGTGTCAAATACAAATGCAATCTTTCTCTTTCAGTTATCTGTAAAGGAAGAACAGCAGTTTATCTGACCATGTAAAATGAGAGCACACCAGAATTAAAATGTGAAACCAAAAAACTTTGCTTTAGAAAGCAAATAGGCATAGAAAAGGAAGGAAAGATCTACCATTAACTGTTGCAGAAAACTGCTATTTTTTAAATATTTTATATAGTCTGTGGGCAAAGTGGCACAACAGTAGTTCAAAACCTTTACAAGAGAAACAGAATAAGTAAACAAAAGGGGAAAATCAGTAATGATTTCCACAGTAATGAGTGATTTTGAATGTGAATGATTTCTAAAATCCAATCCAGATTCTTTCACCCTACAGTTATCCTAATTAAGCATTTATCCCTCATTAGTCATCAGACATCAGAACATGACCATAATACCTATATCTTCTTTTTTTCAAGAATAACAATTTCATGCTGAAAGACACATAAACTGTTACATTTCTGTATTTGCACTTCTCAAATTCTGTTATGAAAGCATCTGCACAAGAAAATCAAAGGTTTTTAAAACTGGCTCGTTAAGTTCTGTTGTGATTCTCTATGTCCAGAGGCTACAGGGCCTTAGGCACCCCTCACCTACACTGCTCTGCTCATGTCCAAAACTGGGGAGAACTGGTCTGATTTCTGTCACAGATTTCCAGCAACTGCGACACCAGAAGTGGGATGCACTTAAACTTACAGTCAAAGTGACTAAAATAGTCCCAGTAATCTGATAACAAAGAAAATATGATTGACCATGGAGAATCTTTTTTTAAGTTGTATTTGTCCAATCTGTGAAAATGTATTTGCCATTTAGCCTGCACAGTTGAGATGCTGTGTTAGCTGTAAAACAAGAAATGTTGTAAAACACAAGTCAGCATGTTAACAAATCTGAATGTCAAGAATCAAGTAAAAATAGAACTGTTTCATGAGCAAAGTGGTGACATTTATAGCATTTCTCATTAATTACAGGCCGTTGGGCTCTTTCATGAAGCTAAGTGTGGGAAATGTTAAGATGACTATGAATTCTTCAGAAAACAAACTTCACAATCAAAAAGATGTAAAGAAAAGTGATACAGCCTTAAATAGAGCATTTTACCTTTCAAAATGGCCATTTTTCTGACCTTTAGAGGACATCTATGCAGTTAAGATACATTCAGATCTGAAGAAAATACTTAAATAGACAAAAGAAAAGCAGGGCACAGTTCCCACAAGGTATTTGAAATTTTTTTGAAATTCTTCTTCATGATCCAAAAACCTACAGCAGGGTACAAGCTGACCACATACTGAAATCTGAAAAATCATAAACTGGGAGTGTTTCCATACTAACAGGACAAAAAGATTTCTGGATATCAGGAAATGTGAAACAATCACGGAATCACAGAACCGTTAAGTTTGGAAAAGACCTCCAAGATCTGTTAATGTAGCACTGCCATGTTACCGTCAAACCATGACCCCAGGTGCCACATTCACTAGTGTTTTTTTGAACTATTTCAGGGATGGTTATTCCATCACTTCCCTGTGCAGCCTATTTCAATGCCTGAACACCCTTTCAGTGAAGAAATTTTTCCTGTTATCAAATCTAAACCTCCTCAGGTTCAACTTGAGGCCATTTCCTCTTGTCCTATCATTTGTTACTTGGGAGAAGAGACCAACTCCCACCTGGCTACAGCCTCCTTTCAGGGAATTGTAGAGAGTGATGAGGTATCTCCTGAGCTTCCATTTCTCCAGGCTAAACATCCCCAGCTCCAATGGTCCAAACTGTGCTCCAGACCCTTCACCAGCTCCCTTCTCTGAACACACTCCAGCACCTCAATGTCCTTCTCATAGTGAGAGACCCAGAACTGGACACAAGATTTGAGATGCAGCCTCACCAGTGCCAAATACTTGAGGATATCTGGTCTCTGAAGCCCACAAGAAAAAAGTCACTCAGAATTTGAAGACACTATTAATTTCCTGTTCAGATGTAACTGAGGAAAACTCTCAGTGAAATCAGCAGGAAATTGTCCTAAATAGGCTGAGTAACAAACTCGGGATTGAAAAATCATATTTACTAAAAGAAAGAATAACATGATCTGCCATTTGCACAAAATAAGTAGAAATTAGTTATATATACATATGCATGCACACATAGATATTCTCAGTAACACTCCAGTGTAACCAGCATATATGCATACATTGTGAAGGAATTAATAACAGGCAAAATGAAAATTTCTAAAATTGGTATTTCTAGATGTTTTGTGCATTTTGCTGTAAATTCTAGATTACTGTGGGTTAAAAAAAAGTTTAGGGATTTTTATTAAAACAAAAGATAATTACCTTTCTCAAAATGGAGCATTGAGTTTTGAAGATAACTGCTTTTGGGTAGAATACGCTGTTACAATGCTTTGCATATATTAATGCAAATCACAGATGCTAGAGAGAATTAAAAAACTATTCCCAGAGAGATTAATCCAAAATTAAAATTTATTCTGCACCAAGTTAAATAGGCCATACTGGATACTTCTTTGCCTACCACAAATAAAGTGTAATTTCAGACTCTGAATTTCTTGTATTCTTGTAACCATGATGAGTGGTTTAACATATAGGTGCTGTAGCATTTTTATGGAATCCTTGTTTTATGCTATGTGCCATATGTGCTTTTTATACATGCTACATATATACACACTAACTATACATATTCCAATAGCTTTACATCAAATGGGGACAGTTTATAAGAAATGTTCCATTTTCATTCTGGAAACTATTTTTACCCTTTACTTCAGACATTTTGCTATTCCTAGCAGTTCATCCTGCTGGAGGCTTTTGACTAATAAAATGAGTCACATTGAAATGCTGTAATAGCCCTTCACCTCTACAGAAGCACTTACGCAAAACTTGCCCTTCTGTACCCCAAAAATCCTTTCTTTTCCCCCTTAAGGAGAAGAACATCATCATACATATTCACAGTGACCCTGAGCTGAAAGGAAATCAACATGTGTTGTAGCTGGCAGTTTTACAACTGTGTGTTCAAAATACTCCAAACTAAAATTGCAATAATATTCTCTAGAAAGAGGCTCAGTCTTCTTCCCTCTGAGGCTTCCACTCAAGCTCCAAATTTCAACAATTACCAGCAGCAGAAACACACAGAGGCAGATGGAAAAGTTGACCAAGCAGCCGCTACATACACAGGTAAATAAAAGAGAAAAAACCTTCAGAGAAGACTGATTTTTATTCAGCATGATCAGAATTTTTGAAATATTCAGTCCAGCTGAAAACTTGAGTAAAGGAGGCTTCATTAATTTCTTGCCAGGGCCTTCAAATAAAAGCAGTTGAACTCCACAGGACAGATGAATCCTCAACATGCTGAGAGAAACCACTTGTCTTTTCACACCAGCAGAAAATGAGCCTGGTAATTATTTTGCACACCCTGATGGAGATTGCAGCAAAACAGATGGCAATAATCAAGAGAGAATATGAATTTTAACTCTGAGGGCAGGTGGGGAGAAAAAAGACAAGTCTTGGCACAGCAGGGAGAAGCAGTTCTGTGTGAAGAGACAGTGGAAACACAAACTGCCTTATATGAAGCCACCGGCAATACGTGCCCCTGTTGTTCCTCCAGGTGGATGTTTCCGGACGTGCAGCTGGGCATCGCCCCCGGTTACATCCAACAGAGGGAAATGTGCACACTTCGCCTGACTCACACACCCACTCAGGCAGCTCTGCTGACAGCTCCTGCCTTAAGAGCCTTCCTGATTTGCTGTGCTGTCTGTAGCATCTCTTAGTCTGCTGAAAGAATCCCTGAAGTGAAACCCTTACCAAATTGGGAGCTGCTGGTCCTGGAGACGTGGCCATCCAGGCCCAACAGTCTCAAACAGCCCAAAGAAAAACATGCACTTGATGTACAGCTGAAGATAGAGACTACAAAATAGATTACCTCAGCTTACTGTCTTCAAAGCAAAATCTCTTTATCTATTCATCTTTTGTGAATTAAGACATTCCTCAATGTCAAATCCTCAATGTGAATTAAGATATTCCCCCTTGACAATTAGCAATTGTTAAGAACTAATCGGTTTATGAACAACTTAAATCGCCTTTTATTATTCAGAAGAAAACTTTTGATACGTTACATCTAATAAAGGTAGTTTGTATAGATAAAATCTTCAGTTACCCATCTAAAATTTTATTTCTGTTGTTCATTCTATGCAGTGAGTAAAGGAAACCTTAAAGCCAAATCCATGAAGGATATGTGTTTTAGAAATTAATTTTAACCCTATTCTAATCAAATTATTTGTATAATCAAATGCATGGCTATGAAATTCTTGTTTACAGCCAATGAAAACAATTTGCCAAGAGTAATTTACAAAGCTACTTGTCCTCAAAAAAAAAAAAAAAAGCCCTGCATTTTTGCTTTAAATGTTATAAACAATACATATAGCTTTTTATTAACCCACTTTCAGTGGCTTATGGTTCAACTGAAAATTGTTCTGGTTTATTTCCTCTTGGTATAAGGGAATTTATCAATAGAGCATGGTTACAAATTCCTAAAAAAAAAATGTAGCTGCTGTGTAGACCTTCAGTGAAGCTTGCCCATACAATTACAGAAGGAAATATATTTACAAGGTGTTTGTAGTCAATATTTCATATCACTCTAATAATTTTTCTCATTCCTCTCTGGAGATGAACACTTGGCATTGTCCTAGATTTTAGACATTGCTTGTAATAAATTTTCAGGAATCTCTTCTCATGGAATTCTCCTCAATTGTGAAAAGCTTTTGTCCCCTTTTTCACTAAGCTGTCTAGAATTAGACTTTCTGAACTGTCTAGAAGAGCCTCAGGAGTTAAAGTAGTTGAGTGTGGGAAGTACCACAATACAAGAATGAATGAATTTGATATAGAATGGTATATAGATATAGATGGATATAGATATAGACATAGATATAGATATAGATATAGTTATATATATATATATATATATATATATATATATATATATATATATATATATAATGGTTATTAGGTTAATATTTTTATTCAAGAGCTCAGGTTTGAGAATAATCTGAGGTTTGCACTTTGCACGTATAGCAGCAGGGACATGAAAAGAGAGCAGCTTTGGAGCAGGACCTAAACTTCTTGATTCTGATTCAGAGCTGCCTATAGATCCTCTATGGAGTCAGTCCCACAGCAGTATAAGATGGATTTTTCAATTAAGTTCTCATCAGACCAATGTCCAGAGCCAGCTTTGTTGTTTGGGTTGCTTTAAAGATGGATTTGTATCTGTTTTCCTTCCAAATGGAATCCAGCTCCTTAAGCCAGGAAATGTCAGGAGGAGTCAATGTTACTGATTTATGCAAATAGATTATTTGACAACTCTGACTTTTCTCAAAACTGGAGGCCTTTCTTTTTGGAAAGTTATCTTAAAGACATCTGTTTCTATCCTATTCATTGTCCTGCTTATAGATAACCACAAATAAAGGGTCCAGACAAGTTTCTTCAGGGTCTTTCCAGAGACCACTGACACAAAGCAGTCATGTCTAACTCTCAGTGGACACTTCATAGCATTTATCTGAGTGAGCTACTCTTCCATCTTCCTCCTGTGAAAGTGAATCACAGTCAATAAACCCCAAAGACAGCCACAGCAGTCAATGAGCGATGGAGTTGATGAGAGACCACTCCAAAAAATAAAGGACAAGTTTTCCTTTCCTTATGAAAGGAAGACCTGTGCTCGGGAGAGTTGTAGAAGACACGTGAAAGATCAGCGCCCTGAATCCATTGTTCTTCTAATGATTCCTGATCATAATGTACACCTTCCAGGAAGAAGATCATTGTTTTGACAGGTCAGGTGCATCTATGAGATGTAGACAGGGCCCTAGATGGCTTGCTGGTTGCTGATGAGAGGACCCAAAGGAATGTGTCAGCTGATACAGGCTAGTAGATTATCTAGTATGTCACTGGATCTGTGCAAGAAACACATTATGTGAATTTATGCTACTAAACATCTAGTCTGAACACCTGCTTTTGTAAGCACTAGTCCATAAGTAGTTAGCCACAACAGGAATCTTAAAAATTGCTTGTGTAGGACGTGTTTTTCTAACAGGAGTAAGGATGTTGCTAGTTTCGATTCTGTAGTCTTGTTTCCAAACACAGACAGAAGAAAGCAGTTATTTTAAACACAATTCAGTCAGGATTTCTTTTCAGTCTTGCTTCCACATTGCTTTTGCTTGTTGTTCACTCACTTTCAGATTCCTGTCACACACAACCACAACGAAGCAAGTGCCCCAACACCTTTCCTTGCTGACAGTTTGAAAGGACCTACCACAGAGTTTCTGCTCAGACCTTAATCCTTCCACTCTGTGCCTTGGGACAGGGATTTCTGTTGATCCAAGTGAAATTAAACAAAGATGTGTAATTGACTTTCTCTTTTCTCTGTATAAAAAGTACATGGCATACCTTTTAGTGTCATTGAGAGCTGAACTTGGATGTAGATTGAATTGCAGCTACCTACAGCCTTACAGGACACTCCAAGAGCCAGTTCAGTGTTAAAAGTAGATGTTAGAATTTATTTCTGTCATATGTCTCCAAGTCTTTTGGAGTTTACACTTACTTACCTTCCCTGATGTAAGTCACTTTCTTTGTGTTTGTTTGGTGCAGTTCACAGTGGTAGAGTGAACTCAAAGACGAGAAACAGCAGCTCTTAAGACTAAATTATATGGCACAATACCTTCTACTTTTGCAAACACCCTTATTACACTTAACTCCACATTACCATTTCCACTTTTGAGAAAATAGGGTAAACTTGTGAACTCTAGCTACATTTAGGAAAGCATTATAGAGACCAATCTTCTAAATAACAGGACACCTTTTATACCTTTCTAAATTGCATCTGCAGCCAAGTTCTTCCCCTCTCACTGATCTGGGCATACTCTTCCCTGGCTAAGGGGACAAGTTTTAGACTAGAAGTGATGCTGCAAACTACCTTGGTTCCATTTTCAATTTTTTTTTCCCCCCACTGGAAACTGTGGTGCTGAATACATCTCCCTTTAGATGGATGGCAGCTTTGAAATTTCCTAAATATGAAATATTAGAATACAATTTCTGATTAGGTACTAGTACATATGGCAGTAAAATTTGTTCCTTTTACTTCTTCGGGGATTTGCTTAGTGGTTTTTCTAATGTAATTTTAGTATTAACCATCCCTTGAAGGAGGTTTGTGGAGAGCCAAATCTACAGTTCTGTTCAGCTCTCAGTAAGACATTACTGACTGTGGTAGGGACAGAAGTAGCCAGGAGGATTTTGGCTCAAGTACTCACAGTAGGGAAACATTGCAATTCTCCATACCAAAAACAAATATTCTGATTTGAGAAAGAAAGAGAAACAACCTTCACCATGAAAATGGACAATGCATCCTACATCATATGATACAGTCACAGCAATCCTGCTTCTCTTCCTTCCCCCACCCCAGCTGAAGGTACACATGCAACACACATGTGCACACACACTTGGGCTGACCTGACTCCATGCCTGAGAGCACACCCTTTCAGGACTTGGTAAATCACAGTTCCTTTCTGAAGCCTATAAAATATTTCTTTTACAGTCTACCTTGGCATTTACTCAGTACTCTACAAAATGGGACTGATGAAAGGGGAGTAGATATTGTAAATTTGTGACAGATTAATATATCAATTAATCTTTTTCCTACAGCTTCGTAATTACAATGAAGTAGCAACTTAAACAATGGAGTCTGTTGCCCAAGTTTGTTTTTAGAAACTTCAATATTAGACTTGGCTTTCTCAGTGGCAAGAGAGTTAAAATGAGAGCAGTATTGATTATTGCCTCAGCAGCGCCGTGATCTGCTCACAGCAGCCTGTGGAGAATAGAAATCTAAACAAAAGGAGAAGGTGGGCCAACAGCTGCAGATGGTGCTTAAACAGACACTCAGCTGCACACAGGCTCCCAGCACACTTGGCTACAATCGCTTACTCCTCAAAATGTTCTTAGGGTCAGGAAACAGAGGCTCCTTTAATTGACTGGTATTATAAAAGTTTGAGAGTGAATTTGGTCATTTCTGTTTGGCAACACCTCAGATAAATTCACATCATTTCCCATTGCCCATAAACAATTGTGCCGTCATATGCCAGAGAGATGTATTCTCATCCCCTCCACAGTCCCAGAGCAAGGAACAAGGGCCCCTTCACAGGGCTTGCACATGTAAGGTCCCGGTAGATCTTCAGTCTCTTTGCTGAATTGATGGCAGCTTTTCCACTCAGGTCTCAGGAGATCTGAGTCATTAATGGACCACTCACCTTTGTGCTAAAACCTGGATTCTGGTTTGTTTTAAACAGCAAAGCTGATGCTTTTTCTTCCCCATATGGACTAGTAGGTATGATTCATAATGTCTCATGGCACCATGTATTTTTCAAAGTTAATCTGATCAGGTCTGTATTTGAAATCACTGTGGTTTTGAATCCTAGTAAATCTACTGCAGATGTGGGACTTCTACATCCAAGTCCAACTGGCAGGTCATCACGTGCATCCCTATGCAGATGTGTTGGAAAAGCACCCAACTCATGTGCTTGAGCTCTTAAAGGAGTCTTAACACCGGCACTTGGCCTGCAGCTGCATTAACTTGACTTAAAGGCTGGCTTGCCTTTAAAACGTCTGTAGGCAAGGATATGGACTGCATCCCCCACAGCTGCGTATAAGATCTATTGTTTTCCTATGGACAGTTGTCTCAGTTCTAGTAGAGAATCAAGTTTTGACTCTATAAAGAAATTGGGGCAGCACTGTGGCATAACTGCCTATTTAGCAGGCAAGCAGGGCATCTGAAAATCAGAGTAACTCCAGAGATTTTAGGCTGATTATGTGAGCATGAAATGTCTTCCCAATGGGTTTTGCATGGCTGGCTGGCTGTCACTACAAACAGAGGCTGCAGCCAAGTACATTTCAGGCTTCTGAAGACACCCAACAAGGCTTGGGGTTGGTACACCACTGCTATAGACTGGTGTAAATGTTTGTATTCCTGCTTTTCATACCTTATCAATGTTAGTGCAGGAGGAATTTCCCTCTCTGAGACATTCATTGTGAGCCCTTTAATCATTAGTTTTAAAAATGCACATTTAAAAATAAATTATTATTCTTTTGGAATAAAAAAAAAACAGGCCTAAAATAACAAAGTAGTTAAAACTTTACTAAGCACATAATTAAATTCTCTTTAGCTTTCTGACTCATTGCTCCCCTTCATATTATTCCCTTGGCTCATGATAGCTTCTGCTTCTTTATAATGACAGCTGCCTTATTAGAGATAAATCTTGAGGTTTTGACACTGCAGAAAGTAAATGGCACCTCAGAGATGCAGCACATTCCTTATGTCCTAATAAGATACCAAGAGGGGAAACAGTGATGCAAGTTCTTGCTTAGTCCTGAGACAGGTCCCACCCACGCTAGGAAAGGGTTACCCAGAACCACAGCACAACACAGCACAGGCTCGTCTGTTGGTGCCAGAAAAAAAAGTAACTTCTCTCATTGACAGGTGTGTGAATGAGAGTTTGGGGACATTAGACTAGGTCTCATCACACCATTTTCTTCACCTCTTTTTGTCCATGAGAAAGTAGTACTTGGGGGCTTCGATCCTTCCCATTAGTTAAGTGAACTACGATGAGCCTGGAGAAAAAGGGCAATGATCAAGAGTGAAAAAATCCTACTAATGCCTAATTCCTTTCCAAATATATAGTTCCTTATAGCACACAAGAGATGTTTTTTGAAGAGCTGTTGTTACATCCCCTTCATTCAAACATTGTTCACATTGTGTACATTGATGTAAGTCAATCCTGTTGGGGGCCTTCCATTCAAACTCCATTCTTTGAAAAGACTGGGAAGTATCATTAAAATTCAAGTTGCCAGGCTTAGCTGTTTTCAGACATTGGTTGTAAAGCATATTTGTTAAGCACCATCTGCTGTACATTCAGAAAATAGCAACCAAAATTGTTACTCTCTTTCCAGCTTTTAAAAAAACATAAATTATTTAAATTTTGTTAACTGTCTAATAAATTATTTCACCTCTGGATGTTACAACAGTATTTATCTAGTCCTAGAAATGCATTATCTATCTATGTAAAGTTATATACAGACCACAGACTGGGATAGACACTTGGGGGAGAAACTGCATTACAAAACACTATGTTGTATAACCAAACACTGGAAGGGGATGGGAAAATAACAGTGATGTTGAGCCTGATTTCCAGATGTACTAAATAAAACAGGATGAATACAACTGAAGACAAAGCATTTCTAGGGCAAATTTAACATGCTGTAACCGCAGGACACAACCATAGAAACAGAAACTGAGCACCAGTTAAAAATCCTAAATGAGGATTATTAGTGTGTCAGTATGGTTTAATTAGAAAAACAATTATTACCAATACTCTCAAACATTACAGTTCTATTGGTGATGAACTGTAAATGATGAAGAAAAGTACTGCAATTATTAGCCTGAATTAAGCAAATAGCCTGAAATAAATAAATCTAGAGACTGTTTAAATGGAAAACAGACACACTTTTTTCTTGTTCTCCATGTAAGCTCTTTCTTCCATACTTTTCTTAAATAAGATTTTTCTCTTTGAGCATTTTTATTAAAAAAATGAGTGTCACAAGCTTTTCAGCTCAGAAAAGGTCACACAGGAGGGAGGGAAGGATTACTGCTGTGATATGCAAGGCACAGGCTGCCCAAATGAACAAGACAGGAGAAGTGGAGGAGCCCACCAGGTGCTCTGCTAAAGATGTCCATACTTTGCCTCCACAAACAGTGCAAGTGTTCTGCAAAAGGTCAGTCTGTAAAGCTCTACATTGGGCAGAGACAAAATGTTGATTTTTAATATGCTTGATCTCACCAGGAGCCAAGTGAAGCCTGTAAAGAGAGAAGTGGGGATAAAAATCCATAAATGCACACTGTTTTGAAGGAGAACTAATGCTGCAGCATATTTGTGAAGAGGCTGCATCCAAAATGGGTGGGGAAAATAATAGGTAATCACTGTGACCACTGGGTGGTTATTCTGGGGTAGAAGCTGTGTGTGACCATGTGAGTCATCACCAAGCACAAGGAGCATGTAGGGCCTGATCACAGAGCCTTTGAAGTACTGCCCTTGCCATGTCTGCATTGCCCTCACACCTCAGTAATGGAACAGAGTCTGAAGGGACCAGCGTGCACACCCCAAAATGAACATTCAGTGTTTCGTGATATTGAAGCAGCCTGTTACTGGGGGATTCACATGAATTTAGTTAGTGCAGACTGAGCAAGGACTCCCACAGCTACAGAGAATGCAGCACCAGTAGTCCTATTAATTTCCAGCAAAGTGTCAAATCTCCTACTTTCTGTGCTCTCCTCATCCTCTCATCCCTTTCTTCCAGGAGGAAGAAACACATCAAAGAATGTCTTCCTGCTCAGGGTAGAGCAAGGCTTGCTCTCAGTCCTGGCTGTTTGGGGTCATGACCTATCTACACTTTCAGAAGCAGAACAGGCTGCTCTTGGTGAAGAAAAAAGCATAAAAATAGTTGACAATTGTAAGGACTGATCTGGAGCCCAATGGGCATTAACAGGAGCCTTGCTCAAATACAGATTAGTGGATTTCTAACAAATTCATTGTTCCTAAAGTTTTGCTTCTTTTTTTTTTTTTTTTTTTGTTTGTTTTTGTAAAGCATCATCATTTCTGTTTCACCAGTGAGAAAACAAAGGCAAATAGCAGTGAAGTAACTTGGTCAAGCAGTACCACATAATTGGCTCACCAGCTGAACCAAGGGTCCCAAAATTCCATCTCCCTAATCACAGATAAAAGTAAAGGAAAAGAGTTTGCATGGCTCCTTCATCCCATTCCAAGAAATAACAGTATTTAAATTCTTAGGAGAACACAGTATCAACCATTGTGTGGGACATGTTGCTTTTCTGAGTCAGACCCTGCAAATCATAACAAGTTTTGCTGACAGCTATGAAATAATAAGGCATCAATATTTGTCTGCATAAAGATAATAAATATTCAGTTTATAGGGGAATAAATAATGTCTTTACAAACATACTCATCACAATTCTATTTTTACAAAATTGTATTAGTACAATATTCTTACAAAAACTGTATGGACACTCAAAGACAAACCATGGGAAGGTTACTGCACAGTTTGCAATTTTGTGAGACATTAAACTACATAACAAATATAAATTCAACAAAGATATAAACTGAGACATACTGATGAAGACAAAAATTCAGTAAAATTTTAAATCAGTATCATTTTACCTTAATTCACCTCAGGTGAAATCTATTAAAAATTTAGCGCAAGTAAGCAAAGAAATTCTAAACACTAAGATGTAAACAATCTGCAGTAATGCTCTTGACACTACAGAGCATTCTCCATAAATTACATATAAAATATGTCATGTAACCCTCCCATACATTAATGGCTTCTAATAAATGTGATACACTTTGCAATTTTCCCTGCAGCTTCTCTTCCCCTTCATAACTTTCAGGGTAGCAGTTAATTGAAAAGAACAAATAAAAAACCCCAAACACGTCTTTTGACATAGATACTATCCTATGAGTTCCACTAAAGTTATCCCTGATGCATACCAAGATGAAGAAAGTCAGAGTTGTATATTCAACGTGGTGGAGTTCAAACACCTACATATTTACACCTCAAACCAGAAAACAAACATTCAGATGCCTAAGATGGAATAATATATTTCCTCCAAACTCTACTCCTTTATTTCAGTCCCTTCAAGACACAGTGAAATTTTAACTGCAGAACTGCATCAGCACATATCCACTTCTGAGTTTGGATTCATATTCTGTAGAGCACAATCAAGTTTTTCCTGTGGGTTTTAAAAACCATTCAGGGATACTTGTTAAAGAAGTTGAATACTTGCACTACATATTTTTTAAAATTATTTTCTTAATTATCTTTTCTTTATCACTTTCTATAGTCATAATTTCCTTTTCCTTATTAATACAACTTATAAAAGCTATTGTGAAAATAGGAAAACAAATTAAATTTTTCCCCACAATTTACAAACTGTGATCTCTTGTAACAAATTATTTATACTGATTTGGGCTATAGATGCTTTTATTCTAATACAGTGTTATCAGAGTTTTATAATGAACTACAAGGAGAAGCAATTGAGGGTCTAACAACTGAGGGCAGCCATACCAGGATTGTGGATTACCTCCACAGCTATAAAGTCAGGATGGTGTTAGTGTGAACTCAACCCAATTTAAAACTACTATAGCTAGAAACAGTTAATTCACTGAAATTGTTCCCCACTTTTACCTACAGCTGCAGATGAAATTGTTCCCTACTTTTACTTTTTAGTGCAAAAGGAAAAAAATCAAGATCACTACATCCCTTTGTTTTAATAACAGCAAATAAAATAGAGTAGGAAATTGCAGTGATGGAAGAAATTACTACATTGACACAGGAAATCAATAGAAAGAAATTCCCCAATCTTCTAAAGCCTCAAAACAAAAGCCTTCAAAAATTCTTAACTGGTATGATTTTCTAGCAGTAGATAGCAGCACGACCATAAAATAGATATATGCATAGAAAAAATGAAGAAATACAAAATATCGCAAGGTTTAATATTTGATCCTGCCAGACACTGAACTCTCTGGCCCTGGCCCAGCAAATCATTTAAGCGTGTGGTTAGAAGCCAGCATGCATGTTGTCCCATTGAGGCAAAGGAGTTTATTCCAAGTTTGAGCACAGATAAGTGCTTTGAATGATTGGGTCATTAAAGTACCAACCACTTACTGCCGGAATATAAGGCTAAATTGCCACTATGAGCAGGTTGTTGCAGAGCTGTCCATTATGAGGCTTACAAACGCTCTTTGAAGTGTGCTTTGAAGCATTTCTTCACCACTGGATAAGGAAAAAAAGGTGGGTCTGTCTGGGCAGGAATTTCCTACATTCCCATCAATTCACTTTCATGTGTAAAACCAAACTATATTGATGCACAGGTATAAGCATCACTGAGGGAAATAGAAAGTGCTACCAATGATAATGATAATTATATCATGCCATCACTCTCCCACTACACATATGCACCCCATTAGAGCCAACTTCCTCCAGTGTGCAGGGCTGGCATTAACTCAACTTGCCATGAAAAGGGTAAAGTCATGCAATTAGCAACTGCTACATGTCATATTTAACATCACTTGAAGTTTCTAAAATGGTCCTTGATGGTGAGTAATGTTGCTGCAAAAAGAAATTACTTATGCTCTCTCAGCAGTGAGGAGTGAGAAGAACTTGCAATTTTATCCCAAGGTCAGGAACAAGACTAGTTACAAAAGCGCATTTGTAGCTTTTGTTCTGACAGTTGTGGCGATTTGTGTTCACTAAAATATAAATCCTGGAGAAAACCAAGGCAGGTTTACTGTGCTAGGAAATTTCCAACCCTGGAAATAAAATCCCTTTCCTTAACTTTGGTGACTTCTTCAAAGGTGATGTAACAGTTGAGAGAAAAGTAGGAACAGACCCATAATAGTATTTTAATTATGGATTCTACACCTAACAATGTATCTATTCCAATCAGATCTCATGACTACACTGCCATTGGAGTGGGGTTTTGAGTGGTTGGTGGAGTTTTTTGCCATGGACATGTGAGGGATGAAGAGCTACCTTATGTTCACAGGAGGAGAACCTTTTTTGTTATTAGAAATTCTGATGCTGAGGTGTCACAGTCATTTTACATAGAAATATCGATCTGTGCAACAACTTTTTAACGCAGAGAAAAGGAATAAATAAGCTGCTATGGCAGCACAGTAAGGCCTGTGTCCTGAAATATTTGCAGTGGTGGACTAGGTTCTGTAAGGGAGCAGAAACATCTCTCTTGCCACAGGGCTTTCTAAAAATGGTAAAATCTAGGGCAGAAGAATAAGCATTTGATCAGTGTTATGTAACATAAAGTTTCTGTTTGTCAGATACTGAGACCACGGCATAATAATATCCTTTAGTTGGGACTGTTCCTGAAATAGTAGAACACCTTACCACTTTAGTGCTAAATGCTGTTGACTGACTCTCTTGGCTGTCTGTCCAGCTGAAAACGCATAGATTGTTATTATCATATCTGCTAGCTCTGATATCACCTTGTCCACTTTTGATGAAGGCAAAAAAAAGTAAACTGCCGTACCCCTGCACAGCTGTTCAAGATCAGTCCAGCCACTGCAACTGTCAGGTTCTGTCAGTGAGAAGCCAGGCAGTGTCAAACTCTATTTGAATCCTGCGTTCAAAAAAAGCAGAAAATACGAGAACTTACTTCTTTTTGGTTATCTGCTGAAAACTACTTATGTGATACAGGGATGGGTGGATGGGTTTGCATTTGGGTCAGACAATAAGAATATTTTCTTTTTTATTTCTTTTTGTTGTTGTTGCTTGTTTGGTGATTTTGTTTGCTTGTTTGTTTGTTTGTTCAAGTGCATCCAACTTTACAGAAGAAAAGTGTTCATGGAAGATGCAGGACTCTTGGGCTACAACTCAAATTTCTCTGTTTGGCTATGGCTTGTCTCCATGGTTTATAAAACTCAATATACAAAAATAGACACAACTTAAAGACACAAATACATGAAAAGGAAGTAAATACATTTGACCTCCACATATGACAACTAAAAGTTGATTTCCAAGTGATGATGATTTGGAAGAGATGGGACAACTAGGTACAAAGCAGACCTGAGTACATTGGTAAAATATCAGCTAACATTATCCTGGTATGTCATTTTTGAAGATTTCCCAACCATAAACTTTAAAAAGATGCATAAATCCAGAGCCTTGTTTCCCCAATGAAGTTAGAATATTAAATTACTTCCCAGAGAACACACAGCAGATTAATTGTGAAACTATTGATCCAGATCTCTACTTGTCTCTCTCCAATGGGCTACAGAAGTGTTTCTCAGAGCTCCCTTTTGGATCATTCTTTGATTGGAACTTCTGCTCCTTCAAATATATTTCACCTTAAAAATTGGCACAAAGTTATATACACAGATTGACATAAGCATTATCAAGATCAAAATTTACACAACCATCAGTTTTGTATGGTGAATACTCCACATGCCATATGAATTGCCAATGTTATTTTACTATTTTAAAAATTATTCCACATTAAACACATTTAGCATACTAAAATTGGATTAGCAGTTAATTTTGTAAAAAATAAATCCCCAGTGATATAAAGGAAGCTTCCAACTCTAGCATGCTAGGGGCAATATTCCATGAGGAAAGACAGAAGGAGGAACATGGGCTTCAACCCAAACTCTGTGAGGCCAGCGGTAATAATGGTATTGCTGGTATTGGGCTAGACTTTCAACTTTTGAATGGCGTTGAAAGAGAGAGAAAAAAAGAGTGAAGTGCAACAGACCCACCTGGGCCTGATATGGTCTAAATAGTTCAGTTAGGTACAGGGTAGCTACAGATACAGATGTAAAACTTCTGCCAAGTGGAAATTTGGGGGAAATTTCTAGAAAAGTGGAACAACCTTTTCTTAGATGGTACATGTGAACTGAGCAGACAAATTATAGAACTTAGTCTTGCCTTGAAAACTGAGGATTTTGGAGGAAAAAGCTCTACAGCACCATAAGGACATAACCACTTAGCTTAGAGGTAAAACCATTTTCCTCTCTTCCTCAGTCGACATCACTAAACTGAAAAGCATGGGTCTAGTCTTAATTAGGCAGATATGAAAAACTTAAACCAAAGAACGAGTCCTCATTTTGAGATGACCAGGGTCAGGTTTCAAGTGGAATCATTTTAAGACCTAAAGACAGAGTTCATCCTACAGAAAGACTGAGTCACCTCTTCATCTAGAATCAATTAAGCATTGCTTGAATGTGATCAGTGGACTGAGAGAGCTGAAGGGCTCTCCTTTCACCTTTCACTCACCTTTATAAGTCAGGAGAAAAGAGAAAGACAAATGTATACACTGTTCATGTATGCAATTCACATTGACTGTATTTTTATTTTGGAAACATTGAGCAGCAAGTAATTAAAATATGCACTTAACTAAAGGTAGGCAAATATTCTTTTAAATGGCTTAGACCCTGTATCTCAGCACTGAAAGCTCACAGGCGGAAAAGCTCTTTGTTCTAACTGACACTTTAAATTATTTTAATGACTGCTATTTATATTTTAACTCCTTCAGCCCACTGCAATTGTTCTAAATTTCAACTTTGCCATTCAATTAGCACGAGCCACATGAAACTCTTCTAGTTTCCTGCTCTGATGGGATTGGCACATTTTCTTTCAATTCTGCTTCCCAGTCCACTTGAGTAAGAGTCTTCAAAACCCTCTCTTGCCAGTAAAACTGAATTATTTGATTATTCCAAGAAAATGAACACAAAAGGGACATAAAAAGATTTATGAGTTTACTTAAGATTTGGATGAACATCCATGGAACACTCCTGGCATTATATGCCCAGCTCTTTTTAACACTGTGGTGGTATAGCATTTTGGATAGTGTGGTGCCTAAGTTAACCAGGTTCACTCAGCATCTTCCTCCAGGGTGGGATCACAGAAAGGCTGTATAATCCAAGTGTGTTTACCCACTCACTTACTGTAAACTCGGGCCCTGCTTAACTTCCTCGATAGAAAAGAATTAAAGGAGAAAGTTGTTTGAAGCATTACAATGTGCAATTTCAATGCAAGGCATGATGGAAGTAGCTGCGTGGGAAGATATTACTTCATTATAAACCTAAATCAGATGCACAAAGATTTCTGTCATCTCCAGAGACCATTCCAACAGGCTCTACAAGAGCCTTTTCCAGTGAAGAAATATAGCCCCCTGTCCCTTCAGGCTTGAGAAAGTTGCATGGCTTTTTTATCCGTTTCTAATGAAACCCCATATTATTGCTTCTCCCCTGGGAGACTTCAAAAGTCATGCAAACTTCACAGAGCCCACATGTTCATAAATCTCAACCAAAAGACCACTAAGGAAATAAAATGCAGTTCTCCAATTAGCATTTGACATTCTCTACTGGTTTTTGGTGGGGTGAATATGTCTTTCTTCTAAACCATGCTGATAAATTAAATGAGTTACTAAGCCTGGCATTATTTGATATTTTAAGGCACGCTGAAATAAAACGTTTCAGCGTGGGATTTGTTTTCTGCATAATATTTGGGGGAGACATGAAACAAACCTAGGCGTTTCAAACATGTTTAAGGGGCTAATATGCACATGAATATTTTCTTCATGCTCCTCATTGTGTATTCACAGCTACTGCCAAACACAACAGAGATGGGGCATTAGGATATGAAATGGGAAGTGGTCAGATTTTCAAAGAGAGCTGTTGGGTGCCTAACACTTAGGAAAATCTGGCCCCGACTCTTTGGTGCCGTTCCAGAAAGAAATATCTCTATCCTGGCCATTGTCCAACCAGCTTTGGAAATCATTTTGCACAGTTATTTCAGTAAAGCATAAAAGCCAATCCCCAGCTTTCTCTGCCTGATTAAGCACTGTCACCAATCACTATGCAGCTCTAAGGTATGCATGAAATATTCCTAGATAAATCCTCCATCTCCAGAGAAATGTGTTTCCTGTACAACTCTAAATCCAGGTTCTGTGTTGAAACTAATCCAGCCTGGCAATGCTATGGCCCTAGAAAAGTTTCCTTGGTAACAACAAACTTATGCAATGGCAAAGTCATCCAATCTTTTCATGCCACAATATTATATTAAAAACACCTGGTTTATTTATACAATGACTTACAGATCAGGGTCCGAGAAATAATAATACATAAACTTTATAGCAAAAAATATACATATTATAATTCATCCTTCTATGGTATATAGAAATTATGTATATTTGCATGTGGACATATATATAAATATATGGGCTGTACTTACGTTTAGGGCACTTGTGTATGGACACATGTGTCCAAGTACACACAGTATACATTTATATATCTTTCTAGGTGCCACGTGTGTGTTCTTAGAGACACACAAATACACACAGAGGAGCATATTTACACTCTGTGAGGAGACGTGTACTTTGCAGAATCTGCACACAAACAGCTGGAGTCCTTCACTGGCTGTGAGCATCAGAGGGGTCAGTGACCACCCGCACTAGTGTCCATGGAAAGAGAATGAATGTCACCGCTGCGGGCACAGGACTGGCTTGATGCATCTTCCTCTGTGAAGAACTAAATTTGCAGGGCAGTGACACCCTGCAACGCAGGGCTTGTTGCATGGTCCAATTTCATTCCAGTTGTCACATGTTTTGACACATCCTGGACCACAGGTATCATAAACTGCACCGTGTTTACACTGGGTTGCTGAAAGGAGTTAAAGGAACAAAATATGCATATTATACACAGCCCCACAAGGAAATTTACTTATCTGTTTGCTTAGTTTCTACTGCAAATATCAAAAAGCACATTTTGGAATGACAACTATCTAAAAGAAAGAATTACTTGTAAAACGATTCCACTATATTACATAATAAATATGAAACTAGCAAAATTCCCTATCAAAAGCTATTAAATCCACAGCAGTATTGAACTTTTTGTGAATTTTAACACAGCTAATGGTATATAAAGCTTTGGCAAGGTTTCTATCTATATGCAGATCTATGCTTTATATTAAAGGATTAACACTGTTTATTCATTACAATGCCTTTTATCAAAGAATTCTGAAGCTTTTACAAGGCTAGACAGTTTTATTATCAGTTCCATTCCTACAGAAAGAAGAGAGAGTCATCCCATTAGAATTTCTGGTCCTAAGATTATACTTTCTATATTTCATATTGCAGCAAACTAAATCAATGTTGTTATCCAGAAATACCATTTCTAAAACAAACAAATAAACAAACAAACAAAAATTAAAAATCAATTGTATCCATGGTGTTTTACCAAGGGATCACTGACAGTGAGGGTTCTTGTACTTAATGATTCCAGTATCTATTCATTAATTTATGTAGCTGAGAGTTCAATGCATTTTCAACATAAAAGATCACTGAAGGCTCAGCTAAAAGCACTATAACCCCTCCAGATCAATATTGAAACTCTCAACATTTTATATCCTGCCTTTTTAGTATGAAGAATAATACACAGTTCGATGGCAAATAAAAGTCTGTTATTCTTTTTAACAGCTGTGCTGATGGCAAAAAAACAAGAACTGATAAGAACGCATCGTTGGTAAGGGACTCTCAAGCATCCAGAATCATCTCAAGCTATTTTCAGAGAAGTGATTGTATTAGGAAGGTTTCTTCAACTTTGACAGAGACTGAAGGTCAATATTTTTTAAGTGATAATTTTGTTATGGACAGAAAACACTGTTTTGTTGTGAGAATTGGCCTACAGTGTCATTACAGTACTGCTATTATTCATAAAGAGAAAACAGAAATAAATTGATTAAATGTATATGAGTGTATCAAAGAGGATGGAAGTCTTATTGCTAAGATATAATAAATTTAAGGGGTTCCTTTTCACCACTAAGGGATCTTCAAAACAGCATCAGCTTCTTTCAAGTTTTACTTGTGCATTTTATGGAATTTATGCAGACACAATTCTCGGGACACAGATATTAATAAACAAACCCAAAATTGTAAAAAAAAAAAGATAGTACAGAGGAAAATTATCCTGGTGTTAGAGAGAACCAAGTGCTGAATATTAGATGGATATTAGACATCAGGGTAGAAAAAAACCCAACCTTCTATCTTTAGGCATAAGAAATCACCACGAGTAACCTACCTAGAAACTCTCTGTTAATTGAACATTGTTTTAGAATAAGCTGGCAACAAATATCTGTCTGTCAGCTACATTCAAGATAGGCTTATTCAGTTTGTGAGCATAGACCTTTTGAGAATACTTTTCCAACTTTACATTTCTGTCTTGCTCTGCATAATAACTTCCATGCATACGTAGGAAGGAACAAACAAAAGGAAAAACTAAAAAGCAATTTAAATTAAACAGGAAATTTAGAAGGTGAGAAAAAACATGCAAGCAATATTAAGCATAGAATAAAATGTTAGATTCTCAGGAAACTCTACTCTTACATAGTGTGTTAAGAATAGAGACTGAGGGGGGAGGGGAAACGAAACTCTGCAGATCTCCCTGGTGTTTTGCAAACAAAAAATGCAAAAAAAAAATGTATTAAGAGACCAGAAAAGTAAATCAAGACATTCAAGGATGGCTAGTGATTGTCCATACACAATGTGAATTATCTTACAGGAGCTGTTTATTAGAAGCTTTTATCCTACCTCTCTGAAAATGAGCTTCCTTTTTGTAGGATTTCTAATTGACTAACCAAAAACAAACATTAGACTTCAGCACATGTAGTTTTCATACAGAAAGGAATAAGAGCTTCAGTTTCAAGGCTGCAGAGATTTCATCCCACAACACTTTAGTGAAGTAATAGCTGGCCCATTCCTTCTGCCTGAACTCTGGCTCCTCAGCTGGTAGGTTTAAGGAAAGTTGGCTAAGGGCTCCTTTCCACTTCCTCATCTCTGCCCCAGAGCAAATGAGAACGCATTATAGCCTGCCCTTGGCAGCCGTGGCATCTGTAAGTATTCCCCCTTCTGCTTTACCACACATGGATGTGGGATGTCAGAACACCTCCTTATCCATCAGACATTTCCATGTAGAAGATATGATGACTATTTTCTGCTGTAGGCAGCCTATAATGGTATTATTAACATGCTGTCAAGGGAAAAATCAGAAAAGTACAATGGCTGCTGTTTAAGTTCCCTGGATGGCTTTTATTGTTGAGTGATTCAGTTGTTAACATGTGGTGTGATTGATCCAACATTCCACTTCATCAACAGTTTAAAATATAAAAATAAAGACATTCTGCAGAAGGCTTCCTAGGAACTGCTGAAGTGATTCACTACCATGTAAACATGGAAAACAGAAGTGGTGTCTTTGCACCCTTCTTTTAAGACAAATTCCTCTCTTAAAGAACTGAGCTCTGTTACTAATAACTTCCTTAGTACACTAGCAAAAGAAAAATAAAAAACTCAAACCCAATGTACAAAAGTTACTAATAATACTGTATTTTGAAACATTACTAGTCCCAACAGGATTTTTCCACCCTTCTTCAAGAACATGTGTTTGGCATGACAGATGTGAGATTCCTCAGACCACTTTCTGAGCTGGTGGGATAATAGCCAGCTCCAGTTCAGAAGCCATATACTCACATAAATACAGCACTGTGTCTGAGCTAATAAACCCAGCCTAATAAGGCTACAGTTTGCAGACTTAGACCTGGTTTAGTCCAGCCACTTTGGCAGTTTCACAGAAGAGGCTTCTGTGCCTGTCTGTAGACATGGCCATAATTATTTAGGAGGAAATCTTATTCCCCCAACAAAGAAGCCAAAATATGTAGCATAACTGCTGAAGGATTCCCTTGGTTGATGATACCTGATTTCACAGAAAATTCTGAACTAATATTTGAGCATCAATTAATGTTCCAACTTCTCCTGTCAGTGTTACACAGTTTGGAAGTCTACTGTAAGACTTCCAAATGGTATTTCACTCCTAGTGCTTGCAATTCACAACATCTCCTTCTAACAGAGCTAAAGGTGATAGATCTGAGCACTGATCTTCCCATGATACAATCCTGTTAACATTTTCAACTTTCAGTTTTCAGTAAGTATCCACTGAAAAGCCAGAATAGTCCTCCTGATACATTTACACAAGCAATAAAGCAGTTAAAGGAAAGCAACATATAGCAGGGAAAAAGAGTGACGCATGCAATAAAATTCTCCAGCAGAAAAGGGACCCAAAGGAGAAGAGTCAAAATCAGATATATGCTCATCTCCCTCCACTTCAACTGATCACAGAGGAAAAGAGAAAATTGTTCAGATTTCGTGAAACTGTTGTAGCATGTCAGCACATCAGTGCATTTTGCACTACGTTATAGCCCTTATCTCATTGTTTTCTTGCATGTGTAGTCATGCCCATGGCAGGGAGTTACTGCCTTCTACCATCCTTGAGCCTTCTTTCTCTTGGTATCCTGAGAAATGCAGTATTAAATTACTATATCCCAAGGCCTTTTACCACTTCAGTTTACTTAATTGTACTTTATAAACTTATTGTCTTGCCTTTCTTGGGTAAAAAAAAAAAAAATTCCTCTCTCCTTTTCAAACCTCCTCCTTCCACTTCTATCCTTTATTTTCCTTCTTCCATGTATCACTTTTTCTTATTTCTTCTTTCCCTTGTACTGGCTCTCCTGGCTTTTTAATTTCTCCTTCAAGAACCATATTTTTTCCTATGCCCATCCTAACAGGTCTAACTCCCCACTACTTTCCATGGCAACCCATATCCTTCTCCTAACTCTCTTAGTTCCCATGTGGATCTCACCAACCTTTTCCTACCCTAATCATTTTCCTTACTCATTATCTTCCACTTTTCACTCCACCAATTAAATGACAGCTGACATTCCCTTTAATGAGCCAGCCTCATAGCACAGCAGACCTTGAGCAGCAGTGTTCTGCAGAATAATGTAGAGGAGGATAAGCTATTGCACTGGGGGAGAGAGAAGAGCACGTAGGGAACAGAACATGCAATTCAGCCTCCTGAGCATCCTATGTGGCTGGCCCTCAAGACAACACAAGTTTCCTGAAGATTGTAAAGATGAGCTAAGCTTACAGCAGTTAGGGTAGAGCAACTGGCAACTATACAAGATCCAGTTTTAAAACACACAAAAGTATAATTAAAACCTGACTTACTAATAAGCCATTTTCATCAGAACACAACTCTTGCAAGTATCCCACCAGCTATGAAATGTCAAGCAGGAAATGAAAGTCATAGAATGCTAAAGTTTTATTATAGAAATTTTGTGTCCCACCTATGAACTTTTATCTGTAATTGAGACACAATAATTGCAACTACTTGTTTTGGAGAGAAAAAAAGTCTGTTAAAAATTAAAATCTTGATGCTGGCCACTGGTACTGTATGGAAAGCAGTGGATGCACTTTAATTTAATGCTTACTGCATTATTTACTTAGAAGATGGTGCTACTTATCTGACATTGGATACTTAAATAAGTGTTTTGAGGGTACTTAGCCTTATACAGCTTATTTACATTTTCTGCTTAACAAGATTTCCCCTTTCCCTCTAGAAGAGATTAAAAAATTAATGTTGATTTAAAAATGTCTTTCATTAGCTTTAATGGAGTCTGTGTGTTTAAATTCCTTCATAATGTTCTCTCAAGGACTGGTTTTGCCTCAGAAAATTTTCTTCTCTTTGGTAAGATGCCAGAAAAAAAATTGTGAAATGAAGCCTCAATTAGTTAAGTCGTGATATGTCAACGCTCATATAAACTCCTTACGGCAGGGGCTGCTAGCAATGAGTTTTTATTCTTTTTACAGCATCTGCCATAGTGAGGTCTCAGTTTGAAGTGCTTTGGAAAAAAAATCATGATGCTTGCTTCAGGTTCTGCATGGATCAGCTATCAGATAGATAGAATAAAATTATATATATTACTAGTGCTGTCCAAGACCACATCTTTGAATAGAGTTTTCATTTAGTGACACTGTGTTTGGATTGTCCTGTTGCTTTGTTAGGAAAAAAGCAAACCTTTTGGGAACAGTTAATCAAACATAAATTGCTCTGTCACACACCCATCTCTGCTAAAATGCCTTCAACAGAAAAGGAAATTGAAGTACAGAGAGCAGACCCTGAACCACATGAAATCACCAAAATGGACCACAGAGTAATAGCTCTTAGACCAGCACTGAGTATCCTCCTCTCATTGTTTGTTGGGTTTTTTTTCAACTACTGTTAATTGCTTTACATAAATCTGAATATGTTTCCAGGCAAACCAATGCCATTGCAGAGTGTCCTAAATTAATGAGACCACCATCAGGGGAAATACACATCTTCAATATTGCATTTTAGGTCAAGTGCCCATAGCCACAGGCCACTGCTTCTCATGGAGGCAATTACTCATGATTACTTGCAATTAATGCAGTCCAAATCACACAGTGAGCATGGACCAATTGCAATTATTAATGCAGGTTTGCATTTTAATATTTGCACTAAATACATTTGCTCCTCTTTCCTTGTTGAACCTACTGCAATTATATGTGCATGTTGTCCCCAGAAATATAACTGTGTTTTGACAGGAGGTCAAAGGAGTTTAAACTTTTTATGTAATCAACAGTTTACATATCCTGAAAGAAAAACTTCCAAGAACTACCAAGCTGCTACAATTCCTGTATCATTTTTGATCCTACTCCACCAGTAAAAGAATAGTATGATCACAGCCTGTTAGCCTGTGCAACAGTTTACAAAGAAGCAGTCCCAAAATGCTTACCTGCACAGTTCTGCTCCGGCACCCACTGGACTTTCAGCCCTTCCCTCTGACAGGCTCGGGCATATGCCAGGAATGACTCACAGTAGCAGTTTTTATGGATTGGACACTCACACATGTCTGTCACACAGGACCTGCAGAACAAAACCCCAAAACAAATAAGAAAGGAATGTTTTGGCAGATATCTGCCCAAAGGTTGGAGTTGTTTACTTTCCAGTCACATGGCATTCAATGCCACAGCAATTTGTGGCTAAATGGTAAGAAAGTTAAAGGCATCCCTGAGGTTACATCCCAAGGGCTCATCTCTTTTTTGGTGTGCTACTTTAATGCAGAGAAGCCTCCAGAGCATCAGGGAACCACACAGAAACAAGGAGTTGAGAAGACCCAAGAAATGTCAGGTAGAGAGGATTGAGACCATAATGGAGGAAGGCAAACTCCATTTTTGCAATGATTTTGTGTCAACATAAGATAAAAACTTTTTATTCCTAGAAAGTAATAATTTAATAATTTTACCAACAATCACAGTAGTGTTAAGTGTATGAATTCTGTAGGCAATGAGCACATGTCCCTCCATGCAAGAGATGATGCCTTCTCTCCAGGTCACCTCCAGACTCTTCCTGGTTTGAAGGCATGAAAATAGTTATATGCCTGTTTTCTCAGCAGCATCACTACTAAGTGCCAGACTCTAAGGCACTCCAAAGGAACAGGGCTGATACAGCATAACTGAGCAGTTTCATGCTAGGAAATCCCTCAAGCATGGTTCATACCACCCAGTCTCTTCTTCCATTGCATTCTTATGTGGAAGTACCACAATGAGAGAGTAAAGCTGCTAATATGGCCTTATGTGAAAGTGCTACTGTGGATGTCACCACTATATTTCAAGTTAGCTCGTTCAGAACACATGCCTATTTGGCACAGACGTAAAATATAACTGGCAAGAGCCAAGAGATTTGCAGTTGGTGGTTTCTCCACATGCAAAATGCTTAGATGGTTTTGCATGTGTAGCAATGTGAATTCAAAAATGCTGAGTATCTACTGCTCTCAGTAGAATCATTAAAAGGCAAGGACAAGGTATAGGGAAGGCATACTCTGAAAATCATGCCCTCAGTTCATCTGCTTTCCAGATGCTCTGGAAAAGTGCTCTGGACATGAACCTTGTGTGTCCATGGTCAAGGCCCCCCTGCTCCATGCATGTTCAGGGACTTTCCTGTTTCTGAGAGGACTAAGGCACAAAGATGCAAGGCTGCTTGCAAGGATGCTTGCAAAGATGAAGGGCTGAAATGAAAAATGTGCTCTTCATGTTAGTTGCTCTTCCTGTGGACCATAATATGACTTGTCTATAGGAAAAGGATAGATATAAACTTAGTTTCCTAGAAACCTTTTCCACAGCAGAAGAGGTAATAACTTGGAAATGGTGAAAAAACCTCAGAAAAATCAGGAGCCCTAATGCCTATATGTTGCTCTAGAGCAATTGAGAACCCTTTTTTCAAAACTCGGAGAAAGGATTAGCAATCCCTTGAACACAGACAAGCCTGTTTCTATAAGTCCAACCGTGCCCCTGAAAGTGGAGTATTTCCCCATGCCAAAGTCACTGGCTGCTTCAGTGACCAGACAATTCTGCTACATTTTCATGACTTTTAATAAATTTACTTTTAGTGGACCCTCAATATGAAATTACCTAAAAAATCACTGTGAAAAATAAGTAACACAAGTGCTAATGTATAAAGGTTATCTCTCCTTGATTTACTGATATATATGCACTGTGAATAAACAATTGCTTTGGATCAAATACATAACATGCTCATATTTGCAGACCAGCTGTTTTCACTTGCAATACCTTTTCTTTCTAGGGACAATGTCATTTTATTTCACTGTAGTCCTGTGGTAGGTCCCTTTACTTTTTTTCCAGTAACAGATGTTGCTGTATGCATATCACAGCTGATAGGCAAGGAATAGATTAGCACAACATCCTTGGGGTGGTTTGATGTTGTCAGCTGATAAAAGACCTTGTATAAGCACAAAGGGTCACCTTTTTATGTGACACACTAAATAACTTCACACTGTTTCCTTTGGCCACAACATCTCCTTGTGATCTCTTCCTAGTATCTCTGCAGCGGGCACTGCTCCATATACCCCATGCAATTTAAGAGGTGCCGTCTCATTTTTACAGTGAAGTAGGTGCTTGCTTGCTACCGAAACAAATCATTATCACAAAGAAAATCTGTATATAATCTCCATAAATAGTTGATTGTCAAGGTACCATTTTATCATGTTTTTGTTTCTGTGCCAGCCCCCTTTATGAAACATATTTCACCACTCTCCACTCAGATTTAGCTGTTATTGATGTCCATGGTGTTTAGGGATGCTTGCCAGTATCAGCTTGGCTATATGTTCATCAACTTCCTTGACTAAGAACTTATAAAACCCTAAATCTAAGGTACTTCCTCTACTTTTTAGAGCATACCTTTTTTTTTTTTTTTACCATTACTCAGAGATGTCACCTCTTGCACTGAGTAAATGAACCTACAGCTACCTCTGATACTTGCATCAGAAAAAGATGCAAGATCAGGAAAATTCCAGGCTCATCATCAATCACCCAAGCTTTTTAATAGCTATGTTCATGGTAAGGCTAGCACAGACCCTGGCAAAGCCTAGGCATAGTCTGAGGGATTGGGGAAGGGAGGGCAGTGTTCCCAGTCTGAAGGAGGGCAGCCACACTCTTTGAGAGCACAGAACTTAGCTCTTTTATGTATGTGAGCAATACCAACCATTAACCCTTGGTATTGAAATGGCCATGGACATCCAGACATGCTCCAGAGTGAAACATCTGAGCTTTGGCTGGGATCAGCACTATTTCCTACAGTGTTCAGCATGGGTGTCCACTGAGGAAGTAGCATGCCATGTGCAACACAAAGAATCTGCTAATTAATTACATACCAAATTGCTGGTGTAACTTTTATTTTCATTGAGTGTTTAATCCTGGTGACAGCTACTTGGGTCAAGCCCTAGGCTTAGCTGAGGAGCCACTGTCAGATTGCAGCAGTTTTAATAATGAATCACAATTTCTAATTATTTGTACAGTTAATTAAGTTAATTAATTAATGTTAAATCAAAAATGAGTGTCAAGAAAACTATATCCACAGCTGCCAAGCCTAGTGAATAAAAATAAAACCTCCTTTTATTTCCTAATGAAAGGGCAGTTCTGAGCAAGGACACAGAAGTAAAAGATGTCCATTCTCTGGGGGCTGGCTCTGAGGGTGACCTGCTGATGGCGCATGGCCAAGTTTCAACTTTGGGTCTGTATTTTTAGCAAAAGTTGTTTACTGCTTGCACTTAATTACATTTCTCACATTTATTATTGCTACAGTTGTGTTAAAGGGCTATTATGGGATGATTTACCAAGTAAATTGAAAAACTGAATATTGTGTGCTACCCTAATCCTGTCCCATTGCAAAAAAACTTTGTCATGCCCATAGCTTTTATTTTTTTATCCTCTCCAGTGATACATTTCAAAAAATATTCTCTGCTTTCCCAGATCCTGCCTTCTCATCATTCTTCCCTTGAATCAGAAAAAGAGATTTGGTGATACTAACTGCATGTACTCACATCTTATCTGTACTCTAATCTGACTGGACTGTTCAAATAACAAAAAAATATATTTTAATAAAACTTTGGAATTATGCCAATAATGAAGCTCTGTTGACAATTTACTGTACTGCACAGGATGGAGACTTTGGGTCTTGTGGGGTATTGTGACCCTTTACCAAGAACAAAGCATTTGTGTAAATGAAGTAAAAACATATTAGAAACTTAAACATCAAAACATTACAGTCAGACAGAAATAATCCCACAAGAAGACTGCAGCGCAAGTTACTTATATAATGAAGCTATTTTACTAGCCATGGAAATGCAAACAAGATACTTCAGTCAACCTTAGTTCTGCCCTCAGTGAAATGATACAGAGATGCAATGATGTTGTGGTCTAAAAGAAAATTACATTTATTTTAAGGACATATTTGCATTTAGAAAAAGAAAAACACTGGGATGTGACCGTGCACTTTATCTGGCCTCCCCGCTACAAATAAGCACCAGAGAACAGCCAAGCTCTGAGTCCTTGGCTGGTACCAAGTGCCTCACTGTGATCCCTTTTGATGCTGTCTGTGCTGCCTGCGGGGTATGTGTCAGAGATGGCGTTAATTGGGTGTGTATAATCACAAACTGTTGCAAGGGGAAATCCATGAAAGTGAAGGCATCCGGCAGCTGTGGGACACACCCTCGAAGGAGACAAACACACACTCTGCTGCCACATCTTCAAAGCAAACTGGATGACTACACTCCTTCAGCAACAGCTCTTTTTCATATTAAACCATGGAAAGTCTCCAAGTCCCACAAAGGGCGAAGAACAGACTCCTGTGCTACATGCAGTATTTAAAAAAAGAAAAAGAAAAGATCATAGCAATGAAGCCTACAGCCTTAGTCTGTGCCACACGGGATTGAAATTGCAGATGTTCACTTGTGGAACATCAGCAGTTCATTTTCCTCTGCGATACACATGAATCCAAACCCAGAATCAACCATTTTAGTAGGGGCTTAATTTTCCCCCCACATTTCACAATAGGGGTATGATGCAGTGCATTTTCCAAACATTTTGGTACCTTTGAGTTGTTCCACACACATAGAAAACAATAACATCTTCTTTCCATCAGTAGATCTCAAGAAGTTTTACAAAAGCAATTAGAGATAGTGGATCACATATATTTTGTGTATATGAAGAAGCATCAGGTGGTGGTGGGATTTGTCCTATCTACACTTGGAATAAGCTGTACACTTGCAAATTTCAAAGCCTGAAGAGTCATCTGCTTAAAGAGGAATATTAATTTCCAGCCCCACCGTCCTGTGAGACAAGACTTCTTGGGATAAATTTTTATTAGTTAAGCCAAATCAGAGTTTCAGCACAAGTTTGCCCTAATTTTTTAGGAAAAATTACACCCTCTGTCAGTAGTTAAGTTGAGAGAAAGTTTGTTTGGGCTTTTTTGTTTTTTCACAAAATTCAATGAGTTGCCTTTATTTATGGCCCCAGATAGAAAAGACATTTCACAAAGTAAGATGAGCAGATGAACCATTTTTCAATGTATAATGGAAAGTCTCATGCTGTAGCTATCGTAAACTATCTCTTGTCTGCATGTGCATGTTTAACCTTACTCAAATACTGAAATATAGTATGTAGAGCTGGAGACTTATTATGGCTTTGAAGCTTGAGATCAAAGGCCTGAGATCATTCTTTCTTTCTCCAGAGTTTACTAATATTAATGCACAACCAGCAAGTAACTCAAAGAAAGTAATTTTGGAGGCTGCTGAAAACACAGAAATTCTTACGTCTATTGAGTATTCACTCAAAGCACTTGCCTGGGGAATGGACTGTTTCATGCAGCAAAGTCAGTCATTTTCAAGGATCATTTCTTCCAAGACCAGTTAACCATGTCTGTACTCCCTCTGTGCTTTTCCCACACATCTTAACATTGGCAACATTGCCTTAAATTTGGGATCAGATAAAGGCATACATAAAGAACTTAAATCATCAGTTCCCCAACCCTTTTTTCCTGTTAAGTGTGAAGATAAGGGCCCACAAAAACTGGCAAGCAGCTTATGTGCACTTTGCACTAGAGAATGCCCCATGCTGAAGAACTCCCTGCTCAACAGGCTCTAAAACATCCCTACGAGTGTGGGAGCAGAAAAGGAACTCACAGCTCATCTTCAGTGAGGTGTGCATAGCAAATGTACTGCAGGCACATCCTCTCCATGGGGAAATCTCATTCCTATAAAGAAAGCATTGGCCATAATGCTTGAGAGTATGACTATTGTTTTTTGGCAGAATGCAGAGGAGGAGTTTGCAGTAGTAGGCATTTGAATCACGGATTCAAAGTTCATCCTGATTCCTAATTTTTGTGCAACTTTGATTCAACCATGGACTGTATTGCAACACTAAGCTAAACAGAGAGAATTATAAAATACACAATTCCATCAAAGGGAAAGAGCTGCATGTGATCTAAGATTTTTGGAGCATAGCAGTCATGTTGCACACACATTGAAGAGCCCTAATTTAACTCTGAGTATCAATGTTCCTGGTACAGATATAGACTTGGCCCTCAGATAATTAAACAGAATCACACAAGATACCCATATCCATCCCTGCCTTGCCAAGGAACCCTCCCAAAGCAGTTATTTAGAGTCAACACAGGATGCTTTCAATGCAAGTGGTAATTACTGCTGGTAATTTCCAACATAGCAAAGACAGACAGTAATTCAATTTTGATTTCTTTGCATATACATCTTCTTAAAAAAAAATCAGAACCCATATTTCCCTCACAAAGGATAAGCAAAAACAGTATTTTCCAAATACTGAATAAACGAATGTCCATGTGGACCTCTGAAAGAAACCATATTGTGCTGCACAATGTAACCACAAGCCTACACTATGTGCTGCTAAAAATATTATCCAAAAGCCTTTGGATAAAGCCAAAAAGAGTGTTCTGCATGTATTTTTAACCTTTAAATAAAGAGTATTCTGTGCCAGAATTGTGTTTCATTGCCTTAACCAACATTACCCACAAGAATATGGCAAAAGTAACAATGAAACATTCTGGAACATTTTCTAAAACCTCATGAAATAGAAGTTGTTAAGACAGCACTACCCTGCCACCTATTTATAATCTCTCTCAATATGTAGTATCAGTGGTACATGCACTTAAAAGAAAGGAAGGAAGAAGAACCAAGTAAAGAATGAAATGGCACAGTAACCTTACCCACTTCTTTCTTCATGATAATTGTCCTACTAATGTGTCAAGTAGGCTTTTTACATCTTGTGCTTGGATCCTTACAGGCATCTGTGACTTTAATTGTACTTTCTGGTCCTGAGAATGAAAAGGTTGGCTAAAATCCCTCCACAGGGAAATAGCTGAACAATGACTAAGAAGGACAATGCTGGACCCCAAGAAGCATCTGGTATGACTCAGAATATTTCCTAGAGTTGAAGATTACAGTACAGCTGAGCAGCTAACTTGCCACCTTTAGATAGAGTGGATTTTTGCTCAAAAACTCTTAACAGAATATGGAAATGCCACTCACAGCTGTGGAAGAGCTGACCCCTTTCACTCCCACACATTTTCAGAAAGTGGAAAAGAGTTTTCACATCTTCTTCTTCTGTTTCTGTTTCTCTGCACCATGCAGAGTTTCACCCTCATTGTGCAGCCATGGCATTTGAAATAGAGAGTCCTGGCATTTGAAAAAAAATCTGCATGCAGAACTCAAATTGTTTTGAGTTCTTGAAATGAAACAATTTAAAAAACACTCCTCTGTGCACATTACATGCAACTCCATAACTGGAATTATTGGAATAAAGAGAAAATACAGCATAAAATTCTTAACCCATTTCAAACAACGGCCCAAGACAACACTGAAAATAGCCATCAAAAATATTCTTATTGTACCTGCATACTGGAGTAGTATAAATTAAGTTTGTTCCACCCTCTTTGAAGAGATTACTGCAAAAAGAATTTGGCTGCCTGTATATTGTATGATCTGTGGATTGTATATCTAGCTGGAAAATGCCAGGACCATAATAGTCTGCACTAGAGCAGAGTAACCAAACCCCTTATAAAGAAGTCATTTGCAATAAAATATCTGGATCAACAATAATATAAGAGAAGCAAATTTAGAAGTATGACCTGGAATCTGACACTGAAGGTTCAAAAGCTAGAACCTGCTTTCTGAAGATATGTTATCTTCAGTTAACTAATATCCATAGTCATCCACTTGCAAACATCCATCACATAACTGGCAAAGGTAACAGTAGCTGTATATCTAAAGCTATATGATAAGGCTTATCATGCATGTGTGCAAAGTTTTGGAAAAACATACTATAGATGCTCTACGGGTTTAACGTTCAGAAAGAAAGTCAACTCCTAAAGGATTTTCTATCAACAATCCCATATTTCATAGGCCCAGGGGCCTGAGATGTACAGCCTATATGCTTATCACTGATTTCCTATGGCCAAATTGACCTACTTTGTGTTTCTGGTACCCCATCATTTATCATAGAATGTCTTGGGCTGGAAGGGACTTTAAAGATCATCCAGTTCCACCTGCCATGGGCAGCGATGTCTTTCACTAGACCAGATTGGTCAAAACCCCATACAACCTGGCCTTGCGCACTGTCAGGGATGGGGCATCCACAGCTTCTCTGGGAAATATGTTCCAGTGCCTTATCACCTTCACAGTACAGATTTTTGTCCTACTGTCTAAACTAAACCTACTTTATTTTCATTTGAATCCATTCCTCCTTGTCCTATCACTCTAAGTCCTTGTAAAATGTCGCTCCATCCTTCCTATAGGTTCCCTTTAGGTACTGGAAAGCCACAACTAGGTCACTCTGAAGCCTTCTTTTTTCCAGACTTGAACAATCCAAATTCTGTCAGCCCTTCCTCAAACAAGAGTGCTCCATTCCTCTAATCATCTTGTTAACCCTACTCTGAACTTGCTTCAAAAAGTTGTTCTTCATATGCTGGGGACCCAAAACTGGATGCAGAGCTCCAGGTGGGGTCTCACAAGAGAGGAGTGGAGGGGCAGAATCACCTCCCTCCCAAGGCACAATCTAGAAAAATTCCTAAACTTCATAATGTTTAGGATTTCTTAAGCCAGTAAGACTCCTTATTTGAGATCCTGTTCTGACATAACATAGCAGTATTCAAGTTATTTGACTGACCATATCATATGTATATATCAAGTCTTTTTTTAAGAGAGGAAAAGAAACGGAGAATGTTCTAGTGTTCCTTTTCAATATCCATATTAGTATTCTACATTTCCATTCACTGTGTGCAATTCTTAGCTTAGCACTTATACTTCTAAAGTGAATTTGCCTTATGACAGAGACACTCCATCATAATGGAATTTTCAGTGTCCTCTGGCACAGGTAACCAAGGAAAATCCATCAACATTTTGATCTTTTACATTATGTAACTGACATAAAATTTTATCTTCTTTTCCATGTCTAGACTAGATTTTTAAAGAATACTTCCCCCCAGCTCTCTAGTCAAGTGGAGAATGAACTGCCATATCTTATCTAGAAAAGGAAAAATCTAGTAATTTTAATTCAATTTCAAAAAGACAGACACATTTTAATATCTAACTTAATACATTAAAGTACTTTCAATCAACAGTTAAACTTTGTTATTCTGTTTTACACAGTGCAAATGAACATGGCATGGACTAAATGGTTCTAATATGACTGCATCAGCTTTCACTCTGGTAGACAGAGAGCCCATTAGTGTATTCTGTGTGACAGCCCTCATCTGAGAAAAGCCAGAGGTTTTGCATGAGCTTATAAACATCCTAGATAGAACCTCAAAAATTATTGGGAGGTTTTGAAGTCATGGCCCTACAGAAACATAAACCATCTAGATATACCGAAAGCATATTGTCATAGTCATTAGATAAACATATAAAATGATACAGGTTTCAAATCTTCAAAATAAAAATTCAAACCAGATCATCTCCTTCTGTCTGCTGACAAAATGTACTGTGGCCCTGCTACACTATCTGTCATAAAAATATGTCATATCCAGTGACAAGCACAATGAGAACACGAAGCAGGAAATATTTCTGAACTATAAACATAAACTGAAGTTATCTTCAGCTTTTGATGATGATTCACTGTATATATTTCCAAGGAGGTCTTGTGATATAATAATAAACAGGCTGGCTAGTTTAGAAACTCACATTCTTAACTCTGCAGAGCCCACTCCTTGGCTTAATCCATATAAAATTAACTTCAATCAAGCAGTATTTTTCCTCTAGGTGGCTGCAGAGCATTTAAAAAGTTCTGTTTAAGCTGGCTCCAGATGGAATAAGAAAGAAAGACAGCAATGGAAAGAACTGATAGGACCGCTATTTAGAAAACAGCTTTTTCCTTCATCTTGCTCTCTTTGGAAAACAAGAGCTAAACTAATCTCAGCAAAGAAAGACTTGTTGAGAATGCCACCTTCAAGCCAGTCACATCCTCACAGTGCATTTCACCTCTGAGGTCTCCCTCTTTGCTCTTCATCAAAGTAGTTGCTAAAAATAGGACTTGGATGAAGTGACACAACAGCCAGCTTACCTGAATTGAAAAATATAGAAAAACACTCTGTTTATGGGTTTTATGGCTTCCTGTGTGGTCCTGGCCCAGACCCATACAAAGACATAGGCTCATAAAGCATGATTGAGACTGGATTCAAACACGTGAATGCAAAACTGCAGTCCTGGAGGGATTACTCTGACTCCAGCAAGGCTGACCTTTTTCATGATGGTTATTTAGTTCCTGCCTTTACATTTCCTCAGGACCTCTGCTTTTGCTCTGCATGTTCTCACAACCACGTGGGCATTGGCAGGCATAAAGACTGACTGACACCCCAACAGTGAGGCCCATCAAGGATGGCTGTCTTAAAACAGCAGCAGTGCTGCCATGTCCCATTCAGGATTCAATACCAGAGGCAGAGGGTGAGCAGAGTGATAGGGATTCAGCCAGGAGGCAGAGACCTAGTTTCTGCTCTCTAGTCAGTTTGATGTAGCCTGCTACTTCACATGCAGAGAGCTTTGGATAAGGTATGCTTTGCATACTGCCACTGTTCTTTAACCTTCCTGACTGCAAGGTCTCAAGTGGAAAACACCATACAGAGCATGAAAACACAGTGGATGAAAAGCTGGCTTCAGTGAAATGGGTGGGGATTTTCCTGCTGACAACACAGGAGCCAAGACTCAGAACTGTCATCAGCCTTTTTTTTTTTTTTTCAAGTTCTGTACTTCAAGGCTTTGAAGGATCCAGACTCATTCAGGACATCACTGAACATTAAATTCAAGCTTTCTGAATTTACATGCTATGAATTAAAATTTCCTGTACCAGACACAGTGACTCCAAGACATATCAGCCTGGCCCAGGAACCACAGAAACCCACATAGATGTTATAAAGCCAGAATGACCTAATTCTGGGTGAAGTGGGATGAGATGATATAAGCAGACAGAGCCAAGGTTTGTTCTTGAAACTTACCTTCCAGTGAATTGGTTTGGGCATGGTCATGTACTTGACTAGATACAAAGGCAGTTCTGATGTAAATCAGCAGACTTTAATGAGAAATTGCAGCCACATGATCAAACTCTCCCTATCACAAAATAATAACAGGTTTTTTTCCTGTTCATCTGTGGGTCATGTCCAATCACAAAGATGTTAAGATAAATTCTGGGCTTAGTCTTGTATATAAAGTACTAAACATCTAAATATGGTTTTGCCTCTTTTTGTTGGCTGGGCAGAGACTATGGAACACACCAGTGCTCAGTGCTGGCCACCTTGAACGTGTTGCCTGATGGAGCCACAAAGCAGTTCATTCTCTCTCCATCACTTTTCACCCCATAAAATCTTCCCTGGCCTCCCTACAGAAGCAGCGGAAAGATCGCAGAGCTGTACCACTTTGTTTGGAAGCTTGTTGTCAAACTTGGCAGTGGCTGCAAGCTACTAGATCCTTTCTCACCAGCAAAGTTTGTGGGTGGAAATTGTCAGCCCCAAGTGTACCTTTCAGACTTTGAGAAAAGGGAGGCAGCACAACTACAGGAAAGCAGCCCATACAGGATGTCTCCTGAAGAAACCCATCTGATAGATGGAAAGAGAAATCACAGAAGGCAATAAAGAAGGAAAAGCTATTGCTGGGAATTGAGCAGATTGTGCAGGAGATTGTGTTCATGTTCTCCAAGGGTCCTTGGGAACCACAATGTTTACAGTCCATACCTCTGCGAGGCCAGTGATTTCTTCCCTTTGAGGTGAGCATGTGGAACTCACTCGGTAGTTTTTCTGCTCCCATGGATCTTTCCACAGGTGGGGAGCCTGAGGGCCTATATGAAAGCATGAGGAGATTAGCTCTGTCAAAACAAAGACCCTGTTTTTGTGCCAGTAAGGAAAAAAAAGGAGGGAGTAGGGAAAGCATAAAATAGAGTTTATGATATATAGGAGGAAAATTGTTTTTTAATAGAATCTTTTCAACGTTTTCCATTAAACTTTGGTCGCTTGCAGTGCAAGTTTTGGAATGCAACTCCCTCATCCCCTTAGGATGGTCTGCGTTTTATTATGTTAGTAAGGAAGCCCAGCTTACTCCTAGCAGAGCTACTGTGTGAAACGTTTCAAACTCAAGCCAAAGTGGCAGGAGTAAAAGCCCCTCCTCACTGATTTTCAGCCTCCATTCCATGGCCAGGGATTTGATGTAATTTTTATAATGTGTAAAATAATCTTTTGTTATCAAGCAATAGTAAATCACAAATGATCACATCATAATGAACAGAATTACCCATATGATGACTTGATTTCAGCTGAGATTCCTAACCAGAATGAGCAAAGGAGTATATCAGAAGAGGGGAGGAGGTATTGGTCATGAAACAGGGGAGATGAAGTGAGTAATGAGAGAACATTAGAAGTACTTCCGTCCTTCCCTTCCTCTTTTCTCCATCCCTCTCTACTCCCTCTACCCTACCAGTAATACTGAGCACATCAATATTAGAAATAGGTGCACCAAAAGAAGAGGTATAACTGCAGTACCAGCAGTCAAGGATGAAAAAATATCTGGACAAGTAGCAATACCAGAAGTCATCATCTTGGAGCAGCAATAGTGGGAAAGTTAGGTGGAGTAAATCCTGTTACACATATGTGTAACAATTTTTATAGGTCAGAGACACTAGGGAGGCAGAATGAAAGTTATGCCTACCAAGATGAACCCAGAGAACGGATGAGACACTTCAGTAGGGTCAGAGGGTATATATCTGCACAAACCCTATCAGTTCCGTGTATTAAAGGTAGCCATAGTCTCCATGGATATCATTTAGAAGATTCCATGAGCATTGACAAATTGTTACACATTTAAAGATCAGAGGAAAGGAGAAAGTCTTTAAGGTGCAATTCACCTCACAATGTACCAGGGTCTAGCCTTCTCAAGCTGCCTTTCTTTCAGATCTAATTTTTACAGGTAAAGACTGAGCCTTTTGCTATGATTTATGCTGAATTCTGCATAAAATGCTATAGAAAGTGGTAGGATTTCTCTTTCTGACGTTATTTGTCTAGATGCAGTCAGCTTTAAGCATCTGCCTTCTCACGAAGTCCAAGATTCATTCCTCTAAGCTGCAAGATTGTGGCTCTTTAATATATTGCCCAGAAAGCTTGGATTTTTAATACTTATCAGAACAAACACTCCAGTATGTTGTACCAAATCCTCTCTCTCTTCCATTTTAATCTTGTGAATAAAGTCTATGCTAACCAGAACCAGTACAATTCTGCTGTACTTTCCTCTTTCTCTCTGTGTGCAATGGGTGTGTGTACAGGTTTGGTTCTTTTCTACTCTTAGGTCAGTAATACACTGCATTTCAGGTTAGACAAAAGTCTTGTTAACTCAATTGCCCTTGTATTGGACTGGATATCTTGCCATTTGCTGGGAATACAGCAAAGTAAGGTGAAGGCAAATTTTAGCATTAGTTGTCTCACCAAATAGGTTGATGAAATCATACAGCCTTGGAGATTTGCACATGTTCAGCACATTTCATGTGAATGTCAGCTGAAGTCATACTTTAACTCTCTGCACTTGTAAGAAAGAGAAACACAGAACATGAAGAAACTAGAAGTTCATCTTATCTTCAAATACTTTTAGTGAAATTGTGAATGGCAAGCCCAGAAATTCTTAGAGATCCATTTACGTAACAGTGGCAGCAACCAAGGAAAGAAAAAATCAAGATGCAATGAAGTCCTTGATCCCATCTGGGCAAACAGTACAAAGGGAATCATCATGTCTGCATGAAGAGAGTGATGGTGATAGAGTATTAACAGAAGAGTCAGAATCCCCAGAGTCAAACACTGTGGGAACAAGTAAAAGCCACAGAAGGAAATAGAGGCTAAAGAGAAAGGCCCACAGTAAATATCTGCAGATGCTGTTGTTTGCAGTGGGGGCTGAACTAACAGGGATGTAGTCATACACACACGTAGCACCTCACCAGTAGAAGAATATTCTTTTCAAGATCAAAAGTCAAGCAGCAATAAAATCTGTGTCAAAAAACATCAGCAGAGGAGGTTGTGCATGCTCACTCATGAACATCTGCACTAAGAAGCCACTTAAGTAACCATGCAACAGCATGGAAGAAACATCTGCAGCATGTAGACCACCAGCTGTGCAGTAATAATACTTTGAATATCCAGAGTGCCTTTTATCTGAATGCTGCAAAGCATTTTCCAAACAAATTAAGCTTCACAACACCACTGTGAGCTTCTTATTTAATGGTAGGATTATTTCATCCTGCACTAAATGCAATTGCTGCCAGAATGAAAAGTAACACGTGCTTATCATCTCACAGAAATGTACAGTTTTCACAATGGGAAGTGACGAAAAGGGTGTAGTTAAGCTAAAGCAGAGGAAGACTTGAGGTGGTCAGAATCAAATGTTTAGAAAAGAAACTCAGACAAACATAGTATTAACACTCCCTTCCTTCCCCCCCCCCCCTTTACTTTCAATGCAGACTGTCACATTAATTTTTATGCTTACATGTGGTTAGTCTTTGGACCTAATTTCTCATTGGAAAAGGAGAACTTTCAGGGGTGTATACTTGTAGGGTGTCTCCAGATGTGCTCAGAAGTACAGATAAATACCTTTTTTAGTTGTGTATGCTCAATAAAATGTATTGCTGTGCATTGCAAATAGCTTTCCTTTGTACTCCTTCAGATCTGTTTTTATAAGGCATCTTGATGATTATATTACAGAACTCCCTTCCAAGGCAGCATGCCATATAGTAAGTCCTATAACAAACTTCTGGCTGTGTGCTTTCAACCCCACAGGGTACTCCATGTAAGCAGCATACTAACCTGACTCTGCTGAGTTAGTGAGATCTGACTATGTTTCTCAAGAACAAGAAGAAAAGCTGGGGAACATGACATATATCCAATGAAGATAGGAAATCTTACAGACATCCCATTATGATTCCCTCTTTCTGCTTCTTAATACACCCACAATTTTAATCCTGTTGAAATGTTAGTGGAGGAAGTGCTTTGATGGGGAAGTTGCGTCAGTGAAGTAGGCTGTTTCTTTATTAAATGAAGTTCAGTACTGGCAGAACAATGCCAGACAGGCTGTCCTGACAGCTAGACAAACATACAACTTTAAAACTTAAACTTTTTGAGGGCAGCAAGGAGACTCTAACATGTGCTTGACACTAGCACCCTAGGATCTTAGCATGAGTAAGGCTTTTTGATGTTACAGTAAAATAACAATATTAGCTAGGACTTGGACATGACTAATTGTATTTCTAAGAAATTGTTAGGGGTGTTTGGATATTAGGCAAATAGCCCCAGCTTTGGCTAAGGATTATAATTTAAGCATTTCTACAACTATATTTTAAGCATCTCTGAGTTGGTCTCAGCTGGGCATGTGGTGGTTAACCTCAGGCCAACTTCTCCCTTCTCTTGAAAAGCTGGTTACAGGAGGACACAGCCTGGCTTGAGAAAAGAAGGCTTTTTTATGGTTAACATTTTCCAGAAACACTTGGTCTTGGTATAACTCTATGCCTGTTGAAGCCCAGGGTAAAATTCTGTTTGTCTGTAATGCCAGGTATGGTTGGCCAGCACCACCTGCTTCTGACGTCTCATCCTGCATGACCAGCTCTGAAAACGTTCTCTCATGCTCACAAACTGACTTTTTTCCAGAAAGAGCTGTTTCTTTTCTCTATGGATGCAACTGAATATATGCGCCAAGTAGCTCACTATCCCGCCAGGACTGACTACTTCATTTCAAATAAACCATAAAATGGCATGAATTACTTGGGAAGAATAAAATGTTCCCTTTCAGTATGTACATTCATTAGTTTTTCTCTTGTATGCTGGTTTTGTCTATTTGATTCACACAGGATTTTCCTTAGCCATATTTCAAAATGGTGAATAGAAGGATTAAGTCTTAAAAAATCCTTCATTTTCAAATCTATCACACAGAGGATAAGCAGTTCATCTACTTTTTGATGTATGGTATTAAACTGCCCACACAGTCCGACCCATTTAGAAGAACAGTAGTAAGGCGGGAGGTTCGTGTCCACCAGGACAGTAGTATCAATGTTTGCTCCCAACATCAATTTCCATTTTGGTTTTTCAGGATCATATCATTTGAATTGTATTTTACTTTCCAGTTCAGACAAGCCTCAGAGCTCAGAAAGTAACAAAGCTGAGACCTAAGCTGCACAACAACTCCAACTCACCGGCTGAAATTATAGGACTGCGTTGTTTCCACAAGACAAGGAGAAGAACTGAAATCTCCAATCCCAGATCTGACATCTGTTCCAACTTAGTAATAAACTAAACTCATTCTCCATCCCCCATATGCATATCTGCACATACCCACAATGGAACACTCAGTTTTAAGAACATTTGCCTCTGGATCAATGTTGGCCACTTCTAGTTTCCAGAAACAACCATAAATCAGTTCTGTTTCACTAGAAGAAGCAAAGATTCACAGAGAGCCTCAGGCAAGAATCTCTACCCAACTTTCCTAACCCAAACCTGGCTCTGCAGCAATACATTATATTTGTTTTCAGCAGTGGAATAATATCACATGTGATCACAGTCTCAGCAGCAACAATTTATGAATCTGTTTCCCCTAGTCCTTCTACATCTGGTCCTTCACAGAGCTAGTATCCATGTTCAGAAATCGCATGAAAACCACATCTTTGTCAACCCTGCTTTGAACCCTGTTGTTTTAGAAATATGGTAGCAAGAGGAAAAAGAAGAGCTGTGAAAGACAGCAAAGTTGAACCACTGGGTGGGGACACTGGAGCCCAGGACCATGTGGCTGGTGTCAGCCCCTTGCTGCCCAGTTGTGGAGCAGCTTGGCCAAGCAGCACCAAAAAGCCAGGGTAGAAGCATCTTCCAGCTAGGCAGCCAGTTGGTTTGGGACACGCACTAGGGAGCTGTGGTAGTCTGACAGTTAACTAATCTCAGGCCTTGACTCAACTGCTTTCATGGTGATGCCAGATAAAGGAGTCCTCCAATCCACTCCCTGCCTCAGCTGCTCCTCCTCTTCTCAGAAAGTGCTCTTCTCTTTACATTCAAACAGAATTTATTTACATTCAGATAGAATCCAAAATCTGAGGAAATTTGAAATACATTGTTAACATGCTCCAAAGACTGTAAATTGCAAGGCAGGGAGGGAGCCGGTCACATAATAAAGTGCTGTGGTTTTGCACCATGAACTCCATCAGGGTAATAGCCATTGTAGCATTTGGTGGGTTTTATGCCAGTCAGAAGCTGCAATGATAGCAAGCAGCCCTTGAATGCTTGAGATTAACAGATAAAGCCTCAGAAGCATTTCATTGTTCCATGTTCTGTTTCCACATTTCATTTTGCACACAAGTAAGTGGGCAATCTGGAGGCTCAAACCTTCATTCATGTGCTATTACAGTAAATATTTTTAAAGTCAGACTAGCTTGAAATGCCATTTTCCCCCATCTGTTTCCTGCTAAGCTTGTGTATCTTGTGTACTTTTTAACTTGTGAAAAATCCTAAACTTTGCACTTACAAAACACAGGCAAAATAAGAGCCCTAGCATTAAAATCTCCTATTTAACAAGAAATGAAGGGAAGCAATGTATTTTCACCGTATTAAAAATGATCCAGCTGTACAGGTGGGGAAAGACTCCAGCACCTTTATATAGCTTCTTCTGAGGATACCACTTTGCTGCCAATTATTTATATAAATGTTCAATTACAGAAGGCAGTCACCATTTCATTTAATGCAACTTGCATACTGCTCACTGAATGCAAACAGCTTTTAGCCCCAGGCTCAATTCAAACCAGAGGCAGTTGCTAAATTATGTGCATTGACAGATCTCACATCTGTGGGATGCAAGAAGGAAATGATGCCAAGTCTTAAGTTTGTTCTTTCAAAGTTTAAGGCAGTGGGCAGACCCAACCAAGGAACCTACACCTTCCCCTCTGGGACCCAGTTATGGGGAGGCACAGGAATGGTGACAATTTGGGAAGTGATTTGTCCCACATACTCGCAAATCATGTCTTCAGCAGTGGGAGAATGGCAGACCTGGCCCTGACACCACCTTCTGATCTTCCCATTGCTCTGTCTTGCAAGGTGTTTCATCACTTTCGAGTCTTTGCCTCAGACTGAGTGTAGCAGAGCCTCTCTCTCTTTTTTTTTTTTCTCCTTCCAGTGCATTCATGACGATGAACAAAATGCACAGATCACACTCTGTGACCACAGAGAAATACGTAAATCATGTTTCTGGGGTACACGTGCTTCCTAGAGCTTCCTCTGATGCCGCCTGAAGCACAGCAGATGTGCTAACTAACCTTTCCAAATCCCAGCCCTTTGCAGGGGGAAGCATAGCACACACTCTGCTGCATCTGACTACCAAAAGCAATGGGGAATATGCACAGAGTGGAAGATGCCCTTGCCTCATCACTGTAATCGTATTACTTGTCTAATATTTACCAGATATTACAGAGATACTCTCCCCAGTCCCAAGGTCTTGGCAGCGTCACTTTAGATTAATCAGCCCTGAGCTATCCAGGTCAAAAGGGGCATGATGAGGGGTGACATTCAAAACATAGAGTTTCTCTTGACAACAGAAGGAGCAAGTGCTACCCTGTATTATAATCTGAAATAAAACAGCACCAGTTTCCCAGCAACTTTGTGAAAAATCTGTAAATTGACTAGACTTCATCAACCATGATGACAATACCAGCACCTATTTTCTTTTTTCCCATTTTCTGTGCAATAAAGTGACTCAGAGATGTTTTTCCATTCATGAGACAAAATAGGAAAATATCAGGTTAAAGGCTAAATAGAAGAACTTTGCAAAGAGCAATAATTCTTCCTTGTTATAATTGTTTAAAATTATTGTTAATACTATTGCACTACCAACCAAAATACCTCTATTGTTTTATGCTGCAGAACTCACAGGCCCTATGATCTACACACAGTTGCACAGCAGTCTAGGGTAGGCTTAAAACACACTTCCTTTACTAATCCTAAATAGACATGTGATTTTCTGGTGTGGCCTCAAGCAAATCATCTCACCTGCAATGAGACACATGAAAAATGTGCCATTAAGGTCTGACCCACAGCTGATGTGAGATGGAAGAGACCTGCAGAAATTGTCCTGCCACAGGCTTGTACTGAGAGTAACCCTGGAGCTGGTGAAACTGGCAATACGCAGTCCTAGCTCTCTGCATATTCTCCCCTGCAAAGGGACAGTCCCTGTAAAAATATCCATTTACACAGCAACAGTCAAAGTAAATTTCTCCATTTAGATATCCCCTTGACATTGGCAGTCATACTCATGGTCTTATCTCCAGGGAACTTCCAACAGCCTCATATTCTGGTTGGAGTGCAAATTCCTACAACATGAAGTAAACACCTCTGGCCCCTGGAGCAGCCCTTTTCCCAGAAACCTGCATAGGAAAACCCATGGCACTCTAAAAGACCACATGGCAGAATGGAATCTTTTCATTCTAAATCCACTTTTATTGCTGTTTCCAACCATCACAGGAATCACACAGCATGCAAGTCAGGAAATGCAGACAGCAGAGATCAGTTAAGTGGCAAATACCTCTCACTTGCTAGATCAAGCTGCCAGTTGCTGCCCTCAGCACTGGACTCCCCTCCTACCTCCAGTTCACAACTACTCTGAAATCTGGTGCCAACCTCTCTGCTCCAGTCACCAAACTGAAAAAGGTGGCAAATCTAAACTTTATAGTCTGCTTCTTCAACTTGTCTTCCATGAAACACACTCTTCAGCAACACTCCCACTGACATTAGCAAAGCTGTTTGGTTGGTTCATTGGAGACCTAAATGCAGCAAAGCAAGCCACTCCAGAAGCACATTCCTGGTCTCTGCCCACAAAGTGGGCAATGAAGAAAAAGTGAAAACTGCAGTGTTGAGCCAATGGATAAGACGCCAGGAAATTTCAAACTGCACCAAGCATGACAGCAAATGGAAACCATGACATAAAGTTCAGAAGAGAGTCACTGCTTCAAAATCTTTTTCTAAAGAGAGACTTCATTATGTTTTTTCTTTTGCAAGCATTCATCAATAAAGCTAGAGTACTAGAGACAGAGAAGACATGGGTTTATAAAAGAGAATAAAAATAAATTTTGAAGTACTTGTTGACTGGATGGTTCGGACACATATTTTCAGCATCTGGTGCAATGGGCCCAACTGCAAAACTCTGCACTGATGGGCAGTGGTTTAAATGACAACCCATGTTCTTCACAGCTGATAACCCACCTGCACCAAAAGGTCAGAGGAGATGAACAGACTCCACTATAGCACCTGAAACCAATTCTCTCTGATTTTGGAGGCTTTATCTTGCATACTCAGATATTGAGACTTTGACTGATGTGTCCCTGGTTGGTTCATATGTGACACAGGACAGAATTGAGGCCAAGCCTCATGCCTCCCATTTACTCACCTCCAAAACACCAGCCACCTCTTGAAGGTTTAAAAAATATATACTTACTAAAAATCTTTGGAGATTTAAAATGAAAGACCAAGGCCATCTGAAGAAAAGGGATCACTTCCTTATGACAAGACTGGTCTTTTCCTGTGTCTAAACAGGCTACAGCTGAGAGTATCACTGCACCACTTAGAGGTTTTTTACTTAATAGCATAACACAGAGAAGTATTTCATTACAGTGACTGCTCTCCACTAGGACTGAATCACCTTTGTATTAAACAGGTGGAAAAAAACCCTCAAACAACAAAAAGCTCTAGGTTTTCTATCAAAAGATGTGTGCTTTGCTTTGATTAAGGTCCTCTAGGAGCTCTGCTCAAGCTAAGACAACTAATTTAAGATATTTTATTTTGTGCAAATGGGATATAATCTTAGGTTTTTCAGAAGTAAAACAGAAACATGACACCAGTTCATCCCCAGGTATTTTTCTTTCCTCATGTTGTGTTTCATGGTAACTTTCCATATTTAAAAGCTATCATACATCGAAACCCATCTCTTATAACAATCCACAATCATTTATGTGATTCCCTAGATCAAGCCAACATAAGAACCACGTGGAGTCAGAGTCAGAAAGCAGGTTCAGAGATGATCCAAACAACCAGCATGGCTACACTGCTGAGAGAGCTGTCAGTCAAGGCTACTTTTAATCCCATTTTTAAACACAAAACCTGCTAAATGGCTGCTAAAGAGTTCTTGCTGGGCTGTTGAAATATTTGCCTATAACCTGTTGTGCAGTCCTTAGTAGGGTCCACTTCTCACGAGGTGATCACTTGAAGCTTCTATAAAATAAAAGGAAAAAAAATGCCACTTAAGTGTTTTCGGAAAAATGAACTCACAATGGAAACCCAGGAGGAGAGACCAGCAGATCTTCTCTCCTTCACGTTCACCACATGTGCACTTCCAATGCTGAGTCCTCTGATAAAAAAGTAAATGACTTGTGGGTAGGAAATTACAAAACACTATTAAAATGTTATAAAACTTTCTCATGGTTTTTCTCTGGTGTTTTCTGCAACATGTCAGAAGATTAATTTGTTTACTGTCCACAGATGCAACAATAACCACAATTACTTCCCCAAGGAACATTCAGTACAGCAACACTCCATATCCCTCTGTGCCACAAATGTTTTTCCACAGCATCTACTGGTGACTGCCACTGCTTAGAATGATTCTGAAAGCTCTAGGTGTCCTGCCTAAGCTCAGAAAGCCAGGCTCACTGTTGGCAGTGGAGGAGAAAACCGATGTAATCTGCAAAGGATAGACCAAAGAGACTTCATGCAACCATGGGCTACAGTGCACCCTATGCCACTAAAGGTAAAACTCTTGCTTCTAAATTAGTATTAAACTCATGACACCACTCCTGACTTTAAAATATTATCAATGAAAGAAGAAGCAGGTTAACAAGATTAACCATAGAGGTGTTGCCACATACTGAACTACATGACTGTGTACTTCCATGCATGCATAAAAACTCACACAAGGGTTTACACTGAAGCCCACCAGTGATGAGACACCCAAGCAGCTGTCTGTTGCTGCAGATAAAAGGCTTATCACATCACAGCCTGGCCCACCAGCATATTCAAGTAAGAAGGTGAGTGATTCATTTGGACTACTCCCATTTCTGGGACATAACTTAGACCTCTGTTATTTGTCTGAGTTGTTCCCATTATGCTTCCCTTTCCTGAGTGACTATTAAAGTAGTCAGAATAGTGGGACAAAGCTCTCCTCCTGGGCATCGCAGGAGTTTAGGATGTGTCAGATACATTTTCAAAGAGGAGAATATTTCTGAACACCAAAAACCCACTGGAAATTATTCCTGAACACTAAAAACCCACTGGAAATATATACGACAGCCCCAAGGCAGTCTGACACTAGAATCCCTCATCTGGGGCTGTTAGACAAACAGCTCATATTTTACTCAGAGTGAACAAATCACACACATTATGGTTTTCTGACACTCTTTAATCTTAACACAGCTGCAAGCTTCTTTCAGCAGAGAAACCTTCTGGGCGAATGTGACCTTTCGATAAATCCTTCCATGTTCTCTGTCATAGTATTTATTGTTACAGTCAGGCTAATGATTCACTTTGTGAACAGCCCTGGGAGGGACCTTTTTTCCAGCAGCCCCACAAACCTGTAAAAGTGTTCCTCCATCACTGTCACACCTGTACTACAACAGGGGAAAACAAAGGGTCAACCAAAAAAAAAGGAACATATATTCTTTCACACTTTCATTTGGATTATTGCACAGAAAGACAGCATTCATATTTACAAGATACATAAAGGAACACTAAAAATGTTGAACATTGAGGCAACTGGCTTCTGGTAAACACTGCAAGAAGTTATAACTTTTTGCCAAAAACACTAGCTACCTGAACATAATGCATTTTCCTAGGATAAGTAAGGGCGTCACTTTTCTATTCAAAGCAGACAGTGGACACTACAGCAGAGGAGGACAAAGCCAATACAAGTCTTGAAAACAAATCTCTGTGTCTGCCAGTTTTCAGAAATACAACTAACCTTAAGATAAAGCTGTTTTTCTTGCAGCTGACACTCACTATTAAAATTTTGTTTATGTTCCTACTGCACATAAGCACAGTAATCCTCTCTTGGTCATTCCACACTCAGCTCATAACAAATCCTTTTGCTGAGCCACCAAGAAGCCTGAATTCAGTCTGAACATGTAATTTGATGGGCTTCAAGCTGCCCAGGAAGGGAGGTGGCAAAAGCTGCTGGATAAACTGCTTTGCTGGATCTAACTGTTGTGTGGGTTACTGGGTTACTTTATGAAATACCATCCTGTCTAGAACCATGAGACATGAGCTAGGTTCACTCTAACCACCAACAAAAATGAATCAAACACTTTGTTCATGTCAATCTGGATGACTTTCTCACATCTGAATGGAAAGCAGACTTAAGCATTTTATTAGTACCTTAAGCCTGAAAATGAAGGATGCTGCCAGCCACAAGTCAGCATCTGCAAGAGATTAATTTCTGTGTTCAGATCTTTAGCAATGCATATAATTCAGGCAACAGTTAGGAGCAGGCAAAAATACATATGTTGTGTATGTAGGAGTGATAGTCACGTAATAAGTTGGTTTATGAGATCAGTCTCTGATCTCTGAATTTCCTGGCTCAAACTCTCAGGCATCTGATGTATTCAAATTATAAAAATTTTAACACAAAAGCATAAGTAGTAGTGACCTGGAATGAATTCAGGTGCATTTTCATGCTTCTCAGGAAAGAGCAGTTCATGTCACAAAAGTCATCATTTGTTTGCAGTAATTCAGAGACAGTCAAGGACTGGATAGATACAGGCAGCTATGCTGTCACACATTGAGCTGGAAACGTAACAGTAAGAGACTGCAAGAAACTTTTGTTGCTGTTGTTCATACTGTACCCACACAACACTCTACCAACTCCACACACAAAACTCTCTCCCTCAGGCTGCCAATCAAGCATTTTCATGCACTCCACATAACTCCAACAACTGTATGTCAAAGGGGCTTTTCCACAAATAAAAGGCTCTTAAAAGCATTACTGCAATACCAATTTTCCTAAAGCATTAGAAAACATTTTCCTAAATTTTCCTAAAACATTAGAGAAAAACTTGGGAATCTTTCAGAAAGGCATAGAAGTCCTTATCCTTGAAACAGATTGCTATTAGGGTCTAAACCATGCAACTGTCTGCCTTCAGTCACCATCCAGATTTAGTGGGTCTTAAGAGAAAAATCAGGCCTAGTTTCCCCCCAGTCAATATTGGTCCTCAAGTCAATAAATCTTAATATTGACCACAACATAGAAACCAGTAAATGTTTAATATCTTCTTCTGGGTTTTAATTATAAACACTGAGGAAATTTATCAACTCTTGACTTCCTAGTCATATGGGAAAGCTTTTAAACATTCTGCACAGACCACGGTCTATCATTCCCATCACAGTTACGGAAGTATAACATATTTCACCAACAATTTTCTGAGCATTTACATTTTAAACCCTGGCATGACTTTGAACATAGCCCCCATCTGCTGCAAGGACAGCAAAGAAAATAAATAGCATCTTTTTATGCTATTATTTCCAGTGCCACATTTAAATATCATCTGCCCATATAAAATTTAAACTTCTATAGATGGAGAAAGTTGACAAAAAATCCCTGTAGTATTCCATAATTAAAAAGTGTTCCTTTGTCATTTGTAAAGAAATATGAACAGCACTGAGAGACAAAGAGAAATAAAGGACGTAGGTGAAGAAAATTCTTGGGGCTACAGTGCACAGTTTGCATGCAGCTGATAAAAAGAGCCATGCAGTGTGAATTCCTTGCCTCAAAAACCAGATGGGAATCCTGGCCAGGGACATCACTGGCTACCACGTAATACGGACTATGGCTATGGAATAGATTATGTCAAGTCAAGCAGCAGTCTAGACATCTTGGGAGAAAGCACAGGCTCATGAGAGTACACCTTGCCAAAGAAATTTGTTCCTTTGGTGATTCTCTGCCACCATGTTTGGTGTGATCTCACCCATCTGTGCAGAGTACACAGTTCACAGATGCCTGTTAAATGCATTCTGCATCTGCAGGATATGGGGCGATACCAGTTTGAAATTACTGTAGAGATTGAACTAACCAAAGAGAAAAAATATCTGGAAATCAGAGCAGGTGACTTAAAGCAAAGCTGGAATATGAACCAAATATCCCTTACAAATGGGCTGAAATGACTGTGTAGTGTATTTTGATTTTGGGCTAATGGATAGTTTGAAGTCAGATCTTTACTGCTAATGGTTGCAGTGAAGATTTGGGCCTTCTGTAAAGTGAGGAATTGCGATGCAAATAGTGGGAACTACATTTTTCAGATGCTGACAAAACACAGCCTAATTAATATATAGAACCTGAGATCATACTAACAAGCTCAATGGCAGACAAAATAGGCACTTTCTTGTGGCATCTGTTTAAGTTCTTCTCTGATTACCAAACATTCAACCCCTTCTAGTGATATATTAGTGATCTTTCTCTATACTGTCAGCAAATAGTCTTTGCCTTCAGACACAAGGCCAAGAAAGGTATTCCTTCATGCCAACCAGTTCATAAGATATTTTTGAAAATGTTTTCTATAACCACAGCAAATCTTAAAATTACTGAAAGTTTACATCATCCTTTGAGGACAACATGGACATCTATAATCTATGTCATCACCTTACCATACTCCAAGGAGTATGGAAATTCTTTTTCATGAACAATGGAATGAAAAATTAACACAACAGAGAAAAACCATGTAGACAGACTGATGAGCAGAACAACAAAAATGGGCTTTCAAACCTCAGCCAAATCTTTGATATCTGAATACAGAGTTCAGTGGGGATTTTCTTGCATATTGTCTCCTCCTGCTCCAAATGCAAGTGTTTTATAGCCCATGCCTCAATTCATTACTAGATTTTGACTTATTTTAAGGTTCTTACTTGCCAAAGACACATTGCTGCCTGGAGTATTAATGAGCTTGTCATCTCTACTGGGCCTTAAAGGAGCAGAGAAGATTTAGTGTCCTCTTAAAAAAAACTAGCAATGTTTTTTTTCTGAAAGTTTGAGAACTTTTGCTTTGACAAGAATGAGACAATACACTTTTTGTGCATGTGAAACCTCTTAAATCCCATCAGAAGGACTTGAGCTTGAGGCCAGGAACCAGGCATTTTCACGTTTTAATCTCAACTCTGCTCTTGACTTCCTGCAAAGCAAAGAAGTCTTTCTTCATTTCAACAACTTCAAAAAGGGGTACAGTAAGAATTAAATGTTTACACTGTGATTTGAAAATGTAAAGTGCTAAGAAGGAGCACTTAGGAAATTAACTTTGTAATCTTTTTCTTTGCTGCCATGGTATGTACGCATAGACTTACTTCATGTACGCATAGACTACATACCCTTAAGCACTCACTCTCTGTAAACTACATACCTCATTTGAGAGCTGATGTACAAAAATCAGCTGTCTGAATACCTTAACACTTACAACAGCTTACTCTGGAGTTATCATAAGAGAAATTACTTGTTATTAATTTTCACATGCTAGATTTATTTTAGCTTTTATGTTTTAGGAATATTACGTAAACAGAATGTTAGTTGTAGGAGTACCCAGGAATGCAAGAAAACATATGGCTCTAACTCCCTTCAGTATTCCCAGCACATTCACCAACAATTTTAATTTCAACTGGCTTAAGTGGAGGAGTCAGAGAGAGACTTTAACACTTTCATCCTCTGTCTATCATGATGAAGAGGTGAAATCACAGCACCTGCTCTCATACATGCATATCCCTCTATTTTGGGTTAAAATATAACCCTACTGCTCCCTTTGGGTGAGGAAGGTACTCGTCATAATGTATTTTGGATCCAGTGGCATTTTAGTTCTACCCCTGCTCCAGGATGACACTGGCAAACTCCCTAAGTCTGTGTCTGCTCTGATGAATCCACCAGAGAGAGTTAATTATGGGAGCACAGCTACATGTGTGTTTCCAATGGGCATGTCAATCGTTTAAGAGTGGGTGAACCGAACACACATACCTATACATTACCCAAGATTAGGGATTGTAGTGGCAAACATTTCAGATGGATAAATACACACTATTGGATAAGCACAACTATCTGTACCACCATTCTTGTCTGCTCCCATTAAGTCTGCTCTTTGCTTTGGTGCTGTGATGCCCAAGGGAACAATAATCCTTAGGTGTTAAAACTTGCCATGGGGAGTCAGGACCTTTTGTTGTCATGTCCCAAGTCCTCACCAGAACTTGCCCTGCCACATATCTAGGACCTGTGTGCTCACAGTTAATCAAGGGCTGCATCTGTCTCTCATCTCACAGCTGGCACCTGGTGCTCAATCTGCTCTTGCTCTCAGAGCTTTGCTGCCCAGGGTGCAAACGTTTTGCAGGTTGAATAATTAGAAGTTAATTGCTTTACACACTAGTAGTTTGTACACTTGAGAGAGCAAGTGTGGAGTATGGGATCTTCACACACCTCTCAGTACAGCAAGCCCTTATGGGGACAGACAGGAAAGAAGGAGATTTGCCTATACCCTGGATTGCTGCTTTATACCACAGACAGCTACTTAAAAGCTGACATAATGCAAAGGTCCACAGAGATCTCAAAGCCTGGGAACATCCCAGATATTTTGGATGCCCTGTGAGATTGAGAAAACAAGACAGCAAAACTGAAGGAAAAATCTCCAACTATTAAAAACACCCACAAGAAAGCTTTCAGTTAAATCTAAGCCATAAAATGTCTCTAGAATGGACCCCTCGTGTGGAGCAAGTCAGCTCTACAAAATACAGGGAGAGCAAGCTTGATAAGCTCTTTGGAGCTGTCAAAACCTTCATAAGGCAAGCTTTCCACAGAAATTTTTTTTGTGTTGGTCACAGCTCATGTCCTGCTTTGTCTGGTTATCCTGCCAGAAACACAAATGAACTCATAAGAATAACAGGAGGATTAGGTTAAGCTTATTTTTAAAACATTTCCCACAAATTCATCTCATTTGTCTGCTTATAAACACCCTTGCTCATCTTTGCTATGTGTCTAATTAGGTAGGATATACTGTAGGTGGCTTAAGATAGGAACTGAAATATAGTAGCTTTGCAGTTATGCATGCTAAAGGAAAGGCAATTAAAATGACATGTTATGGAGATGTAAACTGATCATCTCAGGGGCCTGAAAAGATTTCTCCCCCATATATGACATGGCACAGTTGGCCAGCTACCATATGGGTGGGTTTCCTCTCCCTTGCAACATTTAATGACCTCTCCTTAGGCAGAATATGAGATCTGATGGGTTGGTTTCTTGAATTATTTATGTACAGAAATAGACATATTGCCATCAGCTAAGCATCTCTGCATTTTATTTAAAGTCAATACTGCAATAACGCTTAAAACAAAAAAGCTTAAATTAAATTAAAAAATATTTGCAAAGAAAGCCCTGCTGAGAACCTGTCATATAGGTTAATTAAAATGAAATTGAACAGAGGTCTTGGATTTTGTAGCAGCTGTAGTTAAACATCTATGGTACCTGACAGAGACATGGTGGTTTCCTCTGATGATGCTGAAAACTTTTCTAAATAGCATCTCTCCAAAAATAGGATTTATTTTACAGCTAAAAAGATTACTGCAGAGTAGCAGGTATTTTTCCTTTGGTAATGATTAAGTTGTACCAACTGGCAGACAGCATCTTTTTAAAATATTTCTACAAGGGAGGATATCACTGCTATTCTACCAGTTCCTCTCCACACCTTCTCTCCTCTTTTTAAACATCATGCATTTTATTATAATACTGAAACATCTGTGGTGCTTTCCAGAATGGGAAAGGGCTTTTTTAAAAACTATTTATTAGTGTATGCAACAAGGATGTGCTTGTATTTCAGCATGGCAGTCCTACAGCATGTTCAAGCTCACTGTGATATAGTGGCATTTGAATACTGTAGCTGTAATATTTATGATGGTGAACTCTAGATTAAAGAAATTATTTCTAGAACATGTTTTAAAGCCTACCAAATAAGCTTTGGAAAATGTGAGGGACAGCAGACCTATCATTGCAGTTTTTTTTTCTACAAGTTCTTTATAGAAAAGAAGAAAGAACCACAAGTGAATTCTAGTCAGCAAAACACAGAATGAATCTCTCAGTTGCCTGTGTCCAGACAAATTAGGTTTTTTGCCTTGAAGAGTCACCCTTTAGTTTTCCCCTAGGAAAAAAGAGACCAGCAAATAGGATATGGGTGTCCAGATTTGAATGTGTTTTCGAAATTTTGTCTACCCCAGTAAAGAATGCTAATGAAACAACTAGCTGAAGCTTTCTGAAATTATCTGTGGTCCAGCAAATGATGGGAAGACAAAACAAGGATTACTAACTGATGCAAAGATTACTGTAATACAGCTGCCTGGGACTGGAAAATTCATAATGATGAAAACTTGTCACCCAAATACAGCAAAATTCCCATTGACTTCAATGAATCAGAATTTTACCTCATGACATCAAGACACTGCAGCAAAAAAAAAAAAAAAAAAACAAACAAAAAAAAAAAAAACCAAACAAAACAAAAAAAAACCAAAAAAAACCCAAAAAAAAAAAAAAACCAAACCACCAACACCAAACTACCAACCCTCTATTAAAAGTAATCCAGGAACAACAAGCTCTAAGAATGCAGTCCATATTGACAAATGATAAGGGCATTGGGCATACTCTGCTTTTCTGTTAGATGTCTCCCTGCCTCCTCCCTACTCCATAGTGCCTACCATCCTTCAGGATCATTTGTGTCTCAGTCAAACTGACCTCACAGTTTCACATGCAGAGTCTCACATCTGTCAGAAAATGGACAATGAGGAAGACAGCAATCGGTTATGAAACACCTGACTTGAATTTCATTGAGCCAGGTAATAAACAGAAAGAAATGAAGTTTTACTAGTCAGAAGCAGGTTTTCATCATAAGTCTCTATATACCTCCATTCATGATAACGACAAATGAAGTTCTTTCCTGGAAAAGTGAGAGATGAAGCCTCATAATGCACTTATAAGAAGTAAGAAATAACATTTCATTCAGTGTAAAAGGACAGGTAGGGTTGCAATCATGTAATTAAGTAAGCAAAACAAATACATTCCAGACATGCCATCCTTTGAAGGAAAGTAAACTTGCAAGGGTTTAATCACATAGTAGTATGCTGCTTCATCTGGTTTTCCTATAACAGAACTCTCCTTGTTAAAAAAAAAATAACTTTCCATATAGGGAAGTACAAGGGGAAGCATGCACTCCACTGCTGAAAGCAAGCTATGGACAGTCCCAGGTGAATGGTGTCTATCCAACACCACTGTTTTGTCAGATTTTGGAGCCCTCTCCACCCTAATCCCTTCCCCCCACTGAATCCAATACCTCAACAGGAAAGGAGACATCTGTGAATCCTCTGGCACTGCTTCGATGTTTTACAGCTGTAATAACCACTGATACAAAGAGAAGAATGTTTTCTAGCCCCAAATTCCTGAGGTACTTTCCTAAACAGACACAAGTGGATGGGACTTGGTTACATGAAAAATACCCCACCAGGGTCAGGGGTGTGGGGAAAGATGACGAGGAATCATGATCTGCAGATAATTGAGCTCAGCTTGGCTTTAGATTTATCTTTTCTGACCACTCAACCCATTTGTCCAAATCCAAACTTCTAATCTTTACATCTAAACAGTATTTTTCTAGCAGCTTGCACTCTTGGCTATATCAGATGAAAAATACTTCAAGGAGGGGGCTTAAAACAGTGGTGATCTTACATATATGCAGTAGTTTTGCAGTACTCCTTACCATTAGCATATAGACAGGATAGTCTGATGCTTGTTCCTAGAAATCCCAAAATGCATCGGACACCACAAGTCCATTTTCTCTCATTGTTAGCACTGTCAGACACCTACAGTCTAAGTCATGGTCTAAGTCATGGTGCCCCTTACCTGTATTTGAAGCATTTCATCACAGCCTTTCACAAAATGTACAGGTTGCATTGAGCTGTTTGAGGGATAATGTCAATTCATATAGGGGCATAAAGGAAAAGCAGTAGGCAGCCCAGACAGATAGGCGTGGATAACTGGTTCCCAAGCACCAGAGCTCTTGCAAGGGTTGAGGACACACTGGCTATCCCAGTGCCTATACATCTACTACTAGATTGCTGTGCAGCCCTTCAAAAGGACTTCAACAGGTTGGAGAGATGGGCAGAGAGGAAGTGTCTCAAGGTCAACAAAGGCAAATGCAGGGTCCTGAGCCTGGAGAGAAATAACCCCATGCACCAGCACAGGCTGAGGGCCAAACTGTTGGGAAGCAGCTTGGAAAGAAGGACATGGCAGTGTGCCCTTGTGGCCCAGAAGGCCAGTGGTATCCTGAGGTGCATCAGGAACAACACTGCCAGCAGGTCCAGGCCTTCTACTCAGCCCTGGTGAGGCCACATCTGGAGTGCTGTGTCCTGCTCTGGGCTCCTGGATACAAGGGAGATATGGAGCTCCTGGAGCAGGTCCAGGGAAGGCAACAAGGACTGGGGAACTGGAGTGTCTTTCTTATGAGGGAGTTGGGCCTGTTCAGCCTCAAGACAAGTGAAAGGGACCCTCAATAATGTGTATAAATATCAAAAAAGTGGGGTGCCAAGAGTTTCCAGGCTCTTCTTGGTGGTGCAAGTCAATAGGAAAAGAGGTAGTGGGCAGAAACTGATGGACACTAGTTCCACCTGAACATGAGGAAGCACTTCTTTGCTGTGCAGGTGACTGAGCACTGGCACAGACTGCCCAGAGAGGTTGCAGAGTCTGCCTCACTGGACATATTCAAGAACATTCCGGACACAATTCTGTGCCATGTACACTAGGATGATCCCTCTTGAGCCGGGAAGTTGGACCAGATGACCCCACTCTTGTCCCAGGGGTCATCCATGGGTAAGGTGGGAACCCTTACCCATGGTCATTCAACCCATTCTGTGATTCTGTGATTCACAGAAAACTCACATCCTCATGCAGATTTACTTAAAAATTAAAAAAAGAAACAATAATTGTTTCAAATATGTTTAAATTCCTTTCTAACCAGACGTTCCCTGGGCCATGCAGCTGCTCCATGACAATTTGCCCAAGAAGCTGAATAAATTGTTTCATCCTGAGCTCCTCTCTATTGTGGTTACACTGCTGCTAGTACCCAGACACAGGGCCAGCTTCAGGCAGATAATCTGACAGGCACAGAAACTTTCATTCCTCAGCACAAGGGCCAATGGAAGCAAGAGCCAACACCTGCTCTGTGCCAGGTCTGTAAGGGGACCAGCCACAGTTTCATGCCATCAGTCCCTTTCTTGAGCCAACACCACTGGCTTTGTCTTGAAGGGGGACACAGGCCAGCTCTGCCCTGGGGTGGGTGGAAAGACACATGTGGAGGCTGGTTCAGGAGCAGAAGCCAGAACAGGAGTCACCCTGGTGAGCATTAAGAGCTACAGCTGCCCTGCACTTACACCACGGAGGAGCTCTGGAGCAGCCTGGCCTCAGGCGGAGCAACTGCTGTGCCCTAATTCATAGCCAGAACCTGAAAACCTTATGGGGAGAATTTTGCAATTTGCACCTTGGCAGTAAACTGAGGATTCCAGAGATCTCAGTTCCATCCACCCCTTAAACACTTGACACAGGATTTTCTTAAATCATTCTTCAGCGTACATTTCTTTTGTACCATCCTGCTGAGTGAACATAGGGGCATAACCACATGAATTTTACAGCTGTAGGACATCATTGTTAACAGGGAAAAAGACCTTCAAACCTTTTGCTTCAAAGCCACAAACCTTTGGTCCTCATCTTTCAAACAGTTTGTAAATATCTTTGCAATGCTCACATGTTCTCTGCAGCCGTTTTATGGCATCACTGCCAATCTTAATAACAGAGATCTAACAGGCTACACAGCGTTGCAAATTATGCCTCAACTCTAAGCAGTAATATTTTCTCTAGTTAAGTGGAAATTTTTAGAAAAAACTGCAAGACTGCAGCAGTTAACTGCATAAAGTTAATAGGTTAACTGAGACAGAAACTCATTAACTGATCAACCCAGAACTATAGATGAAGTAATGTCACCACATCACAAGGAACATTTAAGCCAAGAATTGCAATAAAGTAGATTTGCAATTATTGAATGTATGTGATTAACAGATTCAAACAAATGATGCTATTAGGATGCTAATTATTGCTTGCCCTAAAGTACTGATGATTAAAGTGTTTAAGAGAAAAACACATCCCAGGACAATTACAAAAGAGAAAAAGAGTAATTAATTATTCAGAGTGTGATTGCCTGCTGAAATATAATAATAACAATAGCAAAAATATATATTAATAGTAGGGAGAGTAATAATTATAAAAAAGACTTCTCTTAAGAGTTAGGGACACAAATTTTCCAATGTGAAATAAAGAAGTCTACTGCACAGCAAAACCAAGATACTGAATTTTTTTGAAATTTGTAGCAATAGTGAGAGACTCAAGCACTGTCTAACTAGTCATTTATCAGCTCAGCTGCTGTGTAGGTGTATTACAGATGGGTGATATACTGATATCATGTCGATGTGACGTTCCAAATCTGTTGATGCAACTGCTTAAAAAAAAAGACCCCCACCAAGCTACCAGAAAGCCACGGATGCTAATGAAGGCAGGTGTTCAGGGAGTATGAGTCCTGTGTCTTCCTCTACAGCGTCTCCTGCAGCCACATTTCTCCCTTCATAAAGCAGCATTGCTGTGACTCTCTCACTGCAGTCCCTAGATGCATGGTAGGGGCTGTCTGCTCCTCTCAAGGAGGCTCCTGAGAGGTGTCAGTCATGACCAAGCAAAGCAGGCATGGGGTCACAGTGGTGACCTGCCCTGCATGATCACACTGCTCCCTGGCCTCACCTGCTGGAATCACCTGCAGGCTCCTGCTACAGCACAGCTCAAAGATGCACAGTAAGATCAGCCATGGGGTAGGGTTTGGTGGGAACAGAAAGTCCTCTTCTCCTCTTTCAAGCTCCCCAAAATCCCCAAATCCTCATCCATGAGCTTAAATGGTACCATAATATTTCCCAGTAATGTGATAGAGCTTTTTCTGTTAACAACAGCACAAGGTATTGAGATAGTATCACCTATTTTTAGTTCTGCTTATACTCAAGAGCAGTTTCAGGAGTTTGATTGACAGCTTTATTGCATATATGGTTTAAATATCTTGCCTACAACTTGATACTGAGAAACCTTGGTAACTTTCTTTTACCTTTTTTTTTTTTTCAAGGACCACTCTAGGATGGTTAGCCATAATGAAATACCAAAATAGACACGTGGCAATGGTGATGACACTAACTGCTAATCTCTTCTTCACACAGGATTTACCAAGATCTCCTAGAAATTCAAAATAGTTTCCCTGCTTAATGAACTTGCCTCCAAAAAGTTGAACCCTAAGGGTTATTTTTAGAGTATTACGCATGAGTACTGAACAACTAGAAATGCATTAAAGACAAACAAAAATACCAGCCCCAAACTAAACAAAGCAAACCACAATTAAAAAAACATAAAATGTGTTTAGTTACAAAACAAAGAACTTAAAAAGTGGTGTAAAATTTTGTTAGTCTGCAGTCAGGACTATTTCAAAATCCTTTCTCACACACTTACATTGTACTTTCTTATGCCATATGCCTTGCCGGGAAACACAAGTCATCAAAATCACAATATCACAAAGAAAGGGTTAAGGGCAAAACCTAAGGTGTCACAGATCTCTCAAGGTCAAGCACAGGAGTCAACATGCAGCTAGATCTCTACTCTCTAAAACATTAACTATATCCCTTTCACTTAACAATCATGACAATCACGCTGTATGTTTTTTGGATGGCTAACAAAAGGAGAAACTACAGCTGTAAAAAGAATGAGACTTAAAATGAATTTGAGATATCTTCACACAAATCTCCTCAGTAACACAATGTCAAACAAAAGTTTGCAATGCATTGTTCACTGCCTTTTTTGGTATTTGGAGAAAACACACCCTAATTCCTAATGTTCCTGCTGAGTTTATTTCTATTTCTGAGAATTTTTATTAACAGCAGGTCACTACCCAAGCAGCAAAATGAAAATGAAGCAATGCAATAATATAGGCAAAATGACCAAGAAAGGTCAATTCTTGAAAATGTAGTATTTCAAAAGGAAAAATTCCATAATATGTAATGTTGGAGGGTAAAAACTGAGAATCTATTCAATTCAATGAGTACATTGGGAGAAAAAAACCAAAGAATCTAACCCTATCATTCTGCCTCCTCCCTTTTCTTACTGCTAGGATCCTGCTCAGAGTTAAAAAAGCAAGATTTTAAAAATTTTAGCTAAACTTATCCTGAAATTAGAGAACATTGACTAAATATGCCTTTCCAATAAACCCTCAGTTAAAAGGTGTCTTAATTTGAATTTCTTTCAATGCAAATCTAAACCTCCTGCAAAAGCACATCACCAGTAATGAGTTTTTTGAACGGAATTAATGAAAAATGCAAATTCTTCTTGAATGTGTGTCCCATAATCATTACTTCCTTGTTGACACTTCCTGGTTGGAAAAATGACCACGGTCATTGACAAAATTCCTTGCTACAACTTTAGAAGTTTCTAACAAGAAGCAGCATTCTATTACATACCATTATTTAGCTATAAATTATAGTTTATCTTCATTCCTGTGTTGGAAGCTGAGCATTTTAACAGCTAGCAACATCGAAATGGAAACAACAGCTACTTCTGACTGATGGTCATTTCAATACGATGGTCATTTCAACATAAGATTTCCTGAGGGAAAAATACACTTTTCTACAAAAGGGCACAATCGAATTAAATACTTGCTTGATTTCAGTGCCTTTCCAGGACAAACATTAGATATCATTTTAAAGGAACAGAAAAGCTCTATGGTAATTCTTAAGTGCAAGCCTGTAGAATTTTTTTGACTGCTGTAGCCAAAATATAAATCACTTTCTGCTGTGCTGTCAGGAAGTGTATTGCACTAAATTAATCATGGGCTACTTTAAAAAAGGAACAAAAACTCCACTGCAAAATTAAACAAATCTCTCTGTGCCTGTTTTCCATTTGTATTGTCACCACTTACCTTTAAAAGACGATGAAAGTGAGATGAGAATGTTGCTGAAACGCATTCAACAGACCCTGTGTGTGTGTTAGCTTCTCTAGTGCTCTCGGTTGTGCCTTCAGCCATTGGAAAAGATAAAGTATTATAACCTGCACACATCTTTACTTTTTGCCAGGCTCCTAGCACAAGGATACACCATAGCAAAATAAGTGCAGAGACACACAGACTACAAGCCAAGCTGTATGTCTTCTTCTAGCATTTCCCTGTCTCAGACATATTCTGCTGGATTAGATAAATGTCTTTCTGTCTCATTATAAAAATAGAGGAAAGTCAATTCATAAGGGAAATCGAGTCATTCTAGAAAGCTTTTCCTAATAAATCAGATAGTAAATGTGACCAAGTGGGGAAAGCTGGGAGCACAGAGATCAGACAGCTTCATCCACAACCATACAACTGTGACTCAGCTAGCTCTTACCTTTTATGTCAGGCAATCAAAAGAATAGACAATTGTATTTACTGAGTGAGGGATAAATAAACTCATGCCAATTAAAGAACAGAAAATATGTCTTTGTGGTTTAGACTTTAAACATTTTAAAGATAAAAAAATCTTAAATAATTCACTCAGACAAGAATTCTAGATCCTCATCTGTCTTTCTTTTCTCCCAGGGCAGGACAGGCCATGCATGGAATTTTTTGTTAACTCACCCCTTTCAAACTTTCAACCCACAAACCACACCATCCAAGAGGCATTAGACGTATTTAATATCCTTGCTTTAATAAAGTAATTTTCAAAATGTTTCTGGGAAGACACACTTCTGTGGGCCACAAGCAATAGCAGTTGAAGTCAGCCTCAACTTTACAACTGAGTTTGAAATCAGAGGGAGTTTACAAAAATGTTTTGAAGTCTCTTCCCTGTCTTTCTTCAGTCTCAAAAAGTAGTTTTTCTCTAGGTTATCACAAGCCTGCCTGCCTTTCTCACTGTTGGCTGCTCAGGTCTATTTTCTCAGGACCTTCTTCTTCTGATTCTGGATCCAGAATATCTAATTATATTATATTATGGGAGGTATCCAGAATACCTCCCATAATATAAGCTTGTATATTAATTCTTACAAAAATATCTCAAAATGTGTTCAAGTGCTTGTGCATGTGTTCAACTGGCCCTACTATGTGGTTTTTCTCCTCACCCAGTAACTTAGTATCTCCCTCCACAGCAAGCCACGCTTACCGGTAAAAGGTGGTATAATCCACTGTTGAATGACAGCTCTGGAACTCCCATGCTTTGAGTTTCTGGCATTCCCGATGAGCTCGGAGTTTCACCCTGACTGTCCCGTGACAGAGCTCCGGTATGGGTTTCCTCTGCGGGCGGCTACAGAACTCATTGGACTCCACACGCCAGGATTCAGCAAAGTCGTCCACATCAAACTTAAAATTCCCATCCCCTCCAATCAGGTCATCCCGTTTGTGCCCATTGTAATTGCCACACAGACCACAGAGTTTGCCTTTCAGATGAGGTGCAGCCATGACTTCCACAAAACTGTCTCCATCCCATGAGATTTCCAAGCCTGATAAAAAGATAAGACAAAAGTGCACAAAAAAAAAAAAAAAAAAAAGAGAGAGAGAGATGAAATTTAGGATAGCAAACTGCACTTTATGTTTGTGAAACACTGTTAATGGGAACCAAAACAAAGCTATTGGCTTAGTTCTGATAATGCTGTTATATTTCTATATAGTTCCCAGTAAATGCCTCTGGCAAGTGCAGTGTTTCTTAAATTGCAGCCAATTACAATACATTCATGCCTATCTCCTCTTATTTTTGTTCCCTCTTGCTAATGAATGGGGTTATCCTAAAAAATATGGAGCCAAGGCAGGATATCAATATCAAAGGAGGGCTCTTGCAAAATTCTACAAATTGAATTTGCTATGGTAAATTTCTAGGTGACTTTGCAGGGGGCCCAGAATTTCAACCATTGGTACCCATTGCACAGGTAGTGGTAATACAAAGATGCCCATGACCCATGAGACTCCAGTCATGACCTTATGGGAAACATCCTACTCTTGCCTACAAAGCTGACACTGATTGCTCATTGGGTGAATACAACTGTTCCAACACAAGTTACCTTATTTTGTGAGAGTAAAAAGAGTTAAAAAGATTACAACAAAGACATAGCAGATGGGTAAAACTGTTGTAAGAAAGCATTCTGAATTGGATTCAAACTGTTCATTCAAAAGGCATTAATTACCAACTTTTTGTCTGCATAAGTTAGCAACACTGAGAAATTACGGTAAACATTTAACCTTCACCTAGTGGCTGGGATGTAAGCCCTCTCATACAATTTGCTTTACAGAAAGGTTTGGCACTTCTGGAATGTCAAACAAAGTTACTTTTTGTGACCGACATCCATTTTATCTGTCTGTACCCATCTAAAAACTAGGTGTCTAGCTTAAGTCACCTGTCTAGGCCCTTTGAGGGAGTAAAACAGGCAGCTCTGGATCACAACACGATTGTTTAATGCAGAGGGAATAAACTACTTTCTGAATGTCTTTCTGTTCCCAGAGATAGTCTAGAGGGGCCAGAGACCAGGTGGAGACTAAACTTATAGTTTTCCCCTGAGTGACTGTAAATTAAATAGATTCCATTCTTCGAGGAGTAAATAGGCAGCTCATAAGGGAAAACCATTTTGATATCATTTGGGATAAAAACAACACCAAGAAATATTGCTGCTTAACATCTACCCAAAAATGGCCTTTCTTGTAATTACTTCCACTGTTTCCTGAATGGCTCTATATCACATCTGCAGGAACCCTGCATCTGAAGATCACAAATAATTTTGATGGTATTAAATTATTCTCATAAAATACCTGTGAACAGCCATTAGTTAAGGATAAACACAGGATCCTGCTTTTCAACAGGATAATCCAGATTTTACCCTGTTCCCCCTGCGTAGATGAGAATACCAAAGTGCATCACTCTGTGGTGCAGGACCAGGGCTTCACTCCAGCTTTCTTCATTTGCTTTGTGGGCTGGCTTAGTACCACCTTTCCCCTTGTAAATCAGTGCTTGTCACTGTGTGATCCAAATCCTGCCCTATCTTCATGCAAGTAATTAACATACCAGTGATTCAGTTCAAAGCTGGAGCCCTTCCTTCAGCAACACATCCCATTGTCTCCTCTGACAATTCCTACCGGTGCTGCAGAGGAACAGGGTGACGTTCAAGAGGAAATTATGGCTATAGAAGGGTGCATCCATCTTAGCATCCTGCCCTAGTGCTTGGTAGGTTACACCATGTCTCCAGAAGTTTTGGGAATGATTTACTCATCAAGGCTGTGAAGGTAATTCTGTATTACCTGTCACTGCAGTCTATTACACTGTTTTCTTACGACCATAGCTTAGCAAAGGTAGCACAAATGCATCCTGAGCTAACTATGCCTGAAATCAGTTTCAAATTACCTCATAAACCCAACATGGATGGGGCCACTGTCTCCTCCTCCAAAGGCACTTTACACCCAGCCAACTGAGAAATTGTGCAAGACTACAACTGTTAATGAGGCCAGCACAGTGGCAAGGGGGAAAGCTGCCTTTTAAGCTGCTTCATCCATTATCATTGCTGGACAAATTCAAAATCCAGCTGTCTTTGCTTCTGACAACACTGAACAAAACAAAACACAGCTTGATTTGCAGACTCAAGATTAATACTGCTGTGCTGGCACTTAGAAAATACTTGCCATTAACTTATAAACGAAGATTTCTTCAGACTTGAGAATTACATAAACTTTCTCAGAGTTTAAGGCATCAAGATCCAAATTTTCAGACAGTTCTTTTCAGAAAATAACTATAGTTTTTAAGACTGTGTGCAAGTTTTTCCTCCAGAGAAGCTCCCTACTTTAAACAAAGTCAGAAAAGACTGGCTAAGGATTCTAACTTAAGTTTCCTTTTAAGACTAGTTTTTTTCCCTTAACACAAAACTTACTGACCTTCAGTGAAAATACATTAATTATGAAAGGTTAACTTGAAAATTTTTCTGAACATTTATGTCCTCTTCCCCTGAGTTAATTTACTTGTTACATGTTGCTTTTGTAGACCTGTATAAGGCATGCAGGTATGCAGAAGGAGAATAACATGAAATTATGGCTTCTTTTCTCAGTATATAAAAATGCTTATTTTAAAATCTAGAGATTCCTGCCTTGATTACTGGATTTCATGCAAGGGACTCACTGTGTAACTGCCACATGGACATACTTTCCTCTAGCTGGTATGGCTTAATTACACTTTATTCTGCTGTAATTGCTCAGATGGAAGGGTAATTTCTGGCTTTGATGAAGGCAGAGCCTAAAGGTTTCTGTCCATAACACAGCTTATTCCTTTTTGGAGTAACAAGGTATTTACTCCTACATGCATGATAATTTTGTTGGAGCCTGATCACACTGTGTAGTGTGTGCCTTTTTTTTTTTTTTTTGTTCACAAGCAGAAAGTCCAGTTAGTTTCTGTAAACCAGTAAGAGCTGTGACAGATAGCATTATGCTACAGAGCAGTGTTTGAAATGGTCTCGTTGGCAGGCAGAAACTGTTTGGAAGATTTTCTTGGTGCCTATACTCCCCCTTTCTTCCCCCCGCCCAAAATGAATGAGTTTCCCATTCACTTGGACAAGAATCAGAAACCAAGAGATGAGAAGCCAAAGGATGCAACATCTGTCCCATCTGGGGATGTGCAGAAAAGGAATATTCTCTGACTTACTTTTTCATTTTTTCCAATTACTCCCTCTTTTTTAAGGATGCTTAACCAACTTGTTACTTGATTTCTTAACTTGGCACATTGTCTGCTATACTCCATTTTAAAAAAATCCTTCTGGATTTATGTATATCACACACTGAGTTCCCCATTATAGGACCTCTCATCAATTGTTCTGCATGATTTTTCATGGCATCCTTGAGATTTAAAGGCATCCTCAGGAACTGGCAAACAACTCTTCCTTAAAGATTTAATGCCAAAGTAGTACAGAAAAAGTGCAGCAAAGTGGTTTTGTGCAAAAGATAGCACAGAAACAACAAAATGATTGTGCAATAGAGGAATAGATAAGTAACACCAGCCCCATGTTACTTACCAAAGAGTCCTTTGTCTTTCTAACACACAAATTTGGATAAGGACTCAACACATCCCAAGCATACCCATAGCTCCCAGTGCAGAGTGCAAGGACTACTGCTGCATGCCATCCAAGGCTACAGCTGGTGAGGAATTCAGCAACAAAACAGGTTTTCACTGGAAAATGCCAATTCATCAGAACTTAAATGCTTCAGGGAGACATATCGTATTCAATGAACTTCCAACACAGCACCGGCAAGGTTCCAAACTGGTTTCCTGCCAGCTCGCCTGGTGGGCTGCCTGGAAGCCTGAATGATCAGAGTATGAAACTTCAGGACTGCCCTGCCATGCACATTGCCCTGTAGCCAGAGACCACAAGACTTCCTGAAGCTTTGGACTTCCCTGTTTTATCTAAGGCTAAATTCCCAGCTCTGCAAAAGGAAAATCAAAATCTGTGAGAATGCTGGCTGAGCTGTAAGCACCAGACCCTGCATTTCCCAGCCCAATTTTACTTTGAATTTTATTTCTAGTGCAGCAGTTTTGCTTATTTTTCATTATTTCCTCCTTCTCTTTTTTCATCCTACTCGGAGAATGCATATTTTTTTTAAAATCCATGTTTCCTTCAGAAACAGAAATTTGTCCATTTTTTTCCCCTGGTACTCAGAACTTCCTGTGGAACAAAATGTTTGCCTTTAAACCAGTTCTACTCAGCACATTCTTCCTCTTTACAGCCTCTCTGCTGCTTGTCTTCTCCCAGCAAAATGGAGCCAGGTCATTCTGCTACTTCTCAGGCCTTATGTGCTGAAGAAAGTAGGACTTGGCCCATCATGCTGTATTCAGCAAGAGAAACCTGATCCTGCTCCCTTAAGGGGAGGAATTATTTAGGCTATAATTTGCAGTGATTACACACTGTTTGGTATGTTGTCATATGCCATGTTTGCACTTCCTCTGCCAACACATGGACAAGGATGTGTGTAGTCATTTAGTAGGTTTGCACCAGAAACAAATGGAATAGCAGCAGGATTAGCTGTCATTCATCTTCAGTTGAAAACCTTTCCTTGGCCTGTGGTTGGCTAATGAAATCCACATCGCCTGAATTCATGGTGTTCAGCTGGCTGCAAAGAAAAACCCTCAAGATGCTTCTAATTAGAAGTTGTGAATAATGGTCAACTTGTGTGCATTTTACAGACAGCCACAAAAATCTGCATAGCCACTTTGAGGAATGAGCCCAGAGCCTGGATCCACATTATGCAGACTCTTTTTTCCAGAGGCGATATGAACAGGTGTCTAAATTCTCAGCTCAACAGTGGTTGCTAGTGTCCCCCTGAAAGAAAATTATGCTAGATAATGAGTATGACTATGTGTCATGCCTGTGACTGTATCACTCCCTAAGAAAGACTGGTTTCACTGCTTTCACATGAGATTTAATAGAATTAACAGTAAACAGTATTCTCACTGAAACAGTACTTCACTGTGTAAGAGAAATCTCTAGGGACTACAGTAGTACCTAACACATGCTAATGAGAAAGTTTTAAACTTCCCCTCAGTATTTATCTATGCAAAGATACTATCGTTTCAGAACAGTTTATCAAAACAAAATAAGTCCTCTGGTTTAGCATTTTGACAATTAATGTATTTTCCAAGACTCAAAAGACATGAGAGAATGCTATTTCCCTTCCCTGTTTCTAGAAGTAAAGTAGGAATTTTACTTCTAGTGCAGCAGTTTTGCTTATTTTGCATTACTTCCTCCCTCTCTTTTTTCATCCTACACTGGGAAAGCATATATTTTTTTTTAATTCTTCTGAAACAGAAATTTATCCAATTTTTTCCCCCAGTGAAAAAATTCTACAAAGTTTCTCGTTTCCTCTTGCTTGTGGTGCTTTTTCCTTGCAGACAACTTCTTACTTGGGCACAAAGCAAGCCAAATAAGATGGCACTAAACATCTTAGGCCTTGCTTTTCAAACCAGCGCCTCCATTTTGCTGGATAGCCCCAGTGAAATATTTCCATAATTTTATAACTTAAACTCATTCCAGCCATCTATAACTATGAATATATAATTGATCACCTTAACTGCAAGATATGTTGCTGCAACTTTGAAAAACATGAATTTTATGTTTAAGAACTGATATCCTCTCTGTTCTTATCTCTAAGTATCAAATGATACTGAGTATTGAGATTGTATGGCAAGATTTTGGAAGGAGAGAGCTACAGGGGTGGCTTCTGTCAGAAGCTGCCATAAAATTCCCCCATGTCCGATGGAGCCAATTGCAGCTGGCTCCAAGATGGACCAGTTCCAGCTGGCTCCAAGATGGGCTCGGCCTTGGCAACAGTGGTAGCACCTCTGGGATAACATATTTAAGAAGGGGGAGAAAAACCCTGTGCAACTGCAGTCAGAAAGAGGAGGGAGAGTGTAAGATAAACAATTCTGCAGTCAGCAGAGAAGAAGGGAGAGAAGGTACTGAAGCAGATATTCCCTGCAGCCCAGGGTACAGACCATGGTGAGACAAGACTGCCCTCCTGCAGCCCACGGAGGTCCATGCTGGAGCCCCTGGATAACACCACACTGGAGCAGATGGATGCCAGGAGACTGTGACCCCGTGGGAAGCCATGAAGAGAGGAGCCCACCCTAGAGCATATTTGCTAGCAGGACTTGTGACCTCATGGGGAATCCATGTTGGAGCCTGTTCATTCCTGGAGGGCTGCACCCTCTGGAAGGGACCTTCATTTTTGAAGTTTGTGAAGAAATGCAGCCCATGGGAGGGACTCACATTGGAGAACTTTGCAGAGAACTGTCTCCTGTGGAGGGGACCCCATGCTGGAGCAAGGAATGAGTGTGAGGAATCCTCCCCTGAGGAGGAAGAACTGGTAGATATAATATGTGATGGACTGACTGTAAATCCCATTCCCAATTCCCCTACACAATTCAGGGCAGGAGGAGGTAGAGAGAATCAGAAGTGAAGCTTGAGAAGAAGGGGATTTGGAGTGTGGAGGCTTTTTGAAGATTTTACTTCATTTCACATTATCCTACCCTAATATTATTGGCAATAAATTAATTTCCCCAAATTGAGTCTATTTTTTCCCACAATGGTAATTGCTGAGTGATATCTACCAGTCCTTATCTTGAACCATGAGTCTTCCACTATATTTTCTCTTTCCTGTCCAGGTGAGGAGGGAAGTGATACAGTGGCTTTGGTGAGCATGTTTGGGTGATGTCCAGCCACAGGCAACCCACCATACTCTCTATAAGCCACTTTTAAGATATTGGAAGTGAAAGTCATGGCACATTTGTCTATTTGGGCAGCTAATTGTCAGCTGCAGAATGAAACACAGCTTAGCAATATTCTGCAGACTTCAAACTCATAGCTGGGATTTCTGTCTGCTCATGGGCTGCGGGAATTTTGAAAGCGCTGTGGGTTTCTCTGATCTCTAAAGAGTAATCATGATATTTATTACTGCTATCACGTTTTTTTACTGACTACTGTTCATGCTGAACTTCAGAAGTTCTTCAGAGAGAAAGAAGACACACACACAAACACAGACACACACATACTTGTCTTACCTGCTTTGGTTGTCACTTTCAGCAAATAACCATCCAAATCGATCTGAAATTGTGGTGTCTCGCAAGGTAGTGAAATTCGGGTCCCATTCCACTTCACTGTGAGGTGCTGCTGGAGGCTGATTGTGCTTCTGCCCAACACAAGGTCCACTGACTTTGTCCAGGAGAAAGAACGGGTCCGACGGGCATCGTTTTTTACCAGCACCTGAAAGGGTGAGGCAGAGGAGGAGCAGTCTTTTGTCAAAACGTACTGACATGTTCCCTGAAAGTTAAATGTCCGTCCATCAAAAGTGTTGTAGTGAGGATCTCCAAATACAGTGCAAACTCCAGGCTCTGCAGGTGAGTGAGAAACAAAAGCACCATATCAATAAAAGTTGGAAAAAAGAAGTTGATAAGAACTTAGAGATGCTGCTCTCATCTAATCTATCTGCTCTAGAGCATAGATTTTGACTGGTGCCCACAGGGATGAAATGTATCTTTGAAAAACAAACGCTTCATTGCTTTAGCAGTCTTTCCCAAAGTGGCTGGTAACCAAAGGCCCGTTCATCCTTGGGGCAGCATAGGAAGGCAAACCTGTAGCTTTGTCCCTTAAACATAACATACAGTTTAAGTTATTACAATGCCTGTGAACTTTTTCAAATTTCAGTGACTCTCTGAAATTACAAAACCATCAGATCACTTTAGCAGGAGCTGGGTCAGTTCATATTTTACATATATACACTTATAAATATTATACATTTATAAACTAGGTGTGGTTACATGTTTTTTTCCCCAAAATACCTGTAGAACCAGCATCTTTTCTCAGTCTTACAAGCTATTTTATATGTTGTTTATACACAACTGACTTGTAGTAGTTATTGATATCACACTATCAACTAAAAGTCAGTAGTACATGACTAACATGATGCAATGACTGCCAAAGAGCATGGTGTCTCTACCAATTATTTGCATCATTACAAATGGATGAAAATCTCTTATGGATGTTTGAAGCCGTACACTGGTCAGAGAACTCACAGCCCAAAGAGCATTTCTATATTCATAACAATGATGCTGAGTTATCCTGCAGCTACCCAGCAACTGATTGAATTGCCTCACAACTAAAGATAGCAGCAAATATATTTGCCTTGCAGCCTTCTGGTATAACAATAGGTTCTAACCACATTGCTGGTATTCCTGGAAGAAGGAGTCTCAAGGCAGAGAAATGCACATTGCTATTGCCAGCTGTATACCCATGGGCTAAGGCTGCTTTTGAAAGATGACATCTGTTTAACTAACAATGGCTTGCTTGAAAAACCAGCTTAAAAAAAAAAAAAACAAAAAACAAATTCAAATCTACGAAAAAGAAGAAGACATGAATGTTATGAAGGGGAAGGGAATTCCTCCCATGGAGTGCAATACAGTTCTAACTACACAATACACCTTTCCCAACAGAGTTTTTTCAGCCTAGGCAGAGTGCTATGCTAAAGGAGCTGTAAACTTTCTCGTGTTTTTCTGACTGTAAAGAGCACCCAAGGAAATCTACATGGAGACACAGAAAATGGAGCTGAAGGAAGCCCCAGGAAACATTACCCTTTTTTTTTTCTTTGCCAGCTGCAATGAAGAATCACCTGCACCTCTATTATTCCTGACAGAGGTTTATCTAACCTGCCCATAAAGAGCAGTAGTAACAGCAACTCTATTGCCACCTCTGGCAACCTGCTTCAATTTTGGTCTGTCCCTACTACAACAAATGTCTTCCTAAAGCCTAATCTCACTTTCCCCTCACTGCATGGTGCAGAGCCATCACGGAGCTGGTACCTAGGTGATTTTTACTTTACCCCCAACTGGCCACTTCTTTAGCTATACCAGTAACTCATTTTGGCATCATTATTACTCCTCTTTACTGTGTCTGGCAACTAGGGACCAAAAGTTTCAATTTCTCAAGGACATCATATTGACAACTCCATCAAAAATTAAAATTATCCACATTTGATCAACATCTCCAGAAAACAGGCCTGACAGACTTTAAGCAGACCCTGAAACCAAGACATTTAGGCAAAAGAGTGCTTTTAAAAATGTGAATTTCTGTGAATTTTCTTTTCCTCACTGATACCAATGAGGATGTCAATGACAGCTTTCCAAAGTTCATTAAAAGATTAATTGATTCTCCACAAATTGACAGAAGCTATATGGCTTTTAATTAATATCATTTTTACCAACAGAAAAAATAATCTATAGATTTTATATGGAGACCATCTGACTTTACCCTTTTGTTATCATACTAACATGTTTCTGATTTCCTTATGTATACATCTAATTATCTGCATAATGAATATTAAGATACATCTTATTACCAGCTCAGATTGTTCTTCAACTACTCCAGTTTTATTTTTTTCTTAAATATAAGGACAACTTTAACGAAAATTTTAATGAAAAAACATCAACCAAACATCAGTGAACATTCTAGAGGAAAGATCTGATTTTTCTCTGTGTTTCTAAATGCCAAGAATGTGGACATGTTATACATGTTTTTAACCAACCTACTGGGAGGAGGAGGCTGGTTCTTCACCTAAGCAAGTGACTAAAAGGCAAGACATGAGAGGAACAAGCATAATTTAGAGATGTGCAAGTAAAATTGACAGTACCAATGGGATCCAAAGGAAATATTTATTTTTAATTTCTAATGTGTTATGCAGAGTAATGTTGTTTTATGTTATGTTACATCATGTCACGTCATATGTCAACTTGATGCCGTGCAGTTAAAAATGTATTTTGGACTGGATAGCTGAAGGTCTGATCCAAATTTTGTTGTTTTCTTTAATAACCAAGGAAATGGAGGAGGGAAAATCCACCTAAAAACAGTCTAAATAATTGATTCTCTGATATCACTGCGTAAAACATTCTTGAAAGGTTTGCTAAAATTGTGGGTTTTAAAAATAAATCCACACCCTGCAAAAGTGTGTGTGATAACTCAGTCACTGCCAGTAAGAAAGACTGGTTGGCCTAGAAATAAACCTTAAATACCAGGCGTAAAAAGACCATCAACATGAAAAGAATTCCTGCCATTTTTAGCTTTTGAGTTGTTTATTTCCTTTTGGGAGAGTTTCAATCACATCATATTTTATGGTTTGCTTCTCTTACTTTTCTTTTCCCATTTTCTTTTTCATTTTACTTATTCTTTTTCTTTTTTTCTTTTTCTTTTCTTTTCTCTTTTCTTTTCTTTTCTTTTCTTTTCTTTTCTTTTCTTTTCTTTTCTTTTCTTTTCTTTTCTTTTCTTTTCTTTTCTTTTCTTTTCTTTTCTTTTCTTTTCTTTTCTTTTCTTTTCTTTTCTTTTCTCTTTTCTTTTTCCTTTTCATTTTCTTTCCCTTTTGAAACAAACCAGTCTTTTTACTTGGCAATTTTTGAAATCTATTAGAGGCACTGATCTCTAGATAGGATTGTGTGTGACTTTCCTCTCTGTTGGGACATAACAGATGAAGAGGTGATGCTGCATCACTAAAGTTATGTTCCCCAACCCTGGAGTATGAATTTTGCTAGCTTATGATAGCAAGACATAGGGTCATAGGTGTAGATCTTTCCCTTTTTTCCCCCTACATAAATTGTTCCCAGCTTATTGCCAACACTCCGTGTGTCAGCTGTCTAAGGTAGAGCTAGAAAAGGGCTATTCTATACAATATTTCCCCCTGAGACTCCCCCAACCTCCAACTACTTTCAAATTAGGGACTTTCTGAGCTAACCATGGTTTCTATCAATTTAGTAACCTTTCATAGAAATATTTTCTGTGAATTTTTCTAGTCCAAAAATGTTTTTAGCATCTACAACATCCTTGGGCAAAGGAAATGAAGAATCATTGCCTCTTCCTCATTTTGAATGCGGCATTCGTGATCTTTGGTGTTTTCTTTTGCTCATCTAGACATGCACATGAATGCAAATTTACCCATTTACTCTCTATCCTTGAAAAACACAGATTTTTCAAAAGAGGGCTCCAGAGCTATGTTTAGGAGGCTGTGATTTTCAAAACACTTCAGGCACTCAACTCTGATTAAACATTATTGAGAGCTGGATGCAAACACCACTAAATCTCTTTTGGAAATCCTGTGTGTTGCTCCCAAATCAATATTCAGACCTTCTGGCATTCATAAAAACTTTTGGGAGCTTGGCAGTTTTCACATTTGTTTTTTAAGCAACTAAATACGGACTTCACACTTTCACTTAATATTTGACTAAAATATTAAACTACGTGTGTGATTAATGCAGTTTGCTTAGCTCCCACCTAAGGCTCTACAGCTCACTTGCCAATTAATAATAGTATTTAGGTGCTAAAAGTGGATACTATAGAACTGTTGGCATGTTTTCCTTGAATTTTCAAATCATGCTCCCAATTCAAATGAAATAGTGACTTTCATTAGAAAAGGCAGTGTTTTTGAAAACACGTATAGCTGTACAAAAAAGGAAGCTAAAAAAGCAACAGCATGGAAAAGAACACATTAGCATTTCCTAAGTTTCAACATACTCTCATAAAGAAAAAAAAATCACAAACTATTTGGCCAATGTGGAGGGATAAAAGTCTGAAAGACCACTCATTTCTAGTAAGTAGTACACTGAGTACAGGTAAGAACCACTTATTAAACTAAGTGGTTGCCAAAAAGAACCTTTCTGCCTTCCACCCAGTGCCTCCATTCCCCCAGACAGTATTTAGCCTTTTTAGAAAGGCAAAATATATATACTGCGTGGTGGAGGCCAGACAGACAGTCAGCACACACATCCTGACCAGGCGAGAGCGCGAGCACATTGGCTGGGCAATTAGCACACTTGTAGCTCCAGACCAGCCACAGGATATATTGTCTCTAGCTGGGTTTATTATTTGTTGGGATATAAAGGAAATGGGACACAAATCCATAGGAAATCAGGCTCTGTTAGCTCTGGTGCTCATGGAATAGCTTGTTTTGTTTTTTCAGGAGATCAGAGCAGTCAGCTGAAGTCCAAGATGTCCAGATGTCTGGTCACACTTTGCTGGGCTTGTAGGTAGTTAAGAGTGGCCAAGAAAAATATACTTTAAATTATAACTAAAATCGGTTTGGATACTTTCTAAGTAAGGAGAAGGAGGAAAAAACACAAGTTTACCAGTGAAGGGTGTTCTGGTTGCAGATCTATAATTCAAAAATATCTCAGCTTTTTAAAAATAAAATGAAACTTTGAATGCAATTAGCCCATATGCTGAATTAAGCCCTAAATCAAACAGAACACATTATTAACTTCTAAAAACTAGCTACAGAACACGCATAATAGAATTTCATTAGGTTTTCTGTAAAAAATGCAAAGCCATAGAGGACTTTCCTCATAACTGCTGCATAGTGCAGCTTGATATAATACACATTACAAGGTGTGGTGTCAAAAACTCCACAGGAGTCTTTATGGTCTATTTCATAAATAAAATAGCTATTCCAATTTGTCCAAATACATATTTATACAGTAGAGCATCACAGCTGAAATGGGAGGTAAATCATGAACAGTATTCCAGTATGAATAAACAATTGCAGTCTTTTTGTTGTTGTATTTCTTTATGGAAAGGAAATAACAGAAAAAACAGGGACCTATGTGGTCCTTTAGACCCACTTCCTGCTCTTACAGGTATCCACAATGCATAACCTCACTTTGTTTCTTGTTCTTTTCTATTCTTTGAAAGTCAGCACTTTTTTCAGTAATTCTATAAAAACACATAAAAAGAATGTAGGACCAAGTGAAAGTACCAACCTCTTACTCCTAAGTTGGGTCCAAATGCCCTTGAATTTGGTTTAGGTCTGTTGATCATTTTGTCAATTAAACAAGCTGTGGAATGATTTGTGATGAATGAAATTTTCTGTCCCAAAAGCAGCCTTTACTGCAAAATTAATCATGTGTACTGCACATGTAAACCTAGATGACTGCAGTTCACTTTGAAAAAAACCTCATCCACAAAATCTCACAACGACTGGTGTAAGATTGTGCTAGGACTATTAATAATGATTAAAGTACATGTACATGATTTTAGTAACAAGTTTTCATTCATCCTGTGTACTGTAATTTCAGCAAGGCCTATGAATTCTTCTTTGTCAAGAACAAAGATTTTACTTCCACTGGAAGTTCCTATCTATGTCTGAAGCTGAGAGCAGTCTGTTAATGTTATTTGAACTCAGGTTTAGTTTTTTCTTATTTTTAATATGAAAATTACCTTGGTCTAACATAGGATTACTAATTTATGGAATTGACGTCAGTGGTGATTTTTCTAAATCAAGCCCAAAAGTGTACATTTCATTACATTTTTTACAGCAGCATAAACTAAACTGTTGAATTTTCCACTGGTATGACCACTGTGTTTAATTAGTGATAACTGTACGCCAGCCATGGAGCTTAAAAAGCAACATGCCAAAACTAACTACAGTTAACTTCAGCAACAGTAGACAAAAGAGACTCTCCAGCCCTTTAGGAGATGAGATACTTTTTCTCTTTGCAACAAACTGCTTTGAAAATAATCCTTTGATTTTTTTTTTTTGATTTTTTTTTCAGTTTGAAGTGTATCCTTTCACAACATGACTGGCTTTGACCCACTTCATAGAAATTGGCTGCATTTAAACTGTACTCAAAGCTCTCCCATGTACAGTATGTTCTTGTACCTACCTATGTTGTTTTTATGTTGGAAAACTAATATCTGCTGGAGCACCAGAAATGTTTGGTGTGTTAGTATATGGAGACAGGATCAGGATCAACATGAGTGAATGGGTGAGGGAAGGGCTGTATGTACATCATATCAGAAACTGGCTGAATTAGCAAAGTTTCCAATTACTGTCAGATGATAGTCGTGATGAGATGTACAGCACTTCTGCTGCAAAGGTGGAATTAATTCTTTGCAAATGGCAAATGTTAAAATACTAATGTTAAAACAACTACTGGTAGCCACCACTGCTGTATGACACTGGGTATTTAAGCTCCTTGCTCATATTTTCTGTAAAAGCCAAGAATGCCCTGTTAATCATGAAAGTTTGGAATCAGCTCTTTTCTAGGTACTGAATGGGTCCATAGTGAGATAACTGTAAATAAAAGACCCCTCTGTTTCATGTGCAGTGGTGGAGCATGGGACAGTGAGAGAGGACAATGAGCCTCTCAGGCTCAAGCACAGACAGTGCAATGCAGATAGGACCCTTAATATCCTGGATCCCTTACCATAAGGGAATAAGGCTGTTTATCCTTTGGGGAGACCTAATAGCAGGCTGCCAATGCATAGAAAGAGGTCACTGGGAAGATGGAGCCAGGCTCTTTACAGATCTGCATGGCAGGACAAGCAATAATGATCTGGCCTTAGTTTCACATGTTTATAGCAATGAGAATTCCCTTCTTATATCACCAAGACGTTTTGAGATTTTAGGTAACCTGGCTCCTAGGTAAGTTATTTTAACTTTGAAGAACTCCAATTTTTTGCCTCCTTCTCCCATGAAACAATTATCACAAGTCATTACTCTCTGACAGCATTTCTGAAGGAGTCACTGTACTGTATTCTTTTGAACCTCTTATAGTAGAGCTGTGCTTTGATAGAATGACTGGCTCCACTCTTTTCCTCCCCTCTTATGTTACAGAAGAACACAGGAAGAACACAAGAGAAAGGTTAAATGAGACTGAAACAAAAAGAAGAGGCGAGATAGAGATTGATAAATTCATGACGCTAATGGTATGTCATATCTGAGCAAAGGTCTATGCAAATTTCTTCTCCTTTGAAACTGAGCTAACATGAAATCAACTGCTAGTCAGTTGAATCCTCTTTCATTTCTTCCTCTGCTCAGTATTATTTCAAGTGTTTCTGAGTGTGCTGTCCCTTGCATTTGCTCTCATTTTGATAATTAAGACTTGCAAACTAGATGTATTTTATCCCAAGATACATATTTCAAAATAATTGAGCCACAGAGTGAAAAAAACAGGTATTTAGCATAGAGGATTTGTGCAATTCAAGAGATCTCAGAACTGAGTTGAACAGCAAAACCATTTGATTTTAGACAAAAGAAGAGGAACATTTTCTTCTTTCAAAAGCATTCCTATAGTTCATAAAACTCCATTTTAGCAGTCTGTCCCTATTTCATAAAATACTTAAATAGGTACTGAAGGAAATACGCAATGGTATCTTGTTAACTTCAGCTCTCCCTGTTGAGTTAAATAGAACAAGTTTAAAGATAAGTATCTGTGTAACTCCTTTGCTGACTAGGACGGTGATATTGCAATTTAATGATCATTCCTGAAGATAGGAGTAAAGGGATAAGAATGTAACAGTTGAACTAAACATCATAAACAAAGAAGAATAGTTTTCTATTCTACTTTCCACTGCTGCCCCAGACTGTGTCTCAGATTTCTGCACACCTTTTTTTAACTCTCACAAATCATCTGCAAAGGTGTGATTATATATGCACATAGCTGGACTGTTAGTTACAGGTGTAAAATGTACCCAAGTCCTAAAAGTTATTTTCCTGCTTTATTGCCTACAAATTTCACAGACCAACTATATCTTTCAAAATCCACCACCTCAGGTTTGACAAAAATAGCCTAATTTTGAAAAATAAAATTAAAACAAAATACCCAGGCATTTTATTTTAAAATTACAGATTTATAGGAGGCAAAATCTATTGCTAAAAATAATCATTTGCCCTTTAGCTGCCTCTGAAAAGAAGACAGAAAAGCAAGCATACTTCTATATATTTATTTTCTCAGAAAGAATAAAAAAGAATTTAAAGAATGTGAATAAAGGACTTACTTTCAGTGCAAATCGGACAGCATCCTTTTCTGTTCAGGATTTTACCCTAATTGGGAGAAAGACAGGCTGTTTTAATGAGAGAATTCTTGCAGCAATGACTGTGTCATGTTGTAATACTGGATAAGCCTTTGAAAATAATTCAAATTGTGTTTGAACTCAGTGCCCTGATTGCAACTTCAAATATCGGTGCTAAAAACAGACAAAGCTATTCAATGAGCTTCCTGGCAGTCTTATAAGAAATGAAATAATAAAGGGTTCTCTCTTACCACTTTTCTCTTTAGACAGTGTGAGAGAATTTTGGACTTGCACAGATTGCTAAAGCAGTCACTAGGGTAAGATCACTACCTTTCCCCCACCTTCCCAAAACATATACCTTTCCTATGTATTCCCTGCTTCATGGCTGGCGAGGGAGGGAGAGAGAGGGAGGCAGGAAGGAAGGAAGGCAGGAAGGCAGGCAGGCAGGAAGACAGGAAGGAAGGAAGGAAGGGAGGGAAGAACTTGGTCAATTCTATTTCTGTTTGTGCCTTATACAAACAAGGCTGACTAGGTGCAGGAGGCATGCCTCTGTGTATGTACATTCATGCTCTTTTTCAGTCTTCATCAGTTTAAAAGACATGTTATCTGATTTTATGTAAATTACCTAAAGTCAATCAGCAAGTGAGCAGAGAAGCCTGAAAAATTTCAGATTGAACAATGTGGTTTTCCAAGCAAAAATTGGTGTTGGTTATAATAGAATGTACAGTGATATTGGAGCTCACCCATATTCCCACACAGGGAATTAAGAGGTATATGAAGCTGTGCTCTTCCCCAGCGCTGACCCTTTGCTCCAACCGCAGCTGAACATAGAGGAAGTCCCCTCTGTGTGACCACTGCTCCTATTCCCACCAAGTAGGTGAGCAAGGTGAGGGCAGCAAAAGTGACCAAATGGAGCTGTGCTGTCCTGCCCACTAAACAGTATAGAAAAATTGTGAAAACACAAAAAATTGGTGACAGGTCTCTACAAAGAGTGGGGAAGTGGGCACAGGCAGCCCTGTTGCTGTCTGTCTTGTTTTCTGCCTACAGTGTTGCCAAGCTTTGACAATGTGCATGGGGAGGCATGAACTCCAAGTATCTTCTAGCAAACTGGAGTGGAGCATGTTCCATCCTGCTCTTGCTTGATGTACACACATGGCATGAATGAATCCTTGGTCATGAATGCACATGGGTACATCATCCACAGGGCCCAGTTCAGTGCAAGCTTGTCTTTGAATACGCAACTTCATGTGAACAGACTTGAGACACATCTGGACTTAAGAAAAGGGCTGGACCAGAGTTGCACTGGCAGAGTGAGCAGCACTTAAATGTTTGTGTGACTCCCAGGTCCCTGGGCAAAGAGAATAGCTGAGGACCAGCCTGCAACAGGGAGACCTACCAAGCAGCTGCTAGAACAGAACCCCTTAAAGGTGGAACCCTTAAAACCACACAGAAAAACCGCATAGAAATAGCAACACATATTTGTAGGAACGGAGACATGCAGCTGAATGCCACACACTACACTACACAGCCTTACCTCTCTCTTTCAACAAAAGAGTTGAAATCATCAGCCAAGCTGGAAGTGGCAAGAATTCAAGTGAAATTGAAATCTCCAAGGCAGCCTGCTGAGGCTGGTTACTTGAGCCACCATGTTGGCCCAAGATCCTGTTTTTGTCTTGTAGAATAAGGAAACCCATTATTGCTAACATGTGCTGCAAGAGTTCGTTAGCATTGAGGGTTCCCTTAGGAGTGGGCTAAGTGATGTGATCCCATTTTTCCCTATGAATATTTATAAGCAGACCACATTTGAGTCTATTTATTTTCAGGGATTTTTCTTCTTTTTTATGGGGTTTTCAATTTTGTGTCTGAGGTTTTTATTTTCTATTTTTTTTAAGGCAAGACTAATTGCTGGGGGAAAGAGGGTTGTTGGGTTGTGCAATAGCAACAGCTGTTGTTTTTTTGTGCCTCATTTGGCATTAGAGTAAAAACAGCAACTTTTTGTTTGCAATAATAACAGATGTGTATAACATTATATGCAGTCTGTTCTAGAGATGGAAGAACGTGTTCTGAATAAATTTGCAGCTCACTTGAAGTTCATGGGTTCAAAATTTACCCACAGACTTGAACCCTGCAAATGTCTTCACCTGCCATGAATTTAATTCTATTAACTTTTGCACAGCCTTGGAGCTCAGAAAAGGTTATATGCTGTAAAATTCACCAAGCTCTCCTCTAGCAGTACAAAAAGAGACATGTTCATGACCACTGATCATTACCACAGACTTAAGATGCTAGTGAGTAATGCAAAGGCATAAGAAGAGGGGGCAAGGTGACAAATCATAAGGATGGGTAATCAGAAAGGAGATTGGCACAAGACAAGGAACAGACTAGAGCAGAGCTAGGGCAAGTAAATAGCGAATTCAGTAAGAAGAAGTCTAAAGGATTTCTGAAACTCAGTCTTGCCAAATGTTGAGATTGTTCCCTTTTTTATGAAGTATTTAATCATGTGTTTAAGTTTCAGCACACATGGAGGGCCTACTAACGTTAGCAGAACTGGCCACATACTTAATAGTTTTGCTGAATGGGGGCCAGTACGCACCACACCTTGCAGGCTGGCACTCCAGGTAACTTGAGACAGGAAATATCTGCGTGGAGTCAGTGGTCAGAAAGAAACAAAAAGAAACCACAAGCCACAAGGCTCACTAGAATGCCAAGGAGGACCAATCTTACTATAAATGTGACAGGAGGGACTAAATTTGAAAAACATATTGCCTTCACAGCAGATGAAAAGAATCTAAGAAAGACATTTCCTTCAATTGCTGATATGGGATTAAATGCTCCAAAAAGAAAAGAACAAAAGAAACAGAATTTTTTGTCTATTGCTATCAAGAAAACTAAAGAAATGGCAGAAACAGTCTTAAAAAATATGTCAGCCTGCACCCAATAGATTGAATAATACAAATGGCTGTGCAGTATTGGAAATTTCTGCAGAATTACCACTTTGAAACCCATGCTTTCAAAAAATAATTAGCCAAAATTTATTATGATAAATAAAATAAAATTCCATAACCAAAAACCCCATCCACAATATCATGGCAAAGAATGTTAAAACTGCATAAAGTGTTTAAGTCAAATAATAATATTCTAAACTCTTTGTGAATCTTCAATCCTTTCACACTCAGTTGTCTGTATAATAATACACATTTAATGAGATGACTTTATGTTGCCTGACACCTAAGGCACACTAAACCACATTTTATTCCAAAGCAGTCTTCAACAGTCAGTGGAGACTGCTTACTGTCAAAAATATTGTGAAGAAAGAAAAGGAGTGGACACATCTACAGTTTGCAGACAGTAGCATAACTCTATGCATGATATTCAGACTGTCAGTATCAGAACCACTAGTATATCTTTACCTTGAAAAATGTGCTGTGTTTAAGTGATATTTATAGATTTATGACAGAAAGTCTCATCAAAGATAGTGGAGCAGAGATGAAAAGTAAAAGATTTAAATCAATTAGCATACAATATTTGCTTTAAAACTACTTGATACCCACTTGGAATAGGAAAATAAATCTTACTCTAGAGTTTACATTCTTTCTCATACTTCTCCTTCCAATTTAGCTTGGAAGGGCAGAATTGCAATGCGTACCTCTGGAAGAGGGTGGGTTTGCTTGCAGCTTGCATTTTAATGTGGGGACCTAGCTGACTGGTTATATACTGAGGGAATGGTGCTGCAGGGTAACAAAACTGGTCTTTCCAGCCCTAAGGAACCAGACCTTGTTTGTGGAGTCACTTCAGAGGTCAAGGGCAGTTTAGGACTTCACATTAGCCTTGGAGCAGGTTCTACAGCAGCACTGAATGAGTTTGTCAGTCTCCCTTATACGCTGCAGCACTGTCAGTGGCGAATTTTTACGCACCACTATTTTCACTTTAGAAGCCACTTCAACTGATCATCTCAATGCTCAAATTTATATATGGATACGGCTGAAGTGATGTGCTTCACTAAAGATTGCTATTATGTCATATTTGCTACTTGATCTCAGAAGCACCTTAAACATTTTAAAATGCATCAGCACAAGGAAAATAGAAATGTGATGCAGTGTGTGTGAGACCAGAAGAGCCCAAGCTCTCACTTCCTGCTTATACTGCGAATGGCATGAAGGTAGCAAATCTGACTGCCATGAGCCGTATAACATTCCCAGAAGAACAGCTCCGTTTGTTCACACTTCCTGATGTGTATGCAGCATCTTGTGTGAGACCCATTAAGAGGAGAACTGCCCTCTGCAGTGAATGCCAGAGTAATAGGAAAAGGATGTTCCCTCTTCTGAGATTGTGAAGACCACTGTCACACCAGAATGGAAAGTGCCAAGGTGCATGCTCTTTATTATACCACCACTTCTGTCAAAAGTTTACATATATAAAATTTTACAAACTAAGAGTTTTTAATTTAAAATTTTTATATTTAGGTGTCTGTGATTCACATTTTCCCCACTGGCTTCCAGGATCGAGATGGAAACACTAAGAAGGTGTAATGCTAACAACTTGGCTCTCTTTTCTGCAGTTTTGCTCAAAGATCTGCCCCTACATGAGGCGCTCTTTAGAGCCCCATCTTGTGAAAGCTTGAGCCGTAAGACCAAATTCAATCAGTCAGTATCAGAAATCCAAGAAACAAAGGCTGAATTTAGCTCAGGGTTTCAAGTAAATCTATTTTTTGATGCCATTAAGTTACAATTATAACATTCTTTGGGTTTACTTCGGACTTTCAAATAAAAAATACCCAGGCCACAACCTTAGTGAAAGCAACATGGTTTGGTTGAAGTAATTTTCTTTGATTTGTCTAATTTACATTTTCAACCAAGTATTAAGCCTCATATGCACCGAAAAATGCAAGTAAAACAACCTCCTGTGGCTTGACTTAACAATATACACACTACTGAAATATTAACACAGTCATCTCACGACTCTATAAAATTATTAAATAAAAAGTCAAGAATAACTGTTCCAATGCAGATACTTGGAACAGAGAAAGTTAAAGGAGAAGGAGGGAGGAGCACAGAGTCTTCAGAGCAAGGACAGAGGCAGGAAGACCATATTGAGGATAACAGTAGCACATTTGGGGAATTCCAACCTAAATTAACATTCCAGATGAGCCCTTCTTTCCAAACAGCACACCCCACTGTCATGCACACACTTCCAGGAAACATTGGAAAAGATAACATTGGAGCAGAAAAGAGAAGAAAGCACAGTTCTTTTAAAAAACTCACATGAGGACAGCTGCTGACTGGAATGCACTGTTTCTTGCGACACTCTGTCTTGCCTTTCACACAAGCACAGATGGTGCAGTTCACAGAGGACCACATCTCTCCGTCCTGCAAGAGGGAACATGATATAGTATCAGCTGGGGTGGCAACAAGAAGCTATTTCAGCAATGTATCATTGCACAAGAAAGGATGAATTTCTCTGTTGGCATTGTGTCATTGTTTAGTCTAAATTATTTTGAGGTGTCTGTCCTTGGCCAGTTGGATTCAAGACAGAAATCAAATTCAGACAGGTTTTCTTCCCTTTGGCCTTTTTGGTAAGAAATTAATTTTTCCAAAGCTAACCAAATCACATTTGCATTTTTCAACAGCGTCCTGATTATTTGCATTGTTTTCTCTCCAATAAGCATCTGAGTTGGGATCACACCTACCACAAATTTTTATAAAAGTTCACATAATTAGAAAAACCTGATTCACTGGGTTGAGTGATGTCTTTAAGTTGTTGCAGATGAAAATATTTGATTAAGATGTCACCAGATAGTGAATTTATTCCCATATGTAGTAGCATCATTTCAACATAGGGCAGGAATGGTCAAATAATTCTAATTTAGATTACTAAAGCACTTTCACAGATATTTGATCTGCTAAATATCTGAAAATATTTAGAAGAGATACAGTGCTGAATCTCTCAAAAGCAGAGCAGGTAAGACAGCCTATGTATAGCTCTGAAAATATAAAGTGCAGAGCATAATATGGCTCATGGTCTTGCCCCTACTTGGGATGAATTGCTTGTGGAACTGCTCTGGCTCCTTTTTACATGGTGTTGCATCTGCCAAGTGTGGTTCCTAAAACATTCTGTCTCACCCACTTACAGTCTAATGCTAGTCCACTTAGAGCCAAACTGTGCATGTTTTCTGTTTGCAGGGCTGCTGGGAAGGAAGGGTGAGGATAGACCTGACAGGAACAGGCAGTTCAACAAGACAGCTGTGAGTAATTATGTGCCCACCTCAACATGATGTTCTGACCAGAAACAGAAACAGACTATATCTGAAATGTCAAGGAGCCTAACTTATTCAGCTCTGCTTGCTTCATCAAAGGCTGTCTCTCTCCTATTTTTTGTTTCTAGGGCATGTTTCTATTGCCTGGTGTTTCTGATGTTCTTCAGTCTCTAATGACCACTCACCAGGCCTCTGCCAAGGTACCAGAATACATCACAGATGACTGCATGCAGCTGCCCTGAATTTTTGTCTTACAGCTGGTTTTGCATAGGAGTGCAAAAACACATTTGCTGTACCCATTCTACCTGTGTTAGACCATTGATTTTAACAGAGCAACACTGAATTTACTTTTTTGCACACAAGACCAGAAATGGATGTACTGTCTCGTTATTTTTTCACACTCCATATAATATTAGTAATATAATAAAATCTTCACAAGAAGCAGAATATTTTAGTTGGGTGCCTAAGAAGTAGGCATTTGTTCGTGAAGCACAATGGTGCCAGTGTGAAAGTGCCAATCAGATGGAGCATAGTCTCAGAGTACAGTAGGTTCACATGTAATTTCCAGAATAAACACTTCTGCTATGTACACAAAAGATGGAATAAATGGGAAGCAATTCTGGCTGAGTAAACCAAGTATTCACACAGGACTTAACATTTGATCTGATTCAAGGGTCTTTTAATTCACAGATGGCCCATGAGGTGACAGAATCTTTTTCTGACACAGTGTGAAAAAAGCTGCACCACTTGGAAAAACAAATGGGGTCTCAAGAACAGCAGAAGTGTTCTGCAGGGAATCCCTTGTGATTTGAATACATTGGGTGAGCGTGCAGTAGGTAACAGTTATTACACGGCTATCCCAGTATAAGATGTCAGGGGTGCTGTCCTTAGCAGAGACATGAAATGTAGTAAATCAAGTAACTTTCAGCCAAAACGAACTTCACAAAGCTCCTGTTGGCTCAGTTATGGAAAAGACTTTTTGGCTCAGCCAATAAAGCCTACATACCACTCAGAATATCTTCTCCATGAGTAGCAGTGTTTGTTTGGGAAAGTAGAGCATTAGAATCTCTTACTAAAAATGCATCAATTGTCATGGAACAGCAGCTTGAACATCTACATACAGAGGGGGAGACCACATGTAACATTCAAGGAGGAACTAATCTTTAACTCTTGACTATCAGCAGAATTTACACAAACTAAAAAAAAAAAAAAAAACAGATGGCAAATTTTGCAAAGTTTTGTCTCAGAGTTGTTCCATCATCGATGAGGATGGTGAGAATTCTACTAAAAACAAGACAAAATAATAATTTACAGAAACTCATGCTATTTTGGCTGTTACAATGGCATCTACCCTTGAGCTAAACCTGAAACCTTACCTGGAAGATCTTATTGCCAAACTTGCAGAATTTCACCACCTCAGGAGAGATGTATGAGACACACTCCTTGCAGCAGTGGTCTTTGTTTTTATTGCATTCACCAGGAAGTAAGCACCTCTTCTTACATATCACTGTTGAATCCTAGGTACGAGGGTGAAAGGAAATCATAAAATCATCACCAAGATGTTTCTGCTCCTGTGTGTCCTTATATATTTCTGCTTGCTCAGTCATTGCATCCACCCAAGCTACAGGCCAGCTGCTTTGAACAGGCCAGCTCAGAGAAAATAAGTATTATTTATAGATAAAGGGAATCTTTCATGGTCTGTGAAGCTAAAGCCCAGCTTCTAATTCTGTTGGCCTGCAAAATCTCACTGATTTGGTGGCCCTTTTATATTTTTGCCTTGGTAAAAAAGTGTACATTGTTGCAGTCATGTTAGAGAACTAAATAAAAAACACTGACTTTCAGCAGAAACATGGTAATTCATCATTTAGAAACTCCTCTTCCATTCTAATGCAGTCTTAAAGAGAACCACATGATCTGAGCAACTTTATTTTGCATCACACTGGATGAGACATCATGTCTCAGCTGAGGGAGCCAGTAACATTTTAAACTTTCCTAGCACAACTGCAAGTGCTCTTCAGATCAGATTCTTTAAGACCACACAAGATGCCAAAGAACAGTGTCAGGCTTACAATTCCACAGCCCTACAAATTACTGCTAAGCCAGACAACCATCAGCACACAATATCAAAGCACTACGGACTTACCTTGCATGTACACACTGTGCAGTTGTCATACATAAATGAGGAACCATTATCATACACATTGCTGTGAAAGAGGCAGCTTCCAAATGGGAGGTCAAACACTTTCCTCTGTCCTGAATATAAATAAACAGTAACAGAAACAAAATGTGGTTGGAAATATGTCACATTGTCAACAAAAATAGTAGGGCTTATTGTCACCAGACCAAATTTATGTGCAATATGTCATTTGCTATGTGTTTCCACTTCAGTGTGAAAAAAATATGTACTTTCAACAGTTCAGTATTCTTTTAGTACACATTCATCTCTACAAATTCTACTGTGGGATGGAATATAAATGATTTATAGCATGTTTATATAGGAAAAATATTTATTCTCCTTCTCATCATAAAGTGCACAGTGCAGCTAAAGGAATAAAAGTAAGCACTGCAAACTCTTAAGGTAGGTACACTTAAACTAGTTTAAACAGTCTTTAACTTAAAGGAATAATTTATCAAATAGAGCAGTCTTAACTTCATTTAGTATATCTATGTCACTGAGTTCATAGCAGCCAAGCTATATCAACTCAGTGACACTGATCAAAAAAAAAAAAAATCATAGGTGTTGTCCCATCTCATTAAGACAGTTTTTTTGTACCATATATTCACACAAGGCTGCAAGAAATACAGGAATTTGCATTGTTTAAGAACAGAATGAAGGCAACACAAGATATTTAATTTCCATAATCTGCAAACTATTTGGTTTCAGTGGGAGTGAGGCAAGAGTTTGGGGCACTACACAGGGAAGGCAGCACGAAAATCAGATCCTTCCTGAAGTCGTGCAATCCTGCAAGCACTTTCAGATCCAAGTTACAACAGTTTGCATTCCTGTAAGCTTCTCTTATTCCTCAGCTTCTTTCCCAGTACGTTATTTTTAAAAAGAGAGCATTATAATACATACACATGAGCTCTTCACAAAAACAGTATACTTGCCTTTCTAATTTTGAATTGCCCTGTTTACTTTTGAAGGCAGCCAACTAATAAGTTCTTTTATGAGTAGTTGTCACTCTTCTACCTTATTATTTCTGAGGTCTAATGTTTAATAGGCATCAAATCCAAGGTAAGGAATGCCTACTCTAAGTACATACTAGAAGTATTAAGTACTAGGTCAATATTTTAGCTTTCAAACCATCAGGGCTTGGCACACTGTAATTCCTTCCTTTTTCAATAATTCTTGATAAATATAGAGCATCTTAAAAAAAGTTCCATTTTCCTCTCAGATATAAGTGAACAAAAGGATAAGCACACAGTAAACTCCATTGGATTTGCCTTCAGTTTTTAAAAAGTGAATGTTAAACAAAAGTTATTAAACAATTGTTTTTGTTCAGTTAGACACAATTTAAATATCACCCTCATGCAAATTAGCTACTTGGAATTAATCTGGGCTTGCATGGCCAGCCTTCCTTTCACTGGACGTGTGTCTTTCTCAAAAGATTTAATTTCTCTTGCAGAACTGACATAAAGAATCAGTTGAGGATGCTCAGTAGCCCTAAAAGAAACTGCTCTACATCCATGAACTACTTAGAGGCAAAGCCATGCCATTGTCCTGCCTGTAACAACACTTCTGCTGCTCTCTGTGGGGCCAAGACTTCAATTGCAGAGCTTGTGTCAGCAAGTGAACAAAAGTCCAGTTCTCTCCCATACCCTATTGCCATGCCTTGTGAACCACTCAGCACAATTCTGGGTGGCCAACCTAGTTCAAATAGTTGGTTAAAAACCACTGTCAAAGGAGGCACCACTTTGAAAGATGTGGTGATGAAGATATTGGCTTAATGGTTGTCTTTGCTGGCTCATAACCACTAGTTAAACTAATTCAAATCCCAGTAGAGTCCACAGCATTCTTCTAAGCTATGTACTCTGAATATCAGGAGTTCAGTTGCAGGGAGGTCCTCCACATGATACTTTAAAAACCATGCCTCAGCATCCCTGGAAACTTTTCTCTTTCCCAACTACCGTGCAGTGTGTTACTCATCCCTTGGCTTTACCTCCCCACCAAAACTTTTAACACTTCCCTGTAAGTAGACATAATCTATTCCCAGGTATATGAAACGCTTTAGCATAAAAACCACATAAAATGAAATTCATTGTTATTACTGAATTTGTTTACATTCTAAGGGGGGAAAAATTGTAGAAAGATCCCCTTGAATGAGTCAAAAAGCTGCATTTTGAATGCCTGGTTCAAGGAGGGGAAAGTTCATTCAGGAAAAGCATGGGGAGGAGAGAACAAGGGGAGTTTTCAGAAGGAAAGGAAAATGTCCTCGGCCAAAACAGAAGCTCAGCATTTGGACTGTTCTCCTCTCCATTTCATTCTCGACTGCATTACTCTCTGGTACTGTGGTTGAATGTTCCAGGCAGACATTTATTTATCTATAGCACTTCTCAATTAGCAAATAAATAAATTCATATTTGTTTCAAGCAGTCAAAAATGTTACGTATTTTCAGAACCAGAACTCTATATAGCATTGCTGGCTCCAAGGCCAGACATCTCTATATCCCTAACCTAGATCTGTTAAGAGATTACAGGTAAAAATATAGTCAAAATTACAGAAAGTTTCTGCTGAAGAACTGGGAGTAATTACCTCTGAATTTTTTCCAAACCTAGTTATAACCCCATAGACCAAACTAAAGTCAATTTACTTGGTAGGATATAAGCATTCCATGTTTATTAAATAGATGGAATGTTAACCTGTGGAATCTGTAGACAAAGTAAGAACAGAACAAGGCAGTGCCTTATTTTGTCACTGCCTTGCTGGCATGACCTGAAAGAACCAGCCATTCTTAGAGGCCTATGACTCACACCTTTAAAATGTGTTGGAAAGATGTAATTGAAAACATTCCTGGATGATAGTGTGATTCCACCTTGAGAAGGCAATCATGAGATGGACTCCTGGATCCGTGGCCTCTCTTACAACAGTTTCTAAAAATGCAATGTCAGTTCAGAAATTTCCTCTGACCCACATTTCCTCAAAATCAAGAATGTAAATGCTCACTCAAGCAATAATATGAGATGGTGATGTCTTTTTCTTGTGGCAAACTCCAAAGAAGTGGAGTGGCATTTCCTCCACACTCAACCTCCTTTGTAAAATACATAATGAAGCTGGCGAACAAATATCCCTATATTTGTTCTTCTAAGGCAACTGGTCTATGCTCGAATGCTCTTCTGCAGCTGCTTGCTTAGTACCACCCACCACAACCCTAACACTGACCCTGAGTACCTGTTCATAATCTGTGGATTATAAATTCTGAGCACTAGAATGTCTTTCACCTCCTGGAATTTATCAGTACTGTGAAATACTGGTCTAAAAGATGTTATGCACAAACATATTGTATTAATTACAAAATTCCTAGGGAAAAAAATCACTCACCTAAGCATTTGGGGCAACACTGTCCAGCAGGAATGTGACTGAGGTGCTGGGGACATGAGAGAATGGGGCAGACTTCCTGGATACACTGTGTCCTGCCACCCTGTATGAGAACAGGCTCCATTAGAAAAAAAATTAAAGCAAAATATCAAGTAAATGTGCACACACACACACACACACAGGCAACAAGGTCTTGAAAAGCCTTAACGAAGCCATATTTGCCAACAGAAATTTCTGCTTGCACCAGGCATACAGGACATGTACAACTGTCCTTCAAGACTTTGTATATTGCTTGCAGAGACCTTGGATTATCCTCATTTTTTCAATCTCTCAAACAATGAATGCAGTAACTGAAGAAACAGTGTCTTTCTATCTTGTATCTTGGTGTGGATATGATAAAACCAGGGAAAATAAAATCATTATCCATTAACACTTCGGGATGTTCCAAAAGGTTATTGAGCAATTTTTTATATTACTCTTCATCTCCTGTGTTGTGCCCTTCTAGGCTTGTCTGGAACAGGGATTAAGTGCTAAAGCAAGATGAGAGCAGGTGTTCTTCCACTATGTCTGTGACCTCAGAAGCCAAAAGCACTTAAGAAAGCACATTCTTGTTAGCCTCCAAGGCCAACTATGCAAACCCATAAGGTCTGCTTTGTTCACAGGACTGAAAACCAAGTGGTTATATGAAATTTTGGGAATGAATGAGGGGAAAAAAAAGAAAAGAAAAATAAAGCAAACTAGCCTGGATATATCCTGGTGTATTTAACAGAAACAGAAGCAAAGACAAAAGCACAGGAAACATATTGAAGATTGAGTCAGTTAAAAGAGATCTTATTTCTCATTCTGCTCTGTTGCCTGATTACTTCCTCACACCTTCAGAATACTGTGTTTAGCTCTAGACCCTCTACCACCATGTACTCCATATGCTTATGAAAGGTCCAGGTCGCCAAACTTTAAAAATCAGTCCACCTTTTTCTCAGCAAGGAAAGTCAGGTTTTTTCATCTAGCTGTCTTGCCTTATTTATCACTCAGAGCTGCAGGCTCATCCCAGCAATAAGCTTTGCGTTCCTGATGCTGTGATTGAAGGCTTATGAACAGTATCCTCCAACCTACATGCTGAAAGGCTCTCAGGGCTCCCAGGGGAGAGATAGAAAAAAACGTTCATTTTGAAGAGCTCTGTGCCTGAAATGATGGCATACCACTCCACTCCTAATGGCCTTCGTGAATCATGTAAAAGCTTTTACATACAGGCAGACCAACTTTTGCACAGAAAATAACATACCGACTGTACCCCCGTTCTATAATAAGTTTTCAGACACTGAAGTCTACCTGTCCCATGGGGCTGCCAAAGCATCCTGAGTGCACATGGCTGAGGACTGCTCGTAATTCTTTCACTGCGGCATGCAGAAACACAGAGCTTATTGTAGACTGAAACGACTGCTCTAAATTAAGGGTCAGACCAGAAACTTGACAAAACTAAATTAATTCTTTAGTGATATTCCTTAGCATGCTTAGGGAATAGCTCTGTCAGAAGAGACACAGGTGCAGAATGAAAGAAAAAAACAAAGAAGGGCTCTCTGAAGTAGCGCTGTGATTCACCCCAGGGAAAAAGGCTACAAGAAGCCAAAGTTCAAACTTTGGTGACAATTCAGCAAAAGGGAAAGCAGGGAATGGATGTCTCAGCCAGACTGGTGACAGGATCAGGGATATATCCATGAAAGATAATGAGGAAAGGCTGAGGGAACTGGGACTGTTCAGCCTGGAAAAGAGAAGGATTCAAGGTGATCTAATTGCAGCCTTCAAGTACCAGAACAGAGCCTGCAAAATAGTCGGAGAGAGACTGTTTAGAAGAGCATTTAGCAACAGGAAAAGAAGAAATGGCTTTAAACGGAGAGTAGGCTTAGACTGGGTATTAGGAAGAAATTTTTTACAGAGAGGGTGGCGGGACACTGGAACAGATTGCCAGGAGAAGTGGTGGGTACTTTTGTTTATAGCTCCTGCCTTACTTTTTGTACTGGCCCCTCTGCACAAAACTAAGACTAGTTCCACCTGTCTCTTCAAATCGCTGCTACTCCTGCTTCCAGCTGGAATGCTGCCTTTTAACACCAAACTATTTTCTAACTTGCTGCTGTCCCAGATAGGCTCTCCCATGCTAATGCAAGTTCAAAAACAGTCTGAAACAAACCAACCCGTACCATTTAATTCTACCTGCCCTACCAAACTTAGAGAGATAATTAATTGGGCACTCATTGAATGTTAAAACACACACAATATTTCTATTTTCATAAAAGACTCAGTCATAGTAATTCAAGACTCACAAAGCATTCAGAATACCTGTTTTCAAAGCAGCTGGTGCAGCCAATGGTTTGAATTGCATGGAATAGAGCTGAGTAGGAAAAAAATGAGTGCAACAAAAGTTCAACAAAAAAAACCCCAAAATCAATGCAAAAAGTAACTCTGGAGAGGAAGAAGATTGGCTTGGAATGACCTAAACTAGGATGGGAATTAAACAGTGAACACCTTTCTTCTACTTCTCAATTGAATCTACAGCTTTTAGCTCACATTTCCTTGAATGATATCTCCTAGGCAGCCAGAATGCTCCAGGTCAGAAGCAACACCCTCCAGTTGTTCCAGTAAAACCAAACCTGAATTGGAAGCTAGCACAGACCAATAAAGTACAAGTGACATCTGCTTCCTGTGAGAAATTCTATTCAAGATCTAGGCAAATAAATCCTTGAGCAATTGTTAACATGAAACTTGAATCACCGGAGGCTGCTGCAGTTCAGTCTTCTAGATTTTGTAAGAAATCTACTGTCTACAAAGAAAAGATTCACTTTCCACCTTGTAGACAAATAAAAACACTTAATCTCCTGCTGCCACCTCTGGCTGACCTGGCTTATGTTCTTCTTATATCTGCAAGACAAACCAAAAGGCTCTGAACCATCAGCTCAGCAGATGGACTGAGGTTTTGTGTCTAAGCAGCTTTCTCAGGAGACAGAAGAGAGGGGGAGATGAAACAGCACTTTCTAATGCTCCCACAAGAGGTCCATCTTTAAGAAAGATAGATAACAAAGCCTTCTTTAAATGAAAGCATGGAGCTGGTTCATCTAGCCATCCTTTCACTTCTGCTCAGCTCCTACCTCAATTATGCTATTTTGCTGTTCATAAGAACACAAGTAACTTGGCAACGTTGAGAGACACACACATCCAGGCTGTGATCAACTGCTGGACACACTGGATGGAGGACAAAGTCCAAAGATTCTGGGTAGGATACGCACATGCCTGGTGCACAGCATATATGCAGCCTGTGTCCTGGGGCAGAGAGAGAAAAAATGTCTGCAGAAAAATGCCTGCAGGTTGGGAGTCTGTTGTAATTAATCCCCAAGAGCCTTGGGCTTCATCTACCATGAGGGCAAGAAAGTGATCACCACCGGCTTGCCTTCAGCAGATTTTTAAAGCACTCATGAAATCCCAGTAGGACAGATTTCCACACAACCAATTTGTTTGCTACTGATAATGAGCATGTCTAAAGTTAATAATCTTTTACACGCACAATTTCTTAGGTTAAAAGTTAACATCACTATTATCAAGAAGCAGGTTTCTTGTGGGTATCTCATTTTCTATTTGACTTTCAGGTTTCATCTCTGTGCTTTAGTGAACCTATAAATCATCTAAAAAAGATTCCTCCTTAGTTTTGCCCTTTGTTAACCTTGTACTTGAAAGACTTCTCATCCTCTAACAGAAGTAAAATTTCCATTGATTTTGCAGACTATTTTGTCTAAGTGCTGACTGGCATTAGGATTCAGCAGATTGTAAACATTTATTTTTAACTTTAATTCTAGAAGAAGTGTGAAAGGTTTCATTTGCTACCAGTGAGCCTATCCTAACAGGGAAAAAAAATATCAAAATAACATTTCTCTCAACTCTGGGATACATACTCCAGACATTAAGAGCAAGGTCAGACACACACTGTAGACTCAGCAGGGTTGTTGTAAGAACTAAGACAGATGTTCAAGGCTGTCTCCAGCTATGAAGAAAGATTTTACGCCACCAGCATGAAAAAAAAACTTTGAAAGTTCAACAGTGTCACTACTGAGCAAGTCTGCCCCGTGCCAGTGGCAAGAGAAGCCAAATAAACACACAACAGTGTGACTGTTTGTCTTCAACTACTCCGCCCCAGTGCAAGTAACTACAGTCACCATGGACATAATAAGAAAAATTATCATTTCTGTGACAGCAAAGGCATAAAGGCAAAAAATAGACATATGCCAATAAAGAGATGGACATATTATTTGAGATTCCGATAAGTATTACATGAGTTTTCCCATTCTGAAATTAAAAAAATATTAAGGCATTCCAGGACTTATTTCATTACACCAGATTGGCTGATGAGTATAGGGCTTCCTAGGTGAACCAGACAGTGTGTTGGCTTGCATATCCCTGATGGCCTCCAGGAGCTCTGTCTGACTTATTAACTACTGTGTGATGATAAAAATTTTGACTATCTCCCAAACATATACTAAAAACATAAGCCAGGTCAGCAACATGTACTATGCAAGCATCTCCAAAATGCCTCTGGAATCACATGCCCTGAAAACCCATACCCTGAGTTTACAATCAGATTACAGTCTCTGATGTGCCACATAAGTAGACTTCAGGTAGAAAAGGGAGAGGATGCTGTACTTTGAGTTTGGGCTGAGTCTGGAAATTGAATCTGGAAAAGTGTCCTCTCCCAAAACAGATGAAAGAAACCCCACTTCTTGTAAGAATGCTGGTGCAGCATGGGGTGGACAGTCTCTGGAAATAACTTCACCCCGACACAGTATTTCAGGGCCCCTGAAACAGCCATGTCATGCACAGTGAGAGTTCCCTGGAAGGGTCACAGCAGGAAGAAGGTTTTTAGGAAATGAACAAAGTAGCAATATAGTTTGCAGCATAAAAGCAATCAGCACATCTATCAGACAGACAAGCCAGAGCTTCCCACATCACTGCAGCCTGATATATTGTCTAGATTAGGATTTTTAAAATGCCTCTCTAGAAAGTGTTGGATAAAATTCAGAATAGGGAGATACTGAGCTTCAATTAAAAACATCAGGTATTTATACTGCAGGTATTTATACTGTATGTGCCAGATTTTTAAACTTTGGATCTAGATCTCAAATCCTATTTTCTGCAATATCACTCCTATGGGAAGGCTTTAGAAAGTGGCCCTGGTGACAGTTTAAAGTGGTATCCTAAGAACTGCATGTGAAACAAATGCTCTACAGAGCTCACATACATTTTAATGCCAGGTCATACAGATTGGTGTGGATATAAATAAATCTTCTTAACTGGCTTAAAAATCACCTAAAAATCTATACAGATTAGAAACAGTAAGATAAAGATTCTTGTGAATAAATTACTAAACCAACTCTGGGGTGAAGCAAAGGCACAATTCTTGAAATTATTTCAACTTTTAATCTTAGTCTGATGAAAATGCATTCTTTGACACAGCAAAAGAAGCATAAAAAATTCCATCAATTTCTAGCAGGTAAAAGTTTGGTTTCCAATACCTTTCTTTCCATATGCACCCTAATGATACAACTTGTTAGGTTTACAGTCTCTGTCATCAACAAGCTGCAATAACAAAAGAGTCTGACTACTTGTCTCCAGCTAATGTAAATTTATGTCCCTGTGTTCCTAGCAAATTGCAAGTGCAGTTGCAAAATGTCAGAGAGTTAGAAGATCTTGACCTAAAACCAAGAACCAAAAAGTCTCCCTCCTTTGGAAGTTACTGTGTATATGATTGTATCCGTCTGCTAAAAAAATAGCTACATTAATTCATTAATTAGTTATTTAGGATAGAATGAGGGCTCTAAATACTGTCACGTGTTCCAAATTATTAGTTATGTTAACCAAATACAGTGTGTACAAAGTGACACGTAGGTGCCAGGTCTATCCAGTCTTGCCACCCCTTCCAGCTCACAAGAGCCACTTTTCCTGGGATTAATTAGATTAAGAAAATAGATTTGTCTTCTGCAGAGGGAAGAGTGTTGCTGTTTGTTTGGTGAAATATCCCATCCTCCCAGAGACTGAAGTATGCTCTTCTGGAATATAGCTCTCCACTTTGAAATCGGACTGCTGGGGAGCTGCTGCTCCTGCTTCTTTCAAGTTTCACAAAAACATTAATTGCAATGAGTGTCCTGTGGGAGGAGGTGGAAGACCAGGGTATTTACTGCCTTGGGTGAAAGAGACCATTCTGGAACATGAAATTATGGGTTGCATGGTAATTTTCTTTAACGTATGCACAGGCAGAGACACTGATCCTAAATTTCACAATTGCTGGAACTGGAGAAGGTCTCCTTGGAGGAGGTCACAGCACTCTGCTCTCAGCTGGGGTACAGTGCAACCAGCACTTGGCCACATTTCTCCAGTCTAACAGCACTATGCAGAAGTGTTGCTGGGATGATAATGCATCTGGCTTCACAATCCAGCCGAAATCAAATAATTTGCTGACCCAACAGCCTACTTGCAAAGTAACACAGCTGAACAGTCAGCAGCCATCTCCCCTCTAGGGCTTCCACACTGAGCTCTTGGCTCTGTTGAAAGTGATGTTGTAAATAGCCCCCATTCTCTTAGAAGCCCTGAAAGGTTTAATTGCATACTTTGTCCCTTTCAGGCTGATTTCCAAAGGAAAGAAGGCTTATGCAGATGGAAACCAGGGACACCTGTAGTTTGTGAATCACTGACCAGCTCCAGCCACAGTTGATCAAGGGACTACTCTGAAAAAGGTATACAGAGACAAAACAGCAAAAATCAAAATGACAGTACAATCTCAAGGACATTAAGTTCCTACAAAATTTTTTCAACACCAGACTGCTGCAGAGAGTAGAGAGCCCCTGATTTCTTTCTTAGCATGAACTCCAGAAAGCATCCTACAGTGTTAGGCAGCAGCTGGCCTTCCAGCCAGCATCTCCCAGATCTTCTGCCTTCCGTTCAGTGCTTGTGTCATGGAGGTGTTGGGAAAACCACAGATTTTTGCAGATAGGACAGATCAAGTGCCACACATCTATAAAATAAACCTTTGCTGCTTCTGCTGTTCTGGGAACATAATCTCTATTCCTAGGCTAACAGATACAGGGGCACATAAGACAGGTCTCTGTCCCATACCAAATGCACTTTTCCCATGAGATGAGGCATTTTAATTTATGACATTCCTGTGCTGGTTTTTTAAACCCAGTACCTACAAGGATTCATAATACCTGTGTTCCAGACTGGCCATTACCTATCCTAAGTGCTGAATGCTTTTAGATGTAGCCCATGTATTTGTTCTGCTGTGAGAGACGTTATTTTATTGATCCTCCTCCTGGACAGTCCTGGACAGCTGAGGCTTTTTCCAGGGTTAGATCTGTTTCTCTCAACAAATCTCTCCTGCAAGCAGAAGTAATGTATCCCAAAAATCATTCTGTCTTTCATTAGGTGATTTTTAATGTCTCTGAAGTTTCATCCAGAAGGCAGAGCTTCCAACAGTGTAATCTATTCCTTCTTCTGCTAGTTGATAGCAAGTTAAGAAAAAAATTTTAAAAAACCAGAAACAACAGTATCTCTCAAAACCTCAGAGATGGCTGAATTCACATTGTACCACAAGCACCTTTGTGGACTGTTTAATTATTCCAGGCACTATTTCCAGCAACAGATCAACACTTCTCATTTTTTTTCCCAGTGAGTGACTATCTAAAATGTTACCTTAATTTTTCTCAAATTTACCAACTACACTTAATATCTTAATGCTACATAGCAGGTTAGTTCTTGCTTTCAGCATACAGATGACTGGCCAGCATCTCAAATCCAGTTTCTTCTCTAGTCTGAATCCTTTCACATCATCTTCATGCCTTGCTGCCCTTTCATTCACTTACTAATCAAACTCTTCCTTGCTGCAAATCTTGTAAACTGATTGTTGTCACTGTGCCTTTTAAAGTCCATGCTGGGTAATAGCATCAAAAGGCTTTAGCCTTCTGAAATTAAAAATAGCTCATTATTAATAGGCAGCTACATAACAGTAATGCCACAACCACAGGTACCGCAGCCCCTATCCTCCACACACCTTGGTGTTTTCTATGAACCAGACATCTTTATACAGGGTATGCTACCCCCTCTAATCTCCCTGCCAGTTGCTGCACAGGGCACACTCAAACAGAGCCAAGGTTGGAGGTTAAAACATATACACCAGGGGGAAGAGGTGGATTTTAAGGCAAGATGTAGGCAAGCACTGCCCCAAAGGTCATACAACCCAGTGGGGGTCTTTCCACTGATTTTCAGTCCACTTTGGATGACAGCACTTTGAACAAAAGTCCCAGAACTTGCACAGGCAATGGTGGAAAATGAGCCAATATAACCATTTAGGCAGGAAGGGGCCAGGAAGGCAGCTGCACACTGCAGAAAGGGGGCTCTTCACCACCCTGGGGGAAAAGAGCTGCAGCTTTGTGGGGATAGCAGATGGAAAGCAAAGACATTGGCAAGGAAACAATTCTGGCACACCACTGCAGAAGGGAGTTCAGCTATTCATGATTAATTTAGCTGTTGCACCAGAGGTCTCCAGTGACGATGGAAGCTTTGCTGTGAGCCACATGATTATTTATTTCTCTTCTAAAAAGAACTGTTTCTATGAAAAATTGCAATAAAACATGCTAAGCTGGAAATTGTCTGTGGCCAGAAAAACTATTAAAATCCACTAACAAGCTTCTTCAGCTTATTCATGTCCGATTCCAGATAATAAGAAAGTTAGGGTTAAATCCAAGGGACTTTGCTAACTTCAGTTATTAGAAGCAGAGCAGTAGCTCTGTAAAACAGGTCCTGGCTTCTTGCAGCCATGACTTTTCCCCTGAATCAGTTGGAGCCTGCTTTGTTTTCATTGGCATCAAGAACACATGAAGCACAGTCCAGTGGGTGTACAGTTGTGTATACACCATCAGTGCATTTGCATAAGGTTTCAAAGTCCTAACTCAATGCCTGCAAAATCATAGCCACTACCACAATGTATTTATATTAAAATCATTTGCTTTTCATAAGATAAACTTGCACAAAAGGCTTTTTTCTCCTTTTTTTGCCTTCCTTTTCTATAGCATAAGCTTTGTGATAGTACCTCACAAGCTTTTCTCACTACATCCTACAGTAAATGGCACTCCTATAAACCCCACACTTTGGCAATTATCGACAACACCCTTCACCCCCACTTCCAGCTCCCACATTACAGTGCAGTACTGATCTCCCTTCTGAGAACAGCTTTTCCTTCTGAACAGCTTGTTCACAGAGATACAGTTATTAAATCCCTCCAGTGTCCCCAGTGTGTTCCTTGCACACACAGAATACTAGTACCATTGTGACCCTGAGAAAGGTGACAGTTCTGATTCTCACTTCATCATCATTCTTTAAAATACTTGGTCACAACCAGAAACTCTACAGATGTATCCACACAGCTTTGCCTTAGAGCATTAGTTTTAAATAATTCCCCTTAAGATATCTACAGGAATAAATTGCAAGACTCGAGTGAATTAAATCTCCAAATGCCCAAATTCTGATATCTGGCATTTAGATACAAAGTAAAGACTTTGTATTCAGCAGATACTTTCTTGTAGACAATATGAACATCATTTCATTGAATGGCTTGAAACTTCAGGTTTTGGGATGCAAATGAGTAAAACCAAGTAGAGTTGTTCTTGGAAGAGCAAAAACCACACAATTTAGAAGTAGGTACCTACACACCTTAACTTTGAAAAGTTGTTACTAGGTCAAAGCCTACCAGAATAGCTCACATCAAATCACTGTTTCATTCACAAGCAAAGGGAACAAATCTCCTTCTGTGAATCAGGGCAGTGAAGTATTGGGGAGGTTGAGACTTAATCCTTCACCAGTTATTTCTACAATTTTTGAATGACCTTGCCTCAAGGTCTGATGATAAAGCACACTGGTATCTGCAGAACATCCATGGTGAAATAAATCATACTGTCATAGTAGTAGTAAGGACACTACTTCTAGCTTTTACAGGACCTTTATACATGCATCTACACTCCTTGAATGTTATGCTCCATGTATATTGGTGAGGTAACCTCAGGAAATATAGGATTACATACACACTGCTTCCTTAATGCATCCATCAAAGGTTTTCATTAACAGGAGATCCTGTTTGTCCTAGGCTCTTAGCAAAGTGAGTTAAAAATGCCCTTTAAAATGTTATGTGAGAAAGAGTTAAACTGCAAAAGAAAGTGGTAAACTGCAGCTCATTCAGAGGATTTCTTGGAAAACAAAGTTTTAGGAAAACTAGGCTACTTTTATGAAACCAGTAGGTTATGAAACTGTTCCTACAGTGAAATAGTCATAGGGGTAGCTTCAATCTACCCAAAATGGTATAGGATTAGACTCATTGTCAGCCAGTGGCACCTATCTATAGCAACATTTGTAATACCACTATGCATAATTCCATTGCTTTGTGCTACATAGAGCTGTCCATCCCCAGAGATGTGACTTGGCTCTACTCCAGGGTAGGGCACACTCTGTTTTGTGATCAAGGTAAAGTAACACGTTTTAGTCTTAAACACAAGCCTGAGCAAGGGGTGCTGAGGAATCTGCAGTTCTCCACAAATAGCCTTGGGAAGCATTTTGATTAGGAATCATTTACAAGTCAGAGTTCCTCTGCCACTTCCTCCTTCCTCCAGGGGTAATGACTTAGAGAAGTATCAGAAGCAAATGCTGACATTTCCCAGTCCTGGCTAGCAAGACTGATAGAAAAATAACAGGGTTTTTTTTTCCTCATTCCTAGCTTGCAAGCAATCTGCACATTCATGGGGAGAAGGTAGATGAAACCTTAAGAAATCTGTTCATCCTTTACACCCCACCATAACACACATTCAGACATTCCAAAATTTTTCTTCTAATTTTTTCACAATAAAGTTCATATCTAGCTATTGCTGTTCTTTATGGATGGGATCCTGTTGGTAGTTGACAGTTTCTCATTGGCAGCCTTTGCCATTTGTAAAAAGCTGATGTCCAGATGGTAATTTTCTCAGGGACACCTTAGGCATGGTGAAGTCTCTACAGCAATATGGTGCCATTTAGGCATTCCTAGCACAACAGACTTGGTTGTATTTTGGGCAGGCCAGCTCTTTTGGCACCTGCCTAAAAGCCTGCTGCTCTTCTTGATCTGGGTCAGCCCCATTACAGCAAGATAACCAGCTTGGAACTTATCTCCAAGCTAAGCTCACATGACATTCCCAAAGTGAATGGCCATATCTAAATTCTTTGCAAGGAGACAGCACATGACCAACTTCTTTCAAAAAGATGGATAGAATAGGTGGAAACACTTGTACCTACCTTTCCAATCATGTCCTGCTAACCAAAGAACTTCAAAATAGAAGTACAGAGCAGTCAAAAATAAAAAGAACAATATGAATAATGAGGCTCTCTAGAAAGGAGTATGTTTCCAGAACCAAGTGAAAGGGGCATGTACCCAAGAAGAATTTTTCACATCTAGGACTTCTCACACAGGAAGTTCTTTCTGCATTTTACATTACAGAAAATACTTATATTACCACAAAGAAAGGGGGTCACACCAGATGCAATTGGAAATGCAAATTACAATGAAATCTTATACTTGGCTTACTGCTTCACCATCAAAAACCATTATTAGTACCTCAAAGAAAAAATAAGCAAGCAAATAAAATCTGGGTTTGGTTGCAAGTGTAGGTGTCTCCTTGGCCTTGTTAAGTCTCCTTTGTACCTGTCTAATGATGTAAAATGGTCTTAAAATAAGTGTAAAGTAACTCATTAAAGCTCTCATAGGAAACAGAAACACACATTTTTATGTGCAGGATTTGCTAAAGTACTAGAAAAAGGTATGTTAATTGGCCAAGCAATGATATTTGAAAAAAATGTGAATTATTTATCTTGCAACCATCATCCAATAAGCAGAGAACTTTGATAATTTGCTTCTCCAAAAGCTGCTGTCTTTTTCCCCCTAGTCTTGATTTTATTTAACATGCTCCTGAGATTGCAGGACAGAATACAGAAGTCTCTTCTCAGCAAGTCTTCACTATTTGCAGTGCTCGCAGCTGCGCACACTTTCAGTTATTAACCTTCCCTCTACTCATGCAGGGTGGTTCTCTGATTATGTGAAAAAGTGTCATTTGAAATTATTCTACAGCAGAGAATAGCTTCACACACCAAACTATTATTGTAAGTTAACATTAATGGCTGCTATACCTTTCAAAATGATACAATATTTTCTTACTATTTAAAAAACAGATCCATCACATAAAACAGCTGCCATGTTTATTTAGATAAGTGCTCCTCCACTCTTATAAAGTGGAGACTGATGACAGATGCGTCTTTAAGGCAAAAAATATTAATTTTAGAAATGTCAGCATCTGCTTCTTTTCAGCCTAGCCTTACAGATTCACACATCATTTTTCATCCACAATGAGAGTTTCTTTTTTTTTTCGTACAGAGAATCTGAAAACATGGGTGTAAATTACTGGTCCCAGGGCCTGACACTTTTATTAGCACGTCACTGGTGCTACACATGTTAGGTCTGATTAGACATAGAGACCATTTTCCACTGTCCATTCCCCATGCAATGAGGAAGGCTTGCACTTCCCTGACAGGAATTTCCCACCTGACTGTTCTGTTTCTGTGAATCAGTGTTTGCTAAAGTTATGACATGCAGTACAAAAATACTGTATGTAGTTCCTGGAGTTACTGGAGATTAAAGATATTTAAAAAAACAGGACAAAAAAAAAAAAAACAAAAAATAAAAAACCCAAAACAAATAAAAAAACCCACACAGCTAAATTTTCTACTGAATTCAAGGAGTCCAGCCTTCTGATCCACCCAGCTATTTCTACAATTCATTTGCATGTATTTAGTACAGTAATTGTTGTTCTTTTAATCATTTACAAAGTACTGTTAGTAGACACAGCAGATTAAGCCCTTATCAATACAAACATACAGAGAACACTTCCTACACCACAGAAGAGCTCTGCAGTACTCACAATGCCTCCCCCAGAAATGCATTTCCATAGACAACAACACTCAAGGATAATTCTGTACAATCAAACCATGAACAGACATACGAACAAACAGCAATTAGAAGGTGTCTGCAAACCATCAGCAACTCAAGATAAACCATCTTACAATTAGTGACCAGTTGGAACAAATTAGAGCTGTTGCAAGAATGGACCACACTGGCTAAAAAGTCCCTCTGAGCAAAATCCACCTACATGTCACTAACTTGTGCCACATCATCCCCAGCAACTATCCAAGACATTCTCATAGCACTTGCAGACATGCTAAAGGATTTACTACTGAAGATATATACCTTCCTGGCGCAACAGCAAGCAGCCAGGTGTTCTATTTAACTGCACAAAAAATGCCTCTGTTGAATAACCAAAAGCTGTCCTACCCCAACTGGTAGCTGCTCTCCACAGCCAGATATTTTTTTATTCATACGACGCTCAGGTTGTTATCCTAAACATTTCAGTGACAGTAAAACCTCTCCAGCATGGTTGCAGAGAAAGGTGCTGACAAATCTCTATATTTCAACAATTTGAGCTGGCCAGAGATGAGACATTGTTCTGGCTTCCCTGCAGGCCACACTGACCTCTCAGTATGGCAGTGTGCCGAGGCAATACGTTTCAGAAAGGGCAGACCATAAGCTGAGAACTTGAGGCTGCCCAAATCCACTACAGGGGCACTTTGTACAAAGTGCTATCATTAAATTGTTTAACAAAATATTCCCAGTTTTCCTTGGAGTGGGGCAGTGCAGATCTTCTCCTGTAAGAGTAAGTAATTTATTTACATAGGTACAAACAATGTGCTGCAGGCTTTAAGCATAAGCAAAGAAGCTTAAAGACCAAGTTCTTGCCTGGGCAGCCTTATTATCAAAATAGGTAACACAAAGCCAGGGAACAAATGGGAAGCAGCTTAACAAAACTGCAACTGTGACTGTCCTGTAAGCTTTGTGATCTCTTTGTTTGCTTACAAGCTTTCTGCAATTCATCCTGCCTTTGCTCCTTGGCAAAAACATATTTTTACAGATGGGGCTAAAAATAGCAATGATAGAAACAGAAGACTGAAGAAACTAAGAGTTGCCAAGTGAGGTCTGCATGAGGTCTCTGCAATTCTGTGTCCAAATTAAACTAATTCTACAGCAGCCTCTGCTAAGGGCTTTCTATTTCACTATTTTCTGTGGGGGACAAGCACTTTTTCCATTGGCTATGCTTAATATTCCTGAACTCTTAATTATTAGGATTGATCATGTATATAATGTAAAAGAAAAGTTATTCTGACTGACATTAAGCTTGTATTTTTTTTCAGTAACACAAGGGGAGTCTGATTGGCAACACCATTTTGTTTGTGGTTCAAGGACTATACAGGGAATTTATTTTCAAAATAATGTTATGATTTCTTTAGGAGAAAATGTTTTTTCTCTCATGTATTTTCCGATTGCAAAAAAAAAAAAAAAATGTCAATTTGAACTTCTTGCAAGTGTCAGCACAGCTCTGCCAAACAGGATTAGACAAAAAGGTAATTTTCAACTTTGAGACTTTCCTTTTTCCCAAGGACTCTGTAAAAATCATGGAATAAGGGTGTTCTGATAACTTGTAAGAACAAACTGTCTGCCCCAGCACTTATTAAGACGTACGCAAAGAGCAAAACAACCCAAAATCTGTTTTGAAATCTACTCTGTTTTTCAAGGTAAGATGCCCACTGTGTCCCAGGTGTTCTTGAGGCAGCATGAGCAAGAGAGGTGTCTTAGGAGAGGCAGCATAGGATTCTTGATTTGACACAGGTATGACACAGCTCATTCCTTACACATAAATGAAGTAGAAACAGCAAAATAAGGATGAAGGGAAATTCCTACCAGAAGCATCCCTCAAAATACTGTCTATTCTTTCCATGTCATTTAAGTAAGTGTATGGACCAGAAGCAAGAGAATTGTCATTAAAGTGAAGACACAGAAGACAGTGCATCACTCTAGATAAAGCACTACAATTTCCCTGTGAGACCTTCCCCCTCAACTTGCTTGTTTCAAACAATCGGGTACAACCAAAATAAATGTACAGAAAAAGGAATTATTTAGCAATTTCATCCTCTACCCAAATGTGAAACACTTGCCTAGAAAGGGCTCCTCTTCAAAGCTAAATGAAATCTTCTCTGTATTATACCTCCTATCCATAGCTCTCTCAAACTTTCTTAATTAATTTTATTGCTGGTTTCAAAGAGCACTCCAAGTTGGCTCAAATCCCTTTGGATTGTATATCAGCATTAGAAACAGGAGATGTATTACTATTCTCTCTTTTTCTTTTTCCTCCCTTCCTTCTAAGAGGAAGCAAGGAAGGATAATCAGTCACGTTATCACTCTAGAGAATGAAGCCATTATTGCATCTGAGGCAAACTCTGGACTCCTCATGTAATTTTTACACACACTTCTAACTTGATAGATGGTAACTGTGCTTTTTCTTTTTCCTTTTTTTTTCCTTTGCTTTTATTCTGGCAAATTCTAACAGAGTCAGTCTATTCCATAACAATCTCATTAAATAAAGACAGGTCTGAATTATGCTTCTTTTTTCTTCCTTTTTTCCTGCATGACTTCAGCACCAATTATAATGCCATGATGCTCTCCTCTTCCCTCTCTGTGCTAGAGCCAGCCCTAGCTGAGTCTTCTCTCCCTGATGCCACAAAAGACCTTGTTTACTTTCACTCAGCTGCTTGTTCCCCAAGAGTCAAGCTAGGCAAGATGGCTAGACAGCTTCAGGGAGGTGGCCAGAATCTCTAAGTTTAGTTAGAAAGATGCTTTCCCTGCACACAGCAGAATTCTCTTGAGAACCTCCAAATGCCTATAGTGATGAACCACGAGCTGGTAACCTTCTGCCCACTCTTTTCCAGGAGGCACCTATCCACTCTGCTGGAGGGGAGGCTGAGTGTAGGTGAGTTTGGATCATGCTTTGCTCAGGTAAGAAATCACGACGTCAAACACTACAAGCAAAATCAGCCTCTCCATGGCCCCATCACTGCAAGGTTCTCCATATTCAGTGCTGGGATGGCTTAGGATTCTCATTCCAGTCTTGCTTTCAGTGATGGAAGTAAGGAACAAGAACTGAATTTTAATCTTACAGAGAGACCTAAAAACAGCAAATAAATTGGAGAAGCCCTGAGTGACATTTATTACCTGAACAAAGCCTCCTACAATTCAAAAATGTAAGGCCCATGAAGATGGTAAAAAACATTTACCTCATTCCTGACCAACACAAGAGAAAGGATAAGCAAGAATAAGGATTGCAGTTGTGATTCTAAGACCACCAGCTGATGGTTGCCTTCTAGATCTGAACATTGCCGGCTGGGTGCTCTCCCATCCTCAGAAGTTTGCCAAGTCTATGAGCTTCAGGAAAACGTGGTCAGGTTATCTCAAGCCACCTATACCAGTTGCTTGAGCTTATGCAGCTGATTTTGCCTAGAGCCCATTTAGCAAGTGCTTTCTGGCTCCCTTCCACTGGCAGAACTCAGGAGACAGGAACATATGCAAGATGGGAATATCGAGCATCTGGGTATGGTAACATTTTAACCAGCACAGCTGCTGGCAAAGTGAACATCTGTCTGTTACCTAGATCTCCTTTCACAAAGAAAAAATGCTCTCTCCCACAGGCTCATCTGCATACTATACAAGTATCTGCTCCCTCACTAAGTACCTTGGTCATAGCTAAGTTTGTCCACAGTGTAAATTAGCCCATGCAATGGTTTGTGTTACCATGGCTAGAAACCTTTGTATATCAACAGCTAACTTGAGTATATTGCAGCATCAAGCACACTAACTTATTTTTATTGCAAGTTTTGTGTAAATGAGCCAGAAAATGACCTGAGAGAAAACAACATCTAGGAGAATATTCTGTATGACTTTTTAGCATGACCAGTACTGTATATGTTGGATAATAACAATGTGATTACCTTAAACTACTTTTTTTCCTAAAGCACATAACACCTGGTTTGGTTCTTAAAGCTTAAAGTTGTTTTCCACCCAGTAATTAAGTAAGTTATCAAGCAGCTGTCCCATACACAGCCAAAGCCATTGCTTACAAACTGTTTGGGGCCCACTCTGAAGCACTGTGGAAGATCTGGAAGCCTCTTAGATGCAGCTAACCATGTCATGTACACCCTGCATCATGCAGAGGGAAGCACTACCACAACTGAATGATGTTGGCTAAGACAAAGAGAATTCTAGAATTTGGAAATTCAAAGCCCTAGAGCAGATCCTGAGTGTCATGTCAATCTCACCTGAGAATGTAAACCGTGTTACAGAAAGAGCATGGTCAGGTGGAAGGGAAACACCCCCCAATGCGTATCATGAATCTTTCTGGTCTGGAAATACCCTATTCTCATGCCTCCCAGGCACTGCTGGCTTCACCCAGCATGAAATCACCGCTAACACTGCCTGTGTCTCACAGTAGCTTATTTCGCTCCAAGGTGCAATCAATTCTTATTTTACTCCAACTCACACATTCCTACTGGTGATGCCTTTAGGCTCTCCTAGTCTCATGACATCAATGAGAGAGTCTCTCGCTCTCATTAGCCAACAAAGTTTTCAAACAACTGTGTCTGGGGAGAGAATTCCTGCCTGAGAACATAAGAAGCCACTTCTCTCTGGCTGCTTCACTGTGACTTCTATCAAATCCCATTCAGCTTCCCAAGTAAATGCACTTCTGCCTGTTCACCTCCTGCCTCCCCTCTAGCTCAGTACAGCATAGCTCAGAGCATGTCTCAGTTCTGTTTCCACCATTGCAAATTACACAGATATTATGTGCTTTCTACAAACAGAGAAAGACAAACACATTTCTGCTCTGTTTTTTCCATGCTTGGCTAAATATACCTCTGCCATTGTTCCTAATGGTCTGATTTGCAGGAGGAGCAGCAGGGGGAAAAAAGTAACCATTCTTTCACTAAATTCCACAGTATAATGATCTGTTCTTCTAATATATTTCCTGTGTTTTTGAGAATTTTCCATGTTTCAGAGGAAGGTAAATAATTCCTGCAACTCACATGAGTGTTCTATTTTTGACAGTTCTCAAGGATATCAGATTAATGGACAATGTTCAGTACCATGAAAATACTGTGCAAGAAAAGGGAAAAGCCACGCTTCCTGGGAAAATGCATAGAGATAAATGTTCCAGCTTGAAATGTATTTTGCTGCTCTCCTGCTGGCTCTTTGCCTGCCTTCATGTGGGGAAAAAGGATAAGGTGTGAAGCCAGATCAAGCTTCCTCTTTTGTCTCCAACAGGACAAGCCACAACTAAGGAAAGAGCACTGTGAATAAGTCCTGCATACAGATGCTTTTCAAGAAAGCAGGACACGCAGTCCCAGTGGAAGGTGAGCTCATACTTAAGCTTGGCTGGCCAAATGCCCATTTTCCCCAGAAGTGTTACCAGTCCAGGGATATAGCTGTAGCTGAGTAATACGGACCTTCCCCACTTCCCAACATTTTTCATCATTAGAGCTATCACTGAAGTAGCACAAAATCATTTATCCCATTTGTAAAAGCTACAAATAATGTGTTCCATCACCCACAGTTGACCTCAAAGTTCATATAGAACTTTTAATCCTGCTCCTTCAACAAGAGGCAATGCTCTGCTCACAGGATGCAAGCTCCCAGAACTTGTCATGTTTGTCCAGTTTTCATTCGTAGCTATTTAATGTTATCCCAACATCGGTATGTCACAGTCCCTCTTTAAAAGCAGAAGTGCTTTTCAAACCATGCCATATGCCAGAGTTTTCTCAGTTATTACTACTTACTGGAGTACAATTATTCCTCTCCTTGTTCTTGGAATGTCATCTCTGTAGGTGACTCAGGAAGGTGCTCACCACTAGGCTCTGGCTACACTGCAGTAGCTCATTGGAAAGCTGGTAATTACTAAGAGCATCCTAATATCCCAGTTAAAGTGCAGTAAATATGTGCCACAGTACAGTATGTTATGTACAGTAAATGTGTTCCACATCAGTCAGAAGCAACCTTACCAGTAAAATAAAACAAGGGTTAAGAGAGTGTGTGTACTGAAAGCACAGGGTATGGCAGTAGTGGAGCATTAATAATCATAATCATAATCATAAAGCATGATTAAACATTTAGTAAATAACATATTACCTCCTTCATCTACCCCAACATTTCAGGCACTTTTTCTACTTCTAAATCAAGCCAGTCTCCCTCTGTATCCTGAAGAGATCCTGTAGCTTCTGCTGCATGAAACAGCACTGGCCTCCTCCTCTCTACCTTCCACTGTGTTCTCTCAGGGGAGTGGGATGGCCTAGAGCCAAACCCATGGCATTTCTTCTAACTATATCCAACCCTAAAATACCTTTGACCCTCTGATTTCTGCTTACTGCATGATGGGACTCTATGTAATGCTTCAGGGATCTGGCCTACCCAAGGTTCTGTAATTGATAGTTTTACTATGCTTTTTAATCATCACATTCCTGGCCTCAGCATCTCTCACAGTCAACTGAAGAAACGGTGATAAAACTTGATATATTGTATTAGGAAGAATATTAAATTAACACCTCCTTATAGGAAGTGCTGGAGACAAGACACATGCCCAGATGAACCATTCTTCTGCCTCAATCTGTCAATCCTTATGTCTGAACAAGTAAACAGAGGATTCAGATACACAAAGCACCTAAGCAGGTTATTGTAGCAGCAGGCACAATAGAAAGTGTCCATAGGAGTCCTAGAGAACACAAAGATACTGGCTAAGTAGCCGAGATATTTCTTTTTAAATATTCAATTGTGAGTAAATGGGTGATGACTCAAAATAAACATCCTTCTTATCTACCCGTGAAAAATCAAGCATGTGGCAGCCAGAGCTGCCCCCAGAGAAATCCATGTGGGTGCTTCTTCCCAGGATTAGCAAGGCACTCTCTACTAGAGTGAAAATGAGAGAAAGGAAAGTGAAAAAGGAAACAAATTCTACATTTTATTCTACATGTCTGCTACACCATCCCCAGGCCCTTCACTTCAGAGACGAGGGAAATAAAATGCGAATGAGAATTACTAGGGCACAGACTATTTCTCCTTCTAAATTTTAACAGTACTTTGGACAGGCACTCCTAATTACTTACTTCATGGGGTGAATCTTCCTGCTAACTCACCTGAGAGAACAAGAGGAGTAAGTGCCTTCTGGCACTCTTCCCCTTAGGTCTAAAAGAGGAAAGCCCATCACCAAGAAAACATTTTCTGTTGTCCAGGTGGTTACAAATGCCTCCAGTCCCTCAAATCCTTCCCAGCCTTACAAAAATTAAAGTTTTATCAAGTTTAAGGTTGTAGTTTAAATTTGTCCCCTAGATGGTGACTTCAGTGGCAACGTGAATGCTGACCAACTGACCCACCCACTGACCAGCCACCATCTCCTGAGTCAGGCCCTCTGCCCAGTAACCCACTCATCCCATGCTACTTTTACCTTGCTTCCCTGCCTGGGCACACCTTACCCATCAAATTAGCCCAAGAGAAGGTATGTCAAGTGTAGATAAACCTGAAGCAAAGCTGTTGTATCTTGTTAACTGCTGCAAGGAGGCAGAGAGGTTGCAGCTGCCCCTTGGGAGTCTGCATGTGTGGAAAGTCATTTCAGAGCTCTTTATACATTGTGAGTTAATGACTGGTGATTTCATTTATCTTCATTCTGATAATAAATAACAACTCCAACTTAACACTTGTAGCTGACTAGCCTCGCACTCGATACTGCCTTTCTCCTCAGCAGAGTACAACTGTACAGGTTTCATTCCTTTGTATTCTCTTATAATTTTAATTAGGCTGAAAATCAAAAGCCATAAGTTAATGCCTGTTGTTCCAGTATTGCCAGTTTTTAATCAATCTGCATATACAAAAGTTTCTTTCAAAAACTGCACTGTCACCAGAAATCAAATCCAACAATTTTACCCTGCTGGCCTGAGTTTCATTACCAGAGAAATGATGATGGGGAGAGGTGAAAGCAGAGAACAGGAGCACTCATAAAAGGCCTCACTAGCACAAATACACACACAGGAACACCACCAGCTGGGAAAGTCAGCTCATACAGAGAAAAAGGGTCAAGTACTTTCAGGTTCTAGGGAATTATATTTAAATCAGGGTTTCACTGCATGCAAAACCAGAGCTCCTGGAATCTCTGAACATGGCTTCTATTACACGTCTGTTATTAATTGCCCACTTAGTCATAGTTGGCCATTTCTTTGCTTAGGAGCTGCTGAATTCAAGGGCAGCCCACCAGGCGGTTGTAGCCCTTCACAGTGCATTTCTATTGGTAAGTTATTGTCACAAGGGGTAACTACTCCTTCTTTATCACTCTGCATCAAATATTCCCTTCTGCAGCTCCCTGTGCTGCTGGCAAAGGCCAGCGTCCCTGGGCCAGGCTGGGTGGCAGGCCAGGCTCAACCTCTCTGCTCCCCACACGGACGGCCCAGGGCTCCACCAGGCCCAGGGGGAGAATTCGGTGTCTGTTTCCCCTGTCTGCTGTCTCCCTGCTGTTTGGTCATGGATCTCGGGCACACCTTGGTGCGATGTGTGCCCTGGCTTGGGCTGAGCCACCAAGGCGTGGCTGAGGTGACCCTGCCAAGACCCTGCGGGATCAACATCACACATCTTAACGGGTCACTCTTCACCCAACAGGCTTCACCTCTCTGACCTCCTCCTCACTTTATGGCTCCTGGTCTTTTTCACAAAATCTGCCATCACAAGCAGGTTTCCATGTCGCTTCTTGAGGCGGCCCCTTAGAAACGCGCCGGGACTGCGGAGCGGGGCTCTTTCCTCCCGCGGCCGCCAGGTGGCGCTGGGCAACAGCGCCGAGACCCCGCGCGCCCCGCGGGGCCGCGCCCGGCAGCGCCGCCTGGTGGCGGGGCGGGAACACGCACCCAGCCACCGAGGGGCGCGGAGCCCGCGGGGACACGGGGAGCCCGCGGGGACACGGGGAGCCCGCGGGGACACGGAGATCCCGCGGGGATACGGGGAGCCCGCGGGGACACGGGGATCCCACGGGGATACGGGGAGCCCGCGGGGACACGGGGAGCCCGCGGGACATGAGGACCCCTGGGGACACGCGGCCAAGGAAGGGCACCGAGGGCCCTGCACACCGAGCATGCCATCGCACAAACACGCTCTCCATGGGCGCGCAGCAGCAGCGGCACGCGTGCAAGACACAGATACACACACAAGTGCGCGGACAGAAGGACCCACGCACGCTCCGCCTTTTCCATGCCCCTGGGGCTGTTCCAAGAAAGAACAAGAGAACGAAAGAATGAGCAAAAGAACAAGAAAAGAATGAAAGAAATAATTTTTTTTTTATGCCCTCTCTCCCCACGACCACCACTCCCCTCCCCCCTGCTCATATCCCTTTTTCTCGTTATGGCAAAACAATCCATTTAGGTGAAACTTTCCATTTGGCCTCCAAGCCTTTATGCAGGATGTTAAGGTAAAGCTTGCCAGTTTTTGCTCTTGAGTATCAAAACAGTAAGTTACAAATGCAGGACTCAATCTGTCTCTGAGTTAGCACTACTCAAATGAACCTAATTAAACCAGGAAAGCATGGATTGTGTGGGATTACACAAAAAACAGTTTGTTTTTCAAAATTTAGAGATAGCATATAGTCATCTCCAAAGACAGCAGTCTGAGGTTTTGACAGTGCATTAGCAAGAGGTGATAAAATTATGCAGTGGACACAATTAGTTCTTCATTTTTATCCCATCCAACTCAGTTCCTGAATTCCATTTTTATGAACAAAGTTATCTCAATTTTATCATGGAAAACCACATTCTTTTAAATATTTGTAACTTTTTAAGTTCAGCGTTGTTTAATTCAGATAAAAGGAGGAGACATGGAGTCTAAATGAAATTTTTTTAAAGGACTAGAAGAAACTTCTCTAAGCACCATCATTTCAAAGCCAGTGCTGTTGAGACTTTCTCATTTGAGAATGAGGTGGTGGAATTCATCACTGTCTTATTTGAAGACACATAGATTTTGGAGCGAAATTCAAAACCAAGAGCACAATCATAAGTTATCATTTTTTAAAATTTCCATCCTGTTTCTTTTCATTGCTTTCATTCCTGCACTGAAATGCTGAAACCCTGAATGCTAAAAAAACTCCAGCAACTTCATTTCTGTCAACAGACTGCAAAGAAACATCTTGATAATATTTCATAGGGCTGACACATCCTCATTCTGGTATTATGGCTGTTGAAGACAAATTGTCAAACTCCTACACATTTTCAGCATATTGGTTCTGATTTATTGAACCAGTAATTTTGAAAACTACCATAGAAGACTAAATTTCATTCAAATTCCTGTTCAGCACTGGGGAAATGGGGAAGCAGAGCTAATAGATTTCCTATTATACATTACCCAGAGATTGTGTGCTTAAATAATTTTGAATTAATAGTATTAAATTGTTACTTATTCTGTAGTTGAACCACAAATATGCTCGTTGGCATTCCAGATATGAATATTTCAGGCTATTCTGACTAGGCATGTGTGGTATGCTATGTTTTATTTTAGTTTTCCTTCTGTGGGCAATTGTCATCCCTAGGAGAAATCTACTATCTGATCAAAGCTGATATGAACTTCAAACGAGATTTTAGAATTATTTTTATGATACTGGCTTAAAGCTCCTACTCCCATCATTACTGGTTTACTTTGCTTGCAAGAGCACAAATACCTTATAAATCCTGTACATCAAAAATTATTAATTCCTTTTTCACCTTTGCTTTCATCTGCCCACTTTCAGGATATATCTTATGCATGCTTCCCCACCTTAATAAATGTACATTTTTAAAAAGGTAGAGCTCAAAATGAAGGAGAGATGAATGATTTTGTGGGGAGCTGGAAATTACAGATTTTAATCTCTGTACTGTCTGGATATCCCTGGGTTTTCATCGGCAAGCCAGCATCTTTGCTTTCTGTAGCAGCTCTAGGGTGCCAGCCAGTTTGAGCCCTTAGAACACCATGTGCTTCACACATTATTTTGCAACCACCACATCATGAAGGACAAAATTATTCCCTAGGCATGATTTGGCTCCGTTCCGCTAAACTTTGTTATAGACTGAGAAGGGAACATCCTCTCTGTTTGGAACCCATTGCCCTACAAAAAAAAAAAATCAGACAAGGAATCAAAAATTTATTGTAATCAGAGTATACCAGGCTACAGACTGAAGTCTGAGGAGTAGTATCAGGGAACAAGCATGTCAAATCCAAGTCTACTTTGGGAACTTTGCCACCTTTCCATAAGTTTGAAGAAAGTCCGAGATAAAGGATTTCCCAGAGACTTTCAGCAATGAGAGGCGGATAAGATATTTAGAAATAGAAACAGGCACTCATTATGAAAACAGCAAAAAGTCCCTTTGGTCATATTAAAAGTACCTTTAGATATATTAATAGTATCCTCATTAGCCTCTTACCTGACTCAGAGAAACACTGCAAATGCTGTTCTCAATAAAATGACAGCAAATGTGTTACACAAGTTGATGACATTTCTGTTGATGTACAAGCGTGTTTCTTCTCTCTCCATCTCTCTCCATCCTCAAACTAGCCTGTAACTTACTCCTCATTTTATATAATCACTTGCTGTTACCTCTGCTGCGCTGAATACTCCAGAAGCGAAAATGTGTCCTCCAAATACCACAAATGCTAAAGCTTCAAGAGATGGCAATTTGAACAGGGAGTAAAACCCCACAGCCCACACTTCAGGAGGCAGAGCTATTACTGCAGACCACAAGGAATGTAACACCACCATGGAGAAAGAAAATGCCTCCCTGGCTTGGTTTCCACCAGGTGTCAACTTTTATGGGCCCTATTCCCACTTAGCTACTTTATAAAGTGCTCACAAAGTTAGAATCAGGCTCACAGTCAAAGAAGACAAAGTCACAGCAGCAGATGCTGGGCAAGTACTACTGATACGAGATTTTACATGTGCCTGTCAACTACAAAAAGCAGTGGAGAGCAGAAGATATAATAAATATGGGATTTTCCCTCCCTGCATCATCCCAGACATACACATACTTGCTTAAGTGCAGCACTAAAAAGCCTAGATGGGGGAGGAATGGTAATTGCAGGAACCTTTGGGAATTTAAAAAACTGACCTCAAAAGACAGGGAGCAGGGCAGTTCAGCAGCCTGCTGAAAGAATAAATAGTACATCAGCAACTGAGACTGCTAGGAAGAATTGCTATTCATCTGCATCCAGGAGAAGGAAAGTTATGCTGCCCCTAGGAGAGAGGGCAGAGAACAGACTGAGCACTGAAAAGCAGAAAATCCTTACACTTCTTGCAGTTAATTATTTTCACATGAATTAACTCATTTTCAAATTTTTGTTGAGCATATTGAATATATGGTGCAAGGCAGAGGGTAGTAAAAGGAACAAGACTCTCCTCATTGTTATGCTCTCAGAGTTGAGACTGGCTCTGTGTTTTCCTGTGAAGAAGGGTTTTATTGGCAAAGGCACATTAGCTTCTGTCCTACTCTTAGAAAATTCTTGATGCTGTATTCTGGAGAAGGAAAAGAAAAAAGGGAAAAGGAACCATACAAAACACGCAAGCTACTTAAATCCTTTTGGGCTCCAATGCTTCAAACATGAAAACTGAGTGCTGGAAATCTGGTCTTTCAATTGCATCGACTCTGACACCCAAGTAGGGGCAATAAAGAAATTTCCATGCCAATGATTTTAGCACAAAATAACAAGTAATGCCAGCAACTCCAGTTTAAGAAAAAAAAAAAGCCAAGAAAAAATCCAGCACACACACACACACACACACACACACACACATCTGCTTTCTGTAGAAAATCTCGCTGCTTCATTACAAAGCTTTTGGCAGAGAGCTGAAAACTTCTTGGGTTTTCAATGACCCTTGGAGTTGTTAAGTTTAATGGTGTTCTAGTCATGTTTGGGACAGAAGTTTAGGTACCGTGGGAGTGGAACTTCCTGGAAGAAAGCTAATACATTTGGGCAATTTCTATGGCTAGAGTTAAGAGCATTTTTAAGGCATCATCTTTCATATTCAGGCACCCACACCAGAAGCTGGGTGTTTACATCCCACTCCTGACCCTTTGTTGCCTGCAAGGATTTCTGCAACTTTGCTTCACATTGATGTACCCACAGCAGAGTGCCAAGGATGTTGATAGTTTAGCACCTAGTCACATTCTATTTCTGACAGGTTAAACCCAAGGGAGTAAATCACTGTCATGTCTCAAAGCCCTTTTTTTTTTCCTATTCTGTTTCCCATGTCTATTTTGACAGCCAATGAATTATTCTGCCTATTCTGCTCTCAGCCTAACAGGATGCATTGTATGAAAAAGTTACAGCCTGTCACAATCCTGAAAATAATTTGCAGGGTATCATTTTACTCCCCTTGACTATCCAATGTGTTTGTCTCCAATCATTAAATAAGGCAAAAGCAGTAAGTATTTTTGCTAACATTTTAAAGGTTGATGGAATCCAAGGGGCTTTAACTATCCTTTCAATATGACTGGTTTGTTTTTAAAAATGTTAATTTGTCACATATCCCAGCTGGAGACTACTTTATCAGTTAGAGTTGGAAACTTACTCCCTTATGACACAAAATGCTTCAAGGACAGAAAACAAAAACAATGCTGTAGGTTGCATTAGAAAGAGCAAGGAGAATTCAGGCGGAGTGACAGTAAGTCAAAATGAAATTCGGCAACCACATAGAGCTCAACAGCAATTCAAACTCATTGGTCCAATGCTTCACTTTACGTTTTCTACAAAATATATTAAATATGGCCAATGTCAACAACAATAACATGATTAACTAAATTAATTCAATACCCAAAGTGATGCAAGGTCAGACTTAAGAAAGAGGGGTGGAAAATCACAGAATTTCAGAGTTGGAAGACATACACAAGGATCATTGAGTCCAGCTCTTAAGTGAATAGCCCATACAGGAATCAAACCCACAACCTTGGTGTTATTAGCACCATGCTCTAGCCAAGTGAGCTAATATTAATTTTCATTCCAAACTAGGTTGCATAAGGTCTTGAACAACCTGGTCTAGTGGGAGGGGAGGTGGGACTAAATGACCTTTAAGGTCTATTCCAACCTATTAACATTCTGTGATTCTATGATAAAACCTAAAGGCCTACATGTAACAATATATTGTCTCCAATACTTTATTTTTATGCCTTTTTTTGCTTTTGAAATCAGAGAGAGGAAGACAAGTAGGCATTACACAGTTAATTAAGCTCCTGTGTAAATTCATTTACCAGGATTGTGTATACTAAGCCATCTTGTCTAAGGACACAAAGGGCTGTGTGCAAGTTTAAAATCATTAACTATTGTTATCTGATCACAAGCCCCAAACCTGCGACATCCAAGTTTATTTAAACTGAAAGGATGACAAACATGAAAGCCAAGCACTCCTACTCTTTTGAGCCTTCCCTTCATTGTACCACCAGCCAAAAGAGTCTTGGACTCTCCATAAAATGTTTGGCAAACAAAGGCCCAGTTAATTGACAAGCTATTGCTTTTACTGCTTCCTACCACAGTTAGTGGGAATATTTTAGACCCAAATCAATTCTGCACACAAGCGTTCCCACGAGATGCCACACGCATTCCCATTTGAAGCCACTTACAAGAACTGCTACAGCCTCTCTCATAAAAACCTTTGTCTTCACTGGGCACTTCTGGAACCACGTGCAAGCCTTTCATCCCATGATGTAGAGCAGGTTCTTTTTTTTTTTGCTTGTTTGCTTACTTTAACCAGGTTCTTTGTTTTCTGCCATCTTACTGCTTTGTTTTCACTCTAAGATAGATCCTTGCCTTTGCAAGGAGTGAGTTACAGCAGAGATGTTTGCAGTTCTCATTGCACCCCAATACCCATAAAAAATAGTCCCCTCATCAGAAGCTGCCTGTTAACAGCTCTCTTTTATTGCTAAAGCTCATGGTAGTTAATTCTTCTTTGTCACTAAGAGTAATCAATCTCAGCCTGTTAATTAGGAAAAGTTTAACAGGGGACAGACACCTGACAGCATAAGCTCTGTTCCTTTTCTGTCAGGAACAACAGCAACCTGCACTAATGGTATAAGCCCTTATTATCACCATTTTAAAGTGGTCAGCATTATTGTTTTCTTTATATGCTTTAGGAATGCAAAATCCACCCTGCTTTGTATATTTATTTCCTTTAAATGACTAGAAGTCCTGGACACTTTTTCTACTGCAATGCCCCATTCAGGAGTATTGTTAATCAGCATTCATTTGGGCCTCTCGGGTACCCAAGAAGCTTTAAGTCTTTCATGGCTTCTAGTATCACTTCATTCATTCATTCATTATCACAATACCATGTTTGATCATAAAACTGGAAAGACAGTCTCTGTCTAAACAAGAGCATTATAAAGTTAGAGCATCTTCCTCCAATTCCTCAGCATTTCTACCCTCCTTTTCTAACAGGAAAAATTCCCCACAGAAATCTGCTAAATCATGCTTTCATCTTTTTTCACATTCTTTTTCCACTTTTTTTTCTCTCAGGAACAAAATACATGTCCTTAGAATATAAAGCACAACAGGCACTGATGTTTTACTGCTGCCCATACATGCCATCTCAGAAATACTAAAACTGGGTAGTGCTACCTGTATGAAAGGATGGACAAGGAAGAACAGATGGAGGTAGACTCCTCTGACTGCACAGCCAGAGGAACAGGGACCATGCTGAAGCATGGAAGGCAAATTTGAGCTGAACCCTGAAGAGTAGGAGGGACAAGAAATAGGCTTCAAGGAAGAAAGGGATATGAAAAAGAGGCTGTGTGTTGTGAGCCCATGATCCTTAAAGAGTATTCCAGACCTTCAGGGTGCTGGTCAATACCTCTATTTCCTTGGGAATGCACCCAAACAGGGCACAGTCTCTTGCTGCATAGAAAGACTTATCTGATCCTCACCAAAACTAAAAGTATGATGAAGGGTTTCTGCAGCCTGAGCTGGGAACACACTCTGAGTAGGTGAGCTAGGAAGCTCTGCAGGTAGGAGAGATGTAGGATGAAAGTCAAATGTCCACAGAGGGAGGAAATGAGACCTTGACACAGAAAAATGTTTGTGAAAGTCTAAGATCCAAAGTGCTTATGAATAAAAATTATTTACACTGAATCATGCCCACTTGCACTGCTATGCCACTGTCTACTTCTATTTCAGAAAAACTGTGAATATTTTTAGGTTTTATTTTTAACTTTGCTTCTTGAGTCTTATTAAAACAATTTTTACCTTTTCCTCATAGATATGTTTTTTGAGAGAAATTAGAAAAAAAATATTTAAAATGGCTATGCATGCTGATAAAAGAAAAAACACACTGGTTTCAACCTTTTCTTTTTAAATGTCCAAATTTTTTTTAAACACTGGTATTTCCAAAATTAAAGGAATTTAATATTTTAGACATAGCCCAGCTAGTGTACAATCCCCATGAAAGTAGGTATACCTTTTGAAGCTTGAAGAAAATCAGATAAAGAAAATATAAATAACAGGATAATGGCTGTGTCTCCATGCTGCATTATTTTTCTCGCTGAAGTTCAGCACATACCAAGTCCTTGCCCTTCCACAACCACACTTCATCTACCTGCAGGACTGGTTTTTTATTAGGCTACCGGGAAAGCCAAACTCTCTAGCCTTGCAAAAAGCCTGCAGACAAAATTATGGGGTATTCCCAGAGAGACACATTGACTAACCCTCCACATCTCATTTCTGAGCACTCCCTGGTCTCCTTTTGCATCCACCCATAAACCAACCATTTTACTAAGGTCACTAACTTTGAAGATGTGAACACTGCTCCTACCAAAAGACCAACTCTTTGCTTTTCCACATCTCACTACAGCTCCTTGTCTCTGTTTCTTAGCCCCAGAGTAAGGGCAGACAGTGTCTGCTGCAGTTTGGAGCTGCATCAAAGCAGCTGAAGTACATGGAAATTTGGGGAGATCAGCACTTGGCACTGCACTAAGGATGGAAATTTGAATTTGAATTATCCTCAGCCCTTACTGAGGATACATTTAATTGCGCATTCCCCTGAGCTCCCCAGTAGACTGGTGTACCTCTCCCACTGTCTTTTGTGGTGGGAGTGTATTCCAGCAGCTCCCGATACCAGTTAAAGCCAAGCCTTTAAAGCAGTATCAGGGTGCTTAATCACCCAGCTGACTGCAGGGGCAGGATCGGTCTTGGCTATCTTCAGCCATCTCTGGGGCCAGGAGCTGGGTAGGCTCCCCCTCTAGTTAGTGGAGGAAGATAAGCATCTGCAGAGAGTAATCTATCCCACCTCTCTCTCTCTCTGAATTAACTGAAGAGGAGCCCAGATAAGTAGTTCAGATCAGACTCATTACTTCTGAATAGCTGCAGCTAGACAAGATTAATTCCACCCTCAGCATCCAAAACACTTACATATGTAGTTTCTCATTACTTATCACAGTTGAAACGTCTGTTACTCATTGATTTAGAAACAGATTTTGCCCTTGTAATTTCCTTTTCTTTGTGCAAAACGTTTATTATTCAGTATTTCTATCCTAGCACACAGGAATATAAGTGACATTTCCTGCACGCACACACCCACAAGTGCACCTGCAGACCAGTAGCTGGGCACATCTTGAACCCCTCTGAGCAGTGTTTAAAAGCCCCCGATGATGCAAAGGAGATTGAGCAGAGGCTCCTTTCTGACTCAGCTCTCCAAGAGCCTCCAATCTCTGTGCTCTGCTTCCAGCTATGTGGGTTTTATTTGTTCCAAATAATTTTGGAAGACCAGCTAAGAGGACAACATTGCTTTTGTGAAACGATGCTGTTTGGCAACCATACACAAATAACCACCGCTGCAGATGGTTGTACCTGGGACATGTCTCTCTGCAGGACAGATAGCACAACTTTTCCCACTCCCAGCAATTCCATAACCCAACCTCCACTTCCCAAGCAGGTCCGCTTCCCTTCTCCCCATAGGGGTGTGGAGCGAGGCCGGCCCAGGGCCGTGGCGTCTCCACAGGGCTGCGAGCTCCCAGCGTGGCGGTGCCTCGCACAGCCGCATGCCTCGCATGCCGGAACACGCAGCGCCCACGGTCTGGGTAACAGCGCTCAAAGGAGTCAAAAGGGGCTACTTATGAGTTTGGATACTACCACCTAAAGATAAGCTTCTCCATGGTTACTGCTCTCACGCAAGGTCACTTTCCTGCCAAAAGCCTCTCCTCCCTCCCTGGCCCTGTCTCCTTCCCCCTCCACTATTTTTTTTCCCCCAAACGTGCTACATCAAAGGAGAAAATGAAAACATTTACGATAATCATAGTCTGACTATTTTAATGCAGGCTGTAGGAAAGGAAACATGTAAGCCAAGTGCTCTTACTGTGCAAGCAGAAACACACTCTCGACCTCATAAAAGTAGTATCTGAGAAATAACACTTGATTAAAGAAGCCAGTCCTTCATTTAAGTAGGTGCTTATGGTAGGGAAAACAGCCAAGGTTTCTCTAGAACAGGCCACTGGCCTATCACAAAAAGCAGGAACAGGCCAGACAGATGAATTATTGCGAGACAGCTGGGTTTCAGCTGGGGTGCGAGGAGATCCCTATTATCCCGTCCACCTTTCCTATAGAAATGCCTCTCCCCAGAGAAACTGAGTCATTAAAAGCCAGCTTGTTCACTCCTAACAGGCAATATGCATTGAGTGAGAGGTGATACATTCTCATTTTCAGCAAGAAATCTTAGTCGCCCCAAGGAGCAGCTCACTTAGGAGAGCGGTAATGGAATACTGGACCTTTCATCTCCGCCTCGCCGCCGCAAGCATCGCCTGGCTCGGTAACAACCCAAAAGTTATTAGTTAATGGCTGGTTTCGCTGACCTCCATGAAATGAGTTTGGTGGGTTAGGTCTGGTTTTCAGGAGACAATAGCTAGGACCACAAGTGGTGTTAAACAGGAACCACATTAATGAGTTGAGCACCCAGCAGGTAAGGATTGAGTGAATTGCCCAGATGCAGCCATGTCATTGCTTTCTCTGCCCTCCAGGGCCATGGAACACATAAGAAGCCCTGCAACTGGCCAGTCTGCTCCACCCAGATGGGGACCCCCAGCTCCCAAGATCCCAGTTATGTCCTTAGTTACACAAACAATGTATTAGAAACAAATAAACAAACAACAGCCATTTCACATTCTTTGGGAGCTCAGTAGTATCTAGCAGGCACCATTTGGAGCTGATAATACCACAAACCTGAACTACCAAAGTGATTTCCAAAAATATGTTACCACAGTCCTGATCTGAAGATGTGTACTTACTTCTGGACACATCATTTTGCAACAATAAAAATACTTTATTTAAGTAATTCCTTATTTTAATACATTTAGTCAGATCAACCTTAGCAGATCAACCCTACATCTCTCCAGGAAAACAAACCACAGCCATCCCTCTTTACTTTCTTCCTATTCAATGACATCTGTAGTCCCAAGTTTGAGCTACCCCTGGGACAGTGGTGGCCTGTGGATTCCAGAATCCTCCATCATTTGAAGAGCTTGCTCCCAAAAAAATGCAGAATTCACCCTGAAGTGAGAGTAGCTGGAGTCCTTACACCATGTATAAGGTATAATATCCCCAAAATACCTTAGCAACAGTTTGTGCTACTTCCTATGCCAAGTTTCCACAAAAGACTGAAATCCCAGAAGAAATCTAACTTGGGTTGAAGAGCTTCCATCCATCTGTTAAAGCCTGCACAAACTACAGCACATCACACACAAGCCTGTTTCCATCACTTTGCATGACTAGATAGGTATCTTCAAATAAGACATCCATCCACCAACTGCCTAGATAAGAGATTCACTGAGGACCCATTCCCAAAAGGGAATGGATGCAAAGCAGGCAGCAAATTGCTATCACAGCCCTGAGGATGCCCCCTTTATTGACTTCAAATTTAAATCACATAGGAATTAGCACAGGCTCTAGTTCTGGGGGAAACCGGCAAGAGGGTAAAAAAGGCTCTGTGGAAAGATGGAAGGAAGGTCTGGTGTGGCTTACACATAGATGGCACCTCTTTAGCTGTCAGAAAGATTCAGACTGCGAGCTGGACATTTTTTACAGATGTCACTAACATTCAAAACACTCATGCTGTCTTTCTTGGAAGGGATGGTTAAGTGGTTTTAAACTTCTTACTCTCAATAGTTGATGCAGTCCCTTCTCTAACACAGCTGAGACTGGTAACTCTCAAGGTCAGATCTTCAGGTGTGACCCTTTATTTCTTTGCACTGCTCTCCAGTGTAAAGGTACCTCCCTCCAAAGCTGTTCTTCACACAGAAGCTTTTGATAGTCAGAGAACAAAGGAAAGTTGATCAAGGAGATGTTGGTACACCAATAACTGGGCAATAGGCAATATCTGTACAGTACTTATGAAAGAGCAAAGCAGAACCCAAAAAGACTCAAGCATGTCTCCACAGACTTTTCAACCATTCAGACCTGCCTTACCCTGAGGAACTAAGGAAAGCCAGAGTGTAAAGCTACTGCTTTACAGCTGAAGCTGAAGTGAGAGAGAGGGACCCACCAAGTACAGAGGGAGTTCTCAGACTGGGACTGAAGGCATTCAGCAGAGCAGGAGCCCAGGGCATATATCACTGTGACATGTGTGATTGCATGTTTTCATTATTACAGGATTAAAACTTTTTTTAAAAAATTACCTTAGCACCCTGATCTCCGCAGGAGCAGTGATGACTTAGTGTAAATTAATTTTGCAGATTACCAATGTTTTTTTTTCCCCACAGAACAGTTCGAATACTCTGCAGGAGCTTCATTAAATCAGTGTATATGTGTAAAGATACATTAATTTTTGAAGTCTATCATGCTCTCCTCCTTTTTTGATTTTATTTTAATGATAATGATTTACTTTAATGATAATAACAATGATTTTACATAAGAACTGTATCTGGTACTAGTTTCTTGGCATTCTACTGAAATGTAAAGCCTTACATATTCTGCTGATAACCGGCCCAAAAATTGCAGCAAAAGCAATGACTTGTACTTTATGTTTTACTCTCTCACAGATTACAGTAAGGAAGCCAAATTTATCTGCCCCAACTCATACAGCATTATCTTTTAACTTAATGGAAGTGAAAAAGAAGCCTGCACTCATTACTCAAAGGATGCAATTATTACTTCCTCTGTATATTGTTGCTAGTCAAGAATAAAATCCAGGTTATGACCTTTTCATCAAGCGTCAATCCAAAAATCCACCTGGGACAGCCACAGGAGGCAACCCTCATTCTTTCACTCAGTAAGTCAGAGTAAAGGCCCTTGTTGCATATAGTTGAAAGGAATACTTCGAAAAGTTTGTCTTAAGGAAGTATCTAATAAATGCTGATCAATAGATGAAGGCCAAAAAGATTTCTGTCTTTTCCTGCATGATCCTCTCACAAAAAAGGCACCACTAATTCAACAGATCAGCCCTCTCCCAAATAACCTGCTCCAACTGCATACAGTGTAAGGTCACAGAAAAGATTATAAACTCAAATAGTGAGTGATACAATGTATTAATGCCATATATTCTTTAACAGAGACCTGAATTCCAAGAGACGAAAGCATAATAGTGTTGGATTCGTTATATTTTTTGCTTTGTTATGGCAATAATAATGTGCCTTTTGAAGTTAATACAGGAGATACAATGCCAAAAGGCAAATACTTACAATACAAGAGCACTTGGTACATTTATTTCCTTCAGGCCTAAATTCTTCTCCTTCATTGTAAAGTCTCCCTTCAAAAACACAACCTGGAAAACAGCATTTGAATAAGTTTAGCACCAGACAGAATGCTGAGTTTTCTCCCTAACATGCCCCCTATACAACAATATAAAAAGTAAATCGTACCATCCTCTCCGATACAGAATCACGGACTTTGTTCAGCTGGAAAAGACTCCCAAAATATGAAGTCCAACCTTTGACTGATTACCATATAGTCAAGTAGACCGTGGCACTAAGTGCCACATCCAGTCATTTCTTGTACACCTACAGGGATAGTGACTCCAACACCCTGGACAGCCCATTACAAGGTTAGAAACCTTTCCATGCTGAAATTCCTCCTGATATCACCAGGGGACACTGAACGTCCCCTGGCACATCTTGAGACTGTGTCCCCTTGTCCTGCGACTGGTTTCTTCTGGGAGAAGAAACCAATCCCCACCTTGCTACAACCTCTTTTCAGGTAGCTGTAGAGAGAGGATCACTCCAGAACAAAACAAATCCTGAACAAATCACTGAGAAACCCTAAATGTCTTTTGTGGAGAGGAGGTGGGGGGGACAGGGGGAAAGATATCCTTCTAAAGCAGATAAATTTGCAAAAATGAAGCTGAGGCAAGGTTAAGTCTCCAATTAGAAGTGCCTTTAAAACAGTTTTTTCGGCTGTTTGCTTTTTATAATTCGTTCTTACTCCCTGAGTTTATACTAGATATTAGCAGATATTATAACTAATCAAAATATTAAAAATCCATTATATCATGACTGGAGCAATGCTTACCTTCAACATTTCTGATAAAATCAAATTAACCTAAAAATATATGGTAATTTGTCACTGTGCTTCACAAAGGCAACCCATTCTCACTCCCCTTCTTAATTTAATCTTCTTTTTTATGATTACTCTTATCCTTCCCTTCCTAACAAAATCATGGTCATTAGTCATGCAAACCCACCTTACAGACTCTCTAAAAATGACATAAACACACCTGTGAATATTAGCACAAGATATTGCCTATGCATCCCTTGGTCTGCATGTCCTCTACTAAAACATATTAAATAAATATTGTGTCATATTGTTCAATGTGAGTCACCAGCCCACATCTTAGTAACTTGTAGAAGCAGCCTCCCAGGTGACTATGAGTATCATTAGAAATACAGTTGCACATGCAGAATAGCATCTTAACCATGAAATCTCACCTGGACACACAGGACAACACATTCCCCTGAGTTTGGAAGGGTTTTTGCAATGAACAACACACTGTACTTCTGATTCTACTATCACTCCTTCCTGGAAAAGAAGCAGATTAGACACATTTATTGTTAGCGTTGTAGTTGCTTTAACAAGTAAAAATCACAATTACATTCAGTAGAATTAAAGGCCAGCACATGTCACAAAGCACTGGGTTTCAAAACTTCTTTTCTTTCTGTACCTGCTGCCTGGTATCAGGATTTAGGTTAATCCACAGTCAAAAGACCCACTTCAGTCTCCCTGACTCCAGACACAGGATTTGCTTTAAAATGCATCAGGTAAAAAAAACAAGCATCCTCTTAGGGAAAGGAATCCTGCTTTATCATGAATCCTTAACCTCTGTAATCTGCCGTGCAGCTCTGGTGAAAACAGGCCAGACACTAGGCATTCTCCTCCCTCTCCTATTGGAGGAAAATAGACTTAGTAAACAGATAAAAGCATCTTGTTCTGTAGAGGAGAGACACTTATCTTTGATATTTTGCCTGATAAGTATTAGTAAATTAACATTTGCTGTACTTATTCAAGAAGTCAAGAGTCCTGAACAAACCTGGGTGTGAGGGTCTATGCATAAAACCTGCTACCTTCTTTTTCTACTTACAGCTGTTTGAGGCAAGGCAAAATTGTTTTTTAAATGTGTGGATCTAGGGTAAACAGAATCACCCAGTTTTGCATTTAGACACTGAAATAGGCAATAAAGAACTGACCACATGCAACATATCTAAATTCATAGTGAGTTTCTTTTCATTAGGTGCAAAGATACAGAATACTGGTCCAGCTTCAATCATCTCAGTGTATTTATTTTCAAAAATTAGTTGGTTGCACAGAGCAGACATTTTACAGAAAAAGAGAAAAAACCCTTGTAACTCTCTTTTCCTCTTAGTAGAAGCTCTTCATACTCACAAATTTCTTCTTTGCCATTCTTAGTAGCTGCCTGAGTGTTACTGTTAAAACCTGATCAAATTGTCAGCAAAAATGGCAGACCTATTTACAGACATAAGCTAAAATCGCCTGCGTAATTACTAGGCTTGAGCCTGACAATGAAAATGTTATGGTTGCAGATAGCCAAGCTACCAAAAATACCACTGTGTTAACAGTGCAGGAGCCCAGGAAAAAAGATTTGGTTGTGGGTTTTTCTTAAAGAAAGGTAAAACTCATGGACACATACACACAGAAGTGTCCAATTACTAAAATAATTTGTATCTCACAAAAGACTTAGAATGCTGAAGAAAAGAGGACTTACTTCATGGTCAAGACAGCAGGAAATGGCATGGCTGTGTACCTCTCCTTCAGTAAAGTTTGGATATTGGGGTACTCAAGTCATTTAAAACCTATACTTCTGAATATTTGGTTATAGCTGGCTACATCTGAGAGGATTTAAATTACTTTAAATGCAAAGTCCATATTGTGCTTTAGGCATAAAATATTTCAGGTTATTTGGATTGGATAAATGAAGGCTCAGGATTTCCTGGGAAAAGCTTATAACTCAATTAGCACGATTTTTATGACATCCTTACCTGGCACTGATATGTAACACAGGGATTGCTGGGGAGGTGCCATTTCATGGAGCTGTTGTACGTATTTCCTTCAAAACTGCAATCTACAGGATGAGAGAGAAGCCCATCAGTTCAGCTGAACAAAATCTTGTGGGAGGCTGCTGCTGAGGATCATAGGGTAGCATCCTGAATGCAACCCACCCTCTCCCCTGGGTTAATAGAAGAGGTAGAGCTGAGAGCTGGGATGAAAGAGAAGTATCGTGTCCTGGGAGGACTCGCAGCACTACCCCAGACGATTGCTGCTGATGTCCAACTGGCCAAACTCCTTACTAACTCTAACTGGTCAAGAGAAACCAAAATCAGTGACAGTTCACTTAAAAATGGATGTCAGTGCTTACTCTGCAGCCCATTTAGGAACTACTCAGTTATTCAAGCACTGGAATGGGAAGAGGGAGGAAAGAGGGTAAAAGAAGAGCTGGAAGCATTCATTATCTAGCTTGGCTATGCTATCTTCATCCATTAAACAAAGCCCTTGGGAGAGCACTTCAGCAAGCACAACTCAGCATGGATGAGCTGACACTGGCAGAGCTACCTCTCCTTAATGCCTTTCATATTCATGACAGGAGGGATCACCATCCACATGAACTAAAAGCCATCAAGTTCTCATGTGTGTGTGGTGAATCTCATGGGGAGACATTTTGGACTGTCATAGTTTGGCTTTGTTCATCTTGGTGTGCTATATGACAACGCTGTTAACAGAAAACAGGTTTGTTTGCCCATGCACTGGATCAACCCACATTTGTTTTGTGCAAAATGAATTTTCAAGGAGCTGTTTGGAAAAAAGCAAACACCAAAACAAACGTTAATTTTCACATTTTTGAATATACGTTCCTACTAGTTTCCCTTCCTTTTTGGTTTTCTCTTTTGCCGTTTTCTGATATTTTGCAAAAAAGAAAACCGAAAAAGAACACAAAGAAAATAATAAAATAACTCACCAGAGAAGCAAAACCAGGAAATACTTACAAAGAAGAAATATAATAGTTGTTTAAAAAGAGTTAGATTATTAATGCAAAAGAATTTCAACTAAAAAATAATTCTTTGGAGACCTAGAGTGGTTCTAAAAAAAATTTTGGAAATAACACATACCCCATTTTCTGTGGGAAAAATGCCCATTTTCCATTCATTGCTTTTAGGTTTTTTTCCTAGTATATTTTATTCAAAATTAGCTCAATCAAAGAGCCCATGAAACCTACAAGAGTCTTGCCAAAGACTTTGAAACACAGACGTGTACGTGGAGCTACAGAATCACAAAACTACAATCAGTCAAATAATGCCCATGGCACTATTCTGTTTCTACACCCTACCTCAGCAACTAATCTAAGTCTTTCTCTGCTGTGTAGGGTGCACTGTCCTGTTTTGGAATAAGTTTTATGTCATTCTGAAAATAAAGGCAATTTATCAGCCCTACACCAGTAAATCTTTGAGCCCACTGTAAAAGAAAACTCAAGAGTCACAGCTCTGAGGTACTCAGGACCTTAAAATCTCCTTAAAATAATTCTGAATTTAACACAAAATTTAAAGGAATCATGATATATAAAGATCATTTGCAAATGTGTTAACTGTGGCCATTGCTGTGGCCACTTCACTTACCTAAGCTGAAACAGGTATATTTTGAAAAGAGATTATCAATAGTCTCAAAGTTGGCTCTGATATTTTCATCTTTGACAAATATTGAAAGGCACAAAGTATACATCTGAGTCTCATATTCTTAAGTAGAAAAGCCCCTATGAAATTATTTTGAATAATAAATAAATATTCAGATTCTCAGTGCATTAAATACAGTTCTCTGACCTCTCATACAACACATCAAGAGAGGAATATGCAGCCCTATACTCCTCTTGTGCATTTTGAAGTTCCAGTCTGAAAAACACTGAGTTAGTCTTGCAGCACAGTGTCACTTACTGCTCACTGAAAACTCTGATGAATGTAGAGCCTATTCAATGTGTTTAACATCCCCAAGCTGCTGAAGCCCAGGTCATACTTGTCCCAGTCTGAGAAACAGTTTACAAGTGTGCAGGACATTCAATGTGGAATGAGCTGTGTTCTTAAATATCTGTGTGTGTATTTTACCAGAATCAAGAATCAAAGGCTAGGTTGAAAAACAGCAACTGCAAAATACCTTGCATATTTGCTCAGCAATTATGTTCTTTAATGTAAAACGTTTCCTCTAAAAGAAAGGTAATGACCCTGGGCTAATCTGCATGTACAGATGTGCATATTAAACTGAAATTTTCAGCTCAAGGATTAGTCTGGTCAACAAAGCATGAAGGTGGTGCACTTATGTAGTCAGCGCCGCTCTTGCTTGAAGTGCATATCCAAGCTATGCTACAAAACCCTCTGCCCTGCAGCACCAGCCATTGTCCCTGTGGAAAGCAGCAATGGGATGGCACACCAGAAGCAACCATGGTAAGGAGAATCTGCAGGCACATAAAGGGAAGTTTAAAAATGGGAACCAGAATGGAAAAGACTGCAGAAGCACTGGAGGTGCTAAGATTGCTCTCAAGCTTTGGTGTGAGCCAGCAGGTTGCATGAGGGAGACAGAGCAGCTCCCATCCAACACCAGTGTGAGGCACGGTGGGAGCTGGATTTCAGCAGATGCTTAGCAGAAGAAGCAGCATGAAGGAAGGGGAGAGTTACCCAGTATAGGAAGCAGCCCTGGGGGAGAGAGATGGGGTAAGGTTGAATGTCAGGCAAAACTGAAAGGGTAAGAGAGGAGTGTTTTACAATCTCTGGGTGACGCTTTAACCTGTCTCTGGCCACAGGTATGCCCTGACACTCTGCCCTTTGGATGCCCCAGAGCTACACCCACTACTCACTCTTCAAAAGGAAAAAGAAACAAAGCCCACATACCAGCTAGTTTTTCTGAACCTCACTTTGAATGTACAAATCTCTCAGCTGACACCTGCAAACATACAGATGGACTTCCCTAGTCCCTCTATTCATAGCATGGAAATTTCTGGGCCTCATCTAAATTAATCTGAGTGAAACCTGCTACATTCTATATGCCAACTCAGTCAGGCCACTCTGGCTCATCCATGGTTAAAGGTCCACCATATTTGGCCTAGAAAGTAAAAGTCACTGAATATTTTGTTTTCAAAGGCATCAGCAAAGTCCCTCATGTCAGTTTCCACAACAGAGTATGATGGAAGATACTTGAAGTTCCTTTTAAAGCTTTTTTTTTCCCCCAAAAGCCCTTTGGAAATATTAATACGTTAACTTTCTTTCTCCATCCACCATTCAAAGGAAGAGCAAGAGAAAACAATAAATCAAGAAACATCAGAGCTTAGGACTATCGCTTAAATGCTATCTACTTACTTCTGCCTGAATACCTACTTAAAAGAACATTTTAAAAGGGTTACAGAGGAAGTTTTCAAGAAGGGAACCCCAAAAGCCTGAGAATGCTCTAAGGAGTATGTGAAAGATTTGACATTAATAAGTAAATTTGATCCTGACTTATATACTCCATAAGGAAAACCTTTAGGATTCCACATATGGAAGGAAGTTAAATATTAGTGGTCTACATCAATTTTAAAAATGCTGAAGTGATTCATATCAGTCAATGAGTGTGTCCTATTTTTTCAGTCTTTCCTGCTCCTTTCTTTAAAAATAGCTAGTGTTTTATTAATGTAAAATATTAACTTTCAGTTAGTTGTAGGTTTTGTTGCCATTACATCCTTCAACCCAAATAGTTCAGATAAGTCCTGGATAAACATGCAAGCCTAAAGTTGCTTATCTGAATCTAACCAAACCACTAAATACTTTGAAGTCGGTCAGTTGTTGCATATGCAGTGGAAACTAATGCTAATTACCTTCTAGTCACCTCTCAAAGGCAAAATGATCATCCAGATTTAGTTCTTCTGGCACAAAAAAAGAATGGTGCTAAAATAGTTAAATAACTTCCAATATAATTATTTAGGTACTTTGTTTCAATATTGTGCATGCCATACTTGGGCACCTTTGTTTTAAATATAATAAACCAACCCTTGGCCAATTTAATTTGAAAGAACAATTTCATTCTAAAACAAGTATCCTCACAGAGAATTGGACTAGAATAACAAAAGAGGCAAATTATAGCAGATTTTTCTATTGGCATGTGGACAAGCTGATGATCAGGAAGACATTTATCTTTCCAAATTGTACGACTCTGATAAATGACCCTTTTTCTTCTTCCCCAGATACCCACCCATATAACAGTACCATGAAGATAGGGAAATTGACTGTAAGAGACAGTTTAGTAATGCTAAAGCTCTGCCAGTGTCCTCAGGAGTTCATTAAAAAACAATTCTTTATTACTCAATTTGACATTGCCTAATTAGATTCCAGAGAAACTTGTGCTTATTTTAGTCTAATGAGAATTTTATAGACAAGTCATTTCCTTATTCTCCCAAGAGAAAGTGATAGATTGGTGCACAATAGACTGGCTCCTCATCCCTCATTTCTTCAGCATCTTTCTTCTCCTATTAAGTCTTTTTTTTTGCTTTCCCTCCACTTTCTGTTTAAAAACACAACCTCTCTATTGGCATGGAAAATAAACGTTAGGAAAAAGAAAAGAGTCAGAAGACATGTTTTATTTAGTGTTTGATAAATTAATCCTCAGGGAGGTATCCAGGCATGCTAACACTAAATACCAGTTCTAGCCAAAAAAAAGAGCCAACCCCAAAATCCTAAACAAAAAAACCACACCAATAACTTGCACATTCTGCAGTATTTCTCTGGCATGAAATCAGTTAGCCAAACTAAAAGAACTGTGAATCACACATATACCTATTATGAAATATATTTTCACATGTCGTAGTGATGGTAGAGCCATTGGCAGCTACCAGAAAATTAAACTTCCTGTTGAGTTCATCCTGGTCTTCATTTGTCAACACAGAAGCATGAAAATGTATACAAAACCTCCCATGCTCATCAAGCCTAGCTCTAAACAGTGAAAATCCAACTATTTCCTCTGTAACCAAGTACAAGCAAACCTATTTGCAGCTCAGCCATGGCAATTACAATACCCAAGGGATGCACAGGGGCCATATAAAGGCTGCCCTACACAGCAGAGAGAAGAGGCCATGGGGTGAGCTGTGCTAGGACTGCACAGTTCACACACAGAGGATGCAAAGCAGCCCATATTCACTGTGCAAATAGCAGCAGAAACAAAGACATCAGCCCCTCCCAGTGCTGTTTTTGCCCCTTGCATACCACTGGAACTGAATTTTACCATCCCAAATGTCTTATGCTCCACGTATAGGGTGAAAAAAATTGCCCGCAGGGTTCCTAAGAACTTTGCAATTCAAAATGGCATACAGTTAGAGCTGCCATTGAATATTGAGCTGATACTCAATGTGCTTGTGAAGCCTGGCAGTGGGAGAGCTTTAACCTCTCATGGTTATGCGGGCTGTCATGAATGATGATGCTCAGTGACAAAATTACTTGCTCTTGTACCTAATTTTCCCACACCAGCAAAATCATCCAAGATCTGTACAGCTTACACCTTCAAAATTAAATAGTAAAAACATTCTTATTCCAGTACTACATGTCCTAAGATGTTTATCCTTTTGTTCCAGAAAAACATTACATGTAAAACCATCAGTGTGAAAATCTGGGTAACTGATGTTTGACTGAAAACCTGTTTATGACAACACGACAAGACTATTCATTGAAATTTTCTTACATAAATGGAAAATTATATTCACCAAGGTAAATAAGAGTATCTGAAATTTGAGGCACTACTGAACATAACAGTATATACCAGACATTCAAGAGATGTCAAATGTATCTCCTAAGGCCTTTGTAAGAAGAGCCAAATCAAAGAAAGGATGGAGAGACAGAGTCCTTTTCTTAGGCATAACCAGAAGTAATCAAAGGTGGCACTGTGATGATAGTGAATGGTACTGTCCCTGGTGGCTATTTCTCACAGCTTCAAAACCTCTGCCTTTCCTTCAAATACAAAGCTAACATCTGAATGAATGCTGAGATGAACCTGTACTTCCAGCCTCAAGAAACAGACCTTCTGGTTTAGAGCTGCAACGCTCTACCAAGAGACTCAGAAGGAGAGAGAAGGGCCCAAATAAAAGTTAATACTTGATTATGTCCTCAAACCATCTCTCATAGCTAGCCCCTGACAGAAGCCAGGTCTAGATTATTCAGAAGAGGGTGAAAGAACTTTCTTTAGGAAAATATACATATTGTCTTCACATCCCATCCCCCTCCATCCATGTATTATCCCTTGCCTCAGATAGCTTGCTTTAGAGCATGCAAGGATGGACTGCAAGTTATAGTGTCCCACTGGAGCCCCACAAAAACATCTCCCCAGTCAGTGTTGCAGCAGGACACTGCACAACAAAATGGTGTTGGGTACCTCATACTAGGAGTGTCCAGAGACAAACAAAGTACAGAGGTACATATGGATCCTGCAAGGTGTCAGTAGAGCAGCCAGAACATTGATAATCTCACAGCCTCCCTCTAATTGCCTTTGCAAGCCAGCTCTAATAGTTGAAATTGGCTGCAATCCTCAACCATAATATTTGATATCCTTTCCAAGAAATGTGCAATTAACTATGATACCTTTGGATATTCAATATTTAGTAGACCTAGCGCTGTTGTTGTGTGGGCTGGGATTCCATTCTCTGACAGGTTCCCCATCAATGGAGCATAGCACAAGAATTTCTAAGATCAATAATTAATTATTGAAAAGAAAACCAAAAAACCAACCACAACAAAAACAACCCCAGTAATTCTGAAAAGTTAACAAGGACAGAAAATGCAAAATTATACATAGGAAGTGAAAGAAAATTCTGAACGTATTTTCTTTGTTGTAAAAGAATTCCCACCAACTTTGTCTTTGCACTTCCACAGAAGATTTTAGGATAAGAGAGTCAAATATGGCACACAATTTTAGAATGCAAACTTTATGCAGTCCTGAGCCAGTAATACCACTTCTTCAGAGTGCAAATAACTTACTAGTCGATGTGTAGAGAGTTCTATATCTAAGTGACAGTTCTCCATCCAACTAAATAAGATAATGCTGCCAAATCTACTTCTATAATCTCAGTGACCTCATAGGTCTTCATTAGATATATTAAATAAAATGAGAGATGAAAGGTGGCCTATTTATCCTATGCAAAAGTAATAAGAGGGCTTAATTTTTAGTATTTTCAAAATGAATAACATGCTAGAGGTATGTGGTGTGTTTTACAATCTACAGTAAATACTTGTCAAAAGAATAATCTTACTGAAAACTTTTCCTATTAGACTGAGTGGCCTGCATTTTCCTTGCAGCAGGGAGCCATAATCATGGGTCCACATTTCTCTGTTCCAGACTTTTCACAAACACAAAGCAAAAGTGAGCTTTGCCCCACCAACTTTACAATCAAAGCCCTATGGGCCAAAAGTCAAGAACAGCGTTAAAACATGTGGCTGGTCTGGAGGATTTAAATCTTAAATCTTAATTTAAATCTTAGACCTCACTGCAGCCTACAATTTCCTCACAAGGGGAAGCAGAGGGGCAGGGAGAGCAGGCACAGATCTCTTCTCTATGGTGATCAGTGAGAGGACCCAAGGGAACAAGGCTGTGTCAGAGGAGGTTCTGGTTGGATATTAGGGAAAGGTTCTTCACCCAAAGGGTGACTGGGAACTGGAACAGTCTCCCCAGGGAAGTGGTCACAGCACTAAACCTGACAGAGTTCAAGAAGCATTTGGACAATGATCTCAGGCACATTCTTATCCTTGCAGGGCATGGAGTCAGAATTTGATGATCCTTGAGGGATCCTTCCAACTCAGGATATTCTGTGACAAAGCAAAGCCAAACCTTTTCATATGCTACTTTCCAGCACAGTGAATTTTCTGATTGCAAAAGCTGTAGTTGCTAGTTACTAGTAGCTGCTCCTTACTTTTTCTGTTTATTACAAAATACAAAAAAAAAAAAGTGCTACAAATTATCTCAGTAGCATACAAATACCCACATGGAAGCAAGGCACTTATGCTCAGCACACAACCATTTGCAGGAAAAGTTCTCTACCAACAATTCAGTTTCTCCTGTATGCAAAGCTCTGAATAGGAGAGTTAGGTGTGTGCACTGCTGCCGGTATCATCAGAATAGTTTGACTTGCAAGGGACCTTTAAAAGTCATCTAGTCCAACCCTCCTGCAATGGGCAAGGAATGTCCTCGTGCTCCTCATGATAGAATAAAATGCACTGGCAGAGATGTCACAAATGACTCATGAATGGTGGTTTCCTTCCTACACAAGCCCGCTCTGGAACATGCCCTTTGGTCTTAATGTTATTCTCCTGCTGTTGCACTCAGATGACAGCAGCCATTCAGTCACTCACTCGCTCACTCATTCATTTCTTCACAAGGTAGAAAGACGTGAAGCTATCAAAGAGAGCTGGCAAGAGCCTGTAAGGCCTGATTAAGCTCTCTCAGGCTTTGGGAACAAAGCCAAGAAAAAAGTCATCAGGTTCTCATGTCTTTCCTTGGTAACATTTTGTTCATGTTTAGATGAAATGCAACTAGTAAAAAAAAAAAAAAAAAAAAAAAAGCCAAAAAATCCCTGTTTCCCTTTTCCTGCTTGCATTCCCCATGGGCACTCTGGCAGCTTGACAAAATAGTAACTGAGAATAAGTGCTGTAAGGGAAAATCCTGGCTGCAGCTGAGCTTCATGTGGGGAGTGCTGGGGAGCTGCTGGGACACCAAAGGGAGTAGCTGAAGCTCCATGCTGCCAGCCCGGTGTTTGCAGCCTTCATTCCCCAGTTACCCCCCACAGGACACTCCTTTTAGACCTGGCACAGAACAGAGCAGGATCTTCAGCAGGGTTCAGAGTGGTGGGAGAGCAAGTAGCCTCCCCTGGGGTAGAGGTGGTTCCATCAGCCTCTTCCCCCTGGAACCAGAACAACCTGGTGACAGAGCGTGGTGTCAAGACTGTGGGAGTTAAATGGGTGCATATTTTGCTTTGCCTTTAAGAAAGTGCAGAAAAACTTACTCAGAAATTTCACATCTACTTTGAAAATTCAGTCCTTGAGAGCTTTTTTTTTTTAATTATAAAATTTGATATTCTTGCATTTTAAGCACATAGAAACAGCCATCTTAGATCAGACCAAGAACCCTTCTAGTCAATAATCTTCTGTCTGATAGCAGCTACTAAGAGACACCTTGGGAAGTGTGAAAAATACAGACCAAGGTCCATAGCTGTAGTTTAGCATCCAGAAGGGCAGGAATAAGCAGCCTGTCTGAGTCCGAAAAAAGGGCATTTTGGTCTGTACCTTGCTCCTTTCCTAACAAACTCAGAGTTCAGTTTTCCCCCTGGAGAATTGCTGAGGGTTGAGTTGATTGTGCCACAGAAGTATCTTCTGAAACACTCAGAAACAGCTGCTGTTCAGTTATTGTCAACTCAGAGCCCAGTATTGTATTTATAAAGTTTGGACTGTTTTGTCCTCTGGGCATCCATTTATTCCCATCCACATTAACTTCCTTTACTGCTTTGTCATCAGTTTTTCAGTGCCCTGAGAACCTTTTGCAGCTCCTCACAGGCCATCCTCTTGCTTTACTATGCTACATAGATCAGGTCATCAGCAGCAAACTTCCTGTCTCTCTTCACCCCTTTTCTAGGCAACTTTTGAGCACTTTGGCAAACTGAGATATTTGCAAGGATATGTTGACAACATTTATTACTATGAAAACAACCATACACTAATTACTTATTTGCTGATGAGAAAAGCATCTGTGAAAACTCAGGGTTGCTTAGTTTCTTCAGCAGTTTGTGAGGGATCTTGTTGGATGCCTATTAGTGGGATCTCTCTGTCCATTGATACATTCAAAGGACCCCACCTAACTCATCCCACTTCTATCTCAAGTATGCATGTGCCTCCTGATTCTGTTTTTGAATAGTTTCTATTAATTATCCCATTAGAGATGTCAAGCATACCAATCTGCAGGTGGCAAGCTCAAGCCTATTAATAATGTTTTGTAGGTACCCACCGCAATTCAGGATAAACAGAAAATGTTAAAAGGGGTCTGAATTAAAATATTGTTTGTTCAGCTTTGAAACATTCATTCTTTTCATTTTGCATGCATGTATATGTATATAAAATTTTTAGAACATTGAGCAAATACATATCCCATTTTGAAACTGAAAAATCACACTTCATCCTAATCCAACCAGCACTTAGCAACCTTTTCCTACAAAGCTGATACTAAACATGGTTTGACAAAATAAATAAATTACATGTAATTTATGTAAAATCTGTAATTTCAAATTCTTATTGTTTCAGTAATGGTTTGATTTTTTTTCCAGTTCATTTCCTTCTCTTTTAAGTGTCATGTTTCTAGACAAACCTTCAAACTGGGGCTTGCCAAACATATTCCAAAGCTGCAGCACAGAAGCAAATCATAAGCACAGCATCTAACACACCTCTGCAACCTTCCAGGAAAAATACACATCCATTATGCCTCTTCCATCTGAATTTCAGCATAATCTGTTTTCCTGAGTTTGTATTTCCTCTGGGAAGGCAAGAAATGCTTTTATTTCCCAGCAATTTATCCTACCCTATCTCCCTCTCAATCCCACACAATCACCAGTGGAGAATTAAAAATGACAGAGGAAAAATAAAATAAAGCTGTTTGAATTTGATATTCTCTGCCTCGTTGATTATGGAAGCAGTCCCTCAGCAAAATTATTGGTTTAGAGCATATTACTTACTATATCAATATAAAAAAGAAAGACTACTTTTAAACTTCATCTACTTGCATATTTTTCATGTGGTTAAACATAGCAGATACATGCCACGCATGCTTACACTTTTTTTAAAATTATTATTTGATCATTATCTCATTTTAAACAGCTTGGAATACAAAATGTTGGTCAATAAATAAATGTATAATGTTCAGATTGTTGCTTATTTGGCTTTCATAAAAATGTCCATAATATTATTGTTTGAATCAGGAAATGTTTAATAAAATAAATAAAATTTGCTTGGTTTGTTTCCTTTCCAGGGGAGAAATAGGAATAGCCATAGATAATTACCCTGCTCTTTATTACTCAGAAGTATTATTCTTATTCTGTCCAACCACATAAAAAGATAGAGATTCTTACTGACCGGTGACTACTAGCAGATTGATGTCAACCTAAAATATTTCTGACAAAAGTAGAACTCTTGAAAAACTGACAACATAGCGATGAAGAATAAAGATGTATTTCTAAAGGATAGTTGCTGTGCAAGGACTAATAATTGCAGGACAAATATGTGAATTGATGTATTTCCCTCAGTTTTGTAAACATCTGTATTTCAATTATGGTTACTGGCCTCTTCCAGCCTCTGGTGACAATTAAGTCCCAGCTGGGAAGCTGCGAATTTAGTCCTATCTTTGGCAATGTAAATATGCACTGATAACTTTTCAAAAGAAGGGAAAATGACAGGAAGGGAATGGCACCTTTGCAACGCTCACAGCAAGCTCCTCTCTGCTTAATGACGAGAGCACAGTCCTTGGAGAGCACTGGACACTTCTCCCTTTTGCACGTCACTTCCTTATTCTGGAAAAAAAAAAAAAAAAAGACAAAAGCTATTGGAAGCAAACCAAACCCAAGGCTACCATTTCTTGCAATTCAGAAAATAAAATGTGGGGCCAGGAGTCTCCTTTTTTGCTTCAGGAGAGGTCCTTGTGATTCAAAACATCTTTCTTCTCTAGAAAGAACAGTCTTTCTTTCTTTCTTATCTAGTAGAGAACAGTCTTTGAATAATCCAGGAGCCCAAGTAAATGGTGTTTAAAACCCACTTAGACAGTAATTCATGACTGCTACCCAGTCACATGCAGAAAATGTACTGCATTGAAGAAATCCATGTTATTTAAATGAACAACTACCTACATTATGTGCTTGTTAAAATATCCTCAGGGTCTTGAGGAGCTGCCCCATGAACTGCACAGCTTAGGAATCACTTCTCACTGTGACAGAAGGACAAACAGCAGAGAAAAAGGCAGTAACCTCAGAAAAAACAAAATTCTGCCACTGCAGAAAATCAATTTTGCCTAGAGGTTCTTTAAAAGAGGCTACCATGTACTATACCAGTCAAGATTATTAATGTAATTCATCTTTCTCCCCAAAATGCTGAGAATCAATGAAACACCATGAGCAGACAGAATCACTGTACATTATAGTGTCATCTTGCTATGGCAAAAAGCCAGTGATTTCCCAAGGCCAAAGAGCACATTGACCACATTAAGGAATGTCAATAGAGGATGTGCAACAGCAAGCAGCAGAAATATTCCATTTATTGCCTTCCTTGCCCCAGTGGTGTCAACCCTTGTGGTTATCCCTGCCATTAAATAGGTGCAGAAAACAAATACTTGGGGAGTTTCTTTTAGTAAAATTTTGCTACTTCAAATTCCTTACTTAAAGTAGCCCTCTGAAGTGACCTCCACCTATAATTAGTAGCTCAGTTCATTAGGTGACACAGGTGGCCATCTAGTACATGCAAGTACCCACCTCACCCAATCTTATGACTTAATTAGAGACCAAAAAATCAAAGGGCTAGAAAAATGTAAATCATAAAACTAAAGAAAAAGAAGCTGTGCTTTCCAATCTCTTTATTTCACTCCCTGTGGCCTTATTCAAGGTGCCTGTGAAGAATAACACGCAGCTTTTATTACACTCCAGCCCTTTGTCTAAAATCAGAGGTTTATTTACTTCAAAGTCACTGCCTGATCTGATGGGAGCTATAAAGGCACTTCAGTCTTATCAGTGTAAATGAGGACTCACTTTCACCAAGACAGTGTGAAATCAGCAAATGAGAATCAGGCCCTAAAGCGCAGCTGCAGCAACACAAACGATTACTGTAAGGAGCCAGGTCACTGCAGTGCTGGCTGTTCTGCATCACTCCAGCACTGCAGACCAACCATAAATGCAATTTAACCAGCAGGTTAAGCTGAATTTATGGCTGGTCTGTAGCTCTGGACTGGCACAAAGCAGCCTCGACAAAGAATTGCAAGTGGTTCAATGTCTCTTTTAAACCACCCAGTGGAATCTTGATTCCCTTTACAGGAACATGGTGCCCCCATAAAGTCTGTTGAAGGGCAGCAGAATCAAACTTACCAACTCAACTACAGCCTGTATTTTAAAGGGTTCTGCTAAGACCTGATTCTCTCTAATGAGTTTGCTTAAGGAAAGGTTTAATAAGCCTATCAGCCCCACTACCTTTATCTGTGGGAAAATCTTCTGCCTGGTGAAAGTGGGTGGGAAGGAAGGGCAAAACCCAGTTTAGAGTTGGCTCCTGTGGAGAACATGCTTCTCCCAGCTGCAGCCTGCATCATGCACCTCTGAGAGAAGTGAGGTGCACAGTGGCCTTCAGAACCAACCTGGCTAGGCTGGGCGTGTGTAAGGGGGGGCCAGTGGGCAGCTACCCATTGGAGTCCCTCTTTCAAGGATGACATTATTGTTGCAGATGGCAGCAAGAGGGACAAAAAAAAAAAAATAACACAGCTCTGTAATTTTCCTAATTCCCTGGTTCCCAGAGGACTCCTGGGGCAAATTCCTCATGCAGCCCAGCTTCCTAAGCAATTTCATCCCTGAGTGCTGCCTGCCTCCTTCTGCCCTCACGTACATCGTGACATGGTTTCTTCTTGTTGGCAATGCAAGGAGTTCCTAAGGATGACCCCAACACACGTATTTCAAACACAAGATACTTGCTAGTTACTGTTCCCAGTAGAAGCCTCCTGTTTCCCCCATGTTGCTAAAATCAGAAAAATTCTCTCCAGTGATGAGCTTGGTATCACTGAGCCACCCCAGGGGCCAGCCAAATTCAGGGCTTGCTCTTCTTTCCTTATCACCAGCAAAGCTGCTAGTTTAGCAGGTTTTCTGGGAGGGAAGATTTTAGAATTCATGTGTTGATGCCAAGGGCTGTTTTGCATTAAGCAGCTGTTCCACATGAAGAATATTAGTGGCCCACAGTGTAGTGACAGGACCTGAAGGGTCCTTCCCCCTAGGAGGATGTCTTAAGCAGTAGGCTACAGATTCACATCACCTTTCTCTATCTCAGTAGACTTTGAACTATTTGCAGTTCAGTGGCCTGGCTTCAGCAGAAAGGGGCTTGTTCTTCGTGCCCCCACATGTCACTGGTTCCTACAGCAAGGGTACTTGTGAGGAAAGCAGGAGATGAGTCATTGAATTGCCTCTGGATGTGGAGGGCAGCAAATCTGGATCACTGACTCAAAGATCAGTTATTACAGCATGGTGCTGAAAGGTAGGGAGGAGGTGCCACACTCATCACCCACTGCACTTTTTTGTTGCTGTTTTTTTTGGTTTGGTTTTTCTTTTGGCTGGTGTTTTGTTTGTTTTGTTTGAGGTATTTTTTTCCCTAAATTAAAATGGAAGGTTAGCTCTGTCCCTTGGAGGAGAAGCTGCAAGCTCCTCCTGCCTTAAAGGACAGCTCCATGTATCCCAGGTAAATAGAGCCAATATTTGGCAGCTAAGCACTAAAACAGGGTAGGATTTGCAAAGCTGATGTTCATCCTCTAGCTTGTTATAGGAAAGGCCAGGACAGCTCTAAAACAGGCTCTTTCAGGTGTCATCCCAAGCTGCCTAACTCCCTGCCATCAGGGCTGGCCTGCTCTTCCATGGTGTGAGGTATAGCATTGCCCAGGGTTGCAGCCTCATCTCTACTTGTGGGGTCTTTTGGTGAAAAAAACATACAGTAGAGCCACAAATGCAATATAATGCTGCCCTGGCATAGTCCTTATGGCAAAATCCCTCTTGAAGTAAGAAGAAATTAATGTAGCTCCAGGGAAGTGCATCCTCTTACTGCTTCTACTACTATTATTATTATTATCCCAAAATTCTTTCTAAAAGGTCCTGCTGTTTTATCTCAGTGTTGTACCTTGTGGAAAACAAGGTCAGCAGATGTGGAGGAAAGGGTTAATGTACCACGCTGATCCATCACAGGCCTGCAGCAGATAAAGCAGGGCTGGTAAATCATTGTTTAGTCTATTGCAGTCAGGCATTATCCAGTGCAGATCTCCTGGGTCCACTGGGTGTAAAAGTGCAAAAATAAAACAAAAGAGTAATTGTCATCTGGAGGCTGGGTTTTTCCCTTCACCCAGTTGCCCAAAACACTGCTCTTAATGTCTAGTGTCCATCTGCTTGTTTCAGTTTTGCTGCCTCCTCCCCTCCCATTTAACAAGGGCAAAGTGGAGGCTGAGAGCAAATGGGACTTTCCTTCCAGTTATGTCCCCTCCTTCCCCCCCGTGATCATAACATTTCATTACTTGTCCCAGCCATACATTTAGAAAGTTGCTAAGTAGCTGCATGCAGGAGAGCTGTATTACCAAGCCTCCATCTGTGCTGTCAACAGCGTCTCTGAATCTGTTGAAAGCTCTCAGATACTTTGAATTTTGCTGTTCTTAAGAGAAAACTTCTTAGATGGCAACAGTCAGAAGCCAACAGTTATGGTAGGATAGGGGATTTTTTTCCCTTTTGTTTAAAGGACATGCACTCTGGCACCAAGAAGTACGGAAGAGACACATGGCCCATAAATACATAAACCGTTTGCTAAGTCAGAAACCTGGGAGTCAGTCAAATCCATAATAGGATCCCAAGATTCATAATAAATAACTTTTAATTATAGTCCTGCACAACAGTTATTTTAAACAGATGGTTTATAGATTCACATCTGGGATTTTTTTTATTTAGTGCTCAGGCACACACACAGAAAGGGAGAGAACCTCAGCTAGGGTTTCTATTAGTGTTGGAAAAATGCGTATTTTTTTAAAAGAGGTCAGGCTGATCCAGAACAATGCTGCTGCGTCTGACGCAACTCCCCAGTCAGTGCTCAGCTCAGCAAAGGGTTCACTCTAGAATCCCAGACTCCCTTGAAAAGGAAAATTTAGGGAAGTGCTGGAGGATCACCCTGGACTCCTTACTGCACTCACCAAGACCAACTGTGGAGAACTCATGTTTTAATGCATCTGGGGAAAAGATCAGAAATTTTGTCAGGTGTCCATGTTCACAGAATTCACAGAATGTCTGGGTTGGAAGAGACCTTCAAAGATCATCGAGTCCAACCCATGCCCTAGCACCTCAACTAGATCATGGCATCGAGTGCCATATCCAGTCTTTTTTTAAATACATCCAGGACAGTGATTCCACCACCTCCCCAGGCAGTCCATTCCAGTACTTTATCACCCTTTCTGTAAAAAACTTTTTCCTAATATCCAACCTATATTTCCCTTGACACAGCTTGAGACTGTGTCCTCTTGTTTTGTCAGTTGCTGCCTGGTGAAAGAGGTCAACCCCCACCTGACTACAACTACCCTTCAGGAAGTTGTAGAGAGTGATAAGATCACCTCTGAGTCTCTTTTTCTCCAGGCTAAACAACCCCAGCTCCCTCAGTCATTCCTCATAGCGCTTGTTTTCCAAGCCCTACACCAGCCTCGTTGCCCTCCTCTAAACACGCTGAAGCACCTCAACGTCCTTCTTAAACTGAGGGGCCCAGAACTGGACACAGCACTCAAGGTGCGCCCTCACCAGCACAGAGTACAGGGGAAGAATGACCTCCCTGTTCCTGCTGGCCACACTATTCTTGATACAGGCCAGGATGCCGTTGGCCTTCTTGGCCACCAGGGCACACTGGTGGCTCATGTTCAGCCAACTATCTACCAGTGCCCCCAGGTCCCTTTCTGCCTGGGCACTGTCCAGCCACACCGTCTCCAGTCTACAACGTTGCAGGGGATTATTGTGGCCAAAATGCAATACCCGGCACTTGGACTTATTAAACTTCATCCCACTGGACTCTGCCCATCCATCCAACCAATCTAGGTCTCTCTGCAGAGCCCTTCCTCCTTCCGGTAAATCGACACAAGCTCCCAGCTTAGTGTCATCTGCAAATTTACTAATGAAAGACTCAATTCCCTCATCCATGTCATCAATAAAAACATTGAACAGAACTGGTCCCAGCACAGACCCCTGAGGGACACCACTGGTGACTGGCCACCAGCTGGATGCAGCACCATTCATGACCACTCTCTGGGCCCGGCCATGCAGCCAGTTCCTAACCCAGCAGAGAGTGCTCCTGTCCAAGCCACGTGCTGCCAGCTTTTCCAGCAGTATGCTGTGGAAGACAGTGTCAAAGGCCTTGCTGAAGTCCAAACAGACAACATGTGTTTCTCCCCTCTCCCACACTTTTCCAATGAGAACCAAGGATCTCCTTAACTAGGCACGCAGAGATGATGTCAAATTCCCACACAAGAGAGATACACTAACCAGACCAGCAATATCATTGCTACTGCTTCATGTTACCTTTACTACAACCTCCTCTCAACGCAATTTGTTCAGCTTTTACATACACCTCATATTTTTACCTTCCATCAAAGAACCCCACACAAAACAGCCCATTCTGGCAACAAATTATATCAAACTAACAGCCTTAAACTCATATGGTACAGCTAAATAAAATGCCAACATGAAAAGGAGAGAAAAAAACCAACCACACACTAAAAAGGAGTCTGAATATTTGGCAGAAATCTTGGAGAGGATATGTGCCAAACCACAGCTTGGAAGCCACAGCCAACTTTCTACAGGGTTCCCCACTGGACTCCTGCCGGCTCACAGCAGCCACCAGGAGGATGGCTCTTTTCAACCTGGATTTGGCTTCAAGAAGGAAAAAAAAAAAAAAAAAGAAAAATAGGAGTCTGCTTCATTTATTCAGGACTGTACCAAGGAGTGTTTCCATCAATGGTATCCTGAGCACTCTTGTGCTGTAACAGCTGGCTGCAGAACACATTGGAGATGTGGTTTCTCGAGGGGCCAGATGTCCACAGTGATGGTCTGGGGTTGTTTTTCTTTCTTTCTTTTTATGTATTGAAAATGCTTTTAGGAAGCTTGCACTGCATTTCTAATACCCCAAGGTTATTAATTATTTATACTCAATGGGAAAAATGTTACTTAAACTTTCATTTAACCAAAAAAAAATGCTGTGGGGAGAAAAATAATAAAAGCAAGAGAGAGAGATTAGGTAGGAATACCAACTACCATTAATGACTAATCCTGAAAACATTCATTTTTTACCACTATCCATCGTAGTCTTGCTGGTAATTCTGATAGGACTCCTCACCAAGTAGCTCAGGGTATCCTTAAGTTTCTGCTAGGAGAAGCCTGTGGGATCACCCATGAAAACAATAACAATTTTCAAACAATGGCAAAAGTTGCCCCCGAGGAATTTGGGATGGAGCTTTCAAATACACACATGTGACCTTAAGAGAAGAAAGAGCAATTTAAAATTAATGAAACAAGTGTATTCAATTGACATAGACAGCCTCTCCACCGCAAGGCAAAGGGCAGGCTCGAACGCTGGCTCCTGCCATGTGCCGTGATCCCCATGTTCTTAGCCCACGCTCCTGGGCTCTCTGCCAGGTGTTGCACATAGCCAGAGCATCCTCTCAAGCACACAAGAAGCCACACTCATACCACACAGGCCACAGGAGCAAAGGTTTGGGCCAGCACTTTCACAGGCTCTGTCCCTCAGCAAAGCTTGGGAGCTCCCAAGCCTGTGCCTGCACCTATGTTTATGTGCAAACAGCCCCAGTGTTGGGCCAACTTGAACTCAAGAACAGGCTCAGACACATGCTTAATTCATGGTCTAGACAAAACCTGAGGCTCTTTCTGAAAACAGTACCCTTTCTTCTTTGGCACTCCTGCCTGGAACTCTCTGTCTCAGGTTCGATTTACAAACCTCCCTTTAACTGGCAGAGTTGATGCAAACAAGAGATCCCTGCTAAAACTGTGAGACTGCTGTCTTCCATGATCATTTCTCTACCTGAGCAAGAGCCACACCATTAGGCTTCAGGGAGGAGACACCACTCCCCAAGGAGAGATGTCTGCAGACCCTTTGAATCACTGTCAAGGGAGATGAGGATAAGGTCTCATTTCCCTTATTCCCTTCCAATTATCTGCTGGCGTTTCTTTCCCTTGCAAAACAAATTTTGTGGGTACAGTAAAAAAATGGTTTAGCACACTAGATGCATTTCTAAATTCAAAGTGGAAAAAGTATTTCCCTATAAAATTATGTTTGTTCTCAGGAAAATGATAGCATCCTCTCCATGTGCCCTCATAAACCTACAAACACCAAAGCATACGCTTCACCAAGAGAGAGAAAGGTTCCATTATTTTAAGCACATAAAATTGTAATGGGACAGCTCACAGGAGTGAAGTCAAACATACACTTCAGTACCTTCAGCATTGGGTCCTTGCCTGTGGCAGAACATGACCATGATGTCAGCATGCAATTAGATAAAAATGACACTATTTTAGTTCAGTTCACAGTCTCTCTTTCCTTTTTTGAGCAGAGCACTCTGTAGCCTTCAATTTGTCCCCTCATCCCTGTAATCTGTTTAGCTTATCTGGCCTCTCAGGTTGAGCAGGGAGGAGGCTGCAGTCTTCCCTGTGGTGATGCTCAGCCAGCATCAACCATCCCCCTTCATAATTCGAGCTCTCCCCACTCCCTAGGAAAGATGATTAAAACAAAGGTCCCGCTGAAAGATGACACCAAATTTCACTTCAAATGGGTATTCCCCACTGCTGTGAGGAAGGCATGAGTATGTGCAAGGGATTCAGGACAAATCACTCACAACCCCTTACAGACTGAACAGACTTTTTTATTTTTTCACTGTGCTTAATGATGTACACCAGCATGAGGAAAATGACCTTGGTGGCCTGCTGCAATTCCAACACTCCCTGACAGCAGCCTGTGCACCAGTATTTGGTGAAAAGAAAGCATCGTCGCTTCCTCCTAGATTTGCTGGCATTAATACTAAGGCTGCAGCTGGGGTCAGGGTCCCAGAACAGCAAATATTTTGCAGCACATCCCTGCTCCAGTGAGCTTAGGGACAAAGTAGGCAAGGCCAGACACAATTACTCTAACTGCAGATTGAGTCAGTGAGAAAGCCAGAGCAGGATCCAGACCATGCAGCTCTCAGTTTCCCTGCCTCCACCGCAATCTCCAAATGCAGCTTCAGATTAGAGTTCTTCAGCTGCACAGTAATAGGCAATGCTGTCAGCAGAATAGCATGGCAGTCTTCTAGCAATAAGAGACAAGGTCCTCACAAGTTCCCAGCAGCTCATACTGTAGTAAAAAAAATACCCATAGTAGTCCAGGAGCCAGATTTCAAGGAAGGGTTACACACAGGGATTGTTGTGGGACACCACACCTTCACACTTCATGAGATGCACACTTTTAAAATTCACATCTTTTTCTGTGAATTTTAATTCACAGGATTATGTTTCTACTTTTTTAATGAAGAGTTTGAATCAATTATCAATTGCTTAAATCTGATGACAATACCTAAGAAAAAGGTAGTCACAGGCAATACCTGTTAATTTGAAGCCCCAGCTGCAAACCTGTACCCATGGTGCTGTAAAAGCTCACTGACCCAGCCCTGTGAGTTTATGATCTACTCCTTGCTGGATGTTCTCAGCTACTCAGATCAGTCAGGAATACCTTTTGGATGATTACTGCCCAACTCATTTTCAGCTGCATGGGTGAGGCTGAGGGCATGGTCCAGCCTAGTCCTAAGTCTGGTTTACCCTGACAGAAGCTGGTGGAGAATTCATTCTCCCAGAGAAGTGACAGGTAGTTGAGGGCCATAAAAGCTTCCACTACCTGAGCTTGATCAGCCAAACACAGCTGAAGTCAAGAGATGTGAAACAGCATTGCTGTCCTGAGTGTATCCTGGAGCATACTGGTGCTCCTTAAATGCCATAGGATGCTTGGAGAAGGAGAAGTCTGCCAAGAAAATTGTTCTGAAAACACCCTAAATAAATTCTACTCCTAAAAATTGTTGAAGATGACATTCATGAATTATCTAGCTGACTTCATAGAGGGCAAAGCAGATTACACCAAAGGTTTAAAATAAATTATTAAATCATTTGAATTCAAAATTTTAGATCAAGCCATGATGCCATGTTCTGGCTCATCTCAAAAATTAGCCCTGCCCATCAAAAGAGTGCCCTAAAAATATTCTGCTTTTCTTTCTTTACAAATGTTATCCCAGTACTATACACTGTTATTTTCTGGTAGATATTGTCAATAAGAGAAAAACAAAGCCATCAAAACAATAAAAAGAACATCAAAATCAAAGCACATAAAAATCAAACTCTATCAGTTCAGAATTCCTATTTTTGATAATTGTATTTTCTATTAGAGACTAAATACTGACCAAGAGTATTTTTTCTTCTAATGTTGTGAATTAAAATTTCATTTGACATTTATTAAAAATAGATGCATTGTCTGCTTTTCAAATAAGTGTAATTTCATCATATTTTGATGGGCTAAATCTACAAATATATTATCCAAACAATACTTACCTGTCATTGCATCTTTATTACCTTCTCTGTCTGAAGCCTGCTTACTCAGTCTTTACACCGGAGATTTCAGCAGCGGAAAATGCTCTAGTTTTGGGCTTTAGTCTGTTCTAAAAAGTTTGAACAAAGCAGCCCTTGAGGCCATGTACTTCTTAAAGAGTTTAAAAAGCCCAATGGGCCTCCTAACTTACTCTGCAACAAGTCATATCCCATGAAGAAACTCACTTCTGTACAACACCAAAACAGGGCTAGATTAAAGAAAAGGAAAGAAAAAGAGCAGGGTCCCCTGCTGCTCTGTCTGGCCAGAATCATGTCTTTTACTGCCCATATCCTCTAAAGAAACGATGCTCTCATGATATATTACCCTAATACATCACCAAGTGACAGTTTTCTCATGATACTGTATCCTCAAAGATGTGATGCATGCCAGAAGCAGCGACAGGAGATCTCAGCTGGGGGAGAGAAAGGGGAAGGGTTTCTTATTTTCTTTCAAATGTTTAAGCTACACTTTGGGGTTTTCTAATGTTATTTTGAGAGGAAAACCCCTGTCAATCGAAGCTTCATAATCCAGAGGACTCCTAGAAGTTTTGCAGTACAGCTTTTAAACCAGAAAGCACCAGAAAAAAACAGTCTCTTCATTTAATTGAAGCAAGTTTTGAAATAGGACCAAAACGCTTGAGGAACAACAAGCAAATAAAAATAGTAGCCCAAAAGAAAGAAGCAACAAGAGTCTGGTTTCTATTATGAAATTATTTAGGCAAAAGGCCTCCAGACACTGCTGTTTTAATGAACTTGCAAGGAAACTGAGAACTGACCCTGAATTTGTTTTCTTACATGATCTTGCCTGTGCTACGCAGTGGTTTTAGAAAATAAAAAAAGGTTCTTCACAGCAGTCTGCAGAGAGAAGGCACAGCCTTCAACTTGTCAGTCAGCATAGAGAAGAGTGGGAAGAGACAAGGAGAAAGAGCATTTCAAGCAGGACCCCTCAGAGTAGGCAAAAGCTTCCAGGGTCTTTTAATGCTACCTTCAACTCACAAAGGCTCACTCATTTTTGCTGCAACTGCTGCTTGGCTGCTAGCAAAATCTTGTAGGGGCCATGGTAATCCTGGGTCATGAGCAACTCACAGCAGGCATCACCCTCAAGATGTCTTCATCCAGCTGCTGCCAGCAAAGGAAGGCTCAGGGTCTTGGGAAAATTAGTCAGGAAAGCTTATGACACTGTGGTGTTTAATTTGACACATCTCACTTCTGTGTGTTTCTGCTTCGTATCTACTGAAACTTCCTTGCTTCCATCAGATGCAAAGAAGAAAGGTAGAATAAGCTTTCCTTTGTTGTGATTAATCACACTGCCAAATTTAGTAAGATTGTGCCTTTCAAAACTTCAGCCAACACTGTAGCTAATAGGAGAAATAGCATATTTTGACTTGTGGACTAAGAAAAAGTGATATGGAAGTCATTGAGAAGAAACTAAAAGCCAAAGCTGTCAATGTCACTTTCACAGTCTTTGAGCTGACTTTGACCATATTTTGTGGCCTGGTCATGGCTGCTTTTGGGTGAGATGTAACAGCCCTCAATCACAGCAGTGATCACTTAGCCACATAACAATACCACTGCAGTCAATGAAACCACCCATGAGAACTTGGAGCTTTGAGTCGAGCTCTTCAGTGCAGACACATGCACAATGCCCTATGCTCTGGGTAGACCCTGTTAATTAAACACTTATTTTTAAATGCTGCTCTGGAAAAAATTTGCTGTCCAAAATAAGAAACTCATCTCGAACAACCACTTTCTTCTTGAAAAATCCAGTGGTTAAAACATGTTTTTGCATAATCATAGCCCTGCAGGGACAGTTCTCACTTCTGAAAAGCAAATTCCCTTCTCTCTGTTTTGCACATGTACAAACAAACAGATTCTGGAATGTCCAAATTTTGCAAATCTCTAATATAATAATACATTGAATAGAAACCATACAAGCAGGTTTTTTTTTTTTTCCTCAGCCTGTGTTCCCTTCACTCCTTCCTTTCCCCTGCCCCACTTGCACTGCGGGAAGTAAAAAAAATACCTGTTTCTGACAAGTAAATGGAGCTGACATTAGAGCGAAGCTTGAAGGTGAACAGGGTATGCACAAGTCATTTGTCATCTTGACAAAGTGAGATTTGGTCACCAGTGGGACACTTGAAAGACATCTGAACAGTTGGCCTTGACCACCAGCATTTCTTACAGCTTATAAAGGGACCCATGGGACCAAGAACACAACTTGCTTTTGGAAGTGACTCCTGCAGTGGTACCTCTTGATAGATGTAAAGGCAGTGTGATATATCAGGTGCCATTAAGATCTTTGCTAGCAGGTTCTATTTACATAAGTATGGAGTGTAGATAGCATCTTGTTAACCCAATTAATGAGACTCAAATGTCAGGAAACAGATTATGCCTGGCTCAAAGTCCACAGTGCTCTGAAGGCAGACAGACATGATTTCATTGTGTGGGACAGAACTGTTCTCTTTGAGTGAGAACTCAGGCAGCAATCCTTCTACCTGGATAGCTAGGGGAGACAGAAAGATGATCTGAAATCCAAAAGTTTCACGCCTTTAGCACAAGAAGGGCTCTTTATGATGAGAGACTCAAGTGTCGTGTAAAACAGAGAACCTGCAGCTGAACCGAGGAAAACTAAAAAAGTATCCGCTTGAGGTCTTGGAAACTTAATTTTTTATTAACTGTACCTTCTTCTGCAATTAGAGAAAGTCCTTGTTGCCAAGTTACAGCCAGGTCTGGATTAGAAGAGAAACACTGCTTCATCCAGCCTGTCCACACTGCTGTGTTTTACATGGGCAATTGAAACGTACTTCTCTACCCTAGAGAAGAGGGGGAAATTTCCTGACCAAGATGAGATCACTAATCTCTTCATCAGTGACTCTTGACATACTGCTTTATACAATAAACTGCTGTTCTCCCCCAGCCTCCAACTATTAAGCTCTATGATATAGAAGCAGATGCTCCTGTCACCCAGGTCAGAGCAGTGAACCCTGAATGGCACAGCATGAGGTGCTTGGCCCCAAAACAGAGGGGAGGTTTAGGGAAAAGCCTTGTACTCAGCAACTGCTGTCAGCTTTCTGCTCGGCGTGATGGCTCTAAGGAATTTCTGGTCAGAGCTTTCTTCTCAATGGAGGAAGACAGAAAGCATGGGCTGCCTGGGCCAGCAGCCCAACCTGAGCACCACTCAGCGGGTTAACCTAAATCCTAACTCCTCCGGTGGGAACAGTACCTTGTGGCCACAGTCACAAGTTGTCTACAAACACACAGGAGTCATATTAATTCTCCAGAAGACACTTCAAATCCTTCTAAACCTCTGGTTCCAGAGCCACACATAACTTTCCTGAAGTCACATCGCATCCATATCCCCTCCTGCCCGCAGTCCTTGTGCCCACTGAACAGGCTTGGAGCTGCCTATTTGTCTCTCCAAAAGGCTACCTTCCAGTGAAACTCCCTTTTCTGGTACATTATTTGCTTCCTTTTCCCCTTTTTTGGCTTCTACCTTTTCTATTTTTCTGTATGTGGACTAGTTTAATTATTTCAAAAAACCCCCGATGATATCAAAGATACTCATTTTATACTAAAATGATTATACAAAGTTTTAGGCAGCAAATATGTATGCCTCATGTAACAAGTGCATTAAACCATTCAAGTTTCTTACTATTGTAGCCTCCAGTTCTAGATATTTTATACATTTCAGCTTCAGATTGATTTTTGGGTCAAATTATTTTTTCTTGATGATTGAAAACCTTGCCAAGTTAAACTGAGCATACACAGGTATTTTCTTAGAAACCATGCAAATTGCAGACTTCTTCAGTTTCCTCTGCATTTTCATGCTAAACAAGTTCTGGCTCAGTATCAATGCATTCTGCTGCATCTTAAATGTCTACATCAACAATTTCCTCCAGAAATGCTTCAAGACTATAGATCATGGACAGATTATGCCTCAAACATTCATCTGTTAAAAAGGTTCCTTACACTACCAGACCCCCAACATTTTAAGGTGCAGCAATTTTAATTTTCCAGCATTTTTTATCCACTGCACTTACAAACATCCACCAAGCCTTGGTTTATAGGCTAAAGAACTTGCATGTTTTGCATTTCATCTGCCAAAATAATTTCATTCATTTATTTGAATCAAAAGGATTTTTCAAATTGAATCACCAGGCTAGCTATCCCCAGGACTGTTTGGGTAGAAGGGTAAAATGCCACGTATGAAAATTATCATCTGTGCACTGTCATGTACAGAAAAAAAATATTCTCTGTAACAAGCAAATGATCAACAGCCTCCCTGTAGCAGGAGAGCCTTCTGGTTTATCAGTGTTTTAGGTCTTACAGGCAATCCTTCAGCTAACAGCCTTATCTCAAAACAAGCCACCCTGCCTGGTTCCTTCCTGCCCCAGTGGTTTCTAGGTGACACAACCTCAGGATGTCGCACTAACTGGCACAATCAGATCATAATCACTATGTAGCCCTAGAGCAATAATTTATCAACTCTTCTCCATCTCTCTCAAACCATACCTCAACTGTACATCCAGACATAAAAAAGAACAAGGAGACAATCTCAGGACAACTAAGGTCTCTTATTCTTTACCCACTAATAAATCCTAAGACAAAATAGAAAACCAAATGCAAATGTATGAGTCTAGCTGGCCATCAGAACACATTTTGATGATTCCAAGCCTTGGGAAACTCCCATTTCCTATTGAAGCCTCTTAATATAACTGAACATAAACATGTCAGAAGCAGGTAAAAAAACAAACCCCAAACAAGGAAACATAATACAAAACACATAGACTTCTAGCGGATGAGCTGTCAGAAATCTGATTTTCCTGGCCAGGGCTTTGCAACATATTTGTTTCCATCCCCCTGGTTATGGAGGAGTGCAAGGTGCTGCTGCCATGGCTCAAGCAAGATGTTTAGCTGTGAAAGAGGATTTGAGCCATACCATGGTCTTATGGGGAAAGGAGCAGCTGATCCTGCAGCCAACAGAGGAGCATGGGGTTACACTGAGCACGCCTGAGCTGCCCAGGGCTGAGCTATACCTGGTTTTCAGTGTGAAGCAGAAATGGCAATCTTCAGCTTCTCAAGTCTTACAGGAAGTTTCAATACTGCGTGCTGAGGTTTACACATACTTTAGGCTGCATGGCTACCCGGTGACCGACTGCCAATGCCCTATGTGAACTAGAGGACCTCTGGAGCAAAATGCAGTGCAACCAGGTCAGCAGAGCTCTGAGGCAGAGTTAAAGATGGCTTCACTCAATCTCATTTCATCACATCCCCATCCTTAGTTCTCACAAGAATAAATATCTCAACTCTAATGCTGTTTCACAGTACTGCCTTTTGCCATAGCAGTTCCCAGCACACACGTACAATGTTTCCCTCTCTGAAAAATCTGGGATACAAGACAGAAAATGAAAACTATAGCCAGGAGGTTGATGTGTAGAATGGATGACAAGTAAAAAGCATGAAAATAATAGACAATGCATGAAGACAAGTTATTTTCTCAGCAAGGTGGTGGTACACAGTCCTAATTTAACACCAGATTCTGGATTACTATCTAGAGCAAGTGGATTCTAGACATGAGGAAAAAAAAAAAAGCCAGGAAAAAAGTCTAATAAATAATGGAGAGGCAGACAAAAAGTATATTAAATTCAGGTGTCAGCACACAAGGTCAGCTTCTGGGGATGATAAGGGATGAGATCCATGCTGTACTTGGATCCAGAGCTCAGCACTTGATTCAGCTGGATACAAAACACTGCACAGAGCTCGATCGGCCAAACTGTCAGACTAGGAATTTTTTAGCTGCAGCTTAATGCATAAGATGAAGAGGCCAGGAGGCCTAAGAGGAAGTAATCACACCAGTTATTAGGTACACTATAAGCAAGTACCAGTATGATAGTCATGTTAATAGTAGCAATACATGTAAAAGCTTTTATGTAATATTTGGTTTGTTTCTTCACAATGGCCTTTTATTTGACCATAAGTTCAATATAAAGAGGTTGCATTTTCATTTTGATTTCTTTTGGTTGTTTTTTAATATTTTTCTTCCCTCAAAGTTTTCTATTAAATCATGATGGGGAAATAAAACCAGATATTTGGTAGGGAAAAAATATCTCATTTTTATACAGCAGCACAAAGCAGAGCAGCAGAAGTATTGACACTGTGAGCCATTCACTTATAGAACCATAATTCTTGAAAGGACCATTAACAACTCAGTGGAAGAAACTTGAAAGCTAATAAAAACTATATACAGGTAACCGTATTCTTTGAAAATGCCATTTTGATATTGGACCAGCTCTTTAATAATGTTTTTCTTATTGGCAATAAAAAAGTGTCTTAACTTAGGCTGATCCAGTTTGCGCTTATTGTAGATGCATTCCAAAGACATTTGCAAGTTATATTACATTTTTCCCTTTAGTTTACGGCATTTTTGTGCCCTTCATACTTTTCCATGTATTATTTATACATATTATTTTGTATTTAAGATATCTGATCCTTTAATTACACCAAAGAGAATCTCATTTTCATACATGATGGATTGGATCTTCATCATCATTACAGTGACATATCACCAGCTCTCTTCCAGGAGGGTTTTGCCAAGACCTATAATCAGTTCAGCACTGTGTGCATATGTGTATTTGCTCAGTGCAGCTGACTATGTTAGAAATGTGCAAGTAGTGAACTCTTCACTAGCCCATGTGGTCTGAGAAAAACATGAAATAGCTTCTTCCAGCCTGCAGATTTCCAGAAAGGCTTCATCATAAGCTGTTACACATGACTGTGTACAACATCCCCAAAATAATTGTCACGACAAAGCAGAGTGATCTATAGGCCAACATACCTGTGCAGGGATGTGCCACAGTCTGAGGCAGCTCTTGGACATGAAGTGCAGAAAGCGGACATCAAAAGGTCCACAGATGGCACAGACACAACAAACAATACTATACAATCCATGCTTATTCCCCAGAGGAGGAAATCAGATGAGAGTTGCATGTGGTACCACTTGACCAGGGTGGGCATACCTGTATATGGAACTAAACTGACTTCAACATCCCTCAAAACTGCTGATGGAAGCTTTAAGGATCAAGCCAGGGTAACTATACCACAGACAGTTTGTCAGGCAGGTCAAACTCTTGTTTCACAGGTGTTTTGCATGAATTAAGAACAACTACAGGTGAACCTACCAGAATCATCCTCCAGAAGAGCCTACCAAAGCAATGACAATCTACCTCTGGGTCTTGATCCAAGTCACCTCTCTCTTGCAAGACCTCCTTCATATATACATATATATATACATATTTATACATACATTTCTTTAGTTTCTATGACAAAGCACATATGGGACACCCTGCTGCACCAGACATAGCGTTATGTCTGGCTTTTGTTTTCAGGGTTTGTTTTTTGTGTTGGGGGGTTTTGGGAATTTTCATTTAAGAGATTACATATACATCGGTATTTGGGGAAAAAAAAAAAAAGTAATAAAACTTTCATCATGTTGGAGCATGTTTGGGTTTCAGGAACCCTTCATGCACCGACCAAAAAAACATTCTCTCGTTTAGAGTAATATGGGGGTGAAAACTATCAGTACACTACTGTATCATAGGCTTTTTTGTCTCTCTGTTTATTATTTTTGTGGGTGAAGAGAAAGCTGATTGTATTATACAGTAATAAAGACCAAGAATATTTAAATTGAAAGAAGATGCAGTCTTGACAGACTCTGTAGCTGATGTATGTAAACTATTGAAATTAAATTAAATAAAATAGGTATGAAAGAATTGTTTGATGATTTTTTGTTTGGTTTTTAATATGCACTACTCCACTAAAAGTCATCTGGGCTGCATTATACCTTGAAGCAACAACAATTGAATCCTCATGTACTAGAACACTGCCATCTTCACTGAACATGTGTCAAACACTTGCTCTCAGGCTAGCTACGTGCTTTTAACTTGTGCACTGTGCCACAGAAATCAGCTCATCTATAGGTAAAGGACCGCAGCATATCTAGTAGCTGTTTTGCTTTAGTCTACAATGAGGACATGGTTTTTAGGATTGGGCTTCTTTTTGGCTGTGTGTGTGTGCATGCAGGGAGGAACAAATGCCTTTCTCTTCAGTTTTTTGTTTGCTTGCACTTGGTTTCACCAATTTATTAGTTCAAGCTAGGCAGAACACTAGGTCTTAAAATGACAAATTTAACATAATTTTTTATGAGCAAAAAACTGCTCATTTGGATTTAAAAGAGGAAATTTAAACTACAGAATTATGTTTCATGCTGAATAAAACTTACGGCAATCAAAGCTCCGATTTCTAGTTTCCTGAGCTTCTGTCTCCAAACTTTTCTCAGCTTTCCAACACTTGGTTATCCTTTCTGGCTCATATTTATTTCCTTCTGGTCTGGATTTAGGTGATAAAAGGTTGAGACATATGATTACCACTCCTCAGGTGCAAATGGTAAGTTTGAGACACAAGCATGAGGGAAGGGGGAGGAGAAAAGGTGGGGAAAATGCATCTAGTTTAGATGTGGTTTGTCAAGATTACTACTGGCTTTTATCAGCTATTTCTTGACACAACTCACTTTGTTCTAAACTATGCTGGGGGAAAAAAAGATAATGAAACACCTTTTCTCCCCACAAAAACCATACAAAAACTCAAATAATTCATTCTCTTAAAAAAAATTCTAAATGCCCTTGCAACGGCAAGGCCAGCATTAACTGAGGTACACCTATCTATTGCCTTGCAGTTCCTCAGTTCTACCCTGTCCATTTCAGTTGGTATTTTTGGTATGTTCATTTTGAAACTGCATACACCACTGGCCAATGGATACATTATTCTTGGATCCCTGCTTGCTTCTGGCGAGGTGTTCAGGGTCCATGGAGATGATGACAAATGAGCATGAAATGACATGGCTCTCCACACCACTGCTGGCACCACCACCTGTCATCATTGTCACTGCTGAGCTCATCTCACCTTCAAAAAACTCAGCACTCAGAACTTGAACTCAGGCTAAGTTAATTCTGTGGTCTTTTTACATTCTCGCCCTATAATTATGCACAGGTTCTCTTTTCACCTATTTCCGACGGACTGCAGCATTTTTATGTCTTTTCCACGTGTATGTTGAAGCACGTATTTTTGAAATCAAATACCATAATATCAGTTGTGAGCCTACTTCTATTTTGAGTGTTAGATACCTTCCAGCCAAAAAGCTGTACCAACAAAAACTCTGCTGAATTTGATCACTTACCGTACTTGTACCAGAGCTGAACTTAAATACTCCATGCCTGTTTTAAATGATGACAGTCAAATAAAAGAAATGTAATCAAAAATCAAGTCTGTTAATAGCATTTTCCCCTAACATTTCAAAATCCTCAATATACAAAATGTCCCAAACTTACCAAAATGTTCTAGGCTTTCATATTTATGAAGCCTTGTTTGGTTCTACTAACAGAAATTTACTTATGCCTCCACTGTCTTCAGCCCAAAACTTACACATATAACAGAAAAAGATCAGAAATTGTCATACACAACATGTTTGGGCTTCTCAAACTGCACAAAATGTGCAAAGTGCTCCTGTGCATTTAAAAAAAAATCATTTTTCCACAGATGTGGGAGAATAATTTTAGAAGATAATTTTTGCATTAGGTAGTGTAGCTATAATCATTTGCAGTCTTATAGCATTTAATAACTGGAATCAATTTCTCAAAGTGAATCAATATAACTCCATTATGAATACCATCAAGATTATGTATTTTTACCTGTAATCATCATTACCAATTCAGACTAGTTCCCTAAAACACAATTTTTTTTCACTCATCTTCATAATCCACAGTTTCACTACTTTGATTTTCAGAAGCCAAAAAGACTTAAGACATTTTTACTGTTGACCATTAAGCATGACATAATGTCACAGTCTTAGGTTCTCTAACGTTTTTTGTACTGTCAGGGGCCACACCATTATCTGAAATAATAGTTTCCCTTTCTATGACATTTTTTCTTCATAGGGTTGGTTAACTTACTGCCCATCACATCTAGCATTTCCTTTCAGTGTTTACCTTCATCTGATACCCAACTTGCTGCAGCTGAGAGCATTTCCCATCCTTTCATCAGGAAAGTCTTTAGCTATAAACACAGTTGCAATGGGATGCTCAGCCATGGCACGATCAGAAAAACAATTTTCCAGTGCAACTTCTGTGTATCTGTTTTACCCATCAGCTCTAAGTACTTTCTCCAGTGTCTGTGTTTAATGGCATAAAAGGTGAAAGCATTTGAAAGCAGGTACTTTCAGTTGCCTTCAGCCTTCTTTGCTCTTTTCCAGTATCTCAAATCCTATGGAAAACAAGTAGGATGTTATATTTCCAGAGACAGTACATCTCTGAGGAGATGCAGAGCCACAAGGCATTCAGAGTGGAAGTGGGCAGAATACCAGAGCACTCTGGCTCTAACAACATTTTGCAGACAGCAATAGCAAGTTGTAAGGCATACTTCCCCAAACCTCTGGACCATGAAGACACCATTAATTTGTCTTTTGCCCATCCACGCCTCAGAAGAAGCTCAGGAGAGCAGACACACCAAAAACCTGGCATCTGTGCAGCCTGCCTGTTGCCAGAGAGACAGGAAAGAAAATGAGTATGTTCAGATTGTGACTGTGTCATCCACATTCACTTGCAAAGTGGAAGTGCATGAAGTAAAAAGCAATGTCTTTGTAGTCAAACCATTAGACCAGGAGTTAGGAGACCTGAGCTTTCATCAGTCCTACAAGAAATTCCTTGTGGATAAACCACATTCTGTTCTTTGATTATGATGTTTTTCTCTAAAAGGACAAAAACAAAATGGCCATTTGTTGCAGTCAGCTGTAATAATGACAAGTTCTTTGGAGATCAGTGTCACTCATGTTTATGCCATTGCTAAAGTGTGGTAATTGCAAAAGTTCACATTGAAACTATTGTCTTAGAGAAATTAAAAATGACCATTTTTATGGCATTATTAAGACCATTAAGTAGTGACATATAAATTATGAATTTGGGAACTCGAGACTTTTCCCATAGAGGCTTATTCAGCTGGTAGCTTTTGCATGCAGAGCATTACAATGTTTATGAACACACACACACACACCTACACACCCTTAGTCTTACCTGTTTCCTTATATTAAAGGCCAGCATCAGAGCTGTTCCATGCACTCCAACACATTTCATTTTGACAAGCAGGGACATCCAAAGCAGAGCTATCTCACTGTGGGTGCAGTGCTTTTTTATTAGAAAGCATTAGCTATAGTTCAGAAGTGAATGGCTTACCACACACCATATATGGAACCTCCAGCACATGACACTCTATGAGAACTTCTGTATCACCTCAGCTTCTCTTTCCACATGTTAGAGGAAGTGCTCAAGAATGACCAAATCTGGTTTGGTAGCTAAACTTAGCTATCTCTAGGAGATCCCCACTAACATCCCTCTTGTATTCAAGATTCAGGGGTTTGTGTTAACAGTAAAATTCTAAAACAAGAGACAGAAGCTTCCACCAAAGAGGTGTCCACAGACAGCAGTCTGTGCTCTACCTGCTTTGTTTCTGCTCATGTTCCTACCATGGAGATCAGTCCACCCTGTCTCTGCTAGTCAATGAGAAAAGACAACTTTTGGTTTCAGTCTTTCTGCCAAGACTTTCCAGTGGTGTAAAAAGAATTGATTTTGTAATTGCTCTTTGCAGTCTTCATTTCATTATTGCAACTTACTCATAATCCATGAGCTTCTAATGTTTACCAGACATGCTCCTAGAGTACTACCTGTTGCTTTACCCTCCAAAATTATTTAGCCTGTTAAGATAAAGCCAGAGATAATTTTGCTTATGCTTCCTCTCATTCCCTCTTACTAGGATGCATCCGCATGCTCCACAGGACAGTCTGCAAAGTTCTGTCTAACACTTGGTGATACAGTTCCTGCATTTCAGTTCTGTGTCCTCTAATCTGTGTGATGGGCAGAGTCCTGGAAGAGCGTTAATAGAATCATGGAATGGTTTGGATTAGAGGGACCCCAAAGATCACCTAGTTCCAAACCTCAGACCATGGACAGGGATGCCACCCATTAGATCAGGTTGTTCAGGACCCCCATCCCTGGCCTTGGACATTGCCAGGGATGTGGCATCCAGAGTTACTTAGATATTCCTCTTCATCACAGAGCTGTTCAGATTTCCATAACTTGTGTTGTTATTTATGGCAGCCTGTGGTCATGGAACTGCATCACCACTAAGGAAGACATGCTGTAATCCAATCTGCAATTTCAGTGACTCTTTACTGGTGTTTTTAATATAGGTGCCCTCTGCTGAATTTTCTGTCATCTCCCAAACAGCAATTACTTCCTTTCTGTAACAGCTGATCAAGCTCTCTTTTTAATTGCTCACTTCTTACAGTATGAACATCCATCAGGTTTGCCCTTGAAGAGTATGATCACTCTTCCAGAAAAAGTTCCTCACTGAATTGTTATTAAACAATCAATATTTCCAGTTGAATGTAAGGCAATCTGGTTTTCTATTCCCTCCTGGTCACAAATCACCCCATTTTTTCTTTTGTTTCCTCTTTCCCTAGACCTCTTAAAATTGATCTTTTCCCTTGTGCCAGGCCTAAACAAAGATTTCAGCAACAGGCAGTCCAATAAGTCAATGCTTTGGATGTCGCACAGCATTAAAGCCAGTATCTCAAAACTGGTTTTCATCTCCTTTACCAAGCCTCCCAGCTTCCAACTCAAGAAACAGAGATTGCATTTATCCTTTGGCAGAAATAAAAACGAGTGTAGCCAGGGCAGGTAACTGCAGTAACTCACTAGGCATCTGTGCACTTAATAAAACAAAGTGTTCTCCTGGCACAGAAGGGAGCCAAATGCCCTCAGCTGCCATTTCACTAAAGTAAGCCCTGCAAACCACAGGGATTTAGAGTTCTTACATCCAATGCTTTTTGCAGTTCTTCATGCTCGCACACTAAAAGGGTGCTCATTGATTTAATAAAGCCAAGGTCTAGAGAGATCTATAAATACAAGTGTTTTACCCTCATGCATTATTGCCCTGATGCCCAAGACTGAACTTCTGCTCTTTCACAGATAAATTGCTTCCTCGCTGGTTAACACCAGCTTCCATTAGCAAAAGTGGTGGCAGACATATTTGGGAAGGTGATCCATGATAAAACACAGCTTCGTCTCTCTTTTTGTTTTCCCTTTGATTTCTTTACTTGCCACATCCCATGCTCCTCTTTTTCCCATCCGACTCTGCTCAGAAGAAGTCAATAAGGTATTCTTTATCAATATTACCTAAAAAGTTATCAGTGATCTCACCTAAAATCTACTGAACTCAGTGCAGTGACAGATATCAGCCTCGAGAGGTTCAAGATGATCTTGATCCTACAGTTGCCAAATTTGCCTTCTAAAAGGCAGTCTGAAACAATTCTTTACATCTTTTATAGACTTACAATAATAATAACAGCAATGATATTAGGGGGAGAGGGTGTGTTGATATTTCAGTCCTAAAGTAGAACACGTTCTGTACATTCAGCTACTCTCTAAATTCCAAAATGTAAAACATAGTGCTTTCTGGCCTATACTTTCCTTTGTATTCAACGGCAAATTAAGGTTTACGGCTTTTATTTTAAAATATCATAGGAAGTTTTATTTAGAATGACTGTTTTACAATAACTCCTAGGCCTTGGCTTGTCCAACTGAACTGCTCCCAAAAATGCTTAACTCTGAAACAGAATGACAAGGAAGCGGAATGTTTCTTCTCAAAATGTATATCAGCTAGCAGCACCATTAACTGCTGAACTCCCAGCACAGCAGGCAAAGCACTCTGACAAAAGCATCACTTGTCCTTTCACTGTCATGTTATTACAGCACATACAGTCAACATTGCTGCCTTCACCTTGCACCCTTGTGGAGTTCCTCACCCACTGGGATTGTGACAGGGACCAGGTGGGAGCTCAAAGCAGCAGCGTTTCCAAACTTTACCTTTCCTTCTTTTTGCTGAGCTACAAGCAAAGACTTCTGGATGCACCCTCAACTCTGTGAAAGTTCTCCCCACAAATTCACATGGCAAACATCACAACATCCTGAAATAAAGTCATGTACAACTTTATGCCCAGGTTTTAAAGTCAAAGAAATGATTGCCAGGTCATGTATTGTGTTACTTTCAATTAGCTCAGCTCTGAGATAACCTTGTGTTACATAAAGGCAACAAAGTCACCCAAGATTTGATTATCTGAAACATTCCTCTCTGTGCAGTTACATTTAGTACATGTCAGGATGTTCTTACTAGCTGAAATACACACTTACCAGGCAAACACACATTATACAGGGGTTGTCTGTGATAAAAGGTATCTGCAAAATTTCCCCTTCATTTTCACATTTTGCAACCGATCCTGAAATAGAAATAAAAATTTTAAAATACTAGCATATTTCATTTCACCCTGACAGTTTTGGAAACTATCATAGTCACACTCACATTTAACCCTTGCTCCATTCCTAGCCCTCGATTTTAAACCCTGCTGTAATTTGCCCAATTTAATCAGGCAAGGACATTCAGCATTTCTGCAAGATTCTACACAGAACAGGGAAATGAGTGGCCTTTCATTGTCGCACAAACCTAGACTTTCTTTGTGCCCCAGTTATAGCAAAGGACACTTTTTCTTCTCTCAGATGACGTGTGGAGAATAACGAGTACTCCATGCAAAGCAGGGTACGTTTATAACGATAGATCCAGAGCTCACTGAAATCAGCAGAAAGCTGTCCATTGCACTCTGAGGACTTGGACCAGCACAAGCCCTAAACCAAGCATCCTTTTAATGCACGGCAACCACTTGGCAAATGAGTCAAAATTAGCAGGCTGACTGTCAAGCAGAATCAAATTAGGAAACCCTTTACGGCCCTAATGCTGATTAGTCGGTATTCTGTCATGCTGGAATCACTCCTCAAAGTCTAATGGCTCCTCGCTTGCGCTAGAATTTGATTCTGCGTTTCCCTCCATGCCCCAGATCTCAAGAAGATAAAACCCTCGAGGGGAAACAGGGAGAATGGGGAGGAGGAAGAAAAGGAACAAGAAAACCTTTGGGGGGGTGGGGGGGCAGAGAGGCACAGTTGCTGTGCTCTCCTGCCCCGAACCACGCGGGTACACCTCGGGCCGCCCTTCCCGCGCAATGCCACCCGGCGCAGGTGGGCCCCGCGCAGCCCGCGCCCCGCCGTACCTGTGAGCAGGGAGGAGGCCGGCGCCCCGGGCAGGCACAGGACGCCCAGCAGGACGGCGGCGGAGGCCGGGCTGAGGCGCGGGGCCGCCGGCCAGCCCCCGCCGAGCCGCGGCATCGTCCCGGGGGTGCCGCTGCCCACCCGCCGGCTGCGGGGCAGGGTCCGGGACGCGCCGTCGGGTGGCGGAGCCCGCCCACCCCCGGCACGCCCGCCCCAGCACCGACCCCCGGCGCCGGGCAGCGGCGGGGGGGTGGGGAGCAGGACGGGAGACCGCGGCCCGCCGGGGAGTCCCACCCCACGGCGGCACCGGGGGAGGGGACTGTGGGTGCGGGGAAAGCAGCTGTCAGCGCCTGCCCCTCGGCCCCGCACCCCCTCTTTCTATCACCCCCCTCCCTTGCCCGCATCCCTTCTTATACCTTCCTCTCCCCATAGTCCCTCCTCCGGCACCCCCCGGCCCCCATGCCTCCCTCCCCCCCGGCGCACACACGCACAGACAGGCTGCCAGCCCCAGACCCCGTTTCCCTGCCGGGAGATGCCCGGCCACTCCCTCCCTGGCCCCGCCGAGCACCTCCCGGCCCGGCAGCGGCGTCGGGGGGCTGCGCCCGCGGCCGCTCTGCGGGAGGGGCGAGGGAAAGGGAGAGGATCGAGGAGAAGAGGAGGAAAGAAGAAGAGGAGGAAAAGGTAGAAGAGGAGTAGCAGGGGAGGAAATGCGGATCTTCGGGACAGGGCCGGGGTACCTGGACAGAGCGCGGCGTCTCCGGCTGCCTCCGGCGGGCTCGTCCCCGGCTTATGTCAGCGCCCTTCGTGCTGCGGGCGCTTTTGCCAGCCGCCAGCGAGCGGCGAGAGGGAAGGAGGGAAAGAAGGAAGGAAGGAAGGAAGGGAGGGAGCGAAGGGTCGGAGGCTGTCCGCCGGGAGCTCCGCGAAGGGGCTCCGCTCCCCGGCTGCCCGCCCGGCCGGGGCCGCTGATCTCCGCTCGCCTCCCTCTCCCGCCGCAGCCGCAGCCGGCCACGCACCGAAGGGGCTCCCTCCGGCCCTCCTCGCCCGGCTCCGGGGCTGCCTCTCCCCCTCGGGGCGCCCGGAGCCCGGCACGGCGCGGGCTCGGCCGAGGGGCCGGGGAGCGGCCGGGGGGCAGCTCCCGGGTCCGCACTGTCCCTCCCCGAGCCCGGCCCGCCGAGCAGTTCCTTCGGCCCATCGCTCCCCCGGTGTAACCTTTGCAGCTCCTCCTTAACACTTGCCATTTGTGGGTCCACGCTTTGTTCTCCCAGGTGTAAACACAGGCAATATTAGCGTTAGACATCACTGACTCGGGATGACACTCGTGGCGTGTGGCAGGAGACACTTCTGTGACAGATCTTCCCGAGCCTGTTTTACAAATCGATTTTTTCCAAACTGTGATGTTTAATTTGGGAAAATGAACACTGTCTGAAATTAACTGGTTTGCCAACAGGCTGGAAAATGCTTTCATACTTCAACACGTTCTTATTTTATGTCTCTGGGGGCTGCATGTGAGCTGTGATTTCCAGAATGCTTACAAATAGTGGAAAATCAGGTGCATGGCAGATTGGTGTATACAGGACTGCTTCAAATACATTTTACTTCCCAGTAAGATGTAAGAGAATTTGATTTGCAAGTTCATTTTGAGAGTAAAACCCAAAAGCCAAGACCTCTGAAAGTCTACACCTTTGCTCTAAAAAGCAAGATACGTACACCTCGCTTTCAACACAACTTGTCACCTACCTTTAGGGTAGAAAGTAAAAGTCCTAAAAGAGCTGAAATTGCACCTATGGGAGGGACTACAGAAAACTGATACCAATCACCTTCTGAACATCACTATCAAAATTCCTCTCCCTGTGGAAGGGAAACCTACTTTTTTCTTCCATCCTCAATCTGTACAGGCTGAAGCTACATAGGAACATAGAATAATTTAGATGCCATTATAAGGCTTTTATATTCCCTAAAAATACAAGTGAGGTTTGAAACTTTCTCCATGCTGTGTAGAATACATTATAAACTCAGTATATAAGAACAATGCATGTAACCTGGAAATATTTTTTTTTCTGGAAAATATAATGTTTACATTTCCATGCATTTTAAACAAAGATAAGCCTGTGGAGGTACATATTATTACACACTACTCCAGAATAGATTTTCACACATCCAGATGTTTTTTCCATTGAAAAGATGTATTGAATCTTCTGGTAAACTGGCCTTTTCTTACTTCTCTATCTGTAATCAGTAGTTACATTTCCCTTTTCTAATTACAGTGCAGCCACAGCCTTTCTAAAGCAACAGCCATAGGAAAAATAAATCTACCCTGATAATTTCTTAAGTGACAGCTACCACAGGAGAGTACTTATATTATCAAATACTTCGAATCTTCTCTTTATGCTGGTCTAAAATCCATTAAATATTAACATCACCCGGTGTGAGAAACACACAAATCACAATGAGGGCATCAAATAACAATCCAGGCATCCAAGTAACAGCAGGGAGCATGCTAAAATAGTCTGGAAAATGCAAAGAGGAGAGTTCTTTACAAAATGAAGACAGGAGGTGACAACAACTGAGCATCACACTCAATCCCTGCCATAATTCATTCACTTAAGACAAATATTTCATGAAATCATACTAAAGCAGAGCAGTCACAAAGCAGTATGTACAGATTTGTGATGTGATTTTCCTTTTTGCATGGAAAGAAACCATTGTCATCATCACTGAAGCACCTTCAGCACACTGATTAGGCCTGAAACATACCTCTGAACATGTGCAGCATAAAAACATTGTCCATGGGGTGAGCTCACTCCGTCTGTGCATCTTCTGTTGCAGCAGTAGTGCTGAGGTGAGGAATTTGCCCATCTTCCTTGCTTGAAGCACCTCCTGAAAAGGGACTTTAGGTCTCCCTATACCATGCCCACTCCACACTTCACTGCTTATTGCTGTCCAGTGGAAGAGCCTGCTGAGGACTAGTGCTGCCTCTGAGTCTCCCTGGTTCCCTATCTCCTCTGTCATCAGGGAAGAGGAGAGATGAGAGAGACACTCATCCTTAGCAGCAGCCTTTGTTGCTTCCTTGATATTGATAATAATGACATATCACAGGGGAAGATCACTCATTTAAATCTCTCATGAAGTAAAACCCAGCCTAGGAGGGAAATACACCATCTTAATCCTCCCCCACCTTAGTTTCACCCACTCAGCGCTACAGGTTTGTCTTGGCTTTTTATCTCTCCCTTACCCACTCTCCCAAGCCTGCCTTATCAGGGATCAGCATCCTTTTTCATTGTAATGTTGTGTTAAGTTTCAAGGTGGGTTGGTAATTTTTTTTTCCTTTTGTATGCCTGTTTAAAGAGGTACTTATTTTCCCAAGCAACATTCAAAGCTGTGGTAGTTTTAGCAAAATCAGAGGGTCACACTGAAAAACGGTGTCCCGCTATCAGATACATACAGAGATTTTGTGCCATGCCAGCAGTTAAAACAGAAGTCATGTCATCAAACCACTTACCTCTTTTGTATAAGCATTACATGGTATCAGTTGTTATTGAAAGGATACGTTCATTAGTTCTATTTAGTGGTCAGCCTTGGCTCTTCCAGCTGATGGAGCAGTAGCTGTTCACAATTACCACTTTGTGTGTAGCTCAGCTCCTTCTCCAGGGATGCTTTCCCAGTGGTCAGCCATAAAAGAATGTCATGGTCACCCAGCACCCACTCTAAAAGAAAAACAAAGCTTTAAGGTTAACAACAGCAACAGTGAAGAAGACAGTGATCACATTCACATTTCTCTTCATGATTTTACTGGCAAGTCAAAATTGCTAGGAGGCCCATTCTTCATGGGCTAGGGAATTCTTCTAGAAGTGGCAGAAGGCAACCATGAGTCATTAAAATTAGCATGTATGGGGTTTTTTTGTTTGGGTTTTTTTTTTGGGTTTTTTTTTTTTTTTTGGGGGGGGGAAGTCGCTTTTCTAGGTCTCGGGCATATGTTGTCCCAGGGTTTCCCTGTGATGCAAGAAAGAGTGCAATAAACACGCTGCATGTACATCAACACTGCAGGTGTCACTGCTTTTATTACTTTTATGTTGTTATATATTATTCTAATACAGTTTCTTTGTGTGTATGAGACTCAGCATAAAGAAGAAAATATGACCCAGATATACACTGTCTTGAAGGCTCTGTAAATTGGCACAACTTGCTGCTTCCAGTTCTGGCTTGCTAAACAACTATGCATTTACAAGGTAGTGAAGGTGGTTTGCATATCTGATCAAGCTTACACATTTCTATTGTTATTAACATCTTGCAAAAGATAAGGAACTCTTGATTCAGTAACTTACACCATCAAAACAAAGGTCAGGGCGAACATATTCACTTTAGTTAGAGGCATGGGTCTGATAAGCTTCAGACCTAAAAATTCTTGCAGAAAGACCTGTAATTTGGGAAAGTGTTTTACTATCATGGTGCATAGGCACACAGCAATTGAGAAGCTCAGTAGTAACTCATAGGATTGTGATGAAGACATGGCACTTTCCTGCAGGAGAGCACCTGGGAGTGTGCAGTTCATTCCTCAGTACTAAGTGGGCTGCAGCCTTTGAAATGTTTTCGTATGTTCATTCATTTCAGTGCTTAATCCTGTTTTAAAGTTAAGAGTATCTACCAGTGTGAACAAACAGTATTTCTTGCACGGCCACTTTTTCTCTAGGAGATGATGTTAAAAAACCTCGAGAGTGGCCTGATTATGTCAAAGAGGTGTTCCTGACAAAGCTCCCCTTCTGCAAAATATTCAGGAAACTTAAATGGATGCAAGCAAGGTTTGGAGACCACACCAACAGGTTTTAAAAATGTAACAGGATTAAAAATCACATATGGTCAAAGTCTTTAAATAAAAGGAAAGTACAAGAAGTATCTAAAATTTACAGTGAGACTTACTTGCATAAATGTTTATAAATTTTATCAAACAACTCATAATTTTGACAGTTTTCCATAAACCCCTGGAACGTGCAAAGCATTTAATTTATTTGTGGCAAGATAAAGATAATGAGCAGCATTTTAAAAGTTTATTAACACAGAAAGTCCTGGCACAGTCATACTTACATACTTCTATTGTTTAAATTATATTTTCTAAGAACTCAAAAAAAAAACTTACAAAAGGGAGCTTCTGATTGCAAAAGCATTCAAAATCATCCTCATCATCTGTATTCATAGAAAAGCAAACCAACCAAACAGCATAAACTAAACTGGATACAAACACCAGCCGTACCTCGAACTGAAAAATGCTTGTGTGCAGCAGAAAATATGGTTCCAATATGGAGACAATAGACTGCTCTAGTAGTCCATATCAAATATACTAAAACAACAACAAAATAAGTAAACTACAGCAGAAATGCTGAGGCCATCCCAATGATGGGATTCCCAGCAAAAGCTGTTCCAGAGGCCACAGGCCAAGCAAACAGAGTAAAGAAGTTATGCTGGTACTCCTTTCTGTTATTTCACTGCTGTAAATAGCTTGCCTTACAGAGATAATAAAAATTATTTTGTGTGAGTTATGTGGGTTTTTGTTACATTTACCCTTGAACATCTGCTGTGTCTGATAAAGGATAAGAGCTAATGAAATCACAGAAAGAGTGGCATACATGAAGTACTTCTTTGTTTTCAATTTGTGAGACAAACCAAACCCTGCATTTTGCCTGCCTGTTCTACTACCTCATGAGCGCAACAAACAAGGAGTACTCAAGAAACAGTCTATAAAATGGAAGATAGATTGATTGATTAATTGATTGATTGCAGATGAGTATGGATCTTCAGTCTGTACTAGAGAGGTTCTTTACCCACCCCCTGCCTCTGCAAAAGACAAAATATGCTTATTGTGACAGTAGACTGTTCCTTCCGGCCAGGATCCAGTTGATAAGCAGCTGCCTCTACCCAGCACAGAAAGGCAAAGGCTGGCGTTTTTGCTGAAGACAAGTGTCCATGGCATGCAGGCTGTAAGACCATCGCTTCACCTACTAAGAGTGTACCCCATGAGTCCATTCCTCTTGCTGCTGGTCTCCTTCACAGCAGAATTTCTCCCAGGACTGTTTTCCCTTTTGAACGACAACCAAACGCTTAAAAACTCAGAGGCGAGGTTTGAGGAACGAAATACATCGAGTCGGAGCCTCCTCTCCTTCCCGTGGGTGCCCTCATTCGCACCCAAGCGGGCGACAGGAGGCTCGCTGAATTTCAAGCCGCTCGCAGCGACCGCGCGGCGGGCCGGGCGCTGTGCGGCGCCGCCGCCGGCAGGTGGCGCAGTTGGGAGCGCCGAGCCCCGGGAGGGACGAGCCGGAGCCGCTTCCACGATTATCCCGAGGCACGGGTCCGCTTGGAGCGAGAGAGAGGATCCGTGCGCCACCGTGCCTTGATCCCGCACGAGCGAAGCGCTCTCTTCGTTTGTTCTCGGAATGTGGCTTTTCTCCTAACTCTTCTGGCTTTTTCTGTACAGGACATTCGCTTTTGCACACCTTATTATATCCGGAAACAAAAGTTTTACAAAGAACCCCTATTTATTGTTATTTTCCAAATAAAAAGCCTAATCGATTTACAGATTACCTTTTATCTTCAGTATACTGGCTATACAGCATTACAGCTGGTACAGGAAAGAAATCCTCCTTACCCTTTCTTCTTGGCTTCTGATTTAAGTGAAGCACACTCAATTAAACATTAATACCCAATCAGTCCTGCTGACTGACTGCACCACACATACAGAAAGCAATGATCCGACAATCATAAGCAGCCTTGTAAAGCCCCATCAGTCAGGATATGTTCAAATAATGCACCTGAGAAAACTGGGGTAATCCTGCACTGATCTGCTGAAATTTCTGCAAGTTATGCAGTTTCATAATGAGTAACATAACCATTATTAAAGAAGCAATACTGCAAGATTTAATAATTATACTGAGCTGCCCACCACTTTTACTGGCTTAATTAAAGTCTGGTTGTTCTGCATATGCTTAAACTAAGTAGATGCATGTACACTCACACACACACACACAAAAAGGCAGAAGTAAGAAAGTATACTAGCAACAAAGCAGAAATTCATTGAAAATACATTTCATTTTGCTACTGATTTACCCAGGTCAGATTAATCTCAGACCTTCACCAAAAAGAAAACACAGAGCCACTTGGGCAAGAGAAAAAAAATGTACTTCCAGAAGGCAGTGTAATTCATCTACCTGTCTCTCAACTATCTAAGGCTCTTTCAAGAGATGAGAGCAACATCAAATGTGCCAGAGGTGGGCTTTTGGTGTCATTACACAAATCTGCAGGGAGTTTTTGCCAAATCCCTGAGTTTTCTGATGGTAGCATACCTCCAAATACATCATTTAGAAGCATGAGGTGAACAGAGACAGGGAATAGTATTTACTTTGGGAAAGTATCAGTCGCATGTCTTGTGTATATTAGCAAGTTAAACCCAGGAGAGGCAGCTGAATTACTTGTGACCAAAGAAAACAATTAATCAACAGTTTTAAGGCTTCACAGAATTTTAAATATGTATTTACATGTGGTGTACACTATTTATTTTAGGTATCTTTAAACCTAGACTCTGAAGTCTCAAGTTGGCAGCTGGCAGGTCTTCCAAGATAAAAAACATCTGAGAGGTTGTTTGGTGATAAACTATTTTCAAACAGAACAGAATTTGTGGCTTAGGGGTTCTGGGGTTTTAATTCAGCTAACTTGAAAAACAACACTGAGCTGCCTCTTTACCAAGTTACTTAAAATTCTAATGTTTTAATATTGTTAAATATTATTTTAATGATCTAATTATCTTCATTATTCTTATGTTTGGATTAAATTGAAGTCAGTCTATATGGCTGTAGGGTAGCTTGTATCAGTATGGAAGTCAGATAATAAATAAGACAGCTATTATTAAGCAGAGAAAATTATGCTACTGAAAGTATTTTGGAAACTGCTCACCATGCTAATAGATCACATAATTCAGACCTTTTCCCTGGAAACATTCACACATTAGAGTAGTCCCAATGAGATCAGTGTGAATAATCCCATCATGGGCAGAAGATCCTCTCCTGCAGGCACTTGTTTCAGCAGGTGCCCATAGGAAGCCAAGATAACTCCATTCAAAAGTGGGGTGACTGCAGCATCAGAGTGCCCCTGTGTTCAAGATTCACTTTGTGTGGGATTACCCAAGAAATGGGTCTCTTCTTCCATAAGAGCTGCACTTCCTGAAGCCACCAAGAATAGAAATTTGGGTCCATAGCCTTCTAAACATGGCAGCACTAAGTGCTGTGCAGCCAGCCAGCCACACCTCTGGCCTGAGAATACATGATCATGGTCCAGAAGCTACTGAGGACTCTCCACCCCATTTAGTTATCCCTCACATACCAACTGGCAACAGATCTAAAATAATCCACAAATTCAGCTCAGCAGCTGTTTGCACCTAGGGTCACCTAGTCTTCCCTGGGACAAAGTGGTTTTATGGAAACTAGACAGAAAGAAACCCAAAAGTCCAACTGGAAACCTCTGGAGAAAAGATATGTGACTGCTCCATGCTTACAGACTATACCATGCAAGCTGCATGACTTGGCTGCCCACTGGCATCACTTGGATAGCTTGAGTGGGACATCTGCAAGATGGAGAATCCCAACCTTTCCCTAGAGATCATCCAGGATGGCATTTCTAAACTTTCACAATTACTTTCTTAGATGGATTTGTTTTGAAGTAGGTGTTTACTTTCACAAATGCTCCTATGAAGAAAAAAAATTACCAAATAACAAATTACAGAATTGAGGGTTTCTCTGTCCCACAGTAGAGCTGCTTTCAATTGCTGCTGTGCCAGCAGTAATGAAAACAACTGGACTTCTTACCAGACCATTTCTGTGCATTTGTATTTTTTAAGAAAATCAACCTCATGATCCAAATGATGATGACTTCTCATCTGATCATTTCACAGAATGACAATGCAGGCCATCAACTAGAGAAAGTAATTCTGTGACCACTAGCCAGTGCTCACAACAGTTCCACAATTTGCCTTTGGATCTACTCCAGATGAATGAATAGACAGCACATTTCCCAAAATGCAAGAATTTTGCTGCCATGAAGCACACTGAGGACAACAATCAAGCCTCAGCTTTGTAATGATAGGATTTTTAAAAATGGCCATTTAATTTAAAATAGTTTGTGGTTTGTAAAGCTGTTTCTGCAGAGCACACAGAGGATAAAATGCACATGCTTTCACAGGCCTTCAGCTGCTGGCCCAAGTGCAAAGAAAGATTAAGGCAAGACAGCTTGAATTTACATGATGCAAACTAGAAGAATAAGGAAGAAAAAATGGCTCTGAAAACTATATTTTGTTTTGTCCTAGAAGAGGGATAATACAAACTAAGTAGTTTTTTTACAGCTAGCAGGATCCAGCCAGATTGCAAAGGTATGAGCTTGGGAGCAGCCAAACAATAGATCTATTCTCTCACAACCAATTTCTCCAAATCTGGAATCTCACTTTCTGGGTTCCCACACTGAGCCACAGGCCTCAAATTTAATTAAAAATGAATGCAATACAAAAAATTATTGGTTAGCTTTGATAATGCAGGCCTTAGCAAGGGAAGGGACAGGAAACCAAGCCTAGCAGTGTGGTACAGTAACCCCACAATATCCCCATGGGCATACAATGAAGATGAAGAAGAGTGTAGAAAACTGTAAGGAGAGGCAAAAAAACTCTAATACAAGATTGTGAGTATTTTCTAAGCACCACTCTGTGTAGTATAGTTTACAATGGATGGAAAATACATAAAGGGGAGCCAGAATACACCTCTGACATGAACTGGGTGAAGACACATAGCTGCAGGAATCTGTGGTGAGTTTTAAGGGATGCTGGCATAACCTGTGCTGGAGTTGTGTGCTGGAGCAGGAGACTTACCCTTGAGAAGTAAAACTGAGCATTCCCGTTTCTGCTGTGTTTAGGAGCGGAGAGGAGCCTGTCCAGATGTGGGGAAGGGGGAAAAGGGCTACTGCACAGCTCTGGGACTGCACAGGGACACTGTCTGAGCCTTGAGTGAACCCAGATTCGGTCTGTCCTAGCTCAGAATAAAACCCACACTCTGTTCACCACAGAAGCCACATGACTAACAGTCTAGCCTCAAGCAACGATGAAGTAGGCACAAAAAATTAAGAAGGAGAAGGGTGCTCCTTTTGCTTGTACCCTATGGCTGGGGTTATTTTCTGAACAGAAATGTCCCCTGGCAACATTGGTGAGTAAGTTTACCATTTTGGGAGCTGCTCTGCCACACCCGTGGGATGGTGAATCAGGGAGAGTTATACAACTTTGCTATTTATGGGAGGTTTCATTCACTTACCTCTGCTGTGCTGCTCTCTTTGCTTGCAGTTGTGCACAACCAGTTTTGAAGGATGGGTAATCAGGACTAAAAATGATATGGAGAATGAACTTGGTGAATAAAAATTCACAGGAGTGAGGGCAATCATCAGGAAGAGACAAATGAATTTCAAATCAGAAGTCAACCTGAAAATGATTTGGTAAGGAACTCCTATACAAAAAGTCACAGTGCATGTAGATTTCCATAAATGTTATGACAAAGCCTCCCTCAACTCTACTGCAGCAATCCAAGTAAACAAACATACAGGTAAATTCCTGAACTCACTTCCTAGCTCAGCCCCCAAGGCATGAACATGCCCACTAGTTTGAGATCTAAGAAGCCTAATTTGGCTAAACACTCAGGGTTCAGATTTGTGTTTTGGTATCCCTAATTTTCTTCTCAGTGCAATGTTTTTCTTTTCAGTGCAATGATCCTGAACAAGTAGGACCAGACTGTGTTTCTGTGTGATCAAACTGTCAAGTTGAAGGTAGGGAGCTCACCAGGCTTAACATCTTTCAGCATTCTGTAAACTGGAAGCCAAAAACCAGAGGCTAGGCTTGAAAAAGTTGATCTTGGTGAGAAGCAAAAAAGGTTAAATACACGAAGCTCTGTTAGTCATTGGGATTTATTTGCTCAGTTCTAATTTTAACTTTGGTTAGCCCAATAAAAGGTATCACATCACCGTCTGGGTAGCTGTCGTACAAAAAACAATGCAGCTACCAACTTTCCTCCATTGGATGACATACTTGGGCAGTAGCCCTTTAAAAAAAAGCATCAGCTTCTTTAGTGCACATTTGGTTTTCCATTCATTTTTTTCCTGATGGTGAAAGCAAAGTTATTCATCCCAGAGAAGAACAGATACATTGTATTTCAAAAGTTTAACCAAAACACGCACTTTGCTGCAAATTTTCCTTCTTTCAGGATTTTTAAAACACACCTACAAAGTGGCTGATGGGCAAAATCATCAATTTACAGTCAGTGGAATTCGGTAGGAAAAAAATTTAAAAGGAAAAAGAAATGAATGACAGGATTGCAAGACCTGACGGCTACTTACAAAAATGCAGATGATGAGAAGAAGGACTAAAAGCAAAGACTCTCCCCATTAAATGACCTAATAAATGTTAAACATGGAATGACTTTTTTATAAAAGAAGAGACAAAAATAGGGGGGAAAAAAAATTTCTGTGGTAGCTGGCATGGGAGCATTTCGACACGATTCTGGTGGGAATCCAGCACTTTGGGTCTCCTCGTCCTCCTTCCATGCCTTCTAAGTGTGGCCAGAAGGGACAAACCTCTACATTTGAAATACTGTTGCCCAGAACAATGGGGGAAATGCTCCCCTCACAAGTCACACTCCTCCTGACTGCTTTTGAGACTTGAGCCCTGAAATAGGCAGTCCAGTGTCATGACGAAAGAATCACATCGTACCACCATGAAATATCCAGTTAATGCTGGAACGGGGTGTTCAAATACACTGCCAAGAGAAATTCTCTTTGTTTCTACTGGACCAGAAGCAATCACCCCATATTAACCAAGATGTATGCTTACAAGTTCATAGGCCCAGCCATTGCTCAAATGGAAGGAAGACACTACACCTCCAGGCAGCTGGAAAAAAGCAATTCCTGTTATATATGCAGTAACTTGACTGTTCTCCAATATTTATGGATCTTGACTTCATTATGCCATCAGGGGAAAAAAAAAGTACAATAATCCTCTTTATGTCTCTGGTAATTGAATCCAACCATGAGTATAAAATATTGTGAGCATTTGAAGTAACTATTAATTACTGACTGCTTGCTTCATAATGAATTGGAATATCATGTGTTATAGACCAACTTTTTCATATATTTTCTAACACTTCCAAGATGCTGTGGGACTAAGCTATCCTTTTAAATGAATGCAGTATTAAAATCAATAGAATAAAATCTTTTTTACTTTCCCAAAGAAACTTTAAACTTTGCAAATGGTCTCATCAGATTTTGCAAAGTAAGGAGGACTGGTCTAAGTCATCCTTGGATCATACCCTTGCTGCTTCCTTGCTTGTATAGAACAGCACCTGTGCTACCTTCATTAAGAATGATATAATGTCTCAGAATAATCAGAGGACACTGGAGCTTCCAAAGTTTAAACAGTATGTGAAATTCAGGAAATAGTAATTGTAACAACAAAAACAATTTAGAGAAACCATCACAACTTTTTAAAAAACAGAGGGCCAAGATCTGTGCTGATCAAATGTCAAATTAAGTAAGTTCATTCTTCTTAATGGATTGTGTTTTGGAAATACTTTCTTTCCACATTCTCTTGGTTGAGAAGCAGAGGGAGAGCATGTTGCTCATTGCTTGATTTCCTAAACTATTTAATAGTGTTGCTGTGATTGTTGAAAAGCTGCTATCATCATCCTAAGAGTGACTTCATTTATAAGTGACTGAAGTAACATGAATGAAATGCTCGGGGGTTTTATTTTGCAAGTGCCTATTTCACATGCAACATCACTCTTTGCAGATAAGCAATCACTTCTAGGGTGCAGTGTGGCAGCTATTTAATGAATACCCACTAGCTAAGTCTCATGCACATTGTATTTCAGGAATAGTAGCTTTTGGAAAGACCCTCATAATTTATTACATCATCTAGCTAGGAGTTCAGTGGTGCCAATGTGTCATCTTATTTTGACATGCAGCCCCCAGCAGGAGACTATGGATGCTCTCCTGTCAAAATCAATAGCAAAATACTCACTTAAATTGATCAAAAGTAGATTTGGACCTCTAATCAGGTTACAGTAATGATTCAGGATGACTGACCTCCCTTCAAGATTTCAGGCCAGGGAGCAGCTTATACAATTGGAACAGCTTTTATCTTGTTTCTGCATTTGAATATACTGTCAGTCTGCTGAAGCTGTGGTGGAGGGTGAGCTATGATTGGCACTGATCATTCCCACTTAAGAAGCACTCAAGTCTCTACTCTGCTTTTAATGACAAATGAAAATATCTTATCAAACACTGTTATCACTTCGTTCTAGAGCATTAACTGGTTTTGCAAAAAATAATTTCTTAAAGGAACAGTTTTTATGATGACAGTGTGGTTTTACTGTGGTGCTAGCAAACAAATGAACAATACAATATGTTGATGCTACATCAAATGGAAAACACTCCCATCACAGTTACCACCAATTTATATGGTGTAGCCTGAGGGTGGGGATCTCTTCCAGGGCTTCTGCTTACTTTCATGATTTTTTACCTGATATGTAAGAATCCTTTCACTTAAAGCACAAGAATAGATACTGAAATCTTCAATACAGCAAGTTCATCTGCAAGCATGAAGGCCTCTTACAGACATACTAAACCCAAACACATGTAAAAGAAACATCAACCTATAATAACTGCACATGAAAATAAATTGATATTTTACTCCCTTTTCTGATTGCAAAACAACATTAAACTCTTGGAAAATACCACACTGTTTCAAAAAATTATGTTCATGTTGCATTTGTTTGTACTCCTTGATATGGCAGATGTAAAGACAGAGCAGTCAGGACACATTGTCAGAGAAGACCAGGTCAATTCAGTTATGCTTCCATCCCAATATTAACTACGGCACTTGCCATACACTTAATGCAAACAGAAGTGCAAAGTATCTCTACTGTGATCTGCTGGTCTCCTGGACACACACATTCCCTCAGGTTAGCAGCTTCTACGCAGCAACCAACCAGCTGTCTTGCAAAGGAGGATAGAAACAATCATCCCTGATACTATTGACTATTACAAGAATTTACAAGACAGAGGACAAAAAATAGAGAGGAAGTTCAAGACTCTAAAACAAACAACTTTTTTCGCTGTTTACATAGAAAACAAACTCATGTTGAACTTGGTCTACTAGAGTATTAGGATAAATTCTCAATGAAACAACACATTCATAACCTCTTCTAACTTGGGTGAATTTTGTTAATTATAAGCCTGCCCGTGTAAGCATGTGCCCTCAACAACACCAAGGCTCCTGAAGCAGCATAATGCTGTGCAAACTTTACTTTTGAGCTGCAAAGGAGCTAAGTCACCTGCAAACAGCACATGAAGACACCACATAAATACCAGAGCAACCTCATGCTATAAAGGAGTAAATGAAGAAAGCAACAAGACATGAAGAGGTGACAGCAAACAAAGCTGTGGGAAACTCAAGGTTAATTTCAAATAAAGAAGTGATACAGAAGCTTGGTTTCAGGAGTATGTCATATATTTTACAGTACTTTTGTACCATTTTTTTTACTAGATTATTTATAAACAGAAGACTCTGATAAGAAGGAAAGATACTTATTCAATATGATGCATAGCCTGTATTTTTTTTTCCAATGCTGGAAGAATTTTACATAGAAATACAATTTCTGTTCAACAAACATTTCCGTTTATGGCAGTAAATTACTCTTTATAAGCAATACAAGAATATTGAAATTTATCTCTAATTCTCTCTGTACAGTAAATGCTGAAGAAGAGAAAATAACAAGACATTATAAAGCAAAGCCCAACCCCTTGAAAGCAGAGAAATATTGTTTTTCTGTGTCACAGTTGAATAACAGTTGGACAGAAGAATTATTCTGGGGCTGGAAACCACAGACTTAGTTTGAACTCAGCATTGTGTACAAAGCCCAAATGATGAACAACGTCCAGACCTCCAGATTTTGGTCATCAGAGTAGTAACTGTTTTAATCTGTTTTGCCAAAATGCAGTGGCAGAAAGACAAAATAAAAGAAAAGCCATTGAACAATAACATTCTGAAAACAAACTTCTACCAAGACAATAAACTTTAGAAGTACATACCTGTTTAACAGAAAAATATATGCTTTATGTTAGGACTTATTTTAGAAAATGTATTTCAAAGTTTAGATAATAAAGATGCCATGAATCACAGCATTATTTTCAAAATGTCACAAAATTCCTTTGAGATTTTTTCAATAAAATTGTAATTTAAAATTAATTTTAGTCTTTAAGTCACTTAACCATATAAAATCCTATTCAAATAGCTAAACATGCATATAGGCTGCACGTTTAAGCTGTCCAGAAGAGCTGACCAGGCATTACTATAAAGTCTTGCTCAAAACAATTCGACTGGCCACGAGTGCCTCTCTCAGTCTCAGAAACATCGCTGATGAGAAGCAAACATATGGTCCCCCCAAACTAGCAATCTTTCCTTACATTCCTTACACCTCTCTAGCTTCCAAACTTCCTGTAATTGGCCTGATTTTTCCCAGCCAAAAAGAACTTTCTTAAAAATTCAACCTATGTTTGAGAACTGCTAAGAATTACTTTACAATATTTCCTCTTAGGCTGCTGCATAAATGACTACATTTCAATTACTTCCTTCCTCTGAATTAGATGGACTATTTGGCATTGGGGGAAAGTAAGTAATTTTTATTCAATGCAACATTTAAATCTTGATGATACTATCAAATACTGCAATTTAGCACAATATACAAAGAGGTCATACTTTACTGCTATAGACAGTTCTACCTTTTTCTTCCTTTCCCCCCTCCTGTTTATTAACAGCATATTTTCTCCTTTTTGTAAAACTATCCTCATGAGACCTTATTTTGCAAAGCATGAAGCAGAAATGGCAAATAAGAGTGCTTCTGAGCATCACATCTTAAAATGACAGAAAATAACTTAAATAGGAGTGGATGATATAATTGACCTGAGTACCTACTTGTCATTTACCCTAAAGTCCCAATGAAGCCAGGCAGCTCTGAGCACTGGGATCACATTCAATAATGGGAATCATGACACAGTAATATATTTCACAGAAGTCTCATAGCAGTGTGCTTTCCAGCTATAATTTAGGATTCTTTGGTCCAAGATTCTACACCATGATGGTATGGGCTTTCTGTAGTAATTGTGCTTGATTTTTCTAGATTCCCTAGTAGCTGCTGACAAGAGGACAAAAGAAGATTTGAGATCTATAGTTAACGTTTAAGCCTAATAGCTACAGTAATTGATTAGTTCTCCATGGACTTTTTTTGGTCACTGAGGTGTGTACAGAGACTACAGGAGATTATTTTATTGTGTAATTTTCACAGCGCAGCAGGATACCTTGACAAAGGGTTGGATACCACCCTCCTGACAAAAAACCACAGGGGAGGGATCAGAGTGAAGAAAACTCAGAAAGCAGAATCACTCCATAACAAGCAGGGGGTAGGATTTTTCTTTCCTGGGAAAGAACCAAGATTTCTGGCCCCACAACTTGTAGATAAATCTGAGGTCTCCTGGGGTACAGAGTCATTTTTGTTGGGAGTTACAGCTCACTTCAGCCCTAGAGGTATCAGAGGCCTTACCCAGTTCCTTGGCTACTGAGCTATTTTTAATAGCTAACATGTTGAAAAAGGCTTCTTGAAACAGTTATATCACGTACTGAGCCAGAAAAGGGCCAGAGGCAGATGAACAAGAGCTGTTTGTTTTAGGGGTGGGTGGATGTAAAGAAATTGAAAGTAGACATGGAGATGATGAAGGTTGATGGCTTAAGACATTCTGAAAAATAATGTCTCCTTATTATCCATAGATCAAGCCAGCACTGACCACAGCAACTGTTACAACCACTTTTGAAACAGCACAAAAGTGAGCTGGAGGGAGTGTGAACAGGAGCTGGAACAGGAGCTGGTGAACCCCTGTTGAGGAAACCAACAGGAGTGTGGGATGTGGAGATGGCTCATGCACTTGCATCTACCACAAACTAAACTGCAGCTATCAGTGCATTCTTTATCTGCCATCCAAGAGACTGCAACTTCTATTTTGGTATGAACTAGCAACAGTTGTTTAAATGCCTGTTTATACACTTGATCCAGGTCTCAGTTATTTTCAGTTCCAAGTGTATTTTAGTAATATCTCAACTGACTCTCAGAAATCCAGATATGAGCCTGACTCTTCCAAACTCCAGGCTAAGTTTGTTTCAGTTGTTGGGTGGTGTATTTCAGGCACCTTGCATGGGCCTGACCTCTGGAAGGTGAATACTCAGCACTTTCTAAATACACAACACTCAAAGCACCCTCCAACTGGATTAATAAAAATTAAGGCACTCAAAAATTGGTAGTTACTTTCAAAAATCTTACCTATAACTAGAGCAGACTGATTGACAAGAAAAGCAGAAATCACAGGTAACCATAAAAAAAATCCATGTGTTGCTGTGCTCAAGGTACTTACAGTGTAAACTTTATTCCCATTCATAGTGGCATAGTTAATGGCAAAAGGGTTTGCCCTTTATGTCCAGTAACCATATTTTACTTTATATCTCTAGAGAGCAGAAGTCTGTATAAGCAATGAGAGAGGGGGGAAAAGAGTTGATGGATTACCAGTTTTTCTCCTGGTGGTGAATTCAGCTGTCTGGAATCAGGAATGTTAGTACAGGAGGAAACGAGATAATTATCTTTTGTCAAAACTGTGATATAACAAATGTTAATATAATCTCAAAGGGAGGTGCAGTTCAGAATATCTTTTAAAAAGACAAAACACATCGTGAAACAAAGTTTGCTTTTAACTATGTATAAACAGTCTTTGATCAATCAACTGAATCCTTAGAAAGGGATGATATATCACAAAACACAACACAACACCCTACCACAGTTGGGTAAGTGCTTAAACTTTGCTCTCAGAAAGGATGATAGCAGTTGGCAGGGACACCCAACCAAATTATTAGAGTAGAACTTTTTTTTATATAAGTTAGCACAGTCCTCTCCTTCTGGAAGCTGCAATCACTATGGAGTAAAATGGATTGGTACTGCTGCATTATAAATGCCTCTAGCATGAGATAGAAATTTCTCCTGAGGGTTGTCATCAGAGTTCGTGGCTCTTTGTTTCCTCTGCTGCATCCTCAGACATACCTGTAAAGCAAAAAGGAGATGCTTAAAACCTTAGTGCAGTTGGCAACTACATGCACTATACTGTTGCTTCTATCAGTTTGTGAAAGCCTTGGTTATAGCTGGAGGAAACAATTCATTACATGCAAAGCACTTAGGATAAAAATGCTTAACTTGCAAATTCAAGCTCTTACAAGTTTGGAAAATAAAAAAAATAATGCAATAAAGGCAATTTCACATCAGCTTTTCTATACATATCATGGACGATAACAGTTTAAACTACAAAATCATTGACTGCTTTTGCACCAGAAAAAAATGCCAGAGAACAACTGGGCATATGATCTGAGACACAGTTACTCCAATCTACTTGCATTTATTCTGTCCCTTTTTCTGGGAAAAAAATGACAATGCAAGTTGCAAAACAATGGAAAATTGATTGCATATACTCATTAAAAAGGATATACATACATACATATATATATACACATATGTGTATATATGTGTATATATATATCTATATATATATATGTATAAAACTTTCAGCTTGGGCAAGAGGAAAATAGCCATACTCTTATATTGAATGTTACTTCTGCTATAAGCCAACAGAATGAGTTTCCCATTTTCAAATATTAGTTCAAGAGATTAATCAGTCTTGGATAGGATAATAGTCTTAGCAATAATGAGCCTGCAAATTTTGAAAAGGGGGTAGAGACTCATAAAAAGTTGCTTCAAATATCTAGGGAGAAAGAAAACAGTGGCTGATCAAACAAATTTTTACACACACATACTTGAATGACTAAAATTAAAAGCAGTTATTTCACCCAGAAGTTTCTTACATGTGCACTCTTAGTTTAGATTGAAAATTATTTAAATAATTAATTTAAGCAATCCAAAATAAATTGGCACCATCTCCAAATTATATATGAGTAATAATAAAATAACACAGATTTTATGAGGTTTGTTTTCCTATGCTTTTTTTCCTTCTTCTCTGAAGAAGGCTAAAATCCCCCAACATACAATGAAATGATCCAGCAGGTCAGCAGAATAAAATGTGAGCATCCAGTGTTCTAAACCAAAGCGACCAGTCTCCCATCAATCTAATTGCATTCACAATCATGTTCACACAGAATTTAGCCCCAACAAACTACATAAACTTAAATCCATATGCTTTCATTTAGATCTGTGCAATTTCACATGGTCAAAACAATTTAGATTTATTTTCCAGCTTTTATTTTACACTTACAGCACTTTGGTGCTTGGGGATTTTAGAATTTGCAGTGGTTTTCATGGGTGATGGTACTAAACTGCACAAATGTTATCTCAAGCCTTGAGAAAAAAGACTAAAGCAGTAAACTTTCGGCAACAGCTGGAAGCCCAAAGCCCTGAGGGTCTAAGAAGTTCCCCTTACTGATGTTGCTACTTTTTAAGTACAATTAAAAGTATCATGTTAAGGGCTGAGTTGGGGCTCCAAAGGTCAGCCCTCGAATGGCCGTTCCTTTGTTCAAAGCTCTCACCACATAGCGCACGCTGGGATGCCAAAGGGACCAGCAGCAGGTCCCATCTTGTTTCATCAATAATCATGGGGAAGGAGGTAGGTAGCATGATAAGGAAACTTGTGGATGATAGGAAACCAAGATGAGCTACAAATGCTGGGGAGGAGAAAGAAATATTCCTCTAGGACTAAGAGATTAACAAATATAAAAGAAGATAGAGGAGATAGACTTTGAAATGTACCATGGAAATAACAAACTATAACTTTTTCCACTGTGCTACTTCTGCAGGGCTTTCCTCAGCAAGTATCTGTGTTTTAGTTATGCACTGGCAGTGAAACACCCACCATAGCTCAATGCAGTGTAGAAACCACTGCAAAGCTACAGTTAACACTGTTCCTGACTACACAGCTTTGCTGAGCTGTTTAGAGCACTGCCTAAAAAAAGCACCTGAGAATCTTGATTTCCCACCATCATCAAGGGAAATAGTACCAGAATTATGAAACTGGCTGCTGCACACTCCTATAAAAGCCGAATACACACATAATCTGAATGAGAAACAGAAAAAAGGAGTTATGACTATGGTCAGCTCTCTGTACCCAAAATGAATGGTTGCAGATTTACCAGAGACTGAGAATTTACCAACTGTGCATTGGTGTTGCACATTTAAGCCATGACACACCACTGCATTGCGGAGTGCCCTCAGCCTCTTGACATTTAAGGACTGGCTGGCTACTGGACCTCTAAGAAACATAACAAAACAGAAATGAAAGAAGGGAAGTTTAAAAAATTATCTGGGGGAAAAAAACCCTCTCAATGAGAAGGCTGTATCATAATGCATTTTTTCCTTTGTTAGGCTGAAAACATGGCCTATTAAAAATTAAAGTGTAATTATAAACTTAGCAAAAAAAATTCTTTGAGCCAAAAACAGTGCCCAGTGCCCAAGACACTGCCTTCAAAATCTGTTACTTCCCTGACATTAACTTCTTACAAATAACCCTTGTGTCTATTTCTACAAACTGCCATGCCAAAGTGAACCATGAGTGGTTACTTTCACTAAAAGCTGTGGCTCCACTAAATCTAACACATTTACTGTAATTACTGGCTGGCAGAACTGAAGCCACAGAGCAGGATTTACCCTGGTTTCACACAAGTTTGCACAACAGCTCTGTAGGTTCCAGCTATAGGGAACCTGGAATACTTCTGCATGAATCAAAGAACTACTACATGAGTAACTGTGGGAGAGGTGAGCTGACAGGTGAGGCACAAGACTGCAGCTATTTTTATTGTGCAACTTGAAAATGGGAGGCAATGCAGAATCCGGAAAATATGGCTTGGAGTAACCAGCTTTCTCACCTCTACCCTGTATTTTTTCTGACATGTAAATTTTATTAGTCATCTAGGAGAACAACATAAATGTCACATTGATCTAACTGGCACATTCTACATTATAGCAGATGAGATAATTAACATCAGAGAGGTTTCTCATTAGTATATTCCAACAAGCTTAGGCAGATCCTAAAAAATACAGGGTATAAATCTAAATTTTAAAGGTTAAGGTTTCTTTACCTCATTTCATCAGGAATAAAAAGCTTCCTTTCATCTTCATATCCCCTTGTGAAGCTCTCTCTGTTTTGTTTTATAGAGTATCCAAAAATCCTATCATAATAACACTGGTGTGAGCACATACACTTAAAGCAATATATATTGAAAGGTTTATGTCTCTGTTTATTAACACAGCTACAAACTGGGAAGCTGCTTTTGGAAATTATCATGATAAGTTTTAACTCAGCAGTAGGCAACTCCAAGCACCTCCAAGAGCTTTTGGAGTTCAGTTTTCAAAACAGAGCCAGAATACATGATTATATTAATATCCTGATTAGTAACATGAGATTGAGGATATCTGACACCAAGAAAGTCACTTAAATCCCTCAAATGCCATGTATTTGTCAATTAGCACCCTCAAGAAAGCAGCTTCTATAAACAAAGACACAGAATACTTCAATCATGTTATTCACCTCTTCAAAAGCATGACTTAATACACACATATCATTGAGTCACTGAAAGTTCATTTGTAGATCAAAATGTACTTCTGAGGTCTGAAAACCAAAAGTTCAAAGAAAATCAGTTACAGTGACAGAAGCACCAAAACAGCAGAAAACCCCCAACTTTCCTGGGCTTATTATTCATGCAGTTAGAAGAAAAAAACCCAAAACCCCAATGACACATTTAAAGGGAGAGATGATATTTGAGCATGATGGCAGAAGGGAGGAGAAAGAATCATTTTCTGTAGTCATAAATTATTGACACAGCATGATGCTGGATGTTTAAAGATGTTCGGGTTAAATAATTAGGCAATGGAAGAAACTACCCAGGGAGGTGGCTGAGTCAGGGATATGGGAAGTTTGCAGAGATAGGGCAGATGAAATCCTAGTGGGGATAGTGAAAAGGAAGACACACAGGTTTTGAACTGGATGACCTAAAGGATCTTCTCCAATCCTATCATTTATGCTGCTATGATTCATGCTGAGGAGAACATTTTGGACCCTTATGAATTACTGGCTGAGTTTCCTGGATACTATTGTACATTAGTCCACTCTAAAGCATGCCTAAAACTAAGTCAAAGTTGGCTTTGAAGTGTTTGATCTACAATATCCAATACTTCCAGTCTCTTTTTCATACAGTGACTCAGAAAAGAGCTGTTATAACAAGACAAAAGTTATTTTGAGTTCAGATTAAGTTAGAAAAGGGAGGCACCCTGTTCTTCAGCTATTCCCACCTAAAAGAGGAAAAAGCCCACCCCATCTCATGGCATAATGGTCAGTATTGCTATTTCTAGACCTGACATAAGACAGCTTTAGAATGAACTACAGCTTTAAAGTAACTGTTTTTCATAAAATTTTGGATCCAAAACTAAATGTTCCAAATGACCAAAGTTAGTAGCTTTTTGCTTTTTTGTTAACAAAAGATGACAGATTTTTCCCAGCACCTTTAAGTCATATTTCTGAAAATCATAATTCTTCTTTCAAGAGGGCCCATCTATTCATTACTAATAATTTTCTTTTCATTAAAAACTACTTGAGGAAATGTATACCACTTCCTTTTTCTTAGTATTTAACCTTCATTCTGTAAACACAATCCAAAGGGCTTTTCAAAAAGTTGAGGAAAGCACCAGTCTTGCTTATCAAACAGAGTTTATAGGAGTGCAAAATGGATTACTGTAAAATCAACAGGCTACAAATTTTCCTGTACTGCTTTAATGGGAGAAACTGGACTTCATTGGTATTCTGTATCACTTTTATTGGGCTAATAAGCTGAGAGGGGCCCCAGCATTGCCTTCCCAAGTCACCAGTGAGTCACTGACCACTGCACACACAATTTTAAAATGCTCAGATTTTTGTATCAGAAAGTGGAGTGATGGTAGCTGAATAAGTGGGAAGCATGGCTGACTCATTTATTGAAGAATTGTGTTAAACAAATAAATTTGTTTTTCATTTAGTGCGACAGAGAAAGGGCTTCATTCAGTGAACTTTGCTTTGTCCTAAGGGACCATATACATCACAGGGTGGATAATGTGAAACAACCTTTTCCATCCCTGTAAATGTGCCCCCCACTAACTGCGACTAACACGACAAATCCAACCAACATGAAGGTATCCACTGCTAAGTTTCTAAATGCCACAAAATAGCAGGGGTAGAAGGGGCAGCTCTGACCTTGGGGAAAGAGGAGGGTCTATTCCCACAAGACTCACAAAACCTTGCTAAAGTCTTCCTTTTGTCATTCTGACTTAATAGTGGCATGTAGTAGCCCTGTAACACAATGCAGTTAATAAGGAGGTAACAATGACAAAGGCAACATTTACCAAATGTCCACATAGGGTTTTTTTAATTAAGTTTTAAACAACTTACAAAGCTTTTGTGCACTCACGCCTCTAGGCATTAGCCCTCAGTATAGTTTCTTCAGGATTTCCTTCTGATTTGTATTTGGAAAATGCCCAAGACATATGAAATGCTTCTCATATAAAGTTTGAAAACCAGGAAAAACACACAGTGGCATCACTAAAATTTCCTAAGGTGCACAGCTGCTTCTTCTAATGACTCCAGTTACATACACATGTAAATATAAATATAAATACACATATACACACACTCCACATACACACAGTTGGAATAAACACATTCTCTAAGAACTAAAGAGTCGTCAAACCACCAAATCCAGCTTACATATATATATATATATATATATATATATATAAAGGAGATCAAGATGAATGAGATGCTAATTAATTTGAAGCAATGTAGAGTTCTATGAACAGCACTCTAATAACAAGTGTTTTAAGTTCCACTTAGGAACAACAACAAAAAAAAATCCAAAAATTATTACAGAGCAAACTGAGTATGCTTGTAGTATGACAACCTGTTTAAAAAACAGTCACCTACCTAAAATCATGTCAATTATCATTATTAGAGGAAGCATAATTTCGATGAAGCCAAAATTGTGGATGAAAAATACACATTTTCTCCAAATAGCTGACATCTCACAATCACCTACCAAATGCTGGACATTTTTCCCAGAAAGCTTGCAAAGGTTTTGAAAATTGATTGTTTTCATTTAGACATGATCTCAAGAAGTCACAAATGACACATATTTCAGCTGGAACTGATATTTCTTGGAAGTAAATCCTGTAAATGAGTTTGCTTTTCAATAGCCAAACCTCCCTTCTTTCTCAATAGCTCTCTGCCCCTGTCAGGGTGGTAAATTAATTCAGTGGCTTCTAAGCCAAATAAGCACAATACAAATAATTAAGTAATTATGGCCATAAAAATAGTGTTGCTTCAATTTATTCTTCATCATGCCTATATCTTCCCATTCACTGCAACCCACAATCCTATTAAGTTTTTCAGAAATGTTGAGTCTTTAAGAATTTGCTTTCAGAAAAAAAAACCCCACTTGGACCATGTACCTTCAGATTAAACAGACTATAATATATTAAAATGAGGGAGGTTTTTTGTGTGGACATAGCTCTGGGCTTTTTCCTGGGGAGAAGCAATGCCATAGCAATCCGTCTTTTGCCTGCCTGATTCGTTGTGCTGTTGTGTTGACTTCCCAGAAAGATGACCAGTCAGCTGACTATTAACAAATCCTTTATCTTCCATCACCATGACAGATAGGCAAAACTCCAGGGGTAGGTTAGCTTTAGGGCAAGATTTTCCACCATTTTCATATGAATAGCAGTGAATCCTACTCCTGGAGACAACCAGCCAGTGTCTGCCTGCAGGAAGATCTAAGAGCCTTCACAGATACCATATACATATACACACACACATACATATATATATTTATATGTGCATATATATATATATATATATATATATATATATATATATGCGTATATATTACAGTCAATTTCAACTGCTATAGGTTGGCTGCAGCTTATAATTGATGTCTTGAAGACCTACAACCTCCTCTCCAAGAATTCCTCCTCTACATAATGTCACTTGAGCTAATACTTAGCAAACTTTTCAGCTGAGATTATTTTCATTTGAAATCTGTAAATACAGGTCAAATAAAGCATAAGTCAATTTTCTGCTGAATATATCAGAACTATTTGCCTAAAAAATAAGAAACTGCAGCAACCAAATTGTCCATTCTTTTTTTTTTTCAAGTCAGAAACATATAAAAAACCCAAACCAACCAGTTATTCACAGACTTCTACTCTTGTTAGTGTGTACCTGCAACTTAAGTCAAAATGGTGTAGTTATTCTCTTAATATGCATGATATCATTTTAGAATGAAGCTTTCTACAAACTTATCTACGATACATCCATACACTTACAGGCAGCTTTAGCCAACATGATCTTCAGTAAAACATAGAATAAAAAATCTACTAAGTTTATAGGGGGAAAAAACCCCACTTTTTCATGAATAAAGAGTCTGATACAAACTTAGATTTAGGGCCTGTTCTGTGCTTCTTGAATGAGTTTAACTTGTAGGGCCAAAAAACAACTCAGTAACTTTGTACATAAACATCAGTTTCTCCAGTAGGGATTTCTAGCGTGTCCATTATAGCCCATGGCTCCTCAGTACCAGAAAGATATAATAAAAGAGAAGAAACCCAAAAAGCACAGCATAAATAATTGTGTGATTTTGTAAAAAACAGAAGAAAGGGAGAGAAACAAAATAGCTAAAGGCAAAGTAACATTAGGAATTGTTCAGTAAAACAGATATGAAAAAGGATCGAGAAGATGAAGTCAAGGAAAGGAATATTCAAGGCTGCTTTAATGCCATGTATTTTCCCTGGGGAAGTAGTGGAAGCCACATGGCTTATGACATTTGCAAATTAGTACCACAATGAAGACAAAAATCTGGTGGTCAGGGAGATGGTCAAGCTGATACAACAAGAGTTTTCCATTTCTAACTTCTATTATCGTACAAAAGATCTGAGGTGCTACAAATTCCTAAGCGCTGTGTAATATTCACAGAAACACCAGCTTTTGCTTACCATCAAGTATTCAGCAACTGAATACTCTTCAGTATGTTGCTCCTTGTTGAAATGGAACATTACAGTGCAAATGATAAAATCATATTCAAGATTTCCATGGATTCTTCTGGAAATAACATACAACAGGATTTTACCATTTGATGTCATTTTTCCTTTGGAGTCTTGTGGGAAAAAGACTCTGGTAGAGAAGTAGGTTTGAAGAAAAATGTGTTAAGAAAAAAAAAAAAAGGAAAAACTACTTTTGTATAATACTTTCCAATCTTGAATTTCACACATTCTTTTTAAGCTACAGTATATGAGAAAAATGCTTGCAGGAGGTTTTTCCCCAATGTAATCTTTTGATAAGTCTCAGGGTTGGCTTAAAAGCAAAAGAACAAAATAAAAAGCGCCTGTACTAAAGTAACAGACGAAATGTCTCACAAATGGACACTTAACTCTTTTCTATTGCTCACCAACATTCTTAATCTGCTTTTTCTTGTTGTCTTGGGGATTTTTGGTGCCATTGCCCCTTTTCATAAAATCTTACATCTGCAAATGCAAGGGATGATTTTTGTGGGACGGACTGGCAGTGTATCATAGAATCGCTGAAGTTGGAAGGGACCCACAAGGATCAAGTCCATCAAGTCCAACTCCTGTATAAAAGCACTTTGTATTTTTTATGTGATATGTATTCTAAACTATCTTAAGATCTCAATATACTAAAGACTTCCTTATATCCATTACTTTCCCACTGCCAACAGTCTTGTCTCATACAAATGGAAGTGAGTTACCTCCTGCTACACCCCTGAATATTTTCAAGCATATCTTGGCCACAGTAACTACAATGGTATTTTCAGTATTCACAACAAAAACTGTAAAGCTACTCAGATTTGATGATCTAATTAAGGATCCTTATAGCACAAAGCTGAACAACAACTAGAAATTTCTGTGCCCCCAACCTCCCACCAACCAGCAGAACCAGAAGAAGGGCAGCACTTCATGGGACTGAGCCTTTCATCACCTCCAGAAAGAGAGTAAAAGCCAACATCTAAGGCTTGGAATGCTGAAAGTAACAGTTTTAAATGTATTATGGATTTTCTCATGGGCTCAGGAAGTAATAAAAACTAAGTACAGTCAGACTACAGGAAACCAATATAGCTTTCATAATTTTTTGTGACTTTAGGGAAAACATGCTCAACTTTTATAGACAGCCAGTTCAGTATTACAAATTTTCAGGAAATGTCACTGCTATGGGATTCCCACAACAAATGCAGGTTATGTTGAAATTACTGTTTTCTGCAAGGACACTGCTCAAAATAAATTCATGTCACATAAATGATGTGAATTTACAATGCAACACAAACTCCTTGATCCCAGGCTTTTCACAGAACTGGATGCAAATGAAAAGCTAGTAAAAGTAAGATTTCATTTTGGTGGTTATATAACATTGACTATTGATTAACAGGGTAAGTGCCTGAATAAAGTTAAGAAAGCAAAGACAAACATGCTAAATCAAAAAGCAATCCTGAAAGATCTATTAAGATAAATTCCAGAAAATACATTGCAGTACAAGGAGAAGGAGACCTTTTGTTGTGCAATGTTTCAATTTATTAATCAGTTCAGTTCTTTCCAGCTCTGGAGGAAGTTTAAACAACATCAATGTCTTGGCAGATTTTAAAATGAAATGCCGAATCCCAACACAGTTAAAGGCTATACCACAGATAGTTAAAAAAAAAAAAAATCCTTGATTTAAGGTCAGGTACTGTAAACACTTACTGTGGTTTATGCATAAGTAATTCAACTGAACTTAAGGAGTCCTGTAGGAATTCTCGCACATGTAAATGCTTGCAGTCAAGCCTAATTTTCATACTATACAGTTTTTTAACCTGCCAACCAGTTTTCTTTTTATCCTGATGAGTAGTATAACATTACCAATTAAATATTATTAATTAATGCAAACAATGATCTTTCTTAAAGTATGAAATTCGGGTTCCCCTGATAACTGCATCCATTTAGAAATAATTTTTAAAAAATCTTTTACACTTTATTGTGCCCATGACTCACAAGTAATGTTGATAGGGGTTTTTTGTGGGAGGTTATAAGTCTAAGAAGAATCTGGTGACATCACCCAAGGAAATGCCTAAGTTCTGTATTACATTTAACTCAATACAATTTTGTTTTAAACTTTTGAGACAGAAAAGCATCTGTTTCCTAAGAAAGCGTTCTCAAAGGAGTCTCTGGTTTTACACATGGCAGTTCTGATCTCTCACTGCTGCAGAGCTTTACATCAAAGTTCACAAAAACTCCAAAAGCTCCATTGGAGCCTCTCAAGGTGATAGTTTCGGCAGAATTATAGTGAGATAAATGTTACTGAGAGACATTTTGTTATAGCAAAAGTGAAATTCAAATACAGGAGATGAAGATTTATCAAAATGTAGACATATTCCTACTGTGCCTGCCCATTATCTGCTCTGCTAGAATATTATAGCAAGCTGGAGCCTATTGCTTCTCTCCCAATGCATTTGCAGTTTACATGTCTTGTTGCTGCAACCAGGGATATTGTTGGAAGAAGGGCAATATACCTCACATGTGAAATGTTTTGAAAGGAGCTGTGAATTAAGGTATAGACCAGTTTTGGTTTAATCCTTGCTTGGAATAGTGAGAGGGTTTTGCAGCCTCTCATCCATTAAATCATGGTCTGCAGTCCATGAAATCACACTAAACAAGAAAATAAACATCATCCTCACAGTATTTTCAGCTAAAGGTGCAAAGATATGATCACCTGAATGAAACAGGCCAGCAGAAATGCATGACTGAACAACTGAAAACCACTCATTCAAGTGTGAAGATGACAAGTTTAATCCATAGATGACGGAACAGTAAAACATATGAACAAGGAAACAGTAAAACATATGAACAATAACATGTATCAAATTTTAAAATAAACTCTTTAAAGTAGCACCTACCCTTCTCTCATGCCTTTCAGAAGGCAATAAAACTGAAGCACTGCTGAAATAAGTCCAGGTATTAGAATCCAAATTTAATGGGTTGCTGTATGGACTACCCAGCAGCTCAAGACATGGTTCCTTTAAGCATGGTGGAATAGGCTTAACATAGCCATATCTTCTGCACCCACACAGGAGAAATCAAACTGTGCCATCAGCAATAGTGTTTGCCTGAAAGATTCCATAGCTTTTACCAGCCTGAGTTCCTGTGCACTAGCTTGGAAAAGGATTTGCCAATCATTTTAACAAGTTACAGATTTAAAAAAGAATGAGCTGTTCTCATATTTATTACCATTATTACCATCATACATAAGATGATAAGCTAAATGATTTAATATTTGTAAAACTAAAGTGGATCATACTGAGATACCTATCTTCAGATATGCTGCAACTCTGCTTCCCTTTCCAGCCAAGACTGTTTTAAATGACACCATAGAAATGCTTCTAATACTTTTTTACCTTCTAAATTCCAGGATTTCCAGGATCAAAATGCCCTCTTCCTTTTATTTTCTTAAATCTCATCTAAAAATCCCTTTATCTGGCATATGATGCTACCTTCATCAGACAATACCCAGACCTGGCATACTTCAAGCCTCATCTGTTTTTCCAGGATCTTCCAGGACAGGCAAAAATATATGAGGAAGAAGATAAAGTCTGAATACAGTTTGAAATAAATCCCTCTGTCTATGAGATGTTTTTGTGTCATTTTGACACACTGAGCTCTTTATTGGACTCAATGACACACTGAGCTCAATGGTTGGACTTCATGATCTAAAAAGTCTTTTCCAACTTAGACAATACTATGTTTCAATAGTTCTATTATTAGTGCAATCTACCTAAAACCTTGGGTGTAGATTATTATAAACAGGAATAAATAATTTTAATTAACTTAATTGACTGATGGAAATAATACAAGGCCCTGGCATATCTTCCTTAAAGGCCCTGGCTCATTTGTCCACAAAGCAATCATCTACTTTCCTAATCAATGGGTACTCAAATTCATGACAGGAACTGGCATTGGCCTTCAGGGTGGGAACAAAAGTGACCCTCAAAGCTCAATGTGATTATGAGTCAACTGAAGTCATGAGTCAACAGCAGTCTGTTGCTGATTGACTCTGCCTCACCAGTAGGTGTTACTTCAGCCGTTAATGCGGAGTGCTGTACGGCTGCAGGGATATGCATGCCTGCCAAGGTACATAAAAAACATCCAAACCAAACTAAAATCTGCCAGGTCCTGAAAATATCATGTAACACCCTGCCCTGTATCTACAACAGCATCCAAATTAATGTTTGGGAGAGCTGACCACGACCACACCCATCCCTGTGTCTGCTTTGCAGCCTGAAGGCTTTTCATTGACGGCCGTTCCACTTAATCATTCAAAGTGATGCTTGGCCATTTGATTGCTGTGATTTAACACAGTAATAACAATAATCCAGACTATGCTTAAACCACTCATAGTACTTCCAAAACTGTTTATTAGCATTGGCTTCTGCTTTACTAGCTATTTTCAACACCCTTAATACTGAAGTTCCTCCTCTGGCACCTCCAAGAAGGCCAAGAGTATATGAAAAAGGTTGCCTTATTTTTTGTTTGACTGAGTAGTTGATAACTGCACTTAACTTCACAGTTTATTTATTTAACCTCAACTCAAGCCATCTAAAATGCCCTGTGCATTTCAACTGTAGGTCCAAGACAGAACTGTATGCAGAACACAGACTCTTTCATTTCCCTCGTGAAATGAGATTCAATAGCTCCTCTTCAACCCATAAGTCAACTGCAAGGCCCTCATTAAATAATCCCATACTTTTATTGCAATCAGAGTCTGAAAATTTGGGCCCTCATGCTCAATACCTCCAAACAAAGCATCAGACTCACCAGACTGAGGACTTCTGTCATGCTTTGACTAAATCCTGTCTTTGAGCTAGTTCTTTCCAATTGGTAGCTGAGACTCTTTGTGAAGACCTCCACAATGGGAAGCTTGCTACTGGCAGTTTATTCTGTCACAGTCCTTCAGCACATGACACACTTTCCATGGACTGTAACAACTTCTTTCTTAAAGCATGAGTCTCATCCTTCTTCACAGAAGAATTCACAAGAACTGAATGCATAATTTAAGACTTGTACCCCAACAGAAGCAAACATTTTACCAAGGAGCCATTAAGATTGGACAAAGAAAAGGGCATTTTCATTTAAAAGTAGGTTTTGTTCAACAGGCAAGGCACAAGAGCAATAGGCAACAAAACAAAACTATATTTTTGTTGAATATAAAATATCTCACACTGGTTTTCTGAAAAACATCCTCTGTTTAAAATATGCACTAATGTTTTTATCAATATTTCTAAAAAACTCACGCAACTTTTCTTGTCTATATAAACACAGTACATAAAAGGTAGAACTAGGCATCCTTTCATCTCTACACAATAAGAAAGAACAGCATTTCTCTGGGAGACTTTTTTGCTGTAAATCCAGTGCATATAAAATCAGTGTAATTGAAAGAAGGTGGGATGCAGCACAATGGTTTCTCATCGTTCTAAGCATACAGTTCAGCTCACTCAAATAATAAAAACTCTCTGCATATTCAGTCTTATACTTCTCTTAAAGTGAGGCCATTTTATTGTGCCAAATAACATGTTGTCCAACTTGGACTAAACTGAGAACACTAAGCTCATTTTCCTAGTGAACTGTGCTGTACTTGTGTGATTTCTACATTATGAACAGACATCTATAAGAAAAAAAGAAAACTTTCTAAAGTCAGCTTTCTTCAAATTCCTTAGACTACTGGTGAAAACTTAAAGGATAATATACTTGAAATTAAAACTGAAAATGAATATTATTATTACCATTATGTAAATATACCTATACAGTCATATATAATTAGGTAATCATGTACATACTTACATTCACTCTGCCAAATTCTGCACCATCACCATTATCTACATTTGATCTGATAGCTGGAAGACACTCCTTAGACCATTTTCTTTAAAACTGTAAACAGTAGATAGCATCATCTTTTACAGTCATTAAAGATTTACAAGTTGCTAACAAAACTTTTGCCACATCCATTTCTTGCTAACTTAAAAGTAAGAAGAAGATAAAAGGATAACTTGTATCTCATTATGTTGAATTGTAGCAGTGAGAAAGAAAAACAAAGAAGATAAAGCAGAGGTTTACATGGTAAATCTGCTGATTGCTGAACATGTTGAGATAAAATAACGGCCATAAATCAACTTGAAACACTTGGAAGTATAAAAAGACCAGGTAACTTTCTAGTGTCTTTCATTCTTCCCAGTTCAAGTTATCTATTTTCACAAAAAACTCATAAATGTAGCTCATGGCTGCTATCAAACACTAAAATTAGGGGTGACTTGTAAAAACAGCTTTTTACTTTGAAATCTGACTTGCCAAGGAGCGAACTGTCACCTAAATTTGCAAGGGCAGTTCTTCTGAGATTTGAATACAACACTGAAGTGCCAAGAGGCCAGAACAATGAAATCAGAATTTTTTTAAGGCTGACTTTCAGTACTGGTACTGGACATACATATACAGACACACATGCATATATATATATATATATATATATATATATATATACACACATACACACATATATATACATATGTGTGTATATATATGTATGTGTATACGAATGTATTTGGAACTATGTAAAGTCTTCAATTGCAACTCAATTCTGGAAGTGCAATGCTTGCCTTATGGAAAATGTTGGTATCTGCTATATCAAAACATGTAAATAAGGCAAATAAAGAAACTTTTCACTAAGTTCCAGATCAGCAATGCTATGAAGAACAACAGAAATTAAAAACTCCTATGCTGATTCCTATTTCTGATTTTTTGCCAGATTTTTATACTTCCTCTCCCACAGTTTGCTCAGCTAAAGCCACCTAAGTTTCATCTCACCTTACAGCACACAGTACCTTTTATATCTACTAACTTCTTCCCAAGCAAGAACCATAAATTAAGCTGGTTTTGAGGTAAGGCCATACTTATTCAAATTCATATTAAACATAACTGCTGACCTAAATTAATTACTTTTTGAGCCTTCCCTCTAGTAATCTGAGCTTCTTCTTTACACACATCTGGCAACTTCTATGAAAAGTGTATGAAATTACATATTTTTGAGATGTTTATCTCTTTTCATGGGAAACTGGCCATGAGGATTGAACAAGGGTGAGGAGATAATACGAATCAACTGTCCTGGTCACATAAGGTTTCAAAGCAGATTAAAAACGAAAGGTATTTTTGTTCAATACAAAACAACTGGATGGAAACCATTTTGAAATTTTAATTTTGATGTGTTCTAGCTCAACAAATCCAAATGCCCCATTCCAATAAGTCCAATTCCTTCATGTTAAATAAAAATAGATGCACTTTCAGCTTGGCTTCCTGCAATCCACGTCTCAGAGATATTCACTGAAGTTGTGTGAAAAATTTATGTAAATTAGTTCACTACTAATTTCCATTCAGTAGGAAAAATGGTATTGATGATTTTCCCTGGATAAAAGTAACTTTAAATGAGAAATTTTGGAGAACCAAAAAACCCCTCAAAATCAAAAGCAACACCATGACATTTAACTACATATATGACTAGGGAAATAGTCCATAACGAAGCATTTCTAAGTTAGAGGTTGGTATTAAACTTAAAAAATAACCCTACAATTTTGCCACCAGTTAGCTTTATAAAAATGCCACACATTAAAGAACAATCATAATTTAAAAAGCAGGGTGAATTCAATACCTCTAAAAATTCTTTTGTGACTGTAAATGTTCTGTAGAAAGATTGTACTGAAAATTGCATCATTTGAAGAGAGGAAGAATCAACACCATTTGAGATGCCCAATTTTTACCCTCATGTTTCTGCAGAACAGAGCATGGGGCTCACAAGCTCTGTTCCTCTTGGGTATGAACAACACACTGGCAGGATCAGATACCTCCATACACATGTACAAACCAAGTGACAGCACTGGAGACCCCACGTGTCCTGAGCACAGACAGCTCTGCCAGCCCCGATGAGATGTGACCAGGAGAACTGTAACCCCTCTGCTCACCCTTCTGGCCCTCAGCTGCTCTTAAGGCATAGAGAAGATATCGAGGAAAAAGGTAGAAACCAATTTCTGTGGGTTGCTGCCCATAGAATAAAGGAGAGAACAGGAATCTATGGGGCAAAAACTTCCCAGTAAGGGTTTGCAAAACAGGTGCTCATTTTCAAAAGGAAATAATGAGGTTTTGGGTTTTTTGGTTTTTTAAACATATAGTTCTGGATGAAGCCTAAATTGAAGGTCCTCACCCTCAGAAGCATAAGAATGATATGGAGTTCTTTCAGCTGCTACCATACAACCCTTCAGGTGCATGACCAAAGGGACACTTCAATGGATCAGTGGGGAAAGGACAATGTAGTTATGCATCTGGCACATGCACAGCAAACACAGAGCACCTTTATGTCAGTGAAAAAAAAAAAAAAAAAAAAACCTGCTGGAGCTAAACTGACCAGAATTTTAAAGGAATACTAGGTACTACTGAGCAGCTTTTAGAATGCTGCTGTTCACTGGGGCACGCCACTACAGGAAACAAAGCATGGTAACATGAAAACGTATGCAAGCAACCCTCACTTTTCACTGATTTTGAAGAACAGAGGGGGTTCAACTATGATGTTTTCAATACAGCCATGTAGTTGGATGCCTGGAATAATTACGAATATAGAATTTCACCCAATAATTTACTCAACAAACCTTTAACTTCAAGTTGAGCTTTTTGAAGTAAAAATTTCAAGTGAAGAATGAATCACATCTGTAAGGAAGTTATTGCTCTCTGCCCAAAGTTTTCCTTTTTTTCTAGGTCCAAAATTTTCTTGCTTCTCCTTCCAGGCACGTACATATGCAATACATTGGCTGTGAAACCATTATCTGCTTTTGTTCATCTCTACTTTACATCAAACAAAACACAAGAGGAAGTAAAAAACAGCTGTAATACGCACATTACAGAGCACTTAATCTCGTGGCTAGTGACATACAAACTACAAGATAGCGATCTGGAATGTAACACACATTGTCTACTGAAATTGCCATTGCTTGGATAGTGAGTTCAATTTGCCAGTACTAGAAGGATTAAGTCTAGGTAAAGCACATATCTGAGCAAATTATGCCCAACATGGACAGTTTCCTCATTTGTCAGGGAGCACTTACGGAATGAAGGAGACATAAATGACACTCACTACACTGCACTTTTGCACATTCAGCAGACTTTTCTCCGCAGGATAAGTAATATTCTGGTGGATTTCTCTCCCTTTTTTCCACAATGTGTTTGAAAGCCAGATGACCGGCTTATGCAAAAGGTTTTGCTTTAATAAGTAATTCTACTGCAAGATAATCTTCTTTATAAAATAACAGTACTTCTGTTTACCAAATTTTCTACTCTGCACATTGAAATTTTATACCAGAAAGTTCCCTGCTGATTAGGAAGGATGCTGATGTTTTCCTCACTAGAAGGCACTGGCAGACATATTTCCCCAGAAGCCTTCAACTTCAGTTCCATAACATAGTAACAATGGTAGAATAAGATTTTTGTTAAGAAAGATACATGCTTTATCAATAAAGAAGAAATTAGGAAAGTCAGAGGAGAAACATGTAGAGAGATAAAGACACACTATATAGTTGTGCAGTATCCTAAAATACCATTTAAGCACATGAAGTAGGAAAACAAGTAGTATGGGAATACAGTTGCACCAAGCTGCATCAGTGGAAGAGGGAAGGGCAAGACCAGTTTTGAGCCATGGGTGCTTCTCCATCACCTCTGATGGATGGCACTGACCAAAGACTGTGGCTAGCAGCGAAACCTTCAGCCAGGCTTGCAAGACTAAATGGCAGGCAGGGACACAGCAATGCAAGCTCTCTGTGGGACACTGGCTGAACTAAGGTAACAAAATTTCATATTTCATATTTCAGAAAAATATCATTTTACCATGTTCATCAACAAATCAAGAACAATACCACTAAGATAGTTACACCCACATCAACATCATCTTTTACCATAGCCTCAAGTCCTAAAGTCATTCCTAGGAGCTGCTCCACAGAAGGCAGCATTGCTAGACCAAAGACAGCAGCTCAGTAATTTAGATATACATAGATACTGGGACCAGGTCCCCGACTTGGGTCACCCGGCTGAGAATCAACAGGCTACTGTTGCTTTGTTTCTAACCACTTCCTGACTGCAGTTTGGCTATTTAGTCTTTCGCCACCTGGTTTATATTTGATCTGCAAAAATAAAAATAAACAATATTCCTCAAGGAGCAACAAGAATACTGCCCAGTTTGCAGTTTGTGACCAGAGAAGCAAGGAGCTGGGGCCATACATCCTCTGGTACCTAAGCCACAGGTCAGACCAGTTGCCAGCTAAGCCAATATTTCTGGTTTGAAGCATCTGCTGAACTCTTGCAGACAATTAGAAAGATTTGTTCCATCACTGAAATAGAAAACCAAATTTAAGAACGGCTGTGTAAATAAACTGGAAGTTAATTCAAAACCTGGGACACAGAGGCCAGCTATTTCTGGAATATAAAGAAAATTAAGTTGGAAGTTCTTAAAGTTTGAAGCTATCATTCTGCTTATTTCCTTCTCTGTGAATGAATACACAGGAATAAAAATGGTTCCAAAATATAAAATTTAAAGAACAAGATTAATATTATTTCAGCTGGCTCTCTGTGGATAGAACTCGACTTTTTATTTTGTTGATGACCTTAAAAGTCACTTGCTGAATTAAAAAGCTGGGATTCCTATATTTTCGTGGTAAATGCCTGTTGTATTGTAAATAATTGCATTTAGAACTGTAATATCATAAGCATTTTGTTAATAAACAAATCCATTGCAACATTTTATGGATATCTCATATCTAATAATTTTAATTAACTTGGGGATTAGTTCTTCCTACAAAATTAAGTTTCAGGATTGAAGTAAACTCTATAGTGCAAAAGCCTGCTTAAAGTTGTTCAAGGTAGCATGTTTGCTTAAAAATACAACTTGTCAACTAAGCAAAATGGAATAACAGCATTTGAAAACCCTGTTTAGAACTTTAATTCCCAAATGAGTTCTGAGTTACCCAAATCTCATTGGAATATGACTATGATTATGCTCCTTAGCAGTCTTTTAGCATGGTGATGAGAACCTGAAAGGAATCCAGTGGGCATTTATAATCTATCTCCAGAAAGTACAGAGCAAGCATATTTTATCACCTTTGTAAGCTGGACTGATAATGCTCAGTCCTCACAGTAAGGCAGTAGGAATTAAGTCCTCCCAGTAAGTGGGAAGAGAAAGAAGTGCTTTTGTTGACCACCCCCTTATTTTCATATGCCCCAAAACAGCTACACATCTTGTTCCCTATCTACTGATTCCAATTTCTAATTCACCAATAGAGAGAAAAAAAACCCCAAAACTTCTCTGGCAATGACCACACTTATTTTCACATTGAATTGCAGGGAAAAAGAAAATAAAAATATCTTTTGACTTGCAATTGCAATGTTCACATGGTGCCACATGCCATGGCCCTTAACCAGGGAAAAACTTAATCTATACTTACATTTTAGCACACACATATTTCCATTTATTTCTGTGTCAGTACTCACAAGTTTAAAGCTAAGCATGATCCAATTTTTCAGAATTAACTGGGTAACTCCTGCTTTCCATTTCCATCTGTGCCTTCTGTTTCTGCCTAAAACCAAACCTTTCTTTACCTTTAAGAAAAAAAAAATAATCTTTCAAACATTACTTAAATAAAAGCACAGGAATTTTGTTAGCTCTCAATTGATGTTTCTTTCATAAATTCATCCAATCCATTTGCATTTTAGGTTTCCACAAAATCCTGCAGGAAGGTGTACTGCAATTTATATGCTATGTAGAAGGGAATCCCCTTTATTTTTTTGCAGCCTTCTGCCCTAATTGTAGAATTTTGAGAATTTAGAAGTTGTAGATGCCCCATAACTGGAAACATTCAAGGTCAGGCTGGACAGGGTTCTGAATGCAAACTGATCTAATTAAACATGTCCTGACTTACTGCACACCATTCAAGCTTTCCTACTATATCTCTATCATATCATTTACCTCTGTTCTATTCTAGAAAATGTTACCATGAAGCACCTTGGCTCTAGCTTAAATTTTGTCCTTTGAATCAGTCTCCTCCCCCTTCTTTGTCTTTCCTGTCCTCATGGAGCCGCATCTCCCCTCTCCATTTTCTCACAGATCCTCTAAGTGCCTTGGAAGTCTATCAACTCTGCACACCAATTTCCTAACTCAAGTAGGAATTTGTCCCTTTTTGGCTAAGTGGCTATAGCTGGGTAAACTATGTTTTTTCCCCCAGTCAGACTTTGTTCCAAGAAGATATCCAGTCACGTACTCTTCCTCCCATAGCAGGCCCAAGAGGAGATAACACAGGTACAGACAACACTTCTGTTTGTAAAAGGCCCTGTTGTTCTGAGCAGGTGAGAGACCGGAGATACCAAACTGGCTAGATTGCCTTCTTGCACCCTTCCAGACATTGTGCTTCCAATCCTGCTCCTTAGATGCCAAATTCCTGCCAGAAGAATGTCCTCATTCATGACTGTCACAAGTACAAACAGGACTAACAAAATAAATGGATTCAAAACTAAACCTAATCCCCAAACTGTGACAGAAGCCATTTGAGTAATCCCTTATCTGTCAGAGCTGTACTCCACTTCCTCTCCACATTTCCCACCAAAAAGGGCAGAGATGAGCACTGCAGTTCAGTTGTGGGAAGCTACTGGCATGGAAGGAAACTCCAGCTGAGCTTATAATGGAAACCAAATGCCCCTTTGCTATGACAGAACAGAATTTCTCATTATATTCCCCTATACTCCTTAGAAGACAGGAGATTTTTTGTGTCATGCTAGAAAAGGAAAGACAATTGCAAAGGATAAATACAGAGAAAGGAGGTTAAAAACAAAAGAGTACTCTATTTTTTTTTCTAGTGGGTACACTCAGCTTCTCAGTGGGTTAGTAAAAGAAAAATATATAGTGCAAAATGTGATGGAAAAAAAATAGAAAGTAAGAGTTATTGCAGCAATTTCCTTTTATCTCAAGATAATGTCATCATTGCAGACAACAGGAAAAAAATGTCCATCTGCTTTTAATAACCAATGTGTTGTTGGCCTATCAATGTCCCAATCTGGGTTACCAAAGCATGAACTAAGAGCTAAGCACAACTGGCACGAGTCCCTTTACCCTTTCCCCACCTCAGCTATATTTTCTAGCTTGGATGTCGTACAGAGTACATTGAAAGTTAAGATTCCTTGGAAAAATGCATTGCTCTGGGTCTCAGACTTTGTTGATTCAATGCATTTGCTCAGTTTTGAATATAAAAGTAAAATCAGTTACAAGAAAGAGGCAGATGAAAAAAGTGCTGCCCTTCTACAACTGGTGACAGATGACATCCTCCTCTTTTTAAATCAATGTCATAGTACCAAGGCATGAAAGTAAGAGGGACCGTGTTTGTTAGAGGGGACACCCCATTGAATAGAGCATCACAGCCCTTTGAGCTAAGTCAGAGATCATTAGGCAAAGATCATTTGGGGGGACCTAGAAGCAAGCTCCCAGACCCTCAAAGTCATCAAAAAGATGGTGGAATGTAGCCTACAAGTAAGAAGGAAAAGTAACAGACAAAGAGATTATGCTGTCTAACAAGATTCACCCTGCAGTTTCAGTGGGATACAGTATTTTCTCCACATTCTCTCCTGAACTGTTGTGGAGTGTTGCTATGTACTATTGAATACTTACCACATTCCACCCCAGGGGTGGCTCCGTTTCAGGACTGGGTGAAGTGATCTTATTTAAACATTACTTAGCTCACAGGAGTGCTGTGAAACTTAATTAAATTAATGCCTGCAAAGTGCTTTGAGGTTCTCAGATGAAAAGTGCTACAGAAATCCAAAGTAACATTAGTGTTTCTAAGGATAGGTGAAACAGTTTGAATAAACTAAAAACCTACATAAATCTTCCCTCAAAGTAAAAGCTTTTGGCGTATCGGTTAACCTGGTTTTTAATTTTGTTTTCATTTTTAAGACCTTTACAATTCCTAACTTCACTTTCAATTTAAATAACCACTTTAGAGCTACACAAGACAAAGCATACTAATACCTCATTCATTTTCAACCTCAACTTTACTTCTGCTTAAAAAGGTGCACTCAATATTTCAAACCTCATCACTGTTGAAGAAGATAGCTATCTTTACCTGTGATCCACTATGCATGCAACTGTATTAGATACAAAATATACAGGTCTTGGATCTTCAGTGAGCTTACAGTTTTACAATTAGCAATCAGTTGTTTTTGGGAAAGTTAGCTCCAGTCTCTAACTGTTCTGAGTAACAATAACACCATGAAATGAGAATGCAAGCTGTAACTACCATTGTCATCTTGAGTCTACAGACAGGAGAAACAATAGTTTTCAGAGAAGAAAACAATAGCTTGGAGAGATGGGGCTTTCTCCTCAGCCTCCATGACTGCATTTGGAATAACACACTTTTTCGTATGTCCAAACTAGGACATTTAAGAGGTCCTAGTTTCCTTTCTTAAAAAAAAAAAAAAGTTCAAAATATTATAAGCAAAGAGCTCTTTTAACATGCAAACCAAGGCCAGCCATTTACATGGCACATAGCTGAAGACTATGTAAGAACTGCACTTCTAAAAAGCATAAACACAGAGCATTATTAAAAGTCATGTCACGACATGTAAAACTTGTACTCAAAGAGAAGGTAATTAAATCCCAGAAAACTCATGAGAATGCTTGTTCTTGTGAAATTTTCAACTTAATTTCTGGGTCAAAACAATATTAATAAATATTCTAAACAGAAAACTGCAGAAATTGAGCTTTTAATTCTTTTGAGATTTGTCTGTCACCATTTATTTCCTTTGCAAGCTGGAAATAAGGGAAGGAATGCTGAAACTCTGTCACCTGCAAAAAAGTACTCAAGGATGTGGGTACATAAAACGATATGGCTACTCCACTTCAGTATCGCTTTATTCAGTGCAGACCAAGAGGAATTTTTATTGATTCAGTGCACTTTGGGGGTTTGGCATCTAGTTACAGGTTGTATAACACTACTGTGAGAAAGCATTTTTAATCTTGAATATGCATGACTACTTGTGACTACTTTTATGTTATGAGGTAAGTACACAGGAACAGAGGAGGCTGTGGTCAAAAGGAAGGAAGTCCCAAACTCTGCCCTATATATATTCACTGTAATTGCCATCTGCATATAAAAATATGTGCTCAGTTTGAGTAAAACCACATAGAACATACACATTCTCTTGAAAAAGCACAAGAATATCAGCACCAAGCAAGATAATAATAAAATGCACAGAATGTGCATTATATGGCAGTGCAATTCGACAAGCAAATAAACACCCACTAGGCTAAAGACTGATCAAACTACAGAGTATTCTGCTCACATGCAACCACAGAAGTCAGATCTGTTGACTGCACTAGAGTATACACACCAAAAACATGCCACAACTTCCATGTCAAACTCACCCTATCAGAACCTGGCACATATTTTTTTACTTGTGTTGCCTACCACCATGGACCAAGAACCATTCACACACAGATTTCCATTCGTCCAGAGCAAGAACCTGCCTACGACATTCTCCTCACTTATGTCCTCATATATTCACTCAATATTTTCTCTCAAATACTTCTCTATAATTTTTCTGAAAACTTCAATAGTTGCTTCTCTGTTGCCTACTCTCTGGAAGCTCTATAATATTAATAACCATCTGTAAACAGTTATTAACACTGTAAGAGCTTCTAGAGAGAAAGTAACAGAGTGCAATTACCTCTTCAATTCCTTTCATACATGGCACTTCAAGTCTTGTCTATATCTCCCTGTTTTCTGCCCCAGAATACAGTTCAAAAAGTTTTTAAAGACCCAGTGTTTCAATTCCCTTTAAAGTCACACAATTTTTAAGTGGAATCCTTAATTCAGTAAGATCCCCTTCTTTCCTAAGAACTCAGATCTAGTTATTTGGCATACCTGAAATGCCCACATTACTGCATTATCCTAGCTGTCCTTTGCTCTGCTGTAACTTTTCTCTTTCAGTGTTTCTCCCTCTTTTAAAATAACATGCATTCCTTACACAGACCTAAAATTATTTCCCGCAGCTATTCCAGAAATTTTAAACAGTTATTTTTGCAGTTTAATATAAACAGTATTTATACAATGCCTTCTATCCAAAAAGCTTGAAGAACTTAACACTTTATGCTAAGTTTTACCATATCTCCATGAACTGCCTCTTTATTTACAACTCTCTTCCCTCTGGGCAAGTAAGACAATATCCACATTACAGAACCAGAATCTAATGCAGCAGGGACTAGAAAAGCCTATGGGCTGGCTTCACCCTTGGCAGAAGCTCATCTAAGTATGGGCTGCAGCCCAGAACAAAGGTCCACCCTTCCTTCTCCCTCCTTTGAGTCCCTGCAAACAGGGCTCACACAGCCAAATCAGGCAACAGATGACACTACTGAAAATAGATCTTTCTTTTGTCAGGTTGCTAATTGTCTCAGCTCGGTTGATCATCCCACCATGCTCTGGTGGTGTCACCACAAGGCAGGGAAAACATATGGCTGAGAGGCAAGCATAGCTCCTGCTCCTTTTAACAGGAGCTTCAACTCAAATGATTCAGATGCCTGTAAAACTGCAGCCACAGTGTAGAGGCAGGTAGATGGCTGCTCTAAGGAGCCATTAATACAAAATGGAGTGCTTACCTCCTTTCTCTTACTCCAGCTGCTTGTTTCTGTTTCTTCCTTGTGCTGGTGCTAAGACCCACCAGACTTCACAATTGAATTATCACATAATAGCAAGGAAAGCTAAAGAGATACAAATCACAGAAACATTTATTTTACGATGGTTTAGTGAACAAAGTGCTAGCACATGGGTAAAGCAGGAGCAGGAGAAAATAAGGGGAACAATATCCTCTTTCCAGCAAGGAGTGATCCTGGACCAGCTTAGTCACCTCATGTAGCTGGTGACACTACAGGAAAGGGCCACAAGCTAGACTGTTGAGAGAATTAACCAGAAATATGTACTGCCTGTTTAATGCTGTACTTGCAAACACTTCAGGCTTTTATCTCAAATAGCCTTAAAGACCTTTTGTCCACTCATTGTTTGCCAATATTTGTCGACTTCCTACTTTCTTTCTTAACCTCTTAGCTTTTAATTTCTTACAATTCACCAGTAAAGCTCTGCTGAGTATTTGCTGACTCTTACATTCTCTAGTTACCCAAAGTCTGAATCACCCTATTCTCTTTGGATAAATCCCCTTCATCTTCCTTTACTGTTTTATCTTTTACTCTACTTCTTCAAAATACTTCTCATTGTAAAATATTGTCCTCCTTTTAACTTCTTCACTAGAAGTGGAATTTACCCAGTTTTACTCTTACAATCATGTCTTTCCCTAACACAGCTCTGAATTTCCAGCCTTCCCCTTGAAGCTAGTTCTCAGAAGACTCAATTAGTTTTCTCTGCTGTGAAGAAGGGCCACCTCTTTCCCAACCCAAAAATGGGCAGCGGTTGTGTTGTACGCACCACAACAGAATCTCATCCCAAGAATAACACACACAAGAAGTCAGTAGAGACCATACAGCTACCAAATGATGTATTTATTGTAACAAGAGGCTGTCAGTCTATAATGGTTACCACCATTAAAAATGCGTGACAAGCATCACACTATAAGTAAGTTTTAAATTGAATTTCACCTTCTATGTGTTGGCACTCTGCTTTACATTTAGATCTAATTAGACTATGTTAATAGACAGTGCTGAATGAAAAACCCTATAAAAAGGGACAGATTAAGAGCTGAACAATATCTTCAGTAGAAGGATTTGATCCCATGAGGTTCTCAATGCCCAGAAGTCAAATGCATTTAATGTAAGGGCACCAACTGAGCAGTAAACAAATGTACTGCCTCAACAACAATATGTCACCACTGATCTGAACAAAGTTCGTATGCCAGGCTATATAGCTCTGCTCCCATGAATCCCTAGAAACTCGATTTACAGGAATGTTTTTCCAGAAAACAGTAGATAATCTCTTGCCTACATGGCACAATCACTCACAGAAAAGCAGTTGTGAAAATCTCTCAGCATTGCTCCAGCTACAAGAACCTGTGTTCGCCCTTAACTGTAAACTTTTGACCAGTCCTAAAACATTAAGGAGAAAGACACAGTTGTGTAGAGATAGACACACAGGTACTGCAGACCTCTTCAGAGAAGAGGATGCACATTTCTTTAAAGCATTATAAGAAAGCCTTTTTTATTTTTAAAACAAGGATGCAATGTGGTTTTTAATTTATTTTTAATTTAAGGGCAGTTTAGGTGACTGTGCTTTCTTACACAACTGTCATGCAAAGAACAAAACTCCAACTTACCGTCAACTTAAGAAGCTCCCCAAAGCAATTTTAATACATTACTACTAAGAGGACAAATTGGCCATTCTGTCAACAGAGAACACCAAGAAGCTGACTAGTCTCCTTACAAGACGGGCAAAGATGAAATGTGATGAATATGCAGCTGATGAAGGAAATGTATAGTAAAAACTCTTCAGGATGGTACTCAGTCTGCTAGCAGAGGGCTTTGCCTTGCCAGCTGCCAGAGCTCAAACAAAGCCTTTGATGAAATTACAACTACCCTTGTCTCAGTTTCACAAAAAAAAAAAGGAGACTGTGGACAGTTTAATTATCACAGAACCATTACCATCAGCGGCAGTTTCATAATCTTGAAATGCTGCCATTCTCAAAAGCCATTTGCCTGAAAAAAATCCTTAAAACACAAGAGGCTGTCATACTGTCCAAACAATAGAGCAATTCTTATACAATCAGACGCCACAACTAATTATTCAAAACAAAAACACCCCCCCTGTTTTTAAACAAGGGAACAAAGGATGTAAATTTTATCCAGAAATATTAGATTTTAAAAGGAGTAAAAATATCCAAAAATCAAAACAGATGAACACTGTAGACTTGCCTTTCTTTCATGCTTGGACGTGCACAAAACTGATTCTGTGTTAAAGGAATGAGTACATACACTATTCATATTCCTAACAAATGCAATAAAAAATAATAAGTAATAAAAGCAAACTGCAGGAGCTGTTTTGGTCACTTTCACTTACATTTCAAAGGAACTGCCTGCTTCATTCACACTCTATCTTATTTGGGTTAATCAAACTGTATTTTATTTTTTCTTTGACACCTATAAAGATTGCTCCAATAAAGTGCCTATTAAGATAAGTGTTTCAATGTTCTTTTTTCTTACCATTAGTCACAATTTCCTAATACTGATATTTTGCCAGGATGACAGAGGAAGCAGTTACAAATGCAAGTGATTAGTATGTGTGTGAGTGCCTTGACACACAGTTTTGGTCACTTACTTATACAAATAGTGAGCTGGCCTAAGGGCATCTTTGTGTCATTTTCCATTAATAGAAAAATATGAACCCTTTGTAGCAAGTTGCTACTAAGCATTATGTCCTTGACTTCTATTGAGTTAACTTTTCAAACATCTGATGTTTGTTATTCATTCTGTACAGCATTTGGACGTTCTAAAAACCTCAGTAATCAAAGCAATATGCACATTGGAGAATGTTCTTTTTGTTAGTTTATACTGGTCATATATCAATCATCTGACTATACAGACACTGGACGAAGTTCAGCTTTTTTTTTTTTTTGAGACAGATCAATATGTAACAATTATGTATGCAAATAATACCCAAACACATGGGAAAAAAACAACACAGACAGATGGCTAAATCCTCAGCCAGTTGAATTGAGTAGGGCCAGAATTACATTCCTAACATTTTGGCTAAAGAAATACTGTTTGAGAAGGTAAAAGGAGTCCAAAATTCTGGAGTTTATGAAGAGGAGACTCAGAGACTGGAATAAAAACACACTGCCAAGATCGGGAGACAAGTTAGGAGCAGCAAGAGAGGAACTGCTGCAGGAAAAGCACAAGTACAGCTGAAAGTCTGAGAGGACAGTTTGAAAGCAATGAAATGAGAGGATGAAAATGGGTGATTCAGGCAGGAGACAGTAATTAATGTAAGCAAATAAAACCAGTGGCTGTCAACAGAGGAAACGAGAAGAGATGTACCTACTTTGCAGCCCAGTTCATTTGACATAAATGAGTGGAAGGAACATGGTTATTGGTTGTCGGAATGGGTCCTGGACGATCAGGGGGTTTTTAGAAGTGCTATAAGCAGCTCATGGTGGGTTTGATCCAAGTCTGAAGTGGGCATACAGGCCAGACCTCTCACTTCTGACAGCCCTGTCCTTGAAGATGAGGCTCCATTGCCTGGGGATTTCAGGGATCTGCATGGTACATGTGGAGAATGGATACAACAAAGGGAAGCAGAACCAGTCCAAGACTTGAAAACAATCAAGTGAATCAAGTGAATGGAACAGACTACTGAAGAAAAAAGGCTTGTACCTGGAGGCTGCAAACACCATAAGTAGCAGCTCCTGTTTCTAAGAAGCTGACCTGCATCCTGCATTAAGACTCAAATAAATCTTTTGGAAGAAATCCAAAAGGATTTCTGCTGCTACAGGAGGGCCCTGGCATTTGAGGTCACCTGTGGTCCAAGAGAATATTTTTCTGGCTGACCTGAAATGAGAACAAGGCAGGAAAATTTTCTTTGCTTCATTCTTCTGACCTGGCTGCTTTTCCTGGAGTCCATTAAACCAGTAGCAAAGATGTGTAAGGCAGCTTCTACAAAAATACATCAGTGGGGACCCATGGAAATCAGGTATTGTAACCAAGATATGCCTTGATTTTAACTAGATGTTGTCTAGCTTCATCAGAAGAGGAAAACTGCTTCTTCCTCTTTCTCCAGTGCCTGCTTTTTCTTTTTTTCCCTAGCAGAAAATGAATGTATAAAGTAATTTGGGAAAGGCGTGCTGCACTACGTACATTATCTTTACAGGACACATAACAGCCCATGAGAAACAACTCTGAAGACGGCTTTAGCTCACATCCACTTCCAAGTAAGTTCTGCACAGCCAGCAATATGGGGAACTCAAATCTTGCTTCAGTGGTGTCTCCTTCAACTGCCAGAGCAACTTTCAGCTCTGCTCCTAATAAAACAACCATGTCTAGAGCAAAATGTTTTAAACTCTGTATAGATGTAAAGGCAGAGAGAAAAATAATCCCTTCACTTCCATGGAATCAGTTAAGGAAGGGATAAATTACAAAACAAATTCTAGATGTAACTAGAGTTGAAGTGAGGTAAATTAGTAAACCAGCAAGGTACCGCTGGCATCCTGTGAGACATTTCCATGAAGTCTAACTTCTCTTTTTCCTCCTTAGGAGACACACAAAAAGGCTGTTTAAGCAGCATGCAGAGCCCTAACCATGTTCTGAACACAGTCTAACACTTGGGAGTCTCAGTGGCTGCCACTACACAAACAGGGAAAGCAGACTGGTGTGGCAAGAGATTGATCATACGTGTAGCAAAGTACTTGGATCTAGCAGCTATTGCATCAATGTCACCTGCAAGAAGGTTTTGGGATACTGTGCTCAGCAGTTTTGATTGGCCCTACACTGAAGCAGAAAGCACAACAACGTCTGCATGCCTGGGTGTGTAACTTCCAAGAGGAGGTAAAATACAGCGCAGAGAATGTCTCAACAATCCTGATAACAGTGAATTTATTGGATGTAAAATAATACACCATAATATAGGTGAAATGTAATTTAGACCATAAGTCTTCTACAGAATTCATATAAGTGTTAGTTGAACTTATAGACAGCAGGAAGAAAGATTATTTGGAAAGATACCACATTAAACAACAGAACAAATGCATAAAAAAATATGCATCCTTTATTTGGGACTTGGCATAAAATTGAACGGAGGGAGAAACACCGCCATACATTGTTGACAGAACAGAAATGTATTTAACACTTCTTCGATCTTATATAAATAGTAAGCTTATTCTATGAAGATTTATGACACTAATTCCACTAGATTATTTATTTTAAATGAGGTATTTAAATCAATTCACAAATGGATTGTTCCACGCCAACTTGGATAGCTCACAGGCACTGTACAAGGATTTTAACATAGTAGCCCTTTTGGCAGGGGAGGGGAAATAGCCGTGTTTTTCCTTCTCCACCAAAAAAGGCTTTTCTATTAGAAATATAAACTCAAATCCAGGGTGACAGCTCATCTTTCCCTAAATCTAGGCATGTTTTTTTTAAAGCCTATGAAATTATAAAGAGTTAGGAATTATATACAAAATAAAAATATGACAGAAAGGGAAGCTTTCATCTCTCATGGAAGCAAAGACTGTTTTTGTTGATACATATGGAAAAAATTAGGCCCAATTATATGTTGTGCTTTGGCACTGTGGTTCCAACTTCACCACAGGCTTATTTTTTTCACAGATATACCATTACAGCCAATTCTACCCTTGAACATTTGAACTCAAACCTCGTAACACAGGCATTTTTGTTGCTAGATTACTTGTACCCTGGATGAAATGTTCTGTGTTACCGTTGTCCTATATTTAGAAGTTAAAAAAGGGTTATCTGTATAGACTTCAGAGAACATATACTTATAAAAATATAATAAGATTAAAACATCTTGTGAATACGGCACACTTTATTGCAGGATAATATCTTGGTTCATAAATTAGATTGTAGAGAGACTGAATGTGATGTGGTAAGAGACAGAATAATAGAGATCATCAGAGAGACAGAGGAAACAATTGTCTTAAAAAAAGAAATCTGTATAATTTTTAAACAGGACAGATGAGGGAAAGGAAACCATGACGAAGACAAGATTGTAACAGTCTAGGCAATGACAGAAAGGACATAAAGGGTAAAACAGACAAAAATCTGAGGTTTACAGATAAAATTTTTTATGAGAATTGTATTAGTCGTCACTTAGGAAAGACAATAAAATTCAAAAATAGGCATCTTTTATTTGTAATAAACAGTCAAGTAAAGGCCTTGAAAACACACATTTTTATTACAGTTTTGCAGCTCTTTTGGAAACAGTGACATAATTTGCAAATCAAAAGAGTTTGAATAAGCACTAGTCCAGTTACTCCATAAGTATCCCTGTTGATAAGTCCTTATATAAGTTCTCTGATATTTTATTATTTGAAGAGACCACACAGACACAGCTATCTTAAAATTCTGCATTAAACATCTCTCTGCAATATCTGTGAAGATCATTAGTCATAGCTGAGCTAAAGACACAAGCTTCCCAAAGATCACAGGCATAAGCAAACATGGCCTGTCTGTCTATAACCTGGAAGAATAAAATGTCAGAGCAGGCAAGCCATCAGCCATCTATCTGCGGTATTTACCTAAATGACTAATATACCTTGATATACAATGTCACCTAACTGAAATACTATAACAATAATTGCTTCTTCCTGTACTTAGACAAGAATGAACATTATGCACAGAAAATGAAGAGGGACATAAAGGACAAGGGAGAAATATTAAATGGAAACATAATGCATATAGTGAATACTAATAAATTGAGCTATTGTGGCTTGAAGGGGAGGACACTGAAGTTTTCCCCCTATGTAGCAAAGGCTGCTGCAGAATTAGGAAAGAATTCTTTTCAAATGAATTAATTTTTATAACAACTACATGAATACTACAGAAAAAATTCCTGCAGATTCAGATGTTTCAATTAAATCTTAAAATTACCAAAACCTCTTCAAGAATCAGACAATTATATATCCCAAATAATGTTTACAACAGTTTCCTCACGAGTTTCCTCAATGTAGAAACAGCGGGAGAAAATCTGAAAGCAACGAAATGTATCCAGCATTTATCCAGTATTTGAACAGACAGGGTTTTTTTTAACATGCTTTTCTAATGCTTGTTTAGGACATGTAATTTATTTTCTTTAAAATTATTACTGTCTACAAACATCAACAAAAGAAAATATCAATATTATTAAATAGAATGTGAACTTAATTGGTTTGTTTGAAATGAACTCCAGCCATCTTGAAAATACCAAAGATACTTTTGTGAATACTGTGCCCCTTCCAGTCTTTCATGGGAAAATACATCTACTGTTGATATCTGCAATCTTGACAGTATGGATAATCACATTCTGATAAGATCATGTTGTCTGGGCACTGCAAAATTACATAGTTCTGTAGTCTGCTACAGGTTTTCCATTACATGCACAAAGACAAGAGTAAGCTGCAAATTCTGAAGCAAGTCAGCTATCAGGCTGATGTCACTTTTCCTCCATATTATTCAAGTAAAATTTGTAACTAAAACCCAGAGTTTGATAAATAGACTTGAATACGAACTTTCTAAGACTTTAGAACTGATGTTTAAAAACCAGCAGAATAAGCACATTAACACAAAAAAAAAAAAAAAACACCAAATCCACAAATATACAGCGTCTTAATATATCTATTGTTTATTTCCTGATTTCCTATATTCCAAAATTTTCATCTCCCAAAAATTCTACTTAGGAGTTTATGCTTTCATAGAATTTTGACTATCCTAAATTAGGAATAAAAAAATTATAATGAAGAAAAAACATTATTAAGAAAAAACATTATTAAGACAAAATTATTTAAGTAAATTGTTATAATACATTTGACCTGGCCCACCAAACTGAAAAAAACACCAACTACCATTTTTATCTCTTATCTCCAACCTTATTGGTTCTTCTTCAAAACATATAGCAGTAAATAATAAATATTTTTGCAGAAGTAATTTTTCACTAAGTAAAAATGGGATAGCACAGTAAAAAGCTATTAAATTAACTCAGCAATGCATCCTTTAAAGGTGTATACTCACATTAGAGCAGCCCCATTCTCTTACAGCACTGATTATTGATTCAGTGGTATTTGAAAAAAATGACACCATTTTGCATTTTATGTTTCCTGGAAAGTTTCCTAGGATGGCTTCTCACGAACAACGCTGCATTTAGTAAGAGAGCAAACTTTCTCACAGTAGTCTCACAATGCACAGTGAGAATGATGGTGAGATTGGAGAAGCCTGAGGCAGTCAACCCACACAGTGCTATGGAATACCAGGTATATTTAAGAGTGGCAAGTGTAACACATTGGCTGTAGGAGTAATGTAACCCTCTCCACATGCCACTTTCACTTCTGGAGAAAAATGCTGTAGACTATTTTTCAACAAACTCTTCCTATTCTGCTCACATAATGAAGCTAAGCCCCAAAGAAACCCCACGTTACTGCCACAGAAGTGAGGCAATGATTCACTGGCTGGATTAGCCTCATGCATCTGGGTTCATTTAGGGAAGTTAAAGTGATTAAGCAAAAAAGTTTGAAGACAAATGCATTAAATAACATTTGTTACAGCTTGTATATTTTTAGCACTCTGGTGGCACACTCTACCATCATCTTAATTCCAAAGAGAGACCCTTCACAAGGGCATTCATCCAGTTTTGGTTTACATGCTTTATTTCTCATTCTTAAATAAATGCACTCTCACTTTTCTAATCATCCCTCTATACACAAGCACTCTGGAAACAATTCACTGAAATCCTTTGCCTTTCCTATGTCTCCACAGAGAATTATACAGGCTACAGTTTTAAAGAAAACACAGTTTATGAGTCAAAAATATTGTTTGGGGAAATACTAAGTAGATGACAGATGGGTAATACAATATGGAACTTGCATATGTGTATGTAGGGACATACAGGTTAAATTATCGCCTGAAGGATTTCCCATGGCAGCAAAATATAGGCAGTAATTCTGACCTTTTAAAAGTTGTTCATTGGTGCGCTGGTGCTGAAAAACAATCATTAACAATTATTTTCTGTAGTAAACAGGTGGCTCACCTTTGCAAAGGAGCTCTCAGATGTTCTGTATAATGACTCCTATATTTCCTTATGTCCCACATGCTGGTCATAAGGCAAGGAAAAAAGAGAAATAGCTGTAGTAGCCCTAACTCTGAGTAGTCTCTAGGTGTCAGCCTTTTGGGTTTAGAACAGGTACATGTAATTTATGACAGATATTAGAAGAATGATTTTGAACACTACAGAGAAGCAAAGAGATCTATACTGCTCATGCACGTTAGGTCATCTAAATCTCTGTTAAGTCAGTGAAAGGCAATCGAAGAAAGTAATAAATTTTTATTGGACATATCTTTTGGGAGTTTTGCCTGAGTAACATTCCTTCTTTTTGGCCTGAGCAGGAAGCCAAAATACAGCATCCTTAGGGTATTTCTACTACAAAGAGAAAACGAAAAGAAAGTTGAATGTTTGTTTGAAGCAAATTCTCACTAATGATATTATTTGCCTTTCACCCCAGATTTGGCCTCATCTTAGCTCGGTCTTTGCTTTTTCTGAGGCTCAGTTTTCACAGTTGTGTGTCTACAGTTCTCACAGATTTGGTTTGTTTGTCTTCTGTATATTTCCACAGAGAGAGGGAAGGCTTATAGCGAATTTTAATGGGCACCTCTGTGAAGATGTGGCCCCCAAAGAAAAGCTGCAAACCTGCTACTGGTTCTCAGTGCTCTTTGGGACTGCTGGCTTGTGCCACCACATTGCCACTGCTAGTGCCAGCAATGCTGGAGTAAAGCTTCCTGTGCTGAAAGCACATTCATTCACTTGCTTAGTCATGGAAGTATGTAGACAATGGTCAGTAAGACTCCTGAGTCCACACACGTTTTGCTAAGAGTTAACATTAAGTGGCAAAATATCTCTGTATCTTGGCAGGAAACAACTTTCAAACTTTCACCCCTCATTGCAATATAATGGTGCCACAAAAAAGAGAAAGTCAAGGGTAGGCCTTTAAGTTTTTGATTGGGATCAGAAAAACACTGTTGAAGAACTGCTCTAAGATGTAAGATTTGGGGGCAAAATCAAGAGATATATAATTATCTTAAATTTACAAAAAAGTAAAATTGGATGGTTGTCATTCACACTGCACCACATAACTACAAAATACAGCACCTGGTGTCAACCAAATTATGTCCACACTTCAGTCTGCAATTAACCACAGACAGCATCACAGCCCAGCTCTGGAAGATGCTTTCTATCTTTGAGATGCTCACTGAAGCTCAGACACTGTCACAACAAACATTTGTAAATACTGCAGCAGTTTTCAGCGACAACCTAAATACTCCAATTTCACTGAAATTTACTGAAATCTGGACCTATTAAGGAGGATGCTTTGGGAATTTACTAAGGATGCGTGTTACAGTCTGCATACACCTTATTTTGAAGTTAATGTTAATTTACCTTTGATGTCTAGTATCGGTAATTGGCTTTTCCAGATTCTCTGTAATTAATGTATTTGCATCTATACACATACACTGTTTTGATCATGGATTTACTAAATCTCTGAAGTAGAAAAACTTCCTTTTTTAAGCTAACACTGCACGTCTAGTATGGCTCTGGTACAAGACTACTTAACTAATCATTTCATTTTAATGATGTAATGAAAATACCACAAGGCTGTCCTTACAGTTCTAATTACTACTAAAGGGATCTATGAGGACACTTTAGAATATATTCATCCTGTACTCCATATACCATAAATTCAATTAGCAAGCTATATGTTAATGCTTAGATTAATATAGGTCATAGAAATTAATTCTTCATTAGTGACAGGTATACTAAATACTTCATTCCTGTTTGTACCACTTGCCCCCCAAATTATGATTTATTCCAGGGATTAATTTCAAGACTTTGAAGTAACATAAGATTACTGTTGAGTAGTAAATAGAAGCAAGATTTAACAGTACATATATTTATCATTCTCAAGAAGTTAATACGAACAAATCTATCTAAAATAAAAATACCATTTTCTTTTCCAGATAGCAATTATCCAAGCTAGAGGCAACAGCAAAATTTTAACCTCAAAACTTTTTTGATTTCTTGCTTCATTGTCCCAGCTTATGTATTTTCATATGTACTGCATACCTTATGTCCCCGTGGCTTGTTGGATTTAAGTTATATTTAATTTTAAAAGGCTCCACACAAAAGGACAAGTTTAAACATTCTAAATCATGAAATTAGATCCATAGGAATTTCTGAAGCAATTAAAAAAAAACTATGCCCCAAATATGGGGTTTTATAGACTTAGCCTAAGTTCTTCTCTGAAGAATTGTTAGAGTAATTGTCTTCCTCCCAAATTTTCTCTCTCCAGGAGGAGTCTGAATATGCTGTTAAAAATGAACAGGCTGATTATTAACTATTATATTCAAGATCAACATTAACAACTACATTATTCAAGACTGACATTCTTAAAGTAGATTTGCCTTTTCTGAGTCTTTTTTCAACCTGTCAAGAAAAGAAACCATTTCACTGCAAGTGCATAAAAGCTGCATTATTTCACTGTCCACCAGCACAGATTTCTTTTTCTCTTTCATTCTATTTATAAATGAAAACAGATGAACTCAATAAAACATAAGTCCACAGAATTATGGCTTCCTTTATTCTAGTGGTAAAGAAGTTATACATAATTGGAACATAATTTTATCCAGTGGTTGAAACTTTTTCTTGAAACCAAAAAAGGAACCACTCTGTTTAAAAACCTGATGGTTTCATTTCAGTGCAATCCATCATATTTTCTGATGCTAGTAAACATGGGTTGACTAAACAGCACCTACCTACTACATTGCTTGATACTCAGGAAAGTTGCTCTATTTCAGTCTCAAAACTAAAGCCCACACCACCACAGTGGACCAAGACAACCATTAGCTTATCAATAACAAAGACAGGCTTAAGAAGATTGAGACCAAATTCCCCTTTCACATTATTGTTATCAGGAAATTGAATCCCATTCAACAGACAGCAGAACTCTACCCTCTGTTATGCAAATCCAGTATTAATAAAACAAACCTCTCTATACATTTTATGGTTTTATGTCAAGTTTTATTCCAGGTATATACTAGAGCTTAACATTTTGGTTTCCTGCCAACACTCAGATAGCAAAAACTGCTTTGTATTTTCATTTGGTTACTTCTGGGTAAAACAATCAATTACCAAATCTTTACATGCTTCATGAGTAGGTAATAAATGCCAATTCTAAAATGTGACTAACACAAATATATGGCAGTGTACTGTGTTTTGGAGACCCTACCAAAGTAAAAGTAAACATGAAAGGTCCTCCACGGTAGCTCCAGAAGACAGGCCAGATCTCCAGCTCACAAAAAATCAGCAAAAGTCCATTGACTTCAATAGAACAGTGCTGATTTTTACATGGAATGAGTTTCTGGGTTTTTAGTAAAGGAACTATTTCTTTCAAAGCATGAGAACACTATCATACAAACCCACTAATAATGTTAATTGTTTCATTCGTTACTGGCTTTGGTTTTATCAGGCAATTGACTTCATTATATGGGGGAATAGGGGGACGGGGGGGAGAGGAGCACAGAGAGTAGGATTCAGCTCACCTAATGGTAATCATGCAAAAATTAGGCATCTACTCCAATAGTATAAAAGAGTCTCCTTTGACAGATAATGAGGAAAGGAATTCACAACCACGGAGTAATCAATTTCCTTATGTAAGACATCCCTCTTAGAGCAGGATGATGTTTCACCCTATCCTACTTTCCTGCATACCCTACAGCCTAAGTAGTAAGCACTGATCCCATATCTGACTTTGACACCATAATTGTGAAAAGTTGTTGATTTCGTTATTTCATTTTTCTTTTTCACAGCATACCTGATGCTGAAAGATAAATTAATTCTAGTGCAGAATGTACATATTAGCTGCTACATTATGAAACTACAACTATCAGAAATTCACTTTTTTTTTAAAGTCTGTGATACTGTATGACTTGCAAATAGACAGGATGTGTAGCACTGATGTTTTTCAAGAAATCTGTGAAGATAAGTTCCTTTTAAATCACAACACAGTATTGTTCCATCTTGAACTACAATATACTTAAAACATACAGCCACCGTGAAAAAATAAAATGGGAGGAGGTTACAGATTACAATCCAGTCATTAGCTCAAAGTTTTATCCATCACAAGATCATAAAGAATAATTTTTCCTGTTTTAATCTCTCCCACCATTCAAAAGAAATTAGTTTTGGAAAATTTTAATGCTATGAATACAATTGTGTAGATATATAGGGAAATTCTACTTTTCAAATCACTTAAGTCACTCAGCCAAAGACACTGTTCTATAATGCACACCTTGTTTTGTGCTGTAACTTGCACAAAAATATTATTCATACAAAGTTTGTAATAACATACTTTTAGCATTATGATAATAAACATTGTTAACAAATGTTCTCTAGCTGGCAAGAACAGTACTCCACCTTACACTAGCTATTAGTCTTGCAGAATAAAGTTTCACTTCTAATAATTATAAATCCAGAAGATTTTAGATATGTTTTTGTGAAACTACTTGGAAATAAAAATGACCAGAGAAGCAGAAAAGATAAACACAAAATGAAGAAAAGTAGCATTAAAAATCTGAAATATTCTATTATCAATCAAATTAAGATTAGAACTCATCAAGAAGTTTTCAAAAGACTTTTTAAACTTGAAAATGTATATTTTACCAATTCGAAAACCAAGGATTACAAACTTGCTTCCAGGCAGAAGATACACTTCAAAAAGGAGAGTCCTCAGGTCAAGAACTGAATTCCACTATTTCCCCAGCCACCTGGGCATTCCCTGCCTATCAATATACTGGCTCTTTGGAGGTGGTTGACTCATTCTATGCAACATTTTTGATAATTAAAATTCACTGAAGCAAAGATGAGAAGTTAAAAATCTCTATTTTCTAAGAGAACTCAATGGCACAGCTCTTCATTGTGGTCTTTCCATCTCATTGCTACTTTATTTAAAATGAAGCAATTTCAACAGAAGAGACTGAAAAAAACCCCAAAATTATCAGCATAGCTAATGGTACAAACACATTCATCCATGTCTTAAGAGAGCCATGGTCATGCCTCTGCTTAGGTCAGAGAATAAATATCAATTATCAAAACACAGGCACAATTCAAATTGATTTTTATCAGTAATGTTACTATGAAACTAAAGCCATCTAAAAGTAAACTGAAAAGAATAACTAGCACTATAGAGTCTACCGAAAGCATTTAATTAAGCAGGCATACCTGGATTTTGCATGGGTGAACCAGTCTCAACCCCCAGCTTCTGCCCTTGGTGGGCAAGCTCCAGTCCTGGCCACCTGAACTGGCTCCATTTCATTGGTATCCTTCCCTTCCCAGAAGTCCCAGACTGGATGCAGTACCTACATGTGGCCAAGTGTATCCAACAGGTACCAAGTGGAGGGGAAAAAATGTGTTCTCTCAACCTATGTGCTGTGTTCCTGCCATCAGGGCTCACTGCCATTCTCCATCTCTGCCAGGACATGCTGGGGACTCATGCCCAGCAACCTGTCCAGCTTCTGCAGGCCCTTCTCACCCACTGCTCCCAGCCAGCCCCTCCTGAGTGTCACTGTAAGGAGTTAATTCTTCCAGCTGCAGCACTTCACAGTATCCTTGCTGAATCTACTCAAGTTCCTATTGGTCTTTTCCTCCAGCTTGCCAGGACCGTCCTGAATGGCAGCCCTGACCTTGAGGGCCTCAACTGCTCAACCCAATTTTATGTTGCACAAGCTGATGAGAGTACACTCTTCTTCTCCTCCTGATGGATGACAGAGATATTATATAGCATTTAGTCACAGACAAATGTCACTTGTGACTGGCCTCCAGGCTCAGCATTATTTCAGCAGTTTTTTGCTCACCTACTTGTCCCCCCATTCCAGACCACACGGCCCCAGCTTGGATACCCCTTCTTTTTAGGTGGTTATAGTGCATAGCTATGTTCTCATGTCATATATTCTGTTTTAGTCTTCAAAACTCCCCAGTTACAAGTGGTAAAAAAAGGAGACCTAAGACATGGAAGCCAAAGCTTCTTTAAGGAATTCATCTCGCTACTGAGCTATAGATCACAATTTATATTCCAAAATATGATCTATCATTTGGACAATTAATGATTTTAGAATTTTCTTTCAATTTTGCTAAATATTGCCATGGGAATTAAGAAAATCAATGCCATAGGAATTAGGTACATGCAGTTCCTAGTTTCTTCCCAGCCCAGCTTCATTATTAAGACTGCCACACTAGCAGCAGCACCTCTTGGTTCAGCAGATTTAAGCTTTATACCTCAAATACTTAGAAAAGAGTCTGTCATGGTATCTATATGCAGGTTGCATTATAACAAGTTGTGCATCTGTTTTGTCAGAGATTTTGTCAAAAAAATGTTTACTATTTAGATCATTATTTCTTTTCAGTTTGAATGACTTACAAATCTTCTTTCTCAGCAAGACTATGGTATCAGCACCATGCAAACAAAACAGCTAAATAGAATTGCAGTAAATGTCCCATTTAGGGTCAACTTTCAGTTTGCTAAGAAATCCAAAGTGTAACATAACATATAATATGTAGTTTTCAACAAGAGTCTTCTATTCCTAACCCCCAATTTCTTTGAGCCCTTGGAAGGCTATCCAATTTAATGGCTACATCAGGAATCTTAATCCCTCCTGACTTTATTTTAAGCACTCTTCTGATTAGATAATCCAGACTGCATTAAATTCCATTTCTTTTCTGTGTTTACAAGAAATATCCTTGCAACAGTAGAAAGTATGTTCTCATTAACTACAAAAAATGAAGTCCATGAAATAAAGTAGGAGATGCACTGAAAGAACAACTTTTGGTTCCAGGTATATACAAGGAAACACTTAAATTGGGATATATGAGCCATCTTGGAAAAGTTAAGGTTATGAAAGAACTGACGTTTTGTTCCTGTGGCAAACTTGGGCAGACTTAGACTACAACTGCTAGTTGATCCAATTCTTGTTGGGATTGTAGCTTCAACCTTGGTCAGCCATATTAAAATTTTACCACAAAGAAAATATGATGTTTTTTTTACTTGACTCAGTCACTGTTCAATTAAGAATGGCATGTTAATCAGGGTGACAATGGTGTAAGCACCCAAATAAAAAAACCAAACTTATTTCTTGGCCAGTTTGAAACATTAGATTGCCCTCTTAATTTATAAGAGTCACTTTCTCCTTTTTGGCATAACCTGTTGTAAGGCCAAACAACAAAATAATCCTCTGATCTCCTTATTCCATTTAAAATAATTGCTTTTTCTTTTTTTATATGAGCATTTGGGTGGTTCTCTTGATCAGATACTAGCAAGAAAATAACCTACGGGGGAAAAGAAATGATGCTGAGAGAGCCTTTGATTCCATCAGTGACTCAAAACAAGGTCAGAAGCATTATCCATAAAGTCACGAGCTTTCTGGTCATTTTTGCTAAAAGAGCATCTTCAAAGGAGGAGGGAGGAGAAGAGTCAGCCAGGAAGCTACAGAAGTCATTCTCAGATGAGTGAGAACTGGCTGAAACTAGAAATAGCACCATGAGGGAACAAATTCCTAGGGACAGAAAAATCATCCCTGTGTAAGCCTTGGGAAAGAGAAGAATCACCTCCGTAAGGCAATTAGTTCAGCTACAAAAAGTCTGAAAAATGGATAAGACTCAATGGTTTAAGGAATTCCTCTTCAGGGGGGAAAGCCTCAGCTCCTCTATTTTTTCAGTATAGAAAGAAACTAGAGATTTTTAAAGAATAGACTTTCAATCCAGCTTTGGCTGTTAATAACAAGCTGAAATCCCAGAAAAAAAAAAAAAGTACCACTTAAAACCTCTCAAAACATCAGCTAGGATGGAAACAAGATTCAACTGTATTCTAGCCACATCCTTAATAAAAATCTGCCTAAGCCCCTGCAGCACTTGGACAGTACTTACAACAAGTAGAAATTCATTACTATGAACACTGATGCTCGCTTCTTATGTCATTAATATAACCGCCTGTGGAATTCACTGTCACAGAGGAAGAATTTAACAGAATTTCTAGATACATTAAGCTATCTATAACTTAAATACTGAAAACTATGCAAAGATTAAGATTCATCGATGGGATTACTCTTCTCTGAAAGCTACTGAAAAGGTAAATGCTCTTTTAATCAAGCAGCAGGTCAGGTTCTTTGTATTTGCTGCTAGCACAAATCCTCCATGACTGCCTCAGTCTTCCCTTCTGTCATACAACCTCTACTCATTTTTAGAATTAATGTAGTATTTGGCTGCACTTTACAGTAGGTGATGACTCATATCTGTTTCTCTCTTGCTACATTATATCCAAGTTACCAAGAAAAAAAGATTAGTCAGGAGTGCAGACCACAGCATTAAAAGAATAAGTGTCTTGGTTTTTTTAATTTGTCAGAAACATTACAGGGAAGCCAGAGGTGGGCAGGTCACATTAGGAAAGCAAGCTCATTAGAGAAAAATATAAGCAGCAGTTCTAACTCAGAGGGCTTTGAATGTTACATAAAAATCATTGCAAGCCTCAGATGGCACCCCACATGCAAGTGATTCTGAGAGTCATCTTAATTATTCAAATTGAATTATGTGCAAATCTTGCATAGACACATTCACATACACTAACGTCACAACAGCAGAAAACCAGCAATATGATCAGTAAAACACAGTGGGAGCCTCTAGACTTGTGTTCACATGCCCAAATTGAAAATAATGCAGTTACTATTTGAAATCTGCAACAGAAATAGGTAAGTTCTTTTCTCCTGACTGTGCCTTCACAAAGAGGTGATAATTCTAGCATTCAATAATGCTCCACAAAGGAAGTTCCAAAAATACCACCACGAAGTCATATACCACTGCCCAACATAGGATGTACTTAATGCTCATCAGTGAACCTACCTTTCATTAACACCTTCCTTTAGTTGCTCAATTTACTAACATATGATTCATTACTGTCAGAAAAATATCTTGAAACATTCTATAATCCAAGTTATTATTGTAACTGGCATCAGCCTAAGCTACATTCACTTTTCCACAGCTAACTGTGAGCATCAGATGTGATTTAGAAGTTCTAAATTTCTGAATAGAGGTATGAAAAATATAACACTTTTGTGTGACTTTAGTTGACTTTCTGGTTGGTTCCAAAAGCAGTTTGTGCTCTGGCTAGGACAACTCACAGCATTTTCCTGTGTCAAGATCCTATGACACATTCAGCACCTTCAATTCCTATCAAGTTGACAGCACTTTGATCTTCAACTTTATTTCACCCCACACAAAACATTTGGCAGGTTTGTGATTAGGCACTGCTTGTTTCCCTCTTTCTCATGAAAATGATAATGCAAAGTCATCGTATCTGGTTTGTACCCCTGGGTGCAATCAAGAACTTCCTGAAATATTTCCATTGTGTTGTTTTGCCTTATTTGAAGAATATAAACAGAAATTTAGTCATAAAGGGGAACAGCTCTGCTATGAAATCTCTGATCCCTTCCAGCAATGTCTGTAAAAACTTACATATTCACATTTGCTTTTCTAAATCACTCACTAGCCTTTCCATAAGGAAAAATAAATCATCTTCACTAATGACCACTAATCATCATACTGGGTTAAAAAAAATTTCTCAAGTCCATTTTCCCTTTGATTTTGTCTTTGGGGAATTGGTTCCAGTTAATACATAGCACACCCCTCGCTTGACTAACCAGCATTGGCTGGAGGTGATTTATCCGACTGCCATTACCTAGGTAATTTGCCATGTATCATTACACTGTTGACCAGTGATTTGGGAGTCCCAGCAGTATCCCTGGGATGTAAAACTAGTGAGAACCTACTATATGAAAGCTGGAGTTATTATACTGCTCCTCTCTGAGCTATTTAAGCTACTTTTAGGAGACCCTGGAGCTTGCTCCTTCAAGTGCAGTATTTATTTTTCATGACAGTTACAGACTTAAAAGCTCAGGGCCTGATCCAAAGACTCTTGTACTCAATGGTGAACTTTCTTTGCTTCACATCAAGGCTTCACACACCATCCGCAGAAGCTACAGCCACAACAGGAGTCTGTTCTGAGGACAGAAACGATGCTTCAGAAAGGCTGAGCCTTTTCACTTCCCCTTTCTGCTGCTAACAGCTGGGGAGAGCAGGAATATGCTGCAGAGCCATTCTAGTGCCAACTCATAAACAGGTACAGAGGGAGCAAAGAAGACCCTTGACTTCAAATCCTCAGTTTTACAATTTGGAAACGGTTCATTCTTTCATTCTTTCTCACTGACACACCAAAGATTCAGGTGGGGGGGTGCCTCTTTTTTTTTTTTTTTTATTGTATTATATAGATTTTCCCTGTGAATGAGAAATATTTGAGTTTCAAAGATCAATTAAAATGTTCTTTTCCTTCTGATTTTGTGGAGGGAATAATTTCTACACAAAGTTTGAAAAGATCAGCTGTGACTTCACACTTACAAGAATTCTTACTAAGTTTAAAAAAAATGGGAACCCAGACCATTCAGGAAAACAGTGGATAGCTTCTGCAAATTATCCTAATCCACAAATTAAGGATTTATAAACAGATACAACCTACATTCAGATATCTGATACAGGAGATTTTAAAGCAACTTTAGACCCATTTTATACCACAATGATTGTGAATATTACTTTTTTGTAGTACAGAGACAGTTTACGGAGCTCTGAATCTGTGAGTTATCCATTGGATTTGCTCTGTACTTAAAAATCTCATTTTGTACATTTAAAACATCTGTTGTTCCGAAAGTTCCTAGCAACAAGGAGGGAACTAAATCAAAAATCAAGATCATAATATGGCTAAATCACTCCTCAGTTTTACTTCTGTATTAAAGCTGCTTTGGCGTTTATGAGCCAAAGAAAGTTTGTCTCATTACAAAAAGGAAATTAACATACACTTTGAAATTACTATTTAAAGAACGGATTGTCATCAGACGAAGAGCTGGTGATTTCAGTAGCTAGAACAGACTAATGACATAATACTGAAAACTATCAAGGTAATATGATATAAAATAAAAAATAATAAAAATTAAATTATTACACAACTATTTTCAAATAATTTTTCCCAATCAATATAATAGAGATTAATCTGATTTTACAATATTAAATATGAATTCTCTGTCTCAAAAATGGTAAAAAAACCAATTCCTTTTAAGACCAAGCATGCAAAGTTCTCTTTTTTCACTAGAGAGGCATTGAAAAACTGAAAGTACTTTTATAGCTAAAGAAAAACAAGAAGAACAATAAAATAAAACCATTAAAAGGTACCTTGATTTTTTTCTCCAAAGATCAGAAGGGAGAAAAAAAAGAGAAAGAAAACAATAAATTGATAAAATTAGATTACATATGACTTTTATGTATGAAGATGTGTATTTTTCATGTAACAGAAAGAAAGCAACTTCTTAAAACATTTATACTGTCTATTTCCAGACCATGCATCCTCCTGGCCATTCTCGTGACTCTAAAGCTGGCTGTAGGATCTTTCAGCTTGAATATCCTTGTTTCACACCTGCCTTACAACAGTGACACATGTTTAAGTTATTACATTATGCACGTGTTCATATGACATGCCAGGAGTTAATGTTTCTGATCTGTAAAGAAAACAATGGCTTCCTATTACCAGTTAACCAATATATTCTGCATGTGAGTCCACTGCAGCACAACTGCTGGGAAATTTTATGTACCACATACACTTCTTTGACCAGTGCCAATATTTTTCCGCGTGTGTAGTTTTCACACTCCACTTGTACAAACTCATCCAAGGATTGCTCTACCTTATTCATTCCACAACCCAGATATAAGCACACCATGGGCACAGCAGCTGCAGACAATCCTTTTTTTAAGAATTCCACCAAAGGGTCAGCTATGCTTGTTAAGATATTTAAGGTGTCTGTTCCATTTAAACCAAGTCTAAAATAAATTTTTGAATGGAGTCTAGTAAGAGAGAACAATTCTAGATAAATGAAAAACATATGGAATTGTTCAAAAGGTCAACTATGTAAAAACGTGTTATATACTGTGTTTATAGGTATTTTATTCACAGACAAGGCTGGCATTGGGGTTTTATTGATATTCTGGTGAAAAGCACATTAATCAAAGGGTTGTAACCCCCTTCTCTCTGCATTTTAATGAAGACCACGAAATAGCACAGTAACATACAATTATGTTTGAAACATATTAACTTTTGAAACATTTAATTTATATTATGTTTTGACTGTAAATCACTTCTGGCCTTGTATCCAGATATTTACAGGTAACCTGTTCCTATATGCCATTCCCATTCATATGCCATATAAGCATTTCTGAACTTCACAGCTGAGGTTATAGATCCAAAACCAGAATCCTATCCTATACTGCAGGTTCAACTCCACTCGGAAGTGCTGAATATTTTACCACAACTAACTTGATAATCTAATCAAATAGTAAATACAGTTTCAGATTTTTCTCTGTTTGAGAACATTCAAGATTTGGCCAGAAGCAACTAGGTTAAGCCTAAACATGAAAGTCCAAAGGAAAAAAAAAAAGCTATTGCATAGCGAAGATCTGAGGATACAAAAACATTTACACGCAGAAAGCAACTTAAGAAAGGTGGAAGTTTGTGCCTGCACATGACCTTTGCCTTCAGTGATTCCTTTTAATGATATGATTGTGAATAAAATAGGATGCAGGTATGGTGTCTGTACATTGACTGTATCAATGCAGTACATTACATTTATGTTTGGCCCTAGAAATCATGTTTCAGTTCTGTAAAATCATTCCAGTTCTGTACAGAGCATGGTAACCAGTCAGAAACTGCCAGGTACCAGCTTGGTACTGCTGGGTACCAGTTAGGAACCTCAGTGCATGGAATTCACTTCAATCACCTTGGTAACTGTCCTTATCCAGCTGCATTTCTACTGCATTTAAGGAACTAGGAGCCCTATAGGGAATGCATGAGCGACTACAACAGGAAGTTGTTAGCTGCTGGGCTCAGCAGTCAGAAATCTGCTTTCCATTTACACCTGCTCCAGCCAGAGTCTGAAGAACAGAAACAAACCCTTGATTGAGGTTCAGAGGTGCAATAATAGGTGTGACTGTAGAATAGAGAAAAACATGTATGGGTTACATTCTTTCTCAGATGCTGTTTAAGGAGCAACCATGGATTCTGTATTTTGTTCATTTTAAAAATTTTTAAATCAACAGGCATACATGATGCAAAGGGTCAAATTTGATGAGAGATAGCTGGAGTAAAATTGATGGTATAGATGGATATATTTGCTCTCTATGCTTCTACCTGTAAAAAACATATTTAATACGTAAAACTAGGCTATATACATACATGCAATCAACATTTATATTAACTAGAGAAACAGTATTGTTTAATCTTATTTTCCATTTACTAATTTCAGACTTGGAACAAAATTTTATCCAAATTTTAAAAAAATCCACTGAAATAGGAGAATCCTTCATCATAGAAAGTATTGTATCTGCAATTAAATATTTTGCAATGGATACAAGCAAGAAAATCTGAATAATAAATATTTAATTTTCAGACTTGGAGGGAGAGAGGGATATAAAAAAAGAAAAAAAACCTGAAATTAAGATCATATTCTATGTATATTAATTTCATTTGCAACATGTCCAAAGAGCAGCCTTTTTCTCAGAGGTATTATAACAACAATATTGAGCTGTATAATTTCTGAAAACAGCAGAAGCCTCAATAAAAATACATGGGCTGCTCAAATTAAGTAAAACTAAAAGGTTTAATTTGGGGCCAACAGGTGCTAGAAATGCTCCACTCATTTGCACTCATAAAAAGAGAAGATATTTAAACCTCCAATCTCAATGTTAATATTCAAATGACGTAAACTCCACCATTTACATCAACAGACACTTCAGGTTCCATGTCATTATTCAAGTTATTTCAATCCTTTATTTTTAGCCTTTGATTATTCCACCAAAATGTAAGGTACCTACACATCAAAGCATGAACCCATATGCCCATAAGAGTACATTCAGAATTGCAAATGGCAGCATTTATGACATTGATTTTAGAACATTTTGCTCAAAGCACATCTAGAAGTAGAGGAAAATGCATGCAAATCAATATGTTGCTTTTTTAAATGGCCATTAAGATTTATTATTTGTTATGATAAATTCTTTTGATGAAACCTTAAAAGATTTGTCTTTTAAAAGATATTTTTCTACTGAATATACTTTTTCAGATTTTCAATCCTAAATCCTAGGAAATGTCCCTCTGCATCTTTCTCATACTTATTTCGAAGACAACTTACTTATCTACTCCATTATTTTCATTAATAATGCTTAGCATCTACTCCAAGAATTGAAAAAAATATATTCCCTGTTTCTTCTTCAGTCTTTACACTGTTTAAAACATTTTTTCATCCCATAAATATGATAAAGCATAAACACATGTACACAGCACTTTTCTATGCTCTAAGTCTCAAATTGGTAGCTGCCGAGTAAAAAAGGAAAACATTCTAGATTTAAAAATTCTGCACAAGCTACTGAAAATACCCTCTAGGAAATATTAGGCATGTTGATACACAGTATTCTTCTCTTTGTATCCTATATAATTATTTACATCTGTGCTGGTGCACATATATTGACTAATTCAGCACAGAAAACAAACCCTCACCTAAGGAAAACAATATTTTTCTGTCAGGATCTATAATCTGAAGTGGCATTGACCACTAAATCACTAAATGGTTATTTCACATATTTTAGGGACAGATGAAGTTCAGTGCAATTCAGGACTCTCTATGTGCAAAATGCATATCTCATTTGTCCCTTTCTTCACTACTTTGTTCCTCTTGTTCAACTGAAACTGAGACAATTTCAAGTCTCAAAAATCTCAGAAAACTGCAGCTTGAGGAGAGAAGACTGTAGCTCCCAAGTTTCAAATGACTTCCCTATTCCATCTCTTGAACTTTTTTTTTCCTTTTCTCCTTGCCTGCTACCAAAATTTTAAGCAACAGTTAATAAAACTGTTCAGAAATAAAACTGTTCTTCTCTCAGAAAATTATCTGTAAAAATGCATCATTCACAGATGCTTTATTAACCTAGGCCAGATGAAATATGGCATTTCAGGTTATATCAAGGGTCAAGTCACAGTCTGAATGTACCTAAGCTGCTTCTTAAAAACTTGCTGTGCACAATTGTGCACACACTTCCCACATCCATGCCTGTTCTTCCATTATTCCTTTTTCTTGACCTATAGACAGTCATTATCTATAACCAATAAGATTACTTCCTAAACCAAAATCACTTTCTGCTTGGCCATGATTTCTTCTACTGTTATAATTTTGACCTCCAAACTCCTTAGCAAGTCCCATTTAATCAGAGAATGTACAGATAAAATTTAATTAAATGCTATAAATCTTAAACTACAAACTTTAAACAATTCAAGCAACAGTTGTCACTGTATTACAAAACTCCTTCTAATGGAATCCATTTTGGGAGAATACAGTGCCCAAGATGAATTATCAAACTTCTTGTGATGCACATATAATTAGATAAATATGCCAGTGTAAGCCTCCACTCAGAAATATGGTTGAAAATAGAATTTCAGTGAGGGTCAATATTCAGCACACATGAATACAAAATTTGAAATGCAAGAGAGATTTCAACAGAGGAACAAAACCCAAGGCATTAAACACTGCCAGTGAGGGGAGGATGATATATATGAAAGGAAACACAAACAAACTGGAGCTCATGGAATTTTTCAGAGACAGAATGAAAACAATGTAAAAATGGGACAAAGAATGAGAAGAGTCACATAGTTCCATCACATGGAGTAGGATTTGGTACAGGTCATGTTTGCAACAGTGCTCTGAAGATTGAAACTTCACAAGCTTACTTTCTGGGATTTGAGCTGAACAAGATTTGCAAAAGCCCATAAAAATAACTTTGCTCTTCCTGAGTAAAACCCCAAAACTCACATTTACTCTTGAAAACATACTAACTCTTGAAGCATGCAATTGAACCACACATATTTTATTCCTTACAATTTTCATTCAACTAATTTATGTGGGGAATGGGTGATCTGCAAGAATTTTTGGAAGCCTTATCAGAAGACATAAAAAATACAGATACTGGGAATAGGAAATCTTATAATGAAAAGCATGACACACAGCTTAAAACCCTGAAAACAAACTGATTCCCCAAAACATCTGGCTTTCTTTTGTGGGATTTTATGTCCATAATAATAAATAAGTCAGGTTTAGGAGTGCCAGTTCATTAACTATTTAAGAATGTCTAAGGCACAGCAGCTGCCTGGATCTCACAGCATGTCCAAATAGACCGAATGTTCCCTGTTGGTAACAGTATATTCAAATACAAGTATTACTATTATGGATTGATACTAAGAAACATAGGTTTAATTTTAAATGGGGTTTAAAATCCATTTCCTTCCCTTACCATTTGTTATTTATTTTTTAGCTACTGAATATTCCTGGACAGTTAACAAAAATCTTAAACATTTCATCACTTTGCAGTAATGTTGAAGGCTTCGGATGTAACAGTACAATATTTCTGAATTAAAGTTACTTTTTTAGAATCAAGTACGTAAATACATACCATGCCTGTATATTTTTCTTTTGAAACTTTCATTTAATTCATGCCTTACAGTTTCAACTCACCAATTCCTATCATCTGCACTGAGGCTGAGGAGCAGTAAAAGAACAGTCTTTTAATGTCACCACTCCTACTTCTTACTCTCTTGAATACATTTTTCTTTCTTATGAACCCATGAAGATGATAAAAAAGACAATATTTTTCATCTGGATTTAGTTTTGAAAATGTGTAAACTCTATTTCTGAAATTAGGCGATCTTCACAACCAACTAATGAGGGTTTTTGATCCTTTGGATAATCACTTTGGATTAGGCCACTAAGAATTTTATTGCTTTAAAGGAAATCTCTGGGTAGCAGGAGGACAATTGAATAGTGAATAAAACTTGTTTTAGAGAATCATTGCACATCAGGTGTAGCATGGAGAAGGAAAAGTAGTTAACTGTAGAGTTGTAAAGCTGTGAGTGCTCTTCGCTAAGAACCAACAGCTGTAAACAGTTCTCACAGTCTATTTATCAGGTTGGTTAGGTACTGGAATTTAGAGTCCATTACAAAGACTGTATTTTCATAACTAACTGTTTCCAGTAGTTGGACTAAGTAAGGAGGCCATGGAAGAGAAAACTCCTCAAAAATAGATGCATATATCATTGTAACAACTGAAAGATGAGATGTATTCTCTGCACATGACATATAAAAAGAAATAAATTCATAAATATCTCTACATTTGTAAAACATGCAAATCTCATAAAATATTCCAGTGTCATTAACTAGGCTTCTCAAAACTAGAACCAAGAGTGTAAAAAGGTGGAGCACATTTTGGGGACCCAAAAAACCTATTGAAAAGATAATACCTGCCTTCTTCTCATGATGAGACTGAATCAAATGCAAGGCAAAGACTTCAAGCAGTATGCTGCAGCATTGCATTCTAGGATTTGGCATATGAATGAATTCTTCAAACATTTTTGCTGTGATATAAAGATGACAATCAAAACTATTACAGCCAAAAAGAAAGTAGTTTTCTTTTACAAAATATTTTAACCATCTGGAATTTTTTGAAAATAATTTTATAATCCAAAACATAGCCTGCATCAAAACTAAGTTAACTAAATGGAATTTTTCTTGTCCTCCAAGAATTATCAAATAATTTGGGTTGGAAAAATCCTTTAAGATCATCAAATACAACTGTCAACCCAACATAGCCAAGTCCATCACTAAACCAGGTCCCCAAGTGCCACGCTTACACGGCTTTTAAACAACTCCAGGGATAGTGACCCAACCACTCCTCCGGGCAGCCTATACCAATGCTTGACAATCCTTTGAAGAATTTGAAAGAAATGGAAGAATTTCTTCTTAATATCCAATCTAAACCTCATGGGTACAACTTTAGGCCATTTTCCCCTCATCCTATCACTTATTACTTGGGAAAAGAGACTGACCTCCACCTGGCTACAGCCTCCTTTCAGGTAGTTGTACAGAGAGATAAGGTCCTTCATGAGCCTTCTTTTTTCCAGGCTTTAGCCTAGCTTTCTCAGCCATTCCTAATCAGATTTGTGCACCAGGCCCCTTACCAGTTTTGTTGCCATTCTCTGGACATGCTCCAGCATTTCAATGTCTGTCTTGTAGGGAGTGACCTAAAACTGAACACAGGATTTGAGGTGTGGCCTCACCAATGTTGAGTACAGAGGGACAATCACTGCCCTGGTCCTGCTAGCCACACTACTGCTGATCCAGACCAGGATGCCATTGGCCTTCTTGGCCATCTGGGCACTGCTAGCTCATGTTCAGTGGCTGTTGACCAACAACCCAGGTAATTTTCCACGTGGCAGCTTTCCAGCCACTCTTCTCCCAGCCTGTAGCACTACCTGGGGTTGTTGTGATCCAAGTGAAGGACCCAGAACTTTGCCTTGTTGAACCTCACGCAATTGGTCTCAGCCCATCATTCCAGCCTGCCAGGATCAAGTTCTGTGAAGTTTACTTGACACATGCTCAGCAAGCCACTATTTCAGTAAAGGGAGCTCATGCTCCATAAAGGGCTTGCTAGCTACTTAGTTCAACCCTCCCTATCAAAAATGCAGAAATGCCCACCTTCTCCAGACCAGCCTACAATCTGCTTCCTTAACCTATTTCAGACAAAACAAGTGAGCTTGACTTAATAATTTAAGCAGTAGGATTTTGCTAAGTAAGGTCATTTTTTCTGAAGCGGTTTAGACAGCATTCAGCAATTAGCTCCACTCACAAATCTAAATTGTTACTAATCTCTGACAGGGAAAAAAAAGGTGGGGGGGAAGAGGGAGAGAAATATAATGCTTAACTGAAAAGGTTACAGATTATTTCTTTCACTGAGAGGCAAAATAAGAACGTGTGTTTGTGATTCATTAGAAAATTGCACTTGTGAATTCTTAAAATGCATATTTCAGGGAATAGAAATCTTTGGGAATGAAAGCCTGTCTGGATTGATTAAATCATCAGATGCAAAGTGTTAGAATTGCCAGTCTTGTTTCCCTGTTTAATCTCTTGTTGAGGAAGTCCCCAAGGCACTCTTTAATTGTGTTTATACAGCAAAGGAATGATATATCACATGTGGCAGTACAAAAATATTTTCATGCTGATTCTATAGGTTTGCATAACTCTGATTAAGGTACTTTTCATATTTTAACTTCACAGCTTAACTTTTAAATTTAAATTTGAATTTAAAACTGAAGACTTGCAAAATTTGCACTTACACAATTAAAGAACACTTTAAAAAAATTATACTTCACTCACTTTCATTTTCATTGCATTTTTTTACATGCTATAAGATGCTATGCAAACATTTACTGTGCATTTCTTTCACATACCTTCACAAACAAAAGCAAGTTTGTTCCCCTGGCAATCACCTATTCAGGCAACAGGGTACACAAGATTAACTGCAAGCCTATGCAGAGACTTAATTCCCAGTGTCTCTTAAGAAATGCAGACTGCAGTAGTTTTCTATTTTACTCACTTGTCACAATGCCTCACAGTTTCCAAGGGTTTTTTTTTTTTTTTTTTGTAAAGCCTGACAGATGTGCAAGATTTGAAGTATTTGTTTTGGTTTTTGTTTTGGCTTCTTAATAATTGTACAATTCAACATTGTTGAAAAGAGTCTTAGGTGTGGCCAAGAAAAACGCTTCAATGGTCTCCATTGCAAATGGAAAGGCGAATAATTCAGATTGCAATCTAAAATATTTACAAATGTTTTTGAAAGGAGCACCAACTAAAAACTGGTTTGTATCATTTGAGTAGGATGAACTTCATTGGAAGCTGCTAACCCAGACAAAAAAGAAATCCACTCTCCATAAATACTTGAGCTTGTACTAGTGTTGCAGCACTGTCATGTGAAAAATGAGAGGATAACCAAACTGCAGCCCCACCCCAGCAGAATTAGTTTGAAGAAGGATAATTTGTTGGGTAAAGCTCCCCATAAACAGACTGCATACACAGCAATACAAAACATTGATTTTTACAAACAAGGAAAAGGCATCTCAAGTCTCAAAAGTGGAAACAATTATACATTCCTAAAAGGATCTCTGATTTTGTTAGTGAAGTTCAGCTAATACAGTACTGTAACATCTTGTTTATATCTATTTTATTCACAAACATACCCACTTTTATCTATGTACTGCATGTATAAACGTTTATCGATACCCTAATGCACCATACTGCACAAGCGGACAGAGATTTCAATTCAAGAGCATTAAGCATTGTTTAGTCTGTTCTGAATTTGAGCAATAGTGAGAATCATACCAGATTTTCTCACACTTAGCATGTATAACAGGTATATATTTTCAGATATGGTTTTATAGCCGTCAAGGTACGTAAGCGAGTGAAAGCTACTCAGGCACATTCCTTTAGATTTTGCTGACTTTAGGATCACAGAAGTTGGATCTCCAATAAATTACAAGCTTTTTTTCACTCTTAGAATACATTATTTTCAGTAATATTTATGGAGCCCAAACAATCTGCCAACATGAAACACTTCTGTTCAAATGATCCCATACAGCCTGTGCAGAGACCTCTAAAAACTGCCATGAGTATTACACACCACACTTCCAACACAACAGTAGAAAGCCATCAACAGTTAATCCCAACTGGTTTCTGCCTCTGCCAACTCTCCTTGAAATAAGATGTCCTTATTTGTGTGTGTACCCTGTGCCACTTCCATACTGTGACAGAACATATCAAAGGCTTTGCATGATTTTTAAAAAGCAGTTTAATAAAAGCAAATGAGCCAGCAGCTATTTTTTAAAAAGAAGAGTTCTTGGCACCCAAATTTCATTACGTTTTAAAGGAATTTAAGAGCTCAACTTCCTGAAGGTCTTTTACAAAGGTTAGCAGCATACCATTTATCAAAACAGTGACTATTTGATCCCTGCTTGTGTAAAAAAAAGATGGGCACCAAGAGGCAGCTTCAGCATCTTGAAGTCGTGATTTACATATATCAATTTAACCTTATATGTGGTGCCTCCACAGTCATTACCTAATAACTACTTTATTGCTTCCTGGCAGGGGCCTCCTCCACTGTACCAAAGCACTAAATAATACACACAGGCTCCCACACCTCTTCCACACCATGGGTCTATCACTGGATCACTGACCGAGCAATTGTCATCCTAAGATGGGAATAGCTCCAAAAAAAGCTGACTAGACCAAGTATGACTAATCTTTCTGAAAGAACTCAAAAGAATTTTTATAGAGTGCTATCAGATCAATTGGATGCACCTAAACCAATTTTTTTTAATATATCCACTTCATAGCTGTAAAAATACTCCTAGCCCTGTACACTGCCTTTGAGGGAATGAGATAATTGAAAAGTGGATGGTCCCATGTTTTTCAGGAGATCTTCATTCTGAGCCTAGGCATGGATGGCTCTTCAATGCCACCTAGGCAATTTTTCATTCTTCAATTCAGCAGCTCTTCTTACACTTGTAGGAAAAGCAACTGCCACACTTATTGCCCCAGCAGTAAAAGCACATAACTTTTAACACAAAAGCACAGAATGGGAGGTAACTACTCCCTCAGTGTAGATCAGTAAGACAGAAACTAACGGCTGAACCCAGAGGTTGACCTCATGTTGTTTTGTAACATAAGCACTTTCCACCCAAAGGGCAAAAGTCAAGGAGAGTTTGATTGTGGAGTCAAAATAGTCCTACTGCTCTGTTATTTTAGCCTCCCTTTCTTCCTCCAGATTATTCCACTCAACATAACCTACAGCATTTAGTGATAAACCTGCTGGCACACAATTTATAGAGAAACAACACTTGACTCTCTTTCAGCTACTTATCTTTTCAAGCAGTGGAAAGAAAAAGACTCCTACTATATATAGTGACTCCTTGGTGTCTAGCCTTCCCCCCGCAGGCCCTGTTTTTGGTATGCACACAGGACATGATGGTTTTAAGCAGAGCAACAGAGAACAGTTCACTTTCCCAAAAGGACATAATAGATGCTTTTTCACAAATGAAGGCCACTTGTAATGCATGGTTGACTGTGAAAAGTAACTGTGAAGCAATGATAAGATCAAGTATCTTTGACCATGTTGAAGAACCGAAAGTCATAAAGTTTATGCCACTAATTGAGAATTAGTATATACTTGCATGATGTACAACAAAATCAAAGATTACTCCATTATAGGAATAATGTAGGGCAATAACAAAAGATGTTTTTATTACTAGCCAAGTATAAGAAGAGAAAAGGGAAGCAAAAAAATTACTACGTAAACTACTTTCCTATTCTTATGAGTCTGGAAAACTTCAGTGGCTGATGCGTGAAAAAAAAAAATCACAGAAAATGTGAAAGGAATTTTTTTACTTTGCCAATTAGTAATAAACGTTGTTTTTCCAAAGGAATACCTCTAACATTGTATATGACCAACTTACACATTGCAAAATTAAATAGAACACCCTTTCGGATTCTATAATTAGACAAATTCACGTACAGAAAATTAAGCACTTAAAAAGCTGTAAGCAGCACCCCAGCACTAATTCTAATAATCAAACATTTCCAAATCAAATTTTTAAATTTTTAGACTATCAAACTGTTATTCCAGCACTGATATAACCAGTAATAACAAATAAGACCCCTCAAAATTGAATTTGTAGGCCAATGCTAACTTCTTTCTCAGATTGGAGACATAGCTTTTTATGGAGTCATGCAAAGGTCATATTAAGTGCTGTATCTGAGTTTCTTTTTTTGTGTCCAGTAACATGAGCAAGAAAGAAGGTGGATTGCAATTTCAAGGACTGCAAAAAATTCCCAAACAACCAAAAATCACAACCAAACCAAAAACCCCACACCTACTGAAGCCTGAATTCTGGGAAGGCCAATTTCTCTGCCCACTATTTTATGCATCTCAGACAAAAGCAAATACGTTCAAATCACAAGTGATGTGCATGGGAAAACAACATTTATTAATGCACAGAGAATTCTGATTTAAATCAGGCAAAGCAGAATAGCAGTGATTTTGCATAAAGAAACAAACCCAGAAAAGAGTAATTTAAAATTCATCAAAATTTTAGAAGTTTCAGAAAGTTCTCTGTATTTTTTAATTTGTTGCAGCTTGGTCAAGAAAAGAAGAAAAAAGGCTGTGTTCCATCTACTACAACCCTACTACTGCTACAGTTATCCTTGCATCCTTCCCAGCCTGTATATGCTTATTTCCTAGACAAAATAATATTTTTTTAAAATCACTTACACAAAACACTAAGAAGTTACACAAAAAAACATGGATTTACACATCTCCAATCTCTCTAAGACAGAAAAATATCAGATAGAATAATCCAGCTAAAAGGACTGTGGGCTCTGCATGCCTATATGGGGATGACATACTGAGTCCAAAAGAACCAATCTTTGTGTAACAGGCTGAGTTTTGGCACCTAAATTTCCAAAATGTGTGGTGTACTTTTTTTTAAAGAATAGGAAATGGACCACGTTTGAGTTAGAAAGCTACAGACGACATTCTGTTTTATTCTACAGTTCAAAACTGTGTCTTTAAGGAAATGCTTTTTTTTTTTTTTTAATTTAAACTAGCTTCTCAACAATAACTTCCAGGTGGTTTCAAAACCCAATTTGTTCACAAACCATGGGCGACGTATGGTGACTATTGAAGATGACCATAAAAAAAATTTAATCAAGTGACCTTGAGAAAGATGTTGGCATTCTAACTAATATAACATAGATCTTTCTGCAAATGTTTCTGCAATACAGATCTATCTTCTTTTCATAGCTTTCCAAGACATATTAAAGACAAAATTGAGCAAGGATAATGCTATCCTACAAACAGTACATAAAGTGCACCTACAGACAGTGGCAAGAACATGACTTGGCTCTTGCATCAATAGCAGTGAGTATTCTTGTGTGCTGTCCATATGCAGGCTGTGTAACTCTGAAGAAAATAGCCAAGGGACTCATTTATATCTGTTTTTGCAGATGATACAATTTAATATGAGGATCCGTGGGGTGCGTAACTGTAAATCTTTGACTGAAAATTACACATGGAGACAGAAAGCAACAGAATTATTGAAATAGTTTGAGCCTAACAATGAACATCTCAGGGCTCCTACAGCATCAGTACAGATGCCAAACCCATAAATCACTAGCCTGAATGGAAATGAAAATGCTTTATTTGTGTAAAAACATGAGAAAGGATGACTTAATTAGAGAACAAAACCTTCACTTTATCCAGTTGATTTATATGTTTTTCTTATCCGTGAGACAAAAGAATCTTGCATTCCATTTCTCTGCAATAAAGGGCATGAGTTATCCCTCACTACCACAGTGAGCACAATAATACATCAAAGGGCTCAGGAAAGTTACATTAAATGATATCCCTTAGATAGTCCATAAAGTAAAGCAACATATACTGCCATTTCATGAATCCCAACCATCCTAACTCTGTAAGTATCTGAAAAGACAGGCAAGCTTACCAGTATCTTAACACAGCTTTAGCAGAAAGAGATGGCCCTGAGTCTCCTACTGCTAAGCAGAAACATTTTATGGTATTATGCATTTTACAGAGTTTACAGTACTAAATAATAAGCTATGAATAAATACATTTATATAGCATGCCCATACCTTCCCAGAACAGAAACACACATGTATGTGCTGTTCAGTCCTGCCCACAAAGCTTCTCAGTGACTGAAAATTCTGCCTGCCTGTGGTCTGTGTTCTCCTGAGGCTGGAGATCATGCAAGTACTTGAAAGCACAGGCTGCCTTCATGACCCAGAATTTAATATTTTTATTTCTCTGAGTTCAGGCTATTTGTACAGCCTGCCTGCCCAGCAACAATGAGTTCAAGCTTCTTCAATGCCTCCTTTCTTATCAGTACCAGTCTCATGACAACATTTTAGAGGCAGGTGAGGTCAATAGGCCCCATGGACAAGGCAGCATGCTTAGTTTTCCATATTGCAGGTGAGTGAGTCTAGGATGTCTCTAAGTTTTCTCTTAAAGGTTGTGACTGCATTACACTAGAATTGAGTCTAAAGGTGAACACCTAAGCTCAGATAGCAAATACAGCCTTTTTTCTGCGCAGCAGGTGCACACAGAGATTCTGTATAATCATTCTCCAGTGAGAAAAATATAATTCTCAGGTCTCTAACATGCGAGGCTTGAAGGCAAGAATCAAACTACTATCTTGGGCATTATACCACTACACATTACACCACAGGCAGTCAATTCCTGTGTTGCTGCACCACTATCTATGGCATAAACCTGCAGAAACACCTAAACATAAAACATAAGGTGAAGATATGGTGACTGGAATTTAGATTATCAATATTTGGTTGGTCCACCAAAAGATACCTAAGTAATGACTTGATAGAGTCAAGTTTCTCCACAGTACAATTAAGAAGAGCTCAAATAATTTTTAAAGTTTGTAATAACAGCTAATAGTGTTACCTACTTATATTTAGGCAGCATGTATAACTGAGCAAGGCACATGTGCATTTACCTTCTCCAGTGCCAGCCTAGAGGACACATTGTTTTTGAAGAAGTATGAGACAGGAATCAGTTCATTTTTGTAAAACTGAATAAAACCCACACTGTGCTCCTCCTAGAATACTAAAATGCCAGGCTGCTGGAGATTTTCCTCTTTTAACCTCCCACTTCAGGACACATTAGGCATTTTATGGCTTCTAAAGCAAAATTTTCCCAGAAGCATTATCAGAAAACAGAGCTTTTACCACCTCCCCCAAAATGAAGTAGTAATTCAGCAGCAGAATAGTAAGGCTTAAAGCATGCTGAAATCACTGCTTTGCATGCATACTAACACTGTCCCCTTGTACTCCATTGTCTTCTCTATTTCCACTTCCTCCCTCCTGTTTTGTTGTCCGAGTGAAAGTTCGGGCACAGGCTGCCAGGCTGTTCTCCGTTTATACAGCACCTACTACAAGAGGGTCACAGCCTGTGAAACAAATTCCAGTGTACTAAAACACTATAAACAACCACCGCCAACAGGCCTGTCAGAGCAAATTAACCGAGTATATTTGGGTGACGCATGATTCCCAATGGCTTCTTAAGCAGTTTCTCTTCCTGATTTATGAAATCATCCAGTTTTCCACAATGAACTAGATCTGGCTGTTAGCACAAATTATTGAAATTCTGCTTGACTTATGCGGAGCACTTTATAGGCAGATCCTATGCTGGGGCAAGCTAAGACCTTCAACATCACAACAAGAACAACTTATACCACCATCTGCCCCTTCATCCACACTGACCTCAGCCCTCCTCATAAACACTCCAGTTTTGAGGGTATGACTTAATACTCATTCATATCTGAGCTCTCAGTCCTGTGGTAGGATGCAGCTAACACTTACTGAATCTTTCTACTCTTGACACTGCTTATACCTAGTGGCCCTAGTAGGATGGGAGGGTGGAGCTGGGAGAGGGAAAATTGCAACTCAGTCTGCACTCCTCTGCCATCAGCAAAGCCATTCTCATGTTTCAACCATGAGACAGAAATGGATGGAGTATACAGGACCTCCCTGGCATTTAGAAGATTTTTCCCAGCAGTAGCTGGTTGCTACAGCTTGGTCTAGACATGAACAATTTAAGCTTCCTTGTAACCCCTGTGGGAAATGTCCAGCTGTGAAAACTGCTGGAATTTCCTGATAACCACAGCGTCCTGCCTTGTATTTTAGAATAAACAATGTTGACAGTAACAGTAAGCCAGAAGCAGACTTTACCAGTTTGCTGCAGAAACAGGGAACTTCCACCTACTTTCCACTTTTCCTTGTTATGAGAACTGATATGCATACCATGAGCCATTCCTGCCACACACATACCCATTCCCCCAGTTACATAAGTGAGTACATGTAGAAGAACAGAGGATACATAGCAAAGGAGGATTATTTCAAAAGCTTTTACCCATTACTCTTGTTTCTTTCATTATAAGAAATTATGACAAATTCTATAATCAGTACTATCTTCAGCCAATTTTTATAGCATAATTACAGTAAATTAAGATAAAATCACATATGGGGAAAAATAATATTTATACATCTCTTTTAACCCAACTTCAAACTATGGGCAGCCATATAATTGGCTTTTGACTGTTCTTTTCAAATCAACACAGACTCTGGGTTGTATTGCCAGAAAGACCAAGAGATATGACAACCTCAAATACACACATTTCATATCTGTACATCCTTTAAAATGTATTATTATTATTCTTGTTATGTTTTGAAAAACTAGAACTCAGAATTCTATGTTACACTATTTTTAGCCACATCCCACCTTTATGTACAACTTTAACTATAAGTTGAAACTTATTTTTTACACTGGGAACAAAGTAACACATCACAAACAAAAAAAAAAAAAAAATTAATGTCACCTACCCAACAATAAGCTTGCACATCTTAATATGTGAAACCCACGGAACTTCAAGAAGGTTTGTTTTCCTCATATGACTCTAGAGACAAGTGATCAGTTCAAGTATCTGCATGTTCAGCCATCATCTGACTGAATGTGGTAACATGAGCATTAGCTATGGTGATACCTCACTACGCATTGTCTGTTCTTCCTATCTCACATATTCAAAATTTGACAAAAACATACTTTAGGACTCCAGGAAACTCCTGCATATACATCTACCCAGCCTGATTAGCCTGCAAAAACAAATGGTGTAGTGGCAACTATGAAAGACAAGTTCAAAGGCAGGTCAGAAGATAACAAAACTCCACATGAAGAAGGATCAGTTGAGCTCAGCTGCTTTCTCTATGACCAATCAGCACAATAGCATGTCTTTTTCTTTAGGACTATACTCAATTCCTGCATCACTTTTTTCAAACTAAACTTCAAAAGCCAAATACAAATATCAAGTAGCTGACCCGCAGCAAGTGAATGGTGACAGCAGAATCAAATGGAAACAAATGGAGAGGAACATCACCAACTGCTTCTGGGGGAGGGAGTTGCAGGTCATCTGGTCATGCTGGCCACAGGCAAAGAGATGAACAGAGTTGGAAGATGAATAAGTATCTTGATATGGTTGTACCGGGAAAGGCATAACGGAATATGGAAACTTACTGGCTAACAGGCCAAGAAAAAGAGAGAACAGATATATTCAAATCCAAATCACACATACAAATACTTTTAGTTGGATCAAGCCAGGCAGCTCATCTCGAATTACGTTACACTACTATGGTGCTTCTGTGAAGTACATATCCAGCCCCTGGTGTTGAAGTAACAGTGCCAGACACACTGAGTTGCTCGTGCCTTCTGTCAGGCCATTAAAATGTGCTACAGGTCTCAGACCTGGTCCAGGAGAAGTAGTTTTATTTGACCACCCGAGCCAGTGAAGGTGGCAGGCAGCAAGTGTGTGCTGATGTCTTGCCACAGGGAGAAGTTGAGTCACTGTTCACTGTGCCAGCTGGATTCAGGTACGAGTTTAATAAACTGGTTCACTGCAGTGATCATGCTTGGTTGTTGCTGGCACCAAATGCTTTCATCTCTAAATGTCACAGGCAGGTTAGTGTGGCTTTTCTTTTTTTCTTTCCAGTAGGTGAATAAAAATGTGGAAATTCCAGCTACAAAACCCCAGCAAGAAAGAGAACAGAAAGAAAAAAAATCTACTTTTTATGTTTGTTGCTGAAATAAACTGGCTCCACAATTCTAGCTCCACATTAAAATAGGGACAAAAATAAGGCTGTCCTCCATGGTCAGTCATAATTATTGAAGTCTTGGAATTATTTTCTGTGCAATCATTCTGCAAAGATTTTCTTGGAACGGGTCAGGGAAACATCAAGCAAGGAGGTAACTTCTTGTCAGACAACCTGAAGAAACATGTCCAGGCAGGTGAGAGGTAACCAACTTACAGCTCGCCAGGAAAGTTGCATATACATGCCACTGAAAATTCTCAAGAAATGCATAACTGTGCTGCCCCATTGCTCACTAAATTCCTTCTCTGGTTGGGATTGATCAATTTTGAACTCTATTGCACTTAAGAAAAAGAACTAATCTCTACACGGATATCAACCTATTGAGACCTTGTTCACAGCTTTTTAACCAGATCTTAATGATCACATTACAAATTATCTTCTCTCACCATAAATAGGAACAAGCAAGCTCAACTGCAAAATTTTCAGGAAGAATCTTTAAATCTTAGTGCCCTAGTCAGCTTAAAATATGCTTAGTCCTCACTGCTCCTAAAGCTTCCAGAAAACAAGTTACAGCAACCAGAAAATGTTTGTCACACCCAAATGTTGGCACCCAGTAGCAGATGGACTTTTTTGCTGTGTCACATACAAAGAAGGCCTATGATGAAGGAAACTAAGGTGAAGGATTATTTTTCATTCCTTATCCATCAGGTTGCACATGTCTGCTGACCACTGAATTTGTTTGATTTGCAAGGCCAGCAGGGAACAATAACAATTCTCCAACAGAAAAGGAAACAGAAGAGTTATAGAATTACACATAACCCACCCCAACATCCTTTTAACAATCAAAGGAAAAAAGATAACCATATTTCCATGGTGGATAATGAAATTTGAGATTCAGGTCATCTTGTTGCCTCCTTGTTGGCACAACTAATGTAAGGAGAAAGTCCCAATTTCCCACTTCAAATATATGTGCCATAATAAAATATAATTTACACTTCATTCTTCCTCTTCCATCGAAGAAGCAATCTAGATACAAACCAGGCTTCTAGAAATGGGAAAGTCATAAATTTGATCATATTTAAAAGGAGAACCAAAAAAGGTGTATTTTTATAACTTTTCCAGCATCTAAATAGGAAAAATTACTTGCTTTTCTCCTATTCATTCTGGATACAGGTCAGATGTATCTCTCAAGTAATTTGCATCACCCATGGCCTCACAAAGGATTGCCAAGCCTTTACAAGGTTGTTTCTCAGCTTTGAATATTGCCAAAACAAAACTGCTTGTGTATTACAGGGAGATGTGAGAAATATGTGTATTATAATATTTGAGTTCTGTCTGGAGCTGAGATTTAATAAGGTCTTGCTGCTTTTTGATAAAGGCTATTTCGTTAGAAATATAACACAAAAATAACTTTATATGGACAACCAACAAATGTAACGAGAGACAGGACCATTCACAGTGTCACTGCCAGTCTAGAAAAACATGCAAAATCCTATGCTCCATCTCACAAGGCTCATTATATAAAACCATACAGAAAACAAACCAGGACTGAGTCAGCATTTCCTGCCAGGAAAAATATTATATGGCTTACCAGCTGCTGAGGACAGGAATCTGTGAATTCAAAGAAGTAAAAATTATGTGATTCAGGATCTAAATGTCTCCTCAGAAAGAACAGGAGCAGGACAGCCAAGTGGTTTAGCATGCCCAGGGCAGGATGTATTAGCAGGATTACTGGGGATGACTTATGCCTGTTCTGCAACTCAGAGTAGGAAATGCAAGCACATTTACATGCCTGCCTCAGTGCTTTCTTAGACAGGACATCAGACCTTTTAGTGGCCTTCTAATTTCTCTTTCCTAAACCCATTTACACAATAAAATTTTGGACTGCAATTTCTTTTGTTATAATTATGATAATCCATGTTAAATCAATGTTGCTTTATACAAACAGTTTATTCTAAAGTGATGGCAGTAAATTTTTACCTCATTAGACAGTGAGGGGATTTGGGTGCTGCATTTTAATTGAACAGGTTGACTGTAATCACAGATGGGATGGACGCATAGATTTTGGCTTGAACCAAACATGATAAAACAGGAACATAATGAAGAAAACTCAAGCCAAACATTCTTTTTCATTATTTGCACAATAAAAATGCACTAACATAATTTCTTTTCTAGAAGCAATCGATTTTTTTCCCCATTCTATGGATTACAATGAAGTCTGACCTTCATATCCAGTCCTATGTAGCTGCCTCTCTAACCAAATTCCTTTGGAGTTCCCTGATAAGAAAACACTGGTCCAATATCACACTTCAGATTATTTTGGTTAGATACTGGTAGCCTGACACTGAGTTTTCTTTCCTGACAAAACTTTGGAAAATAGTGAATCTTGTGGTTGGAAACACAGCAACTAATGGTGGAACACCAACTTGCACCTTTTCAGCTGCACTGAAGTTTGTAGTGATGATCCAAAGCAGCATTTGGATGTCATGTGTAATATATACAAAAGACATTATCATTGCTTATTTACCTCAGAAAAAAAGGCAGATGCTTAGGTCATCAACTGCCTTCTCTTGATACTTTAACAAATTGCTATATATTCCTATAAAGAAGCTGTCTTTTTCAATATAGAAGATTAATTTCTATAATAGAAGAGCAAAGTTTTAACAAAAGAACAGTTAGGCTTTGAAGATTCATGAACTCTGCATACTGGAAATTGAAAATATCAGAGCTAATTACAAAGGTTTTTTAAATAGGTTCTTAGCCTTTTGTTTTTCCTCCCACAAGCCAGAGAAGCTATATGAAATTATTTTATTCTGAAATATTATTAATCATTGAGGTTCTTTCTCTTCCTTTCAAGTGAAAAGCAATCAGAGCCATCAGTGTTTGGAAAAACCCAGCTTTTCAGAGTCAGGACAGTGATTCAGGTTATACCTGAATTTTCTCCAATATGTTCCAGTAATTAGTGAATTTTACTTCCATTAAGTATAAAACACATCATAAAAATATCATGGTCTAACATACTAACTGTGAGAACCAAGTTAAGTAAATTCTATATTTTGGTCCTTAATTCCTCCTTATATTTATCTAATTCATGTAATGTGTCTGCTTTAGCTTTCCTCTGTGTACATATATGTAAATACTACTGCTTGCATCGTGGACCATTTTGCTGACAAATTAATCTAGAAAATGCTTATACTCAGATCTGAGGAATGAGCATGGAAAAATCCCAATTTACACAGTTGCCTCTTGCAAAATACTGTGAAAGTTTGTTTTAGACACTGTGTGTCAAGGAGTTAGCATCATTTCTGGGACAAGAATAAGGCAAAGAAACAAGTACATCAACTGTGGTCGAGGGGCAGAAACTGATTCAGGGATTCCTCCAAAGAAACTAATAGCAGTGGGATATGATCCACTTTGGACACCTGCACAAAGCATTTGTACGTGGTAGATGTCCTTAAATACTGACAGTTAAATGTTTTGGAAGAGCTTTTTTTCTTTTTTTTTTTTTTTCTTTTACCTTTTCTACATTGTAGAGGTGGACCAAATACATTTTCTTAATTCTGGGGTGATCAACTTGTTCAACTGGAAGTATGTTTTATCCCAGAATTCAAAAATAAAAGCCTGCATGCTCTTCCACACTCCAAAGGGCTCTAAAGGATACAGGAAACGACATTGCCAGTTCAATGACTTGTGCAAATATCACTCTATTGAAAGCAATTTTGGGAGGCTTAGGTTCAGACTTCTTCTCCTAGATAGTCAATGAGCTTTCCTTTGTTGCATGTCCCAACACCTAAATAGATGAAAGTACATAAAAATGCAGCAATAATGGGGAAAACATGAATGTAATTCAGATGTCTTGTGTGGTTTGGAAGATTGGAGAAAGCCACAATATGAAACTCTTTCTTTCAAAGAAAATGCAACTTTCAACACTTATGTACTGCTTTAAATGTAGTATTTTCTATCACAGTGAAAATTACCCACTCTGGTAAAACATGGCTTTTAAATTGAAAGCCTTTGTAGCAATTAAGGGTTTAAAGTGCTAGTATGGAATCTTTACTCAACTGATTACATCCACATAACAGATTTTATAGTGTGCAAAACCAAAGAAAATACAGAGGTAAAAAATATTTATCATTTATCTGCTGATGATTAATTATGACAATAAACTACATTAGTATTCCTGTTGGCCTAATATTTTCAGAGTATAAAACTGAACAAGTTGTGTGGCACCTGTCAGTTTATTAGAAGCAAATTACCCATGGATGAAATTATGAAAGAGGAAGGTCATCAAAAGTTATCAAGATTTGACTGAGCTTTCTTGATCAAAATACGTACCCCTTTGACCTTTCCTTTTCCTGTACTTGGAGGAAAGTTATTCCATACAAAACATTTCTCGTAAGTGCTCTAATTTCCTAAAGGCTACTGGACTGTTATTCTAACTGTAAAAGTAGCAACCAGCAATGTTAATTAATGACCTCCTAGAAATCTGCACACAATTACATTGCATGCAAACACTAGAATGTTAGTAAATTATTTCCCTTCTATACAACAGCAAACTTCCTTACTGCATATCATTATATATACCTATGTAGACACATATATCTGTAAATTATGTCACAAATTACCTTACTTCCAGTATCCCCATATTAGCAGCTGAATGAATATGCTGACGAGCTGTTGCCATTCACTTTAGGGATATGATATTCCACAGGATTAACATCCACTATACCCTCAGGTTTTGTAGTGATGTTTATGCTAGCAATCACTGCTAATGTTTTATTCAATATATTTAGCAAAACTTTTTGCTAAATCGCTAAAGCAATGAGCAAACACTAAGAAAATAAAAGAATGAACAAGTAGAAGGTGAAAACACCAAATCATGGTCCAGTGAACTCTGGCTTTGCCTTGAAAAAATTAGCAAATATGTTCCTCAGCTCCTCATTTCTCCCACATTTCATAAAGCACTGTTAACCCCTTCCCTTTGGGTGTGGACGGGAGCTCAGTGCACCAATGAGATATGTTCAAATCCACACAGCCTTCAATGAGTTAATTTTTCTGCCACAAAGGTGAAGAGTTTTGCTGACCCAGTGCAAGTTGGCTTGAATAAAATTCAATTCTGCTGTAGTCAACAGGAAAGTAGGAAGGAAAATAGGATTTAACAAACAAAGCATAAAAAGTCCACAGCAGGAAATCATTATCTGGGCAATTGTTCACTTTGTTAACAGACTGGACTGTATTAATATCTATCAGTGCATACTGCTGTGTTTGTGGTTTCTCTGTAGTGGCACGTCTGGTCTGATTAGTTACAAAGTGGTCATACAGGCAAGTGAAATCTGCAATTGTGTGAGGTTTCCGAAGAATACAGAATACATATGTCATTAATGCTTAATCTGGCACCAGCGTATTCTGGTTAAAGTTTGAGTGGTTGACTAAAATTAAATCAATACTAAAAGAAGCTCAGAATGCCAATAGAAGTGGTTTACAGACATAGTTTCACTGACCATTACAGCTGCTATAGATTAGGCACATGAAACGCTTCAGTTCAAGTTAACATTTTTAGTATAGATACACAAAAAACTGCAGCCACAGTATTCTGTGAGCTTGCAGTCAAAAGCATTCTAGGAACACATATAACATTGTTCCAAGTTACCATTTCACATTTATCAATTTCAGTCATGCTTCTTACCACAAGAAGGTTAAATTAAAATTATTAGACTATATACATGTGTGTATATATATATATACACACACACACACATATATATTTCTGTTAAGAAATACATTTGTAGACAAAGATCCTATAAACCACTGGGGGAAGCCTGACATTCTACAGGGTTTTACATAATAATTATATTATAAAACTTAAAAAGCCATTGATATTAACCAGCGAACACGGTAACACCAACGATGTTTGTACTGGAACAGTTCCTTAACTTTCATGAGAGGAGTCATAAACCAGTTTCTTTTATGTATTCTAAAGGTTCTGGATACAAAGCAGCATCACAGGCAGAACACTCATCTCCTCATCTAGCTATATTTTAGGTCCCCTTTTCCCAAGAGAAATATTTCCCAGCTTGTCTGCCTTACTCAAGCTTCTTTGAAGCTACCTTTAAAGCTACAACTTGCCTCTGAGAAATGAACTTCTGGTTAAAAACTGCAGGTGGTGAGGTAAGAAAAGGCTTACAATATAACTTTTTATCAGACTCAGACATTTTAGATCAATATGAAGGCAGTAGAGATGCCAGTTTGAATTGACTGTGAATGCAGTTCAGTGGTTGCTCTGAAGAAAGATTTTGATTTACTTGTTTTATGACGGGAGCGTGGCCGCGCCAAATACTATTTCCCAATACTGTAGAGACTTAAACGAAACACATGCTGGATATATCACTCTGAGCCATTCATTTATCATCTTTTATGGAATTTGAGGGATTTACTAGGCCCACTTTCTTTTAACTATTAACATTTTATCCAGTTCACAGGGCATCAGCTATTCAGAAGAAAACTGGAAAAGGTCAATACATGTAGCCAGCAATTGCAAAACACATCCCATGCATTGCATTTCACTCTTGACCCAAAAACTTCCCTTTCCCAAACTTGATATTCCAGAAAACACGGGTATTTTTTATATCTGATAGTTCATAGGACTATCATTAGCCAGCTTTCACAGTACTATGCTTTGACCACTTTCCAAGGTGTGGGATCAAATCCAATATCTGACAACATCTGTAATCCCCTCTAGAAAAGCCATTAGCTGAAATGTACAAAAGTGCTTCAAGGCTCCTTGTAGCAGTTAAGCCCCAAATAAAACCATTTGGCAAACTTGAGAATAAGCTCAAGAGACACCTGTGTAAGTTACCTGTGCCTCCTCTGTCTTTCACCTTTCAGCCAGCTTTATATTTGAGCAAAGGGGGTTAGATTTACAGAGAACCAGTGGCCCACTGGCCTCCCATTACTAACATGGAGGAGATGCCCTGTTATGCCTATTTACTCTCAGCCACTTTTCAAAAATAAAGTGTATAAGATTACTTACACAAGCCTCAGCACACTGCTTGGCTCCAACAGCCCTGTGGGTTTACTCCTCTGTGCATCAGAATAGTGCAGGAGCTCAAAAACTTTTAATTGAATAATGTATTATTCTGTCCACCTTACATTTATTAAAACTTTGGTTTGAACCATACTTAAGTCTAAAATAATGGTTTTCAGTTTTGATCTCCTAATTTGGAATCAGTTTCAAGTAGAATATCAGAAATTTCTTGGAAGTTATTTGTAATTTACAGTTTCATAAAATCCCCCACGTAAATCTGAAGGATAAGACAGGTTGTTGGTAATAGCGTGAATTTACAGAACACAATTTTTTCTGTTTATTGTGAAGGGTTACCTTTTAAATTTTACTTATATGGACTATCTTGTTTTGAGATAATCCATTGTAAAAGTAACAAAGCTTGTACTCACCTTTATACAAGATTGCAACTCACTGAGGTAATCTAAGGGGTGAATTACAAACCACTAAATACTTGTCTTTTACAAATTACTAGCAGGAAATAATCTCATTATTTATTTCGATTTCAGGCACTGGAATACCATCTCAGTGCACTGAATTCTGTTGACAGTTACCAGGAATTTTGTAGGACAAATTCACAAGATTACATTGAAAGTTTTTGCTGTTAGTGTCCAAGTATTACCCATATAAAACATTGATTCTAATTATTTAAATGACAGTGCAGTACCTAAGTCAAGCCTTACAATGAGAGCAATTAATCTTGTGGCTTTGACACTAAGCTGGCACTAAGAGGCAGAGCTAGTTTAAATAAAATTACACGATGCTTTCAGGATGTATTTTGAAACATATTTAAGATGTCCCTTTGAAAAATGGGATTAGTCATATATGTTAACCAAATTACAATTGCCTTTTCTAATGATATTTCATTTATAGTAGCACAAGAGTGAGATAATCTTGAAAAAACCTACTTTAAAACTTTAGACCACAATCTGCACTGACTAAATTCAGGAAAAAAGAGGAGCACATATAGAGATCGGTGATTCTGGAACAAATACAACAATGGAAGGACTGCACTAGGTGCCTGCAAAGTGAAACCTAGGCATACAAACCACAAAAACTAGTACAAACATGTATGGAGAAAGCATCTCCTGCTATGTTACACTCTCTAAACTATGTTACAATCATGTCATGTCTTTTACACTTCGCTTATCCAGTGGCATATGAACTGTATTTCAGTTACATGCTAAATCAATACTAAGACAGTATGAGACTCTTTATTCCTCAGATTCATACAACAACCCTGAACAAAATAGTCTAAATCAAATCTCCTGCTCCAAACAGGGTCAACACTGAATTCAGATCAGATTGCTCAGTGTTTTATCTAACCTATCTAGGCCTGATACCTCCAAAGAAGGAGATGCCACAGTCTCACTTAGCCAATACCAAAGTGCTAACATCCTGATCATGAGAAGCTGCTGGGTTTTTTTCCCCTTCATATAATTTGGGAACCTCTCCTGTTTCAATTCACAACCATTGTGTCCTCTCCTCCTGCCTTGCAGCTCTGTGAAAGCAAGGCTCTTTCTTCTCAAAACCTCCTCTTCAATACTGGCAACCTACATTCCAGGTCCATCCTAAGCATGCTCTTGTCCAGGCTAAACAAGTCCCATTGCCTCTACTCCTCCTCACAGAAAAGCTCCAGCTCTCAACTTCATAGTCCACTGCTGATCTTACACAATTTCACTGACACCTTCCTTGTACTGGAGGGGACCAAAGCTGAACACAGTATTACCCATGTGCATATTTCCATGTTTGTTTGGGATTTTTGACAGGGGTTTCACTTGTTTGGTTTTTTTTTAATGGTGGAGTTTTTGCTTTTTTTTTTTTTGTCCAATTACTTAAGTTAATCTAAATGTAGCCATTAATCAGAAATATTAATATAATGGACTATGAAAAAGGATATAAACCTCATAGCCTGTATCCTGATACTGTTATGAACTCCTAAGATAAAGGATATAATTTTCTGAGTATACAGTTTATTTACACTTAATTTATATCATCATTTGTAATTATGTACTGGTTTTGGAGTGTCCATTTAACCAAGAACAATATTTCAATACCATTTTGTTCCAAGATCAGGTATAGTTTAGAAATAATAGATCTCCTGCATGTAAAGAACTAGAATGTTTCCATAATAGTTTTGTTACTCAAAAAAGAAATTGTCAGATACAAGTACTAAAATCCACACCAACTTTTCATATTTTACTTCTCATTTTCTCTAGCTTATAATATTTGTGGATTAATTCCTGTGAATTAATTCTTGCTATAACTATTCTATTAAACAAAGTACTAAAATCAATCTCATCAGCCCCTGCTTGAGTTCTTCCTTACTTTGGACCACCCATACACCAGGTTCATGCTGTACTCTGCTTTCTATTCTCACAGCAGAGAAAACTCTTTGTTTCAACACTATGAAATTTAATCCTTCTCCATTTCTGCATTTTAAAAAGATCATCCTTGCCTTCATACATCTCAGTCATTATTTTCTCATGTCACACTTTTCATTGGAAGTCTTATGAATATAAAACTTTTCTCAGACTACAACACCAAAACCCCACAAAACCCTACCAAGCTTGCAGTAACAAAGCCTGCCTTATTTGCTGTCATGTTGATCTTTTCTGTTTATCAGTATCTTCAATCTTCTCTCTCAACCAACATAATGTCTTGGGGGAAAAAAAAAGTGCCTTAAATCTTTTTGTAGGCAAAAATAATTATTGCAATGCATGAGTCCCATTCTATAAAAAAAGCAATGCCACAATTACTTCATTTGTTAGGAAGAGGTTAACATCGCTCTGTGGGCTCCTTGTCAAGTTCCAGCAGTTACAAAATGTCTTTGTGCAATGTATCAGCATTCCTGAAGTTTTGTGGAACTGGGGAGGGGAAATCAATATTAAAAATCAGGGAGCTGGAGCCTTCACATGAAATACAGTTTTGTTCTTACCACAAAGCTAAGTGGTTTTGATCTTTCTGAACTTCTCAATCATGTGTGACCAAAGAATCCTTTGCAATGAATTATGCTTGCCTTCTATGTTAATGAAAAGCCAACATGCATAATTTATAGAAGCTAGGAACAAAACATTAAAAAATAAAGTCATAAAAAAAGCCATAGGAGTCTTTAATGGCAGAGTTCTCACCATCTAAATGGAACTGTTATACAATATTTTTCTGTCAGATTTATTAGGTTTTATTTGAATATGTTCGACTTCGCAATGATGTTTGTACAAAAATTCCAAGGAGTGAAAACATTAAAAACCAATAAAATCAAACAAATGAATGGTCAAAAGAAAAACAAAAAGTCTGTAGAAGATTTAATTTTCTTTTAAAGCCAGTATTAGGCTAAAATCTCAGCCATAAATACCTAAAATACAATGTTCCTCTTCACAAAGGTGGATCCTAATATTTTACTTTCTTTTTTGCTTTTATGCTGCTACTCCTCAGTACAATGGCTTCCTGTAAAGAGTGGTATTCCACCAAAGTAACTGTCATCCTCTTTCTTTAGTGACAGAGAAAGGCTCCTTCCAGATGCAGGAATTGAAAAAGCAGTGGAAAACAAGAAAAGGTCTGAATCCTGAGTCACAAGCATCATCAAGCAGCATTTCCATCGGCTTGCACAACTTCAAAGTATATGTAACCATATATGTTTTGCAGTGTCATGTCATCCCCACAGCCCTCACCCTCATATAAATAAGATTATATAGTAAATATTCTATTGAAAGACAAAGCTAGCAATAGAAAATATGTTTTTTCACCCAGTTCCTGCTTGTGGGACATATTATTTGCTTGGTATACAGAGCAATTAGCTTTTTCATGTAATGAGTAAGAACCATCTCTCACCCTTTTAAAATATATATATCATTTGAGCTTGTCTTCTTCAGGTGAGATTTTTTTTTATCTACCCCATCTTGCAAACTGGGATTAGCAGAGCAGAGAGTTGCTCTACTACCAGTCTAAGTGCTAAGCTGTCACAATTTCATATGGCAATGCAACTTGCTTGAGATGCATTAATACAGACTTCCAGACAAAAAAATTCTACTTTGTACATCTGAAGAATTAATTTTCCAAAGTACCTTCACAATCTAAACAGCAAGATCTTAACCAAAATGTTCCATTGATAGTAAGTTTGAAGGTTTAGGAAAGCATTACAAATTATCAGTAACACAAGCTTTTTCTGTGCTGATGCAAATTACACAATTATGAGTGAAGTTAAGTAAGATTAGACTGCCTACTTCTGTAAGCAGACAAATGGAATAGTTTCTACTTTGAAAACGACTCAAGACCTGCATCTCATTCCCAAGTAAAGCCTAATCAGGCTGAACTGTTTCACAAGTGAGCTGGTTAGACAGCACAAAACACCATTTACCAACAATAAAAACTGAATCATCAGTGCAGATGGGAAAGAGCTCCCTTGAACAATACCCTTCCTTGCTTCCTAAAATCAGTAACTGAGAAATGTGTCATCTCAATTTATTACTGCAATATTCTTTATGAATCTTGAAAATAATGTACTGATTTGGAGAGAAGCTGTTACAAAATTCATTGCTAAGTTTAATAAGGTAAATCATTGGATCCTACATTGCTTCAAGTGATAATTACGGATTACAAATCCAGAAACAACCTTCAGTTCACCTTTTCTTCTAGCTAACCAACTACATTTTGACATTTCCTGTTCGCCTGTGGTAGGTCTGCCCAGAGGTTACAAAGAAAACAAGCTAGGAGAAAAACGTGTACTCCTCATTCTGATTGCAGTCTTTCTTCCCCAAGCATAGTTCCTATGGTAAAACAGCCTTCTTCCTTCTAAACATTTTAACACAAAAAACCTGCTTCTTAGGGTTAGCCATAACAAATTCATCATCTTAGTTCCAAGAAGACATACATGCAAAAACCTGTTCTACAGATTGTCAAAAATAATTGACTAATTTTCTTAAACGGCTGAATGACAGGAAGCACTGACAAGACATTACAAGACAAAATTATAATTTTTTCCCCACATAGAAGTTTTACTTCTATGGGGTAAAATTAATTCAATTTTAAAAATACTGAAAGAATTATTGTCAGGCATTTGCTTCCTCTGTAGCATCTAAGGGTTAAAACCATTAAATCATCTGCTTCAAAGTGCTGGTTTGGCTGTTATCATTACAGAAATTAAGTCTTTACATATTTGAAAGCCCAACTAGCTTCATACAAAAAGTATAAACAATTCCAAATATCCCTATATATGACATTATGTCCATGATAATTAACAAGATCAGGAACTGGAGAATAATTATAAAAATTATAAATCTTTGTTTCATATGGGACTTCATTCAGTACCACTAGTATAGGGATCTTGGTGTCTTTAATCAGTGGGCAAGAAATCAACACCATAAAAAATATGGAAAGAATTTGACAGACCTTTCTGACACTTCTATCATATTTAATTACATTCTTCTCAGATTTCTATGGGAAGATTCAAAACTGACAATGACTTCTATTAATGTCTTCAGACATGTTTAGAACACACAGAGTTATTAGATCTTTGGAAATTTTAGGCCTTAACTTTATTAAATTTTAAAGAACTTTGCATTAGAATACTGGACATTAGCAAAAAACATGGAACTCTGAGTTGACAACCTCAGAGGCCAAAAATTAAAATAACTATTTATCCTTTGATTTAGTCTCTCAAATTACAGACATACCATGGCAATATGGCATGAAGGAATCTGTACCATTTCTGTGTCTCATTTTCCTTCTCTTTGGAATATATGGTTAAATAGACAATGAAGTAAATCACACAGATTCTTTACTAAGTACTTAGTGAATTTAGAGTAATTTATGACTTGGAATCAATTTATAAAATCCCATAATAAATAAAGGATTTTTCTCTACTCTACGCCCAAATAGTAGTCTAAAAGACTGTTCATGAAAATCATGCAAATGTAACTTCCAACACAAGTTAAGCACGGACCCATCAATTATGGTTTAGCTGTCCATGAGGAAAACAAATATGCTGCATACAAGATCACATAAGACTCATTATAACCTTTCACAAATTAAAATTCCATAACTACATTATTTATTACTTAATAGACTACCACACTGAGTAGCTAATTTATTAATTGATGTCAGACAATTTAGTTAATAGTAACGCCAATACTTTACAGCCACAGATTTTGCTAAGATACCTTCTGCAGCTGAAGTTTCCATTGCTGCAACAACTAGCCAAGTAGTCATTTGGCTAAATTCCAATCAGGATTCTACTGTGTTATGCAAATTCAAAGCTCTATGATTACAAAATTAAAACTGTTTCTGGATGTAAATAAATATAATTTTAAACTGTGAAAAGGTAATAGCATATTTATAATACCTTAGAAAATATTTATTCTTATAAGTTGTTTCTTTACCAATACATAGCAATAAACTCAGCCAAAAGCCATTTTCTGTCTTAAGCATCTCAAAGTAAAATGAATATCAATATCAAATAGGGCCATTTGAATCAATTTAAATATCATTGACACTTTCTTTCACCAATTTTATTTTTTTAGAGAGAGACTGAGGAAATTAATGCAATCCCATACTTCAATAGGAAAGTAGATCTCTATGGTTAACATAATAATAACAAACTTAAATAGTTTCTAATTGGGTCAAACTGTCAGTAAGGGCCCTTTCTCATAATCAGAGATCAGGAGAATGAAAGTACTTCTCCATTATCTTATGCAGATATTCTAGATGGCCAAACATTACTTTTACAGTTGATATCCTTCTCATTACAAAAGTCTGATTTGATTAAGCCCTTTTGATGCTGTGATAGAAAGACTGAAAATTACTACAGTGATCATCAGTGCTAATAAAAAGGGAATTGGAAGAGACGTGTGTTCTGCGCTGCTGTAATTCATATTTATAATTTTTTTTATTAAACTCTGAGCTATGGATCATAAAATAAAAAATTATTTAGGCTAAGACAGAAATATATGTATAAATTTTCCATAACTTGCAGCTGAAATTATACTTTCCTACATAGCTAGAACCAAGTAAAGCAGTAAATGTAGCAGAAGGAACAGGACGACAAAATGACAAACCTGAAAATTTCATTTCTGATGACCACAGATACCATACCTACAAATACAGATAAACTTTCTGGGTAGAAGTTTCAAATGCAATACTAAGTAAATACTAAGTAAAAGGAATACTAAAAGTTATACTAAGCATGGTTGTATCCAAATAAAACAGAACTTCACCTTACGCATTTCTGTGGTTTGAAGACAATAAACAACACTCACCAAAGTGTAAGATTTTCATCAGCTGGCAGATTTTCGCAGCTCAGGAAGTGACTATGTCTTTCACTGCCTCTAACCCCAGTATTAATCAAGATATTCTAACTCTTAAGCTGTTTATTAGTGATTTTTAACACAGCTATCAAATAATACAGAACTGTACATTCATTCCTTTGATCAGCCTGTAAACAAACCCTCCTAAAATAAAGGGAAAAAAGAAGACTAAGTAAACACAGAAAAAAGCTTTATATTAACTTCTTTCACATGTTGCAACCTTAATTGCACAGTAAAGCAGCATTTCAGTGAAAAAAAACACAACACCAACAAACAAGTAACCCTAGAGAACCTGTTTCTACTTAACTACTTTCCCCATTTTGACTTTTTAACAGCAAGAAGAAAAACACAACCCATACAAAAAATACAAATCTTCCCATAAAAGCTCATTCCCAGGTTGACTGTTAGTGCACATGGGAATTTAGTACAAAGACATTTTCTGCAGAACTTCCAGTTTACACAATGATGACTGAAAATATTACATCTCTGTTAAACTGACTTTCCATTTATCAGGTCTACAGGGGAGACTGGTTCTGGAGAAAATATTTAAAACTGAATAGAGACATGACACAAAGAGAAGCACTTTTCACTTTACTGTTGAAAAAGCTTTGCCTTCTACATCTCCAATTTCATCCTAATACACAGATGATTTTATACCTATTTAAGCTGTCACTGTACATACACCATGTCCGTCATAGTCCTAAGTAGCAGAAAATTTTTTAGAGTTGAACTATTTACAACCACCAAACTTTTTTCTTCCTGAAGGAAAACACTGCAGCATTATGTATTTGTTTTACAATGTCTATTGTTAAAGATTTCACAAGGAACATATAAGTTTATGTGGTGAGCTGTTGTATGTAAAGGGAGTAAGGTTACAGATCAACAAACAAATTTTACAAGGACTTTCACTGTCACCAAGGGGTCAGTTTGATTAACCCTTTATCAGTAAGGCTTTGCCTCAGGAATAGAGCAATTTTCCAGTTTCAGAGAATTTTCCCCTTGCCTGTTCCAATAGCTTCACTTCTCCCCAGAAATCTGGCCAGTGTTGCTGACTTTAATTTTAGATTTCTGCTAATTTACTTGTTAAAAATAGTACTTCTGTCTTAATATTATACATTTTGAAATATTGCCCATTCTGTAGCACTTAGACACATATATGTGAAGAAAAAAAAAGTAGTTAAAATATTCACTGCTTTCATGCACAGAACAGGACCAGAAATCTAATACTGTGTCAGCAGACAGACTTTTTCAGAACCAATCCACACACTCTCTGGCAATATGTAAACTCACTGCCTCACCATTATACACTTCTTCAAAGCAGATACCAAAGAAATGAGTTTGTCCCCAGTTTTTTAACATCAAAGACAGCAGGCCAAATTAATCCCTAGTGTAACTCGATGGAATTGGTCCTTGGTCTTACTCCCCAAGGAAAGCACTACTCCAAAACATACATTTAATTAATATCCTCTCTCGTCTATAGATTCCTATAGGGCTTTTAAATTTTTCCTCGTGGCATGCTCTTTGCAACTAGTCTAAATTCATACAAAGGCCCCTTCTATCCTGGTGCTTTATTAGTGCTAGGAAATAATTTTAACATGTATGTTAAAAGATGTTTCCACAAGAACACGGATAACACAGAGTGAACACTCAACAGTGGAATTTTGCAACTAACATAAAGCAAAACCAAGGAAGTAGCTTTATAGTCTGTGACAGCATATGGAAAACTGGTGAAAGAGAAGGGGAAGCAATGGCCCAAGACAGATAAAACTGGGTATGGAAAAAAAAAATAAAGTTTGACCACTATTTTGCTCACAATAACAATCAAACGCAAAGCTCCTACTAGCTAAAAATAGATAGGATCCAGATATTCATGAAGTGGAATAAAATTCTCTCAGGTCCCTCAAGCAGAGATTATTATTGAATTGATATAAGCATATACTGAAGAGTCTGAAAAAAAATCATCTTGATTGCATATAGAAGCAAGATAAATGACATTTTTCTGAATCAGAGCTAATGTAAGGAACACAGCAACCAGGAAGAGAACAGGAAGAAAACTGAATAGAAGTGTAATGGGGAGGAGTAATATAACCAGAACTACATTCAACTTCTTGATATTAGAATTAGACAAACCAGGTAAATAAAGACTCAGGCTTGTTTTAAAAATCTTTTAGCTGCCTCTGCATGCATTACCATCTCTAGCTCTGAACTGAAGTGCAGGGATACTGGACAGCAGAGACACATGGATATCTTATGTTATGATTTACAAATGTGTAAACTTTCAATGTTTACTTGACAAAGAAAACCAAATAGTCCCTCACACCTATAATCCATGATTCTGAAAACACCCCCAGGATTAGCATACTTAGCCACAAGAAAAATGTGAATTTAGATTTTAGAAAGACAAACCATATAACTGTGAACTGCTATACACGACAAAAAAAAGGTTTCTGAAATCTACTGTAACAACATTCAGCTCTTTAGACTGCCTAGAATGTCAGGACCCAAGATTCCAATAAGAAAAGATCAATGTCAGACCACGAGACCAAAACTAATGCCCTTAGCAAGGTGCTTGCATAGTGAGTGAGTTTCAAACATTTGAAACTTTTGGTTCTTGGACTTTATCCTCTGCCTTGTACTTTCTCTGGAAACAGCCAACTGAGCAGAATCGCCAGCCATGCTAATGCAAATGTCCTTGACTACAAAGTATCCATAAGCTCAGAAAAACCTCAAATATCTGGAATTCAGCTTCTGGAAGCATTTTAAATTAAATCGCATTTTACACAGCTGATAAGAATATGACTTCATAGAATATGCTATTTGTGGTATGATGTGATTTTTGTGAGTATGAAAGTCAGGCCAAACATATTTCATTATTTTCTCACGTGTGCAGGCTTTTTACATTTAAAAAATGCAACTTTTATTGTACCACATTTTCAGTTGCTATGATTCCAAAGGTACAATATGATTTCTGAGAAAGAAATTAAAAGCAGTAACAGCTTGAAAACAAAATTAAGCTTCTGCCTTTAAAGTCTCTTCCCCCAAATTTAAGTGATCTTCCAACACACACCCAGCTCCTAGCACAATCCAGTTTAAAGTAACTGATTATTTGCAAAACCATTCTAAGATACAGTACTGATATGCTCTTGCATGTCAATAAATGGGAGTAATTTATCACACAATTTGTATTTTCTTCTCCAAAAATTTGTAACTTAGGAGAAAAGTTCATTAGAGCAGTACTCAAAATCATTGTTCACCTGAACGCATTCTGCAGAGAAAGCTGCCCTAGCACCATGGAAAACAACAGAATGTCAGGGTTCTATAAACAACCTTCTTACGAAGGGATAAGCTTTCTAAATTTATCTACAGCCTTTACTCAATTAAATATTCAGCAGCAGCTTCCAAAGATCACGGAGCAGGTAGATTTTCCTAACCATACTCACATTTTGGTGAGACCATGGATGTACTGCAGTCAAAGGGAAGGTACTCCAACCTACTTCAGGGAAGGAAGGTCTCAGGCCTGTTATGATGTGTCACTCCATAAGCAGTTCCACTGGTCAGCAATTACGCAAGAGCAGCAGGATGTGATAGAATAACCAGTCATAGAGCTCTTTTCAATTCTCAAGGAATAGCCATGATTATTTGGCTTGAAGGGTAACTTTTAAGAAAATAATTTGAACCCCAAAACTTACTTCTGATGCTGACTTTCTGCATGACCTTGGGTAAATTTCAAACTTAATATACTTCAGCTCCTCCTGTACTAAAATGAATGCACCAAAACATACACAGCTCTATAAATCTCTATCCTGCTTAGATGAAAAGCATTTTGCAATGTAAGTGCAAAATCTTGTTATTTATTAAAGGAGGCTTCTACCACAGCCTTTCACTTAATGTTATTAGGGCCACCCTTTACCTTTAAATCTAGCAAGACAATTATTGATTAATGACCACATCACCTCTGTCAGAAATATAAAAGCAATATAAACATGCCTTTGCCTGACAAATCAGCTGTCTTAAGCAGTGACTTGTGTAATTTTATCTAATTATTCTAATGCACCCCCACTTTAGTAGTTTCCAGTAGTCTTAAGTGGATACACTTTAGCCAATCCTAGTTCCTGTGTGGTGTGCTGGGACACCACACTATAGTTTATGAGCTACTCACAGGCTCTTTTACAGATCAGTTCTTTTGTCCTCACATTTAGGTTTTTCATCTCATTGAAAACATAGGCTTAAATTTCCAATCCAACAGGTGGAACAAAAAATAGATAAATATTTATAATTAAAAAAATTGTCTTAAACTACAAAATACTTAGTAGTTAATATTTAGTATTATAAGTATACCACTAATAATTGAAGCTATCCTATTAAACTTGATAGGAATCTCCACTATCCAGGGCAATATTGGCCAATTAAATCCTGGGGGAAAAAAATTACACTGAATTCGAAGACACCACACCATGAACAATGTGCTGTTGGGATTGCTGTAGTTCTTAGTACTGAATACAATTTATTGCTCAGAATTCATACCTACCTTCAAACAGCAGGGACTGAAAAGATATACTAATACTTATTAGTAAGTAAAAGAAGCACATTAGTAATCTATTTTTAGAGTGCATTACTGAAAGAAATTTCCCAGTTTTTACCACACCAGTTATGTGGTGTTGCTGGCAAGAATTTCATAAATTACAAAAATTCATCTTAAAACTACACATGGCCTGAATGAATCTTACTAGAAAACTGTTTAAGAGAATCACTGTGCTTTGTAGGTGGTGAAGGCATGACTTATTTAGCAATTATTTTATCTAGGAAAGAAGTAATAAAAAGTAAGACATTCAGCTAGAAAGTAACAATCTACCTGGAAGAGGATATATTTTTCCAAGAGTTGATTTATTTAATAATTAAGTGTAGATCTACTAAAACACACTATCCTCTGCTAAAATTACTTATTAAAATTAGCACAGAGAGGGAGAGCAAAACTCTCTAAGAATGATAAGTGCTTGGTGACTGAAAAACATTTTATTAGCCATAGATAAACTGACTGAAATAAGTAGACTGTATAAATATGACAGGAGCAAACTGTTGCATCCCAAATATGAGGACAGCTTTATAATGTGAAAAAGAATTATAACTACGGAAGAATGCACACAAATGACTTTTTCATCCCTCACAACAAAAATTTGTTATGAAGAGTAACCAACTACACGTTGAGGTTGAAATACCATGAAAATCCATGCATTTAAGAATGTTAAAAGCAGTTTCTAAGACACTGGGGTAAGAAATAACTAGTACAAAATATAACTCCTCTCTATTTGCCAATTAATAAATGCATCTCTAGATTACTATAAATTAAACAAACGAACAAAACAACCTAAGAACAGGAACAAAAAACCCTATCACAACAAAAGACAAATCCCCCACACACCTGCAACTCCCTGTAGCAGTTTTTGTAGAAGAGCAGCATTATTTATTTTTCTAACAGTTGTAAAGGCATTTCATCCTAAAACAAGCAAAAGATGCAAGGCATCCCCTAACTGTGAATCTAGGTCTAAAAAGAACCTCTAAATCTCATGAAGCCTCAAGGTAAAAAAGGCTTCCAGGTACAGTGGAGTTGTTGGAGGCATTTCTTTACCTATATATTCTACTTTGATTGTATCAGTATCTGCATTATTTAGACATTGACAGTACCAAATACATTATCTAGTCATACACAGAAAGATCCCCAAAAAGCAAGCGAAATCACAGTAAGAATCATTGATTTAAAAACCCAGCCTAGCCTGAAATAAGGGAAATTAATATTTTTTTTAATCAAATATTCTTCTGCATCTAATAGCCCACATTTTGCTGAAAACATTTATATCCTATGGATATCATGGGCAGTGCTGCCAGGCCATTACATGGGTAAGTCACATGTGCAAGAATTTATAAAAAACAAAGACAGCCAATGCTGAAGTAAACACTCACTGGTACCACGCTCATTAATTTACAAGAAGTCCCACTATTGGACCAGCTGCTTTTAGCTTTCCTTTATGCTCCATTTTCTTTCTTGCTCCTCGTACATTTCTTGAGCACAGATAATTGTAACCTATCTAAATAATCAGAGGTCTAAAATGCAGCATCCACAGATCTGCTAAAGAATAGTCTTCCAAGAGCTTCAGTGTTTATATGAAGGGGGGGAAAATTGCAAGAAGAGCTATAAAAACAACTACCCTTTGTTTAGTGAAAGAGTTTTACATACCAAAGTAATCAATAAATTATCTGTATGACCTTCACAGCCTGTCTCCTTCCCCTTCCTAGGAGTTCAGTGGGTACAAATGAGGTCTCTATTGCATATGCAAGATTCCCGCTCTTTTCCTCCAATTATCATGTTGCTCTGAGTTTTTACTTCTCTCTAAACTACTTGGTAGAGAAGTAACCTTTTTAAAGTAGCTGTTCATCAAGCCGATGACCCTTGATCGTGTTCACTTTATGATCTGTCCAGTATTGATAATTTTTTTTAAAAAGGGCAGTGGATTGTTTAGAATTCAGCACTGGAAAAAAATTAAAAATTAAGTTTAAGCCTTTTGTTCAACAAAGGTGTTTGTCTTTGAAAAAGTTATAAGTTTCATAATACAACTGGATGGACCTGTTCTCTAGACCTACCCATCTTTTCTCTCAGAATGCAAAATTTTTTTCATTGCTAGCCCTGTGCCATGAGCCTGGAATTCTACTCAGGAAAAGTCTCAGAAAAAAGAGACAAGGATGCAAGTAGTTTTCCAATAGAAATGAAATTTGCAGTGTGATAAAAGTATATGCAAGGAGTTCACAATCTGAAGCCAGTATGCATAAAGTATAGATACACACATTCTCTAAGGAAAGCTTTAAAAGCTCTGCAGGAGCTGCAAATAGCAGTGAAGCCTAAAGCAAAGCCAAGGAACACTTGGAACTTCTGAGAAACTGAATGTCAACACAATATCATTTATGAAAGTATGTGGTAAATTTAGAGAAGCTGGCTTGCAAGTCTCAGTTCAACCAATGACTTTAGCAGGAACTTAATTGGTTTTCCTTCTACCCTTCTTCTTGAGCTGGTTCTATTTTGACCATTGAGTGAAAAGCAGCAGCCAGTGTAAATCTCCTAATCCGTCACTCATGACATTTAAACGGAGTGCATTGTCGTGAACAGTGTGACTCAGGTTAAATTTCCATTAAATACTTCCCTGCTTTAATTATTTTTTCAATGAAAGTTGACACTAGTAACACAAAAATAATCCCATCATAAGCAGGCAAATAGGCTGGAACTCTATCACAAAGCTGTCACTAAGCACAGTGCAGAATTCACTATCGGGTGGTTACTCATCAACAGAAGAAAATACACCATATTTAAAGGCTCATCTTTTTTGTCTGTATGAATTCCTGCAGATTGTGACATAGTTATTTTTCAAATAGTTAATATTGAAGTTCAGAAGAACCAAAGATCTCTGAAAATTCCAGACAACAGAAAAGCAGTGCAATACAAAGATAAGTGTCAAATAATTATTACTTTTATGAGTATTAGAGCAAATAATTCCAGGTATAATGCATCCTGAAATCGTGTGAGAATATACTTAATATTCACACTGCAATGGCAATAGAAATAAGAGAGCCTCCACACAGAGAAGGACTATTACAGACCTACATTTCAGTTAGGTGCATGAAATAATCATATGCATAAATCTATTCTTACTCAGTAGGAATAGATTCAGTGTTTTAGTATCAGTCCACTGATATTAAAACACATTCTGGAAACCATTCACTTCAGCGGTGTGAACATCACAATTATCACATTAAAATAGCTGACTAATGAATTGGGTACACATGCGGCAACACCATCTTAAATGTATCCTAATAGCTTCAGTGATTGAAATGCCATTATGAAGAGAGATAGTTGAAAAGTATGGACCGCATTCATTTGCATAGTAAGTATTAGACTATAAAATGTGATTTTCTCATAATAATTAACCAGTAAAAAGGTAGTCTTGCTCTCTTTTTATGTGGCTGCTACTGTTTTCAACTTCTGGAGTAATACTTGAAAATAAATTCAAAAAATTTACAACTGCAGGAGGAATTACTAGATCAATATAATAATTTTAAGAAAAACTCTAAGCCTTACAGAATAATACCAATGAAAAAATGCAGAAAATTCAGGAATATCTCCTTTGGTGAGAATGAACATCCAATATATTGGCATCTGGTAAAATATATAAACTAGTAAAAATTTATTCAAACTGACAAAAATCTGTACTTAATTTTATAAAATATGAGGAAACAAGAATTAAATGAGACTTTAAGCAAGCTTCTTCTACTGCATTCCACTTCATTAAAAGTACACTGAACAAATTTTGAGGCAAGAGGTTGAAAGTCTCAGCATTTTTCATGCATGGAGGGTAGTCTTTTGTTTTCTAGCTCATGTGTCACTCAAATTACATCATTATCAAACATGAAGGAAAGAATAAGCTGTTTTAGAAAATCTGGAGATGTGGCCAATATCTTTGGGAGATACAGGGAATGGGCATATCTTTTTGAGGAAACTGGTAATCTCTCCTTGCCATTAAAAACAAATACAGACCCTGAAGAACTTTGGGGAGTTTTTTAACATCTATGCAGGGAATACAGCAAAGAAGTGGTACCTCTCCATCATCTGACATATAAAGTGTGCCACAAGATGCTAAACCTGAGCTCTGATGCCTTTTCCAAGTACTTCCGTTCTCTCAGAATGACTGTGAACCCCTAAAAATAACACATCTCTAACTGAAGCAAAGACAATAGAGGCAACAAAAGGGAGATCAGCAAAAGATCAGCAGGAGTGGAAATCTCTAAGTAGTAATCTCTGAGCCTATTCAAGTAACTTGAAGATCCAGTCATCTCCCAATTCACTTCAATTTCATCCAACAATCTCTTGCTTAAACATAGAATTCCACAGTCTAAAGTATAGTCTTTTTTTAAACCTCCTTAAGACATATCGAAAATGCACAACTATTGGTTAGACACATATACATAAAATCAGACAAGGTACCCATAATAATGCGATAAACTAGAATTATACCAGCCCAATCCACTTTTGTTTAGACAGAATATAATCAGTTCTTCAGACTAAAAGTCAGCACGATCCAAGCCATGCACAAACAATTAAAAAATTACCCGAGCATGTCTAACTTCCATAGAGAAAATTTAAGACCAATTTATAAATTTGTCATTTTTGTCATAGACGTTATTGTTTCTTGTAGTAATATAATTGTCGAGGAACATACAGATATTATAGTCCCACCTCAAGCATCTCTTGCAAAAAGCTATAGCATCAAGGAATGTTTTGACTACACAGCATTTCCTGAATGAATGGAAACATAAGATCTTTTTACTGGTTTAAAACCATAAATATAAGAATTCATAATGTTGATGATAGTATAGCTTAAGAAAAAGGTGAAAGTGGAGGATTAATTGAAAGTGGAGGAATATTTAGTTTGTTGGTTGGTTGGTTCATTGGTTGGAGGGATTTTTTTATTTGAATACTCTAGTTAGAGCATCCATTCAGTACTTTATCACATATGCATTGAGAGTTACAGAAAAGTTTTTATTGTGGGTTTAATGCATCAAAAGCATAGTTTAGCTGCCAGAAAAATTCTAATAAGCCCTTCAATTGAGTTGCACATAGGCAGGATCACTATCTTCAAGCTAATTCATGCTGCTTCACAGACAGTTCTTAAAAATAGTTATCTATTTCTCTAATGGACTTGTTTTAATCCTCCAGTATGGTCAATGGGTTTTTTTTCCCAGAACATCATTATATACGACCATAGAATCTTTTAGTGTCTTGAGCCTAAGTCCACAGGCCTACTTTTCAGGGAGCAGATCAGTTAGTCTAAAAACTGAATCTGAAATAAGACCAAAATGTTTTTAAAATGCATTAAAACCCACAAGAATTATTAGTTCTGCTCGTCAACTCCATTTTAATAGTTTTTACAAGTCTAATTCTGACATTGTGTGAGAAATAGCAGGCAAAAAAACCTAAGTATAACTTATCAGGGAAAACACAAAGAAATGTAAGCTATCTTGAGTGATTCTCAACAGCTGCACTTTAAAAACAGAATCAGAACTGCAAGTGCATAAACTCTGATGAAAACAGTGATTTATTTTTAAGTATGTTGTACTTGGAAAAATCATTATAAACCAAAACAAGGCAGAACTCAGCAATGGAAAAGCAGCTAAAAGAAATCCATATGGGCTTCATTTTCTTCACATTTTTCCCCCCAGATGAATCCTCTTGCCCTCACTGTTCTTTTCTTTGCCCAAAGTTGTATTCATCTACCTCTCTTGTATTCCTTGACATCTTCAATAGAGACCTCAGAGTTGCTTGTCTCTATCCTTCCCTTCCTTAGAACTAATTATCCATCTGCTTGGCATTCAGATCCTTTCCAAAATTTGCATAGACATATGCATTCATGTGCTCATGCAGGACAAACTCAAATCCAGGAGAAATTAGGTCCCTAAGTGTACTTGCAAATCTGGATATGAAAATCAGGCTGGAAAAACAAGAGGCAACAAAATAGCAGTTTAATTAATTCTACATTTGATTCTGCCGACTGGATGGCCAATGTGCCAAAAGATTAATTGGAATTATAGGAGAGATCCAGAAGTACCTTCTCAGGAATCTCTAAGTTAAAGGTTGAAATACCTAAAAAGTAGACATTTGATTCCAGACTGCAGTCCTGATCACTTGCCTAACACAGTCTATGGACACAGCAAAATATCTTCAAAGTAAAGGGCCCAAAACCCCAAAAAAGTTGCATTTAGAACCAATATGGACAGCAAGTAGGAACTATTATAATCACATGGGTTGGAACTTCATCCCACTTCTTTATCAAAAGCATGACTGCCTATCAAGATTCTCCAGTTAGAATGGATCAAGCACAGATGTCTCCATTGAAGACAGCCTTTGTATCTTTGTCAAAAACCTCTCTTGATTTTGAGTATGTATAGCTGTTATGCTGAGTTGTGCTCTGAAGCAGACATTGGAGGCGTATTTAATAATGCTCAAAGAACACAACTCCAGGAATCTTCAGGCATATCCCCCCTTACTGGGAGAGAAGTAGTGAAATAAGGGAACTTTCAGTCCAACAGACTTTCTTAGTGCATTCAGGGCATCTCTAAGGCTAAAGTAGAGCATGAGCTCACCACTGTTTTCTTAGGAATTTTGTCCACTTCTTCTAAGTCCTATTTTAAGCACCAGTGCAGGTGTTTCCAATCTTGCCTTTAGAAAACAGACACTGTGAAATCAATTTCAATACAATACACCACCATGAAAAGATATTACACTACTATGTAATATAATAGACAGATAAACTACCATATATTCTTTAAAAATAAAGATCTAGGTTTTTCTTGAAAAATAATTATTGTCAATTGTATAATTTCATGATGGCTTTGTTGAAGAGTATACACTGTACAGTAACAGCACTTGGAAAAAAAAGAGAAACCAACAACTTTCCTCAGGAAGAAATTTTGTACGGTATCTCAGTGAATGTTTATTTGTAATTGCAGCCTCCACCTTCGCTACTCATGGTATTGCTTATGTAAAAGCTTATGTAAAAAATTGTCAATCTAACAGGCCAGTGAACAATAAGCTGGTACACAGCTTCAGAGGAAGAAAACCTTCCTCAGTAGAGGAAAAGTAATTCTGGAAGAAAGGTGAAGATACAGGGTTTGTTGCTGCCTCCATACTCAGAAGAAAACTCCCTTCCTGCCTACTTAAATAACAGCAACAAGCACACATAAACAACAAGAATACAAAGCATTTAAAATGAGTTGGGAAGTGCCAAACACTGCATGCAAGGTACTAAGAGACTACAGCCTCTGCTGAAATAATTTGCAGGCACTTGGGATGACGCCCCTGGTTGTGCACTGCCAGCTGTTACACAACACATTCCTGGAATGAGATCAGCGTAAATGAGCAAGGCTATGTTTAGTGTGGGACATAATGGGTTATGAATCAGGAGCACTGAAGACAAGCTGGTCTCTTTTTTTAAAAAAAAGACATGTTTCCAACATGTATTAAAGACACCCGTAAAACAGTGACTGCAACTTTGAAAATATCACTGCAACCATTTATTCCACTTAACATACCACCTGTATGACAGAAAACAAAAATATGTGAATACAAATGGAAAGTAAAATTCCACCACAGTTAAATATACCACACAGAGAGACCTTTTCATACAACATTATCAGTCAAAATAAAAAATGTCAGAAAACATAACGTCAGTGAAATCTACTAATAAAATTAAATTTCGTCAAGGCTACAGCCAGAGGAGACAGCAATAAAATCTTGGTAAACAACCTTACACTGTGTTTTAGAAAAATATCAGAGGAAGAAAATCTAGCACCATTTTTTATTTTTATTTCAATCCTCACTATTTTACTCTAATAGAGCTCTTTTTGCAATTAACTGGAGAATCAAATTAAGAGGGTTAGTCATCTAACTACCTAGGAGGCAGGTGCAATCAAGCGAGTAGGTGACTAAATCCCAAAATATGGCTTTGCAATTAAACAGCAAAAATAAATTTGTGCTTACAAAATTATAGGTCATCTTTAAAAAACAACCCCTTAGGGTAAGAAGAAGGAAAAAAAAAAAAAAAAAGAAAAAAAGAGAGTTCCTTATACTTTCTCTGAGATTTGCAAAGCAACTGATCCTTGTACTGCAGCACCCAAGGGCTTTTCTGTTAGAATGAAATTTTCTGTTAGAATGAAAAAAAGAAAATAATTTTAAATGAAAGGGACTTGTAGGAGTTTCATCAGTAACAGTTATGCTTTTAATCTCCCATATAGCTCTTTAATTAGACAGATCTGATCCAAGTGAGCCAAATTAATCGACAAATTTGATTAAACCAAAACTCTAATTGAGGCTTCCCTGTTCTGTGGATCAAGTTATTAAATTATTTTGGACTACACCAGCACGGATCTAATGTGCTCTTCTTTAAAGCCATCAGGTTTATAAAGCCATGATATCTGGTTGTTTTTTTTCTTCAGAAGCCTGTGGACAAATTCAAACACATGAAGCCATCACACCTGAACAATGTGAAGTGGAAGTAGAGCAAAGAGCCCCTCTCTCTGTAACTACCCCCACATTTCTGTTGAATCAAAACTATGAAGTTTCATGGTGGAGCCAATTATCAAGTCAATTTGGTTGCTTTTTCCTTTCTGGGTCTTTTCCTGATGCAGGTCTTTAAAATTCTGCCCCTGTTAAGCCTGTGAATCAGTGAATTTACAGCACTCCTTACAATAACAGAAGATGGGCAAAAAGAAGCACAGACAAGAGATACAGTTTTTTATGAAGAGAGGAAAATTTATTTTTCACATATTGATTTATACAGAAGAACACTTTAAAAAAATCAGGGTTTGTCCTACACTTCATTTAAAAAAATAGTTTTATATACTTCACTAAAACATAATGGAGAACCACAAATTCATGGTACATTGCATTAGAACAATAATGAATGCTGCAATTCAAAACAGTTACAATAAAACACTTTAAGAGCACAGCTCTGTAGTAGCAGTGAAGTGCTTTAGCCTCAAAATACTTCTACATTTAAACCAAAAAGTAGAGATAAATATTTACTGGAGAAACTAAAAAGATCAGAACTAGCTCGGGCCTCGGTTCTGCAAATCACCTATCTATGAATAGCACCACTGCTTTATACACTAACTTATTGTCATACCTTTATGAACAGGGCCCAAAACAAGCAAAGATTTTTGCTACAACATTCGAATATTACATCTGTAATATTAAAAACATATAAACAAATGGTGAAACTGGAAGTGACTATAAATATATAGTTGACCCTAAAAGTTATTATAATGAATTTAGAAGGCTTTTTTTTTTTCTTTTTTTACACTAATTCTCTTTTTTTATCTTGCAGAACTAGATGAGAGAATATAAAATTAAACAAAATTTCAAATCAGTTAAGAAAAAAGTGAGGGAAAAGATATTCATCCCTTGTACAACATTCCTCTGAGAAAAGGTTTTGCTTGTCAGACCAGCAATGCTTAAAGGGAGAGTGGCCTCAAAGAAGCACTTTTTCCCAGGACAATTTCTGTCTAAAGGAAATGTCTTTGAATCAGAGGGGTTTGGATGCATAAACTTAATAAGGTACAGCTGTATTTTTCCTTTTGCCATAGAAGTAAGTTTAAATGAGACTGAGAAAAGTACAGTTAATAGTCTAAAGACGCAGCAAGGATAAGAAAAGTGGTTATGGCAAACACTTTTAGACTGACCTTATGTACAGAGGAAGTTTTCACATAAAGGATAAAGGTGGTCAAGTCAAATCAAAGTTCAAGCTGGTCAGAAAAACAATAACCTTTTAAAGGAATCTAGTATGAAAAAAAATGTGTTTTCTAATAAGAACCCTTGAAAAAATCCCAACCACATGAAAATCTAATTGTCTGTTTGGCAAGTATTGAGCAAGCCATTCTTTCTTAAACAGTACACAGATCTTGAAGTGTGCTGAGCATGTTATTAAAGGTTCACTTCATTGATGGATAAGTGTAAACTGACTGCAAAATTTTGCACCTGAGCAATAAAGAAATTTCAAAATTATATTGAGACTTTCAAAACTTCCTGTGATATTTGACTACAGTTAAACTCTCAGACTAGAAGAATTCTAAAATTTCATCATCTTCTGATTACTACTATTTATGGATTTATAGAAAGGTTTGCAAATCTAAAAGACTACACAGCACATAACCTAGCTAACTTTTATTCTGCTTATATGAAAGATGCACCCACTGAATGGCAAATGTAATTGTGAAGACCAACTTAACCAGACATGCACAAAACAGAATGAAAATCTGATCAATTTTGCAAAGTCTGTTTCATTGCCTTACAAGGGAGTAGTCCTGGACAGTAGTAAAAGGTAAACTAAACCAGTATCCAAGACAGTCAGAAGTAAATTTTTGTCAAAAAGGCATACTTGCGGTTTTACAAAAGTTGATCATGGATCGTACTGCAGGTATCTCTCAGGTACCTAAAAATTCAGCTTATGTTTCATTCCACTGACAAAGACACATTTGGCCAGTTCTTCACACAGTAAGATAGCCCTTATCTATCTGTGGCTTTGAACATCTGGGATAAGGATGTTCAAATTTTTTTAAACTCATATTGATCTCAATTTCCACACAAAATCAACTAATAACAGTATAAAGCAGGGATAAATGCACTAAGAAAAATTCCTTTAAGTTGTATATCACAATGTAGCAACATTTCCTATTCCAAGTCGGGGGGGAAAGCTGTAGGTATGTAGGTAAGAAGAGGGAGATGAGAGATTAAAAAATACTTTTCAATTTTTACTTGAATGTGGGAATACACTTAAATACAATCAATATCTCAATGATCCATAACAGGAACTACTCAGGAGAAAACAGAAACAGAAGGACAAAATATTCTAGGTGAAAACAATTCCAATTGCCATATGAAAATACTTCATTGAAAGCTTAAATACCATATACAGAATTTGAATATTTTATAATCAAAAACCTTCTACTGAAACGCTTTATTCAAATACGGGTAAAAAACTGAATAGCATGTTCAGTTAATTCTGTTGCCATTATCAGTGACATATACTGGATGCATCTACATTACAACTTCAATTTGGAACAGAAGTGAGCTTTTGAAGTCATCCCCACTTTCTGTACTGTGGTCCATATATCACAGAACTAAAAGAATACAGATGAGAGTCCTTTTAAATGGAGCACTGCTAGAAAATGTACTCCAACCACTAATGGAGTCCACTGGACCAGATTAGAGAGAGTCGGAAGTGAAACACCCTGAAATACAGATAGCGTGAACATCAAGCTCTCCACACAAACTGTTTCCTTCCACAAATGTTGAGCGGTTTTTGCCCTGCACTGCTCAGCACAGCCATTACAATCACTTTTTAGACCACAAATTATACCTACTGTCACATGCACGTGCTTTTAAGTACTGCAGTGTAAACTGTACAAACTGCACTGGACCTGTTACTCATTTCTGCTCTTTGGAATCTGAACTTAAGAGCTCTTGGTCTCCTCAGGCCCAGGAAGACAGATAACCTGCTGATGCTACACTTCTACAAACGTAGTCAAAGAGCATAAACAATAATCATTCCAAAATAAGCAATGGCACTCTTCCAACCCTCATCATTTAACTTTCTAGGACTGACACAAACACTTTTGCAGCTGCACAGAGAAGTGGCTGACAGAATTGCTTGAGGTGGGACTAGCAAAATGTGCAAGCATGGCATGAGAAGTTCCAAAGCAAAGGCACTGTCAGACATGAATTCCTGAACCTAGAAGAGCTGCCCCCAATGCCATGTGGCTCCCTGCACAGCATTCAGACACCAGGGTAAGCACCAAAACAATCCATGGAAAGATATAAGTAGATATGGGTATCTTCACTAGTTCTTTAGAGGAAACAGTTTTCTTCACTAACTATTCAGAAGCTGCTAATGTAGGTGGAATGAATGATGACATTTGAACCTAAGCTCAGCTGGTGTTTTCATATATTGAAAGAATTTCTTAGGGGCCCAAAGTGACTAGTCAAAATATAGCTCTTTGTGCTTGATGCAAAGTGCATTTCATTTAAAAGACAACCTATCAGTGGTATGAATGATCTTGAATATATTGGTGTTACAATAGCAATACTCAAAATAATTTAAGAGACTATTATGCCATCTACTTTTGCTATACTGAATAGTGATGTCAGTGTAACAAAACTCTGACCTATGGATTCACTGGAGACAGTAGAAACTTATATTTTTGTCTTTTTAAAATGCTAGGTATCTAGTAGGTTTGACCTTTGGAGAAGGCAAAAGTCTGCTTCTTTCCAAATCTAATAGATTAAGTAAATAACCTGAATATTTGGATAAACATTCCAATTAAATATGAGTAGCTCTACATAAGTCTTATACAGATCCTGATGCTGAATTCAAAACTACACAGGCACAAACCTTCAAATAATAAATTATACCTAAAATAACTCAGAAGTTCATTCCAGAAGAGATTTAAAATGCTCATAATTTAGTAAGACGTTTTTGTTTAAAGTTTTAATGAATGAAATATAAGATACTGGCAGCTTTGCCTCATTCCACTGCTGTGAGCTCAGTAGAATTTAAGGGACATAAGTAGGGGGTCACGTATTTCAAGTCACATAAGCATAAGAAGTAGGAGTGCCTTACACACATGTTTAGCATTGTTTTCTTTACTTTACCACATGCTTAACAATGCACTTGGCTAAACATACTTTCAGGTTTCAAGTAGTAGTACAGATCTCTGCATATCCTCCAAAGGTGGAAAACTTAATACTTTCCTATTGGCACCCTTTTTGTGTTGGATCAATCTAATCAGTTATACTCAAACAAAACTGTACTACTTGTGTTTGATATTGCATTGCCATTGTTGGTGGTCCTATATTTCCACTCCTGTTAAATGTCCTGCAGGTACTTGGCTACCATTTTTTGCCTTTTCTATTAAATACCTAGTCGTTAACACATCATTTAAAACCATGGCAATGATATGGGACAGCATGGAAGAAATAAAGAGCAGAATACCAAATTTGTAATGTAGTTCTGTCTTAACACACTTTCCTGAACAGGAGTGTAGGGGAGCACACACTTAAAAGATATTTTTCTCCATTTTGTTATTAAAATTAAAATTTTAACTGAATTGTTCCTTAGGTTTTGAAAAATATTTCCATATAATATTGTTACCCCTCACTGGCCCAAGATAAACCAAGAGTTGCTGTCAGGCATTTTTTATACAGGACAAGACTTAAGTAAACTGAAAATGGATTCAGAGATTGTTCAGTCTTTAAAAAAACTGGTCTTCATAAATGTTCAATATATTTTATCTCTGTATAAATTTATGATCAAATAATTTTAAATCACCACTATTCAGCACACTGACCTGTACTAAAGCTCCTTTGATCACAACATGATAGACTGTTTCTCATCTTACCTGAATGCACACTAGCCTAAAACAAAATTAATATGCCCAACCTTAGCTGGCAAGAGAAAATATTTGAGTCTATGCCAAAATGACTTGTCCAGTGCCAATGTTTATATCATCAGAATACCTGACAAATCAGCTTGCTTATCAGTGTCCCAGAACCAGAAATATGCTGCCATTTCAGCAAAGGTGAAGCTATTACCAAGACATTCCCTTTTCTATTGACTGTAAATCTATGCTGCCAATCAAAGCAAATTTTTTACAAATTTCTCAAATTCATCTCAACATGAGGCAAATTTCCTCTTGCCAGAACAACTCAAAAATAATGATTCCAGCTTCTACTGGAATGGCAGGTGGAAAGAGGTGTCATATGACAGGGCAAATGGATATGAACAGATAGGAAAGATGGATATTTTTCTGGGAGAAAAAAGGTTCACAAAACAAAGGAATGTCTATACAGAAATTCTTATGGAAAGTTTTGTCAGTTATTTTGTATCTGTACAAAGAGAGAAGATCTCTTGGGATCTCTATCATGATGAGCCTGTTAATTCTACTTCAAGTAGTGCCTGCCAAGAATAGTCTCCCCTGAAACTCTTACTTATGAAAAAATCAGGCAACAAGCATTGCTTAATGTATATTGCAGATTATAAAACTCATCCCATTTGCTGTAAAAATAGAGAACAAAGTACATCACCATGGATATGCAGTATGGACAATAATACATATAAAGCAAAATCACATTCCAAAAACCTAAAATGGCTTTAAAAACCTACCTCAGAAACTCAAATCCAGCTTCTATTTTTCTGTGCAAGTAGATAATGATGAGAAGACAAGTATGAAAGACCTGCTTTTCAAGAGTTAACAGAATATTTCACTGGGAGTTAAAAGCCCCCTCCACCTTCTTTTGGGATATAAGAACAAAGTATGTCTCACAGCTGCTACTCTGAAAATTAGAAACATTAGCATTCAGGTTGCTTTTTGCAACTAAAAGAACAAACAAACAAAACTTTATAGGCTATTTCTCCCACGATTACAGGGCACTCAACAGGTAACCCCTGAAAGATGACAACTTTGAGAAGTACTGAAACCACAGATAATTCCAAGACCAAATAACTGTTGAAAAAAAAACATTCGTGTTTGAAATAGTGATTTAGGTAGATGATTTTGAGAATTAGAAAATTGCTTACAATACCTTATTTATCTCATATTAGTTTTTAAATTCCTATATAAACTTCAGTTGTTACCATCTTTTCCACAAATACTTTCCTACTGTTTTACATAAATAAGTCTGGAAACTCCTTCTGGTTTTCTAGACTGAACTGCATGGATACTTATTATTTCAGTTAGTTAGTTACTTTTTGATTAGTTAATACAATTGTATTATGTATTTTTCTCACCTTTCTTCTGTGATTCTGCAAATAACCAAGAATCTCATTTTAAGAGGAAACAAAATCAGCTTCATATACAAACCTGTGAGGTGTGCTTCTGGAATAGTTTGCGGCAACACCTTTGTTGCCTTAGTTGAAGCTGCCTATGTAAATTCCTGTTGGTAATAATTAGTACTCATCCACACTTCCAGAAAAATTCAGGAATGACCCTGGCAGACAATCATTCCCTTGAGAGATAAGAACTGAGAGACAATGCTCAGCTCTGGAAGGAACCCTGAGAGCCATTGACCTAAACTGCATTTGAAAGAATAAATGGATAGTAAATACAGATAAGACAAAATTCAGTTAGGGGAAAACATATTCTAATCACTGAGCAAACTACCAAAATCTTGTATTTATTTCAACTACCTTTCTCTAAATGTAATACAGTAAGTTTTACATGCCACCTATGATTGTTCTTTACAATTCAGGAACACGCAACACACTGAGAAATGGTTACCTAATTCTTCTGAATGAAATCCAGACTACAAAAATCACAGAACTACGGAGCAGCCATCATATCTGGATAGAAAATCAAGCAGTCGTGATCACCTTCACCTTCATAACTACCAATAACTGCTAGAACCTTCAGCACCTCTACTGAATATTACAAACTGAGCATTGAAAAGAATTGAATATTCTCCAGTAAGAAAAATGACTCCAAGTTTGGAGAATAAAAAGAAGAAAGCAGGAGTAGAAGGGGCATCACTTCAAAACAAAGCTGACCAACAGAAAAAAACAGATCTGAAATACAGACCTTAAGGATTATTGCTTAATAAGAAAAGGAATCAGTTTTGGCTAAACAGACTATGTTTTCGAGTTTGTCTTTGCATTAGAGAATACAATATAGGCCATTGGGATAACAGGACAGCAAATATCAAATACTGAGGATCCAGAAAAGAAACTGAAATACAGGCTGTGACACGTGACTTTTAGTCAGTGCATAACTGTCAGAACAGTTCTTCAGAAAGCAAAAGAAATGCAACTTTTTTAGTCCCCTTTATTATTATTACACATTATTATACTGTGTTTATCAAATAGCCTCTCTGAAAAGTCCTATTAACAAACGGAAAAGAAAATAAAAAATTGTATTTAATTTTAGACCATTCCAGATTGATCTCTAGACCATGCTCATACATCTGGAATTCATCCAGAATAAAAACTGTATTTTAGAGAAAATGAACTAACACAGACCTTCAACAGTTTGTTATCCTAAAATTTAGCTGTTAGCTATAAATATTCCAAAAAGTTAAAACTGCTGCTCAAGGGTATTTATGTGTTGGCTTAGCTTCGTGTTCATGATGAAGTCTTGACCTATTCTCCATTTGACAAAACCAAGGAAATGCTAAGGAGAACAGGAAAAGCAGCTGTCCTAATATGACATTTCTTTCAGGCTTACAACCAATTTTACTCCAAGAAGGACCAAGTACAGTTGATATAGAAAGACCAGAGGGCGTTTGCACTTTGCCTACTATACTCCCTTGTGAGTCCAGTGAGACTACATATACTTGGCAGTGCATATGCTTAAAAACTGTGTTGGATTAGGTCCTGTGTCCACAGTTTTAGAGCTGGGAGAAAATTGCCAGGAAAAAGCATAAATGAGTTCTGGCACAATGGACTGTGAACACAAGAATGAAGAGGCTCCCCATCATACACAAACCACCTTCCACAGCATAAAAATAAACCAGTACTTCTAGCACTGGTTCATTAGGGAAGAGAACTCAGAATAACTTTACAATTACATTTAATAAGGCATGGCACACAAAATATCCTATTAGCATTAAGGATTCTTTCCTCAATGCTCCTATTTAAGAGTTTGATTGTGCTTTAGTTACTCTGACAGCATAGGCTAACATAAGGTGGGGCACTTGTGGCTTCCCTATTCCCTTATTCCTTGACCCAGCACACATGCTTCTGCCACTATGAGGTGAATGATTCAGATGGCTGATCAAGTCAAAAGCTAGAAGGCAATCACATTTTATACTTAATTTGACATAGCTATGGCCTGCTGCCACAGGGATGTTCATGCTCCCCTCCCTGCATCATGATGCACATACCAACCTCTCCCACAGCAGAACTAGCAGTTTTGCAGCTGTGAACACAGTCACAGGTCACTAACCCCACAAGACAGCAACCTTTCCTTTTGATGGTCTAACTATACGGATAAAGATTAAGGTTAAAAAAAAACCAGCTTGAACTACATTTTGAAATTTCAATCTGTTCAGCTCCCTAAAGCTGCTTTACCATCTGGTCATTATAAATAGTGCTGGCACCAGTGAATAAAGAAACACTTAGTGGCTGAGAGGATGCGAAGATAAACCCATGGCAACCTCCCCACTCGAGGCTGTAGCTCATTCAGATACAACCAATCTACTTTTGAGTCAGCTACCCCAGGCTCTGCAGAAGTTATCTTTTCAGGCATGTTTTGCAACAGGCCTGAGGAACAGTTGCGGTGATTGCTTGTTTAATGCTGTTAGCAGTGCAGTCCAGGGGAAAGCATGCACATGTTTTTAATTACACTTTTCACAATCAAAAGCTTTACTGAATTATTACTACAGTGGAGAGGACTAATACCCATGTGATGTGGTACATTTAATGTATTTTCTACTGTGCTATTGTCTTCTATCCCCTGTGCTTACCTTGCTCTTTTTTCATCTTTCTAACCAGCAATGACAGTGGTTACCAAGCTCAAAGTGAGAAATTGTTAGTACTCATAAACATGAAAATAAATGTAACATTTGCTGGAATATACACAACATAATAAAGGTAGAAAAGAACAAAATTTTTTTGATAAATAGAGCCACAGGAGACCTCTGACTCTGTCTAACTGCATATAATTTTACTATTTCTTACTCCTACCTTTACTATTTAAGGTTTTCTTCAATGGGATTGAGATCACATCAAAATCCAAGTTACAACATTTTGCTAAGGCTATTTTCCAGAAAACAAACTTAACTTCTAACTTCTAAAATAGTATTCTCCAGGGCGTTAAACTGGGGTATTGCACAGTGCTGCACAGACCATCACTCTGTCCATGACACTCAAGGTATTAGATCTGAAGACACCTATGACATCTCTGAGTCAAAACACAATAAAAAAATAATCAGTGATTCAACTCAATTACAAACCAAAAGGTAAGGGACTTCTATAGGGCAAGGGCCCTAAAAATTTTCAAAGACAACTAAATGAAGAGTTCAGGTTTTATTAAGTAGTATCTTATTTGCTAGACAGTAACTACACAGTGAGCTGGAAAGCTATGTATCCTACCAGTGCCACAACATTTTTTGCTCTATTTAGAAACTGAGCAAGCTAAGGAACGACAGGGTTTCTCTTGTGGTTCACCTTGTCTTGTGAGGGAATGTGGGCCATAAAATAACATGACACTAATAAAAGAAATGTGTCTTCATTAAGTGATATCATACATTTGTTTTAGGGGTACCATGAAAGGAATCACACTTAGTTCTAACACCACTCTAAATACCATATCCTGTTCTGATTAACAGAATGGATTTGAAATATCTTTCTATTTTTCCCTTTAAAAGAGAATCAAACTTTGAAAACAAAATCTGCCCTAGGAAACACAGACTATTTTTGCTTCCAGCCTGTGTTTCCAAAATTCTAAACTTAGTCAGCCTTGTGCACTGACCTACTGCTTATTAAACCCTGATGCACAGGTATATACACTAACACAGGCTGGGAAGACACACCTGCTTCATGCACTGCTTTGGGCAGCAGGAGTACATCTGGTTGTATGTTCCAGCAGTTATTAGAAAATTCAGCACTTCCCCAGTTTTTCATTCATTCCTACTTCAGCCTTGTATCCTACTTTTGGAAACATTTCAGTAGGCTTAATACTAAATTGGTGAGGGTGACACTCAACCACAGGAAGACATAATTATTCTAACAGGTGAAATAGCTGAGAAGATACACTGTGGAGTACAATACAAAATAACTCCGAACTAGAATGTGCTTAGCAGAGATGGCTGATAAATATTTGATGAGGCTGACAAAATAACTGCTTATAACTTACCTCGGGGTAAGTTATAGGCACTGCACTGTTGGACCTGTTCATTTTAATAACAAGGGCTACTGCTCTGCTGTTGCTTGTCCCTCTTGTAGAAATCTTCCTAAGCATAATATTTTTTGGTCCCAGGGTAGTAAACATTCCTTAACAAAGTCATCCAATCACCCTCATCAGTGTGGTGAACTTGAATCAGTTCTGGAAGCCTGACTCTTGAATTCTGCCATTACAATTGATCTGCCCCTTGATCAGTAGATATCAGAAGACCTGCATTAACTACAGTCAAAGTGTCAATAACTACTACATTTAATTCTCCAGTGATTAAAGTTAAAAATATGATAGACTCAATATTAGGCACAACATAGTCACATGTGCTGCATCTCACAACCACGCAATGAGAACCAATTCAAGAAGCAAGGAGTTCATGACAGTCCATCAGCTACAATGGTTGTGACAGCACACAGGGATGGGGCCTCATAAGATATTACTTTTAAAAGTAGAATGTGGATTAGGCATATGTTCACTCTGGAAAAGTGAGTGGAGAATTTAAAAACTGTGGAAGAGCTCTTAACATTACAGTATACAAATGTAAAATAAGAATTTTAGTGTCCATTTTAACTAACCAGTATTAAGAACTACAGCCAGGACAAAACATGTACTGCTCCAGCACACCAGAGTGAGAAAAATTTTTATCTACAATAGACTACTGAGATTTAGGGTACAAGCCTCTTTTGAGACATATAAACACCAAGATCACCTACCTGTATAAGCATGGCAATCACATTGCCTCTATATAAAAGCTGTGAGTGGTAGAACTTTGAGGGTGCAGTAGCATTTTGACTATTTCATTTCAATAATTAAGAGGAAAAAAATTATGATTCCAACCCCAGAAATATTTCAATACTATTCACAATATTACTTAACTAAGATGATGTGAACTGGCAATACACATCATCCATATTACCAATATTATCCATTTTGTGACAATTCAAATCTCCAGCAAAACTCCAAAGTGGCTTATAATGGCACTGATAATTTCCACAAAATGACATGGAAAACCTATTTTCAGTTCCAGTAACATTCTCCAACAAAGAGCATGTGGGAATGTGCTCCCTCTTTTGAGGCGTGTCAGCAGGTCTTTAAATGAGAGTCACTGTTTCCATTCAAATCCTTATTTTTCAGGGGGTTGCAGAGTCAGCCCTCAGGGAGAGAGAACTGATCCTAGCAGTTTCAGGTGCTTTCATGCAATCCTGTATCTCAAAAACAGTCCTTTTTTCCTTTTTCTAAAGAACGTTTAAGCCATTAGCTCATAATATGGATGGCTGCCTTCTGGAACGGTGAGGGGAGAAAGGGGTGCAAGACACTAAAATTACTTCTAAAAGAAGATATTTTGGAAAATAACCTCTAACACCTCCACAATGTCATTTTTTTTCCAGCAAACAGTTCCTAAAGATCTAGAGCTAATCTCCATTTGGTGGCCAATGTTGACAAGCTATTAAGTGAGTCTTGGCATTTTGTATAACCTGGAAAAAAAGACCTGGAAAACCATTTTAAAGGCTCATCCTGGAATTGACAAATAACTAATACTCATCTGATATATCAAACAATTACAAAAATATTAACTTCAGGGTTCGAAACAAGGTAGTGAAACAGTTTTTGGATAAAAGTAACTCTTACCCTTAAATGTAATCTGACTTATATATAATATGTAAGTCATACAATTCCAAGTTTCTGCATCAGAAAAACTCCTCCTTGAAGTATTCAATAAGTTTTTGGGATTTCCTGAAATTTGCAGAACTGGTTTTCAGCAGTAGAGGAGATCTTAAAGTGGAGTGCTTGGTTCTGTTTTGTGCTATTGAATGCCTCCGATTTAATTACCTCTTTTATACAAAGATGGATGGCAGAAGCCAGAAGTGTCTGTCTGCCAACTGTGTTGTTCAGGCTATCAAAACCTGAGCAGAATTCAATATGCCTGGCAGCATCAAAATTCTTCTTGGCTTGGAATTTTGAGCAGGCATTCAAATAATATATTGATGAGCGTCTCTGTCCTTTTATTCTCTCTTTTTTTTCTCTTAAATAATAACACCTCATTAGAAATAAGAACAGCATAAAATGTTTATAGTGCTCAAAGACTGACATGTACATATAGGAACCATTAATATCTAACGCAAATAAATACAAAGAGTCAACAGCAGAATGTAAATTTTACAGATACTATTCTATAATGTCAAGAAAGTAGCACAGATACCTGTGTACTATCTCACAAACCAACAAAGATCTGACAAAAGAAGTGAAGCCAGAAGTAATGCACTAATCCAAAGAAAGCATAAAATTCAAAGCTATCCATGTTCTGTACAAAAATTATGATTTTTCCAGTTAAACAAAAAAACTAGGTACAAAGGTTTGTGTTGCAGAACTGGAGAGACAGTAATAAATTAGGTAGATAAGCATACGTGTTGAGAAACAAGTTTTACTCAGTATTCAGTAAAAAGACTTCACCTGAGCTAAAGAAAGCAGTAGCCAGCAGTTCAAATCCATAAGAAAAAACACAGAATCCTGGGCATGTTTGTAGTGTGCACTTTAAATGGCAACACTTGATGCAGTGGAGGAAATAACTGGTGTGAGGAAACAAAAGCAACACAAGAAGTCTTATAAACACTCAGAAGGAAAATGGGGTATTAATCTGCACCAACACATATGAAAAGTAGGCAGCAGCAAATAACAGAGAAGTCTGACTAGTTTCTTTCCTGCCCATCTTTACTTGCAGAAGACAAGTGCGTGAATGAATCCTAATGACAATCATCTATTTAAGCTCATAGTTATGCAGGAAAACTGCCAAGAAAATATGAAAACCAACATTTAGTCACAGAAGAAAAGCTTTTAAACTTCTGGTTCTTTTGGGTTTTTTTTATTATTTCTTCCACTGTGCTACAATTCCCCTTTCTTGCCTACAAAACCTAATGATAATTCCTAAAAATGTGTTTAGATTTTATTTTTGGGTTTGTTTCATATTTAGCATGCCCTCTCTTCTCAACCTATCTTTTATGTGTTCCTTACTTTCCATTATCCATCAGGATTTCTCATGTTCAGGTCTTGTTAAAAATAAGGAAAGGCTTTTTGATAGATTCCAGAAAGCTTTGAATATGGCCATGAATATGTTGTTATGCCTTGTATCACTCTTTTCTGCTCCCTAACTGCAGCAATAGCAACCTTTTGCTAATAATTTTAAGGATGACTTTGAATTCTCTCTTCATTAAAAACAGAACACTTTACACAAACAATTCTTTCTATTAAAGCCACCAAATTTGAAGGAAAAGGGTCAGGCTGTCCCTACCATGACTTGTTCATTTCCCTACCTCTTTTCTGTGATGTCACAGCAAATTCTGAGACAACCCACAAAGTAGAGTGTAAGGTAGTCCTCAGTTCTTTGTTGCATTGACAGTCATGAAACAAAGAAATTAATCAGAGACTTTTTTAACCTCTGAATGAAAACATTTTGTAAAACACTATAACTGGTATATATAGTGTTTTGTAAAACGCTACAACTGGTTTGCTGGTATGGGGCAAACAAGATTGATCTCTTTACTCACTGCAGTTGGCAATACACATTATAAGACAGTACAATCTGCAAATAATAGAACATATACAAGACTTGCTGTGTTCTCATGTGCTATATTACATTTCAGAGGAGATGTATATACAAGCTCCTGCTAAAAGAGAAACTATACTTCATTTGGTATTGACTTAATGAAGGAATTCTCACATTAATCTCTTAAGCTGTACTACTCTTTAGAAAAACAGACTCTGTGGAAAAGAAAACCTCCATAAATCTCTTCAACCCTCTCCAGAAAAATAGGCTTTTTGTAGCCCAGTGATTTTCTTTGCACCTTTTCTTGTGGAAACAATTAGCTTAGCAATTTTGAAGTATTAGGTGGGCCCAGCTGCAGGCTCCTGGTATCTTTCCTATTGCATAGCAATGTCCATACAGAAAGAAAGAAGGATCTAGTCTCATAATACCTCAATACACCAATGGGAAATACCTAAGTGAGCAACTAATGAGGTTAGGTCTGAAGGAGCTTTCACTTACCTGAGGCCATCACAAGTTTACGCATTTTTGACAGATTTGTCTCTAATTTGGCATTCTTTGTTAGCCAATGACCAAACACTGTGTTGCAACTCACTAGTCAAAATGCTTGAAACTGTACTCAAACTGTCAGCATCACAATTACCCCTTCAGATGAGCCCTGTTAACTGGGCCTTCACGATTTTTAAAAAATAAGTCTGTTAAAAACCTCATGCCATGAGTGTAGTAACCAAACTTCAGACAGAAGTTCAGGTTCAAGACTGTAGCCATGAAGAGGCTGTGTCGCAAACAGTACTGATTGATTCAGCTGATTGTTTAGTAAGTTCATTATGGGCATGAAATCCCTCTCTAGACAGTATGGACATTTTTTCAAAATTGTCTTTAGCTTAACTTAAACATTTTCCTTTTATTTAATCTCATGTGCAATAATGTTAGTAGCACAATTGATTTCTGTCCTATTATACTGTCTAACCTGGAAAAGTGAATTGCTTTGTACATTGCAAATACTTTTGCTATAATTGGCAAAAACCTCAGTATTCAAATGATTACTAGTGCAGCAAATTACGATAATTACAATAACAGTAGGCCATCTGCACCTTACTCATGCATGTTGAAAATGTAGGGCAGTTATTAGTCCAATATATAAACAATATATGTCTGAGAGAAAATAGAAATCTTTCACAGACCTGCTTTAGAGTTTTTACAGCAAATTTATGCACCCTTGAAAACAAATTCCAGGATATGCCTTTCTTCATATGTACAGGCAAGAAATAATACTAAGAACAGTTCAGCACAAAAATAAAAAGACAGTGGAGAGCTGGCAGCAATTCATATCCAAAAGCTCTTTACTATCTACTCTTTGTACAAAGCCAAGTGTTTAAGAGTACTCTACTCCTTTCTAAAATCAAATATATGAAACACTATCACAAAATTGCATCCTATATTACATCACTTTTTGATGAGTTACTTAGCAGATGTCATTTGCAGTTTCACACAGTTGTGTATTCATAAGAAAAAATTAAGCACACAGATAAATTTAAATGTGTCCCTGGACCCTTTAAAGGAAAATAGTTTCAATCTTGTCTATTAAAAAGTTTGTGCAAGTAAACATCTTTGTGAGCTGGAACCATGGAATAGTTCCTAAAATTGTCTAGGCTATTAAAAACAGCAATCTTTGATTAGAAGGGTGAAGTGGAAAGATACTCTTAAATGGCACCTACATCATCTACATGAACACTGCCATTCAATACTGGAGAAAAAGTAACAAAATAAATAAAATACACTAAAGACATGCAGCTGTACAGTGTCTGGGTGCAAAAATCTGACTCAGAATATCTTGTTTTACTGGAGTTTATAGCTCAACCTCAGTGTCATCTATGTATAGGTGCCTATTTAATCAAAAATAATAAGCCAGATTCAAACTACAGACAGTTAAAAATCTATTCCAATCATAAATATAAATGCTGACACAGTTTTTGGTCTTAGATGCTTTAAGTATTAAAGTATAGAAGTTTATTTACTTTACTAAATATAATCGTGGAAGATGAGAACTTTGAAATTTAATCTTTAAGCCATCTAAATATTTGCATGACAGCAACATACAAAGAATTTAACTAAAACAGTGGAAGCACAGTAGCAAATCCAAATGCTAAATATTCTGTCTTATAACTGCTTCTCAAATATTTGCATTTAAACAATAAATGTAAATACGGAGCCATACTGCTCTCTCAGGGAGAGACATTATTCTAAATTATCATGGCAAAGTCAGGCAAATATTTCCCTTAAATATTAAAGATTTTTTTTGTTGTTGTTTAGATAGATCATCTACAGAATAGGTTTATGGGATCTTAGGTGAAAAATTCTGCTGGGAAAATCAAGCCTTACAAGTTGTGAAAATTCCAATACCTGCATGTCATGACACTTGACCAATCTGACTCCCAGTGCTGTAAAATCCTGAACAAGTAAGGAAATTGCAATGTAATCAGCACAATGGTTTCACACACACACACACAAAAAAAAAAAAAACAACCAAAAAACAACCAAAACAACCAAGATACATTTTTCAAGCCAAACATTCTTTTATTCATACTAACTTTTAATCTGCTTTTCCATCAATTTAGTGAAGTTAGTCATGATTTAGCAGCATAAAACTCTTTACTCACAAAAAAACAACCAGACCCTTTCTGTGTAAAATAATCAGTAAGAATATTGGTTGGAAAAAAAGGTTTTAGGAAGTTCTCTTTCCTAGTAAGTAGCATGTAGCACAGGGCATACAAGGAGTTCAAAATACTTACTTTAAGGACTATATACTGATAAATGCATATGTTACATCCTTAAGCTCACCACCACAGTTTAATTGCTGTTTTAAGGTAGTTTCCCATATTTCTTAGAGATTTCTCTAAAAAGCCTGCAGGTACAAGAACTTCTTTATACCTCTTTGTGACAAACCATATTATCAATTAATTCCATCACAAATATTATAGCACAAGTGAGAGCTTGAGAAGTGGAGCTCTGCTAAGCTCTGTTAACTGTTACCTTCTAGAACACATGAAAACTTCTCCATTAAATCAAATCACCCAAGGAAATGCAACTCTGGTTAGAAATTCATAATTTGTAAAGAAGAATACAGAACACAGCAGGAAGAGTGCATCAAAAGATAAAGGAACTCCACAGTACCTACACAGAGTCTACAGTCACTACATTCGTACTTTTGACTGCAGTAGAGGTCAGCATTGGTATTATAGCTGAGAGCTCATGGATGAAGGAAAGACATAAGTGAATTTCAAATTACATACAAACTCTCCACTAGGCTTGGGCAGTCTTTATGCAATATATGCTGCTCTGTCCTCCTAACCAAAACAGCAAGAACAAAATTAGCAGGGATTTATCATGCTAACATTATTCCTCCCAATGCAATGCACACAGACTCCATGTCTTGAGATGGTAAGAAATGGAAGAAATCTTTTCCATTCACTGGGACAGAGAATGTTCAAAGGAGTATTTTGTACCTACTCAAAGCAAAAGCCATCTAAAAGAATCTGCTCCTACAACCGCAATAATACCATTAGCTTCTAAATATCATTAATGTGATCCTGTTCTCTACTATGAAATCACAATACACTTGGATTAGAAAAAATAAGAAAAACAACCCAGTGAGAACTATTTCAGCAATTAAAAGAAAACACCATAAGTCTAGTAATTCCCGTTCCAAAGAGACTCTATGATTGGGCTAAAACTACATTCATTCTGTCCTTGCACAGACTTGTAGATGACTAGTAGATGTCATATTCTGGTCTCCTAAGTAACTATTACAAGTAAAGCCAAAAGTCTTGCTCACATGCTTAGCAGCTGCCTGGAAAGTCTCAATATAATACTTTACATGAGATAATTTGCAAGTCTGTGACAAGATGATGCCCTACAGCACTGTTTCTCACAGAACAGTCTTCTAGGTCTCAGTCCCTCATTTCCCTCAGTTCTTTGCATAGCTCATACAACATATTATCATATAATCACAAAACATCCTGAGTTGAAAATGACCCACTAGGTCACTAGGGTCATCAAACAACCAACTCTCAACTTATCATGAGAATCTGTCTTGAACTCCATTAGGAAATGAAGGAAGATATATCAAGAAAAATTACTTTTTGTTCTTTTTTCTCTCTAATTTACTTCACATAGTTGAATTAAATGCAAACGTAAATAAAAAGATACATAAGACACAGAAAATATTCTTTGAGGGCTCTTTGTAATCACCATGGTCTTGCTGCAGTCTGCAGTGCCTGAGCAAGAACTCAGTCCAAAAATATCATGTACAGAAAAACATTGAAAGGCTGTGATTTCATGCCTACTGTTACCTTCAGATTTAAGTAGCTCCCTTGGCTCTTACACTCATAGCAATTAGAATTTCCAGACAGCTTGGTGGCAGATATTCTAGGTGTTCTCTATATTGCAGCACTAACTGGCAGATGGCAGTCAATTCTTACCATGAATGAATTAAACTCCCTCGTATAACACATGGCTGTAAACCCGAAGACTTTTTAAAAGCTTTCAAAGTTTTCATTCTGCCTTTTATAGTTACAAAGCAACAACAGCCAGCTATGTGACGTAAATCTCAATTTATATCATGGGCTAAGACCTACACTAGGATATGCAGGTCCCCATGCTGTTGTTTCTGGAGCTCAGGAATACATTTCTACATTTTTCCACCCATGCTAGTCTTTTCAGTAGCAAGATTATTTAAATATAGGAGAACACTATCTACTGAAGAACAAATATGTGCTTGATCAGAAGACTGGAGCATCAGACAAAGAAATAACCTGCCATATGTTTGTGATTTATTAGTCTAGTTAGTGACTTATTAGTCTAGTTGCCTGAAGTTAGAATTTTATCAGGATCGTATCCTACATCAGAGAGATGACATACTTTCCCATTACCAGGAGGTTACTTAATATAGCCAGACGGCAAAGGTTAAACTACATTTATGTCAATTTTGACAGGACCTCTTCTAATGACCTGAAGTCCATGAGGACCACAGGTAATTAGCACTCTAGAAAAGTCAGAGCTGTAGGTCTTCAGGGGATTTTCAGGTTGTTTTTGTAAGCAGGTACTAATTTTTCAGTTACACTGTGACATTATTACACATTGCTGTATTAGAGATCTTTCTTTCCTGCCCACTATTAAAAATTTGCTAATGTAAATTCTGCTATTGAAGTTAACTATCTATTCTAACTCCCTGCCTGTCTGTGCTACAGTTAGCTGGGCAAACAAGCAGCTGAATGCTTTTTAAACACACAATTGACTGGGTTTTGCAGATGTATAAGGACTTTATTTTTGACTATTGCTGGTTGCAATCTCTAAGCTGCTTTTCTTAACTTTAACACCTATCCATAAAGAAGACTTCTGATTTACAAGCAACGTTCAAATCTACTTTATAATAAATATTATAGGATAAAATCAGACAAGGAGAGGGGAAAAGAAGTGTGAACGTACAACTTAGTAAGCAAAATGTGAAATTGCTATAGTCAAACCCTGAGAATTTACCAGACACTTTATTAAACTGCAAGGCAGTACTTTACAGTGCTGCTTTTAAAATATGTTAACACTATATCACAGTTCCCGGCAGCAAGAAGTCTTTCCAGAAAATGTGTCATCATTGTATGCAGCACATTTTATAGCCAGTATAATTTCATTTTATTATATCCAATAATATTTTTCTGAAATTCTAGGAAGTCTCCCCACAAAAGATAAGTAATGACCATATTTTAATCAGCTGGCACAATGTGTAACCACCATACCACAGGAAAAAAAAGTCCCTTTATTACACCAAAATGCCCTTAGTTTTGTTTTGCCTCTGTGGAAGAGATAATGAATAAAACCTGTGAGAATCTCATTCAAGTATTACGTAGCACAAAACCTTTGAACTGTGAAGTTATTTAATTCCAAGACTGACCTTTACAGTGGAGCCATCCTTGACAGAAGAAGCTGGATAAGCTCAGAATCCTATACATTGTATTATTGTAGCAAGAAAAGCTAGAAATTATGCCAACAAAGGCTGAAATATATGCCATTTTTTTCATATGTCCACAAGCACTCTGAAAAGATGAGTGGTACACCTCTAAGTGAAATAACATAATTTTCCTTTTCTTACCAGGCTTGGATTTCTGCTTTGTGGTCTGCCCGTGACCGGTAAACACTGCTGTGGAGCCCGGTATAACCGTCCTTTCCTCCAGATCAGACTCTGGGATTGTAGCACAGCCACCTAGTTGAAAATGGAAGACACTTAATGTGGGGTTTATGCAACAAAACAAATTCACTGGTGCATAATTAACGAAAAGAGGTGATAAGTCAGCTGACAGGAACATATAAAATTAAATAGTCTTTACTTTCACTTCAAGGAAACATTTCCTAAAGAAAACTATTACCATTGTTTAGAAGGCTGATTATGCTTTAATGAATTCTCTCTACTACTTATGTCATCTTCAAAAAAGTTTGAATTAATTTAGACCACAGAATATGCAAAACTGGTTCCACATAAAACATGGAAAATAATGTGATTTTTATTAAAGATCAGATTACTGGAGCTATTTTTGTAATAAAGTAATTAAGTGTGAATTAAATACCTTTACAAAATCAAAAAACCTTATGAAGATTTGTTAGCTCGCCACAGAGAAAGACATGCTGATTTTTTTGGATGGGCTATTAAATACAGCATTTTTATTAAAGGAAACACAGGGACACATTCACTGTCCAATAACATGCCTTACTCCAGTGATTATAGGATGTATGGTATAACATCTTTGTATGTTTCAATATTGCTTTATGAGCCATTCATTAAACAATACAATTACTCACAGCTTTTTCTTCAAATATGTTTAAATGCCTACATTTAAACTATGAAGAGAGGTATAATCTAGTAGTAGTAGTATTGGCTGGAGTAGCTTGCAGTGGAATAGGTTGATGTACATTTATTTCAGAACAGCTGTGGTCAGGACACTGGAGGATGTGTCACTGTTCCACAGCAAAAAGATGGCCTCACAGTAAGTGCATTGCCAACAATACAGCACACAGCTGAGCTACATCTTTTCCTCACAGCCCTCCCAGGAACACCACTAGCAAGCAAACAAATCCATGTACTCATCTATTGGGCTCTGAAAGCACATGTTTATAAGCAGCACATCAACTCCCAATGGTGTGCACAGACTTTATACCTTTATGCAAGAGTTGTTCTATTGTGAAAAGACATGTTCTACTCCGGGCCCCACAAGAAGTGCATCAAATTTGCAGCAACAAAGGCTATCCTCCCATTACTAAATTAAAAGAGTAAAATTAAAAATAAGGTTGCATTTCTAAGTAGGAGAGTTGCATTTTCCCCAGCAGTTTCAGAAGCACTGGCAAACCAATGCACCATGTCTTGCAGAAATGTACCACCCTGACTAGACAGGGTAAAGCACAGCAGCTCCAGTGAACCCTCCAGTGAAAACACTCAATCCTACCAGATGAAGAATTAATACAGCATCTTTGGCTCCTAAGGAAAAGACACAAGCTGCTCTATCCAAATACACCCTGAGAGAAAGTATAAGTTGCATCACAGGATTTATGTTTGATTTACAGCAAGCAAATTTTGTCAGTAAGAAAGGAAGGTCAGGAGTAAATGTGTCAGACTTGCAACCCATGACAGCTTCAAATATTTAGGATACCTGCTATGAAAATCAAAGAGAAAATTGGAAATTAAAAAAACTTCTTCATATTAAAATATTGTAACAGTAGGGTCATGTCTGACATTGCATTAAATATAAATGTACCAACAGCCTAAATGAAAATAAATATCTGTAAAACAGTACTGTTGCCATTTGAAAATTATGACTAAAATGTAAACTACAAGATGTGAGGAAATGGAAATCAGTGCTTTAAAAGTCAATTTCGATTTTTCACATTCTTATTGTTCAGATAAAATCTACACTCTTAAACACTAGCCTGTAAATACAGGATATAAAATTAAGGTTTCTTGCCCCAAAGAACTATTAAGAATGGCATCATACATTTTAGTATTATAACATTTTGTAACAGCATGAGTGAAAACTCACCAAGTCAATTAATATCTATTGAATTTCTACATGGAAATAAAGAAATTTTCTAACATTCACTCTAAAACACAAAATTCAGTAATTTACATAGCCTTGAGGACTGGTGGCCTTTGGTACCAAAATATTTCATTAGTTTTCAATCATGACAGTAACTGAATAAGAGTTGGAAAAGGACTATTTGCCCTTAGCTACAACACACTACTTGTTAAAAGGAAGCAGGATGTCATGATTTTGATTTTAATGTGACAGATTAATTGAGATTTACTTGTCATCATACCATCAGAAGTTACTACAATTAAAAGCAAAATCAACGTCTTCCATAAAATTATTTTACTGAGAATACTGACAACTGAAATCTTACCAGTGGCATACTATTTTATATAAAAAAGAAAATTTAGACAGAACCCACAGAGCAGTACTATCAGCATCGATATTAAGAGTAGTAATTGCATGTTACTTCTGCAAGGATGCCAATAACTCTTTCCTGTGAACTATTTTTTAAAAACTGTTGTTTCATAAAGGCATTCCATGTGCTAAAAGCACTTGTTCTCAATGGGGCAGGATTTCATTAGGATTTTTGTGACAATATTTAAATAAGTAAACAGAAAAGAAAGCAATATAATAGTTACACTTTCACCATTTTTGAGGCAATGAGGATTACAGGATCAAGGCTTACAGGATCATTTCTACCTTGCTCTTCTAACACCAGTACGACCTTCTAAATGAAGGAGCTACTCACATTTGCTAAGCATGTCCCATAACTCGGTCATAGGGCTGGGTCACATGACTGTACCCTCATCTACACACAGCCTGCCTCAACACAAGTGGTACCCACTTCTTCCAATGAAACTAACAGGAAATTCCATTTTCTTGCTCCAATCAGCACAGATACACATCCTCAAGATAACAATGGATACCCCTGACAACATGCTATGATTTCCCACAGGAGGGAAGGTGCAGAGACCACACTATGGCTACTGTCACACTGAAAGAGAAACATTCAAAGCAAATTTCAAAATTTCACTAGACTGAAAAAGAAACTGGATAAGGCACAAGTACACACTACTCAATATAATATTTATACCACAGTAGACCAGGATTTTTTGTGATTCAAAAACATTTTACAACTCAGAAGGACAGCTACATGGGAAAAAAAAAAGAATAATTAAAAAAAGACCTTTTCTGCTAGGACGACAAGCTTTTTATTTCATACTTCAGAAGTTCTACTCATGGTCTATATTCTGACTTCTCTGATCAGAATTTCTTTGAGTTAAAAGAACTCTGATTGTTTAATATATATCTCTAAATACATTTCAATAAGTATTCACTGAATGTCTGTTTTAGCAAGCATTTTCAGTTTTTATGCACATTGAATTCTAAAAGAAATCACAGCAACAAAATAATTCACATTCATTCACAATTAACTGAATGGCACAGATCTGAAAAGTGAAATATTTAAGAAAAAAGGGGTAAAAGAGAAGGAATAGTAGTACATAAATCTACACACTGGAAATGATCCAAGCTGAGAAGTCCTCCAGATGTCAGTCTGTAAACAGAGCTTCATAAAATTAATTTTCCCATTAATTGTTGGCAGGAATAACATCTAGAATATGTCATTACATCTGACCCACTCTTTCCCCCTATTCCATGTAGCTAAATTCTTGTCTGGCTTCACAGATCTTTTATCAGTTGTGATAAATCCAAGAAAGCAGTTTTGTCAACAAAACTGCTTGATAGGGTACAACATGCATAAAATTACACTCAAGCTAATTGTGAACTTTGTTCACCAAAGGAAATGAGACTTCTCTTGCTTATTTTCACTACATCTGTTTTTGTAGCACTTTTGGTTCTTAAGCTGGAAAAAGATACCAACACCCAAAGGAAATATAAACATAAAACACATATTGAACAAAAATTAAGTCCTAACAGTTTTCCTACAGATTCCTATCACCATGTTTTTATGTATTTTAATATGGCTTTAAAAGTTGAAAAACAGGAAAACAAAAGTGGTATATATCAGAAAAAAATGAAAAGGCGCTTTGCAATAAAGAGTATTTGAGTTTCCTTTTTCTCTTCCACTCAATCATAATCTAAACTATGCATAAAGTTTCCATTTTCCTCTGAAATTAATTCTTACAAGAGTCCACAGAAAGAAGAAAAAACAGCTTCCTGAGCAGTCTCTGGCAGCAAGATAGTCAAAATGTGAGCAGGAAGCTCTGTAAATAGCAGGTTTTGCGTCCATATGTATACCATTATCCAATGGAGATAATCTAAACAGTAAAATTATTTCATATAGATTTCAAAAAGCTATACCCAAAACCATGCTCACTTGAGTTTTGTGTTCTGTTGACAATTTTAGGAAAGTGTACACCAAAAACACAGTCTAATGCTTTAGAGGTTATTCTCTCTTAAAGAGTTTATGAGTTGATTTTACTGATTTGGCTAAGCTGCATTTATTTGAGTCCTCTAATTTAGGATCTTCCCATCAGAAAGTAGCCTGCCTGTTGAAACAAACACTCTAGGCGGGTTGTGAAGATAAGTAATACTATTGCTGTTTTTTAAATGGAAGATAAAACAACAAAATCTATAGAAGAAAATAATACATATTTGAGTGTATTATGAGATCCATAGAACATTTATTCACATACCAGCCCTGGATTAGAGGCTATCATTTGAATAGACACATTGCAGCAATGAAAACTCATTTCCATTGCAGAGTTTGAGGAGAAAGAGGGAGAAGAATTATGAGAAAGGGAAAAAGCAAGGGAGAGAAATAGGGAGGGAGAAAGAGGGGGTTGGGGGACTAAGAGAGGAAGGCAGGGAGGAAGGGGGATGGAAGGCAGAGAAAAAGGTAGTTTTGTTTGTTTGTTCCTCCTAAATGGGTGTCTGGTAACAAACAGTGTTACAATTCACAATAGCAAACAGTCCAGTTTTACTTCAGATATTCACTTGTGGAACGTAGCCTCACTAAATAATCAGGTATAGATTTCAGAACTTATCACTTAAGTCTAACAGTGGCTACAATCCTGCAGTCACACAATTCCATTGTTTTCTGTGTGCTTTGACACAACCAAATTCAACAAAATTAGGGAAAATATTTCTGTATTACATTCCAGTAGAACAATAAATTAGGGAAAAAAAGTAATACCAACAGAATACGTAGTCCAAGGTCATAGAAAATCACCGAAACATATTTTCAATGGAAGCACACAGAGACATGCTAAAGTGTTGTTCTGATTTATTCATGTTCTACTGAAATGCTTCTTAACAAAACCTCCAGTTTTTAAATTCCATAGTTTTTTTCCTATGAGTTGTCACTATTTGCACAGAGAGCTATGCAAAAATAATTCACACCAATTGTGTGGCTTCTGTTTGAGCTTGTAGCCCATTCAAATATTTTGAACATGCCTCAGTTCATAAAACCTTGACTTAGAAAGTTCAGGGTACTTTGGCAGAAGCTCTTTATGGGAGCAACTGTGGTGTTGAAACTGTCAAATAGTCTTGGCCATTCTTCCAGGATGAGGTTCAGTGCATGTGGTATGCAAGTCATAGGAATGGCATTGGGAAACACATTGCTAAGAGCAGATCCAACAGCTGTTTTCATTAAAGACACATTATTGGACATTCGGCCAAGAACACAAGATCAACATTCAGTAGTACCCTTACTAACTCAGAACTGAGAATGCAGGAACAGTGAACTGTATAAATGCCACCAAATATCTACCAAAGGCACTTGTTACACACTGAGAACAAAGGACGAACGATGACTTTGGCTTCAGCCACAAAAGTGCATTGTTCCATCCACCCACCTATTCACCTGATGAACATAGACTGGCTGAAAAACATGCTCTGTGTTCTGATATGTCTTGGGAGAAGCAGTTTACTGAATTTTGTAGTGCTTGGAGGATTTCCATCTGCTTTTACATAACAGAAAAGAAAAACCAGCTTACAAAGGAATTTTTCAAGGGGATTATCAACTCTTGACAAACAACACAACCATAAAAATCACAATTTTTTCAGAGCACACTGCCTCACAAAACACCTGGTGGCTTTTGTTGACTGGGTCTCATATCCTCTTCCCCATATTCAGTGTATCACTAAGTATAGCTTTTGATTATCATAACTGTCCTAGGTTACAAGATGTGACTAGGGGTGTGCATTCTATTGCCATCTGTTAGAGGAGGAGCAGTTATCTTCTGTTAATTGGGCAGTTTTCTTTATCTCTTCTACAACCAATCCTCCCTCTGGAGAGACATCTGCTGTTAATGAGCCATTGAGTCTCACTGCATGACTGATAAAATTACACCATCCCACTGTGAGAAGCTTTGCCCAGAGGGAGGAGCCAAGCATTCCTACCTGGATATAATCTGAGATTTTGGGACATCAGGGCAGCCTTCTCCACTGGATTCCCAGAGGAGCAGCTGTCTTATCCACGGGATTCCCAGAGGAAGACCAGGCCCATCGACACCACCACTGGACCTTCAGAGGAAAACTCCACCCTTCTACAGGATCACTGCTTCAACAGAACCACATCTGTCACTGCAGGAGGACTGCAGCCACCATTTCAATTGGACTGCTACCAACACTCTGACCCACAAGGTGTCAGGTGATATTCTGACCCTGTCAGTGGGTTTTTTTGTACTATTACACTCGTATTTTAATTTTCCTAGTAAAGAACTGTTATTCCTATTCCCATATCTTTGCCTGAGAGCCTTTTAATTTCAAAATTATCATCATTCGGAGGGAGGGGGTTTACATTTTCCATTTCAAGGGAGGCTTCTGCCTTCCCTAGCAGACACCTGTCTTTTCAAACCAAGACAATAACTAAAATGGTTTTCTTTCCAAATGCTTAAATACAGCAGTAGCAAAAGTTACAGAATATACTGTCAACAATCTATTCTCAGGACAACATTCTCCATTCAGTCACAAACTATGTTCATGCTATCTTTTTGGGGAGCTAGAAGAACATGCAAGGCTTTTGTTTTGGTTTACACAGATAAACTCATTTTACACACATAAATATATATATATATGTATTTGGATATATGCACATAGAAATATATAAAAAACTTTATACAAAATATTTTTTTAGTAAGAATTTTTTTTAATTCGTAGAGCCTGCATTGCATTGTTTTGGTAATACACAGTTGTAAGGAGGCTACTAGACCTTTAGACTTTTATACTAACTTACATCAAAAACTTAAATAGATAATGCTCCCTTTGATAAACACTTTCCTTATTATTTTTCTAAAAGCATATTTAAGTGATTTTCCAATGTCACTTCTGGTTTCTAACTGCCAATACAATAGAGAGTGTTTCAAAGACAGTGTTTGGAGCAGCTGGGATCTCTGGATCATCCTTGTCAAAAAATCTTTCACAGCACTGCCTTCATTCAGTCCCTAACCTTTCCTCAGCATACAGTGAAAGTAAACAGACTAAAACTGACTTTTAGAGCCTTGATAACAAACCCTACTGGTATCCAACATTCTAAAACTTTAAAGAAATATTTTGCTCCTATTCACTTTTAATACACTTGTATTTCCTGGATCACATATATGAAACTTTCTTCCAGTTGAAGACTCAATTATGAAGACACATATAGAGACACAAATTTTGGACCTACTTGTGAAGGAAGAGCAAGTCCTCATTCCCTGCACTCAGAAGCTGAAGAGACTGTAAATGTCTGTGGCCTGGTTTGCAGTGCTGTAACCCATGAGTTACAAAAGCATTCCATCACACAACCATAGTGCAAAGACTGTCCAAGTGAGCAGTCTTTGACTGATTCAGGGGAACAAATAACTATTTATCTTCAGGGAGTTTATAGTATATTGGCCTAAACAAAACACTTAACAACAGGAGGAAGCTAAAAAATGTAGGTTATTGAACCTACATTTAGGTTAGCTGTGAACAAGAAATAAAAGACAATGCAATTTGCTGCATAAGGCCTTGTTATGCTGGGGATTTTGGATGTCTGAGACAGCCTTGATAGAACAGTAGTAAGACAGAAACAGTAGTAAGACAAAAAGGACCTATGTCTAATCCAGATATTAAACTGAGTGAAATCAAATAAAAAGCATTTGGGATGTATGCTAATGCATGATTCTGGGCTAGAGAATACAGGAAAAAAACATACTGACATCAGATACATACTAAGACATACAAGACATACTAAGATCAGATATGCTGTGGATAACAGAAGACAGTGGACTAGCAACTGGGATTAAAATGTAGATACTGAAGAATGCACGTTGCTCAGAAAAACAAAATTAAATTGGTAGAGTAATACTTCCTAGCACTATTGTGATGGACTACTGAAAGTATACAGAACTGACCACTTTGAAAAACTACTATAAAGTAGTTTAGTACACAAAATATCAATTTTTAGCAACAAAACACAAATACCTTATTTCAATAGCGATTGCAATTGCATTAATATTATGAGAGTGAGAAATGATGGTATTATGAAAATGAAAGAAGATACAAAACCCACAGAAACATTCACAGGCTGACAGAAGGAAAAGGTCCCAGAGTGATGACTAGTAAAATTTTGAAATCCACTGGAAAATGTTTAATGTAAGGAACAAGAAAGGTGTAACACTATTGAACAAGACGCTGGTAAGACATCTGGAACACTGAGTTCAATTCCTGTTACCATGTTCATGACAGGTTAAATAAATCTGGAAAACTTCAGCTGAAGATTACTAATATCATATAGGATGACATACCTTATTGACACCTGAACAGATGACCAGTCTTGCTGAGCTAAAACCACTAAAAATGGAACAGACTGATCTTTATCGAAAATGCAATTAGGCCAGAAACCCTTAGTGTGTAGAACAAGAAGGAATTGCTCACAAACTCATTTTTACTAGAAATTAGGTTTCTGACTACCAAGAGAGCAAGGGCTTTGAATCATCCCTGAACATAAACCATGGAGGTAAATATTTCTGTTTATGAATGAGATTAAATTACCTTATTCTAACACAAAGACGGAGTTTCTGAACAAGGGGTTTCTTTTCTTCCATCCCTTCCATCCTCTCCAAATAGAAAATATAGGGAATAGAGGTCAAAAAATATACAGATTTATCTATTAGCATTCTGAAATTATCCAATTATCTGTTATCTAATTATGATTAATTATCCAATTCCTAAAACATAAATAAATTAGTATTCTCTATTTATCTATTAATTTATCTATCTAAGGATGAAAAACATGGATAAAAGCATCCTCCCTTAATATTATTTAAGTAAACCAACATCTACCTGGTGGATATATAAGACAAACTGCACCTAGATCCTTTGGGCACTAAGAGTTTAGGAAATCAAAGCATTCATAAGGAAAAAAGAGAATTCTCTTTTTTAATAACACTAAAGTTCCCTTCCACAACTGAAAAACAACCTTTGTTGAAAATTCTTTCTTCTTTGTAAATTATATCAAAGATAGCATTGTTTTCATGCATTGGAAATTTCTACTTTCTCAGTTGTACCTAAATATTAGATTTGTTCATAGTATGTAGAACATGTAAATAATGTTGTATTTGTTTAGTCATTAAAAATGTTGTTTTAACATAATTGTCAGCTATTACTTTTATTGATTGCACTGGGAATTAAGAATCATTCCAATTATACTAACCTATCTTTGCTCCAACACTATAAAAAGAAACATACATTACTTATATTTACTTTATTTTCACTAGCATTTAATACTACATTCACTATATACTCCACTGACCAAATAAATCCAAGTATTATCTTGTGTTAGCTCAACCTTCTACAGCATTAAAATCTCTGGAATTAACTTTAAGAGGAATCAAGAAAAGACAACTTTGGCTCTACTAAGTATCATAATACCATTCAATTAGTTTAGTTTATTTTGAGGAAATGAGCACAAGACTGTACATAATAATTTAAAATTACATCTTATCCTATAGACAGAACTTTTCCCTTTGTTTATAGAACTTCCTATTCCAAAAGTTTTACTTTACAAATGGCATAGAATTTATTCTTTCACTAGTACCACACCTATACCTGTGTAAATCATGCAATTTTACTAAAGTCATTACCATTCAAATGTTATGAAAACGATACAACTGAGGGATAAACAATTTTGCATATATAAAGGTTTTGTGTCATATCTCCTGCAAGCATTTTTAAAAGTAGCCCAGAGATTCATGCACTTCACATGATAAACTTTAAATAGAATCGACTTTACATAATTGCGAAGTATCTTTTGATCAAACACAAGGTATCCGAAGATCTGAAAAACCATGCTTCCAAAAATCTCTAATAACTGGGGAGAATCCTGGCATTGAACTTTTCAGAGAGGGAGAAGAGATTCAGTTTGACTTAGGTCATAAAATGAACTACATGCACTAGAAGACAATGAATAGTTAGGGAGAACTTTGTTCAAATTCAGATGCTGTGGTTTTTTTGGTTTTTTTTTGCAAAAAGCAAGGTCTGCTTTTACAATAAAAATGCTATGTCTGAAATAAAACAGCTTTTTATATGAGAAAGCACAGGATTAACTGTTCTGTTTCATTTTATTTAAAAGCTGACATTGCTGCTACTGTCTAAGATAATAAATAAAGTGACAGAGCAAGTCATGCTCTTAGTCTGCTACTTTTATGCCTTATGCTTATTTAATTCTCTGAGTTTTAAGGATCATCTTATAGCTTGACCAGAACAAGGGCCTACTCATTTTTAAACATACTATATTTCTAAATGAGATTGGATACCTTGAAATCTGCTTAAGTACAAAGTGAAAATTGTATGAAAAGAGGAGCCCCTACTCCCCTTCCCCTCCAAATCACATTTTTCTTTCTTTGTACAGCAGTACATACTAAACTAAAACATACATTTTGTATTGCTTATTAAAAAAAAAAAATTTAGAAATGTCTACTTCATCTTCAAGGAAAGTATACAGAGCAAGATAAAGACTAAATTATGAAATATACTATTCCAAAATACAGCTAAATATACTGGCCAGATAACACAAAACTGGAGAGATCTTATGGCTTGCTTTGCCCAATCACACCAATCAAGAAAAAAAGAGAGGAAACAAGTTTAGAGGTCCTGCCAGGAACCTGCTCCAGGCCAGAACCTCCATGGGGTCCCAACCTCCTTTAGGCACATCCACCTCCATGGGCTGCAAGTGGATAATCTGCTCCACCATCTACTTTCATTGGCTGCAGTGGGACAGCCTGCCTCACCAGAGTGTTCACCGCAGGCTCCTGTGCCTGGAGTACCTACACCACCTCCCTTCTCCACTGACCTTGGCATCTGCAGAGCTGTTCTTCTCATGCCTCTCTGCAGTTTAACAGACTTTTTTCCCCTCTTCTTAAATACACAATCCCAGAGGTGCTGCCACCATTCCTGATGGGTCTTGACCAGCAATGGGTCAGCCCTGGAGCCGGCTGGCATTGGCTCTGTTGGACATGGGGAAAGCTTCTGGCAGCCTCTCAGAGAAGCCATCCCTGCAGTACCCTGCTACCAAAACCCAACCAAGCAATACTGAATACACCCTCTTACAGAACTAGACCTAAAGAGCATACTAGTATCCCTTTTTCTAGGCTATCAACGCTACTTGGTCCGGAAAGTCAAATATTATTTGAAAGTGGTTTTTATTGTTTAAAGCCATTCTCAAAGCTAGGATTTTGCAAATGTTTATATGCTTTAAATTATTTGGTGGACTTTATGAAGCTACTGATTAAATTAACACCATGCCTGCTGCTCCTCCTATACTTCAGCAATGCAACTTTTCCTTTACTAGGTCTTTTTATAGTCCACCTATTCTTCCTTTAAACTATCTTGCCACTGCACTGACTTACTAGCCATACTTTCTCTACTTGTACATTACTTAAAAGAAACTAACTAGGCCAAATACCTGTGTCTGAGTGGCAAACCAAAGACCATCTAAAAATACGAGATCCAAAGATCATCACTGTAGCTTGTTGACTTCACACCTGTAACATGTGATATCAACTTCTTTTGACAGTTCGTTAACAGCATGAGCAATCTCTTAGTGCCCACAACTATGGGATATCTGAAGTTATTCTAAATATTTTAGAGTCAAATTTACTACGAACACTATTATCAAATATTGTCCTGTTCCTGTCATTAGACAGAAGAAGTATTCAATATGAAAATACAATTACATCATTTTGACTGACCGGTTGGGGTTTTTTGGACTTGATATCAACTTTTACTCCAACAGCACCACAATTCCTCCAAACCTTAATAAGATCTGAATTCCTTCATTAAAAACAGTAACTTGATGGGGGACAATTTCAATACAACACTCATCAAAAACCCCACAAACCACAACCAAAAAAAAGATCCAACTATGTAAACATCATGCTTCTTAATTTCCTTCCATTGAAAATCTGTGTTCAAATAAAGAATTTGTTGTATAGCTAAGCTTACTGTGGCATTATGATTCTCTTCAAGTAATCTTCTCTCAGGATTACTGAAGCATGCTAGGTTGTCTCAGCTCGTCTCCATAAAATAAGCTTAATGACCTCAAACACAGAATAAATAAAGGCCAAGGATACATTTCATTAGTAAAAAAAGTGTTCTCCATCCCTCTGCTTTATTTTGGTCATGTCTACAACACCAAGTGAAGCAGAGCAATGGTAGCCTTTCTTGAGAGCATAAGACTTCACAGTGAAGATTCCATGTCCCCTCTGAACATTGTTAAAACACTTCTTAACTCTGTTCTTTTCTGGAACTATAAGTTTTGAACGTGATTTCATATCCAACAAACAGTTCCCTACAGGCCAATGTACTTCATTCAAAATTTAGGAAATCAGGCAAGTATCTAGAATGCAACACAACTCTCAACATTATGAGTATATGACAATAGAGGTTTTCAAAGTCTTGAGAAAGATTATCCTAATTAATTTTAACAGATGAACTCAGGATTAACTTCAAATAAAAGATTATTGTTATTAAGCACTACATCATTTACATTAAAACACTAGCTATACTTTGTTCATATACAGAAAAAAAGATTTGTTAGAAATGCTAAAAAATAAACTTCATTGGCTAAATATAGATTTTCCCTTTCCAAATGACCCAGAACTAAAAGAGAAATTGGAAAAGACATTGTCTAGATAATGATTTACCTAAATAGAGTTACTGAAATCCAGCTCCAGTTTCCGTTATATAGCCAAACAGCCTGCAGGTATAATATCTTCAGCTGGCACCAGGCTTAATGCTTTTTTATTGATCTGCCCATGGCTTAAGTGCACACATAAGATACAGATTGTTAAACAATTCTTGTTATCTATCACTGATTATGGAAATATAATACATCTTGCAGCAGCATCTGCACTTTCTCTAACATGAAATGCTACTTAAAGCAAACTGTCCATTTTATCCTGTGAACTCTCTAACACTTGTGAGGGTTTTTGGGTAACACCTAAATGGCTGAATTTGTTAAGTACCAATTACACAAAAAGCCCCCTCTGTTACAGTCCATGTTAAAAGTGATAAAGTATAGTTAGATACTTTGTATTTGATTTGCAACAAATGCAACATATAATTAAAACTGAATGTAATAAGTACTTTCAGATTCTTTCTATTTCTTCTCTTCCCTAATTGATCCTTACCTTCTTCTCCTTTGAAGATTTCAAAAAAATTGTGGGATTTGCTCAAGTCAGTCTTTGCAAAGGGTTTGGGACAGCTATAAATACAGCATGACGAGTGTTTCCTATTTGGTGCTCAGTAGGAATTAATAGAAATAAATAAATTCAATTTTCATATTTTCTTTATACTTTCGTCTCTGTACTTGTCACAAAGACAAGAGTATAGCACTGCCATCATAGCATCAAAGTTACAAATTAAAATGTGGCTTCTGCAGTCCTCTAGGTTTTTTTCCTCTCAGAATGGAGTTCTGTAGTTGTGTTTTCCTTTCTACTAACATCAAATTTGCAAAAAAGCTAAAACAAACATTCTGTACCTTCCTTTTGTCCAAACACCAAAAAAATACCCAGCTGATGTGAATTCAGACTCTGAAGGTACTTTTAAAAGAAGTCTACTTCAGGGTTCACTCTCATGCATTCTGCTAAGTCAGGTTACCAAACACTGCATGAATGTTAGAACAGTTAACAGAGAACTGTTAAGTAAACAGGAGAAATCCTGACTAAATTAAGTCAATGGCAAAACTCCCAGTGACTTCAATGGGGCCAGGATTTCATCCTTATCTTGTTGATCAAAGCAATTATTTCACTATTCAGAAGGATCAGACTGCTGCACCTGCCAAGAATTTCTTAAAGCAGCCTACCATGGTGAGTCTCAATCATATTTATTCCTTTTTCATTCTACTAAGGTAAATTCTTCAACTGACAAAAATATAACATCACAAACAGCATCCACAACAAAGAACTTTTCCTTCTTCTTAGCAAATGTGCCAGACATAATAAAGCTCTCCTTAGCATAACCTTACCACAGGTCTGTAAATGAATGATCATCACTCCCTCAACACCTACTCCCAACCACTGATGGTCATGCCTGCTAAAGTGGTATACCTGCATTAAATAAGAATGATTTGACCCAACAAATGAAGTGCTTTCTTGATTTGGCAAAAAAAACTTCCTACTTTACAGTGAATCACAAAGTACACACTGGAAGGAATATCTTCTACATACCATGGACCCAAATTCAGAGTAGATTAACTGTGAGTAGTATAACTGAACACTTCTTCTATTTCTTCACAAGGTTTACAATATACACTATAACTATACTAATCAAAATGATGTCATGTACATGCAATTCAATAGCCAGAGAGAATCAACTTATCTACATGAGAATCAATTTCACACTAACCTAGAAGAAAACTGGTTTCAATGTACTGCAAAATTACCAAAACCAAGGCTCTTTTTGACAGACACCAGTATTTTTATTTGAAAATATTTGAGAAATCTGTTGTAAAATTGTACAACAAGCATCTTTCCCTTGATAACTAATTAAATGATGTATCCAAGAACAACTGCTTCATTTTTTCTCCTCAGACGGGGATATAATTGCAAAGTATTAATTCTGCCAATACAGTCCCTTTGTAGGGAAACATGGCAGTTGTTTACTGCCAAAGGCATCATAAGAACTTGTTACTTTCAGAAGGACTTTTAATCACAGGAGCATAAGAAAATCCTGTCTGTAAAACGTTATATGACCCTTTCTAGATTTTAACATCTTTAACTACTTCATCATATCTGGCTGGAGTCTATTTTTCATTACTCCATAGAATCTCCTCCATCTCAACTCGACAACTTTCTGGTGAAATGTAACCAGATCCAGGATATCGAACATAATTTATTGCGCTAACTTTAATCTCCTGTGTAACTCCTGTCCCATTGTTCCATGCTTTATTAACGACCTGATTCAAATGAGAATGTCAGTTCATAACTTCATTTAAGCATCTCTGAACAGCAACCTAATACCCCTAATGACTACTCTGGTTACAAGAAATCTGCTCCATTTTAGAGAAAATAAAACCAACTAATTCATATCTATTTAAATACATTTTAAGATTGGAAGTTCTGATCGTTCAACAAGATTTTACCCTAATTTTCCTCCACAAATCCCTATATGTAATTCAAGCATCCATTCATTTACAAGTTGGTTTCAAGAATGTCATCAGCAATTACTTTTACTTTAAAAACCCTCAGTTTTGACTGAAAAGTTTATTTGAAAAAAGTGCTAGAAGAAACATATGCCTATCAATACTCTGATAGAGTATTAAGATAATTACAAAAGATTTCTCAGTGCAGCCGTAAAATTTAATATAGTTCAGCACCACATAACTTACATTAAAAAGTTTGTTCATAATATTTATTACCTCTAGCTGCACTATTTCTGTTCACCCATCCATTTGAATTGAGGCATCCTTCATCATCCATATATATCAGACCTACTCTTTGATCTCTAATGGTAAATTTAAAGGCTGAGTAAATGTTCTTTGAAACACAGTGTGGCACAGCTGTTTATTGTTACATAGAAGACAGTAAGTCATTAAAATTGAGACTCAATTAAAACAGTGGAACATCCCCCTAATCATTTCCCAACTTTGAAGTAATACCCTTTTTGGTGATATCTCTAATTTACAGTTAACTAGTTTTCTTAAAGTGGAATAAGTCAAGCTTTGGTTAGGGTCAGAATTAATAAAGTATATATATCATCAAAAGACAGAGAGCTCCTGGCAAAGCACCCTGCTGTGGTATTTGGACTTAGAATATGCAGCAAACACCCACCAGATATGCAGCCTACCATGATAATCACATCAAACTCATCAAGCCTGCAGTTTTTACCAGTTTGCTGAAGGCTTTTAAATCCTAAATAAAATACTTCAGCATTATGTAGCTAAATACACATTACTTTTGTATTAGTTCTTTAGCAATAATCTAATTAGCAGAGGGTGAGCTAAGTCTTTGCCTCAAAGTGTAACTGAATGTAAACAAAACCTTAAGGATTCAAGTTTATGAACTCTTTCCTTTTGCATCCTTGTTATCATCAGTCTTTGTGTTTCAGCCAGGACACAATTCGGGAAAACAGAATAATTTTTTAAAAAATTTTAAATCTGGCAGAGTCATGATGCATCATACATGTTTGATTTGATGACATTTTCCAGCTCAGATACCAGATCAAAGTTTTAGGGATGGGCAAGTCTGAATAAACACAGGAGCAAGGGAAACATGAATTTATAGACCTTCACTTACCATGTGAACATTAGCTGAACCGCTGATACCAGGCTCATGAGCAGACTTAACAGCTGACTGCTCACAAAAAGCAAACAGTCCTAAACATGTTCTCATTCTTTAAAAATCCAGAAAAATAAAAATAAAAAAAAACCTGCGAGTTTAATACTGATGATATACAGCTTTGTAACAATGCCAGGCATTTAGATTCTGGAAGATGCTGTACTTTTTCTCCCTAAGAAAAATCCATCAAGACCATGGGGGTGCAATTCACAACAGAGCTACTGAGAAACATTGACTCCCATTCACAACCCAAGATGCTGCCTTAAAATGGCACTATTTTAATCCTTAGGCTGATATGCAAGGGTATGAGTGATGCTTGCCGAGGCACTGGCTGTGTCTCACGCTCTCTGAAACCCAGCATGTCCAATTACATCTACCTCCAAGTCTGGGATCCAACCACCCAGAGGCACTGAAAACCTCTCTACATCACCAGATGGAGCTGGCTGGGTAATATGTTCACTGAAGTTCAAGAGCTCTCTCTCAAATTAGTGTAGTTAACCTCAGGGAACAATTCTTTAACTGCAGTGTAGTTTTCCACTGCAGAAACGAAAAAGAAAAAAAGTAAAAAAAAAAAAAAAAAAAAAAAAAAAAAAAAAAAAAAAAAGGAAAAAACACCAAAACGAGGAGAAATCATTTATTAGTACAGACATCCCTGGCTCTCTGAAACTCACAACCCAAGAAAATTTTTGCTGAAGTTATATTTAAACTGCAGTTTAAAGCTTTGTTATCATACAGTTATGCATTTTAAAAACAATCTTCTAGTACAGAGTTTGTCATGCTTAGACTAAGACCCAAGGCAATTTCAGCTTCAAATGTTAAAGCCACCCTTTTACCTAAAGTTAAAAGACCTTTAAAACTTTTTTTTTTTGGTTTCAAAAAAGCACTGGGAACTTTCCTGTATGCAACTCAAAACCAGCTGTACTTTGCAAGTAAAAACTTTCCAAGTGCCTGGCTCTCTGCAGATTTTTGGCAATTCTGTTTGAAAAATTGAAAAGTGGGGGCCTGAGCCAAAGCTTACTGAAGTCTGTGGAAAAACTCCCACAGATTTCATCAGGATTTGGATTAGGCTCTGAAAAAGTCTGAAGTAATTGAAAAATCAGTTCTGCATGTATAAAATATGAAATTTTCACTAGGTTTAGATTTATTGGACTCCTTTATGGTAATGTGGAAGAGCAAATACACTGTAAATGGTGTTAGTGATGTACATACAGTTTTACACTGTTAATTCACCACAGAGTTCCGTACACTCGTACATGTTACTTACACTGCCTACATAACAGAAATCATGAAATCAATCCCACGTATAAAAACACCTTCATTTTAAAGTGACCTGAATATTAAGGAAAAAATAGCATTAATACCTTTATTGTTCAAGTGGGTTTTGAATTTTTTTTAACTGAAGACCAAACATTCACTTAATTTTTTTTAACTGAAGACAAAGCAGACTTTCAAAAGCTGTAAGACCAATTCAGTGATAACATGTATAAAAAAATAATTATGCAAACAACTACCTCATTCTGGTCACATTTGCTTAGGGCAGTTTATAATGTAACACTAGCAATTTCAGCTAAGGTGCACCTAATTTATGGCAACATAAGAGAATCAGGTTTACTCAACCTAAATGTGCCAAAAAACCAAGAATAGCAAATGCAAAATAAATGGATTGTGGTACCTGAAATAATGGTCACAGCATCTCCTGATGTGTAAGCAGCTGCATCTCTGCAGACTGAAGGATGCTACTCCCAGTAAGAAGAAACTGAATAAGTCAATATACTCGACATATCCTGCTTCATTCATCTCTATCATCTCTCTGCTTATAACTATTTGTGGATGGAAAATTTGCCATGATTGTACTTAAGAAAAGTAGACAACCCCTTTAATTTTTGGTGGTCTTGTCCAGATAGGGATTGCAAAGGAAAAGTAATATCATGCAAACTGCAGAGCTAATTATGGTCTTCAAATGGCTGCAGCTCAGGTACAAATACCAGTGCACTTCATCATATAGGCTATTCTTCAAATATTACAGGAAACAAAAGCTTAGAGGAACCAAGAAACCTGGCAAGTGGAAATCCAAAGACTAACTAGACATACAAAACTGAATCTTCATTAATATCATACCTTAAATAAAATTATTATGCTACATTATTAAAGTTTGGCTTTATATTTTTAAAAATTACAATATTTGCAGCCTCTTAAAACAACTATCCAGGTTTTAGTTTTACTTTTTTTTTACCTGCTATTATTGAATCTTCTGAAATGGAAGGTCAGAGACTGTACACTTTTCTCCATTAGCAATACTTTTTCCATAGTTTTGAACAATTACCTTATTAATGCAGATTTTAGAAGTTTATTTTTGCTTGTGGTCTCTAAATGTTTCAAACAACATAGAAAATAAAGTCCAGTGACAAGCAGGATCATTAGGGGAAATTTTTTCAACTAAAAATTATTTTCACCAAAACTTACCTCAACATTATGAATCATTTGTGACCACTTATACCTAAGTGGGACATATTAAAATTTAATTTCAATGCAAAGAGCCAGCAATAGAATCGTGCACACCAAGGCACTAATGTGTTGATCTGAACTGTACTTAGTTGAGGCAAGTTGGAATTGCAATACTGCCAACTAAATTTCATAGGACCACAAATGAATGAATCTCAAATCTCAAGAGGGATTTCTTTTTTATTCATTAGGCATGACATTTCCCTCTTTAAATTATTCACTTTTTTTAAAAATGTTATTGCTTTAGCCTTCTTAACCTTTGTACTCCTTTCCCCTGTGGTTTTTGCCAGCTGTAATATCAATTGAGGAGGAGAGATGTTCTAAACAACATCATAAAAACCTTTTCACAACCCTACAAAAAAATGTGTCTTGTTACTCTTCCATCTTATTTTTCTCCTTTTCACAACACTGGAACTTGGATTGCCCTGAGGGAAAAAAAAACCTTCTATTTTCTATCAGTGCTTTCATTTCAATTCAAAAAAATATTCAAATGCTTTACCATTATTTATATAATCCCTGAAAATTAACCGCTAGGGGAAATATCATTTGAGTCCTGCAGGGTGATGAAAGTTGACCAAGTGAATTAAAATTAAAGACCACCTCAGACATTGTTCCCTACTTTCTTCCCATGTCTGCCATTCAGAGTTCCTGTTATCAGTGTACTCACCTGAACCAAGCCAAATGATGTAAGAACAGGCTGCAATGTGTTGTTAGGCTCACCACAGTGTCTTAATCTGTGTTTTAACATTAAAACACCTTAAAAAAGGTGCACGAAGGAGCGACGACAAGACTGCAAGGCATATTTGAACTCTGCTTATACACAGGTATTACAGTATGACCTTGGGAACATCACTTATCTCCTGCACAGTTCAATTTTCCTTTCCACATAAATAAATTACCAAAGTTACTAAAACAATAGAAATAAAAGTTTTAAAGAGCTAAGGAAGTTACAATGGAAAGAAAATCCAAAGAGTAAAGATCCACATCAGAGAGCCAAGCAATGAAGTTTCTGGCTCCACTAAACTGTTCTTAAGCTTTTCTTAAGGAACCAGTTGTTGCTGTAAGCTCTCCCAAAATTCTCCCTAATGACTTGCTACTCCCCTTCCTTTTCACTAAATCAGCTTTATGTGACAAGGGACATATTTTAGTCCCAAAAAATAGAATCCAAACAATTAGTTTTAAATGTTTGATATATTACTATTCACTTATATCTAGGCTTTTATATCAAGGTAGAACTGTCCATCGTGAATAGCTGATAATTTTCTTAAGAAATATTTTCAACACAAAGAACTAGAAGACAAATTAAAGTTGCAGCATTGTATCATGTTCCATTATATATTATAGCATGTCTCATTGTTAGCCTACCCAATGCAATTTAACAGGAGCACATGACAATGGTAAGGGCTGCAAGAGTCAGAGGAGCTTCTTTGCTCTTATCATTCTTATGTGATTGTCATTGCAATTAGGTGGAGAGAAGAAAGTTATGTTTAAATTGGCACAACAGTTCAGCCATGCAGAGCTACACAAATTGGACACAGAAGTACACAATGATTGCACTGTTTATGGATTTAGTCTCTGTAACGCCTTTGTCAAACCTTGTCAAAATCTCCTCGCTTGATAGATCCAGACTGGTACCACAGGATTTTCCCTGCAGTTACTGATTTGGGGGCCCCAGATTGACAGCTGACCAGGAAAAGGTTTTCCTACCCTTTTGTTGCCACCTCTCCCTGTTGGACTCATTTACTCCCTTAGGTGGCTAGTGATGGGGGTACTTGCTCCAGCTATCACAGTGAAGGGACTGCGCATGGAATTGCATGGAGATCAAAGGGCACAGGATGGAGAAGGAAACCAGTGAAGCCAAATGCAGAGAGGAGAAATACAGAAAACAATTGAGGAAAACCAGAGGGGGAAAAAATTAATCAGAGCCATACTGGAAGCCTTACTAGAAGGAAGAATTAAAGAAGACAGTATATATTTTACCAAATGTATGTTTACCTTAAGGCAGTAGGAAAATATGGGAATTTCAGAAAGACTTATACAGTGATGATAGATCTGTTTTGGTTCCAATATATACAGTAGACAACTTTTCAACCTGCAAATATATATTAACTTTCAAAACAGGTAAATACAAGTTTTGAGCACTTAAGAAAATGAAGAATAATGAATATTTCAGCAATACATAGCTATACTTCATAAATGTATATTAAATTTAGCCAGCAAATGTAAAAAAAAACCTTACTGTCTTTCTTACCTGAAAAATCTTACTGTCTTTCTATTTAAATGAGTTCAGTTTTATATTATACATTAAAACAATAATTTTTCACTGACCGTGAACAACCCACTTCCCAGGGAAATCCATAAAGTTATTTCATTGATCAACCTGTATGATTTTAAGGAAGTTAGAAAAGATGAGTTAGAGTTTGCCTTTCAACAGTTAAAGTCACTTAATATCAATTTCATATTTAAGGGCCTGTGCCAAGAAATCTGTAGGAATTAATTGACACATTATAATGTGCTTTGGGTAGTAAAAGCCTCCAGGGACATTTAAGAAAAAAGTCCTTAGCAAAGTGATTTTCAATGAGAAATAAGCACTATTACTAAGTCTTAGATTTCCCAAATTCCCAAAATTCAAAGATACTTACCAATGTCCTTTAGACACTTTTGTAAATGCTACTTGAACGGAAGCAGGTAGGGAAGAGTGGAAACAGATGAGGGGTACTATGATAAAGATGGGTAAAATGCTGAATCTAATTTGGTCAATGACCACCAGTTTCATCAGTCAGCAATGAAGAGTGCTCAGGTCTACAAAATCCTTTCAAGTACTTTCAACAATTTTCATGAATACTTTTCCTTACATAGATTTAATAAGCAGTCCTAATAATCTTTATGAATACCCAATATATTAAAAACTAAAATAAGAAAAAAAAACTAATAACATTATTTTAAGGGTTACTAAAGGAAAAACAAAAAGTAATTCAATATTTTATTCCTACAGAAAATATATGGAAAATATCTTAAGTGAGACTCATACTTCATTATGGACTATAGTCTTCTGCAGAAATAAACAGCACTAGACTTGAGTCACATCAGTGAGAAACAACCTGTATTTTTATACACTTCTTTGCATCATCATGAGAGGCTACACAAAACTGACAATGCATCATGGTCTCAAGCTCACAATACTTAAATTACAGGAAAAGATCTCAAACCATGCTCTGCCAGCCTCACATGATTTTTATAAGTATCTGCTGGTGGTTCAAAAGGATTGTGTGGGCCTCAGGGCAAACTTCTGTATCTGTGCCTTCTTCATGCTACTTGAAATTCAAATAACATGATTCTAACTTCTCCAGGGGAAAAAAAAAAAGTTACTGTAATTGCTATCAAGATAACATTACAAACACAGACTGGAACCTGTGTGAGTACAAATGGAAGCCACTACATTTTTCATGAAATTCTAAATTTAAGTATTAAAGTTGGAGAACTTGACTTACACTGCACATTCCCTTCCACTAATGACCATTGAAGAATTCATAATTAAGGGTGTAAGAGAGGAATTTACAACTATAAAAATCCTATTTCTTCAGATCAAACTATTACTAGTCTTCCTTCAGATACACTTCAGTGTATTAAGAACTTGCAGCAATATTTATGTCTAATTCTCATATATAAATTAATATTACTCTCCCAGGATCTCAAATCCACATGTTTTTCCAATTAGTACTAACATTCTCCCCAAGTTTAATAGCATGTAAACAGAGAGTTCCTTAAGGAATATGGCACATTCGGTTTCATCCCAGTTTTCCAGTGAAGAAAACAGCTTTCAAAGGGGCAGTACTCACTCATAAATACCACCACAAGATTTTGAAAACAGGTTTTTATAAGCTTATGCAAGGAAAAGAAATCCTAGAAAAATCTGTCTTCTAAAGTATGCATATAGATTCTGGGTGCATACATATACTTAATGTAGTAAAGAACATTGCCTTTCAAGTTTGCATTTACCCATTCATAATCTAAATGGTAGAACCATTATTATACAAAATAAAACTATAATCAACTTGATAAAATAAAAAAACTATGAAAACAAAGTATCTAGTCAAGTAAACACTACTATGCTGATTCTGTATAAATACAGAATGGGAAACATCTGTTAGGGAACAAATTTGTAGAAAAGGGTCTTGAGATTAAGATAGGGCACAGTACAGTACAATATACTTCCTGCACAGGCTAAAGGAAAAGTATTCCATTCCAGAAAAAAAAGAGTAAGATTGAAAATCATTCATAAAAAGAATGCTAGCATTTTGTCACAATTAGTATTAAAGAAAAGTTACTGGAGGAATGTACTAAAAACATTCCAAACTTTTAAATAATTAAAGAACATCATTAACTGCCAGCTCCACTTTCAATAGTCACAATAAAACACACTGATTTGCAGGAAAAACCATGCATATCAAACATTAGGAAAACCTTCCAACAAAGACACTAAGCTATTATAACAGCTATTAAGATACCATTCAAGGTGTTTATGAGTTCAGATAAACTTTGATGTTCTGAATCCCTTAACTCCATTGGAACTCAAAGGGAAAAAATAGATGGGCATTCATCTCGCCTTCTAGCTCTAACTTTATATAACTTTCAAATATTACACTTACACAAAACTATTTATAAGTCCTATTTCCTGGATGCAAAATATTCTTCCTTTTCCTTATAATTTCAGTTCTAAGGATTCAGCCATCTGGGAAGATGACAGTCTTTGGCATTCCACAGATTTCAGTGATGGAGATCAGTAACTAACTTTCCGGTTAAATCATATTTTTTTCTACTGCTCCACTTCTACTTAACTATGTGAGTAAATAATGCTAAAACTCAGTACAATGATCTAATGAAGCTGAGACACAAAAATTACTGAAGTCAAGTTAAAAAAACAAAGTAGAAGAAAAAGGATGGTCTAAAGAAAAATAAAGTCCTTATTTAAATTTAAAAATCCTTGCTTGAACAAAGCCTTGAACTGATACAGGCACTATTTGCACATCACATCAGGAACTATTATAGGAAAAGCAGGACAGCATTCTAGTCAAAGATTAACCGAGCTTCCCAAAATATGGGAGAAGCAATATTGTAAACAAACCTCCAATCAGACTGACATCTAAACAAGTCTTCAAACACCCACACTTAATACTCATCAAGGTTTTAAAAGCAATCCTGCACAATACACAGATATTATAAGAGACCATTAAAAGCTACAGAATTAACTCACTGCAGGTCATCAGGATTTATGCTATAAATTCTCACACCCATTAAACTCCATACACGACAATGTGGGTGGTCTACAGCACCTTTCCAAGCACTTCCCTGGCACTGACCCACACTTTGGGTTGGCACCATGCCCTTAACCCCTCACCATTCGTCTCATCCAGCCATTTATGCATTGCCAAAGGCAACACAGTACATGATATAGCCTGATGTGGTTTACAGCTATAATGATATTTAGCCAACAATTCTGATTAAATTTTAATCACCCATATAAGAACATCTTACATACTGGAAAACTATCATGTCCACCCTGAAATTTCTCTTTATTTTTCTCTCAGAAGAAACAAAACTGAACTCTATTCAATTCGCCTAGGTTTTCCTTAAATTGTGCTCCCCTGTGAATCCTACCCATGAAGAATAGAAAGAAATAATCATATCTCCTCATTAAAAGTCATATGACTACAACCCAAAATTGGAATTCACTGTTAGTGGAAACATATTGCTGTCTTTTATTCAGTTGATGGTCCAATATAACCCCACGAGCCTATCCTATGGCAATAGTGCTTATGGAATTATTTCTCAAATTTTAGTTTGTCAGATTGTTACTTTCTAGAGTCCTTGGTGCTTGCTTCAACTGAAAATCATCTTAATAACTTTAGATACTCATCTAATTTATCAAGATCAGCATTACTGCTCTCTCCATAAGTCTCAAACTACTGCAAACTTGTTGCAAAGCCACAATTTTAACATTCATGTCCATATTCCATCACTGAAGCTATTAATATAGTGAACAAAACCAGACCCAGGAGAGACCATGCTCTACCTCTAACATATACTTTTGGATTAACAACAAATATTGACAACTACTTTTGAAGACATCTTTCAAATAGTAGCACACTTCAAGATAATCATCAGCTTTTCAATGTGCCTTCAGGCAATTTCTCTAGATTTCAGGGTACACCGTCTTGAATGTATTAAATATAACTTCTAGAAATTGAGCTTACCGCTACAGTGCTGCAATACTAGGAGGGTCCTAGGCACTTTAAAAGAAAATTTTAAAAGTTGGTTGCTATGGAAAAAGGGGTTTTAGTCATTAAGAAAAAGAATGGGCTTAAGAAAAAGTGTCACTGAACAAAATCCTCAAGCTAAAGCTGGTTACCCTACTGAATAGTTATGGGACCATCTTTGGCTTGGCTTGGAGCTTAAGCATCCTGAAGAACTTTCCCCTACATTACCATCCAGTATTGCACCATAAATCCTCAGATACAAATACAATTCTCAGTCTCCCTCTCCACATATGGTTCTACCTCATTCTCTTCCACCTATTCCAGTTCTCTCCTTTAAGGGCTGGGAAAAGGTGTTCCTCTATTTTCTAGGCATTATCAAAGAGCTCTTGACTCAACAGCATAGGTATTTTCCATACTGGTTTCCCTTTATAAGGCATCATTCTAATTTCTTCCATGTGTAGACACAACAGGTGCTTTTAGCTGGACTAAACAGTGAGTCAATTTTTTTCATTATCCCCACTAACAGCTCTGTTTTCATATTGAGGAGTGGACTTGAACATAGGAATTAATTTACTTTAGGTAAATCTAACCATGCAGATGAATTCCAGGAATGTACCTAGAGCACTCCAACTGCTAATGAAGAACCAGTACAGGCACAGAGCTAGTTCTGAAACACAGACAAGATACAAGTCATGCTGCCAGCCTCAACTCCTTCTGCCTGCAGATCTGCTTCTAACAGACCACATTGCTTGCTAAGGCAGAGATGGCCAGAGAAAACCTGAACAGGTGACAAGATAAACATGTTTAAAAAGTGTCAGTAAAACCTTTACTCTCAAAAAGAAGTTCCAAGTTTTCTCAATCCATTCAAAGACAAACACACAGTTTCAAATCACATAGCATATTCTGCTGGAGGGTAACTACTTAAACACTATGCTATTCTGAGCATTTGACAGAAGTATTTCTCTCTAATGAGCTTCTCATTAATTAAGATAACATTTTTTTAATTTCAACTTCTTTCAAAAATTATATTCTTTCAACACTTAATGAGTAAATGCAAAGTCTATCAAGAGTGGTATTTCTTCTAATTGGTTTATAATATTTACAAATTTTACTCTTTTCCTAACAAAATCATAATCTAATTCCTTGAACTCAATAACACTAGTAACTGAATCAGAAGAAGTGAATTTCCTTATTAAATCAATTCACCTTATTAGCTGAGATGGAAAAAGTTGAACTGCAGCTATTCACACCTCTTCAATATTCTTAAGAGGAAAAACAATGGTTATATAATCAAAGTTCAACAAATTAAATGCTTTTCACATATATTTTAGTCTTGCAAAAAAATTCTAACATAAATTTGTAAAGCAAATATGAGACTTATTCTGCCTCACTTCCTTACTTGACATGATTATGAGTCTGGTTCCAGATATGGCAACAGTGTAACACTAAAGTAAATTAATATATGTTTATAGAATTTCTACCACTGCACAGTCTGCAGCTGTTTTACTGTGGCACACGCAAAGGAGGGTTGCTCATAACAAGGACTTTTGAGCTGCTGAAACATTGTACAGACCATTCATATTATAGGAAACAAGAATTTCATTATTCTTCAAAATGTAAGAAAGCAAAACACTGATAATCAAGATACTTCCCTAACACAACTCCAATCCTTATCAAAAACAATATCCACGAAGCCAACAAAATAAACTCCCAATTTTAAGCATGATGTATATATAAAATACAAACTTTTCCTTACAGATGTGAAGACTGCTGTAGGAGAAGGAAGGCATTGACATCAAAGACTGTAGTGATATTATGGTTTAGAAGATTATGAAGCTCCACAAACAGCCAATCCTGAGTTAGAGCAGAAAGATGGGAAAAAAAATACCTGTTTCCAAGTCACCAGGAGTATCTGATGTTTACAAAGAGTCTATCTCACTGGAGGAAAACAGCAGGAAGAAAATGTCTTGCAACAGTACAAAGATGCTAAACTTCAGACGCTACAGAAAAAGTATAACTTTGCTCCCACTATAACTAAAAAGTAGTAATACAGAAAAGAACGTTAATAAAATTTACTTTAAAAATAGTAATTCCATGATATTCATGTAAATCACTGTGCACTGGAAATCTTGCTCTATTCTTATTCTATATGAGAAATATTACTCAACACATACTCAAATTAGTTTCATCTTCAATTTCATGCTTTCTGTGAGATATCACCCAGTCAACTAGTACTTTCTAAAGTTGCAGATTTTTTTATTTAGCCTTACCACTACTTCATGATTTATCATATGGATATGCCATAAAGCCACTAATACAAATATATTAATTTCTTTATCAAGAAAACAGGATTCCTCCTTTTTCCATCACATTAGAAACATACACATGTACACATCCAATTGAAAAGTGCAAAGAAATAAGTGATAAGAATTTTCAGCATAACAATGACCATCTGTGCTTCATTTGCTGCATTACTGTGCATATTGTGCAAGAGCAACAGTAAGTGTTGAATAAAATGAGAAGAAAACCTCAGACTTGAAATTATCTTATTATCTAAGTCATTCTACTTGTCAGCAACACCAACAGTGTTTGATTTCCACAATCAATGAAAAACAAACTGCAAACAAACAAGAAAATAAAACGTGCAATTTTTTGTTTTAATATGTAAATAAATATTTTGGATTCTGAACATTCATGAACTTCATGTCTTTACCTGGCATGACAGCAGCTTGATGAGTGGCCGAGTCTGTACTTAATGAAAGGCGACCACCTTTGGCCAATCTATCACAGAAGAGGGTGATGTTCTTCTTCAGTCTGCTGGTATCTTTGGGCATGGACAACTGGCTGCTGAGAGTCAGGGCCTGCTCCTTGGAGCTCTTTGACAAACAAGTTCTTAACAAGTAAGAGACCGCAGCATCCACAGTTTCTTCCCAACCCTGCATTAGAGAAAAGGAAATTAAATAAAATTAGGTGAACTGCAATATAATATAGCATATTAAAAATAAGGCGACAAATCATGGATTGAGAATTTTCAAAGTATACTGACACATAAAATATAGTTTTGGGGTTAATGAGTGTCATGAACATCCAACTTCAACTTGTACAAGCAAAAGTTGAAAAAACAAACTTATTCCAATATTGAGGTCAACAGAGAAATCTAGTTTCATTAATAACAATGTATGGACAGTATGTGATAGAACAGCCAAATTCAGTCATTGCGTTAATAACTGAAAATTAGAAGTCCCTGGTTGTGACATTTAAAATTAAGAACAGAATGGAGAGCTAAATAAGAGCATAATATGTAGTATATAATACTAAGATAATGATATATAAAAGCCAGGAAAAAAATAATGGAATCACAGATTCTCATAATATGACAATAGCAGAGGACATCATGACTGTAACACAAAGCTACAGATATTCAGTACACATTTATCAGATCAATTAACCTTAAATAATGAGCACATATGTGTCAGTGCTGTGATGAACAGGGACTTTGATTTCAGCAGAGTGTCAAGCTGTAAATATTTATGAAAAGACCAGCTTAGTAATCACTTCCAGTTAAACAAATTACACTCAGTAAAAGCAAGCAAGTTTCTTTTCAATAAGCACCTTGAATAACACATTTAAAAGTTAGCTTTAAGTCTGTACCCTGTATTGTGGTTTTGCACAAACAAATCAAAGGCATTCCTTTAAGTAAGAATTCCAGATAAAGTCCTACTATTTGTGACAATGTTATTAGGTTAATGCATAAAATCTAATACATGACATCTATCTCATTTTTGCACTATGACATGCAGATTGACTCCCCTTGATGTATTCTGGAATCTTAAATTACACTCTGATAAGCTATGTGATTAATCCACAGCATCTCTAATTAATGAACTGCAAAACAGTCACAAATCTTTCTCATGTCTTTTCATGACAATCTTACAAAGCTTGGATAGAGTTAGCAACTAATATAAAGGGTTTTGTGGTCTGCCAAATTCATGACTCACATTATCTCTTAGTATTCAGCCACCTGTAAGCAAGTTCTATATATGTACCTACATGAACAGGAAAGTGTATTTAACCACTGTAGTATTAGTGTCTGCTCTCTCAATGTTCCTGATTGGCTGACACTTATTTTGGCAAGTTTAGTGACTTTAGAAGTTCTGACATGACAATCTGGAATCACTCAGCTCTACTTGCTGCTAAACTAGCAGAAGGTAACACCAAGCTTGCTCTTTATGAGGTGAGCACTCAGAAAAGAAAACTCAGGTATCCAGCTGTATTTAATACAAACCCAGAAAATGCTAGTTTTTAAGCTCTTTCTCATTATGTGTTCTCCTTGATTGAAAACACTCAGCTGAACAGCAAAATTGCCTACATATACACATTTCCATGACTCAGTAAGAGCAATGTTTGAAAGAATGACGATGTCAACACTGCCACTGCCCACTGAGCAAATAAGGTTTATGGATTTCTTCAATTAAATACATCATGGCTTTTATGAAGGACACTACTTTTATCACAGAAAATCAAAGACCACCTTCATGATCTTGTTAAATTCCTAAGAACAGATCCAGGGCCAATGCTTACTAGTGGTCAATTACACCAGCGAGACCACACAGTCATATGCACTTCATCCTTGTCCAGACATTCTCTATACTGAGTGTCCTGGAAATGTGATGTGTGTGTATAACATATTTACATTTTGTAGAGGAACAGGATCACCTAGTGAGGTTTTCTTAGTCAGCATTTGCATTTCTAACTTCAGAAAAACAACATTCACCTATAATCTTATCTGGATTTGCCCTCCATTAAAAATCCATAAATTAGAACAAAAACTACATAAATCAGAAAAATCATGCCAATCAATCAATCAATGATGTAGTAGCTTAGCATTTTTCAAATATTCTAGAAAGAGTCCGTTAGAATGCAATGCATCCACTGGCCTGTGATGGTGACAGGAAATCATCCATTCTGCAGCCAATTTAAAGAGGTTAATGAGCTGGTAAATGCTGTCTACATTCCCACATACTGGGCAATGAAACTTAATATGTACAAAGCACCAAAAACAGCCAAGCCAGCCACTCCTAATTATACTACAAATCATGAAAAATAAGAACAACATAAGAATCTTGAGTTTCACTAAAAGACAAAGAAACACATGATTAACTGTTGTCAGCATACAGTAGCTCAGAAGCTGGCCAACGTGTCTCTCAAAATAAGTTGTAAAAATGCAGGCAAAAGCATTTAAATAAAAGCACTGACTTACAAGCTAACAAAAGTCAGGAAATTAAAAGTGGCTAGTATTCTGTCCTTGGCTCACACAGGTATGTTTTACTTTATACCACAGCCTTAACATTTTCCAACCCTTGTTCTTGTATTTCATTTCCATGTAAAACTGGTTTCTCAGTAGACCATAAAACTATCTTCTCCAATTCAAGGTCTGTTGACCTCATAAGTCCAGTCAAATCCAAAGCAGCCTTTATGATTAATGAAAGAGTACACAAAAGCTACCTCTAAATGAAAAAAAACTTGTTGGAAAACTGCTCAGGTGATTTTGTACAAGAATTAATGGCTGCAAACAAGACTGCATTTGTCAGCAATTTTTATTGGTGCAAGGGGAGAATTGAAGGAAAAAGAAAAATTCTTCACATGTTAAAAAAGCTGAGATGTTTGAAAATGAAAGTATTCTCATCTATAGCCCACACTGCAGAATGTTTCTACTGCCACAATTGTAATATTCACTTATGTCTTTCTGTGTAGTATTCTGAATATTTAAGGACCGAAAGGAACACCTTCAACTGTGACCAGCGAGCGTTGCCATGACTGCGACAATAAATGTCAGTCAAGACTCACAGAAAGAGGCATTATTAAATCATCCAATTCTTCATGTGATTGAAAGAGATAAGAAAGATATTTAATTCATCCATTTTACTGTTTCACTGGGAAAGGCTGGGCTTCATGTTTTGCATATATACATTATTATTTTTCTCTTTTAGGTAGAGATTGGCACTTGCTTTTAACCAAATCAAGTACACTGCAGGAGTCTGAAGACCAAATGCAGACCTGTGCATTATATTAGTGTACACATGTACTTACTATATTAGTACACATCATTCGTGTTCTGCACAAATTGCCACGAAGCATCCTCAGATGTCATGGCATATCTGAGTGTGACCATAGTTATACATTCAATCTCACTTTGGCATAAGGCTTCATCCAGAGTACCTTGTTTGTAGCCTGACACTTGGCTGCAAGATTCCACTCCCCAAGAGTTTAGCTGGTCAAAACCAAGGTCAACTAGACATAGATAGGGGCAAGATCTGAGAGAGGGATTTCCATACTGTTGTTGTTAAGATACATAGAGTACATATATGTAGGGAGAAGTCTGAGCTAGGACCTGTTGTCAGAATTGGCAGGTTTACTCCTGTAAACTTATGGTGTACCTTCTTAACACATTTATACGGGTAGTAAATTTCAGAGATCTACAAATGAATACTATATGTTTAAAGTACAAATAAATCATTCTAATAGCATACCAGTCAAACTTGAACAAGATTCCTAAGTTGAGTGCATAAGCTAGACAAGTATTTGATTGTGTACCTTTCACTTTCAAAGCCTTTATCTTTATTAATAATATTCCTAAGGCAACAGCCATTTTCTAAGCTGCCTATGATGTAACTTATCCTGGATGACAATCAAGGCAGTTCTGAAAGAATTCAAATGCAATGCGAAATATACTGCATAAACTATGCAAAATTGGTGCCAGCCAAATTATGGGAATTCTTACAGCTGCTCACTCAAGAATTCACCTGGCTATATCTTATTTCTTTATTTTAGACACAACAGTGATTTCATTGGTTTTCAAAAATGCTAGAATACTTGAAAGTTCACAATATTAATTACAACCTTGGCATTTATGCTTATCCCAAGCACCAGAGTAGAGGTTTCTGTATCTGAAAGCATTGTATATGTTAATTCACAAGAAACACCAGCCATGTCCCTCTCAGATCTCTGCTTTTACAGCAATTAAAAAAAAAAAAAAATCTTATTGCTATATATACAAACCAGTAATCCATTAGTCCACGGCTACTGACCTCGTAGTATCCAACATAGGCACAGACCATCAGTAAATTTGGCCAGGATTTTACTGTGGTACCAGTCTTCCTAACTCATATTCTTCAAGCATATTCTATATTTCTAATTGATCAATTTGTCTCAAAGAGGCAATAACAGCCACAGAAGTCATAAACTAGACATCTGCTTGTGCTGTCAGAAATGGAAATGACAAACCTTCTCTGTGAGTGTCCCTGAAAAATTACAGCTAAAAAAGCCCTTAGCAGACCTTTTAAAAAGAATCAGAAGAAAAGAAAAAGGCAAACCAATAGACTCAAGATCTATTTAGCACTCAGAAAAAAAATGGACCAAAATAGTTCTGAAGTCTTAATGTATTACATCTGAACAGTGCCAAGAGACAATATATTTCTCAAGAAAGGGTTTTCTAAGAAAAAAAAATCATTTATGGCTGAAGAATTATTATTTAACAACATAAAACCAGTATTATTTAACATAATGCATTACAAACACCAGTCACAGATTATCTGTAATCTTCTACAATTCACTTTTGCATTTAAAAAATACAGAAAAACCAAAGCAAAAGCATCTTCACACATATAAATAACAAAAACCTACCAGCGGGATAAACTAAAAAACAGGGAACTGGCAAAATCCTACAGACTAGTGGAATTTAGGTGTGATGAAAATCCAGACAAATGACTCAAGCTTAAATACATTCCAAATCTATTATGTGCCTAAGAAGGACATTTGTATTGAGCACACAATAGAAAAATGACAGTTGAAGTTCTTACATTATACCTGCTCTCTCTGCTCATATCTTTCTTTAAATCATTTATGATGCATAATGTCCATAATATTAACTGATTTGATTTTGACTCCTACTGCCACTTAAAGAAATTAATTTCTTATAGGAACTCACAGACTGATGAAAACAATATCAAAGTGAGAATATACTTGAACATCCCAGACAAAGTAAGAGACAGAACAACAAAAAAAAAAGGAAGAAAATTAGTACGATATGTAGTTCTAGAAAAATAGTTCAAAACCATATATGAATCAATTTAACTTTAAATTATGGAAACCATTTCTATTTGTGAGATGGTACTCCAAAATCAACATGCGCAGCATATGCCACAGTGTATTTTGGAGTGGAGATAGCCACAATACACAGAGTATCACCATACAATTTCAGAAGGCTTTAAGCATTCACCCAAACAGAGTAACACCATAGCACCTCAGAAGGCTTCAGGCATCCGCCCATACAGAGTAGCATCATTCCACTACAAGCATCTGCTCTTTCTTGTTCTTCAGCAGAAACTTTTATACCCCTCATTGTTCATGCATTGCACCTGTGTGCCTTCTGTACCCTTTTGTGATTGGTGAGTGCACCTCAGCACTCCATGTCTCACTGCTTTCAATGCCGGTCACCTGTCCTGCACAGATGCAGCCCACTGGGGATGAGGCTCAGCCGCAGCCCCACTCCCAATTACCACTGTACCTACGTCAACCTACTCTGAAAAGCTTTAGGGACATTTAAATCTTATTAAGGGTTTGGACTTAGCAAATTTGCATACTCGAAACAAATTACAAATCGATTGAAACACAAGAAATAAAAGCCAACAAGGGACAAAAGAAAATGCAAATCCCAGAGAAGTACAAGGTAACATCTTGATAACTCTGACCACAATATGAGCAATCAAGCTCTGTAGAGATCCTGGAACAAGAGATATATAAGGTAAAAGCTTAAACAGTCTATGAAGAACAACAAATAAAAGACAACAGAAAGGAATCAAGATTGTGCAGGAAACTGTGTGAGATCTGCTTACAATATTTATCAAACTGGTCCAAGTATAGCAAAACAGATCTGTGCAGAGTTATTTAATATTAAGTATTTATGCCAGCAACTATTTTCCAGCTACTTAAGAACATCTAATTCAAATATTAGTCTCTCACATTTTGAGGTTAATAGACTGCAAAAATCAGATTTAGCAAAAATCCATTGTGAATAAAGTGGGTTAAGTCTGTCACAGACACACTTGTAATTCCTGCACAGCTGCTTTGTAATTGCCAGTCATAACAGAAACAGAAACTTTATCTGTGCAATGTAGAAATATTTATTTAATAGGAACTCTCCAGCAGCATAAACAACTCTCTACAAAAACTTTTCATTTTGAGTCCTACTTGGTAAACATATACTGATAGCCTATAGCAACTTCACCTGAGAAAAATCTCTATGACAGATCCTTTCCTGGAAAGTACACTTGCCATTTAAAAGTTTCTCTGGTATTTTTGTGCTTTGAAGTTCAATTCACAAACGACCAAACACTTTTGCATTGAATATAAATATAGTTTCTGGTGAAGTCTATTCTACGGACATTTAATTGTAAAACAAGGTTTGCCAAACTCTCCTTCTACAGTGTCTTCAGATATGGAAAGAAAGTTAAAAATGCATATGGCTTTGTAATCAAAACTGTGTTTTTAAAATTATCTTATAGAATAGGTAGTACTTTTCTTTTAGGAATGGTGCTCCTAAACTAATCTAATGGAAAAATCAACCTGTAGAACAGCAATATCAAAAGCAGTATGTGTTTTAGAAATCTAGCAAAGTGAGCATTGCTAAATAAAGGTTCTGAAAGCTGCATACAGGAGGATGATGACCTCCATCTTTTAGATTTTAATTTATTTTTCAAGTCAAATTCTGACCAAAGTCCTTCTCACAGAAACAATTTATGGTTATCAGCAGTTGTAGGGTTTTCTGTATTAATGAAACAACTGGTAACATGATTAAAGATTGTAAGAAAGCAAAATCTGTAAGAAAGCAAAACTCTGGGTGGGGATCATAGTCATAATATTTCTAACACTGCTTAACTCTTAGATGTTTTTGAGATTAGTAATTTACTCTCAGGAAAGTACATGCTTGACAAAAAATTATATACCAGGATGAATATAGATGATGGTTCCATTAGGTCCTCCATTAGAATTTAACCTCTGTACACTGCAGCCAAATTTCCATATGGGCTGCACCCTTTCACATTGAATGTTCCTCATTTGCACAGAAAGACTTTCAAAATTACATTAAAATTAGGTTAGAGCTAGATCTGTTGGTTTTCCCTTGACAAGTAATGAGTCTGTGTTACTCAACTCTTCTTTCTAATTGTTTCACATCTCAAAATTGCAGCAATGCAGAGTGTTTCCTGGCATCTGGTTTGTTAGGGTTTTTTCCTGGACAACAGTGGTCTTTCAAGAATGGGTAAGAGACAAGGAAAAGGGCATATTTTTTTAAAAGATAAATTTTAACTATCTAATTCTACAGTTATTCATCTAGTAATACTTATTTGTTGTAATATTAATGCATCCCATCTGGAACAGTGAAAGTTCATACACTCCATGGGTTTCTGTAGACACTATTCCCCAAACTGAAATTTTGTGAGATTTTTTTCATCTTAATTTTCTTTCTACCTTGACTTCTTATGACCACTGGCTCCTTCTGGGAACTGATGAAAGAAACTCTTGCAAGCACTACACAAATGGAATGGCATGGCTTCTTTTGTTGCCAGCTTCAGAAGTCTGTTGTTTTGATTTTTAGCACTGAAATCATCTTACACTTCATCATTCTTTTCCTCAATAACTTTTCACCAGTTAGTTAGGAAAACTGAGGTGCTGTTTGGGTCTTGCAGAGGTTGTCAAAGCTGTCTCCAAGCAAGAAAACATACCAAGAGTTGTGCATCTTGCTAAAAAGTGCTACAGATCCAGCAATAGGTCTGCCATACATTAACTCTACAATTAGGATCAGCAAGATAACTTTAAATATGGGGGAAAGGAATCGGACCTTGTTACACTCAGCCTGGAGGAAAAAAGTAGATAAAACATATGCTAAAACAAGGTTATTGAAACTTCTCATTGCATCTCAGCATCCATTTTTATATCACTAATATTCTTGGAGATGAACTTTTCATCTTTCACTATATCTCTTATTTGGTCACCAATACAATATGCTATGAAATATTGACAAATGAGATCGTGTTTCCAAAACTTATGAAATATGGAAGCACACAAACTAAAATATTTTAGATCTGGAAAAAAAACTTACTATAAAGTTTGTTTCCTATTTAAATTCTCATATTACTTTACATCTACATATCACTATCTTTAAGCTCAGTTTGGTTGCTTCAAATAGTGGAATTTCTATTCTTCCAAAATGCACAAAGGATAGCGGTAAACTCAACTTGCATGTTTACTTGGATAGACGACTTTCAAATTTATGCTAGGGGTTTTTTTGGGGTTTTTTTCCTACAAGAGTATCTCAAGGAAAGTTCATTACCTCCTCCACTGTTTGTGCAGATTTGATTTATAAGCTGTTTTACCTTTGAGGCATCTAAACCATATTTTTGGCTTTATCAAACTTTCACTTCATTGAAATGCCAGCAGATGATGAAGGACATAAATTATGCAATCTTTATGTTCCTTTAATCTGGCCTATTTCAATGTAAGTCTCTCACTACCTGTGCAAATATGAGAGAATACTGGTATATCATTCTTAATCTAGGAATTAAGACAAAGCATCTTGCCATTAACTAAAAGAAAAAAAATCCATCTGAAAAAATGACTACTCTAAAAATCATGGTTAAAAAAAAAAAGCTTTTTTGCTGGGATCTTGTAACAAGATGAAAAATTCACAAGACATCTTCTGCATGATATCCCTATCTACCTGTCTCTGTAGACAGATTATACAACATCACACCACCTGAACAATAGCTATAGGTTATCTAGTAACAACCAAAAAAGGGTACATGATTGCAACTTAGAACCAAGAACAACCATCAACAACTTCAGAACCAAAAGCAGTCTCACCACAACTGGTTCCCCTCACTTCCCCCAAAAAACAACGATTAGCTTGGTGATTAGATCTTGATACACCCTCTCAGAAATGTCTCTGACCATGAGATCTAAGGGAAATTATGAATTTAGCTGCATGCCATTGCCACATGTTCAATATAAACAGAGAGCTTCACAAAATTATTGGGAGGTATGGTTAGATAAAATGCTACTAACATAGCAGTAGAGTATTTATAATAAAAATAGCATAGTTTTGAACTGATGCCAGACAACCAGAAAGTACAACCAACAATAAATATGCAATTTTTAATTCTATAAACCCCATCTTATTAGAAAACATAAAAATCATACTCTAATGATGATGAAACATATTTGTTATTTCCGTATATAAGCAATTGCATCAGAATTTTACAATCAATCATAAATCCCATTACATTTCTAATATACTAGTACAGTATTGATTAATACACAGAATCATAGAATGGTTCAGGTTGGAAGGGACTTTCAGGATCCTCCAGTTCCATAGGCAGGGACACCTTCCACTAGACCAGGTTACTCAAAGCCCCATCCAAGCTGGCCTTGAACACTTCCATGGATGGGGGAGCCATCTCTTGTAAACCCTTTTACTGAAAGGCTGCATAGCAATAGTCTGAGGATCTTTCAATTAGGACACAATACCAAGGGAATTCTTCACTGACAATAAACTTCTTCAAAAGAAAAAAGAAAAGAAAAGTGAAAGAAAGAGTCACTGATTATATATATTGGGTGCTAAGACCCTTTGCTGAACATTTCTGTAATCACTGTAATGCATCATTCTCATCATTAAGCAGTTTAGATGACAACTGATCTGAACTCCTGGTATGCACCACATACTCAGTAATTACTACTACACTAAAATGACTCTTTGTACCTGAACTAGATAGATCACCCTAACAAAGAAAAAGTTTAGAGGTCCCCGTCATGATATTACATAAAGAAAGATGTCTGATAAAAGAAGCTTATTTAATTTCTCAAAGAGAACATCTCTTATGACAACTGCAGTGCTTCACAGGGTATCCAAATTACTTTAAAAGGTGGTGATATATGCTGGAAGCAAACTACTCAAAGCAGAACACAGCTCTGTCCTAATTTACACCAATAAATATGATTCCTAAGTAGGTCTCTGCTTACAACAGAGACAGTGCACTGAAGATTAACTTCAGGATCTCCAACATCAGCAGAAAAAATAAGTGCTCAAGTTAAAATTATTCTCAAAACTTTTTCATTAAAATACACATAACCAATAGATATGTCAGATTCTCCATTAGCATAAGTTTTTTACCAAGGTTGAATGCTTGTTTTGAGCTTGACACAATTTTCAGGGAATAGAACTAAGCAAGACAAGAATATAATTATTTCAGTACTTTGAACATTGACAATTCATAATGCATACCAAACCTATTTCTGCATAATTTTGTTTAAGTCAATTGTATGCCATCTGGAAGAAATAGAGAAAGCTTTATTTTTTGAAAACCATTACTATTGCCAACAAGCAGAAGCAAGCCTTTTAAAAAAAATTAAATCTTAGAGCCCCTTCTTATTAAACACCAGAAAAAGAGCAAACGATTAAAAAATGGAAAATTAGGCATAGCTTCTTTTGATAATCTTTTGAAGTGGAAAGCATCAGATAAAGATATATTATAGGTTTTCAGTAATCCATACAAGCTTCCAACCAACCATATTAAGCCTTTCTTTCTCAGACCAAGAGAATATTGGCACTTTTCTAATTCTACTCATAGAATTCACTGGGAGGAATCCCATGAATTTAGCTACAAACGAAGATCACGAGATAGTGGCGCAATGTGTCTTCAACTTGCTATTGCTGCCATAACCCACTGCCTTATCAGTAAATAAAATTAACTGCATGAAGAAAACAATTACCAGACACTTAAAGAAACTGTGATAGTGCTTGCAGTAGTGGTAAGACCAGCTCTTTGGTCTTCAAATTCCCTCTTTTGTTATAAGTTACTTAACATTTAATCTTTTGTGTTCAGACATTCCAACACTGCCAAATAATCAATCAGTTTGAAACTCTGCTTTTAAGGATAACAAAAGTAGACACAGTTGCAGTAACTTAGTGGCTTTACAACCATGTCCTGTCCACCTACTCATATTAAGAGCGACAGAGAGCTGGTGTTGTTTAGCCTGGAGAAAAGGAGGTTCAGGGGAGACCTTACCACACTCTTCAACTCCCTGAAAGGAGGTTGTAGCCTGGTGGGAGGTGGCCTCTTCTTCTGCACAACCAGCAAGAGGACAAAAGAACAAAGTCTCAAGAGGCACCAGAGGAGGTTCAGGTTGGTCATCAGATTGGGCTGCCCAAGGAGGTGGTAGAGTCACCATCCCTGGAGGTGTTCAGGAAAAAACTGGATGTGACAAAGGTTGGACTCCAGAATCCTGCAAGTCTTTTCCAACCTAAAGCTTCTATGATTCTAGTTATCTCTGGTATACTCTGGTCCTCTTGAAAGCAGGCTAGCAGGCAGAGCACTGATTTCCATATCAAAATATACTATGTTTGAGGGACTTGAACCATGGTCTCTTACTTCTGTTACTGTCCAGCTGGGTCACATACACACATGAGCAAAGGACATCAACAGGAACCAGTCACCACTACTCCATTTTAAACCTTTCTCCCTAACGCAGGACTTTCCCTGCCCAGGGAAGAGTGGCAACCTCATTTCTTCACCTTCTTCCCCTCACTTGACAATCTTATGTTACCCTGAAAGAAGCTCAACTTCAGGCTGAGACTGATCTTTTTTACTGAAAAATTATGGCATTTATTGGGAAAAGCTGAAAATATCTTCCTTTTATTTTAGTGATTAAGGTTTTAAAGCTTACTAGCTTTTTGCCCCCATTTCTTTTAGACTTAGATGGTTCACTGTACCAGAAGAGTCTTTCTGAATGGTTCTGTTGCATGGTATTGATTCAAATAGGAGGAAGACTTATCTATTAGTTTTGATCACTAAAAAATGTTACTGAATGTCATTTAATTTAATTTTCCAAGCTGGATAAAAGGCAACAGATTTTGTGTCTTTTTCTCTAAAACCACTTACCTGCAGATGTATTATCCACCTTGTTTGTAAAAAGAAGGAGGGGAATAAACATAATGTATCTGCTGTAAACTTGTCTGTTGACAAAAATAAAGAATACAACCATATGGAAAACTGGCTCCAAGTTATCCATCATCATGGCCCACTGCCTTGTGGTGGTTTTGTGAGATTCTGTTGGTTTATTGGGTTTGGGGTGGAGTTTTTTGTTACGTTTAGGAAATTTTAAATAAGAAATAATTTGTACTAGCCTATGGCAAACAAGAAAATATTAAATGTTTCAGCCTATTTTAAAATATTTCATTCTGGCACACAGTTGGAACTTTGCATTTAAGAAGAGGTTAGAATGACAAGTGGAATACAGAAAATATAAGGCACAAAAAACTAATTCCAGATGATTTGTACAGCGATCAAGAGCTAGGTTGGATTAATTACAAGAATTAAAGTGACAATTTCCAATAAATTCTAAAAATTAGAGTTCATAAAAAGTACTCTTGCCAAAGATGCAATTATTAGTTTAAAGCTTCAAAAGTACTGGACAGCAATGGAAACTTCAGAGAAAATTTTTTCTAATGTCAGTCATGACAGAATTAATCCTGCTGGAATTACAGAAATAACCTTACCTTTGATTTTGAGAGTTTAATCTCAGTAAAGGTTTCTTTCCACACAATGGTATTTTTTACATTACACAAGAACTCTAGAGTAAAACACATTTGCTATCATACATAAAATGTAGCAGGCTATCTAGTCATTCCCAAATGATCTTTTCATTTTCTTGTGAATTACATTCAGATCATCTTCTTACAGTAAGCAGAGATACTTTTGATAGTAACTCCTGTGACTTTTACAGGCACTTCAGGAGTTTTTTCTGCCACCATTTCTTTTTCATCATTGCCTTAAAGTGTATTTTCAACTTTATCTAATCAACACTGTGAAGTGGTAAATTTATAGTCCCTAATGTAAGTTAATTACTGTAAATCATGGAGTCAATTAAAATATGCATTTCACCCTCAGGCATATTTTTCTTTCAAATTACAACTTCAATAAAATCCTAAGATCTAATACAGACATTTACTTGGTTGGTATGACTCCAAACATAAATAAAGAGAGATGGAAATGTACTTCCTCAACACTGGTTTATAGCTGTTACTGTTAACTATAGTAACAAATGTGACTGTAACAAGCAAGGAATGATTCTGAGCAATGAAGCACTTGTATGTAATTATTTGGTAACATCAGGAGAACTATGAAAATATTTACTCTTCAGTAAAGTTGCTGTTGATGGCTGTACTGCCAAGGGCCCTCCATCAGTCTTAAAGTCAGAATGTTTGTATCGACAGACATATTCTCCCTTTGTCATGTCTTAAACAAAGAAAGCATTAATACCTTAACGATCAGGCATATGAGCCATCAGTCAATCCAGAGGCCATCCAAGCATTATATCAAAACTACCCCATGCAGCATGAACCCTTTGAACCCTTTAAATTAGCCTGGACAAATTCCCTCCTCTCCCAAACGGATTTCCTATTGTAAACATGTACTTAATCACAAACTCAGCATTTTTCAAATCTTTTTCTATCCAGAATACTCAGCTTGGTAAAGGATAATCACTGAAAAGCATCCCTTAGAAATGTTGGGGGGGAGGTGTGTGGTTGTTTCAGAATTTATAGTACTTCAAATTCTGTCAGTCCCTGTTACAAGCCAATAACAAATATGTTAGTCTAGCAGAACAGTGACCAATTCTCCTGAAAAAACGAATCGTGTAACAAGAGCTCCGATACAGTTTTAACATTATTAACAAATCATGGATTCTTTTGTCTCCAAAAGCACCCTCAAGTGTTTTTCTACTATATAATTCTACAGATAGAAAAATATAGAATTCAAAACCAGTATACATGTGAAAGTATGGTTTGCATGCAGCTGTAACACTATGCTTTGAAACAGTATTAATATATACTTCTATATTCTGAATATGGATTTTATTTTAGTCCCACAGTAACAAAGTACATTGCACAAAACTGGACCTAACTTCCCTGAAACTACTTTTCTTCCATTTTGGCATCAATTTCTTAGTGGCTTCATTAGCAGAAGAATTAGCTCATTTATCCCACTGAGACCTGAGAGATCTCATTCAATTTCTGATGCTACACTTCTACAACTGCACAGCATTCATGAAAGAATCACTGAAAAAGAGGAAGGCCCTTGTATTTCCAACACTGAACAACCCTTTTAGTCAGTTTTATCAAAGCAGTGCTATTTAGGTGTTAGTTAGAAGTTTACTGCCAGAAACAAAGCATGATACCAAATATCTGTTATTCACATAAAGTATGCAAGTTTGCAGTATTTATTCCACTATGTCTTTGTAGAAAAGAAAACCCAAATTTTATATGTTCTTACACAAAAGTTTGCAGCAACAGAAACCATTTAGCAGTCTGAGAAAAAATGATGACACAATGAGAACAGAGAATGCCACTTTCACATTTGCTAAATATCTAACTGAAGTGATTGCCAGGTCTAGAAAACAAGATACAATCTGTTCTAAATGAAATGGCATATATGAGAATAATGTTGATGTTATGGTAAGAGAGGCATTTCTTTTTATGTTAACAGTGTATTCCAAACATTTCCCTTTTTTTAAGACAGCACTTCCATAGTTTAATGCTCACAAGGCAGAAAATGTTCTGGAGATGTAGACTGCATCCAAACTGTCTTCTAACACACTCCCTCCAGATAAAAATACAACAAATCATTGTGCAGAATTGTTTGAAGAGTAAATAAAAATTCTTCACAGTATTTTCTTTCACCAGTGTTCTACTTCACTGCTTACAAGGAAACTTGAACACTAGCTAGAAGCTTCTGTCTGTAAATATCATTGGTATGTCAGAAGATTTCCCCATTCCCTGCCTAAGCTTCTTAAATTACATTCAGATTTCTGTGGTACCATAACAACTTCAATATGGCACGTAATTCAGTATTTTGTAAAGATTTTGTTTCTATTTCCACCTCCAGTTGTCGGTTTACATTTTTCATCCTGACTGCTCTGCAGGATATGCATCCTTACAATGCTAATGTGAAGTCTTGCAGCTTTGATACAGAACATTGTTAACCACCACGTTAAAACTACACCGAGATATAGGCTGAAGCAAAATCCTGCATTAGAGGATACAACAAATTGTACCATATTTTATCAGAATTTGCGTCAAAGCAACCCAATTCCTGATGGAAAAATAAAAATAAGTCATGTAAAAAAATGTTTGTTTGGGCTTTTAGGATATTGATAGGAACTTTTTTTGAATTCAGTTCATGGGAATGCACGTTCCTCAGCTGCGAAGCTTGATTTTCAAATTTTAAATGAGGACTAAATCCAAAACAAATCTCAACAAACCTGTTTTGTTTTGCTTTGCCTGCTATGAGTCAATATAATGTAAAATGCCAAAACACTTTTTGCCCTCCTGGGTGGAAATGGCAGAAGATCCTAGATTCACTTGGAATGCAGCACAAGCTTTCTAAAAGACCACAAACCATTCTAAGTATTCCAGGTATGCACCAAAATCTGCATTCACTGTACATTGCAAAAACCACGTGCAGAGCATGAAAATTTAAATTAATGCGTACTTAAGATAATTCTGGAAACTAACTGGGGATCAATTCTTAACTAAGTTGAGAACATTATTTAATCCAACTAAAGCAGTGTTTACCTCTGGACTTTAGGTGTGGATATAAACAGCATTACTTTTCTTCACAGACTATTCTCCAGATTTTATACACAATCTCACCTGGTCACACTCATTAAATCAAAACAGAATTAACAAGACATTTACAGAATGCAGAACTATGTAGAGCATGGTTTGGAGTACAAGGAAATTGTCTATTCACAATATTTTGCTTAGAAAACTTTCATCCATTATATAAACCACTGTAAATACACTGAGGACAAAATATTGCAAATGATTAATAAACTTAAATTATGCACTGTATTTGCTGTGTGTACCTTTTATATTTCTATTGAATGTGGACACATATGTTATAGAACATTTATATTAGAGTCTTCAAAACCTGGGGGTATACTCTGTTTATCCTAACCACAGGACAGAAGGTAAAATTCAGCTAAATTTATGTGAGACATTCCTACTTGGCTTGGTAAGGAAAGGCTAAGCAGAACTGAACTGGTACCACCCATGTCCTCTTTTGAAACATTCTATAATCTACTCCTACTTTTCCACTTTGCTGTGAAATCAGCGTAGTCTGCATTGAACACCTACTTAGTAAAGCTACTTAAATTACTTCGAAGGACAGTCTTCAGCAAAGTACAGGGAGAAATAAGTATGTTTAAGGGCTTAAAGCTCTGTGAATGAGCATTTTTTAAGCATCTCTTACAGATTCTTACCAGCTCTTGCGTATCTTCTGCTAATGGCAAAAACGTAGCTTCCAAAATAGCAATTTGATCAGTGCTGAGCTTCTGCCACAAACTAATCAGCATAATCACCAGATGGGTGGCACTTTTCAACTTTGCAAATGCCTGGAACATGTTGGCCTGATTTTCTTCTGCTGCATCTGCTAGAGCTATTACCTGCAAAAATTACAAACATCTGTTAAATATAATTTTACCATCCGTGAACACTCAACACTGAAATTACCTTTGGCACAAACTTGTTTCCCTTTAGAAGATCCTGAGGAATTCAGTTTTCCATAAACACAAACCACAGAGTATTAAATGAGTTATCATTTATCTAGATTTTTCTTCTGCATACCCAAGGCAATTTCAAGTCCATATGGCAACAGGATTAATCCATCTAGTACAATAAGTGTAGAATGCATTTTGTTTAGAGCATATTTTTAAGGCATTCCTGAAATTTATCCCCATCATATCACATAATACGTGACAACAAACTAACTTTCAGGTTTATATCACACACTTATCTCCATATGACCAGGAAACCTACTGTATTAATCAAAAACAACACATTGATTTTATGCTATTAAAAAGACAGCATATAATTATTTCCATTGGAACACAGCTGCCATCTGTTATTTTATTAAATCTCATGTCTCTCCATGTTTTGCCCTAGTCTCTTCAGCTTTTATGCCAAAATGTAAACATTATGGATCACGTATATGAAGGCAATATCACTTCAAGTGCCAGACATTATGAAAGAATATTCAAAATAAAATAAAAGTAACAGATTCACTTTGTCTAATACTGTAAGAGTTTTGCTGAGTACTTCAAGATGGGGAAAACCAGAAAAGCTACTATATGATACTCTACTCGGTTCAGAAAGAACTTGTCATTGTATACAATACTGTCCACTCACATCATTGAAAAAAAATGTATTACAAAAAATATTGCTATTAACGTCTTAATTCTTGAAATAGAATGTTTAGATATTTTCCACCTCTGGTGAAAAGAGAGGATGACAGTGATTTCAATAAGCAATTGCTGTAATGTCAATACGACAAAAGACTCCACAGTATTTGCACTGGAGTATTTCAAGTAAAGGAAAGGTATACAGGTTATGGGTTCATCCTGGGGGAGCACAACTTAGAAGAGCTGTTCTCAGGAGTGCCATTACATCTCCATGCTACCCAAACAACACTTGGTTTACAGAAGCGTTGATTATCTGATTGTTATTTAAATCAACACAAAACACCTCTCCCAATCACTTTCTGTTTATTTATCTTCAAGACAGGGTAATAAGTGTTTGACTAGAGTTGCGAAAAGCCTCACAGAAATGCAGTTAAGTGTAATTAGTATTACACTTAGAATTAGAATTTACAAAGTACAACTTGCAGAGCCTGATCCATTAACATTTTGGCAACAGCAGGAAAACGAAAATACTATATGATGCATCTTCAGCAGGGAAAGAGAGCCAACCAGCTGTTAGCATTTGGTGGAGGAAAACTATTTTTAATCTGCAATGCTGGCATTAGAGATGTATGTGTGTTCCCTCCAAGCTCCCATGTGACTGGGAAGATAAAGAAAACAGAATTTTAGGGAACTATAAATATGAAACATTTCAAACAAAATGTGTTGATAGCTTTTGTTTTAGATTTTAAAATGTAATCTTTCCAAATAAAGCAGAGAACCCACAGGACACCCATGAGTCCAAACACTACATAAATCTGAGCCAAGTAACAAAATAAACAAATTAAAAAACCCCCAGCTAACCACGTGAAGGAGAACCTAGAAATTAATCCCAAGCAGTGAAAACCAACATAACAAACTTTGGTCAAAGAATAGTAATGATATCACTGACATGTCACCTGATGCATTTGTGTTGGCATTCAATTTGCTCTGACCAAAGCCTTGATGCTTTCTACACATTTCATGTTCTACAAAAGGTTAAGTTCCACATCGCAGTACTTTCCAAGAGTTATGGGTGACAAAGCCACCTGATAAGCAGCACACTATGTAGCAACCTACATCAGATGTCTCTGACCCATGTAACCAGTAATTCTATGCATCATACAGCTTCATCTTTCTGAGACAAGCAACAACAGTAAAATCATCCTCAGTCTAACAGAGACCTTCAAATATCTAATCTCCTTTCCTGTCCAACATACAACTGAAAATTTGGGAAGAACAATGAATGAAGATGAATTTAACATGCTGATGAGGTATGCTCATTCACAGGTATGCTTCCTATAATGTCATCACCAATTGGGATAGTACAATTCAGAATTCCTGGCAAGCTACCTGACCCTATCATGGATAATGCTCAGACCATAATAATTTTGCTGAAGATCCAGGCAAATAGAGTTACCCTTGTGTGACAACTACCCGAACCCCACTTACACAGCAAAGGCTACTTTCTAGAGTCATTCATAAATTCCCAGGTGATTTCTCACTCTGCGCTATATTTCAACTGGCACTCTCCTACATACTTCAGAAATGCAAATAGCATAAAGAGAAGTAACTGACATGGCCTTTTACCTTATGAAGCCTTCAATTTAGGATAGGTTTTTCTTCCCATTTTATAACCATGATCAAAGGAGATGCTCACCTTTTCACAGGCTCTAGGTGTAAAACAAATATCCCAGTACTCCCAAACAATGCCTGATGCACCAAGTCCATAACTTATTTTGAAAGCAGTTTCATAAAAACCCTTAACAACTATTTAAAGTTGTTCTTTGGCACAAAATTCTACAGCTCTCATGCACAATAATATAAGGAAAATTCTATAAAAGTGGTAGACCTAGTTTCTAAAGGAGAAGCGCAGTCTTTAAGCATTGCATGTCACTGAAACATAGTAATTAAATCTTCAGATAACTGCATATATACAAGTTCTACTTTACACTTGCAGAAAAAACAAGGAGGGGGGAAAAAACACTTCTAAGTACTAATTATTCTGTTAACAGATTAAGTGACCCAATATAGCTTTCTGAGATCTGGAATATCCAGGACACAGGACAATACAATATGAATTACTACACTATAATGTAGGCACACACAGACATAGTAATTTTAAAAAAGCCTCAAGACTAAAGATTCCTTAACAATACATGGTTACATGGTAAATACTTGATAGGAGGAGGAAAAAAAGGAAAATCTTTTCTCATGAAGTAAAATTACTCTAAAAATCTCCCAGGACATGAGCTAAAAAATTTAGAAGTATTCTGGGGCTCTTCATTCAAACCCTTGCAAAATTTAGGAATTAGTAAGTTTTAACAACTTGACATTCATATTTTTAATCATTTTATTTTCACCTGAACATCTATATTTATATTTTGTAATATTTGAGGAACATAAAGAATCTGTACCCTTTGCAATCTGAGATCCTATTCTCTTCAGACTCAGTCATTTCTCCATAATTTCCCAATTTTGTTTTCAGTTCTCAGAGTAGCTGTTTAATCTCTTTAATATCTTTTTTATCATCTTTCTAAATAGATATAAAATCTTATAAAAAAAGAAAACCTCTCCCTGTCTCACTTTTTCACAGGATAGGTAGGAAAATACATTGCAACTGACAGTCTCAAATGTAGCTTACATACAAATATTTTAGACCAACTGGAAACTATTAAGTAAAAAGTCCATCTATATTGTGTAAGACCTATCATTGCCTACTTAACATTTTTCTTTGTCCTTCTTTAATATCACAAAGCTTTCAAACAAAGAAAACTAAAAATAAGATTTTCAAACTATCTTTCTAAAATTTATGAAAGAAAGGAAATTATCTGATGCAGGAAATATTTAAGAGATACTGAAATAGTGTGGAAGTACAATATTTAACATATATTTTTATAACTGATCAAAACTTGCTTTTAAATTATATTATTTTAATTTTTTTTCTGAACAGACTCCTAGTCTGCTCCACTACATGCAGCTACAGAAAACTAAAGGTCAGTTAAGTTACTATGAAAGCATATTGTAAAAAAAAAAATAAGGAATTACTCTCTAAACAAAGATAATGTTTAAGATTTTTAATAAATTTCATATTCACAGCTACAATGGTAGAGCTGAAATCCAGATTTTTTTTTAATAAGCTTGAGAACTTCAGACCCCAACACTATTACAAAGATTTGACTTCAAAAATTTCCAAGCATAGAACACTTCTCAATGATTTCAGCCCGAAGTGTTTAAGCAGAAAGATGTCTCTCCATGCTCATTTCATTGCTAAGTAGGTCTTGTAAGATGTCAAGCATGTGAAAACTGTAAACTAATGCTGATGCAAGTTTTAAAGCCAGTCAGAGCTCTCCATCATTAGTGGTAATGTAGGATATTTTAAGAGCATTGTTTAACATCCAGCAATGACTTCAAAATTAGTTATGCCTTTTGAAAAAAGGCTTGCAACATAGCCCACTTTTGTACATGCAGACAAATTTCTTGAGGCAATAATAACCGTAATAATGACTCTCCCAGGCTTATTCTAATAATACCAAAAAAAAAATACTAATACAATTCCAAAAATACAAAACACTTTCTTTTTAGCTGGATAGGAAGTTGAAGAAAACTTTGAAAAAGTGAAGGGCAAGAAAGGAACATGAAGTTCCAGGGAGCTTCCTTTGTGTTGGCAGTATATTTTCTTGGAGTCCCTAACACCATTGGGACTAAAATCTCTGCACGAGTTTATGCCATATCCTAAAATGGAGAACAGGAAAAGTGACAGATAATATGCTTTTCTTTTTTTGTTTAAACAGAAGAAGGAAAAAAACTATTCACAACTGGTAAAAAAATAGCCAACTAGTCTTACTGTCATCTAGTTCTAATAAATTGGGTTCAGCTTCCAGAATTTTGAAGTAACTTTATTTTTAGCAGAAATGAAGTATGAAGAAACAGAATTTTGGTATTTAAGGAATAGATAATCTCTTTACATATCATCCATAGCACTTATGAGCAACTCTAGTATGAAAATTTTGTTACAATAAGAAAGATAACACTGTAAATTTAATTATTCTGAAATGAACACAGGGATGATGAAGCTCACAGGTCTCTTCTGGCAATTATTTTTACAGAATAATTTATTGCAAGAAAGTTAAGTGATCCAACCCCTTTCAACTATTTTTAAGCAGAATTAATCTTCATAAAGCAGAATGTTAATGAATATAAAGCAGGACGAAATGGAGACCTGAGAAATGCTAATTATGGCTTCTTCATTGCTATTGACACAGGGCATTTACTACTAGTCTCAACTCAGTTGCCGAACCTAAAACAAGATGTAATAATTTTTTGTGTGGTTTTAGGAAGCCTCCATCACATATCTTAAATCACATAGGATGTGTGAGAATTTGAAGTCAAATATGTTTTTCTTACAAGCCCCTTTTTTTACGTCAATATATAATATTCTTAATACTGTTACTCTAGGAGTAAACTTTTTGTGCTTTTAAACAGGCAAGTCTCAAAGTAGTTTCCAAGACAGAGAAATCGTGATTAGCAGCCTGATTCCCTGTGCAGACCATCTCACTCAACAGCCATTGTGCACAGAGCTTTTGACAGGTGACTAAAGTTTTATGGAATGCGGGCAGAGATATCCATGTCAGAGGGCGATCTTTATCGAACACTCTGTCACCAGGAAGAATAACCATGTCCCTGTCACAAGGGAGCACTTCTAAAACGCCATGGTGTTCCCACAGCGCAGCAGTGGCGATGTGAGAGCGCATGTTGGGATTAAGTACCACAGGCCACAATTATCTGACCCTTATGAGAATGTCTCAGCTTGTGCTAACCATGACTGCATCTCTTTAAATTGTAGCACAGGACCACCATGATGACAACAAAGCATCAATTCAGTAGACGCCAAATACTCAACTTTCAAGTGAAGCTCAACATGGCCTTGATGAGAGAAGACAGCAGAGACAAAAGACATGGCAACATAACGACCCATGCTTTATCTGGATGCACACAGCTACCTCCTGAAAATCTACTGCCTCACTTGATGAACATGAAATTCACACAAGCAATTACTATAGCAGTCTGACCCTCTGGAAACAAGAAGAGTTAGATTAAGAAAATACTGAGGGCTGTCAGGAAAGCTGTGTGTGGTTTTGTTTTCTTCTGTTGCTTCCAAGACAGAATTATCACTAACAGCTCTACTGCACCTTTCTAAATTGGATTTTGCCACAAAGCAATACTGTCTACAAGCAAAACAAAGGCTGCACATTTTGATGACAGTCAACTCAAACATTTATAAGGGCCAAATGTATGCACTGTTTACATTCAGAACCCTCTTTTGAAACTTCACAAGTTTCAAAGCTGTGTCTTACACGAAACCAAAGTGGGAGTGGATTATTGCCACAGAGAATCATGCTGCATCATTTATTTTAATTCTTTCATTTTAGGAACTAGTGACAATGATGTCAGCAAGAAAATCTTTGGGGATAAAGTAAATATACTTTCAGCTATACGGCAGCATACTAGTATGAATATGGTCCGTTCAAAAGGAAAAAATATCTCCAGCTTTTTAATTTTTCCTCTTTAGAATACTTAATGATAAAATAAGCTTCTTCTTCAGAAGTCTCTCTCTCCAGCTTTTATCTACACCATTATAGTCTGAATAGAATTATTTTTGAAAGTTACTGCAAAATATTTAGTGGGTTTAGAACCTCAGAAACCTGAGTGCATTATCCAAGAGTACTTGATTACTAACACATTTAATCCCAAATTAAAACCCTGATAGATCAATGTCACCCTGCCTGTTCCATAGAATTTTCTATTTTGTCTGTACTAAGTATATAAACAACCTTTCCAGTAAAATCCAAGCATGAAGACCACCTGGTTAGCTCTACTTTAAATCAGTACATTCTAATTAAAGCAAGAAATTCATATTCCTTTTGATTCTAAACATGCAGCTCTTCATGTGCATAAATCAATTTTAATTTTTTTTCTATCTTAGCAACACTAATGTAGTGGCAAAAACTTGCTTGCTCCCATCTCTGTTGCCAGTTTACTGCTTATTTAAACACATCTTTATACTGCTGCCCATCCTTAACTGAGCTTCTTTGTGTAAAGCCATGGGAACAGAAATGAGGAATTTCTTTTGTCTCTGATGCCCCATCTGCAGTAAGCATTACAGTTAAGGTTATTTTAACTCAATTAATATATTTACCTATATTAGTCTCTTTTTTCATATGTTATTGGCTTTTTGTGTTTGGTTGGGGTTTTTTTAAGGGTTTACCATTTTAGAGATACCAGATGAATTAATATGGTCAGTAATAACCATACAAAGATGATTATTTAAATACTTGACACCTCCTGTCAATGGCCTATCCACAGGTAAAGACTGAAAGCAGTTTTGCATGACAGAAATTGCAACAGTGAGTAAAAGTAACCAATTCTTATTTGGTACAACTATTAAATAGCAAGATGTAGGGGAAAAAATCTTGAAATTAGGCTACAAACATGTTCCAAAATATATAAGATACTTTGCAATACATTTTAAAATAAATTCTACATTACAAAATCCAAATTTAAAAGTGGAGTAATAAAATTAGTAGCTTATTCAAGTGAAGTAACATCTGTTACAAATTACATCAAACCCAAGAACACCGTGAGTTACAATGAATCCTTTACTTAACCCTTCAAAACAGAAGTTCTATTTAGGCAAAGGGATGTGCTAAATAGAACACAGATATGTCACAGAATTTGTGATAGTCAATGAATGTTGGAGACAGAGTTTCATTGTGAAGCTGTGGTTGAATTGGCAGCAATGTATATAAAATACAGCCAAACATGAGCTAAATGGAGACAGAGAGGTGGAGAGCTTGGTCTGTATCACCAAATACATGGCATTATGTAATGATGACCAAAAAAACTTTACAATAAAAGAAAAAAAATTTAAACAGTTGAAGTTGCATGCTTCAACTGTATGTTTAAATAAGCTTTGGACCTAAACAACCAGTTTAAAAAACAGGAGATTCAACCTGAAAATTTTTAATTGCCTATCAGTGCAATTAAATTGCAGATGACCAAGAAATCAAGACATCAGATTGTGCTTCTGCAAAAATTAATGTACAGTGAAGTCCTATAGGTTAAATTAAGGATTCATTAACTCCAGTGGGAGCACTGCATCATTCAGTAAAGGCAGGATTTCATCCTGTCAAAGACCACTACTCTCACTATCATCAGTCATGAACACCTAGTGGGGGAAAAAAAACATTTGCAGCATGTTAGATATCACATAATGAGAGTAGTTTTAGAAATCTAGAATAAATCCACAAATTATTGCTTCCCAGAAAGTACACTGTAAAACACATTTCATAGCTATATCTTATTGTAATAATGAAAAACAATAACGTGTTGACAAATACATCTTGAAAAGAGTAATAAAAACAAATCCAAATAAAACATAATATAGATATTCTCCCCTCTGTATAAATGAACACAAAGCTATTCCACCAAATGCTCTTCTGAGACCTTTAACAATAAAAGTAACAACATCAAACAAATCAGCAAGCCAGTTGAAGATAGAGAAGTTCTAACCTGAATTCCAAGCCACTGCCAATCTCACTTGTCATTTTGGCACTTCTGCTTTATACTGAATTAACTGAAGAAAATTCCAGAACTCCACATTCAGGTGGAGCTAGTATGTAATTTTAAGTGATTAAAAAACATTGTGGTTGACTAATACAGTGTCTAAGAGTAAAAGTAAGACTAAGAATGATTAAATTAAAACTACATATTGTGGAAACAAATTCCAAACATAGAAATCAAAGAAAATGAATGGCAGGCTATTAGAAGCTCAGACTTAACTATAACACTAATTTCAGGACCTCTCTCATTAAAATTACTTTTCTATTTTGAGACACTTACAGACTTTCTCTGTTATTAGTAAAATCTTGAGAACACATGACAGTACATTTGGAAATAAAACAAGCTTCCCAAATCAAAGTGCAAAAGTCATCATACATTAATTGCTTGCTTGAATACTTTGAATTGCAAGTTTTCCATAATGTCTTCTATTCTTTTTTTACTGAAAGAGACATAACCATTTCAAAACACAGGAAATGCAAGTTTTGTAAAACTCAGTCAAAAAACACAGTCTATAAACCTTGAAGAAAATTAAGCAAAGAGATTTAAGTTCCAGTCTTAGTGGATTTACTAGGGGGAAAAAAATGTTTCAAAAGCATCATTGCATCATTTAGGAAAGTAAAAATTCATTGTTCATTCAAGGTGCTACAACAATAAATTGCACACAAAGAAAACTCTTGTTTCTCCACAGATGAAATTCAGCACAGACCACATTAATGCTTGCTTCACTACAATACCCAGCAAAAAAAACTTTTATGAACTGCATCCTACTTTATGTGACATTGAACTTCTAAGTCAACAGGTACTGCCATACAGGTATGATTATTTTCAGTGGGGTAGTTTCATTTTCTAGGGGGAAGTCAAGTATTGAAAGACCAAAAATATCCTACTGCCAAGTCACACAGCGGGCAGTCTTAACCTAATAATGAAGCAGCAAAGAGCTTATATTTTGTTTATCAAATCTCTTATGCCAATAAGGTCTAAAGTCTGCCATCTGCCTTGTGTCCCCCAACATAATCCCTGCCTGGAACCCTCGATCTACAGAAGGGAAAGGGAGAGGGAGAGGGAGAGGGAGAGGAAGGAGAAAACAAAACAAAAACAAAAAGACCACCTCAAGTAACATTACAATGTGTTCAACAGCAAATCTTCAGGTGTTGATGAAAAGAACATATATTTTTAGGTCACCAAATTAGTTGTGCTGCAGATAATGGCCAATGATACTCATTCTTTTGCACACCTGGAATTGCACCTTCTCACTTCTCAAAGTGAAGAATTAAGAAAATTATTGCCACCTGAAATACCCTGCTAATTCACAAACAAAAAAGCCTACAGGTACATAACCAGGTGCAGTTTTCTTTACCTGCACACCTGCCTTAGCCACACAATAAACTCAGACAGTGCACTCTGACAGTTACCCATAAGATTTAGAACTTAGGCAGAAATAAAAATAAAAATTAAAAAAAAAAAAAAACCAAAGTAAGAAAACATTCATTCCAAAAACTGGTTCATTTATGTTCAAAATAAGATGAGCCACAATACAATTGATTATTTTAGAGTGTAAAAATCATTTTATCTGAGGATTATTCTAATGAAGTAAGCCTGTCTCATCACAGGCTATGGGTTTGTTTCAAAAAAGTAAGTGTGCCATTATATATGCACATACATACTCACAGGAGTGAGACTTTACTATTCAGCATAATGTTCTATGTCATTCTCCTGCTGCACTTCTAAACATAGCTGAAGCTGCACTTCTAAACATAGCTGAAGCTAAATGTATTTAATTTCAAAACACAGTATTTAAGGATGCACTTATATTCTCTTAGTCTTTGATAAATGTCACAAAAATTATTCACAATTGGCAGTAACGGAAAAAGTCCTTCTCTCATGTCTTTGGAAATATGACTTTTTACCTACTTGCAGTATGACAACTACTAGTTACACTCATATCCCTCATTGTTGTTTTCTCCTTAAAATGAATGAAAATATGGAAGAGCTAGTAAACAGCATAATGAAAAACCTCCCAGTATGTTTAACACCAATTCTCTATAGAAAAAAGAGCTGTATGGCAAAGTTATCCATTTTTGACATAGCCTCACGACCTATTACCCTAGCATGCTGACAGAAAAGCAAAACAGTTCAGGCCACTTGGAGTTAAGGGGAAGAATCTCTCACTTTTTAAAAGTCTTTGGAGTCACACTCAAAAAGATTCACAGTTCAACATTACTACCTAGAAGAAAGCCATTTTAACCATGAAGGAAAATTTTGACAAATTAGCCTCCCATCAAATGCACAAGCCTTAATGCATTTAGATAACAACATTCCATGCAAACAACTGATTCTTCAACTTCTCCTTTATTCTAACAAGCAGCTGATCTTATGGAGGAGATGGGATGAGATGTACAGTCTTTTTTAAGTCCCACTAAGACTAAGATTCCCAGTGGGGCTGCTTGAGGTAGAGGAGTATAGTGTAGAGATAGCAAATGTCAGGCACAATTCAATGTCTGAAATGTGATAATTAACCTTGTAACATTCTCTAGTTTAAATCTAGAAAACTCTCCTCATTGTCTGAGCAGAAGTTTAAGGATAATTCTACTGCATATCCACTCAATTATGTAGAACAGGAAAGAGCTCACTTTTCAACACTAATATATAGTCTCATGAAAACGCACCCCACTAAATTAGTAACAAATGCTCTTACTGATTTTGGCTGAGATAGGCTTTCTGATAAGAAACAATTTTCCTTAAAAAAAAAAAAGCCTCCACTTAATTTAAACACTTTTCTTGTTCCCCTGATGTAATACATCTGAAGTTCATGCCCCAGTTCAGTCAAATCTAATAGTTTTAACTTAGTTTCAACTATTACTGGCCATAACAAGATGTATTCAAAAGGGTATTTATGTTTCCTTTATTCTATTGCATCAAAGTTAGGAAAACACATCTGGGTAGCGTACACTCTAGCCACACTGCAGACCAAAAATCCAGATGAAGGTTTTGTCTAGAGGGATGACTAAATAAGTTGGCCAAATATCAGAACAAATTCACTTTGATGTTTTCAGTTGGTGGAGCTCAGAAGCATGACCTAAGTTATACAGTTACATCCCCTGAAAGAGTAGCAACACTCTCTTCCTTTAGCATCTGTTGGGGTAGGAGAGGTGGAGGGAAAGAAGCATTTGTTATGGATGGGGGCAAAATTCAACATGGATAAAATGATAGGAACTTAAGGAAAAACATTTGTCTACTTTCACTCATATTCATGAATAGTCCATATTCATATCTTTTCTAGGACCACCTCCAGTGCCTGCTTCCACTATTACCAACAGATGCCTTGGAATCTGATTAGGAGTCCATAAAGAAAGACGGCATTTGAGACTTGCACTGCAGGTCCACACAGCTGAAATTAGACTGCATTGACAGTTTCCATGTAAGCAATTCCCTCTAAAGTGATGCTAAGCCACTTGTCAGAAGTTAATGGTGAAAATATATAAAAATAGATAAAACCTCACATGAGGTGTAGAACAAGCTTCCTGAGCTCCATTGATCATGTAAAGCATACAGCTGGCAGGTCGTTAAATGATGGGACTGGAGAGAATTACTGAGCAGCATTCATGTGGAAAGAAATACTATAGAGAACCCGCTGTGCAATGAGAATATGAACCAAACACAATGTTCTTTACTAAATGGAAAATTCCTAGGGGAATATATAAAACAAAAATAATTTCCCAAAGGAGAGAACTCCATTGCAGAGCTTATGGTTAAAGGAACTGGATGAAGAAGCGTCTGCTACCTACACGGAGCAAAGAAACTATTAGGAACAAGGAAGATAAGCACTCTTGTTTTCTTTTGGAGCAAATACAAGACCACAGCTGTTTAAAACAGAGTGAGATCCACAAAGACAAACTGTAAGATGAGGTGGCTAGTTTCCCTTCATTTCCTTTATAAAAGAGTGGAGAGACCATTACCTATTTTTAACAATAGAAGGTACCTAACTTTCAGTCTTTGACTCCAGAAGACCCTTCTTTATCTCCACTGACTACAGAGAAAATCAAACTTCCCTAGACGAAATCTGCTTTTGTGAATCTCATCCACCTATATCATAGCAAAGCATTCCCACCTTTTTCAAGGGATATCCACAGATGACCCTTAGCCATGAAGTCTGTATGAGAAATAGAATAAAAGGACATTTTCATCTCATCAGAGACAATCAATTCATTATCAATAAATACTGATAATAATGTCTTTCCCTTAACTTAATTCAAATGATCAACAGATTGTAAGTAAGATGTTGCTGTATTTGATTCTTTCAGTACAGATGTATTCTTGTGCCTCACAACACTGTATCAGGACCCCTTAAACAGCATGGAGGAGGAGATCTTAGCTTTCTTCTTCCCTAAAAACAGCTATAAAGGTTGTAGGAGATTACAAATTTTAATTTTTATACCAGCTACCCTTAATACTGCATTTATAGGCATGAGTTAGTGATCATCCCTCAAGTGATAATGAGATAAACTAATATCAATGTTTTTGCAACACATATGCTTATGAATGGCATTTTCCCCCAGTTTTCACAATATTCCAAAACAAAAACAAAAAACAGAAAACAGTCAATTTCATGTGGTGAGAACAATTTTTTAGATTTCATTAAAACTGACATACAGAATCCAGGGGAACATTTGGAACTTAACACTGCACTGAGTATTGAAGGATCTTGTTTGAATTTTTTATATCTACCAATTTAAAAAGCATAGTAACCAATTTTGTAGGTTGGATAGCCCTAATTTCCTGCACACAGTTTGTTAATTCTACTTGAGAAGCATTCCCAGCATTTCACTATCATTGGGAGTTATTTCCACTATTTCCTATAGGGAGGTCTTTCAGTTAAAAGCACAGATTCTTTCTCACAGCACTCACATGGATAACTCTACATGCACTGAACTTTCCCTAAGTATCAGTTTGACTCTCTGCACACTCTGTTGACAAAGCTTTAACTACCACTTTACAGATATGCTGTACATTACAGTCTGTATGTCACTTGGCTGGTTAGCATCACACATCTCAGTAGAATGACTGAACTACCCACATACAGAGCTGTGGTGGAGGAAATAGTTTAAAAAAATACATTAAAAACCTGCATCCCTAAGTTACTTGTTTCTGAAAATATTATTCAACTTCAAAAAAGTTGGATTTGGATGATCTATATGGATCCCTTCCAACTCAGGATATTCTATGAAAGGTATATATCCTGCAAGCAGCTTTCATTGCTTTTTCCTGGAGTAAAAAATAAAGCTCTTCCCAAGACCATTACTTGGCACTACTCTAAGCCTTCTTAAAACAAGGGAATAGAGCAATGACTATATCACACCACTTATCAGTCCTCCTGTTCTGCAAACTGAAGACACTCCTCAATAATTACTTAGGCTCAAGCACAAAACTATCCACAATATTGTTAGGTTCCGTTTTCTACAACTCCTGTTTGACTGGAGCAACCAGTCTCTTCTGTAAATTACTACAGAAGTCTACCCTTCTTTCCTTTATCCATTTCTCTTCAATATACCCTGAAAGGACAATAGGTGTCTTGAGGTGCATACACATCAAGGCATGAATTCTCAGAGTCAGATCTTCACATGACAGCAAAATTAACAAAGGAGAATAGAAATAAGCTCAAAGCATGCTACATACTGGTATTCACCACAACTTTTTCCTTACATACAGCAGCACAATATTAAAGACATAAAATTACCAACATTTTGCTATATTTTGAATAGTAACACATACTGCTGAAAAAGCAGCCAGAAAAGAGGTCCACAGAGAAATTAACTACAAACATTTCAGTTCCCTTAAGAAATTTTTTTAGTTCTCTTAAGAAAAACTGGGTTTTGATTCATTATCTATACAGCCCAAAATCTAATTAATTCTGTCTATAAGCATCTAAAGTTTTACCTGAAAACTGGTAACAGTATTTTTTTCTCTTGAAACAAACCATTCCAACATAAGTCTATCCTTCTATTTAAAAGTCAAAGTACAGCTTAAAAACAATCAACATATACCTAAAGCAAACAAGTGTCCTTTATTTGGGGCTCCATTATTTTCCTTTTTTTTGTGCTATTCCTAGTATTACAAAAACCTACAGGTAAAGAGTAATTTGTGATGGAGGAACAGTTTTTTTAGACCACTGCAAAATAGTTATTCTCTGTCTGAACCTGAAGTTTTATCACAGATACCTGTACACTGAATCCATATAGCAAGCAGATTTTGAAACACAATTGTCAAATATTGTAGCTCTGACTACACACCTGTACTATAAAACACATTAGTATTAACAAGGAAGACTCAAAAACTACAGTTTAGAATATACCTCACATACCTGGGGTAGCTTAGGGTGTCACAGAGCTTACAAGCCAAGTTATGCAGAAGGCAGCCTAAATGTTTATTAGATAGTTATTGCTTCAGAAAATCTCACTGATGTGGCTGCCTTTACTTGGGGGGGGAAAACATCACTGTAACCTGGTCTTCTACTATGATCTGAGCACTTTAAAATTAACTGAAATAAATTCAATATATATATGCAGGTCAAATTTCTTAGTCTCCTTTTTGTCAACAAGTCTAAGAACATAGGTTTTTGCTACACAGTTGTTCTATAGTAATTCTGTTTTTTAAAAAGTAAACATTGACCAGTTATAAAACATAAAATTGACTCTATTTTAATGAAACCAGAAAAGAAAGCTTTGTCACTGACTTCAGCATAAGATATTATACGTGGAAAAAATCAAATGCAGAATGTAAGCAAGCTAGAAAAATACATTTTTCCCAATAGATAATCCTAATTCTTAATATAAAATTATATTTGTGTAAAATATACAAATACATTAAATCTGCATAAATCTTAATATATAATTGTATTCTTAAAATGCAGTTTTCTGTGTATGGAGGAAACATGTTCAGCTGCTATTGGTCATAACAATCTTCACAGAAACAGAAAAACTGAAACAAACTGAAGCAAAAAGTAACCCTGATGCAATAATTCACTTGAAAAAAAAAGTAGCTCTCTATTAAATAAAATAAATCTTTCTCTCAAACTTAATATTCAGCATTTTCAACATTCAAAGATCACTACCACTATCAGGAGATACTATCAAAGTACTGATGGACAAAATCCCTTTCGAAATGGCAAGGGGTACTTCTGTCAGTAATTATCCCTGCTAATTGAAAACTGCCCTCTTTCATTTAGTCTTTTCTAGTGAGTGCTCGTCTTATCTGTTCTTTTCCGAGCGATATTGGCCAGTGCCTCTCTCAATTCACCTGCTCCTCCATTAAAGAGCCTTACCCCTCCATAACTACTTGTTCTCTTTTCAAATATCTTCCAGTTTGCATCAAGATTCATCTGGGTATTTCTCAATTTATTTCTTTATTATCAATCTATGAAAATATTGCAAAGGATTTTTTTTTTTGGTCACTTGATATAACTGGTGGATGAGTTAGGAGCATATCTTATTTATGACAGGACATCAAGATATTTTTTTCTTTCAGCTTTGATGATGATGTTTCACAGCTGACATACAAACATATTTTAGAAAAAATATATTATCTGAATCTGTAATCCATCTACAGGTCTTTGAAAAGCAATATAGTTTTTTTTTCCCCCTTCTCCTTTATTTTCAGGTACTTGCAATTATCCCTATCCTTTTGCAGTGATTTTGCAAAGTAATATCCAGAAAAAACAGTAGAAATGGGAGACAAACTATATGGAATAACAACAATCCTGAACATATAGTTTTTTCCTTAACCATGGCAGAATAAAACTCAATAAGAAGTAAATTAATTTATTAATAATTCAAACTAAACACATAATAAAAGAAGAGAAATAAAAATTTTGTATCTTTCCATATAGTTGTATCAACTATTACTGGTTATATTATACTCCTAAATAATTTTCTAACACAATTCCATTTCAGCCATTCCATTATTTTATTAATGATTAATGTCATGCCAATATCCTTACATTAATCTCAGTCTTCATCTAATTTATTTGAATATCAGCTTTACCAAGTTCTCTGGAAATGCCCTCCTCTGTCACTTCTTATTCACCTTCTCTGTACACAGAATTCTCTGTCAAAACTTTTAAAGTTCTTAAACATGAGTTAAATTCTTACAGAGGATTTTAAAATATTTACAGTAATGTTTAATATTCTCCTTAGTAATTTGTGAAAACTATTAAATCATTTGATCAGAACAAAAACTTCTCCCTTTAGATCAGTGAAAAATACATAATAAACATTTCTCTTCTATGTCACATCATTGCTGAAAAGAACCCCAAACAATAAAGTAACACTTCTAATGAATGTACCAGTTTCAGGTAACTGAAACTCAACAGATTCTGAAAGATTTAAACACAATATAACATTCTAACATTCCTGTTTGCGCAATGACTCCCTCCCTCATACCAACCCTTATACATGCATTTCAAAACCAATCTGAAGAAAGCTTTAGGAAAAATATGCTATTAACTAATTAACTTAAATAGGCAGGGGATCAAGCAGGTTTCTTCCCTATTGTGCTGAGGTCTTTTATCCCTATCTTCTGTTCTCAACTCGACCGATACCGCTTCAAGACACACAAATTCCTTTGCAGGAAAGAAAACTCACACCTGCACTAAATGTATCCTTAGAGCTTTTTCCTTAACTTTTGTCACAAATTTAACTACAACAACTGAATTTCTATTTCCTTCCATTCCTCTCTGCTTCCAAAACATCTGATGCCATAAGTTCAGTAAGCAAAATAACAGCTCATTTGGTTTACGTTAACCCAATAAAGTAATTTACAATTCATTTTTTTGAGAGTTCGTTTATATACACATAAACTTCCCATTTTATTAGCAGTGTGCTCTTAGATTTCATAGGATGAAAAAAGTATCTCAGTAGGTAGACAGATCTTTTAGTATGCAAATGCATTGTGAAATGTGTTTGAAAGCATCAGTGGCATTTATAACCACAAAACTGATGTGCTGGTCAATTTGCTACAAAATAATTATACTATCAAGTACGGTCTTGGGTGGCTGTAATTAAACTTTCCATTATATTTTAAACTTCTGCTTGTACTACAAAAGCTCCATATAAAATGGAAGCATGGAAGCAGTTATGCTCCATGGTAATACAGTATTGTTTGAAAGGTGTTTGTTTCCCAGTATGGGTCAGATTTTGTTTATAAAGCACAGCCCTCTAAATTGCCTGGGACACTAGTTGCACTCAGGATTCATCACGGGAGTTATGATTTTCAGGATTCAACTACCGAAGATTCCTGGGTTTTATTCTCCACAGCTAGGGAGATTAGAGGATAGATTCATTATAGAATGGGCTATTTTGAGAGAATGAGATTTCTAATTTTCTCCATATATGGACAACACGCATATTCTATATATAATATAGAAAGGATATTTTTAGGGACACGTCTTCACTGCTGCAAACTATTCTCTTAAGAAAGTAATTAACAGTTAATTTGAGTAATTGTCAGGCAAAACATGAGACTTCTGAGTCTAGATTTATTCCTGGTAATTTTTAGGAGTTTAACAAGTAAAGAGCTTTTCTCTATATCCCAATACAATTACTTTTATTGACCTCCAAATAATTGATGATGTGATAGTAGGTACCAATATACTTGTCAAAACAAATATATTCCACATATTATCTGAACAAGATCCCTATAATTGAAAGGCTAATACATTAACCCATGGTGCCATGTACTGTGTGGGCAGGAAGACATGTATATGTTTTCACTGCATATTCACCACTTTGTTTCCAACCTTACTCTGATGGGTTGGCAGCTCATAAAACTATTTTAATGTAAAAATGCCCAGTTTTAAGAAGAAACTGGTCTCCCTAATCTTCTTCTATAATGTAGTGTTTTCATTCCAGAACTAATAGAAAAGTAAGTTAGCAAAGTCTCAAAACGTTTTTCATATCACTGCTAGAACATGGTAGCCTGAATTTTTTCTCATTCCAACATGATTCGTAATTGCTTTAGAAAGCATTAGTTGAGTGGTCTTTAATCCGAATCATTAATCTGGATAATGTTAACATTGGTTTGCTATATTTTCTCAGTCTTAACTCCATCTCTTTTTAATAAAGGTATGCTTTGGTTTTGCCTCAGATCACTTAATTATCATACAGTATAGTGCCAAGAATTAAGGGAATTTTAACTTCATTTCTGTAAATGGTATCAGCTTATTGAAATTTTTGCATGCAAGCTTAATTAAAACACGATGGCAAACAAAGGATAAATTAATTTAAAAAGTGAATATAAAACATACCCTAGGTATAAAGCACAACTGTGCATCACTATAGGCTATATGCCAAAGTACAACTCCTCATCAGGTTATGTCAGTGTCCAGCAAAGTGTTTTGCAAATAGGTCAGAATCTGCACAAGTCCTTGGAAAAAGTTGTGAACATAAAGGACAATTTTACAAGCAACAGTCCTCCACACCCAGGAGGTTAATGTGAATGGGAAACACATTCCTCACAGCATAAGATGATCTTTATTGTTTCTAAATGGGTTTCTGTGCCTTCTTCAAGCCAGGGAAAATTCTGTCTCATTAAACTGACAAACTTTTTACACCCACCTGGTGCTGATGAACAGGAATACATCCACGTGAGAAATGTCAGTGAACTTCAAATAGTACATTTTGCACTTTGACCCTTGAAGTCAAATGTACATGCAAATAAAACCCTGAAATGCTGCAAGAAAGCAATTTCTACTGGTCCATATTAAAATACAAATTGTAGGAGATTAGTCTAATAATTCACAATTGCTGACCTTAAAATAATCTGCTTCTAATACCCACTTAATTTAAAACTAAATATTTTAAGAACCAGATGTTTATCAACTGTTTTCTCCATCAATATTTCCTTTCATAACAGCAATATTATTTTTCTCCATTGCTGATTTGATATTTTCCCTTCAATGGAAATTAAGCAAGGATTCTGCTAAAGAAATAGAATACTTTTTGACTGAATTATTTTTATTTTTTCTACACATTTAACTGCTTTCAGAAGTATTCATGTTCTCCAAAATTACTTATTGCCTTATTTTTAATCTTTACTAAAGAATTTTATATAGTAGAAATGTTACATGCTCTTTGCATGTCAGATGGAGAAGAATAATGTGACTGGGCACATTTCCCTTTTTGTCTTAGTACTATTAAGACCTTTTAAATGAGCATTTTAACAAGTATATTCTCGATTCCCCACTTTTATCTCAACTTGTCAGCAAGCTCTGCTCCCCATGGAATCAAACAATAAAAGACTAACTTGACATCTTAAACAAAGGCTCTGTCCTTTAAAGACACAGGGGTGAAGGAGCAACTTAATTAAGATGGGAAAAGAAGCTGTCAATCAAATTTTAAAACACCATTCATTAGATGGGTTAATAGATAAAAAGTGCCACAATTTCTGGAATCCAATCTCTTTCACTGCTGCAAGCAATACCTCACTGAACATGAATTGCTAAAAGGATTGACATAATATATTTTGGGGGAGGGACGGGTTAGAAATGTTCACATATTCCAGTGAATCACTCTGCCATAATGCTTGCAAAGTAAGACTGGTGTATTCCCCTTGGGCAAACACCTGTTTACGAATTGGGACATATCATTAAAAGTGACTTCACCTTCTTTTATGCTCCATGCCAAATTCAGTACAACTCATTCGGGCTATGCCAGACCAGCATTCCATTCCTATGTTCTGGACAATTAATTGCAACCTTCAGTTTGACTACTTATCTAAGGTGTTTAAAACAATGCCTGAAAACAGAGAAAGAAACAGAAACAGCTTTCAGATTTTCCACTTAAAGAAATATTGCCACTAGTTTAGTTAACACAAATCTACCCTAGAAAAGGATGAATGAATGAAACAAATTATTAACCCACAAAGTGCACAACACTTCTCACTCATTAATGATGTCATTCAAATTTATAGAGCTACCTTTCTTAAATTCAAAATGAAACACACAAAGAAACAATAGAGAAACACTCTACTCTGCAAACTACTCAAAGGACTAAAAAAAAGCCTTTTGTCATCTACAGCATTTTTGCATAATTCCAATATGGATAGATAGATATAGATAGATATAGATTATATAGATAGATAGGTATAGATATAGACATAGACATAGACATAGACAGATATAGATATAGATAGTAGGTCTTGCTGAAAACAAAAAAGAAATAATAAAGTAAAATGACAATGTATCTACTCCTTTAAACAACATCAGTAGGAGTCACAAGTGCAAAATCAGAAATATGAAGGCTATTTAAGTACCATAGATTGATGCTGAAATGCACCAAATCTCTTCCAGTAATTTTGGAGAATACAAATAGTCTAAGCAGCTTAAAGTCCATCGTTATTTGAGGTACCTAAATAAGGCATGGGAACCTACAGTGGATTATGTAAAATTCAGAAGTGAAAAGACTGGTATTTTTAATATTAAAAAAATTCACCCATCTGCCATTTATTACTGTACACTCTCATTTTTATTATTGCCATCACTCTTTTGACTGTGCTGTTGAATTGTAGATAACAGTGGTTAGAAATAACATGAGAGATTGATGTAACATTATAAATACACACTGTTTTAGTTGTAGTGGACCACATCCTGGTTACCAGGCAGATGTTTGCTTTCTGCTAACACACAGTAAATGCATACCATCTAAGCCAAAATGGGGGTCACTTCCGATATTGCTTCCTCCAGTATCAGAAACTTCAAAGCAGCAAAGCCAGATCTGTGCCTGTAAGATTCCCCGCCAGTCTGCCTGAACTGTCTCTACCATCCCAAGGAGCACAGCAGGTTCTGCCTTGTACCCACTGCCCCACAAAGAGCCTGGGAGCTGCTCCACAGCACACGGAGCCCACAAGTAGACCCAGATGCTAAGATTTCAGTGTGCTCTTGGTGACATCTGAGACATGCTGGCATGTCATCCCCATGTTTAAGGGGATGCTGGAGCCTCCCTCTAAAAGCAATATGGTCACAGAGTCTATAACATGCCCCCATACTCCATCCCAAGAACAGCTGTTTTTGAGTAATTTTGACTGAAATAAAATTTACTTGAAGCTTGTGACAGCAAAATAGAAGGTACTGACTTCCCCTAATTCCCCTAACAGACCAGACAGGTCATTTTTCTGATGCTAAATATTAAAAGGCAGGATATAAACATAACAGCCAATGCTTTTCTCAAGTTTTATGTCAGACAGGTCTAAGGATTGCGCATGCAGTATTATTGCTTATGAAGACACTATAGTGATATAATATGAGTTAAACCCAAACATTTACATTTAGCTTTTTTATTTATTAAGGAAAATATTAATTTTAAAATAATATTTTTAATAAGAAAACTATTGTCAAGCACTTGATAAAATAAATCATCAAAATAATTAAGATGAATTCATATTCATGAATTCAAAATTAATTCAATGTGTTTCTAATAATATTTACAATAGTATTGATGTAGTAGATTAGTATTGATAATATATTAAATCAGAAGTAATGCATATAAAGGACAAGCTGAGAATGGCAACTTTTAATGCAAGTATATGTCTAGAGGAAGGTGTCCCTGCCCATAGCAGAGAGGACTGGAACTATGTGACCTTTAAAGTCCCTTCCAACCCAGGCCATCCTATGTTTTTAGGAAGGGATTAAATATTAAAATAAAGACTCTGATGACTAACATTAGTCACTTCCATGTCACTCCATAGGTAGCATTTCCCTCTCAATTTTTTTTTTCTGATATCTATGGCTAACTTGTTATGCTGTTCATGAAGCAAAACTTACTTGCAAAAAGGTAGAACACATATTTAGATTAATAAGCTGGGGTGACAACTAGATTTTTTTCTTCTACAGTTTAACTGCAGTGCATTACAGTAGCCAGGAGATATTACAGTTGTTCTATCTGTTCCCAAGGATTACACTTAGTGTTCCTGAAAAAGACATTGCACAAAAATATCTAAACCAAAAAATTTTATCTTACTCTTTGCTAGCAACTATCACTAATATCTTAAACATTTTTTTTCAAAAAACATATAACATGAAAAAAAGCAACAATAATATTTTCCCAAAATCCAGTATTTATTTGAAAGCAATTTCACACACCGTCTATAAGGTTGAGTATCTAACTATACAAGATCTGTACATTTGAGTGTAACAATTTTGTGTCTTAGTACATCATAGATTTGAAAGATAGCACCTAATACCTTGGAATAATGTGAAAGAAATAAGGGGTCATGTTCTCTAGTGCCAAGCTCTGTGCAGTTGGCGCATTATGCTGTCTTTTGGCAGAAGTGAACTGAGCCACTTGCATTTTGTTAACTGCAGCCATAGGAATTGTGCAGCTATTCCCCATTTATGTAACCTCAGGGGTTCTCAAGCATGACCCTTTATAGAGGTTTTATCAGTAACTGGTATTTCTATATCCTACTAGAAGGATCTAAAAAACCCAAATCTAAGAAGGCAAGTACAGATGGCACAGTATTCTATAGTCACTACATTAACAAGTCAGTCAGGTGCAAGACAGCTCTAGCCAGAAATTTTACTGAGGTGCTTTTAGCACTGTTTTAACCTAGTAATCTTGGGCACAGCACTTCACACTATGAGTTCAGAATTGCAGCACAGCCAGAAGTAACTCATATCTGCCTATTATAGACATGTAGACAAATTCTACCAAAAGCAGAACTCTCATGGAACTCATTTTTGATATTGCCACAGAGTCAAGGATCTTGCCAAATAGAAGTAATGTTGAGATGTAAAATATATATGATTGCAATATATATGATTGCAATTTTAATTTTAGTTCACATTTCATCATTATCACTAGAGGAAGAAAGAGGCTGAGTGCTCAAAAAACAAGTACTTCAATTCCTGGCTCAATTCTCTGCCATCAATTCCTTATGTGCTAGCCAGAATAAAATTTCACACCTCAGTCTCAAATGACAGATGAAAACTACAATGTAAATTATCAAAAAAAAAAAAAAATCTCTGTTCCACCAAATTTCTGTCAGATTATATAATAAATTAGGTCTAAACAAGAGAAAGTGTAATATCTAATATCCAACTTGGATGATGTACAGCCATGCCCTCAATCCAGACATGGAGACAAAACTGTCTCACCTGCTTTATTACAAACACTTCACATGTAAGAAACGGAAACATTCTACAAATCAAACAGAATGTATGCTGCCAGAGGTACCCTAAAAAACTCTGGTTTTTATATTCATATGAATCTATACACACAAATACATATTTGCACACACTATATATTACATATTACAGACTCTATAAATATACATCCACATATCAGCTATATAAAATTAGCATGAGGAATCCATACATTTCCTTTTCACTTTTCACAAAACTGTTGTGAGTTTAAGTAAAAATTAATATGACTATTGGTCTGGGGTTTTTTTTTATCATCCAATTTTCATGTTTAACATGAAGTACCTGCACTTAACAGCACTGGCCTTTTTCAATGAGAACCAAAGCAGTGTTACAGCACAGATTTTTCAGAAGTGAACTGTAGCCTAATACAAATAATATGCATAGAGTACACTCTCCCAGGACTAGTATTCTACTTCCAGAACAAGGGAGGCCTACTAATTCAGCTGACCTCCCATCCTGAGAGGTATTAGGACTCCTCCTCAAACTACTGAGTTTCAATCCTGGCATAACTCCAGTACTGCACTCGTTTCATAAACGTGCTTTCAGAGCCAAGACATCTGCGTACTTCAGTGACATGCATGTTATAAAAGGAGTGTTTATATCCAACTTCAGCATAATGTGAAAGTTTAGCAGCCACAAGACAGCTTTATACATTGACTGGACGTTACTTAAAGGCTTCATTGTACTTCCAATGACAGTACTCAGCAAAATAACTAGAACTCTATAAATTAATTACACTTTCTTCTAATAATTACTAAACTCTCCTAGGTTTATAAATAAGGTGGCCCAAGCATCAGGAAACATGGCAGGAAGCCCAATGACTGATTTAAAATTTATCCCTACTGACCAGTACTTCCCACTATCATTGTTCACTGCAGGAAACAAGAAAGTAAGCTTCGAATCGGCCAATATGCAGCACTGCAGCTGCTGAGCTGCACAGCTTTCTGAGTGTGCTCTGTCCCAAGAGCCAGTTCTCTGATGGGGTAATCCAGTGGAACTGAACTTCTTTCATGCCCATGAACCCTACTCTTAATCTGGCATTTCAAGTCTTCATTTCTGCCCCCTTACTGTTAGTCTTCCTACATATACCATTCACTCTGGAAAATTCAATGAATACTCAACTATTTTTCCAGTAGTTTGAAAGGAATGAAAAAACCCAGTAGTTTCAAATACCTGTCTAGCTCTTTCAGACATATGGACATACTACATAACTAGAGGAATTACTTGTCTTCCAAATAAAGATGAACACTCCACAAGCAACTTTTAAATGCATTATTACAATGTTTATAAAAAGCCACTGCTATGAGCTTATAGTGCAAATATGTTTTATCATCATTCACTGTCATCTGAATCTGCATGGAAAAGTTGCAACTGCTAACAGTGATACCTAGACAGATACCATATTGGAAAAAGAATGTATGAGTAAGGATGAAAGAAAACATCTGAAAAAAGCACCGTTTGTACCTAATCTTCCATGGAAGATGTTCCAACAGTCCTATAAAAACTGTGCTCACTCGTCTTGTTGCTTTCCTCTGAAGCTCTTGCTCTCATTTGCTAAAAATTTCCATTTTAGATTCTTAAATACACTATTTAACTCCATAGTGAAACGTGTAGGAGTGCCCCCTTAAATAAGTGAAGAATGGAGCGGTGTCAGGGCCTTAGTAATTTGACAGAGTAATCTACATAATCTTTGCTGACTATAAGTTATATATTTTAGCATTATCAATCATACCTCCCTACTCTTGCTTTTCCCTTAAAGCTTTTAAGGAGAGACCGTGACTTTGAGCCATTTTCAGTAATAAGAAGAAAAGCAGAAGCCTGCAGTACCAGTTTGGAAAGCTTTACAGATGCTTTATTTCCTCATAATAGCTGAAAAGCACATTCCTCTTTTCCCTTTCACTTTACAGATTCCCACTACTGCTTGCATCTTCCCATGACTTTCTATATACATACCCCACATTCCCTGTTTGGTGGTGTTTACGGTCCTCTGCATAAATTTCCTTTCACTGTACACACTCCCTTCTACTCCAGAATTAATATACATATCCAACATACCACATTCTATGGAAAAATATCTGAAGGGAAAAAACAAGCCTAATACAAATATTTAACACAAATTGGGATTTCATCACTTATCAGTAAACATGTGCTAAAAAATAATATTTTCATCATAATTCTTAGGAAAGTTTGCCAGCAAGCATCAAATAAAGTCTTTTTCTGATGCTTTACAAATTAATACAAATTTGGCAGGTCTCAATTTTTTTCCTCCTTGCTTCACTGATTGTCAGGCAAGATAGTAAACTTTTTCCAAAAACGATGCAATAAAATCTCCATCTTAAATGTGTAATTCAGCTCCATCTTAATGGCTCCTTAAAATGTTTTATGGCCTTTCTAGATATGTCCAGTACTAAGGCACGTGTAAATAAATTAAGAATTCTTGGAGAATACAATATCTAAATACAGTACACAAAGCTTCGTTTGTGAGGCTGGGGTCAATACTCAATACATTATGTTTTCTGAGACAGCTCTACTGCCTCCTTTTCATAAAGCCTTACTTGTAGAGGAGGGAAAAAATGCCTTTTCCTGTCGAAGAGCTCATCTGCTAGCACTGTAATGAATACGATATTTTTAACTACAAGATGAATGTAGTGTGAAATGAACACAGGTATCTATGATCCTCCCAGCTCTAACAGCAGTTGTGTTATGAATATTTAAATAAACATCTGGATTCCCTTTAGAATTTAGCTGGAAAGGGAATGCTATACTGAGAATAGTGAATGGAGAACAAGGATTCAGACATCTCTCTGATGCAAGAAATTGTTACATGGTTCCCCTCTCTCTAATGAATATAAAAACATACCTAAGTAACAGCTTGAAAAATACTATGAACAAGAAGTGCAAGTTTTAACATTTTCATTTTACAGAATACTTGGCAATTTAAAATCTTAATGCAAATCTATAATATTAAAACTTTCCAGTTGAATTTATGAAACCATTCCATTTTTGAGCCATTCAATTTTGTGGAGTTTGAGGTTTGAGATATCATACTATCAATATGAACAATACAAAATCATTTTAAACCCAAAAATATCAAGAATGGAAAATAACATTTCAAGTTCTTCATTTCAAAATGCTACCTTTCCAATTTCCTCCTTTAGTCTACAGACCAAAGGAAATACAAATCACTTTACATTTCTAGATGAACAAGAAATATTCACATATGCTCCATACAGAAGAAGTTTGAATAGAACATTCTAACAAATACAAATAATTGTGAAAGCATGGAAACTAGCTAATACTAATTAACAGGCCAATTTTAGTGGTTTGGCATTCTCTAATGAAAAAATAACCAGTCAAAAAAGCTAAAGAGCTCCAGAGAAGGGACAGTGTTCGCCAGAATAATGAATAATTCTGTATGTGTAGTAAAAGCATAAAAATGATGAATTAATATGGCAGAAAAAGGAAAGCAGGAAAAAAGCTTGAAAGAGATGTATCTGCAGTAGACATTCAGGGTGCCAATAAGAAGTGGTTCCTGGACATCTAGATTTGTAGGTGTTAAAAAACATCAAATTAAATAAAATTTTGGAAGAAAATACAATGAAAATAACATTACTTCCCATTTACACTCAAAATCATAAAACTGTAGAAGAAAATACAAATTAAAGTAATAACATTACTTCCAGTTTAAGCCCAAAATATTTCAGTATTCTTTTCAAATGACAGCCTATGCTATGAAATCACTGCCTTATGCATGCTTTCAATATTACAATAACCTTGAGGTGGAACAAGACATCCATTATGGTAGTAGCATTAGCTTTAAGAACAGTGAATGTGGAGTACAGTTTCTCCTACTATTTCAGCCATAAGGCTCTCTATAGTCAGTACATATCTGTACAGTCTCCAGTACATTTCAGTATACTTTTCAGTATACATTTCAGTACTTTAACTTCAAGAAAAAAAAACAAACATAAACCATAACAAACCCTCAGCAAAACTCAAGTACTCCCAAATTTCTTCATGGTCCACCTTAGCTCAATTCTTCTAGCAGTGCTCTACCACTGTTGGTTCAGTTAGGGATTTTAATAAATGTTAGTTAGGTTGGTTCTCTGTACCCCTATTTCCCCCTCACAATGGTCTGCTCCAAGCTGTCTACCATAGGAGCTCTTACATGTCCATCTTATAGCCACCCCCTGTTTATTCCTGAAAGTTCTGTGTCATTCACCCCATCCTTGCAATCCTATTTGTCCCAGAACCCTGTACCCACCTCTGTAACGTTCCCGTAGGTTGCCATGATCCACGTCACTCCCCTGTCACCTGTCCCCATTGGGCGAGGGGGCTTCCGCCCCTATCTGCCCACCCCCTATTTAACTCAATGCTTCCTTTGTTCAATCGCCATTTTGTCCACACATGCGACCTGGGAACACCACTCCAGCCACCGCAGCGGTCATGTGGGAAATAAACAGGTCTCAGCCACGCAGGACAAGGTGCGCCTTCTCTCATTCCTTTGCTTCCTCTCAGCGTACGGCTACGAAAGCTGCATTACCCACCCCGGAGCGCTCAGCCCTAGAGCCTCCGAGCACGTGGCAGCCTCGGTCTCACCAGAAGGCAGTGCCTAGCTGGGCGCCCCAGCTGCCCGAGACTGGAGCAAGAAGAACAAAAGCCACATACCACTTCCTTGTAATTTACTGAGAGTCCTACAAAGACTTTTTTGCACCTCTGCCACATTGGAAAACTGATGTTTGCCTTTCATTGAACATCATTCTTCATCTGTCTTCCTACTGCTTCTTACACACCCACAAGCTTGTAATGTGAAATTTGTGAAGACATGGAAAACTCCATTTTCTTATGCTCCAAGTTTACAACTTCACTACTAAAATCAATCAGCAGTTCAAATGGATGATAAAACAGGAATCACATGTGGATCACAAGCTACATTTGAAGGAATACTCAAAATTGCTAGAAGAGAGCATCCCATGAGCAAAACGATCTAAAACAGTCTATCACTGGATTTTTACATCTAGAGATGGAATGTCACAGATTAATCTGCCAATTTGTTATTTTTCCTAATGCTTACACAGCTCTAAGCCTCTGACTTTAGAACCTTTGACCAGAAAAGTGTAAGGATCAAAATTTAGCAAATCAACCTGGTAGAAATACTACTTTTGAAATGTACCAAAATACACAGTGAAATGTTGATGCCTAAAAAGTATTTGTTCCTGTTGCTGGATTTTTTTACACTTATTTAATTATTGGTGAGATGGTTGGTTTTTGTTCAATTGAAAAATCAAATATCTGGACAAAGGTCTCAGAGGATTATCAACTCTAACAAATTCATCAAAGCATTAAAAATGCAAATAGAGTATTTCAAACATTTATATGAAGCACAGTTTGCGAAAATTACACAAAAATAGTTTAAATAGGAGTTCATATCTAAAAAACTGAAAAAAGAAAAAAGTAAATGGAGAAAGAATTTCCTAAGATGACAGAAATTCTTCATTTTACTCAATAGGGTTAAAGATTGAGTCTCAGTGTCCTCTTACTAGACAATCACTTGGTAATAGCACTTACCATTTTTATTGCACTTTTAAGGCATGCATCATAGTACCATACTCTAAACTGTAGCAACTGAAGATTGTAAGAGCTATCATAGTAAAGCTGAAAAACCATTCAGATCTCCCAGTACCAGATGCCCCAGTATATTCACTGGGTCACATTGCCAACAGTGCAACTAATTACATGCGACACATAAATTGTAAACATCTAAGTGACAGAGACTGCATGCTGGACCTAATTATTTAGTTTTCTCAACTGCTATGTTATCAGTTTGAAGTAAGCAAGGAAAATCTGGCTCTAAGAATATTAAACTTGAAAGAAAGGGAAAACTGTTTACAGAACAAAGGCAGAATTATATGCTAGCTGTTAAATTCCCTTACTGTTATTTGGTATCTGCTAAAAGCAGATTGGTAAGGTTTGTATGCAATCAGTTTGTGTTGCCAATAAAGTTTGACCTTCCTGGAGGTAGGAATAATTGACATTTACCACCTGCCATATTTCTAAGTAATTTTTATCTAGCCTAATGCTGTGGCATATATTAATATATAAAATTACTTTAAAAGTTAAACACTAATTTTCAATGAGTAATACCTAAAAAACCTCATGTGCTGGACTTCATTTGAATTTTACATCTGCATCAATCCTGACTGGAGACCACAGCACATGAGGAGTCTGTGATCCAAACAATATTTCATTTGCAGAGGCCCAGGCCAGTGCTGTGCTGCATAGCCAGCGTGGTCTTCAGGAATTGTGTGGCACAAATGCCTTGGCCACTGGACACATGGAACCAATGCCTTGTGCAGAGGAGCCTGTTGGCAGCTCCACCTCCATACCAGCAATTGCATCACCTGCATGGCCTTGTCTTTACCTGAACATGCACAGCAAGGTCTTCCAAGAACATAATTCCATTTCTATTGTAGAAATTAAAAAGAATTGTTTGCTTGTTTTGCTAGATAATCCTTTAATGGCTGGAATGACCAAAAGAGAGAATCTTTTCCACAGAGAGTGTCTGCCCAGCACACTGCACATAGGTTGGAGGTGGTGCTGAGATTCCCAAAATCTGAAGGAATGCTTTTTACAGTGTGTGAACAGCATTGTGAATGATGCCTTATGGAGTGTGAGTGCCATTTTTTTTTGGGACCAGCAGCTTCCAGCACAAAGCATCACCTCGTGTCTATGCTGACTCTATATCTACTGCTGGCTCAGCACACTGCAGATGGCAAGACCATGGGACCCTGCCTGGAACTTTGCAGTAGCTCCTGCTACCCACCAAGGACTCAGAAAGCCAAATCCAGGAAAGCAGCTAATTGATGCTCTGTAGCTTTATGCTGGACCCTTTACAGAGGGCTTAAAGCACTGCCCTAGGAACTGAGATTCTAGGTCCCAACCCTCCTTACTTCCTATTAAGCTCCCTCGTCATCAGGATGAAAATACCCAGGAATGGCACCCACCAAAGCTGGACCCAAATGAAGTAGGGAATGCAAAATTTATACTGCCAGAAAATAAATTAATGCAAACTGCAAGACATATCTTATACGAAGAAAAAGAAATATCTTATAATCCACTGAGCTCTTTGGCCATGGCATATCCTACTCTGGTCAGACTAAATTCTTTCCCCATAACTGTGCTATTCAATGGAATGCATTCAGATATAACTACTATTATGAAAGTCAAATACCACACAAGTTATTACAAAAATCTTTTTTCCTCCTATGCTGGATAATATCAGGTACAGGGGGGAAGAAATACCCTGGGGAGTAGGTTTCACTGATTATTGAACCAGCCAGATTACTAAGCCTCTTCTCTGTTTTTTACTTGCAAACAGATTCATCTTATACTGTTTTAATTAGGATTTTGATTAATTACTAAAAATTCAGTTGTTATAATTGTCTGACATCATATATGAGCATGCTGCAATTAATGAATTATTTTAAGCAGTCTATTCAAGCATGTTTCTGAAAAACTGACTATAAACAGGTTGGGCAACAAAGCAAAGTCTATTCTACAAAAAATATGGTAAAAGCAAAGAAACACAAATATATAAGCTTTTACTGAAATACAAACTTACCCAGATTTTCTATATTAAATCTACTTAACATCTCACACACACAATTTTACTATAATTAAGACATGACAACACTGCTGTAAATAACTGAATTTTCTCTACTCATTTAAGCTCTGAAAGGTCAGTGTTTTAATAAGTTCCAGCATGCATATTTCCTTTTTAGAGAAACAGAAAAAGATCTGCAAATATAAGACAAGTGTCTTTCAGAACATCTAGAGCCTGTTAAAGAATGCTTGTCTAGTTATTCTCCAAAAGACAGAGCAAGTCTTTTCCTCAGCTTCAATAAAGACCATAGTACAATCCTGCCTCTTGGAATAAGCACTCATTTTTAACCAAAAATAATCACTCTCCCCATCATCACCATTTAAAAGAAAAACATTTGGCTTCTATTCCTTTAGTGTATTCTTCCTTGACTATTGAATATATTCCTTCTGTCCCTCAAGCTGTCTTTGTTTCATCTTATTTATTCCTTAAAATCTAGAGACACTTTTCCACCCTCATCTCATTTTTTTTCAGAACTGTGGGTCTGGTTGATTTGTGAGCTTCCAATTTCCCCAGCAGACCTCCCACTTTTGTTCAGGCTCTCCCTGTGTACAAAGATAAAAAATCCAATGAAATACAGTTTTACAGATGCCAACCATTTCTCCTCCATGATGTATCTACCTTAAAGCATGGGATTTTTTTTTTAAGTATTCATGCCAAGAAGAGATTGCTTCCTTGTTTATGCAGCTGTCTTAAAAATGAAAAAGGTTGAGGAAAAAAATTTGTCAAGCTTCTAATTTTATTTCCTTCTTATTCCACATCATAAGTATTTAGGAACTATAATATTTTTTAATTAATTATCATTCACCTGTCTAAAGCTTTCTATTTATTATGACCTAGATTCTCAGAAAAGTCTATGGAGAGGTCAATTTTTTTCAGAATAAAAAAAAACCCAAACCTTCACACCAGGCCCCAATCAGTCAGTCAATGAGCAGTTTATCATTGAATCTGATGCATGTTGGGCTGGGCCTATTGCACATGAAAAAAGTTCCTGTACTAAATGATAAAGAAATAAATATTAAAGATATAAACAAAATACTTCTTTTTTTTCACTAACATTAGGCAGACCTTCAGAAATCTTAACCATGATGAGCAGTTGGATTTGGAGCAGTTGGGTTTGGCACATATTTAAATCAGCTCTACACAGAACAATTTGCACTATCAAAATTGTACCCATAGGATCACACATGTGGACCAAAATGCCAGACTTTTTAATCTGAAGGCTGTTTTTAATTCTGCTCTTGCTATTTTTTCAATATGATGGGTTTAGTCATTTGGCTCTTCTAAAGGCATTGGCTACCATGAAAACAAAGACATAAACAAGAACAAAAATTAAACCAGTTCTGATATACTTTCTGCCTTTCACAATTTGGCTTTATAGGACTACAGTACAGTTACAATTCTCATTTCCTTGGAGGGAAGAAGGGAAACAAAGTCTGAGTGGTATCAATAAGGTGCTACAGTTCACTCTGTCTTGTCACTAAATGTGAAACAGGATCTCAACCACAGCAGAATTTGCTGTACAAAGACTTCATACAAGATTACCACTGCAGAATTCAGCATAATGTTGGCATTGCTAATGGGATGAAACTAGAACAGTATGAATAATACATAACATACACCAATCAATGTTACACTGTAAAAGGCTGATGGAAAATAAATACCGTTCATGAACACCAAGGAAGAACTTCCAAACACAAATATTTTATGATTATTCATTTATTATCTTTACTAGATGAAAAAAAATCAACCAAGTGACAAAATTGTAAAAGCAGCATAAATGTTGCTCTCTCTTTATCAAATATTTATTATTTCTTTGAAGCATGACTAGCTTCTGTACTTGCTGGGAATTCTTCCCCTCCCCCCTGCTTTCCTCCCAGTTATGACACACAAAACCTAAATGTCCAATCCTCCTTTAAATAATTTCTAGGCCTCCATAGATGATTTGGATTTAAAAACTAAGATGAAGTTTTATGTATAAAAACAATTTGCCTGCAAGTTATTTTGTCTGAAAGTTCCAAATTCTCTTCTTCTCTTCTGGGTCACCTTACCCATCTTTTACCCCAAGTACAATCCCTACTACACTTCTCTGGCCTTCAGTCTTCCTAAATTCATACTTTATTACCCAAAAGTAACAAGTTTCCACACATATGTACCTCTCTTGAACGAAGATCCATCTTTGTTAGTCTCACTAGCACTGGGAACTATAGGTACAAAGTGCTTTCCTACAAAATACCTTACTTCAAAATTGTCTGCACTCACCTCTCCCAGGGGCTTCACAAATCCATCCAAGTTCAGTTCTTCTTCTCTATTGCCCCACAACCTCAAGAACAATCAGACTCTGTGTAGATCATAAATACCCCCTGCTAGTTGCAGTGCTTGGAAAAGTCGAAAGAAGGCTGCAAAGGTTCTCATATCATGATAACAAAGACATCTCTGTATTTCAGGGCCTTGAAACTCTCCTTTTTTCCCTGCATGCAGTTCAGAAGCTACAGTCAGTCCAGGGGCATATAGTTTGTATCATCATTGAAGCAAAAAAACATGGGAACATCATATTCTCTTCAAATTATCATTCCACCTTCTATTTTCCTATCTCAAAAAAACCCAAACACTGAGCATATTCCTTGTAGACACTTTCTTAGAACATTCTTCACACTTGCTCAATTTTCAAAATCTTCATTTCACTTACAGAATATGGTTTTCAAATACTAAAGACTTCGTCATATATTAATTTCAGAACCAACCTACCAAATTCCATCATGATAATTATCAAGGGGTTATGATAATTACCAAGGGGTCATGATTATCCCAAAAACTCCTCAATACAGAAGGCTTTTATTACTATGTTCAGGCTCATTATATTATATTATATTATTGTTGTGGTTGTTATATCTTTTCAATGATACATGTACACTGGCCACCTGTAAACTTTGCAAGTTTTTCAAATTGTGATTTCATATCTACAAGTGGTCTTCTCAGCAGACTTCATGAAGCAACCAGAACCTGAAAATACAAATAAAAACTACCTACACAGAAAGTCCATTCTGCTGGCAGATAAAAAGACGAGCCTGCCAGAAGGCAAAGTCAGAGGCCAGCTCCTGAATGCAGTCAGTGCCAATTTAAAATATTCATTTTTATAGTATTAAAGCAATGCTTCTGTAAAACAAGGTGTTTTTTGTCTGCAAACACTTTATATCTTTCCTTCTTTCCAAATTCCAATCACTTAGAAAGTAAAAAATAAGTAAAAATCCATCAGTGTGAAAGTACCCTTTATGATACAAAAAGAAAAAGAAATATTGTATTAGACTGTACAATATTTGAGGCAATGATTGGTAATTTAAGTTTGGACTGCCCACAGAGAAAGGTTCCAACTTGAGTGTGGCCATAGTGTACTACCACAATAAAATGTTAAAAGATTACTGTAGGGCAGGCCTAAAATTAGTCATTGCCACATGTCCCACACTATTTGGAGAGAATTTTAAGCTTTTCTTTGTGAATCTTATGGCCTATTTGTTGACCAGTTTTCCTTTTGTTTACCAAAACTAACAATGTGCTTTGTAAAATTATTACTTTCACAGGAATAATGGCCATTCCAACAATCACATTTTCTCTCTAGTGAGTGATTCTTAAATATACTCCCCCTTGTCTTCTTGTAAATAAAATCTTTACAAAGCTAAGGCCAGAAAAATACCAGATGAGCTTTGCACCACTCTTTCTCTGTTAAGTTTTTTTGGTATGGGAAAGGTCAGTAACTAATTCCCTTCAGACTACAGACTGAGACAGATCCAAAAATTTAAACAAAAAACAGTACTAAAAGTCAATAAATGAACAAGATTCATCTGATTGTGTAACAGCTTTCCTAAATACCTCGATGTTCTTATCATTCTGGCCTTCATCCTTAACCAAGGCTAGTAGATCCATTAAATTCAAAACTTGGTTAGGATTTGGTGAACTGAAATGGCAAGATCTTCGGGGGAAAAAAAAGGAAAAACTTTTTTCTATGCTTGCAGAACATGCAATACACTGGATGCCTTGAGACTAACTGGAGTCTGTAGGTACCGGAAAAATTTAATTACTTCACACTGTATTGAACAACCTGGTCAGAAAGACGGGAATTTTCAAATTGAACAGAAACTTTTTTTTTTTTACTGCCATCAGACAGATCCAAAGTCACAGAAGAAGCAAATCATTCAGCACATCTCAGAGGCTGTTACCAACAGCTGCTAGAGCCAGAGGACATGGGATAACTAGAGAACTATTGGTTGAAGCAGACTGAAATGTTGGGATAGCCTCCTAAAAGCCCTGATCTGATTTCTTTCCAAACATCCCTACTCCTTCAGCATGGCAACATCAGTTTACCCACATGTTACTTCTCCCACTGTGCCCTAGGGAATTGTCCTCATCTGACCAGTGAGGAGTACAGGGGAAGGACTGGTGCAACAAACCCTGCACTTCTACTGGGCAAAGGTGTCAGGTAAGGGCCACTGGTGGCAAGAGGGGAAAGGGACCTGCTGATGGATAGGAGGCAGGCTGTGGGGTGATGGGTCATCAGTGCCCACAAATGACTGGATGGGGATCCCAGCAGACTCACTCATCCTCAGTCTCTCACATGACCTGCTCATGTTGATTAACGAGCTGAGAATGAACTCTCTGGGAACAGTTCCCACTTTAACTTTGGCAGTGGAAGGCATTTTGAAACCCAGGATCAGAAGGACCAGGGGGATCAGGCTGTAACCCAAACAGTGAAAACATAAGCCTGCTTACAGCTCTAAATCCAGATTCTGACATGGGAACAATACTAGAGAGTATTAGTAAAAAACTATGGCTTGATTCAAATTATATGAATTTTAGCAGGCAGATTAAAGAAAACCACATTCCTTTGAGATTTCTTAACAAATATTTTATACATACATTTTAATTTTCAATTCTTGAATATACATACTTAGCTAAGAAAATACTGAATATATGTTGCTCTTAGACTTATCAACATGTTTTCAGGCTTAATTTCTTATTTTCTCTTTCTGAAAACTACTACTGGGTCCAGTGTTATAAAAAAAGATACTTTTAGGTGGTGTTTTCATGTCTATATTGCTGCTATCCAGCAAAGTTTTGCCTACGTGAAGAAAAAGCATACTTAAGTGAGTTTAGACATGCAGACACATAGGGAACATGCAAGAATCCTTTGGCATCATGGGGAATTTCCCCTCAAGGAATTCTGGAATTCTGGAATTCCAGAATTCTGGAATTCTGGAATTCTGGGGAATTTCTGGAAGATTGACTCAAATTGCATGTATTATCCAGATAATTCTATGTGCATGCTACTCTTACTTACATTTTGGAGGGTCACAGCAACTATATAATCTGGTCGTAACGGGGCCAATTAAATTAAGACTTTAAAAGGTTAAAGAAAAATGTTTGCATGTTATGGTGAAACAAAGGCCAAAACCACTAGACTTGCAAACTTCGAAGCAATTATGCTGGTAAAAAAAAAAAAAAAAAAAACCCAAACACCAAAAACCACCAAAGAAACAAATATTTGTGGCTAAAATTATAAAAGACAGGGGAGGCCAGTAGCTTAAGTGTAGGGAAGAAGACAAGAAACCTGAATTGTAGTTTCAACTCTTCCATCAGATTGCGGTCTGGCCTCAGATGAAGTACTAACCAGTAGCATTTAGCTACCTACTGTTCAAAGTTCTGCTTCGGTTTATCAGGAATGCTTGACAGACCTTAGAATTTACCTAATTATATATTAACACTTCTTCAATGATTATTTTCCTAATAAATTCTATCAATGTTTCAGAAAGAAAAAATAGCTGAAAAAACTTAACTAGACTGCAATCTTCTTATACATTTCCTCCAAAATTCGGTATTTTATGTATGATGAGCCCCCTTTTTTTTTTTACAACATACCAGCTCTTGACAGGAAAGTGAAACATATTTACAATATTTGTCTTTTGCTGCACTCTGCTGGAACAATCCATTTTTCCACTAAAAGTAAATCTGTTCCATACATGATGCAAAAGTTAATAAAAGAGAGAGGCAAAAAAATTGGGCAATTTATTTATTGCAAAAAGTGTACTCTTTTGAAGCATATATATTGTCAAACCAGAATCTAGACATTTAAAGCCATATTTAGTTGGCCTAATAAAGTGGCCTATTTTTAATGGTAGAGCATCTAAAACACTCCTAGACAGAACAGAAATAAAGAGGGCTCCCCAAGTTCAGAATAAAACCACAATAAATTAAGTGCCCCAATAAGACACAGAAAAGCCTCTTGAAAAAGAGATTGGAAGAGCATGGATTTGCAAATGCATCATTTTACCTATCCTTCACCTGATATATATGCTATTCTGTAACAGCAATATATGCACAGACACCTAGCCCCCTCCATTTGATCCACAATCAAAATACAAAAAAAAAAATTAAGAGAGGTTATCACAATGTTCAGAGAAAATGAGACAAGACTTTGACTCTCTTTTAAAAAGAAGCTGCAATTTCTTTGATGAAGTGTTACAATTCAGTCACATTTGCTTCAATTTTAAAAAATGAACAAACTTACCTGGGCTAGAGAACAGACCCCAGCTTGCGCTAACAGTCAGAGCTATTAACTCCCATGATAATTCATTCTGGCTGAGGATCTGCTCCAGAACCACCAAAACATGCTACACAAATTAAATGTGACCTCCTACTAGAAAAATGCACCTGTGATCAAAACAAAGTGTTCTGATTTTTTTCTTTCCTTCCCTCCCTCTCTCCCCTCCCCTCTCTCCAGAGAGTAAAAACTCCTTTGCAGTGGCCATTAACTTCCAAAAAAAGAAAAAAAAAAAAGGGAAGTAAATATCACAGATTCAACTGAACAGGCATATTTCTGCAGTCTTCCGAGGGCAATGAGGAAAAAAGCCTTCACTCTTAGACCTGTCTTGGCTGCTGCAAACACAGAGATTGGCACCAGTCCCCAAACACAAAGTATGCTTTTAAATTTTACTAACACCTGCTAAAATTGTATCTTGGCATTTTTGATAGTAAAGAAAATTAAGGAATGACCCTTCTTAATGCATTGTAATCCACATAAATCTCAAAAACTCTTCTAAAAGAAGAGTTTCCACAGAACTTTTTTTAGTGTTGCGAAAATAAATAAATAAACAAATAAATAAAAAAAAATAAAAAACAGGGCCGCTTAGGCAGTCATTGCCTTTACAGATTGACTTGCTAAATCCAAACCCAAGAATAAATACAGACAATAAGCAACAAATCACTCAAACCTTTGCATGAATAGTAAAGTAGTGGTTTCAGAGCTTATGGATACAGAATGCATAAACACTGGCATAAAAAAGCAACACACAAAAAGAAGTTTTCAGAGAAACTATCTACTTCAAAGGTTGAAGTACTTAGCCTAGAATTGCACAGGGCAACCAGTTTCCCTGTAAATGCATTGTTAGTATTCCCCCATTTAACTTTTTTTTGAGAAAAAGTTTAATACATTCCAGGAATTAAAACTGATTTTTACAGGAACAAAAGTATACACTAGAGGACAAATGTTTATCTGTTCCATAAGTGGGTTTCCCACGGAATCAAAAACACATGAACAAGATGAAGATTCGCATCACTGTGTTTTCTCCCTTTGCCCCTGTTGCCTTTGTTAAAAATAAAGTCAGTGGTATTACATAACCATGCCAGTCTGGAATGTTTTTAACCTGTAATGCAAGAAAATATATGGGAAGAATGGGTGAAAGAAGACACTGGCTTTCAAAAGACACTGGCTTTTTGGAGACACTGCCTTCCAAAAGCAAATGGACAGCGCAGATAAGAATTTAATAACTAGATAAGGAGAGCAGTAGTTACGTACTGGGTAGGAATCAAGTCAGATAGACAAATCTGTTGTAAATGAGCTTCCACTACTGTGGATCTTGAGGACAAACAAAAAAAAAGACAAAAAAAAAAGTAGAATAGGAAATTAAAGAGTATACCTTTGCATATGACAGGAAGTTTAACATTATGGAATTCTAACTGATTGCATATGGTTTTATACTAATTAAAAAATAGCAAAAGACAAAGCAATAAAAAGAGCAAAAAATACAATCTAGTGGATGTGAAAAAAATACTGAAGATTAAGTCATCCTGCAAGCTGTTAATAACTTTTGCAGTATAATTTCTGCATACAATTAAAAGACCAAAGAGAAGTGATCTTTAAATTTGTCAGAAAAGACAACTCATCAGATGTTTTAATGAATATCACTCCTTGTGATTCTGATCAAACAAAACAGCCTTCCTCCCAAAAGGAGATAAAAATCTGAAATATAGCTATTAGTAGCCAACAAGTAATCTGCTTTATATTTGCTTCCATAATAAAAACAAAAATTTACTGTATCAGATTCTTATAAAAGCTAAAAGGAATAAAACTAGAAGACATAGACCATGTCAAAACACAACAGTCCTTTTCAAAATACTTATTTTAAGACAGACTTTCAATTACCTATTGAAATGCAACAGAGAGCTATTGAAATGTTCATTAAGGAGAAATGAAAAAATAAGAAAAATTCAAAGAAGTTAAAACACATGAAGCATGTAATTTTCTCAAAACTCTGTAATTTTCTAAAAACTCCGAAATCCTAAACACATTACAACCAAGGCAAGGGCTACTGTTTTCTTTAACATGACAAATCTATTTAGCTAGCAAATATTTAACCAGTAGCTAGAGGTTGCTCTTTAAGTACTAAATAATGAGATGTAATTAAGGTAGCAAAGGCAAAAGGTTACTAATTTAGAGCATTTCTATGGAGTAGTGTTTAAATTATAGGTTTTATACAAAACGCATGGGCCAGTGCACAAGAAAAAAAATCCAATTTTAACGGAATGCAGAACAAATTAACATTTTAACATTATAATACTACTCAATTGTATAATGGGATTTTGCTAAGTGTCACAGAACAGAAAATAAAAGTAACACTCCAAGGTATGCTTGTTAACCTCTTCAAGCTAAATATATTACAAGCCTACTGACAGCAGTAAATAGACTCATTGTAACATGAAAGACTCTGAATTCAAAGGCCTTTAATAGGTGTTGCTTTTTCTAAGTACACTAGCCTTAAGAATATAAACAATGAACAAGATAAAAATTATGTTATCCATTCCAAATACTTTCAAATTTCCTAAAGGGAAATGGAATGATTCCTTTAAAAATACCATTTTTTAAAAATCCAGTTCCTGTGATATATAATGTCTTTTTCCATACTCCTCCTTCCCATATTCCAGGAATTTAACTGGCAAGTATAGCCTTCAGCAGCCATACATACAGTTCTCTAGGCTCACCAAAAGGCTTTCTGGAAAAAGAAGGATTACAGTTGTTATGGTCAAATTCTGTCAGCTCAACATTTCAGGGTCCTTGTTGTCCATCCAACAAGAAATTCAAGCAAACACATATTTTAAGATATCTAAATAGCACTAAGTCTTCATCCAAAACAAATTGCTAATATTAAACCAAGAAATTGGCATCCACAAAACTTTGTCAAAGAACTCAAGGCAAGCAGAATGGGCAGAACATTCTATTTAATAAAAGCCTGAAAATATTATGTCTTTAGTTATGATAGTCATCACTACTGTCTTCTTCATTCCTGACTTCTGAACCCCACAGTTCATTATGCCAAATTTTCCTTCGTTAACCGACTTTCCCCTTTTCATACTGGTTTAAACTATCCACAACAGAATAATTATAGGCTTTACAATGTAGAAATACTTACTCTGTAGAAGTTAGTAGTTAAGCAAAACTGAGATATAAAATAGACCTGTTGAGATGCCAACTGGCAGGAAGAAATGGAGAAGAAAGTTCTTTTCTCTTTTGTTTTTGTCAGTTTACAGATTTAACCAACAGTTTAGCTCCAATATAAACTGTACCTTTTATTAAAATGATCTAAACTGGGAGAATGACCACACAAGTTACATTTTTCCACAGAAAGGTAGTGGCTAAAGCAGCAGCTCTGAGCTGAGTGCAAGGGACACATACACAAGGAAACAGATTTTTATTTTTTATTGATAAATCACCTCTACTATTTTTGAATTTGTTTTTTCTTCAGGAATCCACAGTCTACTGCTATACTGCCTCTAGTAAGTAATACCACACATATTCTTCACTGAGCTGAACAGGAGTGTGCAGAGCAAGGGACTGATAATGTGAGGTCTTATTTCTACCTCTGACATTGGTCTGTACAAGTCATCTTGGACCAGCCAACACCAGTGACTAAATCAAATTTCACACCTCCAAGACTACCCAAGATAACAGAATAGTAATTTAGATACTCATTTTCTATATGGTAATGGAAGTAAGTAGTTGTACAGACTGATGTAAAACATTTTTAGCTTAAGTCTGCAGACAAAATAGCTTAGTGTTGCTGGGTTTACAGTACAGCTACAACCAAATCCACTTCAATACCCAACTGATACCAAGATCTGCAAGCATTAGATGAGTAAATAATTTAGTTAATTTGGCCATCAAATACTTATTTTCCGTGTGGTTTTTGATTTTGTTTTGGGGCGAGGGAGACCATTTTGTTTGGTTTTAAATCTGATGTTTGCATAAAATGCTATTGAATTACATGAATTACGTGGTTCTCCCCCTTAGTATTTATTGTTGGTATAATGAATGTATAACCAGGCATTTCACTGAATCCAAGTATGAAAGTCTGTGAAATATTTACTCAGTGAATTTGAAACCAACATATAGTTGACATCCATCCACAACGCAGTGTCAGGGCTCACCCCCAGATTGGGGTGACCCTGAAAGATGGAAAAGTCTCTCCTCCAACTGGTGCCTTCAAAGAAAGACTCAGTAGTCTTCAGTCATTCCGTCTCAAGGTAGTTTATTGTATGTTATCTAAAAGATTTTCTTCCTGAACTGCTGCAGTCCGTTCAACAGTCAGGAAAGGGCACACTCCGACACCCAGGGGGCTGGTGCCTTCTTTTATATCATACATTACATGTTAAGTGTTTCTGGTTTTTCCCCAATGCCCATCACCTATATTGAATAGTGACTTTCTACTCTAAACCAATCTGTGAGTGCCAACATCACCAAGAACATGGAGGTTAGGAAGAAGAAGGAAAAAGAACAGGGCACACCCAAGTCCCTCCATCTTAGAACTACTGACCCCCATGTACAAAACTCAGACCCCTCTGTACAAGGCCTAAACCCCCCCTGTACAGCACTCAAAAATTCTTCCTTTCACTTTGTGACTACTTCTACTATAATGTCTAAACTTTTGTGATTTTTTGTTCTTCCTGCAAGGTTGGTAAATTGTTCCATGGGTCAGATTCAAAGCCACAGGGGTTTCTGGCTGCATGCCAGGGTCTCAAATGCTTCTGACCTGGGCCTGGAACATCTAAGAGTGTCCAAGGGACATTCTGGGTTCCGACAATGCAAAACTGTCATCTACTGTATTTCTAAGAAATCAGTACAGTTCTCTTGACCTTACAGCAGAAAATTATCTAGTTCAATGTTATTTCAGCTATCTGAAGGCACTGCACCCATGTACACACTGGTAAAACAAGTACAGTAGCCACCCAAAGGCAAATTATTAAAATTATGTCCCAAGCCACCAAAAATGCTCATAGAATGCAGAAATGAACCAAAATTAATAATCATGTAATAGTCACTTAATTCATCATAGCTGGACTATTCAATTAAAATGAGAAATTTCACTAAGATCATGTATAGAAACTCCCAAAGTAAACGCTGTGACTTCTACCAGAGATGCTCAGTAGTTCTTAGCTATATAATTTTTTATGCCGCAAATGCTTCCATACTAAAAAAATTACAGGGCTGATACACAAACCTTTCTAGGGAGCATGAAATAAGAGTGTTTCCCTCCTTCCATTAAGATGGTATCAATTTTTTTATTCAAGTTTTGATTACACTACTGCATAGCACTTCCTCCCTTGCCTATAGAATACACTTCTCCCAATGAAAGAGACTGTCAATTATTTAAACTTCAACAGGGGTATCCAATAATCCAGATTATCTGATATGACATTTATTTCAAAGAAATAAAACTTATCAGTATTCCTTTCTTTGGGGAGTTGTAGCCAACCGCTTCCATTTTCACTCATTCAAATGCACACAGGCTCTTTCAGTCCCTACAGAAAGCCCTCATATATGGTCTGATGACCTCATATTAGGCTGAGGATACAAGATCTACCATTACAAGGGAATATTATTTCTTCCCTTTCAAAAAGTCATAAGCCAATGAAACAAATGTCACAGAAAGTGCCAGAGAATGTTTACATCACAAGAAGTGACAGAAGTCACTTCTTACATTGCCTTTATACACCAGAGGGTACAATCTGCCCATGCCTCTGAGGACTGAACCAAAAGCCGGGGAATCCTTCAAGAGGTCACAATGGTGCTACAGGTCTAAAGTGGGAACCCCACCCCAAGAGGAGTGGGGGGAAAAAATAATAAAAATCACACCTCTGGTCCTTTACTGATTTGAATGGAGCAGTGGGTGTTCAAAGCTGGCTATTCACAGGTTCAAGTGGAGTAATTCAGTAGATGGGGTTGTAGGACACAGCACAGTGTAGCTGGAACCCTCCTATGCGGAAAATATGACAGACCAGACTGAATGCAGTCCAACAGACTCAAGTTGAGGCACTCTCTGCCATATCTACCCACACAAGAACATTTTACTGCAAATCTCTTTCTCTTGTGATGGCTGTGCTGTTTCCTGCTTTTACATGCATCTAATTCCGTCCACAAAAAAAAAAACCCTCACTGATAACGTGAACAATTTACCTATTTGTCCCACAAACTGACTAATCTGTCAGAAGACTGTCCCACACTGAAGTAAGTAATTGCTACCACAGACCAAAATACAGAAGACTTTTGCCAGTAATCCTAATATATGCTTCCCAAGAACAGCTAATTACTTTCAGACCTTCTTTTGGAATACATCTTCTAATAAAAAGTGGCTTTGATGATATTGTAAGTATTCCACTGTTAAATTTAAATAAGTCTTAAGGAAATAGAAACATAACACTATTTGAACACCAGTAAAATTGAGAATTTTAATTATATGTAATAGCCAACAAGCTGCTTCTAGTGGCTATGAAAAAACTACATTTAGCAGAAACAGCAATAAAACAAGAGAAGTTAAATATAACTCCTCCAAGGAACACCATATTTATTCAAGCCAAAAAGAGCTAATTTATACTATGGGTGTAGCTCTCACTGACATTATCTGGGGAAAATGACTATTACAGGAGAGAGTGTGATATATAGCCTTTGAGTCATGCATGATAAACCCTAATGGTTTTGCTTTGAGGTAAAAGTCCTTACTAATCAAGTAATGAATCATTCCCAAAATGTCAAGTTGCTGAGGCCTTGTGTGTCAGAAGTGCCACTGGCTGGAGAATACTCAATCATTAATGATCACTTTTGAGATTTTTATCAACTGATTAATAAGCAAGGAAAAGAGTTAAGGGGCTTGAAGAAAGAGTTAATGGACCTTTAATGACATTCCCTGTGTTTTAGTGAACAGAACATATTGAGTTTTATTTGTCACCGACTACAAACCACCAATGATCCAAGTGCTCCACACATTGCAAGTGTTAAAATATTGCGAGGAACAGTACTTTGCCTTTCAAAACATTAGAAAATTGTAGTTACTTAAAAAAATTGTAACAAACAATATATATCCAAAAAAAAATGTAACAAACAAATACTTGGTATTACACCTAACAGTGTAGTAAATTACAGATTAGAAAATATGAGACTGGCTTCCTAATCAGTAGATGAAAAAGAGATAAGTAGAAAAATTAGGAGATTCTGTTTTTTTCTGCAGTATTTTAGGTGCAGGACCTGTTAGTACCAACTATCATAGAAGCAGAAATCTGGATTTTATATAGACAATACTAAAAAGACACCCAGGAGAAACTCTGAGGACTAAAGTCAAGATATGATGAATTATGAGTAGTTACAGATATGTATGTGCACATGTACACGAACACTGACATCTAAGGAGGGCAAAGGCATTTGCCTTCAATATATTTTCCATCTTTGTATTGAAATCATTATGGAAATATCAAAAGAAATGACAATAATTAACAGTCTGAAACCACCAAGAATCACTAACTTAGAGTATTTCCAGCTCCCTTGAACAAAAAAATCTGTCTAGCCAGAAGTCAGCTCAATCATGTGAGTCTCCAACCAAGAACCAGAAATGACAGACTCAAAAATCAAATGTAAGGCTGTCATTTGATTGCTGGGGGAATCTTATTCTGAGAACAGAGAAAAATGGGAAACAAAGAAAATGGGAAGCAAAGAGGGGAGAAAGGAAGCACAAACATTGCAACAAGATCCAAATCTCCTGCTGAACAGATGAAATTAACTTTGGACCTTCCAATTGGAGCAGCTTTCTTTTCCACACACCTGTATATATTTTTCATTATAACAAGAAAATTCATGCACACATGCATATTTAAAAATTCCTTCACAGAGTTATAAAGTACCTCAAGTGTCAAATACACATTCTTTCAGGGGGAATTCAGCGCTAGGAACTGGACAAAGCCTAACGAGTTGTCACCAGTTTGAGTTAATTGGATTCCAGAAAACTCTGAGCAGGGGACATACAAGATCAAACCTAGAGCATATACCTAGAAACCAAAAGACAGAGCACCAGAAGTACTGCTTGGTACAACCCCCAACAGCACAGCAAAAGACTAAAACAGAGCTGCAGAGAATGTAGCAGACAGTCATAGAATTGTTCCACACCAGCTGAAAGGAGATAGAGAACCATCCCCACCTGGGAGCCACATAGCTACATCAGTGCAGTACTATGGGAAGGCATATTAGTACACCTTTTTGTTTGACTTTGACACAGATGTAAAGCCTCCAGATGGCCTCACATTCACATCTATCTGATGCTGAACACAGGTGAATCAGATGCGTGACAATACCCCCAGCAAAAGGCAAGCCCTTAGACATTGGGCCAGAACCCCATGTCTTATAACAGGCTCTCAGGAAAAATGAGGACTTAAATCAGCCAATGATCTGTTCTGAAAATGATCACAAGTGTTCCAAAAGGAGGACAAAGTATGCTAACCTTTAGATAGTTTTAAACTGTTAATTGTTTTTTTATATGAAGCACTACATTTCAGAGATTCGGAATCAAGTAGTTCTTTCAATCCTGTAATGATTTACACCCAAAACTAACTTTGCCTTATAGTGCCAAATACTCTAAAATGGACAAGAACCAGCACACAGTATTTAAATACATAAAATATTGCTTGACAAGGTTGCAACACTCTTGCTTAATCACAAACCACAACAAAAGAGAGACATAACATGCATGATCAGTAACACACTGGGCTAAAAATTCTTCATAACTGTCTGGTTAAGTAAGATGTGTTCAGAGGGATTCTAAGTTCCTTTAAGTTCTGTCCAAAATTTAGTTTAATTACACATTCTGCTGAAATCTCAAGAAACATAAATATTTAGTGCACTTCCCTTAGCCTTCCAAGTTTGCTCATGGATGAAAAAGATTTTCTTTTTCTTCATACATTTAGTTTGCAAAGTTTGTTGTATCACAGCTTTCTTTTTTTGGAGGCTTTTATTAAAAAAAAAAAAATCAGTTAACTGTTTAACATGAGCTGCATGTTTTTTAGGCTGCAGATCTGATCTTACATGCTTTAATTGTGTGCTGCTCTAAATATTTTTCTTTCTTTGAGAAAAAGAAAATGAAGGTAGCTTTCGATTTGATTACCAAAATATCAACTTTTAAGACCAGACACCAGAATAGATCCTGTCATGTAGTACAGCTACTCAGAGTCATTCTGAAGATGACATGGGACTTAAGAGTTCCAAGAGGATCAAGGGCCAGTCCTAAGTTTTGGCAGCTGGCATTATTAGTGCAGTTGCTTAAACTTCATTTCAAAAACATGAGATAGTACATCCTTCTGTTTAAATTAGGCTATGTCAAAGAAACAGCTGTGTAACGAAGTTCACAAAGTTCTGAGAATATATGCACCTTTCTTCAAGACTTCCATATGAAAGAGAAAAGACAACTCCTGTGATGTTACTAATTAAAAGAACCAGTGCATTCATTTAGACACATCTGGCTTCTAAATCCTTTGCAAAAAGGCATTTGTTTCTTCAGAAGTCTCTACTGAATGCTCCAAGCTGCCCAACTGCCAGGGCTGTATATGAGGGGACAGCTCACATCTCAGACCTCAAGGAAAAGGGCTACCTTTATATGTGGATAAAGCTTTCTCAGTAACAGGCAACAAATTCCTATACAGTTTACTGCCATCTAAGCAATTAAAATGGATCCTCCTGATGGAATTGCCTTCTTTAGTCTAAATGAGGAATTATGTTGTCTCTACCAGGAAGCAATTGTGTTTGCTGTCGACTTTTAACAGACTGATGGCAAAAAACTACACTTACTTCCCAGAAGGAAGAACACATGAGGGAAGTCACACTGAAAAACAAATCCATAGGAATCGTGTTATTCCTACTACCTTAAAAGAAAAACCTATAAGCACTTCTTGAAATCAGAAAGACTATTTGTTTCTTAGGTGAAAAATTCCTATGTGCATTTATCTCTTCAAGATGCAATTCACACACAGAACTTACAAGATGCAAGACCAAAATAAGATAAATACAAACTGTGTACTAAACACAGCAGAGTAAACTGGACAGTTTCTAATTGTTTACTGAGTAGGATCAGGAAGTCACATTGCAAATCACCTTATTACTACTTACAGCCAACTATTTAAGAAAGACAGGCTATTGAATACTAAAATAAATAATATGAACACAGAGGAATAGCTGAATAAAGGAAGCATATTTTCAGTATCAGTTAGTTCTGGTTAGAAAAATGTTTTAAATCCTTCCACTTAATGGAAGTTGGTCTCAAATTTACAAAGTACCTGAAGGAAAAGCTAAAATGTATAACTGATCTTAAAACAAAGACCCAATTTGGAAAATATGTAGTTCTTAATTCTAGATGTCTAAGGTTATGGAACTGTGCTGGCCATTTATGTCAGATTTGTTCTGTCAGTCCATTCCTAGAAACTGTCATTTCCAATGACCACACAAAATTTTAACATGAAGAGCCAGAAATAATTCAGTTCCTCTATATGTGATTTTTAAATTTTATTTTAATAAGCTGAATGGGAGGGGAGAAACACTATTTAACTGTTTCTACTGAGACAGAGGGCATCATCCCTCTCGTCTGAATAGGTGGCTACTGCCAGTCAGCACTAATTCTGGCTTGACAGTGCACAAATAAGCAACTGCCAGAGGGAGACTGGGGCAAAGGGTAAAAGATAAGATCTCATCATTAAAGCACAAGGAAGTCAGTGGTTTTACAGGATGGGGATGAAGAGACCTCAGAACACAGGGAAACCTGAGGTACTGCACAATACTGCCATCAAAGAATAGGAAGAGAACTATACTATATATGTTAGAAGTGTGAGGATACAGGGAAAATCATGATTTTCCTTTTTTTTCTGACTTTTTTTTTAATACTAACAGAAGCAATGCAAGGTATAAGAGATTTCTTTGTAATTACATTCTTTTCTGTAAACTGGAACTGCTCAGTCTTGTCTCAGATTCATGTTTTAAGTATTTAAAAGTGGCTAAAGAACAGTCAGTGCCCTGGGAGAACTCCACCCCATATTTAAAATTCATCCTCCTCCTTCCCTAAAAGAATGTAACTGTGGTAGGCTTCCAAACAGGGTTAAACACAGCTTACAGCTAAATATTGCTTATATTGAGCAGGATAAAATCCATGTGCATTGAAATAAGAAATTGAAGCATCTCATTTTTATGACATTTATTAATTCCAGCTTGTACCTGGAAATCCAAGTAATGTTTGCCAAGAGTCAATGCATGAAAATTATGATTTCAGGGTAAGAACCTACAGCTACTGCCAAACTATGAATATTTTTTCTATTATGACAGAAAACACATTATAGACATAAAATATTATTAAACTGCACTTTCAAGCAATAACATGTCTCTAGTAGGGGAGCATTATACAAAGTACATGCTGTTTACAACAGCTACCATAAAATGTGCTACAATCTCATTTCATATTTGAAATCCTTTAAACTACAAAACATATATGGAATCTCAACTACCATTCAATGGCTTTTAAATATATCTTATTAAAATTCTTTCCTAGAGCAAGTGTCAGCAGCATGTCCAAGTGCACTGCTATTTTTTTTAGCAGATCAAGAATTTCATGGGTATATAAATAGCAACTATTTTTAATTTATTTTTTCAATTATTTTCATTGATTTTTTTCTATTTTCACCTTCCTATAAATCCTCCTTAAAGATCATAAGAATAACATTTCCTATTCCAAATGTACAAGACTACTATGTACATAACAGCTTTCCTTTTCCTTCCAGAATGGAACACTTGATATCACTATTTGTTAACTGTTGTTAACACTCACTTGAACCTATTCAGATCTAAAATATTACTTCAGAAAGTCAGATTCTAGAAGAAAATGTAAACAGGACTATAAAACTAAAAGCAAGCTTTTCTTCATTGCACACACTGATGCCTGCTTACACATTTCATTACTGTCAAGATGGAAAGTAAAGCTAAAGTTTCCTTTTAATAGAACAATCAGCAATTTATTGGGGCACTACATATGGCCTGCCTTGTTGGTAATGTACAAGGATTAATGCAAAAAATTACTTCATAAATAGAAACGCTTTTTACCAGGGATTGAAATGCAGCTTGATTAATTTTCTCCAGTTTGACATCTATAACTTTGGCATGGTACATTGACCTATCTATCACACAAGCACAACTGTTACTTGAAGCTGAAAATCTGAAAATTAACATTTACTATCTACTTTAGTTGTAAAATTTGATTCAGTTCAGAAATTCATAACAATCTGCAGGTGGGCAAAGAAACCATACAGAACCTGTTTAAAGTAGGTATTTATCACACCTAGGCAATGAAAATACATGAGTTGAATATTCATTATTTGATTGGTATTTTTAAAGTTTTTCATAAAAAGGTTATTCATCTGCAAAGAAATGCAGGCAGCAATACAAGGCATCTTTATATCTCTGTGGATTTGCAGAGACTATAACACTAAAGCTTCAATTTAAAAAAAAAAAATCCTACGCTAAGAATGTAATTCATATAGTGCCCGAGTCCTGCAGATTCTGTGTTAAAAAGATTAATAAAATCACACACTCACTAACTGTAAAGCCCTTTCTGCTCTAGATGAAAAGGTTTGGAATACACTATAAAACCAAAATACAGACATTTCCCTTCTGAGTACAAAACACAATGTGAGAAGTAACAAAGCCTTACTTTGCTTTGCACATAACAATTACTTTAGTGGAAAATGAGAGAATAAAACAAGGTAATTTTTGCTTTTCTCATTATAAAAATATTTAACATAGGAGAGGATATGAAATTCTCAGACGATTATAAGAAAAGGCATATTTATTTCAATGTCAAAAAGCTACATGCCTAAAAGAATTTCTGGAGTGAGACTTCATACTGTTCATATTTAAACAGCCTCATTATTCCTTTTCGGAAAACACATTTATCATATTTTGAATACCTCAACTACTTGCATTAGACATACTTGTTCAAATAAAGACAGAATATGATACTGAATTAAAGAAAACAAGGTCTTTTCTAATACAAAAATGCAACATTGAGCAATTTCACTTCATCCCCAGAGAAGAGTCAATATTAAATCCTACCACAGCTCTCACTTTCAAAATAACACATGCAGCAGTGGGGTCTCTATGGCAATCACCATTTTACTACACTTTGTCTATAGTAACAATAACAACATTTCTTCTTTGGAAGGGGATTCCCACAAAGAAAAGAAACTACAAAGGAAATCTACCAAGAAATCTACCAAGTATAAACAATTTTGAAAAAATGCAAACATTTCTTCTTTGAAAAGAAATCTTTTTCCTCATTCTTCTTTCAACTACTTTAACTCCAATTCAAAAAGCCTGCAAGAGTAATGTTAAGAAAAGCACCCATCTAATGTTGGTTTGAAGGACTTTATAAAATAAGCTTTGGCAATATGCATCTATTTCAACAACCTGACTTTTGCCATATTCTCAGAATTCAGCTTTCAAATCAACTACACAAGAAAACTATCAAGCATATCCCAGTTGCCCTTGGTTTAAAGGCAAAAAGTTCTACACAGCAAAAGCAGACTCAAGAAACTCACTTGTGTTAATCTTTTAGGCTTATTTAGTCATGCTATTTTGAAGTGTTAAAGAATAACCTATCTAGCACAATACCTAGTATTTATTCAAGCAACCAGAAAATCCCCACTTTCAAACTTAAATCATCTCATGTGAACTCATGTGAATTCAGTAAATACTGGAATATTATTGTGAACTCAGTACAGACTGGAATAAAAGCAAATCTGACTTACTATACGCATACATGGAAAGGCAATTTTGTCCAATTTAAAGAAATGTTTTCTTAGATGAAATAGTAGGGAGAAATACTTTTTCATTAACACCTTTGGATTTTAGTTTTTGTGATGTACAATACTGCAAAGGTAAATCTTTTTTCCAGTAAGGACTCTAGTTGTGACTCAGCTTCTGAAACAAGGCATGTCAGAAAGTAAAATCAGATCCTCCAACAGAAAAGCACAAAACACATAAAATAACTTCTTAACAAAGGGGAAACATTATGATAAATTTATCCTAAAGCAACACAGAGCTGAAGCAGGAAGAAAAATTGGTTTATTCTTTGTTGAGTATGGGGATGGTTTGGGAAGGATTTCTTTTTTAAAAACAGTGTTCTTCTGCAGATATCACATTCTGAAATGATTAGAACATAAATCCCCATAGGAAGGACATGGTCAGTCTCAGACAATTTTGTTGTGAATGTTACCCCAGCCAAACCATTCCACCAGTTTACAGTGTACCATAAAATATTTACACAAGCTATGAACTATAAAATATTTTCACATGAACTATAAAATATTTACACTATCAACATCAGTTAGGAAAGAATGATGTGCTGTCAAGCTGGTATGACCCAGGAGTAAAGATTTTGTGGTCACAGATTAAATAAAACTATTGCAAATCATCTGGAAAGTTACAGGGACTATTAGGTTAAACAAATTACTGCTTCCTGGTCTCTTGGATGGTAAATGTAACCAGGAAAGCATAGCTTATATGCTTTAAGCCAGGTTTTACCAACAAGATAAAGAAAGGTTAGGCTCATAATCAACTGTACTGACCTCTCTGAAGGTTCCTTCTAACAAGGTGTCCAGATGTTGAAGAGGAGCTGGAGTTTTGTCTTTGAATCGTGTCAGCAGTCGCCGCTCAATAGCTCGAAACTGTACAGCCCTTTCAGATAACAGCTCCTGATACTTCTCAGCATTCAAACGTAGCTGCAATTCAAGGGTTTTCAAGAATTCAGGTAAAGAGTCATATACATTCATGTATGCACATTCCAAATGAAACACAAGAAGGATAGGAAAATTTTTGAGACAGAGTGCAATACTCAAATATGATGCCGTTTATGCCAGTTTCGTACTTTATACACCTTGTAAAGCTTAACACTTTCAAGAATTATCATTTGCCACTGACATCAAAACTAATTGTCAACAGCCACAATAACCTGTGAAAATGCATAAATATCTCATCTAGAAGCCTATTAACAAGAATGAAGTTTCACCACCAAAACACGAAGGCTCCTTCTTGGTTTGGTGTGCTATTTACGACACATATACAGTGTCCTAGACTTGATATTCATTGCAGTAGAAAGCAAATAGTTATTCCTTCAGCATGAATAGAAGTACTGAATTCTGTACTGTTTGAATGGTTGTCTTTTTCTGAAGTTAAATCCTTTTTCCCTTTATCTATAATGACTAGCTAACAGCAACAAAATTCCTTGAAGTGTTCACAGAAGAACATTTAAAAGATAAAATGATTAAAAGATAAAATAAGAATTTTTATTATCTGGTCACCTGATGTACACTTTCCAGTACATGCCTCAAAAATAAAAATTACCAAAGATGAGTCTTTCAAAAAGCTGTGATACCTCTGTGCAGCTGATGTTATAGCTAGCAGAAGAAACGTCAAGACACACAGCTTTCCAAATGCAGGCAAAAATGCCTCAAAATGAAGAGAAAAGGTAAGTTTTTTTAATTTACATACCAGATTATATTTAAAAATAAGCAAATGTCATTTTGTCAGTACATTATTATGAAAAAAAGTTCAGAGGTGCTAAGGGAAAAAGAAACGCTATGAAGTTTTACTAGAAGTAGTAGGAAAAAAGGGACATCTCAGGTAAGGGATAACTCAGGTAATTTTCTTCTAAGCTTGCCAAAAAAAAAACAGTATGTTGAAACTAACAGGAATGGAAGCATAGGAATGCCTCTAATAGATCATCTGACATTTTTAGACCAGATAATTACAGTATAAATTCAGAAATTCCAAAAGAGCCAGCTGCAATATAATTAGAGTTTAAATTAGCATCCCAGAAATCACACCTGTATTTTGAACTTCAATGTATTTAAGCTTGCTATACAACCTGAAGAATACTAGGTTTAAGGTATTTCTACAAAAACAGGCACTTAAAAAAAAAATCAACATTTTTACTCTCAAATCAGTTGAAAGACAATAGAATAACTACTCAAGAGCTTGAAATATAGACCAGGATCTAGGCTGACTACTCAAAATATCCCAGAAAATCCCAATGACATCTTCAATCTTTCTGGGTGACAGCTCCACCTCACAGAAATTTCTGCAGCATGAAAAAACAAGCAATAGTATTTCTCATTCTTGCATACATGTGTTGTTGCTTTTACTCAAATAGATGAGTTTAACAGAAATTTTCAAACAGCAATTCTCACTTTTTATTGGAAAGGTACAGGGAAAAGAATGCATGTATTTTATTTTATTAGCTATTTCTACAAGCTAGCTGAACTACTGGAGATTTTTCTTTGTCACCTGCATGGCCAAACAGGAAAAAGTAATTACATTTCTTTTATTTCTGGTCTGGCAAACTTCCTTGAGCCTTCAATGATACTTCTACAAGGGCAGGTTTTTTTTTAAATCTGAAGAGACTTTTCCTTAGATACAACTTTGTATTTTCTGAAAGCCAAATGCCTGTGATACTGCAGTTATAATCTGATTAATCATTGCACTAAAATCCAATTTTAAACTAGCAGACCATTAGCAAGTCACTTTTTATGTAACATACCTCAAAATGTCGATCAATTAGTTCAAAATACTCTTGCAGGGGAATTGAACCAGAAAAGGTACATGCAAAATCCTTGCAGTTTTGCTTCTTGAAATGCTCTTCTAGTCGGTGTATGAGCTCTTTTGTTACCAGCCAAAGGTCTTCCAACTGATCACTCTGAATCCTGTACCGTTCTTTGAGTACAAGAACAAATACAAGACTAAAAAACTCAGTTTTCAGACACATAGATTCGCTATACAACAGTTTAGCTAACACTCAAATAGAACTTGTTAACTGTATCCAAAGTCTACATGAGATTTTCTTAGGACATGTACATTCACTAGTGTTAAAGAAATACTTGTGTTTTATTGACTGTGCTATGCTTCACTTTAAATACAACTAATATTAGTAGAAAGTGATTCTTATCCAACTACATACTATGACTTGGTAAAAATGGCTCAGTGTAGACATGAAAAGTGTTAATATAAACTCAAGTGAAAAACCAGATCCTGATAGCTAGTTTTATCTGTACCAGCATATTCATTTAACTCATCTGATTTTAGTGAATGTCAAAGTACCAGGCTAGTGGAATGAGATTTTATTTGTAGTTCATGTTTGTATAATCCTCTCTCCAGTTTCTATGAAATCAGAATTAACTAATATTACTATTAATTTAATTAACAGAACTAACTGATACTAACTAATAAAAGCCGAGAAAACATTGTAGAAATCATAGCAGCCCTTTAATTTTAATTTTTTCAGATAAAGCATTTTCAAGCAATAGTTCCTTACATCTTTTCATTACACATCTGCCAATAACTAACAAAAAAAGGATAGATAGAAATGTAGCTATGAGAACTTGACACAAAATCATTCCCTTTTTTTTTTTTTTTTGCCCTTGTTCAAAAGGTCCACATTAAATCAAATTAACCAGAATTCTTTTAAACTTGAATGTACTTATTTTAAATTTTCTCAACATTACTAATTCAAGATTGTTTGACATTACCATTGGCATCATTCCCGGGATATGTATTTCACTGAATACCGAATGACAAATTCTGTTTACAGTGTAACAGGAAAGAAGCAAGTTTTATTTAAAAACATGCTTGTTAAAGAAAAGAACACCATCTGCTAAAGATAGCATTCGACCTAATAGCCATTTTTTAAACACTCACAATGTAATGGCTGGACTTACTTGGATGTATCATCATACTTTTCCTTAAGTGATTTTTCCTTGACGGAAATTAGCTCAGATGTTTTCAGGCCAAATCAACAGTCAGTCCATTTATAATTGACATATCTAATACATTAATGGTTTAAAATGGACAAAACTAATTTCCTCCAAATTGCACATTTAGTTTCCATACACTGTTTGTTGGTCAATACAAACACAATCTAATTTTACCATGGCCTGAGTAGAGAACATTGTAGTCATTTGCTTTATGTGATCTTCCAAGTCTCAAAAAAGACAAAGTAGATTTGGAAACGTTACAAAACTGGGAATCTGTAGTTAAACTAAACACATGCTTTAAACAGAAATACAGTGAAAAAGAAATAACTGTGCTTCTGTTCATCCTATGCTTTTATGATGGTTAACCAACTTGTATTAGTCTTTTTGTTAAAATAAGCTCCATTACAGAAAATTACAACAGATTTTCAGAAAATTCTCTATTAGAAAAGCAGGAAACTGAGGGGCACCAATAAATTAAATAGGTTACAAAGTCTTTTCACACTGCAACAGGCTGTCCAAATAGCACAACCTGCATTAGGAATAGCTGTTCTGCCAGTAGGAACTTTAGAAGATTCAGTTCAGTTCTCAGCTAGGAAACCCACATCAGAAGAAAAACACCCCAGCCACAGTTAGCAGTCAAGTCTTCCTTACACCTTGATTAAAACACAGTTTGAAAAATTTCAGCCCCCCAAAAAATGCCTTCAAGTCTTAATCTAGCTGGTGCAAGCTACTTTTTAATGTATATATTCTGTCAAGATGTACTTCTGGCTGAGCTTCTTTCAGCAGTCTTGACAAAATGAAGTAGTATCTTCAATTGCTACACTGGTTCAAATGGATTAGCTAATAGAATTAAAAACTAACATGAAAACAGATGTAGCTCCTGTTTGCAGCTTCACCAACGAAACCCAACTGAACCTGACAAGGTTCATTGCTACATGCAGCACTTCCCATTCAGAACTTAAGATCCATTTGATAAGGAATACTGGAAAAAGAGGTCTTCCTCCATTGTCCATGATAAACTCCTTTCATGGAAAACCAGAAATAAGGCTTGACCTAAAAAACTTCTTTTACTTTTCTGAAACATCATTACTTCTAGCCAAAATTTATCTACACATAGAGGTTTCTTTTTGAAAAACATTTCCTCAGTAAAAATGCTACATAAGCACTTTTACAAAGTATAACTAAGTGTTACATAGCAGAGTAAGCACCTACCAAATAATACATAATTTCACCTACATTCATTAGTTTCACAGAAGATCTAGTCAGTCAAGCACAATCATTTCAGTATCATGATACTCTACCAAACAATGTTTTTGCATTATCAATAGTCTCTGTTTATAAAAATATTCTGAATTATGCTTGACTGCCAAGAGTTTTCACAAATACTTACCCTTGAATAAGTTTTAGTTAGGTAACATTTCAAATGAGCAAATTCCCCTTAAGACCTCCTCTAACCAATTCAGTTCAATGCATGAAGTGGATGCTGGAAAAAGGCTGCTAACATAGAAAGTGACATCATACTGTTCATTTGTTTTCTAAAGTTAGGATTCCCATACACAGTAAATGAGTAGCCACACTAAGAGAAACAGATATTGTGAAGCTCCTTTGTAAAGTGAACTTCACAAGTAAAGCAGTGTGGGAAAGTTTATTCTAAGACTGCAAGTGTCATTCCTAGCTGGTGAATAAACAAACCTAAGAGAAAAAGATTGAGGATTGGGGGTAGCGGTGTGTGGGATTAAAAGTTATGGTCTTCAGTAGAAACTAAAATATATTCATTACACAGAAACAAATTTGTCCTTACAGCCATCAGATTTAACAACTATGTAAGAAAATGTCCAAATCAAAGACTTAAATTGCAATACAGGAAAAAGTTATTTGTAAATCTTTCCAATTCTTTGGTTTTTAAAAACTACTATTGCACTTCTAGTTTAGTTAAATCTGTTTAAGGTCTCCTATTAAAAGAAATATTAAAAACAAAGTAACAATAAAACAGCACATAAATAAAGCATACAAAAAACAATACAGATGGATTTGATCCATAGAAATGTAAAACGATTCCTGGTACAATGAAAATTACTCTCCAGATGGTTTCTGTTTTTAACACATATGATTACATTAGAAAAGGTATTAAATACTATCTCATAGCTCACAGCTGACCCTATCAATATTTATATATCCCATCACAAATATGGATTTCCAAAAACAGTGAGGAATATTATCTTGGTGTTGAAAAAATTTCACATTGACAAACCAAATTGTGATTTTTTTACCCAAAGCACTTTCCACAAAGCATTCACACAGTGTTCAAATTGAACCCTCTGCAGTGCACAATTGCTTTTCTAGCTTTTCAATTTGTAGTCTGCTGTATTAAATGAAGATTTTGTGCTCTGCTGGCATGAAAAACGCTAAACACAGTCGAACTTATTTGGTTCCAAGGCACGTGCCAAGAAAGAGTTTAGCAAGTTGAGCACTTGTACAGAGCAAGACCATAAGCTCTTGAATATTAAGAGAACCTATCTCTTTCAAAGAGCTCAAATTCAGGTGGTTGCAACAGGTCTATTTAAATCACAAACTGGCCTATACAAGAGATACTGGACCAGGTAACAGCATATCTGCATGTATGTCCATACACTCTGTAACCCTAATAAGAAGGATCTTGAATCCATAATCTCTTACTTACAAAGATATACAGGCACCTAAAGAGAAGAGATGGGCATTTACTCAGATGTAGAGAAGCAAGTAGGGTCTGATGCCTAATTTATGTCAAGGATTACTCAAAGTCAGTGCGAAGTTAGAAACTTGCTTTTTAATCACTTTCAAAAATTTCAGTAGGTGACTAATTCCAAACAAAGATGTTGAAATTCCTTTAAGATGAGGCTTTTTTCCATTATTATAATGACAGTATTAGTTTATTAATAAAAACATTGCTAAAAGCTTTAAGAAAATTCAATTTCTTTAGAGAACTACCACTGTAGTGTGCTATAGTTTGAGTATGATTTTTTGTATTGTTATACAATTTTATTCTTGAAAGGAGGTAAGAAACCATCAATTAATACTTTGAAACTCCTGTGTTAATTTCCAAACACTGATTACCCTTCTTTGTATGATCCATATTCTCATTTTGCACATATTCTAGCTGATCATCAGACTTCTTTTACTCTAATACTGATAGAACTTACGTGATGTTTTTGAAGCAAGAAGAGTAGTTTTTGAACCAGTTAAAAACTGAAATCCGAGAGCATTTGCTTGGTCACCCTCAGACGGATCAACGAAGTCTGAAAAAGAAAGTTAAATACCATTTCCTGTAATTTGACCCTGGCATTCGGCAAACCTCAATCCATAGCCAGGACTATATCAGTCTTTGCACGGGCAATTGAATGAGATTGTTTCCCTTCTTAGGGTTCAAAAGTAACAAATATCACCAGTTTGGTACACCCCTCCTTCATTCACAGGTGGAATGTGAGCCACACACTGTTTCCTTTCCCCAGCCTGAAAACAAAAAGTTGGTTTCCCAGAGTTCAGTCTGTATATTCTAAAATAACTGCAATTAGTATACAGCCCAAAGACTGCACTTTCACCATATGCAAGGCCACCTTTAATTCAGATATTTACGCAAAACATTTGCAGAAATTATCATTAAAATGCTTAAGCCCACTCTCTTTTTAGCTTTCAGCTTTGTTGTTTGTTTAAAACAAACATCCAGCTTGCTAAAACTAGCTACTCTGCAAAGTCCATCCATGTCCACCTTTCTTTTCATTCCATGTAGTGGATTATACTGGTTTAAAAGGTTTAATTTTAGAATACCATATTTTTAAAACTATTCTTGGTCACCACTGCTCCCACTATTTCTCCTGAAAAAAGGCAAAACAGAGAGAAGAGATACAACTCTTATTGCATTCACCAATTCAAAGTTTGTTCAAAAATTACATCATAATAATAAATATAAACATAATAAACAGCATACTCTTTTTATTTAATCACTGTAAATGGAATGAACAGAAATCAGAACATTTTAATACCTGCTTGGTCCTATGCTTTGTTTTGTATTCTCAACAATACATCCCTAGGCTAAAAATAAAATACAATGTGGCATTCTGAAAGCATTATTGCTTAGCCATAATGGAAGCCAATTATTAAAACCTCAAAATAGAGACCCTTAAGAAAAATTTTGCACATACAGTTGAGAGAAAAGCTATATTTACCCTTAAAATTAAGAGAACCATGCTACAAAAAAAAAAAAAAAAAAAAAAAAAACTCTAACAAAAAAACACCCAACAACAAATAACACACCAACAAAGCCTACATCACTGTTCTCAGACAAATATATTATATAAGCTTTTAAAGAGATGCAGCTAATCCTTAAAAATACAATAGTAAAGTTGTTGGCCCATACAGCTATCAGCAAACTGTTCCAGAACCTTAGTCATCTGAATTTCTAAAACTTAATTACTGCTGGACTGAACTTACTCACAATCACTTTATAAGCCCTGTTTATTAATTTCTTCTTGTGCTAATATGATCGTCTAGACCCATGATATAGCCACAAATACTGAAGTCAACTGTATTACCTTTTTTTTTTTGCCTGTGTATTACTAAGCTAAATGAGTCACTTTCTTTTAATTCTCTAGAAATCTCTAGATAATATTTTTCTACACTTCTGAGTTTTATACATTATATTTTACTATCAGCAACTAGCACTCAGTTTGCCAGTGCAGAGTAAGATGATATTGGTTTCCTGCATGGAAACATTTTGTGTAATGCATCCTCAATTTTTATCTGTTTGCTTATGATTACAACATATTGTACCACAGAGTACTCCTGTGGTAACTTCCACCTCCTCTCTCTCCCAACTGTGAGCACATAATTACAGCAAAACTTATTTTTTTAACATTACACTTTATAGTACTCAATTTCATTCTTCTTCCAGTCCTAAGTGGAAATGAACTTCTCCTTCATGCTACTATAATATAATGCTGAATAGAGAACATAGTTCAGGTTTGCACATCAGAAAATAAGATGTTCAAGTCTTCTTTTTGGTTGAAGAAGGCTACTGAAATTATTTAATATAATCAGCTTCAGACTGATACATCAAATACTCCACAAGTCATCCTCCAAAGCAACTGTACCCCTTACATACAACATTTACCACTTCTGCTTTGCCCTGCTCACCTTTTTTTAAATGAATGCCCATGATTTTCCTATTACAACACTGCTTAAGCAATTTTATGTAAAATTATTGTCTGCATACATAAAAATTAGATCCATACCATGTAAAGAAATCTGCCGTTTTACCAGAGATGGGTATACTACCCCAGGTGTATTACTGTTGAAATATTATGCCATCAAGTCTTTCAAAATATATTTGTTAATATACTAACATAAGATTTTTTTAATTACCTCATTACTTCACATGAACAAACAACACGTTTTGTACTTTAAAACCTACCTGGAAAAATGGTGATAAAACTGATGGGAGGTTTGTTGGTATCAATAGTTAGCTTGTGGTTTGCTGCTTTTGAAGGTTGAGCTGGAAAGCAAACTAACTTCAAAGGCAGACTGAAGTTACACTGTGAAACTCTTGGTATTCCTAAAATGAAAGAACACAGATTCATTTTTCATTTTCACATTCTGAATACAGGATACTTCATACCACTGTCCTTAAAGAGGTATAACAAGATATTTGATGTGATTAAGGAATGCCTTAAAACCAAAACTATATAAAATGCTCATTTTCTTAAAATTTTTCACCTAAAATATCTTTAAATTTGAACACTTCTAATTACCTTCTCAAGTGAACATTTTTATATGGATGGGAAAGCAAGAGTTATTAACAAAACTACTGCATACTGTACTTATACTAATTAACATGCAATGAAGATTAGTTTTATTTAATGCTCTAGACTAATAATACCACTTATACATAAACAATAGCTGTGATTACTCCCAATGTTTCAAATACAGAATTGAAGCATCAACATTTTCATCAGGAGTATCACAAACCAAATGCTTTTTATGAGTATATTTACTCTTTTTTTATATACTCTTAAATAACATCTATGCAACCTTCATATTATCTGCCAGAGGTTTGTGGCTCAGAAAAATAATGTATCCCATGGATGTTATTACCCAAATGTACATTAAATTCTATCTTTCAACTTATTGCACCATAATAAAACAGAACTGTAGAACAAACTGGCTACTGCCCTGAATATTGGTATCTACTATCACAAGCAATTTCATCAGAATGGTGCAGGAAGAAATTTTAAGACTAACATTAAGAAAACACATTTGAATGTGTCAAAAAATTTTCTCAGATATAAATATTCTTTCAAATAGCTGGCATGTCAGCAATTGCCTGGTATCTTCTATGCAAAAGGCAAAAGTGTTCATTGCTATAAAGTATGGAGTACTTGCTCTGTTGAGAGGACAGATTGTGGGATTTTTAAGGACAATTTTTTGATGAAGCACCTACAGGAAAATCTTGTTTAACAAAATAGATTTTTAGAGACAATAAAGTAAGCTACTGTCAGAAAAGTCATGAAAGTGATAGCTACACAGAGTTATGTACAGAAAATATAAAAACTAAATTCAAATATTCAATAGCCATCCAAGCAACTAATTTTGCTAGTAATTTTGTTTGTTTTCTGATTTTCAGATCTCTTCCAATGAAAAAATTACTTCTAAGACCCATCTCATGGAAAAAATGCTACCATAAGGCTCAGATTATTCCCTGTGGTTGTCAATTCACAAGCTGTTTTGGCTGGCTGATAATGCCTCCAAGTAACTATTCTGCAGCACCTCATAAACGTAAAATCATAGAAAATTGAGCAGAAGACTCATTCAAACTAAAGACAGGTCTTCAAAATTAGAGTATCTCCAGGTTCCAAGGAAAATTCCTAAAGGAATACTTGAAAATAAATCCATGATCTGTCAGAATGATTCCTTCAACTGTATCTTCATCATCTTATGGGAAAAGTAAAATTTTTCTTGATGATAACATAAAACAAACATCTTAGTATTGAACTTAGATTAGGAGACTTATCAAAAGGAAAAAAATAGTAGTAAAAGTAGGCAAGAAGATTTTTATATATTTTTATATTTAAAACAAGACATTTTTCTTGTTTTTTTAGACCAGCTTTTTCTACATAGTCTGCTGTTAGTCTGCCTCATCATAAGCATAACTTTTCAATATTTCAGACAAAGGTCAAATCAAAACTAAATCAAGCATTATCTAGCTTTTGGAGGAGACTGGGATGATCTCTAGTTGATTAATCCAAAACAGCTACATGTAAGAAAAACAAACTAAAAAGCTGTGACAAAATTTATCACTACAGTGAAAACTTGCTGGGAAATGTTTCAGAGTATTCCAGGATTTTAAATGGTAGTAAGAAGATATAAAGTAGTAGCCATATGTGGGAATCACAGTTTCCTCAACCCGTTGATGTTCTGTCTAGCAACACATCTCACTTCATTAAGAGTTGTGATACTTGGTGTGATACACAATTTTGGTACCGTAATGAAGAAAAAAAAAGGAAATCAAAATTCAGATTCTCGTCTAACCTGAAAAAAACAGATGATGTTTACTGTTATCTCATAAGGTACTAGCATTTAAAGGTATGCTATGCACTTAAGTAATAAAACATGTCCTGTAGATACCATTTCATTTCCAAACTCCTCATGCATTCACTTAGTTATATTTGAAACATAACATTAATGTGCAGGATAAAAAGTATTAAAACTCGGATGCCCCAATTTAGGATGTTCAATATTCAGACAATTAATATTTGCTCTGGTATTGATGACCCTGAGTTTATATAGTGCAATGTACCCCACAGGAACCCAAAAAAAAATTGTCACAGATAATTCTACAACGTTTACCATGCTCTGCAATAGTCTCTTCAGGATAAGGTTTTCATCTTGTTTTGATATTTCTTAAAACAAAAATCCAATCTTCATTTTTAAATAGTATTCTTTCAAACTATATACACTTGTTTTTATACAGTTTATTGATTGTTAATTTTTTTAATTACTTTGTCTAGCAGATACATGCCACAGAGTAACAGTTATTCTTGTCAAGAGCAGTATCTTATTGAGATGTTTTGAGCATCTATTTCCTGTACAACACCTGTATTCCACTGAAATATCCAGGAACCAGAAAAGGAAGGGAACTGTAACAGTTACCTTCTTGCTTCTTTTTACTGTACTTAGTAAGCTCAAAAGAGCATAAGTAATGAAAAATATAACTTAAATATACTCATCTATAACTTTTGTTTAGAAAAACTGCAAAACTGGAAATTCCCTTTCAGTTGATCTCTAAATCTATAACAGTCAACTTTTTTGCCTTCTAAAAACATGATGGAATGTGAATTTAATATTTTTAAAGTTCATAAAATATCTTTTACAAGCATTGCATCTTTTCAATACATCTACAACTACACTGCAAAAACCACCCTTCTCTTTTTTCAGTCTGCATATACATAAGCTAATTTTCCAGTCTTTTTTTGTCTCTTAATTGTACCTTTTCCATGAATTGTATCTACCACAATCACAGCTAAGTTTTGTACTGCTAGTAGTCTCAGACAGAAAGCAGCCTTGCAGCCTTGAATACGGTGTTTCCAATAGGAATTGGAATGAAGACATGTTGTGACATCATTCTCAGAGCTACTCAGCCCAAACAGCATAAATGCCTAATTGCTGTTTCAGTTGTACCAAAGATATAATTTAGCTGCCTAACTGTTAAACTTGGGAAAAAACAGATATAAGAAAGAAAGTATAATTGTTTCCCAATTTCCGATCACAATGTACAAGGAACTTAATACTTACGCAAAATTCCCATGTTATAAATGAGAAATTGCAGCATGCTTCACAAAAAAATGTCCTTATGACCTTCTATTCTCTATATCTACAGCTTCATAGCATCAAACCAAGAATAACAAGAACTTATAGAAATAATAGGCAAAATAACAGCTCCCTTACAAATCTGTTTAATCCAGCATACACTGCCACTCATAAAACTTTGCATTTTTTGCATTCACTCACCTTCAGGATTGAGCTCTGCCATATGAGCAGCAACAGAACAAAAGGGGAAAAAATACATGAGATATTACTCAAACTAAAAAAAAGAAAAAGGAAATATAACAAGGGTTTAAGAACTTAAGCCACATTTGTTAAGTAGACAATACATAAAGACATAATACTAGCCAGAAACCAGACATGAGACTACGTTCATCAATAGTGCAACCCCATCCAAGTGACTGACTCATCAAGCTTCAGCTGTCTGAATCCCACAGAGATAGATTAAAGAGTGATTTGGCCAAAAACATGGATATCTTAAAAAAACTGAAGAGGAAACAGTCTCTGTTCAGATAAAATGAAGTCACAAAAGCACTTAAAGTTTGTTTACTAGTGTATTACACTTAAGGATTTTACTGCCAAGTAACACTAGTATTTATATGTAATTCCGCAGAATTATCTCAGATTAATAATTTAAATAAATATTAAAAAATAGCAGATCCTAGCCCTAACCCTAATTATGTTCCTTTACTTAGAAGTCTTTGAAATTCAACGACCAAAGTTTTAAAATTTACCCTTCAGTTTCTATAATTCTGTTAGATGTCATGTCTGCTTGTTTTTTTAATAGAATATATACTATCAAGCACATTCAAGATGCAAGATTTTCTTACTTCCCTAACCAAAAGGGTTGCAAAATCCAACTCAATATCTAAAATACAAATTTAAGCTTTATTAGCATTACCTGAAAGAAATTATACATTTATTTTCCAGTCTTAGGAAGCAAAATTCCAGAAACAAGACCAGCAAAACAAAAAGCAAGCTTTCAAATTCAGAGGAACCAAAGCACTCACTAGTATGCTACCTATTCAGTCATTCCAAAAACCTGTCTAAGGCCACATCACTAATTTGGACAGTTATGAATGCACAGCATCTCATTCACAAGGAATACACAGTCAGAATCACAGGACAGAGGGACTGAAGTTGTACAAGCTGTTCCTGCAGGTTCTCAATTAAAAGGGAGGGCTTCCTTTTCTTTAAAAACATGCATTTCATTATTTTTCTAGAAATAAACATTTCAGTCACCACACAGCCGAGACTACCATCATAAACACAATGTTTCAAGTGTGAAGTGATACAAAGAAAATATTTACATAAAAGTGTCGATATAGGATAAGGTACTCAAGATCACCACTCTTCAAAGAAGCCCTTAGTACACATGCACTTCTTTCATGCCAATCTACTCCATTTGTGCTGGCATAGCTCTCTTTGCACAGTGAATCAAATCAGCAAATCTGGCTGAGAAACAACTGGTGACTGTGTGACCATAACAGGGGAGGAGGTGCAGGAGCAAAGCCAAGCAGCAAAAAGTGAAGAACTGACAGCTTAAACTGGTTTATGCAGCATTTAACATGGAAGCCCTGCCTAAATACAGCTTCTCAGTAGCCTGACACATTCACAAGGCTGTGTGTAGAACACTAAGCTAGTAAATCTTCAGTTATGGATAGCAGAATAAATTTAAATATTCTATCACTAGGACACTGTAACATCATAAAATAACAAGTTGGTTTCCATTTCTTGGGGTTAGTTTATTATTTGGAATGAGTATGCTCATCTGTTAAAAAGGAAGTGAGGAATAATCACTCCCAATACTTATTCAGATCTCATTCTCTGTGGGGAGGCATTATTGTCACATTTGTTGGCAGACCAGAAGGGTGAATAATCATAAAGATGTAATCCACCTCCAAGAGGTGGAGCAGAACAGAAACAAATTGATAGGACAGGGCGAGAAAGCTGCTACAACTGTTTCCCAAGCAATAAGCTTCTGATTTTACCTCTGTAAGACCAATTACACAAATTGATGCAACATAAAATATTAACTAAAACCAAAGACTAGATAAAAATTATTTCTTTAATTACTACTGCCTTTAGTATATTTCAAAATAACATTTATAAGAAATAAACAGGGCAAAAGGGCTCAAAAAAAGGGCACATCACTTTCAAGTCTCCAGTGGCTTACCTGTTGGTATATTATATGAAACCATACAAGTTCCTTCTAGTTCTGGTGGAGAACAATTCTCCTTCAAAAAGACAGACAGGACCACAGTTTCAGATGAATCTGGTTCTAAAAACAACACAAAATTAAATCAATTAATAGAAACATCCAAATGAAAGCAGCATATTTTTTAGCACATTGAGAATTATTCTACTAAATTATGATAGTTTCCCTATTAGTCCACCTTTATCAAATCACTGTACTACCTTTTTCTAATCCTTAATTTGTAAAAGACAAACTAGGGCCTCCAAGTATCTTAAAGCATAACCTATAAAACAATTCAGCACATTGAACATGGAGAATATAAAATGAAATGAGATTTACATTGTAATTTTAGTATTTTCCAAAGCCGTTTGCTCCTATCACATGTTAGAGAAAATATAAGAACTGGCCCTTCAAATGAGAGTAGCAGTCAGTAAAGCCCTGTTTCAACAGGGACTATTACTTCCCATTTCAGAGCAGAAATGGCCTGCAGTTCCAACTGAAGCAGCAGGCACACTTGTCTGATCTTCAGCTCCACATAGTCTTAAAAGCTAGGATGCCAAAACAGCTGATGCTACTTTGGGAACACATGGTAGACTGCTCCCCAGTTGACAAACTTACTGTCCCTGTTTGTAGATCAAGACTGGCATTTCTACACAGACAGAAATAACAGAAAAACAAAATAACCCAGCAGAAGTATTACAGAATAATTGGGGTTTTTTTGCCTCCATCATGAAGCTGCCACCCTGTCTCTCTTCACCTGTCACATACATCATACCACAATCAAGGAAACAACTCCACTCTTTCCTACTTCATCTTCCTCCAACAAGCAGTGTCTAGATGCTGTGGAGTGCAGGCAAGGCAAACTTGTAATTGCTTTAACCACTGTATATCTGCAACAATGCATTCACTGGAGGCTGGGTTATACCTTTCCAAACCTCAGAGAAAGTAACAGAATAATACAATAGCTGTGATGGTACTGCCATAATTTACCTAAATCCTTGAAGACAAACTGGTCACAGGTCACTGCTAATGGAGCTTGCACACACACGGCCAGGCTTGGCTTCTGCGCAGTCACTCTGCTCTGGATTGTTATCTAAATCAAGGGACATAAAGAAGTATTTAAAGGAAGCAACTAATTAATCTCTACAGCAGAAAAAAAAAATCCATAACCAACAGAAAGATACGAAAATCTGCAAAGACAAATTCAGCAACAACATTTAAGTACTTGAAATTTCAACTTCAAAACAAGTATATTCATTTACAATTCTTATTTACTCACAGCCAATAATGATACACAGTAACTTTCAAGATAACAAAAATCTGAGAGGATTTCTCATGTTCTTTGTAATTTTAACCCAAGACAAACTAAAGCTAAAGTATTATTTGGGGGCTTAATACCCTGCAAGTGCCATGAGCATTCATTCTAATGCAAGCAAACATAAAACTTCGCATTTTTAGGTGATTATAGTGAAAAAAAAAAAAAAAACAACTAAGAGGAATAAAAGCAAAGATAGCCAAAGAAATTACTTCCTTTAACTGCAAACAGTAATGCATAGTCTTCTGAATAACCTCAAGTTTTATTTTGTTTTTTTTTTTCACTGCAAACAAAATAAGAAAATCGGTATACAGGATACTTGGCACAACAACTCCAGATAATAAAAGCTCAGCTAAACACAAAAGTGTCTCTCATTGCTTCTATTGTGCACAGCTATTCCACTGCAAAACCAATGGATATCAAAACAGTGTCCCTAACTCATATCTAGAATGAAAGTATAGTGGTGACTGAGATCTGAATGTGGTCTGCACAGACAGAGACCATATGAAAAATATTACCTGTTTTGCATTGCTGGTCTACCAAGGAGCTCACTACAGCCAGGTTAAATCAATTTGGAATATTATTACTTATAAAATTACTCAAATGTTAGGAAACTACTTTGACCACTTTAACATAATTAACATCAACATTGGTTTAGTTTTAACAATACACCAGTTATTGCAGTAAAAAGATTCTAGAAAAAATTTAATTCGTGGAACTCCTACATTTACTATTTTTTGTTTCACTAAAAGGTACAAGATGCATAAACAAGAAAAGAGAATGGGGAATTAACTATGTCTTCCCATTAAAAAGCTTATGAAATATACAAAATACATAATTCATTTGAATTTCTTTGAACAGACTTTATCAGGTTTCTATCCTGTATCATTTTTTAGCACTTAAAATTGCAGAGAAAGATGTTAGACCAAGAACAAGTAAACCACACTACTCTGAGGGGATCTGGTTCAAACAGTTCCATTACCCTCTGAATTTTTCTCTCTAGATTGCAAGGTTCTCAAAAATGAAAATCCATTGATATTCTTAGAAGATCATCCTAAAGTCAGAAATAAAAATCATGATCCTTTTTAGGCAATACTGAGGAAAAAACACACTTGCATGCACATGCATGTGTACACATACACACTCTTTATAATCAGTTACAGGCACCAGCTCTCATGAAGAACTGCAATTTTCTAATTAGACTTCCCTACATTTTTTATTTGCTAAAGGTATGAAAGTCTTTTTACAAAAGAAAGTCTATTTCTGTTTATTGACAACTAAAAAGGTACCTGAAGATTATAAACTTCCCATTTGAGTAACGAAATGTTTATCGCCATTGGAAAAACTAGTCTCATGACTTCCAAAACGACTTCATTCCATCCTAATAATGTTTCTGTGATGGCTTATTGATAAGCCTATCAAAAATAAAACTGCAATCACTTTCTGACTGTAGCAGAAGGCTTGCTAGAATGACTTTTTGTTAATTTCATAACTAAGGGGAAGAGAAAATTAACTATGCATTGTATTTCAGACTTCACTCATTTTCATGTTCTAAGTGAAATACACAAAGTAACAGGCTTGTTGCAATTTGCCACCACTATTCAAATGCTACGGTTTGAGTTAGGCACAGTACCTTTACTGTGACTGATGGTACTGCCCCTGCTTTTACCTCACTGTCAATGGCTTGCTGTGAAGAAAAAGATGAAAACAGAGTAAATTCAATGTTCCACATGAACAAGAAAACACAATAAAAACAATATTACTTTCCTACCATCAACTTGGTAAACATAGAATTAACATTAAAGGACTTATCATTCCTATGACAGATTAAAATACACAAAACATATTTCTGAGTTCCTTCTGAAAATGTGAAGTCTCTGTTTGAAATTCCCTGCAAAAAGAATAGCAAAAGGTCATGAACGTAGTATATATAAGTAATAATACACTCTGATGTATATATGAATATTTAAACTGTTTTGATTGGCACACTACTTTTCACTGTATATTTATTCAAATTCTGGAAATACTTTCTGCTATTCAGTAGGGAAAGGTGACTTCCAATCTGCCAATATATTATATACACAACATAGCATCTACTATAAAATCATCACATACTCTTTTATAATCAGAAATATATCTGAAACTTCAAAAGAAAATTCTAGCAGATATTCCAACACTCCTGGTAATTTCTATTTCAATAGGTAATTCCATCTACTTCAAAATTTATCTTGACCTTGTGGTCTATTTTATTTTATGCTTATATTTTATTTTGAAACAGGTCAGTCACTACAGTTAAAGAAAATGTTCCCATTTAAACTATTATAAACAAACACTTCTCTCACTTCTGCTATAATATTAAATTATTGATTTGAACTTATACCTTCTCATCATAAAAGAGTAAATTAAAAACAGTAGAAGGGCCACATCTACAAACTTCATAAGAAGTCAGGAAGCTGGTAGGCTCTCTGGGTTCCAGAAGTAGGACTTTCATTTGTACATTGTGCACCGTTCTCAGCTAAAGAAAGACAGCTACTTTCATACAGGCTTGTCACACTCTCTGGTGACCAGTTGTTGATTCTGAAACAATAGCAGGGGTATAAAGATATGGCACTTTACCATATCCAGCTTTCAGAAATTACCTGGATTTCCTGGATCAGAGACCACACACAGGAGGTGGCATTAAATAACAGAATGGTCCTTTACTTGCTTATCTACACAATTTTGATACTCTGTATCCTCTTTGCTTTTGTCACACACATTGCAATTTCAATCTTTTCACAAGTGCAGAAGTAGCATCAGAAATCCTGTAGCTTCCAAGGTAACTGCAGAAGCCCTAAAATTATTCCCACACTTGCTTACTGATCCTTCCCCACAAAGTATCTTATCAGATTTTTCCTTCCTTGGCAGCTACCAAAAGAACCCACAGAAAAGCTGACCACACAGGAAACTAAGATATATGGGCAGATAAAGATTCAATGCTGTGGTTTGATTGATAGACTGAGTTACTCATATACAAAACAGACCAGTTGCATCTGGAAGGTTGAACAAATGAGCACAACAGAATTAGAGCATTCTCTGCACCTAACAGTTCCAAGTGTTGTGAGCAGATTATTGCAGCTAGCCAAGACCATATCATACTGTGCTTTTTTCCACAGACAAGTGCTAGGACAATAGCACACGTTATAAAGAGGTCCACTTATCAAAGAAAAATATTCTTATGTATTTTTTAAACAGTAAGTAGCATTGAAAAAATCAGTTTTGCCAAAACTAGAGGCCAGAAATGGATAAAGACGTTATAGTGCAACAAGCATGTTGTATGTACAAGCTTTCCCAAATCCCACTTTGAGTATTTTTTGTAAACTACATATGTACACAAAATGAATAAACAGGCTGTAACACCAAAGAATATTGAATGACAGCTTGTTGGAGAAAGATTCTTTCTTACAATGCAGGTTGAGTGGTTTGTGTATTCTGTCTTTGAAAGATCCAAGGGTGACACTTGGACTGTTTCCCCCAATGTTTACAACTCTTCACCACCACAAAGTTATTCCAGACCCTAAGTTCTTGTTCACTTATGTTTGCTTAGCCGAGAATCTAATGGTCTCCCAGACAGAAGATAAATAAATAATTATAATAATTCTAGTTAAAATCTTTTATTAAAGTGGGTGCTAATTGATGGAAAACTGTGGGCCATGAAGCTCAGTCACACAATCACAAAAACTGTAATCACTATGCATGATCAGTCATTATTTACTCATCTGAAATCAACAGTTTTTTTCAGAGTAATTTCCTCTTTATATAGGTACGTACAGATTCTTCATCCAAATCAGGTGAAACTTCTGCTGTGACAGTTACATCTCTCTGTTTTTCAGATTCAGGCAAAATATCTGAAAGAAAAAGAAAAAAGCAAATCAGTTCTCCTTTAAGAAACATTCAGCTACATTCCTAAAAACAATACTATTTCAACAGCATCAAGTCTCAAAGTTAGATCTCTACATCTACTAGAGTAAAGAAAAAAATAGCAATGTGGATGATTTTGGAAACGTCCAAAAAAAGCTTCACAATTTCATTAGACTTCTACAAAGTCTACAAAACCTAAACACATTTCTCCAATACCACCTAGAAAAGAAGTTTAGGTTTGTTTCATACTGCCACAATTGCAAAGAACTGGTCCTGCCAATTACATATAGCTCAGCAGGGTCCATTCTTTTTCTATCCCTTCTTAACCATTTCTCTTCTGGTTGCTTCTTCAAGCTCACAGTGTTACAACCTCTGTTGTACAGTCATTTTTCTATTAGAAGTACAACAGACATTACAATCAAAGTTTACATATAAGAATCAGCTTTTTGTTACTATTAAACTGAGCCAAAACACGTTTAATCACTTATGTCACCCACACTGATGCAAGTAACATTAGATTTAAGTTAATGTAACAGTTAAGATTTTAAAATATTTAATCAGTTTATACTGTAAATCCTTATCCTTTGAAATGTATAAAACAGCCTAAGTTCAACAGTTTAATGGTCAGCACTGGACAAAAATACAAGACATTTATGGAAATAACTACTCTAAGGTTTTTTTAATACAATGACCTAATTCTAAATACCTTCCACGTTTGAAAGTCAAAATGAAACAAAGAAAAATTATTTCCATATAAGGGGAGATATTTTCAAAACAACACAAGCTCTGACTGCACAAGTACGAATTCAAAAGACAAGAAAGTCAACGGGGCATTTTAAAGATTGTGTTTAGGAGTAACTTAACTGCAACCAAGGTTCAGGCTAAAGTTTTCAGGAAAAAAATGCCAAAATGAAACAAAGCCAAAACATCCAAAATTGACAGGTAATCTTCATAAGTAAAATGTTTGATTGTATAAAAATGTTCTCATACAAGTTTTACATCCAGTTAAAGAAAGCCAAACACAACATCATTAGGACATCCCTCCACAACAAAAAAAGCATCCATAAAACCTCATCTGAAAACACCACTTAGATCAGATTAGACAAATTGAGGAAGAAAATGAATTAAGGAAAAAAGAACGGTGAAAAAAATCAAAAATATTCATAGTAAATCTATCATTCATGACAGTTATTACAAAATTTTTACAGTTCCTTTCCCTCTCCTTAGATTTTCCAGACAACATGTTGAAACTAACAAGCTGAAGTTAATTCACTTCAAACTTGTTGATTTGTTCTTTCCGTCATGCTTTTCTTTCCTCTGGTTATGACAGACAGACAAAATTGTCAAATACACATAAGGATGGACTGTGGTAAAAATCAGTGGAATTTATCCACATCTATATGCTTAAATAACACATGACTGGATTTGGAAAATTAAAATCCTGATATGAGTCTACCAAGATAATGGATGAAATTACATGTAATTTCAAAACAAAGAACATCTTTGTGTTGCAGAATCAAACTCATGCCTGCAGATACATAATTCTAGGAATTTCAACTGCGAGGTTTCACTTTTTTTTCCCCACATAGAAAACCATTTCTATTTCTTTAATACATTTTATGAACATGCTATCTATCATCAAGGAAAAAATTTAATTTGTTCTTTCTATTTGTTGATGATGTTTCCATAGCTTCCTGTAAAATCACATGCTTCTTATTCCCTGTGCAAGCCAGGCTGTTTAAAAACACAGTTATGAAAACATAAACTTTGAGGGATCTCTGTAGAAATTATGTGCCCTTACTTGAATAAAATCAATGCAAGTTATAAGCAATGTATATAAATTCCAGAATTTATTATCAGATATGTCACTGTGTTCTACAAATACGCTTTTGAATAGTCAAACCAACAGAAAAGTTGCTTTTTAAAAAGTCATTTTTGTTAATTACATAGCTTAAATAGTCATTTGTATTAATAAACAGAATTTGGCAATATTTTTACTCTCTCTGAAGCCTAACTACATCGGATTGTTGAAATTCTTCAAGTTTTCTTGCCTTTATGCAGCCCATGCACTGTCAGTTTTGATTCTGAACCCTTGCACTAGTGAGAATTACCTGCAACCTGATGTAAATAACTCTAACCTTCCAACAGCACTATGAAAATAAAGAAAAAACCCTTTATCCAAGGGCTTTACCAACTTGGTTTTATTTATTTATTTTTCTTAAATACTAAGTTTTCGACATAAATGTCACTATGTGTAAAGTCTGAAAATAAAATATCTTAAAGTGCTAAAAGGAAAGTCAGGTGGATAAGGGTATGTAAAAACACAGAAAAAGAAAGAAGTATACCTTGTGTTTTTGTGGCCTCCCTGATGATTTTCTGAAGCTCTTTCATTTCAGCATTCATTTCTTCATAGTTTATTTCCCTAGAATCAACCTTAGGAGCCTGGAAGAGTGAAGGATCAGTTCCAAGGTATGAACATTGAAGATGCCCATCATCACTCAGAGTGACTATAACACCCTTCAAGTCTCTGCACAAAAAAAATAAAGCTTACTAAGAAATTGGGAAGAATCACAGAAGCAATAACATTAATAATAATATTTGTTCCTTAATTAAGATATCTTCATTAATATTACTCCCACTTAGTGCAATCATACCTAAGAATGGATTTGTCTTAGATTACTAAAGGGCCCTCAGAATCTGTGAATCTGTACAATCAGGAGAGGTAATGGAAAGGATCAGAACAAACAAGCTGAATAGACTGGGCAGTTGTAACCTATTTATTCATCCAAGTCTTTTGAAGTTGAATGAATATTTAGATTACTATGCAGGAAAAGGAATCTGGGGGAGGGGAAGAGGAAGGGAAGAGAGGGTTTAGAAGAAATCATGAACAGATGGAAGATGCTCACAAAGAAGACAGCTTTAGGGCTTTGATGGTATTAATAGCTCCCCTAACCAATTCTTTGGCTGCTATGGCAGCTACTGTGCTGGCTTCAAACCCAGGCTGGCTCTTCCCTGCAGTATCCATCTGAAAGGAAACCACACAGATCCAGATCATTCCCCTTACACTCCTCTGAATCAATACAAGTGAGTGTTTTATTAGCTACACTATAGTCTCTTTTCTGTCAAGGGAAAAGTACCTCATTGCTTCTACAAAAATCTCACTCATTTTGCTTATCTGATGTGAACAATGCAAATGCAAGATTTAGGAAAGTATTTAACTATGAGACAATAGGGACTACTGCCAGCATTTTGCTTAATTTGAAGCTTACTCCTAACAGAAGAGAAACTGAACAGTAAAAACCAGCATAGAAGTTAACAGAAAATGCTAAGAGCATAAGCTCTCCCATTTTTTAAAATGCCTACTTTTAATTGAATTAAAAGCCTGTATTCTCTTTCACAATCACAGAATTACACATTCATGCCAGTAATTTACTCTTACTCCACCCTTAGAATACCTTACAGCAGCTACTGCCTTTGCATCAAACACAACTGCCATAAAAAAGAAAAAATAGATCAAATGTAATTCTTAGATATAAAAAGTGACTTGGACAAGAAGACCTAATTCACTATCACACTAATTAAACCCTTGTAGGATACTGAATTTATGTAAGCATTCAAGCTATAATTCATACAGAATTAACGAAAATCCTTTCAACTTACACACACTGATACCTTTCAAAGGCCTCCTCTACTACACTAAAAAGGCAGGTAGCCATGTAAAAGAAATAGAATTCTCTCTGGTTTCCTACACAGTCTTGAAGCATGGCTCCAGGACACACAGATAGAAAACCTCAATCCAAAATTTTCCATGCTAATAGTAATTACAAAAGCCAACAGATGTCACAGATTAATTTTGATCACTGATGGTCCACTTGTACTGTTCAAAATGTCTTTTTATAGCACACTAAGGCCACAATCCCAGTGGTGGTTCTACAGCTGCAATCAAATAACCTGGAAAAACTATGCTGTAACTGAGATCATCTGAACTCTGTGTAGTTATAACTGCACACAGGAATGAAGACCCTACTGGGCACTATACAAATTGCTGTAGGTGAGTTTAAACTTTCTACCGAAAGCAATTGTTACTCAGTGAAAGAAATAAATCTCTTTGTTGAATTATGAATGTATGGAAACTGCTTGTGAGGGTTTTTTGTACAACAGGTACTTCCAGTCAGCCCTTCACTGAGGCTGGAACATGTAAATCTGAATTGCCTTCTGGAACAGAACACACATTAAAGGGCTCAAGCACAATGTTCCCCTTATCTACCATATAAGCTCATCTTAAACAGAAACAGTCTTCTTTTTTAGGACTGCTGCTTACTGCCACAGAAAAGCTTCCATCTACCACTGCAAATTTAACATGCAATTCTTCAGCACTCCCCACCAAAAAGGTAAGAGGAGCACCACAAGGCTGGAGATGCCTTGTCTTTGCAAGCAGCAAAAGGCTGGAGATGCCAGGACTCCCCCAACAAATACTTGAAGAAAAATAAGTGGAAGACTTAATACCAATTCTCAACTTACTTACATATCCAGTACCTGTGCTAGCAGCCATCCTGTGAATGTCATGACCTTTTTTGTGACCTGTGAGCTTGGAGTTTGCATCCTAAAGGGACTTTCTGACAAACTGTAAACTATCAGCAGGAACTGGAACTAAGCATGAGTCCTGGTTTCTCTCACTACTGGAATATTTGTTGTTGTTTTGTTGTTGGTTTCTTTGCTCAGGATTTGGTCTGGTATTTTAATTACATGCAGAACTGCCCATCCTAATTTTCTTGTGTCCAAAAAGCTTTGTACAACACAAACATGTGCTTACAGAATTCTGGATGGCACATGAAACAAATACATTGGGACAAATCTGAGTTCTCTAATATGAGAAATGCTAGGAGACAGACTATTATGAATACTTGCACCTCAACACAATCCTAGCAAGCATGCAAATTACACCCAATGTGCAGGATTTCGTCAACACCTGCCAAATGTTTGCAAGGAGCTTTGCCATATTATTCAGGGCTGCAGCCAAGTCTTTAAAACTGGGGCATTGTTGAGGCAGTGCATGTTACCAAATGCACTGCCCCACTCTTTGCCATCAAATTATTGTAAATAATGTTTTTTTTTTAAGAGGTGGGGGGGCACAACAAGAGAAACAGCATCAGGAGCTTTTTCTACAACTGGATAAAGAAAACTTCTGAAAACAAGACAATTTCTAGAATTGTCCAGCAATGGCTTTGGACAATCTTAACATTTTTTCCAAAATGTATACATCTGTTAATCTAATAAGGAAAGATCCATGAGGACATGTGAATGTAAATCAAACGGGCATGAAGAAATATCACTACAAAGTTAGCAATAAATCTTTGATGATATACTACTAAGATATAATACATTCAGAAGGGGTTTGTAAATACAGCCCTTCCTATACACAATTAAGCTGACAGTTATGTGCAGCTAATCAGTCTATCAAATGAGATCCATTTAAATTAATGAGGTGATTTACCTATGTAAATTATGCTTGGCTTAACTTCTGAGTCAGCATTACAGAATGCACATTCAGAAACTCCACCTTAAAATGAACTCATTTCAACCAGCTTTCCTGACAGTCATGACACCCTTTAAGTCTATACTATCTCAGAGACAAAAGCATTAGTTTAAGAAAGCAGCATTACAAATTAAACTTTTCCTTTGTTTCAGTTAGTGTTCTGCTGGGTCCCAAGAAGATTGTTCAACATGAAACATACCTACATATAAAAAAGCCTTTCTCAGTAATCTTTCTTTGTTAAAAGCGGTCCATGAATTTGCACATCAATAGAAACAATAAGAAAAATATGGGTATGCAGTTCTAATATTTTTTTTATAATACATTCATTTCTTGGTTAGAATGTTTGTCAGCCAGCCAAAATTGCATTAATTTTCTCAATCTTTTTTCAACAGTGGTTAAGGACAGCAGGGGGAGGGGAAGTGTATTTAACAGTTTTATAGAACTTTCCCCACAGCTACTGCTCTCACACAATATCCCTGCAAATACCATTTCTTCATTTGGCACATTTTGCATACAATCTGGAATTTCAAGTACTTGTTAAATTTCTTTTATTGAAAGCTATTCTTTTTTTACTATGTATCACACAATAGTCAGAGTAATAGTAAATCTAAGGGGACATTTTAACAGTGAGGAACTCAAAGTATAAAACAAATTATTCTGATATCTAAAATAACTTTACAGTACAAAGCAGCTCCTACACACATATGGTAATAATTTGAAAAACTATCTTTTATTGGATTCTGGGCAATAATAATGGCATATGCTTTTTGTAGGTCTTCTCTTACTAAACAAATTGCTCATAACATAGTTCTTGAAGAAATTAATATGCTTTGCATGTTTTCAGTTATATAATACCAAAGTGATCACTCAAACAATTGATTTAGAAGTTGAATCTGTAGTTCTGAGTTTTACTTGAACGACACATGCTAAGCTTTGTACAAGTCTTAGGACAAGGTCGTGTTATTGACACCATTTGCAGCTTTAATTATTTATAATAGCTCATAAAATTCTTGCTTCAATTTCCGAAGTAGTCTTAATTGCTATTACTCAAACCAACCATTTTAGAAAACAAGATTCTCTGCAATACTACTTTCTGTTCCTTATCGATAATGTATTATTTAAAAACTATTAAATAAGGAAACTAATTCCTGGAATTGTACTCAAGCATTTTGAATCCATTTCTCTCCTCATTTTATCACCCTTTGAGGTAATTATAGGCAAGAGCATACCTCAATAGCACTTTTTAGTTTAGTGCTTTTGAAAACCTAAATTATTCTAGGTTCACTACCATTTCAGTGTCATTTTAAGGTGTAACTTCGTGAAGTATTTGATAAAATACTGAAGGAAGATCAGCCTATGAGTAACTAACTATAAGAATTTTCTAGCATGAACTAATGGGAATAAAAGTAAAAAGCCCATCTAACTCTTATTAAACACACACTCCAAAATCTCAAGCATCCCCACAGTTGAATATTCAAAGTACATTCAGTGTGACTCAATGCAAGCTACTACTGATACCTAAGTGTTCTTCACATCTGTGGAGCACTCTGAGGCTTCTTTAAAATGCTATCCTCAGTAAAAAAATCTTGGCTCAGCTTACATTAGAAGTAATACTCATATGTGTAAGCCTTCCCCATTTCTGCTATTACACATGAAAACTGACAATCTAATTACTCTCAAAAATTAAAATTCTTTTTAAACTATTTATATGTTTAACATGCTTTGCACACTCTGCAGAGGGCATGCAAACAAATAATATAAATATAGTGCTCAAATATAATTATTTAACAATATATAATTATAATAAATAGCATAAAGCGGTTGCTTTACAGAAAAGTATTCTTCATCTTTCCCATTTGCATGATACCTTAGGATGGCTGAACTTAACAGAATACCAGATACTAGTTTAAAAAATTATGAAATACATGCAAGAACAAGAGGGAAATGAAACATGATTTCATCTTGATTACCAATGGAAAAGTAGGTAAAAAAATAGAAGTTATTACTAGAACAACAGGTTAACATTTATTCCCCCTTGTAAACACTGAAATGCAGAGAGCCAGAACTGAGTAAAACCTGAATGTGACCATTTTAAATAGCTGAAGAATTCTCTGCCTTTCAGGTCCTATATAGATACTTTTGCTCCCTACTCGTGAGTGAAGACATCTCCACAGGCAACTTTACATGGCAACACTACACAGCAAAAGAACAAAGTAGCCAGCACCAGGACAAACTCTCACCAGGCTTTATCTTTTGTAGCTCTCCTTGTGTAGTTTTCACTTTGAAAAAGACACTTTGCCTAAAACGCCGTCCAGCAACCAAACAAAACAGAGTATTTTCCATCAAACAAAACAAAAAAAGAATAAAAGAAAAAGATAAAAGAGGAAAAGAGAAGAAATAGACTGTTTTTACTTTTACTGCCAAGTTAAAACCAAGCACTACTCCCAGGAGTTTGGGTCGGGGGTCCTTTCTGCCAGAGCACTACTGCCACCTGCGGGGCAGCACAGCTTTCATACAGGTGAGCCCTGAGAGCTACCACGTTGCATTATGTGAAGCAGGCGTGGGGTTTTTTCCCAGGGTCAGTATAACAGCTTAACAGTTATTTCCTTGGCACAAGGGAATCTTACCAGGCTAATATTAAACAGTGAATGCTCTGGGACAGACATCCCTGCACGAGACAACCTTCTGGTCCCTCCAGGCAGGGAACACACACACCACACATGAACTAATACAGGCAGGCTAGGCATGAAATTTAAGCTCATGCTACAAGCTGCATACAACATGCAGAATTTTATCTGAAGGATTACCAACTTTGTTTCCTGTTGTTTTAAATATAAAATCAAAACTATTTCAGAAGTAACAAAAGTTTTATTTAAAAACTACAGCAGATAGCTATCCAAAATGCAGTTTTAAAGTAAAATTAGTGTTTTTCACCAAGTAGAATAAAAACATAATATTCAGAGTGATGACACAGGCCTCCAGAAATATATGTTCTTGCTTTAAGCAAAAAAATATTAAGAGCACTGAAAGTATAATGTCTTCAAGGAAAAATTCATAATTTACATATTGCATTTCTTAGTATCATAGTTCTATAGCTAAGACACTTAGTGGCATTAGCAGAATTGAAAATGAATGTGAGGACTGACAAGCAAATCAGATTACTTTAGTAAGAGTGCAGCCTATATGTCAGAGCTCTAAATAACAAGAAACAAGAGAAATTGCATTGTGATTTCTGTGACAGTACTAGCATCAGCAACAAGAAAAAAATTAGGGCCAGCTGTGATTCATTTAAAACATCTCCATCCTTCATTCTCTCAGCATGTATTTTTCTGCATTTGCACTTTCTTCATGTGAAACCTACAATCTGTTTCAAGCCCAAGGTCCCTCACAGGCAGACAGGTATATAACAGCTTTCAAAGGTTCTACTAACAGCTATGCCATTGTGAATTTATGATATGGAGAGCCTCAAAATTTATCCTTCCTCTAAGACTTCTCGTCTCCCGCTTCAAGACAATGGTTAGAGTCCATGTAACTACAGGCAAGCTGGAGAGGCCCCAGGGCCTCTGACATAAAAGAGATGCAAGGAGCTTCACTGATAAAATCTACACTCTAGTAAGTTTATTATTTTAGATAAAATATATTCCTAATGGTTGGCTTCCTATAAGATAATACTGGGAGGTACACAAGGAAAATTAGACCACGCACAGATTTTAAAGAGGTCAACAAGAATAAGCATAATGTGTCTTTAAAACAGATTTATTCTGAAAGCTTGAAGAATTACATAACTTTTAAAACACTCAAATTAGTTTACATCTCTTTCTCCTCACAGTTGCTGCAAGTTTCAAAATTCACCAGCATTTCAGAAAGGAAAAAGCGTGTACACTTTCTATCATTAGTTTTAAAAATATTTGTAATTGTGTCCTCACCCTGTCTGGCAAAGAACAAAACTGCTTTTTCCAAGCATCTCTAGCACTTTGCACTGCTTGCTGCCTCTCAGCTCCACAGCTTGACATAAATGTCCCATGTGCTCCTCCTTGTGCAAAAAAAGTCTTTCAGGTTACTAATAATAATCAAGACATTCAAAATCAACAGACTGAAACTTTTCATAAAATTGTTTTTCAAACAAGACATCCAGCACTTTCATGAGTAGAGTGTCAGAATACATCCATAAACTCCAAGCCACTGCTTAATAACCAGCTCCAAGACTGAGAGTTCAGAACCTGATACAAGCAATAGTCCACTCTGTCACAACAACAGGTACACACAAATAGTGGGTTAGCCAAAAAAACCCCCGTGATCTTTGTTTAAACACAAGGATCTTATTTAAAATACTACAGGGCTGTTACTTGCCTTCTTGTTCTTGAGAATACCCACTTTTAAGGTTTTCTCTAGTACCATGAAGATAGGAATATTTTAAGTGTTATTCTAAAGTAGAAACCCTTACAAAATCATATGACTGTAAAAAGCAGGTTTTTTGAAAAAGCAAAACAGTGACATGCAATAAAATTAGGCGAACTGGAAATATGGGCATGTGCTTAACATCATAGAGTAAACACCATTTGAAGCTAGCTTGCTAGAAAACCAGTCCTGAATCACAGTATAGGCTGGACATAGTATGGGGCACATCTGTGTCTTTTTCAGGATCAGAATCCTACTAAATAAAAGAAATATAATCACATTCATATTTTGTGGCTAGGATACACATATAAATTTATCTCTTCAAAAGACCTTGAAAAGGGTCATACTTTCTACTGCCATCTGTCAAAAATCCAGTGGCAAATCAGCAATGAGAAAAACAGACAATCTTTTTTTTTTTTCCTTAAAACCATTTCTGTAAAATGCCATTTTGTTTAAGTAGAAAGATTCTAGAGATCTCAGCATTTAACTTCTCAGATCAGGCAACATTCTTACAGAACACTCAAATAAAAAATTATATATATACCATACGTCATAACTGGCATTGCCTCTATTACAGTACTACTACAGAGAAAGGGAAAATCTTTCAACAAACTATAAAGTTTGATTCCTGCAGTTTTCTTTCCATAAAACTGTGTAATAAGTGCTAAGTTTTGCTGGGTTTATATGTAGGTTTTGCCATTTTTATACAGTGATTCTTTAACGGTTGTGGTAGCTGTGGTGATGTCAGTTATAATAAGGAATAACAGATGGGCTGGAATTAAGAACAAAGTATTTTCAAGCACCTGGATAGCTAAAAAATTCAATGAGGCGAGTTTTATTTTGACTCCACCCACTATTACCATATATGTGGTTGCACTTTTACACCTTATATACTTAATTCAACTACAATATTTCTCCATGTTTTTTCCAGTTAAATTCAATTCCTGTAATTCCTGTTGCCTTTCTACTGTTTGGAGAGCCCAGCTACATAAAGTATATCCATCCAACCACCCAACATACTAGAGTTCTGTGCCAGAAAAAAAGTTTTAATTTCAAGTTCATATTTGGACCAGGCCAATACTTTCTCACTAACAAATGGATTGCAGATTTTAATATTCTTTTAAAAATATTGGAAGCTAAAATTTCATTAAAGCATATTTTCAACCAATGACCAGAAATTGACCATATTTCAACCAATACACCAGAATTGTGAACTACAAATTTTTTATTCACCTACCATATTTAAATTAAACTCATCAGTCTGTTGGGCTATATATGAGTTCAAATCTGGGAATTAATCCTGTGTCAAAACAAAGAATTTAAACCCTTGTTTATGTTCTCTTCTTTAAGGAGGCAGGTTGCTGAATTAGAGACTTTTTATATAATTTTATTCAGATAAAGAGCCATGAAGTTACAAGCATGTCAGGTTCAAGCTATTACTCATACACACAAGCCTTGTTCTATGAAGCCCTGAACAACAGTCTACAGGGACTTTAAACCTCATTAGACCGGTAAGTATACAAACCACACATTTCTTACCAACCATTCTAATATTATGAAATACTAATAAATCAGAAAATCCCAAGGGAGCATTGTATTAAACATTTTTCAAAAAGGAAAGAAGGTGATTCTCTCCATTCACTGCACTAACTGTAAAACTATTGTTTGGTGTTGTGGGAAAGATGGGTTTCGTTTTAAATGCAACAAACACAATTAATATCTCTCTCAGCAGAGTGTTCCCCTTCAAAATGCAGACTGGTGGACAATCCTGAAATGCAACAGCATATGTCATTTGGCTTATGCTTCAAGTGCACTGGAGGTGGTGTAGTCACAATCTCTATCTCAGCCACCAATAATTCTCAGCCTGGCAGTCAAGCTGCAGACTGATGGGGAGAGACTGGATAGGAACAGACTATTGTAACACACAGTAAGATACTAAGTCATAAAACCCACCCAATCCTTCCTCACATATTCTTTCACAACAAGGGTTAAAGCAGGGTTAAATTTTTCTGCAGGTACTCATCATTTTAGTGAATGATTTTTAGTAGAGTTGGAGTAAAATGATAACTCAGTTCACATCAAGAAACTATTGCTTTAGTAAATTAGAAGTCACTGTCTTTAAAACTAACTTGTATGTTAAAATACTGTAAAATACTCTTTTGCAATGCACCTGTGTAACTGTAACACAAGTGGGGATATCCAGAGAGACAGAAAAGTGCAGTAGTCATGGCTATCAGCACCACATGAGACACTGCAGTATTCAAACACTTATTAACATGATTACATAGAAAATTAAATTTCAGTCCCTTCATTAGTCAAATAGTCTCTGCTTCTTTATTATTTATGCAAGGGGAGAAACTCATACAAGAACAACAGTACAAATTCTACTTGTAATGATTCACTTTCTTTTGTCTTATAAGTAGTAAGAAAATTGGACACTACTATAGCAACTTAATTTTTCAGTGATTCAGCAAGCTGCAGTATTTCCTGCATCTCAGCCTACACAATGCAACCTTACAGTAACAGATTTTAGTCTCTAATTCAGAAAAATCAAATACAGAACTGCATATGTAAAAAAATTAACACCAACAGCCTATGGGTAGCTGCTTTTAAGAGATGCCTGATTAATATATTACTATCTGACACAGTCATAATGGGCTCGTGGTTCATGTACCATTGTTAGGAGTTCAGGTATGACCCCAACAGTCAAGACTGCAGTGATCACACTTGGAAAAGCAGTACTGGCAATTTGCAGATAGAAATCACTTCTTGATTGCAAACTGAGCAAAACAGAATCAGTGGTGTTCTGTAGGACACTATGATATATTTATGGGATCACTGTTCCAAATAAACCTAGGCAGACTTGAAGGTCATAAAGAGCTGAAGTGTGGATAAAGCTTGCTAAGTAACCCTGCTTGTCATCCTGACCATATAAAGTCTACTTTATTTCCTGACTTTTCAACAGTTATGTTTGTTTAAAAAAGAAAATCTATTTTTTCCCAATCTCAAATAATGAAAATCTATTTACTAGCTCAACTCAAACTAAAAGGTTGAGTGCTGGAAATCTAATATTTTAAGAAACACAGAAATTCTAATTCTTTGGAGGTGATAAATTAGTTCGGCATAAAAAAAACATTCCAGACTTCTTTATATTTCCTCTCCAGAAAACACACTGTTCCACTACCAAGTAAAATTATATTTATCTGTCAAATAAAGTGAAAGCAAATATTCTAGCTCCTTTCATCAACTTGTCCATACCTGTCAACCCCAGGTAATAAAAGCAACTTCACATTTTACAAGGCACACACATCATTATGCGGTTTTTTCTTTTCGAGAATCTTTCTTCCATGAAGAACAGTCTTGCTCACAGATATAGAGGCAGATACAAATGATCACAAAATAAAACTGGTTACTGTATTGCGATTCCCAGTTGTAGCTCCTAAAAACAAGAGGCACTACATATGCAAAGAATCCAACTACCTACAGACAAGTACTAGAGAATCACAGAATATGCTGAGTTGGAAGGAAGCCACAAGGATCACTAAGTCCAAGTCCTGGCCCTGCACAGGACTACAGTGTGCACAACTAACTCTATATAAAGCCACAAGTTTTGAAATAACAGGTCACAAATGTGGGAAATTAAATCACAAATTGCCGTATTCAGAACACGTGACTTACCCCAAAACACAAATTCACAAAACTTTGCCTCACTACAGTGGCTCTAAATTTTTTCTTTTGGATATTACTAACCAAATTCTAATGTGGCTGAAGGGGAAAATATCCTTCATTCAGCCATTACATTTGCTGATAAACTGGTGCCTAAAGTACTAAGAGTCCCAGTAGAATAGAGATGGAAGAAATATCTTTCCCACAGCACATCCCCTAAATTCTGAGGTTGGCTTCCTGTTAGAAAGAACTGTGCCTGCTGATAAATTCCATGTAAAATCAACTTTTTTTGCCATATGGATTGCACCAGACTTAATTTCTTGGTGGACAGTCAAAAGCACAAATAACCAAAATTAGAGACATTGTGAAACACTGATTTCAAGAAAAGAGGTATTTTAGCAAGTTTGCATTTCATTTTAAAAGAAAAAAGGCTACATTTTGGCATTCACAGGCTTATCAGATATAACTTGAAGACTGTATACAAACAAAACCAAGAAATAAAGTGGAGAATAGTGAACTTTAAAAATGTTCAGAAGGAAAAAAAAGTTCCCAATTCAAAGGCTTCATGCATTCCTATGGCAAAACACAGGTTCGTAACTTGGGAGTAATCAAAACAGAAACCCCTTTCCTGAGACTGCATCCAAGCTCTAAACATGTGTATATATTATTCTCTATCTATGTGTTTAAACTCAACTCACACTGGCATTCCAGATATTTGTGATAGAAATATCCCAGAGGCTGGCAACACAAGCTATTTTGCTTCAGACCGAAGGCACCTTAACATAATGTTCTAGTTTCAGGCCAACAAGGACAGCGTAATTAATACTCAGTGCAATCAATCAGCCATTAAAAGATGTACTCTTTGAAACAGCTCTGCCAAGTGTCAAATAAATAGAAAGTAGTTGTCTAAGTATTATAATCTACTCCAAGGACCTTTTATGGTCAAGCACATGGAAGACAGAATAATTCAGATACAGAAAACAACTATTACTTGTGATGGGCTCATAAAAAGTGAGAAGATAAAGAGACAGAAAGAGAGAGAAATCTTAACACATCTCAAGAAGCATCAATCAGTGACAAATTCGTAGCATTTATAATCTGTAAGTGTAAGAGACACTGCTTATGAAACTTCCTTTGTAAAGGAGATGTGGAGGTACAAAGTAGGTCTTAGAAAAGAGGTCTCTCGTGAAACAGAAAAATGGAAAGTCAAGGGCAGGAAAAAAGGGAACGGACTTTAAAGTCAATTCTCTGAAGATACTTACGTATGGTGAATACCAAGCAAATACTGCAGCGTACAGTTACTATTTGAACGCTGAAATTTTGAGCAGAGTAGGAATTCTTGTCATTCCTTCGTGTAACTTTCCTAGATTTCAGCTCTTTCAGCTGCAGCACATGGGCAGTTTCTCTTCAAACCACTCTAGAAAGGTTTGGGAGGGGCTGTTTGTGGATTTGGTGGGATGATGTTGAGGGGTTTTTAATCAACTCAGGCAGAATACCTAAACCATTTTCTTCAAGAGTTTCAGCTTCAGTGAGAATGTGTTTGCACATCAACAACTTGAAGGATAACAACCCAGGGCATGCAAAAATATAAGTGTTCAAGCAGGCTTATCCATAGGAAGATAAATTTGTGCTGAGACAGAGACCTAAGCAGTTCAAATTAATTGAAATTGTCAGTGTAAGTGGTTACACTTCTGAAGCAATCCAGGCAGTGTGAAGTATGTAGCAGCGCCTTTGACATTAAAAATATGTCAGAAACAGTAACTAATATGCATTAGCAGAACAAGAATATAAACTTGCAACAAAATAAGGGACAATTTCTATAACAATTACAAGAACTGAACTTCCAGTTCAGTGACTATAGAGATATCCAGGGAAAACCCAGAATAAGATAAGCACTCAAAATTTTGCCTGCAGTTCAAGTTTCTGATCACAAGCTTTTGAAGCAAGTTTTCAACATCCTGCCAGAGAGCATTCAGGTTTTAACAGAAGGCAAAAAAGTGTAATTTAACAGCTTAAAAATACATAGCTTTTAGAGTGCAGAAACACCTAAAAATATTCTAACTGCATCTCCTTGATTCTATTTTCTCTTCCATGTTTCTGAGAACATGATGGAAATCAAGCACTTTGTACTGGAATTTAATAATATACTACAACATTTGAGATTATCTTTTTCTACATACTGGTATTGCAATAGAGAAATACTGTATTACATTTTGTCTTAAGAGGAAAAATCAATTCATAAATAATAAGGCGTGGCATACACTGGAATCACAAGCTGCTTTTGTGAGGCAATCACTACTCCCACCCCAATGGATTTACATAAAATAGCTTCTAATTGTGTTTTTCTTATCCAGCAAGCTAGAGTCACACATTAGAAGTAACAGACATTATGCCAAGGGGAAAATACAAATGAACATGTATGAACTGTAGAGACAACTGTTTCAGAATGCTCCACTTACTTTGTAAGTATTATTGCAATAAAAGTGAAGAAAGTAATTAATTGGCATACATTATATTTAAGACACTTCAATCTTTCAGCAGTGTAGGATTAACAACTTTATGCTTTTTCAAGTCCTTAATATTTATGTTACAGCAGTGCTGTGCTCAGAGGCCCCAACTAAGACTGAGATCTCTCAAGTACAAGAATATCATTATCACATTGACTCACAAAGAATTTCCTTTCAAAATACTAAAAAAAAAACCACCAAAAAACCATATATGCCCTGTTTAAGTCAAATTACTATCTCTACAGGCTTTACTACAGTTTTTGCTGTTTAGCTCATTTTTTTAATGCCAGAAGGAAGTACAAGCATACTGCATATTTTCCAATAGACAGGTAAAAGCATAGCTCAGAAACACACAGCCCTCTCCCTGCCTTTCAGGCCACTGGGGGCAGGCACACAGATGTTCCTTCATTCATCAGTACCTGTATAAAGAGGTTTGCATAACTAGATTGCTGCCTCTCTACCTGCTAAAGAACACAACCCCAAGTCAAACCCTGGCATTCATAGGTCTGTGGGAATTCTGACTCTAACTAGCAAATTGAGCTGGGACAGATTTTAGGCTCTCAGATTTCTCCCTAATATCAAACTGCTGAGTGTTGAAGTTCACAGGGAACAGGTAGAAGCTGCGTAAACATTTCAGGCACATTATTGAAACAGATGGTTCAATATAATGGGTTCTCAAACAAGTAATTGTATATACAAACGTTAGTGCAATCTGCTCTTGTAAACATCAATGGCTTTTTTCAAATTTTTGTGTAATTCAAATATTTTTTCCATACTTCAAAAGCTATACTGCATAATCAACTTCTGGGTTATACTAAGTGGCCCACTGAGACTGTTCATTAGATTTCCTTGTTAAGACCTGTTTGTTGGATAAAAGCCAGCTCAACTCTCTACTAAAAAAATAAATTATGATTTTTTTTTTATTTGGTATCTATTAGTAGCAAACAAAACACAAACGTCCCTCAGATTACTCTGAACAACTCAGTAAAGCTAGTTGGTCAGATGTTCACTTTCCATTTGTCTGGAGGTAAAAGGCTTGACTTACGAACAAATGTTTAGCAATCCAGTGTATGTTGGCCCAGCAGCCACCAACTTGTTGAGGATCAGAAGATCTATGTGACAAGGACACTCCTACTGCATCCCCGACGGTCATAGGCACTGGGCAGCCACCACCCAGCCCAGCTCAGGGGGCACACAGTACAGGCAGAAATTGGATTGTACAAAAACACTGGCTGAACCTTTCTGTGGTTTGCTTATTTCAGTGACAGTCCCAGCACAAGGCAGAAACATGTCCTACCTTCTCTTTGCCCAATCCCCCACTCAACCACTTTTCCCCTGATCTGTCTCATGCCTCTTTTAGAAAAAGTTTTGGTCTGGTGAAGTGCAGCCCTCGGCAATTTAAACATTCCTTTATTTCCATAATTTAACACTGGATTTTAATAATCGGTTCTAACAAATCGTCTCTGGAATGCATATGCTCTTAAATGCTTAATGAAAAACAGATTTTCAGTGACTTTCCCTATTTTTCTGTCTCAGGGAAGGATCGTGCCAGATTGCACAACCACACTTTTCATTCTTTCAAAAAGAAGCTACTGGGCTGGAGCTATGAGACTCCAGGTTCAAACTTCACTCAAAAAAAACAGAAAACCTAAAGCACAATACAGCAATTCTAGTATTGTTCTAGCATACATACAAGCATCATAAAGCCACCCCAGGACACACACTCATTAATGAAACAAACATTTTGCAAAACAAAGGAAAAAAACTTAGAATTTTCCTTTTAAAACTTACCTTACTTGTTACATACCTCAGAACTGTTTGTTAGGAACTAAACACAGATTACACAACCAGAGATTAATCTTAGTAAAAAGTAAACTTTAACAAGCTACTTACTGAAAATTCGCTACTTTTACTGATACAGGAATGCAGGGAAGTTGAGTGGCCCATTTCAATGTAACATCTTGATAAACATTCAACATTTTATTGTGGTTTGCAATTAAAGTGTTTATTGTTCCTTCTCGCACTGTTCAAAGATAAAAAAACAATTTTAGGATGAAAGATTTTTCAAAAGCCAGTACTTTTCTTTATAGTTATGTTTTCTTTTATTTTTACTCCATTAATTGTCATAAATTAATTTAGTATAAAGCATCAAAAGTTAGGAAAGTTACATCAACACAACCAAGGACATATGTGATTAATTATGGATACCAATTTCAATTGCATATTTCACAATACATGCCACAACTTTCTAAGGTTCTGGGCAGCCATGTTTGGTAATTCAAAACATGACAAAGACTCATAATGACCATGTTGGCATGCCAGGATAGATATGACAAAATACACATTGATTAAATATCTGCTATTTACACCATTAATTAATTATTTAACTTGTGAATACCAATTAAATGTGTATGCATTTGCAGGGCTTATTTATAGTATAATTCAAATCAGAAAGTATAAAATGTGAAGATTGTCAAGATCAAATTTCTAAAGGTTAAAATTTTATTTTAAGTTCAAAAGGAGATATACTGTCAAAAATTTATCAGATCGCTTTTGAAACATTAAAAGAGAATAGGTATTAATAGTCTATAATTCGAACCAAGTATCTAACCAAGTTGTTTCCACCAATGTAATAACAATAAACTTTGATATTTTTAATAATCTGTAAATATCAGAAGGTCATAAATCAAAAGGTCCTCAAACATTAGTTTACTCTTCCAAAGACTGTCATTCCTCTGTGTTTTTTGTTTTGATAGCCTGGGCACCAGACAAGTATCTCAATTTGGTGATAAGAAAATATTTAGATTCTAAAAGTTATGACATTTCACAAAAAGTAAATTTGAAAATAAACCTACGTCATTCAAAAAGAGAGTTCCAAATTCTATGATTCTACAGATCACAGATTCATAGAATGTCTTGGGTTAGAAGGGACCTTTAAGATCATCTAGTCCCAACTCCCACTAACATGGGCAGGGACATTCCCATTAGACCAGGTCACTCAAGACCTTATCCAACCTGGCTTTCAACACTGCCAGCACTGGGGCAACCTTTTCCAGTGTCAAACCACCCTCACAGTCAAGAATTTCTTCCTAATATCTAACCTAAATGCCTTGGGCAGGGACACCTTCCACTAGACCAGATTGCACGATGCCCCATCCAACCTGCTTATTCAGAAAAATATATTTATTCAGTGGTTAAAAAAAAAGTGACCAAGCTAAAGTTAAATCTTTTTTTTACAAACCTGAACAGTAAGGAATGAAGCAACTCGGACTGTAATCAAGCTTCTTCATGAATCGTATTTGCCCATTATCCTTCAGGCAAAAGAAGTTTCTTTCACCAAGCACAAAAACAGAAGAAACTCCCTGATTAAATGAGACAACACATATATCCAGTGCTTGCTCTCCGATGTTTAAAACCCAATCCACCTTCAAAAGAAAAAACATGATCCAGAAATCAAATGACAATTGCATATTAAAGACAAAACTTTGAGAAGGCTCAAAACTAATCAAACTACATATCATTAACATAGAGAGAAAAGCAAAACCAAGGTCTTTTTAAGGCTAAGAATTATCTTCTTATTCTGAGGGCAGTCAGTATCTTTCCTTAATGTGACTTAAGCAGAAAAACCACCATATTTTTAAAATAGTCAGGAATTGCTGGCTATGCAGTTAAGTACACTTAGCATTTAAAATACACATCCCATTCAAAATGGAAATGCTTTATACTTTAGCTAATGAATCCAAGAATAGATATTTAGAATCATTTTCATCTTCCTCTGTACATGTCCTTGGTTATTAAGGACAAGGATAGAGAGCAAAAGGTAACAACTGATTCTACCAATATATGTAAATGGAAAACTAGACAAATGTTTTAGGTGTGTAAGCCAATATTTATGCTTGCAGTCACTCATGTACACCCTTTAATCTGGAGAATGCTGGTGTATGTCATAGTTTGTTTACTTCTCCAACTATGTACATTGATATAATAAACAACTACGCAAAAATCCTGCCTCACCTGTCTTTAAACAATACTACTGCTTATTGACACATTTCATTGGTTTGTTTCTTCAGCTCCTCTGAGAAATTTCAACTAAACACACATGCAAAAAATGCTTTTGAGTTTTGCCAAGCTGGTTAAATAGAAATTTAGAATTTTGAAGTAAAAATATATCCAAGTTCAAGTGTCAGCACTTCCTATATGAACAGCATCAATTATTTTGCTGAAAGAGCATAGAATGTGTCAGCAAATATCCTGGCATATCTGATATATGAAACTGGAAGTGCTGTCTTAAAAGTTAAAGGGGAAAACCCAGCTTATGTTTGTTTCACATTTTAGATTAAAAAAACTGTTTCATTTGCACTGTCTATCTGCTGAAGTCTCCAGGTTTTTCATTTATAAATTGCCTTCTCCTACTTCTATATGTAGGATTCAGCCTACGTGTATTTGAAAAATTCTAAAATTAGTGGACAGAAGATGCTCTTCCCAATATTTTACTGCTGCACCTGAAATATGATGAATCTAGCATTTTATATATGCAGTATATTTAGACAAGTAACTCTACTGCAGGACCACAAAGAATTAAATTCTCTTCCTCTTAAGAGAAGGCAGCTCAAATATTAAACAAATTAGTGACAGGGACCTCCAGAAGACTATTGAATCCACAGGTTCTTGACAAGAAGAGTTCAGGACACTATTTATGGAAACATTTCACCGAGAATTTTTTTCTAAGAACAAACAAGAATGAGATTCATTTTCTACAATACAAAGTCACAATCAGACTTCATTTTAAAACATAAGCAATAAGGCAGGTGTACCTATTTATCTATTTTACGACAGTGTAGGTTCTGTATTACAAAGATTGCCCTGGAAATAGTTGGTTTTGTTTTTTTTTTTTTTTCTCATTGAAACAACAGCAAGTTTTAGGGCCCAGCCTAAAACAACTGAGGCCCAAAGAAACCTTAATAGAAATCTACTGGAGTCTTTCCATTGCCTTTAGCAGCACTTGGATCAGGTCCTTTGTCAGCAGACAATGTTTCCATTCGTTACTTAGCATCAGCCATTTCAATATGTGCAGTGTCCGTACAGGGTATGTAAAATAAACGGGGTTTACCACAAGCCTTTTTCCAGAACTGAGTTTTCGCTGTTCTGTGTCATGTCTTTCATCAGCATCTGTCGCAAATGCCAGTACTTGGTATCTGTTACAGGCAGTTAAAAAATAGTTTTTAAAAATTATATCTTTGTAATTACCTCTACATTATGTAAAAAATAAAATATAATTATCATGAGTATACATACACAGTAAAATCACAGCCTAAAAGGATGGCTAGAAAACCTACTGCAACATGTCTGCCCTCAGCAAGGATGTTAAGACTAGTATCAGTGTAGGATAGCAGCTAAGTGTAAAGGTGGAAAAAGTGTAAAAGTGTAAAACAAGCATTTCTATTCAGATTTTATGTGGAGTTAAAATAAATTCAACAGTCTAAACATTAGGAGATAGAAGTACAGACCACAAAGACAGAAGAAACAAATTATCAAATGGTGAAATTGGAACTCTAATAAAAAAGTGACTTTTTCTGATTCTTATTAAGCTTTCAAAAAACTTCTAAACCACTCAGAAATACAATCTGCTCTATCTAATAGTAAAACTTACAAGCACCTCCATTAAGTAAACTAAAGTGGCTTCAATCTAAGAGACCACAGTAAACTGAAATCAGTAGGTGGCACATTTAGCAAAAGTTGAAACACTTGGGGCAGTTTTATTATTTTTAACTGCCAACAAACCATACTAAGAAAAATTGGCAATGAAGACATTTGAACAAACTATATGAACTGCCATAAAAGCTCTGCACAGATCTATCTGTCCTCTTTACAACTATGCAATCCTCAGTGTTCAAACTGCATCCTCATTGATTCTTCTGTAACTCTTTCCTGAATTTGTGCTGGTATCATAGCTCACTGATCTACCATTTGCAGTGTATGCACACAGATAATCTGTGGAATACTGAAGGTTTCTACATAAGTGAAATAAACAATACAATAAGACCCAACTTAAACTTATCCAAAAAGACAGCATTTAATTCTTGAAGTCATGAAGTACCATCAGCTCCGAAGCTTAAAGCAACACAATCCTGAATGTTCCAATTCAATCTAAAATAGCAGTACATATTTTTCCTCATTGTCAAAGTTGGAGATTTAAAATGATGACAGCAATATTCCTCATAATTCATGCATGGTGGTGCAGCAAAAGGACAAGACGTAATGGCCATATATTAAAACACAAGAAGTTCCACCTCAACATGAGGAAAAACTTCTTTACATTGAGGGAGGTAGAGCAGCAGAACAGGCTGACCGGGTTGTCATGGAGTCTCCCTCCCTGGAGACAGTCACAGCCTAACTGGATATTCCTGTGTCACCTGCTCGAGGCGACCCTGTCTTGGCAGGGGGCTTGCACTAGATGATCTACAGAGGTCCCTTCCAAAGCAAACTAGCCAGCGATTCTCTGCTTGCCACTGAAGAATTTTAGTTTCTAAAATTGTTTTACTTACAAAGGTAAACAGGAGTAAAAAATCTAATTGTTTAAGGTGAATGCTATGACCTATTTAATAATACTGAGAGAGCTGCTTTCAGTACAACTAGGATGTTTATAACTATCCTCTGTACAAATGAATTTACTTCCCTTTTTCAGTTTAACACATTTATAAGAGAAGTTGCAGATTCACTGTATAAGTTGCAGTATCACTGAATAAGTTGAGATGGAAAAGAGCCAGAAGGATCCTGACCTAACAAAATTTTCTCTTCACTGATAGTCTTAGAAAGCACAATAACATTTTAATAACTAATCAGAGACCTAATACGGAGGTTTCAAATCAAGCTCACATGAAACAGCAGTACATACTGATATTTAAGTACCAGCTACCTGCATATAGTCTTTCATGAAAAAAAACTCAAGCTACAGATGACCAACACAAACTTTCAATTCAGCTATCACATCAAGCATATAAGAGGCATTTTGCTTTTAGATCTTGAAAGAATTCAGGATCAACACAGTAAAAATTGCTTTCAAATGAAGCCATTGGTCTGCAAGAGCTATAAGAAGACAGATAATTTGAAGTTTGGCAGCTTATTCTGCTAAAAAACACTAGATAGAATAGTTGTATTTTTTATTCAATAAAAATAACCTCTCCCTAGTATATCTGTTTCCTTCACTTTAAAAGGATTACTTAACTCTTTTCTAATGTCCTAATATTTCAGACACACACTAAAGATTAGTTCCATTAATGTCTTAACATTTGACACTAAAGACCAATAACCAAGTGAAAAATTCCTTTAAAACTATATCCCTACAGTAAAGATGGCACACTTGATTTAGTAACAGACTGAAGCATAACTGTAGCCACATTTTTTGTAAAGGTCAAGAATCTGAAAATAATTTAAACATATGAGATGTTAATATTAAAGGAAAAATGTTTCTTTATTCCTTGACAACATTAATAGATTATATTATAATTTTATTCTAATATTTTATTAGAATTTAAATTCTAAATTCTTAGGAAAATTACAGATTTTCTATTACATTACTTTAACTTGCGACACATATATCCTGTCCAGTTTTAAGAAAACAAATACATGATGTCTATAATCTGACTAATCTTAAGCAGCAAAATAAAAAGAATATTGCTTGAGAACTATAGGTGACAGAACAGGGTAATGTGACAAAGCATTGTGTTTGACTAACACTCCCTGGATTAGATTCCCACAGTATTATTTATAAAAAGGGGCATTCTTGTTTTCTTTAATATGTATGATTACCTCTGAAAAAAATCCTTAAGGTATTGCCCATTCCTTCAGCCTCATGAGATTCCTCTGAATGGCTGCCCTATCTAACCTTTTTATATTAGCCACTTCCAAAAATTTGACACTGTCCTTGAATTTCAGGACATGCATTTTCTTATCCAGGATGAAGATGTTAAAAAAATACTGGCTCCAGTATCATCATCATTCATCTTTGGCTGCTGGTTAGACCTGTTAACAACTATTGCTCTATAACGCTGACAGCTCTGCCACTTTTTCATCCATTTTAGGGGGTGTGGATTTTTGTCATCACAGGTAGTAGCACTGCCCCAAACACCACCCCACCCCAATTTACTGCTAGGGATAGAGATTCAATAACCCTAACTCTATTCCACTGTGAGAACAAGGGTCTGCAACAGGGAAACATCTTGTTTGAGAAAGGCTTCACAGCAGACATCCACCACAGTGTCCCACTGCTCAAGCATCCATCTAATTCTAAACAGATGGATACTTTATAAACTCTCAGTGTGATGGTTGCATTGAGAGCCCCATGGATTCAAGCTGCTACTCCACAGTAAACACAAATGCCCCCTTGTCTGTCTTTCAAAATCGTTGACATTCTCTTTGTTATTCTCTATTAGATTTGTGTCTGGTTGACCTTATGATACATAGTCCCTGTGCTTAGAGGAAGTGGAAATGTCTTGCCCAGTCTTCACTTTCCATATTGTTCTATTTTTCTAAATGTTGAACACAAACTTAATATGGTCACAAACTAAAATAGCTCGCAACAGTTTCATCCATGTTCCAATGCTGAAAGCACAGACTAGACTGAACTGAAGCAAGGAAAAAATCTGGCACTTGGGAGCAATTTTGATAAACTTGGGAGCAACCTTGATAAACTAGACTTACTACCTTTATAAAAATAAAATAGGACCATGAAGTCCTCAGGACTCACAGCACACTTTCTTCTATGACTGTACTGAGACACTAATCACTCAGCAACATCTTTTATATCATTCAGATATAACATCTTTCCTGCAACTACTTGCTTTTGGATACTCCAGTAAAGGCATTAAAAATTAAACAAGATTACTTTCAATGTGTTTTCCTAGTAAATGATACCACCAAAAGATGCTATAATTACTGAATATTAACACGTACTTGTAACTCTCAACCTGCTGACAAGAAGACACTGTAATGAAAGAGTCTGTGCGAGAGCTGTAAGCCAAAGGACCAGGCAGAAGAAACCCAGGTAAAAACCGGCCAAAAGCATAACTTTCTTGTTCAAACAACATGAGCATGCCATCCATGGACTGTATGCAGATCAAATCTCGACCTAAGGGAAGCAATAGAAAGAAATACAAAGGAAACAAAGCAATGTTATTTGTGTAGTTTTAATACTAAAACCGTCAGTAAATTAAAATTGTACTCAGAAGTAATCCTAAAAAAAAGTAAATTTTCATTTATGTGAGTGTTTACTACAAGGAAAAACACTAAATATTCCAATCTCAGTAAAAGCTTACTTTCTAAAATAAAGAAACTAGATTGTGGGGAGGGGGAATAACATTGAGAATACATTTTTTAAAAAGACAGCAAGATACTTTATTTCAAAACAAAATTCCTAAGGATATAACTATTACAATTTCAGTTTAAATAAATGTTTCAATATTCCCAAAACATCAAATTATTCTGGTTCCTAAATGCTTCCATACCTAACAAGCAGTCATAACAACTGCGGTTTAAAATAACCAATTCTATTCTTTCAAGTCTACTTAAGCAACCCAACAGAAAGTTGCACAAATACATATTATTGTGAAAATAATACAGTGGTAATGTCTTCCATGTTTTACATACACATTTTTTGTCTTTAATAAAAAAAAAAAAAAGTCCAACTCTGTATTACCAGCAAGTAAAAAAAAAAAAATCAAATAAAAAAATGCAGTTTGGAGTAAATTACTTCAAGCCTCATGCATTATTCAGCAGCCATAAGACATGGCATAAGACATGGCTTGTCATGCCTCAAGTACACCAATCTAAATTCAAAGTCTCATTGGGAAGATTTCTAAGATCAGAAGCTGATTATACAATTTGCACTTCATATGCAAGGGTAACAAATAACACAAACAGTACAAATTAGGCATTCAAAGAGAGCTATACCATTAATACTAACACTTTCTGAAGCTGATAGATGCATCTCTCCTGAATTCACAGATAAGGCTCTTACCTTGCAAACACTACATGAAATATTCAAATGTCTATTGTCTATTCAAATGTAACTCAAAACATCTATTCCCCTTGATTAAAATACTCTATATTGTCTAAGGAATGATTCTGTATGCATGAACGACCCAAATAAATTCTTCCAGCCTCAATCCTTTAATAAGTTTTCTAACATAGGAAGGTGAAGCAAGACAAAAATAGACTAAAACTTCGTTCTTGCAGTTCCATAAAGGTAACAAAAATAAAAGAAATATTCAATATCTGAAATGCAACAAATGTACAGTGCAAAACATTGTTCATCTCCACTGTGATTCTTCATAGAAACTTTAACTACTTAAAAATAAATAGTGTACAAGGCCAGAAAGTACATTGTATTACTCGTCCTTGTGATTGAAACGCACAATAAAAATTTAGATTAGGGTAAAAACAGGGGAAAAAAAAAAAAAAAAGAAGATAAAGCAGCAGAGTCCTTCCCACTTCCTTAATCTTTTTCAGATTTTCCCATTTTCTAAAAAGTAAGATCTACCATCCTTTTGTTCCAGATTCTGCATATAATTTATAACATATCATAAACCCTGTTACAAATAACAAACATGTGGTAAGAAGGACACTTGAAAGTGCAATTCAGATTGTTCATTTGGTTGAGGCAAAGTTGAATCTTTCAGTCTCTAGTAAAAAGACAAGAGCAAGAGACTCTTCTCTGTGGCATCCACTTACAGGACTGAAGTAAACATTAACAAACTGCATCACATGAAATTCTATCTGAACAGAAGTTGGAGGGTTTTTTTGGGGTTTTGTTTGTTTGTTTTGTTTTTGTTGTTGTTTTCTTGTTTTGTTTTGGGTTTTTTGGTTTTTTTTTTTTTTTTTTTTTTTTTTTTGTTTGTTTTTTTTTTTTTTACTGTGAAGGTCATCAAACACTAGAGCCCATTTTCCAGAAAGGTTGTAAACACTTCTCTCATAGGCATACAGAAAATACAACAGAACGCAATCCTGAGCAACTTCTAGCCGAACCTGCTCAGGAAGTAGTATTGGACTAAACGATGCCAAAAGAAGAATCATTCAAGTCAGACATTCTGTCTTTTATCTCTCAACTACTCCAAGGCATCTACAGTAGATTTCTTTTCCTCTAAGCTATGAAATTTCACAGGATTTAGTCCTATCACATGTTCCTGATCAGAAAAGACTGGGAACCAGCAGGGAAAATTGAGCAGTTTTGAACTGGTATGCTATCAATGTTAATGATACCCAGCTTCTACTTCCCAACAGCTGCTGACATTGTTATCACACTGCTGCTGCAGTCTAGAAAGAGTATGAGTGAGCCAGCTGTACAAAATAATTATGACTCTATAAAAGTTCCCTTAAAAACTAGTGCAAACACTGACATCTAGTAAAGGTGCTAGCCCACTGGTTGCCACCACACTCTCTCAGATATGGTTATTTTGAAGCATAGTTACTGGCTACTATAAATAACTAGTGACATTTTTGTTTGATGTGCAAGAAAACAGTGCTTCATAACCCAGGTGTCTGTGTGACCACAGCCCTTCTACTTCTGTTACCTCAAAATCACATATGCTCACATTCAGCATCAGGCACACTGTAAACCTTCTCACCACTTTACAGTAGCTGTTTGGTTCCACTTCTATTTTCCACCTTTCTCAAGAATGCAACCCTGTAAGTCTGAGTATAGAGAATCTTCAAATCTCCTTCCAAAGTCTCCTATGAATTCTCCTACCATCAGTAGTGTGCTACAGAGGAAATCTGCAGCTGTTTGATAGCCCTATTTCCCGAACTTTAACTTTCAATATCTAACTTCAGAGGAACTCCCTGGCACCTGTAACCGGAAGACAAATCGATTACAGATAGCAGCTTGAAACTTTTATTTTGAAGAGTCTAGCAGCAGCTCTCTGGCCACAGAGAGCAGACACAGACTTTCCCAGGCATTTTCCAGGGAAAAGCTGTAAGAAGATCAGACGAAAGAATGAGAAACAATTCTTATCTCCACTTGCACCTGCTGTTGTGCACATGTGGAATGTGTAATGGAGATTTGTTTGCCAATGGGCGATTTCTTAATTGAACACTGGATGGTGTTTGTATGGATTGACCAATTAGGTCAAAGCTGTATCGAACTGGCTGCAAGGGTTAGTGAGTTTCTTAATAAGTATAGTATCATATAGTGTAAGGTGATAAAATAAAGCAATTGATCAGCCTTCTGCAATCATGGAGTCAATTCTAATTATTACCCAGCTGGGGGCCTGTGGCAACAGAAGGGCACAGTGGTAGAACCCAAAAAAACTTCGGGTTTTTTTAAGGCTGCCTGGTTTTCATCTTTTTTTTACACAGAAAGATATAAAGTTAGGAAAAAAAAAAAAACAAGAAAGAAAAATTAAATCTGTAATTTAAACAATTTAAGTCACAGAAAAAAATAACAATGTTATGTATGTTTAAATTTTTACCAAATTACTATTACATTTTGAAAAGTTCTAAACATTGTTTGATATAGATTAAAAGTAAAAGACATTAATTACATAGTGAATGCCCTTACTACCACAGAAATATTATCTATTTTGTAATATAATTAAATTTCAGGTACTCCTGATTATACTGATAGTAATAAGAAAACTGTCTTTTAGACAACTGCTGACCAAAATCTTTAAAGGGGTTTAAAATATACAATTAAGTCATTAATTTCTACTCTTCTGATGAAAACTATAGCAGATACAATTGATACTAAGTGATAATCTAGTAGACATATTACAACTCAACAGAATAAAGTAAAAGTCATTACAAACATTGAGATTACTGCTTAAGTACCAAATAATAATAGCTCTGTTCTTCTCTGTGTTACAAATATCAATCTTCTTACCAATTCCATAACATGATGAAAGTGATGAAGTGAAGCACTACAGCACTTCCTGCAATATATATGAAGCTACATGTCATGTGAAACATGGAAGCATTCATCTTTAGCATGCATAATCGAAATCACACACAAATATCACTGTTAAAATCTCTCCTGTTCATAGAGTAGTGACACAACTGAATATGGCATGACATAATATGACAAGTTCTTTAGAGCAATGATCTGCAAGCACACTGTAGTACTGAACTGTACCTGTTTAAAGAAACAGAGGCATGAGACTGAATCAGCAATCACTCTTCTGGCTTTTAGAAGAATAGCAGCATTTATTAATATACCCACCACTTTGCTCATCATATTTGTGTTGTTCCTACTCGCTAATTTTCAAATTTGGATTTTAACTAGCTTGCACTAGTGTTTCAAACTCCAGTTATCCAAACCATTACATGTAAAGCATAATTAAGGAAGATTAAATTGTGTATGAACTCTTATTTCCCACTTTTCATAAGTCATATTTCCTTCAGCCATTTGTTTTTATTGTGTGTCTAGTGAATGGAGTTGTTACGTTTCACTTTGAGAAATGCAGTCCTCCAAACACTCAACCAGAAATGTTCATTTCAAAAAAGCTTATTGCAGCCAGTTCGCCTTGCCAGTGACACATTTATAAAGTGAAAATATAAACCACAGTGTTTTCTGCATATCAGATGGTATCACTTAGTATACTCTACATAGTTTCAGCAGCTCGTTTCTTAGGAGAAATGTCCCTCTACCAGAAAGTGCTACTTTTAAGCACAAGCTACTGTTGTTTTGTAGTTTTGTTTTGAAAACTAAATTCAGGATATGAATATATATACATCACACTTTTAAGCCACAATGTATTTTTAGAGCTAATGCAAAGACAAAATGAGAGGCAGGTGGTAGTTCTTTGAAATAAGCTTCTAATTAAAGCTATTTTGGAGCTCAAGTTTTTTTTTCATGTTAATGATTTCCTGTACTCTGAGCTTCCCCTCTGGCACCAAATCATTTTCATAGAATGTACATTATGTAATCACAGGGCCTAAGCACCATGTGAAATCAGGCAATGAAAACTGCAGTGGGATAAATTGGAAATCAGAAAAAACTTCATAAAATTACAGAGTTTAGGAAGATGTCAGCAGAGAAAACTTTAACTGCCTTCAATGGTAATCAAATGCCTCACTAAAAAAACCCCATGTGGAAGGAAGCATCAATGAAATAAAATTAAAAGATAAATTTACATTTACAACACACTCAGGAGCCTAAGAGCCCTTAAATGATACATAGGAAATGCTTTCCTAATATGATTAAAAAGTGACCAATGAAGCGATGCACATAAACAATATTCTCCCACACAGGAAGACAAGTTCCTGTCCTGACTTGAAACAAGAAAGTATGTTTTCCTTTTCCTTCATCATTGAAATTTGCCCCTGAAATTTCTCACAGCATAGGGAACACAGACCTCTCGGGTTCAAAACCATTTTGGAAGACTTGCTGCTGAGTGTAGCTCCTTTATTAAAGCAGATCTGGGGCAACTGTGAGAAAAGAACTTCAGGGATCAGGTCTGACAAATGGAAAAACCATTTGAAAATAACTTGAGCAGTTCTTCAAACAATGTATACCTAGTAAAAGGCAAGTCTTACATTACCTCCCTAACCCAGTGCATGAAGCACATGTCAGTGTACATTCAGAAAGAATTCTGAATTTACTAGCATAACTACAGAAGGATCAAAGTTCAGGGCTTCAGCTGTGGCCATTCATCCTAGGCCAGAGGATCTGACTGCCAATACCCTAAACACAAGCAAAGAGGAAAACTGCCCTGCATCACTCAGTGTTAATGCAAGTACCCATCCCACCTGATGCAAAAAAAGCACACATGTTCCAGATGACACTGACCGGGTGCTTTTCTGCTGGAATTGAAAAATCACTCCAATGGGAAGGAAATAAAAACACAGTAGTGGATTGGAAGATAAGAACTTAAGGACAAACTAAGGGAAGTGCTTAAAGAAAACATTAAGTCCTTACTCTGTTGATGTCAGCTTGAATTATTTCTTAGACCATTCTGGATATTAAAGCATTGCAGTAAAATGTACTCATAAGTCCCAACGCAAAAGACGCTCTCTCTGTAAAAGCCCTCGCTGTAAGGAGCCTCCCTGGTCAAGTTATAGTAAAGCATGGAGTCAGAGCTGCCACAAGAAAAAAACCATCATTGCTTCTCTCACCTGTCATACTGAATTCTAACCTCTTGTAAATTTCTGCCTGCCATAAAACATAAGGAGTATTTCAGATGGAAAGAGACTCTTGAACGACTGAAGTATCTCCAAAGGCCAATCAGCCCGCACTCCCACTATTACTCCCTTAAAGACTTGCTATATACTCCTTTGTTCTTGATTCAAGTCTTACCACAGAAGATGACATAGTTAAATTATGTTATTGGGAATTATGCCTTTAAAGCTCATATTAACCTGAGGTGGTGGAAGGATCCTTAGGAAAAACACCAGTACGGTTCAAAGGAGTAGGACAGACCAGCATGCAGTATAAAGATCCCAAAGTATCATAGCTGCAACATCCAACATACTAAAATTCCTACTGAAAGAAACATAGTATTTGGCACTGTGTACACATGACAGGTAAAGTCTCTTCCCCTAAACAGACTGCAGTACAAAAATTTGTTTATTACAACTTCCATATTAAGTAATTTTTTTTTTTCTACAATTAAAAGTGAATGTTTCTATCTAGTGCAAGAGATACTCTCAGTAAAAATGTTCAGGCAGCTGTGAAAGCAGCGTCACTCAAAGTTGTTCTCTTTTTCAATGCAGAAGATTAATTATAGACAGCATAAATAGAGGAGGTCTTGAAAATGGCTGTATGTCGTGATGTAGCCTGAATAATGACGATTCATGAAGAGATGGTAAAATTCTTAACCTTAAATTCTGTTTGTTGCCATAACTTGTTCAGTAACTACTTTTCAGGCCCTAGCAGCTGCAGAAATCTTCTAAGAGCCTTGCATTCATACAGACATTACAACACTGGCATACATTTTTTCTAAAGTAAGTAGGAGAAATTCCAGTCTGTGAACCTTTCTGCTCTCCCCTGAAGTTATACACCTATCATACATTATATAAATATTACAGAACAACTTATTGAACTGGCAAATCTCCCACAAACAAGTACTGCCACCAGTTGCCCTTCAAAATCAATGACATTTGACTGAATAGTTCAGGCACATGGAAGTTTTTAGTGAATTATAAATCAACAACAGACCTTTCACTGAATTAAGCTGAAGTTGAATACATGCTCTAGTTTTCAATATTTTTGGTACTTTCAAAAGTACCAAGTTATCAGTAAGATCTTAAGTCACCTTCCTCAAATACGTCTATCAACTTTAAAATTCCATTTAAAACAGACCTGAAAACCTACAATGAAACAGAACTACGTGATGCCACTCTTTAAACCCAGTGAAATTCCCTATCTTTTCTCCTACTTCTCCTTTTATAGTCTCCTTAGACTAAGAACCTTCATGACTGCTAAGCACTTCCCAAAGTACTTTGATGCATGAAGCTCTGTCTCAGGGAGGATGATGAGTGAATCGAGAACTTATGGATTAGGATTAAAGGGCAAACTATTAAGGGTGACACTGATGTGGGTGATTGCTACAGGCTGCCTGAGGAGGAGGAGGAGGAAGCAGATGAGATCTCATACAGACAGCTGAAAGTAGCCTCACAGTCACAGACCCTGGTTGTCATGGAGAACTTCAACGACCTGGACATCTGCTGGAGGAACCACACAGTAAGGCATAAACAACCCAGCAGGTTCTTGGAAAGTACTGACAATAACCTTCTGGCACTGGTGGTGAAGGAGCCTACTAGGAAAGGTGTGCTGCTGGACCTTTACTACCAAACACAGAATGTATGGTTAGAGATGTGAAGGCTGGGGGCAACCTTGGCTGCAGTGACCAAAAGATCATTAGTATCCTTTGGGGAAGAAGCAAGTCAGTGAATAGGATCACAACATTGGACTTCAGGAGCATTAACTTTGGCCTCTTCAGGGACCTTCTTGAAGAATCCCAGGGGAACATGCCCTAGAGGAACAAGGGGTCCAAGACAGCTGGTCCAAGCAGTTATGTGGAGAAGGACCTGGGGAAAACAAGCAAGATGTCCATCAGCCAGCAGTGTGCCCTTATGGCCAAAAATGCTGATGGTATCCTGGGATGCATCAGGAAGAGCATTGCCAGCAGGCTGAGGCAGGTGAGCCTGCCCCTCTACTCAGCCCTGGTGAGGCCACATCTGGAGTGCTGTGTCCAGCTCTGGGATCCCCAGTACAAGAGAGACATGGAGCTCCTGCAGCAGGTCCAGGGGACAGCAAAAGGATGACCTCAAAGATGAGGTCATCTCTCTTGTAAGGACAGGCTGAAGGAGCTGAGCCTGTTTAGCTTCAGGAAGATGTCTGAGAGGAGCCCTCATCAACATATATGAGTAAGTATCTGAAAGGAAGAGTGTCAAGAGGATGGACCAAGACTCTTCCCAGTGATGCCAAGCAATAGGATGAGAGGCAATGGGCAGAAACTGATGTACACAAGAAGTTCCACCTGAACACGAGGAAAAACTTCTTTACTGTGAGGCTGTGGCTAAGCACTGGACCAGTCCACCTAGAGGGATTGTGGAGTCTCCCTCTCTGGAAATATTCAAAAGCGATCTGGACATCTAGGGACAAGCAGGGCTTGTGGACTAGATGACCTCCAGGGGTACCTTCCAACTTTATCCCTTCTGTGTGATTATTTACTAATTTTTTGAGCTAAAGAATTGTTAAAAATATGTGCTGAAGAATGATCTCCCGAATAACTGCATTTATATCCAAAGAACTCATTGAGAATATTTATAACAAAATCAGATGGTCAGAAGCTTACAACACAAAAGTCAGGGTTTACTGTACAGAGATGAAAGTCCAAAATATCTTCAAGTAGTTTCAAATATACCCTAAAATTTTTGAAATAAACAGCTTGACTTAATTTGCTAAAAAACACCAAGGAAACACAGCCACTTTTCACATTTAAGTCATTTGTCTATATATATCCTAGGCATACATACTGAAAAGCTTAACTCTTTCTTTGTTGTCAAATGAGTCAGTGAATTACATCTCTATCAAAAAAAATCACCATCCTATTAGTTTACTTCTTGGCAATCTCAGAAAACACATCACAGGAACAGTTTGTTATCCTGTATTTTTAGAGAGTTGGAAACACACTGAGAACACTCAAATGAGGAGTTGGCTGTAAAGGGGCTGATCACTGATGGGGGCCAGCTGGGCATCAGTCAGTGGGTGGTGAGCAACTGTACTGTGCCTTATTTGTTTTTCTTGGGTTTTATTTCTCTCTTCTTTTTATTTCCATTATCATTACTATCATACTTTATTTAAAATTTTAAACTGTTCTTGTCTCAATCCACAGATTTTACCTTTTTTCTGATTCTCTTCCCCAGTCCACCAGGGTGAAGCGGGAGAAAGTGAGTGAGCAGTTGTGTGGTACTTAGGGACTAAGCTACCACAATGACGTAGTAGAGTGATTTTTGATAGGAATAATTTGCACCAAAATAAAATTAGTATAAAGCATTATGGCTTGTACAAGATACATTTCAACCCTCTAGGAAAAGCAACTAATAAGGGTTTGGTGACTCTCCAAATAAATTCCTATAGGTTTTTTTGTAATGGAGTAATCATTGATGACCATTGGAAAAATAAACAAAAGCTACATACACACACTTCTGAAAGACCCTTTGAGAAGACAAAATAGACTAAATAATTCAAAACTAAAACTTCATTCTTTTGGAGGAAAAACTATGGGGCAGCCAACAAATCTTAGAGACAAATGCATTCACATGAAATGCTGGAAGATTTAAATAAGAAAGTACATATGTAAATAATAAAGCTGTACATAGGTTTGAAGTAACAGAAAATTCATCATGCCAAACTATTTATCAGACTGGGTAATAACATATACTGCATTTCTAAACTTTAGAGACAGCATCTCTAAACTGAAATAAAACATCTGATGTGATCTCAGACAATTGACTCACAGGAAACCAGAGAATGGCAGGCAATAGCACTAAGAAGAAGAGTCTGGAGATTATAGTAGGACGATGAATTACAATGAGTCAACAATGTGTCATCAAAAAGAGAAAAGACAGATTGGGTCATTATTAATATACATGAGCTATTAAAAACATATGAGGTAATTATTGTACTGCCTTTGCACTCACTGACTCTTGGCAGGAGCATTGCAGAAGCCGTAACCCCACATGTAAGATACAAAACATTTTATACTACCACAGTAGTGCACAGTGACTGCACACTTTCGGGTACCATACTTTAACAAGGGAAATTACAAAAAGTGTCATAAAGAATTTACCAAAGTTTTGAAAAACAAGTCTTTCACTTACATATACAACTGCTCCCAAAGTTGTGTATTTCTGCAATTGATTTTACATCATTTAAATGATAGTTCTTTTTTTAAAAAAATTGCTGATTAGAAGATTTATCTAGGAATTCATAATTGAGGCAAAGTTCTGGCCAACTGAAGGCAATGAGACCCTTTATTTCAGTTAGGCTGTAATCATTAGGCTACTATCATTACTGTTAAGAAGAGGAAACAGATGGTAAGAGATTCAGAGAACATTTTCCTTGATTATTTTTCCATTCACTTGTTCAATTTAGAGAAGAGGTTCTAACTCAATTATTAACAGGAAAAAAAACCAAAACAAAACACTAACAGTTTTCCAAAGCTGAGTGAGAAACCATTTAGAAGTAGTCATCACCAGATCTATTCCACGAAAAAATTTCAAATCCCAAACCTTTCCAAAAATCTGTCCTTATGCAGAAGCAATTTAACAGGAAGGCAACAGTTAAATATTCTGCTTCTTAACAGAACTAGCCAATAAATCAAAGTCTGAATTTATACTGCTCCAGTGTTTAAACATAGTCATAAGAATCATTTAACCTTACAGCATAAAACTCAGCTGATAATTTTTTTTTTACTAACACCTAATAAAATTTATTCTTGCAGAATTGTAGAAAAGTTAAACACAGTCTACCCTCCTCACAAAGTTTCCTGTTACAAGGTTGCATGGTTTATGCATATGTTGTATTTCATTATTAAAAAAATTCCTCCATAGCAGCCTCTTTGTTGTAACACTCAAACACACTTTGCCTCTAGGCCAGTGCAATAATAAAAGCAAAATGAATTCAAAGCCATTTGCTGAGAAAAGGATAGGTTCAAGGTATTTTCACACTTTTCTGCTTGTAACATTTTCATGTCAAAGCTGTATTTTCTTTTTTCCTTCCCTTTGCTATTGTTTTATTATCTGCTTTTATTGGTAGAGTATCCATGAATCAACTTTAAAAAATCTGAACTACTCTGGAAGCTGACTTAAGGCATTAAGGTTTCAGATAAAAATGTAAATTTGAAAGCCTGTGCTTATTAGGGGGATCCAATACTAAATCATTTAGCAACTCATTTGAAGAGTTATAGAAAACTGTGGTTAACTCACTTATTACTTAACTATTAGATAATGCAAGTGTGGAATCACACAAAGCAGTAACAGTGCTTTTGCAGTGCAAAACCATTATCTGTAACTAAATGCCATTCAAAAATAATTCAGCAGCTAAGAAAGCAAAGTTATTAAACTATGATTTCTGCCTGTCACTAAATAAAATTAGTATTCTATTCAAGAGCAGCCCTACAGATTGTGTCCCCTACTGGTGAGCTATCAAATTGCTGTTTCTTTAGTTCTTCAAAAGATGAAAAAATCTTTAAAATTGAAAAAAAAAAATTTTAACGGAAAAGAAAACTGGAAGTATTCAGAGTGCTTATACATCCACCTTAATGTACCACTTACACCCTGAAGAACAACCACAGAACTCCATCCTCACCTGGGAAAGGGCATCCTCCTACAGCATGTGATCATTCACACACTTCCTAAGCATTTCGGAGAGCAGCTCAGGAAACCTGCACTTCATTCGCCAGGCCTCAAAGCACAGAACTTTAGTATTCATTCCTTGCACACTGTTGTCTGTTCATATATGAGCTACTATCCTGCCCAGCATTCAGTCTAATGCACAACTGACCACAGGAAATTTATGTGGTAATCTGTAAAGCTGCCTAAGTTTCAAGTAACAGTGGCTTTGTTTTTACTTTAAAGCCCTTCTCTACTCTTCACATTACTTCAGCAGAAATTTATTGCACATACTTACCTCAAACATAAGTCACATCTGACTCAAGGCAAACAAGGCAAAGAATGAAATTGTGGCCTGATCTGCAAACTTTTTCAAAGAAATAATAAGGGCACTTTTCTTCCACTATAAAAAGCATAATACCATCATTTCCTATAAGCAGGCTCCACATCAGTAAATCTCTTTTTAAGAACAGCCAGGCACAAGAAGTACATTGACTGTTTCTCAAGATGTAGAAGGACTTAAGCTAACAGTATAAAATGGCTAAGTCCTAACCCACCCAACAGAAAACAGTAAAGTAGGAGTAAGAGTCATTTTCTAAACTACTGTCTTCTTTCTCAGATTTCTCTACAGGCAGGAAAACATACCATGTCTAAATCCCTTCAATATGGGCATGACAAAGTCAAGGCACAGGTCATTGTTTATTCTGTACGTTGTAGGTACAAAATTAAGGTAACTTTAGCACTAATTATCTAAACATCACGTTAGGAAAAGATGATAAAAAATAATTATGATTTAATATTAATTTATTTGCACTGAGTCAAAAATTAGTTTTACTTAATGCCCATTCCCTGCAAATCTTTTACTGTGCCAATATGTAAATTCATTCTTAAGCAGCTGATAATTATCTCAACTAATCTCTGTGTGATTATGCATCTATAAGGAGTTTTAATATTTTTACATTAAAATAGTTTACTACTACTACTACTATCTCATACAACTAATGTCAACAATGGTAAATTGATTAACCAAAATTCTGCACAGGTAGAACAGATCCAATTAATCATTATTTTAATTAAAATAACTACGCCTACATGATTTTGGTGCAACCATAAAAAACAAAACATGGGAATGATATAAAATTAAGACCAAATTATATCAATCACAAAATCTAACAATATTGGCTCAAAATCCAATCACTACCTATCTACCAAAAAAACCGCCTTCTCACTGTTTTTCAATTAACATTGTTTTAACTTTATTAAGACTAAACAATATGGAATATTGCTTAATAAGACTTGACTATTTCTAGATTAATACCAGATTTATGCCTTAGAAACTGAACTGGAGGTACACTGCATGATAAAGAAGAATAAGAAAAGGAATTCTCAACTAAAACACTATATCGAGTTCACTTGCTTCACTCCATTTCTCTCTTTTAACAATGGAAAAACATTGAAGTTATTTATCAGAAGCTTTCAATCAGCAGTGACTTCCAATCATCAAAAAAAAAAATTCTATCACTTAGGATTTACCAGCCAAGTACAACATTTTAAATTATTAATGGGGACAAACTTTTAGGAGAGCATGCTGTTATAGGACAAGGTGTAAAGGCTTTCAAAAAAAAAGATTGATTTAAATTAGACATAAGGGAGAACTATTTTAACAAGGAGGGTGAGAAAACACTGGAACAGGCTGTGCACTAAGGTGGAGGATGCACAATCCCTGGAAATATTCAGAATAAGACTGCACAGGTCTCAGAGCAACCTGGTCTAGTTTATGTCACTTCTCATTGCAGGGACCCACTAGGTCATGTTGTTCAGGGGCCTGTCCAAATTAGCCTTGAAAAATCCCAGGGATGGGACACCTCTCTTCTTTTAGTATAAAACCATTCCCATTTGTCCTATCGCTATCTGCCCTTGTAAAAAGTCACACTCCCTCCTCCCTGTAAGCCCCTTTTAAATACTGTAAGGCCACAACAAGCTCTCCACTAGAGCCTTTTGTCCAAGCTGAAATATCCCGGCTGTCTCAGTCTGTCTTTGGAAAAGAGATGTTCCATCCCTCTGATTGTTGCTGTGGAGCTTCTCTGGATCTGCTCTAACAGGTCCAGGTCTTCCCTGTGACAAGGACTCCAGATCTGCAAGCAGCAGTTCTCACAAGGGGGGGGTCTCACAAGGGAGACCCTGATGGTCACACTGCTTTTGATGCAGACCAGGACACACTTGACCTTCCAGGCTGTGAGCATAAATTGTTGCCTCACATCCAGCTTTTCATCCATGAGAACACCCAAGTTCTTCTCCATAGGGTTCTTCTCAATGAGTTTATCTCCCCATCAGTGTTCATTCATCTGGGATTGCCCAGACACATATGCAGAACCTTGCACTTGGACTTGCTGAACTTCGTCAGGTTCCCATGGGCCCACTTCTCAAGCTTGTCCAGGTGCCTCTGGATGGCATCCCATCCTGTCAATCACACCACACAGCTTTGTGTCATCTGCAAACTTGCTGAGGATGCACTCAATCCCACTGCCTAGACCATTGATAAAGATATTGAAGAGCACTGGCCCCAAGACAAAGACACCACTTGTCACCAGCCTCCACCTGGACATAGAGCCATTGACCGCAACTCTCCTGCTGCATCCATCCAGCCAGTTCCTTATCCAGCAAATAGTATATCCAGCAAATCCACATCTCTCCTGTTTGGAGTTAAAGACGCCATGTGGGCCCATGTCAAACCATCCGACACTGCCTGCCGTAGGTGTCCCAGACAGCACTGGGCTGATAAGCACAACCTGTCCAGGTCCCTCAGGCTATCTCCCAGAGGCAGGCACCTTAGAGAAACCTAGGTAGATGATATCCATTCACTGTCCTTTGTCAACCACTGCAGTAACTCCATCACAGAAAGCCACCAGATTGGTTAGATAGGATTTGCCCTTAGTGAAGCCGTGCCTTAACATTGCTTCCAGGATGATCTGCCCCATAATTTTCCCAGGCACAGACAAGAAGCTCACTAGTCTGTAGTTAGTTCCCCAGATCTTCCTCTCTACTCTTATTATAATTAGTAGAGGTGTTTCCCTTCTTCCAGTTACCAGGACTTTGCCTGACTGCTATGATTTTTCAAATACAATGGAGAGTGTCTTTGCAACAACATCAGGCAGTTCCCCCAGGACCCTGAGATGCATGTCATCAGGCCCCACAGACTTGTGGCTATTCAGTTTCATCAAGTAGTCCCAAACCTGCTCTTTGCTTACAGCAGGAGGAACTTGGGTCTCCCAACCCCCACTAGATGTTCAGGGACTTGAGAGATGTGGGAAACCTGACTGCCAGTGAAGACTGAGGCAAAAAACTCATTAAGTACCTCAGTCTTCTCCATATCTGTTGTTACCAGTTCTCTGTCATTTATTGGCCTCCTTGGCCTTTCTTTTCTGACATTGTACACTTACAGGATAGCTCTTTGTTATTTTTCACATCCCTCCCCAATTCCTGTTCCTTCAGTGCTTTGACTTTCTCGATCCCATCCCTACACATCTGAAAGATATCCCTGTACTCTCCCCAGATCACCTGTCTTCTGTTTCCACTGGCTGCACATTTCTTTCTTACTTCTCAGTTTGAGGACTAGATCCTTGTTCATCCATGCTGGTGTCTGCCCTACCTTGCTTGATTTCTCACACATTGGGATGGAGAATTTTGTGCTCTAAGTGACAGCTCTGGTCAGCTACTTTGTCCCTAAGGACAGTTTTTCAGGGCATCTCATTCACCAACTCCTTAGATATCTGGAAGTTCACTCTTCCAAAGCTCAGGGTCCTGACTTTACTTCTTGCCAAGACCATGCTCCTTGAGATCACAAACTCAGCCAGGCAGGATTGCAACAGCCCAGGCTGCCTCCAAACTTAATCTCTCTAATGAGCTCTTCATCTTAAACTATGAGCTTAAGCCAAATACCAGATCATTGGTATTTGACTCATAAAGACTCAGAACATACTACAGATGTGAAAATAGAAAATACTTTCCAAGATAATTTAAGCTATCAGCAAACATCACTTCATATAATGACAGTAGAATTCTTAGCAGAGCAGTCTCTGGTGGCATAATTGCATGATGCCATAATAGTACAACCTAACCTTATAAAACTTATGGGATGAATGGGTTTATATAAAGTAAAATTTTTGTAAAGCTGAGTATTCACCATAAGTAAAGGTGCAACATAAATCTTAAAGATATATGCTTTTTCACCTTCATTTTCTTAATAAAGGAAAAAAAGACAGCTTAAGGTAGAGTACCCTCAAGGTCTTTAAATTTTATATCTGAAGTAAACCATGAAGTTTACAATATGTTAATTACTTAAGGGCTGTGACATTTTGTGGCTAGGTTAAGAGTTCACTTGGTTGAAAACCAGGGTTCAGCACTACTGACTCATGATTTTATCATGAATCATCCTTTCTAAAATGACCCATATGCTAGAATTGGAGCACTGGGTGACAAACTCAACTTACAGCTCTAAGACCATGAGGAACAGCTCAGAAATCTGAAAAGGAGATATGCATTCTAAACAGCAAAGGCAGTGTCTTAAAGTTAAGTTCAACTTTTGAAAATCTAGACTAACAATACTGGGTTTTTTAAATATAAAATTAATAGCTGATCTTTATACGTCCCTTCTTGATAGTTTCTTGTTTTCATTTTAGCATCAGTGTTTACAGACAGCAAGGAACAAACATATTGCTAAAGCAGCAAAGAAATGTAAAGATCTGCATTATAATCCTTTGCCACAGATTTTAAAGTTCTAAGTCACAATCAACTCTGCCTACACTATGCTTGAATTCTACATTTTCATCTTTGTAGGTGTTTTCCATTTACTATTTTTAAACATTTCCATTAGCTTTGTTTAGAATTCTAGCTAAACTTATAAGGGATTTCATAGTTATTTCTCACACCCCTGAGCCAGTAACAGTTCTGCTGAAAGAATCAATTTCATTTCACCTTTTTGCTAACATTCTACAATCACCAGAATACATTTTGTTTCGATCAATAAGACTCTTAGCTATAGAGGTTTTCAGAAAGTGCTTTTGTGCTTTCTATACCTCACTAAGTGTTGCAGTAAATACACCTGTAGAATCAGCTCAAGAATAAATGCAGCTTTAGAAATGCTGACCGGTAAATGTTGTAAGAGAACCATCTAGTGGTGACAACCACAATTCACACTCTGCTATTTTTAAGAAAAATGTACAGTTAATCTATGCAAGCCACTGGCCAACTTCTCAGTCTTTGGGATTTTTATTCTACAGCTTTAATAGCTTCTTTAACTTAGGTTTCAACTTTCTATTATGAGAATAAATGAGTTTGTTGGTTTTTCATCTGTTCCTGTTATGAGAGCATTTGTCTCAATTCTTCTGCATGTGAAAATCGCTCATAGATCAAATCATTAATCTGACACCAGCAAGTATGAAATTTAGAAACAAGGCTACAAAATCAGTTTCTTTACTTCACAATATTCCCCATAGAGAAAACACTAATATTTTTTTTTCTTACTATAAGAGACAAAAAAATCAACACTTGAGAAGTGAAAGTTGTACATTTTATGTTTTACATCTCCATCAGATTTCAGCCAAAGAGATGTGCTGTCAAATAGACCAAAATATTATTAAGGGTCTAAGCTTGCCCTAAACTAGCAGGGACAGAACAACAAAATCTTACATTGAAGAAAGCTGAATGAGAATGCAATACACACCTAGCAATGTTTTTTTATGTATTTTGAACACATGAAACAACTCCAGAGAGATTAAAATTATCAAATCATAGAATAGTTTGGGTTGGAAGGGTTCTTTAAAGGTCATCTAGTCCAAACCTCCCCCACAATGAGGAGGGACATCTTCTAGACCAGGTTGCTCAGAACCCCATCCAATCTGACCTGAAGTGTTTTACTACTCTCGTTGTAAAAAAATTTCCTCCTTATATCGAGGTGAGGCTGACAGGTCACTACTTCCTGGGGGGTCCTTTCCAGCCCTTTTAAAATGCATTCAGTGTTCCTCTTTTTCCAGTAACCCTGGACTTCACCTGCTGCCATGACTTCTCAAAAACCACGGAGACTGGCAACTACATCAGACAATTCTGTCAGGACTCTGGGATGCCTCTCAGTCAGGTCCCATAGACTTAGGTTCCTCAGGTGGTCATGAAACCAATCTCTCCTTGCAGTGGGTGAGACCTTGTTCCCCTACTACCCCTCAGAAGACAGATTAGAAGTGAAGACTGAGGCAAAAAAGTTGATGAGTTCCTCAGCCTTCCACTCATCCACTCTTGCCAGTTTGCCAGTGTTGTGTCCTTTGACCTTCCTTTGGCTAATGTACCTGCAGAAACCTTTCTTGTTGTTCTTTGCACCCCTCAGCAAGTTCATCTCCATCTGTACTTTGGCTTTTCTGACCCGATCCCTACTTAACCAGACAGCATCCCTATATTCTTCCCAGGTCCCCTCTCCCTGTCTCCACTGGCTATGCATTTCCTTCTTGCCCTTTAGCTTGACCAGCAGGTCTCAACTCAGGCATCAGTCCATCTCTTGCCTTCCTTTCCCAATTTCTCACTCCTGGGGATCCTGAGCTCTTGCACTCTATGGAAGGCATCCTCAAAGATTGGCCATTTTCTGACACCTTGTCCCTGAGGGCAGTTTCACAGGGGTTGGTCTAACTCCTTGAAGAGTGGGAATTTTGCTTGCCTGAAGTTCAAGGTCCTGACTTCACTTTTCACCTGTCCCCTACCCCTCAGGACAGCAAACTCAATCTTTTTTTTTTTCTTTTGTTAGTGTTAAATCCTATGGCTGAGTAGAATGCACTGCTTTACCACCAAAGGTATAGGATTAAGAGCTCCATAAAAAGAAAAAAAACATAACCTTCAGCAAGAGAAATCTGAGCAAGACTGAGCAACTTCATAGATCAAGTTCTCTGTGTCACCTCCTACAGCATTCTTTGCTTACTCAAATGAAAAATCATGTTCCTGGTGGACTGACATTCACCCTCCTCCCCAACACTCCCACAGCATGCTTCCCGTGTATGCATGCTTTCCTCCTTCTGTTCAACTGCCATTCTCCTGCATCTGCTTCAGTAGTTCTGTGAACATGACCTGTGAAGGGCTTCTGTCACTCTCACATTGTTTCAAAGTCAATGCTTGAGTATAGCAGTAAGACACATATTAGTCACAGTAGTAACAGACTGCAAGAAATGCAAATCCTCTCCCTGTATTTTCTTATTCTACTTCCAGACTGTGGTGCACAAGGCTGACTGTTAGCAAAGCAAGCTCATTGCTGCAGGCTTACAGCACCACCATTAATTAACCTCTACTGAAGGCGAGAGACACTGTGAGCAGATGCCTGAAAAGAATTCCAGAGAAGCCTGTGGAAGGCTGATGGTTGAAAAAAAAAAAAAAAAAAAAAAAACACATACACATTTATTTACTTACAGACTCTCAATGGCACACCAGAACATCTGCCAAACACAGATACACATAGACAGCATGGCAGGCTAGACCAGGACAGGCATTTGTTTCCTAAAATTAACAGCAATTGCTGTCCTTTCTGGTTCACCCTGGCTGGTCTTGTGAGATGGAAATAAAACCACAATAGTGTCCCTCATAAGCCTCAAGGACAGAACAAGATATTCAAGATGATGCTTTAAAAAAGTGAAATATATTCACTGCAAAAGGTTTGGGCAAGATTAAAAGCATATACTTCCTAAGAAATCTAGTCAGATAGTCCAGGAAAGCCACATAAAAAGAACATTCACACCAGGATATCTATCAAAAAAAAAAAAAAAGAAAATTCCCTCATTTCCCAAAAAGAACTTTCCCCAGTGTCCATTTTGACAATTTCTCTGATGTTTCAACACATGCCTTACTAGCCTCCTATCAGGTAACTGAACGTTCACTATAATTTTCCTAGATTTTAGTCTTAAACAGAAAGCATCTTGATCTTACAATATGAATATGTATTATTCATTACATAACATAAGCCCCTGCCTTCTTTGATTATTTATGACTTGAGATCGTTCTTTGTCCGACAGCAAAAAACACACATATGTGAACTGGAACATGGTGAAGAAAATGGAAAAGGTAATTAGCATAACATGCTAACACAGAGAACTCAGGAAAGTCTACAGAACTTACCAGAATTCCTTCTGCTATTCTTGCTGCTTTGTCAGGATTGGCCCTCATTTTGACCATCCTAGGTGTTGAAAAGTGTTTGGCTTGCTGAGTAGGTTCTATGGTAAACATTACCTCCTGTCTCTCTAGCTTGCAAAGACACCTTCTCCATCAGATTACTTGCTTCCACCACAGCTCATGAGACAGGTCTGGCATCAAGACTGAGCTAGTAGTCAGACCTCTACTTAGACCTCCATGGTAAACAAACATGCATGTCAAAAATCCAGAGAATTTCTTCTACAGAACTGCATGGTGGTACATGTTTACTTGTTTTATTGTTTCTGAACTGGTCCAGACACTCACAACAGTTAACTATTCCCTATACATTTGTTACTGCAACTCCACTGTAGAATGTCAGAGAACATCATTCCCTGTTCTCAGATTTAGGAACCTCTGTATTGTCATTCTGCTTTTAACAGGAATATGCCCATACCATATACACTCACTCCTCAAGATACTCATAGCCCTTATTCCTTCTCACCCACATGAGCTGACCATTTTCCCCAAGGTAGCTGTAAGAAATTAACAGGTGAAAATCTCTTCAATTAGTGAAGATTTTGGTCAGCTGAATTCAAGCCCAGGAACAAGCCTGAGTTTGAGTTAAGACATTGTAGCACTATTACTGGAAGGTTATTACAGACACAGAACTGAGGGCCTGTCTACTTACATTTGCCATATTGATGCAGGAGACTTTCTGCCTCAGAACGTGACTTATCACTCTGCCAACAGTTTAGTGACACTATTTTTGTTGATGACTGCCACCCCCCAAATATTTTTGGGCAATCTTTACTTCTGAAGAAAAGGAGATGTTATGCAAAGCCAATCTAAATGCTTCCAAATCACAGCACAAAAACAAGCCCACAAGTTCAAAAAATACTGATACCTATTAAACTCATTCAAATCTACCAACACAACATAATTATTATTGTCCACTGTTCTATTTTCCCAATCTAAATTTAAGTAGTTTTTTAGAACATTACATATTACATTACATTATATGCATTACATAGCTTTCAAGACACTTGATACCTTAGGTTCAGCAAAAGAAGATGTGAACTTTTTAACTTGGCCAGGATAAGCAAGCGCAGAAAAGTAAAATAGAATTAAAGCACAGTATAAAACAATTCTTTTTAGATGTTGAAGAGCCTTGGTGCATAAGGAAAGAGTCAGGAATTTCGTCACATTTTTTAAAATCAGTATTATTCTTGTAAACTCATATCCAGTTCAAAATGTGAGAAAACAGCTACTCTGCATTTCATATTTTTCACTCAATTCAACTTGAGTTATTTTCAATATGCATCATATAAAAAGTATCATCATGAATAGAATGATGTTTTTCCTCTAGACAACAGCATCATGCTGCCTTTCAAAATTCAGTTAAACAACTAATGATAAAGAATATACAAGGAGCTTACCTTTTACACCACCAAATGGGCCATAAGTCATATTACAAGCAGTTCTCTGAAGATTGTGCTCATACATCAGTTTAATCTGATACTGGTTCCCATGCTCCACATTCCCCTGAGTTCCTACAAAAACCCAAAGGGTAAATATTTACTAATTTGATACACACACTGTGGAAGAAGTAAAGGGGTATCAGTGTAAATAACCTGAAGAAAATACAACTTAATTTCTAGTGATTTCTGAGATATGTAGGCTTACACTGCTGCTTTCTGAAAAAAAAAATCACCAAGCTACAAAACTCCTAGAAGTCAGAACCAGAAATAAGGTCTCATTATACTACACATGGTATAAAGACCTCACAAAAGGCTAAGATTTTATTATATAAACGTATTTTTTGTGTTGAACACACCGCTAAGATCAGAAAAAAAGCTTTGACTCCCCCTGCTCAAAGGGGCATCCTTATGATTCACTAGCTATTTGGTAAATATACTATATCCAACAACCAGCTTCAGCTGCAATAGTCTTTGTTGCAAATTAAGCTGTAGCTGGTCATTAGCTCCAATTTGACAAAGCTGTGTTTAAGGCACACTTACCACTTGCCTTTACTTTGCCTGAAATTGAAAGGAGTGATTAGAAATGCAAAGATAAAAGACAAACATATGGTAACAAAAATAATTTTGTAATATGTGTCACATTCTTTGAAAAGGCCTGCATGAATTTTAACTCCCTGACTCCTTCAAGCAACTAACAGAAAATAGAGTCTTTCTAAAGAAACTGAAGTTCCTCTTTCGAGAATCAAGTTTTTCCTGAATCCCCTGAAGAAAGTAAAGTTCATTACATAAAGTAATACTTAAGGACTAATATTAGCAAACAAAAAAAAAAGTAAACAAACAAAATCCTCTGAGAAAGTCACATCAGTTGGGAAAAAGGTGTTTTGCACTAAATCCTACCACAGCTTTAATTATACAAATATTATTCCAACAACAACTTAAACAACATCCTATGAAAGATTTGTAGCTTATGCTAACCTTCTAGGCAATTTCTCCAAACAAATCAAACACAGTTTTAAACAATCACCCCTAAAGCAGGCCCACATTAGGGAAAAGACTGGAATAGACATGAGGGGAAAAAAGCCTGCTGAGTAGTAACTAGATAATCAGCAACATTTCAGGATAAACAAGTTAGAAAGTAATCAGTCTGTGTATATTGACTGCAATACAATATTAAGGCCATACTTTAGTCAGCCCTGAAGGATCCTTTCATTTGTCAAAAGAAGCAGCATAATGATTTTTATTATGAATAACAGATATGGTAACATGTATAAAGTAAGTAAAGATTCCACTATATGAAAGTGTAATTTGCCTTAAAAGCATAAAGAAGTAATGACAGTTATTTCTCACAGGAGCTAGTCTGAGAGTACCCATTCAGATGACAGAAATTACCATTAAAGCATGAATGCTTACAGATTAGTATGAAAAGTCTACATGCTCTTGTAATGAAAATAATCACAGAGTGTCTCCCTGCATGGAGAAAATAAACAACACTATGCTGTCTATTGAATTTTGAAGATGGGTGTTCCATTAATAGATCTCTTAAATCTGTGCTTTGCTCTGAGCATATAGAAGAAAAAAAAATCAAAGTACAGAATATGTATTTCATGACTGGGCATTTCACATACACAGAGAATACATAATGTATAATTTCCAGCCAAAGGCTACAGAAGAAAGAGGATTTAAGACAAAACACAGAGGTTTCACCTTCTTACCAGTATTAACCTCCTGTCTTCTCATGGGCTACCTTACCAATGTTCTGGCTTTCTAAAAATTATCTGGACTTCTGAGTTCAGAAAGAATCGTAATTCCTTATTTTTAAAGAGATGAGTAGGTTGGCATTATAAACAATTTGTTCATTAGCACGTTGAACAATAACACCAATTCATAAAACCATAATGAGAACTAGCTGCTCACAATCACTGCTAACCACAGATCATCACACATATCACAGCATCTCAGGCACGGAGCAGATCATCAACCCTGTGCTAAACCCAATTACTAATGTCTCCTCTTCATACATGGGCTTGAGTGAAAGAACATGACTGCAAATCTTCAATGATGATGAGCAAACACTGTATATACCAAGTTTAACATTAACCTAATCCAAACTTTAGAATACACTTAAAATTACTGGAAAGCTTGGATCTGTAAACTAACCTGAAACAGCATACACACAGAGTTTTCGGCAATGCAACACAGCCAGATGAAGTCCTTCAGTACCACTGTAAAGAACAGTATAAAAACCATCATTTTCAGATAAATACAAATAGAATTCATACAGGATAAAAATTCAATAAACATGTTGAAATTGCTCTCATGTGTAGGCCAAATGCAAAGGTTTGGGTGTTAGATGCTAGCATAAAAACTCAGAAGTACTGATGTTCCTAAATTCATGCTCAAGTGATTGGAATTAATTTCAAAATCAAAATGAATCCTGTAAGGACATATTTGAGCTTCAAATATGAAGAGCAACCCAACTATTTTCCCAGTTTAGTTTGAAACTCATTTGAAATAAGGTGCTGTTAATCCTTCATGGAGGGACAATATGCAGATCATCCCTCCAAACAAGCATTATTCAGCAATATCAGACACTACTATTTTTTTAAACCCACTTTTGTACTAGCTGCAGGGAACCTTCAAACTCTCACATTCCTCTTCCTCCAAACACAAATAGTATTTCTAGCAAAGTACTTGTCCTGTTAATACAGAAAATGTTTTAGCTCATTTCACAGAGTAAGATATTATCATTCCTGCAAAGGGTCACTCCATGAGTACTTGACTCTGATCTCAGAGCACAAATCTTCTCCATGGTTAATACAGGTTTTACTTTCATTTTTAAATAAGGTTCATGCTACAGTATTAGAAGTTCATTTCAAAATTAAAATGAATCCTTCAAGAATTAATTTCTAAAATAAAGTTCTCTTAAGCAGATTCTCTTACAGCCAATTAACTATGAGGTGTTTGCCTTAGAGTCACAGTATTTCTCCTCTACCTGGGGCCACTTGTTTCTACTAAATTCATTGGAATTAAGGATCTTCTATCGTCTATCAAACAGGAAATAATTGACCATATTACATCCTAGACCATAACAAGTTAGTCAAGTATTCTTAACATCTTAAAAGATAACTTTAAGTTTTTCCTGTTCTACATACTTCTAAAAATTCTATAACTACTTGGAAGATTATCCTCTATATATACCTGAAGTAAAAATTCTCTTATATGAAGATGATTCAAGAAGCAGATCAAATGCATATTATAAGATTCATAGATGCGATTAATAGCTGGCCATCTAGAAACTGAAAACTCACCCTCCAAAGCAAAGGAAGAAAATCACATCTAAGATTTAAATAAACAGCACCATAGCCTGCCATTTACTTACGAAACAAACTTTCCCACTTCCACCTGCAATATTGGTTCTCGCAACTGCACTTCCAAGAGCAAGTCTTCAGGTTGTACTTCATCTCCAGGTTTCACAGGATGTGGATTAAAGATTCGGAGATATCCCTTATAACTACCCACAATAACTTTATCTAAAAAACAAATAAACAAACAAAAACAACACATAGGATACTACACAATACAATAGCAGGCACATGTGGAATTCAATTTGCTGCAGAGTGCTTCAAATAATACCCTAAAAAGATAGAATACTGACATAATTAATGTTCATTATGCTCTGTCTTCTAGTCTAACTTTAGTGATTACAATTTTTGCAGATACGTGGATATCTGTCAGCACCAGTGATGGCAGCAATAGGGTTAAGTGTTTATGGGTAAGAATCAGGGAAAAGGCCAATGAAGCAGATATCATGGTTGGAGTTTGTTACAGACCACCCAACAAGGACAAAGAGGCAATGAAATATTCTACAAGCAGCTTGAAGAAGTCTCACAATCACCAGCCCTTGCTCTCATGGAAGACTTCAAGTTACCAGATGTCTGCTGAAAATACAACACAGCAGAAAGGAACTGTCTAGGAGATTTCTGGAGTGTATGAAAGATAATTGCCTTACACGACTAGGGAAGGTGCCCCACTGGATTTCCTGTTTGTGAACAGAGAAGGATTTGTAGGTGATATGATGGTTGGAGGCTGTAGTGGGCACAGCGATCACAAAATTTTATTTTCAATTCTTAGAGAAGGAAGGAGGGGAAACAGCAGACCTGCTCTCATGGACTTCCTGAGGGCAGATTTTCACCCATTTAGGAGACTGGTTGACAGAGTCCCTTGGAAGGCAGTTCTGAAGGGCAAAGGGGCCCAGGAAGGTTGGACATTTGTAACAAAGTCTTAAAAGGTACACGACCAGGCCATCCTCGTGTGCCAAAAGACAAGTTTGCAGGGAAGAACACCATTCTGGCTGCACAGAGCTTTGGCTGGAATTCAGGAAAAGGAGAAGATATGACCTTTGATAGAAGGGGGAGCTGAATCAGGGGGGCTGAATCTGCTGAATCGTAAGGTTATGCAGTAAGAAAATTACAAGGGCCAAAATCCAACTAGAACTTAATCTAGCTACTGCCATAAAAGACTAAAAACATTTCTGTCAATATATCAGCAACAAAAAGATGGCCAAGGAGAATCTCTATTTTTCATTGGATATGGGAGGAAACATAATAACAAAGGATGAGGAAAAGCCTGAGGTACTTAGTACTGCCTTTGTCTAAGTCTTCAACAGAGCAACAGTAGTTCTCTGGGTACCCCGCCCCTGAGCTGGAAGACAGGAACAGGGAGCAGAATGAGGCCCCCATAATGCAAGGGGATATGGTCAGAATTCTGCTACATCACTTAGACACAAACACAAGTCTACGGGGCCAGACGGGATCCACCCAGGAACACTGAGAGTAGAAGTGCTCACCAAGCCACTCTCCATCATTTATTATCAGTCCTGACTGACCAAGGAGCTTCCAGTTGACTGGAAGCTAGCAAATGTGATGCCCATCTACACAAATGGTCAGGAGGAAGATCCAGGGAACTATAGGCCAGTCAGCCTGACCTCGGTATCAGGGAGAGTCATGGAGCATATCATCTTTAGTGCCATCACTCAGCTTGTATGGGACAACCAGGGGATCATTTCAGAACCTCAGCAAGCGGGGTTCTGAAATGTAGGTTCTGTTCTACCAAGCTGATCTCCTTCTATGACAAGGTGACCATCTTAATGGAAAAAAGACATGGATGTTGTCTACCTCAACTTTAGTAAACCTTTGACAGCATTTCCCACAGCATTCTCCTGGAGAAACTGGATAGTCACAGTTTAGACAGCTGTATTGCTTGCTGGGTACAAAAGTGGCAGGGTGGCTGAGCCCAGAGAGTGGTGGTGAATTGAGTTACATCCAGCTGGTGACCAGTCACGAGTGACATTCCCCAGCTCAGTACTGGGTCCAGTTTTGTTTACCATCTTTATCAACAACCTGGATGAGGGGATCAAGTGCACCCTCAATAAGTTTGTTGATGACACCAAGTTGGGTGGGAGGGTTATCTGCTGGAGGGTAAGACAGCTCTATGGCAGAATCTGGACAGGCGGGAACAATGGGTTGAGGCCAATCACATGAGGTCCAACAAGGCCAAGTGCCAGGTCATTCACTTCAGTCACAACAACCCCTTGCAGCACAACAGGCTTGGGGAAAAGTGGCTGGAAAGATACCCAACAGAAAAGTACCTAGAGTGATGGTTGACAGCAGCTGGAACATGAACCAGCATGTGCCCAGGTGGTCAAGAAGGCCAGTGGCATCCTGACTTGTATCAGAAAGTGCGTGGTCAGAGAAGTATTGCCCCTCTGCATTCAGCACTGGTGAGGTTGCATCTCAAATACTGTATTCAGTTTTTAGGCCCCTCACTACAAGAAAGTCATGAAGGTGGTAAAGCATGGCCAGAGAAGGGCAACAAAGCTAGTGAACGGCTTAGAGGTGCACCAGGGGCTGTAAAACCTAGATGGGATATTAGGAAAAATTTCACCAAAAGGGTTTTGAAGCATTGGAAGAGACTGCCAGGGGAAGTGGCTGAATCACCACCCTTGGTGTTATTTAAAAGACAGGCAAAAACAAAATTCCAAGGTGAGCATGATATCATAAAGACACCAAGAATTTATTCATTTTTAAAAATACACAAAACCCCTCCCTGACAGCAAAGATCATTTCACATCATTAAAGACTACACAGAAACGCAGGGTTTAGTCAAGCAGAGTCATTTACTTCCCAGATCAAAAGAGTTGTTTATTTGTTTTTTTTTTTAATTCTTAACTTTTTAGCTCTCACCTTCCTTTTTTCTCTCCTTAGGTTTTTACAAGTCACAATGTGTTTGCTCCCATGACTAACTGAAAATTCTTTATTTTAAAAATATCTACCACTGAGGGAATAAGACTTGAGAGAATTTACTAGTGAACACAAGCAAGAATTAACATATTTAGCAGCATACAAATATAAAAAGAGAGCACCAAATTTGTCTTTTTAAGCCTACAAGGACACATTGAAGATAGCAGACCTAAAACTAACTAGCCAACTAGCCTGGCTATCAAGCTTTCACCATCCATTGGTCAAAGCAATCCTATAACTGTGTGGCGTAAAAGCCAGTAATTTTAATTCTGAATTTACCTTGTCCACTGCCACTATTATCAACATCAGCAACACACAGACAGCCTTGGTCAAATTCTTCCTTTTCTCCAAGTATGGTGGACCACCAGTCTCTAGCTTTAAACAAGGACATTCTTCTTTACTGAAAAGGAAACAAACCATTGTTAAAGTTTATACTAATGCATGCAATTGTTTATACAAAAAACTTTTTCTTTATTAGCAACAGGTTTCCTTAAGGATATTACATCTCTCAGTTTCACATTGCACTAGTGTGAGCTAAATAAATGTTAATTCCAGGTGTCTGAAGTTTCTGGTTATACAGTTCAGAAAACAACCTCAGGAATCTTACAGTCATTAGTTGAATTAGATGTTATAGACACTGCTAGTTATATGAAGAAAATGTAACAAAATAACAGACTTAAAAACTGCTAAATGCTAAATGCCTTCTGTTACAAGCACTAAGTAATAAATTTTCAAAGCCACAGAACTGAGTTCTCTTCTCTTACCAAGTAGTACCAGCAAAAACAAAAACAAAAATTCTGATGCAAGTCTTCTGCAAGAGAAATTATTTTTAGACAAGTAAATGGAGACATAAACAGACAACATCAAAACTTCCACCGCATAATCTCCCTGAAGATGCTCCAGTGACATGACTAAAGAACTCGGTCATACAGGGCACAAATCAGCTTTTCTGCTCCCTACCTGATGCTATTTTAAGAAGGGGGGATGGAAGGAGCGAGGAGACTAATCCCTTTGCGGGCAGCTTGACAATAACATTATCCTAGTTCAAAACTCACAGCTCCGTGCCTATGGACCCGGACACACTCGAGCCCACAGCCCGCACAGGAGGCGAGGGGCTGCCATGCACCGGCAGCTCCAGCGGGAAGAAGGGCAAAAGCCGGGATTCGGAACAAACGCAGCCTGCAAGCCCGCGCCTTTCCTCTTTCAAGGAAGTCAAGTCCGACAAACAAAACCACGTATTTTCCACCTTTTTCCCGTCGCTATGCCCGCTAGGCAACCTGCTGCCGCCGAGTGCGGGCTGGCACAGCGCAGCCCTCCACACACACCCTCTCACTCCCTCCTGCTCTCCTTCAGAGAGTCCCTGAGCAGCACACACAGCACCTACACCGAGCCTGGGACACGGACACACACATACGGACACACATCCCCGCGGAGGGGGAGAAGGGAGACGGAGCCCGGCGGGGGCTTACTTGGGCGGGAGGCGACAGCTCCCTGACACAGCGCAGTCCGAGCCGCCCCGGGGCGGCAGCCCCGCTCCCCCACAAGAGCTCCTCGCTGAGTCGCGGCCCGAGGCGAGGCACAGAGCAGCAGGGCTACAGGCGCATTCCCACCGCCGCCGCCGCCATCTCCAGCATCCTCCTCTCCCCGCCGCCGGCACCAACCGCTCACCGCCCCACGCCCCGCCCAGGGGAGAGCTTGGGAAATGTAGTTTGGGAAGCGGCGCCATGGGCCGTTGGGCTCTCTCACTTCTTCCTGTATTAGGGGGGAAGAGCAAAGAAGAGAAATATTACTTTTGTATTTTCTGAGAGAAGAAAAAATAAAAACAACCAACCCTAAGGACTCGATGCCTTGTTCTTTTTCTTCTTCAAACCTCTCACAGGAACCTCTTACTCTCGAGGCGCCCAGCTCCACCCGTGCATCCACCCTTTCCCTCCCCCTTCCCCCTGTGGCGTGGTACGGCCGGCGAGGGGCCGGGACGGCGGGGCGCGTGCGGCGCCGTCGTTGCCGACCGGCGGTCGGTCAGGGGCCCCCGCCGGGATCCCGCTCCTTCGCCCACACCGAAGGGCGCAGCCGCGCTTCGCCGCAGCGGCTCCCGGCGCCCCGGGAACTACTATCATGGACAGGACCGCCGTGGCCAAGATGGGAGCGGTGGCGAGCGCCAGCGTGTGCGCGCTGGTGGGCGGGGTGGTGCTGGCGCAGTACATCTTCACCATGAAGAAGAAGACGGGTAAGAAGACCAAGATCATCGAGATGGTACGTGGTAAGAGGCCGAGAGTCCCTCGGCCCCCAGACGCACGCCCTTCTCCTTGTCCTTCTCCTGCGGCCGGCGGCTCCCCACGGCCGCTCCCGGGGAGCCGGGCGGATATCCCGAGGGGCTGTCTGGAGGGGCAGAGGGGGGACCTTGAGCTCAGTTTGGGATTTCTGTAAGGACAGGCGCTGGAGGCTGGAGCAGCTGTTCCTTCCACCTCAGCGTGACCGACTAGCACGGAAAAGGTGCGTGTGGGAAGGGTCTGCGCCGTCCTGCCCTGTCCGGCCCTTATGTACCTGTAAGATACAAACGTACCCGTGGGTCTTGGTGGTAATTTACAAGCCTGCTTGCAATTTGTTTAAAAGCAAAATGGACACGCATACACACGTGTTCAACCATCTGTTGAAACTGGGAAGCGCAGTCTGTTCACGGTTACTATAAAAGGAAGATGGAGCTCGCTCTCTCTAGCTGCCCTTGTTAAACCTGTTGTTTAGGAAATTGTTTAAATATCTGCTTATAAATAACTGGGTCGTAAGAGATCTTACTTTGGACAACGTGCTGATTATGTGGAAGTCCGTCAAATTTTGTGATTTGGACACTGCCGTGCCAAAAAATTGAACTGAAATCGTCAAGGCACTTGATGTTAGCTAATGGGTATTTTGTGATGTCCCCTGCTGAATTTTACTGAAAGCTCTGATGAATTTTTATAATTACACGTGGAAGCAGATTTTAGTAAGAGCTAGGATTCTGTATGTAAATTGCGAGCTGCCTAAGTACTCACTTGGCCACGCATTGCCATGCCTGCCAGTGGAATTAATGCAGTGCAGTTTGTGATAACGTGGGTCCAAAGAAGAATTCTACTTTGAGTTTTTGCTAATTGTAGAGGCATCATTTACTGTTGAAAAAAAAAATACTGTTTCTAGTCATCAGCCATGTCATCTAACAATTAGGAGGGGAATTAGTTGTTTTTTAGTTTCTCCAAGCATTGTTCCAACAGCTTATGGGAGAGCAGAAAGTTTGGATTGCCACTTCAGCTACCACACATCCTTAGGTCTAAAGATGCAGGTCTTCTTTCTTAAGTAGTATTTTCAGTGGACACATGTATTCAGGCTGTGCAATTTCTTTGAAATATGTGAAACAGTTTTGTAAACTTCATACCAAGGCATTGAGTTTGTCAAGTATGGGCAAAAATGTGTACATGTGTTTTATATGAATATGCTGAATTCTGAAGAACTTTCTTTTATCCACCAATGCAGATTTGATTCAATGTTTGTCATTTACAAGACACTGTATCAGTTTTATTTTATGACAAGAGAGCTTTCTTTGAGCTGTGGTGGAGAAGATGCTTTTTCCAGTCTGTAACTTAGTGTAATTTAGGATGGTGGTAAGAAACAATATGCCTTATTGAGATGTATTTTCTTTCAATACCAGGCTTGTCTTCTGTGTTTGATTAGAATTATGGGATAGTTCTTGTATTTTCAGCAGATTCTTTTGGTTCAAATTTTCTTTGGGGAACATTACACTTTAGTTTTATATCCACATTAGATTCAGAATTACCTTGATGTATAATTTTTATCAAAAGCAGTAGGGAGCAGGCCTATTTGCACCTTAGTTGTATGAATGAAATTATTTCATTATAATCAACTACAGCAATTTTTTTTTCTTAGTCAAAACGAAGTTAGATGAATATAAAACCCAAGTATAAGTAAGAAATACAGCTGTCTTTAACTGCTAAAAATACAGGGACTTTTGCAAATCAAATAGAACATCTATAAGATAAGTTAATATCAAGGATTATGATGCCAAGAATGTTTATTGTGAAGAAAAGTGGAAAGGATTCTCAAACATTGTAGGAAAGTGTAACCCTCTTTCCTTGCTGAATAATGAAATCAAGTAATTCTTAAATATCTAGCTCACATTTCAGTAGATTAATTCCTTAAGCACACCAATTAGCCTGGTGGAAAAATTTAAGCTTAATGGAGACACCTTAGAATTACTATTCGATAAAAAAGGCTTAAATTTATAATTAAAATGTTAATATTGTGTCTTCATCCACAGTGTGTAGTTTGCAAACAGGGAGTTTCCCTTGGGCACTCATGAATGTAGACAGAGTTACTTCAGCTCCACTTCTGAAGTAACAGAGGCATTAATACTAATGGTCACATGACATTTCACTCTGTGTGGTTAGAAACAACCTTCTCTCCAAGCCTTCTGCTATTACTTTGTACAGCCTCGTTGCCAATTCTTTGAAACTGTGTAAGTGTTTACACAGTCAGGTGAAAGCAAAAGTTAGCCACAAGGTTGCTCACTGTAATTTAAAAAGATGGTTAACAATTAATTATATTTTCAGAGTAACTTCTTAGAAAATGTTTCCAGTCTATTTTAGAAAGAGATGAAACCTTATAGTAATGTTCAGTCTTTTGGATTCTTCAAGCCATGGACAAGTTTGCAATTAGGGTATGTATTCCTATACAGCAAATAGTTGTATTGACAATAGACTTCAATTTTTGATTACTTTTTGCTGAGCTTTTGATTAGCTCAGCAGAAAACAGGTTTTCACAAACCAGAGCGAAAGACATTGCCTAAATCTTTCAAAAAACATTCACCTGTAAGCAGTAGCCCAAATGAAATAAAATATGGAGTTAACATAAGAAAAAGCTTCTTAGAGGAGTAACAGTATCTTTTGTTGTCTGCTTCATGAATAAAGTTGTTAAAATCTTGGGGGTTTTTTTCAGCAGCTGTTCCTCGCTCTTTGGTTTTGGAGCTTTTTATTGTGCTTTTTTTTTTTCTTTTCTTAGAATAAGAAACATAATAGAGCTTGTTGAAAACAGAACAGGAGAATACCTTAAACTGAGACTTCCTCAGGTTTGTTTTCCAGAAAACTGGGCAAATGTGTAGTTACATTTGTCTATTTCTCCAATATGCCCCTGAAGTGAGAGTTGTAATTACATGAAAAAGAGACTTTGTATCAAAGTTCAGCAACAACAACTTAAAATCAACTTTAAAGCAATTTCTCTGTTTACTGGAAACATTTCAGCCACTCAGCTGTCTCTGAACAGTGCACTTTTTATTGTGTTAAAGAAGGAAAGAAATGTATGGATTTTTGTAGTATTAGAGTTTACCTGGAGGGAAATAAGGAAATTAATAAGAAGCAAGGTAACTGCTATTTATCTACTTGCCTAAGAAATAAAGGAACATATTCTGTGAGTGTAACTGTTAGAGGCGTTGGGGGGTGTATTTTTTTTTAATTATTATTTTCTTTACCTGGCAGTCTCTGGTGAGACTGTGTTCTTGTTTCATAGGGCATAAGAGCATTTGTGCCACAGTTGAAGATACAACTGGCAGCAATCACACACCACTTCTTTATTCTTGTCTTGTTGCTGGTAACTAGTTGTTATAGTAACTGTGACGTTACTCTGGCAGGTTGACCTCCCAGTAGAGTCAAAAGCAGAGGAGTAGGTAATGTGTACATAATGTGTATATACATATTCAGGAGTCCAAGTGGTTGGTATTTGCAACTCCTTCATATGTGCTTATGCCTATTCAGAGCTGAAGAAGAGTTTGAGATTGAGTAAACTGGAATCACTAAAAGGGAAATGGAAGGAAGATGGACTCCCTCTAATGAAGCCTTTGCAGGACACTGTCATTGTCTGGATGCGCTCAAGAGCCATGCAGTGATATGATCCATTTGGGAATAATACTGTTCAAAAGGAATGGTGCTGTGATGTATGAACCGAAGTAGTGAAAAGTGAAAGAACTCCTGAGACCTAATACCACTGCTACCTATTGACACGTGACCGAGAGCCCTTACGTTACTAGAGTATTACAATAATTTTTAGATTATTATTAACATTTTAAAACCCAGTTAAATTTGATATGAGTACTGGAGGTGCTGTATAACTATTTCTATAAACCCTGGGTTTTGTTTAGACTGTATTCTTCAATAGAAAAATCAATTGGTGGTGGTAGACACCAATTACTAAAACAAGGTTGTTTTGCCCACACACTGTTTGCAGAGATAATCGCAATATATGCCACCTAGATAATGCACGATACCAGGCTGCACTGTGCATCATATAAGTCACCTAACATGTGGCTTGTAAAGCAAGTTTTCACAGGGCAGGAAAAACCCTAAGGACAATGCATGTTGATACAACTTGGATACTAGTAACAGGTTTTATTCTCTCTGTAAAATAATTCAGTTGGAAAATTAGGAAATTTGTATCCCAGGAGAATAAAAATTCACTGAATTCTATTGTTTTCTTCTCTCATTGTCAAAATTATGTACATACTAGTATTTTATGTCATTTAGTATAGTAAGCTGATCCTGCAATGCAACTATGTGTTTCAGAAGTAGATTTTAATTTTCTGAAATTGCTGCTGCCTTTGTTTTTTTTTATTCAGTAGGTCTTACAAGAGATGGGCATGGGAAGATTAAATATACAATTCTGCATTAGTTTCTTTAGAACTCATTTATGCAATTTATAACAGTTATCAAAAACATACTGATGATCTGTACCTGAAAACTGAGTTCCAAGTTGTCAGTATAGACATGTCAGGATACAATATAAATTGTAGGTTTAGGCTCAGAAGAGCTTGTTTGCTGCTTTCTTTTATCTTTTGTATAAAGTCTTTCTCCAAGACAGAAAAGCAATCTTTCAGTTACTCATTCTGCTCTGAAATATATTTACCTTTGAATAAAGGCTTGCTATGTGTTAAGTAATATTTTTAGGTTATTTTTCTCCTGTTTGTGATAACTCATTTTTACCAGTTGAGGCTATAATGACATCTGTTCTATTAAACGCTTTACAGCTTAAAACCAATAGCAAATACTGGAAGTCTTAAACATGTTTACCTTTAACTGTCAAACAATATAAGCAGTAATAAGGGATTTTTTTTGTTTCTAGCCTGAATACGCATATCATTGCAAATCTGTTCATATTGTGAATTATAGTTGCATAGCATTCCAATCATACCATTCAGTCTTGAGTTAACAAGTCTTGAGTTAACAAGAACTACCAGCTTTTATAGAAAGTATCTAAACTGATGAATATAAGCATTTTAGAGATCCAGGGTATGGACCCATGCATCTGTAAGTAGGAGAATACTAGCGGTGAATTCAATAGCAATGTACCTGAAAATGTAAAAACATCACAATTTTTGTACGCCTGGACTGGAAACTTGCAAAATACCTGAACTTTTGCAGTTCTTTCTTTTAAAAAAGTCAAACAAAGAAACAAACAATAAATCGCACAAAAAATCCCACCACAGCCTTTTGCTTTTTATTCTCACTTGCATGAATTACATCCTACACGCAAAGTACATATTCTTTTCTGTGTTGGCTGGTTCAAGCCATCAGCCACCACTCTTCCCCCCATGTGTGCACACACAAGTGTATTTCGTGCAAGTGAACTACAGTGCACTCTTCACCTCCTCCAAGGGTTGTTACTGGGGAGAGTTTACGGAAAAATACTAGAAGAGAAGCAGACTTAGCTTTTATTGCTGTGCTTCGGTGCGTTTGCCAGAGAGTAATTGATTTTCACGGGGGGAGTTGGGGCTGGTTGAGCTGCGGCACACGGCTGGGAGCAGCAGGTGGCGCCGGCACGAGCCGTGTCTGAGGCGGTGGCCGCTGCTTTGGAAGGAACCTGTCCCCTGAGGGAATCCTGGCCCACGGCGATGGCTTCTCCCGGCCGCTGCCCCGCTGCGGTCAGGAGCGTTCAGCTGGAGCTGCTCCTGCTGCACCGGGCCCCAGCAGCAGCCACATCTCTGCTAAGCACAGGCTGAATTCAGGCTAAGCGCAGCTGAGAGGCAGGAACGCCTCACAGCCATTCTTCCTGGCTTCCTTTCCTAACCACCGTGCAGCGATGGAAGGCCAGATGAGACTGGGCAAGAGAGTCGTTGATATTGTCATGGAGGGTGTGCAAAATAAAAGCAGGGCATGAGTCCGACTGGCCTTCTTGCAGTCACAGCACTGTGCAGCAGCTGATCTGCAGCGACTGCTTCTTCCTGGGACACAGTCTTCATACAGCTCTTATCTTGACCAGTTGCTGGATGTCAGTCTCTTTCTGCCATCCAAAAGTCATCAATCACTAGAGGTCAGCTGCTGTAAAACATCAGAGAACTTATGACTGCAGTACACAACATTTTAGTTCAATGGCTATCATGCAGCAGCTTGACAGTGTGCCATTAAATTGGAGTCCTGTGGCTGTTTTCATAGTCAACTTTTTCTTAGGTTATTTGCGGGGAGCATCTGATGGTTCAAGAAAAAATAATCAGTGTCCATTAAAAGTCCACAGAATTTTTTTAAATTTGCCTAATCATCAAGAGTGCTTTATATAAATGCCAAAAAAAAGAGAAAGCATTTTTCAGTACAAGTGGACATATGTTTAAGATTGCAGCACAGAGGTCTAAGAAGACACCATGTTTAAATACTAAAAGTAACTACATTATTTTCATTCACTAATACCTTAAAATAATAGAGAATTGCACTGACTTAACTCAGAAAATAATTACAAAAATAATTTCAAATAACATTTCTCTAAATTATAGCAATAATACTTATTGCTGGAAGGAAATGTGGCTCCTACTTTCGTATATCTCAATCTTTTAAAAATTAATTAATTTAATTTATTTTATTTTGAAAGGTCTGGAGCAAAGCCCAGACTTGGACAATTAAGTGTCTGAATACAGACTTTCAGACTTCCTGAGTTGGGTTTACCACCAAGAAAATTCCCGTTCAAATGTGCTTGTTCTTACTTGTTTCCCACTCATTAACTGTCATTTCCTTCCTGCACTCCTTTATAAAGATTTGTTTGTCTGCTCTGCAAATTGGATCACTGAATAATCCAATTTTATTTGTGTTTTAGTTTTTTTTTAGGAGTTGTTTTGTTCCACCTTAATCTGAATGAATACCACTGAAATGTTCCATTAATCTTGTTCCCTTAAAGCTTTCCCTCTGTCAGAAACTTACTACTTATCAGACCAGAAATGTGATTTTTTTTCACTCAGCAGCTATTAGCACAACACTTACTATTATCAGCTGCATCTGCCTTTGCAGTGAGTATCACTGATGGGTAAGCCTCAGTTTGGTCTGCATGTTCCCATGGAAAAACTGTACGTGAAACTGAAGAGTAGCAATTAGCACAAAGCAGTAGCAGTATTGGTACTTTTGCAGTAGTAGAGTGCAAAGAACAGTAGTGGTAGTATTCGTTTTGAACACTTCCAGAAGGCAGAGATATAAGTACACAGAGATATAAGAAATATGGCATCCAAGTGCATCTTTGAATGGATCCAGCAGTGAGAAACACCCATAAACAATGAGATGTGGAGTCAAAACAATCCTTCATGCCTCAAGTCATAATGCTTCTGCCTGTTACCTTTAAAAAGAGTGTTTGGTAGTTGTATTTCATCTTTCAATTTAAGAATTTTTTTTCAAGAACTTTAAAAGGCGTTTGTAATCAAAGAGAACCTAACATTTAAAAACTTCATTAGTCTCAATGTGTAATTTAATTGGAATATTATATTAGCACTTAATTCTTCCATGTAGTGTCTGGTAATGTATTGTAGATTAAACTTTGTCCTGCTGACTTTGCTTTCAAACTGAGTCCCACAACTCCACTATTCAAGGGTCAGAGTTTATTTGATCTAGATACAGCATTCTTAGACTTAGTGAAAAAAAATCTAAGCAGATTTTTTTTTTTCTTGGAAGCAGATAAGAGAAGAAGAGAATCAGCAGCAACTGCTTCAGTCCAAGCCTTGGCCTTAATGCAAATTCCATTCTAGATAGTGTTACATGGGAAGCTTCTAGAGAAACAAGCATTTGTTTAAGTTCTTTCAATGCATGTCCATGTAGATATATACAAGATATTTAATGATCAAGGTATACATGTGAATGTACAGTTTGGAGTGAAAATAGTATGGCTCATCAAAATTACCTTATTATGCAAGGTGAGCTTTTGCATACCTGATAGCTAATTAAGAATTTGCGAATGTACCACAGTATATTTACATACTGCAAGTTCTTAGAATTCTACACTGTTTGCATAGGTGTTTTGAAGAAAGATTATTTGTACCAGCAGCCTCACCTGTAAGCATTCTTTAAGAAAGCATTAGATTCTGGATAATGTAGGGAAATGGATCTTTAAGGCAGGCAGACTCCAACATACTCCACAGCAGTATTAAAGGAAAATGAGAGTACCACTCAAAAAAAAAAAAAAAAAAAACCTTATTTTTCAAAAATGAATTTTCTGTATCTGTGTTCTCAAAAGAAGAACTGGCAAGAAAAAGAAAGGATGGAGTTAAAACTAGGGCCTTTTCCAGTTTTGGTTTATTCCATGTAAGATAGAGAAAGCAGAATTGGTTTTGGTATTAAAGCTCCAAGTTCATAATGGATTTATAAAGATTTTATCCAGAAAGCTCTGGTAAGAATAGTGAAATGTATGTATGAAGGCCAAGAAAAAAAGCCTCCATATTCTTCTGCCAAGCAATGAAAGGGTGTTAAAACCTTAAGTTCTTCTTTCAATCCTGGTGCATTAGAAGCTATTTTTAAAATGTAAATGTAATGTGATAAATTGTATTGATCTGAACTTGCTTACATTTAGAATTTTTTTATAAGGGCAGGAGAGAAGCAATGAAGATTAAAAAAACCCATCAGTTTAAATTTGGCTAGGTAGTTGTGGTATTTCCAAGATACTCATTAGGTATGTCTGAAGATTTCTTCATCATTTCCAGATACTCACTGATAACTAAATAATACATACCTTTTCTTTTAGCCTGCCAGTTATAGAGGTTAAATCTCTCCACAGTGGGGGAATGGCAGCTAAGCACAAAGATTAGGCAATTCCCCTAGTACACAATCAGAGAAAAAAAATGCCTAGCCTGAGCTGTATCCATTCACCTCCGAGCTGTACTGTATGTTTTGTACCTCCTATATTCTCTCAGACTAAATTCTTGCCCGAACTCATAATTGGCAAGATCACATGAAATACTGGAAATGTAGACCCTAGTTATTATTAGTTCTTCATTTTCTTGTAAGATCCAAAATGTCTGTTGATCTATCACCAACAGAAATCTCTTATTTTAGAATGATTTTGTAAGCACAAGAAGCTGCATAAGGGACAGTGATGCTGCAATATCTTTTATTCTCTCACCAGAGAAATGTATTAAACACAAGAAGAAATACTTAAGGAGTTGTTTTAGTGTGTGTGTTGACATTAAGCTTTGTGTTCAGTACAACCATAAATGATCAGACTATTAGATTATCACCAGTTTTCCCACGAACTGTAAAGAAAGCTGGATCTCTGATCAGATCAAAAAAATCTCTATTAAAAAAAGTTGTTGAGTATGTCTTGTGATACCATTCAGGTTAAGAGCCTCACCTTCTTAGCATGTGCCATCTCTGGATTTATCACAATTTGTTGAATTCAGTCTTTAGTATGTTCTTAGCACTTTTTCATAACATGTGCTGTTCAAGCTCTTTCTTTTTAGAATTGCTTACCGTCCTCACAAGTGACCTCTATGACAGACACACACTTTCATATACAAATCATAGTTCTTTGCATCATACCAGCTGTAAATATGGCTGGCATGGGTTTTTACACCAAACCTGTACTGCAAAGATAAGTGGTATCCAAAATTCCTGCAAAGCAACCTTCTAAACCTTTATGTACCCCAGCTTCATCAAACTGACCATTGATCTTACTTTCCTTGTAATTGTCACAGATGTAAAAAGCTATTCCTGAAACCAGGAATGCTGCTCATTAACTCAGTTCACTAGGGCATGAATAATGACCATGTTTGAGTACAGTAGGGTTGTATTGGTTCCTTTCTTCTGCTTGGTCTTGGTACTTGAGTACCAAGGTTCAGGTACCTTTCCCTGTCTCATGAGTTTATATCAAGTAGGCTGTTTTGGAAAATATGTACTAAGTAAACTTATTACAAAAGCAAAATTAGGCAGCAAATACAGTTCTTGAGTGTTTAAAATTGATCCCTACAATAAAGCAAGGTATTGCTCAAGTAAAGTCGAGCAATGTACTAAATATATGGGGATATATTCAAAAGTTGTTCAGTAGTGGAAGGGTCACTAAACAGGAATAAAAGCTAGTAAGCTCATGAGGAGACACTAGCTAATGTTTACACTGCAGATTCAATCACCTTACAGAGGATTCAATCACCTCTAAATTTTGTAGGAAATACTCTAAAAAGCTATGACCTCTTGCTTGATCTTCAAAAGTTTATGTCAGTTTAGTTGAAGTATTCAATTTATTAGTTAAAGGAAAAGCTCAGCTTACTTACTTAGGCAATACACCTGTGCTAATTCTTTTCACAAATGGATGCAACTTAGGTCACGGGTGTGGAAGGACTGGTAGAACCAGCTTTTCTTTGCTTTAGACTAAAACTTGCAGTGCTTCATATTCAAGAGCATCCTCTACAAACCAAGTTCACCTAACACACAAGTATAAAAAGTTGAACCTTTCCCAGTCTTATAGAAATTGTAAATCATCTAGTGTTTTCAGTGTTGTTCATTTTTTCCTCTCTCTCTTTTTCTGTGTAGAATATTCTGTAGTCAAGATATGGCCCTTAGCCAAAGAGAAAATGTTAAAATAGAATCTATCTGTTGAAATAACTCCACCTCTTCAGTTGTGGTTCTTAAAATATATTGAAATTACCTTCCATATTTCAAGAGTAGAAATGTCATGCTGGAGTTTATTTCTCTCTGTGTAAAAAATTCAGTGTTCATTTTAACTCCTCTTTTACCAGACATTAAACACGGTAAACAAAATGCTCAACACACTCAAATAAGCAGTAATAGAATGTGGTTAGTAGGAGCTGTGGTAATTAAAGTGTTGTACACAAAGATTTCTCGGAGTTGCAAAGACAGTCTTGTTTTGTAGATGAGAAGTTTCATGTATGGCATTTCATTAGAGTGAAAGTACACTGTTGATAAAGATAGAGTAGATGTTTTTCTAAGAATTAGGTGTTGGCTGTATTAATGTTTACAGAAATTTTGCTCACGCCATTTTCTAGGGCTTTCACTAAAATTGTAATAATTCATTTGGAATGCTTTCCAATTAGTCTGGTATACCAAAAACAGTCTGCAAGAATTGAATTTAATTTCTGTAACTGTTTTTTTTTTTTTTATCTTAAAAAAAATTAATAAAATACATTTTTAAAACACCACCTTGTTTTTGTTTCCCCAGTTTTCTGAAAGGGAAACTAGCTTTCTTTAGATTCTTGACAGCTTAAAGGCAAGTTCTTTGCAAACTGAATGTATCAAGTGATGTCTTACCTGAACTACATGATTCATCTAGCAATCGTATTTTACTTCATTGTTTGTAACATTTTTTTAACATTGGAAATCTAGCAGGGACATAAGCTTCAGCTTTTTGTTGTGCAAATAATTCATATTTATTCAAGACACTGTGCTATACATATGTTTCCCAAACATTATTATAAAAATATTAATGAAAAGCATGGTGCCTATATTAAAATACTATGAAGGGTAAAACACTCTGAATGTTACCTGTTACAACAGTGTACAAATGCTATAAGAAGTAGTTTAGTGGTAGCTATGAATCCTGGCAATACCAATGCCAGGTAAGTTCAGTTTACTGTATACAGTCTTTGCAGGGATTATGTTATATTTTGAACATATCTTTCAAACTCTTTCGCTGCTTCAGGATACAGCAGACTTTAACATGTACATTTCAGGGGATCTTGGCCAATTCTAAGAGGATAAGTGTTGATTAAAGTTACATGTTTTGTATTAGCTCAAGTATTCACTTCAGCTGTTTTGTTGGCTCAAAACAGAACACCTCTGAAAACAAAATGAAAGTGCACATGTAGGTCAGATACACTGAGGAATCCTGATAGACTACATAGTAGCCTACAGTTGGAATGTAGACACAAAACATATGGATCTACTGTATCATTCAGAAAGTCTATTGGGTTTGTTGGTTTTTTTTTAGTGTAGAAAGCACACCGTCCTTCAAAGGAAATTTTCATAGCTATTGAATTTCCAAACTCCTGCTATTGTTGGGGGGTTTTAATAGCGTTACAGGCTTTGTACATACTAGACTTGTAACCTGCCCTTGCTTCAGCTCTGACAATTACACTGGTCACATTAGTGGCCATGTATGAATTGGCCTGATGTTGGTGGTTAGTCCTGGCATCCTGAAACAGGGATCATAAACCTGAAGTTGAACATGAATTATGGGGTAGTAATATAGAAGCTTGCACTGCTGCTATTGCAATAGTCAGCTTTGTGTGACACTAGCATTTACACAACTTCAAAATGTAAAATACAATTCAACAATAGTTTCTTCATCCCCTCACTCTAAAAAGCATTTTTTTTACTCCATCTTCTGTCACCTGGTTATGGTCTTTGATCAGGCAGCATGCCTAATGACAAACTTCTAAAACTATGTGGACTTGCCTTGTCTCTCAAAAATCCTGACAAACAAGGCTCCTTGATTTCCTGTTTCAGTATCACACAGATAATTACACCCAAAACAAAGATTCATTAATTCATTTGCTCCTTCTACATGAATAAACATTAATGAAACCATGTCAATGAAGCTCTAAGAAATTTGTGGCACTGTGCAACAGGAAATCTTAAAATACTTGGAAAGATTTTGTAAAAGGGCTAAAAACTAACAAAGTAGTAAACTTCTGCTCTGAACAACAACTGCCTTCCTCTGTTAGAGCAACCCAAATTTGCCTGCTGCATCCACGAAAGCTGTTCATTCAGTGAAGGTCAAAGGTTTTGTTGTTGGTGAACCAGCTGATGATCTGTAAGCCTGTCAGGCTGTACTGCTGAGCGTAACAAACTGCTGTGCATTGCTGACGTGCGTCACAGGACCCTGGGGTTTTGCACGGGGATTAGTCAGGCTGTATTTGGAAACGCCCTCAACTGCACCCTGTGCTGCTATATTAGTGTGTCTCAAGCAAGAGGAATTTTCTTTTGCTTCTGCAGCTGCTCCTGCAAAACCCTCTGGTAAGTGTGCGCAGCTTCTGTCAGCAGTATTGACTGTATTCTTGCCTGTGTTTTTAAGCCAAGGTTATGAGCTGAGGGCTTACTTACAGCTGTTAATTGTGACTGTGAAAAAAACTAAAAAACTGTATTTTTAAATTAAAAATTTGATAGCATAGAATGAGCAGCAGCATCAAAGGAATAAATATATTTAGTGGTTTTCATTGAATAGGTTAATTCAGCTTAAATATTCCTCTACTTTTAACTATGTATCAGACTATTCTGAAGTCCTGGTATTTTGACAGTGATGTTGCTACATACCATGCATGTTGGCTTTTATTTTATACAGCAAGAATAGAAAAACCACATAATATAGCAGACCAATTCTTAAAAGGATTTGGTTGGTTTTTGTTGGCAGCCTGCATGCAAGCCCTGCATCTCTGGACTCTGCTTGCCACCTATGCTGTTGCAGTAGGACAAAATCAAGGACAGAAGAATCAGGAGTGCCCTAAGCTCAACGCACAGGTACTCTCCTTTAAAAACACAAGAGGAAATGCTGTTGTCATGTTTTCTGTGAAAGCGCTCTCTCCAGATTTTTATAAGGGTTTTTTTTTTTCCAAATTAAGTATCAAAACCCAGCACATTAAGTATAAAAATATGTAAATAAATAAACAAAGTAAACCAGGAAAATTATTTTAGTGTGCATCCTATTCCATGTCTTAAAATAACTTAGACAGTGAACCCATTTTCAGTTATTTCATATAACCTGTGCTGGGTATCTAGTTTTACAGCATGTTATCAAGCAACTGTGTACATACTTACTGTTCTGTTGTTTCATACCCATAATAACTACTTTTTAGCTAAGTAGTCCTAAGGCTATTTCTTGGCAGAACTACTAAAATAGTAATTTGGTAATTACTAGTTACTAAGGATTTCTTACCGTATTTGAGTTTGCATCATCTGAATACAAAATGTATTATGGTTTTGGGAATTATAAATTAGTGAGTCTCTGTCCTGAGCTCAGATTATGCTAGAAGAGTGCCCCATAACTAGTGAAGTTCTCCTGACACCTGCACATAATGGAGTGACTGATGTGATTATACTCATGTCCAATATCTCTTGATGTTCCTGTCTAAAATATAAGCCTACTAACAGCTGGAGCAGCTAAGAGGAACCTCTGTTGCACTCATGGGCCAGAATTCAAATTGTCTGAATTATAGGCAGTCTTGCTGTATACATGTATGAGCATATGGAGGAAAAAGATCCCCACAGTGTCATTCTGTGGATTTTGTTATGGCTCCCCTGCTTCTTGCAACTCAAATGCTGCAAGCAGCAGAAATTACATGGAGAAGCTTGCATGCTTTTCAAAAGTTTTTTGTAAGCTTTGTTTTCTAGAGCAAGTCATGTTCTGCAATAATAGCAAAAAAAAAAAAAAAAAGAAAAAAAGGAAAAAAAAAGATTGAAAAATAACATGTAAATTAAGGAATGTGCCCCATTTCTTTATTTTTTTACCAAACTGTTACTTTTTTCCACCAGGAACACCAAAACCAGTTTTCTGTAGCTTCTGGGTATCAAATTTCGCAGCTATTACTGCTGCCATGCCCTGCCTTTTTTCGTACATGTCCATAAATGAATATATGTGATAGCTAGTCTAAGACCTTGAAACTGGGCATCTGCAGTTCCGAAAATAAATGTCATTTAATCTTGGTTTATACTCTTGTACCTGTAAGCTGTCACCATAGATTAGAATAAAATTTACAAATCATTTTCCCCTATCCAATTTATGACTTTGATTTTCATTTGCCTTGCTCAGAAATAATATGGATAGCTCTCTCTCCCTGCCAGCCACCCCTGTGTGTTCTCTCTATCAAAAGATAACTGGTTTGAAACCTAGTCTAGTCTAAGGCAGGTTTACCAACAAAGTAGGAAAACAGAAATTGTGTTATACTGTTAATAGCATTACAGCTAGATCTTTATTTAGGTCTTATTTATTGCCCTGTCCCTTTCATGACATTATGGTAATCTGAAATTTTGTGGAATATTTTTAATACATTTACAAGTGTGAGAACAGTTCTTACTGTGATTCAGAATTACTGACATCTAAGATAGTACAACGTCAATCATTGAGATTTATAGAGAAGTTCTCTTAAAATTTTGTCCACCCATAATCCAAGGTGTTTTCTTAGCAATGATATGGTTTTTGGGAGGCTTCCATACTAGATAAGTCTTTATAAAATAAGAATTTATTACCACTACTTGGTATTTGCCAAGTAGTGTAGGCTTACAGGGTATAAGTATAAAAATACTCTGCACCGGTTTTTTATGTCCTTCGTCAAAGCATTACTTAGCAGACTTATGATGACAACCTCCTACAGTTGGAGTAATATTTCAGGCTCTGTGTCTAGAATTGATTGTGAAATGAGCCATATCTCTATGTAGTTAAGATAGCAAGTTATTCATCAACTCATCCTTCCCTACTTAAAATTGACAGTGAAAACAAAAGGTCACTCAGTTGTCCTTAATATGGAGATTTTTGTTTGATTTTTTTAATTTTTGTGTTAATCATCAGGACTTGTTTTACTGGGCAGGGGGAGGAAAGTAACTGCTGTACCTCCAACACTCAGTAGACTGAAAAAATTCAGTACAATCCTAGCTCCAGAACATGACATTACGCCTTGTGGACACAATCGGTTTTTAATTTCCTGGAATACCTAATTGGAAATGTCTACAGTGGCAGTTGTAAATTCACTTAGATCACTAAAATGAATGGTCTTATCACCAGCTCCTCTTTTATAATCAAATTGATACAGCATGCACTTAAGATACACGGTGCCTCACATACTAAGAAGATAACTTATGTACTAAGCAGCACCTGGATACATAAAAGCAGTTATTTTGCACTTCTGCTATCCAGTTGTATATAAGAAACCTCATTTCAAAACTATAATTCAATATGGCAAATACCTGTCTTTATTTAACCCAACTACACAGATGCATGTCTCATTACTAAATAGATTTGTAATTTTCAGAACTATCCTTGTTGTAAATGACCCATTCTGTGGTTTGTAGGACTGGGGGAATTTCCAAACCTGCGTGAATCCGTTACTGTTCATTCCTCAAGGTATGACCATAACATTCTTAGCTACAAAATAATTTCCAACATCCTTATTCCAGTTACCTGCTATCACAAACAAGCAAGATAATTTTTTTCCTTTTCCTAAATCCAACTAAGCTCAGCGTTTAAAATAATCTTTTTCAGGTTTGTTCTTCCTTCTCTCAAAGGCTCCTTAGAAATGTCAGAGACTAGAAACTAAGATGTATTTGTGGCCGGTGTATATGCCAACCACAACTCCCTTTGGGAGTTGTCATACATACGTTTTAAGATACACCAGCCTCTGAGCTATTCAGTAGCATATAGATGCTCTTGGTAAGAAAGCAAAACTCTTCTCACACTTTTGTATTAGGACAGAATAAATAGGGGCACTTAAGTGATTTAACATGATGTACTTTCAGATGTCACCATGAATTTTAAATTCCTTTCCTGTGCTCATGTAGTTTTAGTCCTGTATGTAGAAACTCCTGGTTCTGAAAAGCTTTCTTGACTTGGTTAAGTGCTGTGGAGATTTTTGGTTGGCTGTTTCTCTAGCTGTGCTCATCCCAGTCAACTGGTTCATCAGAATTTTGGGAGGTTTAGGTGCACACTGAGTTGACTGCTAGAATTTTCTTAAACAGTAAATAGAAACACTAATTTTAGCAAATTGACTGAACTTTTCACCCTTTGCTCTTTCATCTGTCTTATCAGTTCTTTCCAACTAGAATCTGCTTTTCTCTTTCAATTCTGAAGAATGGCAAATATGCAACAATGAAATAACAACTAAACTGGGCAGAAGTGGAAAACATCGGAGGAGACAGTTTGCCAGAAAATTGGTGGCTGCAGTTTCAGTTTCATTTACCCAGTCCTTAGACAGTTTCATTTACCCAGTCCTTAGACAGTTTCATTTACTTCTACTATAATAATGATAAAGAATAAATAAAATAATTACTACTTAATGTTCAGTTGCAAATACTAATACAAGGAACTAGTGATAGGAAAAGTGGCTATTCTGTCTAACCATATTTGTCTGAGGCTTTATCAGGTGTCACAACTGTAATGTAGACTTGTTTTTTCCTCTGAGAGTGCCTGTGAGACTGAAAATGTCTGGGTTATACTTGCTGCAGAAGACTTTCTGCCATCCCTAAATTAAAATACTCTTCAACCAATTTGTGTGCAAAAATAAAAAGTGTGTTAGAAATAAATTAATCTTATAAATTGATCTTGAGTATGAGTTTACAACATCAAAGCAGGAAGCTTTCATCATACTTTAAATCTTTAGCAATTTCTTGTTTGACATGATCAACTAAAGTGTTTACCAAGATTTTTCCTCAGGTTGTTTCAGAAACTTACGAAAGGGCTCAGTCTGAAATGCAACAGTACCAAACAATCCAATTTTCCTCATCCAGTCCCTTCCTCTGATCTCTCCATCTACCTCAACATCTGTTTAAATTAATTATATTAGGAAATCTGTTGCTTTGTATCTAAGTAAACCAAATAATGCTTGAACTACTTCTTTAAAAAGTATGCATTCAGATTTCACAGTTTAATTTTTGCATTCTAAATCTAAAAATACATATATAATTTGCTGAAAGTTAAAGGAATTAGATTAGTCAATTTATGGTACAAAAATTACCAAGTCAAAGTGCTTTGTGCTTCATTATAAAGAATATTGTAAATGCAGAAAAAAGTGGAAAGCTTACTTTTGTTTACTAACACCATATAACATACGAAAGAAATACCATGAAGCACCTTTAAAGAGTTACAGGTATTACAGATACATATTTTGTTTTGTGAAGCTAGATGTACTGTGAATTGTGAATAAATAAATGCTTGGTAAAGGTATGTCTCAAATTAGTAAATTCTTTAATGGATATTTTTCAGGAATTCTATTTCTTGTCAACATTCATTAGCTTTCTCCATCGCTCTGAGCCTGGGAAGTAGCTGAGAGCTGGAAGTCAATCCTGGTGTACTTTTTTGGCTTTGCTGTGCTAAAAGAAGTAGTAGCAAGGCACTGCAACAACACAAGGAACTCAGAGATATTGGCTTAGGGCATACCACTTTTACAGAAAATATCTTTGCCAAAGGATCAGAAGGGAAAACCTTAATTCTTCCAATCGAAGTGGAATTAATAGATTTTGTTTCTTTACGAGATTTATAAAGCAAAAAAGTAGTGAATACCCTGTTCAGGACAGAATTTTTGACAAGATACTGTGGTATAGGTGAAATTTTTTTGAATGGTTAGAAAAACTTGGAAATTTATCAGAGACTCATGATTAGGGCTCTAGAAGGATTTCTGTTTTCGGTTTTCAGCAGTGTCTTTGAGGATATCAGCCAGAAAGTAGCAGTAAGCACAGTGGGGATTTAGAATTATTTGTTTTACTGAAAGATAGGAGCACTGACATGGAAGAAAAGATACAGTCCAGAAAGATTAAATGTAAAATTTAACACTTTGCACAAATACCTGTTTCTTTCTAGGAGTCATTTTGAAGACTTTTTGGTCACTACCAACTGAATTTGAGTCGTTCTCACCATATTACTGCTAACACAGGGCATGTATTTTAACGTACTTGCAAAGATGCTATCTGAAGACAAGGGCCAAAGTGGCCCTTGAGCCAAGGCCTTGTCAGAGTAGAGCAGAAAGGTTTTACCCACAGTCATGGATGCTGTGTTGGAAAAACAATGTGGTTCAAGTGGGTGGACCAAGACAACATCAAGAATTATCAGAGATTTAGAAAATTGTGTTCTGCAAAAGAAGATTGAAGAACACTGGGGTTTTACATTCAGGCAGAAGGGAAAAATTTATCCAGTGAGCGTCTGAGAAAAAGAACACTTTCCTCCTAGTTGAATGACTTAAAATTATAGTAAGGAAGATTAGACATTAAGCAAACTTTTCTAAACATACAGGTAGCTGAGGAATGTGAGGAATATGTGAGTGGGGGTTTTGAAGAATGAGTTAGATGAGCCTCTGCTCATGTAGCTGTAATGTTTTGTTCCCATCTGAGAACAGAGCGGACTAGAGCTGATATTTCGAGTTATGTCCGGATCCTTCTTGTGTCTGGTACACAAGTGTCTTTTCCCTTACAAAAACATATGTTTGCAATACTTTAAAATGGTACCTGTTTCTTATGTGATAATCAAATTGCAATTTGACTGCAAGTTGGCTATTACTAATGAAGAAAAGATTTACTAGCATCAAGAGCTGCAAGAAAGAGTTCTGCGTGACTTACTGACAATTGGTGATATGAGAACTCTGGGTCCAGAAACTTCCTGAAATAGAAGCTCCCCCCCACCTTTTTTTTTAATCTCATTGCAGCACAGATTACATGCTAGCTATAAGAAAAGGAAGGTTGAGGGATCAGAGTATTAAAAATGTAATTCCTAACACTTTATCATCTCTGAAGTTTTATAAACAGAAAATAAAGCTTACTACTCATAAATGCCTGTTTAGACAGATTGCAAATGTCCAATGTCTTTTTTGTAGAATGGGTCTATACATGATTATAAAGGAAATAAATACATTCTACACTGGGAAATTCCTGTAAATAAATAGTCCTTCTACCATTCTGCAAGTCTGAAGATAAACTCTTAGAGTAAGAAAAGGCTTGGGGAATTGTTTGGGGAAGGATGGGGTTTTGTGGGCTTTGGGGTTTTTTTCTTCTTTTACACCAAATTCCTCATTTATCATAACATTCAAGAAATATACTTCATCCAAAAGGAATACGTAGTGTGATATCGTGTTATTTCAAAAGTGCGTAGTGAAATAGGTAACGGTAGCAATTGATGGACTGGCTAGGAAGGAGGGATTACTGCACAGCCTAGTATTGAAGTACTCAGTTGACACTCATTCAGCATTCTCAAGGAAACAGTGGATGTCTTCTTTAACGCTGTTGATACTTTAAGGGCATATTAATTGCAAAGAGAGTTAGTTTTAAGATTTACCATCTCTTAGTGCCATATCTGAATCACAAGATGATCCCATATGTCCTGTTCCTACATATCTCCCTTTTTTCCTACAAATATAATGACCTTTTCTGTGAGTGTCAACTTATTGAATAAAGTTATATTGGGAAAGCAGAAGTTGTAAGCAAACAGAACAATGTGCAGTCATTGATTAATACATCCAGAGTATCTTGTGCTTCTTCTTACTCTTGTCTTTCTGTCCCGACCATGTCTTGATGTCACATGAATTTGTTTGTAGATGCAGAGCTTCCAATCTGATGGATAGCAGCTATTGCCCAGGAGGTTTTCCTCTGCAACTGTATTTATGTCTTTGTTCTTACTCTTCATAGATGCCAGAATTTCAGAAGAAGACTGTCCATATTAAGGACCCAGCAAGAGTAGAGGAGATTATTTGTGGCCTCATCAAAGGTGGAGCTGCCAAACTTCAGGTAAAGGTGCAAAGAGTTTGGAATAAAAGCAACTGTAGGATTGTTACTCTATGCCAAAAAAAAATTAAGCATATCTATATATATGTAATAGAATTCAACCTTCAAAAAATCTCCAAAACTTAGACATCTTAACTCTTTTAATAGTCCTTGTTGATTCAACTGTAATTCAGCCAGACACTAGTTAAGTAAATTACATAATAGCATAGAAGCTTAGTAATTTCAGAAAATATTCTCAGCAAAGGAATGAGAAAAACATTTTTGTTAGAAAAAACATGACTATTCTGGGATATACTAGCTTCCATGTCAATGGCTCAATAGAATAGGGAGGCTTCTGTGACACACATGCTACTCAGCTGCAGCTATTGTTGATCATTCAGAATTTCTAGCCATTCTTTATTTTGTTCCTCCATGTTGTAAGACAGTTTTGCTTTTTCTTTCCTTAAATAGATTATTACAGATTTTGATATGACATTAAGTAGATTTTCCTACAATGGAAAAAGATGTCCAACTTGTCATAGTGAGTACTTTATTTTTTTTTAATACAGATTGATTTGTTTGCTCCTTTTAGTTTTTCCTATATATTAATTTTCTGTTTGATTTATTTCCTAATGAGATTTTATATTGGCTTGTTACCTAATCTGTACATTCTACTGACAAAGTATTCTAGTGACTGTTTTTATGTGTGTATATATACATATTAATCGAAATCTGTGTGAATTAAATCAGATTAGTTGCCATTCACAATTAAAGCATTAAGTTTTGAATTCTCGAATGTTAGTGGCTAAATATGGTATGGTTGACTTTTGTTTTTCAAGAGCCCATCATAGTCCTGACACCTGCAAGAACCAGATTGTAAATTCTTTAGAATTCTTGGCAATTTTATCGTTATGCTGTAGTCTTTTGGAACAAACAAGGAGAAGTGTGAACTGTAAAACATATGGGATGCCTCAGAATTATTTCAAAAACAATTACATCTCAAGAAACAGATACAAAAGCCTGTAATAGACCTTGAAAATCAGAGATGAAGGGCATCTTTATACTTAGGAAGAAAAATGTGCTTTTTGCTGGTTGCTGGTAAGAAAAGTTCTGAGGAAGCATATTGGTATGTCACCAGACATTGTCACCTGTGCCATTTACAATGTTGTAGAGCAAAGTAGAAGAAATGCATCATCTTGTTTAACTGTCTTTTTTCCCCCTTTCCCAGACATCATTGATAACTCTAAGATCATCACAGATGAATGTCGGAAAAAGGTAAACAAAAAACCTACAAGCATTTGGTTTGTTGTACAGACATCTGTCATTATTCCCTGACAAGAATGATATTTTGATTGCTTAGACCAAACACCAATGTATTTTATGAAATACATTAAACATCTGATGGGGTTTTTTCCCTTCAGTTATTGCAGCTGAAAGAAACTTATTATGCCATTGAAATTGATCCAGCTCTCACCATTGAAGAGAAATACCCATATATGGTAGAATGGTAAGAGACACCTCCTATTTTCAGATTGTATTAATAGTAGATTTAGTAAGTTTTTAAAAGCAAATTAATGGCAGTACTTAGCTTTTAGCTATCACAGTAACTGAATTAATCTCTTAAAGTTATGTACAACTGGTTTTGTTTTGCTCTTAACCTGAATAAGTAAGAATTAACCATACAGGATGCTTTCCATCATGAAATTTAATGAAAGGGGAACCTTAGTAAGCAACAGTCAACCCATTTTTTGTTTATGTTCTAGGTACCATAAATCTCATGCACTACTCATTGAACAAGGCTTACAGAAGGATAAGTTTGCAGAAATTGTAAGGGAATCTGATGTTATGCTGAAGTAAGTTCCTTTTGATTTGAATTTTATCAATCTGTTTCAAAGCATTTTCTGTAGATTCTTCCTGAGTGTTGGGGGGAGGAAAAAAAAAGAAAAGAGAAATTAAGAAACCCACACATTTTCCTGAGAATGAGACACCTTAACCTTGGACCACATTGAGCTCTCCATGCTCCCACTTAATTGGTGTGCTGTATCTAAATGTAGACAGTAATTTCACTGTATAAAGCAGAGATCTGGAACTTTTAGTCCCTTCTCTACAAGCTTAATTTCTGTAGACTTTCATTCTCTTTAAATTGCACTGGTGATCCTTTTTTTTTAAGAGCAATGTAAAGTATAACTTAATTCCTTTGAGAAACATGTTTCATATGTTGTATTAAATATTGTTCTTCCTCTATGACTGAAGGCAAGTTTAAAAGGCAGCAAAATCCTTGTTCAAAATGTACTGTGGCTTCCATCTCTTTGAAAGCCCTCTAAAATTGTAAATTTTGGAATACTGAAACAGGATGTTAGAACTTAAATTGTGGAAGTATTTGTTTATAACACTCACGAATCCTTATTTTTTGTACAACAGACAAGTACCCAGTCTCTGCCTGTTTGAAAGCCTAAGTCCATGTTGACTGAATCTTCATCCACAAGCTAAAATTCTTTCCAGAACTTTCACAATACTTTTTTAAAATGTAAAATTCTACCAATCTATGTCTGTATGAAGAAAGCATATAGAGATGATATTATCTTCTTCCTGGAATGCTATACATTGGGGTACTGAATACTAAAAAACTTTCAGGAGAAAGCAACAATAAATGTTTTCAAGATTTAAAAACAAAATTTGTTTTATAGTAATGACTCTATAGAATGTCACATATTTAAGTGAGGAAGATTGAAAGGAGATGTACAGCCTGATAGTAGCTACAGTGAGTTCTGCTAGTTGCTTGCTTGTTCTGGAGTACTTAGAGAGGGGGAAGTGTTTTTAAATCTTTAAAACATGATTAGATGTTTTGGTGGAAAAATTATACACACCAAGACTAAACAGCTTGATGCAGATGTTTCTTGCAAACATGCCTTGTGTTAGGTTGATGAAGTAAAATAAATGCAGTAAAGTGCTCAGGAAATACTAATTCTTTTCCAAAGATGATGTGACTGTCTCCTAAAAACTGAGACATTTCTTGGCTTTCTTTATTGAGATTTGATTTCTATTTGCATTCTGTGTTGCAGAGAAGGGTATGAGAACTTCTTTGATAAGCTCAGTGAACATAATATTCCTGTGTTCATATTTTCTGCTGGGATTGGTGACATTCTTGAAGAAGTAATCCACCAGGCTGGGGTCTACCATTCTAATGTCAAAGTGGTTTCCAATTTCATGGATTTTGATGAAAAAGTACGTATGAGATAACAGATTCTTATCAAACATGTTTGATAAATACCACATTGTTGGGGGTATTTAGTATCTATTTATACACACTACAAGATACATATATATATAGGGAGAGAGAGAGAGAGAGAGAGAGGGAGGTATACAGAGATAGATCTATACACTCCTCCAAGCAGGGAGAATCACCGTCTGCCTGCTCTTAACTGTGCTGTCACAGCCATGACATTACTCTAAACTAATTAATCTTATTCATCATGACAGATTATGTAGTTCAATCTTGGCTCAACAGTAACATCACTTCTTTCATTCTAGATTCTGTCCTGCCTGAATGGTACCAGAAATAACTTCAGTGTTGCTTTTTCCAATAGGGAATATTAAAAGGATTTAAAGGAGAATTGATTCATGTTTACAACAAACATGATGGTGCCTTGAAGAACACAGAGTACTTCAAACAGCTAAAAGACAACAGCAATATCATACTGCTGGGTGATTCTCAAGGAGACTTGAGTATGGCAGATGGAGTAGCAAATGTTGAGCACATTCTTAAGATTGGCTATCTCAATGATAAAGTAAGTCGCTTTACATAACCTTGTAAGGTTTGAATGAAGCACTGGGAGTTAGAAACAGGTTTGTTATAATGTGGTTCAGATATCAAACCAAGTGTTTAACCTATGTGGGTTGACATTTCAAACATTTTTCATGGATTTTTTTCTAACCCATAAGCTCAGAGCCACAAGTATATATTGCCTTGGTTTTTGTACAGGACTACTTCCAAATAGGTGTTTCCTAGAGAAGTAAAGTTCAGAGGCTATAAAAATTAATTCTCTTAAATTCCTGTGGCTTCTCCTCCTTTCAGTATTAAATTGATAATTGAGAAAAGTTATAATCTCACAAATAACAAATCCAGGCAGTCTCTCCTCTTTTCTTTTTACTTCTTGGGTTTTTAAGTGACACTCAACTGATTATTTGCTAAGTGATGCTGAATATCCATTTGCATTGACGAGAGAGAAAACTTCAGTTTTATATTTCTCCCTGCCCTTCCAGAAGTAGTTCTTCTTTCAGTATCTCTGTGTGTGAGATCCTGGAATAAACACAAGGTATTATATCCTGGAATGCACTTTAGGTCAGGCCACTCCTACTCTGTCCTTCCGTGGAATTCACTTGTAGGAGTAATACATTATTTGCATGGCTTATTCCCAGAATTTGGTGGAAAGATTGCGCAATATTTTAATGACAAAAACTCTTTCAATAATTAATTCTATAATTAAGGGGGTCTTTCTCTTTATTCCTTCTGCAATTAGGTAGATGAGCTTTTGGAAAAATACATGGACTCTTATGATATTGTCTTGGTGAAAGATGAATCCCTGGAAGTTGCAAACTCCATTCTACAGAAAATCCTGTAAATTGCAGTCTCAAGTCACTCCATTTCTTCCAGGAGGCAACTGGACAGAAGAGCACACATGTGCTATCTTAGATGTGTTTATTATTCATTTATGGAACTGTTTGATTTAATTTAAAACTTTTATCTTCATTTTGGTATTATGGAATGTATATTGTATCAATTATCAACTACAAGCTCCTTTTACTGCTCTTACACTGTTCTTTATTGTCTCACACTCCTGTTATAACGAGATCTAAATTGGATTTATAGATGTGATGCTGCTGCTGATGGGATACTGTGGTTCACGGTCCTTTTTAATCAGGCATTTCAGAGCAGCATTTAGAAAACATGGCTATTTTGTAAAATTGAAGGTGTAAATGCTCTATAAAGAGAGTGTGTGTTTGTTGCCTTTTCAAAGACATTTCAGTCTCAGCTGTACTTTGAAGGATCTTACTCATATGCTACCTAATTTCACACAAGGTTTTCATAAATATATTTTTCATCAGTAAAAATGCTTTTATTCATCCAATTCAGGCAAAGTGTTTCTTCTTCATATTTTTGCATCATTGCACAACATTCTCTATCCTTACTGTTTCTTTATCCTCTGTGAAATGGGAAGACTGTTTTAAGTTAGTGTGTCTGAGATAAATTTTCTCATGTTTGTAACAACAGATAGTTTCACAAGCTGATAGTCCACAGCCTGCCTGCAATGAGCAGGGGCATCCTCAACTAGACCAGGCTGCTCAGAGCCCCATCCAACCTGACCTTGTTTCCAGGGATGGGGCATCTACCACCTTTCTGGGCAACCTGTGTCAGTTTCACCACCCTCAACACAAAAAAAAAAAAAAAAAACAAACAACTTAGGAAAGTTTTTCCCCTGTACTGAGCACATTACAGCATCTCTCAGCATTGTGTACAGAGTACAGCTTAATACAGCCACAGTTTCAGAAGCTTGCTCAGATATGTGGCAGGATGAGTTAAAGATGATGTTGTGACCCTGCTCCTGTGAGGTCTCAGCTGTACTAAATCTATTCATTAATAAAAGAGAACAAATCACGCAACTCCCCTAATGTGCAATATAACCATTGTTCCCCTTTGCTTTCTTTTATACAGAGCAGAAACTGTGCCATCTTCTGTTCCCTGAGGAATTGTAATGAAAATGTGGGAGAGTTTAGATCTGCATTCTCTTCCACCAGAACTAAAACACATCTCAAGAAATGGCCTGTTTCCTTATAGCCTCTGGTCTGTTATTAAAATTCTGTCTTGGTATCACCAGACACATTTTTTTTTCCAAATCAGCAGTTTTATATCTGTTACTACCACTGCCAGAACTTTTCCAAGAAGGGAAGAGAGGGATAGTTTCCATACCCCACCTTTGCATCCTCTGCAGTAAAATGAAATTAATCATCCCTGTATTTTGAATGCAGGGCAGAAGCTCCATGCAAAATCTGAGGTAGTGTGAGCATCCTTTCACAAATCTCATGGCACATGCTGTGCCATCAGGGAACTGCTGAGCACAGGGACCTTTTAGAAATTCCATCCTGCATCTGAACAGGCAGAGTGTTTGAGGGATGATGTCCTCCTTGTACAAAACCTACAGTCATGCAATTCCCTAGGCCTGAGAGGGGCAGCCAGGAGGCCAGAGGTGGGACCCTTGAGAAGAAAACCAGTAGGACAGTCCAGATGAGGATCTTGAGGAGAATGCCTTGGCTGCCTTCCATTCCAGAGACATGACTCAGGCAGCAGCAGCAAATTGGAAGAGCTGAAGGCACCCTGGCAGTGCCAGTGACAGGAGGAGATGGGAGCAACAACTGCTAAGAGCCTGTCAGCCAAAGCCAAAAGATGGGGAGAGCTTGAAGGCAGCAGTGACAGCTGCTGAGTCAGCAGTCACAGGTACTGGGTGTGAAGTTTGACCTAGTCCCTATGGCCTCTCCCTGTCTCCTCCATTTTCCTGGGGCAGGAAGGAGGGCAGGATGGTCATGGCAAAACTGAGAGAGAAGAAGCAGCCTCCCTACAGCCTCCCTTGTGCCTGCACTGCAGCTTCAGCACCATGGGCAGGACAAGCAGGGCTGTGCTACGTGTGACTCCTCACGGGCATCGGAATGAGCTGCCCACCCAGTGACTTGGTCTGCACCACCCGGGCACAGCAAGGAATGCTGCAGCATTTCCAGGGGAGCTCTGCAGACACAACTTCTTTAACAGCTTACATTTGGGGTTTTAGGCACCTGCAGGACTTACATTGGATGGCCTAATGTTACGGTTTTGGGAGGAGGGGAGTAGGGTTAGTGAATCTTGGGTTTAGAGCTTTTTTTAAACAGGCAATCATGCTGGCTTTTTTGTCACAGCTGTCAAATAAAAGTCCAAAAGGCAAAGGCCTTCTGAAAAACATCAAGGTGTTTGGATGCACTGCTTACTCAACCAGCCTCTAGTTGCAAGAGTGTAATTACCAGGCATTACTCCTAAAGTTTACACTGGGACAGAGTTTTCCATTTACAGGCAGTTTATCTTTGGAATACAGATAACAGCTAAAATTTAGAGAATGTGAAGTGTAGCTGACAGTCACAGCTTCACAGCATGAGATGTGTCAGCAACACTCTCTGGCATTCTGACTACAGGTGCAATGGATTATCCCAGCACCGGTGAAAAGGAGAGGGGCAGTTCTGGTCTCTCTGTGCGGTATTTCTGAGAAGGGAAGTGTCCCATGTTTTCATCAAACTTGCCTCAGGATACACATAAACTCACTGATCCTCTCTCCAGAGTTTTTCCTCAGCCTCACTCAGCAGGTGAGCAAGCCACCACTCCTTCAGCATGATGACCTTGTTCAACCCACAGTTAAAAAAACCCCAACAAATAAACAAACAAAACCACATAGAAGAGCATATGCAGATAGGAAGCATCTTTAAAAGCAGTTACCAAAACATATATCTAACTACATCTTAATCTGAATTACTGAAATTAGTATTCAGCCTCCCTAGAACCCACCCTTATCAGAAGGAAATGAGATGGTTTTCCAACTACATGGATATCTAAAACTGTTAGAGGATTTCAGATGACCACCATCTTTTCAAGCATTATGTAAGGAAGATTTTCCAACCTCACCTCCAAGCAGGTGGATAATGAACATCCAGTCACCAAATGTTCAGTCCATGACAATCACTTAAAGAAAAGGATTCTTGCCCTTCCACAAAGATGCAGGAAAGTTAAGATGTCCAGCACACTTTTCTCCTATTATTAAATCCTGTTAGTCTCAGAACCCATGTTAAGGATCTGCTAGAGCAGTAAACCTTTGCTAGGACTTGAAAGCAATTAAGCCACATTGCAGTTCCTTGATAGAACCCATTTGCTGTACAAGGGGCATCTCTGTGCCAAATAATTTACTTCTTGAGATGCCATTCATACAACTTTCTAGAAAAAACAGTTACTTATGCAATCAACTCGAACCAGGAGGTCAGATTTTAAAAATCTGCATTGTGCTGTACAGATTATTATTGTCTGTTCATCATCTCGCATTCCACTGCCAACCATAACTCTTGCTTATGTAATACTTAAGGGAAAACACAAGATGCATTTTTAAATATCCTCCTCCACTTTAGCAAAATCCCATTGTTTTATCAGTAGACTGTTGTCTAGAAATTAGAATTTGTATTAACAGTTGCCTCTCCAAAGCCATGACCCAAATGAACTGCAAACAAAATTAACTCTACACCTACAAGTTAAGCCATCCTTCTCCAGCCAGTCTAACTCTTGCAATTGCCATTGAGGTTCTTCTTTCAGTTTTAAGAAAGAAATACCGTGAGTAGTATGTCTTTCCAAATAAAAGTTCTAACCAGAAACATTTTGCAACCCTAAAAATGTATTTATGATTTAGTTTGTAAAGAAAGATATGCATTTCCCAGAGCATTTTCCCATAGCCAAAAGGGTATATCTAAAGTTAAAAGAAAAGAATAAACAAAATTAAGTGGATTTGTTACTCTTTTTTCTTCCTCTACTCACAATATCTGTTCTGTCTGTAGTATATGTCCAAGGTCAAGTATTTGGGACCTTTATTTAGCTGAAAATGAATCCTCCTCTTAGCGGGTGTTGCAGCCAGCTCAAATGTCCTCCCACTGTCAAACAAATACTGATAGTGCTGAACTGAGCTAAAAACTTGCACCCCGTACTAGCTAAATGTGTCATTTTCAAGTTTTAAGGAAAATCCAAATATTTTTTCCACAAAGAAAAACATAATATTGAAGTTCAACAACTGCAAATTCTGATTTAAGTATGTCTGTTATACTTGCACCAGATGAAGTTACACAGCAGAAAGCATTGCTATCAAATTAGGACACAAAAAGCACACAAAAAAAAATATTCATAAATACCTGCGTTTTTCTGGGTACGCACCCCTGTTGCTTTTCTTTTCCACTGAGCCCCTGACAATTCAGTCACCAATTGCCATCCTTGGCTGCCAGCAACTTCTTTCCTAACAGCAGTCAGCTGCCAGCTCTGAGAATAGCACCTGCCTGTTTCATTAGAGGAGTAGAAACAGCCTGAGTTCTGGAGAGCCCCTCGTTAGCCAAGCCCAGTTACATCTGGTTCTTAATGACCCTTGAGAGCTATAATCTATTTTTATAAAGTCATCTCAGTTAAGTATGGTAAAAAACTATCTAGATACTAATTCTATAAATAAATAAATCCAAAATAGAGAGATTCTATAGATAATTCTAAATAGGTTGGTTCTAAATGCTAGGAGATAGTAGATACTAATAGATAAATTCTACCTAGGCAAATTCTAAGCACTAACAATAAAATGTTAATAAATAGATGAATTGTAAATAGATAACTAGATTAATTCTAAATAGCTACTTTCTCCTTAAAAAAATTATTTTACACTTTGACATAGAGGAAGGTGGCCCCGAGCCTTCCTTCAAGGGAGAAGCCAATAGCTGCCAAAAGGAAGGAAAGGACTGGGTCTATGTTAGTGATCAAAAATTCTGGACTTTAAGCAGTTTAGCCTAAAACAGCCAGGCAGACCTGGCCTCTGTTGGCTTCATCTGGGCAATGCCCCATATAAACACCATTCTTTTATAGCAAGTTTTTCCATATAGTCTCCGTTTTCCCCAAAGCTGCATTCTTATTTCTAAAATGGCAACCTGCAGGCTTGGAGGGATGAGGTGAGGAGGCAACAAAAACTTCCTCTTGAAGGAAAAACATCTTTAGCTGGATCATGAGCCATGTTTGCCAAGTCCTAAGGAGCAATGGCATGAGAATTTCAGATGTACTTACCCTAGCCAGAGGCACTGGTAAAGTCATCCCTTCTATCCCATCACTGACAAGCACTTCCAAAAAAATCCAGCAGAGCAATTTCTGGGATCACCAATTGTCGGCAGTTCAGTGCTGCTCCTTCTCCTGCATCTGCCCTGGAGGACAACTCTGTTATCCTGGTTTACCAGGAACTCTTCAGCCCATCTCCTGGGATCCATCTGGAATGTTCCTTCATGCAGAAACACTGGGTTCATTCACTAAGGTTTTCTCAGACAAAACATTTATTTAGGATACCATGGAATGGTTTGGGTTGGAAGGCACCTTATAAACCATAGAGTTCCATCCCCCCAAAAGGAGGAGGGATAGCCACAAGACAGATTTGGTTTTTTTGGGGTACATATGAGAACAGAGTAAGGAGCTGTTTCCACACTGAATTCTGCTTCTGGCAGTACTCCAATCACAACTTGCTTCCCACTCCTTCTCTCAGCTTTGTCAGCACACAGAAGGGACTGCATCTGAAGCACAGCAAAAAGTGAGCAACCTGCTTCCAAGTAAAGCAAAAGGGAAAAACAATCTGCTGAGAGAGCTGCTTTCACAAGATGGTAAGGAGCCATTCAGGACCCAAACTTTTTAATGAAGTGCCTGTCCCTGATATCCACAACTTCTACATCTGGTATAAAATCATCCATTAATCATAGTTTAAAGTATTTTTTTCTGAACATTAATAGCAGTATTGAACATATTCAAGGTAAGCTTGCTGTGTACAAGAGACGACAGCTGCAGGAAGGGTATTTGCTTCAACTCATGGTCCCAACCCACCAAAACTCCAGAAAAAGAAAAGAAACTTTAAAAGTAATAGTTGATCAACATTTTATTTAACAAAAAGGTCAGTTATCCAACATTTAATGGTATCAAACTCAAAAAAATATTTCACTGCACTTTTTGTAAGAACTTAATTTTGCATTAAAATCAATACAAAATGTTCTCATCCAACTGAAATACCAACTTTTAGAAAGAGCATCTCAGGGAGCTCACATCCCACATGTACAGATCAAGGAAAGCGAGAAACTAGACACAAAGCTTATACTGGAAACACAACTCCCTGCCCACTCCTCCTTGACAGTGTCTCACTCTATGTGTTTCTGCTCTTTGCATGCTGTGTACTGAGGGGGATCCCACGGCCTTCCAGAAAATGGGTCTGTTCCGTGTATTTAGTACTGAGCAGCTCTGCTGCATTTGTCAAGCTAACGGGTGACTGCCTCAAGTCACAGAATCTGAGCAGCACTCCCAGGGCTGACTTTGTGTCGAGGGCTGGGCCAGAATGTTAGCACACACAAACAGATGGGTCTGTTTCTTGATTGTCATTGTCTGTTTGCCACTGCAGACTGCTCTGCTGCTTAAACTCTAAGTACTTACTCCTTAATCTATCAATTCCCAAAATAGGAGACAGAATCCCAACACAAAATCAACTGTGCCCAGTATTTATGACAGCATTTGGACCCTGTATGTTAATATTTCATGTCTATCAAAACTATAAATAAGGTTGCAACTAAAAAGGTTTTGGAATGACTGATGGGAACACTGGCCAGCAAGAGTCAAGGTTACTAATTCAGCACAGTACAGATGGTAGGAAACTTTTATTCCGTGAGGTAATACCCAACACATACACAGTATCAATTCTAGGTCTCTTTAATTTAAGTCACAGCTTATGTAAATTTTGCAATGGCACAGTCATGTTTCTGCAATTTGCAAATCAGATTTTCTGCTGGCAAAAATCCATGCGAGTTTGTTCATTTACTGGGAAGAGTGCTCATGCCTTCTGAAAGGAACTGGGATCAACAGCTGACAACTTTTACAGGTTATTGTTATGGAGAATATTTTGGTTCATCTTCCTACACAAATATTTCTGATACAGAAGGTTTTTTAAATCTCTTTTAAAAGCACTTGGTAGGTTTTGTCTCTACCATCCACTCAACTGACCGTGAATTATTCAATGAGAACTTTGGATCTTTAGCATAAAAGCAGACCCCACATACACATGTGGTTCACGGCACCACATACAGCAGGACACTCCTTACCTGTCTATACATCCCACCTTGAGGCACTTAACACTTTTTTCAGATATACCTAACAATTCCAACTGAAAATCTCTTCCTATTTTAACAGCCTAACCACACCCAAGCAGAGGCAGACACAGGCTATCCAAGGACTATCCTTCCAGAACCATGCTTGCCAAAACTCCTTCTGGTACACGTGTTTGAACAGCAGGTCAGCTCAGGATTCTTGTTTTTTTTCTTATCTTTACAGTTCATCGTGCTCCTCTTTGGCCTCCTGATCTTTCAACTTGAATTCTTCAGCGGTAACTTTACCGTTTCCATCCCGGTCTTGATTGGTGAACATATTTTTAACAATCTTATCAAAATCAAAGCCAGGAGCTAATTTTCCTTTGCCAGTATCAACTTGAGTTTGGATGTACTCTGAAAACTAAGAAGGGGGAAAGGAGAAGAAAACAGCTCACAGTGAAAAGGACGTTTGAAAATGAAGAGTATTCAGCATTTTACTAATTATTAAGTGTACATAGAACACTGTCACTACCCTATAAAGTTTACCACCCAAACTGGACTAATTAGAACAGACACATGAGGTTAAATCACTCTTTGTGGAGGCCAGCAGGGATTTCCTCACTCAGTCCAGTGGGTTTTGTACCCATAACAAGAAAACTTATTTTTCATAATTTAGGAGGAAGATGGGTTGGACAGCTGGACATAGGAACAGCTCTATACAGATGGAGGGCATTTAGTGTGGTGATACATGAAGCTCACACTGTAAAACAGAAACCCACCTGCATCTTAGAGGGAGCAACATACAAGGATGATTGCTGATGTGGACAGCAACAGCTGCACCCTACCTCTTTCTCTAAGCCAGTAAAAGCTTTTTTCTTCTCTGCAAGAACAGATGTGGAGGTAAACATAAGAGAAAAGATGGAGATGGAAGGAAGACAAAGAGGTGGAAGAGAGTGCTAGGAAAAGGGGAAACAAAAATTTGATTTTACCATATTAGGCTTTTAAATCCTAGAAGGCATTTCATGCTGTTCCACAGGGCCACAGCCTGCCCTGTGAGCACTGCAGGCAGCACCACTGCAGGGAGAAAAGAAGGGACAAAGAAGAAGGGACAAAACAGAAGGATAGAGAAAGGTGACAAAGAAGACTTCAGAGGAGAATAAAAAAAATAGAATTTGAATTAAAAGAAAAGGCAGAGGAACATCTCGCAGAGGTTTACGTTATCAGAGGTGGTGCGGCAAAAGCAAGTGGCTTTCAACTGGGGCACGCAATGACGTTCTCACAATGCAGATTTTAAAAGCAAGCAAGGGGAAGAACTTGACTGCACAGCACACAATTCACATGTGTAAGGAGTGGCCACTGGCATTGCCAGGATCCAGAAGAGATTAGACAGTTCCTGGATGCACTACTGCAGGCTCAGCTTTGGCTCCAGAATTCACCACAAACTACCAATAAACACTGAGACAGACACCACAAAGGCTGATACAGCAAAGGAATGCTGGATACCAACTCTGCCTCTTACACTTATGTCCTAAGGATTTGTTGCTGACCAAGGAAATCACAACAGTAAATGATTTTATGCAGTATGGCCATTCTTACAGTCCCTTTTTCTTTAACTCTAAAGCCAAATAGCGATGTTTTAGCTGATACCCTGCCTTCCTGTTCCCTTGATGACAAACACTATTCCAGAAGAAGAGAAGAAAATGAGGAAAGACTCCATCCTTCAACACTGGCACTGAGGGTGGTAGAAGAAAACCACTGCAAGTGTTTTCATTGTCTCAGCTTACCTCCTCCAAAAGAACCTCTCCATCATGATTCTGGTCTATTTCTTCAAAAAGGTTGGGTGAGACTTCCCCATTCCATACAAACATGTATCCTTCAGGCAAGCCGGACACCAATTCCAGCAGTTCGATGTCAAAAACCAATACAGCACTACCAGGCACTTCTCCTTCTGTCACAACAAATGGCAAAGAGGGGTATTTATCCTCACTTACACTGAAAGGGGGTATTTCCTTTTAATCCACAATTAAATTTACCTTCCTGATCCAAAAGGCACTTCTCTAGCATGATCCCTAGTCCATCAAATCTTCCTAATCACTTCACCAAGGGTGATCATAAAAGGAACCTTTCATAATAAAACTTGAGGCACTGGAATAGATTGCCCACAGAAGCATGGATGCCCCATTCCTAGGAATGTTCAAGGCCAGATTGGGATGGGGCCCTGAGCAACCTGTTCTAGTGGAAGGTGCCTTTGCCTAGGGCAGGGGGGTTGGAACTAGCTGAGCTTTAATGTCCCTTCCAATCCAAACCATTCTATAATTCCATGATTCAAACTGCATCCTTATTTTTACTTTAAAAACTAAACTTGTGGGAATGATCTATTTTCCTTTACCTCACCACTACACTGTGTATCAGCATATTTCTGTGAGACTCAACAGCTTGGGATATTACCTCAGGGAAACCATGGAAGGAGTTTAATTTAGTCTTGAAAAAGAAAAATGAAGCTCACCTCTAATCTGTTTGCAAGAGACCACAAACAAGCAATTTCTTCAGATAGCTGGGCATAAACCAACACACTAACAAATTATTCAGTGTTTCAGAACATGTATCAAATGTACCCTGAACAATGGCAAATACCTATGACAGGCATTTTACACAGCAGACTGTTCATGTTATGAGGAAATTTTCAATTTATTACGTATAGCTATGCAATTATGCATAATGTATTATTGATAAAATCATGTATAAAACACTGCATATATATTAAAGTCCTAATTTTTCACAGAAGACATACAAGTGGAAATGCATTCTTATCTCTTAACTCAAATTAATTCTCCATTAAGCTCTGCACATGATGCCAGACAGTCTTTATAAACTACAAACTGTTCTGGAGCTCATCAAAGAACACAGCAACTTATACAACTGTTTCCATACACATCAGAATTTGGTGATCTTGGATCTCATATAGACTCCTTTCCTTCAAATCTTTTAACCAGCAAGACCAGAAACAACGTACCTGGACATAAAAGTTCTTGTCACTTCTATATCATTCTTTTTATTACTGCTGTCCACTTCTTTAAAATTTGATAAGCCTTAATGCCCTAAAGCTGCCTCAAAATGTATTTGTGTTGGAGTTTTAACAGCACCAATACACTGTTTCACATCTTACACTCAGTTTATGTATCTTCTGAATTTCCTAACATATTAGGGCTGACCAGTCCCCTACGGCTCTGTCTCCTGCATAACACGCCACATGTCCAAACACAAGCACCCAACTGCCTACCGTGGAAAACAGTGTTTGCATCCCTCTGCAACACCAGACCGACTGGAGCTTTCTGTTCTGACAAAGAAACATCACTGGAGGCACATGTTCCCTTTTGTACTGTGATGGTCTTTCTACTGGCCATAGCAACAGCATGATTTGAAACGCAACACAGACAGCATGTTCGCTGGGGAACAGGGAGGAGGGGAGTGTCTAAAATAATGACATGAAAAACCTCTAAAAATATCCCATTCAAGCAGCTAATAAAACATGCATGGCTGTGTTTCAGTCACTCTAGAGATGCTAAGTGGATGTGCACTCACCAACTCCATCTTCTCCATAACCAAGGTGAGGTGGGATAACGACTGTCCGTCGTTCCCCAACACACATGTCCTGAAGGCCCATGTCCATCCCCAACACCACCTGACCAGATCCCAGAACTATGTTGTAGGTCTTGCCAAGGCTGTGTCTGGAAAGGAAGGGAAAAATTAAAAAAAAAAAAAATCAACATAAAATAGAAAATTTATGTTGTTCAAAATTACCACAGAAGTAGCAGTTTCTAGTAGTGTCCTGTCATTGTCAAAAATTAACTTAATATCCAATGCTTTGTTCTACCAAACAGTTACCTGAAGTTGTTCTCAAGTTACATCAAGCACCAAACAGACAAGTCTCTGCTGCTGACATGTCCTCTGGCACTAGAATTATAGGCTTCTTGGATGAAATCCAATTAAAATCATTAATCGTGCCAATTGCAACCCCAAGGTATTTTATCTTGAAATAAGGGCTTTTTCCTTTCACATATATTTAACTGTTGTAATTGGAGTTTTCAGCAGATGTAAGAATTCCAGATATACTTTCATCCCAGGACCACCAACTCCATAGAAGGATCTGAGTGCATTCTCATGGATCAGCCATCTCTTTAATGAAATCAGTCATTAGAATGTAGTAGTTATTAACACGAATAACTACTACTACTGCTATTTAACCATATTAAATTTTGAATTATACCTTGCTGCCCATGGGTCATTTCTAAAATTAGAAAATATCACCAGTTAAAAGCCCAAAAGTCAAACATATATTGTGATTCTAAAGGCAGAGTGTGCAGCATTAAGGCTCTTTATTCTATTGGTTGCCTTTCTTTGGTTATTTGGCTTGGCTCTGCCTCTGCAGGACATGCTTGTACAACAGAGTATTATTTGGAAAGAAAACAATTCAGTGGCTAAGAGGTCAGCCTTAAAATTAGGAGCACATGATTCATGACCTTTCATTCTCTAAAAACTGCTGTGAGTAAGATGGTCTGGACATCCCTTGGTTCCTGCTACAAAATGGCAATTGAGCATTCCTGACATATAAACTGTTTTGAATCCAAACACGTCACTTGTATACATCCTTGCCAACAGCATCACACCACATGCTCCAAAGTAAGGCAGCTTTTCAGCTCTGAAAGCTACTGTGTACACTGTGAAACTTAGGAGCTACTTCCTGTGTTAATTATAACCTGGTTAAAAATAGCTCTTCCCAACTTCCCTTCCAAAAAATAAAATATCATTTGGATGACTTGCACTGTTCAAAAGATTAAGGCAAAAAGAAAAGGAAGCTAACAGAAATACTCTTGTAGCTGTGTGCCAGGCTCACTTCAGTGCTACAGGAGACAGACTGGAGCAATCTTTTGCTTCCCTCATAAATCTGCTGCCAAGAGAGAGGAGGAAAAGGTATATTATCCTCACAGTTACAATCAAGCCCTCTGACAGTTTCTCCATGCTGACACTTAAAGCCACACTACAATACAGGAGCAGCAATGTGTCCTACAGACATGACAGGTGACCATTTACTATAAACCACACTCAAGGTATCTTTAACAAGACCCTAACAAGTAGCCCTACCAGGCCTCTCTCAGAAGCACTGAATCAGTACAGAGCACAAATTCTACCCAAGAAACTGAATAAACCTGGACAGTTCATTCATGATGAGACCTGTGTTGTCCTGGCATGACTCACCCAGACACTTGAACTGGCCAATTTAAACAGAATGCCATGCAACAAGTTTCATCACTCCACACATACTGTTTACGTTCTTCTCCAACACACTCCTACATCCTTTTTGTTCTTGGTTCTCTCATTATGCTATGACAGATTGTCTTTAAATTCTCCTCCTCCTATGTACCTTTGGCAGGCAGCCATAAAGAGAAAAATACATTCTACATAAATACTCAGTTAAAAAAAAAATTCTTTATTCTCTGCTGGCTTGCTTTGCAGGGAGTTCATTCTGCCTTCACTGCTGCTGTATTTTCTTTACCAAGTCACTCAAATACCTACGTGGAGTCCAGCAAGGTTCCATCCAGGAGCGAAGCATTGTAGTGGTATTTCAGGTAATCTCCCTTCTTGCTCAGTACGGTGCAGTTGGAAGGTTTGTAGTGAACAGTAATGCTGACTGAATCTGAGGGGTTGTGGAAGTCCACCACGTGGATGTCAAAGACCAGCACTGCAGATCCTGGAATTTTTCCTAAACAGGAAGCAAATTAGACAACTAGAGAAAGAAATGGTACTGCACCCTGTAGGAATATGTATTCCTGCTGTGTCTGCTACTGAGTAATTTTGCTCTTCTCATTCAGAATTAAAGGATGAGACAGATGCAAGCTGCATCCAATGTAGGAAAGACAACCAGTGGGAAAGCACTAAGCATGCACGCAGTTTAACGGTGAAGGAAAAACTTTTGTTATCTTGAATTTTGAAATTATGCAGAAGTGAAGCAATAACTGTGTATTTCCTGCAACTATCCTAAATAACTCATTTGTGTTTCATGTACCAATTCAATATTGATCATCAAAATTCTTGAGAACTTCTCATGCTTCAAGAAACGTCATTATGTGTAAAAGGTTACAGTTCCTTAAAATATCCTAAAATTAGGCAACTTCTTCCCCCTCCTCCCAGGATTATGTGCATTACCAGGATTAACAAGACACATCCAGGCCTAGGATTGGGGCTTGCCAGTAAAGGAATCTAATTCCAAATCAGCAGCACAGAACTTGCATTCCCAGAAGAAAGGCTTTTTTTCTAAATCACTTATCCAAGTAACATCCCAGGAGGCACTTTTTGAAATACCAGCCACAACACTGTGATCAGCTGGAAGGGTTATCATATTCAGCCTCTCCCAGCAATCATTATATAGCAATGAGTTTTCCCAAAGAAATGTTAATTGTATGTTACATGTGCACGGTTACTTCACTGTTACATGCATCCACCATTTACAGAGGTGCCTTAGAAGTCCACAAAACCTGTGTCTGTGGAAGGAATGGGGAAGAAACCTTTGCATGATGAACTCCTTCAGGACAGAGAGTTTAAGACACACAGGAAGGAAGATCTCACATTGAAGAGCTCCTGGCATCCAAGTACCAGTCTGCCTGAAATGCCAATTACCCAAATGAGTTCAGGCTACCAGTTACATGTGAGATTGTTCTGTATTCTTTTGTCCTACCAATTTTGCTAATCATAGTAATCCTGCAAATTCTGGATGCGGTCTTGTCAGTTTGATGTCCACAAAATAATGAACTAATTCATAAACCTTTCAAATGCCAGAAAATTGAAAATACACGCAGATTAACTAAACAATAAAGGTTTAACTATGGAAGACTTGAATGCAAAGGCAAGCTCACCTCTCCCTTCTTCTCCATATCCAAGATGAGGGGGGATTATTATTCTTCTTTTTTCACCAGTGCATACACCTAGCAAACCTTCATCCATTCCAGCGATCACATAACCTTTCCCAACATAGGTGTCATATGTACGGTTTCGGGAATAACTACGGAAAATATTTGCATTTCAGCAGTGCCAGGTGTACTCAAGAAAACATGGGCTCTTGCAATAGCTCTGCAACACAATTCTTAAACTAGTTAAGGTCAAACACACAGTAATTAACCAGCACCAGGGAGGCAAAAAGGAACTATATTCCATGAATCCAGGCCACCAGGTTTCATCAGTCAGTGACACGCGGGTCACTGATTACCCAGCAGTGAGACCCTGGCTAGTGAACAGCCAGCAGATTTGCAAATTCATTTCTACTGTATCTAGAAAGAAAAATCACACTTATTTATGTATTTTAAATTAAACAGAAATCGGGTTTCGACAAGTAACTGAAAAAAAATGTTTTACTCCTTTAAAATTTCCTCTGCCCTGACACTACTTTAATAAGCACTTATCAACTAGCTATGGTTGATAAGTGCTTCATTTTCATGAGACACCCTGCAGACTACCTCATTTTGCAACCACAGCTATGTCGTTCAACTACCAGAAGGAGCAGGTGGGATAAATAGGTTCTCCTGGGATGCTCAACAATAAAATGAGTCATAACAACAAAACCATATCAACACTTAAGCCAACCACTTAACACACAGGTTGAAGGACCTGCTTCAACACCTCATGACAGAATAAAACAAGGCTACAACAACAAGTAATTTTTCTTACATGGACATGACTGTCTTCTGCCTTTTTTCAAGGCATGTTACACAAAGACACAGCCCAAGGAGGAGAAGGCAGAAAAGTTTTAATTCATCTTTACAAGGTAGCTCTAGGAAAGAATTAAACCAGTACAAGACCAGACCCTGATGTAATTCTGAGGTTTTTCCAACTGCTCTAAGCCCAGACAGCCTTGGCTGAGCTGCCCAGGGAAGTTCTGCAGCTGAACATTTCAGAGTAAAAAGACAAAGGAAAATATTATTAGAGCTATTAACCCCAGCCATTCGCAGAGCTTTTGGCATGTTCCCTGTACTAGTGAGAAACTTTGTCCTGAATAGCTCCAGGGTTTTCACTCCCTATTGTTATCTGCTCTATTTTTTCATTTATGAATTCTGCAGGTCAGGATACCATGTTTTAGTCAACAAGCTCTCTAACAACTCTCAGCACTTCAGAATGATGTAGAGGCTGCTGTCTACGAAGCATTTATTACTATTTCTTGACAGTAACTCTCATATAAATACTACAGCTATTTTCAAAAATTGATTAGTTACTACAGAAGATACTGATACATCAAAAAAGAGAAATAGGTACAGTATGGATAAGCTTTGAGTTCTTAACTAGGAGTAAACATTTTTCTCTGAGCTTATTTCGTAAAACATTTTACATTGGCTCATTCTCACCTCCTTCTGCCAGCTGTTCTGAAAGCTGGAGTGGGATAGTAAAGCACTGTTCCACTAAAAGCAACCAAAGTCACAGAAATCTACAAGGGTATTATTCATATGACTCTGTACACAAGGCTCATGTTCCCATAGAGCTTTGAATTTACTGTCACAGAAATCTCTCCTCCTTTATCACAGAAAATCCCTCTTATTGAATTCTGCAATTCCATAATTCAGCCTTGAAAGCCATCAGCTTTCAAAATGCAAACAGTTTCCAAGTATAAATATGATTAACCTCACACTAGCCACTGGCACACTGACTCACAATTTTCAGGACACAAAATGGAATCATATTTATTTTCTCTCTCTTCAGTGGTATTACCTATTTGGCAGATAAACCCTATGGGGCAAAGAGTCTTCAGGCTTGTGTGCCTAAAGCACTTGGCTTCACTGGGTGGGCCTCTACCCCTAGATGGCGTCTGTGACTACGACATGGTATTAAACAGCTCTTTTCCTTCCCATATGGAAGTTTTCTATGAGTCTTTAAAAAAGACCCCAAGTCCACTCAAAATTTTCAAAAAGGAAGGAAAAGCAAAGAACTGTGTTTGAGCATATTATGGACACGACACAGGAGTCAAACTGGAAATGCAGTCTCTAGAGTTGAATGTTTTTGTTACCTGGAATCAAATAATGTGCCATCCAAAAGTGTGCCATTGTAATGGTATCGGAGAAAGTCTCCTGTCTGGCTTCTCCGCTCACAAGATTCAGGCACGAGCTGGTTCTCAATTGCAATACCATCCTTGGGGTTATGCAGATCCAACAAAACCACATCAAAGACAAGGGAAGCTTGGCCAGGGATCTCCTTACCTACAAAGGTGTTAGAGCAGAAAACTGGTAAGAAACAGCAGGTGTTCTATCAGAAGCTTAAACGTGTTTGTTGAAGAAAAGTAATGTACTGCCAAATATCAAGCACCTCCCCTCCCAAAATAAATTAGAATCATAGATTATTTGAGTTGGAAGGGACTCCAAATTATCACTCCAAGTCCTGGTCCTGCACAGAGCACCCAAAGAGTCACACCATGGGCCTGAGAGCATTGTCCAAACACTTCTTGAATTCTGACAGGCTCAGTGCTGTGACCACTTCCCTGGGGAGCCTGTTCCAGTGCCCAGCCACTCTCAGAGTGAGGAACCTCTTCCTAATATCCAATCTAAACCTCCTCTGACACAACTTCAGAGGTCCTGTCACTTGTCACCAGAGAAGAGATCAGTGCCTACCCCTCCTCTTCCCCTCACGGGGAAAGTCACTGCAGAGTGCAGTGAGGTCTCCCCTCAGTCTTCTCCATGCTGAACAGACCAAGTGACCTCAGCTGTTTTTTGCACGGCTTCCCCTCAATCCCCTTCACCATCATCACTGCCCTCCTTTGGACTCTGTCCAATAGCTTAATGTCTTTCTTCTATTTTAGCACCCAAAACTGCCCCCAGCACTTGAGGCTGCCCCAGTGCAGAGCAGAGTGGGACAATCCCCTCCCTTGCCTGCCTGGTGATGCTGTGCCTGACTTCCCCCAGGTTGGTCCTCCTGGCTGCCAGGGCACTGCTGACTCATGTTGAACTTGCTATCCACCAGGAACCCCAGGTGCCTTCCCATGGTGCTGCTCTCCAGCCTCTCATTCCCCAGTCTGTGCACACAACCAGGGTTGCCCCATACCAGGTGCAGAATCCAGTTTGTTTAATTTCATATAGCTGATGATTGCCCAGTGCTCTAATTTTCCAGGTGTCTGCAAATTTGCCTCTAGTCAGTCATTTTCTGGTTTAGGTTTTTTTTTTAAACTGAATTCTCCAACTGAATAATTTCCTTCTATTCCCACAGTGACAGCACTGCCTCACTGAAAACAAAGGCCCCTTCAGCCTCACAGTTAATGGTAGTGAAGCCATGGAAGGGGTATGAAACCTTGTGCACCACAGACACACCCTTAAACACCAGAGCAAAGAATATAAGGAAAAGTCACAAACTATAATTCAACATGTGGATGTCTATGTATAATCTTCAGGCTGCACAGTCTCACAAGGCAATCTATTTTGTAGTTATCACTAGAGCATTTGGTAAAAAAACCAACAAAACCCTGGAATTAAAAATACATTTAACATTTTTTCTTTAAAATTTTCTGCTTTCTGTGGCAGTCTGGAAGGATTATATAGTCACCTGTTTTCAAGTTTGTGGTGCCACTAGACATTAATCATAGATTCTATTCCCTGACTGAAATAAAATTTCTGTATATAAATACTACAGTTGCATCAACAGTATGTCTGTTAAGCAGTGACTCTCTGAACAGGGTAATAATGCTGCCTATAAATTTAAAATACAGAAAGTTTGTTTCAAAATATGCATGATTTGGGATTGAAAATAGGAAAAAAAAAAAAAGAGGAACAACTAAAGGAATAACTTTTACCATCTCCATCCTCTCCATACGCCAGGAAAGGTGGTATTGTGATAATGCGCTTCTCCCCTACGCACATTCCCAGGAGACCCTGGTCCATACCAGGAATCAGCCATCCAATTCCCACATAGGTATCGTAAGTTCGCATCCGATTATGGCTAAACATGAGAAAGAAAAAAAAGCACAACCAAATGTCAGACTGGCACAGGAAAGAACAATAATAACCTTTAAATCCACATACTCTGCACACTGTAGCTCACAACTTGCTAGTCCAAAAGTATCAGTCCTTCATTTGCCAAGGGCTGCCTGGGAAGTTTTCCGGAGTGCTTAGCTATGTCAGGAACCTCAGAGAGGCTTTGGAAAGTGGCTCTCAGGCAGCTGTTACTAAAGCATCATTTTCCACTGGGCTCTAATGAAGCACATATGCTGTACACTTAAAATCTCAGTGAGAAAGTGTTAGTGGCTCTCTTTCATTGCAAATGCTGCTAAGTTTACAAAACTTGTATCTAATCTGAAAGCTATACTGGTTATAGAGACTTTTAACTGACTGCAATAAATAGTAATATAAATACAGAGAACGAAATTTAAAATTTAAAAAAGCATCTGGATTGGTAATGCCCACGAAGAAATAATGCACAGTTTCATTGATTTGAGTCAGTACTGCTATCCTATAATCCCTGAAAAAATTACTAACACACATGCAATGCCAGATATCATTTCCTGTGCTTCTGGGGAATTAGCATTAATTGTTACACAGGTAAAAGGGGAGCAAATGATGGTGAGATGCCTATTCAACTACACAAAGAGCTGCATACCTTGAATCAAAGAGGGTCCCATCCAAGAATGTTCCATTGTAATGGTACCGTACAAAGTCAGACACCTGGACTGTCCGAGGACACTTCTCAGGTCTGAAGTAAGTCTGAACCTGCACTTCATCCTCCGAGTTCCACAGATCTATCAGGAGCACATCGAAATGGAGCACAGCATTGGGGGGTATCACACCAGCTGCAAAAGCAAAACAACACACAGTTTTCCTTCCCTTTTTATACAAGATACCAGCGAAAAGGAACCAGTCCGTGCATACCCTAAAAAAACTGCATAACGCACACCTTATTTCCTGTTGTGCTTACAACTCCTTGGCCCCTTGCCATTGCTGCAGCTATTTATGGGGGGGAAATCCAGCGAGATGAATTCTTAATACAGCTGTCCATCAGGCAAACTACCTTGAGTTAGCATTTATTGCCTCTCTGAGGCTGTAGAACAAAAATACTTTTGGAACTGACAGGACCTTGTGCAGCACTGCAACGCCAAACCACAATTTTAGTTTTATAAAGTATTTAACAGGGAGGTAGCTATAAATAAATAGTTCACTTTCACAGCAAAAGTGAAGGACCTGAAGGTGTTCTGCAGCAAATTGCTCTTCCTTCAGCATGCAAAGGGAGTCTGGAGAGATTCCTTTAGGCTACAGGCTTAAACACGTCTGAGGAACAGAGGGATAACCTCTGTTATTCACTACTTGCAGTTCCTCCCTGCAAGTAGTGCAGGGTAGTAGTTCCACCCTCCTCTTCTGTTGCTCCATTTCCTATCTGCGCTGTTGAATCCCCTACACAAGCAGCTGGCCCGGTGCTGTACTTACGGACGCCTTCACTTCCATAGGCAAGCTTTGGGGGAATTTTCACAAACCGGCGCTCGTTCACACACATGCCCACCAGAGCTTGGTCCATCCCAGCAATAAGCTGACCTTTGCCCACAAATACGTTGAATGTGGATCCCCTGTCATAGCTGAAGGGGGAAAACCAGGCAAAAATGTTAGTGGGTTCATTTACACCCCCTTGCACTGTTGTTTGTTTTTTTTTTTTTTTTCTGAAAGAGAGAGAGTTAACTGCACCTTGCCTCCCTCTTGCCCCGTTAGCATAACTTTATCACAAGACAGCTCCTAAAGGAAGGGGCAAATCCAAGGTGTTCCTGAGACTTCAACACAGTTCTCCTTCTGTTCACTGCTCATCACCTATCTGAAACACATTCTAGTAGAGTGCAATGTGTACTACAGGCACATGAAGGCCAGAACTACATACAGCTGACACCCTAACATTAAAAGCAGCATTGGAAAATTAAGGAAGAAAAGGAAAAATTAAACACTGTTGTGAGACATGAAAGGATAACTGCTGCCACAGTAGGATCTCGGCATATTGGTTTCAGTCAGCAACATCACAAAAATATTATATAAGACCTAAATTTTACAATGTGAGACATCACACTTCCAATATCTCTGGGAGAAGGGAAAAGGGAAAAGATGCCTTTTAAGTAGTAGCTGTGAGGTTTGCCAACAGGTTGCTTATTTTCTCCTCCACTTTCACAGCGCTCATTTAAAGCACAGAGACATGTTTTAAATAGCAGGTTTGCCAGACCAAGAATCAAGAATCTCTGATAATACATGATTATTCAAAAGGTAAAAGAAATTATGCTTAAATGACTCCATTTTCCAGAGAGGATTGAGAACAGCAGTGTTACCACAGCAGAACACTATATGACATGGTTCATTCGGCCACCTTAAATCTGAACAATGACCCCACTTTGATGTGCCTGAATTACTGCTATTGAACTTTATGAAGCAATATATAAACACATGTCAAGAAGCATCTCAAAAGCTTCATGCCTATTTTTAAACTTTTAACACTTCCATTTTCCCAAATCCCTTTTATAATTTCAAGGACTTTTTTTTTACATTTAGATATTGGTAGATAGATAGACTGATAGATAGACAGATAGATAAAAGTCAGACCTGGGGGAAGAAAAAAAAAAAGGCTTGCGACTTTTGCATGCTAAAATTCTGGAAAGCAGCCAGTGGCTAGACATCCCTAGGGAAATTATGTCAAACTTTCCTTCCAAGACTGTACACATCACTTCCACAACATACTGAGCCTACTAACAGTCCCACAGCCTTGAATCTCTCAAATATTTTATTGAGTGAACTCTCTGTTTGCTCTATCTTTATTTTTTTTTCTTCTGACAAACATTTCTCTTAAAGTAGACAACCCTCTATTACTGAGCATTTCACATTTCACAATCCCACTCCCAGGAAAGGATGGAAAATATTTAAATTAGGCCCCTATTATACACACAAAACCATAATTTAGATGTTAAGACTAGTAATATAATGGGTTCTAAGAAACCCTCCAAAATGGTATTTTGTAGCAATTGACAAAGTTTGGCAATACAACTGGCATGAACTTAGAACAGAAGAGCTTTCTTTTTAGTAAAAGAAATGTACAATTAAGAGAACATTGATGCAAAGCAGAGAACTAAACAAAGCACTGATCAGACCATGCAGCTTTGCAGGACTGACTTTGTGGATTCCTTAAAACTAAGCAAAATTTGTTTCCATTAGTGGAATTGACCAAATTAATAGGAGATGACTAGGCAATTAAATTCAGATTTTTAAATGCAAATAATTTTATGGCCATGGAAATAAAAAATGCAAATGCTGATGCAAAAAAAAAAAAAAACCTAACTAACTAATGACAATAAAATGCTAATTTACATGACATGGTCATGATTACTAAGACTTTGTCAGCAGCCTGGTAACATGAGGAGCAGTATTGCTACCTGTCCTTGGAAATACAAAAAATTAATTGTAAAACTCAATACTATTTTCAAGAGCTGAAGAAGGAACAAAGCAAAACTACCCTTAGCTGAACATCTAGAGTATCTTCTAGACTCATTTCATAGTAATGTTCAATTAAACTGATGCTGCTAAGCATGCTCATAAACTTCAAAAAAAAAAAAAGAAATCAAACTAACTAAAAACAGGTAAGAAAATGGGCTTATTTTTATATAAATTGACAAAATGTCTTTAACTTATAGGCAGGGAACACCAAAGATTTTAGAACAAACACACCAAAGTATTTCTTCCATCAACTTACAGAAGACAAAATCCTCCTATTTTTCCATGTCTTAACATGATTAAACACTGTCATCAGTCTTAAAAAAGATCATAGTGAATAACAAAAGCGTACACCAATATGAGCTGCCATCTAGAAAAAAATCCCAAGCTGAACAAACCTAATATTTTGTACCCTTTTGAAATTAAGGCAGCCACAAAAATATTCAAGTTGGACTAGACTATCACCCTTACTAGTTATTTACTAATATTTAGAGGATCCATAGAGATAAATGTTGCACAGTTCTGCACAATCTGTTCCTGCCCCAAGTAATTCAGAAAGAAATGACAAGGAACTTGGAATTAAAATGAAAGCCAGCACCTGGGCAGCCCCTCCAGGTGCCCTACCTCAATGCACAAGTAGCAATCAGAAACACACTTCTGAACACGTGGCCAGTTTTCCCATTGTCACATATTTATAAAAGAAGCCGTGAGGAAGCTGCCTTTGCGTGTCTTCACACCCATAGCTAAGACTTATGTTCCAAGCCCATCAATTGCCAATGGATTCACTGTCTGCGCTGTGCCTTTTCACTGAAACTGCACCAACACCAGATGAAGTGCCAGCTATCACATCCCACGTTTTAGTCGGAGAAGTGCTGGTCGTATGGCACTCGTGGCATACAGACAGCTCCAGAGGGAGAACTGAGCTTTGAAGGACAGTTACTTCCCTAAGGCTGCAGATTTTCCTTAAAGCACAAGGGAGATTACCAGGATTACTGAAAATACATTTTGCTTTATCTTTCTAAATAATACTTTGATCAGTAGCAATGAATGAACTAATAAAAAACAAATAAGCTGGCAGCAGCATCCTTCACAATCTCCTGATCCCACTATTTAGGCTTCCTGATCCCAAAATAACAGCAGGAAAGCAGCCAGGCACTTCACTGTACATAGGTCACATTTATTCAAGGATAAAGTATCCAAAAAATTCTATGTAAGTACAGCCTGATAATTCCTATATTTCCGGCAAGGATGATTCAGAACCAATTGTATTCAAGTAGGTTTGAGCCTGGAGAAGACATTGGAAATGTACAGAATGAAACAGGCAGGAAATCACTTCTGCGAGACTGTGATACCATATACACTCCTGTTTACAGGGCTAACACTGGCTGAATAACCTTATGGTCTTCACTCTTGGAGCAGAAAACTCCCATTCAGCGCCTTGGAGAAGCAGCTGAAAGAACGTGGTAGGGATCCATAAGGGCAAGCAAACTACTGCGGACTGGACCCAGCCACTACATGGTCTTGCTCTACGTCCCCAGCCATCGCACCCCAGCTCTCTGCCCTTCGTATTTTAAAGGCATCTTCCCATGATGATCTGTATGTCTCGCATGTACGACACTGCTCATCCTGCCACTGACCTGATTCCAACCGGTCAATCCAAAAGCACCCACGGGGCACTGGGAAAAGCAGGGGAACCTAAACTGAACTTCCATCGAGCCCCACAAACTCTGCACATCCACAAAAAAAACGCCCTCATGGGGAACAGCACCTCTCGCTCCCCTCCTCTCCCTCTCACAGTGCCCAACCAAACCCCGCGGGGCTGCACCCGCGGCGGGCTTGCGCCAGACCTGGAGTCGAAGCGGGTGCCGTCGGGGAAGGCGCCGAGGTAGTGGTAGCGCACGAAGTCTCCGGGGCGCACGGCCCGCGGGCAGCTCTCGGGCACGAAGCGCCGCTCGACGCCGAGTTCGCTGCCGTCCGGAGTGATTTCGGCGGCGGGCACCGGCGGCGCCTGGCAGGCCGCCCAGCTCTCCAGCAGCGCCGGCAGCAGTAACAGCAGCGACCCGCAGCCCGGGCCCCGCCGCCGCACGGCCGCCGGCCCCGCCATGGAGCGCAGCGAGCGGGGCAGCCGCAGGGCGCGCTCGGCGGGGAGGGGAGGAAGGGAGGGAATGGAGGGAAGAAAAAGAGGGAAGGGAGAGAAGCCGCCCGCCCCGGCCCGCCCGCTCCTCCTCCCACCGCCGCAAACTTGCAAACGTGGATGAAGCGCTCCCACCCGGGACGGGGGAGGAGCAGCCCCAGCGCCGGCTCCCCCGCCCGCCGCGGGGCTGCGCAGTCCAGAGCGCAGCGGTGGCACCGCCGCCCCCGTCCCGCTGCCGCCCCGCTCCCTCCTCGGGCCGGAGGTGCGACGTGGCGCTGCCCCCGGCCGCCCTCCTGGCGCTCCTCTGCTCCCGAAGGTAGCACGGGAGACGGGCGGACCCCGAGAGTCGTAAACACGCCGGCACAGCCCGGCCATTTCCCGCAGATTTCTCGCATCTCTTGGGAGCGGAGCTGCTGGACGCCCTGGGAGGGACCGAAAACACGGCAACTGACCCCCTGTAAAAGGGGTTTTGTCACTCTACCTGTACGCGTACTCCGTGCACGACTTCGAGTCGTGCAAGCTTAAAGTCCGATCGCAAATGTTCCATTTTAGATCAAACTCTCAAAGACACGAGGCTGTGTTGGCAAATGCGTATTGATGCACACCAGTGTTGTCACAGGAATTTGCAACTCCCTGGCAGGGGACCTTTCCAAATGACACAGGGAAAAGACAGAATCACAGAATGATTTGGTTTGGAAGGGACCTTAAAGGTCATCTAGTTCCAACCCCCTGACGTGGGCAGGGATATTTTTCACTATATCAGGCTGCTTTGAGCCCCATCAAACCTGGCCTTGAACACTTTCAGGGATGAGGCATCCACAGCTTCTCTGGGCAGCCTGTGCCAGTGCCTCATCACCTTCACAGTAAAGAATTTCTTCCTAATATCTAATCTAAACCTACTCTCTTTCAGTTTGAATCCATTCCCCCTTGTAAATAGTTCTTCTCCATCTTTCTTATAGGTTCCCTTCAGATGCTGGAAGCCTTCTCTTTTCCACCCTGAACAATCCCAATTCTCCAAGCCTTTCCTCATAGAAGAGGTGCTCCATCTCTCTAATTTTCTTGGTGGCCTCTTCTGGACTTACTGCAACAGGTCTATGTCCTTCCTGTGCTGGGACCCCAGAGCTGGATGCAGCACTGCAGGTGGGGTCTCACCAGAGCAGAGCAGAGGAACAGAATCCCTTCCCTTGCCCTGGCTTTGGATGCAGCCCAGGACACGTTTGGCTTTCTGCGCTGCAGATGCACATTGCTGGGTCTTGTCCAGCCATGAGCTCCCCAAAGTCCTTCTCCCCAGGGCTGTTCTCTATCAGTTCATCCCCCAGCTTGTGCTGATATCGAGGGTTGCCCCAACCCAGGTGCAGCACCTTGCACCTTGTTAAAACTCATTAGATTCTCATGGGGCTACTTCTCCAGCCTGTCTAGGTCCCTCTGGGTGGCATCCTGTCCTTTGAGTGTGTCAACCAAACCACTCAGCTTGGTGTCATCTGCAAATTTGATGAGGGTGCACTTGATCCCTCCACCAATGTCCTTAATGAAGACATTAAACAGCTCTTGGTCCCAGCACAGACCTCAGAGGGACACCACTTGTCACCGATGTCCATTGGGACTCCGAGCCATTGACCAGATAGGACCCATCCAACTACTTACTAATCTATCATCTCTCTCCACTTTAGAGAGAATGATGTTGTGAGGAACCATGTCAAAGGCTTTACAGCAGTCCAGATAAACAACACCCATAGCCCTCACCTTGTCCACTGCCCTAGTCACTCCATCACAGGAGGCCACTGGGTTGGTCAGGCAAGACCTGGTCCTGGTGAATCAGTGCTGGCTGTCCTGAATCACCTCACTATCTTCTGCATGCCCCAGTGCAGCTTTTAGGAGGATCTGTTCCATGTTCTTCCCAGGCACAGAGGTGAAGCTGACAGGTCCTAAGTTCTCAGGGTCCTCCTTTCTACCCTTTTTAAAGATGTCACTTGTGACTTCATGAGCTGCCATGACTTTTCAAATATCATGGAGAGCAGCTTGGCAACTATATTAGGCAATTCCCTCAGGATTCTGGGATGCATCACATCAGGCCCCATAGACTGATGTACACTCAGGTTCTTCATGTGGTCATGAACCTTACCTGACAAGCACCCAGTAAGACACAGCATCCAAAAGGAATCACCATCCCAATGTGCCAGCAATCCCCTTCCCCTCTCTTTTTGATCTTGAACACACTGATGAGGAGGAACTTAGGTTATTTTCTCTGTTATTCTAACTGGTTTCAGTGAACAAGGATAGGAAAGCTAAGCAACTGCATGTGAAGCACCAACTTCAAGTAAGATTAAGCAAAATGACACAATATTTTTGAAAAGCAGAGAAATTTATGATAGAAGGATTGGGACAACCTGTTGGAAATGCAGACAACCAAGGAATATAATGTAAAAGCACCAATGATAAGATTTTGCTATTGACAAATTATTAGACAAACACAGTGTACTCTTGGGTGGTTGCAAACCCATGGAAACCAGGGAAGAGGGTGTGCCTGAGCATTGTAGCTGGGGAGCTGACAGCTCACAGGCCCAGTTCCCCACTTTTTGTGCATCTACCACCCAGCTGTACCAACCCAGCAACAGAAGGGATTCAGCCAAATCAAAGGTTTTTTTAAGTGCATTCAAAAATTCTCTTGTATAATATTGATGTATTGCTAGGGAAAGGGTGCCGCTCGATGACCTAACCAGTCAAAAAAGTTAGCAAATTGGGCAGTTATTTAAAGGTAACAAGATTTGCCGTTACAAATCACATCCTCCGTCCAAAAACAGTCACACTGCACATTCCAAATCGGTCTTTTAAACAAGCAGTGTAAATTGTCTGGCAGTTGCCTAGAATTAAATAGCTTATTTTTGATCTTGGCTTATGTGGACACAATTTATTTTTTCAAGGAGAACTCATAGTTCACCATTGGAGCATGTTGACACAACCAACATAAAGATAAAGCTTACCCTGAATTTGGTACTTCCTATTGCCAGGCAGTGACACAATCTTTATTTTTGCATGTTTATTTAAGAAGTTCTATGTTTTCAAAATAATTCCTTGGACTCTTAATATTTATGCAGATTTGCATAAATATTCTTCAATCCAATATTCTTCACCTGTGTCAATAACAGTTCTGATGTAATTACCATTGCCTCAACACTGCTCTAAGTGTTTCCAGTTTTATTATCTCCTAAAAGAGCCAAATGTCCCTTCTGTGCTACCAAACCTGCTCGTATCATGCCTCAGTTCCATTTGCCCCATGGCTTATGTGCCTCTCCATAAGCTCATACAGAGCTTAAGACAGCTGTCAGCCAGGAAGATGCATTCACTTTTGTCCCCCAAGTTTTGTTCACAGAGGTAGCAAATGTGCAAATGCGGTATTTTCCTTAGAAATGTAAATGTAAACATTCTGCTGTCTTTTCAAAGCACATACACAGGCAAGCACATACAAATTCTTATTTATATGTCAGTTTGTTTGAACACTAACCCAGCTTCCCTGGAAGCATTTTGGGGAAGCTGATCTCTATCAGACCTGTTCTTCAGTCAGCCTGACACACAACAATGGCTAACACAGTGTGAGAAGGGTGAGAGAAAAGCACAGACACGCCTGAACCTCCTAGAAAAGCTGGTCCTGGAAGGAGGATCATCCTTTCCAAGCTTTAAAACACAGTACAGCTGAGGTTCAGCCTCCCTCTGAAAATTTAGCTTTCAGGAAAGTCACAGGTCATACATTAAGTGAGGATTAAAGAGCTGGGATTCATGTCTTTGCATCTCCCTTTGGAGTGCACAGTGTAACTCATGTAGTGTCCAAGGGGCTGCAGGTCTCATAGCTTTGAGCTATGTTTTATCAATCTAAAATAGATTTGATGCTGCTCCCAAATCTTTTGGAAGGGCAAGGAAGTAAAATGTCAGCTCTCATTGTTTCCCCTTGTATCACACCAACATTACCATTAGGTGCATCACACAGAGGAGAAATCCAGTTCAAACTCCAAGAAGGTAGATAAGAAAATTCCTTCATACACTACTTGATACAAATCATGTCTCAGAAGGACTGAAGAAAGCTGAGCATCATGCTGATGAGTCACTTCAATTAAAGATTAATTTATGGTAACGGGAAAAGAAAATAAAGCCTCAGCTTGAGTCTGAGATAGGCAAGATACCACTGGTTCGTAACTTGAGGTGCTGCCCTACTCCTTGATATGTGCTTGAAGCCAAGCACCAGGCAGTCATGAGATGGTGGGCCCAATGTAAATGAAAATGTTTGCAACACATTTGGTCACATAAACACAGGAGGATTTGTGGCTAGTGAAACATTCTGCTGAGTAGCTGTTGGACTTAGTCAGTACTTAACCACTGGCTGTTGTCAATTATCCCTCTCACAGCTAAGATTACAGGCCTGAAGATTCAGTCCCTGGATGCCCTCAAGTATGTATGCATTGTGCTTTGATCCAGAGGTTTTCTAAAAAGATAACAGACTGAGACAGAAAAACACAGAGAGTATTTGCAACGTTTCCTAAATACTCTATCAATTATAGATCAAGGAAAACAGAGGTAATCCTTTTTTTCCTAGAAAGAGTATGTCAAATGCTGCAGCTTGCAGATACATTGAAATTATGGCAGGCAAATTTAGAGATAATTAAGATATTAGAAGTAAAAAAATGAGAAGAATGGAAATCATAGCTTGAACTGATATGAAATCCAGTTTTAACAAATATCTATCTGCTTTTAACAGTAGGTAATATTCATAAAGATCAAAATATACTGCTGGTTTTAGCTGTATAATCTACTGGGGGATTGTGGCAAGGGATTCTGAATTATTTTTATCTTCTGCAGTTTTCCACAGCTGTTCACCTTAGTATATACTCTCTTTCAAAATCCTAAAGAGCTTCCTAGAGAATAGTTTTGGGTTACAACTAATGTGAAAAAAACATTGTGCTCTCACTGCTGAATTGTATTTCAAGAAAGGAAAAAAAAAGCTAATTGTAATTTAAAAGCTTCTGCTTCTAAAGGTCTAAGGTTATAGAACTCTTCAGATATTTTGAAACAACAATTGAAACACTGGTTTTAACTATGAAATATGGCTTAACTATAACCACAAAACATTCTCAGTAAGTACTGGTTTTAGTAAACAGTATTTTGAAGAAATACTATTTCTATTTTATACAGCTACATGATTATTCCAGAGCATCTAGATCCTGAAATACCTCTTTGCACCCAAAATATTGTAATATAAATTCAGTCACATGTGATTTAATTTCATGTAATTTATAGTCAATAGTGTGAGTCACAAGGGACAGACATGACCCTAAATGCCTTTGGTGACCAGCTGATACAGGTGATTTGGGCTTCTTTCTTCCTTGGTGATTCATGAGAAATACTGTGACATGGAGCTCTTCACTCTTCACAGACAGTCATGCTGGAGAATTCAGCCACCTCCACAGGCTATTAAGCACTCAGTTTTTATCCTGAATTATTACTGGTAGTAGTTTAGCAGTGAACATAAAGAACAGAGCATCAGAGAAATGGATATACTTTTAAATTCTGATACTGAGATATATTTCATTTGCTCCAATCCATCTTCAGTTTATCTCTACTCCACCCACTATGGATGTTCTAAGGAAAGTGAAACAGAGGGTAAAGCTGTGAACCATCATTCCAAATGTGCCACGCTAAATTAGTATCCAAGCGATTTAGCAAGCCTGGCTCACTTTGGCGGAAAGCAGTTGGACAGCACTTACAAAAGGCTGCTGCCACCAGAGATGAGGCAGTGGCTCCCAAGAACCAAACACAAGGATAAATTACAGTTGACTGCTGTCTTCCACCAACACTGCTATTGTTTGTAAGGCAAATGGCTGTCAAAAGCTTAGGCCTGGATCGCACACTTCCGAGGCATCAGTCACGCCTTCTTTTGTGTTTGCACTGCAACTGCTGTAGTTTGCACTCGACTAGAAACAAACAAATAACTGTAGCAAGCCAACTCCGGGCAAAACTATTTTCTAATTACCCTGGAGCTCCGGTGTTGGCCTCAATGCAGACATGCCAGTGTAAAACTGCAGAAAAACTACCCTATGCATACGGCTTTTCCTACCATTTCTCACAACTATATATATTTAAACATTACCAATTTCCATTCAACGTTCATGCATTTATCAGGCAAGATAAATATATGTGTATTTCCAAAAAAATGCCTTCACCTTCATCTCACAAAAACGGAAAGGGTTTTCAGAACTAAATTCCCTTGAAAGTAGAAACCACAGAGGTTAAAACTCACTATTTCAAAATAAGTATGAAAATCAGTTACCAGATTTTCAGAAAACTTAATCTATGGAGGGGCTAAAATTTTAAAAATCTGGTTATAAGTGACATACCAAATGTAATAGAAGTAGCTGAAGACAAAATGGGAAATGTGTTGGATAACAAATAAGTAAAACTCACCTAAACTAAAGCATATTCTAAATATATTGAAGGTACCCACAAAGTCACAGAATGTTTTCAAAACAATGGACTGCTTATACTAGACTGCAGAAAGATGTGGATATTCCTAATGGATACAACAGATTCCTAGATTCCTATTCCTAAAGGATACATGTAGTTAAACAACAGGTTTTTGGTCTGTGGATTGCTACAGTGTCATGCACAAGTGGCAAGGAAGCCTGCTGTCCACTGGCCTAAATTCCAAATGAATGGGGGTTTACATCTGCAACGGAAATGATCTAGGAGACTGCACACCCAAAAAAAAAAAGAGCTAAACTGCAGCCTTCTGCCACACAAAATGCAAAACAGTGAGTCTCGCTGAACCTTCACATGCAGCATGAACACAATGAATTGTGTTGCTCAAACTGTGCAGAAAGAGATGGTTCCTACAACAACGGTCATGCTGGTTTCCTTAAATGCATTAAAAACAAACAATCACTGATAGTTTGCCTATTATACCTATATTAAAGGGTCTTCACTCAGTCAAAAGGGAAGGCAGAAGCATTTTGTACTTATTTGAAGACTAAAAAGCTTTTCAAGACACTAAGGTCTGAAAAGCAAATGGTCACAATTGGATAACTAAGATATCATGCCTAAGTTTTCATGCCTGATCTGTAATCTGTCTGCTAGAACTGTTATGGCACTATAATTAAAAATAATAATGTTTTGTTCCAACATTCTTTTAAACAAAGCTGCCTTAATAAAGTTGGTTTGCAAATTAGGTGTGGACTATGACTCCTGCTCAGAAAGACAGAACTCTTTTATCCAAGCTCCAGCCTAACCCCCACCCCCACATCCACCCATCCCCTGCCTATAGCATTTTCCATATAAAATGCCTTCTGAAAGCTGCATGTGTTGGGAGGAGAAGAGAAAATGGTTCATCTGCAAACAACTTGGCACAAAACAAACTATGCAAACCTTCCTGAAATGTAAAGGTATCTGGTGTACAGCCTACTTGCATTTTGAAATGAGCACACCACAAAGCTCACTGTGCATGTCTTGGGTAAAAGGATTATTTGCAGAAGTGATTGGAAAAGAGGCAAGTAAGGTCAGTCACTTCTCTACATACCAGGGCTGTAGCTGCCAGAGGCCACTGCTTAAGCAAACTGGAAACAGGACACCTTGTTATTTTTCCCTTCCTTCATTAATATTCACATGTGAATCCCCTGGGAACTGCCTGAAGTTTGTAGGTATTACAAAATAGTGCTCACTGGTTCGTATTAGTGTGTGTGTAAGCATTAAAGCAGGTGCTTACCAGGAGTCCAGTGCAAGAAGATTGCAGCTATCTTCCTTCCTAATTAGTAAGCATTTAGTGACTCTTGTGTGAATTATTTTTATTAACATTTTGCATCTCAAGAGAGAAAGAATCATGTATTAAGGCATCAACTCCTAACACTTCACTTTTACTAGAAATGTCAGCATTCTTTTGGAAGCAGATTCACACACATTTATTGGATATTTATGGCATCTGTGAGCTTGTTTATAACAGAAGAGTCCATCTGTAGAGCAACTTCAGAGTGGTATTCCAATAACTTTTCCAGCCATCTGATCTGTGTACTAAAGAAGAGTTTTAGGCCCAGGCTCATAAAATTGGGAATTTTTACATTACACAACGGTCCTTAGGTGTTTGCATATAGGTGGTAAGATCATTCTGAGTGCTGGGCATGTTCTGAGCCCATTCCTGGTTTGCTGGGCTGTTGCAGCACAGGTCACAGTCTTTGTTGCCTGCCTTCTCAACTAATTGCTCCAGCCAAGTTTTATCTGTGTGTCCTTATAGTTCAGACCAAACATTCCATGCAATCTAAGCGGACTAATGACACACTCCATAAACATAGCCAAGAATTAAAGTCTTAGTAAATGAAAGAGTTGTTTATTAGTCTGGCTACAATCATGCTAAGATTCGTTGTCCAAATCAGGTAATAATTGAGGCTGATTCACTAATGATATAATCAGAACTACTAAGCACAAAGTTAATATTACCTATGCCTTTCTCTGGTCTCATGCTCTTCTTTCCACTGGGTTCAAAAATCAGTAAAACTAGGCTTTAGGAAAAGCAAGGACTGGTTGTAGTAAGTTGTCAGCATCCTAAGTTCTTTGCCTTGATTACAGTGCTAATATTGATTATTTCTTCTTTCTCTTTGCCAGGAAAATAATGTTGAGCATTTTTCCCTCCTCACTCAAGGTCTGCTTGGGGTCATTTTTCATGATCACTACTAGTCTGTCAACTTGCTCCTTCCTTGTTGGCTCACAGTTCAGTGTTACTGCAGGTTATAGGTTTTACCTATATTGCAGGTAAACCCCAAAATCTATTGACTCAACTTCTAAGGCTTCATTTCTTTAGTCATCTGTGCTTGACCATCTCTGGTTTGTGTCATGGTCCTGAGGCCTTTGTTATCATCCTGTGCTTGAATTTTCTAATCTTGTACTTGCATTTTGGGAGGCCCAAAACACCCAGCTTTTTTCAATCTACTGCCTTCAAGATGTGGTTTCCAGACAGCTTAACTAATGCTTTATGAACACAGCCTAACCACCTGTAGCCAACATCTACATGTTTTGGCAAGAACACTGGTACTTTATTAAAATTACTTTATAACTGGGCAGAACACCTCTCATTTCTTAGTTTATTCAAGCATGATCAAAAAGCATCATGAAAGGCTGGCAGAAGAAAGCCCTGTTAGAGGATGCTAAATTGATTTTTTTTGCATACTCCACAAATGACAAATAGAAGCATAGGCCATACACAAATCTGCCTAGATACAGAGTAGACTAGGAAATAATGTGTTTTTCTCTATCTATATTGAAATATTTATCTACCCATTTCTATATCTATATAACTAAAGATGACAGTAACTTTCAAGCAAAAGTAATTATGAGGGAGGGTTCCTGGATGTCATTCATAGCAAAATTAGCATAATGGTATAGAAACATAGAGATTTCTAGCCCACCATTGGAAAACATTGTTTCTGTGTGTTTGGCATGAGTTTCAACTGTCCCATAGGAGAATTCTTTTCTCATTCCTGTCAGAGACACTACTAGGTCAACTTACTTAACTAATCCTTGCTTCATTTTGTACTAGTGCTACATGACTCTTTCAATATTACCCTCAAGGTGTGCAGGGAAACAAGAAGGTCTAGAACTGTGAATTTCCATTCCTTCATTTCAGTTAGCTAGAAAGCTGTTGGTGACCGGATGTATGGGAAGTATGTAAAGCTAAAGAGCTGTGAATTTTGGATAGTTTTGAAAAAAACTACTGTTAAGTGTGAACAGCTGCTTTGCATGGAACTAACAGATCAGCTACTTTAACAAGAGAACATCATCTTCCCATTTAATAGAGGTGACAAGCAGAACCAAGAATCTTTGCCTTCACCTTTTTAGATTGTATTTTTCATCATTTTATTTCTGCAGTTCCTGTGACCCATTAGTAAACACTGAAGCCTTTTTAGGTTCCACTGGAAAGTTGGCAGCTTAGAGGGGACATACCAAGGACAGATGCTGGCACTGAAGATTCCTATTTTACTTGATACACTGGGCATCGTTTAAACGGGAACTGTTTTATCAGTCACTATATTATAGAGACAAAACTCAGGAAAGGAATCTGCTTTTGCAAGGAAAAAGCTCTTGTAAACCAATCACTGATTTGAGAATATAGCCAAAGCTTAGAAGGAGGAATTTCCTGCAGCTGTGAAAAAACCAAAAACCAACTGGCTACCAGGCAAAGAATCCAGCCTTGATTCTTACTTAGTCAGTAGCAAAACTCCTGCCAACTTTGATGACAGTAAGACTGTAAACATTAAGGGTTAAGAAGCACTATATTTATTTTTTTATTTTTATATTTAATACAAGAGAAACATTCAATCTGGAATAATTATCATCCCCCTAATATGGGCTTCAAATTACAGCGATCCTGACTCAAACTCTCATCAGTAAAAAAACAGATAAATAAAGAATTATGGATTTCATTGCATCTGGCTGTTTCTTGAGAAACCAAAGTCCTGGCCACTAAGCTTGGGCATAAGTGATCCCACAAAAGATGGTATGTTTTGCAAGACACTGGGAGACTCTCCAAGGGTTGTCAGCCAAAATCTGCCTTTCCTACTGTTATATAACGTGTCATTAGCATCTGAGTGCTCCTTTTGCTCACACACCTCCCAAAGGGGATCAGTCCTTACTCAGGTGAAGTCCCTTGAAAGTAAATAAAACTTTGCCTCTCTAATGATGTACTTGAGGCTCTCCATTAGCAGAAGAGACAACATGTTGCTCTCTACAAGTACCTGAAAGAAGGTTGTAGCAAGGTGGGGATTGGTCTCTTCTCCCAGGCAATAAGTGATAGAATGAGAAGACACAGCCTGAAGCTGTGCCAGGGGAGTTTCCACTTGGACATCAGGAAGAAGTTCTTCACTGGAAGGGAGGTCAGGCATTGGAACAGGCTGCTCAGGCAGGTGGTAGAGTCACCATCCCAGGAGGTGTACAAGAAATGACTGGATATGACACTTAGTCCTCTGGTCTGGCTGACAAGGCCATGATCAGTCTAAGGTTGGACTCAATAATCTTGGAGGTCTTTCCAACCTTAATGATTCCATTATTCAATGTCAGTGTATACACAGAGGTACAATGCTATATCAAGAGTGTACCACACAAATATACACTCATCAAATATGACAATTCTTATCTTCCTGAAAAAAAATGCAAATGGCACAAAGCAAAATATCTGAGACTATATACAATTATTTGTATTTATTTATAAAGATGGGGGGAAAAGGCAAAAAACAGTGAAAAATACAAGTTATTAAATGATTCCATGTCTTTAAAGTGAATTAAAATAATGAAGGAAGATTGAAGAAAGATTATTTTCACTGAGTGGTGGCATGAAGAGATGGTATGCATTACACTTTTGATGGAGCAGGTGACTTTACAAACTCCAAGTGATAAATAAGATGGTATCTCCAGAGAAGGATGGAGGGAGTTAATTGATGCAATCACTTACCAAAGCTCTAGAGGACAGAATATACAAAAAGAAAGAAAAATATTCCTCTTACAAGTTCCAGCTTATCAGACTTTGGGATGGATCCAATAAAAATATTTGAGTGCTTAAAATGCAATGTAGTTGTTCAAGGGATTTCAAACTAAAACTGCAGTTCAAATCACTTTCCTCAACGACTTTCCAGAGATGCTTCCTTAGCTATAAAACTTACCTGCAAGTGCACACTTTTGAATAAACTACATAGTAACCTAGTCTTTATAGAAATAAACAAATAAATGCTTAGTTCACACCTGTGCTGGGTTTGAATCCAGCTTTGATGCATGTTTGATGTTCTTCTGCCCAATTTTCCTAAAAGGCTTATCCCTGTGGAGATGTACAGATAATAGCAAATACCAACAGGATCAGAACTGTACAAAACGCAGCTGTGGCCATCATGATCTTTCAGATATTTGCTGCCTGTAAGAGGCTTAAAGATCACAACCACCTGTCTCAAACACTGTCAAGGCCTCAGAAGGAACTTGCTACAAGATAAACCACCACATCAGGAACTAAAAATAAACACAGAAGAGAAGAATTTGCAACAGGAAGGTGCTAATTTCAAGCCTAACGGAGGTAAGGTTGGTTAGTACATTCTGGTGAGGCATCTCTCAATAACTGGGTCACACCACTCACTCGTTCCTTTTCTGTGATGACATATGGCAGCAAACACCAGAGTAAAGGTTCAGTTGTGTAGGAACACTTCACTCCTGGACAGTATTGTTGTAAGTATGAAATTAATTTGAGAAGCAGGAACTAGGAGCACAACATTGTCACCTGGTGCAATGGTGCTAGACAGAGAAGAACAGGGCTCTGGTCCCTGCTTAGAGTATTGATTTTGTATCTCACAGAAAGAAGTACAGTTTCCATTGTTGGATGGGCACTCCTCCTAGTGAATACACAGCCAAATTCAAACACACTTGTCTTTCTGGCCCCATGAACCTCAAATGCTTTTCTCTACTGCTTCCAAACAGTGCAATATAAAAGGTGGATGGCCCCCACTGATGCAGCTGTTAGCCTGATGCTTACGGGGTATTTTATCCCAGTGACACAGAACCTCCCATCACTGAATACTCAGACCAAGGAGGGAACCAATTTTTCTAATTGCTAAACTAGTATCAAAAGCAACTGCCAGCATTTCCACTTCAGACAAAACTTTTCTCTGTAAGAAAGGATGTCAGCACCTCTCCTAATAGCTGAGGTTCCCAGGTGGTTAAAGGGCCACTGTTGATCTGAGGCAGCTTTCCTTGTGGTCAGAAGTGATCCAGAGCTTAGACTCACTCTGTTCTGAATGTCTCCATCTAGCTTCAGGCAGTCATGGGCTGGCCATGCTGGATTTCGACTGTGCTCTGCTCAGCCTGCTCAGATCTGCTTCTTCTGGATCCCATTAGGAGGTGCTTAACTTCCCACTAAGTTAACATTAACACGGTTCTGGATTCCTCTCTCATGCGTAATATCTGACACATAATCAGAAACAGATCCTGGCCGAAAGCTCTAGCCAGCCAAAAATGGAGAAAAACAAACTGGTTGACATTCTGCCAGGGCTGCACTCTCACAGGAATACTGATGCCCATGGGATGACATAGATGTAAATTCATTTGATCCCAGTATTATCGCTTGTAGCTGAAACATTATAAAGTTGTAGTGGATACCATGAAAAATAATGGCTTTTTGGATACTTCACACTGCAACAGCAATTAATGGTTCTGCTTAAATGCTTGGATGAACCTGGAATGACACCAGTTGTAAGACAACATTTCCCCAAAAAATTAACTTCTTGAAATGTCTGAAACACTACATTCATATAAAAAAAAAAAAAAAAATCCCACCCCCTCAACTTCAAATAAATACCCTTCTAAGCACCAGGAACCAGATCCTCAGTTAATATAAACCCTTTAAATAGAATTGATTTAAGCAATTTACAGATACTGAGCACCTTTGCTTCAAAATAAATAGAAATGAAAGTAACAATTTTTTTTTCCATTCCCTCCTTTTCACAATTCATTTTGTTTGGATCTTTCCTAAGGATTGATATGAAAGCAATTGCCTTCTTGGGTAAGTGTGCAACACACGAATCCAGGGTTTCTTCTCAGCAAAAGAGGAAAAAAAAGAAACTTTGGAGCTACCTACAACTTTAAATAATCTCCTCCCACTAAAAAAGCCTGACCTTGGTACTTCCAAGACAGGTAATAAAGTGATAAAGTTCATTTCCAAGACAGATGAGAAAGTGCACTGAAAGTTACTTGTACCAAACTGAAGAACACATTTAAACCACTGTATCTGGGCAGGTTTATGTATCATCGAATTTTACCTCCTTTGTGCCCCATTAAGTTATTGCAGTAAAGATGACATCCAAATGTCCTGATCTGATCAGAAATTACTGCCTGAGTGTCGCAAAGAACACAGTCAAGATCCCATTGATTTAATGGTAAGAAGGGGATTATATATACTATGATCTGTCCTTCTGCCTCTATTGGAACCCCCAAATTTCTGTTGAGACCATGCACTTCATTCCTGAATTTGTGCCAATTATTCTGTCAAGGCTGAAGTCATTGAATCTGAGGTCATGTAAGCCAGGCCCTTACCTTCTCCAAACTGGCAGAAGTCTTCTTACTTCAGCCAAGTGAGGACAGTCAAGAGTGTATGAAAGCGAGACTGGCAGGGTTTCTGGAGAACTCCCGTCTCTTTTGCTATTGCACGCATCTCTCCCATCTCTCACAGAATACCATTCATGACCTGGAAACACTGCATCTAGGAATCATATTAGGTTTTCTGTCACTTTTCTGGAAAGCTGTTTCAGAATCTGACTACTCTGTTGGTTTGAAAAAGTGAAGTAAAAAGGCACTTGAAAATAACAACACTGGCCTGAAAGGGGGGCCAAAAAACTCTATTATATCATTTCAGTTTTCTTCCAATATAAAGTCTCTATTTAGTAGGCATCAGTCCAGCTTGTCTCTAACTATTGGTAATAGTAACTATTGCCATTTCTCTAAATAGAGTGAAATTTTGATAGTGTGTCTCACCTAAGTTCTTTCAGACATTTTAAATATAATTGCAACACCTAAAAATATTTCTCTTACCTCACTTGTTGCTTGAAGATATGTGACCGTGTAAGGGAGTGACTGCAATTTGACATGTTCCCACATGCTAGGAGTATCACAGCAGCAAATCACTTAGCCTCCAGCAAGCATCAAGTCATCTACTTAACCTGCTTCACAGTGGATTATATTGAACCACATCACTTTGCATTTGCCTCATACACAGATATTTAACTCAGATTTGCAAATAAACTGATTTTGCCTCTAAGCCTTTAGACAAGAGGTCTTAATGGAGTTTTGCACCTCGAGTCAGCTGCTGTGATCTGCCTTTTCAAGACATGCCAGCAATTCAGCCTGTTCTGAGTTTAGGCCCAAGGAAAGGCTACTCCCAAAGGCACACTGCTAAGGAAAATACACAAGCTGTCTACAAACCTGGACTGGAAATGACTTACTCAAAACTTATGCACCATCTTATGACATCTCAGCTAGATGGATAGACTGGAATTAGTTTATGTAGAGCAGGTTGATAAGTGTATCTGCAAGGTTATGTTGCTTTGCTGCTGAGTGTTGTTCTGTGGAAGAATAGCCGCTGCTCTCTTTCCAGGGCCAGTAAACCTACAAAATTTGGTGCATGAAATAAAAATCTTCATCAATAGTGTATATTAGTATCATGACTTGCAAAAGCTAGATTATTTTGCTTAAACATTAAAATAAGCACTTTTTGCCTTGAAAAGGACTGTGACAATTAATTGGACAAAAATAGTTTCCTGAGATCTGAAGTTACAATGGCAGCCACTTAGCTGAATGCAAGTGAGAAACATGACACATGAAAGTTCATCCCAGATAAAGTTTTACCAAGTAAAAGCTAAAGTAATATTAAAGTAGTGCCCGATTAACAATATTACATTGTCAATAATGTGTAAGATTGCTTTTTACCTTGTAAAAGATAGGCATTCTCAGGACCATGTTTGTCTTACTGCACTTCAGAAATCACAGGGTGCTGTAATAGCAGTTAACATCCTTTGTCTTTGATGTGCACTTTTGAAGCACTGCAAAGATCACAGTTAAAAACACCTTAAATTCCTGAATTTCTAAGATATATTTTTCACGTTTCACTCAGCCCTTAAGCAATTCCCAAAATCTCACATGCCCTTGAATTTCAGCATGAAACAAAAGTAGAAATTTAAACTTTGCCTTCCCAATACCGATCTATCTCTGCTAGTCATTCTCCAATAGAGGGATCACAGCTGAGGCAGGAAACTGCAAAGGCTGGGGGTAGATTGGCCTCTCCAGTGGTGCTCATACACTGAACAGCAGGTTGCCCTTGGCTTGTCAGCTAGGTGCCACCACAGCAGCATGGCCCTAGCCAGACCTTGCTGAGTCTGCCTCCAAAATAAAGTCTCTATTTAGAGACTTTTTGGCATTAGAACCTTGCCCGTAACCAACACGTACCTTCTGAGACAGCAACCTACTCCTTAAAAAAAATTAAAAAAAGAAAAACCAAATGAAAACTCCAGGCTTTAGCTTGGATGCTGACCTTCTCCACCCTGCAGCTACACATATTTTGGTCACTGGCAAGCATACAATCATAGCACCATAGAATGGCTTTGGTTGGACAGGACCTTTAAGATCATCTAGCTCCAATTCCCTTGCCATGGGCAGTGACACCTTTCACTACATCAGGTTGCTCAGCGCTCCATCCAGACTGGCTTTGGGCACTTCTAGGAATGGGGCATCCACAATTTCCCTGGGCAACCTGTTCCAGTACCTCGCCACCCTCACAGTAAAGAATGCCCAGTGAGCACCATGATGGGGCCCTCCTTGCATACCCAGTCCCTTTCCCCAGCCCCTCAGCTGCATCCTCAACTTGGACAGGGAAGTAACCCCATCAGCCTTCCCTCCACCCTGGAGACACCTGCTCCCTGACACCTCATAGCCAGCCCACTGCCGTGTTCCTCCGTGTGTATCCATACACCTCTCAGTCCTGGTGCATGGATCACAGAAGGCTTTGAGTTGGAAGGGACCTGAACGATCACCTAGTTCCAACCTCCTTACATGGGCAGGGACACCTTCCACCAGGCAAGATTGCTCCGAGCCTTGAAGACTGCCAGGGATGGGGTAGACACAGTATCTCTAGGCAGCCTCTGCAAATGCCTCACCACCCTCACAGTAAAGAACTTCCTCCCCTAATCCAATCTAAACTTACTCTGTTTCAGTTTTAATCCACTCCCCCTTGTCCTGTCACAACGCACCCTTGTGTAAAATTCCTCTCCAGCTTTCTTTTAGCTCCCTTCAGGTTCTGAAGGCTGAACAATCCCAATTCTCCAAGCCTTTCCTCACAGGAAAGGTGCTCCATCCCTCTAATCAACTTCGTGGCCTCCTCTGAACTTGTTCCAGCAGTTTTATATCCTTCCTGTGCTGGGCTCCCCAGAGCTGGAGGCAGCACTGCAGGTGGGGCAGCGGCGTGAATGACTGGGGACGTTGGTTTTTTGGTTTTCTTTTTAAATATCGGTGTTTTGAAGGCACAACACTCCGCACATTATTCCTAACCCCCGGCAAGGTGCCGGGGGTGCCTGAGGCTGCGGCGGGGGAGCCCCCGCCCGGCCGGCTCCGTGAGGGGCGGGGTGCCGGGGGCTGCCGGCGCCGGAGGAAGTCGGCGCTCGGCCGGAAACCGGGATGCGGAGGGCGGGGAGGGGGCGTCGCCGCGGCCCCGCCGTCCGCCGCGGCTCTGGCCGCCGCGCCCATGGCCCAGCGGGCGCCCAGGGGGCAGGGGCAGGACGAGGAGGAGGGAGCGGAGGAGGAGGCGGCGGCGAGGGGCAGCCAGGCGCGGGCCAGGAGCCATGCGGAGCCCGCGGCGAGCGGCGGCAGAACCCAGGACCGGCATGAGAGGAAGCGGAAGAGGCAGGAGGCGCAGCAGCTCCAGAAGATCCAGCACCTGGAGTCTTTGTAAGGAGCGGAGGAGGGGAGGCTGCCCGCGGCTCTTGTCCCGGCTCTGCCCTGAGCACACCCCGCCGGCATTTGGGGCTCGTTTACAGTGCAGGGTTTGGGTTTTTTTTGGGAGTGGTGATTATTCCCCCGCACCCTTAGGGGTGAGTTGGTAGAAAGGGTTCGGGACCACTTGCAGAGTTGCTTGGTGACTTCGGAACGGCTTCTTGGGGGACAGAAGGGGCTCTCCCGGGTTCCTCCAAGTCTGACAGATGCAGCATAGGAGCAGACGTTGTTTCACTAGAATGGACTGGAAAAAAAAAAAGGAAAAAAAAAAGAAATTGGGATAAAAAAATGTGCTGTAAAAGGTTTATGTTATTTCACTGGACAGGAATTATTGTTTTAATGGAATAAAGAGGTCAGAAGGTATACAAGAACATGATTTTGTTTTTTTCTTTTCCACGTGCAAGTGAAAATCGGTTTGTTATTAAATGCACCAAAAAGCACTCCAAAGTTATTGATACAAAGATGGGGTAAACATACTTTAACCACCCTGCTCTTCTTACTGTATTAGGGTGATTGTGCCTGGCAATCCTATAGGTATGTAGGGGTGTCTGTGTGTGCACGGCTATGCCAATGAAATATCACCTATGCCATCAAACTTATGGCCTAAAATTATGCACAGCCAGTACAAACGTTTTGTGTCCTGCTGAGTTAATATGTGGATAATGTCTGGAAAGTCCTGTTGAAAAGAGTCTTCCATATAAAGCAGATGGTTTCAGGACTCTGGACTTGCACAGTGCTGTTCTTCTTGTTTCATTGTTTCAACCCAAAAAAAATCTCCGATCCCTTCTAAGATCACTCTGCACTTTCACTAAGGCTTACAGGCTCACTAAGTTTACAGGAGACAGTGTATCTGTTTAAATACAGATGAGATTTGAGGGGGAAAAGTACCCAGTACAAATCCAGTTATACAGACCTGCATCTTTCTAAGTAATGTGTATTCTTTACCTCCCAGACCCTTTTGTATTGCCTTGGCATTTAACTCCTTAGCACATGCATTTTCTCAGTTGCTGTGTGCTCTATGTAGTACCTGTTTGCTACCGGGATTTTAACAAATGTTTTATCTATTGTTAACCCCAAAGAAATCCTGCAGAAAATATGGTACTTTGGTCAGTAGGGCTCTGTCTTTAGGTTTAATGCACAGAAGATGATGAAATTATTATGTATTAGGTTTGGCTGGCAAAGCTAAATGTAAGGAACTGTCTGACTTGACAGTTTCAGCAGACTGTGTCTGTGATTCAGCAGTGCTGGACTAAAGAAGTTTGGAGACCTCGGAGAGGGGTGCAGCAGAAAAAGAGGAGAGAATTATGCATGTATGGTAACTAAAGCTAAAGCAGATGTACTACATATCCCCAGGAAGTGGTTGTGCTCCCACAAGAATAAGAATCTGAAGTATGTTTGCAGGACACATGTACTAATATGATAAATGCTGTCTCTCAGCTTGCTGTATCCATGTTCTTAGTTATAGGGTAAAATTTTAGGAAAAATACGAGCTGAAGGCTTTAACTCCATACCACTGGAAAAAAAATTGTTTTTTCAATTTATTTGTCTGTGCTAAGCTGTAGAGTAACAATATTTCTGTTGCTTTTCAGCTATGAGAAACCTCCCCCTGGGCTAATCAAGGTTGGTAAAAAGCAGTTATTTTCTAGGATTATGAGGGATTTTCACAAAACATGTTCTTTAGGTGTTTAAGTGTCTGTGTTACCTATATAAATTACAGAGAGAAGTAAGTGCTTCCCAGGAAAAACTCAGAGAATCATTACAAGCTGACCACTTTGTCTTGGTGATCCAGAGTGAAACGCCCAGGATCAGATAGAAGGAGAGCAGGTCTTTCATCATCTCTTAGCATACTTCATGCAGTATTTAATAGTGTGGATGGAGGGGAGCCATTTATGGAAAGCAGATTTTTGGTTTGAATGACATCTTTTCAGGATTCCTCCCTATTGCTTAGGCCAAAATAATTCTTTCATCATGATCATTACTTTTGCCAAATTTATATACCTAAGCCATAAAGTAATTTTTTTAACCTAAAAAATAACTGCTCCAAGTTGTAAAGGCTTCCTTGTAATTGTTATGTCTTTCTAGCAGGAAGAAGATAACAAAGTCTCTGCTTTGTGTTAAGTTTTCATTTCTATTACTTATTCAGCTAAATTACTAAAATGGATGGGAAGGTTTGAAATTCCCGTGCAGCAAAGTTCTGGCTGCAAAATTCAAGGGTGGGAAAAAAAAGAAAGGGGCAATTATTTTAGATCTTTTGTGTCTTACAAGGAAAAAAGGTAATGGGAGAAATATGTTTCCTGTTATGTGAAGGTCTGTAAACTTGAAGTATTAATTCTTGCAAAGTTAAAAAAAAGGAAGTTATTTTATTGTCCATATCTTTCTGCTTTTTTTTTTTTTTTTTAAGGAGAATGAAACAAAACCAGAAGACTGCATACCTGATGTACCAGGCAATGAAAGTGCACGAGAATTCCTGGCACATGCTCCAACAAAAGGGCTTTGGATGCCTTTGGGAAAAGAAGTCAAAGTTATGCAGTGTAAGGATGAAAATATTCCAGATGTCATTGGACCATCATATATCCATCTGTTTACGCTGGGGGAGGGCAGAATGTCTGGTGGACAGATGATGAATTCCAGGTAGATTGACATCATATTGATAGAAAAGCAAACAGTATCTTGAAGGCTGTAGAAGCCTAGTATTTTATGGACATTACAGTTATCAACATAGTGGTTGTATTTCTCTGTTTCTTCCAACAGAGTGAAAATATTTTGCAGAAATGTGGTTTTGGCTTTTTGTGCTTCTTCTGATCTGTCTCAGAGGTGCAATTCACTGCTGCTTTTTTTTTAAAGGTTGGAGATGTAAACGTTATGGACACAGAACAGGAGATAAGGAATGCCCATTCTTTATTAAAGGCAATCAGAAATTGGAACAATTTAGAGTAGTGAGTACCAATATTGTAGTATTACTGCTTGTATTTTTTAGTACTGATAATGCATAATCTTGCAACTGAAGATAAGCCTGTTAGATGATGCTTTATTAAGGACTTTTTCTCTGTCTCTAGTATAACATAGGTGCCGAAAATCTCCTAATAAAGAAAAAGCTACAGGTGTGGTTGGATGTTTGACTGCTTTGCAGAAAATCTACTCTTCAAGAGGAAAATTAACAATTTTTACATATAAATTGGAAATCTTCAAGAACCTGTTTCAACCATTATATTCTTTTTTTTGTGTGTGATGAAAATGTCAACTTAACAAAAAATGTTTAGTCAAGCTTGAGCTGCCCACATTACAGCTGCTTCAAACCTTCTTCTTTCACTGTGACCAACCACATCATGAATGCTGTTATCTAGGTCTATTATCCAGTCGTTGTCTACAAGTCTGATGTCTTGCTGCATGAAGCTACGTATCAGTTCTGCAGATTCTTCCTGTGTCATCTCTTTAACTATATCTGTTGCTCTGCATCATTGACCTATATTTCAAGCTGTCATCACTTCATGTCTTATGTCCTCATTTCTGTCCTTGAAAAATGTAATCTTGGCTTAGTCTGTCCAAGTTCTGGATTTGTACTGATTGTATGCAACTGCAAAGAGTATTTTTAGCCCTTTCCCATGACCAGACTGCCTCTAGTCTTCATTTTCCCTCAGGCTTCTTTGTTGCATAAAACTCTTTGTTGTATGTCCAAGGCCCTTCATGGTGCATTCCCAACGTCTTTCATTTGCTCCTGAACTTCCAGTTCCCACCTCTGGTCAGCATCGACCTTCTCTCCTCTCAGTTGGACTTGTTTGCTTAATCTTCCAACAGAAATGACCACCCCAAGTTTTTTTCTCCATTCTTGCATGGCATGAACCCACCTTACATGTCTGCAAAGTTTATTTGCTGTCTTCCTTCACAGCTATCTTTTGCTGCAATGCCCATTTAATTTGATTTTAGAACCAGTAATGGTAGTGCATAGCATGATAGAACAACTTCATTATCCATATTTTATATTCCTTACTCCTGTATTCTTGTTTGTGTATATCCAGATTTTTTAAAATGTACTGTAAGGGTACAGATCATTATTTTGAACTTGAGTATTCTATCTAAGTCTAGCTATTCCCACAGATTATGTATGGGATTCTCATAGTTGGCTGTGATTGGAGAGGTAGGGAGATGCATACCTAAGGACAGTTCCCTTCTTTGGAGATGTAGCTAGATAACCTTTCCCTAAAGCAAATACACCAGTTCAGGTGAACAGTGCTAAGTCTGACAGTGGATTAAGAGCTTGCTAAGCATATTCCCTCTTCTGATAAAAGCCTCTTGCATTTGGTTGCTTTGGTTTCTTTTTTTAGGAAATAAAATCATTGGTGATAACATTGCATTTCCTGTTTTCCATTTTAAAGGCACATGAAGATCCAATGTATGATATAATAAGGGAAAATAAGCGTCATGAAAAAGAAAAGAGGTGAGTGTGTCTGTAGTAAACAGCATTTTCAATTTAGTTTTTATTTTGGCAATGTGGCACTAATGTATAGATGACCTTTTCATAGAAGCTTATTTTTATTTCAGAACATTTTTTAATGGCAGTTTCTTTCTGTTGACAGACTAATGCATTTCTACTTTCTAAATAAACACTCTTTAGTACTTCCAATCACTTCAATTCTTTAGCTTTTGTATTTTCCCCAAAACAAAGTTTAAAGAGCAGTTGTATACATTTATGCCATAATATTCATGTACTTAGGTGTAGTTTTGGTTTAGGCCTGAAAAAACAGTTTGATTTATTTTTTTTTTCTTTCACTGACTTCACTGAGATGTTTTCTAGAATTTGGTTTGTCAGAATGTTTTCAGTAGAAATGAAAGGGGGGCTTAGAAAGCTAGTTCTAGGCATCTGATATTGATACTTTTGTGAGGTCATTATTTAGTGCATAAAGTGGCAGTTTTGATGTTTTCTTGCTTGAACTGCTTCAGTGGGATAACTGAACAAACTATAGAGCCCATAGAGCAGCACTCTTGGAGAGGAATCCTTGAAGAGGATACAGACGACAGCAATAAAATAAGCAAATACTTTGTCCCTATTTGCCAGTAATCCCTGAAAGTTCAGAGGAAAAGTGCCTTTCAAAAATACTTCTGCATCCAGAGTAGAGCCTACTCTGTCAGCTTCACTGGCATCCTCTCTGTATCAGCAAGGCAATGAATGTCGTAATATCCTAATACCAATATGCCTCCATAGGGATAAGCACAGGGTAGAACTTCTTATCACCAGGTATGCTGGTGATAGCTATTGCCTTATTAATAAGCAAATAAGCGAGTCTGCATTTCCTGTCCAATGGGAAGGAAAGTCCCTGAAAGCAGAATATCTGCTTGTCTCAAAGGAGTTGCTTTTATCAGTCCACGATATTATCTGTAACGAGAGTGTAATTAAGCAAAAGAGGAAGCGTTCCCCTGCCCTTTGAATGCAGCTCAACCGTTTCTCAAGCCAGGAAAGAAAGACAAAAGCTAGGAAGGAAAGATGAGCTAGAAGGGATTCTCATTCAGATATTTTAAACTCAGGATACAGCAACTGAAGCAGCTCCTGGAGGACTCTACCTCAGAATCTGATAGCAGTGATGACAGTGATGAGGATGATGAAGATGGCAGCAGCTCCACTTCCTCAGAACATAAGCACAAGAAGAAAAAGAGAAAAAAGGAAAAGAAAAAGAAAGAAAAGAAGAAGAAGAAAAAGAGGAAGCATAAATCATCCAAATCAAATGACAAGTCAGAGTCTGACTGACAGCAGTCACCTGCTGCATGCTTATTGACCTCTCTACTTGTAAAGTGCGAGGAAAGATCCAAAGAATGAGGAGGAAAACACCAGAAAGGGCTTTATTAAACTTGGAACATACATGTGTATGCATACAGCTTCCTACACTGGCATCCTCTTCTGCCCCTCTGCAGCCAGAAAGAAGAAAGCTGCATTAAACCATATCTTTGTGCTGTAAAACCCATGCTGAGACTCATCCAGCTTGGTCACATGGGGCCTCTGCATTTGCTGCCTGTGACCAGCAGCAGAAAGCACGACCACCAAGGGATCGCCGACAAACCTGTAGCAGTAGCAGACTGTCTGTTGAAGTGTCTTTACTCCATGAAGTTATTTTAATATATACAAAGCCTCATTGTAACAGGACTGCAGTTTGCACCATGCAGAGCACTGAGGGTTCCCTTACAGTGCTTGTAATGAGCAGGTTGTACTGTATTTTCTTCTGCGCATATGTGCTGAAGTTCTATGTACTTATCCTAATATTGGCAGCTAGGGAAATAAAGAGTTCTGCTGCAGAGGAAAAAAGGTAATTAAGGGGATTTACTTTGAGACAAAATTGCAGCATCAACAAGACTTGATTTTTTTTTTTTTGGTGTGTGTGTGTGTAGCAAAATCTCAATATCACCATCATTAATACACAGTTCTGAAGCACCTAAAGTGAAACATCTACAATATCTAAACCACAGAAGTGGGAGCCAAGTATAATGATGTTAAATATTCAACTTAACTGTAAAGAGGTAGTAGGTTTAATTATTTTAAAAGAGGAGTTCCATGTAAGAAATTAAAAAGATTAATTTCTGCATATTCTGCAGCATCAGTTGTGTGGATACAAGTTGAGGGAGATTTCCTTTTGAAAAGGCTTGGGGGTAATAAATTCCCACTTTTTATGTTTTCTAGATTTGATGAGGTAACAGTTTTTGAATCATCTCACTAGAATATAAATGTGTAAGGCTCTCAAAATAGTTTTCAGCTGTATGCATGAAATCACAATAATAGTCAAGAATTTGTAAGCAGGAAGAAGAGAACATTTTGTGTACTTAGGAGACCTTGCATACTGACCACACTTTTCTTTTAAATAATCTTGCAGACCCATCCAGGAAGATGGAGATAGCTATAAACAGCATTACAGTAACCAACTCTCTTTGAGACCTCAAGGCACATTAGTACAGGGCTGTGAATGAGGAACTAGATGATGGATATTGGTACTGTGCATAAAGGAAAGAGAAAACTAGATTTGCTTTGAAAGAACTTCTATAGAATTTAGTCTCTGTGGGTATACTAAAACTGAAAAAAAACCCCACGATACAGCTCTAATACAGTAGCGTGAACATTAACAGCAAAATCAAGGAACCATAGACTACAATGCAGCTAAGATTTTTATTTTCTTTAAAGCTTTGGAAGAGAGGACAAGTGAATGTATAAATTAAAATGTTTTTTCTCCCTCCTACATATCTAAGAGTGATTTAGTAAAAATAACTTCCCATTCCTTGCCAGTCATTCACAATATGTTCTGAGGAAAAACAGGATAAGCAAGGCCTACTTACAAAAAGTTTCTGTATCATATTCCCAGACCTTAGAGGTAGAGTTGTATTTAGCAATTCTCCCTGTGATGGGATTTACTGGTGATTCGTGGTAGTTCCTTATATCAGCAGCATCATCAAATTTTAGGGCCCTTGTTCTTTCACCAGAAAAAGATTTAACAGCTGAAACGGCATGGGGAGATCTATAATGGACTGATTCTCTTGGCCAGGTTGGACAGGGCTCTGAGCAACCTGGCCTAGTGGGAGGTGGCCCTGTGTGTGTCAGGGGGCTGAAACTAGATGATCTTTACAGCCCCTTCCAACCCAAACCATTCTAGGATTCTTGTATTGCCACACTTGGTGCTGAGATTAATGCATTTATAGATTATTGAAAGATGCTGGAAGCCTGATATTGACCTGATGCATTCCAGGAGAATTCTTACTCTGGCTTGTCTAGAGCAGGGCTAACTTAACACTTCTTCAGTTACTCCAGCTTTGTTATTTAAGATTGCGCTGAAGCTAAGTTTAACAAAAACAGTTTTTCCTTTGCAATCCCCTTCCTTGTTAATGGAAGTCTTTGAATCTATCAGGGTTTATTATTTCAACAATTAAGAAATATATGGTTAGGAGACCATTTCTAACTTTTATCAAATCTAGTTTAAGTGGTTGAAATGCCAAATCACTTTTCTATGCCTGACTAAAGGTCTGTTGTATCACTATCTTTCCAATCATGGTTAATAGAACATACCTCCAGAGCAGTGCAAGCTCTGCTATTATTCCTGTTGCTTCATTGAAACGAGAGTACCTATGGTGCAGATACTTAGAATCGTGGGTTAGATTTTAGTATTTAGTGGCGTTGGATATAAATTTTCTTTTATAACCACTCACTGCTTATAAACCTAGCCATTTTCCTTAGCAATGAATTCTTATTTATTGATCTGTAGCAATTGGCTTTCACACTGCTTCGTACTAATTTAATTTCACACACCTTTAATCTTACACTGGAAGGTATGTGAGTAACTGATTCCTGTTTGTTCTCCCCATATAATTTCCAGTTTTATAAGCCTGTATCATATCCCATGTAGGTCTTTACTGCAACTCATAAAAGTAGCATTTCAAAATTTGACAGTTTCAATAGACTAAGATTTATAGGAGCTCTTTTAACAGCCAGGACTAGAGTGCTGAGAACCATGATTCACGTCACCATTTGGCATTTTAAACAGTGCCAAAGCTGTCATTTAAGATAAGTCTTTTAAAAATATGTAGACTAGAGATAAATACCGACACCCTTTAGATTAATGAAAAACAGTTCTATGTAGTAGTAAACCACAAAAGCAGAATAAAAAGTTATAGTCTTGGAAATCTGACTAGCCTTATTTTTTAAATCTTAACCAGTTAATGTTTTTGTTTGAAAAACATTTTTTTCCTGGCCTCCTTTATAGACATGTATTTCCATTTGAACATTCTGTTGAAGTCCACGTGATAGTAATAACATAATTATATAGTCCCATGAAATTAAATAAGTGTTAAATGCAGCTAAAACAACCCTCAAAGGCAATACAGCTTCCCAGGTCTTTTATCTTAATACTCTGCATCATTTTTGTAAGAAAGGTATTTCAGGTAAAATACTGATATTTTTGTTTATTTCTTTGGCCATTCATTTAGTTGGGGTTTATAGTCTTTTTGAGTGAGACAGCCAGTAGCAGCAAGTCAGGGGAAGCTAAGTACTCTAAAAAAAAAAGAATGAATTTGTTTTTCCTTGGTATGCCTTCAGTTGGCATGCCATGAGTATTATAGGCTTTTGGGGTTTGGGTTTTGGTTTGTCTGTTTTTTGCCATTGGCTCTAATCTGCCTTTGTTTAATTTTAATAGAAAAACCTGTGGTTAATATTTTCCATTATAAGGCAGAACACCAGACACTGTAAAAGGGGAAAAAAAATTATGCCATCCAGGTGCTACCAAACTGAAAATTAAAATACAGAATTAATACCTGGCCAGCCAACAGAATCCACAGCTCCACATCAGTAATTACACCACACTCACTTTGCAACAGAGGTTTCAGTTAGCTACAAATAATGATTTAGAAATCCTGAGCCCCAGACAGTAAGTCTGTCCAAACAATGCTCTCAGTATGGCAATCCCAGAGGCCTCTGTTTGTTGCTGGTGTGCCAAGCAGCAAATAGATTCTTCAGCTGCCTTTCAGGAGATGCTGCAGGAAGCATGCGAAAACTTCCAAGGCAATGCGGTACTGTGACAGTTAGAAATTCACAGTACTGCCAGCTCTGCAGTGAGTCACTGGGCAGTCAGTCTGGCTGCAGCGGGAACCAAAGCTGACACGTATGTGCATCTGCAAAGCTAAATATCACTGTGCCTTAGTTACCTGGCTGAATAAACAAGAGCCTAGGCTTGAACTCCCAGCCTTTTAAATGCAGTTTGTACTTCACAGCCTTTGTGAAGCATGGCCTTTTGACTCACTGGAACATTGCTTTGAGCTGTAAGCCAGTTAAGATGCAATCCACAAATTGTCCATGCTGCTGAATGGAAAAAGCCAAGTAGAAGATTTAGTTTTAAGGTCACAGGACTAGTACTGTTAGAGTAGAATAGACTGCATATGACTATCAAAGAATTATTTCTTGAACCCTGGAGCATTCATGCATACTACATTAAGTATTTGGCATAGCACAGGTACAGTACAAGATCTAACCAGTTTAAAATTGCATTTGTTGTCAGACTAAGAGCTAAAGCTCTTTGAGTTTTTTACACTCAAGAGTGTAAACTCTCCTACTGCTACTCCCTCACATCCTCTCAGGAGCATCACCAGGCCCTAAAATTGCTTCTTGCATCTGAGTAGAAATCACACCGAGTAGTGAAAGACCTGTAAAAAGATGACCAAGATGATCATTTGGAGTACCTGTCAAGTGTTACCCATTCCCAAAAGTAAGAATGCCATCTGATTGCGAGGTCATAAATATTCCTTTATAAGATAAGCAGCAAAAGATACAGCTAAGCTATCAACAAAAATGGGTGTTGAAAAGCTCCATGCTTGAATTCCTCATTCTTTGGTGTTCTGGTGCAGAGATTTTGTGCATCACAGAAACTAAATAAGAATTTTTAATGCATTTCTTTTCTTTCATTGCTTGAAGTAAAAAGGAGTTGGAAACTTGTTATCACAATGACTTCTCTAACAGCTTGTGGTAAAGGCTGTAGTTACAGCAGAGCTTTAACAATTAACCAGGTGGTATTAAAAATAATAGAGAGATAGGATCAATTGGGTAGGGAAACATCAGTACTCCTCACTAAGAGGGAAAACAGCATTACTTCAGTTACAGGTCAAACTAGTAATAGGTAGGCACAAAACCTGAACAGTCACGGGAAATGCTACTTTTATCCATGTAGCTTACTCTAGGGCACAGACAGAATAAGAACATGGAGAGGAGGCAAAATACAAGTTCTGTCTGTCCCTTCACCCCACCCTTTTTTAAGAAAACCAGATGTTTGTTTCATGGGTTTTTTTTTTGTTTGTTTCCCCATTTTCTTCACTGATGCTATCACTTTATTTGCAAATCATTCAAGACTGGCAATATCATATTTATTCTTCTCACACAGTAATAATAGCCTTCATAGACATGGGGAAAAAATTACATATTTTTGAGCTATCCACCTCATCTAGATCAGTCTGTTATTATTATTCCTAAGACAGCTCAGCACAGACCTAATTTTGTTGTCTTAGTTCTAAAAAGAGAATTCCGGGGACAGTATCAGCTGTAAGTCATAGAAGTCATCAGTAAGAAGTCAGAAAACAGGACACACCACTAAAAACTTCTGTTTCACCTTTCAGATCCATATCTCAGGGTCTCTATAAAGGACTCAAAAATCTCCAGAGAAAAAGGGGAGAGGGAAGCATCACATCAACTCAATGCTTAAGTTTTAGTCCTCAATCATGAGAGTAAAGATCTGAGGAACTGCCTTGAAACTTTAAAAGAGCACTTGACTTCATACAGCTGTAACTATATTCCTTTACATTTTGACAAAAATAAATCCAGCTGATAGAAAAGGATCTTGTACTGATGCCCAGATCATATGACTATGAGATGACATGGACAGGCTTCACAAACCTGCAGAGTTTAAGGACAAGGCAGCAATAACTGTCATGCGATAATCGCAGTTGTGCACATACATGGCCATCTCAAGTTTTTTTGCTACTGTGTGAAGATGGAATACAAGAAGTCGCAAAGTGCAATTCTATGAAATTTATTATTTAAATAGTGGATGTGCTAGTTATAAAAAGGTGACTTTGGTGTTAAATACTTCATTACATTTTAATTGTGTCCTCAGTCTTCACAGTGTCGCTTCTTGCCCTTTTAGAGTGAACAGCAACTTAGAAAATATACAGGAGAATAATCAAATCATGGATTTCTACAAAAAAACCTTTGGTTCCCCCCTACTGCCCTTCTGCCCCAATATTGGCAATTATCTTTTCTTAGAGAGGGATTTCCTTGTTCCATGCCCTAAAGGTAAAAAAGAAAAAAGTTATGTAAATATTTCACCTCCAAACTATGTCAATTTGCTTCTAAAAAAATACTAGATATCAGTGATTGTCTTTTCCTATTGCAGGCACTGATGGTTGATGTTAGAATTATGTACTCAACTTCCCAGATAGTATAAAATGTGCATGAGTGGTTTTGGACTTCAGAATATCCCAGCATAACAGATAAGAGTTCCATATGAAGCTCATATCGCATTCTCAGTGTGCTCTTTTAACTACATTGTTGAAGGTATCCAAGAAATATCAACTATTTCTGGGGAAAATACAAGAAGTGTTTTGGGATTATGCAAGTTTCCTGGATGCTTCTACTAAAAGCTGGTCAGCAATAAAAGGTTTAAGACCAATGTTCAAACAGTCTGGCTTCAGGACTGATGCAAGTTTCACTAGCAAGATACTTCAACCTAAGTTTGTTTCCAACCTTCTTTACGTTTCCAAGATGAAAGTCTAATCCTTTGTCTACTATATGAGAGAGGGAGTATCTTTGACTCATGTATTTCCTGATGGAATATTTGGGTTCATTTCACTACACTAACTTATTTTCCAGAAAGAAAACTGATCTTTCAGATTACTTCTTGTATCTACTGACTCTTTTCAATTTATAACCTTTTCAGACTCACACAAATGCACAAAAGCATATTTGTTGCTGACTTAAGTTCATTTTGATTTTTCCCTGTCTTACTCCAAAATAGCCAGAAGTTCCTAATCCATAAAGTTGGATATCTTAAGAATTATCTATATGCATTTGTGTTGTATCAAATTACAAATCATTTGGGCTGAGGCAGATGAGCAGCTTAAATAAAAGCATATACTGCAAAGTGACACAGGACCCAGTACTTTAAAGAGACAGTACAGCAGTCTGAAGAGCAACTAGACTGAACCAGCAGGTTTTGGTGTGGGTTTCTTCCCCTATCCTTACATTAAACAAAGAAGGAACCTAACCTGGTCAAAGCTACACTAGCATTCACAGCAAGGTAATTAAATGCTCAAAGTTTAGCTTCCCCCCCCACCTTTTCTGCATATTTCACAAGCTATCCAACATCCCTGCAGTTCAAACCAAGGAAGATTAGTCCCCAAGATAGAAAAAAAATGCTTGTAACAGTCATTTTTGTAGCTTGTCACTGTATACCAACCTTTGTGTATGCTGTGTTTAGGCAGCTCCCACATTTCTACTTCTTCCACCTCATGTCTCGTGTCTCTGCGTTTTGAAGGTGGCTTGCCCATTCTTTTCTTCTTTGGTTTAACCAAAGGTGGGCACACTAAATAACAAGATTCAAATGGTGTTATTTCTCCTATGCATAGTCTCAAGGCAATTTTAATCATGTCTTTCACCAGCTGGTCTGTAGTGTTCCTCTTCTTCCCTCCCCTTTTTCGTACCCATTTTACATAGCAGATAAAATTGACACTACACATGTCAAGCAAGTCTTACACATCTACAGCATTTAATTTCTGTCTAACCGTAATTCTGGATGCATTGTATTTTGGGTCATAATTTGGATAGGTGTTAATGTGGTAAAAAAGGATCCTAGTAGGTTGGATAAGTCTGCCTTAATTAACTTTTCAAGTGTTCAAGACTAGTTGGTGCTATCCAAGTGACCCAATTCACCCACTGTCTTTAAAAAACTTCAGACCTGAAGTTCAGTGAAGTTATGCACTACAAGTACAGTGCTCAAGAAGTCAAATTTAGTGCATGATATTAGTGCTAAAGCCATATATCTTGTTTAGACAAGCCTCCTTACTTGCAGGGCGCTTTAATTTGAAAAAGCAAATATTAATATAGGCAACATTTTTAAAGAGGATGTAATTTTCATAGCATTTCTGAGGCATCCACTGTCGCAAACAGTGTTCAGAAAACACCAGTTCCTGCTTCCTAACACTGAATGTGATGACTTCTTTAAACTACCTGGGCTAGAAAAAGAGGAAGAGTAAGCAAGGAATAAACCAAACATCCTCAGTTTGCTGCACCATCTGTGAATTCAAAGATGCAGTAGAGACATGCTGAAAGTTAAAGGTAATTTACAGTAATTTTAGAACTATTACCATATGTTTATATATTGTTGTAGTGGAGCCAAGAACAATGCTGCAAAAGTAAAATGTTTTCAACTCTTATAGAGCATGCTAGCATTAAAACCCAAAACCCTACAACACTGAAGTCTGCATATAGAAAGCCACCAATGAAAGAGGCAAATAATCCCAAACCCAAATACACTCAAGCAGGAAAGCAATGCAGAGAAAGAATTAAGGGAAACACTCTGTCTACTTGGTTGTTTATATAGGAAAGCTCATGTATATTATCAGTGAACTGAAGAGAAGCAAATCACTATGTTCTGAAGATAGCCTCACACCCCATTATTTAATAGACTGATCCTGAGATACTTGAAACGCATGATCCAGGAGAGTGGCAATGCCCACATTACAGCAAATCCTGTAGCTGTTCCAACAGCACCTACACTCAAACACCTTTGCAAAGCATCAAAACCAAATCTCAACTCCAAGTAAGACATTAACTATAAAGAAGAAAAACCAAAACATTCTGCTTCATGAGCTAGGAAACTATCTAAGCTATTACTTTGTTAAAATAACTGATTTCTTCATCTTTTCCTTAACTAGATCACAATGATTTGCACTCATTCTTTAGCAGTGTCAGGGCAACTGTTGGTCCATGCTAGTTTTTCTGAGCATTGGTATGTGAAGCTACCACATAGAACTCCCTACATGTTTTACTGATGAAAATTAGGAGATACCACTGCATATGCTATTAAGAGTAGCATTATCTGTATAAAGAATTAATATTACAGTTTATGAAAGTAACAACTTTACACAAATAAAGGCTTTGCTTTGGCCACATCAAAGCATTTAATGCGTTGACTTCCTATAAAATTACCTTTTAAAAACCCCCAGAAGTATCTCTGATGCACCCTTATTACCCTGTTTCAGTTTGAGAAGGCTATAAATATATCCAAGATACACTGACTGACAGGCATTTTATCAATATCAAAGCAACAAGGATTAGTTATATTGTTTTCAAATCTTATGCAACTATCTCATGCTTGCTATTTTGAATCACATCCTTGTGGATGTTCCTTAAGAACAAAAACATGCAGAGAAAGTTGTACCTTGTTCTTTGCTCTTTGCCAGAGGTGAGAAACTACTGTGTATTTGGCTCGTAAATCTGGGTTTAGCACCACTTCTAATCCAGTACTCTTCAGGTGGTATCCCCATGTTCTCTCTTAACAGCCTTCCTAATTAAAATTTTTAAAAACATTAAGGTCAGTATTTAGTCTTGGTAATGGTGGTGTACTGTTTGATCCACAAGCCAGAATGTAAAGCCAGCTGCTGGATCTGATTGTAAGAGTCTGTTGAAATAGCAACAGTTTTCTGGAGACTGCACTTAACAAAAATTACAAGACACATTAAGTGTACAGATTTTGAACAAAGCAAATAAAGTTTAAGAACACTAAGCCTGCTATTAGAAGTAAATGACCCTGTTTTGGTTGTTTTTTTTACAATGCAAAACTCTACTAAACAGCAGCCACCTACTGAAGTGACCATATGACCAGCTGCAAACTGATAACTCTTCTTATTCTCAGTTTACATTAATCCAATTTCTAAGAGGATCTGCCTTGGAATAAATAAGATGTCCTTTCCCAGATCAAATTTAATACTGTTTCACACCAATTTTCTGAAAGTACAAAACTGTTTTTGCTAAGAGAGCAGCAGCTACAATTAAAAAAATATTGTTTGACTCCTCTACTGCAGGAAGGTTACACAGGGTATATCCACCAGATTATAATGAATTTAATTCTGTTTAATGCACCCAGCATTAGTTTGTGATAGGAGAGTCAAACTGTATAAACTTAAATGCAGAGCTTCCAAGATATCAAGCAACAGTAAACACATAACCCAAATTACCTTAAGCTTTACAAATTAATAAATTGCCACTAATGTCAGAGAGTTAAATATATCATATCTAACACAAAGGAGAGTTTCTGCATTATTCTCTGCTGGCTGTAAAAATGCAGAGTCCTTATGCAATAGCTAAAAAGTTGCAGCAAACATCCCTCTGCATCAGAAAAATTATTCTGCAGGACTTTTGGCTCTTGGCCGAATTTGAAGCTACAACATGCTCTAGTCTTCCCACTAGTTTAAGCTACAATATGAAACTGCAATTAGGTGTTCTTTGTGTATGCTACTAATCAGCACTTTGTCCTTAGCAATTAGCTCACCTCCCAAGAATTTCCTTAGCATTCGCTGGCGTTCAAGTCCTTCTCTTCTTGTCATAGGTCTCTTTCTTCCATAATACCCATAGTCACTGTATACAACTTCATCTTGTTCTCTCTTCTTTGGCTTGTAAACTACACCAATGTTTTCAACAAGCCCACTCCTAGTTTTTATTTTCTCTTGAGCAGGCCAGCTAATTAATTGTGCTGGTACAGCATTTTTAGGTGGTTTCCAAAGCACTCTCTGGCCAACTTGGTAGAAATTTCCTTTACTTGGCCTCAAGATGTCATATGGAGGGGCTTCTTGAAAGAAATATTCAATTTCATCCATGTCATCATCATCATCCTCCTCATACTCATCCTCTCCATCTTCATCTTCCTCTTCTCCCTTCACAGAATATTCTTCAGAGTCCTCAACTTCTGACAAACTCTTAGTTGCTTTTTTGTTGGGAGAACAGACTTCTTTCCTACTAGAGGATCTAGAAAGGGCTCCCAGCTTTCTACCTTTACTGGAAGTCTCTTTGATCTTTGTGTTTGAAGAGTTGACATCTTGGTCATTCAGGCTGTTCACCTGCTCCTTTCCTACAACTTCATCTACAGTAGGGGATCCACAACTTTTAATTTGCTCTCTCTCTAAGCCCTCTGTACTTTTCTGAAGAGTATACACGCTTTTCTGAAGCACATAGTCGGGCACAAAATAAGACACTGAGGCATTATCAGTTGATGAGCCTTCCTCTCCAGAGGTCATGTCATCAGAAGACAGACTGATTACACTTTGACGCTTCCTTTGTGGGAAACAAGCATTGTAGTTTGTGTCCATACTGTCCAAATGAGCCAGCCAGCTGCTAGAGGGAGCAAACTTCTCAACTGATTTGTCACACCAAATACTTTTTTCTGTCTGACTTTCATTGGTTGCACTGTGGCTTAAATTCAGCTTTTTCTGCTGAAAGTCACTCATTACCTCCATATTAGTTGGAAGTAGTCCTGTTTGTTGAATAAAGCTGGGCTCTTCTTGAAAAGTTTTTGATCCTGTAAACCTTTTAGTGCTAGATTTCTTAGCTATTACCACTGGTTGATCTACATCAACAGATCTTGCCAACTCTGTGATTTGTACTGCCATGGTTTCACCTGGGGGGGATTTTTCCATCTTTTCTGCGTCCAGCTTCACTTGATTATTTTGGACATCTTTCTCTTGCACAGCTTCAGCACCCTGTTTGGAGGTGACAACAGCTTTTCTCTCATCTAAGGAAGCCCCTGGCAGCATATTCTCCCCTTCATGAGGGCCATATATCATGCCTTCACATGAGCTAACAGAAAATAAGTCATGTGGCACTATGTTCTCTGGAACCGGTTTACCACTTGCCACATCATACAATGGGATTGTTTCTTTAAAGGACTTCCACAGCTGAATAGCTGGAGAGCCATTTCCATATTCTATCCTCACTTCTTTCTTCTCAAAGGCATAGCTTCCAGTAGGAAGATTTCTATACTGTGTAGGGCTGGCAGGGTTCTTATTATGAAACTCTCTGTCTAACACAAGAGAAGAGCCAAATGAATCTTGTTTCTCTGAAGTACTTTCAGTCTCTGTACCTATACTAGGAGAAGCACAGGCTGTATTTCCTGCATTACAACCTTTTGTTCCTGTACGAATATCTTGATGCCCTTTTTGCTTGCTTTCAGGCTGTCTAGGATCAGTCTGTGTTTCTTTTGTCTCCGTTTTCTTCCCAGGGCTATTATAATGTCTAAATCTTGTTGCATGATAAAACACAGGGGAAGGTGGGGCAGTATTAAAATAAGGCCTTCTGTTAATTCTTGCATGCACAGGATGTCGTGGAACAAAAAATCTAGGGTACTCATGGAGCGCAACAGAATAAAATGGAAAATATGGATTTCCACTTCGGAAGCCTAGACATTGGTGACAAAAAGAAAAGACAAGCATCATCTTTCTGAAATAAGTCATCCTGAATCACATTTACTTGCATTGGCAGGGACAAGATCAGACATATCTGTAAATAAGACATGCCACTTTTCAATGCTTAGAAGCAAATCTGGTGCAAAAACAGAGAGAGGTCTTTGTTAGGGAATAGCTTATCTCAACATCTACACTTTAACCAGAGCTTGAGTTCATCCCTTGGAACATTCACCAAGTTGTTTTCTTTGCTTTTATGGCTATTTCACAGACTATTGCTATAGCATTGATTTTGAAAAAGACAGCTCCAGATGGAAGTTCACATAGGTATAGCACTTACAGACTGTATTTAACAATATTGTTCTTATTTTCCTAAGCTTACATTTATCCATACCTATCATGCATGCACATGTAGAATTCCTATATACCCACAAATATTGATTGCTAAGTATATTCGGGAGCTCTGTGTCTGCAGGATGACCATTACTTAGTATTTTGCTTAGCTTCCATTCTCCAGAAGCAGATGCTTTCCACCACACAAGCTACATATTTAAGGCAGAATTTATGTAATGCAACAGTTGTCAAAAATCTGATTTATTAAGTATTAGTTAAAATCTCAAGAGGCTTATTAACACAGATACTGCAAGAGGGGAGGAAAGAAGTATGTAACTAAGTAAGCAAAGATCCCACAGAGAGCTGCTGTTTACCTTACCTGGAGCAGGTACGCAGTATGGACTGTATGCATGACTGAGGTACCATGGATTTGGATAAGGCTGTTGAGCTGATGACTGTGCATAAAAAAAGAGTCCTGGGTGGTTTGTGGAATATGATCCACTTTCTGAAGTTGAGGCAGTATTCATTTTTCTTTAAACACTGAAAGAGAGAAGTAATCATTATCAACCACTTTAAAAACCTGCATGACTTAATTATTTTTATGCTCTGTCAGAATTTAGCAGACATTCCTCCCCCTGCCCAAAGAAAACACATCCTTCCAAAAGAAAGCTGCTGTCTTCCAAACAGAAGGCTACAAACTGACATGCTATCAAGGTCAAATATTTCAGTTGGGCTCTGCTAAGCAAGCATTTGTACACATCTCTCAATATTAGTCCTTCAAGGCAACCTTGTAACATGCTCTAAAGCTACAGAACTTCAGTAGTCTTAGAAGCATACATCTCTGTAAGCAGTATCCCAGCCAATTAAATAAAAAAGCCTTCACTGAATTAGCCTTGAGCAAGAGGCCACACACACACAAAGGGGGGGAAAAAAAAGCTTCACACAATCAGACATTTAATACTTCATGAAGAAAACACTTCTTAATGCTAATGCATGCATTGTTACACATTACAATAACAACTCCATTAATTCAGGATTTGTACTTTATACTATACTTAAGAATGACAGCTAACTAATGTAGTAAACCAAGTATTTCAGTGACACCCTGCTTCCTACGCTTAAACCAAATGATAGGTAGCAAAAACAACCCCACCAAAATCCTTATGTGTAAGTTTGCATTCAGAGCCATATAAAATTCACAAGACAGAACTTCCTCCCACACTTAGATGTCTCCTCAGTTAACTAATACTTGCAAGAAAAGGAACACAATCACACACAGCTTATAAGCAAGACTATGAAAAATCAGAGAACACAGAAGCTTAACTCTTTAGAAGACTCAAGCACTTCAGAGTTACAAAATAACAAAATTATTTTGAGACCTCTTACAAATTAGCACACGGGTCAGCCTAGAGTTTCAGAACGCCTTAGGAACACCGGAGCCCTTTTCAGTTTCCATGTAGGGTGGCCTGTGCAGCTCTTGAAAAAGCCTACAGACTCTCTCAGGCCAAAGAATTAGTTTGACCTTTCAGAAGTAGAGCATTGCAGAGAAGGGGGAAAAAAAACCCCACAAAATCAAAACAAACCACCAAACAAAACCCCCCTATAAGAACTAAGCTATTCCTCCCCCCTTTATAGCCCCAAAACCTAACGTCCGCAGCCGCTGCTGCTGCTGCTTACAGCCCAGCAAAAAAAAACAAACCACGTCCTCTTTATGGCAGGCAGCTGCTACTTGTCCACTCCTCCTCCCACCTGAGGCTCATTTAACAGTGATGCAGGGAGCGTTTTTCCATCATTGTGTGGGAGGAAAATCAAAACACAAGTATAGGGATAGTTGTAAAAGCCTTCAGCTGTTTTACAGAAAGCTGGCAGTCTCATCTTGCAGATGTTTAAGCTGCATCTCTAAGTAAATCTGGTATTTTCCTTTTATAATGTTGGAAATTACTTTTTTTTTAGGAAAAGAAAAAAAGGGAAATGTTACCAATCTTTTGATTCAAGCTGCAGTTAAAAACATTTCTTTCAGGAAAAAAAATGAGAAGACACAAGGCCAAGTTTACATTTGTTTTCAGGGTTTACCACTTGTTCAGTACTGAGTAAAAGGAGCAATGCTCTTCCATCCTAACATGGCTGAAGGGGCTGACAAATGTAATGTTATTTCCATATGAACAGAAGAAGCACTTCTTCCCATGCAGTGTACTCCACCATGCGTCATGGAAATTTATGAAATGTGAAGCTGCGATTTGACTCTACCCTGCCTTTTTACAGGAGGTGAGACTCTGAGTTGCTGCTCTGGAATTGCACATCTCCAAATGAGGGACTACTGGTACAGGGGCAGGTGGAAGGAGAGGCAAGCACAGTGCATGTGCTATGCAGGCCGGTGAGTGGTTTGGGAAAAACATGGGTGTATGGCTGCTTAGACACTCTTTGTATTCCTGTGTTGGGAAGTTCCCAAAATTGATGTGTTTTTTCTTTCTATGACATTCAGATGAAACATGTCCTTTGTACCAAAACACAAACTATAAAATGTTTGGGAAGGGTTACTGTTCCATTCCTTGCAGATCTTCCCAGCCAAAGCTTGTCCTTTCCACTGACAGCAGCTCTTGCACCTTGTAGTGACAGGACAACAAGCAATGGGTACAAAGTGAGATGGGAAATTTAGGCTAGATATTAGTAGGAAATTCTCGATTGTGAGGGTGGTGAGGCTCTGGAGCACGCTGCCCGAGGACATTGTTGAATGCCCCATACCTGGAAGTGTTCAAGGCCAGGTCAGATGGGACTTTGAGCAACCTGACCTAGTGGGAGGGAGGCAACCACGCCTGTGGCAGGGGGTTGGAGCTCGATGGTCTTTAAGATCCCTTCTAACCCTTAACATTCTATGACTCTATGACTTGTCTGGTACGTTTTAAATCCCCAGCTCTGCTCTGCATCCATCATACTTTCACCTCTTTCTATTGGTGGATGGACCCAAAGAGAAATAAAGAAAATAAAAACACTGGATGACTTTTAAAAAGGTGTCTGTTCTCAAGATTTTCCTTTCTCTCATACCTCCCTTCAGCCTCCTGTAACCCTGTCAATTCCTTCCATCCCAGAGTAAGCTCCAGTCCCCACAAACCTCAGGTGAACTATGCTATTAGGGCAACAAACCCACACTTGGCCAAAGGACATTCCAGGATTCCCGGAGGGCTGAAGGACCAAAGGCAGGCCCCAGGGGGAGAGGACCCAGCTGGGTGTTAACCCTGAAGTCCACAGGCCTCCAGGTTGCAGCAAGTCTGGAGCGCAACTCCTGTGAGGAGCTGGTGTTGTTAGAAAAGGAGAACAGGAAGCTCAGGGCGGACTTTATGGCTCTCAACAGGTCCCTGAACGGAGAGTGTAGCCAGGCGTGGATCGGGCTCTTCTGCCAGGCTGCCAGCGACAGGATGAGAGGAAACGGCATCAAGTTTCGCCAGGGGACGTTTAGGTTGGACATTAGAAGGAATTTCTTCACAGAAGGAGTGATTAGACGTTAGAATGGGCTGCCCAGGGAGGTGGTGGAGTCGTCCCGGGAGGTGTGTAAGGGAAGACCGGATGTGGCACTCAGTGCCAGGCTGCGGTCGCAGGTCGCACCCGGTGATCCCGGAGGCCTTTCCCGAGCCGCTGGATTCCGTGACTCTGCGGGCCGCTCCTCCCAGCAGAGGGCGCGGGGGCCCCGCTCCATCCCGCGGGAGGCGCCGCTGCCGGGCCGCGCGGGCAGGGGGCGCTCGCGGGCGGAGAAGGGACAGGAAACCGGGGGCGGGCCCGGCCGCGCCGCCGCGCCTCGCATGCGCAGACGGGGCGGGCGCGGCGCTCCGTAACGGCGGGCGGGTGAGGAGGAGGAGGGGGAGGAAGAGGTGGGGGGGGCGGCGGCAACAGCAGCAGCGCCTGCGCGCCCAGGGGCCGCCGCCGCCTCCGCAGCTTGGGCGAGAGACCGGATCCGCCGCCGCATCCTCTTCCTCCCCCACCGCTTCCCCGCGGCCGCCCGCGGTCGGGACGGCCAGGCACGAGAGGAAGCGGCGGTCGGAGGTTTGTCGGGAGCGGAGGGGTGGGAGAGGGAAGGATGGCGCTGGTGGCGGCGCTCCCGCGCTCGCGTCCCGCCACGCCGCGGTCGCCGGGCCCTTTCCCGTCCCCGCGGGGGGAGCGGCCGCCCCGAGGAGGCCTCGGTCCCGGGGGCGCCCGCGGGGGCTCTGCGGCAGCCGCTCCCCCCGCCCGGGCGGGCGCGGCTCCCGCCCGCCCCCTCCCACCGCGGCCGCTCCCGCCCGGCGGCCGCGGCCCCGGGCCCGCCGGGCACCGCCGGAGGTGGCAGCGGGGGCCGTCTCCGCGCCCTCGGGCAGGGCCGGCTCCCTGGAGACCCGAGAGGAGGAGAGGCCATCGGGATCGTTAAGTCCGGAGGAGCGGGAAGGTGCCCCCTTCCTTCTGGGGGAAGCAGGAAAGCGACTAGGGCTGTGGAGGGACGGGACGGCGCACCTGAGCGTCGGGGAGAGGAAAGAAATGTGTTTCCTCTCCCCTAGTCCAGCATCGCCGCGACCGCGGGGCTGTGATGGGGGGTCGGGACGTAGCGGGGCTCCCCTTGGGCTGAGCAGGTGGGGACGTCTGAAATCTGGGTGTTTGTGTTAGCAGCGCTCGGAGGGACACGCACTGTGAAGTCCTGGAAGAGAACAGCAGTGTAGTGGCATTGCCGTTCCTTGTAGCTGCCCCTGCGTTCCCTACTGATCCATCTAGTTGTGCATACGTACGCTATGGGTACCTGCAGTGACCGTGGTCGTATGTAGCTTTAAAGGGTCACATAATTCTTAGTAAGCTTTTCCGGACTAAATAAACATATAGTATCGCTTTGACATTAGTCAGATTTTCCCGGCGTTTACCATTTTTTCTGCTATGAAACGGGATACATACCTGCTGCTTTTGAAATAACTTTAATTATGATTTAGAAATGGATTTGTGCTGTACTTAGCGTGTGCATTTTTAGAGGTTTTATTGCAAAGCCCCAGCCTGGCTTTTCTACATCATGTACATCTACTTTGTGATCATAATGGGCCTGAAAGGCTGTGTGCTATTCTGAGCTCACCTAGGGCTGTAGCTACGTGAATTTTGTTCAGATGATGTATTTCAGAGATTATTAAAATGCACACTCAGTATAGTTCAGTTTCTCAGAAATCTATCTGGAAAAATGGATAATTTTTCATGTTTAATTTAATTACCTTAAATACTAAATGTGTACATCAAGTATGTATACTAAATATATACATGAAGTAGTCTCACGATTTGAGTATAGGTGTCACACCTTTTTCCAAATTGTTTTTGTGTGTTGAGTAGAGAGGCCCTTTATACTCCAAGATGTGTAAGTAGCATCTTTCAGGAACAGTCCAAAGAGGAAGAAAGGATGTTGCTGCTTATTTAATATTTTTGACAACATTTTAGACAGATGGGTTGTTGTTGTTTTTTCCTTTGCTGAAGCAGGCTTTTTGTTTTGGTCATGTGATTATGAAACAGACCAGAATTGGTGCAAACCCTAAAATTTCTCGTTCTTGGTTTAGTGACTGTTGTGCTTTGAGAATAAATTTTATATGCATGAGTATGATATCCAATATAAGACTTAACCTTTCAGGAACTAACTTACAATCAATTAAGCTACATTAGTGACTAATTAATTTCTTAATGTAGAAATGCTTAAATTTATAGTTAATTGCCATATAGTGAATATTTAAGAAAATGACACGTACTTTTAAACTGGAATTTAAGTTGTTACATAAAACAGACTGGCTTCATTAATGTACTGTAGTTCAGAAAAAAAGAAAATTGTGTATGTTGGATACATGACTGGATCTTACTGGAGACATCCATGGCCCACTTTTTTTCAAAGGTTAATTTTCCAAAACAGGTCAAGTTTTCCACAAAACAGAAACACCCTTGGGGATGGAAACTACCTGTGCTCAGCGTAGAAGTCCAGTTGCCAATTTAAGCTGTTGGTTTATCATGTCATAAATGCTAATTTTCTTTCTGAGCAGGTATTTCCTTTAGTGTATAACTTCCTTTAGGAGCAGAAAAACAGGAGTGCATTGTGACCAAGCATGTTGTTAACATGGAGTCTTGACACTTCTAGTCTCTAGTTTCCGTGTGGCTTCAGAAAACTCACCTACCTCGAAGTTGTAACTCACCTCCCAGGTGTGATATATATGGAAAATAGTAGTAGTTTCCAAGTGAATAGTCATTTTCAAGGTAACATTGGAGGACTAAACTTTTCCTTGTTTTTAGTGAAATTTCACATGGTTGCCTTATTAGAATCTCCTTGATGTCCTCAATTTTCTGGACTACTGTGTTATCAAAGACACCTTTGATGGCTTTAGAAGAGAGGAAAACTTCCAAGTGTGGAACTGCTTCATCAATTACCTATTTCTTTCTCACTGCCAAGGATGGAAATTTGATACATTACTCAAGAATCTAGAGCTTCCAACTGCTTTTTTCTTCTTTCTTTCCTATCTTTGAGATCTGTTGGCTAGGTGTGTCGATTTACATAATTGATTCTAATCAGTTTTAGTACTTGCATTCCCCCTTGCTGTTAGCTGGTATGTTAAGTTTGAAACTGGTTGGTTTGTAACTCAGAATATCCCTCATAGTAACCAAGTGTTGAAGTGCCTGAGCTGGGCACTGTGTTGCTAGCTGGGAGGATTGCTATCTCCACACACCAAGGCTTGTGTAGTTTGGCTTACGGTTGTTCGGGTCTAAATTCTGACCTTTTATTATGTTAAAAATAGTGAATGACTCACTTCTTTAGATGTGTTTTTACTTGTGATTTGTATGAAGCTGTCCTTGGATGGAAATAGGATTTTGATTAAAAGTGCACAAAAGTAGTATTTAAAGTTTGGTTTTTGTTTGTTTGTTTGTTTGTTTTTAATTAATTAAAACTAGATTAAATAAATTGAATGTCCAGGGAAATAAGTGTGGGTTGTTGGGTTTTTTTTTTAAATTTCTTCCAGACATATGACGTGTATTTTTTAAAGTGTGGAGTTAGTGAAGTTAGAATTCAAGAGGTATTTGATGGCTGAAGATGCAGATGGGAACCTGTGACACTTTCATAGATCTTTTACATGTTTCCCACCATTTTATGGGAAGTTTGGCATCTAATCTGACAGACTAATTAATGGGATTTTCAGAAGGAATCAGAATCTCTAAAAAAACCCCAAACAAAAGGTGCCTATATATCTTTTGCCTTTCTTATAATTTGGGTGGAAAAGAAATTAATTTTTTTAGTAAGTCCAGTTGAAGACTATTATATCTATGTATCTTATATGTTTCCCTATCAAATTGGAAATAGTCAATATACCTATTCCATGTTACACAGTGTAGTGCCACTGCCATGTATGTAGTGCAGTATGTAATCTCTATCAATCTTTGCCTGACCTCAGAAAATAAACAGATTCAAGGAAGGCAATTAATAGCGTATCCCATAACTCATTAACATTTGATGACTAATTTTCTGAATGGTCTCATTCAGATTTGGAGTACATGAACAAGTGTTAACAAGCCACCTCATTAAAATTACTTAAGCAAAAGGAGTAATACTTAAAAACAAACCCTCTTATCAAGGTGTTACTTAATGTTGCTCTCCAGCCTCATAGGGCGGTACTTTATATCACCCGGTGATTACATGGTTTCATTTGCAATATAGCACCCTGTGGCCTTCCAGCAGCTACTTGCCAGTCCTGTTTTGGATAGCTGGTTTCCAAGAAATTACCCAGAACAAAATGGTCACTCCTGGGACATCATTGAAAGGGAAAGTCTTATTCCTAGAACTTGTATTCAGGGATTATTTTTATTCTATCAGAATTTCTGTTCAGGATATTAAGCTAACTTTAGCCATAGATCTTTTAATCCATAAATGAGAAATGTCCACTGCTGCACAGTTGTTGGGACTCCAGCAGACAGTAGTGCATCTGTAGACATTTTCTCAAGTCCGCAGTTTTTCATTTATATCAGATCCAATGACTGTATGCCAACCAGGCACAGCGCAATGAGAGAGATGTTGGGTTGGGACTAGCTAAGCCTCTTGCTTTCCTCCTTTGGAAGTACATGGCTTTGGACAAGCTGCTTTTTATTTCAATGCCTCTGGTTTTTGGCCTCAAAGTGAGGAGAGTATCTCCTTTAAAATTGTTTTGAACTCTCCAAAGAGGTGTGAGAGAGGTAGGTAATCTTGGATGATTTTCCAGGCACTAAATGTTGTTACTAGCACTTATCCTAATGTTTTGAACAGATTCAGTTCTCTTGGGCAAATGACAATATAAATTATGGCAATTTTGGACCAGTAATTCAGAGATCCTTGATGTATTTTTTTCCATTACAAGGGAATGGGATGTGAGTCCTGACTTTCCAACAGATACAAAACTTTGTTCATTAGCAAATGGTTACTGTTGGCAGCAAAACACAGTATGGATGTGGAAAACAGGAATCATGTACGTAGCATGTTCCTACCATGTGCACTTCCCTGGAGTACACGACAGATGGTTTTCTGTAAACCAAAGGCTCCAGCTTTGTAAATGTGTGGTTCAAAGATGATCCACATCACATAAATGTTCTGCAACAGGATTCCGATCATCTCCTCAATCTTTTCTGCTACTGAGGGTCGTACTCAAATTCCAGTTATTTATAGTAATTAATTTCACAGTTTCAACTTGTCATCTGCTGAACAGGTCTGCTTTTTCAGTTATTGACTGTCAGCAGCTTTCTGCCAAAAATGTCTTTAATCTTACTAGCAGGTGTATATCAATTTCTTCATGGCATCCTTGACTTGTTCTGGTACCTAATGACTGAACCAGTGCATATTAATTTTCTTTTTTTTTCCTGTTTCTGAAGAAATATTCTTTATAATTACATCAGAAAAGGAAGTTATGGTATCAATGAGTTCTTTTGCAAAAGCTTTGTGTTACTGATGCTCTGCCCAAACAGAGCTTAATCCACCAGCTTGTATTGTTCTTGAAACTTTACTCCTAAGCCAGGAAAAACAATGCTGTAGAGAGACTTGGGATACCAGCAGAGCCACAAGCTATTTATTTCTGTGGGGCTAACACACGTAGGGAGTCTGTGTGTCTCTGTAGCTGTTTAAAGTTCAGTGCAAAATCTGTCAGTGGATTGGGTTGCATGGTGAGTTGTTCCCAGAGTACCAGGAGGGTGGGCAGTAGTGCAGAGACGAGATGCACACTGTCTTGGTGGAAAGAAGCTGTGACCTGAGGCAGAAGGTCGTGCTTTAGAGGAGCAGTATCTCTATATCCTCAATGTATTTATGGTTTAGTGACTTCAGAGGTTACCTGAAACTTGAAGGTCTACAGTCAAGACTTGTGCTACTATCTGTTATTGTAGCACACAGTAGTATCTACTCCTTCCCCCAAGTATCAAAGCCTTTTCTGTTTTCCTTAATTAACTTCCTTCACCAGTGAGCATTGAGTTTGACTAGTTGGACTGTTTTCCAGTTAAACAACTGGGGAAAACGAAGAGTTTGACATTCCTGTTTGTGTATATTTATCACTGAAAAAGAAAAAGATTAGGGACACTAATTTAGTAGTAATTAAAGTGGCATTAATTAAGCATATCTATTTCAAGTGAGTGAATGTTGAAAGACAGCTGTTTCTGAATTGTATTACAAGCAGGGCTGTGTTGAAATAGTAGATCTTTGGTGTGGCTTGCAGGTATTTCTACTGTCTTGGTCTTACACTAAACCATACGTTTTTGTGTGGAATTTAAGGAATGTCATTTCACGCAATTTGTTTCTGCATTCTCTGTTCATCATGAACTGTAATGATAGCGATATCTTAGACACAAGACAAACATGTCCTGATTATTCCTCAGTTTTGGAATGCAGAAGAATGTTGCAAGATTAAATAAATCTGGAAGCATTTGATAGCTGTGGTACTCTGGTGCCCATTATGATGGTAATTTTACTGTCACAACTATCCCATTCTTAATTAGGTTTTTGTGTTCAAGTGGAAGATGAAATAAAACCTGACCCCATTTTTAAGAGGAGAAATGTCCAAACAAGATAATAGCCCTTGGCAGCCACTATAGGTGTTTTGAGCCTTGCTATTCCAGTGTCCGTTTGCTCCTATTATTTCCTTATTTTTCTTTTCTCCTGTCTGCAGCAGTGAAGCTTACCTGGCTGTATGGAAATTACTCAGAAGGAAAAACAAGGGAATGTGAAATATTAATAGGTGAAGCCCTTCTGCATGGAACAGATTAATTTAATATGCACTAGAAATATAGACTTTTAGGGGTTTTTTGTTGTTTTTGATTTTGGGTTTTTTTTAATCGTTAGTGCTAGTTCTGCTTCATCTCTAGAATGCCAAAGGTGAAATAAACAGGCTGATAATGATGTTGAGAGTTTAGCTAGAAAGTGATGGAATGTTAAAATTACTGCATTTATATTTTTAGTGGCCTGGTATTGGTAAGCTTTCAGTAGACAAAAACAAATCAGCAGAAAAACATGCTGTTTAATGTAGAAATGGGGAAAAAAGTGGCTATCTTATCAGTGGTTGAATGAAATTCACAGGTGTACTCAGTGGGAAATCTGGGTAATTCTTTGAGGAGGAATGAAGTGTAAGTGAACCTTTTTTTAACTCCCTAGCCTTAGGAGCTTTGTTGACAAAATAAATAATTTTAATTTGTGAGTCTAGGTCATATGAGAATTAATGTACACTCCTCTGCTTTTCATTTCTCTTAGATACCTTTGTTGTTTAAATTCTTTTCTTAGAAGGGTTTTATTGCAAGTAATGAAGTACTAATTTAGAAATGTTTATTAGACAATTACTTCTAAGAGGTAACTATGAAGGGTTTTTCGAAATGTGCTAATGTGTAAATTAATTTTCTTTTCCTGCTTTCAGTCAATCAAGTGCAGCCACTGATCACGAGATGTTACCACAAAATCTACCTCAGACTTCACTTTTGTTCATTCAGTTGCTGCGTCATAGATCTCAACGGGAGCTCTGCAGACAGTCTTGAAAGTCTCTGAACAGATTGGGACATCAAGTCAAAGCATGATGACCTAATAGGAGGTCAAAGTCTGAAACATTGATTCAGCAGTTCAAGATAACACTGCCCTTTTTATCAGTATCACTTCTGAAGGCTACAGAACTCCTGCCATTTCTTTCCTGGCTACTTCAGAAACACTCAACTGACCCTTCTTTGGTGAAGAGATCTTGACTTTTCTCTCTGGTTCTGGAAATATTAATGGAATACAGTCATGTCTACCCAGGACGAGAGGCAAATAAATACAGAGTATGCTGTATCCTTGCTGGAGCAGTTAAAATTCTTTTATGAACAGCAGTTGCTAACTGACATAGTGTTGATTGTTGAGGGCACTGAATTTCCCTGCCATAAGATGGTTCTTGCAACGTGCAGCTCATATTTCAGGTAAGTATTCAAATGCTATAAAATATGTGGTACCTGCTTTTGGGTGTAATAGTAATTGATTGACAATGTCTTACAGAGTTTTAAAGATCAGTAACTTAAGTACAAAACCTAAATATCCTTACTTTCCAACACAAAGTAAAATAAAATTTCTGGCTTCCTGGGACTTATTCTAGGTATTTACTGTAGTTTCTACAATGAGTGTGGAGAGAAAATCACACTTGTGATGATGGCTTATTTTCTTTAGGGAGTTAAATGAGTCTGAATAATTTGTAAATTTCTTATTCTTCACACTGAATCTTTAAAATACTTAATCAGTTTTTATTTCCCAAGGTAGGATAACAAGGGATTATTGAGACTTGGCTGTAGGAATTCCATTGTCATGTTTAACTGCAGTTTCTTAGTAGAAGCATCTGCTAAAAGTAGGGATTGCTGTGCAAGTTCATGTTTTTGTTTTTTTTTTTTTTCTGAATCTTCTGGTTTTCCCTGCTCAGCAAAGCCGGAAACTCTTCCCTTGCCTGAGTGTTGTGGCAATGCAAGTGGAGTTCTTCTGTGTGTGGTTTGGGTTCTTTTTTTTGTTTCATGGTCCCCCCAAGATACTATTGAAATTTTTAGTTCAGTAGCTCTTGTTTTCCAAATGTCCTGTTTTTCGTCTTTTAAAACATTTTTATTAATAAGATACATTGAGTGCTACCACTTTTTGCAAATGCCTTCATAGTAAGACCTGGATGATGAGGCACCATGAGTTTTCTGCAGTGATTAATCATTTTTGTTGGCAACATAGTATAATTATTCTGCCCGTCTGGAAGGAATTTTGAAGCTTGAAACTAGTCTGGGTGACATCCACACATGTTCTACCTTCCTGACGCATTGTGAAGGGATTATAACTTTGCTGTTTAATCACTGGAAAGTTTACAAATTTGCTTTTCTTGAGACCGGCTCACTATACAGAACACATCCAAGATGTTTTCTCTACTTTGGCTCCTTTCTTGTAGAAAACTGTGGAAGGATTAATTCATTACTTTTACAGAAATTTTTGTCCCTGCTGGCTCTTCTGTTTATTTTTTCATCTCAGATGAATCTGGTCCAATTTTTAGCAACAAGTACTGTGCGATTGCTAGATAATAATTATTACCATTGGCCCTGTGCAGATGACATAGTTCTAACAATTTGTAAAATAACAGCCACTGAAAATGTAGCCAGATTTAATGTGGGTGGTTAATCATAAGGTTGGAAAGCTGTCATGAGTCCACCCAGTGTGCTGCATCAGAATGTGCAGTCAAATCTCTTATTCATATGTGTTTGTTTATTATTTATGGAATGAGGTTTTGGCACTGGTTAAAAGAAGTATCAAACTTGTGGTTTTGTCATGTTCTGTTTTTCTTCTCTACTTTGGTTTACAAAAAGATGTTCAGCTTCCTAAATTTAGCTTTATTATGAAAAATTGATAGCCCTGAAGGAGGGGGAAGAAAAGCAAAGCATCTTTCTCTGTGATCCAGCCATTGTGTGTGATTGCAGCCAGCTTACCTTCCATCTTTGTGTCTGAAAGATGCGCAGCCCTGCTCCAGCACAGGCTGCTCAGCAGTGTGTGAGCAAGAGCCAGGGCCTCCAACAGCTCTCTCTTCCTTTCTTAGGAGTCTCTGTAGCCTCTTGTACTTTCTTGCTTATCTTTAAATAGCTGCACAGCAAGTTGATACTCATTTAGTCAGTGATCCCTCTTAAAATGCAAGTTGCCCTGCATTAAGGAGCTTAGAAGAAGACAGAGAAATGGGGATGGGATACTGTCTTTGTATGAGATGCTTTCTGGAATGGCTTTGCTTAAGGAGTGTATCTCCATGTCCCCTTCACCTCTGCAGCCAGAAGCAGGACTAAAAGGTGCACTCACTGCGCCTTCTAACTTCTCTCATGCCTGGTTTCCTAAAAAAAAAAAAAAAAGCTGAAATAAATATAAAGAGCCTTGAACTGAATTTTTAGCACAACCATAAATAGCAATCTTGAATCAATATAAAGTTCTTGAAACCAATGTTCCCTGTTTTAAGAAAATTGACAAGTACATGGCTTATAGTACCAGATTGCAGTTAGTTCTTAACTGTGTTACAATTAAAATACCAGGATGGGCAAGAGGTGTGTAAAGCATTAAGGAAACAATAATCATGCTTTAAATTGTCCTTCTAGTCTTCTTCAGGAAGATGTAATAGAAATACTCACTCTTTTTTTCCTAGATTAGATCTGATAGGTTTTATGTTATTGATTTTTGCTTGCAAATTTGAAGTTTACTGCATGTTATGATGAATGGTATATAAGAAATAATTCATAGAGTGCTAGTCTTTGCTCCATTTCTTCTCCTCCCAGTGGAGCATCCTTTTTGATATGACTTAGCTCAGTCCATTGCATAAATCTGCTTGTTTTGTTTTAGAATCTAAAATCTAGCTTTGTATGTTTCAGCAGTGTTTTCTGGAGGATGTTTCTTCCCTCTTATCACCTATCATAGAAAATATTTAAATTGTGTCATTAAAAATCCAAAATCAGCACTGTCTGTTGATTAACACAGAAGGGTTTGCATGAATATAAAGGATTTCTGCAGAAGGCACTGATGTTACTATTTTAATGTTCTGTCCAAATGTGTTATCGTAAATAGTAGGTGTCAGCCTAAGGTAAATCCTAAACACCTGTGAACAGGCCTGCAAAAGGACTGTTCACCTTTAGGAGTGTAATCACCAAAGGCTTACAGGTGACTGTTTAAGATTACTCACTGCTGATCCTTGCCTTAATATGTGTGTTTCTCCTCAGAGCAATGTTCATGAGCGGGCTGAGTGAGAGCAAACAGACACACGTACACCTGAGAAATGTGGATGCAGCCACTCTGCAGATCATCATCACTTACGCATACACGGGTAACGTGGCAATAAGCGACAGCACAGTAGAGCAGCTCTATGAAACCGCCTGCTTCTTACAGGTAGGAAAGTTTAGAGGAGGAAATAACAGCTCCCAATCTCTGAACCACTTTATTCTTGTTAAAAGATCTTTTCTCTTTAGTCATTTCAAAACATTTTTGCTCTGTTCGCTCTGTATAGACAGCAGTTGCTTGGCAAATTTGCTTAATGTAGCCACCCTTCCTTGCATGACAGTCCCTTTGGAAGGCTGGAAGTAAACCAGTGCACTACTAACATTTAGAAAATTCGTTTTGCCAGCAGACATAATCATGTTGTGTACTTGGTCTGTATGAAGCAGTTGAGTGAGTCACTGCTGTATTTTTGTATGTATAGTATTCCATGCCTGAACTGTTCAACATCAGATGCGGGTACCCTATGTGCTGATGCTACATGAAAGCATAGACTGTATGTGTAATACTTTGTGTGTTTCTTTGCATTACAGGTAGATGATGTGTTACAACGATGTAGAGAATACTTAATCAAAAAAATTAATGCAGAAAATTGCGTGCGTCTATTAAGTTTTGCTGATCTCTTCAGCTGTGAAGAGTTAAAACAGAGTGCTAAAAGAATGGTGGAGCACAAGTTCACAGCTGTGTACCACCAGGAGGCTTTCATGCAACTGTCACATGATCTACTGATAGATATTTTAAGCAGTGACAATTTAAATGTGGAAAAGGAGGAGACAGTGCGTGAGGCTGCTATGTTATGGCTGGAGTACAACACAGAGTCACGCTCGCAGTATTTGTCCTCTGTTCTTAGCCAAATCCGGATTGATGCACTTTCAGAAGTAACACAGAGAGCCTGGTTTCAAGGCTTGCCACCTAATGATAAATCAGTGGTGGTGCAAGGACTGTACAAATCGATGCCCAAATTTTTCAAGCCCAGACTTGGCATGACAAAAGAGGAGATGATGATATTCATTGAAGCTGCTGCTGAAAACCCTGGTAGTCTTTACTCTTCTGTCTGTTACAGCCCACAGGCAGAGAAAGTTTACAAACTCTGCAACCCTCCCGCTGACTTGCATAAGGTTGGGACGCTGGTAACTCCCGATAATGACATCTATATAGCAGGTGGGCAAGTTCCTCTGAAGAACACAAAAACCAATCACAGTAAAAGCAGCAAACTCCAGGCTGCCTTCAGAACTGTGAATTGCTTTTACTGGTTTGATGCGCAGCAGAACACTTGGTTCCCCAAGACGCCGATGCTCTTTGTACGCATCAAGCCGTCCCTGGTGTGCTGTGAAGGATACATCTATGCAATCGGGGGGGACAGCGTCGGCGGGGAGCTCAACAGGAGGACCGTGGAGAGGTACGACACCGAGAAGGACGAGTGGACCATGGTCAGCCCCCTGCCCTGCGCGTGGCAGTGGAGCACGGCCGTGGCGGTTCAAAACTGCATCTACGTCATGGCACACAACTTGATGTACTGCTACTTCCCCCGCTCGGATGCCTGGGTGGAGATGGCAATGCGACAAACAAGCAGATGTTTTGCCTCAGCTGCTGCTTTTGGTGATAAGATATTCTATATCGGAGGACTGCATATTGCCAGCAATTCTGGGATAAGGCTCCCCAGCAGTACTGTGGATGGGTCTTCTGTAACAGTGGAGATCTACGACGTGAATAAAAACGAATGGAGGATGGCAGCCAACATCCCTGCCAAGCGCTATTCCGACCCGTGCGTCAGGGCCGTTGTCATCTCCAATTCCTTATGTGTCTTTATACGAGAGACCCACATGAACGAGAGAGCCAAGTATGCCACCTATCAGTATGACCTGGAACTCGACCGCTGGTTCCTGAGGCAGCACATATCGGAACGTGTGCTGTGGGACTTGGGCAAAGACTTCCGGTGCACTGTAGGAAAGCTGTATCCATCTTGCCTTGAAGAGTCCCCGTGGAAACCTCCAACGTATCTCTTCTCACCAGACGGAGCTGATGAATTTGAGCTGGATGGGGAGATGGTTACTTTACCACCTGTATAGCTCCCAGATTAGACTGCACAACTGAGTCGGTGCTCAGTTATAAAATAATAAAAGAAACAAATGGCTGTGAAAGAACAGGTCTGGGGACAGAACTCTCAGAGCTGTCTTTCATGAGTTGTATTTTTATGCCCTACCTAATACTTGCCGCCATTCAATATGAATTAGTGAAATGAGCAGGTATGCTTCCATAATCTCAAATCCTATTATCAAATAATTGAGAAAAATATATGTATATCATGAGCTTGAGCATCTGACTTGTCTAAAGAAGTAATTCTAGTTCTATAAAGTCTCGGTTCAGGAAAATTAGCTTAAGAAAAAAGTAGTTATTGTTTCTAGGATGATGTCACAACTCTTTTGAAAGTATCTTCCAGTTACATTTGAACTACTTCTGGATATTCTACTTAAGTGCTAGTTATATAATTGTCAGTGTGGCCTAATTAAAGGACTGTGCTGCACTTACTAAATACTAATATCTATGTTGGTATAGTAATGCCATTAAAAGAAAAAGAAACAAATCCCATGGATCTACACCTGTGGTAGGAAGGGTAGATCTTCCATTGTATGGTAACATGCTGGGCAAAATGACTGCAGGTTCAGTCAAGCTGTATGATGAGGTGCATGTATTCTATTTTCACTAACTTATACCTGTCTATTTAGAATACAGGTCTTCCAAGCAGCTGGTAGATTACCAGGTGTGGACTTAAGTTGCTGGGCTTGCGATAGGAATTGCCAGCCCTCATAGTGCGGGTCTATGTGGGGCTTTAATCAGTAAATGCCTCCACATTCTGTATTACAGTAACATTGGCTCATGTATATTACTTCCTGCTGCTGATGTATTTTTCCATTGTAAAACGAAGTTTTAGTGTGGATTAACCAGGTCTTTATTTTCTGTTAATTTAATAACAAGCATTACTGTAGTGTGATTGTGTATAGATATCCCTTAGCTGTCAGGTTTTTTACTTTGTGGGGGGGAGCAAACTTCAGGAATATCCTGTGCTGTGTGTGCAGGAGAGCAGATGCCTAGTGCTGCTCTGGCATTAATCCCAGGAACCACTAGCAGTAGCGGGGTGCCGCCAACCTAACAGGAACACAGGTGCTTCATGACAAACCTTACTAGCATGTTCAGCTGCATCATGTTCTGGCACTGTATTTTGAATGACATTAATTTATTAAAAAAGACTGAATCCAATTGCCTGAGTGTGCTTTTTGGGTGAAATAAATAGAGCCGTGCCACCCTCCCACCACATGCACATTTGTAGCAAGTAGCTTACTGAAGGCAGCTAGAAATAGTTAAGCTGCAAAAAGCCTGGAGATGAGTATGTTGAGTTGATTCTGCTCGTTACTACTCAGCAAAAGCTGAAAAATAGGTATTGAAGTCAGACTGAGGATTACATAGGACTGGAATCCCCTGCTATCATTTTTGTAAATCAGCACTGCTCCAGTCGTGATACAAATTCTGCCCTACTGAAAGCGAAGAACAGCAGGCATTAAGGAGGAACATTTTCTGTAAGTTCAGAAGATGGCAGACCTATTTTCAGTCTTCAGTAATCAAGGGCAAATTTATTTACTCCATTGTCCAGACTGTCATTAGCTTTTCCTTAATTGTTTCTTATTGCTGTAAATACAACTGCAGCCTTCAATAAAGACAACACTTATATTTTGTTTGGGCTAGGTCTCAAGAGGCTTTACAAAGTTTTGTCTTGTACAATTATTACAGGTTTTGACTAGAAGAGGGGCTTTAGATAAGAAAGCTGCTTTATATAAAACTCTTCCAGGTGCTCTGGCATTTTGTGCCATGTGAGGATTTATGGGACTCAGAATAACAATGGCAAGCTACCCTTTTTTTTTTTTTTTATGAAGGTGACATAACCCATTTGCATTTACCATTACATAAACTTTTTTTTTTAACACCTACATTTTTTTAGATAAGAGGTGTGAGGTGACTCAGGAGTTCCTGCTGATAGCTCTGTTTATATTGCTTTCATGTTGCAAGCCTGTGCAGGGGAGCATACATAAAAAGAAAGATATACTCCTTTTTAATGCAATTTGGAGAATCATATACCTCAGGCGAAAACATGAGCTGTATCCAAGTAACTCCACCTTGCATGGGCTGCTCAGTTCTGTGGCTCATTCTCACTTCACCCTACTATTATCAGGCTGCATTAGGCTTTAGGAAAAGGCTTTGTTGTTTTAACTGCAGATGATTTATAGCTAGTGAAGGAGCAGAGTGGGCTCATTCTGTTACTGAGAACTTTCATCTTGAGTTTAAAATCTTATGTGTAGTTTCTTACAGGAGGAAAACAAACCAAAAAAAAGGTTGTCTTTGAATAGGAAATACTAAATAGGAAATACTAAATTGCGGTGGCTCTAAGTCACAACCGCCTCACAGAACCTGGAAGAACTTGATTTTATCCATTTAGGAACATCTTTGGAAACACAGACAGTCTGTGTGACTTCCTACTCATCTGCATCTTTTCTATTTTTTTTCTGTACGTTACCTGTATGTTTTATGTGGCCCAAGATTATATAGTACTTTATGTAAAATTTGCTATTAATAATATGGCATTTAAAGACTAGTCAAGTGGCGAACAGTTCTCTAGTGACTGCTAAAAACATACTTACACAACTAGTTGCTGAGCCAGTATTCATCCCCAAAGAAAAACAGCTGGCAAATTCTTGCCTTGCATAACTCAAGAAGGAAACTGTGCAGCCAAAGCATTGTCTGGAAGTGGTCACTAGTGGTAGAATTAGAGAAAGACTTTTGCAGGAACAAAGACAACAGCTGAAAAAAATGCAGTTCTCATGTCATAAATAGAGCAAATATGATTAAAGCCCCGACAGAGATCTAACTAGTGTCTTACTACAAAACTTCAGCCTAGTCTTAGCCTATTCAACATGTACTTGGCTTTGAAGTACGTTTATTTATAAGTTTCAGTGAATCAACTCATGTTCTCAAGCTCTGCTACATTTGCAAAGAAGTTTACCTCTTTTCTAAAGCTAATTTAAGTCAGTCCTACATAGTTTCAGTTTCCCTTACCTAAAGTAATAAAAGACACAATCTGGCCTCTGCTAATTATTAATGCATTCAATAATTTTTTGCGGTTGTTTAAACACATACATAATTGCAAGTTTAATTTTTGTTGTAAAGGATCAGTCAGATCTGGGACAGTGAATTGTGCTAAGCTTTGCAGAGACCAGGCTCAGACAGATAGTTACATTTGGGGGGGAAATTGACAAAACATTGACAACATTTTAGAGATTATTTCAAGACTTTCACAGTATTTCTCATTTCACTTCTCAATGCCTCTGTTAAGATGCACAAGTACCTGCCACATTGCAGTAGAGCTAAGGGACACCTGTGGACAAACCTGCAGACCACTGAACTTATTAACCAGGAGAGTTTTTCCTCCTTTGTTTCCCATTTCCAGCTACCTTCCAGTTGTTTTCTGTTTTTTGCTCTAAATTTCTACATGAAAGGAACTATAATTTAGGCAGACCCTGAACCAGGCTCACTCTTAAAACCAGTTTCTTTCCACTTCATGCTTAACATTAGCCACACAAAGTTCTGTTTAGCTCCACTTTCAGAAGTATTTAAAATACCTCCTTCCTACAACATTTCTCATGAATACAGTTCAGCAAGATGGAGTTCTTACAGATCGTATAAACCCAGAGGAGGAGTCTGAAGAGAAAAAAAAATCATGAAACACCTTCCAAAGTTTAAGAGCTGACATATGCTTCAGCCAGCTCTTTGGCACATGGCAAAAACCATATACACACAAATTTTTCACAGCAGCAAAGTCAGTAACCACAGGTCATATTAGGCAGTATGTTAAGCTCAGTGTTATTTTTTGCCACTTTCTGGTATGCCTGGACTTTTAAATTCTCCACTGTGTTTCTGTGTGCATTTCTTCAGACATGAGAGATCAACTGAGTTCCCTTCTCCAGTGTTTTCCATCTATTTCATATAGTATGCAAGTGATGTTATTTCCCATATTGTTTTTAAGACAAGATGACAGCTGTACATCTGTCTTCACTTCAAATAACATTTCTTCCTTCAGTCTAAACATTCTTGCTTGATTATGCTTACCTGATCCAGAAAGCAGTGCCACATTAATGGCGATTTGGATTCAGACAAAAGGAAAGATTTTGTAGGTGTTCTCTGCTACTTATTAAAGCAAAGAGTAATTGTGCTTTCATCAATAACAGTCAATAAATTCAGGGGTGGAAGCAAAAAAAAAAAAAAAAAAACACCTTACTTGATCAGTTGATTTTGAAGTATTATTACAAGAGGAGCAATGTGTTCTCCAACAATTTTGACACAAGACAGCTAGAGTTCCAAGTTCCATCCCAACTGAGATTGAGCCACCTGTGTACAGATGTTATACACACATGATGTCAATTTGCAGGGAATAAGGTAATCTGAGTAAGGGTCACTATTTAACTGACAGAAGTAATTTCCCTATTTTTTTATGAATTCAAACCCTGCTTCTGATGTTTGTTAAAGAATGGGGTCAAGACCAGAAACGTCACAGAAGTAAAGCTCTGTGCCTGCTTTTTTAAGTCAGTCCCTTCTCTAATATAGCACTAAAGACTCAAAACACCAGGAAGCAATTTTTCATACATCTTTAATCATAATACAATAATGTAGTGTTTCTCCCTTTAATGAATAATCTCCATGTTGCCCTTTTTAATGAAAACCAAATACCTGCAAGAAAGTGAAACTGCACTGCATAAAAAGCATGATGTAAATTTATCTTTCAGTGTATTTGCACAACTACTTGCACACTGTTGGAAAAACCTTAACAAATTTTAGGGAATTTCAACAATTCTCTAGACATAACCTTTGTCTAATTCACATCTAAATGTTACCCAAGGCAGTCAGTTTCCTCCTTCTGGAAAACCCATTTACCAAATCATTCTTAGACAGGTACAGTGACAGCTGCAGTCAAAGTTCTGAAGTTTTAAAACAGCTCCCTATGGCAGAGAACTGGATGTGGAGCAATTAATTTACATAGCATCTTGATTTTGACCAGATGTCACAATTCACAGAAACTACAAGTTACTTTGAAGCTAAATCTATACCAAAATTTTAGTTGTACTTGAAATTCTTACTGATGTAAGCGAGGTCTGTGACCTCCTGAGGACTTCAATCAATCCACAAGAAGCAGCACCCCACAGGGAATAAAAAGTCACTCTAAAGGATCTTTTTGTCCTAAATTTGCAAAAAGCAGCATCCATAATCAGTATGAATGGAAGACAAATTTCAAAAATACTGCCAGTGAATTACAAGCAGCTACCCATATCAAAACCAGATGCCTGCAAGTGTCTTCTGGTGGAATTCATTTATTAAAATAATACAGCTTACTGAGCAGATTAAATAGTCTGGATGTGTTTTATTTTTCAAGCAGCACAGGAAAAATCAAATACATTACTTGTATGTTCAATTATCAAGCAGTAGTTCCTATGTTTAAAAACTGCATTCACTCCTTCACTTTTACAATTAAACACTGACACATTAGTTTCTCTGCTTAGTAATAATTTGTATGGAAATCAGAAGCTTGTTTAGGCAAAATATTATATTTAATTACAAAGGTGCTTAAAACAGAAGTACAAAGTCAAACAAGTGCAATGTACCAGAACACTGACCTAAAAATTCTAATTAAATTGTGTCATTTGAGGAAACTGGTGTGAGATGTGTACAGGAATTAAGGTTATGACATGAAAATGATGGATGAAAGATGCTGAACACTTCAGTCAAATGAAATATAAGGTCAGCAACACTAAGTCTTGTGGGGTTTGGGGACTTACATCTCATTTCTATGCTCAACAGGCAGTTCCTCAAATGCTGGCACATACAAAAAGCTGAGGTTGACGCCTGTGATGAGAGAAAGTTGAGAGGTGTGCTATTGTGTTACCTGTAAGTCAGTACGTGCTGCATGCTGACAGCCAGAAATACCTTTGCAACATCAAATCAGGACAGAGCTGTAACAATACCTTCACAGCTGACTGACTAGAGGCACTATCACCAATTCACTTAGGAGCCATTGTTTCTTACAGTGCAGAAATAGATGTCAGGGCTCTTGAAATGGAAGTCGACTGCCTACATCTTTCAGAATAATTAACAATGCCTGCACTGGAAATATTAAAGCAAAAGAGAGGAAAATAACTTGCATTTGCATTGGATTTAACTAAAGAGGTTACAAGCATTAAGTTAAGAGAACTACATGGGCTTAGATGAACCTCAGTGGCTGCATGCCTACCTACAGCCCAGAAGTAAGCTTAAGCAAATGTTGGAGAGCAAACGTAGATGTTAATGAAGACAACTAATTATGAAGATCACTTCATCTCCACCCACTCATTGAGTCTTAATCACTCTTTAAATCTGAGTTTAAATCTGAGTCCAACTGGCTAGCAGGGTGCCAGTTCTTAAAAAGACTGAAAAGTAATGGAAGTTTTTCATTCTGTCATTTGTAACAAAAGGAAAATACTCTTAATCAGGTTGTATGTTTGGTTCCACAACAGAGACAGCTGGGACAGTGAGAAAAAGGCTGCAGAGAAAGATCTGTCTGGTCTTCTTGGCCATAATAGAGAAATTGTGAAGTATCACAACAGAATCACTGTACAAAACAACAAGCAGCCGATGAGGGCTCCTCATTCTGTCCTTCTTCAGATTAATCCACCAGAAAACAAAACAAACAAACAAACAAAGATCAAATACCCCTAGGCCAGAAAGGGAATCTGTGGGAATAAGGGGAATGCAGAGAGCTAATAAATTGACCATATAAATTTGAAGCTTTTGAAAACTCAGAGAGAACTCAGGTGAGGAGGTAACAAAGACAAGGATATTGAAAAGGGATCCTTGAAGGTCCTGCTTCTACAGCTTGTACATGTAAATACCAACCATTTGCCTGCCTTCTAGAACTTACCATTGTGAGCTCCTAAGCCTAAATCTACCTAGGTATACCTTAAGTTGCTGGAGTCAGTTTTATAGGTGATTAAATCCTTTACGCACCTTTCTTCAGTTTTCATTAGAACATGGACTGTGACTTAAATCCCAGAGTGCAGATAATATATTAGTCATTTCACAAAAGCAAGTGTTTATTTTCTTATCTGCATGCTGATTCAGAAAGCTCTAGACACACCATGAAAAACAGCTCTTGTCTTAATTCACTGCATATAAAGTAATATCTAGTCTTTAAAAAGATATAAATGTCTATTACAGAGTTGTGGAATGAAACAGAAAGAAGTTTGAGGAGAGATACAAAGATACACAGAGACTAGGAGCAATAGCTGCATTTTGATAGATACATCTTACTTGTGTCTCAGAAGCAATAAATTAGTAGAGTTTTAGGGGCCTTTTTTGCCCTTCTCAAATCAAACTACTCAAACTGGCTGTTTGCCTTTATGTTTTCCACAGTCATTCTATTAGTCTGTCCTGGAAAAAAATTAAAGAAGGTTTTAAATCAGAGCCCATCTTTTCAAATCACTGAAGCAAAAAAACTGACGACCAAATTGCTGGACAGTGACAAATGTGATGCAAGTGTGGCTTTTCTATTAACTTTACAAATGCATAGAAGGAATTAAAACATAATTTCCTAGAAACATTCAAGCCTTCTTGCTTATGTCTTGTGCAGCTGCTGCATTTTATTTGAGGAATAGGAAATACAACCATGACTACAAATCTTGGCCCCAGAAAAGAACATGGCAAAATGCTGACAGATACTGATGAGGCAATAAACTAAGAGTCTTTTGGTACAGAAAAGTTGGAACACTGGATAATGTAATGTAGAAAATGTTAAGAGCAACATGTGGGGATGTCAGAAGGCATCTAGAGGCACGCACATTGCAAGAAAAAAGGAAATAATCTCCCTTGGAATCAAGAAATGTAGGGAGTGCAATACGCTTGCATACAGAAACCACCACATGCATGTTACATAGGAAATACAGCATTATGCCACATCTTTTCAAATAAACTATTATATTTCTTCACACAAGGATACTAACCGAGCTGTTCAAGTTACTCTCAATTCTAGTGTTACTTTCCTTATGAAAAAAGCAATTATCCAAACAGCACATTCCCTGAGTCGACACAGAAAATCCACATAGCTGATTTTCATTTGGAAGAGTCCTTGTAACTTTACTGGGGGGAAAAAAACTCTACACAGAGTTTGCTACTGTGCTAGCTTTGGGCAGGTTTAGTACTTCATATTCATATGTATGAAACTACATTATGTTGTAATTACATCCTAACTTACAAAACTATCTATGATCCAATCCCAATTTGGAAGAAATGCTTGGTAGTTCTTTCTCTGAAGAGATATCTCCAACTGGAATTCCATTCATGTCCCAGGGGAAAAACTCAGCCAAAACATACACAAAGGTATGAAGGCCTACTGCATAACATGAAAAAAAATACTGATTTTGCAACTGTTACACAGATTTGGAGACACATAGAGAGCTTGAGACAGATTCATTCAAACAACTCTACATGGATACAGGGGACAGAGGAAAAAAAACTTTTGTCAGCCACAGTCTTACTCTACACCTTGTTGATTTTAATTTGCAGGTAAAAGCATGAAAGTTCCACCCTTTAAGGGTTGCAGAGATTCTCCCAAATCCAACCTAAAAGAGGAATTATTATTTATATTCTGCTTATTTCTAACAAGAATTCACAAACATTTGGCTATCTGGATCGAAAAATAGAACTACTTTACATAAATATCTTCAACATCCAAGAAAATGTACAAATCTAAAGTCAAACACATTTGGCTTGCAACAAGCCCCATTTGCTAATGTCTTCATAAAGGCTCAGTTTTAAAGAGAAGTAGTTACTTTAAATAACCAATACACCGCAAATGCCATCCCTTTGTATGGTGACACTCACCAATCTTCTGTACTTCTAGGGAAAGTGAATAATAACATTCCACATCTGCTTGCAAGCAACAAACACCTTATTTTGGTCCTGGGTAGGTAATGTCCACTCCTACATTTTGGAGTGGTCTTTTTACAGCTCAAAGAAAGATTGCACCTGAAATAGTCAGCAGCATTCTGCCAAACCAGCATTTAGTCCCCAAGACTTTGGGTTGAGTGTGTGAAAGTGGAAAACCATGATGACATTGCTGATTTTGCACTCGTGAAGGCTCCTCCAACAGACTGACCTGCAACACAAAACAAAGATCAATAGTGAAGTGTTATCTTTACTGAGTTGCTACAAATAATTTATTTTTTTTTTAAATTACTCAATAAGTTGTCCAATTTGGGATTTAAAATCTAATTCCAGAGTCTATGCCAGAAAATATTTGACGAACTTGAACATAGCAGTTCAGCAGAAATGGCCTATGGTGTCCTTTGCCTGAGAAGGCTTGGTAGACTTTGGGCTGAAAGGCACTCCTGACCAGAGTGCACCACAGCAAAAAGAAAAGACAGACTCCAACAGAATAAAAGAGAAAGTCCAACAATTTTTGGCACAGCTATTGCCAAACAACTATCAGACCCCTTAATCTGTGAACTCCCATTAACTGACACTGCAAGATGATAATGGGATGATGCCCCTGATCAAGTGCAACAATTGCTCTTCCAGAAAATTACAGACTGCTGTGAAATCTGCAGAAACTGACACAAGGACTTTTTCTGATCTCAACCAGCTTTGGACAGTTTCAGTCAAAGTGATATCAAAGTTGAGAATAACTCAATGTAGATGGTGGTCAAAGTATTTACCAGATTACATGGAATCTCTGACCTGAACATCTCTCTTCCTATATTCACCTCCAGGCCACACTGGAAAAGGGATGTACACTAATTTCTTTATCTAGCTGCTTCTCTTTCTGCTATTACACAATATATGGGGCCTCAATCAGCAGCTGTACCCTTCAAAATGTTGCTCTCATTTGTGCATATTATAAAGCACACTCGGACTAAAACAAAATACAACTGAGAAATAGGATGCTTCTTCAAAAAAGATCCAGCATAATTGTCAACTGATTTTAAATAGATTTCTTACCTACAGCTTTTCCTGTTTGTACCACATTCCGGCTGGTAGAAACCATCACATTTCCAATCTTCTTTCCACGTTCACTGTTTTGCACTGAACTGAACAAGAAAGATACTGAAGACTGTTAGTTGACTGACTTATTATTACTCTCAGGTGTAAATAAACTAGTTAAAGTATGTATAATTACACACATTTACACAGCATACATACATATATATATATATATATATATATAGTTCACATATATGGTCAAGCCCAACTCCTGGATTCATCTTATCCACAGAAATCAGTTAGGCAAGCTCCTCAGAGGATGAAAAGATGCTGCCAGCAGGACGGGAAATCAAAACACCCAATGGTTCATTCTTACACAGCACACTTTAAACCTTTCACACACTCCATCAAGTTGGAAAAGACCTTTGAGATCATGGAGCCCAACCCAGGACTGAACACACCTGAACACCACCCTGCCAACCAGACCTGAGTGCCACATCCAGTCTTTCCTTAAACACCTCCAGGGACTGTGACTCCACCACCTCCCTAGGCAGCCCATTCCAATGCTCTACCAATCCTTCCTAAACATTTACCAAAATGCATTTATGATGAAAATTACAAAGTCATATTTTCAGGAGTTTTGGGAATTCTTAGCCCTAATACATAACCTTTAAATAGAACAGCAAGTGTAACTGATCAGTCCTTTTTTTCTAGATAAAGCTTACTTTGTATCTTTGTCCAAGATTAAATTTTTGATCAACGGCAGTTTACACTCATGATTTTGTTTAAGAAATGCAAGAAAATGACAAATGATTTTGTTTAAGAAATGCAAGAAAATTACAAACATGATCATCATTTGGAAAGAAAAGCACAAAAGTGATCAGTTCTATATTGCACAAACGCAATCACTTGAAAATAATCTCATTTAGTTTTAAATTGTAACTTTCAAGTCCATGTTTCAGGCTTTGCAAACCCATTAATATGTAACTTAACAACACATCATGTCACATTCTTTTCCCATTTTCAAAATCTTCAGAGTAGATGGAAAAAGCAGAAAAAAAAAGAAAACACCAAAACCAAGTCTAGGCTCAGTTTGCAAAGGCAAGTAATTTTGATGAGGATCTGCTATCAAAGTCCCACCTGCAGAATAAAGGCACTGTTGTAAAAATACTTATTATTAGAAGCACACTGAGAACTACTGGTCCTTTTACACTGATGTCACACTACCCAGAAGAGTTCGTAAGAGTTTTGTCCCCTTTCAAACAAGGGGACAAAAACAGGCCAATGTTACAGATGCCTCCAGAGCTTTCAAATTAATACTTTGTAGAAAGATCACCCATTAATGAAAGAGATAGAGAGACTGGTTTTTTATGGTCAGCAGAGCTAAGTGAGAAAAGAATTCATTTTGCCTGGTACATAAACCCCAGGCTGAATTCTGGTTTCAGTTAGAGCTCAACAGCTATGGAAAAAACAAGCACCACTGAGTTGTAGACTTGAATTTTAAAGGCAGCAGTTGAGATCAACTTAAAATTCAGCTGAGTCTGGTACAATAAGACTATGCAAAACTCATTTGAAATTTGTAAATTGAAGGAACTGAGCCACATGTCACTATGCATACAGTGAACTGAGTTTTAGAACAATGCTGTATTAAAAAGCAGCTAATGAGAAAGAAAAAAAAACCCCAAAACCCATTTTCTCCTAATAATAAGACCTAAAGTCAAATCACTGATGGAAGTTTTATCAGCTTTAGCTGACAAATTAAAAGTAGATGTACTAAAGCCTTAAAATTACAATGCAAAAAAATCAAGGCTGTATTATGTGAAGTCCAACACAAAATAGCACACTTGCCTTTTTTAAAAATTATTATTTATTTCAGACAATGTTTCATCTTTAGATGTGGTGCTGTTTTGCAACAGAACTTTTGAATATAGTTTCATGAAGATGGCCAATTTGAATCCTTATCTTGTTGAGTTCATTATAGCAACAGTTATGCAGTTATTGAAATTTGACCACACTTCTAAAAAATACGGATGAAAATACTATGTACTTACTGTGACAACCTTAACTTAACATCTGATACAGAGTACTGTCCCTGGAATGGATGGCTAGAAGAAGAGGAAAAACCCAAGAAAACATTAATTTTGTTTTCATGATGAATCTGTATCACACAGTTACTAGCTGTATTCCCCTCTGTGACTTACCAAAAAAAAAAAAAAAGTTTAAAAAATACTGTGCACATATACTACTCTATCACTTCGCAGAAGCCGGGGTTGCAGTGACTATTCAATGACAGATTTCTTAGGAGCTACCTGAAAGGTGCCTTCTATTTACAGATGAGATATTAACAACCTTTTCTCACTAAGTAAAAAGCACCTCTTTCAAGCAGCACATTGCAAACAGAAAACATCCCTTAAGAAGACCAAAAGAGCTTTGTAGCTCTAAGGAAAAACCTTTTTCACACTATAGCAACTGACAAAGTAAAAGCAAACAAAACTCCCTGCAGCAGAGTAATACCCACACTAAACAGAACACATGCACAGCCAACAGTGGTACCAAGCCTGGCATTGTCAAATCTTTCAGTGAAAATACACACAGAACAGCCAGTTCCCCTCTATTCCACCAGTGACAGCCTTGGACACAGCTACTCCCTGCACACCTGGAAGCAATTAATACAAAGCAGAACCATCTGAGGACAATTCCTGAGGAATGACAAACTTTCTGTAGCTGGGGACAGCTGACAATCAACGTGAACAAGTTTCACTGCTCCTGACTCCGGATATGTTTTTCTTCATACAACTACTGCCCAGAATTAGAATAAATACTACAAAGTTTCCTTACCTAGAATTTACCTCTGCAAGAGCTGGATGCTTGTTGCTATTCCATACCCTGTAGTTGTGAGTATTTTTCCACGCTGTTACAAATCCTGTTCCAAAGTCTGACAAAATCTTTTCATTGTCTGATAAATTAAAATAAAGAGAATTTTAAGAAATTCATTAGAGATTTAATAATTACATGACAAATTACTTTTATTCTTGTAAGAAAAAAATTCATTTTCCAGGCTCTTATCAAGTCCATAACAATTAAAACTCCAGTACTAAAACCTGGGTACTTCAAAAATGCTTTGTTTTTAAGTGTCAAAAATATACAGTACCAGAACATGAGGGGGGGAAAAAAGCTAAAAATTACTTTTCTTATTTTTAATTCATTTATAAAGCTCTAAGAGCTCAACTGGGAAAAAAAAAATCTAAATATATGTCTCTTGACTTTTTCTCTGGGCAATGACAGGAAAGGGAAAAGAATGGCCACACAGCAACCAAGAACAAAAACACAATTTGCACTGGTCTTGGTCAGATACATTGGGTTTTGCTGTACTGTTATTACTCATTCAAATCTAATAACTCCCAAACCCATTCCAAAACTGCAGTAGGAAATACTGTGGAATGAACTTATCATAACAACAACCCCTTTAAAACACTGGAGAGTATAGGAAATAATTTAACAGACAGCCAGTGAAGTAGATTGAGTTCCCAGAAAACCCTGATATTTCATATCAATCTGGTAATCCTCTTAAAATATTAATTTTGTCAGATCAAGAACTTGGCATCTTCCAGACTTTAAAATCAGGTTCTCAATCCCATGTTTTTTCACATATACCACAAAACAAATTCTGAATTTAATTGGCGTGAATAGAGAAAAATCATTATGATAATGAAGTTAACAGGGTGAGTGCAGGGCAAACTAAGCACTTTCCACAAATAAAAAACACTGATTCTTTTATTTATATTCACACAAAAGGTTGGAACATATAGAATTCCTTCTGAGGTAAAGCAAAAAATTTTGAGCTCCACATAACAAAAGCTTATAAAGCTGGTAGATGACACTTTTCACATATGTGAATCCCTACTCAGGACCATGGCAAGAAGGGGAAAGAGCTGGAACAGTCTAGCAAAACTTCCTGAAGACAGATGCTTAATTTCATGTCTCCTTGAATCCAAGTAGTTTCCCAAAATTAACTTCAGGTTGCAACACAGTCTGGAAGACACTCGGATTTGTAAGTCTCATCACATACAGGTTTCAGGTACTTCTACTTATGAGGAAAACTTAATTCAATCAAGGAAAAGAAGACATTCTTATAAGAAAGTGCCTATAATACTGTGAATTAAGGATTAATAACAAGCTTGTCAAGAAATAACAAGGATAGCCAAAGACAAGTGAAAAAGCAGCCTAAAATGAAATTTCAGGCAGAGGGAGATCCACTGACAAGACCACACATTAGCAGCAACAGAGCAAATGCTTGACATGTCCACCCTCATCTCCATCCCTAGACAAGGGACGTTCTACCTGGTTGCAGCACAGCAGCAAGCAGTGCATGAAGATAAGCGCTGAACTGAGCCCTGATCCACTCATCTCCTCCTTCCCATCCAGTGCCATCAAGGAATACATCATCTCTGTTCTCAGTTACGTGCTTCACCAAGTAATCTGAAAATCTTAGGTCGGCAGTTGTTGGGTTCAGGATCTTACGGAGTTCTGGATCGTGGATTTGCACATAAGCATCTTCTATCTGTTTGAAATAATTCCAAGGGTAAACATTCATCTAAATCAAACTGCTTATACAAGCTTACTACATATTGCTACCTAAATCTAAAGCCTCATTCCCCCAAAATACCAAGAAGAAACAAATGGCCAACGAAACAATGAACTAACTGTTCTCAGAAAGTCAGATACTGCTCTGATTCATCCAGAATTCGATCATTTCCCTGGCACACAGTAAAAGCTGCTTATTTGACAGGATTTGACAGAAAGTTTGGCAGGGAAAGCATGGTGCTCTTTGATTGTCACCTCTATTTATTAAGGTGATTACCTATATGGAACCATCTTAAGTTACCAGATGCTGATTATATAGTTGTGTCTATTTGCTAGAAGTGACACAGTGTGTGTTTTAGATACTGTGTTTTTACCCTCTTGATTAAATTAGATTGAAGTCAAATCAGTACCTGCATCTGATTCTCATCTGCAAGCACTTATTTTTGAAGACCTCACTAAAAAGCCATGAAAAAACCCATGACATGAAAAATTTTTTTTGTGTTGGTGATGTAGTTTAATTTAACAAGTGCCTTGCAAATTCAAATATCAGATACATATAAAAACATAGACAATAGTTTTGCACAGCCTATCTAATCCTGTCCTCTCAAGTCACAGAAATTTAACAAACTTCTGAAGCTGAGAATTTATTTCATATGGAAGGAATTAAAATTTCAGGCACGCATGTGAAACTGCAAAGCTACATTTAAAACAGAACTTCAGCTCCCCCACAACTTTCCCCCCAGCTCAAATGCAAAGATCCTTACTTCCACAATTGCATCACTCAGGTGTTTCTGCTGACGGAACAGGATATTGGTAGCTCCCGCAACAAAGCCGCGGACTGTCACATCCGACAGGAGATGATGCTGCTGCAGCGCCATGTACGGCAAACAAAGGTACCCCTGGAGCAACAGAGACATTCCAAGAAATAACATTAAAAAATAGTGCCTGGATTCAGAGGTTTTCCTAATAAAAGCAAGCATATATCACCCAGAATGAACCTTGGTTATTACAGTTTCAGCCACAATCATCTGGTGCTCTGCTAGATGACTTTTGTGAAGCAAAGCCACCAGATTCCACGTGAATTAAATTTTTCAAGAGATTGTGTTGCCTTTCAGTCTTAGCATTAAAACTGAAATCTAAAGCAAAGGATGAGAATTTCATGTGTTTGTAAGGCAACAGAATAAGCAGTATAAGAGCAATAATAAGCAACAAGAATAAGGCCTCAGGTGAGTTCAGAGACAAGAAGCCAATGGAGATAAGTATTCATATCTCCAGTTGTGTACATGATGTCTTTGGTCATTGTGAGGCACATAATGCAGGAAAGCTATAGACAGCTATGCGAATTTTGTGGGTGGGGACTTCCAGACACCAGAGATAGCAATCAATTTTTAATAAGCATATGCAAGCCTGCTTTAAGAAGTAGCAGGACAGGAAGTAACACACTGTGCTTTTTAGCCACTTCAGGGTTGTAAATTAATCTAGTATCCTACACTCCAATTAAAAAAAAAAAAACACCAAACCCCAAAACATTTGAAAAAAGGCTTTGATTTAGTCATTGAGGGATTATTGAGCAGCAGATGTAGGTAAATTTCTTTTTAAACAAACGATCAACATACATACGCTGACATCTAATTCCAGCTGTTCAACTGCATAAAGCCCAAAGCAAATTTATTCACTACAGCTAATGGCACATTGGACAGAAACAAAGAGCATACACACTTTATCACCCAGTACGTGGTAATTGGAAACATATGGAAGAAAGGAGCATAACTACTCTCTTTTGTTGTATTAGACACAGGGATGGCCATAGAGATGACAAGCCCTTATCAGTTGAAAACAAACAGCCTGTGTTAAAGGAACAACAGTGCTTTGAAAGGAATCACAAACCCAAGATGGAAAGTTTAAAAAAAATACAGCTTAAGAAGCAGGAAAGGGAAGGTTTAATTACTGCATACTAAAGTAGCAAAGTCTGGGAAATCTTTCACTATTTAAAGTATCAAATGTCAGTTTACAAATGCACATTTGTAAGTACAACAACTTTTATTTTCATGAACATACTCCATTCTTTTTTAAAAGAGTGCAGATGAAATGACTATTAGATCTTACAGAACTGGTACTAAAGGAACAAGTACCACAAGCTATTTTCTCTTATGTTCAGGTGTACTTGGATAATGTATTATGCCACCTGGCAAAACCTCCTCCCATTCAAATTTGTCAGATTCATGTCTTTCCATGGCATGGCATAAAACAATCCTGTGTTAAGAGCTCTAAATGAGGTGTAAACTTTCCAGTAAGTGGTTAAAACTCTAACTTTGAATCAGATTTTTCTGCTAACTCAGACATGCAAAGCCTTTTCTGCTTTAATTACACAGCTGAACTCAAGTGAAAAGTGCCTTTGTGGAACAGAAGGTAAACACGTAGACACTGTCAACTTCCTTAATTTTTTTTCCATTTGATGAGCATAGCAGCAAACAAAAGTTTGCACTTGGCGATTCCCTTATAAATTATTTCATCCTTGCTTTCCATCTAGTATTTTCAAAGAACTAGACTAAATACAACTTACAGGCTATAGTTCACATTAGACAGATCATAAGGACAAACATCAAATGCAGATCTTTGTTGAAACAGCATTTCTAATGGTGACATGAGGCAACACAGGGCAATGACATTTGAGCTGCTGACTTGGTCCCACACAGTGTACTATTTCCATGAAAGCGACATTGAGAAACTTAAAACACAATCATAAAATACAATATTCTGCAAGGAAATGCAAATAAACCCCTGCAAAGGAAGAAAAAACACTTTGAATATCAGCAGCTTGAGGAAATAAATCTGAATCTTCCATCTTCTACTATGGGCAAATATTAATTTAAAAGTTTATTACATTAAAAACAAAACAATGCAATGTACTAAATAACTTCTTTTATTGACAGCAGTATCTTTAAAAGGGATACATTGTACCTGTTTTTTTAGGGGAAACTAGCCCTACTAACCAGTCCTACTTACCAGACCTATTGCTTGTTATCTGACTATGCCTATCAGAGTCCTTAGAGATTCTGGAATACCTGGAGTTCAGTCAGGTATCAGTGCAAGCTTAAAATTCAGCAGCTCAGCATCATGCACAGAGGAAGACACAGACAAACAGAGAGAGTTACCACAGACAGGAGGGTGAAATTTCATCTTATATATTTTTATGTGTGTATATATGTATTTATATATACATTTTGTGTATATATACACACATGCATTTAAAAAAATATATATAGATATAAATCCAAAGAGGAAAACAGACTTTGGTGTCAGCAAAGGTAGAGCTTTCAGAATCTTTGTTTAGATTAAGATATCTAAAGGCTTCTGAGGTACTCTGATCTTGCCCTATATAGGTTAGATCACAAATTCCTCAGAGTAAAAGAAAACTCTAGTTTCTTCTACATACAATTTAACCACAGTGGGGCTGCTGGTTACCACCATGTAAAATTGCAAATAGTATTAAAGTAAAGGTATGAAAGTGGAATGCAAATATGCATGCAAGGCCCTCTCAGGCCTTTCCACTTGCCTAGGAGAGACCATACTAACATGTTTTGAAGGACCCTACTGTCCACCTGGACTTCAGTAAGCAAAATTATTAGCCACCTCTGAATAATAAAAAAAAAAGCCTTTATGAGTTACCAGGTGCCACAAAGAACATGCTTACCTTTGTAAAAATAGCCAGTGGCATCCCATACTGATCCTCTTCCAACCCAGACACCAGTCCTTGAACAAGCACCGTGTGCCCCATGTTTGCCTGGGGCTGCACAGTGATGGGAAGGCCTTCGGAGCTCACGCCTTTGCTGCGAAGATTTCCCGCCTGTTCTGATGCTGGATTCTCACGTTCTCCTTCTTTCAAATTAGACTCCTCCAAAATGCTGGCATCCAGGGTCTCCCAGTCACTTTCTGAGGACGCTGGAGAAGCACGGGAAGGAACTTTCAAGCGCTGCACAGTACCGTTGGAGGACTGAGCTCCATTGCAAGTCTTCTCAGCCTGGGAGAAAGGCACATTTGCTTTTTGACCTTCCAGTGAATTATCTCCTGCCATCTTCCTGTCTCCCTTTCCCATTCCTAAGTTTGCATTTGAAGCATCAGCAGCAGACACAGAAACATAGTCATCTAACCGTGGTGTATTTTCCTGCAAGCCAGCATCCTCGGATATGCTCTTTCTTGGTCTGTACTGTGAGCAGTCACTAAGACCATGTTCAATCATACCTGGAAAGTACAGCACACATGAATTTAAGTGACTTTTGTGGGGAAAAAAAAAAGTGCTTTTGTGTACATAGAGGAAATAATGTAATTTAAAACACTACTCTGGGGAGGGAGTGGTGTGTTAAATAACCCAAACCCATACACTTTCTCTCCTAAAGAATCTGCCCTAGCATTTTGCTTCAAGAAGACTGGTTAGAAGCTAAGGATTAGCAAGGTTAGGGGTTATGTTTGTTTGTTTGTTTTTAAGAACATATGTGGAAGGAAATGTTTATATTTTGGGGCTTTAAGGAACTCAACAGGAATGTGTTACTTATTCAGGGGCCCCATCTATGTTACCCACAGGAAATACATAAAATCCAGTGGCTCCAATTAAGCACAAGAAATAACCCATAAAGTGCAAGTAGTAAGTGTTAGGAGGTATGTGCATAGTACACGGACATGCACAGAAGTCACCCATTTTTCAGGCAACATATCAACCTAACTTTATTATCACGGGAGTGGATTTCCAAGTGACAGCACAACCTGTCTCAGTTATCACCAGAAAACATATAAAAAGAAGTTCAAACTTCTTTTCTTACCAGGAAAGAGTGACAAGACAGTCATCAGAGCTCCCACCAATCTATTTACAGGAGAAATATAAAACAGCACCTGGTGGCAGGAGGGAGGGCAGTGGGAGGAAGAAAGAATGCAAGAGAGGAAAGGGGAATTAGGGAGGGGAACATGAGAAAAATAACATTATACTTATGCATGACAAATGACACATGCAAACTATTCAAGGCACTGCTTTTTATGCTATATTAGAAAGTCTGCTTACTAACAAAACCTCCTACAACAGTTCAAAGTAAATATTTAGATATGTCTACAGAATCTTTATATAATATTTGTAATATATGTTTTATATATATATATATATATATATATATACATGTGTTTGCAACACACTTCTCAGTTATTCAGGTTTTTCTACTGGTTTTTAAGATTTTTTTCCAAATTGATCCAGTTACTGAAGAACTGACAGAAAAAAGTTGTATCTGGCATGCTGCATAAATTCTTGCTCATTTGTAGCACATTAAATTCTGTTATAAATCAAAGAGGCCAAATAATCTCCATTCCAGAATACTGATACAAACCTATGCAAAAACATTTCTTTTAAGGAGTTATATTAAGGATATGTAGATAAACTAAAAACAGGATAAATGCTGCATGCATTTATTACAGTAATATTCATACGTAACAAAAAAGAATTTTTGGAAACAGAAGACATGACTGATACTAACTTTGGCAAAGCACTTAAGGCATAACAAGGGAAAACAGAATCTCCTTAATTAAATCAGAGGGACTGGAATTAGTAAATTAGTTAAGAATTCAAAAGGGGATGTCAAAGGCTAGCAATGAAAGAAGAAACAGAAGCCAGACTGAATATTACTACTGGAATTTCTTCAAAATAGGCCTTCAGGGAAAAAGAGGGGGGAAAGGAAAAAAACCCCAAAAACCAAATAACAAAACCAAACCAAAACAACCCAACCCCAAAAAATGCCCACAAAAGTAAACTTGTCCAAAAATGCCATTTTTACATCCTTTATCAGCATAATACCAATAAAAAACCATACACGAGCATTACGAGGAATCAGGAGTGCAAAGGAATACAGATTGATCTAACTTTATGACTTTGCAGTCCAGTTTAATAAGCATATAATGTAATTAAAAGTGAAAGTTTGTGGACTTAAGTCTTAATAAGAGACTTCTGCTGTAAGAAAGAAAGACACTTTAGAAGAGACTGATGATGGGCTCACGTCCCACTAGTGTTTGCCAGTCTCCAAGCTAGTGAACTGATGGGACATAGAAAGACCTACACAACCTTAACACAGGCCAAATGATATTTAATGGTTCCACAGCTGAAAACAGACTATGTATATTATCCTAAACATACTACCAAAAAATTGTACAAGATAAGTGAAATCAAATTGCAACAACCACTGAAAAAGCATGATGAGATGAACAAACAGCTCATCTGTGGAAAGAGTTTTGGTTGACTCCAATGGGAATAAAAATGTCTAACTTTGAAGGTGTTGCTTTAAAATGTATGCATGAAAAATGCATTATATAATAGCAATGAACTGCAACAGAAAGCCTATGATACTCCCACAGGTTTAGATTCTCAGACACCATGCATTCTTAGCCAAGCTTATTTTTAAGCCTACAGAAATAATTAAGCCTATAAAGAAGTACCTTGTTTTAAAGAAATCTATTCCAGTCTAGGTTTTTGTCTGGCCATACCACTTACTTAAGGCAAATACTTTTCTGTATTTGTTTCATCATATCCCTCTGCCATCTTTCTGTCTATAAGGATGCACAGTTCCTTATCCCTCCCAACCCCACTACATGGCCTACTGCATTTACATCAGCAAATTGGGTGGTCCTGGCAGCAGAAATTGAAATGATCACCATCTGGAAGTAGTCTTCCAGCCTAATAACCACTGAGAGGTGAAAAAAAATTCTTTTAGCCTGTGGAAAAACATCAACCAAATTGCTACAGATTAAAGGAAATTAGTCTGTGGCATTTTCCAGATCAAGGAAAATTGGCATTACAAGTGGCTTCTTGCATGTTATATTTAAAGTCTTTGAACATACAGATTCCCACAGTTATTCTGAAACCGTAACATTTGCCAGAAAACAGGCAGTGCCTGAAAACCAAAACTTTCTTTTGAAATTGCAAGTGTTGTCTTCCTGTCAGAGCTTAGGGGAAAACAGACACAAAGCTACCTGCAGATTTGTTCCGTAAGCATTCAGTTACTTTCAAAACAATTTTGTATGTTTGAGTAATGTGAACACACTTGGGAAATCCTCTCTCTCCTCTCTTCCTGTGCATTTGTGTCTTGTGGTTTGAGCAGTTCCAAAAAAGAACTGTAGCTCAGTGAAGTATTTTCTTTGTACATGTCCAAATGCTGAACTGATCTGGTGACACCTACTGTGCCATAATTGTATTTTCTCAAGTGTACTTTTTGCATAGCCTTTAATATAGTCATCTTCAGCATATGCCTCCTTAATGCAGAAATTGCATTTATTCTCATCAACAAATACTGAGAACCATCAAGATATATCTGACTTACAGAATTAAATGACAAGTGCAAAAGCTTTGGAGAAGCTGCTACATCTATTTTAAAACAGAATAGCATATTTACTGCCTCATGAAAGATATCTAGGTCTCAGATATAGACTTAAATAAATACCTCCACAACTGTTCTGATAACTTACAGATTAAATCCTACTGACTTTCCAGCTGCAGCTAACAGAAAATTCTAACATGCCTTCCCAGCACTCTGAAGAAGTTGGGTTTTTATACAGCCAGTTCACTGAAGAAAAGGTAGCATTTGGGAAACTGAAACAAAGCTTTAAATAAGATTTTTAAACCAAAACAAAACAAATCCTTGCATAAATATGTCTGGCAGCTGATACAGTCATTTCACTCAAAGTTCTTGCTCTAGGGCATTAATATGAACACAGAAGAAAACAAATGTCTTGATTTCACATCTACTTTCACATTTTGCATATTACAGTTAAATTACTAAAACAGCACTGCTTCTGAGGCAGTAAGATAGTCCAAGGCAAGCACTGATCCTAGAATTCAGCAGTTATTACTAATTTATAATCTGAGTTCAGATACAGCTCGCTTCATTGCCTCCTGCAGGTGTCCATGGAATACAGGTCTGAAGGACACTTCTAGCACTCATTTCTTTTGGTCTGCCTATTTAAAGCCTGAACCAGGAGTTCTACTTACTGAATCTCTGTAAAGCTGTGCCTTTTTAGGTGCCCACATTTCCTATCAGTTCCTCCACACACGTGTCGATCTGCATGATATGTATCCTGTCCTATATTTTACAGTAGGTTACATTTCTCTGGTCACATTTAATCGCATTTTACTTTGGCTGGGATAGCAATTAAAGAAACGAAGTGTGGACAGAACAGAAGTGGAGGCAAATTTATAGGTCAATACACAGCAGTTTCTTTTAGCCTAATAACCCAATTTATATATTGATGCAAAGTTGTTGATATGACTCCAGATGCTTCTATTTTACAGATGAAAAATATTTAACAGCTATGTTTCTATTCAAACTACCTGCCTCAGCTTACAAAACATTACCTTTTTCTCTAGAAGAATCAATTTAAAAAGGATCAAGACCTGAAAAAAACACAAAAAGAAAAAAAAATAGTGAGTGAACCAGTGCCATTTTTCAAAAATAATGTGCAAGCATAACCTCTTCTTCAAGGTTTTATGTTAATCACTGCATAACAATCAAATGACCAAATGCATTTGACCAGTGAAAACCAGTGTTCCAATACCGTTTCTCCACCTGAGCACACATTTAAAAATAGCATGAGATGAAAAAGAACCCAAAAAACAACCAAAACCTCCACAAAAAAGAACTCTGTAATTTGAATCATACGTAGCTTAGCAGAAAGAACACGTTGTGCAATTCCAGAATTTTAAAAAACAGTAAACTATGTAAACATAAAAGAGTTCCTCCACAGAATTACTGAAAAAAAAAAAACAAAAAAAACAGCAAAACACCAAGAAGAATATTCACCTCACCTAATTTTAGGCATCTACAGATGAGGCATCTAGATCAGAAGTGGCTGTCCAGACTCTCTACACTCAAGGTAAAACACAGATGCTTCTGGGGTATGATTGGCAGACATCTGAAGTTAAACAAAAATGAGTTCTGCCCCAAAAATCTACTGAGAAGGTGCAAATACACCATGAAATTCAGATTCTCAAAGTTGTTTCCTTGATGCATCTCAGTTAATAAAAATTCTAAATGTTATTTGTACTTTAGCTATAGCACATGTACTCAATTTCAACAGAAATTAGGAAAAAGTAGGACAGGTCCAAATCCCCTCAGGTTCTGTAATGGCAGAAGCTACAAAATTTACAAAACAGAGGAAAAATGTTCCAAGTTGTGTACAGACTTTAGCAATAGTCTTTTTATCACATTCATCAAATGAGAAACAGGAAATAGATACAAGATCACAAATGAGATAGCATTTACACTTTGGGACAGGACTAAAAAATGTCACACAAACCTGGAAATCTCCATGAATCCCTCAGACTAACAAAACTCCTTAGTCTGGAATGTGCTTTCACTGAAGTTATGCAGGTGGAATGGGAGGGAAAAATCAGGAGTCTGTAAATACCAGTACTTAGAAAACAGTCTTCTTACTCCTAGCTCAGGTATGTTCTAGATATGTTTATTTTTCTATTATATTTCTATTTCTAAATAGTGCAGTCCTTTAAATATCTAGTAGAGAATGCCTACCTTGTGTCTAAAATGGAGAACAAGATCCCGAGGAGACAGACCTGAGACACCAAAAAGAGAGCAATTATTACAATTCAATAGCTGATAGGGATACTAATTTACTTCTTGTCACCATTTTTCAGCGTGAGGGAGATACCCATTATGGATTCTGTGTGAACTTGGTTATTTCAATAGCAGAATTCATATAAAATTCTTTTTTGGTTTTTTTGGGTTTTTTTCAGCAGGAGCAGGAATTCGTCAACAATAGAGACAAGAATAACATGAGTTGCTGTGCTCTGAGTTAACACCTGTTGGCTGCCACACATCATTAGGGAAACACTGAGGTAAATACTACACTGTGCTTTCAGAAAGCACAGGGAAGAGTCAGAACTGGGTGGTGAGATATCCTAAATAACAGGTAGATGCAAGCTTGAACAATTTGATGGTGTGGGGTGCTGAATCTAAAACTTAAGAAGGTATTGTTTACCAAAAGCAAATAAACAGCTGCTAGTCAGATGGTTAGGTCAAGGAGTAATGTGGTTTCAACCTGCAACTAATGCCTATTATGAAAGCAACACTACATTTTACATTTATTTAAATCCATAAATAAGGAAATGCAGACCTCTGGTGCTTAACCTGTTAATGCACATCAAAAAATTAGTTCAAGAAAGGCATGTGCTGTTTAGTGTAACATCATCTCTGCTGCTTTGTACAAAACAAGTCACTTACCAAGATAAACTTGTGACCCTTCTAATGAAGTATTCCCCAAGGAACTATTCATATGATCATAAAGTTCCTGTAAAAGTTAGAACAAAGGAAAAAAAAACCCAGAAGGTGTTAATGGCATATGGTCACACAAAATCCAGAATAAATAAAATTCACTTATTTAAGGATTTCAATGGCTTACTCCAGAAAGAAAGCAAAATTTTACTAATGGAATCAACAGAGATACAGGCTGACAACCACACTTTTATCTCATAACAATCAGAAAGCTGACTCCGTCAGATTAGGGTAGTACATTTACTTCATGTTAAAGTATTACAGGAGCTGAATAACTGAATGACTTATGCAAAAGGATTATTTAAGCATTAAACCAAAATACTAAAGTTTGTGGCCATACACTGAAAACTGTTCTGTGTGAATTTTACTGGAAAGTTACCTTTAAAATTGAAATTTGTGAGAAGTCTTTTTCTTCAAAATACGCATGTGTGATGAGCTGCAGCTTTGCCTGAAGTAACCCATACAAAGGCTTGGAAGAAAAACAAACACAAAAGCAAGTGAATAAAACTATTTAGTCACTCATTTTGAACTTTCATCTTCCATGCTTATGTTGCAATACTGACACTTTACTATACATGGAGTTCATGGATGAGCAGTCCTCAGCAGCTAACTCCCAGCATGTTTCTCCTGTGCTCATTTTAAATGATGATAATTTCCTTTTCTTTCCATTTGCATGTACCATACCCTCACTGAGCATCTTTCTGGAAAAGTAGTTTCCTACTTTAACACTGTTCATAATAGTAATAGCTTCAGTAACAGTTCTTACTTCAACTTTAGGCACAAAAAGAATTTCCGTTCCCTGTCTGGTGACCAGCAGCTTTTGATGAATAGGTAGAAATAAAAGATATCTCTTCAAAACAAGAATGTGTTGTATCTGTGGCTATCAGAAAACCTCCCTCACAGTTCAAGGTGGTAGCCACTCTCTCCAGCTACTATGCTACTATGCTTTGAGGCCCTTTCCAACCCTACCCATTCCATGATTATACTAGCCAAACTTCTCAATTCTACCACATGAAATTGAGTTAGTAGCATTTAAGAAGGATCAGAGTATCCTCATCCATGACAACAGGCAGACATTTTTCCAGTTACAAGCAGATACCACAAATCAAGGCAGCTCATTCAAATGCCACAGCATTCCAATTCAATTTTACTCCAGTATTTTGTTACTCTGCAATGGCTAAGACAGGTGTTTGAAGTCAAATGTTCCAAATAAGAATATGGAAAAACAATTGTTAAGGTTACCTGAAAGTGTTTTGGGAGTTAAACAAACATTCTTACCAGCTGACTGAGAACACAGACACTTTTCTGTACAGTTTCTCGGGTGATGTCTGCTTGCCGTACTTTTAATGCCTAAGAAATAGAAGTATTACAGTGTTCTTATCCAAACATCATTTCAAAAATAATTCTTTCCCAAGTCTAGTTGCCACATACTATTCTCCTATTTAAACAAAATCCTAAAATTAGCTGTCTTCAGTGGTGGAATATCCAAACCATACAACAGCATGCTCTTATGTTTTCACAAGGGATAGGCTGGAAAGGAAGGGCACAGATGTTGTCCCCCATGTTAAGGAATGGCTGGATTGTGAAGAGCTGCCTCTGAGAAACAGCCTCAAACAGGTCAAGAGTTTGTGGGTAGAAATCAAGGACAGCACAGACAAAGGACACCTGGTTGGGGTCTACTACAAGCTGCCTGAACAGGGGGAGCCTGTCGACAAGGCCTTGCTTCAAGAACGGGAAGAATTGTGCTCACAAGCTGTCATCCTAATGGGGGAATTCAACCACTTGGATGTTGGCTAGGAAAGCAATGAGTCTGTGGATGCCCCATCCCTGGCAGCTTTCAAGGCTAAGCTGGACAGGGCTTTGAGAAACCTGGTCCAGTGGGTAGCATCCCTGCCGATGGCAGGGAGTTGGAACCAGATGATCTTTAAGGCTCCTTCCAACCCAAACCATTGTATGATGATTCTATGATTCTACCTAGTAAAAAGGGTCATAACACTGACATGTCAGAGCTGCATTCTCATCTCTTTATGAGAAGATCCAAATACAGCTGTGATGATTGGCAAACCACTGTTTAAAATACACTAGTGTGAGAAAAAGGCAACAGCCTGGAAAAGGAAATGGCATTTTAACTCAGGGGAATGTATGGGAGAGAAACCACAACACATCACTTGCTCTTCTCCAACATCATCTGTGAAAATGGACCAGATTACAAAGTCTCTACTTACTCAAGCATCTTTTTTGAGTCACTCATAAAATAAAAGCTTATCCATAAAATAAGCTACATTCTCAGCCAGAACAAACAGTCCCAGCACTTAAGAGCAAACCTAGAAATGGAGAGGGCAGAACACACACAAATTATTCACTTAACTGTACAAAACAGAAAATGTATGGACTGTAGCCCACACATCAAAAAGGACAGATGGAGAGTCCTGGAGTTCTCATATGAAACACATTGGGTTTTATTCTAGTTGTTCCAAAGAGGTCATTTTAAACATCTATTTATCTTCTTAATTGGTTACTAAAAAGCATAAACTGGAATCAAGAGCACAATAAAGCCAAGTTATTGCATAGTTAAATACAGCAAGACTCTAAATCACAGAATACAGTGAAGGCTGGTGCAAAAATAATGAGTGAAGGAAAACCAATGCGGAACTTAGTTCAAAAGAAGTGGAATTAAAAAACTCCATGAGTAAAATTTCTCCTAGAACAAGAACAAGAGCTTGAAATATAATCAAGATGTAATTAACACAGAAACAGAGTACAGAAATGAGTCATATATTCAGAGGGTGTCAATTAAAACTCAAACGCACATGACATTCCAGAATCTTGGCAATTCACTAAAAAATAAGTAATTTTAAAAGAAATTTGTAATAACGTCTATTTCTAAGTGCAGAGATCATACTACTGTTGCTATTTTTGAAAACATGGAATGATTTGAGTAGATCAAATACTTAATTGCTTCAGCGGGATCACATGCAGGCTGTGGCTCTCCTCAATTTTTCAGTTTTACTGCTAAAGATTGGTATCACTAAGCAGCTACCATGAATGGGAAGATTCTAGTTTACTCTGCAAGTGTACATTTGTCAAAGGAAGCAGGTGAAGAGAAGCATCCCTACACTTGCATGGTCAGATCCCAGGAAGTACTCAAATTCTCTATGGGGAGAAATTTCAACTTTTTCCACCCAAAAAGCCTGCTGCCTGGAATCTTAACTTTGCCGCCTGACAGACTGTTAGTTGAGTTTTGCTGCTTGGTGCTGATGGCTGGATTGGCTCTCAAGAAACAGAATGTATTTTTCAATTGCCTCAAACATTTCAGAAGATCACAATACACCTGCTGATGTACAGGAAAGAATATTTCTCAAGTTCTGGGGCTACACACTGTGAGCATTTTCACAGACTTTTAATGTAACACAATCATGCAGTTTTTGCCTGTTGGTGTAATGCAAGCCACTGAATTTTAGGTTTGTTAATGCATCAAGCCTATTATTCATTAATATAATTAATTCACAACTTGGAAAGTTACCTTTGCTTCAATCTGCCGATAGCAAGAGACACCATACACCGTGGTTCGATCCCCGCATCTTGGAGGCAGGTGGAAAAACACAGTATCTAGAAAAAAAGACAGGACTATTTTGTCATTCACTAGCAAAAGTTTGGTATATTTATTTTCAGAATCCCTTAAAGGTTTACTGCAGAAAGTAGTGGCACACACTTATTTTCTTAAAAATAAAAAAAAAAAAAAAGAGAAAGAAAAAGGAGCAAGTCACCTGTAAAGTTATGTCTGGACCCAAATTAGTTTTCACATTGCAAGATAATTTGTGGAAGAATCTCCACGTGTGCAGGACAGCTTCATGTTTAGCTAGACCAAGCCAACATTGCTTTTCAGAAGCAGCTACTGACAGCAAAGAAGCACCACTGAAAGATACAGGCATGCTGCTTTCCCAATTCAGGACAAAGGAGCAAAGGCAAGGCACTGTGAGTCAGTGTGTACAATTCAGAGTGTGATGCCATTAAGAAGGCAAACAGAGTCAAGATAGGACAAAAACCTCAAACAGCAAGGAGGACACACACAATTGAAAGGTTAGAGCAGCTCCTACCTCTGCCAAGGCAGATATCTGCACCACCACCAGCACTATACTACCAAAAAGAATTTGTGAAACCCAGTCTTACAGAAAATAATTACTGTGCAAAATGAAAAAGAAAAGTTGTGGGATGTGCCCATGGGGAAGACAGTGTGGGAATGCCATGGGAAACTACAGTTGTTTAGCATAAGGCATTTCCCCAGAGTCCTCTGCCCCCCAGTGCAAATAAGCATATGCCCATCACCTGTCAGTTTGTGGTTGTCATCTCCCCAAGTCCTGGAAAGTTCTCTGTTCTCGTTGTTTCTAATGGTTCCCTCTGTGAACCACTCCTTCCCTTTTCCCTCACTGGCCCAGTTTATGTTACCCCATCCCTGTTCCTCCCTTACACCCTCTTCCCATTGGATCATTTGTACCCTAGGCACTCCTAACCTCCCCAGTTTTATGCTCTGGCCCCTCATTTCCCGGGGCTCTCAGAGTCTGCCTCCCCTGAGTGCGGTTGTGTCCCTGATCCTACTTCTGCCTCCCTACTCCGTCGATCAATCCTCAATAAATCCGCTCGGATTCCAGCAGCTCAAGAGTCCTTCTGTCTTCCTGGTGGGGATTTTAATTTCGCTATCCAAGCACCTGTTGACCAGCCAACTGAGGGCCACCCCATGGGACTCGGTCCGGGGTAGCCTATAAAAAGTATCTATAAAATATGACAAGAAAAAGACTTTTATGGCTTGAGATACACACACACCCCTGCTGCTATTGCAAAAACGTTGTTAAATCCAAGCAAAGACAGTTGTCCTCTCCTTTCAAAACATGACTGAAACCCTTTTTGAAACCAACTATTAATTTTTTGTTTTGAAAACGAACAGCAGAGACAATCCCATATGCAGTATGAACAACAGAGAGGGGGACTTTTTATAACAAAGCTTACTACCTTGATCAAGTTTATATTCTAGAGATCACTTAGGGTTTCATAAAGCCTGTGTGATGATTTCCTGTACCAGGTCATCCTCTTTGCACAAATGCAACTATCCACAGGAGTTAGTTTAAAACTCAAAAACCAGATATCTAATAAAGTTACAGTTAATGAAATACAATTATTATCAGAAAACCTGTTTGCCTGGTTCAAGTTCATGTGTATTCTTGCCTACAAAACACAAGGATATATATTTCCCCTTTGCTGCCAACTCTTTTTTGTCCTTACTAAAAAATAAAGGTTTACATTCTTCGAGCACAGCAATAAAAATGCTCAAAGTTGAGTATTAATTGGAATGGTACTGCGACAAGAGAGAGCAGGTAAATGCAGCTGCATATGATTTTCCTAGCATTGAATGTAGCCTACTTTTAACAATGCAGAAATTCAGCAAAAAGCATGACCCAAAGCAGTCAGAGACACTCTTATTGCTGCTATGAAAGGGATTATTTTGAAAAACTTCCCTTGTTTTCAAATGAGATCTCCAAAAGCTGGACAATAAGGAAGCTAAGTATATCATGTTAAAAACCAAAACAAATTAAATGTAGTATTAAAGGGTTTCTGTGATTTTGCTCTTTAAAGTGACTTCCTTGTCTGCTCTGCAGAAAAAAAAAAGATGAAACAACTGGACACAAATATACATGTCAGGGATTAACAGAACTGCTAATAAAGGAATAAATGCAATACTAAAAAAATTTGAAGTGCCACAAACTTGGTGGTGACTATATGGCAAATGGATATTTCTCTTTATTCTGCCAACAAAAACACTTTTAAAGCTCACACTATTATACTGACATGGCTTTCCATGACATGTAGGTCATTTTTAAGCATCTCTAAATTAGTGGAGGAGAGTTTATTCAGCCTTCAAAGAACTTCTGAGAAAGCCAGCAGCCTTGCTTTGTGCTAGAACTATACAAAATTAGTATGTAACCCTAAAGTTTTTACTGACATCTGAATCCTGGATGTAGGAGGTACACCTTTATTTTCACCTAAAGGAACATATCATTGCCAATGTATTTAGCAACTTCAACAAAAAGTGCAGGAAGTATAATAGCAAAAAGAATCATTGGTCAGCTGTTCAGATATCAGGCTTTTTCTGTGGGTTGCAGTAGAAGTACACACAACTTTTCTCTCTCATTTCTCACCTTCCTGATAGTTGTGAGCGCCATCCGGTAAGGCAAGAAATGGCAAGTACTTCCATTCCTCTGGTAAACTGTGGCTGTCATGTCCTTCTCCAGGTTTGAGGGGAGGATAGGAAAATTCAACCTAAACAAACAAATGAAAACAAAGGGGAGAAAAAGAGAGAATACATTACAGTTACCATACAAGCAGGCCTCTATGATTCAGCCTAGTACTTTTTTCCTACCAATATTATAGGAAAAAAATGGTTTTCTTCCAACTAGCATTGCTTGTCTCTTCCTTCAATGCACCCACAGCCTGAGTTGTGTGGTTTAACTAACAGGCCCTAGGCAGATTTGGCTTTTAGAGCCTAATTCCTTTCCCTCAAGAGAAATGAAAAAAGATCTTCAAGCAGAAAACAGCACCCGAGAGCTGAATATCTTCTTCCCTGTGTGCACAGAGCCAGCAGCACATTGCCACACCTGCAACATCAGCAGGGGTCATTGCTGGGGCATACATATCCTGAGAGCAGATTGACTTCCAAGCCCTTCAAGTACGTATGACTAGGTAATGCTAAGACATGCAGGCCTCTCTTTTACCCTGCAAGACATGGAATCATCTCAGAAAGTACACTAACAGCAAAACTGGTTTATATATTTTTATGTTCCTGACTGCAACATGTTCTACACAATGGCCAAAAGTATCTCCTTTTCCTTTCATTAAGAAATCCTGCTTTTCAATTTTGCCTTTCATTTAATCACCATTTTCCTCTTTTTCCTAGAAATAGGGACAACCTTTCCATTTCTTGCATTACACTACACATCTACCACAGATCCCCACAATCAGCTTCTTTACAGCGCAATCTTCTTTTCCTATGGAGACCCCTTTGGGTTTCTAGCCACTTCCACCAACTCTTTTCCAGATGGCATTTCTTAATTCAGTGAGCAAAATCTAAACACAGATTTCTCAGCAAAAGAAAATGTTTATTGATACTACAACTTCTCTCCAAGGATATTTAGTTAGTAAGCAAAACTAGCGAGATGTAAAATATGGAAAATAAAAAACATGACAAAGTAAGCATATAAATAATATTTGATGGATAATGAAATAAAATAGTAATAATGAATAATGAAATAAAATAGTAATAATACTAATAATAACATCAAAAGAAAAAATACCTGTGAAAGATGAGAGTACCAAGGAAAAGTGAAATTCTTAACCTTAACACACGATGTCACTGTCTACAACTATTGCCAACCTGAGAAAAAGGTACAAAGGACAAGAAAACACCAGGAAAAATCAGCCTTGCTACTTGTATCAATTTCAAGTTTTCCTATTCCTTGTTATGGTGGGTTGACCCTGGCTGGACACCAGGAGACCAAGGCTGCTCTATCACTTCCCTCCTCATCTGGGTAAGGGAGAGAAAATGTAATGAAAGGCTCGTGGGCCAAGCTAAAGGCAGGGAGGGCTCAGTCATCAGTCACTGCCATAGGCAAAACAGACTTGGCTTGGGGAAATTAACTTTATGCCAATAAAACAGAGTAAGATAATAAGAAGTAAACCCAAATCTTGAAAATACCTTCTCCCCACCCTGGGGTGGGTTAATTCCTTCCTGGACTTAACTTTATTGCTGATTCTCTACCTCCTCTCCCAGCAGCGCCGGGGGACGGGAATGGTTTGTGGTCAGTTCATCACACATTGTCTCTGCTGCTGTTTCCTCCTCAGAGGGAGGATTCCTTCCCCTGCTCCAGCGTGAGGACCCTCCCCCAGCAGATTGCTCCATGAACTTCTCCAAAGTCTGTTCTTCCCACAGGATGCAGTTCTTCATGAACTGCTCACCAGTGCGGGTCCCTTCCACAGAGTCCATTCCTTCAGGAACAGATTCCAGCACAGGTGCCCTGTGGGGTGACAAGTCTTGCCAGGAGCCTGTTCCAGCACAGGCTTCCCATGGGGCCACAGCCTCCCTCAGGTTTCCATCTGCTCTGGCATGGGGGTGTCTACAAGTGGATCTCTGCTCCTCCATGGACTTCCACGGGCTGCAGGGGAACCGCCTTGCCTTACTGGTGTCTTCATGACAGGCCACAGGGGAATCTCTGCTCCAGTGCCTGAAGCATCTCCAGCCCTTCCTGCTTTGCTGGCCTTGGTGTCTGCAGGGCTGTTTCTCTCACATACTCTCACTCCTCTCTTCTCTGGCAGCAATTTGCTTCTCTGCAATAACTTTCCTTCTCAAATACAGGATCCCAGAGGTGCTACCACCATCCCAGCCCTGGGTCTCTCCTTGGCTCTGTCAGACATGGAGGAAGCTTCTGGCAGCCTCTCAGAGACACCATCCCTGTAACCCCCTATAACTATGAGGAATCCATAGAGTCTTTTAAACAAAATATGCCCCTAAGAAAAAAAAGAAGAGCATCTGACTTCTAAACGAGAGAAAAACACTGGAATTAGCATCCACACAAGGAGCAGAGAAACTGTCTGCCATTTAATACACACATACATCCTGAGAATAAAGTGATTGAAAACACTATTTACAAAATTATTACTAGAATCTTGCAGGAGTAACTTCAGCAATAAATATAGCACAGCTACTAAGTTTAAAACATAGATAGTCAAGGAGCATCTATACTTACATCCTGACTCGGGTATTTTATTTCACTGCATGGCCAACAGAGAGGGATTCAAATTCACTTCTGGAGAAGCTTCTTTCTAACAAATACAGAAGAAACCCTGAGTTCCTTAGATTCCAGCAAATACCTTCAATGCATCATTCCTGACAGGGAAATACTTCAAGTAAGGATTTAAGACATCATTGCTTCCAAGCACCTTCAGAATTACTACTGTATTTTGCACTCCAGCCAAATAATGAATTAGGAGACTAAATTTAAAGGAAAGATGGGTAAGATGAGTCAAGCTCCATGAAAAACACGTATTCACTAAGGAACACTCCTTTTTAAAGTCCAGAATAAAGCTGAGAAATCTGTCTCCAGTGTTCTTTTTACAGTGTGAAATTTGATTAAGAACTACTTTGTTCTAGCTCACAATATGCTATCAACACCTCAGCTGCTATCAGATAATCCCAGCAACAGGGATTTCTGCTGGTTCTGTCAGTTCCAAATTCAATAAACTGTACAGGCATTAATGACACTGATGACAATCTTGTTTTCTATTAGTTGTCTTCTTTCAAAAACCACTTTCAATATAAATTTCTGTATACATGTGTGTGTATAAGAGAGAAGATCACTAAGTTCAGGCAAATCAAAACTAAAACTGCTTAAGTGGCCTTAAATACTCTATTTTACAGATACACTTTATGACAATCCCGATTTACATTATGACATACTATTATTTCTCCTCCTTCCCAAGAGGATCCATATAGGATGTATCTTGGTTTCTAAGAAGGAATCACATTCATGTAGTTTAACAGAATTGCTCCTGGCCAAAGTACCAAAAGCGTGGAAGTAACAAAGAAACAGGAAAAAGGACAATTCCAACAGCAAGAAGAGCATGCAATGCCCTGGAGGACTTCCTTCCATCCCTCCTCCAACTTAACAGCTCCCAGTGATGAGAAAGTTTGACTTTTTGGGACTCATGTCAGTTGACTGTATGTCAAAAAGCAAGATCTCCGAGGCAGTTTTCCTAAGCGTTCTGCAAAGCCAGAGAAAACAGACACCTGCAGAGGGTGATTCACCTGATCTGTTTCTTTTGACCATCTCTGAAGAGAGCTAGCTCTAAGTCTAACTTGCAGATGACTGACTTAATGCAGATGAAACTCACCCTTACTGTTTCTAATCCTCTAGATGTTCTGCTCGATTTCTCCAGCTCAATTTGCAGACTTGCAGATTTGCAGTTTCTTTCCTTTGCATGGAAAGAAACTATTATCTCAAAAACACAGTATTATAAGAATATAGAGCAGCCTTAAAAAATTGGCTAAAACCTCACAGTTCTTGAAAATTAGGAAACTGAGCAGTGCACATGTATAGAGGTGGTAATTATGGGGTAAACAGAATTTCAGTTCTATCAGTTCTGAGTTTTCAAACAACTGGAGTCTCAGTAAAAACCTTTCCCAGCCTGCATGTGCAAATTACCAAGCAGTGCTACTAGGGAAGGCAACTTGAAAAGTTATTTCCTTATAATTTCCCACTTTAAACCCAAGACAAACCATGACAGGGGGAAGAGATGGGACTACTGAAGAGACCTGTCTCACACCTCTTTTTCACCTTCTTCAAAGAATGAAGAAAGAGGAGCTCATTTTTTATTTAAATATAACAGCTTGTTATGTAAATCCATCCATATATGCATGTGCATGCATAAACATGCACTTAAATGTCCCTGTATGTCATTAATATATGTATCACTACAAAAATGCCTGCAAATATGAGAAATAAAACCTTTCATAAAGCCCAGTAGTCAACAGGAACAAAGATATACACAAGTTTTTAGAGCTGAGTGCCAGAGAAAATTATACAGGTTTTTGTCTCCTCAATTGAATTAAAGAAGACTCCTCAACAAGATGAAATTCAAATTCAAAGCTGAACTCCTGAGAGACTTCCAAATAAACTACATAAAACATGAACTTGTATCTCCATGCATTTCTTACTCTTCCAAGTGTCAGGGATCTTCATTCCAGCTGGAAATATTGGTCACACCTGTCAAGGGGTTTTGATGGCAATGCTTTTTGCTTGCTCAAACTGTCTTGTTCTCTAAGCAGATGGGTCCTGATGGATTTCAGAACTAAAAACAGTACAGAATATTGTCTTAAGGTTTAAAGGAGAAATAAATGTGTTCTTCACTACACAAAATATTTGGATATTTGAATATGAATTATCAAGTTAAAATAAAATCTAGTTTTTAAGAAGTCCTTAAATAGAAGTACAACTGAATTTCTGTAACTAACATTTTTTGGTTTTTTGGAATTCTGCAGCATTAACTAATCTTTAATATGCAGTTTGTATTGAATCCAACAGTTTGGATGCAAAACACCAATGAACACACAATTCTAGTGGGAAAAAAAATAAAATCCAGGCAATCTTGTTTTCTTCCTTGTCTTTAAAGGCACTTCCTAGCCAAAATAAATTTACTACACATTCATTAAGTCAAAATAAGAAAACATGAGAGCAGGCAAGGAAAAATGCATTTAAGTTTCTACACCTAAGAATAAACATGACAGTTCTTCTTTAAGAAAAATGCATTGACAGGGTCTTCTGTTAAACTACAAGTACACAATCAGAAGAGGGGTTAAAAAAGGACACTGATAAAAGAGGAATATCCAAATATATGGGCATGTCCAGCTAAACTATTGCACTAAAACATTTGACAGGCAGCTGGCATTAATTTTACACTCAGGTAAGGTTGTCCTCCTTATCTGTGAAAAGTGCTTAATTGTTAATCAAAGTAGAATCCTCAGTGAGCACTAAACACTGATAATTTAAAATGTGCTGGCAAGTCAGTATAACCTTCCCATCCTACCCATTTCATCTACTATCACATTTAAATTATAGTCACAATATAAGCTCTCCTCTTTAGTATAACAGGTATTTTGGAAGATGTCTCTTAAGTTATGAAAAAAACATCTGGACTCAAAGTAAGTTTTTGCATTGGTACAATGGATAGATTATTTAATCTCAAAAAGATCTGAACTCTTCAGAATGACAATATTATGTTAAAGACCCGGGATGCTTTCAGTAACAGAATCTAATTTACAAGAAGCAAACCCATTCCATCCTCTAAACAATTGCTTTGATTTCTCCCATTGGTTTGACTGCAACAAACAGGTAGGAAAATTGCTTGAAATTAAGAAAAGGAGATCAGCAAAACCCACTAATTACATTTCTATTTAGAAAATCTTTTCCTTCCATAAATCCTTACAACACATTTAATTTCAAGGATACCAGCCCTTCCTCTCTAAAAAAGAAAGGCAGAAGTATGCTAAAGAGTATAACTATGCAACAGCAATCAAAAAAACCCAACAGGTAAAAATTACCCCTAAAACTTGATACCTCTTTATAAATAAGTCAGTATTTGTTCTTCACTCAAAGTAGGGATTTCTGAAATCAGTTTTTGCAATGTATTAGTCCTAGCACAGCCAGACCCAGAGAAGAACAGCATAGCAGTGACCTTATCTGAATCACCATAACGACTGCAGCCAAATGAAAATCTAAGAGCATTGTTTGTCATTCAGCACTAAGAACTATTTATTATTTAAATAATTATCGAATTTAAATTACAAACCTCCCCCATTCTTACAAGGCAGAACCAACAGATCAGGCAGGATCTGCAAGCTGAAGAGCCCATGCACGTAACAATAATGCCTATGCAGTAATATAACGACCTCTAACAGCAGTTTTAAATATATGTTATACATTTATATAAATATGAATATTTGTAACAACTATGTGTAATACATGTATATAGGCATACAAAAATATATATGAAGAATACATGTAATGCATACTTACATTAATATATTTTAAAATACACTATATACACAAATAGCAACAGCAAAAGAAATCCCTGTATTACAAGGAGGCAGGGCATAGCTGTTTCTATCCTTTCAGCTCCTGAAACTGGTACTTCCTCACATTTCCATATTGCTAAAGCCATAGAGTGACCACTCACACAAGTTCTAAGGCACCATTTGCAGGCACAATATCACCATTTAAGTTTGGTTCAAAAACTCTGACTAGGTTAGCAAAGTTCTGACTCTTACTGAGGCCCTTAAAAGATAAAATAACCTGAAACACCAAAACCTTTGTTTTCAACATCATGATAGCATGCATTCTAGACACTCTTTCCAATTATTTAACACTTTATTTTTATAGTCATAGAGTTCAAGCCCTATATAAATACTGTGCTTTGGAAGTTTGGCTCTTATTAGTCTCTTCAAAAAGAGAAGAAAGAAACCACAAAAAAACCCACCACATCCACACTCCTCCCAGAAAAGGAACTTAATACTACTGCAACTATTCCAGCCAAGGGGACTTGCTAGGGAATTTTGTGACGTCAAGACAAGATTTGTACCACTACAGAAAGCAAAAATGCATATAGGATGAACTCTGGCAAGAGAGAACAGCTTCCCTGATTAAAGGAGTGAGGGCACCCCAATCTCTACTCCTAACAAAGATGTCTGTCCAACACAGCAGCCAGTGGAGACCAGGGTCAGCAGCAGCCAATTGTTCACCCACACATCAGCTCTTAATGCCCATCTTGGTGCCCACGGGCTCTTAATGAGCACACCCAGCCGCAAGGACTGTGGCATTTCCCCTCTCCAGGGACAGCACTCACACCTCACACACGAGACTCAGACATGCAGCATTTCCTCAGCTCCACTCCATGCCCTGGTTCCCAATAGCGAGGAGCTGGCAACAAGTTGACAAATGCTACACTGAATCCCCCTTCTCGTGGGACAATTCGAGGACCAGGACAGCAGGCATGCTTCTAAGCACTTGGACTTATGGGTTTAGAAATAGTCACTGTGTGTCACTCACCCAGCACCTACTGCTGAACCAATGCAGTCCAAGCGAGCCACTTGGTCTTAGGAGCCAACAAGCATTCAGGCTCTTTGCCACAGGACATCTGATGGGCCCAGAACTGCTCTCAGTGAATTTGCTCCTTCCTCACAAGTTTCAACATCAGAATTACTCCTGAGAGACAGCAAATCTGGTTCATTACCATGCATGAGGCTGAGAAGGTGCACAAACACAGTAACGTAACAAAGCACAGAACACACTCTGCTCTTGGTGACCCCAAGGAAGCAGGCAGCCAGCCCCTTATCCTGCCCCTCAGCATGTTGGGGCAGCAAGGAACTTGCTTTCACACCTTGTACCCACAACTTTCTTTGCTTTTAGAAACAGCATACTGCCTAGTTGTATTAACTCAGCATCTCATACAAGCTTTAAGATGGATTACCAAAAGTAGGCATAGACCATCAAGTCAGGCGATATTAGAACAGGGAACACAAAGAGGAGCCTTGCAAATTCCAATTTATTCCTGCTGGAGTGACCTCTGTTCAGTGATCTTACAGCTTTGAACCTCCCTCTATTCTACATGTATGTAAATTACGTTGCCACCTCTAGTGCCAAGAGTCCAAGCCACTAGTTGAAAACATTGTGAAGAGGAAAATGAAAGGCACAGAAGAAATACAGAAATACATGTTTTATTGACTTGTCATTAATTCACTTATTCAAGAGAAAGGCTGAGATTTCTGGCACAGGATATTTAAATAACTAGTCAGATGTTATGACACATACAAAGAACAGACAAATCATAAGACGAAAGTTAAGTATGGTGACTATGGGAAGCATTACATAACTACAAATGGGTATTTAGGAACCTTCTCTCAACTTGCATACCAGGGCAACTATGAAAAAAAAATACCCAGTATGGAATCCTTCCTTCAGTATGGAATACTTCACTTCCCGGGCAGCACTTCACAGAAGTGACTGCAAGATTATCAAAGTACAGGGTTCTTTGGAAAATGAAACAAAGAAACAAAATAAAGAAACAAACAAATCAACCATACCACCAAGTTCTTTTTGAACACTGAACACTAAGTATTATGTAAGTGGATTAAACAGTTATGCAAAAAATGGAAGTCATCACTAACTTTACACAAGAGATCAGAATCTGCAGTATTGTTTACAGAAGTACATGTGTACCAGCAATTCATTGTGTATTTACAATTATTAGCATCTCATGCCAATTAGAGTAGCCTTACAAATAAAAGCTAAAAGCCTATTTAAAAGTCACAAACTATTGAGTATAAAATTCACATATTTTAGACAAAAAACTAATCTTTGATACTTGATGTATGCTATGATTAACTTTATTAGACGATTTCATGCTCATAATGGTCCTTTAAAGTGCTTTAATATTATTAAAGCAGGGAACAAAACCAAAGGAATTGTGTTAATGTTTATAGATTATCATCAATAGAAATAGGAACAAAGCACTTCAGCTTGATTCCAGCCTAGTTCCTTTACAACTTATTTTTGTTTCTGTTGTTCCATTAACAAGATCTTGTTTAACCACTAGACAAGATTACCTACTGCATAATACCTTCATACTGTGCTCCCCTGAAACAAAGACACCAGGAAGTTAAAGACAACAAAGCATACACTTCACTTGCATGTTTAAGAGCATCAAGCACATCTAAAAGAATCACAGCAACTACTGGAGTGACAAAGATCAAGAAGGGAAAAAAATAATTGTCTAGTAAAGCAGAGTCTTAGAAGAAAGGCAGCAAACAAAACAAGGACTAAGACAGGCTGGAAAGTGTTCCCCTGAAACTTCCCACCCATGGAATCTATGGAAGAGAACAGCTTCAATATTTTCCTCTTAAAAAAACACGCTACAATCAAGAGTGCAGCAGACCTGGAAACGTAGGCAGTTTGCAAGAGTTGATAAAAAGTGCAGACTGACCTTGCTCATTCCTTAGACATCTCCTAATCCTGCAAAGTCAAGCCTAAATTGCCAACATTTCTGCTTAAAGACACCGGCTTCCTAGGCACCTGTGAAAAAGGCCATATGCATGGATTGCTCAGGCCATGTCAGGTGCCAATTTCTGCAGATCACAACAAGCACTGTCATCCAGAGCTCAAGTATTTGAAGCTCTCAAATGATGAAGATCACATACACAATTCAGGAAGAAGTAAGGGACATTCTTCCCTCTCAAGTATTATATTCAGGCTCTTCTCTTAACCTGGGTATCAGCTGTTTCATTCCTGATCTTAGGTTTCTTTTGCATGCCAGGAAGAAAACCTCTGGTCAGGAAAGAGAGGGGGATACGTCTTCAAGCACAGTCCACAAAAAAACAGCTTCACAACAGACAAGTACCCAGACACTACTTTGGAGGAAGCGGGCATCACATTTACATTATAAAGTTCAGTACCTTGAATATCCTTACAGCAAACTTTAGGATTCCATGGAAATTTGCCTTTTGGTATTTACAGTAATCCATTCCCATGTCTGTGGGAGTTTGAAATGTCATCTTCCACAGAAGTACAGAGAAGTGGGTCAAGATACACTGCCATTATTTCACAGATCAAAGTTCCCAGGCAAATAAAACTGACCAGCAGAGCAAGCACACAGAGCACTTCCTCACCTTCCCTACCACTCACAATTCAATTTTTTCCACAACACAGTAAGAAATGCATATGTTAAAGAGAGCCAAGAGTAAAGCGGAATAATTTGAAACTCTTAAGAGGGTACATGAGACAATGGTCACCTGCTGCACAAGGTCAGCAGTGATGTGCTCAACTGCTCAGTTGAGCAATTGCAGAAAACTGGGCCTTGCCCCAAATAAAGTGAGATTTTGTGTGGCCTCACTGGTGGTGACACAGTGCCCGAGTTCACTCAGATATGATTAGCTTATAAACCTTGCAACAGGAAAAGGTAGGGATTGTTGTGGTAGGTCAGGCACTGCAGCAGCAAAAGGACCATGCACTTCCTCAGCAACCAGCCAGGGGGTTTACAGGGACTTGTGCCTAGCTCTCCTACCCGCAAGCTTTTCCAGCTTTGCTGAAATGTTTCCGTCCTTTCCTTTACAAACACATCAGTTCTCATTTTAACTCTGCCTTCAAAATGAATCATCTCTAGAGTACTTGTGATATTTTAAGCCTTCGTACACCCTCAGAGACTGTTATCTCTCTGCTTCTCCATTTAAATAAAGCTTGGCTCAAGTGACGGTCACAGCACACATGATCACAACTGGAGAGCTGCACCTCAGGACTTTCAGTCCTCTACCATGACTATAAATCAAAGGTCTTTCCATGTATTTTCAACACAGTTTGCATCTTCTAGTTAAGGTCTGTTCAGGTTGCATTTTTCCTAAAGACTTTGATTACAAGGTAGGTAAGGACCTTCAACACTAGTTAATGCTTTCAAAAATTAAAGTGTTGTAAGGCAAATTAGGTGCTTTATCACTCGCTTGTATTGAGAGAAAGTGTTTTATGATTTCAGAAAAAACCTTTCCCCTTTTTGCTTCAAAATCACTAGTCACTCACTACTACAGTTCCTCAAAACTACTGAGGAATTTGTTTTAAGCTGCTCCAGAAAAAAGGCACAAATAGTCCTGAAGTCCAAGTCTTACCACCCTACACTGAAGCAGATCAACAGAACCTGCTGCAGTAGGTAATGAGTTGAGCAGCTACAGATACTCCAAAACACATCAGACCATATCTGTGGCAGATTTCCCTTACTGTCACTTTGAGCCCCAATGCTTTTGTGCCTTGAATCCTACAGAGCCTGAGAAGCACACAGAACTCCTATTGCACCAAAACTGTGTTTTACATTTATGGGCAAGAGTTTGAGCAACTACATACAATGAAGCCCTGATTTTGCTGTTACTTTTTCTTGAGGCCACTCCTCTTATCCATAGCAAAGAGATATCAAAAAAGGAATTTTTAATGTTTGCAATTTAATTTCAGATGCATGAAAACCATGATTGAATGCATACTGCCCATGACTTCTGCCCACTGCAGGACATTTACTATTTAATGACTCACTAAGGAGGGTTTCCATAATAAGTCAGCCAGCAAGTACAAAGCCAAGAAACCTGTCACCATTCCTGCTTCCTGCCAATTGCCATTCCCTTCCTTAATGGGCCTGTTGAAAGTGTGTCAAATACTAGGTGGACCTAGTAGTTTGGAGCCAAGTTTCTCCTCCCATTCTCTGGACACTCTGCCATAACTACCTCCAATCCTCAGCAAAAAGAGACAGCAACCAGCACTTTTTGTGTATCTCCTTGGATTCACAGCAACTCAGTAACTAAGGGGCCCAAAGAAACAGGATGGCAATCTGCTCATGTAGACAAACAAAAGCCTGCAGGTTCTCCAAAGTTTGCTCCATACTTGCTAAAGAAAACTCCTCCCAATGTGTTCACAATTTTTAGTGCTTTAGTTTTCAGATAACAGAAAGCCTTCCTGACAGTGAGTGGCAACTCCCAAGCTTTTAACAACTGCCTGGGTAATTGGATCCCCAGTCATAACAATGTAGATATAGCAAAACTTCACTTTGTCTCTCATATTCCAGCAAAATGACCCCCAGTTAAAGTCACCCCTTGAAAAGAGCATGAGGAACAATTGGGTCAGTCATACTCCCAGTCCAAACACACACAGAAACTGACACTCCTTCTCTTTCAAAAACAAATGTAGATGGATTGTTTTTCAAGTCTGTGAAAGAAAAAGATATTTCTATACTTTTCCAGACTGCACATCAAAGCCTTTGCACGTTACACATTTCTTATCCTATAAGTTAACCAACAGGAACAGCTGTACATTTCAAGTGATGAAGCTTCAGAAGCAAAGGCAGCTAATGAAAGAACCTAGCATCAAGAAATCCATAGAAAATCCTAACTCCACATGCATTTCCTAGTAAGGCTACCGAGAAAAGACCTAGGAACAGAAACTGAAAGGAATCTTCTCAGGCAAACCAGGTGGATTCCTGTTAGGCACCCTAGCTCTACGTTCTTTCAATCTTAAGCTTTCCACATTCACTCTGAGTGATGTCCATTTGAGCACTTGTTGTAGGCCTTTGCTTTTCTGCACTTCACAGTTACAGGTATGCAGTCTGCAGCACACGCTCAGACAGTTCATACCCACTGGTTCTTGTGCCAACGCTCATTTAGATTAAACATCTGGGTTTTCCTCCTCGTTTTTAACTTTCCAACAGTTTCTTGGAATGCAACTACATGTAATGCAGTATTTCAATGAATACTTCAAAGGCCATTATCAATAATTTATAGGTCATTGAGAGCAGCCCTGTGGAGTGACAGTTGACGAAAAACTCAACATGAGAAGCAATGTGTACTTTGCACATTGTAGCCCAAAAAGCCAACCATATCCTGGGCTGCATCATAAGGAAGGTGGCCAGCAGGTCAAAAGATGTGATTCACCCTCACTGGTCCTCTTGTGTGTCTGTCCTCTGCAGCTTCCACCTGGCAAACAGAACCTGTGAAACAACTACCTCAAAAGCAACCCACCAAAAAAAGGCTTGCTTTTTTGGTCAGCTCAGTTCCCCATTTCAGCTTACCACAACTGCCTCTGCTTACCAGTTGTGAAGAGGCAGGAGAGGAAAAGGGAAGAATGTTCCCGTACCTACAGAGGTGAATACAGCCTCCAAATCTACTTTGTTAGCCTACCTAGGGAAGCTCTTCTACATTCTCCTTTAATACAGACTGCCCAGGGACTATCTTATCCAGTTCTGGAAGAGAGAATTCAAATCCCTTTCTCTGAAAAGTGGATCAGAATTTACATGCATTGATAAACATATTATCACACAATAGGATTACATACATTGTCTTTCTTGCCCTCAAATCACACTACTTTAGTGACTTAGCCTTGATCACATATGGTCTCATTTCTCTTCCAGACATTTCCTCGTGTCAATTCCCAAGCTTATACTCTTGTTATTCATTTCTATTGCACAACTTCATAAGGTACCTCATTTTTATCAATCCAGTATTCCTAATTGTCCAGCTCTTGCACAACTTTCCAGTTTTCCTTTGAAATACTGATTCCTCGAGTTTGCTTATCGTAGTTCAATTTTATGGTGTAAACAATACCAGCACCACTTTCAATCTCGAGAAACACTTCTTGCAAGTACCTTTCAAACCAATAGTTCCTCTTTGGACTCAAATCTGTTTCTGCTTCTTCTCCTTCATACTACTCTTTACCCAAGTACGAGCTCTTGCACTAATTCTCCTATATCTCTACCTTAAGAATAAGCATGACCCGATATCAAGTTCCCAGCAGATTAGAGCTACTCCATTTCTTTCACAGAGAAAAGAATTCAATCACTTATTCTTACAAAAGATGCAGGTCAGTCAGGCATGATCTATCTTTAGCAAATGCACATAGGACCCAGTCTACTTAGTTTCATGTTGTTAATTAATTCTTTCCTTCAAAAATTCTCTAGAGTGTTGCATACTACTGATGTCAAACTCATTAAGCTATAGCTGTGCCACTCCTCGCCTCCAGCTCTTTTAGAAAACGTTCTCCATAGTTCAGTAAAAAAATCTGCTAAGTCAGAGGTAGGATACATTTAAAATGAGATTTCTGTTTAGCTTTCCCTTAAGAAGCCTGGCTGGTTGTGGTTCTACTGACTGTCATTCTATTCCTGCAGTTATTCTCCCCGTGACTCAGCTACCCTATCCCCTTCCCAAACTGCCTTCCTCTCCAGCTTCTCCAGGTCATTTATTGAGATAAAGAAAACTTCAGTTCAGAGGTATTCCAACCTAATTTCTGACAACACATCAAAATGTACTTCTATAAACAATTTACTACCGACAAAATAAAATTCACTGCTACTAATTTATAGTTCGGGGGGTTGTTTGGGTTTTTTGCTCTTTTGTTTTCCTTGCATCAACACCACTTAATATGCAAGAAAATTAATACACACTCCAGAAGAAAAGAAGAAACAAAAGCCTAGGTCTTTTCCAAGAGGCCAACAAGGAAAGGGCAAAAATATGCTCTTCCTCCTACAGATACCCAACTAAGGCTCACCTTGTAACACTGTTTGACAAGAAAGTGCCTGATAAATATCACAACCCTCACAAACCAGACGATCTAATTACTTCACAGGAACTGATCCTGTGAACATCCATATGTGAACAGCACCCAGACACCCTGAGGAGAAAGGATGCATTCGAAAAAACTGTGCACATCTTTCAGAAACTGAGTTATTGCACATTAGCCTCTGAGGAATTGTTCTCGAAGTTTTTGTTGAAGCAATAATTTAATTCTCAGCTACCTTGTATGGAATGTGTTTACATCAGATCAATCCCTGTATAACGATAACCATCACATTCTTTATGTCTTGGCAATTTTTACAAATGTCAAGAACTCGCTATGGAAAAAGACTCACTGGAAATCCAACATTATGTCTATTTGCTTTTGTCATAGCAAAGCAACCGTGTGGGCAGCCAGGCTGAGCAACCACATCTCCTGCTTCAAGGGTTAAAAAAAAATTAAAACAATTACAACATAAACCAGCTATAAAATACATGACATGAAATCCTTCTACCTTACAGGCCACATGAAGCAGTCAAGCATTTATGAAAGTGGGGAAGAGTCAGGCAAAGAAAACTTAAATCTAGGGTGGGCTTGTTACCCTAGGGCTGTTTGATACAAGATATACCTGAGCACTCAACGATGGGCCAGCAGGAATAGAGGAAGGTAGATTAAAACACCATTTGGGGTTTTTTCCTCAGGATTCTCTGTCTGAACGCATTAAGCACGCACGACTGGAAACAGATACGGTGCCACGGGGTGCGCCGTGGCCCCTCATTCCCGGGAGCTCACCCCGCCGGCCCTCGCTCCGCCTCGCTCCCGGCGGGAGCGCCGAGGCGGGGCGGGAATGGAGGCAGCTCCATGACCACCAACTGCCCGGGGCGAGCCGAGTCACGGCCCAGACGCATCCCCCGGCCGGGGGAGGCCGCGGCCGAGCGGGGCCTCGCCGGCTCCCAGCCCGTCCTTCACCCTGACCAGAGCGAAGCCCCCCGGCCCCGCGGGACGCGCCCCTCCGGCGGCGGCTACCGCAGCCGGGCAGGCGCCACTCGGCGCGGGGGAGGGGACCAGGAGAGGGCCGGGAGGAAGCAAGAGCGGGGCGGGGCGGAGCGGAGAGGCGGGAGTCGAGGGACACCGGCGCCCCCTCACCTGGCAGCCCTTCTTGTGGTGGAAGCCCACCACCACGATGTGCAGCACCGGGCCCCGCTTCTCCATGGAGCAGCCCGGCGATGGCCGTGCCGGAGGATGCCGCCGAGCCCGGGCTCTCGCTCCGCCCCCCGGGGTCCGGCGGGGACGCAGCCCCGGCCGCCTGCGCTTCCGCACCGCCCGGCCCGGGAGGGCGGGCACGGCCCTCAGCGCCGCCCTCCGCCCGCCCTTCCCGGTGCGGGTCGCGGAACTCGGGATTAGTTGGGGTGGGAAGGCGCTCCGCGGTCGGCGAGTCCAGGTCGTACAGATTTAGTGGCAGCCCAGAAAGAACGCTAGGAGTTGTCTCAGTACAGTTTAGTGAGGTTAATTGCTGAAGGTTAAAACTGAGGAAAGAATCAAGGTAAGGCTTCTTCCCTCGAGGGGCTAAACCTCTGAGAAAAGGAGGGGACACCTCATCGCTCTCTCCAAGCACCTGAAAGGAGGCTGTGGCCAGGTGAGGGCCGGGCCGGTCTCTTCTACCGGGCCTGCAGTGAGAGGGCAAGAGGGAATGGCCTTAGGATGAGACAGGGGAGATTTGGATTACATATTAGAAAAAAAAAAATCAGCATTAGTGTGGTCAGGCATTGAAACGGGCTGCCCAGGAAGATGGTGGAGTCACCATCCCTGGTGTGTTTACGAGGCCTCTGGCTCTGGATGATGTGAGTTAGGTGTTACAGTGGCAGTGCTGGGTGGACACATGGACTGGATGATCCTAAATGTCTCTTTCAACCTTGATGATGATCCTGTGATTCTATAGACGTGTCTTAGCATACCCTAGAAAGAAGGCAGTTCAAATACTTGTCCAAGACCACAGGCAAATTTAGTGTGAGAGAAAAAAAATATTTTAAAAACTGTATCTTACTGCACTCACACCATGCTCCCTCTTTAACACCTTTGTTGTGACTCAATTCTGTCTGCTTGAATCAACAGCAATGGTAGAGGCTGTGCTCTTTAATAATTAAGATTCTCTGTGGAAATTGGAGGAAGATAATATTTTTGAAAGAACTATAAAAGAGTAGTGCTTAAAGAAAATCTAGTCATTAACACAGTTCCCAGGGGCTCAAATTATACCAATACAGCATGTAATCACATATTGTTTTTCAACTTCAACAGAAGTGTTGTTATAGAAAACATATACTGCAGGGAATACAAGATAAGCTACAAGGAGCAATCCTTCTGGCAAAGGAATGGTTTCTTATTTGTATTAGACTGTAAGTGACAGTATAGTTTACTATCATTTAAAAACAGAAAATTGCATGCAATATTGTCCATTATCTCCTGCAGTAATGAGATATCCCCCAAAAGATTCATGTGAGTGTTTATGGTTCATTCTCATTTCATTCAGGAAAGTGCAGTCTGGCATCACTCTTACTGATATGGATTATGCATTATAGAGGCGTCTCAGTGATACTACTGGATAATGGTGCCTTATGGCTTCTCTGAATAGATTATTAGATGGGGTTTTTTCTGCTTGAAATTCTCTTTCCTGCTAAAGCAATAAAAATGTTGAACTGACAGCATCAGTCTAGTCTAGAAAAACTAACTAGTTGACGTAATCTATGTTGTTTTCACAGTTCACACTGTGTGCATTTATGAGAAAGAAAGGCAAGTGAGAGCTGCTATGAAACAGCTCTCAGAAAAGTCTCAGAATTTTCCTAAGGGAATTTTCTTTCTCCATGCACAGCTAACAAATAGCAATGAAAACTCAGCCCTACAGTTCTTCTATTACTCAGAGACTTTGCTTAAGAGCCACCAGCCATCATTACCATAGTAATAGTAATTTGTTAGTCATCCTTCCAGTCATAGCAATAAGGCAGAGTTCTCAGCTTATGTGCAGTGAGACTTCTAGAGATGGATAACCTTTCCCTGGGCAGTACAATAGTTTATGTCTGGAAGTAACACCAGAGCTAAGCAGTGCCCATGGCAACTGATAGCTCCCCTCTATTTGTTAGGTATAGCCCAGCTTCCTAAAGAACAAAGCTCTGAATTTGTGTAGACAAGCACGTGAATAAAAAAAAAATGTCCTTTGCTTTCTGTTGAAGAAAAGCATAGATGAAATCCTGGCATGGATCTGAGGTTTGTAACTAATTTCTTCTGGATGGCAAACTCACTTCATGTTGGCAGTATATTTTCTTTGAAGGTCTTATCCAAAATGAATGCAGTAATTCCCCTAAAAAGTTAAAATAATCTCTTTTTTTTGGCCATCAACAAGACCAAATGTAATTTGAATTGTACATTTAGTTGCATTAGGGTAGGGCACCATGATGTAGGAAGCAGTGTTCCAAACAGGCTTCCTCATGGAAAATACTGATTTGATCCTTTGAGAATGATGAGATTGATAGGATTCTCAAGTGTGCAAGCAAAAGAGGGGACCTTGGATTGCTAGGGAAGTTTGTAGACACAAATGCAATGTGTCTTCTCCTGCAGCTTTAAAGAGGCTTAGATTTGGATGGCAGAAACACTGCTCTCAAATCCTGACTGTTCTTCCCACACAGTCTCTTGTCCTGACCACTGTTGACATTTTCACTGCCCCGGGGTCCCCGTTCACTTTGGCTGGAAGGGCTTGCAGACCTCTAACTTGCTTCTTCAGGTCGGATGAGACATGTTTGAAGAAGATAACTGGTCAGAATTGTTTCCTTAGAAAATACTGATTGTGAGTAGTAAAGCAGAGATCTGTCCCAGTGGGTTGTGACGGGAGCAGAGACAAGCTTGAGACCCCAGGTGCAGCTGTTAATTATTTGTGAAGTAGACACTGCTCTTTGGGGCCTCTGATCCAAATGCTCCCCCTCCAAATACTAGCCATGAAAGGTGATCATTTTGTTTGTAATTCTGTGCTATTTCCCTCAGAACCCCATTTCTACCCTGGTGTCCTTTGTGGAAGCTCTGGAGGTTGGCAACAGCAAGCACAAAAATCCTTATCACAACCTAATGCACACTGCAGGTGTGACATGGACGGTCTGTTATCTTCTTTCCTCCTTTTCAAGACTGACATAGCACTAAGTGCAGGAGACAGCTAAAGCCAGACAACACTGATAGGAACTGATTGAAGGCTTAAACAACAAGAAATAATGAGCATATGGTACATTCCCACAGTGGTTTTCAAGACAGACAACAAATATCTTTGAAGGTGAGCTAGAGAAAATGAAAGCAGACAGATTCCAGAATGATGATCAACCACTACAGTTTGGGTTTGGCTGGCAGCTCAGAAAGTTGCTGGTCCACTCAGTAGGAAGAGTAAAGGTAGTGAAGGCTCAATCTGTCCAGGATACACATGTATCTCATTCTGATCCTTTTCTTACTCCTGGTTATTGCCACAGCCAGAAAAGGAAATAAAATGGTCTTTAGTCTGATCCTGCGTGACAGATTTTTGGCGCCTGTTATTAGTTTCATCTTCTTCCTGCATCTCATTTGCCCTTGGTCCCTGCACTGGCAGAAGCGTAGGGGCAAAGGTATCAGTGAAAGGGAGGTTCCTCTGTTCAGTGTTTTGTGCTGTTCTCTTGTTACACCTTGGCCATTCAGGGGTTACTCTTTTTGTGGCTGGTACCTGAAAACATGCATTTCAGTTCTTTTGTGCTTCATTTCACTGGGGTCTCTTTGCTAACAAGTATGCAGAAGCAGCCAAGGTAAGCACTTCCAGGTGCAGGGATCTTTGCAGTACAGAGCAGGCAGATGAACCCAGATCAGCAGAAGCTGAGGCTGTTACTGTAGCTCAAACCTTCTTGAACGTTCAGTCATTCCATTCAAACACAGTCATTCTAAGCTCTGTAGTGAGGAACTGCTGAAGAAGAGGAATGAGATAAACCCATGGTTGAGCATGTTTTGGCCCAACCAAATGCCAACACTGTTTCTTAGACGGCCTATACAAAATCCCCATAAAAGTTGCCAGTCAACATCACTGGTGGCAATGTGTGTTGGTAATGCCTTTTTCTGCACAGCTTGCTGAGTAACCTGAAGAAGTGATACTGCCAGCATGTGCCATGTGGCAGAGCAGAGGACAGAGAGGTGCACTCTCACAAGACATAGCACAGCTCCTGCCAGGTCTTTCAGGCCAGTTTCAACTATAGTAGAGCTGCTTGTGCTCAGGAACAGCCTTTGTGCATATTTGTGTCTTTGTGCACTCCCTTGATTGCCACATGGATGTTGTTTTCATTTATGAGGACAGACCTGGATGCCCTTCCCTGAGGGCATGCTCCAGTGCCTCCTATAAACATGTCCTGAGTCTCCTGTCTTGAGTGTAGACTCCACCTGTGCCTTGTGTTTACTGAAATAGATTGGGAAGGAGTCAGGCTTTATCCATCTCAAGAGTTGACCTAGACAATTTTGATGGAATTTTTTCACTTGTTCCTGCTTGTGTCTGAAGTAAATAGAAATTAGGTTGAATTTGCCACCAATACAGCCACCTACACAAATTAATCCGTTAATCCTAAATTGGTCACTGCTGCTTTTAGAGCCATTAGTTAATGAAAATGCACTGCAGGCTGTTTCCAGTAAGACAAATACAATGTTGAGGAATGGAAATTGTAATGGACCCCATTTTTCGCTCTCAAACTATGGAAGAAGGGCAGTTTTCCCATGGGGCCACTCTGTTCTGGAAAGTGCCTGGATGGAGCAGCTGCCCAAGTGCAGCAGCCCTCCTGCCTGTGTGTGTTCCAAACAGCCTCTTCCCAGCTTGCTGGTTCCTGGTCTGTTAGTCATTTAGCTGTGTCATTCCAGTGCTCTGCTTTCACTACTTGTCTAGATATGGAAGGTGATACTGGCTTTTGAAGTGTCCACTGGTGTCATGGGAGAAGGCCATTATGTCCCTTCTTCCTCTTTGTAATGGGACAGATTCAATGATGAACATTTCCTCTGTCTGTGGCTCACTAATATTGCATCTCTGCTGTGACAGATCTGGTCTCTTTCTGCAGGCCTTGAGGACAATTAATGGACAAAATCCATAATTTCAGTGTTTACTTATGTTTACTCCTTTTACTTACACTGGAAAATCCCTAGTTCTGTCAACATTACTTTTGTCCTCTCCTCAGGTGCAATCAGGGTTCAATACAGCTGGGCCACCTGCAACGGGTTAGACTTTTTCCATACACTCAGCTGATGGATGCCAGGTTATTTTTCTGCATTTTGTAAACTTTTTGGGTGACCCAGGTGAAAGACTCTGGTGACAGTTACCCCACCTGGAGTACTGGATCCAATTCTGCAGTCCCCAGCACAGGAAAGACACAGACATGTTGGAGTGAGTTCAGAGGAGAGCCACCAAGATGATTAGAGGGATGGGGCACCTCTACTATGAAAGACTGAAAGAACTGGGGCTACTCAGCCTGGAGAAGGCTTTGGGGTGCCCTAATTGTGGCCTTCCAGTACCTGAAGGGAGCCTACAAGTTCCTGTAGTGACAGGACAAGGGACAAGGAATTCAAACTGAAAGAGAGCAGGTTTAGATTAGTTATTAGGAAAATATTCTTTACTGTGAAGATGATGAGGCACTGGAACAGGTTGCCCAGAGAAGCTGTGGATGTCCCAGTCCTGGGAATGTTCAAAGCTGGATGGGGCTTTGAGTAACCTGGCCAGGTGAAAGGTGTCCCTGCCCGTGCCAGGAGGGTGGAACTAGATGATCTTTAAGGTTCCTGTCAACCCAATCCATTCTGTGGTTCTGGGTTGTCCTGCTGACATATTAATGCTTTGCAAAAATCCGTGTTTAGTGAAAAAGCCTTTAGGAAAAAATCCCACGTAAATAAACGTGGGATATTTCCCATGGCGCCTACCTGCCCCTACCGCTTCAGCAGCTCACTGCTACACAGTACAGTTTTCCGAATGGCACCTGAGCACGTAGAAAATACAAAGGTAAAGTTTAAAAAAAAAAAAAGAAAACATCTACTTTGGCTGCTTCCGCTGCGCACGGGTCACGTGAGCGCGCCGCCGCCAATCGGAGCGCGCCGTGGCCGCTCGCGAGGCTTCGGTCTCCATGGCAACGCGGGGCCCGCAGCCGTGCGAGCGCCGGCGGAGCGGCCGCCATGGTGAGTAGCGGGAAGGGGCCCGCCCGGCATTCCCGCTTCATCCTGGCATGAAGCCGCTCCGCCTCGGGCGGCCGGCCCGCAGGAGGGGCAGGGATGCGGTTTGTGGTCATGCGGGAGCTGCTCGGGGCAGCTGCGGCCGCCACCTGCCCTCCTGGGCATCCCTGCCATCCCCGCGGAGACTCCCAGGGCTCGGGGTTTTTGCGGGATGCAGTGGTCAGGTGGCTTATCTGCGTATCAGCGTGGCTGACTCGGACAGCATAAGTGGCCTGTGCTTACGTGTTTATTTACTAGTGTGATTTCCTTGCTCTCTGTAACGAATAGAAGCTTTTCAACTAAAAAAAGCCTCCAGCAACAGCAAAGACATTAATTTTGCTTTCTATATTATCTCTCATCTGCAATATGTGGGACTTTGTGGGCGACATCAGTCTCGCAGCCACACTATGAGAGCTGATTTTATTTAGCGCTGGTGCTTCTTTCTCGGCTGCATTTAGTTTCCAGAGTATTGATTGTTCATCCAGGTATCCCAGGATAGCATTGTCACTGGAGCTTCCCTAAGGACAAGGTGATCAGATGGACTGTTTTGTCTGAGTTATTACGCTGCCGTCTCTCCCCAACATCAGCCAAGCTAACAAAGTACATTGGAGTAAATGAAATGGACCTGCCTTTCCATCAGCTCTCCAGGGACTGTGGTGATAAACTCCCACTCCCCTGTTTGCTTCCTTGTCATTCATGTTACCTGCATGAGCTGAGTAGTTCTGATGTGATTGCCCATGCCAGTAATTCTTTGAAATAGAGGCATGCATAAAAGGGTTACTTAGCCAGGTCTAAAATTGCTTCCTTCTTATTTTGCCCTGGGTTGTTTCTGGGTGTCCTGGTTTAGAGCTGTTGAGAAACAAATTCAGATTATCACTCAAGATCTTCTTCATCAAAAACAGCATGGCCAGCAGGTTAAGGGAAGTGATTCCCCCCTCTGTTTTCATGAGATCCCATCTGGACTGCTGCATAGAGTTCTGGTGTTTCCAGCACAGTAAGGACATGGAGGTGTTGGAGCAAGTCCAGAGGAAGGACATGAAGCTGTCAAGAGCACTAGAGCACTTCCCCTGTGAAAACAGACAAGTTGGGGATGTTTAGTCTGGAGAAGAAAAAGTTGTGGAGAGACCTCATAACAGCCTTCCTACTGTTCATCAGGAACTGCAGCAATAGTTCAGGGCACTAATTGAAAGAGAGTATGTTTAGATTAGATGTACAGAAAAAAATCTTTATTGTGAGGGTGGTGAAGCACTGCAACAGGTTGCCCAGGGAAATTATTGATGCCCCATCCCTGGCAGTGTTCAAAGCCAGGTTGGAGGGAGCTCTGAGTCTAGTGGGAGGTGTGCCTGCCTGTGGCAGAGAGTTGGAACTAGATAGTCTTTAAGGTCCCTTCCAACACATTCTATGATTCTGTGAGAAGTCTCAGGAGTTTACATAAAAAGTAACAAACATAGCATACTTTCCTCTGGGTTTTTTGTTAGTACATCTATGGAAGATACATAATTCAGCTACTTTATGAATGTGTAATGTAGTTCCAAGATATATTTATCCAAGAGCTTTGTCTCCTGGACAGTCCTTCTGGTTCTGATCCTCTGTTTGCCTCTGTCTCTCAGATTCTGTATGACTTTTTTGAGGTTACTTAAATCCTTGCTTCCAAGTACTGGAACTTTCTCACCCACTTATGAGAGGTGCATAGGGACTCGATATATGAAAATATGTTTGTCTGTCACCATGCTAGTTAGAACCCTGTGAAAGCAATCACAGAAACTAGTCAGAAGGCAAGTATTCACAGTACTTATGCTCATTTTTCCTTATGTTTGTCTTTGTGCTTGTATCCTCCTCCGCAGGCAGAGCTGGGCATTAATGAGCACCACCAGAACGAAGTGGTCAGCTACATGCGCTTCGCTCGTTTCAAGCGTGGCATGTGTCTCAAAACAGTAGATTCTTGTTTCCAGGACCTCAAGGACAGCAGGTGCTGTGTGGGGTGGTGCTGAGCAAGAATAAAGCAAAATATGCTAGTAGCAGTGGCAGGTTTGAATACTTTATGGGGCAACTTTTCTCCATTTAGGTTTGTATGTTCTTGTATTTTCCAGAAGTTACAAGTCAAATGCTTTTAAACCCAAGTTTGTCAAATCCTTAGGAATTAACAGAGATATTGACAGCATGACATTGCTGCATGTCTTGCTTCTGATATGTAAATTCGATGCAAGGCTGTAGCTGAATTAATATTTGAGATTTTAATGACTTAAAAGAGAAAATTCAAATACAGTAACCAATTAGTAATGCTGTGGTCATCTAATAATGACTGACAGTGGATGTTTTTAGAAAACATTGCATTATATGAGTGGCGCCTGTGTAGTGAGATCTCATAACAAGGCAGAATTGTTACCTTTATCATACCTGCCTCATCTGGACCTCTCTGTTTAGACTTGTTGATGAGACCTTCACAGTTGACGAGGTGACAGACATGCTGGATGGACTGCAGAGCATTGTACACAGCGAAGTGGAGTCAGAGCTCATAAACACAACTTACACCAACGTTTTACTTCTGCGGCAGCTCTTCTCACAGGCTGAGAAATGGTACCTGAAGTTACAGACAGACGTCTCTGACTTGGAGAATCGGTAACAGCTGTTGGACTATACTTGCAACAATAAGGACACTTCAAAGTGTTGACTATTTGCATTCTTTTCCTAACCACAGAAACCTATTCTTTTACTAATGTATCAATGATAGGTTAGCTTAAATGTTTCCATCTGTAAAATAGCAAGATAGAAAATAATTTCAAAATTGTGAGCAAGATGTTTTATTAGTAATATTCTTACTTGAATTAATCATTTAAGAGCAGGTCACTGGACTCAATTAAAAAGCTTTTGTTATCTGGTTAGATTATATTTTAATTAAGGATGCTAAATCTATTGTAATGCATGTATCATGCCATTACATGACATGATCTGTTGCATTTATGATATTTGTGTAGGACTTCTAACAAGAAATTTAAATGCAAGAAAAAGCATAGCACCAGCTTGGTAAAATGTGTTTCATAATGTAGCTCTTAGTAAAGAAATGCCTCCTTATATTTTTCTTTGGTAAATAAATGCCTCTTTATTTTTTTCAAGAGAATTATTGGACCAGGTTGCTGAGTTTGAAAAGTCAGAATATACATCTTCAAACAAAAAGGTAGAATTTTATTTTAATCAAACCATAATTAAATGTCCTGCGGAGTCATGACAGATGATTAAGATGCTTAGTATTGACTCTTTTTGCTTATGAGAAAACCAAAACCCCACCTTTTTTTTTACAAAACAGTCTTTGAAACTCTCCAAAAAGTCACATTTTGCATTTTGGCACCAAGGCTCTCTCTGAAGTGCCTTGGCTGTTTCCAGAGTGTCTGTTCTGCCCTTCTGGGGTGTGCCTCACACACCTCATCCCATGGTCAGCCAGACCAGGAATATGTGGCAGTGTCTGCTTCTGGGTTCCCTTCCCCTGGCACCAGGGCTGAGACTGGGACATTCGCTTGTCCCAACATGGATCCAAGAGCTGAGAAGATTGCACAGTACAGATATCACTCTAGTTTGTCTTGCATGAATATAGTTGCAAACCTTATTTGATTTGTAGCATAAAGGTGTATTTATATATGTTATATTGTATTTTTATATATATATATATATATATATATATGTTATTTTTAATACCTTAAATGAGAAATTTATTTGGAGCTTTGTAAATACTTTTTACTCTTACAATCACTCAAATATTATGTTCTTCTTACTACTTTTTTCTTTTGGTTGCTGCAGGATTGTCAATCTTCTCTAGAACCACATTTGCAATACTTTTCTGTCTCTATGCGGTATTTTTGTTTAACTTAAGCTCAAAGTGAAGTCCATAACTTAGGAGCCAAGGAAGCAGTAAAAAAGAACTTGAAATAAAAGGTTGTTCATTTGCTTTGCAAAAGAAAGCTGAATTGACTATCAGTAGTTATTTTGCAGGCTAAAGGAGTACTTTTCTTCCCCCGAGAAATATGTATAATTACATTTTTTCACCTTTATTATTTCTTTAGTCCACTGCAGATCCCATTAAACCAAAACTTGCTCCATTAAATGAAGGTGGATCAGAGCTGCTAAACAAGGTAAGAACTTGACTGTTCAGGCAGTTTTGGTCAATGGTCATTCTGCTTATGCAAATGAACTGAATAACTGTACAGTAATATTTGTATAATGTGTCTGTCATTATACAGACATCACAGTAATATATGCGAGAATGTAAAGTAAAATACTAGTAAATTAATAAACATTGTAAAGCATCAGAAATTTGTTGTGCACTTATGATCTCTAACATGTATCGCAGTATCAACCCTTCTTTTGCAAAGACATTTTGGTCTTTGTAGGAATTTATTTTTCCATTTAATGGAGTAAAATAGTAAATTAGTTCCATACAGCTAGCTGGTGCTTCAACAAAGAAGTAAATTAAAATATGCAGCTGGCTGAAATTACCAGGTTATTGAACATTTTCTGTATCACTTGAAGTCAGTCTTATTACATCCATTTTTATTTGTTTTGTAAGTTGGTTAAATTCCTCCTGAAGAAACAGGCAGTTAAAGAATTTGGAATTTACTGGTTTTGAAAACATTTGATTTCTCATTTGCTAAACACTTCTAGAATTACAAAACACTTTCTAGTACTTAATATGATCAATAGTTTTTATTAGATATTGTACTCATTTCGTTCACCTGCACTTTTCAAAAATGTCACACTTCTTACAATACCCTTTTAAGTTTTTGATAATCAAGATAATTAGCAAGGAGTTCTATTTTCTGTTTTCTGTCCTGCATTCCCAATGTTGAGTACAATGTCTGTCTCAAATTGTTGTTATTCACTACAATAATTAAAGCATTCAATAATTCCGACTTTTGTTTATAGGTTAATGTAGTTCTCTTTCAAAAATAATTTCAAAATCGTAACAGTTTTTTTTTTAATATGTACAACTGTTGTCTTTTTGTTTCCCCAAATCATTCAAAATTAATGTGGTGATTTTACTCCGGCTGATAGCCGATAAAACATGGGTATTTCCTGTGACACAGAATAGGATATGCAGTAACTTGATATTTGTCTCTTTTGAAAAGGAACTGCAGATACATTCTTACTTGCCTGTTGACTGAAAATATGAATTATGAGCAACAATGAGATTTGCATCCCTGAACATGCAATTTTTAATCACAAATCTTGTTACTAACAAGATACTGATCTTAATAATCTCAATGCAGTAAAGCATGTGTTTAGTTGAAGAGCCCTGTATGTTACAGTAGAACTGGAGATGTAATTGCTTTCTTACTGAGGCAAAAAAACACAGTAAATAAATTAATTATTAATTTCTTATGAGGGCCATTTTTATAAGTATTTAGGATCTCTTTTCCTTTCCTAAGTTATGAAGTGTATTTTCTTTCCTGAAATATTTGCAAAATCCAGAATGGCACCAGGGTGTGTTCACAAATATTTTCTTGTTCTTTAACCCAAAGACAGTTGCTCATCTCCAAGAAGAAAATGAAAAATTGAAGGCCAGGCTCAGGACCATAGAAACACAGGTAAGTTGCCTGTAATCTTGGATGCCTAATGTTGGTTATATATTTTAAAATATCTAAATAAGAATTGCATGGTTATTATTCTTATGTTTTCAGTTAAGATACATTTCTGATGATTAAAATTTTCAATGTATTGCAGGCTACTGCTGCCCTAGATGAGAAGTCCAAGCTGGAGAAGTCACTGAGGGATTTACAGATGATCCAAGGAGATCAGAAGGTAAATATAATTGTATCCCTCTGCTCCCATTTAACACAACTGTTGCCAGCACATCATGTTGGCATGTATGGTGTGTTCCTTTTCTAGCAAATGCAAGAGTTTTGAGTTAGTGTTGTCCCTGCTGACATTGTTCTGTTCCTGCTAGTCTGTCAGTCAGCAGGTAATCCATAACATTAGTTGATGTTATGACGTATTCAGGAGCTCTCAGGAAGTAGTATTCCAGAATTTATGTTTCCAGGGCTGATATTTGTATTAACAGACACAAATCTATGTCTGTTTGTTTCTCCATGTTTAAGAGCGATACCTAACCTGGTTTTTAGAGCAACACTAAAACACTAATTCTTTTGCACATTTGTCAGTTGATGTTGACATGAACAAGCCAGACTTGCTGCTTCTTTGATGTTTTTGTAGTTTTCCCTATATCAGCATACATAAAAATGTTTCTCTGTTTATTTTTATTACTTGAGGTTCTTAATCTGTTTTGTAAATGAGGACTTCAGCATGGTGAGTTGCTGCTGGCAAAAAAATGTAAGAAGCCTCAATTCATGTTGACACAAATAAATCTCTTCAGGTCACCTGAGTATTTTTCTAAGTTTCTGCCTTTATTTGTCAATAATTAGAATTTTTCAAGTTTCTTCATATGTAATTATGTCTTAAATTTAAAATGTTTCAGTTCAGGTTTTCAACAAAATTAGAACACTTTAATCCCATTATTTTGAGTATTTGACTTTAAAATTCCTGCAATATTTGCAGATTAGGAAGTAAGGTTCAAGATAATAAAACATTTCTATTTTAATTTTCATATTTTAATCCTGGTTTCTTTTTATTTTGCTTTCTACCTGGTTAATGGTATGTACTTGGTTTTCTTAATATGTTAAAAGTTTACATTGTAGCTTTCAAAATTGTATTCAATAATATTTTTAATAGGAAACTTGATTAATCAGTCATGGCAAATATTTTCTTTCTCTGTTTTGTTAAACTTTAAATTATTAAAGGTTTAATATATTAAAGAGGTGTATTAAATCCTGGATAATACTGTTCGTAGTATTAACAGATTGGAACCAAATCTCATCCTGCTTTTCTGGTTAAATATGAATTGGCCTCAGCATCAGGGCTGCTGAGTATCTTCTGCTTTCATATACTAATTTGCCCTCTGTAATCTGTCACTTTTTCTCAGTTGCTCATAAAGCAGTAGATTTCAAACTCTTTGAACAAATAAATGACTGCCAAACCACAACTGGTTCTTAAGGATCAACTCAGCAGATTGATTTTTTAGAAAATTAATAGTTAACAGATGGCTCCACATAGAAAGTGAGAGTCACAGTAACTGGGAATAACTTCCAGCAGTAACTGGGAGTAACTGCTCTGTTGGATCAGTTTAATTTAAGGATATAGAATTTTTGCATAATTGACTTATGTCATGGTTAGAAAATAACAATTAAAATGTACTAAATGGATGTAGTGCTTTTCAACACTGCAGCCTTGGACTCTGTCTCAGAATTCAAAATAAGCTTTTCTTCTGGACAGATACTACTATCAAGTGGTTTCCTATTCTCAGGTCTTAATGTTCCAGATAGAAAAAGGAACATGGATTTCTTAGGTTTTAGATTTTATTGTTTTAGGGTGCTTCTGGTTCAGCCTCATTACACTTTTGAGTTTGAAATTGGGCTTTAAAACCTGAGAATGTTTTGTGTTTAGTTTTATTTAAAAGAAAATCCTTAGAAAAGTTACACAGTTATTATGTTTTATGCCTCAGAGGTGATGTTCAGAAAAGTTTGAGTTGATTCTTCTCGTAAGGAAATGGGAAAGTTGCTTCACAACTTGGAACCTCTTTATGTGAGACACCTGAGAATGGTGCAATGTTCAAACCTGGCTGAGAGTGTGAGCCTTAACACTTTCAGCCTTTCCTACCCATCCTACACTAACAGCTTTGGAAATGTTTCAAAAACACATTGTAACGTAGACATTCAGATCTTAAATGGTAATTTATTGTTTCTGTTTGGTAAATAACTTCTTGTAATGCGATTCATCCTCTGGCTCTAACTAATTCCTAAAGAAGCAAAGTACAGGAACTTAAAATCTCATCTTGGCTGAGAAGACATTCAAGCCATCTTTAAAAAGCATTTATTAACAAGTTTTTAAGTAATGAATCAGTCCCTGCTCTAACTTCTTTTTTAGTTGAAGCACTTCTCATTTAGGCTTTACAGGAGTAACCTGTACATCATTATGAAAAGTGAAGACGTACCTACTTTGTGTGGAATTTTGCACTTAAAGTTTTAATTATTTCTTCTCTTGAATTTGACATATTTTAAATATTTCTTCTGTTGAAGAATAATGCAAACCAGGATATCACTGAACTGGAGAATAAAGTGGCAGCTTTGAAATCCCAGTTTGAGAAGACTTTGAATGACACTACTACAAACCAAAAATTCTTGGAAGAAGACTTGGTGACAACAAAACATGACTTACTGAAGGTTCAGGATCAGCTCTCCACAGCTGAAAAGGTTAGCATTTTATTGTAACGTGAAGATGCATTCCTTACTCACATTTTAACGGATTAGTAATTTAACAAGCACAAGCTACAGGATGCAGAGTTTACCAGGCCACACTATTGCCCTTGTATTTTTGATATTTCAGTGGAAAAGCACATTAAACATAAAATAGCAAACCCACAACTAACTGCATGGTTATAACTAGATGAATATTAAAAATTTGACTATTTGTCTCAATAGAAAATTTTAAATAAAAAGCATATTCCCAGTCTTCTGAAGATTTTTAGCTTGATTTTGTTAGAAAATGAAACTAGGGTATCTGTGGCTGCCCCAGTAATCTCATTTGAATCTACCAGCTGACTTTATCTAAATCTGAGTAAGTTATGGAAAACTAGTATTGTCAGACTAGAGGAGGGAAAGCAAGTTGGTTTTTTTTTTTAATATTTTTCTCTAGTCTTCATAATATGCAAATAATATGTGGATGTTATTATGTAGGAACTGGAGAAGAAATTTCAGCAAACAGCTGCCTATCGCAACATGAAAGAGATTCTCACCAAGAAGAATGAACAGATAAAGGATCTGCGTAGAAGACTTTCCAAGTAAGTGGTGCTGCCCTGTCTGTCCCAAAAAGATCCTTGTTCTGGATCCATGTTCTGCTCCCATTTTGTCTCTAAAACAGTCTATACATTTTTCCTTGAAAAGAACTTCTAATTGGCTATGCCCTGATTTTCCACAAACCAGTCCTTTGAATGGATATTTGGTGTGGTTAGGGCTGGTGTGTGCAACAGCAGCTGCCATGTAGCAAGTAATGAGAGAATTTAGTATGGAGAGCATACAGGATATTCATGGCTGTAGTAGATAAGGCCTCAGGTGCTACACACAGATACAGATGGGAGATGTTCCAGGTGCTTTGGCAATTCTTTGGGTTTGTGGGTAGGTCATTCCCTCATTCTACTATTTGGTAAACTGGCCAGTTTTAAAAGGAGAAAATAGTCTAAAAAGTAAATGCATTTGTCTGTGGCTTAAGTCGTACAGTAAATCTTGACAGAAATGTGTCACTCTTGGATGTAATTTATTGCTTTAGTTTCTTTAGAGACAAAATGTCTTTGAGGTATTTTCTGGTCTGTTTTAACAATTTTTCTGTTTATTCTTTTTTAATCCTCAGATATGAGTCAGAGGACTGAAATACCAAAAAGCATCTGATCTATCAGAAGTTGTCATGGAAAGATGTAGGCTGGTATTATTTTTCAATAATTTTTGTTTTGCATGGTGTATTCTTTGCTTCTAGTGTTTAAAATAACTCTTTATTAATATTAATTTCACACTGAAACTGTTACCTTACTTCCTTGTAAACCTACAATTTACAGGTATTAGTTTCTGCAGTCATGTTTTTAATGGTTAACAACTGACATTTCTTAAGAAATAGCAAACCGGACCTTGTTGAAGAACTGAGGACATTCCTTACAAAAAAAGGAGTTTATTTTTGTTAAAAAAAGAGGGGAAAAAAGACCAAAAATATATGCATTAGAGTTTTTTGATGTCTTCAAGGTGGGAACTCCAGTTGTTACTTTTATGTAGTTAATGTAGTTATGAAGAAGCATTATATGTAAAAATTGCATCAGTGAAAGAGAGTAGGCGGAATAAAAAAGAAACGCTGATTCTGTAATGTTACTTCACACTGGACATGTCATAGCTCAGCAAAGTGTGGTCAGTAGCATTTTACTTGAGGGTGTTCATTAGATAATGAGATAAATATGCTTCATAGCCAGAGTGCTGGACCCTTTCAAATAAAGTTGTGCTTTTTCACTTTAATTGATTTAAAGCAAATTTGAACATCAAAAGACAGATTCTGATTTTGCCAGTATTCTAAATATTGAGATTATAATCTAAATATGCCTAGGAAAGTTAGTGGAGCAACATTTTTGGGAGTAAAGTTATTTTCGATGTTTTCATCTCCTTTCTTAATGTAACCTCACCAGAAAACAGCTTACTTCTCTTGAGTCTTATTCTTGTAATTCTCTGCCTTGCATTTGTTTGTCAGTCACCTAATAGTGCATTCTACTTGTTCATCTGTTCCTGTTCATATGTATCTTGTATTTTACTTCAAATAAAATACTATGTTTTCAAATATTTAACCTTTTAGGAGCTGGGGTTTTTTTTAATGGAAATGTTTTGTATAGCTGCTTTTTTAATATCTGTAGGTCTGGGTGGCAGATCAGTAAAGAATCTTGCTAGAAATGAGAACATGTAAATTACTGATTCGTGCTCAAAGCCACATCACATCAAACAGTTGTTAAAGAGAGTACCAGTGACAGGGCTGAGGGTGCTTGTGTTAGAGAAACTGGCATTTAACAATGTTTTTCTCAGGAGCTGCTTGAACTAAAATGGATCTTTTTTCCTCACTATTTCTTTAACAAGCAAAGCTGTTAAAATTGCTTAATTCAAATCTGCCATACACTTGCAGTCTGAGTTCTTCTTTTTTCTCTATGTTTTAAGTTTTCATGTTTTCTGTAAGTTCTCCTGTCTTTTGCCTCCCACTGGTTAAGTGAAGTTGGTTTGAGATAAAGTCCCATGCCTGTGGCGGGATATTATTGCTGTAGCACAACAGTAGAGTGTTATGCGGTGGCATCCTCCTCATGCAGTGATAGTTAAGATAATGAAAGTTATTCTTTTGCCCCTTGTATAGTCACTAAAATATTAAGTTCTTAATAGGCATGTACCAAAGAGCTTTTTGGCCTGTGTTTGCTCAGAAAAACATGAGTACTTGTCTGGATGAATGTTGTGGGTTTTTTCTCTTCATAATAACTCTCACTTTAATGAGATCAATTACTATTGCTAAAATGACAGATAAAGGGTGAAGAAAGCCAGAGATTCTCATGACTCCTGCTGGTCTTCTCTTCTCATCAGTCTTTGACTCCAGAATATTGACTCTGTGATCAGCCTTCATTATCTGCTTAGAAACCATCTCAGCAAGAATGTACACTGTCATCTTCAGTATATGGCTAGGTCTCAGTGAAATAAGTTGGCTGTAGACAAGTATTGTTACACACCTTGTTATCTCCTCAAATGAGTAAGGCAAATCTTGTGAAGAACTGTGCAGTGCAAAATTGAAACTCAGACTTTGATTTCCTGTCTTGCAGATTGCCAGTTCAGTGAGTGTGTGATCACTGAGATGCTCGCTTTTTGTACTGCAGAATGGCTAATTAAAAGTCTTGTGTGGAGTTCTTGATGAAAAATGCATCATCTTTGACAGGTGATGTACCTGTCAAAGAAAACCTGGAGCATTATACAGTTGTGATATTTTTTTCCTGAGATAGGTACAATATTTTGAAGATGGAAATGACATCTGAACCTCTCCTGATGTTTCTAAACTTCACTTCTTTCCCTGAGGTATAAATTCTAATACTCCTTTTAGCAGCCTTTGTTCTTTGTACTGCTCAAATAGACATCATCCGTTTCTTCCACTTCAGTTGCTAATTCCCTAGGTATGCCTGAAGGGAATGTTTAAAAAGAAAATTCCTGTATGACTAGCTAGTCTGCAGAAATCAGATCTCTTTCAGGCTGGTCAGGGCTTGTTTTTTGGTTTTTTTTTGGTTTTTTTTCTTGCAGGCTGAAGAATATGGGAATGAAATCTAGGCATCTCAGCTTTGCTAGTACTGACTCTGACAGCCAACAAACAACCCTATGCTCCAACAGTGACTTCAGTAGTTGTTAACAAATGAGACAGCAGTAGTGCATGTTGCCATCTTAACGAGACCATGTATTAACCAATGATCTTTAACTGTTCATAAAGTACTCATTAACCTGGTTTCCTCTTGTGCCTAATAGCCATTTTAAAAGATGTCCTAAGGTGAATACGAATACCTACATTGACACTTAAGCTGCAAGTGCACCTTTTTGTTTGGTATTGAGACTGATATTTTGAACAGCTGAAATTTGGACTTTTTTTTTTTTGATATTGAGACTGATATCTTGCACAGCTGAAATTTGGACATTTCCCACATACCTTGCTTTTGGGAAACCTAGTCATCTGCCAGGAGTTTAGATTTCAGTCCAGCCAAAACATTTGTAAGATTCCTTAGTTTGATTTCCCTCTTCTGGCATTATCAAGGACAGGTCTTGACTTCTGTGTGACATGAAGTGCTGTGAAACCACAGTGAAATCTTTACTGCCTCAGGAAGCAAATGTGAATCATGTTGGGGTATCAGGTGGCTGAATGGATCAAGCTTAAAAGATTTGATCTGGTCTAGAAGAATGTGCCTTCTAAAACATTTTGAAGTAATTTGAAGGTAAGTTTCTATATGAGCAGGTAAGCATTGTTATTGTAATTGTTACCATAGTTATTTTTGTAACTAACTTTGAGCAGTTACAATATGCCTAGGGAGTTACCCTGTGATTGTTAATTGTTAACACGTCCCAGGGAAAGTGTTGTCCCAGGATTCTTGCCCTGCTCTGGCTGCCAACAGACTTGCCCTGAAGACATCTAGATGTGCCCTCCTTAGCAGGGTCTCCTCTTGGACACATCCTGACACATTAGGCAGCTTCTTTGGAGTCAGCTCTTCTCCAAATAAAGGTGGGTAGGTACCTGTCATTCTGTTTCAAAAGGAAGTTTTGTTTATTAATTATTTTTTAATTATTTTTAGCAACTTGTTGAGTAGTGCCTTGGAGTGTGCAGGGCTGTGGCAGGGCAGCTCACTACTGACAGCTGCTGGTGAACAAGAGAGCTGCCCAGAAACCTCCCCAGACTGCAGACAAGCTTTGGTAGAGAAAGTGGCAACTGGCAGGTGACAAGCAGAAGAAATGATTGAGTAATCAGCTATCTTTTAGTGACATGGCAGTTTCTGACTCTCATTTAATACAGGTCAGTTTTGAAGTCTGAGTGAATTAGGTGCAATTCTACGAATCCAAACTTTATGGAGTGAGTACCCTCAAAAATCACACAGTCAGAAGATGGATAGAACTGTGATGCTAAGGAAAAGCAAAGAAAATATAAAGAGAGACTGTTTTCAGGCATGCTTTTTTTGGGAGCTTGAGGTAAAGTTAAGCAGTTTTAAGGGTGATTGAGAGGCTGGAAATGACTTCAGGGTACAGACCTTAAAGACATCATCTACAGTTCGGAGCTAAGCAGCAAGTAGTAGTGATAAACTGGAAGGAATAATTGTAATCCTAGTAACTGCTTAGAGGAATAACTGTAACCTCCAATTACACATAGAGCAATTGCCCAACAGTTGTCATGGCGTATGAGTTGTCAGAAATCCAGATGGATTCTTTCTTTCTCCTAAGGTAAGGAAATAGGCATCTTAGGCTAGCAACCATCAATAGCAAATCCCAACAGAAAACCCATATGTGGAAGCTGCTACTCCCTTGTCTGCATATCTGTTTCCCTTGACAGCATCAGTAAATACATGTAGAGGCTGCAGACACTCCATGCCTTTGCTTTGATTGTCATCTGACACACCAGCAGATACACACTAGCAGTGTTTGCATTTGGAAGTGAGTTCCTCAAGGAATTGAAGATACTAAACACCAGAGCAGCTGACACTTTGTCCCCTTCCCTCATGTCTGGCTCATCAAGGAAAGCTTGAGGGTTTAAACTCAGAGGGTTTATTTTTAAATCTCAGAGGTATAGTGATACATGTTAGAGGTAGCATAATAAAGGACCAGGCTACCTGATAGAACTTCTTTCCTTTTTTCCATGACTTTTGCCAATCAAACTATTAAGCTTCTCTAACACCCTGAAATCATGGTCCCCAGCCTGTTGTTAGGACCCCAGATTCCCTTTTTGTCTGCATTTTAGGTAGCTGGGAGAGGCATTTGGTTTTTGTATTGGCATCAAGAGACACAAGACCAGGGTTTTTCGTTGATACCTTTGCCTAAGTACTTGAGGTTTTGCTTCAGTGAGAAATGGGATTCTTTGCTTTGTTTATCAGCTTCTGACTTGGTTTACATAGGGCAGTTCTCCTGGGCAGTCCCATCAGTTCCTGGTCTGCTGTGCAGGTTAATCCCTTCCCTTCTCAACCACTCTGCCACACCCCACATCTCAATTTTTTTAGGTACTGGGAGAAAAAATTATCCCTAATCCTTCTTTAATATGTGCAGTGACACGATCAAAATTTCTTGCATATGTCTATTAGAGGCTTGTCCCTAAAGATAAAGCCCAAGCCCTTCCCCTAATCCAAATGAAAGCAGTTCAAAGGAGATAAAATCATGAACAACATCAGAAATAGCATATTGATAATCTGAGGTGTGTGTAGAAAGTCCCACAGCAAGAATTCCTACGTGATGTCTGTTTAAATACATTTAAATATATTTAAAGTGTGTGTCCCAAGGAGCCAGTAGATGACAGGCACTTTGCTGGGTGCCTATGTGCATGACCACCTTTTGAAAAAACTCACAGTAGTCTGTGATCTGAGCTACTGATGAGACTGACATTTGTGAAAGAGGCAAGGATTCATCTCATTCCACCTGAACTTCCTGATCTGGCCTGACCTGAGATGAGGATGTCACACCTCTCTGCCTGCACAATCTCCTCCAGTCCATTAGTAAACTAGTTTGAAATGTAATGGGAAGGAGGTACAGAGCCAAGGAAATCTTTAACTTGATGATGCTCATCAGTAGGAGTAATCTATTCACACAGAAGCAACCCAAGTGGTAGTAATGTGCTATTTATTAGGCTGTCCTGTCAGCAAATTATTTAATACTGTAAGCTATTTATACACATAATTTATAATAAATCCCACTGCCAGGGACAGGCATTTGACTTTTTAATAATTTGTGAAAGTTCTCATGATATGAGAAAACTCACATTCTCTCTGTGTCTTTCAGTTTAACAGTTTATGGATTTCAAATTACCTTGGATTATTCCTTCCAGCAGAATTCTGGTTTATACCCATGAGACATACTGCCAGGGCTAGCTGGCATGTTGCAGTTCTGCAGGCAAGACAAGAACTGCATGGATACTGCAAAAAAAAAAATCACAAACTCCCTCAAAACTATACTACAGGCAACTTTGGCAAACCCTGATGTTTTCCAATGAGAACTTATATCTCTAGCACCACTAAAACACACCCCAAAGAATGGATGCACTTATGGGAGATGTGTAAACCTCTTGCCATTATCTGCTTTAGCAGACAGAAAAGCGGTATCCCACTTTGTGACTTTGGTAATACAGGTGGCTGGTCAGCAGGGCCATCTGAGTGCTGCTGCTGGGCTCAGCAGCACTGCATGACACACTCTGCAGTTCAGGCTCCTGTCCAGAGGCCCCAGAGCTGGAGTTCTCACCCATACCCACAGCTAGAGGCTTTGGCTTGGCCAGTGCCCAATGGGATGCTGGAGCAGCACACCCAGAGCTGGCTGGGACCAAATTCCTGGCACTGGAGGAATGAGACTGACAGCAGCTGAGTAAGTCATACTTGTAAAATGATCCTGAAAGGTGCCCTGGAAAAAAACCATTTAAACAGAGGAAGTAAGCTGAGTCCCTGGAGTTGCTCAGCTACTTTTTATTGCTGCAGACGCTGCTGGCAGCCTCCTTCACCGGGAAGCCTGTCCAAGGTGGTTGAGCTCAAAGTGTACCTTGGCAGGGGCCCAAACACACAGGGTTCATGTTCAGACATGGCGCCTCAGTTTGCCTTCAGACAACCCGAAGGCCCCCTAGATCCTTCTGCCTCCACAATGGTCACAGACACCTTTTTCCACTGGCCTTTGTGTTTGGTCTCTGCTGTTTGAAAGTATTTTAAAATACTCAGAAAAGCTCACCTGCAGCAGTGGGGCTTGAGCATGAAGGAAAGTGAAAAGAGACTGGCTGTTTGACACTGTCACACACATGCAGAATATGTAGAGGGAAAGCATTATTCCAGGAGGGTCAAACTGGAGTGTTGTTAAGTGTGCACCAGGCTGGGGACCTGCAGGGCTGATAGGACTGTTTCACGGCCACTTTTGGAACTCAGGAGTGTGCTGAGTTGGTTGAGGTGCGCACCAGGGCACAGTGATAGGATGTCTGAGGATTCTGTTTATTCTTACCCTAAAAGTACTGACAGTCTCTAAACCCAGTCCCAATTGTGTGGGAAGCCCCCTTCTGTGCAATCAAATTCAAGCTGGTGCCTCATGCACATGAATGCCCCTCATTAGGAAGGGAGCCCTGTGGGAAAGGAGTGTCCCATTTCCAAAACCAAACTGCAGCCCCAATGTTATTTCCTTACAGCTTCAAGTTGGCATGTGAGTTGATAAAAAACCCTCAGCTCACATCCTTCCCAGAAATGCCAGTCAAAACCCAAGCAGCTATTTACCCAAAGTACCAATTTTATAGTTCTGTGTGTGTCTATAATCTATTTACCAGCATTCCTATTTCAGTATGTGCCTGTTAATAAGATTAGTAATTAAAAAGCTTGATAGGAATTGGCAAGCATAGCTCCTCCACCGTTCCCTCCCCTCTGAGCTGGACTGGCGTGGAGTGTGAGGCACGGTTGGCAGAGTACCTGAGGGAGGGAAGGCAGGAGGCTCTGCTGAAACCTCTGCCTGCAAGAAAGCAATGGAGAAATCCCGACCCTTATGGGACAATCCTCTGCAGTTTGTTTTTGCCTGCATTTCCTATGCTGTGGGGCTGGGAAATGTGTGGAGGTTTCCATACTTATGTCAGATGTATGGAGGAGGTAAGTGTGGTTTACATTTTCTTGCTTCCCTTGAGGAGGAGTGGGGCAAGCTTTAAGTGCAAAAGTATGTTGTTCATGTTCATGCTCTGTCCACCCAGCGAGGTCCAGGGCAGAGAGGTCTGGCTTTCTGTTGTTGTACAATGTGTTTTATTGTGGCTTTATTTTATATATTCTTTAGCATTAGGCTTTTACCTGACATCTGCCCCAGTATAGTGGCATTTGTTCCTGTAAGTGCAGTGAAACAGTGGGAGGGCCCATGTTTTCTAAAAAAACTGAGGTAGAGTGAGAGATATAGATCCACATAGTATTAATTTATTATATTTTTGCCCCAGTGAATCACTCTGAAGGTGTCAGAAACTGGTTCATGTCCTTGTATGTTCGTTCACCTCTGGGGACTTGGAAAATATTGAGAAGGGGAGATGATTACACTGATTTAACTTAAAGATCAGCTGTATTATTTCAAGTACCTGTCATTAATATCTTGTCTTTTATACAAAGCCTTACTTTAGGAGATGATAACTTGGCTGCAAATCTGCCTTGAAGTTGGCTGAAATGCCTTAATCAACAGGAGTTCCATAGCTAAAGCCTCCCAGGAACCTTTGGAAATAAGAAATAAATTGATTTGTCCTCCAAAAATAAATAAACAAACCAAAAAGACCCCGAAAACCCTCTTTGAAAGTTTATCCTCCTCCTGGGTCCAAAGTGAAGGAGGATGATGTTTGTGGCATATACGAGCCACAGCTGTTTTTCCTTAGAAATCAAAAGTCAGTTAATTAGATTAATTAAAGACCAGTATTAATAATTTCCTCTAGAATACAGCTACCATTTTTCTGAAGAATCTTTAGAAACAGGCTCTCTATAAGACAACCTAGTTTTTTACTGCTTCTCATACTTCATCTGTTGTCATAATTTGGGACCCATCTCAGTCTTGCGTTAAGGGACGTGATATGCATCAGCCTCATCTGCTTCTGGTCTCCTTCTGCCTTTTCTTCCTTTCAGGAAGAAACACTGAGATGTTAAACAGCTTTTTGCTGGTTTTATGCTTGTTTTGTTGGCTTGTAGCTTACTTCTAAATGCACTTGTGGTGGTAGGAGTTGGTTCATGCTGCTGTTTGAAAAGCCATCTCAGTGCTGAGACTGCATCAGAGCTATCCTGTGGGATCAGGTCAGAAAAATCCAGATAATATGGTGGGTGAAGTGTCAGTAGAAGATAGATGATGCAGTGGCTGAATCTTTCTTAGACAATTCAGATAGCAGAAAAGATAGATGTGCTGTAATTTTGAATATATTCCCCTCCACATGCTTTAAGGGTAAAGTCTTTATATCTGACACTGAACTCTAGCACAAAGCTTAAAATGTGTTTGTGTACACAGTCAAACTGCATGTGATCAGTTCGCTAGCAGCCCATCATGGCAGACATCCTGAAGGACAGCAAAACTCGGACATTCTGGAGGCTTTGTGTCATTCTTTCAGCCAGCCATCTGTATTGTGGTGAAAATTCTCTGAAAGGTGGTGAAAATTCTCTAAAATGCAACTAATACTGGAACATTTGGTTAACCTGAATAGAAGCTTATTTAAGCTTCCCTGTTCATTGCAGGGGCATTGGACTAGGTGACCTTTAAAAGGTACCTTCCAACTCAAACTATTCTATGATACACCCAAGAATTTTCTAAATAACATGTTTTATAAGAATGCTTTTCCACTATTTTTCATTATATTTTCCATTATTTTTCTCTTTACCACTTATATTTATGTGGGGAAAGGCAGCTCTTTCTACTGTGAAATTAAAACTCCTGACAGGAGGTTTTGCTTTTCTTAATTGTTTTATTCACTGCCCTCTTAAAGAGGATTCTGTGGCTTCCCAAGTGTTCACAAAACCCATGCATACAGAACATTGTTTCGGGAACTTAAAAGCTGGATATCCCAGGCACTGGGAATAGGGAGGATGCCAGCTTTTTTGACATCTTCCTTGTAGTAAAGCATAGAGCCAGTCCCTGTCCTGCACAGCAGGGCAATAGGGCCCTTATCATGGATGATGCTGAGTATTTGCAGCCTGAGTATTTGCAGACTTTGTAACCTGTCATTATGTTCATCAGCAGTTTGCCTCCTTCTCCTCCTTCTCCTTGCTTTCCTGCAGAGAGCATGACCTGAGCAGTGCAGGGCAGATTCAAACCTCAGGTGCAGTTCCTCTGTCCCTAAGCAGGCTGGGCCAGGCTCAAACAAAGCTGGGCTGGGTCTGCAGCAGGGCTGGTGCTCAGTAGCACTCAGCCCTGGGTGAGGAAGCCCCTGAGCACCAGGCAGGAGCCTGAGCAGGGGCAAGGGTGCCACTGGCCAAGCCCAGTGCCTTGAGCAGAGCCAGGGCACACTCCGCACATTTTGCCAACTACAGGGATCTGGCCTGTGGGCTGGTTTTTGCAGACAGCTGGCACCGGAGGGAGCAATGCCTAGTGTCAATGAGTGGGGAGTTGAGTAGAGCTGATTCACAGCTGACAAGAAGCTGGTTTATCAGCTGCCCAGTCACTTATGTGAGCTGTTTTGGTTCTCCTCTTTGGGAAGAGTAGCACTAGGTGCAAGATCTATGTTGCAAACAGGATGCAGAGCAAGGGTCAGGGTCTTAGCGCTGGCACCCTGAGCTGTAGGGGGACATTGGGGTGAAGAACAAGCCTGAAGGCATTTCTCCTCTTTGCCAGTTGGCACAGTCAATGCCAAACATGTGGCAGCGCTGCTGGGAGGGTGGAAAACCTTTGCAAGGGCCTAATGCTGATTCCCCTGTGGTACATGGCAGAACTCCCTCAGTGGCTGCTGGGGCAGTTCGCACCCCACCGGCATGAAGCGGCTGCAGGAGCTCTTAAACCTTCGACAGCTCCCTTGCAGCATAGGAAGTTATCTAACAGACTAACAAAGGGGTTGTTAATAACAAGAGAGCTGGGAGGTGGGAAATTAATTCCCAGAATAAACCGGATTATTGCTCTGTGTTTATTTCCAGATCTTTGCCTCAGTCGCTGCATGGAGTTCATTCCTCCACAGTGCTGCGCAGAGCCCATTGCAAGGAATGTTAATGCCACAGATTAAATCCTAAATAAGAGATATTTACGTAAATATTTTGGCTTTCTGTAAAAAGGGAAGCAGGGAAGCCTTCACAAAAATCCAGCTTTTGACTCAGTCAGCAGCTCTTTCTGAAGTGAGCCCCAGGTCGAATACAAGGATTTTATTTTTTTCCGGCAGAAATTTAAGCCAAAGCACATCCTGGTTGCCAGGCAGGAAGGTCCTTTTCCTTTCCTCGCTGTCAACCTTCCCATTCCTGCTGTTTCTCTTCCACAGCAGCATCTCTGTGGCTCTCCATGTGCAGGGAAGCAGGGATGAGCAGCCCCATGCAGGAGACTCAATGCCTGTGTCCCAGGGTCTGCTCCCATAGGTGGGGCCCTGGGGGAAAAGCCTTCATTCAAGCTGGTGCTTGTGGGCTCAGCATGGGGATTTAGGAGCTTTTAAGTTTGTTTTTTTGGTTGGTTGTTTTCTATTTTTAAGCAAGGCCAGACTTCAATATGTAACTCAAAACTTTCTGTTTGACATAGACATTGCTGTTACATTTTCTGCTGTTACCTTTGGCTGTGCAGCAGAGCACCCCACACTGAAATAAATCTTTCCCTCGTCCTCTTTGTCTCATTATCAGTTACAAGGTTTGGCAGGCGGTTGGTTACCCTTTAACAGCCCCAGCCCCCAGCATTGCTCAAACTGCTCAGATGCATCTGAGCAGCACTGCCACACAGCAGCGCTGACCAACACAGTTTAACAGCAGAAATCCCAGCCCTGCCAAGTCCCTGCGGAAAATTCCCTGCGACCAGACAGTCAGCGTCCACCAGCCTCTGGGATGCTGCCTGAAACCTCTGTGAGATGTCCTTCAGGATTGGGCTGTGTCCTCAGTACTCAAGGTACCTGGACAGGACCAGAACCCAGACCCAGCCAGCCTCTGGGACACTGACAGCATGACTTGAACACAAACAGGGCAAGGTGGTGTTTATCTTGCTGCTGATCTGCTGAAGGCTGACTGTTGGGTTTGTTCTCACAGGTGGCTTTTTGATCCCATACATTATCATGCTGATTGCCGAGGGCATGCCACTGCTGTACTTGGAGCTGGCCGTGGGGCAGCGTATGCGGCAGGGCAGCATCGGCGCCTGGAAAATAATAAGTCCCTACCTCTGTGGCGTTGGTATGTTCTCAGTTTCCATCTTTATTTTCCAGCATGCAGGGAATGTGGGTGATTTTAGATTGGAGAGCTTTGTCTTTCAGAAAAGACCCAGGTGGGAGCTCAGGTTTTACTGGGTCTCACCAGTCTGAGCAAAGCCAGACACCTCATGGCATGCATTTATCCTGTCCCTTGTTGAACACTGGGGCCAGACCCCAGCTTCCTGTGTTGGGTCTGGATTCAGAGGTGTGAGTCCCTGTGCCCTCAGCCAGACTGCCAAAATCATGTTGTGGAGGCCAGTACCAAACCCAGCCCTTTGGGCTGCCTTCACTGGGCTTTGGCCCCAAGAACATCTTCCCAATAAGCTCAACATCAGTGATAAAATGGTGCCTTAATTTCCTACTGTTCGTCCACCATTTACCAATGTCCACTCTTAGCTACATTTTTATGTTATTAAATTACCCTGAAAACCCAAACTATCATTAATTTGCATGAGCACACTTTTTTTTTTTTTTTTTTTAATTATACACTGAATATTCCAGGCCTCATGGCCTAGAGTATCAAATCCAGGTCAGGATAGTCCTGGTGGGAGGAGGAGGCAGTGACTACTGTGACAGGGACATGCCCTGTGCACATGGCTGTGCAGGGACAAAGCCTCTCCTATGTCAGCCATGGCGGTGCTGCTCCCTCACCCCACAGATGTTGTGGAGCCCTGGGCATTTTGGGATTTTCTGCTGACCAAGTGTCTCCTTCCATACCCACAGGAGTTGCCAGTGTTGTCGTCTCCTTCTTCCTCTCCATGTACTACAATGTGATAAATGCCTGGGCCTTCTGGTACCTCTTCCACTCCTTCCAGGTGTGTGGGCTCCCAGCGGCCCAGCTTGGCCCCACTGTGGCTGCGGAGGGTCACAGAGCTGGGTTTCATTGGTGCTGGATGTTGCACGGCACCATTGTCATTTGGGAATGGGGAAGTGGAGGGCTGTCAAAAGCTTCAGAAACCCAGGGCTTTGCTGGAGGGAAAAGTGAGGCAGTGATGTCCTCCTCCATGGTCCTCCCAGAGACGCTGGCCGTTGTCTTCTCCTCACCATGCAATTCAGGTCAAGGCCAGGCTTGTGACGCCTTGGTCATGTGTGCCTTGGTGGCAGGGTGTCCTGCATCCTGGGATGGTGGCAGGGGAGAGGTCTGGCCCCATGGTAGAGGCTTGAAGAGTGTCATCCTCAGGGGAGAGGGTTAAAGAGGCTCAGTCCTTGAGGAGAGAATCAGTCTGGTCATCCTGAGGGCTGAGAGCTGATCTGTCCTTGGGTAGGGGGTTCAGAAAGGGTCATCCCCAGAGGAGAGGATGAGAAAGCATCAGTCCTTGGGGAGAGGGTCATTGCCAAGGCAGATTGTCAAAAGAGATCATTCCAAGGGGAGAGAGTCATCCCCAGCCCCGGCAGCACCATGCAGAGAGAAGCAAACCCTGGCAGAAAGCAGCCCTTGCCATCATCCTCCCTGTTCCCCACCAGCACCTCGGCTCTCCCTGCCATGCCGACAGCCCGCACTCACTCCATGCTCCTTCCTCCCAGGACCCCCTGCCATGGGCCACCTGCCCCCTCAACAGCAACCGCACGGGCTACGAGGAGGAGTGTGAGAAGACATCGTCCACGCAGTACTTCTGGTACCGGCAGACCCTGAACATCTCCCCGTCGCTGGAGGCCAGCGGCAGCGTGCAGTGGGAGCAGGCGCTGTGCCTGACTCTGGCCTGGCTCGTGGTTTACCTATGCATCCTCCGCGGCACCGCCTCCACCGGCAAGGTGAGAGCAGGCACAGCTCTGCCGAGCCCGGAGGGGACGTGGGGAGGGGAAACGAGCGCTGACAGGCAGTGAGGAATGGCTGCTGTTCCTTGGAGTCATGGTATCCCCCCGGAGCACCGAGCTCTGCTGCCTCTGCTGCCCTGTCAAGTTGCAGCTGAAGCAAGATCAATCAAAACGCTGAGTGATACTGAAAAAATAATCCAGGGAAGTCCTTTAAACACAGCCAGCTCTCTCTCATGGCCAGTTGTCAGGCTGCTGGCCATGAGGAAAGCCATCTGCCCCAGCAGAGCCATGTCAGGAGACGTCTATTCCTTGGTCTTTGCAAGAAAAACAAGACATCTACTGGACATTTTTTGCTTGCTTTTTATTCACAGCAGCAGTTATGAGGAAGTGGGGAGAAAAACCCCAATGTCCTGGCTGAGCCTGCACTAAGCAGCAAGCAAGTAATCCCCAAATCGTCTTAGCCAAATACAGAAAGCCAAGAGACTATAAACTAGGAACAACCTCTTAAACTTGCTGCAACTGATTAAATTAAATTTTGATTCAATTTTATTAAATTCAAGTTTGATTTTGACCTTTTAGGAGCTCTGCTTGCCTTCCTTGTAGAGCAAACATGATGATGATCATGCGATGATCACCCTTTGCCTAATGAGTTTTTGATAGATGGTTGTAAACTGGTGTTATGCCACCAAATGATGTAGAACTGAGTTTGCGAATGCTGCAAATATTTTAGATTTTGTTTGATTTCCAATCTAAGAGAAGATGCTTGGAACAGTAGCACAGGTCGTCAGTATCATTATAAACTTTTTTCCCTAAAATGTAAATCTAAAGCTAGATTTGTCTGATAGTATTTCTTTAAAAATTAATACAGGATAACAAACACATTAATGGAAATTATTTATGTAAAGTGAGACTGACATAGCAGATTAGGTTTGTCTTACATATTCTTTAGACCAAGGTCTTTACCCTCTTTCCCCAGGTTGTCTATGTGACAGCCTCTTTGCCGTACTGTGTTCTCATCATATACCTCATCAGAGGATTAACGCTTCATGGAGCTGTGAATGGGCTCATCTACATGTTCACACCAAAGGTACAGAAAAACTGTATTGAAAATTTCAGGAAATGTTATTGTTTGTTGGGCACATAAGTTTTTAAAAGGTCTTGGTCCTCCTTTTTTTATACTGAAATTTTGCTGCAGTAACATAGGTCTGGCAGCTGGAAACCTCAGCTGGAAATGGCTGGAGGCTGCCATGGTGCCCATAAGCTACTTGCTTTTTCCTGCAGAAAAAGACCTTCCCGTTAGCATAACCTATTGCTTTCAGTCAGAGCAGTAACCCTGCCCAAGAGCACCCCAGACCTATGTAATGAATGCACAAAGGGCCCCATCCCTGCAGGCTGGAAGGGGCAGTCCTGGGCACTTAGTGGAACTTCATGGTCTTGCTCTCTCATCTGGCTTTTGCAGCTGGAGCAGCTGTCAAACCCCAAGACCTGGATCAGCGCTGCCACACAGATCTTCTTCTCGCTGGGCCTTGGCTTCGGCAGCCTCATTGCCTTTGCCAGCTACAACGAACCCAGCAACAACTGCCAGAGACACGCCATCATCGTGTCCCTCATCAACAGCACCACCTCCATATTTGCCAGCATTGTCACTTTCTCCATCTATGGCTTCAAGGCGACCTTTAACTATGAGAGCTGTATCAACAAGTAAGAGCCCGGTGTTTCACTGTTTTTCTACTGCACGCTGTTCTGGGGCAGGTGAGGGGGGAGGTAAATGAATAACAGCATGCAGCACTGCCAGCACTGCCCCAAGACCAGAGCTGATACTGCTCTAATAAAGCTAAAGGAGCTATTCAAAGTGATGAAGCCTGAGATGAAAGGTCAGAGCGCTTTGCCTTTTGACACCTGGGTGCTGCTTCTAGGCACAGGCCTGGTCAAGAAGATGAATTTGCCTGGGCAAGTCACAGAGGCACTTGCCCCTGTGTTCTTGTCCTGGTCCGTGCTCCAGGGAGTGTGGGGGAGCCGATTAATAAATGCAGTGATGCTCAGATCCCCTTTTTTAAGGCTAAGCCCTTAAGTTCCAGGAGCTCAGCCTCCTTGGCTGTGATGCTCTGCAAGTGCCCAGCAGCCTGCAGGATTGTGTCCTGTAGCTGCAAGCTTGCGTGCAGTCCCTGGCACAGGGCCCAGGGCAGTTACACATTTACTCATATTTTTAGAGCTTTCAATCCATCTGTTGATCAGAAAGGAAACCAAACTGCTAGTCCTTGCTTGTTGAAAAAAGACTTTAAAGTTGGTGGGGTGTGGATGTGAGACCGCAGGGCAAAGGGGAAGAGACACCAGCCAGCACTGGCCAGCACCCAAGGTACCTGCCTGGGAGCAGCAGTGTGGGCACAGGAGCTGCTCCCTCCAAGGCACAAATGAACACAAGGTTGCCAGTGTCCCAATACTGTGCTGGAAGTGCTTCTCTCACCCAGGGACACTGAAGCCCTGGGACCAGCAAAGCATTCCCATGGGGCCAATGGAGAAAAGGGATGAGGTGCCCTCGGCCTGAAAGCCATTAAATTCCTGTAATCCTTCCCAGGGTGATCCTGCTGCTGCTGAATGCTTTTGACCTGGAGGAAGGCTCTTTAACAGCAGACAACCTCAGTGAGATGAAAGATTACCTCATGGCCACCTACCCACAGGAATATGCCCAATTAGTGCCACAGATTAAAAACTGCAGCTTGGAAGCTGAGCTAGACACGGTGAGTTGCCATGTTGTGTTGTCTTCTTTGCTCCCATTGAGCCCAGGCACCCCATGTGAGGCCAGGAGCTGCCTGGCCAGGGCTGGGGATCATTTCTACCCCTCAGGATGGGGCAGGGGCTCGCTTGGGTCATTAGCATCCAGTGTCCGTGCAGTTGGAATAAACCAGTGAAGACCTCACCTGCCTTTGCTGTGCAAAGCCACACCTCAGGTGTACGTTGTCATGACACAGAGTCACTCTCTTTTGTTTTATGTCCTTTATCGAGCTGAGGAGCTGCCTGTAACTCAGTTTTGTCCCCTTGTCTCCATCAGGCTGTCCAGGGGACAGGACTGGCATTTATAGTCTATTCGGAAGCGATCAAAAACATGGAGGTGCCACAGCTGTACTCTGTGCTCTACTTCTTTATGCTGCTGATGCTGGGCATTGGCAGCATGCTGGGGAACACGGCTGCCATCCTCACGCCACTGACCGACAGCAGGGTCATTGCCTCCCGCTTTCCCAAGGAGGTGATCTCAGGTAAGCACCTGCCAGGCCGCAGCACAGGCCACACAGTGAGCAACGAGTGTGTGTGTGTGTGCGCAGAAGCTGTGGTGTCTACTGCTGTTGAGTGAAGTGCCGCTCCACTCTCTGACCTCAGGTGAAGCGGGGAATAGCAAATATGCTGCTGGAAGGGTTTGCCTGCCCTTGTGAAATCCTGCCATTCTGTGCAGCCCTTTCCCTTGGGAGCTCCCAAAGCACCAGGGCTGTTGTGGCTGTTTATTTCCAGGCTTCCCGACACACCCAAGCACCTTAAGACTTGTGTCTCCTGACTGGTGAAACTCAAGGGAGGGGGAAATGGCAGCATAGCTGCAGCAAGTAGCTGTTAAGTCACATTGCCAGTATCCCAACTATGAACCACCTCAGTCATTGGTCTAAAGAAATATGTGCTCCTCTCTGGGCATGGAAATCAGTTGTCCTACCTTAAAACTTGTTTTAGCTGCATGCCCAGTGGCAACAGCAGATGCTGCATGCACGTGTGACAAGGCTGTAGCTAAGACTTGGTTGTCTTGACCACGTCTGGGGTGATGTGCTGTGACTGTGCAGGTCCAAGGAGTAGCAGTTTAATGACAGTCACACATACAAAGGGGCAGGTCTTTTCCACAGGGGAAAAGATAATCCTTCTCCTCAGAGAGACCTGCTCACCAGAAATCCCACCAGCTTGTTAGTCACAAGAAGTGTGACATTTTCCCTACACAAACTTCCAGGTGTAATGGCAGGATCCCTGTTTTATCCACACAGGTGTTGTGTGTTTCATGAATTGTATAATTGGCCTGATCTTCACCATGGAGGCTGGAAATTACTGGTTTGACATCTTCAATGACTACGCAGCCACCCTCTCGCTGCTGCTCATCGTGCTGGTGGAAACCATCGCTGTGTGCTACATCTATGGGATAAGGAGGTAAAAGCTGGAGCCCTGCTTCCTTTCATAGTGAGACAGCTTGGAGAGTGGCCATGGGCCAGGAATAAAAATACTGCCTTGGGATAAATGTTTCTCCTGTGCTATAGGATCAGCAAGGGGATGGGGGTCTCCCCTGCCCTGCAGAGCCCTTCTGGGGCCTTGTCTCAGGGCTGTGAGGGGCCAGGCTGGGCTGACACTCTCTCTGCTGGCAGGGCAGTACTAAGAAGCTGTACACACAGCTCCCTGCTCTTGTCTTTGGTCTCAGGAGCAACTTCTGCCAAAACTCTGCTCCTCCCATGACAGGAATTCAGCACGAGCACAAGAGTGCCAGCCAGTAAGTCTGGTTTCAAAGGTGGTCACCGCGCACATTGTTTGTCTCCCAAGTCAATCCTTGTGGGTAAAAGGAAGCTCTGGAATCAGGAGAAGTTTTGAACAACAAAGGCATTTGAAAATAGCTGAAAGGAAAGGCTTCAGTATTTGCTTTGTTAGTCTGCCAGCACAGAGGGTGTCCAGGCACATACGTGGGTATTTCCTCCCTGATGAGTTCAAAGCCTTCTAGTCAGATCCAGGTCTCCTGTGAGATTTTAGGTACCATTCCCAGTGTCAGCACTTCCTCAAAGACAGTCAGGTAACAGCACTGAGGATACTCAGCTACACAAACCCAGCTGTTTTCTCCACAGTACTTCAGCATCATTCCTTCCCTCTGTCAGCTGACACCAGTAACAGCCTGAGCTTATGCTTCAGGCAGAACTTTCTTGCTGTACCTACTTCTAGCTCCTCTCTGCAACTTGGGATTCTCTTGGAAACCTCACTGTCTGTTTTGATTTCCCCCTCACTGTGATTCTGGTGAGCCAGCTTTTCAGGCAATAATTCTCTGCTCATTTGTGGTCAACTGTACTCCCCTTTCTCATCTGACATACTTGATTCTGTAGGTGGTTTTTGAAGTAAATCAGAACAAGGTATTTGAGTATCTGTAGCCAATCTCAAAAATACACGTTTGGTTTTCTTCACAAAAATGTTTGGTTTTCTTTTGAACAGATTTGAGAAAGATCTTTATACCATGATTGGATGCAAGCCAAACTGGTATTGGAAAATTATGTGGGCTTTTGTTAGTCCACTGCTTATTATAAGCCTATTTATTTTTTACCTCACCGACTATATCCTCACAGGAACATTGCAATACCAAGCATGGGATGCCACACAGGTAAAAGAGTTTTGGGTTTGGGCTTTTTTTCTGTTTTAAACCTTCCTTAGTTCCTGCAAGGATACAAGCTTCTTTCCTAACTACACTGTTCCACAAAATGGCCTTCTGGAAGTGAAGAGCTGGAGTCAGGGCCATCCCTTAATTCTGAAAAAGGAAAACCAGGGAAAACTTGACTTAGTGGTGATGCAATGATTCTGTAAAATCAACTAATTTTCCTCTATGATTCTTAATCAACCCTTCATAGAATTAAATTTCATTTATGTTGAAGACCCAAATATCATATTTTAAAATACACTTAAAACCCCCTACTTTTAAAGTGTATTTACTTTGAAAAAAATTAGTGGTGCTTTAACAGAATTCAGCTGCTGCTGGAATAGTTTTCATAATTTCCATATATATTTTTCTTCATGGCCAGGACACTTTCTTAAGAATACTGGACTGTGCATTTATCACAGAGCAATTACTAATGGATAAGTAATCACATGTTTAGTAACATTTTGTGGAAATGTTTCCATCATGCAGGAACAAAGCACATCATTGTTTTTATGTCATGGCCAATTTAGGACTCGTGGCAGGCCTGCCTGTTGACTGGGGGTCAGCATGAGCCCACAGGCTCCAGGAGAGGAACAGAGACCTGACAGAGGTCAGGGCCCAGCCACCTCATTAAGAAACACAACAAAGCCAAAATCTGCTCTTTACAAAAGCTTGCAGAAGTTCCTGCCAATCCTGTTGTCAGCAGCTCTGTTCTTGTCAGTTTCCAGCACAGAGAACCACAACACCAAGGGCAGCTGTGGGCTGCCACAGACTGAAAATACTTCTCAGAGGTCCTGCTTAGATCCATACACACAGCTTTGCTCCTGGCCCGACTCTGGGACAGAACCCACAGATCCAACACTGCTTTTCTCCCTTGCAGGGGCAGCTGGTGACCAAGGATTACCCAGGCTATGCCCTGGCGGTGATCGGGCTGCTGGTGGCATCATCCACCATGTGCATACCCCTGGGAGCACTAGTGACTTTTATAAGGAAGAGACTGAAGAGGGAACGAGTTTCAACTGTTGCATGAAAGCTGACAGCTGGATTTGGGAAGACCTTACCCCCGTCACCAGAGACTGGGCACTTCTGGAAGACAGCAGCAACCATTATTTGTAGCAGCTACTTATAGAGTTGAGAATGGTGGGTGCTATATTGACCAAAAAGTGCTCTTGGGAGGTTCCACTATGGTTTGGGGGAAAAAAGCTCTTCTCTAACAAGATGAAGCTTTAAAGTAGCCTCTGTAAGAGGTGAGAAGGAGAAGAGCAGCTCACAAAATGCCAGCTAGCATAAATTAACCAGCACATCAGCCCATTACACAACATTAGGTGATTCTTTTCTACTGTTCTAGCATTTCCTGTGTGGAAACATGAAGAACTAAACATGTTCCTGCACCAGTTTACCAGCAAATGCCCCCAAACCATTCAAGACACTTAAGCATACTCATTGTTTGAAATTACATCTGTATTTTGTACACAGGTCAAACTGTTGAAGTCTGGCAATGAGAATGTGACAATTGCTTTCCTACACGGGAGCGATCAGTAGGATGGCACTGGGAGATAAATGTGGCTAACACAACTTCTTTTATACTTGTGTCCAGCAAAACAGTGAATATATATATTTATATATGCATATATCTATATATATGCACACATATGTGTAAGCTGCACAAGTTCTCCCACTTCCAGAAGTAAGCTTCCAGTACCAGTATGCAACTGCGCACTGTGCTGTACTTTGTATTTTCTAGGGATGTACTTTAAGTACACTAGAAGATATCTGTGATAAAGCTGCTTTAAAAACCCCACCCAAACAAAAGTATGCCATATAATTAGCTTTGACAAAGTTCATATCCAGGTATTCTTTAATCATCAGCTGTAACGATCCAGCAGTTCCCATGGACCTGGTTAATTTCCCTGTGTAAATGTTTTATAAAGAAAGCAACATGTTTAAATTGCAAGCTTGATGTAATAGAAAACATTAAAATTATATCTATAAAGTTTAGAAAAGGTTGCTCTGAAGAACAGTATTAGAGACACATTCATGGGACAGGGGTTCTTAATACAGTGTCTTGACTATGGAATCATTAGAAGATGGCAAGTGCCTTAGAAAAGGGATTAATTTCAAACAGTGTGAAAGCACAACACAAGTCTCTCGTTCTGGGGCAAAAAGCAAAAGGAATTGTACAGCCCACAGGGGTGGGCAAAATCTTGACAGTGACCACCAAGATCTGTGAAGTCTGCAACAGCCTTAGAAACAGGACACACCTGCCTCCCTCCCCAGGCTTTGCTAACAAAGGAAAGACACCTTTTCACATTTCAGTTTATTAAAAATGGATACCATAAACAAGACCTGTACAAAATAAACCTGAAATTGCCTAGAATATGATAATTGAACACAATTGCCCAGAAATTGCCCAGAATATGATGAGAAGTTATCGTCTTGGGCCTCCTCTTCCTCTTCCACGACCTCGGCCTCTGCCACGGCCTCTTCCACGGCCTCTTCCAGCAACTTGGCAGGTAAAAGAAAATGGGTAAATAAAGTGAGACTGAGGAACTTTCTTTTTGATTAAAACATTCTGTATTGAGGATAATCACCACACTGCTTCCCTGTGATAAGACATTAAGTTAGGTATTCAGTCTGTTAATGCTCAGTAAGTTTCAGGCAATATTTTCATCTTTTATGTTAGCTCTTCCAGTATACAACTTCCACAGACTACTGTCTGTCCTTGGCTTCACTGCAGAAAACAAGGGCATAAATAGTTGGCTGCTCCCAAATGACTATGTAATCTGACAGGAAACCAGGATTCCTTTTTTTCTATATATATACAGTCTCATTTTTTAGAGAGAAATGCAAATTTTGACATGCTGTGAGATTCCCAAACCCATCCTGTCTCAGGCACCATGTGGAAGGTCAGCATTTTGAAAGGATCCCAGCATTCAACAGCTCCTACTGGTCTCAGTTTTGCCTCTGCCAATTGCAGATGTGATTCTAAGGCAAAGGTCTTGACTGTGTGCTCCCAGTTTTAATTACTGCTATTTAATTTTAAAGAGAAGACAGAATCATAGGACAGTGCAGGCCACAAGCAACTCCTGAATGTCATAAGATCCATAAGGTGATAATGTGCCTTTGCATCTCTCTCCCCCAAAGAAATGTGACCCACCAGGTTGCAAGAACACTCTGCAATCTTTAGATTATTGGTTCTTTTCAAACGTGTTTGTGAGTGCAGGGCTCAAAAAGATACTGAAAACTCTGCTGAAGTGGGTGGCTCTCTAAGAGACAACCACTGGCACCCACATTTAAGGAGCAAGCTGTGACAATTATTCTGGGATGTAGGTTAAAAATGCAGGAAAGACAGAAGGAGCAGAAACACAGGACAAATTTGACTTAAGCAGATGTCATCATATTGCTGGTAATACACTGACCCTATAAAATCCATGGAAGCATCAACCCCAGCTGGAGGATGACAGCATCAGCAGGCAGCTGTGCTCACCAAGTGCCAGCACACTGGGACCCAAGGCACATGTGGCACACACACCCCAGCCAGTATCCTGCCCTTTCCTGACCACTTGCCAAGGACAGAATCAAGGGTTTTACACTTCTGAAGCCCAAGGGCATTTATGGATTAAGGCAAAGCACAGCACAGCTTTGGTCTGAGAGCGCTTCCACACACTGTGGATACGGGGAGCATCAAATGGAGGTAACTGGAGCTATCAGGGCTGCTTTCCCCAAAGCTGACACCAAGTAGGGATGTTCCTGTTCACACCATGTCGTGAGGTTCAGTAAAAATGCAATCCAACCACACTCATTCCTCCGTGTGGTCAGATTGTTTTTAATGAACTTGAGAGGAACAAAGCCCCTTGGGGAGCTTTATCCTTATTCCCTATCAAGGCAGCAGCTGCAGCGCTTACACTTGGTGCTGCACAGCCAAAGTTCTTCACCAATGCAGAACACCCTGCATGCCCACACAGTTGATCACTAATTACAGGAGAAAAGGTACAACATCATTTTAGAGCACAATTAGCTTTCACTTACAGCTCACTGTTTTTAAAACAACCATTAACTGGTGGGCAAAATATATAGTGCTGCCAATTTCCTGGGGTTTACTGGAGAATCATCTTCAACAGTGTGGATTAAACTTGAGTTACAGTCTACACTGTTAGGCTTCCAAGGAGAAAGATTTTTATTCAGCAGCACTTTGGAAAAAAAAGTTCCAGGAAGAGCAGAAGAGCTGAGACTGGAACACTACTGGGAGCCAAAGCTGGAGATGCGCTCACTGGAATACAGCCTTGATTCCCTCAGGTTCCCAAGTCTCTCAAATTCATAGATACCATTTTTATCCCCCACCAAACTTCAGTGAACCATTCAACACCATTTGAGATACTGTCCTATACTTATTATCTGCGTGAAGCTCCCCATACAAACTGGGGAAACAGAGACATCTGGAGAAGAGGAAGTGTAAATCTCTTTGGGTGCCAACTGTAAGACTCAGATAGGTTAAGACTTATTCAAGCTGATAAACATTTACATTTTTAAAAATAGATGCATGAAAAGCCTTAACACAACTTCATGTGAATGAAGCTCTGCAGATGCCCAGGAGATGGGCAAGGAAGACTGAGCCAGTGCCGTGTCAAACCCTCGGCCATGAAGGAATTTGATGCCAAATGCAATGTTGACAGACTCAAATCAGACACCCTCAGACTCACAGAACTAAAATGCACACAAAGGCAGAACAAACACAGACTAGGAAAGCACAAACTCACCTGCTTCTCTTTTCTTGGATTTGACTTTTGGTTCAACATCCACTAGCAAAGTATCCAGAGGCAAACTGTCCGGCAGAATGAAGTAGCGGATGTTGTTCCCTCGAATACTCAGTGTCTCCAGCTGTACGGGCTCTCTGTTCTTCAGTGTCATCTTCACTGCTTTGAGATGTGTGTTCATACTGACATCCACTCCTGAAACAACACAAGCCTCATTTCAGGGATAAGGTCTCTTGTTGCCTGTTTTTAAGTACGCACATGAAATGAGATTTATCCTGTTCATCGACACCTGCTTCTACTGCTCTTTAATTACTTCAGCCTGTCACAGAATGAAACCACATCTTTTTTCTCTCTTGAATTATGGCAGTTACCATGAGAGGCCTTTAGCTCCTCATGGTAAGAGATCTTTATCCAGGCCCTGGCAATAGCTGCTTTGTAAATGATTAAAATAACTCCTCTGAACAAATAAACTACTGCTTATTACAAAGGCTAATACTAATCTTTAGTCCTTAAAAAAGAAGTAAAACAAACCTTGGAGGAGGAAAAATAACCTGGGTCATTTCCTTTTTCTGTAAGCCTTAGGAAAATCCAACCACAAAAGCAACATTTACCTTCTGATAAAAAACATCCAACACCAGAGTGAATTCTCTATGAAAGCACATAAAATACACCACTGCAAGAAACAACCACTTTGGTTACGACCTCTGAGAAGAGCCAGTACATAAGAATTGTATGGAATTAGTACTGTGCACACGATGCTGTGTTATGCATAATTCCGAACTGGAAAAAACACCTCAGTTGGATGTATATACTGTGTAACAACTGTGAGACGCAATTAAAAAAACCCCAGAAGTTTTTATTTTGCATATCCAGAGCTTTAGGCGGGATCTGATCTCCAGCTATGAAGATCAAAATGACAGTGACTTTATTTTTCTGTCCTCTCTCCCCCTCTCTATATTTTACACAGCTCCAACGGACCCAGTCCCTTGGCTGGTGTGAGGGGCATTACACAAAACCTGCCCCTTCAGCCCTGCTCCTGCCCTGGAGCTGGGAGGAAGAGGATATTGTGTAATATTTTTTGTGGATTCTTAGCAGCAAATGAGAGAGGCTTTGCTCGACAATTAAGCCTGAAAGAGCAGCGAGGTCAGGAGCCCAGCAGAGTGTTTGCTTCCCATCTAGCTGGGTTCAGCAGTGTGCTGCCATCGGGAACCAAGGCGGTTCACTCAGCTCTAATCAAAGCTGATGGACCTGGCTGCAAAATAATGCCAGTTTTGAACTCTGCCAAATCCCCACAGATTGCTGCTGGCCAAAAAAGCACCTCAGCAATCCTCTGGAATAAAATTCAAACTTAACAAGAGTTGTAACTTTTTTTATTTCCAAGAGTGCCTGGGCAGAAGAGCTTCTGAAAGCCACCTGGGGGAGAGTTTAGGAAGGGAGATGCAGCAGCTTCCTCAGCTCAGTCGTGAAGGTTTGCCTCATTAAACACATCATGCCCCACCTACATCCTACCTGCTGTGTCCAAGCACAGCTCACAAGAACACTCTCAGAACAACGTCCCTCGCTGAGGTTATTAAAGCAAACAAAATCGCTTGCACGTTTTAACACCTGAGAATCACATAATGAACCCTACAGAATTCCCTGCAACTTTCAGCTCAGTGATACGAAGAAGTACCTGGTAATCAGAACTCCCAGGAACCCACAGGACAGACCTCTGACAGCACAGATTCTCTTGGCCAAGATTTCTCTTTGCCCTGTGCATCCCACACCCAGCTCTGCCGTTTTCAAACCCGCCTCTCACGCAATCAAACGTATGCAAATATGCATTTCCATCTAGATTTGCTTAAACAAAAAACGTGTTCAATAGAAATAATTAACTTTATTTTTTAGTCTGCATGCAAAATTTAACCAATTTAAGACCACATTAGTTGGAAAAGGCTGCCCAAAGAAGCTGTGGATACCCCATCCCTGGCAGTGTTCCAGGCTGGATGGGGCTTTGAGCAACCTGGTCTACTGGAAGGTGTCCCTGTGCATGGCAGAGGGTTAGAACTGGATAGTCTTGAATGTCCCTTCCAACCCAAACCATTTTGGCACTCTGTGACCGTGCTAGTAAAATTCTAAGAGACTACCAAGCAAGGTTTGGAAGAGTTTGCTTCCTTTCCCCCGAGCCTGTCTGCAGGCAAAGCTGCAGCTGGGCTCAGAGGCTCTCAGTGCTACAGCCTATTTACAGCTCCCAGCAGAACCTTTAAAACAAAGAAATCTCAGTCCACCAGTAGTGGATGGACTCACCCACTACTACACATCAAAGACAATCCGTGACCCACTGAAATTCCCCAAGTGCTTTCGTGGCTGCCTATGGAGTGGCCGGTCACAGCTCCCCACTGTTCCCAGCAACCCCCGACAATATCCAGACACTTCTGCAACACAAACACACCTGGCGCTTGCACACAAAGCTGTGAATTACAAAGCCCATCTCCTGCATTTCCCTGTGCTGGTCCCCGCAAGAGGGAGCACAGGACAAAAAACTCATTCAAGCCGCGGCTGTTGTCTGCCGAAAGGCAACGGGCGAGTATTTTGCTGCATCCTGCCGTACCTGTGATCGTTCCATGCACCTGCGTCCCATTCTTCAGCTCAATGGTCACAGTCTCATGGCTCAGCTTCATTAGAAACCTGGGAATGAAAAAGGCATTTTAAAAACTCCAAACCCGTTCCCTTCCACATAAAGCCGTACGTGTTCGACAGGCAGCACCAAGCAGTTCCGCATCCTGAGCTCCCAAAGACGGCGCTCACGGGTTCTGCTGGGGATGTCCAGTGACACACTCCACGACCTGCCCAGCCGCCGGGAGCTGGGACACTTGAGTGACACACTGCCGGATCCAGCATCTACTTCCAGGCGAAACGGCCATTATTGTACAAAGAGGGAACCATTTTAAAAACCGCTACAATCCTGGGAAAGCAACGCTAACCCACTCCGCGGTGTTTCCCTCCAAAAAGGAGGGGGGGGGGGGGGGCTTTGCCGAGCGACCCGCGCAGGCCCGGGGTGGGAGCGCGGCCCGGCACAGCGGGGCCCCCGCCCGGCCCAGCCCAGCCCAGCCCAGCCCGGGCCGCTCCCGCCCGCGGTCGGGGGAGAGCGCGGGGCGGCCCTGAGAGCGCGGGCTCGCCCGGCGCGGGCAATCCGCCTCCATCCGCCCTCATCCGCGCCCACCCGCTCACCTGACGAGCTTCATGGCGGCGGGCGGGCGGCCCCGGGCGCGGAGCGGCGGCGGGCGGGGAGCCCCGGGCGAGCGGAGCCCCGAGCACGGCGGGGCGGAGGCGCCTCTCGGTCGGGCCGTGCGCGCCTGGACGCTGCCGCCACAGCGCCCCCTAGCGGCACGGAGGACCCGCGGCGAGCGCCGGGCAGCGCCTGGTCCCGCCCCTGGGGGGGAGAGGGCGGGGAAAAGGTGAGAGGATGGAAAAGAGGGATGGGGGGAAAAAGAAGGATGGGCATGGGGGGAAGGAAATGTGAATAGCAGTGAGGGGACTCGGTCTATGAAAGCCTGGCTTTTTGTAAGGTTTTACCAGCTTGCCTTCCTTAATTAAAAATCAATGTTAGAAAAGAAAAAAACAAATAGACGACTTCTTTTTAAATCTGCTTTGAGCTTTACAAATAGGAAAAAATTCCAAGGCCTAGAACCTGTAAAGCACTAATTTATTGTGAAAAAAGTTACAGCCTCAGGATCCAGAACTGTAATAGCAAGTATTTTCTCTGTGCATGTCAGTCTTTTCCCCTAGTGAAGGTAAAAGGGAAAGGAAGAAGACACCTTGAATTTTCACCTATTGGTATAGCCAGCAAGGTGCTGAAGTGCCCTTGTGAGGAAAGAGACACAGAACCATCGGCCCTGAGCAGAGGTGACACTGGGGATGCAGCACTGGAGCACTCCAGCCACAGGTGCTCCAGAGAGAGATTCAGCCATGGCTGAGAGGAGTGAACATCTCTCAGTGCAGACTGGGATCAGGCACTGCCTGAGATCAGCACTGTTGGAGTGCAACAAGCACACACAAAACTGAAGCAGCCTTCAGGCATGAAACAGCTCCTAAGGAACGATTTGGGAACAATCTGCTCCAAAGCACAAAATGCACTGCAGACAGCACATGTAGAAAAGCTGAACATTTTATTGTCTTTTAAGAGTAGTACACCATTTGTGATTTTAGAAATACAGACTCTTTGCAAAGCACTGAAACACAGGTGCCTTCCAACTTCTAAAACCTACATTATTCTACGTCTTACAAACCTTTTATATTAGCAATTCAAGTTTGGTCTTTGCTGCAACAAGAAGTTCTTCACCAAAGATGCAACAACTCAGTTCTAGGCTGCAAGACAACTGAGCCAAGTTTCAAACCCCACCTGCCAGTGAGCCACCAGAACCATTACTTTCAAACACTGAGTCTATGATGTTCTTGTACTTTGTGCCCATGAGGGAATTCACCTTTGAAAATTTTAAGTTAGGAGGATTTTCCAGTTAGCCACCAACTGGTATTTTTCCATTACAGCATCTAGAAGCAAACAGATACCTTGCAAGTACTAGTGCTCATAAACAGGTTATGTTTACACAAAACCCAGAGAGGCCTCCAGAAACATTCAAGGTTAAAATGAACAGTTGCAAAAAAAAAAAAAAAAAAAAAAAAAGAAAAGAAAAAAAAAAAAATAAGAATCTGTACATATTTTCAGTCATGACACAAGAGAACACTGGAGTATCAGTGTTTTGTGTTCTAGCTTCAATAATGACACCTGTGCTAGCCCTAGTAGTATTCTACATGTTTGTCCCTTCCCCCCATTTAAATTTTATACTCGCAATCTGAATATACAGCTGTACTTACAGGAAATATTAAACAATGCACAGCGCCTTAAGCAAGTTCCATGTCTGGTTTTGAACAAACCATATAAAATAAGTGACAAAATAGTTTAAAATTGGTCCTTATTTTTATACAGCTTGGAAGCACTAAATTTAAAGACACACATTAACCAGCACAAATTAGTCTGCAGTTTTTTTTCTCCTTTTTTTTCCTTAAAAGAGTGTGTTACAGTATCATGCATGAAAAGCAAGCTGCTGCTCCCAACTAGAAATACGGAGTTTAGACTTACTGCTTTCTTCTCAGGCTGTTATTCCTTCTTTCATAAGTTATTTCAACATAACCAAGGATAGAAGCAGCTGACTAGCAAAACAATATGAAGTTCATCTTTTATGTTGTGACCCATTCTTAAAGTAATGAAGTACTTTGGAACTTTAGCATAAGGAAGGTTGAATAAACACTGCAAGGACTTTTACATTCTTTGATTTTGTTTACATCTTCAGAAAGAAAATTCTACATTTTAACTCACTAACTACTGGATTTTCATATGGAGACTGTAGTATTGAAACAGTGCAAGACATTTGCAACTTCAGGAACATCCAATTACACTGCCCTTTCACCCAAACAATGATTAGCAGAATATTGCATCAGTTCTAGATAAACAAGACAGGACAAAAACCTCATTTTAGAATAGCATTAGGATTCAAAAATCTTTCATATTTAGTGAAAAGAATCCACACACAAATATGCACGAAGGACTCCTTAACACAGACTTTATCACAACAAATGTAATCCAGCTGTAAGTCTGGACCAAGACTTTTTATTGGTAAGAAGCCATATTTGTTCAGAGATCCCTATCAGATGTTCCATTAATAATGCTTCAACATTTGGGTATTTTGAGTCACGAACAGCATCAAAGCTCTCTCCTGTCAAGGCCAAAAAACCAGCTGAAATAACCCAGGTGGATCATGAGCTTCAGCAGTCCACTTAAGCTCCAAAACATTCCAGATGCCAAAAAGCTGGCTTTTGTCTTTGCATTACCCCAGTAAGAGTGGAGCCCTGTCCACTAATGCAATATTCCAAAGACCATTGCAACTAAGACTGTCAGGTCAGGTCTCAGTTGAAAGCTACCACCACCACAGGACACCATTTCCTTACCCCTGACCCCTCCCCCATTGCCAAGGAAGAATGTTCATAAGAGCATTTTTTGGTGTGGAAAGCAGGTCAGTAGAGACTCCAAGTGTGGTTTGAAGAATCCTCAGTACCAAGCCGCTTTCCACACACACAAATTCAGTCCATCTTCTCCTTCTGGACCAGCTTGGGCGCATCTACAAAATCCTTGCCGTTGTAAAGGATGATAGCAAAAGTTCCAAAGCTGGCACTTCCCCAGAAAAGCACATAGGCCAGTGTCTCAGTCCAGGTATCACCTGAGAAAAAGAGTCAGATAAAGCTTTTAGCTCATTATCTCCAATTAGCAGACAGTTTTACTTTAGGACAAATGCAACTATTTCAAGCTCTCCCTCAGATCTGTTGTCAAATGAAATCAGAAGTCTTTCACAGATCTTTTTCTGTTTCCTTGCCTTGGAATATTTGTATTTGCCACACACTTCTTGGAAGACATTGAACAGAGATCTGTGGAAGTCAGTCAAGAACTCTACTGGCAGAAATGTAAAAAAATTCAAGGCAAAAGCAGAAGGCAAAAACCTTCACCACTCCCAACACAGATTTAGATTAAAAGGAAATCCATCAGAACCAGGCTTATGCCTATATCTGACAGCTCTGAATTGTCTTTCTGTCCAAAATTAGACAGGTATTCCTCTGGGGCTTCATCCAGCCTACAATAAAGCTACAGGTCTACCAAGGCGCATCTAAATTTGGGGATAATTAACTGTCCCTTAATTGACTGCTACATGAATTTTAACATTGTTTTCTGTAGCACCTCAGTTTTTTCCACACTATTGATACAGTGCTAAAGCTCAATCTCCAGAGCCGTGTTCAAGAACCTTTGAGAATGACAGAGAAGCAATTCTATACTGAACAGTTACTGGTACCCATTTACACAAAGTTCACAGAGAAATAATACAGTTTTATAAAATTAAATTCAACAGTGACTTACCAGCCATTAGCAAACAAATAATGCACATGGAGAAAGCAACCACCATAATAATAGGCAACTGAGGAAAGATAAACAGGATAATCACTTGATACACCAGTACATATGTTCCTTAATTTCCTTTAAGATGGTTTGTACTCTAAAGCTATTTACTTGCTTTGCTTCTCAATTCACCTGCATTCAGGTACAAATAAAAGTTTGGACAGTTCCAAAATTTGGAAGACTGTATTCAATAATTATGTTTAGAATCAAAATACACTTCCTGTGCATTAAATGGGCGGTTAAGGTTTATGCTTTGTTTAAAAAAAATATATACCAGTTAAACCCCATTATATTCCCAAATCCCATTTCAAAACAGAAAGGGTGAAAATTTCAAAATAGAAGGGTGAAAAAAAAAGGAAAAAAGTGGGGGTTTTGTGTGACAGTCTATGCTTCTGCATGAAGTGTGAGAAAAGAAGCCCACAAGATTCTTCTGCAGAAGGAAACAGTCATTGATAGTGACTAATAGAATTTCCCCCCTTCCGCCTGGTGAAGCATATTTGAAAAAAAACAAGCAGCAGTTTTTCCAATACCTCAAGGACACTCCATTTTCTGTCAAGGGAACAGTCTGGATTTAATCCTATAAGCAGGTATCATAGAAACATTACCAGATTACAGGGATGCTTCCTGACTAACAGACAAGTCCTACTCAGGCATAATGAAGCCAGGGACTGAATTGCTGTGCTTCTCTTATTACAAATAAAGTCTCCATACTCACAGCTAAGAACTTCCAATCTTTCTTAACATGTAAAGGACTAGCAGGTTCTACTTCATCCACTGAATAATTTCCAAGAAAAAGATCAATCGCATCCTGGAAGAGAAAGGGAAGGCAAGAGTTAGAATGCACAACGATGTTTATCAAATACACTTCCCCATGGTTAAAAGCTTTACTTACTTGTCTAAATCCATCAGAAAAGTTGTTTTTGTAGTAACGTATTAATGAGTTCCAGCCATCCATTATTAAGCCCCACTGAGTTCTCTTCCCAGTTCTGCAAAATTAAATTGTGAAAAATATTTAAAACAGATGTATGAATTCAGGACTATAATTTCAGATTTACATTCTGCCATTATCTGGATGTGTACTACATTAAATGAACACCTGCACAGGAATACATTTATCTAGTGCTGCCTCTGCATTACCACAAATACTTGTAACAAAATTGTAAAACAAAATGACACTTCTTTCCATCAGACAACAGAAATGTGCATCTTCATGGCACACTGCCACTGCCTTGGTTTTCATTTCCAGATAGCCTTTACTTTCATATAAACACAGCAAAGAATTTGGAGATTTTAGTCTTTTTACCAGCTGAACCGTTGCAAAAAATTCATTTATAGCCTAAACCCCAGATTAATAACCTTCTCAGATATGAGGACTTGAAGAAAATCCCAAACATGCTCAAAAACCCAGAAGGCCCTTACAAGAAAGGCTGACTTGCCTTGTGTAATCGGTCTTTAAGGCACCAGTTCCAGCATATTGTTTGGCACAAGCATTAGCATTATCAGCCCATGCTGTGAATAGGAAAACAGTAAGAAATATTAAGGAAGAATATTAAGAATATTATATACTCTCTACAGAGTACAGTCGTTGTTTGAACTCTATAAATAGCCTACCATTTTTGTAGATTTTCTCAAAGTCTGCCTGCTCTTCAATTCTCTGTCCCACATGCAGAACACCTAGTCTCTGGAACAGAAAGCACATTGAGGCTTGCTATGAGTTTGACAGAAAAAATAGGATTTGCTTTCAAAAAAAAGCTGTATTTATCAAACTTGAGTCTAATCAATGCAGCTCAGGTAAGCAGTACAGTAACTCCACTATGCAAGCTCTTATTGGAGCATTCAAGTTACATTTCCATTCCAAATGGAAAGCCTCTCTCCTCTTCCAGCTTGTCAAAGAAGAGTAAAACGGGTACCTGAAGCTGGGCCTGGAGAGACCTGCGTGCTAACAAGCTCTGGATCACGTTAGTCCGATCCAGGCAGTCCATGCAGTTACTGCGGAATGTTCCTTCCTGCTGAGTCACAATTTTACCCTCCGAGTCAACTAGAAAGTAACTAACACACACAAATACACATATTTAGAGATAACAGTCCATACAAACCACATGTTTTCACAAGAAAATATCCTAGCAACCAAACAATTGTCCTGAGCATTTGATGAGCACTCAGCCATGTCTTCAAATTTTGATGCCTCCCTGAATTCTTGCCATGCTGAAAAACAGCATCAATGGATTTAGCAATCTCAGGACAGTATTCACTCCTACCATTCATAAAGTCAATGAGCAATACTGAGTTGTATGCTACTGGGAATAGCAACTTCTGGTGCAAAATCAGGGACTTGTGGGGTTTTTTTTTTTTCCAGTTATTTTAGTGTCCCAGCTCCACAGAAATGAAAATCATTACCAGAGCCTAGGAGCAGAAGTAATCAGATTTGTTGGTAAGTGGTCACCAGTTCAACCCAGTCACCAATGCATCAGAAGTCATCTAAGTTGTCAGGCACATTTCTTCCAAGAAGGTACTCATTTTTAAGGGTGCTTGCAAAATATGAAAAAATCTGCTACTGTCACATGCCGTTCTCTCCATTATGTGAACATGGGGGGGAGGGGGGAACCAGATATTCCCCCTTGCATATGCTAATTATTACCTCAATCTTTTAAATCCACTAAACTAGGTGTTTTCCAGTAGTTGATAATAAACAGCTCATTTTAAATACCGAATTACACACCTGTATTCCAATGCTGAGCTGGTAGAACAAATATTCCAATCTACTTATCAGCTGGATGTGTGAATGGGACAGAAATATGCCTGTCCTGCCACAGCATGAAACTTCCAATTGTCTACAGGTTTACAGATTATAATCCATAGATTAAGTCACTCCAATATGTAATTATGAACTCTGGACTAGCATATATAATCCACTGTTACTGTAGAGCATTTTTATCAAGAGCCTTAGCATTTTTATCAGGAGCCTCAGAAACACATTAATTTACTTTGATTAACCTTGTGATTTTTTTTTAAAAATTATTTTCAGCATTCTTGACCTAGTTTTGTTAAACCATGTTTTACATTGTTGAAGAAGACAATAATACCTGTGAAATCTTCCTTTTCCCCCCATGTTTTGGCTACAACTGATATTAGGATAAGATAGTTTGTTATTATCCTAATTAACTAGAAATGTCTATTCTTAAATGCTGCATCTAAATAAATATCTAAATAAATAGCTGCTCTAAAAAAATTTAAAACTAACAAAAAACACCTCCACAAAACCCAGCTCTCCTTTCTGACAGATCTTCCACAACTGGATTTAGCCTGCAGAAAATAAGAGTTGTTTGCTTCCCTAGGGGTTGCAAAGCTATTTTCTGGGAAGATTAGAACTCAGACTTCTCTGTTCCTATTTAAGCAACAGTCCTTACAGATGAATAAAACAAGTTAAGTTAGAGCCAGCCTAATCCTGAGAACAAGTCTTCAATTTTTATCTTGTTTTAGAGATGCCTTTTTTTATCTTCATTTCAAGGAAATCTGGTTATTTTCTATGTCTCCGGTGGCAGCTGACAGTAAACAAGTTAAGGGATTCAGTATTAATTCTAAGAAAAAAGGATCCTTGCTATGCAGGAAAAAACTACAATCTTATTTCTCCTTATTTGAGGTGCTCAAAGTCAATTTATTCTTTAGATCTTTGAGTTTTTAAGGCTTTTTTTTTATGGTAGACAGAAAATATTAACCATAATCTGATTAATTTATATTATTCCTGTAGGCATCACTCCAGGCAAGAGACTTTATTAACAAGACTCTAGTCCACACCTTACCTCATTTTATTCTGTCAGGATAGACTATACCACTGCTAGTTTCGTAATATTTTAGCTGATCTACTTTGTGCTTTAGTCACAAGGCTTCAGGAACAGGAAGGAAGCAATCAGAAAAGCAGAACAAAGTAAACTATCTCCCTAGTAGGTCTACAAGTAGCTATGACCAAAAACACACTTGTGGGACTAAAGACTGAAATTGATTTGGACATTTTGTGTATTTTTATATGACTAGAGAAAATGATAATTTGTTTCCCTGTGGGTTATTTATACTAGCAAGGGCTAACAACCAATGCCAGTGCACGGTTTGGAGCCACAACAATGTGTGTTAGAGAAAACACTTTTACAAATGCCTGTGGAAGGTGCACCAAGTGTTTTACACTACATCGCAGAACAGTTTGCTGTCAACACAACCTGGAATTACAACGGATGAAAAAAAAATAATCTAAGGAGACTTTCTTTTAAATAGCTCCAGCTGTATGCATGTTCATTTCTCTGTCTAGCCTTTTCCCCAACCTTAACAAAGGCAGCTCTTGTCCCAACTCAGGGCTGCTGCAATTCTCAGACCCACTTTATTGAGAGGTAACATAAGCTCTACATCCTACCCACCACCAGCTCTCTAACCTTGCACATGGTGTCAACAAGACACCAGAGATGTGGACACACTAATGCACACAAATGCATCTTCTTCATAGAAGACCACAGACAGTCTGTATTACTGTGCCTTAATGCAAGACAATAGAAACTATGAGGAAGTGGTCTCATTTTAACAGCACAGAGATTAAGAGCTACGGAGCCTTACCTGAACTCATCTTGCTGGTCTGCCAGTTGATCCATCAAAATCTGAAGCCGATCCCACCTCATCCGACTGCACTCTTTATGGAAGTCAAACGCCACATATCTGTTCAGAGAGAAGCCGTTTTTCAGATTACATATGTACTGCAGTGAAGGTTACAGAAAACACTACAGCAAAAGGCTGATTTAAAAAACAGGTAGTGGCAGAGGATTTGTTTTTCTTTAGAGATGACTTTCAGCACAACTGCAGATTTTGTCAGTGCTCTGTAATCTTCCTGATGCTGCACCCTTAGTGTGCAGTGACACCATTTAAAATTTACAAAATGCCATTAGTCTGGGGAAGCACACATTGTGTTCCAAGTTCTATATATGTTCCATTCTGTGTTCTGTCTAATATTTTTCCTCCAGAAAGCACAGAAGGGATACAAATCTTACTTAATGTCTTTTGGTTTTTTTTTCCCGACCAGGATTCTTTTGTTCTCTGTTCACTTTGAACTAGACACAGGTGTTGAAATCCAACATTTTTTGCTGGCATAATTCCCTCAATAACTCTTAGGAACCTGAGACAGGTTCTGTTTAAGCAGCTAACCTAACTGTCATATGAAAATTAAGCAGCTACTGACTTGGAACAAAATTTTAACAGCTGATTTCTGGCAAGAGGTACTCTAAATGAGTGGTGCTTCATTAATTAAACATTTGTATGTATATGTTTGCTATGAATTACAGGGCATTACATTCCTCTCCTCAAGCATTCATAGCCCAAAAGTCATTTGACAACATTTCAGGACTGTGCATGAAGAAAGATGGTCTACACACACTGAAACAAGTAACTGAAGTCTCAAGTTTGACTCTGGCAGGTAAACACCATCAAAAACAATTAACCAAGAGAGTGGATTTTGATAGCAGTAGTAAAATAGGGCTGCCAAACATCTCTTTTGAACATGTACAGAACATCACCAAAATGCACCTTCACAAAACTTCACATCTTGGTTTCCACCAGATGACTTTATAGCAAATAAGCACAGAATAAAAAAATGGCACAGTAATTTCAAGGATAAGGTAGAGGGGCAAATATCTGTGTGAGTTGGATACAAGTTCTCCCTCCAGAAATTAACAAAAGCAAGCACAGACAGGTTGTAAAATTGTGTACTGCACTCCTTATTCCCACAAAGAGATGGAATTTCTCATAATCCAAGTAGATTCTCCACTCCTGGCCCATTGTTACAGAGCTCCAGGCATTTAAATTACTTGTTCCCCTTACTGTTCCATCCTGTGTTGCTCACACGCAGCGCTCCCTCACTACGTTAGCAATGTAACCAAGCCCTTTTGCCAGAAGCTAGTTCTACGGGGCACGATCTTTTTCCTAAAATGCAGAAGAGCTCCCCTGTATACTATGACTCCAATACTGGCATTACCGTTGCCTCTGAAATTCCTTCTTTATTCAGCCTGTGTCCTCTCTTAGCAAGCCACTTCATAAACATAAAATGCAAACAAATCACAGAGTTGATAAAGGTCCCCAAAAAGCTGATCAATCTGTGGGTTTCAGAGGCAATGCTTAACCTGTAAAACAAAACGTATCACTTCATGTCATATGTACCTGACCATTCCATTTGCCATGCTGTTCACCATTTTTGAAAAGGTTTGCTCAAGAGGCTTCTCGGAGCCTTTATGGTTAATCTGGGAAAAGGGAAAACAGAAACAGAATTACTCAAAAGCCTGCTTAAAAGAACAACAACTTTTTCAGGAAGAACAAGTGAAAACATACCAAGTTAACAATCATTTGCTTTCCATAGCTAATTATTTGTGAGTCAAAATGTCTTTGGAAGCCATCCATCTAGAAGAGAAAGGAAATGGGTTGACAGATGTACACTACTATTAAGATCTGTGCTTTACAAGAAAGCGCCACTATAGTATTTTTGATGACTCTTAATAACTAAGTGCTTGATGTTCTCTGTTGTGCCAATACATTCCCACTTTCCTCCTCCCAGTCCATTCAGTTCTCCTCATTAAACATGCTACACATAAAGAGTATTGTACAGCTACTAAAACTGCTGCAAACTGGATCCAAAGAGAAACTACCCCCCTGATGCTTGCATTTTTTCAGCCTTTTAATTCATTATAAGAAGTACAAGGTTTCTTGCTATTACTTTTAAAAAATAGTGCTCAATCCAGTATTGCTGATTTTTATTCTTACGGTTACAATTTGCAACCCTATCACATAAACATGAGCCCAGTAACATGTTAAAACCCCAAGACACAAACACTCACATACATGGTTTACTGACTTGCTGATCTGTGGCTTTGGTTTATACTTGAGGTTTGGTCTTTGAGACCAGAAAAAAGGAATAGATCCACGGGTCTGCAAAAGAATGGTAATGCTTTTAAACAGCAGAATTTACAAAACCCACTTGACATTTAAAAATAAAGCATCCAGGTTTATTTTGTTAAAGTAATTCAGTCTGTTTGTTTAGTTTATGCTTTTAAATATAGATTGTATATACAATATGCAAATAAGACAGAGCTACCTACGTATCTATGTTCCTTACAGTGACTTTACCTGAACAAACGATGCTTTGCTCCCCTTGTAATGCACAATTTGTTCTGTCTCAACAAAGTTAGCAGCGTGCCCTTCTGAATCAATACCTGAGAAGGAAAAAGACCATGTTAGCCAGCTCAGCCTGCCTGCAAAACAGTGACAGCACATCAGCAAAAGGCTTCCTTCCCCTCCCTTTTAAGTCCTCACAGGAAGCACAGAGCTGCCTGACAACATAAAATTAAACATATCCTTGGTAAAAGTTTAACATGATCTGCACCAAATTTAAGCAGAACTGTGCTTCTTCAAGCTAGCACATTTGATATTTTTAGCGCTAGAGATTATAATTTAATATGAAATAAAATACCAGTGCTCTGACACCAAAATATTCACAATTCTGTAACAATGGTACTGCAGAAACGGACAAATTTCTTCAAAAGCATGTATGTTGGGACTAAGAACAGAGAAAGTAATTTAAATTCATTTCCCTGATTGCTTTTTAACTTGAGACAATTAGAGAACACCACTCAGGGCTCCCCTGCCAGCACCAGTGATGCTCTTAGCTAGATTTACTGCTAGATGAAAAGGGCCATTACATACTTGCATTTTGCATTTAGCACGAAGGAAAACAGCCATCTGTTAAAAATCACTACAAAACTTTTGCAGTTATGTCTTAAAGACATGAACAAGAGTCAGTTTTAATAAATACCAAAAAATTCTTCAGTTCCTAATATTTTCTTTGGAGGAAGAAGCCCAAGACAAATTAAACAATGTTTTTTCATTTTCTCTTAAAGGTAACTCACATGTGCAGATGGAGCACGTATTATTTTCTGAATAAATCAGTTTTTCTTTTACCTCTTACATAGTAGCGTACACCAGCCCTGAAACAGCTTCTTCTGGAAACAAGCAGCCAGTCAAAACACTTGCCATTAATAGAACAAGAGTGCATGGTGATAACTGATGAACAACACTCAGGAAAAACCTCAACGTTTCATTAGGATATTTTTACACATCAACAGGTAGGAAACTTCAAGGAACCAAGAGACTACATTGAAATAAATCTGTAAACATTTGTCACCCCAACAACAGTTGAACACTAAACTGGAGAGACAGTAACAATATTAGGATAAATATGCACATTGCAAAACAACATTCTGTGGTGATGTCACTGATGAACAGACATTAAAACTGCGGTAATTTTGAGAAAATGCGATTCTAAAGAAGTTTATTCTGGGTCTTATGGTCCCAATTAAAAATTAGGAATCCATCTCATCCATAATTTTATTAGACTACCTTAACAGTTTCTTGCCCCTACTGCTTTTAAAAATTAACAACTACTTCAAAAATACCTCCTCAAATTTTTTTCTAGGCTTTTAGAAGAGTAAATATCTTGGGTATGTATTTTGCACCCATAAGTGCAACATACATCACATCTACAAATGTCAGAACTAGCAGTAAAATAGATTGGCTTTCAAATCCATGTGAAATAAAAATGAACAGGCACAAAGATTCCAGTGTGAGCTTCTCACACAAGAATGGTTTCCTGTAGCCTGGGCTACATACCCAAAATGCCAAATGCACCTGGGACTACCCAACAAACAGGGGCAATGACAACTAGTTTCAGCTTTACTCTTGTTCTGTGCTACTTATAGTGGCACTTATTTGGACTGCAGTAAGCTATCCAGTCTAATAGAGATCAGCACTCATGAAAAATTTCTTCAGGTAGATTCACCAGCTTGCATCCTTTGCCCCTAAAAACTGAAACCTTTCACTTTAAAACAAGCAAAAGATCAAAATGGTCAATTTTTAAATTAGTATACTGCAGTCTTCTCTTTGAGGAATCTAGATACTTTGTCTCATTTGAAATTTAGGCTCTGTATGATTCAATTGGGACATAAAGCAGCTGCATCACACATGAGCACCTCAGCTACGTTAAAGAACACACTGGTTTCATACATGAGTCATCTTGATTTCTATTTGTATTTATGCCAATACTGTTTGTAAACAACCCCAAAAAATATAATACAAATTGTCCCCATCCAGAATGTTCTCACAATTCATAAATTAAGGCTGAAAAATACCCATTCCTCTGTTTTCCTGGAAAATTACTGCCAGGTCTTCCAACCTTTAATTCAGCATTTCTACAGCCAACAGTATTCTGCAAGAAAGGTTACTTCTAACCTTAGCTGCTTAGCAATTTTCAGCCTATTTTCCGTTGGCAATCTGTGCTCACTTAAAATGATAACTTGCTATTAGCAATTTCCACATATAAGGACAAGACAGAATTTACTGTTCTTTAGAAGGGCTTTGGTTTGGAACAGCAAGGGAAATACTAAATGTAGTTTAGGGCTTCAATTATCCAAGTCCATTATTTCTCATCACTGCAAGACTAGAAGCTCAGTACAGGTAGTTGAAAAAATGTATTTGAGCTTATATGGGGGAAAAAAAAAAGAACCTTTGATATTACTAAAATATCTGCTAGTGGCACTGTAACAATTCTACTGAGGGGTCTTCCTAGCATTTTTACTGCTAGAAATCCCATTTCTTCAAATTCCTGAGTTCTCTAAGGTTTTGCTGCAATTCTGTTTTAAACAAACATTACTTATGCTAATTTTTTATACAGTGAAAAAACAGGATCGAGGAAAGTGTTAATTGCAGTCTGTCAGTTGTTAATTGCAATTTACCCAGAACCAGCAGGATAAGGATTAGGGTGTTTCAAGGGTTCCCTTTTGCTATCTTTCCTTTGTCTCTCTGCCTACTCCCACAACATTTTCCATTAAATTAAGTCACAGGAAAGGACTGGAGATCTGCCAGCTGCTGACAGTCCTATCAGATCAACCAATTCCATCTGGAAGTCACTCCCTGCATACACCTGAGGGGCCTTTGCAATGGATGAACAAAGAAGAACATGGCAGGAGTTGCTCTGTCCAGTCTTGCCAGTCTTTTTCATACTGTCAGTCCAGGAGCAACTACCTGGGACTTTTTGTTTACCACACACTGCCTCCAGAAAGTATTCAGCTTCCTTGCAGCATTCATCCTTTCTCAAAAATAAACTCTTGACTGCTTTGCTAAAAAGGCTGTTTCCCAAAGCATTGGTGCAGGAAAAGCAGCTGCCCAGGAAAAGCATTCCAGGAGCCTTCAGCAGAACTTAACCTTTTATTCATCAACATCCATAAGCACTCCTTCAAGTCAAAACTGTTCTCCCTTATTTTGTATCTAAAGTAAATGCATCCTTATAGCAAGATAAAAAAGTACTAAAGCTGATGGCAGTGCATTTGCCATAATAATCTTAACCTTCCCACTGAAAGACAATTATGCAAACTATGACTGTAAAATTAAATACATTAAGCCTTCAAAGCAGAATATTCAAGGGAGTTAACACACAAGTGGACTACCTAACAATATGTAACACCCATATATGAGCAAACTATGACTTATTTCTGACAATGTGCTCTGTTATAATTGCCAGTGTAACAATACAGCAGCCTCACAGCAGCCATTTTGCTACTGGACTACCCACATCCAGCACACAGCTTTACAACACAAAAGGATACATCCATGCATCACTGGTGTAGCAAACCTGTGGATCTGAAACACACAAACACATGTTAAAAATACTAAACACTAGTAGCCAAAAAAGCTAAGTGAGTGACTATGCTTTGCCTAAGGGTTTTGTAGTAGTTTCATATACTTTATATCATTTACTTTTTGTTTAGGGTGAAACATTCCTTTCTGAGAAAAAAAGTTCAGGGAGAACAGCAACATATGCAATCCTTGCCAGCAGGAAGAAAAAAAGTAGATGTCTAATCCTAATTAAGCAGCCTGGACAAAAAAAAAAAAAAAAAAAAAAAAAAAAAAAAAAAAAAAAAACTGCTTTCTCTTCCCTATACTTTGTTCCTCCCAGTTAGTCTCCTACAAACATGCCAGATATAAAGCAATACTTGCTGAAAATCTTTTGACATGGTGTTTGTTTTACCTCCACAGAAGGACATATGCAGAGATAGTAGTTACAGAAGCCTTCAGTAAGAGGTATTTTTATGTGATTAATAATCAAAATGCCTGTTCCAGGGTTTTTCCTATCTTGCCATTCCTGAATAACTTAATCTTTCAAGAAAACTTTAAAGTTCAATACTAGAAGACAGAAATTCCACACTTAACATTACCTAAAATTGTTCCTGCATCAAGCCACCTGTAATCAATGTGAGTGGAAGCATGGCCTAAAAACAGCAGTTATCTCCCTTTTCAGCTTCTGTGTTTTGCCCCCTAGGTCTGTTTTCACTAGCCAACCACACTTGGCTTTCCTTTGCTGTTCCCACCACAGCTTCCCTCTCATTTCCCAAGCTTTATTTGCATAGCACTATGCAAAGTTTTCACGCAGTAATATGCCCATCAGCCCTTCTCTAATTCCTATCTTCACATTCCAGAAGCACTGCACAATCCAGCCTTTTGGAAAAGTGCTGTCTGATGTAACAGCGCATCTCCACAGGTTACCGAGGCAGAAATAGAAGCTGTGCGTCACTTGCTTTGATAAATGCAAAGCACTGATGGAGAGAGGAGGCTGCTGTAGTGCAGGCAATCCAAGGAGTTCAACAGACAGAGGATCTCTGGTAGGAAGGAGCTTAGACAGTCTGGCCATTAAGGTGCCACAGCTGTGGCTCATGGTCATGCACTTGTATTTGCTGGACTAAGTGAATTCAAAGGTTACACTGTGCTAGTCTTCATGTGAAATAAACTGGAATAATCTAAACTGTCAGTCTTGCTCTTGATTACCAGCTTTATGATCTGTTCACTAGCAAAATGGAATTTAAACTGCACACATAGAGAATGATGTGAGACAGTCTTAGGAAAAAAAAGTGATGAACTGGACCTTGCCTATACCCAAAGATAAGTAGGTAAACTGCAGAATTCTTGAGAAGCATACACTGTGCAATGTAACTTCCCCTTTAGCTTATATGAGCAGCTATCTTCACAGCACAGTATCTTCAAATACAGACACTTCCCAAAAATTCACTTTCTACAAGTGAGGACATTGACAAAGTTGGCAGTTTGAAAGCAGAAGACTCACTGTGCTAACTGAGATGATGATTAGCCACATTATACTAGATGCTGGCTGTCTGAAAGAGACAGAACCACAAAAAGCTGTTGCATACTTGCAGCAAAAGTATATTTGTTCTCTATTAAGAGAATCATTATTAAGTGTTTACCTCTGGTTGAGCAATAAATTCTCTCAGAAGGTGTCCATTCCATACAAACCGTGGATCTGCCTGCAGCAAGACAGAAAGCCAACATGCTTTTATAGACTGTCAGTTCTGTTTAATTCAACATAACGGCAGTATCATAGTATCCATGTGTCGTGTAAGTTTACGTGAACAGCTCCCTTCCTTCATCAGTAGCTTTCTAAATAAAGATTGGAGAGAGCTATTCTTTTAACTGCTCTTAAGGGTGTTGCCTGACACTTCTAAACCGTTAACAACTGAGCTGCAGAACATAATGCATTGGTGCCCCTACACTGGGGTTGTTTCCTTCTACCAGTACTGTTAAAAAAAACCAACAAACACAAATATCAAACAAAACCACCCACACTCCAAACACAGACCAGACTTCTATTGCAGAAACAAACTGGAGACGTACAAAACTGCCACCATCCTTTTGGTAAGCCATTATACTGCAGCCATGGGCATATTGAAATTACACTGCAATAATTTTAACCATCCGAGATCTCAATTTACTTGAAAGTGATGCTTTTTAATGTACTTTGCTTTTCAAACAACCTTATGAAGTAACAATTTTAAGGCAAACCAATCCTTTTGTGTCCTTGCTCTCTATGGCAAGAGCACTGCCTGAGCAGCATTTGATGGTGCTAAAAAATGCCCAGATGTAAACAGTTTTTCCAATATTAAAAAACCAAACCAAAACAAAGACCCATCAATACAGACACAAGAGGACTTCAAGCTCAAATTGCTCTTGGCTGTTGTCTTTAAGACAAAAGCAGCATACTAAATTCATGCTTCACACAAAGAATTGGAATACTTTAGAAAGAATACAACATCCCAAGACTGACAGGCATAAAACCTGCAGATCTATTCCAAGTTATCCTGGAAAAGAATATGAACACAAGTAAACTTATCCCACTTCAGATTCCTTGCCCACACTCCAGCTCAAAGGAATTACTTGCTTTCTCTCAATTTTTCTGCTTAGCTCCTTCTTCTTGTAATTAGAAGTGTTCAATATTAGAGGCAAAATTTAATTTATTTTGGATTTTTCAAAATCCATTTAAAGTACACTTTAGGAAGTACTTCCAACTGCTGATCTGGAAGTGACATCAGATTAGAACAGATCCCTGGAACGTCGTGCTCACAAGCTATGAGTCTTGCACAGACCAGTGTGTTCAGACACAATCCCTAGCAGCTTGGATAAAACACCAGCATCATTTAAACATCATCTGCATCAAACTAACTGACAATTTGCAAGACAGACACAAAGCAAACTCAAATCCTTACCCTCTCTAGAAGGCTCATCTCCTGGAACTCTGGGCTTGTGTTGGCCAACCGTTGCAGGGTGTGTGTTAGGTCATAGGTTGTAGAGAAGTAAAACCCATCCACGCTCAAGACATGATTAAGCATTGATAAAAATACCTTATTGTCCTGTAACTGTTGAGATGAGGAAAGAACAGAAGAGCTGTCATATACTGCTATCAAAATATTTTACTCTTGTAAGCTACCACTACTTTATGAAGTGCCAAGACGAATTTTGCTAGTGTTCTAGCAATACATGACATCATCCAGAGATTACCATACAAGAAGGAAAGCATGAGAGTGCAATTTTGATACCAGTTCAATGGTAACTTGCAGCTAGCACATTGCAACCAGATTCTGCAACAACAGTGGGGAGCAGAGAACAATATTCCTGTGAGGTAAATAGCTACTGATATCTAACAACTTTGAAGCAAAAAGGAAGCTGTTAGTTTCCCTGAAAACCATTTAGTCAAAAAAAAAACCTAAAAAACAAAATGGCAAGACAAAAGAATAGTTATAATCTGTGTTCTGGTTCAACCTCATTCCTTTCCTGAAAAAGAATCAAATTTGCTTCCAGCTCCATTGGTTAGAATCCCTGACCTGTTCTTTATCAATCCACTACATGTCTGTTTTAAAAAAATCTTCCACCTATCCCTTCCTCAACAAAATAAATGTCAATTCTTCCCTGCTGAGTAACTATGTAATTGAACAATTCCATAAAGAAAGCAAGACAGGTAAGGTGACAGCTATGCAGTTTATTATAGGGGCTGTCAGAAGAGTAAACCTCTGAGAAAGACTTAACAGAAGCATTAGGAAGGGTGTACCACATTAGTAGAAGCAAAAATGCACATCCATAACCTGCAGATGATATTCTAAGTTGCACTATGTGAGTTTATAATCTCGAATGCCGTGATTTTATATAAATCTGTACACAAATACTACAGCCATTCTAGTAATGTGAACAAACAAAAAAAAAGGTATTGTTCAAAGAGCTTCTTAAAAAAAATTCATAGCTTCCTCAAATTAGGTCCTGTGGCAATGAGCCTTAACATACAATAACATTCCTCCACACTCCCCTAATCAAGGTACCCACCTGAATATCAGTTAAGTGCAGCATGGTTTTTTTATAGGAGAGGATGTCAAAATCTGTTGCTTTCCAGATTGCATGACTGAAAATCTCACCTACTTTTTTCTTCTTTGTTATTACAATAAGATATGTGCCTGTAAATCAGAAAGAACAAAGTTTAACAAAAAACCCAAACCCCCCCCCAAAAAAACCCCAAAACCAACAAAGAGCTGCATGTATTAAGAAAAGCTGCCTATATCCCTATCAGAAAACTGAAACCAACAGGACTTTGTGTTCTTAAGTGTAGCAAAACCCACAGGGCTGAAGCAAAAGCAAAATGTACTTTCTAAGCTACCCACTTCTCTATGCTCAGAGATCTTGAGCTGATCATTAAGTTTAAGAAATTTTTAAAAAGTGGGCAAGAAAGTGTCACCTACTCCTACATCTGATCAGAGACAGTCTGAAAAATCTTCAGGTTTGCAAATGCAGGAAGAGGCCAATGCTCTTGAATGTGGTTTGAAAAGCACAGATTAAGTCCAAAATACATGAAAGGAAGCATGCTTCAAAAGCCAAAAAGACTATTTAACTTATCATGAAAAAATATTCCTCCTAACAGATGCAAAACAGTGCAAAGATTTGGGGTTCTTTTAGCAATTTAAGACAGGAAGCTTGCTGTTTCCCTGGTTGCCTAAGTAACAAAGGAAAAACCCACCCCATAATCATGGACAGTTCACTCAGAGCAATTAATTTACACTTGCTGGTGAACACAACACAACCATATTTCTAAGCATAGTGTGTCATCTTGTTTATGAAGAAAAAGTTTACTCTTAATACTGCACTAGGCAAAGAATATTTATATTTGTTAAAGATGCTGCATTTCTAGGCACAGGGCCAGTTTTGCAGTTAACAACAAAAACTGCCTAAAAACACTCAGCTAAACATTTAACTGATAACATCTTAACTTTGACAGCTGTATGCTAACTCTCAGTGCAAACTCTAGAGGATAGAATGAAAAAAACCCAAGCTTTTAAAGACTTAACATATTCTATATTTTATTTAATATTCAGGCAGATGAATAGTAGTCATTACCAAGCTTGTAAGTGGTGAAAATTCCCCTGTGGGACAGTCGAGTTTTAAAAGAGTCAGCACTCGTCAAGTCCCTAAGACACATGTTTCCATTACATTGCTCTTACTCTGTAAAACCCACAATTCTTTAGAATATGGGCATAGAAAGTTCAGCAGTTTTAAAATCCTGTAGAAGTCACTGCATTCAACACAGTCACCGTTTGCCTCAGTTGGGAATACTGCAGTGAGTAATCTTTAATTCTTTCTACATATGGGGATTTTATTCAGTATGTATTCTGCTTATTACATAATTTTTCAGAGTATTTCAGTCTCAAACCCTACCGAATTCTACAAAAAGTATTGTTGGAGCAGCAATGCTTACTTTCCCAAAAGCTTACCCTTTATGCATCAGGTGTATTCATGACACTGGCTGCTTAGACCTGACCACTGAGACACTTAGAAAAACTGGACAACTTATTCTTACATTACCCTAAAACTCCCTAAACTTAGCATTGTTCCAGTCTGCCCTTTTCATGCTGGATTTTCTTCATATTTGTAGGGCAGTTGCAACACAATCATTACTTGAACAGCTGCATCTACTTGTCTATCATCCAGTCACTCTCAGCTATTTGTGTACCATGGTTATTGATCAAGCTTCACAACACGACACTTGACTGTTGCATCAAATCCTAGAGCTCAGATTAAAATAGTTACAAAGAAAAAGTAGATGAGGTTCTTTGCACTCATTTGAAATGCATTCCTTATAACTCAAACAACTGCCAGTTAACCCTACCTTTAGAGTACCTCTTGGTTTAAGAGTTACACACACATTCATGATAAAGTAGATTTGGATGCCTCCATCCTCTAGAAGCCACAAGGAAAGCCTATCATACTGATGTAAGTGCATCCTCAGATACTTGCAAATACTATTTTTGCCATTAAAGCTTCTTTAGCAATCTATTTTGTCTAAGTATTTTTAAAGAGCACAGGTCTGTTCTCCTTACCTGCCACCAATCGGATTGTTCCCAAAATACCAAATATAGGCCTTGTAACAGCTGAAGGGGGAACATCTTTTTTTACTGAAAAGCAGAAGAAAAGAACATCAGAATTTCAGACTGTTTATTTCATGACTGTATTGGAACTAGGTTTCTCCAGCCTTCCTGGTCAAATCAAGTTTTGCTACAGTATATTTATACTTAAATATATACTTATATATAAGAAACAAAGCATCAGAATTTCAAACCCTGATGGAGCTCTGGGAGGAGGATCTGGGATTCTAACCCACTTTCTAACCAATTTCTCACATTTAATCAAAGTGGTCATTCAATTAAATAAATACAAGTTTATTTTCATGATAGTATAGCAAGTAGACTCCTCAACAATGTATTGTCCTGCCAGCTTCCAGAAACTTTGTTTTGAAGCCATCAAGACATAAAGGATAACTGTACCATAAGTGCTTGTACCTCCCAGGTCTGTTTGCATCTTCTGAGCCTTAGTCTATTTCTGTCTCAGAAGACCTAAGTTGTCTCTGCAAAACTACCAACAGCAGCATACATGTGTCAAGGAACACGGTATTCCAAACAACATACCAAGAGATCCAAAAAGTAACCAAGTATCAATTAAAAGTCTTAGCATGTGTAAGTTTAATCTATCCACATTTCTAAAACAGCAGAAGATATTTTAGAGAAATCTAAAGAAATTCAAACTAGAATGAAGCATTTCCCCAGAACTCAGAAAACTGAGAAAGGTAACCCTTAAATCTTCTTTTGCTTTTAACACTTTGCAGGTTCATGTGATAAAAGAGCAGTAGTGAGAGAGATGTAAACTGACAACAGACTTGGGATAACTATCTTGACAGTTTCAAAGGGACAGTTTTGAAGGAGAAATTGAAATAATAAACTATGATACCAAAAGTATCAGTGGGATGGGCATGCTGCTCTTACATGAAGTATACATGAAGCCTAATAAAAGAGAGAGAATGACTGCTTTTATATTACTATTACTATAGCATTTCTATCTGCTTAGAGATACTGTGGTACCAAACTCCTGAAGTATCTCCCAGTGCCTTCATTTTACTGTTATTTAATCAAAGTTCTTTGTTTCATACTCTTGAAAAAATGTAACTAAAATTTTCAAGATATCTACAGGCTTACGACTCTTCCCACGGACATTTGAAGCTGGATTTGCAACACAGAATGAAAATTTATAGTAAGGGTTTTTTTACTGTTGCTATTTCTGGTGGCTTTATGAAAAGTCAGGTTTCAGTTTTATATAAAAGACAGCACTGGGACAATTTGCAAAAGCTGAAGAACCCCAGTGTTCAATCCTTTCCTTGTCTGAACTTCTAGCACCAACCCCAAGCAGCCTGGATGAGTCAGCTTCCCCTGTCATGAACAGTCTTACCAAAGAACAGGCAAGCACTATCACCCTGGTAACACACAGCACCAAACTCACAGCCAAAAAGCATTTGAAACAAAGCTCTGCAGGACAAAATAGAAAGCATTTTTTTAAACAGTAACTAAAAAACAATTATGTCAGTATCATCTCAGTAATGTTCTCAAGATCTTCTTGGACTCTTAGAGCAAAACAGACAAAAAGAACAGAGAAGACTGTATTGAGAAATACTGGTGAGGAGAGTCACCTGTAAGAGTGACTTCTGTGGAGACTCTGTCAATAGCAAGGACATCATCAGCTCCATCATCACAGGCTTCCACATAGAACTTCTCAGGTGTTATATGCCTTTAAGGGAATAGAGAGGAAAAAGGAATTACTTGAGCAAAACTTACTTTGGGTTTGTTTATTCTTCACCACCTGAAGACAGAGCAATCAATTTTTACACCTTATTTTAGCTGCAAAATAGAAAAAAATCTCACTGGATTGCTTCCCAACAGCCACTGATATTGGCAATGTGCAAGAAAAAAAAAGCAAAAAGCAAAAAAAAAAAAAAAAAAAAAAAAAAAAAAAAAGCAAGCAAGACCAGCTCATCAGTTATTGCAAAATTCGTGGTCCATTAATAATCTTAATCCTTTTTTATTACCATAAGGTAAAAATATGAGAGTAAATCACATAGTGGTCCACTCTAATTCCCGTAAGCTTGAACCATATCTGATAAGTCGAAACCCAACACAAAACCAGAAGTTTTTAAACCAAAAACTTCCTAACAGATCAGACTACATCCCTAATGCAAGTCTAATAAACATAAACACACTTGTTTCACATCAGTGTTTTAAGTGTTGCAAGAATCCACTGGAAACACCACAGTAGAAATGGAAAGGTTCAAGTGGCACACTCGTTTATTGAAGCAGGGGTGTCAACATTCCCATTTCCCAGATGAGTTAGCCAGGTGTACATAACACACATGGCATTAACATGTATCCCTGCCCCAGACAGACAAGTCACACACCAACTTCCTGTTCAGACGTCATTGCCATCCCTTCCCTCAAAACCAGCACAACCCCAATGCTGGTCATGAACAGTTTAGAAGTGTTCTTTAAAAACACACCCATTGTGGTATTTGCAAGAAGCCAGACATGTTATACTGTGCATTGACAGGAGGGTTATGCAGAAGAGACTTGTAGCTGTACACAGGAAATGCCCAGCAAACAAACAAAGCACCCCAAACACTCTTTAACTAGTTTTCTTGACTCTTACAGTGATTTTTCTTAGTTTAAGGCTTGACAAGACATGGGGTCAGAGTTTTAAAATTCTTGTTCTGGGTACAGGGTAGGTATTTTTAGAGTCCCTCTCCCTAAATAGATCTTGCATTTCTAAGCATTTTTTATTTTTTTAATCCTTCAGAAAGCTGAATTAAAATCCTAATTTAGATCAGAGGAGTCTGATGGCCAGATTTTGGTAGCAGGGTGAGGGGGGTCACTACAGAACTGGCTCCTGTGAGAAGCTGCTGGAAGCTTCCCCTGTGTCTGACAGAGCCCATCTCAGTCAGCTCCAAGACAGACCCACTGCCAGCCAACACCAACACATCCGTGACAGTGGCAAAATCTCTGGAATAACATATTTAAGAAGGGAAAAATGCTCAGCACAACACCAACTGCAATGGGAGAGAGGAGTGAGAACGTGTGACAGAAACAACCCTGCAGACACCAAGGTCAGTGCAGAACAAGGGGCAGAAGGTGCTCCAGGAGCTGGAGCAGAGATTTCCCTGCAGCCCCTGGTGAAGACCAGTGAGGCAAAGCTGTCCCTCTGCAGCCCATGGAGGTCCATGGCAGAGCAGAGATCCACCTGCAACCCTTGGAGGGCCACAACACAGCAGGGTGATGCTGGTTCGAGCAGGGTGCTAACAACACCAGTGTTGTAGATTTGAGGAGAGCAAATACTGAACTGAAAAAACCCACCAAACAACATAATACAACCAACTGAAAGCAATTAATAGTTAAGTGTTCATTAGCTAATTTAACTTAATTATTGTCTATCGGTCCTAAAATGGGAAACGTATCTACAGTATTTCCTTTGTAAATCAGCATCCTTAAATCTTTCATGTACACATATTAAATGCTTAATCTTTGAAAATAAAAACATCAGAGTAAGAAATATAAACATACAGTTCACTGAACACTGAAGCCTTAAAACACCTACTTTACTCCCATTGCTTCTGTTTTTGATGAAGTGCACATGTCCCCTGCTCTTTTAGGGGAGTTTCACAGCAATAATGGGAGCTGTTTTTATGGCAAAAAGCAAACAAGCTTACACAGATAGAACAGGGGCAAGACAAGCTTAAAGACAAACCCTCACTTTGTTAAAGAGTCTAAAAAGCAAAGAGGATATACTATTTAAGATGCAGTCAGAAACCTATTGCTAACTGGCAGGAGGCAGCAGGACTCATTTTTTTTTCCACAAGAGAAAGCTGCAGCTCATTGGTTTAGTTGAATGCTCATCTTTCTCTGGGATGTCAGTTGACACACAAGATTCCAGCTAAAACAACAACTGGGAAGAGACTCTATAAAGTTTAATATTGGACCTGTTGTGCCATTAACACAGATGTTTATGGACTCTTACTCATCTGAGCACCTCAAGCAAAGTAAGCTGAAAAAATACATTAATTTATCAGGTCGTAAGCAAAGTGTTGAGAACTATAGTTTCAGTTTTTGAATATTCTGTATGAAGAGCACAACACAGACAAGACATCTACACTGACTGTACAGAGCATAAAAAGCATTTCCATCCATGATAGTATTTTTAAAAGCTGCTCCTTACATTATGAAGTGCAACGTGGCCATGACACTATTACAGCCTCAGAACAGAGATTCACATGCATATTGGTTAAAGCCTGTTTTTAACCAACTGAGAAGAAGCTTACAGATCTCAAATAATTGTCATATAAACAAATGTTTTCTTCACCACATGCAAGAATAACAATTTCTCCCTAAAGAACAAGAAGCCTTTTATCTCAATATCCCCAAACTGAAAAGAAAACGGAGAGAATTAGGGCTGCCACTGCAAATGATGCTTGGTCTCTCAATGTGTGTCATATGCCCACTTTGCTAGATCAGATCCCAGCATTTCTCTCTCTCAAATCCTAGACCACATTATTTCTTGCCACTACCATTGCTTTTAACAGCTTTATCATCTTCATTTCCTTTTACACAATGTCTATAGTTTAAGCAAAGCTAGAAATTTATGTTTCATGTTTATTCAAAGTCCTCCTTCCCATGGTTCTCTCCAGGACCAAATTCAGTGACAAAAATGTAATGGAGAATGAAAGGCAAGTCATCCCTGGTTTCAGCTCAATGGACCAAAAAGGCTTCAGCAGCTTGCAGCAGTCTGAAACAGAAATGTTGATTCTTGAGTGAGAGGGGAATCAGGGGTAAGAGGAAATGAAGTAACCAATCCACAAAGTTGACAGAACTCGAACAAATACTATACTCTTGGGATCACCTTTAAAAACTGCCTTAAATAAAGCTGTGCAACACAAACTGGAAAGCCTAAGGCCCTGCAAGAGATTGAATTTATGCTTCAGAAGAAGTGGGATAATTAGTGCTCTACAAAATTTTCAATAGAAAGATGATTCACTTAGTCCTTGCTTCATTTGTGCAAGAAGTTCAACCTTTCCTAAAATATAGTTGAGGAAGAGGCCAAGACTCCAAGCAGTTCCAGACCAAGTGCTGATTTACAACTTTACCAATTACCAGAACTAGCTAGTAGTCTCGTTCACACTTAAATGAACTTTGCTATCATAAAATTGCTAGAGTCATGATTTCCTCTCACTTGTCTTTCAGAAAGGAAGCTGCAAGAATTGGTTCCTCTCCAAACTGTACTCACCAGCAAGCCTGTATGTCTATCACAAGTTTAGACAGATAGCACACATGCTAATTTTAATCATCTGACAGGGAGATAGTAAATGGTGAAGAAAGATCATTCACAACTACAAACTGCAGATTCATTCTATTCTTTTAAGGAAATAAGGACAGATGAAAGTCCAAGTGACAGTATTATATCAAAAATAACAATCAGGAAAGCAGTATTTTATGGAAGCCATAGTGTCTGTAGTTATGTTTAGAACTGGTTTTCATCTACCCAGTCACATTCTGTTTTTGTATAAACTTCAATTTGAAGTGGAGCCTGCCTTCTTCTCAGCTACATTGTCACTGCTGTCTAGAACCATATAAGACATCAAGAGCTCTCACCACCTTGCTTCATCACCATCTTGTTTCCCTTAGAATTTAACACCATGTCAAATCTTCACAAAATTGGGGTCCTTCTATTTCCTTTTTTCTAAACTAAAGGAAAACTGACCACCATTATAAAAAACTATTTCTCAGTATTGCTAAAGAAGAAAGGAAATGATAAGTGCAAATATTTTTCATTTTTAGTATAACTCACATTGCTCAAGAGAAGGAAAAGTATTGAACAAGTACAATCACCAAAATCCTATTTTAAATATAACTGAAGGTGACTTGGATTTCATTTTGATAATCTTCTTCAACTGAAACTGTGTGAACTGATGCCAAGAGATAAAGCAACTCAGTAGATTTCATTCCTACAATTCAAAGTTGCAGGGAAAAAGCACTGATTCCCAGCATAGCAGAAACATTAAAAAAACCCAGAAAAGCACAAACCACTGCTTGCTCACATCAAGTGTAAAGTCAGACTCACAGTTGTAAGATATTATTTCTTTGGTTTGTGTATTTGTTGTGAAGTTTCACTTCCTTAGTAACGTTATAAAGCAGCACATAGGTGTATCATACAGATGATGCACAGGTTCATCCCACATTTTAATTAGGCTGATCTTGCACACAGGAATATTCCTGTGTTCAGATACAGCATGAAAGAGGACCCAGCATGCTCTAATGGCCACTAAAGATAGTACTTCACTTAGTATCACTTAAGCCTTCTAGGCCTCCACAGCCAAATCCTTACTTCAGTAATTGATTATTTCACCATAAATACTTAACATTGCTCTAATGCAGGAAACTCTTTGATGTCAGCCTCTGAATACTGTAATAAAGCAACCCAGAAGCACACCCTGTACTGCACAGAGCTGCATTTAGGATCTTGAGCACAGCAAACCGCTCTGCAGTGAGATACAAGATGTTAGTTTATGCAGAGTCCCAACAGTATGTTAAGTAACAGAACCTAAGAAACACTGGTGGTTTCAGCTCTCCAGAGATACCAGATTTTCTAGGTGAGCAGGTGTGCTAATTATATGTCTCCCATAAATATTACTCCTTGAGCAGAAACAGCTCAAGGAATTGGAACATTTCCCATACAGCAGTAGTTGATACAGGGAGGAAAAACCCCAGCATTTAGAAAACGAATGGAAATACCATTTAAAAACAAAACAGAAAAGGCATGTATTAAAGGCCTACATAGCCATGTAGCACCTACTAGCTACATAGTGTCTATTTCCAGTGAAGTTTCACTCTAGATGAAAATAAATTACTGCAGAAGTTAATGCCCTGCTCAACCAACATCCCTGAGTTTACCACGACAGCTACTTAGATGGAGCAGGAAGAAAGGGATTTGTAGCTGTTCTTTCTGGAAGTGTTATTCAAACCAAAATGCCCTTTTAGACCTCCCCCCAAACACACACGAGTGGAAGGCACTGTGTTCAAGTGCAGTGGCTACAAGTACTTTCACAAAGCGTGCGAGGCAATATAACTATGGGCAGGAGGAGTTAAATCTGAAAGACAACTAGTGTCACGGACCCACAGGATACTGAGAAGGCTATCAGCAAGGAAAGTCTTTGTCCAAGCACAAAGAAAAAAAAAAGGGATGTTAACTGAGCCAAAACAACAGACAGAATTTTCTCTATTCTACAGACACCTTTAACAATCAGTTTTTGTATATTAACTGGAGTGGCAACTCTACTGCCAGTTGTGGATGCAATACCTGCAATAGCTGTTTGAATTTTACAATTCATTCCTGAGGGTACCAGAAGAAGTTAATTAAATATAGCAATGTCAGAGGTGAGAACTATGGATAGCCATTTTCAGGTCCATAGTTTTCCCAATAACTGCTGGCGTAGCTCAGTAAGTTCCATAAGCAGCACAAATGCCAGACATCAGCACTTTTACTGTTACCACCTGAACTTGACCGATGACACTGCTCAAAGCACAAAGGTCTTGAACCACTACTTCTGATAAGGTGGAGAATACAAGGGGTTTGTGCTGAGAGCTAGAACCTGCGGCTGGATGTACACAATGGAGCCCTGCAGAGCACAGCAATCAGGGAAGCTCCAGAGAGGGCCAGCAGACTACCCAGGAAAGGTACAGTTGCAGAATCTGACCTTACCATCTTGAGAGTGAGTAATCCGTTAAAAATCCAAACCCAAACACTGCCACCACTAAATCCCCAAATTGAAGTCCAGCCTGGGCTTTTCATGAGAACATTCTCCTCTGACCTTGACAAGCTGGTAGGTTTAACTCATCACTCAAGTTATGGCCCTATATTTTCAAATGCTTGGCAGAAAGGCTGCAGCCATTGTCACAACTTGGTGTAATGACAAGAAAAGAAAATAAGCTCATTTTTCAGAGCACAAAACAATTCTGTTTTCATGTTGATGAAAAAACTCATGTTAAACTACATCTGAGACAGCCTTGTTCTGAAAAGATCAAAGCTTACTTTTAGCCAAGATTAAACTTTGAATGAGAGAATTCTTTACTAGCCTGTATCCAGAACAGTTATTTTACTTGAAAAAATCTCAGTAAGAACAACTGTGCACTACAAGTCACACAACTGCTACTCACACAACTCACCTTTGCTCCTCTGCAGCCAGAAAGATCACAAGATCAGTGTAAAGAAAGGCAAATACTGCTAAGGTGACAAGAGGAGGAAAAAAAGAAAAAGGAAAAAAAAACTTTCGGCCAAGTAAAGTCTTTCTGCCATCACTGATGATGTTACTCACTTCAGCAACACTCAATTATCTCCAGGGTTGGTGTACCCTCACATAACTACCTAACACAATAAGAAGCCTGGTGACTTTGAAACCCGCAACAGCATTATGGCAAACTGTTTATACAGACCTCCAAAAGGTCTGTTTGCTCTGAATCCAAAAGATGACTGTCAAATGAAACTTAACAGAGCATAAAGTACAGTTAAATCAAGCTTAAGAGTCACTTTCAAACATTGCTGCCTGAAAATGGCATCAGTAACTCAATTATGGAGTTTCCAGCTACTGTTTAGAGGTCAAAAGCCTGGGAATGCCTTTAGGACACACAACGGCACTTCACTTTTGGCTTCAGCCAGTCATGAAGAGTCTCATGCTCAGAGCAATATCCTCAGGAGCTTGAACCGGTTTGAGGGTTTATAAAGGAGATGCCTCCTGCAGTGTTAACTTTGCGCTACTTTCAGTTATGCAACTTCTGCTGCTGTATTAAAGGCAGCAAACAAACATGTGACATACACACACGTTCAAAGGGTTACATTCTCCCCTAAAAAAATTGTTTCAATAATTAAATTACACTGGGTAGTTAGACTAATTTATCTGGAAAAGTCACAGCCGGCACTGGAGAGTCGTGAAAGTTCGAAGCCCTCAAACTTCAGTCATCGACTGGCATCAAACCATCACTCCCGACAAAAAAAGCCCATTTGTGTCACGAGAGACCGATGGACAAGCACGCCTAGGGAACCTTCTGCTGGCAAGCGGCGCTGCACACACACAGCCTTACAGCAGTGCCCGAGCCCCTACAGCAGCCACCTAGCAGCACGAAGGCAGAATCGCAGAACTGTTAGGGCTGGAAGGCGTCTCCGGAGATCAGCCGGTCCGACTCCCCTGCCAGGGCAGGGTCACCCAGAGCAGGCGACACAGGAACGCGCCCAGGTGGGTTTGGAACGGCTCCAGAGACGGAGCCTCCACAAGCAGCAGGCAGTCCCGGCTCCTCACGCCGAGGGAAGCCCCGCAGGCACTGACCTCCTGGACACGCGGGAGGGCAGCGAAACACACACGGGAGCCGCCCGCCCGCAGCGCTGTCGGATGGACGGCGACAGGGGACCCGTGTCCGCGGCCAAAGTCCTCCCTCCTCGTCCTCCTCCCGCACGCAGCCGCCGCCTCAGGCCAAGCCCTTCGCGGTGACCCGGGTGAGCGAGGGAGCCGAGACGGGCAGAAAGGGCAGAGGACAGGCCGGGGGAGGGCAGGGGACGGGTGACCGCCGCTCCACCGGCGGCTCCTCCCTTCCCTTTCCCTCCTCTTCGGCAGGTGCCAGAGCCGCGTCACCCCCCCTCCCGACGGGTCACTCACAGCTTCAGGCTGGCGTAGGCCGCCGCTGCCGTGGTTCCCACCGGTGCCGCCGTCGCCATCCGTCCCCTCGGGCTGTCCCCGGCCGCCGGCTCCGCTCCGACCCGGCCGCTCCCTCCCTGCCCGACTGACGCGTCCCTGGGCCGGAGCGACGGGGCCCCGCTCGGGACAAACCTCCGCGGGCGCGCTGGAGAGCCCAGGGCGGGGCGCCGCCTATGGCAGGAGGGGGCGGGGCCGGGCGGGCTCGCCAGCACCGCCATTGGCTGGGGCAGCGCGAGAGAATTGTGCTGAAATGCGCGGGGGCAGCAGCGGCTCTCCGAGCAGGGCCAGTGGCGCAATGGATAACGCGTCTGACTACGGATCAGAAGATTCTAGGTTCGACTCCTGGCTGGCTCGGCTGCTCCTTTTTTCACCCCTTCTCATATTTTTCTCTTTTTTCTCTTGTACTTCGAGCCGAGGGTGCTGCCTACAGCCCTCTCCCACCTCTGTACATGCCCAACACTGCCACCTCCTTGCCCTCAATGTGGGGGTCTCCAAACCGTCCACGCTTGTGTGGAGTTACAGGGCTTCCTGCCCTTGGCAGCCCCCCAGCTCGGGGACAACTGCTGTCCACCTGGCCACCCTTTCTGATCCTGCAGGCTATGGGGTTTGGCAAGGAGCAAACCTGGGGCACCTCCTGGCCAGTTTCCCACCGGATCCGCCTCTCTGGGTGTCATGCCCCCGGTTTGGACAGCTTCTTGCCCCAAGGAGGGGGAACTATAATTAGTTATTCCTATGTATTTGCTTCATTTTAGCTGATAGCTCCAAGCTGCTGTGGGGCTGTTTGGCCAAGATCCAGTCTTCGGGTGTGAGGCGTCTGGTAGCAGATAGCAGGGGCACCATGGGAACATGGGAACACCACCCAAAACCCTCAAGGAACCCATCCCCACCAACGCTGCAAAGGAGACTCCCATGCTGGGGTCAAAGCCTGCTCCCACGTGCAGCACATCCCTGTCCAGACCCTCAGCCTGGGACCTGGCCCTCCCCAGAAGGATGCCAGAGCAGGACAGCCTCCGATGGAGCTGCAGCAAATACCAGCTGCCTGCAAAGGACTGGAAATTCCCAGCGAACCCCACTGAGGTGGTTCTCCCCACCCTCAGCCACTAAGGTGCAGGGACAGGAGTAAGGAAGAGGTTGGGAAACCATCATTTCACAGTATAAGTCCCCCCACTATGGACTCTGGGCAATGACAATCACTGTAAATTTAGGAAAGACTCGACTCTGAATGTTGCTTAAGATACTGTCTTTAATCACTGAAATCACAGCAGGCCAGTGGCTTCATTCTGCTACCGGTCTCCATTCTTTATAAATACTTAACAGCACAGAAGAAAAGAGGGCTGTGTTCACAGGAGGCTAAGGTTAGTTACACCAGCACAAATCCTAAAATACTCTCTCCTGGAGCTGAGCTTTGAAGGAAACATAAAATAACTAGTACCATTCAGTATCGTTAGGCAGGCTCTGGATTTGCTTTCCAGACCCAGAAAGCCAGAGCCTGGGGATGTGTGTGCCTGGGTCCCTGCCTGGCCGTGCTCCGCAGACCTGCTGCGTGGGGAGAAGGGTTGGTGCCGGCAGGGCTGGCAACTGCAGCCCAGTCATCCCTGTGCCAGGGCCACAGGGCATTCCTGCCCTTACAGGACTCTTTGCCATGTATTTGCACGTGGGGACAGTTCCTTCCCATCTCCTGTCGTGTCTAAGTGGGTTGCAGATGCATTGCCACACCAACTTCTGGCTGCCCTGGAAGAAGGCAGGGTAAGGATTTTTATTGCTCAGGAAAGCGTTGCTTCTCCTTAGGAAAAGGGTGGGTGAGCAGTTCCAAGCTCTCTTTGGGCTCGTGACAGGAAGATGTCTGCCCAGTCAGCTTCAGTGAGGACAGCCAGAGCCACTGCAGCCAGCGAGCAGCAGCACACAGAAATGGAAAAGAAAAATGAACGCACAAATGCTGTGCGATGATGAGAGATGCAAAGTCCTTCCCAGCTTCTCCCAGTGGCACAGGCACTCACAGGATGGGGGAAAGGGATGAGTATCTGCAGCCCTTCCCTGCCTGCAGGTACTGACTCCAGGGGTATTGCCCAGTGATGAAGCCTGGGTCAACTTGGCGTTACATTCATGCACATTTAAAGGCACCTACAAGCACTTGGCACGGGCACAGAGGTGTGAAAGGCAGGTGTGTCACAGGCAGCACCTGCCACACATCATGTGCATGGACACAACTGCACACACCATCCCAAAAGTGAGCACATAGCAAGTGGTCAAGGCCCACATGGGATTTTTTTTTCCAAAAATAAGATAATCCTTTATTTGGAATGGCCAGCCAGACACATGTCTTCCTGTCTTGGAAGTCCAGTTTCCCCCTTTCAAGGCTGCCACATCACACCTGATTGCTGATGAAACTCCATCATTTACAGACTAAGCAGCTATTCATTTCATAGTAAAAAGATCTACAAAAAAAAAAAAAAAAGGCATTTAAACCTTGAAAGACCGGGAAAACAAGCCCCCAAATGAAATTCAGAAACTGAAGAGGCACAGATCTTTTCAAATGCTCCTTACCAGAGTGTTGGAAACTGCTGCTGCCTGTGTTTTAACATCAGGGCAGTTTCCCAAATTGCTTTGATCACAGGTGCTTCTTACACTTTAAATTACACAAAAATGTCTGCTGCTTCTGTAGCTGGGGCTTTCCCCCGGCTCTTATGCAAAAATCCCTATTTAAATGAGTTTCTGTATTTTAAGCAATAGAAATTTAACAGCATGATCTGAATGAAAAAATCTTTTAAGCTCTGATTCCTGAAAGCAGGCTTCAGGGAATTCACTTGAATAACTATTTGCATGAGAGTTACTCATTAACAGCACAATGGGACTTACAAGGGTCCCTTACTTTAAAGCCAGTCAGAAGAACTTGCTGGGGGAGGAATCAAGACTAACTTTTCATAGCAAGTTTTCATAGCTTCTTAATAAATTAAAAGGCAACAAGGTTCATGTGAACAGCAAAACCCAGTGAGATAGGTGGAATTTAACATGTTTTTTGAAATTCTTCTGAAGAGGATACAAAGCCTCACTCCTCCAGCTCCAGCGCTATTTCTCCCTTTGGGGAGCTGCCTGAAGGCAGGCGGTGAGGGCTTGCAGCTCCACAGATGCCTGGTAAAGGGTCAGGAGAAGGTTCCCCTGTGCAGGATGCCCCTGCCAGACCCACTGTCAAGCAGCTGCAGAGCTGGGGAAAATCAACAGGGACCCGGACACTCACAGCCTGGGAGAAATAACACTGAGCTTAAAGGAATTCGAATTCCCAGAGATACGAGCAGTGCAAGTCAGCACACACAGGGGTGCAGGGCAGTGCAGTAGATGCTTTAGTTTCAAAACCACAAGCTCACAGGCTTCTTTTTTCAAGGGCTTCACACTGTCACTTCCAGCTCTTTGTAAATACAGCAAAGGAGAGTGTTAGCATTTAATAATTTATAGGGGACCTTAAAACTGCAAGTAGGGCAGCCTTCATTTCCCCAGCACTGACGGATACAGGATGGCTGACAGGAGTAAGAAGACACTGTGTGGGAGCAGAGGCCAAACTCTCTGGTGATGCAAAGAGGGCTCCTGCAAGACATCTTGCCACAAACTACTGCCCTCGAAGCTTTCCGTGAAGGAAAATTGTCCTTCTCCCCTTTCCCTTCTCTCCTGTTTACTTTGAGGTTTTGGGGAAGGCTGCAAGAGTGAGACAGAAGTTCGCACTGCAGTTTAAAACCAAAATACCAGTCCCACTAGTGTTTTCAGATCTTTATAAAGTTAAGGCCAAAAAATGTGCACAAGGGCTTGATCTAAAAAATCAAGAGGTAGCAAAAGCATGAACTACATAGCAGCTGGTCTTTCAGAGACAGCAAGAGATGACCAAAGCTGGTGTTTCCAGCTCACTTCAAAAAAAAACTTTGATATCTCATTGCCTTCACTGCCAAAAGCAGCCCAGGGTGCAGAACCACCTGCCCAGGACTATTTGAATTATTTACTAGGGATTGTGAGCTGGTGTTATTTTCCACCTCAGTCCCTTCAGACTGAGACCACAGTCACACCTGGAACACCCCCTCCCTGCTCGAGCCTAGCTGTGCTGCAGGACACAAGCTGATGAGATGCACTGGGGTGAGAGCATTATGGGATCCACCCTGGCTATTGCCTTCGATACATCCTGCTTGGATGCAGCACTGCTTACATTTTGTGTCAGCTTCCATCCCCTTCTGAACCAGCTAAATTTAAGGCTCTAGGAGGGCTCACATATTTGGGGTCAATTTTACCTCCTCTAAAATCACAGGTAAAACTCTCAGAAGATATATTTCACAGTGCTAAAGTGCCCTCCCTTGAGTTTTCAGTCACTCACTGAAGGGATTCATGTCTCCAGGAAAAATGGTGCTGCAGAGTCAAGCTATACCAAAGTTCTGGATGGCTTCCAGGCAGGACCAGCCTCCAGCCCCAAGCTGCCATCCCCATCCTGAAGAGCAGTGGAAACAGGCAGAGGCACTTGCAGTGAATGGGGAAGAGGGCTGGATGGTCAGTTGACACCATGAAACTCCATGCCAGGCTTACCAAGCTCCTGGGGCTGCGGCAGTTTCACATTTCAGCCATGGCAAGATGACTTACTAGCACAGACAGAAACAGGCAACTTGCTGCTACCTGACACCGGTGCTGCTCCAGATGAGTACATGTTGCTGTCTGACCATATCAAGTGAAGTTCAAGCTACATGCGTGCTATTGGAAAAGAGGTTTGGTTGAACTGTAATGGGTTTTCAGCATGGGAACCTTTTGGGAGTCCCAGTGCCATGGCTCAGCTAATTTATTGTTATTTCCACACTGAAAAGATCTTCAAGAATGTCAGCCCATCCTTCGCCAGTCAGAACCAAATTTAGATCTTCAGCATAGATACATGAGGATTTAACTAATTTTCCACACAAAGAAAGAGTAGTTAAGATCCCCAACTGCATCTGAGGCTTTAAATTAAGAACTTTTTGTTAAACAAAAGTACCAGTACATGAGGGGCTGCACAGCTTGGGTAGGTACAGAACATGCACTGCAGGCACACCTATCATACATGTAACATATACAAGGGGAACAGATTTCTTTGACTATAAAGCAGGGATGGGGGAGGGTCAAGAAAATAAACAATTTGCCTTTCTGCTTTCTCAGCAGAATGGAAAGTAAGGCCCAAACTTTCCAACCCCTTGCTCAGATAAGCTGTTATTATTCGTAGGAGCAAATCTGTTTATGCCAACGTACTCATCTGAGTTCAGGTTGTGGAGCTGGGCTTTAAATCCCTGCATGACAAAGCCTTCATAACATCAAGTTTGCTCCCCGAGCTCTAAATAAGCACCACTATGAAATGGCTTTGTGCTGGGTAAGCACCATGAAAAGGAATAGCCAGGCTGAGGGCTGAGCTGTGAGGACAAACTGGAAAACTCAGGCAACCGTTTGTGTACGGAGAACTTTTTTCCAAAGTGAGCTCTGTGAGCAAGAATGAGGGTGGATTTCCCCTATGTCCACACTTTCAGCATCCCCACCTTTCCTTTCCAAATATGATCACTATTCAGACTCTGACACAGCAGACTGGCCCCTATGTGTCGTGCTGATACACAAGCCTGGGCCCCAAGTCATTGCAGTAGCTTAGCCTAGCTTGTTCCAGTTTTTTGTTCTGTTTGAAATGGGATGTTAGCCTCCAGTTGCCAGACAGCATTGCCTAGTTTCTGCTTGGAGTTGGTACTTTTACAGCCAGACTTGATACTGGATTTCGGGGAATTAATTGAAAGGTCTGTGCGTGTCCTTTTGCACAGACCTTTCTTTTCTTTTCCTAAAGAATTAATAAAAAGAGAGAGTGTCTAAAAAGCTGGTACTAATAGGTTGGTGTCCTTCAGGGAACCTGATGAAATGTGCTTTCAGGAAACAGTAGACTGATGGGATGTCCCTGGCAGGCAGGCAAGCCAGCCTCTGGCTTTTTAATTGTGTATGGCATGATCAGAGTTCATAGGCACGAGAGCAAATTGTGCTTTCACTGAAAAATCTTCCAAAATGAATCCAGAGGAATCTCCAGGTGGCAGACAAAGACATGTAAAAGTAAACTGATCGGTTTAGGTAACATGCCACATTCTTGGTCAAGTAGACATGGTTTGATGCAGCTGAAACCCACAAGCATACAAACTTGGTGAATCCAGCAAAAATCTCTCATATCCTTTGACAGGAACACTGCTGACTGGCAAAAAACATGCACAGGAAATCAGCTGAAGGTGGGGAGAGGGAGATCATGTAACAAGTCTTCTGCCCTTGCTTTCCAACACTGGCCACGCTGACTAGTAGTGGTGCTGGTAGGCAGCTGCTGGGGTTGTGCCATTCTCTATGTGTTTCAGGTGACAGGAGTGACAAAGCAAATGTTCATCCAGTGGGTAGCAGCGATGCCCGTCTTCATCGTTCAGTTCCATCCCACAGTCCTGCAAAGAGAGGCCGTGCAAATTATTAGAGCTTGTGCTCATCTTCCAGTGTCATCTGGGGTCTGGCTTCTAGGAAAGTGATTTTGTGACAAGGACACAAGACACCCAGCCAACCGCTCCTTCCTAATAGGTGCAGCACATACCACAAGAAGAAAAACATCTGACATAGGCATTTTGATGGGCAGCCTTGTACAAATTTGTTTAAAGCAGTTTTATTGAGTAAGCTTTATCTTGTGGTAAGGTGCAACCTCTGTATTTTAAATATGCTTGTGTCCCCTTACAATGTCAGGTAAGATTCAGCTCTTCACATTACAGTTGTACTGATGTGAAATCAGTTTGTGGAGTCAGGGCCTCTTTGCACTGCATTATAAGCACAGTGAGAAAAGACAACTATTTATTTTAATTCTCAATGCAGAAATATGGTGGCTTTCTGAGAAGCCCTGCACAGACTAAATAGTTTTTAAGAGCTGGTATCTCCTGGAATTTTTTCTTGTGCAGCCATAATCTTTCTCCAGCCCCAAAGACACATTCATTTCCCATGAGAGTGAAGGTAACTTACACCCTACAGGATCAGTCACTACCTTAGCATTTTTCAACAATCTGACTTGGAAATCAGATACACTGATGTGATCTGGAGCTCGAGGCTTCAGAGAAGCAGCAATAGACCTTACTAAGTCGCCGTGCTTCCTGCATTAATGAATAAACTGCCAAGTTTGAAAAGCAATAATTAACTCATTGCCCGTAGCTTTACGGATAGCAAATGAAATTAGAACTGAAACACATTGCTGCAAAAACTTTTGTCCTCAATCTCGAAATTTCTCAGTTACTGACAGAAAGTGTCTCACACTGCAAGGTTTGAATTGCTCAGCTACTGCTGCTGTAAGGCAGGGGATGTATTTCCATCTTAAAAATAATAGCAGTTATGACTATTAAGCACCCACTCCCTGAGAAAGTGCTGACCTACCTCGCAGTGATAACATTCCACATGGTAATCCTTGTCCATGGACACAACCCGAATGGTCTCATCAGACCCCTGTGAGCATTTGAGCAAAGCAGAAATTACAAAGGATTACAGCAGGATCAGACACATGCACTCTGTAGATTGCTTCCTGCAATAAAACGAATATGGAGGAAATGCATTTGGGCAGCTGGTTGGAGAACACATATAAATCCTGCCATGTGCAGTTATTTTTACAGTAAAGCTTCATCACTGACTGACTGCAGATATCCTCTAAAATGTGACACCAGAAGTGTAAAAATGTTCTCTGTTTAACAGCAATATCTATCAGAAATCACAAATTAATAACTTGGTAATTTCAAGAGATCACATTTTTCAGCATTGTAAATTAGTTTTGCCTAAGATTCCTCTCCAAGTATTAAAATGTGTTAGTTCTGGAGTGATCACACAGAGGACATTAATGAGTACCACCAGCATCTATTGACATAAAGGAAAATTCTCCTGAAGATAAAACTAGCAGCAGCATAATCCTGCAGGAGATGAAAAAAGCAGCCTGGCCAAGGAGGAATAAGCTTTATCACTGAATGAAAGAAGGGTCACATCTCAAGAACAGTGCACAAGCTTAGACCAAAGGGTTGCACTCTGGAGGAAGTGACCATCTCTCTCCATCCACAAGCACATTCATCTTGACACATGGTCAAGCGTGAAAGAGAGCAAGGCCTGACACTCCTCCCCCAAGGGGATACGGAATAAAAGGCTCTCACCTCAGAGGGCAGAATGGGAAGTCCACATGCTGCACACTTTGGAGCTAAAACTCTGGAAGAGCAACGAGAAATTGAAAGCAAGTTATGGATCAACATAAAAAGAGAGGTCTGTATGTTCTCAGTGATAACACGAAAAGCTGCAGCTGTAAATGACTTACCCACAGGAAGGCCTTGCATCCTGAGATCATAAATTCATTTTAGCATTTATTTTAAGTAATGCTTGGCACATGTTGCTCAATCAGGAAAAAAGAGACCTTATATTTTACACCTAGTGCCAGAAAAAATACAAAATTTCCCTATAAAATTCTTGGCTGCTACTGAGAGATTTGGAAAAGAAAATGAGGAGGAACTGAGCAGGCCTGTCCACAGAAAAATACATTAAAAGAAGTGGCAGCCTCTGGGCAGAAAACTTCTGAGAAAATACCACATGACTTCACAGCTTCTTAAGACCATATAACACAAAAATTAATTAAATTAAATTGCAAGGAAATATGAATTATTTCCAAATAATGATGGCATACAAAGGCACTAATCTTGGCAACATGATTGTAACAACTCTAGTCTTGGCACAACACAGAAGAGTTCCAAGGGCTGCCTGAGCAACACTTAATACTCTCCCTGCTCAGAAAATGGAGCAAGGACCAAAGCAAGCCAGAAGGACAAACAAAGTGTGTGCAGCTCTAATACCACAGTTACCAGCCAAGAGCACAGCCATTTTATTTTACTGTCTAAATAAGAAGTGATTTTTAAAGTGGATTTATCAGTTGTTTAATTTAGAACTGGCTAAAAGTTTTGCTTTGCAGATTCTTTAAAAGTCAAATTCAGGCCTTCAACTACTCAAAAAGTAAATCACATTGATTTCCACAGGCATTCACAGGCTTACCTTAAAGCAGACTAATTTTGTACATCACTGAACACTTCAGGAACATTATTTCTCACTCTCTCTGCTTTGCAGAAGGGGCAGCTGAAGCCCAGAGGTTATTTGGCTTCATCAGACTTACACAGGAGTCAACAGCTGGATAACAGGAGAGAGGAGGAATTTCTAGGGTCTAGCCCCATCCTCAAAACTTCTAACCCTGCCCCTATTTTACTAATCTGCACTCCTAACTAGCTGAAAAGCTAAATTAGAGGCTTGCTGCTTGGAACATCACTGCTGTTTATTTTGCCCTTACTTGTGGTAATCTCTGACACAGTAGATTTTGTTTTCAGAGTCTACAGTGAATGGCACACCGTCCAGACACTCGTTGCAGATGACGCATCGGAAGCAGCCTGGATGATATGATTTCCCTAGAGCCTGCAGGATCTGCAACAGAGCAAGAGAAAGGAAAAATGCACATGAAGGGCCAATAAAGGTGAAAATAGTAAACACACAGCTTTACACCAGATAATGCTGTATATTCATCAGCAGGGCTGTGTCTTTTTTCCCCCATCTCATCTGAAAAATCAGTTAACAAGGATGGAAAGGGCAGCTGGAATCAATATATGGCACCTGGCTCTAGACATATTAATTATTTGCATGGGTACAAAAACAATTTAGAGACTCAGTCAAGGTGTTTAGCATGACAAACGATAGAAGTGACAGAATTTAAAGGAAAGAAAATAATTTCTGAAGTCAACAAGTAGAGAATACTTAGCAAGGTCACAAGGCAAGATGTACCAGCCAAACAAAGGAAATACACTTTTATATTCTCGATGACAAGTTGAAACTAGTATTATTGCTAGGTTTTCATAATTCCTTACATATTGAAGGGCTTTGTACTCGCTCGCCTGGCTTTCTAATTAGCACAGACTATGGAAACTGTGTTGAACTCAACAGCTGCAATTCACTACCTGGAATACCATGGTCCGTCAGTAGAAGGATCAGACTTCTGAGTAGGAAACAGCTTCCAATTGTAATGCTTTCCAGTGTAAGCAGGCAAACAAAGATAATTAATGATAAGCATTAGAAAATGTTGGGAGGCATGCTGTGAACCAGAAATTCCTAATTTCTTTGCCTCAGCTGTAGTCTTACACCACCAGCTATACCAGCCTCCCTCTGAATGTCTTGTAACTGAATGCCGACCCCCTGAGTGTCCCCCACCCCATGCACATCTGGAATGGATGGTACCTGCTGTAGGCTAATCCTGCTTCACAAATCTAAACCAAGGTTTGGATCACATACCCTGGGTCAAACCTGCTCCCCAGAGTATCAGTACCCACAAAAAACGACAAGGAAGTGACTCAATCCAGAAGACACACGGGAAGCCAGAGCTTGACTGCAGGAAAGAGAGGCTGAGGGAACTGCACTGATGCCTCACAGCAAGGGAGCATTCCAGAGCCATGACACTGCTGAGCAGGAAGCATCAACAGGATTACAAATACACTGTCCAGAGAAGTCCAAAAGGGATGAAAGACCTGGAGGCTCTGCTTTTCAACACCTACTGAAAAAAGGCAGAGCAGTGTCTCTGCACAACGTACAGCAGGATGCCAGATTCACTTCCTTGAAAGTATCAACAAAAGGCTCAGTGGATTTTCCTTCTGATACCAGTCTTGCACTAGGCAAACTACCAGGTGATAACAGACAGCATCGGATATTAATATATTTTGCTTTTGATGCATTCTTGTAAAAAGCTGTGAGAGTTTTTTCTCCTAAAGCAATTGTCACTTACCATGTCCATTATCAAATGCCCACAAATGAAACACCTGTCAGCCGACTGCTGGAAACCAGAATACTGCAAGGACAGAAAAGAATTCACTTAAAATTTCACAAGGCCACTCAAGCATAAACAACAGTGTACTGTGGAGTGTAATTTGCGTATTTGTTATTGGTCCTTTTTCTGTGCTCCTCAGACAGAAAAACTAAACTTTCCAACGCTTTTTTCGTTATATAAAGATGTGGATGGGTTTCCAGATGATATTCTAGCTATAATTCTGACTGCCCAGTATCAGAAAGAGTACAAGTTCCTGTAACTTCCAAGTCCAAAATTTAATTTAAAGTATAAAAACAAATACCATAAATGCACATGCAAATAAGGCAGTTACTAATAAGACTTATTTACATGCTTCTTTGACCACATGAATCTACAAGACAAGAACCTCCTTGTGTTTATCACATATTTATGTCACAGTATCTGTATATATGGGCCTGGAAAGCCAAATTTTTCTTTGGTTACATGGTTATAATTCTGTTGAAACTTCTCTGAGGTCAGTGGTATTGTTCTAGTTCCCTGTTAGGATAGCGGTCATGTCTGGCCCACAGCAACTTTTTTTGCTGTTTTTCCTGAGATCTGTTGGTAAGGAACTGTCTGTCATGTCCATGACATGCACCTTGGGCACAGCACATTATCTGTCTGAATGAAGGAAATGAAAACTTGGAAAATGAAATATTTTAGGTGCATTTAATGCTTTTATTTTCATCCTAGGTAGAATATACTGAGGAGAACAAAGAAGATGACCTTATCTCTCTCTGACAGAAATCCCTAGGATTCACCACTAAGTAAGCAAATACAGCTTTTTCCAGTCTCAAGGAAGGCTTCATCTACCAAGATTCAGGGGCAGAAAGGTGTATGGATTTTTATTTGCACCAGCCAAGGAGAGGACTGTGGAGTTGCTTCATGCTTAGGTACACTCACACAAAATCCATTGAGGGCAACAGAAAGATAACCATTAAGATATCCATAAGGTGAAAAAGGAAATTCACCCATTCATTCTTCTGCAGCCATTCATCTCATTCCTGCCTTCTCAGCATGGCCACAGAGACAATGCTTTGAAGGAACCATCACAAGAGGCTATGGCTTCAGCTAGGGGTGTGTGCCACAAAACCAGGGCCTTTCACTCAACTACCTCCAGCACCACATATGGGCAGCTACCATGGCTGGGGCTGGCCCTGGGAAAATGTTGGCGCAGAAGGACCAGGCAGGATGCTGGACCAGGAGTGCGTGAAACACAGGCAAAACTGACAGGCAGAAAGGCTGTGAGTCTGCTGGCGACACTGAGATGTCTCATCGCAAGAGTCAACTGGGTACTTACCAGGAAGTCTTCTTCACAGAACACCTTTCCATTGACAAAATAAAAGGCTTTTCCTCTCAGCTTTCGACCTAAGGAAAAAAACACAGAGATAAGAAAAAGATCAGCAGACAGCAAGGAGAAAATGGGATCGAAACCTGGCTGCTGATAAGCAAACAACAATGAAGACATCCAAGGACAGATGTCACACAGCTGGAAAAGAGCACCTAACCCCAGCATGGGTCTTCCCAGACTCCAGCCTGCCATACTCTCTTCCACTGGTGGTTGCTGGTGAACACCAGTTGGTGGATCTGGACAAAAGTCCCACCTCTGGATAGGAGCTTTGCAAGCCTGGACCACCTCCTGGCAGATTACCACGTGTTGTAACTCTGGGAAGAGTGAGGCAGGATGCACTGACTCATGCTGGGAAACACTCGAGGAAAGGAGCAAGGAGGAAAGAAGAAAGGGCACACAGAGAATGACCCACACGTGACTTAATTCCTCAAAATGTCACGACCTTACTGTTTTGCTATGAGCAGCAGCTGCCAGACAAGGCACTGCAATACCCAAGCACTCGCTCTGCCCCAGCAGAGTGCAACACCAGAGCACTCAGCAAGCTCCTCTGCTACCTACCAGCACATTTGTTACTGCAGCTGCCAACAAAAAGCTTTGAAACTATTAAAATAATTTTATAAAATCCAAATGTCATAATTAACACAAGATGACACAGTTTTTCCAAGAAAGGACTCTACATATGGAGAAGATTTGTATTTACTTCAGCTTTTGTGTTTATGCCTCCCATTTACTGTCTGTTTTCAGTTCCATGTAATCATGGCAATGTTTGCTCACACTGCTACCACTCCTAAACTTCCCCCTAGAAAAAAAGAGATAGGTTTTGTTTGTTTATAAAAAGCTGCTCCTACCTCTTTGCAGCCTGGTTTCCTTATTGAGCCCAGGGTTTGAAATGCAAGCCTGGCACTGGAATGGTTCTGCACTGGAGCCCCAAGTGTGTGCCAGGAGACAGTGCTCAGGGCAGGGGGAACAGCACTGCCTGGGCACAGCTGGAGCAAGACCTGCTGCAGGCTGGTTTTGGACACCTACCAGGCACTGCTGGAAGGAAATTGGGTCTGAGACACTGGGGCCCAGAAGCCTCCTGCTTGACATGCTGAATGTGCCCAGTATCACTAAAAAAGTGATTGTCAGCTGCAGGGCGTATAAATGTGAACATCACACAGACTGGACCGGGGGTCACCTTATGGTATGCACCTACCTGGCAGCCTTCAGCAAAGAACCACGCTGGCTGCAAGGCTTTAGGGAAAGGAAGAAGCCAAGTAAACCCAAGAAACAAGTGGGTTTTCAAGAAACAAGTGTTACAGTCTTCAGCATACGCCAGAGGGCACCCTCAGGCTGGGAAACAACTCCTGCTGATTTCTTCCTCTACTGCTCTCAGCTTCTCCCTGCCCACTTTTGGGATGGACTGCTCCCAGTGTCTCTTCGAGTCGAGGAAGCACTTTCTCATCATACAATTGGGAAGGCAAGATGCAGGAAAAGCTCACTTCCCCAGGCTGCACTGGGAACTGTCCCAGTGAAGCACCTCCAGGGAAGCTCCAAAGTTTTGCCAGTGAATTGAGCCAGACCAGCATTTCATCAGCAGCCCTTAGTGCCCCGTTCATGTCTCAGGCAGTGGGGTGGGTAGAGGACAGGGCAGTGTGTTTTCTCAAGGAACAAGCCCTGGTTTGCATGTACAGGAACTTCATGGTTAAACGGTGGGCATTGCTCAGCTCTGTGTTTACTGGACCAGTGTAGGAGCCTAAAGCACATGGCCCCATCACAGTCACTGTCCCCCATTCTCTTTTAATCCCTGCTAGGGACTACCATGTAACCTGAAGGTCAGAGATGACCCAGGGCACCATCCCACCCTTGCATCAATGCAGACATTGGATAGAGCATGGAAAAAACCTAACAATCCTGAAAGCATCCCACTTTGATTTTTCTCATCTGCCCTGCGTTGCCAAGGTTGCTGAAACTAAAACAGGACCCAGAGTTCAAAATAGAAAGTATCTAATCTGGGACATGTAATCTTTGTGATTTATAACCCAGGGTGTGTATTTGCATGATAACCCAACCTGTGTGTCTTCCTGTCCACAGGTAATCCCGGCATGCTCACCAGCAGCTCTAGAGTCACAGTTTCTGAGGAGCGACAGGAGAGGCATGGGAATACCTGAGATTTGCATCACCTTTGTCAGGGGTGGTCCTAAGCAAGTTAACAACAAGCCTAATGCAGCAAGAAGTACTTGTGAAAATCTCCCACTGACTGAAATGCAACACTGGGATTTGGCACTCCTGAAAATGAAAACCATTTAACTTTGGTTTTAAATTACATGCTAGAGAGGGCTCCCATTCAGTGCAACGGGCAGGTGCCCAAGTGACTTTCCACCTGCATGCAATGTGTCTCCTTAAAGACAAGGTGACAGTGGTGAGGAAAAACATAAACATGGGGCCATGCAACGAGAAACACTTCTTTGGATGAAGGGCTGGTGCATGAGCAGCAGACATTCCAACAGAAGGGATGAGGTTTGGATCACTGCCACAATGCCATTCTTCCATGGTGACAAAAAAAGCATTTACCAGCCATTCTGCACCCAGTGTATTTTTAACATGGTGATATTAGCAGGTTAAGATTGATGGCAACAGACCTTCAGTGAAGGTGCCACAGCCAGCATACTATGTCTGGGCTTCTGCTGTAAGCTTGTTCAGCAGAGGGATAAACTCTTCATAAAGGATTTATAATTTGGCCATTGGCATCACATGAGTCCCTGAAGAGTTGCTGACACCAAGAGCACTTTGAGGCAGGACAGGGATGATTTAATTACTTTTGTTAGGGAAGAGGTAAGCATTTTAACTATTTTAACTAGTTCTCTATGAATCTCTTTAAGTTCCTGGCAGAAATGTACAAGGAAATTAGCAAAAACCATGAGTAACCAGGTGCTCCTGCAGCCACTGTGGGAGTGGTTCATGCAAACACAGCCCATTTCTTCCCCACTGCTCTCAACTCCTCCCTGCACACTTCCGGGACGGACTCTCCCAGTGTCTCTTTGAGATGAGGAAGCACTTTCTCATCATACAATTGGGAAGATAAGATGCAGGAAAAGCTAGCTTCCCAGGCTGCGCTGGGGACTGTCCCAGTGGAGGTGGGAAATGTACGTTCTTGCTGCAGCCACACCAGTAAAAGAAACAGCACTGGGACTGCCCCACAGTGCAGAGCAGTGACTTCTGTCCCCACACTGAGCTCCCTGCCATGGGACAATGCCTTAAACTAAACCCTCTCAAAAGCGATGCTTCTGACTGTGCCTGCAGAGGCTGGCACAGGTTTCATTTGAGCATGGAGATGATGTTTTATTTTCACCAAAAGGAAGGATTGAGATGTTAAATAGCATATAAGGAATCACATATTAGTAAGTACTTTCAACTCTTATCATGATGAAATATCCTTTGACAAACCCAGGAATATTTAATGTGTGGCTTGCTGCTTTCAGGATCAATTGTTCTACTATATGTCTTATGCTGCAGGCTCCTGACTGTATTTCACTTTCACTGCACCCTGAATTTAGCTTATCTCACACCTGAAAAGATTCAGACAATGAAAATTCTTTGGTATTTCAACCTTACTTTCTTCACTTGTTTTTACAAGATATCTTGTTCATCTCTTTGACAGGAAGTTTGAGTCCTGAGCTTTTACGTATTGCTCATCCCTCACATGTCTGTCTAGTCTGTTTAGCTGTGGGACCTTCAGGATGACCTCGAGGTCATTTCAGCACCAATTTCAAAATATTTCAAGCTTAGTCACTAGTGCCTTTGTGCTAAAATAAACACACTTTGTTTAGCAGCTGATAATAGGCGTACCATCAGGCTGGACTCCCAGGATGCCAGTGCTTTTGTCCACTGTTTTCTCAAATGATGGCTCTCTCCTTTTGAAGACCATGCAGAGAGAGTTTAACCAGGGACTTGAAATGTCCCTGGCAAGGAGGATCCTGACAGATGCATAATTTGCTTGCTGGGGATTTGGACTTAACGCTCTCTTTTGAAGTTGCTTTTCCATTATTTTTTTAAAACAATGGGGTCACAAACCCATGTTCAAAGACAAGAGATAGCTCGTCAATGCATACAATGGAACAGGGCTGTCTGGATCCCAGGGCTCTATGGAGATACACAACCAGGATTGCTGCGTTGAAGGAGAGGTAGTGTGCAGGCTTCACTTATCCCTTATCTAAGCACCATGGAACTCCCTGTGGTATCTGCACAGCAGATGGGCAAAAATCACTGCTGACTGGCAGCTTCTCCTGGGTCCCTTCCACACTGACAGCCTCTGCCATTACAAAAACCAGTGCTTTTTCAAGTACCACAGCTGTAAAATAAATTTGGATATGTGATTACTGATGGCACATTAAATTCTGCCAGCACGCGTGTTTTGGGAGCCCTCCGTGGACACTCTGCTGACAGGCAGTATGGTGTCCTACCATGTGCAGCAGATAAGGTCAGGCATCAGACAGCTCTGCTTAGTTTCTGACATCTGTCCCATTTCTCTTGGCCACTGTTAAAGCTGGATGCAGCACTGAGGCTGACACAGAAGCGTCAATATTTCCAATCTGCTCTAGAACTGAGCCTGCATGAAAGGGTAACACTTCAATGCCTGCACATCCTCCAAGTCAGGCAAATGGCAGGTATCCCAGGACAGAACAAAGTCTTACTGAAAGCATGGGCAGGAGGATAGGATATCTCCGAGAAGAAACTGTGCTACGACACAGGAACTCCATTACCATGTAAGATGTTCAGTCTCTGTCAAGTACACCAGCTGTATGGCAAAACATACCCTCTGTGCTCTCACCATACATTTGAGGCAGTAGGAAATCAACCAAATAAACCCAAGCAAAAAAACCCTCAAAACTCTCAGGAAATTATCTGATGCCTGAAAGCCAAAAACATGCACACATAAGAAAGGTCAGCTGCCTCTAATGGCAACACAACCACAGGTGAGGGCAGAAACAGATGCCTAGACAGGAACACTGCAAAAATCACAGCACATCACCCAAGTGAGCAACACCTCTCCTCTGCCATCAGGCAAACCACTGCAAGAAGATATTAATGAGTTCTTCATTTTAGGGAAAGTGTCAAAATTCAGAGGTAAAATACAGTCACCCTGGGACAAAGCAGTGCTTTTGATCCAGATAGTCCCTGCTCAGTAACTTGTTTTCATCCCAGGGCTCAGCCACTCTGCATCACTCTGGAGACAGCTGCCCTGTTTCCCAAAATGTGCCAAAACCAGGTGGCTGTCAAGAGCTGGCCTCCCACCTTGTCACCCAGTGACTCATCGAAACACACAGAGCCTCAAAGGAGGAAGGAGGGGGAGGCAATCTCTGTGACCTCGATGAATTAACTGTATGTTGAAACGACATGAGAGAGTAATTTTTAAGTTTCTCTGGTTATGGAAAGGGCCTCATTGCTTACTGAGACACTACTCAGAAAATTAGTCACAGTATCATTAAAACGTTGTAAGAAACCCACTAAAATCTTTACAGCACAAATTAATCCTATGCCTGTTCTTTACAGAAAACAGTACTTTGAAGATGATATAGAAAGACTAGAAGGACTGCAAATTTATTCCACTAGAGATTTCAACCTTTTTTTTTTTTTTTCTGCTCACATTGTCCTAATGATTTCAGACTTTCAGCCAGGACTAAAACACATGCAATTTCCTGAAACCACTATTACACTGATAAATCCCTGACTGCATCCATCCCCTTGTGGAGCTGAACATCTGCACTTTTCCATCAAGGATATCTACTGAGGACACCTGATGCATGCCCAGGCCCCTTCAGCTCAGGCCTCATATCACTACTGCCCTGAAATCTGGCCAGGAGAAGAACAAGTACTGTCACTTTACTGTAAAAGCTGCCCTGGCTTTCCTCATCTATAGCAAGCACTTCTTGTGACAAACAACAGGATTTTTCACCAGTGAGCTGAGACTGAAGACAAAAAGTCAGCAAGAACATAACAGCCATTTAGACTGAAGCAGAAAAATGTACTGATGAATTGCCTGTCCCTTAAACTGTAAATCCAAGCATACTTGAATATTTTCTGACATTATTTTTGCTAAAAAATTATATTGTTTACTATGCAGACTCTGGCATGATAATTTTACTGAAGGGATGAAGTGAGTTGATTGGTGTGGTGGGTTTTTATCCAATTATAGGCACTAAGTTCTGCCTTCACTAGAAGAGATGGCAGTTTCTGCATCTGAAGATAACCATACACATATATGTGGCTGTGGAGAAATCCACTTGGCAAGGCTGACTATCCTGCTCTCTGGGATTAAATCACACGGGTAGAAAAAGGTGACTTTCTGTCCTTCCTTTTCTAGGAGTTACATACCAACACAGAACATGTTTATTCAACATAATTAGCCCAAAGACACCAAGAGCTGCATTGCTCTAAGTAGCCATGCTTTATAATCACTGTAGCAAGACTAATTAGCTCAAGCAGAGGGTTATGCTTACAGAAAACACTGCTTTGATAGCTTAGCTACCTAGCTTAGTAAATGACTCTTGATACCTCTAAAACAACTATGTTGCGAAACATTAAATATAAAATATATATGCCCAGAGGGTGGCCAAAAGGCAGCCAGCTTGTGTGATTTCAAAGTCTGTCACTGGAACAGCAGCCTGTTAACCCCTACACTGCATCAACATTAATCTGAGCTTGCAAAAATAGAAAAGAAAAATAAAGTAATGCATTGATGTTGACACATCAAAGATTGAATTCTATAATCTAGCAAGCATGCAAGGTTTCCAACTCTTTGCAGTAAGGAGTCAAAATCTGGTCCTCACTTTGGCCCTTGTGTTGTAGTTCAACTTCAAACACTCCTTCAAATCACCTTGCAATCCGTTCTTTCTTTCTGACTTCCTTCCTCACCTACTGATTTCCTTCCCAGCCATCTCCAACATTTCCCTTGTGTTTTTTTAGCTTTCAGATTTCCTCTTGAGGACCAAGTGGCTCAAGTGCAAGACTTATGCTCTAAACTACACTTCTAGCAAGGCAAAAAGGTCTGTTTCCCAGGCAACCTGTGGCATTCGGATATAAGCCTGGCTGAATCCAAGAGAAAACACTAAAACTTAACACAGAAGGTTAGAGTGATACAGTCTAGCTAAAAGTATATAATTTATAAGGTCTCTTTACTACCTAAATTGAAAATATAAATATCTGGAGACACACGTATTTTTTATACCTCAGAGGAGCTATTAATTAGTGAATTAATTTAAATGGTTAATGCGCAACAAACCATTTGATAGCTACAACTTTTTGTCCAACAAGCTGCAAAAAAATCCCTAAACCCCAAGGCGGAAACAGACACCTGAAGATTGCAGGAAACAGCTCAAGGCATTTGGAGGCCTTTTCTTTTAACCTACTTTCGTGGTCCTCCTGTAAAGCAAATATCATTTATTACTAATCCTGCAGAAAGAGCCTGAAGTTTTTTTCCTCTCTCTCTCTCTGCAAAAGACTGCCTTGTTTGTGACTCTGCCCTGTAACAAACAAGAAGATAAACGAGACATTTATGCCAAAGTAATAATTCTAAATCTGTTGTTTTGACCTCTAAGCCAAATTTTCTGCATTACATGCCATTGGCTCAGATAAGACAGTACATTTTTTTCCTGCCAACTGAACCCTGTAGTGTATGCATAGCCCTCTTCAACAAACTGTTCTATCATTTATCTCTGAACATATGTGTATTGGGAAGCAGAGGGTGAAGGAAATTTGGCACTATATGGGGGTACCACCCCCCCACATAACCCCTTGCTTCTTAGACACTCTTGATTTTCTGTGTCGGGGAAACCAATGCACATTTGGACACAAATCCAGCTAGGAGCAAAATTAGAAATCCCTGCTCAAATGAAAACAGCGGGACAGTGGTTATAAATATCTGGAGGACAATATGCTTTACCTTAATAGGTAATTTTGTGTATTTTATTTATTGGAGTGGGGGATATTCAGTGTTCCATCAAAGAAGAAATTTTAGGATTGAAATCAGGAGCAACCTTGACTTCTCAAAGTCAAGTTTGTACTGGATGATGTCCAAGATGAACTCCACTTGACCTTAAAAGCATTACTTACTTTTCAACTAGAAACCAGAGTTTCCACATAGGCTGCTTAAGATGTGCTTTGCAGCTAGAAAAACAACACCAAATAAGTATTTATTTTTCTGGCAGACAAAAATGGCCTCATCACATTTATTGCAGTGACACAGGTGACAGAAAGCCTGCAGAGGGGCATGTGTCATGTTGTGACACAATAGAGTGTGTGTCTTTTATCCCCACAGCAACTGATGGTCTGTGGGGCTGGGAGATTACTTTGGGCTTCGAAAGGCAGGATTCTCCTCCCTGAGTAGGTTTCCTCCCTGAGTGCAGGCCAATACATCGTGTACCTCCCCAGGCAGCCGCAGTGCAGAGGTCTGATGAAGCAGAATGTCAGCCCAGCACAGGTCAGGCCACAAAGCCCCAGAGCAAGGGTCTGGTGCACGAAGGTCCCGCAGACCGTAGGGGCAGTGCAGGAAACCACCCCCTGCACTGAAAGGTTTCTTGCAAACCTTGCTGCTTTGTAGAGGTCTGTGCACATGAGGGAAAGCATCCACTACTGTGGGGGCCTCCCTCCGGCACCACTCTTTTTGGAGTGCTGGGAATCCCATGCCACCACACATCTTCCCCTCCATCCATCCATGCCATCCTGCCAGCTGCCACTGCCTCCAGTTTCCATTTTAGTATGGCCACTGCCACATTGGGAAGGACTTTATCTTTCATGACTACTCTCCTAAATATAGCAAGCTGAATTAGGTTCTCACTTATTTGCCCAAGACTTGCATTCCCCTTTTTTATCTTGTTTTGAAATGCAGTCTTTTCTACTGAGGGAAATATCATTATTGCTCCCACACCCCTTTCTTTTTACCCCCTCCCCATCATTTTCACTAGCCTTGGTTTTTAATTTTACTTTCAGTTTGAAAACCTTTGCCCCAGCACATCTACTCAGCACATTTCTCAGTTACAGCCTAGGTAAGAGAGAAACTGGGCTTCACTTTGCTAAACTTGGCTTCTTTCCATCTTTCTAAGTCTCATCTGACATCCACACCTTTTCATCTTGCACTGGAAATGTTTGGAAAGGGTTGACTTTTAGAATAAGGTGCAAATAGCTATTATTTCAACCCTCACCAACCCACCGCATTAGAAATGGGATTAAGTTAATTTTTAACCAAACACAGACAAACAAACAGACGAAACCACGGATACCTCTGCAACCACAACTACTTTTCTAGCACTGGTCTCCAAATAAAGATTGCAAAATTCATTTTAAAAGGAGGATCAAAAGTGTTTCTTTCTAAAGCACCAGTTGCATGGTAGTAATTTTAGAAATCTAAGACAGCTCAAACCTGCTGCTGGGTTATTTTTAACAGGAGCTTTGGGTACAAGGGCAGTTCAGAGACTGCCTGGCCCTAGAGGGTGAGAGGTAACTGAAGCAAAGCCTTGGCTGCAGCCAGGAATCCTCTCCATGGGAGGATATTAATTAATTTCAAATTAATTTATAACAAAGGACAGAAGAGTGAGCGGCTGACTTCTGAGCCTCTAGGAAACTGCCACTACATGCAAAAACCACTCTCTCTTTTCAGTTTTCCTGTTTTCGGTCAGATGATGATGAAATGCTCCACTAAAAACATAGGTGAGGCAAGGCAGCTGGTGTAGAACAGATGGGAAATGGGTATAGTTCAAGGCTCAGCTATTATTAAAAAGCATACACATCTTTCTATATTTACTCCAACTTTACAGCTCCAAATAAAACACATGCAGTCCTGATGAGTTTATAACTCTAAATACAACTCAGGAGGAAAAACCCTCAGTCTTATCTGGGAAAATCAAACTCATATATACAAAAGCAGCAGAAGATTATTATTTTTTCTGCTACCACACATACAGCTACACTTCTAAAAATACGCTACTACTGCTGGAGTTAAACACAACAAAACAGAAAAACCACTGTCTTACAAACACAGCCACGGTTTAAAATCAAGTGGCCAGTTCTTCATTTCAGCTCCATCACAGACCTCCTCAAAAAGCTGCTTAGGAGGATCCATACATTGCTGTACACCCCAGCAAACTCCAGCTGTGGGTCTGACAAAGTGACTCACAGGGTGCTCAGCAGGGCCAGCTGAACTATTAACTCTGCTGCTTGGGTAGATTTCTTAGGGCACATCATCGCTGTGCCCAGTCTGATACTTTTGCATAGTAACCAGTTCCCTCCCTGCAAAAAACATAAACCAAGCTGGCAGAGACATGCCCCTTATCTCAGGGCATGGCTGCATTTCTCTGGAGAAAGAGCAAGCAACATGTGTAACCTGGGACATTCATGCACTTACATGCTTTACCTGGAGGTATTTGAGAGGTACAACATGATTTTAGCAAGTAAAAGATAACACACGCAGCGAAAACACTGCCACTGGATTTACCCTGCAGCAGCTCCATCTGAAAAGTAAAGTCTGCAGAGACAAAAAACATGCCAGCTAAGGCATATTCACTGCCACTTTGAAAAAATACTCTTGTAAGAAAATGTGGTTATAACTGAGAGGCAGAGGAATGAAAACAACCATCCCCCATACCAGAAGGCAGAAGCCTGGCACAATCCAAAATATCATTTCTACATGCCTTGCAACAATCCATTCAAAAACAAACAGCAAGCACCACCACCACCAAGTCATACAGCTGCAGCAGACTCCAGCTGGGAGATAGTTTAGTAACTGCTTTCTTTTCTTCCCCCTTTACACCAGAAAAAGGTTAAGCCTGAAGAGTTTGCTGGTACCAGCATCAGGCCAGGGATACTCACTGCAAGCTCCACAGGTGAAGCAGCTGTCATGGTAGAGGTTGCCCATGGCTTGGCAAGCTTGGTTTGCTCCATACACGCCCTTGCTGCACTTCACGCAGGTACCTGGGAGAGAGAAGAGAGGTCACAAATGAGACCCGATGGGGTGGCTGGGGACACTGGCTAAGTGACAACACATGCAGCTCATCATGGTGGCTGAACAGCTTAGCACCATATGGTTCACTGAAGGCACAAGATGTGACATCACCGTCACCTGCTCTGAGAGATGCTGTTAACAGTGGTCATGACAGTCATCAAACCTCCACTGAAAGACTTTTGCAAAAAAATAAACTGCACAAGAACTGTCCAGGTACAGTGACATCTCCTTCCTTCTCCCATCCTTCCCGACAACCTTTATATACATCTAAACCTGCTTAAAGACCCTCACAAAAGCAGTGAGTATCAGTAAGTGGTGCTCAGAGCTCTTCACAGACAATGGTTTCTGGCACTTATTGTAGAAGATAAGCTTGTTGGTCACAACTGATGTGAGGAAAACACAGCTCTTCGCTTACCACCTTTAAATCATCCATTTCAGACCCCCTTGTGCCTGCAGAAGGCCCTAATGATTCCTGAATAAAACAGAGCTAGACTACCTGACACCTACCTCTCTTAAGAAGGAAATGGGACATCAAGCCAGTTTTACTTACTTCAGGCATTACCCTGTGATTGTGACAGGTTGTTTTTAAAGCAGCACCACCCTTTAATTACCTCTAACTGAGAAATCAGAATCTCTGTTTAAGCAAATAGATTAATAAGGGGCAGTGTGAAGGAAAAACTGATTATGTGTTTCTGTCTCTGGTCTGTAGTGACTCTGATGTGACTTCACCTTTCACCACTACCCAGACCTATTAATCCGGGCTCTTAAAATCCCTGGTCAAGGGACTGTGAGTCACACCTCACTCCCACTGGCCTAGGAGGAGGAACAGCATCTTGCGGGAGATCCTTGGTTATGCTAAGGATGGTAAACAAAATTTCACTTCTTTTGGGGCACTGCAAGCTCCAAAGTAATTGAAAAAGTCTGGAGAAATTTAGGAAGAAGTCCACTGTGCTTACAACAGTGCTGAAAAGTAACTCAACTCTGGCAGCACCAGGCCTGCACTGCCAGGGTAAGTAACAATTCCTTCCTGCAGCCAATAGCCACGGCAGTCAGTTTTCACACTACAGGGATAAAACCACTCAGGAATCCTTTGCAGTAGCACACACGTGGCTGCTGAAAAGCAGACAGTTGGTTTTCCCAGGTTTTTGCAGAGCAGACCTGGCTCTCTGTGCTGCAGCTGCATGTGTGCATTCAACCAGCACATTGAAAACCGTCCTAGTGCTGCGCCAAGCCCCACTGCACTCAGAGCCAGAGTTCACACTGACACAAACCTGGAGAGAAGGCTGCAAAGAATAATTAGTTACTTTGTTTTGTCCAAATCCTACACGAACTGAAATACTCACTTGGCTGTGGGCCCACCCCAGCACTCAGGCTGCCACCAAGCGAATAAAACTTTCTGGTTCTTTTTGAACTGAGCAGGTTTATCTCATTTATTGAAAGAAACATTTTAAGAAAGATAAATCGTGCAGGCATTAGAAAAAGGATTTAAAAAAAAAAGGTCACGGCAAAGATAAGAAAAAATTGGCTTTTCAAATGGATGTGCTCAACCCAGGAATGTGCACATTCAGCGGCAGCCTGAATTTCTGTGCAATGATCTGACACAAGAGCTAACAACTCAAAATTCCCTCTTGAGTACAACAGTGCCGAGCAGAAAGTTTCAAGAGCAGAAAACCTGCCAATTTTCCATGACACCCACCAGGCTTTCCACAGAGCCAACGTATTTATTGCACTGCAAGTGCTGCATTTTCCCCTTCTCTGTGCCAATGAGTGGCTGCTCCAGAAAATCTCACCAGCATGCTCCTATTTCCTTCTTTCCACAAAGCAGCCGGGTGACACTGACTGCGGATGAGCAGCAAGAAGAAGCAGGAGGCAGAAGGCACAGCAGCTGAGTGCAGGCACAGGGCCCAATAAAGATGCTGGCAGGCATAAGCCACTATTAAGTAGGCTAAGGCAAACCCCGTGGAGGGCAGAAATTGCCTCTGCCATCTCTTGTCTATCCCATTACGCTTCAGAGCACAGGCATTGCCCCTCTGGCTTCCCAACAGGACAGATCCTGCAGGAGCTGTCAAGGCACTTACATCTGTACCAAAATCTTCCTGCACCTGCTGCCCCTCAACCTTCCCAACCACCCTTCCACCTTCCTTTCAGTCCATCCTCCATTTCACCCACTTCCTTCGATATTTAGGCCCCGAAAAATGGAAAATAAAGTCATGGAATGAAAGGGCTTTTAAAATAAATTGACAATGTTTTCTGTAAAAACTGAAATGTGCTAAATTACTCAACTATGTAATAACCAGATATGCTATAAATATTCATACATATCCTGTGCCAAGATTGACAACTGAAAAATGGCATTATGGCACATCTGAATCTAGTTTATGTTCTTACATGTATCTGCTAAATCTTACTTGAAAGCCTATTAAACCTCAGCAGCAAGTGAAATTACTCTCTAAATAAGTCTTTGCTCTTTCCAGATATAATATTCTGAAGTATTTTAACCAACATACTTGAGCCTTCATCTCTAACACTCAGCACACCTGGCCTGAAAGGGGGGGGGGGAGTGATTTTTATTGATTTTTCCTTTCCACTTTTTTTCCCCCCATTCACTCCCTGCTGTCACAGTGATCCTGATCTTTTGGCTTAGGCTAAGCAAGGAAAAAGCAAGGGAAAACCTGCTGCTGACGGCAGCCAGTCGCTGAGCTCGGCAGCACGTGTGCAAAGCCAGCTGACGGAAGCCAGCGCAACCGGGGCCACCTCCAACCCCATCCTGCTGCAAAACGGGCTCTGCGCCCTGCTCCACGCCAGCTCCGACGGCTATTTCCCGAAACAGTGCTGACTGTGCTTGCTGCTGGTGTTAAAATGTCAGCAGGATCACTCCAGCCCCACATGCCATTGACACTAGTCAGCAGTTCTGGGTAATTTTCTTGGCATGGAGTGGTTTTTAGTAAAAACTTCTGTCCTCAGTATGAAGCAGAGGGATCCTGAGTAGCCACAGTTCAGCAAGATTCCTGATTCCAGCGTTTGGTAACTTTGCAGCTCGTAACAAGTGTTTATGCAAGCACCAATCCCAGCAGACATCCCATCTGAAATTACGGTTTTTAACCTTGCACAGTGTTGTTCAGAAGAAATAACAGGTTTCTCTTTTAGCACCAAGGTGACAAACCCAAACCACCACACACGCAGAGCACCACTAAATTCATGCCTGAGCGCACAGGCAGAATCGCAGGCAGATTTGGGAAGGGAAAGGGATGGAAATTGCTGATTTCAGTTCAATTTCTGCTGGCAGGGCAGCCATCCCTGGACAACAAAGAAATCTCTGTTCCCTTTCGCATCATGCAGCAAGCAACCGCCCGCGCTGCAGCTGAGAGTCTGAACAAAGGGACCTTTGGAACAGAGCTGGGACCAAAAACATGCCCTGTAAGCCACTTCCCGGCACTTGCCACACTCCATTTCAGCACTGCAGACCAGGAGGGTTGTCACCAGGAACAGCCTCGGCTCACGTGATCCAACAGGTTGGATGCAAACTTCAAGGGCTGTGAGAAATGAAAGCGAACCTGGTGCTCAAATGTCAGTCCCACCCTCAAAATTCAACAAGTGCATTTCCATTTACCACCAGACTCAAAGCCCCTGAAGACATTTTTTCCTCCAAGTGTTGCTATTTCACACTCACCAGAAGGAGTTTAGTTACTTACTGTAACCCACTCACTAAAAATTCAACACAAGCCATGCTGAAGAGCAGCATTTTCTGGGACTAAGTCTTATTTCCACATTTCAGACAACATCAATCAACAGACCAAGACTACAGTTATTCCAACAGCATCCCTCTTCTTTTCAGCAGCACCTCCCTTCTCAGCAACACACAGCACAGCCAAGCTTTCCTCCATGTGCTCCTGGCTGGGCTTACTAACATCGTCACTTCATTTTGAATGGCCAAATGTGACAGTGCTTCAGTGGTGAGATTTCTTTGCCATGCCAATTCGGTCCCAGGTAAGAGGAATACAGGGGCAGGATGATTCCATTGGTGTGGGTCTGCTTATCTGGCTAATCCAGAAACAGCAAGTCTGTCCTACTCCTTTCCACATAGTCTGTGCAAGCCACATTTCCACAATCAGATTGACTCTTCTCCATCAGATGTAACTGGTTTTTGCCCCCTTTTATGCTGAAGAACCCCCAGCTGAATTTAGAAGAGCCACTCCCTCTGAGACTTTGCACCTCTGGTAACATCATTCCCATCTATCCACACATGCACATAGTAGATCCTGATGCCTCTTAGCAGAACTTGTACCTTCACAAAGGTCCTCCCCATCAGAATTCTGCTTGACACTCACTCTGACAGGGAGGACCCTGTGCAGGTGCAGCTGCTGTGTCTCCAACCCATCCAGGAGAACCAAGCCCTCCATTTGCACACACGTGTTTCAAAGACTGCTGAGAAAAGCCTTCATCCTGCCATACATGGTGTGATGCTCAGTCATCCTGGTTTTACTTTAGAATTTCTCTGGAACGTGAACCCACCCACCTTCCCATGGCTCACCTTAACCAAGTAATTCCTACATCAAACTCTAAATTACACACATTGCATGCCTTGCTATGCTGCTTATCCACTACTGAGCTGTAATAACTGAGCAAGTAATTCTTGATGGAGAGGTGATTTCAAGGAGATCTAGAGGCCCGGGTGAGACTGAGTGCCTGGAAAACCTGGCAGATTGGTTCTATTCATCACGGAGTGACTGGGTTCTCTGTACAAAGATGGACAGGTAACCCCTGCCCAGAGAACCACAAAGCTGGTAAACACAAGTTTTCTGGTCCCTTTATCATGCCACTTTCTTGACCCCTGACCTTGCTGCAGACCTTCATGTACACACTGCCAGTGAAGGACGAAAATGCCATCAACCTCACGTCAGTGACATTTTAAGTACCTTATAGTGCCGTCAGAGATTATGATAATTCCCGTGCCACACGAATGAGGCTCCTTATTTCTTTCAGTCCCACTTCTACTGTATCCTGGCTGAAAGACTGATCGCTCTTCTGCCTCAACTCTTTGCTTTTTCTTTCCCTTCGGTAGATTTTTCCTTAGCTTGCAAACCCAGCTGAGCTCCCAAGAGGAAGGGAGGAGAAGCATATACTGCTGTAATCTTCAAGAGCCATATTCCAAGCCAATACTTATTTGCTTGGTTTCTTGCAGTGAGATAAGCTTTGCAATCTGTACACACCCACTATTCCAAGTGCCATGATCCTTCTAGCTTTCCTTCTTCCACCAGAACCTGTCTTGTCCTGCTTCCCCCTCCTCTCTGCTGCAGGCAGCTTTGATACTCTCCCAGGAGAAGGTAGTAAAGGATGCCTCTGCTCATTCCCAGTGTAAATGGCATTGCCATCATCACCCACAGACTAAACAGACTCAGAGGAACTTTCATTTTAATCAGAAATTTTTCTCTTGTCAGCCCTGAGATTACCTTTGCTGCACACAAAGTGTCCTGGTGCCCCATCATCAGCAGGGTTTAGTAAAGTTCCCGGGTGTGCACAGCCCCAAAGTTAAATGAATTGTGGTTCCAGCAGGGATGAAACACTAACTTCACTGTGCACTACACTTCCAAAGAGCACTGCTGGCCTTAGAGCTGCTAACACCCATTCAAAGGTGCTGGGCTCCCAGGTCTCCACAGTGCTCACCGACTCAGCTATTGCTCTGTTTATGCCAAAGGGAAAAAAAAATCTGCAGACTGTGCTGGGAGATATTCTCTGCCTGACTACTGGGAAGCATCCCAGCTTTTCACTGCAAAACAAGATGCCCAGGGCCCTTCTAAATCACCCACAGCTTATCAGCTCTGCTGTAAATAACAAGGAAGCCAGAATACAACAGCTAACAAATATTTATAACACAAAAACCATTCATAAAAAAGGTTTTATAAAAAGCTCTTGGTAAGGGTGTAGATAATCCTCATGAGGAGGAGATTTCCATCTAGCTGTATGAAAAAAGCACTGTTAAAAACATGATGCTACACGTTAGACCTTTAGAAGCACCCATCTGTGCCTGCAGATCAAGGCACTGCATGCTAAAGCAAGTAATCAAACCT